>NC_091979.1:85848687-88248687 GCF_044704955.1 Pristiophorus japonicus | reverse complement strand
TGGCAGCCAGGAATGCCGGCATTCGCACCACTCGGCAATTTCAGTGTGCCGGTACCAGCGGTGCAGAGTACCACCGCTCGGGAGCATTTCATCGGTGTGCAACGCCCCGGTATTGACCCGATTTCAAAATTTGTTTTGCGTTGAATCCGTGGCACCCTGGCCAGAGAAAGCTGGCATGCAGAGCTGTCCCGGCGACGGGGGGAAGAATGATTACAGGAGATAAGTGTGATTGGTTTTTTTCTTTTTGCGATTTAAATTTATTTGGAGTGAGTAATATATAGGGAATGTTTTCTGTTCCGATTTTATTTTATTCTCTTAGGACACTACAAATCCGTTTCTTTAGCTCCAGATATCCAGTTGCTCACCCGGCCTAGAGCCCTAAGATAAGTGTGGAACACTTCCTTTAGCGCTCCGCTCCACTGAGAGGATGCAGTTGCTGAAATCTTTGGCTGACGCAAACCATTTCCCGGCGCTAAATTTGTCCACCGCCTGACATTACCGCCTCAAAAAACCGTCAATCTAATTTCTAGCCCAGTGAGACAGTATGAGAATAGATTGGCAACTAACATAAAAAAGAATCCAAAGGTCTACTTTGGGATATTAATTGTAAAACAGTTGTCAGAGGAGCAGTGGGGCTGATTAAGGGCCAAAATGGAGATCTGTTGATGGAGACAGAAGGCATGGCTGAGGTATTCTTTGAGTACTTTGCATTGGTGTTTACCAAGAGGACGTTGCCAAAGGCTACAATAAACGAGAATGTTAACGGCATACTGGACGAGTTAAAAATAGATAAAGAGTAGGTTCTAGAAAGGGTGGCAGTAATTAATGTGGATAAGTCAACAGGTCTGGATGGGATACATCCTCAGTTGCTGAGGGAAGTAAGGGTAGAAATTGTTGAGGTGCTTTCCACAATCTTCCAATCCTCCTTAGTTGGTGAAAGAGGACTGGAGGATTACAAATGCTACACCCTTGTTCAAAAAAGTGGAGAAGGATAAACCTGGCAATTATAGGCCACTCAGTTTAACATTGGTGGTGGGAATGCTTTTAAAAACAATAATCTGGGAGTAAATTAACAGCCACTCGGGCTAGCATGGACTAATAAAGGAGAGCCAGCATGGATTTCTTAACAGTAAATTGTGATAATTTAACTCGATTGAGTTTATTGATGAGGTACTCAATGATGTGGCTAAGGGCAGTGTAGTTGATGTTGTGCAGATGGACTTTCAAAAGGTGTTTGACAAAATAATACATATTAGGCTTGTTAGCAAAATTGAAGGCCATGGGATAAAAGGGGCAGTAGTAGCATGGATACAAAATTGACTAAGGGATAGAAAACAGAGTTGTAGTGAATGGGTGTTTTTTGGACTGAAGGGAGATATATAGTGGTATTCCCTGGGGATCAGTACAAAGACCACTGCTGTTTTTGTTATACATTAATGGCTTGGATCTTGGGGTACAGGGCACAATGGCACAATTTCAAAATTTGCAGATGACACAAAACTTAGAAGTGAGGAAGATAGCGATAAGCTTCAAGAGGGCATAGACAGGCTGGTGGAATAGGCGGACACGTGGCAAATTAAATTTCAATACAGAGAAATCTGAGGTGATAGATTTTGGTAGGAAGAATGAGGAGAGACAATACAAGCTAAATTGCACAATTTTAAAGTGGGTGCAAGAAGAGAAACCTGAGATGTTTGCACATAAATCTTTAAAAGGTGGTAGGACAGGTTAACACAGCAGTTAATAAAGCATATGGGATTCTAGACTTTATAAATAGAGGCATAGAGTACAAAAGCCAGGAAATTATACTAAACCTACATAAAACACTAACTTCAGCTGGGACTGCAAATCATGTCCAATTCTGGGCACCACACTTTAGGAAGGCTTCGGAGAGTGTACAAAAGAGATTTGCTCGTCTGCAACCACAAAAAGATCATGCATGTGTGTGCCAGATTCCCAGGGAGCTGTCATAACTCTTTTGTCCCTGTGCCAGTTCACCCTCCCTCAGCTTTTCGCACCTCCAACAGACTTACCGGCTAGCTGTTTGGAGACAAGGGTGATCCACTGAAGAGTTGGCTGATGACATCCTTGAGGGGGCCAAGCAATGAAGTTGAGGAGCGATATAATTAAAGCCACAAGTCCACCAGATGCTTCATAGAGCAAGCAATTGGGATGCTGCAGATGCACTTCAGATGCCTTGACAGATCTGAAGGAGCCCATCAGTGCGCACCAGCCAGGGTCTCCATAGCGCAGCAGCAAGGATTGGAGCTGCAGAAGGAGCAAGGCGCAGAGCACACAGCCTCTTCGGAGGAGGAGCAGGAGCAGATGGAACACGAGGAGGAGGAGGAACCTGAGATAGAAATGCCACAAGCAGAGGCACACATTGCTGCCTGTGAGGCCTGGGATGGTCTCAGAATGGCATGATTTAGTTAAGTTGCAACAGTGCACCCATCTGGTTTCCAGATGCTACACCAAACTTGCGTTCCCCCAGCACACGCCCACCAACACCACAAAATATTCCTAACTATTCCTGTCACACACACATCCATTTATCACGGTTAAGTAATGTCTCACCATTCACTCCAAATGAAAAGCCACTTCCCTGGTAGCAGGCAAAAATGGACAAGATGGGAAAGTGGTGCAAAGAAATACATTTACGTGGGTCATAAATAGAACTGACACTTAACACTAACATTTTGGCAAATAGCTATGTGCATACAATTGTGCATCTACTTTTGTGTCATTTTTGTTTTCCGAATGCTTCGACGAGGTGCAAACCCTGTGATTTCAGCAGAGGTAGAGGTAGGCTACTCACTTTCCTGCTATGGCTGCTCAGACTCATTTGGTGGACACCCTCTGGGTTTTAGGCCTGAGAGAGTCCTGCCATAGACTGCTTCTCCTGCAACTGTGCAGGGACAGACTCAGCCATCGGGATCCGAGGCAGCATGTGGGGTTCTGACTGGGGGGGGGCAATGGGGGAGAAGTGGGAATGCTTTGAAAAGAGCACCCTCTCACCATCAGCCCTCTCATGGGCCACCCACACTTTCCTGTTAGAGCTCCTTGCTGCACATCAGTTGGGTGATGAATGCCCAAGTCTATGTTGGTATCTCTCCTAGAGATGACTGCAATCAGACTGCAATCTGTTGTTCAAAGCAAGATCGATTCCTTTGACTGGCACATTAGCTGCTCCATGCAAGTGGCCAGCATTTCCATAGAAGAGCACATCATCGCCATTACCTGTGACATTGTGTTGCGCATGTTGGAGATGGACTCCTCCATTCTCCTTACAGTCACACACATTGCAGCTGGAAAATCTGCCAGCTCCTTGCACATTTGTTACTGCTCCTCCAAGCTTAACCTCTTTGTCGACAACTCTCGAGGTTAAGCATCTGCATCCAGCAGAGCAGAGCTTGGAATGCCCTGCACCCTCTGGCAAGGACTCTCCACTGCTGTTCCTGTCTCCACAATCTGCCCTTGCTCACTTATGATGTGTGGGACATCAGGTAACAACACTACTCTATCTCGCACAGGACCCAGCGAGGTGTGTGTATCTGTGCTGGTGCTGGATGCACATGGGTCGTTTTACGGTGCACGCTCAGAGATTGCAGCTTCCTCTGTGGAGTTGTCTTCCTCCTCTGGCTGGACAGTGGGGAGCGGGGCACTTGATGGACCTGTGGGAATGTAAAGACATTAATTAGAACAGTTATGGTAAGAATGTTTTAAGTTACCATTATGCACATCATGATATTTCACTGGCTGCTGACATCAAAACACCACGAGTGACTGTTGTGTGCCATGTGGCTATATGATAGTTAATTCTGTCACCAGGTTGCTGTGAGGTCTCCTTCCATCAGCTCTGCCACTCCACTTATTTCCAGCGCCGCCTCCAACTGCTGCCATCAATGCCACGTGCAGTTCTTTGTCTTTCCCTGTTGTTCTGCGCTCTCTTCTGCAAGAAGTGTAGGGGATGGATGGGCTACATCTATCGAGGGTGACTATGAGGGAGTGGTGTAACATTGCCAAATGGCCTCCTTCGGTGGCGTTTCTTTCTATGATTGCATTAAGATGAGGGCGAGTGTCAGCGGTGGATAGTCAGTTGGGGATGTGGTGCATAGACGGTGCGGGATGGGTGCACCTGCAAGGTAGGTTGGTGTGAGGAGTGACGTGCAGGAGTAGGTTTGGGAAGGCAGAGTAAGGGGGTTGGGGTGACACCCACATCAGAATATAGTTGAATGTAGCATTGTACTCAACTTTCCTGCCCTCATGAGATCATTAAATCTCTTCCTACACTGCAACTAGGAGCAGCTCACAACACTCCTGCTGCTCACTTTGTGGGCGATCGCCGGCCATGCCCTCTTTGTTTCACAGGCTAGCCTCTTCCTGCCATCACCAGGGAAGAGGACCTCCTTCCTTCCTCTAACTCCCTGCAGCAGGATTTCCAGAGAGGAATCAGAAAACCTGATGCAGCCTTCTGCTGCTGAGGATTGCACCCTCAGTCAAAGTATTGGATGCAACAGCAACAAGCACCTCTCAACCACCTGAGATCCTCCAACAACAACCTTCAAGTCTGGTGTGTGTAAGGTTCCTTTAAATAAAGCTGAAGGCAAGTCATCTGTGATGTCGTCAGACCTGCTCCAGGTAATTGGCCTGGAAATCCACATGACTCAGTCAATTGATCTAGTTAAGTTAAACACACAGTAGAGAGCATGCTGATGGAAAGTTTGTGAGGGTGACCCGCTATTCGGCCCTCCCCACCACCTGAACCCACTCACAGGTAAAATATCATCCCCAGTTTCAGGTACAACTCCCTCTACTCTGTTCCACTAATGTGCCTCAGCTCAAGCAGAACTATAGCACCAGTGTGGCAATTTTTCCATTTGCCAATACAACTGCCCTTAGGCCTGTCTGAGTTACATTGCTAACTAGTACTAAATTAGTGCCACTTTTGCACTGTAGGCTTCTGTCCACCTGAAACTGGATGGAGACTGCCAAAACTCAATTCATAGAGGGTCCTTACAACTCGGCCTGGATTTGATTCAAACTACTAGAGATGAACAGTTAAGCTACGGCCTTACTCCGTTTCTCCAGGGTTTCCAGAGAAATTACAGCAGGAGATTCCTGTGGAAATTCCTGGCACTGAAGTCTTGAAAGATGTTGAGCAGTGAGCTGCCTGGGTTACGTATGTCTTCAGCCTCCTTTACAATTTATCTCCTCCGATGTAAATCACATTTGTTTGACTCCATTAATACTGAAAAATATCCTCTCATGTGCTGTTTCAGAGACTCCAACATAGACATAAACCTACTCTCTTTACAGTCCTAATGAATCGGAGCAGGAGATTTAAACTAGTTTAATCATTTATTTAAATATTATGGTTATATGAGCAACTACAGCAGTAGTGGGAACATAATCTCAATTCTCACAGCTGAATAAATTATGGGAATTAGAGATTATTGAACAATACGTTTATCACATGGCTTCCATGAAGGCTTTCAGTGCAAAATAACTTGCGTGATAAAAATAAGAAAAGGTAAGAATTTCATTAAAAAAATAAAAGGACTTAGCCATAACTATATTTCAACACTTTGAAGAATATATTGTGATTAGAGTCAGTTTGAAAACCAGTGCCTGAAGTGAAAGAAACCTCATTGAAAACATCTGTCAGCTCATTAAAAACTAATGAGCATAATTGGTATTTTGAGGAAGCATCCTAATCTTTTTTCCATCAAATAAATACCTTTATTCCAATTTAATTTAATAATCCACATGCAAATTTTCACATTCAAAAAAAAGGTTCATTGTTTAAATCAGCCAAAAGTAGCAATAGGTGTGTTTTTAACCATCTCCAAGAAATAATGTTAAATAACTTAGTGTCTAGGAGCCTGATGTGGAGATAATGAGGGTTGTGAAAAAACTCAGTGGTTTTAGATGGTTTCGCCATTAATGAGGAAACCAATAACAATGTCTCTCCTTTCAGAGGTCAGAGCAGATCATAATATGTTGTAGCAAGGAGTTCCCGAACTCATTTATGGAATAAGAATCTGCATTGGTCGGAATCCAAGTCAGTGCCTTTTGAGCAATGGGAGAAAAGGGGTGGGTTGCGCCTATTTCCAGTGAAGGAAAATGAAGGTTTATAATGTCATCATCGTACAGCTATGATTTAAGGTTGTGAGACACAATTTCTAAAATAAAGCTTTTTCACTGACTGAGAACTCACAAACATTCCCTTTGACATGGATAATATAATGATTTAGTATTATAAGCTTCTCTTAGTTAGATTCAACCTCATGTTTAGATTATTACATTAATGTTACCTCCTTAGATAAGGGGGCACTTGTAGAGCTGTTTTTCTGTTAAGGTTGTCCCAATGTCATCCTTATTGGTCCAATATAAAATAGGTATTAACACTCCCTTTATTATTGCCATGGCTTCCAAAAACCTTTTTTAAATAAAATATTCCAACAAGCCAGCTGTTAAGGGTTTCTTTTCAAAATATCACATCGGAGGGAAATAGTAATCAATTGCAAGAATTCACTGATTAATCCTGAACACCAATATTGGCAAGAAACAGAAGAAATTCCCTCCAGTAATTTATATTTGTGAAGGAGATGGGGCAAGTCATTCACAAATAGTTTAGTGAAGAGGTGTCTCACGATGAAGAATAGGTTGTACAGGCATTATTGATTTCAATGTTGTATACGGTGAATCTATAAGACACTTTGATAGAGAAAAGGCCTTTTAACTAGGTCAAATAGCAGTGTAATTTTTTACTTTAAAAATTAAAACAATCTTTTTGTCATTGTTTGTATGACACATTTCAAATGACTCTTTCCAATGTCCCCTGTTCTGTTTATTTTTGGGAATGTTGCAGTTAATTATATATTGCCCAGACTTCTCAGTTCGCTTTAAGGCAGGAGCAAATTACGATCTATGCCTCAAGCCAATCGATCACAAAGGGTTCCACCAGTCTGACTGCATAGGCATTTCATACTCTACAGTGAGTTTTTCGAGACTCTGCCTTTGACTCAAGTGTTCTCGATTCCATCCCGCTGCCTGTGACCCGCCACCAACTCAGTGAAACTCCAACATTGTATGAGGTAGGCAAAGCCATAAAACAGCTCAAGAATAACAAGGCTACGAGTGCGAATGGAATCGCTGCTGAGGCGCTAAAGTATGGCGGAGAGGCACTGTTGGCGTGGATACATGACCTCATCTCTCTCATCAGAAGAGAGGAGAGCATGCCGGGAGATCTCAGAGATGCAGTGATTGTGACCATTTTTTAAAAAGGGGACAAGTCCGACTGCAGCAACTACAGGGGAATCTGCCTGCTATCAGCCACTGGGAAAGTTGTCGCTAGAGTTCTCCTCAATCGTCTTCTCCCTGTGGCCAAGGACCTCCTCCCGGAATCACAATGCAGATTTCATCCCCTACAGGACACAACGGACATGATCTTTGCAGCGCGACAGCTGCAGGAAAAATGCAGGGAGCAGCGCCAGCCTTTATACATGGCCTTTTTCGATCTTACAAAGACCTTTGACAGTCAACCGCGAAGGTCAATGGAGCGTCCTCCTCCATTTCAGATGCCCCCAAAAGTTTGTCAACATCCTTCGCCTGCTTCACGATGACATGCAGGCCATGATCCTTATCAACGGATCCATTACAGACCCAACTCACGTCCGGACCGGGGTCAAACAGGGCTGCGTCATCGCTCCAACCCTCTTCTCCACCTTCCTCGGCCCCATGCTCCACCTCACAATCAACAAGTTCCCCGCTGGAGTAGAACTAAACTACAGAACCAGTGGGAAGCTGGTTAACCTATGCCGCCTCCAGGCCTGGTCCAAGATCACCCCAACCTCTGCCGTTGAGCTGCAGTACGCGGACGACGCCTGCGTCCGCGCACATTCAGAAGCTGAACTCCAGGATATAGTCAATGTATTCAGGCATATGAAAGCATGGGCATTACGCTTAACATCCGTAAGACAAAGGTCTTCCACCAGCCTGTCCCCGCCGCGCCCTCCAATCATCAAGATTCACGGCACAGCCCTCGACAACGGGACCATATTGCATAACTCGGGAGCCTCTTATCAACAAAGGCAGACATTGATGCAGAGCTTCAACATCACCTCCAGTGCGCCAGTGAAGCCTTCAGCCATCTGAGGAAAAGAGTGTTTGAAGACCAGGCCCTCAAATCTACCACCAAGCTCATGGTCTACAGGGCTGTAGTAACACCCGCCCTCCTGTATGGATCTGAGGCATGGACGATGTATAGAAGGCACCTCAAGTCGCTGGAGATATATCACCAACGATGTCTCTGCAAGATCCTGCAAATCCCCTGGGAGGACAGGCGCACCAACATTAGTGTCCTCCTCCAGGCTAACATCCCCAGTATTGAAGCACTGACCACACTCGATCAGCTTCGCTGGGCAGGCCACATAATTCGCATGCCAGATACGAGACTCCCTAAGCAAATGCTTTATGCGGAGCTCCTTCACGGCAAACCAGCCAAAGGTAGGAAGTGGAAACGTTACAAGGACACCCTTGAAGCCTCCCTGGTAAAATGTGGCATCACCAGTGACACCTGGGAGACCCTGGGCAAAGACCGCCCAAGGTGGAGAAAGTGCATCCGGGAGGGCGTTGAGTTCTTCAAGTCTCAACGTGAAGAGGTCAAGTGCAGGCAGCGGAAGGAACACGCTGCAAACCAGCCCCACCGACCCCTTCCCTCGACGAATGTCTGTCCCACCTGTAACAGGGTCTGTGGCTCTCGTATTGGACTGTTTAGCCATCAGATAACTCACTTTGGGAGTGGAAGCAAGTCTTCCTCGATTCCAAGGGACTGCCTATGATGATGATGATGATGATGACTCTATAGTCTAGCCTCGTGCTCCTCTGCTCTGCAGTTAATACCGTTGTAAATTAGATACATCTGGTAATACTTGACAGATTACAGGGTAAATCACACAAATTGCCATGGGAAGAAAGGGTTCTTCTTTTCCTCTTTTCTTGCAGTTTTCCTCCCCATTGTAAAGGAGCAAGAGATAATGAGGCCAAATTGACCCCCTCCTTAAGCTCCATTACCGCAAGCGATAGTTGAGCAGATAGGCCTTACCAACTGGGGGCAGATGGATGGGCCAACCCTTATTAAATTGTACGTCGGGCACACGCTGACCCTATTTTGACCGGCGGCGACCTCCTTTCCGCCCCTCGCGGGAAATTGCCCCACAGGAGCTGAGCGGCTGCCGGGCGGTGCCACTGACAGGTTTCCCCTACGGGAAGCTGTGTATGCCTGGGCAGTGCATCTACCCTTAAAGGGGAGGACGCGCTCCTGTGGTCGACATCTTATTTTAATTGTCACCTGATTCCGACCCTGCCTCAGCTCATCTGCTGCTGAAACCCTCATCCATGCCTTTGTTATCCCTAGGCTTTCCTATTCCAACACACTTCTGGCTAGCCTCCCATGTTTTTCTCTCTTAAACTTGAGGTCATCCAAAACTCGGCTGCCCGTGTCCTAATTCGCACCAAGTCCCGCTCACACATCGCCCCTGTGCTCGCTGACCTTCATTGGCTCTGGGTGAGCAACACCTCGATTTTAAAACAGCACTCCTCCAATTCTGGCCTCTTGAGTATCCCCGATTTTAATCACTCCACCATTGGGGGTTGTGCTTTTAGCTGCCAAGGCCCTAAGCTCCGTAAATCCCTGCCTACACACCTCTGCCTCTTTTCACCTTTAAGACGCTCCTTGAAACCTACCTCTTTGACCATCTGCCCTGATATCTCCTTATGTGGCCCGGTGTCAAATTTTGTTTTATAACGCTTCTGCGAAGTGCTTTGGCATGTTTTACTACATTAAAGACGCTATATAAATATAAGTTGTTGTTGTCAGCTCAGAGGCTCATTCTGACTTTTTGCCTTTTCTATAAAAGGCGATATGTATAGTCAATGCAGATTATGGGCTGATAGGACAGAGGCGTTTAAAATTTTGAAATGGTGAAACAGGGTAGATAGAAGCAGACTGTTTCCAATAGTTGAGATGTCTAGAATGAGGGGCTATCGATACAAGATTAAATGGAAGAGATTTTGAACAGAGGGTAGGAGAATTTTTTTTTCCCCACAGAGGGTTGTTTGGTTGAGGAATTCTGTCAACAACTATGTCAATATTCAAGATTAAATTGGATAGATGGATGGAGAAAAAGTGGTTGAAAGGATATTGGAACAGGGTAAGTAAATGTGACTATTTGGTCGCGTAAAGAATAGATGCTGAGACTTCATACTCTTGGGAATATATTTTGCTCATGGTGTGAACCACTATAAAACAGAAGAAGTGCACAAGTTGGTGAGGAACACTATCATTAGTACATTTCCTGTTTTCTTGTCTATAGGCAACTTCTTTCTGTTCATAAATTGCTGAGAGGCAAATAATGAAAGTGGAGTGAAAAAAGGTTCATGATTTACTAACAATCCAGCTCATGCATTCTGTTGTTTTCCTTTTACCAGTATGATATTAAATGTTACAGAACAGGGTGAATAAAGGGGAACCAGTGGATGTGGTGTATTTGGACTTCCAGAAGGCATTTGACAAGGTGCCACATAAAAGGTTACTGCACAAGATAAAAGTTCACGGGGTTGGCGGTAATATATTAGCACGCATAGAGGATTGGCTAACTAAAAGAAAACAGAGAATCGGGATAAATGATTCATTTTCGGGTTGGCAATCAGTAACTAGTGGTGGGCCACAGGGATCAGTGCTGGGACACCAACTATTTACAATCTATATTAACGACTTGGAAGAAGGGACTGAGTGTAACGGAGCCAAGTTTGCTGACAATGCAAAGATGGAAGGAAAAGCAATGTGTGAGGAGGACATACAAAATCTGCAAAAGGACGTAGACAAGCTAAGTGAGTGGGCAAAAATTTGGCAGATGGAGTATAATGTTGGAAAGTGTGAGGTCATGCACTTTGGCAGAAAAAAAATCAAAGAGTAAGTTATTATTTAAATGGAGAAAGATTGCAAAGTGCTGCAGTACAGCGGGACCTGGGGGTACTTGTGCATGAAACACAAAAGGATAGTATGCAGGTACAGCAAGTGATCAGGAAGGCCAATGGAATCTTGGCCTTTATTGCCAAGGGAATGCAGTATAAAAGCAGGGAAGTCTTGCTACAGTTATACAGGGTATTGGTGAGCCCACACCTGGAATACTGCATGCAGTTTTGGTTTCCATATTTACGAAAAGACATACTTGCTTTGGAGGCAGTTCAGAGAAGGTTCACAAGGTGGATTCCAGAGATGAGGGGGTTGACTTATGAGGAAAGGTTGAGTAGGTTGGGCCTCTACTCATTGGAATTCAGAAGAATGAGAGGTGATCTTATCGAAACGTATAAGGTTATGAGGTGGATTGACAAGGTGGATTCAGAGAGGATGTTTCCACTGACGGGGGAGATAGAACTAGAGGGCATGATCTTAGAATAAGGGGCTGCCCATTTAAAACTGAGATGAGGAGAAATTTCTTCTCTAAAAATTGTAAATCTGTGGAATTCGCTGCCTCAGAGAGCTGTGGAAGCCAGGTCATTGAATAAATTTAAGATAGAAATAGACAGTTTCTTAAACAATAAGAGGATAAGGGGTTATGGGAAGCAGGCAGGGAAGTGGAGCTGAGTCCATGATCAGATCAGACATGATCGTATTCAATGGCAGAGCAGGCTCAAGGGGCCGTTTGGCCTACTCCTGTTCCTATTTCTTATGTTCTTATGTAACAAAGCTATTTACAGAATCCGAACTTTGTAAACACAAAATCACATCCAAAGTCTTTCTTTAAACCTTGAACTACAAATGAATATTAGCATATATTGGGGGAGAAATTGAGTTCCTTTGTCCCTCCTGTTAGCACCCCCTGGGGCGCAAATGAGTTTGCAACCTGGCATGGCACTTTTAACATCTCCCACCATATTGAGCAGGAGTTTAACGGCAGTGCTACAGCATTGGGCCCCGATCTCCTGCGCCCGGAGATCGTGACCTCATTGGTATGCGCGTTGCCCCGGCCCCAGAATTGGCTTCTGCCCCCTGCAGCTATCCCGGGCGATAACAGTGACAGCTGCATGAGGCGCGTCTCGGGCAGCCAGCCACTAACAGGGCGAAAATTAAAGGCGAGGTGGCTGAGTGCACAAAAAGAAAACTTACCTTTTTGTTGCCGCTCCAAATGCGGTTTCTTCGTGGGGTCGTGGCCGGGCTGATGGTGCGGAATCCCTGCACCACAGTGGTCCAGGTAGGTGCCTTTTTCTCTTGCAGTGTCGGCCTTTCCCTTTAATTGAGGGAAGAGCCCCTCGAACGCGGCAGCGCTATGTGGCCAAGTGCGTAGCACCGCTGAAGTGTCCCCCCCCATTACTGCACCAGGGTGGAAGTGGAGCGCTTCCTTCTGGGGGCAGTAAACTGAATTTATCATGAGGGGCAAGACTTCTGCGCTTGACGCTAAGTCTTGCGTCTCCCAAGTGTTACTGCCCCCAAACGCTCCAATACCGAATTTCTAGGTCATTATGTTTAACATCAATTCTGCTGAATATCTGATGTGTGATTAAACAAAACAGAAAGAAAGCGATTCTAAATACATTGTATTGAATACAATTTTAAATCCCATTGTTTTTCTAAGGTCATTTTCATAGCCCAAATGCGATTCAACTCAACAAAAGTGTACTTTTCAATGATTTAGAGGAATGTAAACACTTGATATAAACCTTTTCCCTAGAAAATATATCCTAAATTTCAGTTGTGATAATTTGATCACTGTCCATAGCTCCTCTCCACAGAAATCCTTGGTACACAGAGATCACTTCATTCTGAATTTATGAAATCAACCTTAAACTGACAAGTTGTCCTTGAAGAAAATATTGAATTTCTTTTGCACCTCAGATATGCTACAGAACATAAACCTACATTACCAATTTATTTTTTTACATAAAACTTTTCCCTATTATCTCACAGCAAGTCTCTAATATTACCTAGCCTCAGCAAGATCGTGTTGCTCTCAGCATAGAAAATCATGCATAAAACATATTTTTACTCTGTTGAAAATGAATAGCAATAAGGATGCTTGCTTATACTTGAAGATTTTAGCTGTTGGAAATAATTTGCTGTGTCTGTAGTGGTACTTTTAAGTTATTAAGCATACATAATTGCCATACACAGAATTCTTGAAAACAAAATATTTTTAGCATTAAAATCAACACAGATGGGAGCAAGTGTGGCTCAGAAAGAAGTAAAGCAGCAAGCTTACTTGGTGTCTATGACTCTAAAGTATCACTAGAAAAGTCACAGAAGGGTCTTAGGATGAGGAGGGTGGCGGAAAGCTCCAATGATTGATACAGTTAAATGTACGATAATATCAAAGGAATGATGACTGTCTTCCATATGAATTAATTTTTTTTACACAATTGTTCCTTCCATTTTGATCATTTATTCAGCTGTGTGTGTAGTAAAGCATCATTGTTTTCTGCTTTTTGGCGGCCCCACCCCCACAAATTGGCTACCTCTGTGATAATTCCTGGGCCCTAGTGAAAAGCCAGCCACCACTGCCTGTGCTGGGTGCCCTACCCCTATGCTAGAAAAATCACTTGATGCAGAATGGGCAGCTAGCAATCCTTCACTGGCCACTGACCCTCAGCAATCCAGCCCTGGCACTTCCAGGTCAGCATGATGACACACCCAGAGTGACAGTAAATTAAGCAAATGAGCTGGTCTTGAGTGACATGGCAAGGCCAGTTTATTTGTATACGGACGCATACAATGCCTGTAAAGAACCAGCAATGCTGTGTGTGGGCTTTATTATCAGCCCCATAAATTCAGGAGCTCTTTATCTCAGCTAAATTCAACTCTTACTATTTTAGCTAAGTGGTATGTAGTGCCAAGAAATTTATGACTCCACAATCTCGAACAATGGTAACATTTGAAAAAAAAATGTTCAGAGATTCAGAAGATTGGAATTTTAACGATTTCAGAGAGAAATAAGGATAATTTTACATCTACATATTGCATTTGCATTTCTGTACTTGCTCCTAATTATTTTTAGCAGAACTCCCACTAAGGAGATTTTAAGATGGTGGGCAGTCAGCTCTGGCCGAGGCAAGGGACAGCTCACACAGAATAAGGAGGAGTATTAAAGTCCCTCTGCTCTTAGAAGTCCTAATTAGAATGAATTATTTATTTTTTTTAAATTAGTTTGACAGTAGCATACTGAGAAAATATAATTTATATAAATCAGTGTATATGGATAGCTGTGAAATATCCTTTACGGAATAGAATCAAGGAATTCTGATGATAGAACCGACACAGCAAAGATGGGTGAATTTATTCAATTGAAGTCCATATTACAATAACACAGATATTATGTTATACACTTATTCATATATTTTACATACACACACATGTCTTGAATAATTAAAATGTTGAGTTAAAATTTGCTCCCACCAGTGTTTTATCATTCAGCATAAATCATGTGAGAAAGAAACAGATGAAAATACCCTGGGTGCTACAATTTTTAATCGCGTTTTTTTGTAAATTCACCATCTTTTGTATATTATAACACATCTCAAATCACAATTAATAAATTCTCAGGTGGATGTAAAAGATCTTATGACACATTTTGAAGAAGAGCAGGGGAGTTCTCCTGGTGTCCTGGCTAACATTCAACCCTCAGCACCACCAAAACCAGATTAACTGGTTCACTTAACTCATTGCTGCTTGTGAGACCTTGTGCACAAATTGACTGCCACATTTCCTTATATTAAAACAGCAACTACATTTCAAAACTACTTGATTGACTGTGAAACGCTTTGGGACATTGTGGGGTCATGAAAGCCACTTTCTCAATTCAAGTGCTTTCTTTGCTATTAGGCTGTGGAATAGTGGTACATGGAGGTTGGGAATGAAGTTTGCTGCCTTGTGTGAGCATAACCAACTATTAAATAGCAGGTAACTAATATGAGGTATATTAACTTCAGTAGCTGGTGTTCTGAAATCTAATTTGTAATCGTTATTGGTTTGCAACTCTTCGGCCCTAATTTTCCTGATTGGCACAAAACAAATAGGAAATTATGGCGTAAATGATGCATGCCATTAAGTATGCCACTTCATATTTTCCTGGGATTTTTGCTCTGCTCTACTGTTGCCCTCAGCAAACACAGTTCGAAGGTAATTACCATAGCTCCGGCCCCATTAATAACAATCGCGGTCACGATTTTCCTGCACTTAAGCCAGTTTTCACGCCACTGGTGGCCTGGCAGCAATCTGATTTCTTTGCTCCAAGATCGGATTTAAAATCCCAGTTGTTAAAAATGCATTACTATTGCGAAGATTAAACAGCTAGGATCTTTGGGGACAAAATTGCGTAGCGCTAAATTTTTTCTCTGAGCACCTGGCAAGATGGGTTGCCACATTGTGGCAAATTGGGCGTTTTTGCCCCAGGATTGAGGGGGGGGGAGGTGGGGGCGGGGTGGCGACAGTACATGAGGCACTAATGGACTCAGCTGGGCACTGCAGGGGTGCTATTCACAGCCAGTTACCCAATTTCAGCTGAGTTCCATTCATCAATCAGCCTTCAATCCTTAACTCCAGCTCCATCTGGCTCTTAAAGGGGTGGTCATTTGATCCTGCTGATGGTCGTTTTCAGCATTGCTCAACTCATCATTGCTCAGCAATGTGGCTCAGGAGGCATGGGGAGGGGGGGATGAGAGATCAGGAGGTACTCCTTCTTCCATGACTCATCAAGGTGTCCATCACCACAGGTATTTCGTGCCATGTGGCAAGAGGTGACCTGGGAGGTGTCGGCCAGCACTGAGATGAAGAGAAGCCTCACCCAGCGCTGCAAGAAATTCAACGACCTATGTCGGGTGGTCAAAGTGCGAACAAGCTTCCAAACCTCTTCCATACTAGCCTCTCAACCTTTGTCTGTGCACACTTTGCAAACCAGCACTTCCACACCAACCATTTGCAGCTACTCACAGTCACATCCTCATCTCACACCTTGCTACATTCACAGCTATTCAACCACGCCAGGCATACCTCCCACATACATAGCTGGACTCGTACTCAAACCAGTTCCTTTCTTTTGCAGGCCAAGATGGCACATAACAGACGGGAGCAGCAGCGGACTGGAGGAGCGGAATCTGACCTGCGACCTCTCTCTGACCTTGAGGAGCGAGTGCTGCGGCTCATGGGCCCGCAGGTGCTGGGCGCCGTGGTCGGCGGAAACGTCAACCTCGCTGGGGGTATCTTTATATCCTCTCTATCTCTCATACCACTCTTCCACCCCCCTTCCCCCCCACCCCTGCCCCACAAGAATGTTATTTTTCTCTTTCCAGCTCCTGATACTGCCTGCATTCCTTGCTCCATTCCTGCCCTACTGCCCGCACCTTAGCGTCTTGTGCCATTTATGCTTTCAGAGAATCAGGCAGAAGCTGTCCATCCTACAGCTGAGCCTCCCCCCCCGTACCCCCAGCCCCTCCCCCCCCCCCCCCCCCCCCGGCCCCCACCAACACATTGTGGAGGGAGAGGAAGAGGAGGAGCAGAGCACTGCATCATTGCATCTCTCAGACACAGGCACCAGCTCAGAGACTGGCACGACGTGTTCATTAGAGGTTAGCTTAGTAGAGGGATCTGCACTGGGTGATGCACCAGGGTCTAGCAGGCCGCATCAAGGCCACGGGGAAAGGAAACCTCGGGAGCCATCTCCCCGGAGGGCAAGTTCTGCTCCACAGACTCAGATGAGGACCTCGATGGGGAGACATTCGCACAAAGGGTGATAGCAGTACACTCCGACATCATAGGTGCAATGGCAAGTGTGCCCGAGAGCCTCTCAGCAGTGGTACAAAGCATGGAGGAATCCATCTCCAGCATTGAAGAGAGCTCCGCGCATACCATGGAGCCCATCATTGCCAGTCTGTAGACGATGGTGGATTACCTGGGACCCCGTGCAGATCCAGATCTCATGATGCGTGTCATGGGCGATGTGGCAGCTTCCATTGCAGCACAGGCAGAAGCAGACAATGGTTGGTGGCATAGAAGCTCAGACTGCTCGCACACAATCTCAGCTGGATGCCACACAAGCTCTGACTACTGCCATCGCTGCTGGGTCCACCACAGTCCACCGGGGATCCCATGGAGTCACAGCAGCCCACCAAACTGTTCTCCAGCAGATTGGTGGGGATGCTGAGGTGCTGCCCCGGGGGAGTGGCACTGGGTCAGTGGAGCAGGAACTTGCTGTCCTCTCTCAGGATGACCGCATTCCTGAGCCCACCACTGCCACTCCGCCATTGCACTTGTCACGGGCCATCACCCAGCCAGCCCAGACTGCTGCCGTCCAGCTTGAGGTGGTGTAGCCTGCAGCCGGACCTTCCAGGTCTCTCCGCAATTGTCTCCACCTTTGTCTTCAGCTAAGCATCCTCTGATAGTGACATTGGAGCACATCCCCCATGAAGCGAGAGAAATGTTGTAACTTCAAATCTGCCGAGTATTAAGGGAGAATAGTCCTTGAACTAAAAATCACTGCGATCATTCCACTACCTATGTGTTGGAAAGCAGAAAAAAGTAATGGCCACAGAAATGTTTTTTCAATATGGTGCCTTTAAGTAGCGCTGCTCCAGCCGGTTCCCAACTGCAACTCGACAGCTGAAGCTGTCATCACCGCCAGGCGATAAGTGAGGGTGCGCGGCCGAATTTAACTTCTGGGGTGGTAACGGGGTGATGCGCATGCTAATGAAGTCATCATCACTGCACACAGCCAGCATGAGTGGTAGAACCTCCACAAAACAACCGCCCAATTCCGTAAGGGGCAATTTTTGCACCGTTCCTGGGTGATAACCATTTTGTTAGTGGCTCCCAGAGGCGCTAACGTGCGTAGCAAAAAGGGGCAATTTGGAGCCCTTTAAGTATCCACTTCCTGCTAATTGGATTTTCAATTCTAATATTGCCACACCATATGTTTGGAGCCCATTCAATTTATGAGATAATTTTCAGAATTTAAGTGACTCCTTCTCGGCTTTCCCACAGTGCACAACATCACTAAAACCACTAACACAACAAACACGTCTTTTCTAATAACTCTAATTAGCTTACTAATCACTATTGTTTCAATCAGTTATGAGTAAATTGATGTACATGAATCTCAATAACATTTCAAGCCCATGTACTCAGAGGAAAGTCAGCATATATATTTTGCTGTCCACAAAGATTTGTTATCTTCAGTCTCATTCAAACCAAAATTATTAGAATTTTGCATTGTTAAAAATTAACATTTAGCTTGTTTAGCTCATTTTATGTCCTTGTAATCCACAAAAATAAAGTCAATATTATTTTATATCTTAATTATTTAAACTTATAATGTAACGACTTGGAGTGGCCTGAATATATTGATCACAACAGCAGTAAAACTGACAAAATCTCACAAATGCAGTTTAAAATAATTGAAGATTCACGTTTATTTCCGGAGTTACACTTCCATTCACTGAACCTTTCCCACAGCTCCAGACGGTGAATGGGGTTAGAGCTGAGTGCCTGGTTAGCTGCTATACTCGCGGCATATTCGAATTAGAAAAGCAGCAAAATTTGGAGAAAAATAGAAAGATCAGCACTTGAGGAGATTTAGGGTGTATCTCGTTTATCTAGGCCATCAAATTCCTTGCATTTCACACTTTAAACAATTCATTTGCTGATCTGGACTGTGCTCTTTTGTAAAACCATCTCATTAAGGGGCTGAAATCAATGGAGCTAGATAATCACTGTGCATTTCACATTTTCTACGTCACAATGGCAAGCAAATTGTGCAAGGTAGAAAATGCATACTAATTAAAGAGCTACAAATACAATAGAGTTTGAAAATTGATAATTCATACTGCTGGGATTTATAACACGAGGCATTGCTTCCAAAACACAATGGGAGAAATCATTTGGTAAAGAAAAACAAGGGGGGAAAAAAAAACTGTGGGGAAAAAAAAACTGTGGGGAAAAATTCCATGCTGGCTTGCTGGTGTTGCAAAATTGTGGAGCACGAGAGGCTTAGTAATAATTATCTAATGCCAATAATATGGGAAAATAGTTTATGTAGAGGGGCTGTGATAAAAGGTTATAATCTACATATTTTGAACACTGTAAAATTAGATTGAGGAAGCTTTAACTCATCGTGATTTTATACCTGAGAGGAAGATTTGGTGATGGGATCAAGGGATATAGTAAAGAAGTAGAACGGGGTATCATCAGCTTAAATACAGAAGCTTAATCTCTGCCTGTGGATGATGTCACTGAGGGCCAGCAAGTAGATGAGAAAGTTAAGAAGACCAAGAATAGATCCTTGGGGAACTCCAGTGGTGGCTGTGCAGGGATGAAAAGATGTTTGTTGGGATGCACTAGACAGAGCTGGGCAACAGAGGGGAGGCAATGGAAGAGGGTGGCATGATCAACTGTGTTGAACACTACTAGGAGGTATGAAGAGGTTAAGGAGGAATAGGCAATTGCAATGGCATTCACAAAGGAGATCATTTGTGACTTTGGCCAGGGAGATGAGAGATGGATTTGTAGTTTGTCAGAATGGATGGGTTAATGGTGCACATTTTGGGAGGGGTCTGATGATGATGGTTTTGAAAGGGGAAGGTTGATGCATAAGTTATTAACAGCCTCAGCAAGATAATTGAGTGGTCAGAAGTTGGGTGGAAGGAATTTGAGGGAGCAGCCGTGGGTCTCATTAAGAAAGGTGAGCTTTTAGAAGATAGGGGAGAAGATGGGAGACAAACTACAGACTGACGGGACCAGGGAAGAGTGACTCGAGGGTGAGATGGGTGTATGGATAATCACAATCTTCACGACAAAGAAATCCACATCTAGGGCCCAAGTTTCCACAGGATAAAAAACGGGCGCCCCTCCGAGCTGGGCACCTGTTTTTCGCGCCTAAAACGGCGCCAGAAAAAAAACGCGCTATTCTCGAGCGCTTTGCAGCTCCTTGTCTGTTTGGCGCGGCGCCCAGGGGGGCGGAGCCTACACTCGCGGGGGAGGGGGCGGGTACTATTTAAATTCATTTTTTTCCTGCCAGCAACGCTGCGCGTGCGCGTTGGAGTGTTCGCGCATGCTCAGTGTGAAAAAAACATTGGCACTCGGCCATTTTTGTAGTTCTTTGTAGCTGTTTAATTTTTGAACATTTTTTAATAAAAGCACATTGCCATCAGCACATCAGCACTGAGGCTTCTCACTGTCTCCTTCCCTTCCCCACCTTCCACGGCAACAAACGGCGGTTTCCTCCACTCCGCAGCGGCAACAAACCGCTGTCTCCTTCCCCTCCCTCCCCTCCGCGGCAACAAACCGCTGTCTCCTTCCCCTCCCTCCCCTCCGCGGCAACAAACCGCTGTCTCCTTCCCCTCCCTCCCCTCCGCGGCAACAAACCGCTGTCTCCTTCCCCTCCCTCCCCTCCGCGGCAACAAACCGCTGTCTCCTTCCCCTCCCTCCCCTCCGCGGCAACAAACCGCTGTCTCCTTCCCCTCCCTCCCTTCCGTGGCGGCAAACGACGGTTTCCTTCCTCACCCCCCGTGGCAACGAACGATGGCTGAAGCACTTTCACACAGGTAGGAAGATGGTTTATTTAATATTTTCTTTGCTTATAAATGTTTATTCAGGTTGGATTTATTTGTATAATATTTGTAGAAGTATAAATAAGGATTGATTGTAGAATTTAATGACTTCCCTTCCCCCCCCCACCTCGTTCTGGACGCCTAATTTGTAACCTGCACCTGATTTTTTAATGTGTAGAACAGATTTTTTCAGTTCTACAAAAATCTTCACTTGCTCCATTCTACTTTAGTTTGGAGTACGTTTTCACTGTGGAAACTTTGAAATCAGGTGTCAGTGGCCGGACACGCCCCCTTTTGAAGAAAAAATTCTGTTCCAAAGTAGAACTGTTCTACCTCACTAGAACTGCAGAAAAAAAAATGTGGAGAATTGCGATTTCTAAGATAGTCCGTTCTCCACCAGTTGCTCCTAAAAATCAGGCGCAAATCATGTGGAAACTTGGGCCCCTAGTGTTGGAATTAAGGATTGAGGTTAAAAGGAAAAGGGGTTTGTCAAGGCAGTTTGTCATGGAGAAAAGGAGACATGGTTATATTTGCTCTTCAGTATAAACCTGAAGTAATAGGAGGCTTTAGGTAAGAAGAGTAAGGCATGGCGGAGCTTAACAATAAAGTCAGATCTGGTGATGAATGACTATACTAGTTTTCCGCTAGATGATTTCCAGCTTTCAGCCCTCGGATCTAAACATGGGAAGATAAGGACTGTACTAGAGGAATGCTAGGAGTGGGAAATAGTGAGTGATTTGGTGCGGACAATTACGCCAAAAGCAGAAGTGAGGGGACAGTTAAGTAGAAAAACAGCAGCAGAGGTGGTAAGGGAAAAGAGGAAATGGTCAGAGATTGTCTTAATTTCAGCCATGGCTCAGTGGTAGTACTTCCTCTGAGTCAGAGGGTTGTGGGATAAAGTCCCACTCCAAAGACTTGAGCTCCAAATTGAGGCCGACACCTCTGTGCAGTACTGGGGAGTGCTGCACTGTCAGATGAGCTGTCTTTCGGTTGAGATGTTAACTGAGGCCCCAACCACCCCCTCAGGTGGATGTAAAAGATCCCATGGCACTCTTCGAAGAAAAGCAGGATGTCCTGGCCAATATTTACCCCTCAACCAACATCGAAGAAAAGCAGGATGTCCTGGCCAATATTTACCCCTCAACCAACATCACTAACAGATTATTTGGCCATTACCGCACGGTGTTTGTGGAATCTTGCTGTACCGTGTTTCCTACATTACAACAGTGACTACACTTCAAAAGTACTTTATTGGCTGTAAAATGTTTTGGAACATCCTGAGGTCCTGAAACAGGCTATATTAATGCAAGTTGTTCTTTTCTTTAACAGTGATCAAGATCTAAGAAGTAGAGAGTCCATGGACTCAAATTTCCCCAACCCCTTTCTCCGGCGCCATCACCCGAGGTGCGCCACTTTTGTCCGCCTCCAAGCGCGCCGAAAATCTTCCTCCCAATTCTGGCCGCTCCCCAGCCTGTCCTCAGTGGTGGCATAGCGTGGCCCAGTGGATTAGTGACAGAGCCAGGTCCGGCACTTCTGCACGTGCGCGCTAGAATTTGGGCGCATGTACAGTAGCTCCTGGCAGGCCGAATCTGTGAGTACACGCTGCAGGCTGTGTGGGAGGGGCCCGAAGCACGCCGTCCCTAGCCCTGGCCGAATGGGCTCCCTCATCGGCGGCCCGCCTACCTCCCTAAGGTAGGACTTCCATTTTTTTATGTGTTATTTATTGATTGATTGATTGCTTATTACTTTGGTTTAGGTGCAGGGTTCATTTTATTTTTTTATTTGTTAATTAATTACTTATTACTTTTTGTGCTTGGTGCAAATGTACTGCTTTGTTTAGTGCTTGGTGCTTTAAATGTATTTATGCTTCTTTAATGTTGTTGTGAAGGTGTTTAGTGCTTTGCAAGGTCCCCTTCCCCCCCATATCTCTGGCTGCCTTTGCTGATTTCTTAAGTCACCGCAAGGTTTTTCTGAACGTACAAGAGTGCCCACTTACGCTGGCCTAAGTTAGTTTGGAGTAACTTTTAGCTGGCTAAACTTGCTTAAATGGCCAAAACAGGCGTAAGTGGCTGGTAACGCCCCCTTTTGGAAAAAGAAACTAAACTTAAAAAAAAACTAACTAACTCACTTATACTGGCGCAAATTAAATGGCCAGAATTGCAATTAAAAAGATACTCCAGAAAAATCAAGAAGCTCCAAAAAAACGGAGCAACTGCTGGGGAAATTTGGGCCCCATATGAGATGGCAAGGTTGAGGAGCTAGCTACGAGTGTGGGTGGCAGAGTTATTTGAAGGCATGTCCTTTAAGGCACAGTTGCCGATAAACAAAACATGCCCAAACTGTACAACCTAATATTTTGTCAAACAAGGATGGTATGCTACAATTTGAATATATGGATAGTCTGAACAGCATGGGACCTATCGACCAGAAGTAGTAATTATGTTGAAATAAATGCCAAATTACTATATACTATTGTCATCTTGTACACAACAAAGCAACCATCTTTCAAGTACTGGGGGGTAGGGGGAACCACACGCGTAATTCAGTGAGTCCGGGCAACACAGTGGGTCCTTTCAACTCTGGCATCTGGGTTTGAATTCAAGCCAATTGAAGGGAGGAAAATCTTCTCTCTGGTACAGGTTCTATATTGCATGTGTTTGACCAGTCCCATCCAGCTTTTAGTGGATACAGGCCCTTAGGTCCGTTCAGGATTCAGCACTAATTCAACAATATTGTCGAGAGAAGCCATAAGGATTGCTGGTATCAGAAGTGGTAACGTTCATATGGGTGCAGTAGAGGATGCTCTTCTGAGATTGAAGCTAAGGCACATTGTTCAAACAGAGTAAAAATAATTTAAATTTAAATCTGGCCTAAAGCATACCTCATCTGGAAATACCAGAGGCATATAATGAGTGACAAGGGTGGAAAAAAGAATCCCTGGCATCAATAATAGCAATGAGCACACGCATCAGCACCAAAAAGAACAAAAATCAACTGCTGTATTTTTGTATTTTTTTTATTAAATTTTTATAAAATCTAATAATGAGAATTCTCTGAAACACAAAGTTATTCACATTATTTAAATTTTAATCACTTGCAAGATCATGTTTTTTTCTTGAAGGTTCAGCTTGAGAGAAACTATGCAATTGATAGAACTAATTGGTACAAAACTGTGAATAATTTATACAAGTGATACAGCAGTAGTTACTGTGAAGGTATAACGATCCAGAATTCAGTGGGGCTGAATTTCATGTACTTGGGTAAGCTAGTTAAAAATGGCTAACAACTGGGGCAAATCTTGCTAGATGGTAATGTGTTTCTAGCACTCAATTTTCCAGGGTCAGTCTTTTGGCATAATTATTCACAGATCTAAGTGACCAATTTGGGTGGCTATATGAAGAACACTGGAGGAGAAAATGGAAAATTGCATGTCAGTGAAATTTAAGAGAGAGAAGTACAATTAAACGGAAGCGTCACACTAGGGTGACAAAAAATTTTCTAAACTTTTGGAAATACTCAAAAGACATCTCAAGCCATTGTGCCAAGGATAAAGAAGACTAAGTAGCAAGCAAAAATGAAGGGAAGGGAAATCATAAGTGATGGAGCATCCCAACACCTCACCCTCCAGTTGATGGCTATTGAAGTGGTGCTGCATAAGGTGGTCCTTTGAGCCACTCTATGATACCTTCTCCATAGGTCAGAATTTCTGCAGGTGTGCAAGAGGTCAAGGCTGACTGTTACTATCCTTGCAGCAGCACAGAGGTACACATGCCTTTTGAATGATCTATGACCCTATGGTAAGTATGCCAAAGCCTGCAGGTACATTTTGGTGGCAGTTTGGCAATTGTGGCCAATCAGGCTATGTTAGTTGTTGCTCGCCCTCGTATGCCTTCTTTCATGCAGTGCCAATGAAAACATGAAACATAGAACATAGAAAATATGAAATACTGTGATTGGGTGTCCTTGGAGGAAGTAGTCAACATTACAGTTAGTCAGCCATGCACATATCTTAATGATGCCATTGGGTCTACTATACCAGCTTCCTGTAGGAACAGGAACTTTCTCCAACACTAACCATTTACCAAAGTAAGGACCGTTCATCTTTGGCTGCCGATGCAGGTACGGCGGTAAAGGTGGATGGGCATACAGCAACTTTCATGCAGCATAGCATTCCTTCTTTGGTTCTTTTTTCTCCTTCCAAACACCCGAGATAGGGGACTCCCATTGGTGCAAACCATGATGTCGGGGCAAATAATTAAATCATCCTAAGAAAAGTTATTACGAGATGGCTGAAATGCACCTATTTTAATGTGGATAAATGTGAGGTTATCTGCTTTGGTGGCAAAAACTTGAAGGCAGAATATTATCTGAATGGCAGCAGATTAGGAAACAGAGAGGTGCAGCAAGACCTGGGTGTCATGGTACATCAGTCATTGAAAGTTGGCATGCAGGTTCAGCAGGCGGCGAAGGCGGCAAATGGTATGTTGGCCTTCATAGCTAAGGGATTTGAGTATAGGAGCAGGGAGTTCTTACTGCAGTTGTACAGGGCCTTGGTGAGGCCTCACCTGGAATATTGTGTTCAATTTTGGTCTCCTAATCTGAGGAAGGACGTTCTTGCTATTGAGAGTGTGCAGCGAAGGTTCACCAGACTGATTCCCGGGATGGAAGGACTGACATATGAGGAGAGACTGGATCGACTGGGCCTGTATTCACTGGAGTTTAGAAGGATGAGAGGGGATCTCATAGAAATATATAAAATTCTGACGGGACTGGACAGGTTAGATGCAGGAAGAATGTTCCCGATGTTGGGGAAGTCCAGAACCAGGGGACATAGTCTAAGGATAAGGGGTAAGCCATTTAGGACTGAGATGAGGAGAAAATCAAATCAAATCAAATCGCACAGGGTAGCCTGGAGGAGGAATTCATAGAATACATACGGGATTGTTTCTTAGAACAGTATGTTACAGAACCTACAAGGGAGCAAGCTATCTTAGATCTGGTCCTGTGTAATGAGACAGGAATAATAAACGATCTCCTAGTAAAAGATCCTCTCGGAATGAGTGATCACAGTATGGTTGAATTTATAATACAGATTGAGGGTGAGGAAGTAGTGTCTCAAACAAGCATACTATGCTTAAACAAAGGGGACTACAGTGCGATGAGGGCAGAGTTGGCTAAAATAGACTGGAAACACAGACTAAACGGTGGTACAATTGAGGAACAGTGGAGGACTTTTAAGGAGCTCTTTCATAGTGCTCAACAAAAATATATTCCAGTGAAAAAGAAGGGCGGTAAGAGAAGGGATAACCAGCCGTGGATAACCAAGGAAATAAAGGAGAGTATCAAATTAAAAACCAATGCGTATAAGGTGGCCAATGTTTGTGGGAAACTAGAAGATTGGGAAAATTTTAAACGACAGCAAAGTATGACTAAGAAAGCAATAAAGAAAGGAAAGATAGATTACGAAAGTAAACTTGCGCAAAACATAAAAACAGATAGTAAAAGCTTTTACCGATATATAAAAAGGTAAAGAGTGACTAAAGTAAATGTTGGTCCTTTAGAAGATGAGAAGGGGGGATTTAGTAATGGGAAATGTGGAAATGGCTGAGACTTTAAACAATTATTTTGCTTCGGTCTTCACAATGGAAGACACAAAAACCATGCCAAAAATTGCTGGTCACGGGAATGTAGGAAGGGAGGACCTTGAGATAATCACTATCACTAGGGAGGTAGTTCTGGACAGGCTAATGGGACTCAAGGTAGACAAGTCCCCTGGTCCTGATGAAATGCATCCCAGGGTATTAAAAGAGATGGCGGAACTTATAGCAGATGCATTCGTTATAATCTACCAAAATTCTCTGGACTCTGGGGAGGTACCAGTGGATTGGAAAGCAGCTAATGCAACGCCTCTGTTTAAAAAAGGGGACAGACAAAAGGCAGGTAACTATAGGCCGGTTAGTTTAACATCTGTAGTGGGGAAAATGCTTGAAGCTATCATTAAGGAAGAAATAGCGGGACATCTAGACAGGAACAGTGCAATCAAGCAGACGCAACATGGATTCATGAAGGGGAAATCATGTTTAACTAATTTACTGGAATTCTTTGAGGATATAACGAGCATGGTGGATAGAGGTGTACCGATAGATGTGGTGTATTTAGATTTCCAAAAGGCATTCGATAAGGTGCCAAACAAAAGGTGACTGCAGAAGATAAAGGTACGCGGAGTCAGCGGAAATGTATTAGCATGGATAGAGAATTGGCTGGCTAACAGACAGCAGAGAGTCGGGATAAATGGGTCTTTTCAGGTTGGAAATCGGTGGTTAGTGGTGTGCCACAGGGATCGGTGCTGGGATCACAACTGTTTACAATATACATAGATGACCTGGAGGAAGGGACAGAGTGTAGTGTAACAAAATTTGCAGATGACACAAAGATTAGTGGGAAAGCGGGTTGTGTAGAGGACACAGAGAGGCTGCAAAGAGATTTCGATAGGTTAAGTGAATGGGCTAAGGTTTGGCAGATGGAATACAATGTCGGAAAATGTGAGGTCATTCACCTTGGGGAAAAAAAAACAGTAAAAGGGAATATTATTTGAATGGGGAGAAATTACAACATGTTGCGGTGCAGAGGGACCTGGGGGTCCTTGTGCATGAATCCCAAAAAGTTAGTTTGCAGGTACAGCAGGTAATCAGGAAGGCGAATGGAATATTGGCCTTCATTGCAAGAGGGATGGAGTACAAAAGCAGGGAGATCCTGCTGCAACTGTACAGGGTATTGGTGAGGCCGCACCTGGAGTACCGCGTGCAGTTTTGGTCACCTTACTTAAGGAAGGATATACTGGCCTTGGAGGGGGTACAAAGACAATTCACTAGGCTGATTCCAGAGATGAGGGGATAGATTGAGTGGACTGGATCTTTACTCGTTGGAGT
This sequence comes from Pristiophorus japonicus, assembly GCF_044704955.1. Lineage (NCBI taxonomy): Eukaryota > Metazoa > Chordata > Chondrichthyes > Pristiophoridae > Pristiophorus > Pristiophorus japonicus. The sequence goes on along the minus strand of NC_091979.1, from coordinate 88,221,163 downwards.
TCAGAAGGATGAGGGGTGATCTTATAGAAACATTTGAAATAATGAAAGGGATAGACAAGATAGAGGTAGAGAGGTTGTTTCCACTAGTCGGGGAGACTAGAGCTAGGGGGTACAGCCTCAAAATACGGGGGAGCCAATTTAAAACCGAGTTGAGAAGGAATTTCTTCTCCCAGAGGGTTGTGAATCTGTGGAATTCTCTGCCCAAGGAAGCAGTTGAGGCTAGCTCATTGAATGTATTCAAATCACAGATAGATAGTTTTTTAACCAATAAGGGAATTAAGGGTTATAGGGAGCGTGCGGGTAAGTGGAGCTGAGTCCACGGCCAGATCAGCCATGATCTTTTTAAATGGCGGAGCAGGCTCGAGGGGCTAGATGGCCTACTCCTGTTCCTAATTCTTATGTTCTATGTTCTAGGAGAAGCTTCTTCACTCAGAGAGTTGATAACCTGTGGAATTCCCTACTGCAGAGAGTTGTTGATGCCAGTTCATTGGATATATTCAAGGGGGAGTTAGATATGGCCCTTACGGCTAAAGAGATCAAGGGGCATGGAGAGAAAGCAGGAAAGGGGTACGAGATGAATGATCAGCCATGATCTTATTGAATGGTCGTGCAGGCTCGAAGGACTGAATGGCCTAATCCTGCACCTATTTTCTATGTATCTATGTTAATGTCCTATTGAAATGAACTCTCATCCCCTAGCAACTATGAATGCTTAATTGTCACCAAGTGTCCTGCATGCACAAACATCGTAAAATGACGTGCAGGATTTCCCGTGCATTTAATATTTAAATAAAGCTCTCTAGTCACTAGAAATGAGCATTAAGCACAAATGGAGTAGAAACTGGCGTTACAGGTCTTCTTCCCTTTTCCACTTTGCTATGTCCTGTGAACTTGGGACACAAAAACAGAACCAATATGTATTAATTTGAGACCTCAAAGAAAGCAACACAGGCTTACATTGATGCAGTTAAATATTATGCATGAAACACTACTGCTACCTAGAGCCCAATAACTGCCACTAACATTTTACTGACTACAATTATATATAATTTTTTATACTTTTTTAATATAAAGAAAATGGATTATAATCATGGCTAAAGAAGTTCAATTAGAATCATTTTCTTGAAAACAACAGATGTAATATGGGTTTCATATGTGGTTCATTCCACTTTATAATACACAACTAAAGTCACAAGTAGCTTATAATTATATTGTTCAAGATAAAATTTATTTACAAGTCTACCTTTCAAATGTTTTTAAATTAAATTTTGCAAACCAAAACCAGGCCTGTAAAATAAATATGGACTTGCAATTTTATAGATAGAAGGAGAAAATAAATGAATACAATAGGAAAATTAATGGTCAAGTTAACCAAAACATGAACAATACAGAAAAGCCATGTTACAATTAAAATTATAGGTTGGAAAATGGAAGACTATCTTCTGAAAGGTATTTTGGGCTCCTATGACCCATGATAACTATCAGGAAAGATTAAACAGTCGGGGCTGTTTTCTCTAGAAAAAAGGTTGCAAGGTGATCTTTAAATGATAAAGGGGTTTGATAGAGATGTTTCCACTTGCAGGGGACTAAAAAAAATAGTGCCCATAAATATAAGATATTCGTTAATAAATCCAGTAGGGAATTTAGAAGAAAGTTCTTTACCCAAAGAATGGTAAGAATGTGGAACGCCCTACCACAAGGAGTAGTTGAGGCAAATAGCATAGATGCATTAGCTAGATAAGCACATGAGTTAGAAAGGAATAGAAGGGTATGCTGATAGGGTTAGATGAAAAGGGATGGGAGGAGGCTTATGTGGAACATAAATACTGGCACAGACCAGTTGGGTTGAATTACCTGTTTCTGTGCTATCAACTCACTCTAACTCAATATATTAGAGGGCTATGTGAGCAGTCCCACAGCTATGAAGAGGAGAGTTCACCTCTTAGAAAACAAGATGAAGTACGCAGACCCAAGCAAAATACTGTGGATGCTGGAATCTGAAATAAAAACTGAAAATGCTTGAAATCGCAAATGGTCAGGCAGCATCTGTGGAGAGAGAAACAGAGTTAACGTTTCAGGTCAAAGACTCTTCGTCAGGACTGCCAATAGTTCGAAATGTGACAGATTCTTAAGGAAGTGCTGGAGAACAGTAGATATTGGAGAGACAAAGGGGATGACGGGCAAAATTGAGCTGGTAATAGCGCAGGTTAGAAAGCAAAAGGTGAGGGTGTGATTGGCAAAATGATTACCAGCTGCCACGGAAAACAGAGAGAAATGAACAAAAAATAAAAAAGTGGGGGTGGTGGGGGGAGGGGTGGGGGGGAAGGGGGTTGTTAAAAAAGAAAGCGAGGAAAGGGAACAAAATGTGGGCAGAGATTATGGTCTGAAATTGTTGAACTCGATGTTGAGCCCGGAAGGCTGTAAAGTGCCTAAATGAAAGATGAGGTGTTGTTCACCTTTTATTTCCTAACTTGTGCTATTACCATCTCAATTTGACCCATCGTCCCCTTTGTCTCTCAAATTTCTTCCGCCTTCCACCCTATCACATACCTTCCCTTTTGTTCTTTGCTCCCCTCCCCTTTCAGGGCCCCAGCACTTCCTTAAGAATCTGTTACATTTTGAACTATTGCCAGTTCTGACAAAGGGTCTTTGACCTGAAACGTTAACTCTGTTTCTCTCTCCACAGATGCTGCCTGACCATCTGAGATTTCAAGCATTTTCAGTTTTTATTATATGATGTACTCAGATATGGTCACCCACCCATTCTAAAGAAATTAACAAAATGGTGCTCTAACTGGGAGAATAAAGGGAAAATGGTAGGATGAGAGAAAAAAATAGAAATGTACAAGAAAAAAAAGAGAAGGAAAAGGGCATGACTGCATCAAAGATGAAAGATTTTCCTCCTTGGGGATATAAAACCTCACGCCTCTGTCACCAAACAATCAAACTAAGGCGATGGCTCTCGTAAACAACTAAAGTATGCACGATCAGAGAGAATCAAGCAATCCCCAAACACAAAAGGGAACTATACACATAACAGCTTAAATAGAAATAATTTAAGAAAATAAGTCATTCTCTCTGCTTGAAGCATTTTTCAGCAACAACTCTATCAAATACCAGAAAACTGAAGGCAATGTGCTGCAAATAACATGTTAATAAGATTATCTATTTTAGAGCCGAAGGGGATACCAAAGGGAGCCCCAAAACACAATGCAGTGCATTAGGTTATAATGTAATACTCGTTATATACTTAGCCTCTTATAAATCAGAGGCCAATAAGCTTGAGCTGAGCGGAACAAGCAAACAAAACTCACTAACCCCATGCATCAGGCCGGTCAAGTAAATAATCAATATAGACTGAAACAAACATAGAAAATGTTGGAAACACTCAGCAGTTCAGGCAGCATCTGTGGAGAGAACAAAGGGGACTAAAGTTGATGTTAAGATTATGAACTCTTCATCAGAACGGGAAGATATTACAGATGAACAGAACGAGAAGAAGAAACACAATCACACAGAGGAAAACAAAATAAAATAGCCTGTAAAGTGTTTAAGTGGCAAACAAGAGATAGTTAAATGATAGAAGTGATATTTGCACGAGACAGTAAGAGATGTAATGAGAGACATCAAAGAAATAAAAGACATTTACAAGACACAGAGCATGTGAATAGCTCAAGAGGTGGTCAATGGACAGGTAGAAAGGGAAGCCTGTATAACTGGCAAAGTGGAGTAGGTTCCAGTGTCCAGAAGAAAAAAGAAGTTCAGCACCAAGAGTGCAGACCACCTTGTTGCAACATCCCAAGCACCAACCCACTCCCTCTTCCCATCCCCAGAATTCTCCTACTCTGACCTCTCTGTCTTTGGTCTTCTACACTGATGCAATGAAGTTCAACACTGCTCTAGGAACAGCGCTTTACCTTTCCGCTTGGCTCCGTGCAGTCCTCTGGCCAAAATATCACCTTTAACAACTTAAAATGTTAACTACTGCTCTCTTTTTCTTTTTGGCAGCTAGTGCTAGCAATGTGGAATGGGTGTCCCATCATTTTCAGAGATGGAGGGGAGGGAGTGGCTTAGTGCTTGGGGTGGGAATGCCCACTGAGTAGAACACCGTGCTGGTGAGGTGCACTGAAGTGCCTGATCTGCTGTGTGTTTTTATTTGCTATTTTAATTTCAGATACCACAGATGCAGTATTTTGCTTTTTGTCAATCAGTTAAAAGTGCCTGCATACATACAGAACTGCATGCATCCTGATTAGCAACAACAGCATCTTGTATTTATATAGCGCCTTCAACATAGTATATCATCCCAAGGCGCTTCACAGGACTAATTCAAGACAAAAGATTTGACACCAAGCCACATAAGGAGAAATTAAGGCAGGTGACCAAAAGCTTGGTCAAAGAGGTAGGTTTTAAGGAGCGTCTTAAAGGACGAAAGAGAGGTAGAGAGGTTTAGGCAGGGAATTACAGAGCTTAGGGCCTAGACAACAGAAAGCACGGCCACCAATCGTTGAGAGATTATAATCAGGAATGTTCAAGAGGGCAGAATTAGAGGAGCGCAGATATCTTGGGGGGTTGTGGGGCTGGGGAGATTACAGAAATAGGGAGGGGCAAGGCATGGCAGGGATTTGAAAACACAGATGAGAATTTTGAAATCGAAGCATTGCTTAGCCGGGAGCCAATGTAGGTTTTTGAGCACAGGGGTTTTGGGTAAACCGGACTTGGTACAAGTTAGGACATGGGCAGCTGAGTTTTGAATGACCTCGAGTTTACATGGGGTGGAATGTGGGAACCCAGCCAGGAGTGCATTGGAAAAGTCAAGGTAACAAAGACATGGATGAGGGTTTCAGCAGTGGATGAGCTGAGGCAAGGGTGGAGACAGGCTATGTTACGGAGGTGGAAATAGGCGGTCTTAGTTATGAGAATAGTCCCCACCCTTCCCAACAAAAAATACTAAGGGCAATTATAGCCAACTGAATAATTAGAACAATCCTGATAATGAAAGCAAGCATTGATAGATCCCTGAAAATGTTTTAAAAATCCCAGAAAGATCAAAGAATTATAGTTAACAAGCTTACTTAACCTTCCCTGGATGAAACAAAGTAATTCAGCATCCATCAGTGATTGAATGTGAACTTTCCAGATTTGTCGAGCTTAGCTACTTATTACCATAACCAGCTGAACCATTGAGTAAAGTTCCACAAATATTGTGAGTTACATTTGGGGACTTCAGCCCTATTGATTGCAGGGAATTGAAGAGCTGCCAATAAGCAATTTTTTAATGGGCATATGTATCACAATCATTTGATTTGTTCGTCTTCTATATCCCATATATCTTAATAAAATTGTCACCGTGTTACAATTTGATCAATCATTTCAAACTCTTGAGGTTAACTGTCAGTCAACACCATTAACAGAATTAAGGTTTTCAATATGCAGCAAGCACCAAAAAAAAGCTGGCATTGAGGAAAATTTTGGAATATTTAAAACTGGAAGATGATTCATGTTTCTGTTTGTCATATTTTAACTGACTGAAGAACATGAATTTAAGTGTGAGTTGATAGGTTGTTCTTTTGTTCAGATGATAAGATACTTGATACCATTAGCTGAGTTAAAAGAGATCCTTGGTTTACAAATGTAAACTTGATATCTACATCTCGGAATATTGCGTGTACATCCGAAATATGTGGGACACATTTCAAACTGATAAATACAGTGCAAATGACAGAACATTTTTCGTGATGAATTTATGAAATTAAATTGTAGATTAATTGTAGTTGTCATAAAACCTGGTGTATAAGTTTCTTCTTGCAGGCTTTCTGTTCCATAACAAATGAGTGCAATTCACAATCTGGATATATAGTAATAAATAATAACACACTCTCTTTACACTTATGGACACTTTAATTTAGCCATAGAACGATAAAGTTTGAATGTATGCTGTACTGAAAAATTCGAAACATTACAGGGAAATATATAATTCACTTCACAAATAAACATGACAGAACATTAATTTAACAGACAGTTTATAGATTATTCTCAAGAGTATTACAATCTATTAGTTTCTTTGTGCCTTATGGATTAGTGAACTATAGATAATCTTAATTTATTGATAAATGAACTGTTAAAGAAAAGAGAGGATGCAAAAAAATAATTATAGTTATCAAGTATATTACAGGGTAAAAGATTAGAGTGTCTGGTTTGATCAATAATATTTGGATAAAATTCAATCCAACCAAAAATTAACAGAGACAAATTAACAAACCACATTCACAAGTTTGAGCTCTTAGTTGTTTGGCTGGTGACAACTTTAGTACAATATTTTGTACCCAGACCAGCACCAAAAATCTACTAATTTTATTCACTTAATGGGCCTGTCACAGTTCACCTCACCCCCTTCCCAGCTCCACCACTACTACCAAGACTTGCTCTTATGGTCTTAACCGGATTGTAGTTTTAATAAATAGTACAAGGCCCTAATGAACCAGAGCCTATGTTTACCAAGGAAATAATAATGGCATGGTTATGGCATTGGACTAGCAACACAGAGGTGAGGAGTTTAAATCCCATCATAGCAAGTTGTGAAATTTAATTCAATCAATTTGGTCATTTATCACATAGCACCTTGAAAACTGATGTAAAAACCCGATTGATTGATCAATGTCCTTCAGAGAGGGAAATCTGACCTACAATGTGGTGAATGCCAAAGTGGCCTAGCAAGCTACTCTATTGTAAACATTTTCTACAGAATATAATCATATTGGCTACCGTCCAGCCTTAGAACCATGACAACACTCTGCAAAGTCTTCACACATGACATTAAGAAATGACTGAGTGTACAGGACATAAAGGCTATAGGCCGTGAAAACATCTCTGCTGTAGTGCTGAAGACCTGCATACTAGAATTAACTGTCCCCCCCCTACTCATCTAATCAATCTGTTCCAGTGCAGCTAGAACACTGTCATCAACCCAACTCTGTAGAAAATTGCCCAGGTTTCCTATCCAGAAAAGGCAGGACAAATCTAACCTGAAAAATGACAGCCCTATCAGCTTCTTCCCAATCATCAGCAGTGATAGAAAGAGTTATCTAAAGTGTCATCATAGAGCACTTACTCACTAATAACTTGCTTACCAATTCTCAGTTCGGTTTCTGCCAGAACCATTCCACTCCAAACTTGATCACAGGCTTGATCCAGACATGGACACAAGAGCTGAATGTTAAAGGAAAGATGAGAGTAGCTGCCCTCAACATCAAGGCAGCATTCAACTGAGTATTGCACCAAGGAGTCCGAACAACACTGAGATAAATGGGGTTCAAGGAGATAGCCTTCCAGTCACTGGATCATAACTAACACAAAGGAAGATGATTGTTGTTGCTGGAGGCCAATCCTCACAGCCTCAGGTCATCATTGCAGTCATTCCTGAGGAAAGTGTCACCCACCTTCAACTGCTTCCCTCCATCATAAGGCCATAAGAATGGAGCTGTTCACTGATGATTCTACAATGTTCAGCTCTATTCATAAATCCTGATAATGAAGCAGTCCATGCAAATTTACAGCATGATTTGAACAATATCCAATCTACGGCTGACAATTGGCAAGTATCATTTGCATCATGCAATTGCCAGTTAATGACCATCTCCAACAAGAAAAGGCACAAAAGCCTCCCCTTGACCTTCAATGGTACTGCCATCACTGAGTTCCCCACCATCAACATCCTGGAGGTCACCACTAACCAGGAATTTAATTGGATCAGCCATATCCATACTGTGCCTACACGAGCTGGGTACTCTACGATGAGTAGCTCACCTCCTGAGCCCTCAAAGCCTCTGTACGATTTGCAAGGCTTAAGTCAGGAGTGTGCTGGAATACTCACCACTTGTGTTGATGGGTGCAACTCCAACAACACTCAAAAAGTTCACCAGCATCGAAAACCTGGGCTGATAAGTAGCAAGTAACATTCGTGTCACACAAGTGCCAGTACCACCGCTCATTGACATTCAATGGCATCACCAAATCCTCCACCATCAACATCCTGGGGTTGCCATTGACCAGAAACTAGACTGGACCAGTGGTGCAATCCCTTGTGGCAAATGCTTCCACCCATCGTGTAAATTGATCAATTACCACTAGACAACATGTTTTTCCCCCTAGAATCCCGGAGGAGTCCAATAAAATCTACCTGTAGGTTTTCCCACGGTCCTGTGGGCCTCAACTGGTGTCCCATTCGTACCTTTATGGGTTTCCCAGCATTATGCTGGGCGCATATAACACCTCTCTGGCAATGTTTGGCTACATCTTTCCCCATTCCTGGCCACCACCAGCATCTTCTCATATTCTCTATCATGTTGGATCGACCAGTATGTGTTCGGCCGTGATACATTCCGAGCAGGCTATTTTGTATACGTTTCGGCGCACCCACCCGGTCTCCCTACCACCAGAGATTGTCTGTTCCCTGTGCTGCACCCTTATTTTCCCATTCCTGTACTTCTTCCATGGGTGTTTCTTTGTGCAATTCTACTATATTTACATCCTCCGGCCCAATAGCACAACTGGCTATGGGAACTGTTTCTTCAAACCCCTCCAATTCAGCTGCCAGTTTGGCAGCTTCATCAGCACTTTGATTCCCTAACTGTTCTGGGGATTCTACCTTGGGCGCTTTTATTTTTATTACTGCAACCTCTGTGGGAAGCCCTGTGGCCTCTATCAATCCCCTAACTAATTCTTCATGCCGTATGTGTCCTCCGGAGGATGTAATATACCCTCTCCTGTTCCAGGCAGCTATATAATCATGTACTGTGCCAAAGGCATAGCGACTGGTGGTATAAATATTTACTCTCTGTTTCCTTGCTATTTTTAGGGCTTCCGTTAAAGCGTCGGCCACCTGTGCTGAGCATTCTCCTGGTAACCTCCCTTCAGCGCGAACCCTTCCTTCATTATCTACTACCGCCCATCCAGTCCGAGGTTCCCCTTTATAGATGGATCTCGGAGATACATTAAAGAGTTTCAGGTCTATATTTTCCAAGGGGACTTCTCCCACTCTATCTACATCCTCTTGATCCTCCTCATCCTTACACTGATGTTCCGTCCCTTCATTTTCCATCATGGCAACTGATTATTTACATCTCGCACTATCTGCATTGACTTATCCCGGGGAAGGAGTACCGCTTCCCAGGCTGCACGGCGACTATCTGATACCATCCTCAGCCGTCCTGTATTCAGTAATTCTACTAGGGTGTGTTGTGTGTGTAGTATAATACGTCCAATCATAGTGATGGGCTCGCTACTTTTTACCGCCCAAGTGGCACAATCGATTGCCGCTACGCATCGGGGCATTCCTGCCACCACTGGGGTTCTACGTGTGGACTAATAAGCTACTGGTCTCATCTGGCCCCCATATTCTTGGGCTACTACCGAGCTATAGTGTCCCCCATGGTCGTGACAATAAATGTGGAAAGGTCTGCTCATATCGGGCATTCCCAATGCATGGGCCCTCATCAGGGCTTGTTTCCAGGAGCCAAATGCTTCCTCCTGGTCATTCGTCCAGTTCACTATTTCTTCCGCGGGTTTCCCTCCCTTTGTAAGGTCATATAGGGGAGCGGCCATCTGTGAATACCCTTCAATAAAGTGGCACTATAATTGAATAATCCTAAGACCTTCTGCACCCACTTTACGGTGGTGGGCCTGGGCATGTTCTGGATTGCCTCCTTCAGATCTGCTGGCATAGCTATTTTTCCCATGGTTACTTGGTCCCACCCTAGCTGTGCCTTGGCAGGATTAGCTTTAAATCCTGCTTTCTGGAGAGTCTCCAGAACTATCATTGGGGCTCCTACATGTCCCTTTTCCATGGAAAAAGTGATTAACAAATCATCCACGTACTGTAATAGAGTACTATCATATTCTTCCAACCGTACATCCTCAAGGGCCTTGGCCATATGCCGATGAAATATGGGCAGACTATTATGGAACCCTTGAGGGACTCTGGTCCAAGTATACTGTTTCCCTTCTACACTGAAAGCAAATTTCTCCTGTGACTCAGCGTCTAACGGGATGGATCAGAATCCGTTCGCTATATCTAAGACCGTAAATACTTTGTATTCAGGTTTTATATCATGAAATATGGTGGCTGGGCTGGACACTATCGGGTATGTTATGTCTGCAATTACCATCGAAATGACTCCACGAGGCCTTGTACTGTGAGTAAGAGCTGTGTGACTTCAGTCCATTTAATATGGCTGGCTGCCTTTTATATCCCCCTGCCCACGAGGGCAGGAAACCCCTGGGCCTCCAACAGCAGCGCCCTCAGGTGGTACATTGTACATAGGGAATACAAAGAGTTTGCATACATGACAGGGTACTCCTTGGGTGTTACTTTATTCAGGGCTGTATAATCTATTGTAAGGCGATAAGATGCGTCCGGCTTCCTTACCGGCCAGACTGGTGAATTGGTGCCCTATATTGTCCTCTCCTCTAGTTCCTCCACTATCTCTTTCACTGCTTTTCTGGCCTCGACTTTTATAGGGTTTTGCTTGTGGGGTTTATGGAGGGGTCCTGGCATTTTTATAGCATCTGTTTATACTAATCCGCAGTCCTGTTTATGAGTGGCCCATACATCGGGTACTATTGGCATATCACCCCCCACACTCCGCTCTCCTTCCATGCGTCTTGTGGCTCCCACCCATTGTGTTCTATCTCCAGGGGGGTAATAAACTCTATCTCTCTTATGGATTTTCGGCCAAGTGATTATATTCTCCCGATGGGGTTTATTAAAGCCCCCAACTAGCTCAGCAAATCCATTCCCATGATTGTCCCCTCGGGATTAGGGTTAGGGTTAGGGATTCTCGCATACGCATAGGTGAGTTGGTATCATAAGAACCCCCACTTCTAACAGGACTGTTTCACTCTTGTACGCCCAGAGACCCTTTCCTTCCACCCCAGAAATAGTTATACTATGTTTAGTTACAGGGAGAGGTAAATTGGTGAGTGATAAAGAGGCTCCTGTGTCTATTAGCATATCGCACTGCCGGCCCCCTAACACTGCGCTACTAAACATTCGTGGGTCCCCCGTGTCTTCCTCACTGGGGGCCGGTGCATCCTATTTACCTGATGCTACCTTCAGTAATTTCATCAACTCTTCCCGGGTCACTCCACCTGTACTGGTTTGTGCTACAGCTGTTCAACCTTCTCCGTCTCCGGGTCAAGTCCAAGACCACCCCAACCTCTGTCGTCGAGCTGCACTACTCAGACGACGCCTGCGTCTGCGCACATTCAGAGGCTGAACTCCAGGACATTGTCGACGTATTAAGTGAGGCATATGAAAGCACGGACCTTATGCTAAACATCCATAAGACAAAGGTCCTCCACCAGTCTGTCCTCGCTACACAGCACTGCCCCCCAGACATCAAGATCCACGGCGCGGCCCTGGACAATGTGGATCATTTCCCATACCTCGGGAGCCTCTTATCAACAAAAGCAGACATTGATGAGGAGTTTGAACACCGCCTCCAGTGCGCCAGCGCAGCCTTCGGCCGCCTGAAGAAAAGAGTGTTCGAAGACGAGGTCCTCAAATTTACCACCAAGCTCATGGTCTACCCGTCCTCCTGTATGGCTCAGAGACGTGGACCACGTATAGACGACACCTCAAGTCATTGGAGAAATACCACCAACGATGTCTCCGCAAGATCCTACAAATTCCCTGGAAGAAGAGACGCACTAGCGTCCTCGACCAGGCCAACAACCCCACCATTGAAGCACTGACTACACTTGATCAGCTCCGCTGGGCGGGCCACGTCGTCCGCATGCCAGACACGAGATTCCTGAAACAAGCGCTCTACTCGGAACTCCTTCATGGCAAACAAGCCAAAGGTGGTCAGAGGAAACGTTACAAGGGCACCCTCAAAGCCTCCCTGGTAAAGTGCAGCATCCCCACCGACTCCTGGGAGCCCCTGGCCGAAGACCGCCCTGCGTGGAGAAGGTGGATCCGGGAGGGTGCTAAGCGCCTCGAGACTCGTCGGCGAGTGCATGTGGAAGACAAGCGCACCTGTCCCACCCTCTCTTACCCTCAACAACTGTATGTCCCACCTGTGGCAGGGACTGTGGCTCTCGCATTGCATTGTTCAGCCACCTAAGGACTCGTTCTAAGAGTGGAAGCAAGCCTTCCTCGATTCCAAGGAACTACCTATGATGATGATGATGATGGATTGTGGGGCAAGAATTGTTTGATTGCTTGATCAAGAGAGATACGGCTACACCCGTTCCTCAACTGAGTGCGTTACCAACTGTTCTCGTTTGAACACATTCGGAGCTGCTTCTTTATACAAGATTTTTGCAAAGTCATCATTTACATGATCATTGGTCAGTCTTTCTACCGCGTGACAATTTTTAATCGCTTTGTTACAGATTGTTTAATTTTAACTTTGTTAATTGTTCCAGCATTCTCCTTGGGTATGAACATATGTATCCTGCATCATGCCACGCAGTTTCTACGGACCCGGGAAGGCATCGGAAAAGCCGGGTTTCAGCGCGCAATGTACATGCGCTGAAAACCGTCTTTTCCGATCTGTCAAGTTTCTGGCTTGACAGACCTCGCACATATCGGGAGCGAGGACACTTGCAGGACAAGATTTCCGATATTTACAAATATCTTGCCCTGCAAGTGTCCTTTAAAATCTTGCGTCTGAAAAAGCAACCTACTTTTACAGGCACGTGTTTAAAAATACACAAACATTTTAAAATAAAGTTATAAAAACACATTTTATTTTTAAAATCCCTCCCCACTACAGTAAGTTTATTTTAAGGCTTAATTAAAAAAAACTTATAAAAAAATATTTTCCCGACTTTTTAAAAAGATCTTTAATTTAAATGAATGTTAAATATGTAGTTTATTTTCTTTTTTTTTTTAATTGTGTTTTGGGTGTTTCGGAGGCAGGGGGGGGGGGGTTTCTCATTCAAAAGCACAGAAACATAGAAACATAGAAAATAGGTGCAGGAGTAGGCCAGACGGCCCTTCGAGCCTGCACCACCATTCAATATGATCATGGCTGATCATGCAACTTCAGTACCCCATTCCTGCTTTCTCTCCATACCCCTTGATCCCTTTAACCGTAAGGGCCACATCTAACTCCATTTTGAATATATGTAACGAACTGGTCTCAACAACTTTCTGTGGTAGAGAATTCCACAGGTTCACAATTCTCTGACTTACGGAACTCCTATTACAATGAATGAGAAAATATACTAACCTGATTGGCTGCTGTCACCAGATCCTGGCCTGCACACGTCCCCATGTACACGTGCAGTCACCAGAGGCCTCAGGCTCAGAAGTTCGAACGGGCGCAACAGCAACAGGTAAGTGCGCAGCTTTTTTCCCTATTTCACTTGTTTGCCTGCGGGAAGACCTCAATCGGAATTTCAGTTCCAACATGTCCCTGAATATTAACCTCTTCTCTGGTCGTAAAGCAAAAGTCAATGGTAGTGATGGGGCAGTGCGTTACACCTCCCACAGCCATGTTAGTGGCTGTGGTGCTGACACACCATTGCCCGTACTTCGTGGTGCTGCTGTTGTCTCGAAATCCAGCATCAGTGGGGTTATGCTCAGGATGCATCCTTCTGTGCGGTTGTATCCACAGTCATCTTGATCAAATTTTGGGAAGTTCTCGTCACAAAACAACCTGGTTATTCTTATAACAATCTTTAATGCACCCACCCTTGGTATCATCTCTTTTCTCAGTTTGTAGTATCTGACCCGTGTTTGGTTTCTTATTTCTCCTATCTTGTCAACTTTATACAGGAGGTTTCCCTTGGTCACATCATATTGTGGTATTGACAGTACAAATCCAATTATATTCTGATGACCAGTTACACATTTAGTTTTAGGAACCCATGCATGGCTGTTCGCCTGATTTCACAGGTGTCTTATTCCCTTTTTCTCAAGGTCCATTCCCTGAATACATCATTAGTTATCCAATCTGGACCTCCCCATTTTGTAGCTGTTCCAAGTTATGTTCTACTGTACTTATCATCCATTATCCATACCCAGCGCATACCGCGGCATTTCGTCCACTTTCGCTATTGTACTTTTGTTTGCGTTTATTAAGTTAATTGTCTTGGCATGATCCCTTAGTGTGTGGGCCACTTGTAACAATTCTCGTTCGGTCCCATCTCCCCAATTGGGCCTGCATTTTCTCATTATTATTTCCCCTTTCCAGCAATCCTCTTAGGGTTTGGGTGAGTGTGTCGACCTGCTCTTCTACCATCTGGAGATCTTTAGCGTTTACTGTGGCTATGCCTGCCGCATATCCTGCTCCCATCATTTCTAATATCACTCTTTTGCGTCTAACCTTCCCTTTTAATGTGATAAACCTCAAGGTCTTGGACTCAGGTCCATCTAAGGCCCGCAGTGTCAGATTTTTATACATGCTTATTGTTTTTGACCCGCAGAAACTGGGGATCGTTAGATCGGTCAGATTTAGAAATATCGTGATTATCTTCTGGCGTATTCCAAAGTATATCTTTTCCTTTGTCTTCTTTATCACCAGCCCTCCACTTGCCCCTTCCTCTGTTTGGGGACAATCTGGTGGTGGGGGATTCGGGGTTTCTGGCGAGGGTGCAGGGGTTATTTCTGAGCTCCAACATCCAAGTGCTGCCTAATCTGCTATGGCCCTATTATTCAGGCACGTGGGGTCTTTATAGGTGGTCTGTCCCTCCCCACTTTTGGTCTTGGTTATCCAGGGACAATCTGGCAACTTAGGTCTCGGATCACACCCTACCTTCCAGCACCCTGGGGCCGACGGACTAACGCATTGGCCGCCATCCTCACCGTCTGATCCTTTATAGATGGGGTGAAAATTAGGGTGACACTCCCAAAATTGTTTCTTCTGGTTCTTGTAGTAGTGTGTAATACCCTTTTCATCCTCGGGAATCATACTCTCGCTGTCGTATCAGTTGGACAGCGTCACCGTGTATTCTGTTCCTCTGGCCAGTCCCAACAGGCCCACCAAGGCCAATAACCGCATCCTTTTGAGTCACCTGTTTGGGGGAACACAATCTGGACATCCCATACTGGGGTCAGAGCCTTACCATCTCCATTTCCACTTGGCCTTTCCTATTCCTCTCATGGGTCCTCCCCCACAGCCAGATTATCATAACGACTAAGCTTAACATTACAAATATGATACACATTCCTCCTATTAGTCCACCTACTCGGCCATTTACTCAACTGTCGTATGCCTCTGCATACCATTCAGAGAAGTATATTGGTACAAATTTGGGGTCAGTCATTGGTCAGGTCCCTTATATTCTTTCAGTTGAGACCAGTTTTACCGCCTGCTCCCACTTTTCATATTCATTCATGCATGCACACGTGACACCGCTAATTAGTACCTCATAGGGTCTGCTCCATCGAGGGGCGAATCCAGGTTTTTCTGGTAACACCTGAACCATTATCCTTGCTCCTACCTCGTGTAATACCGCCGGGGGTTTTGTTCCTTAATCCTCGTCTTACTCTTCCTGGTATCTCGCACATCCTGTCGCATACCTTTCAACTGCAGACTCAGTTCCATCACATACTTCCTAATTCTATCGCGTAAAGGTCCGCACTCTACTCCTCCTGTAACTATTCCCTTGGAGTTTCATTGCTCGTCCAGTCATTAGTTCGTAAGGGGTGAGTCCTGTTGTGCGGTTCTCCTGGGAAAGGAGGTGGCATTGCTGGTTAAAGAGGAAATTCATGCAATAGTAAGAAAGGACATTAGCTTGGATGATGTGGAATCGTTATGGATGGAGCTACGGAATACCAAGGGGCAGAAAACGCTGGTGGGAGTTGTGTACAGACCACCAAACAGCAGTAGTAAGGTTGGGGACAGCATCAAACAAGAAATTAGGGATGCATGCAATAAAGGTATAGCAATTATCATGGGTGACTTTAATCTACATATTGATTGGGCTAACCAAACTGGTAGCAATGCAGTGGAGGAGGATTTCCTGGAGTGTATTAGGGATGGTTTTCTAGACCAATATGTCGAGGAACCAACCAGGGAGCTGGTCATCCTAGACTGGGTGATGTGTAATGAGAAAGGACTAATTAGCAATCTTGTTATGCAAGAACCCTTGGGGAAAAGTGACCATAATATGGTAGAATTCTTTATTAGAATGGAGAGTGACACAGTTAATTCAGAAACTAGGGTCCTGAACTTAAAGAAAGGTAACTTTGATGGTTTGAGGTGTGAATTGGCTAGAATAGACTGGCAAATGATTCTTAAAGGGTTGACAGTGGATAGGCAATAGCAAACATTTAAAGATCATATGGATGAACTTCAGCAATTGTGCATCCCTGTCTGGAGTCAAAATAAAACGGGGAAGGTGGCTCAACTGTGGCTAACAAGGGAAAGTATGGATAGTGTTAAATCCAAGGAAGAGGCATATAAATTGGCCAGAAAAAGCAGCAAACCTGAGGACTGGGAGAAATTTAGAATTCAGCAGAGGATGACAAAGGGTTTAATTAAGAGGGGGAAAATAGAGTATGAGAAGAAGCTTGTCGGGAACATAAAAACTGACCACATATCTATAAAAGCTTTTGCAGAGAAAAAGATTAGTGAAGACAAATTTAGGTCCTTTGCAGTCAGATTCAGGTGAAGTTATAATAGGGAACAAAGAAATGGCAGACCAATTGAACAGATACATTGGTTCTGGCTTCACGAAGGAAGACACAAATAACCTTCCGGAAATACTAGGGGACCGAGGGTCTAGTGAGAAGAAGGAACTGAAGGATATCCTTATTAGGCAGGAAATTGTGTTTGGGAAATTGATGGGATTGAAGGCCGATAAATCCCCAGGGCCTGATAGTCTGCATCCCAGAGTACTTAAGGAAGTGGTCCTAGAAATAGTGGATGCATTTGTGATCATTTTCCAACAGTCTATCGATCCGGGATCAGTTCCTATGTACTGGAGGGTAGCGAATGTAGCACCACTTTTTAAAAAGGGAGGGAGAGAGAAAGTGGGTAACTATAGACCGTTTAGCCTGACATCAGTTCTGGGGAAAATGTTGGAATCAATTATTAAGGATGAAATAGCAGCACATGTGGAAAGCAGTGACAGGATCGGTCCAAGTCAGCATGGATTTATGAAGGAGAAATCATGCTTGACAAATCTTCTCGAATTTTTTGAGAATGTAACGAGTAGAGTGGACAAGGGAGAACCAGTGGATGTGGTGTATTTGGACTTTCAAAAGGCTTTTGATAAGGTCCCACACAAGAGATTGGTGTGCAAAATCAAACCACATGCTATTGGGGGTAATATACTAATGTGGATAGAGAACTGGTTGGTAGACAGGAAGCAGAGAGTCGGGATAAACAGG
The DNA here is from genome assembly GCF_044704955.1 of Pristiophorus japonicus. Taxonomy (NCBI): domain Eukaryota; kingdom Metazoa; phylum Chordata; class Chondrichthyes; family Pristiophoridae; genus Pristiophorus; species Pristiophorus japonicus. The sequence continues at coordinate 88,203,816 of NC_091979.1, read as the reverse complement.
TCCTTTTCAGAATGGAAGCAGTGACTAGTGGAGTACCGTAGGGCTCAGTGCAGGGACCCCAGCTCTTTACAATATACATCAATGATTTGGATGAAGGAATTGAGTGTAATATATCCAAGTTTGCAGATGACACTAAACTGGGTGGCGGTGTGAGCTGAGGGGGATGCTAAGAGGCTGCTGGGTGACTTGGACAGGTTAGGTGAGTGGGCAAATGCATGGCAGATGCAGTATAATGTGGATAAATGTGAGGTTATCCACTTTGGGGGCAAAAACGCGAAGACAGAATATTATCTGAATGGTGGCAGATAGGAAAAGGGAAGGTGCAACGAGACCTGGGTGTCATGGTTCATCAGTCATTGAAAGTTGGCATGCAGGTACAGCAGGCGGTAAAGAAGGCAAATGGTATGTTGGCCTTCATAGCTAGGGGATTTGCGTATCGGAGCAGGGAGGTCTTACTGCAGTTGTACAGGGCCTTGGTGAGGCCTCACCTGGAATATTGTGTTCGGTTTTGGTCTCCTAATCTGTGGAAGGACATTCTTGCTATTGAGGGAGTGCAGCGAAGGTTCACCAGACTGATTCCTGGGATAGCTGGACTGACATACGAGGAGAGACTGGATCATCTGGGTCTTTATACATTGGAGTTTAGAAGAATGAGAGGGGATCTCATAGAAACATACAATATTCTGATGGGACGGGACAGGTTAGATGCGGGTAGTTTGTTCCCGATGATGGGGAAATCCAGAACCAGGGGACACAGTCTTAGGATAAGGGGTGGGCCATTTAGGACTGAGATGAGGAGAAACTTCTTCACTCAGAGAGTTGTTAACCTGTGGAATTCCCTGCCGCAGAAAATTGTTGATGCCAGTTTATTGGATATATTCAAGAAGGAGTTAGATATGGGCCTTACGGCTAAGGGGATCAAGGGGTATGGAGAGAAAGCAGGAAAGGGGTACTGAGGGAATGATCAGCCATGATTTTATTGAATGGTGGTGCTGGTTCGAAGGGCTGAATGGCCTACTCCTGCACCTATTTTCTATGTTCGGTGTAGCACACAGTCTCATCAATATGGTGGGCAGGAGCTGTCCGGTTCCCTGGATTGCTTTACTCAGGGAGGTTTTGAGGGTTCTATTCATTCTTTCTACCATTCCCTAACTCTGGGGCTGGTAGGGGATGTGGAATTTCTGCTTCGTGTTCAGTATTATACAAGTTTCCTTCATTACCTTTCCTGTGAAATGAGTCCTTTGGTCCAAATCTATCTGAATGGGAATATCCCATCTAGGATTTCCCTCTTCCGCTAATATATGGGCTACCGTGGTTGCAGTGCAATTGCGGGTGGCAAATGCTTCCACTCATCTCGTAAACTGGTCAATAATCACCAAGTAGTACTTCCTTCCCCTGGAGTTTATTGGGGGTCCAGTAAAATCAATCTGTATGTTTTCCCATGGTCCCCGTGGGCAGGGTTGGTGTGCCATCCTTATTTTTATCACTTTTCCCGGATTATGTTAGGCGCATGTAACACAGTGCCGACAATGTTTTGCAGCATCGCGCCCAATTCCCAGCTACCACCAATCCCGTGAGATATTGGATATCATGACGTTACGCCCGGTGTGGTTAATGCCGTGGTGTAACTCCATGATCATTTGCCGAATGCAGGAAAGGGCCAACACCTTTCCGTCCTTTCTCCACACAGAGTCTATACCAGGTGATCCTCCCCTCCTTTCCCATTCTGCTCTTTCTTCCTCGTTTGTATCTGCATGCAGTTTAACTACGTTTATGTCCTCCTCTCTGGTAATGCTACGGACTGACTCTATCTTTATGTCTGCGGATGTGGCCGCTTCTCGAGCGGCATTGTTCGCAGCCTCATTTCCAAGCTGTATTTCGTTCACTACTCATTGATGGGTCTTTACCTTGATCACTGCTGCTTTTGCTGATTTGCTAGCTGCTTCTAATAGTAATTGTATATGTTCATCGTGTTTGATGGCCTCGCCGCCAGAAGTAACAAACCCTCTCCATGTACCATGTAGTCATCATCATCATAGGCAGTCCCTCGGAATCGAGGAAGACTTGCTTCCACTCCTGAAGTGAATTCTTTGGTGGCTGAACAGTCCAATACTAGAGCCACAGACTCTGTCACAGGTGGGACAGATAGTCATTGAACGAAGGGGTGGGTGGGACTGGTTTGCCGCATGCTCTTTCCACTGCCTGTGCTTGATTTCTGCACACTCTCGCCATTGAGACTCGAGGTCCTCAGCGCCCTCTTAGGTCGGTCTTGGACCAGGGACTCCCAGGTGTCAGTGAGGATGTCACACTATCAGGGGGGCTTTGAGGGTGTCCTTGCAGCGTTTCCGCTGCCCACCTTTGGCTCGTTTGCCGTGAAGGAGCTCCGAGTAGAGCATTTTGCTTTGGGAGTCTCGTGTCTGGCATACGAACTATGTGGCCTGCCCAGCGGAGCTGATCAAGTGTGGTCAGTGCTTCAATGCTGGGGATGTTAGCCTGGATGAGGACACTGATGTTGGTGTGCCTGTCCTCCTACGGGATTTGTAGGATCTTGCAGAGACATCGTTGGCACATACAGAGGCTGAACTCCAGGTCATAGTCGACGTATTTACTGAGGCATACCAAAGCATAGGCCTTACGCTAAACATCTGTAAGACAAAGATCCTCCACCAGTCTATCCTCACCGCACAGCACTGCCCCCCCAGGTCATCAACATCCATAGCACGTCCCTGGACACCGTGGACCACTTCCCATATTTCGGGAGTCTCCTATCGACGACGAGATCCAACACTGCCTCCAGTGCGCCAGTGCAGCCTTCGGCTATCTGATTAAAAGAGTGTTTGAAGACCAGGCTCTCAAAACTGCCACACTACCTCGAGATACTCATTTAATTTCGCCCATCCCGTACATGGGTGGCCGTTGACATACCGTCGGGATCGGTCCAACTACAATGTGAGGTCTAGGTTTTCGAGAGTTACCTCACTTACATTCCCTGGGGAAGCTTCCCATTCTAATGCTTTCCAGTTGAATAACAACAGGATGCCACTTCCTAGGCTCATGACCTTAGCTCTGAATAACAGGAACTTGCACCATTGTTTTATAGCTGCACCTGATAATTTTGCCACATCAGCAACTTGTGTTTTAGTCTCACTAACATAGTACGTGTTTAACTCTTTAATCCCCACTTCAAGTTTTATAATTTCCTCTCGGGTCAAGGTCTCCTGCACTTGTTGGGGTCCTTGTCCCTCTCCCCACCCTGCCCCCTTTAGCCCAATAATCCTTCTTCTGGTGTCCTTGCCTCCGACAGTTCGAACACCTGCCTCCATCCTGGATTCTTGGATTCTTGCAATTCCGTACAAAATGTCTCTCTGTCACATCTAAAACAAGTGGGCGGGGTGGTCTCCCCTTGTACTACAGCTACTTGCTGCGATTTCTTTGGGTTGGGTAATTGTCTATTCCCTTCCACCTCCTCTGCCCACTCCATCACCTCTTGCAAGTCATTCCCCATTGTGAACCCCATTTTAAATATCTGCACATATTCCAGACTTGACGCTTCTTTCAACATCCTCAAAAACATGGCATCATCTTTATCTGCATGCTGTATTCCCGAGTAGTCTTTATAGGCTACCCATTTTCTCTTTGCGTATTCACTCGGAGTTTCTCCTTCCTTTTGCTTAATTCCTACCACTAAAGCCCAATTACATTTTGGATTCCCCAATGTTCTCTTAATGATGGCCTTAAAGTTTTCATATCTCTGTTCGTTTGTTTGGCCCTGAGCATTCAGCCATCACTTCCCCTGAATATTCTGGAGGGTCAGCTCCCACGTTTGTCACGTAAGTTTGGCTCTTACTAAGCCATGCACATCAGCATTTAGGAAGGATAGACAGAAAGGAAAAGGAGGCGGGGTGGCGTTGCTGGTTAAAGAGGAAATTAATGCAATTGTAAGGAAGGACATTAGCTTAGATGATGTGGAATCGGTATGGGTGGAGCTACGGAATACCAAAGGGCAGAAAACGCTAGTGGGAGTTGTGTACAGGCCACCAAATAGTAGTAGTGAGGTTGGGGGCAGCATCAAACAAGAAATAAGGGATGCATGCAATAAAGGTATAGCAGTAATCATGGGCGACTTTAATCTACATATTGATTGGGCTAACCTAACTGGTAGCAATGCGGTGGAGGTGGATTTCCTGGAGTGTATTAGGGATGGTTTTCTGCACCAATATGTCGAGGAACCAACCAGAGAGCTGGCCATCCTAGACTGGGTAATGTGTAATGAGAAGGGACTAATTAGCAATCTTGTTGTGCGAGGCTTCTTGGGGAAGAGTGACCATAATATGGTAGAATTCTTTATTAAGATGGAGAGTGACAAAGTTAATTCAGAAACTCGGGTCCTGAACTTAAGGAAAGTTAACTTCGATGGTATGAGGCGCGAGCGAATTGGCTAGATTAGACTGGCAAATGATGCTTAAAGGGTTGACTGTGGATAGGCAATGGAAAACCTTTAAAGATCACATGGATGAACTTCAACATTTGTACATCCCTGTCTAGAGTAAAAATAAAACGGGGAAGGTGGCTCAACCGTGGCAAACAAGGGAAATTAAGGATAGTGTTAAATCCAAGGAAGAGGCAAACAAATAAGCCAGAAAAAGTAGCAAGCCGGAGGACTGGGAGAAATTTAGAATACAGCAGAGGAGGACAAAGGGTTTAATTAAGAGGGAAAAATAGAGTACGAGAGGAAGCTTGCCAGAAACATAAAAAATGACTGCAAAAGCTTCTATAGATATGTAAAGAGAAAAAGATTAGTGAAGACATGCGTTGGTCCCTTGCAGTCGGATTTCAGTGAATTTATAATGGGAACAAAGAAATGGCAGACCAATTGAACAAGTACTTTGGTTCTGTCTTCACAAAGGAAGACACAAATAACTTCCCAATGTACCAGGGGTCCGAAAGTCTAGTGAGAAGGAGGAACTGAAGGATATCCTTATTAGCTGGGAAATTGTGTTCGGGAAATTGACGGGATTGACGGCCAATAAATCCCCAGGGCCTGATAGTCTACATCCCAGAGTACGTAAGGAAGTGGCCCTAGAAATAGTGGATGCATTGGTGATAATTTTCCAACAGTCTATCAACTCGGGATCAGTTCCTCGGGACTGGAGGGTTCCTAATGTAACACCACTTTTAAAAAAGGAGGGAGAGAGAAAACGGGTAATTATAGACCAGTTAGCCTGACATCAGTAGTGGGGAAAATGTTAGAATCAATCATTAAGGATGAAATAGCAGCACATTTGGAAAGCGGTGATAGGATTGGTCCAAGTCAGCATGGATTTATGAAGGGGAAATCATGCTTGACAAATCTTCTGGAATTTTTTGAGGATGTAACCAGTAGAGTGAACAGGGGAGAACCAGTGGATGTGGTGTATTTGGACTTTCAAAAGGCTTTTGACAAGGTCCCACTCAAGAGATTGGTGTGCAAAATCAAAGCACATGGCATTGGGGGTAATGTACTGATGTGGATGGAGAACTGGTTGGCAGACAGGAAGCAGAGAGTTGGGATTAACGGGTCCTTTTCAGAATGGCAGGCAGTGACTAGTGGAGTGCCGCAGGGCTCAGTGCTGGGACACCAGCTTTTTACAATATATATTAATGATTTGGATGAAGGAATTGAGTGTAATATCTTCAAGTTTGCAGATGACACTAAACTGGGTGGCTGTGTGAGCTGAGAGGAGGACGCTAAGAGGCTGCAGGGTGATTTGGACAGGTTAGGTGAGTGGGCAAATACATGGCAGATGCAGTATAATGTGGATGAATGTGAGATTATCCACTTTGGGGGCAAAAACACAAAGGCAGAATATTATCTGAATGGTGGCAGATTTGTAAAAGAGGAGGTGCAGCGAGACCTGGGTGTCATGATTCATCAGTCATTGAAGGTTGGCATGCAGGTACAGCAGGCGGTGAAGGCAGCAAATGGTATGTTGGCCTTCATAGCAAGGGGATTTGAGTATAGGAGCAGGGAAGTCTTACTGCAGTTGTACAGGGCCTTGGTGAGGCCCCACCTGGAACATTGTGTTCAGTTTTCGTCTCCTAATCTGAGGAAGGATGTTATTGCTATCGAGGGAGTGCAGCGGAGGTTCACCAGACTGATTCCTGGGACGGCAGGACTCTCATATGAGGAGAGACTGGATCGACTGTGCCTGTATTCACTGGAGTTTAAAAGGATGAGAGGGGATCTCATCGAAACATATAAAATTCTGACAGGACTGGACAGGTTAGATGCAGGAAGAATGTTCCCGATGTTGGGGAAGTCCAGAACCAGGGGACATAATCTTAGGATAAAGGGTAAGCCATTTAGGACTGAGATGAGGAGGAACTTCTTCACTCAGAGTTGTTAACTTATGGAATTCCCAACTGCAGAGAGTTGTTGATGCCAGTTCGTCAGATATATTCAAGAGGGAGTTAGATATGGCCCTTGCGGCTAAAGGGATCAAGGATTATGGAGAGAAAGCAGGAACGGGTACTGAAGGAATATCAGCCGTGATCTTATTGAATGGTGGTGCAGGCTCGAAGGGCCTGCTCCTGCACCTATTTTCTATGTTTCTAATGTTAAATCATGTGCATCTATCATTTCTTCCAATTTGTCTCAAAATTCAGAATTGGCATGGTTCAATTTAGGGATGGGTAACTCACCCAACATCATTTGTTTCTCAACCGGGGTAAAAGGGACTTGGATCATTGTTGTGGTCAAGGCCCCTTGTCCAACCTGACTAGAGGGGGCTGGAGGTCCCGCTTGTTGCTAGGGAGGTGGATCCCCTCCCACTGTCGTTCATATTCATCCGTCTCGCTCTCGAGCTGTTCCCAGTCTATGTCATCGTCGTCCCCATCTGGAGATACGAGGTTTGGCAGGTTCTTCCCTCCGCCCCCAAATTGTCCCTTTGGTCCTTGTCCTGCCACCTTGGCATCTGCTGCTTTCACAGCCACCACCTTTGCAACGTATTTTGACAACCCTTTTTTGTCCAATGCAACAGGCTAGCACTATGACATATCCCTTTTCTTCTTTACTGTGGGTCTGGCCAGCCCACCACGCTCTTTGTTGTTCTGGTGTGTCGATGGGTCTCCAGCCTTTTTTGGTCATTTACTCTATCAGTTTTTTTTTTATCTCTCTCAGCTCAGAACTTAGTAATTGACCCCTCGAGTCCCCAATCCATGGTTGTTTCGGCCATCCCTTTTAAATCGTAAGGCTAGCGGGTTTCTCCCTACCACTGTTTCTGGGTGGTTCTGCGTGACTCTGCGTGACTTGCTTTTCTGCTCTTTAATTGATCTGACTCTGTGGTTCACTCTATAGTCACACAGCTTTACAAGTACTTTCCGACCCGACCGCATCTTCTCATGGGTCTGTCTCAAATTTGTTCGGATTCCTCGGTCTTACCGGGTGACCAGCATTGGGTTGAACCCTAACAAAGCAAGCACTTTACTCGAAACTCCTTCACGGCACACGAGCCAAAGGTGGGCAGCGGAAACGTTACAAGGACACCCTCAAAGCCTTGCTGATAAAGTGCAACATCCCGAATGACACCTGGGAGTCGCTGGCCAAAGACCGCCCTAAATGGAGTAAGTGCATCCGGGAGGGCGCTGAACACTTTGAGTCTCATCGCCGAGAGCATGCAGAAATCAAGCGCAGGCAGCAGAAAGATGATGATTGGGTGACACCTTAAAAATACTCACCCCCTTTTGGTTCACCTTTGCTGGCCACACTCGGATGCCGTAGATCCTGTCGACTATGCCAATGTTGAGGAGAAATCTTCCTTTCTCCCGAGTGGATCCACTGAGATAATGGATCGATGCTCTTGTTGAATGACAGACTCAAAGAGATAGGTTTGACACTATTTTATTCCGGCATGCAGGGGAAGTTCTGTTCTTAGTCACCCAAGACAGAATCTTCAAAAATTCAAAAGTCTCACTGGCCCTTATACAGATTTTAGTGGGCCGGCCTGTAACGAATCTTTTGAAGTGACAGTGATCAAGAACGTCATCCATGACAATAACACAGATGTCTCGACAATCTTTGAAATGACAATTTAACTGCCACAAACAACACAGATGTAAGGCAGAAACAAATAATGGAATTTGTTACCGCATTTGGTTCAAAGAAAATATTCAATTCATAAAGCACAGAAACATTTGTTAAAATGCAAGATTGGAATTTTAGTTCGATCTCAGCACAGCATCATTTGTTTACACATTTGTTCACATGAAAGATGGGAATTTAGTTCAGTTAAACATTGGTTTAACCCTTATCAGACTGCCTGCGGTAAAAAGAGTTGGAGAGCTATAGTGATAGGGGACTCTATTGTAAGGGGAATAGATAGGAGTTTCTGCGGCCGCAACCGAGACTCCAGGATGATATGTTGCCTCCCTGGTGCAAGGGTCAAGGATGTCTTGGAGCGGCTGCAAAGCATTCTGGAGAGGGAGGGTGAACAGCCAGTTGTCGTGGTACATGTAGGTACCAACGATATAGGTAAGAAGCGGGAAGAGGTCCTACAAGCTGAATTTAGGGAGCTAGGAGTTAAATTAAAAAGTAGGACCTCAAAGGTAGTAATCTCTGGATTGCTACCAGTGCCACGTGCTAATCAGAGTAGAGGGAGCAGGATAGTTAGAATAAATATGTGGCTTGAGCAGTGGTGCAAGAGGGAGGGATTCAAATTCCTGGGACATTGGAACCAGTTCTGGGGGAAGTGGGACCTGTACAAAAGGGACGGTTTGCATTTCTTAATGCAGTTCGGGAGTGTTTAAACTAATATGGCAGGGGGATGGGAACCAATGCAGCGAGACTGGGCGAAGTAATATGGAGTCAGAAACAGATGGTAGAAAGGTAAAAAGCAATAGTGGAAGGCCGAGTAAACAAAGGCAAGAAACAAAAAGGGCCACACTACATCATAATTCTAAAAGGATAAAGGGTGTTTAAAAAAAAAAAACCTGAAGGCTTTGTGTCTTAATGCAAAGAATATCCGTAATAAGGTGGATGAATTAACTGTGCAAATAGATGTTAACAGATATGATGTGATTGGGATTACAGAGACGTGGCTTCAGGGTGATCAGAGCTGGGAACTCAACATCCAAGGGTATTCAACATTCAGGAAGGATAGAATAAAAGGAAAAGGAGGTAGGGTAGCATTGCTGGTTGAAGAGGAGATTAATGCAATAGTTAGGAAGGACATTAGCTTGGATGATGTGGAATCTATATGGGTAGAGCTGCAGAACACCAAAGAGCAAAAAACATTAATGGGAGTTTGTGTGCAGACCTCCAAACAGTAGTCGTGATGTTGGGGAGGGCATCAAACAGGAAATTAGGGGTGCATGCAATAAAGGTGCAGCAGTTATCATGGGTGACTTTAGTATGCATATAGATTGGGCTCACCAAATTGGAAGCAATACAGTGGAGGAGGATTTCCTGGAGTGCATAAGGGATGGTTTTCTAGACCAATATGTCAAGGAACCAACTAGGGGGGAGGCCATCTTAGACTGGGTGTTGTGTAATGAGAGAGGATTAATTAGCAATCTCGTTGTGCGAGACCCCTTGGGGAAGAGTGACCATAATATAGTGGAATTCTGCATTAGGATGGAGAATGAAACAGTTAATTCAGAGACCATGGTCCAGAACTTAAAGAAGGGTAACTTTGAAGGTATGAGGCGTGAATTGGCTCGGTTAGATTGGTGAATGTTACTTAAGGGGTTGACAGTGGATGGGCAATGGCAGACATTTAGAGACCGCATGGATGAACTACAGCAATTGTACATCCCTGTCTGGCGTAAAAATAAAAAAGGGAAAGTGGCTCAACCATGGCTATCAAGGGAAATCAGAGATAGTATTAAAGCCAAGGAAGTGGCATACAAATTGGCCAGAAATAGCAGCGAACCCAGGGACTGGGAGAAATTTTGAACTCAGCAGAGGAGGACAAAGGGTTTGATTAGGGCAAGGAAAATAGAGTACAAGAGGAAGCTTGCAGGGAACATTAAGGCGGACTGCAAAAGCTTCTATAGATATGGAAAGAGAAAAAGGTTAGTAAAGACAAACGTAGGTCCGCTGCAGTCAGAATCAGGGGAAGTCATAACGGAGAACAAAGAAATGGCAGACCAATTGAACAAGTACCTTGGTTCGGTATTCACTAAGGAGGACACAAACAACCTTCCGGATATAAAAGGGGTCAGAGGGTCGAGTAAGGAGGAGGAACTGAGGGAAATCCTTATTAGTCGGGAAATTGTGTTGGGGAAATTGATGGGATTGAAGGCCGATAAATTCCCAGGGCCTGATGGACTGCATCCCAGAGTACTTAAGGAGGTGGCCTTGGAAATAGCGGATGCATTGACAGTCATTTTCCAACATTCCATAGACTCTGGATCAGTTCCTATGGAGTGGAGGGTAGTCAATGTAACCCCACTTTTTTTTTTTTTAAAAAGGAGGGAGAGAGAAAACGGAATTATAAGACCAGTCAGCCTGACATCGGTAGTTGGTAAAATGATGGAATCAATTATTAAGGATGTCATAGCAGCGCATTTGGAAAGAGGTGACATGATAGGTCCAAGTCAGCATGGATTTGTGAAAGGGAAATCATGCTTGACAAATCTTCTGGAATTTTTTGAGGATGTTTCCAGTAGAGTGGACAAGGGAGAACCAGTTGATGTGGTGTATTTGGACTTTCAGAAGGCTTTTGACAAGGTCCCACACAAGAGATTAATGTGCAAAGTTAAAGCACATGGGATTGGGGGGAGTGTGCTGACGTGGATTGAGAACTGGTTGTCAGACAGGAAGCAAAGAGTAGGAGTAAATGGGTACTTTTCAGAATGGCAGGCAGTGACTAGTGGGGTACCGCAAGGTTCTGTGCTGGGCCCCCAGCTGTTTACACTGTACATTAATGATTTAGACGAGGGGATTAAATGTAGTATCTCCAAATTTGCAGATGACACTAAGTTGGGTGGCAGTGAGAGCTGCGAGGAGGATGCTATGAGGCTGCAGAGTGACTTAGATAGGTTAGGTGAGTGGGCAAATGCATGGCAGATGAAGTATAATGTGGATAAATGTGAGGTTATCCACTTTGGTGGTAAAAACAGAGAGACAGACTATTATCTGAATGGTGACAGATTAGGAAAAGGGGAGGTGCAACGAGACCTGGGTGTCATTGTACATCAGTCATTGAAGGTTGGCATGCAGGTACAGCAGGCGGTTAAGGAAGGAAATGGCATGTTGGCCTTCATAGCAAAGGGTTTTGAGTATAGGGGCAGGGAGGTGTTACTACAGTTGTGCAGGGCCTTGGTGAGGCCACACCTGGAGTATTGTGCACAGTTTTGGTCTCCTAACTTGAGGAAGGACATTCTTGCTATTGAGAGTGTGCAGCGAAGGTTCACCAGACTGATTCCCGGGATGGCGGGACTGATATATAAAGAAAGACTGGATCAACTGGGCTTGTATTCACTGGAGTTCAGAAGAATGCAAGGGGATCTCATAGAAACGTTTAAAATTCTGACAGGGTTAGACAGGTTAGATGCAGGAAGAATGTTCCCAATGTTGGGGAAGTGCAGAACCAGGGGTCACAGTCTAAGAATAAGGGGTAAGCCATTTCGGATCAAGATGAGGAGAAACTTCTTCACCCAGAGTGTGGTGAACCTGTGGAATTCTCTACCACAGAAAGTTGTTGAGGCCAATTCACTAAATATATTCAAAAAGGAGTTAGATGTAGTCCTTACTACTAAAGGGGATCAAGTGGTATGGCGAGAAAGCAGGAATGGGGTACTGAAGTTGCGTGTTCAGACATGAACTCATTGAATGGCGGTGCAAGCTCGAAGGGCTGAATGGCCTACTCCTGCACCTATTTTCTATGTTTCTATGCTCTGAGAGATGATCCCTTCATCTTCTTGAGCATTTGGCTTATTTGAATGTGCTATCTCCGTCTCTCGGAACATGTTTGTTTCTACAGATTTGACTTTATGGGCTTTCTCAGCCTGCTCCACATTCTTTCAGAATTAAACACGAACTGTTCTATGTATCCCTTCCAAATTTAAGATTCATTTTCCTATCATATATTTTACATACAATTGGTCCATAATTCCTTAATCTACTACAATCCCATTGGTATTGTTAGAAACTAAAGATACCTGAAAATGTATATGGTTGTACGACTAAAACTGTGACGTGAAGAATGCTGTTATATTCAAATGGTTAAATGGTTATATTCAAACTGGAAACAAAAAGTCTCAGACTAGATAGATAATTAGAAGTGCTAATGTTTTGGTTTCCTGCAGAGGATATAGTATTCAGTACTATATACAATTTCCCTGTTACTAAGCTATTATCTGTTGTTTTTAAGTTAAGAGTTGAACCTTGTTTATGTATTTTATGTATAATGCTAAGGTAGGAATTGAAATTATCTTAACAGAGCTGCTTGCGAAGATAATGGAAGGAAGTTGGGGAAGTTAGCGTAAACAATCTTAGAATGGAGCAATTTGCTAGGTTATAAAGACAGGTAACAACCAATTGAAGTGTTACATAGCTCTGGTTTGGCCTCATAGTTGAAAGAGTACTAGACTAGGCCTTGTATTAATGGTACCCGAGAGGATAGGGACGAGAGAGAGGAGATAAATTCCAAAGGAAGAACTTTCTGTGAGTATAAACAGGAAAAGACATGTGAACAAGATCATGAGACATCCTTAGGGTGGTCTTTGTTTCAAGAATCAAGACAAAGAACTCGAAGCCCCATTGGCTATTAAGTTTTTTGGGGAACTTCTATAGTTTAAAAGGTCTCGTCAATATCCCAATATCCCATTTCAGGCATACCCCTAAAAACAGAATAAGCATGTCCTCAGATGGAGGAAAGAGGAGGCTCTAGATGAAAGGAAGAGAAGCCGCTCAGTGAACTGTTCACGTGTGTCAACCGTCTGTCCGATCTGATCGATATCAGCTACTTGTCATGGTCGTATGATTTTGCTGTATTACAAATGTATTATATTCCATCTTAAACTCTGATTAAACACAATATACCCACTATATTGGTTTGCACTTGAAACTGATTATTTAAAATGACCAGAGATCGCCTTAAAGAGATTATTTCTAACAGGATTAAGGCGAGAGAAAAGGGGCGGAGGGATGTGTCTGTGTGATGCTCCACAGGGATGCAAGACCAATAATGTTAGGCACTCAATCCCTAATATAGCACTGGCATAAGAGAGTTGCAATAAATAAGGTGTGGGTATGAAGCTGTTAAATTGGAGGAAGGGGTCTTCATGTTCTGCATGCCAGTTCTTCATGTTAAGGGAGCTCTGTAGCCATAGTGCAGGATTATAGAGTTACTGACGCCCTTGACCAGAGTGCAGTGCCAAGGGTTAGTTCTGGAAGTGCTACACTAAGAGGGTGAAGTGTGTGTTGGTGCCCAGCATGGTGTAAGAATAAAAGTGTTTATTAATGATTAAAATTGATTCTGTGTTTGTATAAATGTTAAAAGTGTAGATTATACCGAAAAGCTGAGTTTTGTAAGAAATAAAATGGAAGCCCACAGAGCTGCCGCATGGGTTTTGTGTATTGGAAAGGCATTTAATCTAATTAAGAAATGGCTGAGCCAGACCAGGCAGCCACATGTGTGAGGAGAGCCAATAAAGGAACTGCCCTGGAACCAAGGTCCAATCGTGAGGCTTTCAGAGGGATAATTGCTTTGAGAGGTTTAAAAGAACTCAGCCAAAGACTTTTCTCTCTCTCCTGAAACAGCCAGCTAAAGGGAAGTAACGTATATCACTCTATTATAACCTCATTGTATCTGTTGTAACTAAGGTGGATATGCATGTGTGTGTGTGTGTTTTTTTAATAAACTCATCCAATTGTTTTAGAGGAATTGTCTCACTGTCAAATTTAATGCCAGAGATTTAGAAATCTTACAGTGGGCAAGTAAGAAAAAGATAAGTGCTCAGTGTGTTACCTTGCCAGATCTGGTGAGGTCATTGAACATTTTAGAGCACTGGTCTGCAGTTCTGGGGGTAAGGGAATTGGAATTCAGAGCCAGTACCACCCCTCTGACACACATGGTGACAGTCATACACAGAATTGTGTGCCTCCAGCTTTCATTCTTCAAGGTTTGAAGGTCTTCATCTGTCAAGATTTAGTCCTAGATGGAGCCGTGCTCCGATGCCCACTGGGGACATTATTCCCGAAAAGTGTAATAAAAATATTGGCCAGGACATGCAGTGAAGTTATGAGAGTGAAGTGAAAGAGCCAAGCACTATTTCTCTCTTACTTGTTTATCACTTAGTTTTAAGGCTGAACTGTCTTATTAAAATCTGCACAGAAGTTTCCATGTAGTTCACCTGCTGAGAAAAATAGATGCAGGAGTAAGCCATTCGGCCCTTCGAGCCTGCACCGCCATTCAATAAGATCATGGCTGATCATTCACCTCAGTACCCCTTTCCTGCTTTCTCCATACTCACTGATCTATTTAGCCGTAAGGGCCATATCCAACTCCCTCTTGAAAACATCTAATGAATTGGCATCAGCAACTCTCTGCGAATTTCACAGGTTAATAACTCTGAAGAAGTTTCTCCTCATCTCGGTCCTAAATGGCTTACCCCTTATCCTTAGACTGTGACCCCTGGTTCTGGACTTCCCCAACATCGGGAACATTCTTCCTGCATCTAACCTGTCCAGGCCCATCACAATTTTATATTTTTCTATAAGATGCCCTCTCATTCTTCTAAACTCCAGTGAATATCGACCCATTCCATATCCAGTCTCTCCTCATATGTCAATCCTGCCATCCCGGGAATCAGTCTGGTGAACCTTCGCTGCGCTCCCTCAAAAGCAAGAATGTCTTTCCTCAGATTAGGAAACCAAAACTGACCACAATATTCCAGGTGAGGCCTCACCCAGGCCCTGTACAACTGCAGAAAAACATCCCTGCTCCTATACTCAAAACCCCTAGCTAGGAAGGCCAACATAGCAGTTGCCTTCTTCACCGCCTGCTGTACACGCATGCCAACTTTCAATGACTGATGTACCATGACACCCAGGTCTCGGTGCAACTCCCCTTCTCCTAATCTGTCGGCATTCAGATAATATTCTGCCTTTCTGTTTTTGCCATCAAATTGGATAACCTCACATTTATCCACATTATACTGCATCTGCCATGCATTTGCCCACTCACCTAACCTGTCCAATTCATCCTGCAGCCTCTTAGCATCCTCCTCACAGCTCACACCGCCACCCAGCTTAGTGTCATCTGCAAACTTGGAGATATTGCACTCAATTCCTTCATTTAAATCATTGATGTATATTGTAAATAGCTGGAGTCCCAGCACTGAGCCCTGTGGCACTCCACTAGTCACTGCCTGCCATTCTGAAAAGGACCAGTTTATCCCCACTCTCTGCTTCCTGTCTGCCAACCAGTTCTCTATCCATGTCAATATGTTACCCCCAATACCATGTGCTTTAATTTTGCACACTAATCTCTTGTGTGGGACTTTGTCAAAAGCCTTTTGAAAGTCCAAATACACCACATCCACTGGTTCTTCCTTGTCCATTCTACTAGTTATATCCTCAAAAAGTTATTTCCCCTTCATAAATCCATGCTGACTTGGACAGATCCGGTCACTACTTTCCAAATGTGCTGCTATTTCATCTTTAATAATTGATTCCAACATTTTCCCCACTACCGATGCCAGGCTAACTGGTCTATAATGCCCCATTTTCTCTCTCCCTCCTTTTTTAAAATGTGGTGTTACATTAGCTACCCTCCAGTCCATAGGAACTGATCCAGAGTCGATAGACTGTTGGAAAATGATCACCAATGCACCCACTATTTCTAGAGCCATTTCCTCAAGTACTCTGGGATGTAGACTATCAGGCCCTGGGGATTTATCGGACTTCAATCCCATCAATTTTCCCAACACAATTTCCTGACTAATAAGGATTTCTTTCAGTTCCTCCTTCTCACTAGACCCTCGGTCCCCTAGTATTTCCGGAAGGTTATTTGAGTCTTCCTTCGTGAAGACAGAACCAAAGTATTTGTTCAATTGGTCTGCCATTTCTTTGTTCCCATTATAAATTCACCTGATTCTGACTGTAAGGGACCTACATTTGCCTTCACTAATCTTTTTCTCTTCACATATCTATAGAAGATTTTGCAGTCAGTTTTTATGTTCCCAGCAAGCTTCCTCTCATACTCTATTTTCCCCCTCCTAATTAAACCCTTTGTCCTTCGATGATGAATTCTAAATTTCTCCCAGTCCTCATGTTTGCTGCTTTTTCTCGCCAATTTATACGCCTCTTCCTTGGAATTAACACTATCCCTAATTTCCCTTGTTAGCTGTGGTTGAGCCATGTTCCCCGTTTTATTTTTACTCCAGACAGGGATGTACAATTGTTGAAGTTCATCCATGTGATCTTCAAATGTCTGCCATTGCCTATCCACCATCAACCCATTAAGTATCATTCGACAGTCTATTCTAGCCAATTCACGTCTCATATCATCGAAGTTACCTTTCCTCAAGTTCAGAACCCTAGTCTCTGAATTAACTGTGTCACTCTCCATCTTAATAAAGAATTCTACTGTATTATGGTCACTCTTCCCAAGGGGCCTCGCACAATAAGATTGCTAATTAGTCCTTTCTCATTGCACATCACCCAGTCGAGGATGGCCAGCCCTCTCATTGGTTCCTTGACATATTGGTCTGGAAAACCATCCCTAAAACACTCCAGTAAATCCTCCTCCATCGTATTGCTACCAGTTTGGTTAGCCCAATCTATATGTAGATTAAAATCGCCCATGATAACTGCTGTACCTTTATTGCACACATCCCTAATTTCTTGTTTGATGCTGTCCCCAACCTCACTACTACTGTTTGGTGGTCGGTACACAACTCCCAATAGCATTTTCTGCCCTTTGGTATTCCGCATCTCCACCCATACAGAATCCATATCATCCAAGCTAATGTCCTTCCTTACTATTGCATTAATTTCCTCTTTAGCCAGCAACGCTACCCCCCGCTCCTTTTCCTTTCTGTTTATCCTTCCTGAATGTTGAATACCCCTAGATGTTGAGTTCCCAGTCATGACTCTGTAATCCCAATTATACTATATTTGTTAAAAGCTGCCTGTGCAGTTAATTCATCCACCTTATTACGAATACTCCTCGCATTGAGGCACAGAGTCTTCAGGCTTGTCTTTTTGACACACTTTGTCCCTTTAGAATTTTGTCATCATGTGGCCCTTTTTGATTTTTTTCCTTGAGTTTCCCTGCCCTCCACTTTTACTTTTCTTCTTTCTATCTTTTGTTTCTGCCCCCATTTTACTTCCCTCTGTCTCCCCGCATAGGTTCCCATCCCCCTGCCACATTAGTTTAACCCCTCCCCAACAGCACTAGCAAACACTCCCCCTCGGACATTGGTTCCAGTCCTGCCCAGGTGCAGACCGTCTGGTTTGTACTGGTCCCACCTCCCCCAGAACCGATTCCAATGTGCAGGAATTTGAATCCCTCCTTCCTGCACCACTCCTCAAGCCACTTATTCATCTTAACTATCCTGCAATTGCTACCCTGACTAGCATGTGGCACTGGTAGCAATCCTGAGATTACTACCTTTGAGGTCCTGCTTTTTAATTTAACTCCTAGCTCCCTAAATTCAGCTTGTAGGACCTCATCCCGTTTTTTTACCTATATTGTTGGTACCTATATGTACCACAACAGCTGGCCGGTCACCCTCCCCCTCCAGAATGCACTGCAGCCGCTCAGACATCCTTGACCATTGCACCAGGGAGGCAACATACCATCCTGGAGTCTTGGTTATGGCCACAGAGCACCTATCTATTCCCCTTACAATAGAATCCCCTATCACTTTTGCTCTCCCACTCTCTTTCCTGCCCTCCTGTGCAGCAGAGCCACCCATGGTGCCATGGACTTCGCTGCTGCTGCCCTCCTTGATGAGTCATCCCCCCCAACAGCTCCCAAGGCAGTGTATCTGTTTTGGTGGGGGATGACCGTAGGGGATCCCTGCACTGCCTTCCTTCTGTTGCTCTGCCTGATGGTCACCCATTCCCTATCTGCCTTTGTAACCTTTACCTGCGGTGCGACCAATTCACTCAATGTGCTATTCATGACATCCTCAGCATCGCGGATGCTCCAGAGTGAATCCATGCGCATGCCCAGTGACGCAATGCAGTCTGTCAGGAGCTGCAGCAGGATACACTTCCTGCACATGAAGTCGTCAGGGACACCGGAAGCGTTCCTGGCTTCCCACATAGCACAGGAGGAGCATAACATGGGTCTGGGCTCTCCTGCCATGACTTAACCCTTAGATTAACTTAATTTGGCAACAATGTCAAAGGTTACCTACTGATAAGGAAATAAAAAGAAGAAAAAAGATTAAATACTCACCAATCTACCAGCCAATCACTTACCCGCTTGGCTGTGACATCACCCTTCGATTTCTTTTTATTTCTTTGTTTACCTTCTGCCCCTGCACCTGCTGGGCTCTTCCGACTCTCAGGCCTTTTATCGGCCTCTCGATCTCCCGCCTCCTCGACTGCCGCTGCTCCCAAACTCTCCGGCCTTTTTAGGCCTCTCGATCTCCCGCCTCCTTGACTGTCCATTTTACATAGGTTTTTCACCGATGCTTGCACCAATAGGAATGCAAATAAGCAGACTCAGGAAACTAAGTGCTACTGGTGGGTGCAATTATTTTTAAATGAATAATAGTGGTGTGACTCATCTTGAGAAAATTCCAGGCCTAGGTCAGTGCTGAGTCAAATATGAGATGAATAACAGTAGTACATAGATTCCTTTAATTTGTTATTTTTGACATAGATACAGAATTTCTCTTGCACATCAATGAAAATAGTGCATTAAAAGTTTTGAAAATTTTCTAGCATGTGTTACAAAAATGTTAAAAAGAGGACCATGCTGTTTGACCACATCAGTGAGAGGTCCGTGATGTCAGGCAAACAAACAAGCTGCAACCCTGGGAAAACTCGGGCATTATCTCATGTCAAAGAAAATAGATATTAAATCTCCATTCTTAGAAAGCTATACAGAGGGAGCCATTTGATACACAACATACAAGGCTAAGACAATTAATAGCTACATCTGAATTCACAGATGTAGATAATAAGAGAAAAATCACAATTGCTCTTGAACTGCACCTTTTCCCATCTAAAATAGTGGACAATCTATATACACTACAACTAATCAATCCCCAATAAGTAAAAATAAAGGAAGAAAATGGTAGCTCTTAGTTATATTTATTACACGTGTCTAAGTGTTTGTAAAAATGAATATGCAGAACTGTCTAAACTGAATGATGCATATTATGAAATAAACTTCCACAAGTTAACAATTCCTGAACCACTAGGTGGTGCCACAAGACAGAAGAAAGACCAAGGTGGTGCCTTAAGTGTCACTTGGAAAAACAGGCAGCTGGCAGTTGAGAAAGGGACCAGATTGTAATTTTCAGGTACAAATCGGTGGAGTATGCATCTCCATGCTCTGCTCATTTGTATAAGGCATTGAGTGGTCTAACTATGGTCCTTAAAGGGACCACTTAAAAAAACGACCCAGGATACTTTAAAAAAAAAATTTAGTGGGGCAAGGAGGAGTAGAAGTAAATGCACATGCTCAGAGGAGGAGAAGAACCTTTGGAAGAATCTAGACCAGTCAGATTTCCTGAGGGTTGTTTCATGCCCTCCCACCTGCAACTGCAGAATGTGAAAGTACCTCACTTTGGCAGCTGTAATGTTGACAGAGGCTCCTCTTCAAAAAGGAATCGGAATCAGCAGACCCTTAATGTCATTACTATGGACGAATGGATAGCAAGCTGGCTACAAAACAGAAAAAAGAATGTAGGGGTTAAAGGTAGTTAGTCAGACTGGCAAAAGGTGGCAAGTGGTGTTTCACAAGTATCGGTGCTGGGACCACTATTGTTCACCATTTACATAAACGAATTGGACTTGGGAATCGGAAATACAATTTCAAAATTTGCGGATGCACCAAAGTGTGTGTGTGGGGGGGCGGGGGGGAGGAGGAGAAAGAGGGGTGGTGGTGGTGCAGTTAATACAGAAGAGGACTGCGACAAAATATAGGAAGACATTAATAAACTTGTAGAATGCATGTGTAATTGGCAAAAGTACTTCAATGTAGATAAATGTGAGGTGGTACATTTTGGCAGGAAGAATAAGGAAGCCACATACTTTTTGGAAAATGTGTCTTAATGGGGTAGGGGAACAGGAATCCAGGGGTGCAGAGGTACAAATAATTAAAAGTAGTGATGTAGGCTAATAAGGCCATTAAAAAAGCAAACAAAGCACTGGGGTTCATTTCTACAGGGACTGAATTGAAAAGCAGAAGTTATGTTAAACTCCTATATAACCTTGGTTATGCCATACTTGGAGCACTGTGAACAGTTCTGGTCACCATATTATAAAAAAGGATATAGAGGCACTGGAGAAAGTGCAAAAAAGTATTTAATAGAATGATACCAGAACTATAAACTCATCAAGAAAGACTAAACAGGCTGGGACTATTTACTCTAGAAAAGGGAAGACCAAGCAATGGCCTGATAAAGGTTTTAAAATTCTGAAAGGGTTTGACATGGAGAAGGTATTTCCATTTAGAATCACAGAATGGTTATAGCACGGAAGGCGGCCATTCAGCCAGTCGAGCCCATGCCAACTCTCAGCCAAGCAAAAGATGAAATAGCAGAGGCTCTGACCATTTTCCAATCCTCTTTGACTATGGGTGTGGTGTCGGGGAACTGGAGGACTGCTAACACGGTACCTTTGTTTAAAAAGGGAGAAAGGGATTAACCGAGTAATTACAGACCAGTCAGCCTAACCTCGGTGGTTGGAACATTATTGGAAAAAATTCTGAGGGACAGGATAAATCTTCATTTAGAAAGACACGGATTAATCAAGGACAGTCAGCATGGATTTGTTAAGGGAAGATCGTGTCTGACCAACTTGATTGAATTTTTTGAGATGTTAACCAGGAGGGTCAATGAGGGTAGTGCGTTTGATGCAGTGAATATGGATTTTAGCAAGGCTTTTGATGAGGTCCCACATGGCAGACTGGTCACGAAAGTAATAGCCCATGGGATCCAGGGCAAAGTGGCAAGTTGGATCCAAAATTGGCTCAGAGGCAGGAAGCAAAGAGTAATGGTTGATGGATGTTTTTTGAAAGGAAGGCTGTTTCTAGTGGGGTTCCGCAGGGCTCAGTGCTGGGTCCCTTGCTTTTTGTGGTACATATCAATGATTTAGATGAATGTAGGGGGCGTGATTAAGAAGTTTGCAGACGATACTAAAATTGGCTGTGTGGTTGTTAATGAAAAAGAAAACTGTAGGCTGCAGGAAGATATCAATAAATTGGTCAGATGGGCAGAACAGTGGCAAATGGAATTCAATCCACAGAATGAGGTAATGCATTTGGGGAGGGATAACAAGGCAAGTACATACACATTAAATGGTAGGACACTGAAAAGTGTCGAGGAACAAAGGGACCTTGAGCGCATATTCACAGAACCCTGAAGGTAGCAGGCCAGGTAGATAAGGTGGTTAATGATACGTCCTTACTATACAGTATAAATGCACACGAGGCCCATGCTTGAGAGGTCAGTCTGTGACCTGTCCTTTATTCCTTAGCACTCAAGTGATGAAAGTGGGTGGAGCTTCCCCTTTTATACCTGAAGGTCCAGGTTAGGAGTGTATCCCACCTAGTGGTCATTGTTCTCACAGTGTACAACTTAGGTCAGATTATACATGGGTTACAATGCTGGTTGAATACATGACAGTTAAGAAGGCATACGAAATGCTTGCCTTTATTAGCCGAAGCAGAGAGTACAAGAGCAGGGAGGTTATGCTTGAACTGCATAAAACACTAGTTAGACCACAGCTGGAGTATTGCATGCAGTTCTGGTCACCACATTACAGGAAAGATGTGATTGCACTAGATAGGGTACAGAGAAGATTTACGAGGATGTTGCCTGGACTGCAGAATTTTAGCTATGAGGAAAGATTAGATAGGCTGGGGCTGTTTTCATTGGAACAGAGGAGGCTGAGGGAAGGCCTTATTGAGGTGTATAAAATTATGAGGGGCCTAGATAGAGTGGATAGGACGGACCTATTTCCCTTATCAGAGGGATCAAAAACCAGGCGGCATAGATTTAAAGCAAGTGGTAGAAGATTGAGGGGGGATTTCAGGGGAAATGTCTTTACCCAGAGGGTGGTGGGGTTCTGGGACTCACCACATTTAACAAGTACTTGGATGTGCACTTGAAGTGCCGTAACCTACAGGGCTACAGAACAAGAGCTAGAAAGTGGGATTAGGCTGGATAGCTCTTTGTTATTCGGCGCGGACACGATGGACTAAAATGGCCTCCTTCCATGCTGTAAATTTCTATGATTCTATGATCCAATCCCACTCCTCTGCCCTTTTCTGGAAGCCCTGAAATTCATTTTCCTTAAGATACTTGTACAACTCCCTTTTGAAAGATAAAATTGAGGCTGTCTCCACCACCCTTTCAGGCAGTGCATTCCAGATCTTAACCATTCGCTGTGTAAAAAAGAATTTTCTTGCGTCGCCTTTGGTTCTTTTGCCAATCAACTTAAATCGGTGTCCTCCAGTTCTTGATCCTTCTGCCAGTGGGAAAAGTTTCTCTCTACCGACTCTGTCCTGACCCCTCATGATTTTGAGCAGCTCTATCAAATCTCCTCTCAATCTTCTCTGTTCCAAGGAGAACAACCCCAGCTTCCTTCGGGGAGCAGCCACAGCATCGCTGGGGATTTATCGGCTTTCAGTCCCTTCAATTTCACATATATATAGATATGTGAAATTGAAGGGACATTGTGAATACCCCTGAATATTGAGTTCCCAGCCTTGGTTACCCTGGGGCCATGTCTCCGTAATCCAAATGACATCATATCCGTTAACATCTATCTACGCAGTTAATTCATCCATCTTATTATGAATGCTCCTCACATTGAGAATCAGAGCCTTCAGGCTTATTTTTTTAACACTCTTTGTCCCTTTAGAATTCTGTTGTCAGGTGGCCCTTTTTGATTTTTGCTCTCATTTTCTCTACCCTCCAATCTTGCTTTTCTCCTTCCTACCTTTTGCTTCTGCCCCCTTTTTACTTCCCTCTGCCTCCCTGCATAGATTCCCATTCCCCTGCCATTTTAGTTTAAACCCTCCCAACAGCACGAGCAAAAACTTCCACTCGGACATCGGTTTCGGTCCTGCCCAGGTGCAGACCGTCCGGTTTGTACTGGTCCCACATCCCCCAGTACCGGTTCCAATGTCCCAAGAATTTGAACATCATTGTGTGGTGTAAAAATAAAAAAGGGAATGTGGCACAGCCATGGCTAACGAGGGAAATTAGACATAGTGTTAAATTCAAGGAAGAGGCATATAAATTGGCCAGAAAAAGCAGCAAATCTGTGGACTGGGAGAAATTTAGAATTCAGCAGAGGAGGACTAAGGGTTTAATTAGGAAGGAGAAAATAGAGTACGAGAGTAAGCTTGCAGGGAACATAAAAACTGACTGCAAAAGCTTCAATAGATATGTGAAGAGAAAAAGATTTGTGAAGATTAATGTAGGTCCCATGCAGTCAGAATCAGGTGAATTCATAATGGGGAACAAGGAAATGGCAGACCAATTGAACAAATACTTCGATTCTGTCTTCACGAAGGAAGACACAAATAACCTCCCGAAAATACAAGGGGACCGAGGGTCAAGCGAGAAGGGGGAACTGAGGGAAATCCTTGTTAGTCAGGAAATGATGTTAGGGAAATTGAAGGGACTGAAGGCTGATAAATCCCTATGGTCTGATAGTCTGCATCCCAGATTACTTAAGGAAGTGGCCCCAGAAATAGTTGATGCATTGATGGTCATTTTCCAACATTCCATGGACTCAGGATCAGTTCCTATCAATTGGAGGGCAGCTAATGTAACCCCACGTTTTAAAAAAGGAGGGAGAGAGAAAACAGGGAATTAAAGACCAGGTAGCCTGACATCGGTGGTGGGGAAAATGCTGGAATCAATTATTAAAGATGTAATAGCAGCACATTTGGAAAGCAGTGACAGGATCGGTCCAAGTCAGCATGGATTTATGAAAGGGAAATCATGCTCGACAAATCTTCTAGAATTTTTTGAGGATGTAACAAATAGAGTGGATAAGGGAGAACCAGTGGATGGTTTTTGGACTTTCAAAAGGCTTTTGACAAGGTCCCACACAAGAGATTAGTGTGCAAAAGTAAGGCACATGGTATTGGAAGTAACGTATTGACGTGGATAGAGAAGTGGTTGGCAGACAGGAAGCAGAGAGTGGGAATAAACAGGTCCTTTTCAGAATGGCAGGCATTGACTAGTGGGGTGCCGCAGGGTTCAGTGCTGGGACCCCAGCTATTTACAATATTCATTAATGATTTAGTCAAAGGAATTGAATGTAATATCTCCAAGTTCGCAGATGACACTAAGCTGGGTGGCAGGGCGAGCTGCGAGGAGGATGCTAAGAGGCTGCAGGGTAATTTGGACAGGTTAGGTGAATGGGTAAATGCATGGCAGATGCAATATAATGTGGATAAATGTGAGGTTATCCACTTTGGTGGCAAAAACAGGAAGGCAGATTATCTGAATAGTGACAGATTAGTAAAAGGGGAGGTGCAACGAGACTAGATCGGCTAGACTTATACTCACTGGAATTTAGAAGAATGAGAGGGGACTAATGAACAAAATGTTGAATCATTGTGGGTGGAGATTAGAGACAATAAGGGGAAAAAGTCACTGGTGGGCGTAGTTTATAGGCCCCCAAATAATAACTTCATGGTGGGGCGGGCAATAATCAAGGGAATAATGGAGGCATGTGAAAAAGGAACGACAGTAATCATGGGGGATTTTAACCTACATATCGATTGGTACAAATCAAATCGCACGGGGTAGCCTTGAGGAGGAATTCATAGAATGCATATGGGAATTGTTTCTTAGAACAGTATGTTACAGAACCTACAAGGGAGCAAGCTATCTTAGATCTGGTCCTGTGTAATGAGACTGGAATAATAAACGATCTCCTAGTAAAAGATCCTCTTGGAATGATTGATCACAGTATGGTTGAATTTGTAATACAGATTGAGGGTGAGGAAGTAGTGCCTCAAACGAGCGTACTATGCTTAAACAAAGGGGACTACAGTGGGATGAGGGCAGAGTTGGCTAAAATAGACTGGAAACACAGACTAATCAGTGGCACAATTGAGGAACAGTGGAGGACTTTTAAGGAGCTCTTTCATAGTGCTCAACAAAAATATATTTCAGTGAAAAAGAAGGGTGGTAAGAGAAGGAATAACCAGCCATGGATAACCAAGGAAATAAGGGAGAGTAGCAAATTAAAAACCAATGCGTATAAGGTGGCCAAGGTTAGTGGGAAACTAGAAGATTGGGAAAATTTTTAAACGACAGCAAAGAATGACTAAGAAAGCAATAAAGAAAGGAAAGATAGATTACGAAAGTAAACTTGCGCAAAACATAAAAACAGATAGTAAAAGCTTTTACCGATATATAAAACGGAAAAGAGTGACTAAAGTAAATGTTGGTCCCTTAGAAGATGAGAAGGGGGATTTAATAATGGGAAATGTGGAAATGGCTGAGACCTTAAACAATTATTTTGCTTCGGTCTTCACAGTGGAAGACACAAAAACCATGCCAAAAATTGCTGGTCACAGGAATGTGGGAAGGGAGGACCTTGAGATAATCACGATCACTAGGGGGGTAGTGCTGGATAGGCTAATGGGACTCAAGGTAGACAAGTCCCCTGGTCCTGATGAAATGCATCTCAGGGTATTAAAAGAGATGGCGAAGTTATAGCAAATGCATTCGTTATAATTTACCAAAATTCTTTGGGCTCTGGAGAGGTACCAGCGGATTGGAAAGCAGCTAATGTAACGCCTCTGTTTAAAAAAGGGGGCAGACAAAAGGCAGGTAACTATAGGCCGATTAGTTTAACATCTGTAGTCGGGAAAATGCTTGAAGCTATCATTAAGGAAGAAATAGCAGGACATCTAGATAGGAATAGTGCAATCAAGCAGACGCAGCATGGATTCATGAAGGGGAAATCATGTTTAACTAATTTACTGGAATTCTTTGAGGATATAACGAGCATGGTGGATAGAGGTGTACCGATGGATGTGGTGTATTTAGATTTCCAAAAGGCATTCGATAAGGTGCCACACAAAAGGTGACTGCAGCAGATAGAGGTACGCGGAGTCAGAGGAAATGTATTAGCATGGATAGAGAATTGGCTGGCTAACAGAAAGCAGAGAGTCGGGATAAATGAGTCCTTTTCGGGTTGGAAATCGGTGGTTAGTGGTGTGACACAGGGATCGGTGCTGGGACCACAACTGTTTACAATATACATAGATGACCGAGAAGAGGGGACAGAGTGTCGTGCAACAAAATTTGCAGATGTCACAAAGATTAGTGGGGAAGCGGGTTGTGTAGAGGACACAGAAAGGCTGCAAAGAGATTTAGATAGGTTAAACGAATGGGCTAAGGTTTGGCAGATGGAATACAATGTCCGAAAATGTGAGGTCATCCACCTTGGAAAAAAAAAACAGTAAAAGGGAATATTATTTGAATGGGGAGAAATTACAACATGCTGCGGTGCAGAGGGACCTGGGGGTCCTTGTGCATGAATCCCAAAAAGTTAGTTTGCAGGTGCAGCAGGTAATCAGGAAGGCGAATGGAATGTTGGCCTTCATTGAGAGAGGGATGGAGTACAAAAGCAGGGAGGTCCTGCTGCAACTGTACAGGGTATTAGTGAGGCCACACCTGGAGTACTGCGTGCAGTTTTGGTCACCTTACTTAAGGAAGGATATACTGGCTTTGGAGGGGGTAGAGACGATTCACTAGGCTGATTCCGGAGATGAAGGGGTTACCTTATGATGATAGATTGAGTAGACTGGGTCTTTACTCGTTGGAGTTCAGAAGGATGAGGGGTGATCTTATCGAAACATTTAAAATAATGAAAGGGATAGACAAGATCGAGGCAGAGAGGTTGTTGCCACTGGTCGGGGAGACTAGAACTAGGGGGCACAGCCTCAAAATACGGGGGAGCCAGTTTAAAACCGAGTTGAGAAGGAATTTCTTCTCCCAGAGGGTTGTGAATCTGTGGAATTCTCTGCCCAAGGAAGCAGTTGAGGCTAGCTCATTGAATGTATTCAAATCACAGATGAGATAGATTTTTAACCAATAAGGGAATTAAGGGTTACGGGGAGCGGGTGGGTAAGTGGAGCTGAGTCCACGGCCAGATCAGCCATGATCTTGTTGAATGGCAGAGCAGGCTCGAGGGGCTCGATGGCCTACTCCTGTTCCTAATTCTTATATTATGTTCTTATGATCTCATAGAAACGTATAAAATTTTAATGGGATTAGACAGGTTAGATGCAGGAAGAATGTTCCCGATGTTGGGGAAGTCCAGAACCAGGGGACACAGTCTAAGGATTAGGGGTAAGCCATATTAGACTGAAATGAGGAGAAACTTTTTCACCCAGAGAGTTGTGAACCTGTGGAATTCTCTGCCACAGAAAGTTGTGGCCTCTAGTTCGTTGAACATATTCAAAAGAGAGTTAGATGTGGCCCTTACGGCTAAAGGGATCAGGGGGGATGGAGAGAAGGCAGGGGTTGGGTACTGAGGTTGCATGATCAGCCATGATCATATTGAATGGCTGTGCAAACTCAAAAGGGCCAAATGGCCTGCTTCTGTACCTATTTTCTATGTTTCTCCAGTCTATCAACGTAACTGAAGTCCCTCATTTCTGGAATCATTCTCGTAAATCTTTTCTGCACCTTTTCTAACGCTTTCATATCCTTTCTAAAGTATGGTGCCCAGAATTGGATTGTACTATAGTTGGGTGCCAAATCATGTTTGACAAATTTGTTGGTGTTCTTTGAGGATGTAACAAGCAGTGTGGAAAAAGGGGAACCAGTATTTGGATTTCCAGATGGCATTCCATAAGGTGCCACATAAAAGATTATTGCACAAGATAAGAGCTCATGGGGTTCGGGGTAATATATTAGCATGGATAGAGGATTGGCTACCTAACAGAAAAGAGAGAGTCGGAATAAATAGGTCATTTTCAGGTTGGCAAATTCTAACTATTGGGTCCCACAGGGATCAGTGGTGGGGCCTCAACTATTTACAATCTATACTAATGATTTGGATGAAGGGACAGAGTGTAATGTAGCCAAACTTGCTGATGATACAAAGACAGGTGGGAAAGCAAGTTGTTCGGAGGACGCAAAGAATCTGCAAAGGGGGAAAGATAGGCTAAGTGAGTGGGCAAAAATTTGGTAGATGGAGTATAATGTGGGAAAATGTGAAGTTATCCACTTTGGTAGGAAAAATAAGAAAGCAACTTATTATGTAAATGGGGAGAGATTTAAAAATGCTGAGGTACAGAGGGATAGGAGGTCCTTATACATCAAACACAAAAACAGCAAGTAATTCGGAAGGCAAATGGAATGCTAGCCTTTATTGCAAGGGGGATGAGGATATAAGTAGGGAAGTCCGACGACAACTGTACAGGGCATTGATGAGACCACACCCGACTACTGCATACAGTTTTGGTCTCCTTATTTAAAAGGAGGGATATACTTGCATTAGAGGCATTTCAGAGAAGATTTACAAGGTTGATTGCTGAGATGAAGGGGTAGTCTTATGAAGAAAAGTTGAGCATGTTGGGCCTATACTCATTGGAGTTTAGAAGAATGAGAGGTGATCTTATTGAACTGTATAAGATTCTAAGGGGACTTGACAGAGTCGATGCAGAGAGGATGTTTCCCCTTGTCGGGGAATCTAGAACTAGGTGGCATAGTTTCAGAATAAGGGGTCGCCCATTTAAAACGGAAATGAGGAGGAATTTTTTCTCTCAGAGGATCGTGAATCTTTGGAATTCTCTATCCCAGAGAGCTGTGGAGGCTGGGTCTTTGAATATATTTAAGGTTGAGATCGACAGATTTTTGAATGATAAGGGAATCAAGGATTGTGGGGAGCAGACAGGGAGATGGAGTGGAGGCCAAGATCAGATCAGCCATGATCTTATTAAATGGCGGAGCAGGCTTGAGGGGCCAAATGGTCTACTCCTCCTCTGATTTCTTATGTTCTTATGTTTATACAGATTCATAATTTCCAAACTTTTGTACTCTATTTATGAAGCCCAGGATCCCATAAGCCTTTTTCACTGCTTTCTCAACCTACCTTGCCACCTTCAAAGATTTATGCACAGGTGTCTGTTTCTGCAGTCCCTTTAGGATTGTACCATTTACTTTATATGTCCTCTCCTCATTCTTTCTCCTAAAATACATCACTTCACACTTTTCTGCGTTAAATTTCATCTGCCACATGTCTGCCCATTTCACCAGCTTGTCTATGTCTTCCTGAAATCCATCACTATTCTCCTCACTGTTAACTATTCTACCAAGTTTGGTGTCATCGGCAACTTTTGAAATTGTGCCCTGTACACCCAAATCCAAGTCACTAATACACATCAGGAAAAGCATTGTTCCGAGAACCAACCTCTGGGAAACACCATTGTATACCATCCTCCAGCCCAAAAAACAATCGATCATCACTACTCTCTGATTTGTGTCACTGAGCCAAGGTTGCATCCAGGCTGCCATTGTCCCTTTTATTCCATGGGCTTCAAACTTGCTGGCAAGCCTATTATGTGGCACTTTATCGAACGCCTTTTGGAAATCAATGTACACTACGTCACCACTTGCTGAGGAGACCAGAACTAGGAGCCATAAATATAAGATACTCACTAATAAATTCAATAGGTTGAAGAGCTTAGGGGCATTTAAGGGGAAGCTACATAAACACATGAGGGAGAAAGGAATAGAAGGATATGTTGATGAAGTTAGATGACGGATGGGAAGAGGCATGACTGGAACTGTTGGGCTGCAAATATTATAATACACTGTAATATGTGAAAGTGGCTAACTTACATGGAAGATTCTTCAGAAACACTTCGATCACAGTGGGGCTGAAATTGCCCCTTCCCTTCAGGCCTATTACCGCCGGAAATTGGCGGCAATACAGCTGAGTGGAATGGGCGCCAATTTTTCGTGGAATTGCCGCCATTTTGAAAATTGCCCTCCTGCGGTATTCCGGTGGTGTACAGCTCCCCCCAAAACCACTCCGCTGCTGCCGATCCATCCCAAGTGTGTCATCAGAGCTCACACTGCCGTTGTGCAACCCGAATGCAAAATTCTGTGCTGAAAATCTTGCTCCCGCCACTCAGTGCCACCAACACGCACGCAGCATTCGAAATAAAGCAAATGAGTTGACGGCACAAATCATTACAAATGGGTATGATTTGGTGGCCATTACAGAAACATGGTTGCAGGGTGGCCAAGAATTAAACATACAGGGGTATGAGACGATTCGGAAAGATAGACAAGAAGGGAAAGGAGGTGGGATAGCTGTTAATAAAGGATGATATCAGGGCAGTTGTGAGAGACGATATTGGCTCCAATGAACAAAATGTTGAATCTTTGTGGGTGGAGATTAGAGATAGTAAGGGGAAAAAGTCACTGGTGAGTGCAGTTTATTGGCCCCCAAATAATAACTTCACGGTGGGGCGGGCAATAATCAAAGGAATAATGGAGGCATGTGAAAAAGGAATGGCAGCAGTCATGGGGGATTGTAACCTGCATATCGATTGGTCAACTCAAATCGCACGGGGTAGCCTGGAGGAGGAATTCATAGAACGCATACGGGATTGTTTCTTAGAACAGTATGTTATAGAACCTAAAAGGGAGCAAGCTATCTTAGATCTGGTCCTGTGCAATTAGACAGGAATAATAAATGATCTCCTCGTAAAAGATCCTCACGGAATGAGTGATCACAGTATGGTTGAATTTGTAATACAGATTGAGGATGAGGAAGTTGTGTCAGAAACGAGCGTACTATGCTTAAACAAAGGAGACTACAGTGGGATGAGGGCAGAGTTGGCTAAAGTAGACTGGAAACACAGGCTAAACAGTGGCACAATTGAGGAACAGTGGAGGACTTTTAAGGAGCACTTTCATAGTGCGCAACAAAAATATATTCCAGTGAAAAAGAAGGGTGGTAAGAGAAGGGATAACCAGCCGTGGACAACCAAGGAAATAAAGGAGAGTATCAAATCAAAGACCAATGCGTATAAGGTGGCCAAGGTTAGTGGGAAACTAGAAGATTGGGAAAATTTTAAACAACAGCAAAGAATGACTAAAAAAGCAATAAAGAAAGGAAAGATAGATAAAGAAAGGAAAGATAGATTACGAAGGTAAACTTGCACAAAACATAAAAACAGATAGTAAAAGCTTTTACAGATATATAAAATGGAAAAGAGTGACTAAAGTAAATGTTAGTCCCTTAGAAGATGAGAAGGGGGATTTAATAATGGGAAATGTGGAAATGGCTGAGACTTTAAACAATTATTTTGCTTTGGTCTTCAGAGTGGAAGACACAAAAACCATGCCAAAAATTGCTGGTCACGGGAATGTGGGAAGGGAGGACCTTGAGACAATCACTATCACGAGGGGGGGTAGTGCTGGACAGGCTAATGGGACTCAAGGTAAACAAGTCCCCTGGTCCTGATGAAATGCATCCCAGGGTATTAAAAGAGATGGCGGAAGTTATAGCAGATGCATTCGTTATAATCTACCAAAATTCTCTGGACTCTGGGGAGGTACCAGCGGATTGGAAAGCAGCTAATGTAACGCCTCTGTTTAAAAAAAGGGGGCAGACAAAAGGCAGGTAACTATAGGCTGGTTAGTTTAACATCTGTAGTGGGGAAATGCTTGAAACTATTAAGCAAGAAATAGCAGGACATCTAGAAAGGAATAGTGCAATCAAGCAGACACAGCATGGATTCATGAAGGGGAAATCATGTTTAACTAATTTACTGGAATTCTTTGAGGATATAATGAGCATGGTGGATAGAGGTGTACCGATGGATGTGGTGCATTTAGATTTCCAAAAGGCATTCGATAAGGTGCCACACAAAAGGTTACTGCAGAAGATAAAGGTACGTGGAATCAGAGGAAATGTATTAGCATGGATCGAGAATTGGCTGGCTAACAGACAGCAGAGAGTCGGGTTAAATGGGTCCTTTTTGGGTTGGAAATCAGTGGTTAGTGGTGTGCCACAGGGATCGGTGCTGGGACCACAACTGTTTACAATATACATAGATGACCTGGAAGAGGGGACAGAGTGTAGTGTAACAAAATTTTCAGATGACACAAAGATCAGTGGGAAAGCGGGTTGTGTAGAGGACACAGAGAGGCTGCCAAGAGATTTGGATAGGTTAAGCGAATGGGCTAAGGTTTGGCAGATGGAATACAATGTCGGAAAGTGAGGTCATCCACCTTGGGAAAGAAAACTGCAAAAGGGAATATTATTTGAATGGGGAGAAATTACAACATGCTGCGGTACAGAGGGACCTGGGAGTCCTTGATAATGAAACTCTTTTTGGAGTTCACCTGCAAAAACATAAAACATTAAACGGTGCCACCCGACCTGGGTGACACTCCAGACATTTACAAGGCCCTTTTTTTTTTCCCCCTTTTTTTTTGGGCATTAAAATCACAATTTTCCCCAGTGCCCCCTATAAAAGGGAAGGGGGACACTAAAAGCACCGGCAATTAAAACAAATTAAACTTAAAAATGTAAAATCAAATTAAAATTTGGTTGCCGGGCGTGATGATGCACTCCAGTCCCTCCGGTGCCCACCTCTCGCGGAAGGCCGCGAGCGTACCGGTGGACACCGCGTGCTCCATCTCCAAGGACACCCTGGACCGGATGTAAGAGTGGAAGAGAGGCAGGCAGTCAGGTTGAACGACCCCCTCGACCGCCCGCTGCCTGGACCGGCTGATGGCACCCTTGGCCGTGCCCAGGAGCAGTCCTACGAGGAGGCCCTCGGACCTACCCGCTCCCCTCCGCACAGGGTGCCCAAAGATCAGGAGAGTGGGACTGAAGTGCAGCCAGAATTTCAGGAGCAGCCCCTTCAAATAATAAAACAGGGGCTGCAACCTTGTGCATTCCATAAAAACATGGAACACGGACTCTTCCAGACCGCAGAAATTGCAGGCGGCCTGGGAGTCCGTGAACCGGCTTAAAAATTTGTTGCACGGCACTGCTCCGTGCACCACCCTCCAGGCCAAGTCCCCGATGAATAGTGGGAGGACCCCTGCGTAGAGTGCCCTCCATCGGGGACCCCCGCCTCCTCCGGACGGCAAGACGGTACGCCATGGCGTGTCCGGACGGCCGGCGAGGATGGCAAAGTTGAGGGTGTGCAGGAGCAGCCCGTACAGGAAACACCTCCGCGCGGAACTGAAAGGCACGGAGGGGATTTCCCCGAGGCGGCTCAAGTTGTGAGGCGCCGGCCCCCGAGGGAGGTTCCGGGGTTTGGCGCCGATGAGGAATTCTGTCCGGACGGGGGTCAGTTCGGACGGGATCTCCCCACGTGCTTGAGCCTCCTCGATGCACCTAACGGAGTCAGGGCCCAGAACTATTTTTAGCGACTCGATGGCATCGGCCGCGTGGCGGACGTTGGCAGAGTTTAGGCGCCGCACCAGCGTGTCTGGCGCCATCCAGCCCGCTCCTCCGCCATCGAGCAGGTCCCTGACCCTGGTCACCTCACCAGCCACAGCCCTCTCTTCCGACCGCCACATAAAACCTCGGCCGTGGAGGTACGGATTCCCGAGCAGCGGTTCCTGCAGGACGGCCGCCACTCCAGCCGGCGGAGAGCTGCGCTTGGTGGAGACTTTGTTCCAGACCCTGATGAGTTCCCTGTAAAAGACAGGCAGCTCCCGGAGGGCGGTCCTGGCACCCCCCAAGTTCACAAACAGGAGCTGCGTGTCATAATTGAGGTCGCGCTGCTGGCGGAAGAAATACCTCGCCAGAGCACACCACCTAGGAGGGGGCTCGACGTAAAGGTATCTCTGCAGGGTCTGAAGACGGAAAGTCGCGAGCTGGGCGCTGACGCACACCAACGACTGACCGCCCTCCTCAAGCGGGAGACTCAAGACCGCAGCAGAGACCCAGTGCTTCCTGTTGTTCCAGAAGAAGTCCACCAGCTTCTTCTGTATCTTGGCGACAAACGCAGGGGGAGGGGTCAAAGTGACCAGCCGGTACCACAGCATTGCGGCCACCAGCTGGTTTATGACTAGCGCTCGACCCCTGTAGGACAGCACTCGGAGCAGTCCTGTCCAGCGCCCTAGGCGAGCGGCGACCTTGGCCTCCAGCTCCTGCCAGTTCACCGGCCAGGCTCCCTCGTCGGGGCTAAGGTAGACTCCCAGATAGAGGAGATGGGTCGTGCTCCAGGCAAAAGGCCTGAGCTCCTCCGGCAGGGAGTCCACCCGCCACTGACCCACCAGGAGTCCGGAACATTTCTCCCAGTTGATCCTGGCGGAGGACGCGGCCGAGTAAATCTCCTGGCACTCACGCATCCTCCGCAGGTCAGCGGGATCCTCTACCGCTAGGAGCACGTCATCGGCGTAAGCCGAGAGGACGACCTCCACGCCCGGCCCTTGCAGAGCCAGTCCCGTCAACCTCGTCCGCAAGAGGCGCAGGAAAGGCTCCACGCAAACGGCGTATAACTGGCCGGACATGGGGCATCCCTGGCGCACCCCTCTCCTAAAGCGAAGGGGCGCCGTCAAGGACCCGTTAACCTTAATCAGACACTCCGCGGCGGCGTACAAAAGTCGGATCCGGGCGACGATGATCCACCCCGAACCCGAAAGCGCACAGAGTTCCGAGCAGATAGTCGTGATCCACCCTGTCGAACGCCTTCTCTTGGTCGAGGGATAGGAAGGCGACCGACAGACCAGCCTCCTGGGAACAATGGATGAGGTCCCGGACCAGATGGATGTTATCATGGATTGTCCGGCCCGGGACCGTGTAGGACTGGTCGGGGTGGATCATGTGGTCCAGCACGGCACCAAGGCGAGCAGACATCGCCCTGGCGAAGATTTTGTAGTCCGTGCTGAGGAGGGAGACCGGGCGCCAGTTCTTAAGGAGGCGGAGATCGCCCTTCTTAGGCAGCAGGACGATGACTGCCCTGCGCCAAGAGAGGGGCATCTCCCCGGTCGCCAGACTTTCCCCCAGGACCCGCGCGTAGTCGCTCCCCAGGACGTCCCAGAACACCCTGTGGAACTCCACGGTCAGCCCGTCCAGCCCCGGGGATTTTCCCCTCGAGAGCCGGTCGAGGGCACCGGTCAGCTCCGCCAGGCTTAGCGGAGCTTCCAGATTTTCGGCGCCCTCCGGGCCGACCTTCAGCAGGTCCTCCCACAAAACTCTACGCGCTTCCTCGCTGGACGGATCCGGAGAGAACAGAGCCCCGTAATATTCACGGGCCCTGTTGTTGACGCCCTCCGGATCCGAGACGAGAGAGCCGTCGTCGGCCAGCAGCGTCAAGAGCTGCTTACGGACACTCTGCCTTTTTTCCAGCGAGTAGAAGAAGGGGGAGCCGCGGTCCAGATCCCGCAGGAACCGGATCCGCGACCTCACCAACGCGCCTCGGGACCCGACGAGCTGCAGGTCCTTCAGCGCGGCCTTCTTCGCTTCGTACACCGTCCGCAGGGCCGGGTCCTGGACGACTTGACCGAGACGGGCTTCCAGGTCGAGCACCTCTTTTTCTAGGTGCCCGACTCTGGCCGCCCGCCTCTTGGTCGACCCCCTCGCGTACTCTTGACAGAAGACGCGGACGTGAGCCTTGCCCACGTCCCACCATAGCCTCAAGGAGGGGAAGCCCCCCTGCTTCCTTCTCCAGTCGGACCAGAATCGACGGAACGAGTCCTGGAACCGCACGTCCTCCAGCAGCCGGTTGTTAAAGTGCCAGTACGCGGACCCCGTCCTCGCGCGGAGCGAAGCGAGCTCCGCCCACACCAGGTGGTGGTCCGAACACGGCACCGGCCGCATGGAGGCCGCCGGGACGCAGGAAACGTACGCCCGAGACACGTAAAGGCGGTCGACTCTAGACCATCCAACTCCAGGCCTCACCCAAGTAAAGGCACTGGAGTCGGGGTGGAGATTTCGCCAGACGTCCACCAAGTCGAAGGACCCGACCAGGTCCCTCAACTTCTCCATCGCCGTCATGCACTGCGGGGCACCGGAGCGGTCCCTCGCCTCGAGGGTGCAGTTAAAATCCCCCCCGAGGACAATGCAGTCGCCGACGTCGACGGAGCCAAGAAGAGCGGACACCTCTTCAAAGAAGCGCGTTTGCTGCGGGCCGGGATGAGGGGCGTACACGTTCACGAGATGGAGCGGCACGTCCCCCAGTCGAACCGTTACGTGCAGCAAGCGGCCTGGCACGGGCTCCTCGACCCCCAAGATCTCCGGCTGAAAATGCGGGCCCAGCAAGATGGCCACCCCACTAGAAATGGCGGTGAGGTGGCTCATGCGGACCTCTCCTTGCCATTCCAGGAGCCACGTGGCTTCGTCTCCCGGAACGGTGTGGGTTTCTTGCAGGAAGCACACCGCATATTTCCCCTCCCGCAGGAGCGAAAAATTGTCAAATCTACGGCGTGCCCCTCTGCCGCCGTTGATGTTGAGGCTGGCTATGGTTATCTTCATGGCAAAAGCATAGTGCAACCTCTACCTTAACCTATTGTGGGGGGGGGAGCGGAGTCTTTTGTTGAACTCCGCTCCCTCCGCAGCCCAGCGAGGAGTCCCTCGAGCTCGCGCAGCTCAAGGTGCTGCTCCTTTGTCAAGGGCCCGCCCGCGGCCAAGGTTTTAACGGCGGCGCGGACGGACCCCTTGATCAGCTCCGGCTCGGACCATTTTTCCAGGGCCAGTCGGGCTTGGTCGCGGCGACCCCGGCTCTGGGCCAAAAAGTCCCGGAGTTCCTTTGCAGGAATGAGGAGGGCCTCAGCGGCGGCCGCGAGCAGATCCACCGCCTCACTGGCGGTGGTCTCTAGGTCTTCACCCGCGTCCCCCACCGAGTCCCCGTCCTCCTCCGGGAGGTGGCCGCCAGCAGCCGGCCCATCGACCGCACAAGGTACGGCAAATGAACCGGCCGCTCCAACCGGCCCTGGCTCTGCCCCGATCCCACCCCCAGGATCGTCGGCAGAGGAGTCCCCACTGGGCTCTTTTAAAAATGGTGCTGGGTCGGGAAATGACAGCGGAAGGGGTTCCCCCTCCGCCCCAGGAACCGGGGAACAAGGAGAGACCCGGCCATAGGAAATCCCCAGGCCCTCCAAGTGCACCAGTTCCAAAGTAAGGGGCGAGGGTGGGTGTTCCTCCCCCTCCCCGCTGCCACCCCCCGGCCCAGCATCTACAGTGTCATAATTATTTGTTTGTATTTCTGCCGGGTCGAGCGACTCCCGGGGGAAGTTGGATAATAGCTGGGCGGGCTCAGGTTCGGCCTTTTCGGCCCCGCCCGCCTCGGTCCCCGGGACGCTCGACCCGGCGGCTACGCATTCTTCCACTGGCCCCACGCCCCCCACGACAGGCAGATCTTCCACGCCCTCCCCAGGAGGCAGCGGCTGGGCAGCCTCGACTGCCTCACCCTCCCCGGGGAAAGACTCCTCGCGCCTGCAGCGCAATTTGGGGGCGCTGGTGGGGGACGCGGGACACGCGGCGGGCACCGCCTCCTCCGCGGAGGGATGTTGTTCCCCCTCCGCCTCATTGGGGCGGTGCCTCTTTTTGTTCCTGGGGGCGCGCGGAGTCAGGGAGACCTCCATGTCTGCCGAGGCCTCCCGCTCCGCCCCCCCCTTTTCCTTTTCTTGCCCGCGCCTGGGCCCCTCTGTGGTGTTATTCAAGGGCCCGGGCACGGGCTCGGGGCACCCCGCGCTCGCCGGTGACTGGGTTGGGCTGAGCGCGGTGGTCAGACTTTCCGGCGCACCGAGGGGACCCGCCTCTAGATGTTTCTCCTTCTTCCGCGCCTTCTTTCCGCTCGGACGCTCTCCCTCCCCCCCGCCGGAGGCCCTGAAAACAAAGGCCTCCGACGATGCCCGCGCACCCATGGCTCCCGGCACGCGGACGCAACTAGGGGGAGGGGTGGCGGCGGCGCCAGCTATGGCCGCCTTCGGTGGTTTGGCGGCCTTGGAGGCGGGGCAGTTCTTACGAACGTGCCCCACCTCCCTGCAGGCATGGCACCGCACGCCGTCCGACGTCCAGAAGACGCGGTAGGCAGTCCCCTCGTGCACCACATTAAAGTGCCCTTCTGTCACGTCCTCCCGCGCCAGCCGGACAAAGAGCTGGCGGCGGAAGGAGAACACGTGGCGCAGGCTGTTCTCCCTGAGGCCGAGCGGTATGGGGTTGATCCCCGACCTTACCTCCCCCAGTTGGTGTAGGTGAGGGAGGAGGAGCTCAGCGGGAACAAAGGGCGGGACGTTTGACACGATGACCCCCTGCGCGGTGGCCTCGAGAGGGTCCACCGGCAGGAACGTCCCGCCCACCGTGAGCCCCTTTTCAAGGGCCAGGGACACCGCCCGCTCCGACCCCAGGAAGAACACGGCCTTCCCAGACATCTTGGAGGCTGCGACAATGGCCGAGGGGCCGACTACCCCAGCCATCGCCCGCACGCACTCCTCGATGCTCATTGTGGGGTGAGTGTAGCTCTTGACCCCGTGTTTTTTGGTTATTAGTTTGAATGGTGGCAGGGCAGCAGGTGGCGCAGGAGGTGCCGTGGATGTAGACACCGCCTGCGCATACGTCCTTGCTGGCCCTGCCACCGGCGTGGATGGGGTCGCCATCACGGGGTCCCTTTAAGGGCTACACCCACCCCAAAGTCACAGGCCTTAATGGTCTTAATTAGGCCTCTTATCTAAAAGACTGAAGCAGAGGAGCTCTTAACGAGGTACCTCTCCCCTCGTTGACAATTGGGGAGAGGCCTTGCTCCCTCTGCTCAGTTGTCTTGATTGGGTTTTGTTTTTTTTTTAAATTAGGAAGAAAAGGGGCCTCAGAGAGAGAGGGGAGAAACAGAGGGTAACGGAGAAAGAGAGAGGGGGGTGGGAAGGGGGGGGGGCTGCGAGGGCAGGTCTCCCCTCGCAGCTGTGGGTGGGTGCACTCCCCAGATGGCAAAACACAAAAGTCTTTGGGGTGGTCTTCAGGTGGGGGGAGAAGACGTCTTCACCTGGGGTAGCTAGAGCCACCAGGCACACAATCCTAAACGATCTTTAATGGGGTGATTAATGACAATCTTCAGCCTGGTAGCTCCAGCTATCCCAGGCTAGGCAAATGTGGGGGGGATGGGGGGGGTTCCTAATTGTGGGGGGGGCCTAGTTGTAAGCAAGGCCCCCACACACACTTCCACACACACACACACACACACACACCCCCCGCGATGTTCCGGCCCTCAGTGGTCTTCTTTCCTCCCCCCACCGATACAACAAAGTCTGTTTGGGGAAATGCACCCACACCCACCTGTAGAATGTTGGGTCTCCCTCCTTCCACACTGGATGTTGTTGGTCTTTTCCCCCTCTCTCCAACTCCTTGCAGAATGGTAAAGTTGTTTAAAAGTTTTCTGTTCTCCTCCTCTCCCTCTGGGTAAAAGTTGAAGGTGAAGCCCCTTCCTTCCCTCTCCTCCTGGGCTGGTCTCAGGGCTCTCCAGGCAGGAGCTCAAGTTGCTAGCAGCTCCACTCACTGCTCACAGCTCCTACTGAGCAGGACACGCCTCTGCTGCTCCACGATTGGTTCCTTGTGCATGAATGACAGAAGGATAGTTTGCTGGTGTGGCAGGCAATCAGGAAGGCGAATGGAATGTTGGCCTTCATTGCGAGAGGGATGGAGTACAAAAGCAGGGAGGTCCTGCTGCAGCTGTATAGGGTATTGGTAAGGCCGCACCTGGAGTACTGCGTGCAGTTTTGGTCACCTTACTTAAGGAAGGATATACTGGCTTTGGCGGGGGTACAGAGACGATTCACTAGGCTGATTCCAGAGATGAGGGGGTTACCTTATGATGATAGATTGAGTAGACTGGGTCTTTACTCGTTGGAGTTCAGAAGGATGAGGGGTGATCTTATAGAAACATTTAAAATAATGGAAGGGATAGACAAGATCGAGGCAGAGAGGTTGTTTCCACTGGTCGGGGAGACTAGAACTAGGGGGCACAGCCTCAAAATACGGGGGAGCCAATTTAAAACCGAGTTGAGAGGAATTTCTTCTCCCAGAGGGTTGTGGATCTGTGGAATTCTCTGCCCAAGGAAGCAGTTGAGGCTAGCTCATTGAATGTATTCAAGTCACAGATAGATAGATTTTTAACCAATAAGGGAATTAAGGGTTACAGGGAGCGGGCGGGTAAGTGGAGCTGAGTCCACAGCCAGATCAGCCATGATCTTATTGAATGGCAGAGCAGGCTCGAGGGGCTAGATGGCCTACTCCTGTTCCTAATTCTTATGTTCTTATGTAACAGCTTTTTTTGTCGGTGTACTGTGCTTGTAAAATGGCGGTGCGGCTACCATTTAAAGGGGAGGACCTACTGCCATGGCCCCCATCTTATTTTTTTAGTCGGCCAACTGCCAGGTCGGGCCAATAATTTTGCCCCCGGATTTAGCCGAGCCGTCAACAGGCAGCCTGGCACCCCTGTCTTAGGTACCAGACCGCTGGCCTGCCAAAACCCTCCCTGGTGGCACAGTGGACCTAACTTTAAAAAGTTAACTTAAAAGCAGCAGCTCTCCCCTTTAAGTGAAGGGGAGAGACATGACGTGCCAGCGTGATGCTAATGAGTGACAGCGACGGACACTCCAGCAACAACCCCCCCCCCCCCCCCCCCCCACGACTTCCGCCCCTCTAGTTACAAGCCGAAAGCGTGAGTCCCGAAGGTTGTGTTACCTACCCGATACCAGGGTTAAGGACATCTCCTCTGAGCTAGAAAGGAAATTGGAGTGGGAGGGGGAAGATGCAGTTGTCGTGGTCCACGTGGATACCAACAACATAGGTAAGACAAACAAAGAGGTTCTGCTGAGGGATTATGGGCATCTGGGGCCAAATTATAAAGCAGAACCACAAAAGGTAAAGGTTATATGTAAACTTGTATTTACTCTGTACAGCCACCAGAGGGCTCACACCCTGGAGTCCCAAGGGATCCCACAATCCCTTGGGAGCACAGGTATTTAAGGAGGCCTCACAGGTTGGAGAGGCACTCTGGAGACCTGCAATAAAAGACTAAGTTCACACTTTACTTTGAGCTTAGTGTTCAGCCTGACTCTTTCTCCATACTTAACTGGCGACGAGATATAGATAGCAAATCCAAAGATGCAGAGAACAGTGGGCATCCTGAAGAAATTCACGGAGGGAGATGATTGGGAAACTTTTGTGGAGTGACGCGACCAATACTTCGTGGCCAACGAGCTAGATGGGGAAGAGAACGCTGCCAAACGAAGGGCGATCCTCCTCACCGTCTGTGGGACACCAACGTATGGCCTCATGAAGAATCTGCTCACTCCAGCGAAACCCACGGAGAAATCGTACAATGATTTGTGCATGTTGGTCCAAGGGCATTTGAACCTGAAGGAAAGCGTTCTGATGGCGAGGTACCGGTTTCACACCAAAAGGTCTGAAGGCCAGGAAGTGCCGAGTTTTGTCGCCGAGCTAAGATGCCTTGCAGGACATTGAGAATTTGAAGGGCATTTGGAACATATGCTCAGAAACTCTTTCATACTTGACATTGGCCACAAAACCATACTTCGCAGACTTTTGACTTTAGAGACCCCAACCTTGAGTAAGGCCATAGCGATAGCCCAGGCGTTCATTGCCACCAGTGACAATACGAAGCAAATCTCAGCCCACAAGTGCTGCTACGAGTACTGTGAACAAAGTGATGTTGTTTTCGAATCGCAACAGAAAGGGCAGGTCACACATGCCTGCAGCTGCACGTCCGCAGATGTCTCAGAGTCCATCATCAAGGGTGGTGAATGCAACGTTGGCGCTGCGGGGGTGATCATCGTTTCCATTCATGCCGATTCAAAGGGTATGTTTGCAAGGGCTGTGGAACAATGGGACACCTCCAGTGTATGTGCAGGCGAGCTGCAAAGCTTGTTAAACCTGCAAACCACTATGATGCAGAGGAGGACAGATCCATGGAGGATCACGACGAACCAGAGCCTCAGACCGAGGAGGCAGAGGTACATGGGGTGCACACATTCACCACGAATTGTCCTCCAATAATGCTGAATGTTGAACTAAATGGACTCCCAGTGTCAATGGAACTGGACACGGGCCTGAGCCAGTCCATCATGGGCAAAAAGACTTTCAAAAGATTGAGGTGCAACAAGGCCTCAAGGCCAGTCTTAACTCCAATTCGTATGAAACTAAGAACTTACACGAAAGAACTGATTCCCGTAATCGGCAGTGCCACTGTAAAAGTCTCCTACGATGGAACGGTGCACAAGCTACCACTCTGGGTGATACCGGGCGATGGTCCCACACTGCTAGGCAGGAGCTGGCTGGGAAAGATACGCTGGAACTGGGACGTCGCCAGAGCGCTATCGCCCACTGACGACATTTCGTGTGCCCAGGTCTTAAACAAATTTCCTTCGCTGTTTGAACCAGGCATCGGGAAGTTCCAAGGAGCAAAAGTGCAGATCCACCTAATTCCGGGGGCATGACCCATTCATCACAAGGCGAGACCAGTTCCGTACATGATGGGACACCTCCAGTGTATGTGCAGGTGAGCTGCAAAGCTTGTTAAATCTGCAAACCACTATGATGCAGGAGGAGGACAGATCCATAGAGGATCACGACGAAAGGGTAGAGATCGAGAAAGACCGGCTGGAAAGATAGGGCATCATTTCACCGATCGAGTCAATGAGTCAGCCAGCCCGATCATTCCTGTCCTCAATGGAGACGGCACCGTCAGTTACTTTGTAATCGACACACATTCTATCAGTTTCTCCCTGTAGGACCAATACCCACTACTAAAGGTCGCCGACCTTTTTTCAACGCTGGCGGGAGGAAAGACATTCACGAAGCTGGATCTGACTTCAGCCTACATGACGCAGGAACTGGAGGAATCATCAAAGGGCCTCACCTGCATCAACACGCACAAAGGTATTTTTATTTATAACAGATGCCCATTTAGAATTCGATCAGCGGCGGTGATATTCCAGAGAAACATGGAAAGCTTACTGAAGTCGATCCCGCACACCATGGTCTTCCAGGACGACATCTTGGTCACAGGTCGGAACACAGTTGAGCATCTGCAGAACCTGGAGGAGGTATTTAGTCAACTCAACCGCGTGGGGCTCCGGATTAAAATGCTCAAGTGGATTTTCCTGGCGCCTGAGGTGGAGTTCTTGGGAAGGAGGATTGGGGCGGATGGCATCAGGCCTACCAATGCGAAAACGGAGGCAATCGAGAACGCACTGAGGCCACAGGACGTGATGGAGCTGTGGTCGTTTCTGGGACTCCTGAACTACTTTGGTAACTTCTTACCGGGTCTCAGCACACTGTTAGAACCACTACATGTCTTACTACGAAAAGGGGACGAATGGGTTTGGGGCAAAAGCCAAGAAAATGCCTTTGTAAAAGCGGGAAAATTGTTATGCTCAAACAAATTGCTTGTGTTATATGATCCATGTAAGCGTTTGGTACTAGCATGTGATGCATCGTCATATGGCGTCAGCTGTGTATTGCAACAAGCTAATAATTTCGGGAAACTGCAACCCGTTGCTTATGCATCCAGGAGGCTGAGCGAGCAGACAGCATGATTGAGAAAGAAGCGTTAGCATTTGTCTATGGGGTTAAGAAAATGCATCAATACCTGTTTGGGCTAAAATTCGAATTGGAAACTGACCATAAGCCACTCATATCCCTGTTTTCTGAGAGTAAAGGGATAAATACCAATGCATCCCGAGATGGGCGCTCATGTTGTCCGCATACAACTATGCCATCCGCCACAGGCCAGGCACAGAAAACTGCGCCGATGCTCAGTAGGCTGCCATTGCCCACCACGGGGGTTGGAAATGGCGCAGCCCGCAGATTTAGCCATGGTTATGGAAGCATTTGAGAATGAGCAATCACCCTTCACTGCCCAACAGATCAAACCCTGGATGAGCCAGGACTCCTTATTATCCCTAGTCAAAAGCTGTGTGCTTCACGGGAGCTGGTCCAGTGTCCCAGTGGAAATGCAGGAAGAGATAAAGCCGTTCCAGTGGTGCAAAAAAGGCAGACTGCCTTCTGTGGGGCAATCATGTAATGGTTCCCAAGAAGGGCAGAGACACCTTCATCAATGACCTCCACAGTACCCACCCAGGCATTGTAATGATGAAAGCGATAGCCAGATCCCATGTGTGGTGGCCCGGTATCGATGCAGACTTAGAGTCCTGCGTTCACAGGTGTAATACATGCTCACAGTTAAGCAATGTACCCAGGGAGGCGCCGCTAAGTTTATGGTCTTGGTCCTCCAAACCACGGTCTAGGATCCACGTCGACTATGCAGGCCCGTTCTTGGATAAAATGTTCCTTGTGGTTGTAGACGCGTACTCCAAGTGGATTAAATGTGAGATAATATCAGCTAGCATGTCCGCTGCCACTACTGAAAGCCTGCAGGCCATGTTTGCCACACACGGCCTATCCGATGTCCTGGTGAGTGACAACGTGCCATGTTTTACCAGTGCAGAGTTCAAAGAATTCATGACGCATAACGGGATGAAACATGTCACATCTGCCCCATTTAAACCAGCAGCCAATGGTCAAGCAGAGAGAGCAGTGCAAACTATCAAGCAAGGCTTGAAGAGGGTAACTGAAGGCTCACTGCAGACTCGCCTATCCAGAGTCCTGCTTAGCTACCGCGTGAGGCACCATACGCCCACTGGGATCACACCTGCTGAACAGCTCATGAAAAGAGCACAT
The DNA here is from genome assembly GCF_044704955.1 of Pristiophorus japonicus. NCBI lineage: Eukaryota > Metazoa > Chordata > Chondrichthyes > Pristiophoridae > Pristiophorus > Pristiophorus japonicus. Next base: position 88,158,980 of record NC_091979.1, on the reverse strand, counting down.
AAGACAAGGCTCTCGTTAGTTCACCTTGATCTACATGAACAGCTAGAGAGCAGGCGGCTTCAACAAAGTGCATACCATGAAAGCGCAAATGTGTCACACAAGATTGAAATCAATGATCCTGTATTTGTATTGAATTGTGGACAAGGTCCCAAGTGGCTTCTGGCACTGTTGTGGTCAAAGAAGGGAGCAGGGTGTTTCAGGTCAAACTTTCAAATGGACTCATTCACCGGAAACACTTGGACCAAATCAAACTCAGATTCAGAGACTATCCTGAGCAACCCACCTTGGACCCTACCTTCTTTGATCCCCCAACATATACACCAGTGGCAACCAGCACCACGGTTGACCACGAGGCTGAGCCCATCATCCACAGCAGCCCAGCAGGGCCCAACACACCAGGCAGCCCAGCAAGGCCAGCTGAACAGCAGCCCAGCGAGGGCCCAACAAATGATCCAACAATACCAGCTTTCACACCGAGACGATCAACCAGGGCAAGAAGGGCCCCAGATCGACTCTCATTATAACCAATATTGTTATCTATGTAAACTTGTATTTACTCTGTACAGCCACCAGAGGGCTCATCTCCTGAAGTCCCAAGGGATCCCACAATCCCTTGTGAGCACAGGTATTTAAGGAGGTCTCACAGGTTGGAGAGGCACTCTGGATACCTGCAATAAAAGACTACGGTCACACTTCACTTTGAGCTCACAGTGTTCAGTCTGACTCTTTCTCCACACATAACAGTAATAATCTTTGGATTACTACCTGAGCCGCAAGCAAATTTGCATGGAGTAAATAAGATCAGCGTGTTAAACACGTGTCTCAAAGACTGGTGTGGGAGAAATGGGTTTTGGTTTGTGGAACACTGGCATCAGTGCTGGGGTAAGAGGGAGCTGTTCCATTGGGATGGGCTCCACTTAGACCATGCTGGGGCTAGGGTCTGGGTGAAACAACTAATTCAGGCTGTAGAGAGGGCTTTAAACTAATTGTGGGGGGTGGGGGTGGGGGTGGTTTCAGGTGAGTGGAAATTATAAAGTCAAAGAATGAGAAGGCAGTGGAGCAGGTTAGCACTGGGGGAAATGAAAACCAGAGCATGACATGAAGGGACAGAAGATATAAACATAAAAGTGTATCGGAAAGTGGGGTCAAAGCACAGAAAAATGGTAAAGAAACAAATTTAATAGATGAGTTGACGGCACAAATAGATAAAAATGGGTATGATCTGGTAGCCATTACAGAGACGTGGTTGCAAGGTGACCAAGGCTGGGAACTAAATATTATGGGGTATTTGACAATTCGGAAGGACAGTCAGAAAGGAAAAGGAGGTGGGGTAGCTCTGTTACTAAAGGATGAGATCAATGCATTAGTGCAAAATGATATTGGCTCAGAAGATCCTGAATTGGTTTGGGTGGAGATAAGGAATAATAAGGGGATAAAGTCACTGGTGGGCTTAGTCTCTAGGCCCCCTAATAGTAACTATACTGTTGGACAGAGTATAAATGAAGAACTAATGGAGGCTTGTAAAAATGGAATGGCAATAATCATGGGCAATTTCAACCATCATATTGATTGGACAAAGCAAATTGGCCAGGATGGCCTTGAGGAAGAGTTCATGGAGTGTATCCGGGATAGTTTCCTTGAAAAGTGCGTTGCAGAACCAACCAGGGAGCAGGCGATCTTAGATCTGGTACAGTGTAATGAGACACGATTAATAAGCAATCTCCTAAGTAAAGGATCCTCTCGGAATGAGTGACCACAGCAGGGTTGAATTTTAAATTTAGTTGAAGGGTGAAAAGTTGGATCTCAAACCAGTGCCCTAAGCTTAAACAAAGGAGACTACAAAGGTATGAAGGCAGAGTTGGCTACAGTGGACTGGAAAATAGATTAAAATGTGGGATGGTTGATGAGCAGTGGCAGACATTTAAGGAGATATTTCACAACTCTGAAAAAATATATATTCAAATGAGAAGGAAAGACTAAGAGAAGGGATAATCATCCATGGCTAACTCAGGAAATAAGGGATGGTGTCAAAGTGAAAATAAGGACATACAAAGTGACCAAGACTAGTGGGAGGCTGGAGGATTGGGAAACTTTTAAAAGCCAGCAAAGAACGACTAAAAAAATGAGGGGGAAGATAGATTATGAAAGCAAACTAGCACGAAATATAAAACACTAAGAGTTTCTACAGGTACATAACAAGGAAAAGAGTGGCTAAAGTAAATGTTGGTCCCTTAGAGGATGACACTGGGAGATTAATAATGGGGAACAGGGAAATGGCAGAGACTTTGAACAAATATTTTGTATCGGTCTTCACGGATGAAGACACTAAAAACATCCCAATAGTGGATAATCAAGGGACTATAGGGAGGGAGCAACTTAATTCAATCACTATCACTAACGTAGTAGTACTCAGTAAAATAATGGGACTGCAGAAGAACATAAGAAATAGGAGCAGGTGTAGGCCATACGGCCACTTGAGCCTGCTCCGCTATTTAGTATGATCATGGCTGATCCGATCGTGGACTCAGGTCCACTTCTCTGCCCGCTCCCCATAACCCCTCTTCAGTTAAGAAACTGTCTATCTCAATCTTAAATTTATTCAATGTCCCGGCTTCCACAGCTCTCTAAGGCAGCGAATTCTACAGATTTACAACCCTCATAGAAGAAATTCCTCCTCATCTCAATTTTAAATGGGCGGCCCCTTATTATGCCCCCTAGTTCTAGTCTCCCCTATCAATGGAAACATCCTCTCTGCATCCACCTTGTCAAGCCCCCTCATAATCTTATACGTTTCCATAAAATCACCTCACATTCTTCGGAATTCCAATGAGTAATGGCCCATCCTCCTCAAACTTTCCTCATAAGTCAGCCCCCTCATCTCCAGAATGAACCGAGTGAACCTTCTCTGAACTGCCTCCAAAGCAAATATATCCTTTCGTAAATATGGAAACCAAAACTGTACGCAGTATTCCAGGTGTGGCCTCACCAATACCCTGTATAACTGTAGCAAGACTTCCCTGCTTTTATATTCCATCCCCTTTGCAATAAAGGCCAAGATTCCATTGGTCTTCCTGATCACTTGCTGTACCTTGTGTTTCATGCACATATATAAAAAGGAAAAGGGTGGCTAAAGTAACTGTTGTTCCCTTAGAGGACGTGACCAGGGAATTAGTAAAGGGGAACATGGAGATGGCAGAAACTCTGAACAAATATTTTGCACCAGTCTTTATGGTAGAGGACACTGATAATATTCGACAGTGGATCGTCTAGGGGCTAGAGGCGGGGGGGGGGGCAGAGGAACTTAACACAATCACAATCACGAAGGAGCTGGTACTCAGTAAGATAATGGGACTAAGGGCAGATAAATCCCCTGGACCTGATGGCTTGAATCCTAGGGTCTTAAGAGAAGTAGCAGCAGGGATAGTGGATGCATTGGTTGTAATTTACCAAAATTCCATGGATTCTGGGGAGGTCCGAGCAGATTGGAAAACTGCAAATGTAATGCCCCTATTTAAAAAAGGAGGCAGACAAAAAGCAGGAAACTATAGACCAATTTGCCTAACATCTGTGGTTGGAAAAATGTGAGAGTCCATTATTAAAGAAGCAGTAACAGGACATTTGGAAAAGCAAAATTCGGTCAGGCAGAGTCAGCATGGATTTATGAAGGGGAAAGTCATGTTTGACAAATTTGCTGGAGTTCTTTGAGGATGTAACGAACAGGGTGGATAAAGGGGAACCAGTGGATGTGGTGTATTTGGACTTCCAGAAGGCATTTGACAAAGTGCCACATAAAAGGTTACTGCACAAGATAAAAGTTCACGGGGTTGGGGGTAATATATTAGCATGGATAGAGGATTGGCTAACAAACAGAAAACAGAGAATCGGGATAAATGATTCATTTTCAGGTTGGCAATCAGTAACTAGTGGGGGGCCACAGGGATCAGTGCTGGGACCCCAACTATTTACAATCTATATTAACGACTTGGAAGAAGGGACTGAGTGTAACGGAGCCAAGTTTGCTGACGATGCAAAGATGGAAGGAAAAGCAATGTGTGAGGAGGACAAACAAAATCTGCAAAAGGACATAGACAAGCTAAGTGAGTGGGCAAAAATTTGGCAGATGGAGTATAATGTTGGAGAGTGTGAGATCATGCACCTTGGCAGAAAAAAAATCAAAGAGCAAGTTCTTATTTAAATGGAGAAAGATTGCGAAGTGCCGCAGTACAGCGGGACCTGGGAAGACTTGTGCATGAAACACAAAAGGATAGTATGCAGGTGCAGCAAGTGATCAGGCAGGCCAATGGTATCTTGGCCTTTATTGCAAAGGGGATGGAGTATAAAAGCAGGGAAGTCTTGCTGCAGCTATATAAGGTATTGGTGAAGCCATACCTAGAATACTGGTGCAGTTTTGGTTTCCATATTTATGAAAGGATATACTTGCTTTGGAGGCAGTTCAGAGAAGGTTCACCAGGTTGATTCCGGGGATGAGGGGGTTGACTTATGAGGAAAGGTTGAGTAGGTTGGGCCTCTAATCATTGGAATTCAGAAGAATGAGAGGTGATCTTATCAAAACATAAAAGATTATGAGGGGGCTTGACAAGGTGAATGCAGAGAGGATGTTTCCAGAGATGGAGGAGACTGGAACTCGAGGGCATGATCTTAGAATAAGGGGCTGGCCATTTAAGACAGAGATGAGGAGAAATTTATTCACTCAGAGGGTTGTTAATCTGTGGAATTCACTGCCTCAGAGAGCTGTGGAGGCTAGGACATTGAATATATTTAAGGCGGAGATAGACAGATTTTTGAGTGATGAGGTAATAAAGGAATATGGGAAGCGGGCAGGGAAGTGGAGCTGAGTCCATGATCACATCAGCCATGATCTTATTAAATGGCGGAGCAGGCTCGAGGTGCAAAATGGCCTCCTCCTGCTCCTATTTCTTATGTTATGTTCTTATGTTCTTACTGAACTTCCACTCTCCATCGCAATTCCGCCCCATAATGACTGACTTCCGGGCTGCTTGGAAAAAAAACAAAGAGCGGAATTTCGCGCAAGAAACCACCACATCGACCACTGCGATGAAAACAGTTGAAACACGATAGGTGAATCACATTTTCGGCAGGTGGTAATTTCGGCCCCAATATGTCATACAGTACTGCATGCCAAGGTGATGCAAAGCTAAAACAACAAGATTGCATCTTGGCTGCTAACCATTTCTAAATACACTGGCACAGCTACTTTGCAATAATTGTACATATATGGACTTCGGGAAGGGATTATGCTGGATAGCCTCTTGTTGGCCGGCACAGATACGATGGGCCAAAATGGTCTCCTTCAGTGCTGTAAACTTCTTTGATTCTATAAGACATTTCATAATGTTCCGCACAAGAGATTATTAGCAAAAATAAAAGTGCACAGAATTAAAGGGTTAACAATTTGTTGGGATGTAGGAGACACAGAAAAGAGAGATAAAGAAAACATTCTCTGATTGGCAGGTGTGACAAGTGGTGATCCCCAGGGTTCTGTACAAGTGCCTCAGCTGTTCACCTCAAATGTTAACCTTCCATTTATTGCTGCATAAAATTTGACACTGTTGTGCCCATTTACAGATCTTATCCAATTGCTTTTGCAATCCCTATCTACTTCATCTAACTCAGATCTCCCTTTACGTTGGTATCTGATGTAAACATAACCCATGCGCATCAACTTTCAGAATCCAAGCTAGATACATAAACTTACATAGTTGAGATCCGATCCCCGAATTTTGGAGCACTCCAATCAATATTCCTCCCAACCCCTGCCACATTGACAACACTACTCTAACCAGCATTCACTGCTTTCTTTACTTCAGCCAGTCTCTGGCAGATTAAAACGTTATCCAGAATTCCCACTATATTAATCTTCTATATCATCCTTTCACAAGGAAGAATTCTGTTAAAGGATTTTGATAAGTCCAGATACAGCAATTCACAAGGTTTACCATGGTCCACTTGGAATGTCCAAAGGTTGGGCAGGCGTAGCCTGGCCTAAATGTGTTGCACCTGTTGGAAGCCTCAGAGCAGCGCAATTTGGTGGGCTGGGTCACTCACATGTCCCACTCTCAGCACAGGCATAAACCTAGCAGTGCCTTGCACCGAGAAATGGGGGCAGCAAAACACATGCAGTTGCAGACCTGCATTGAAAGATGGCTGCTGTCCTCCAACTGCAGCCACAAGACATCCAGGCGCCAAGATCGTGGGAAAGATGCCAAAGAAGACAAATCTGCAAAAGGACAGACAGGCGAAGTGAAAAGGTAAAAATTTGGCAGATGGAGTATAATGTTGGAAAGTGTGAGGTCATGTTCTTTGATTTTTTTCTACCAAAGTGCAAGTTATTATTTAAATGGAGAAAGATTGCAAAGTGCTGCAGTACAGTGGGACCTGGGGGTACTTGTGCACAAAACACAAAAAGATAGTATGCAGGTACAGCAAGTGATTAGGAAGGCCAATGGAATCTTGGCCTTTATTGCAAAGGGGATGGAATATAAAAGCAGGGAAGTCTTGCGACAGTTATACAGGGTATTAGTGAGGCCACACCTGGAATACTGCGTGCAGTTTTGGATTCCATATTTACAAAAGGATATACTTGCTTTGGAGGCAGTTCAGAGAAGGTTCACAGGGTTGATTCCAGAGATGAGGAAAGGTTGAGTAGGTTGAGCATCTACTCGTTGGAATTCAGAAGAATAAGAACATAAGAACATAAGAATTAGAAACAGGAGTAGGCCATCTAGCCCCTTGAGCCAGCTCTGCCATTCAACAAGAGCATGGCTGATCTGGCCGTGGACTCAGCTCCACTTACCAGCCCGCTCCCCGTAACCCTTAATTTCCTTATTGGTTAAAAATCTATCTATCTGTGACTTGAATACATTCAATGAGCTAGCCTCAACTGCTTCTTTCGGCAGAGAATTCCAGATCCACAACCCTCTGGGAGAAGAAATTCCTTCTCAACTCGGTTTTAAATTGGCACCCCCGTATTTTGAGGCTGTGCCCCCTAGTTCTAGTCTCCCCGACCAGTGGAAACAACCTCTCTGCCTCGGTCTTGTCTATCCCTTTCATTATTTTAAATGTTTCGATAAGATCACCCCTCAATCCTTCTGAACTCCAACGAGTAAAGACCCAGTCTACTCAATCTATCATCATAAGGTAACCCCCTCATCTCTGGAATCAGCCTAGTGAATCGTCTCTGTACCCCTTCCAAAGCCAGTATATCCTTCCTTAAGTAAGGTGGCCAAAACTGCACGCAGTACTCCAGGTGCGGCCTCACCAATACCCTATACAGTTGCAGCAGGACCTCCCTGCTTTTGTACTCCATCTCTCTCGCAATGAAGGCCAACATTCCATTTGCCTTCCTGATTACCTGCTGCACCTGCAAACTAACTTTTTGGGATTCATGCACAAGGACCCCCAGGTCCCTCTGCACCGCAGCATGTTGTAATTTCTCCCCATTCAAATAATATTCCCTTTTGCAGTTATTTTTCCCAAGGTGGATGACCTCACACTTTCCGACATTGTATTCCATCTGCCAAACCTTAGCCCATTTGCTTAACCTATCCAAATCTCTTTGCAGCCTCTGTGTCCTCCACACAACCCGCTTTCCCACTAATCTTTGTGTCATCTGCAAATTTTGTTACACTACACTCTGTCCCCTCTTCCAGGTCATCTCTGTATATTGTAAACAGTTGTGGTCCCAGCACCGACCCCTGTGGCACACCACTAACCACCAATTTGCAACCCGAAAAGGACCCATTTATCCCGACTCTCTGCTTTCTGTTGCCAGCCAATTCTCTATCCATGCTAATACATTTCCTCTGACTCCGCGTACCTCTATCTTCTGCAGTAACCTTTTGTGTGGCACCTTATCAAATGCCTTTTGGAAATCTAAATACACCACATCCATCGGTACACCTCTATCCACCATGCTCGTTATATCCTCAAAGAATTGCAGTAAATTAGTTAAGCATGATTTCCCCTTCATGAATCCATGCTGCGTCTGCTTGATTGCACTATTCCTATCTAGATGTCCCGCTATTTCTTGCTTAATGATAGTTTCAAGCATTTTCCCACTACAGATGTTAAACTAACCGGCCTATAGTTACCTGCCTTTTGTCTGCCCCCTTTTTTAAACAGAGGCGTTACATTAGCTGCTTTCCAATCCGCTGCTACCTCCCCAGTGTCCAGAGAATTTTGGTAGATTATAACGAATGCATCTGCTATAACTTCTGCCATCTCTTTTAATACCCTGGGATGCATTTCATCAGGACCAGGGGATTTGTCTACCTTGAGTCCCATTAGCCTGTCCAGCACTACCCCACTAGTGATAGTGATTGTCTCAAGGTCCTCCCCTTCCCACATTCCTGTGACCAGCAATTTTTGGCATGGTTTTTGTGTCTTCCACTGTGAAGACCGAAGCAAAATAATTGTTTAAGGTCTCAGCCATTTCCACATTTCCCATTATTAAATCCCCCTTCTCATCTTCTGAGGGACCAACATTTACTTTAGTCACTCTTTTCCATTTTATATATCTGTAAAAGCTTTTACTATCTGTTTTTATGTTTTGCGCAAGTTTACCTTCGTAATCTATCTTTCCTTTCTTTATTGCTTTTTTAGTCATTCTTTGCTGTTGTTTAAAATTTTCCCAATCTTCTAGTTTCCCACTAACCTTGGCCACCTTATACGCATTGGTCTTTAATTTTATACTCTCCTTTATTTCCTTGGTTATCCATGGCTGGTTATCCCTTCTCTTACTGCCCTTCTTTTTCACTGGAATATATTTTTGTTGCGCACTATGAAAGAGCTCCTTAAAAGTCCTCCACTGTTCCTCAATTGTGCCACCGTTTAGTCTGTGTTCCCAGTCTACTTTAGCCAACTCTGCCCTCATCCCACTGTCGTCCCCTTTGTTTAAGCATAGTACGCTCGTTTCTGACACAACTTCATCACCCTCAATCTGTATTACAAATTCAACCATACTGTGATCACTCATTCCGAGAGGATCTTTTACGAGGAGATCGTTTATTTTTCCTGTCTCATTACACAGGACTAGATCCAAGATAGCTTGCTCCCTTGTAGGTTCTGTAACATACTGTTCTAAGAAACTATCCCGTATGCATTCTATGAATTCCTCCTCCAGGCTACCCCGTGCGATTTGATTTGACCAATCGATATGTAGGTTAAAATCTCCCATGACTACTGCCGTTCCTTTTTCACATGCCTCCATTATTTCCTTGATTATTGCCCGCCCCACTGTGAAGTTATTATTTGGGGGCCTATAAACTACGCCCACCAGTGACTTTTTCCCCTTACTATCTCTAATCTCCACCCACAATGATTCAACATTTTGTTCATTAGAGCCAATATCGTCTCTCACAACTGCCCTGATATCATCCTTTATTAACAGAGCTACCCCACCTCCTTTCCCTTCTTGTCTATCTTTCCAAATCATCAGATACCCTTGTATGTTTAATTCCCAGTCTTGGCCACCCTGCAACCATGTTTCTGTAATGGCCACCAAATCATACCCATTTGTAATGATTTGTGCCGTCAACTCATTTACTTTATTTCGAATGCTGCGCGAGTTTAGGTAGAGTGTTTTAATCCTAGTTTTTAAACGATGATTTTTAGTTTTGACCCCTCCTGCAGTCCCTTTATAGTCAGTGGCCCTTTTTGTTTTTTGCCTTGGGTTTCTCTGCCCTCCACTTTTACTCATCTCCTTTCTGTCTTTTGCTTGTGTCTCCTTTTTGTTTCCCTCTGTCTCCCTGCATTGGTTCCCATCCCCCTGCCATATTAGTTTAACTCATCCCCAACAGCATTAGCAAACACTCCCCCGGTCTATCATCTCAGGGGGTTGTGAGGCTGAAGCAGATGAAAGATATATGGAGGGATTTATAAACAAGGTTGAGAATTTGAAATCAAGGCGTTGCTTAACCGGGAGAGGTGATCTTATGATTAAGATTAAGAGGGGGCTTGATAGGGTGGATGTCAAGAGGATGTTTCCAATGATGACGGAGACTAGAACTAGAGGGCATAATCTTAGAATAAGCGGCCGCCCATTTAAAGATGAGGAGAAATAATTCTCGGAGGGTTGTAAACCTGTGGAATTCACTGCCTCAGAGCTGTGGAAGCTGGGACATTGAATAAATTTAACACAGAAATAGACAGTTTCTTAAACGATAAGGGGATAAGGGGTTATGGGGAGCGGGCAGGGAAGTGGACCCGAATCTATGATCGGATCAGCCATGATCGCAGCTGTTATTTATGTAAACCCTTGGGAGCACAGGTACTTAAGGAGGCCTCAGAGGCTGGAGAGGCACTCTGGAGACCTGCAATAAAAGACTAAGGTCACACCAGACTCTTTATTCATACACTACGTATTAAATGGTGGAGCAGGTTCGAGGGGTTGTATGGCTTACTCCTGCTCCTATTTCTTGTGTTCTTAATATAACTTTTCAAACCTTCCTTGCTTTGCTGTCTGGCCTATACAGACCTTCCAATTGGAGGGATGTCCCAAGCAGAAGATCTTTCGCCAGGTTATTTGGTCACCCCTCAAAACTGGCACGCTTCAGTCACATGGAGGAAATGAAAGCTGGAGGTTTTGAAATGACTGCACACCCATCCCCCGGTCTATCATCTCAGGGGGTTGTGAGGCTGAAGCAGATGAAAGCTATATGGAGGGATTTATAAACAAGGATGAGAATTTGAAATCAAGGCGTTGCTTAACCGGGAGCCAATGTAAGTTGGCGAGCACAGGGGTGATGGGTGAGAAGGACTTGGTGAGAGTTAGGATAAGGGCTGCCATGTTTTGGATAATCTCAGGTTTATGAAGAATACAATATGGGAGGCCAGCCAGGAGTACATTGAAGTAGTCGAGTCTAGAGGTAACAAAGGCATAGATGAGGGTTTCAGCAGATCAGCTCAGGCAGGCGCAAAGACGGGCCATGTTGGAGGTGGATAGAGGCCCAAATGCACCTGAGGATATCTCCGAAATCCCCGCACAATGTAAAGGGGGTGGAAATTCAATATAATGCAACTTTGCCCCCTTTTACCTTTGTAGCATGTGGGAACGGAGCTTTCCTAAGTATTAGGATGATTCGGGCCCATATTTCCTGATGGATTATTTGTTTTGGAATCTTTTATTCTGATCTAAAATCTTTATCTTGTTAATATCAATGTCTGCATATATACGTGGATTGTCATAATTTGTGAAGTATATGGCACTGTAGTTTGTCTTTGAGGAATTAATTGAATATTTTTACTATTTTCTGTTAATGCTCAGTTTCATCCCAGTAAGCATGATGTAATGTTATTGCCTCTTCCCTGACAGCATTCTTAATAGTCGGAACTATAGAAGCCAGGATCCCAGATTTCCCAAGGTTACGGTCGCAATGACGTGTTGTTCATCCTGTAACAATAACCTTGATGTGATTCAGGCCAGAGTTGTTTTAAGCTTTAATAATTTGACTAGTAACAGTATTTGTTCTTCTGTAACTGTGCTACAGATTAACATTAACTGGCAAGCAAGTAATAAAACCTGGTTCCAATTCCCTGCGTGATCAGCTCTGACTCTCCAAGGCAAATGGACTTCTGACTATCCAGAGAGCACTCGAACAATTGGAGGTCAGTTACCTTGGGCTGCAAATACATACAACCGTATTCCACCCAGCTGAAGCCACGTTTGAGATACTTACACCATGTTCTAATTCGGCCTCCAACTCTTTTCTGCAAGCCGTGTTCATTGCACTGTAATGCATAGGCTAATCATCTGTCACTGGTAACTGGTCCCTCAGCAATTAGTCCCTTATCTAGGTATGGGCCATTTCTTGACCTGGCTGTTTATCATTCTCGGTCTTTTGAGTTTCCAAACTGTCTTTTGTTCATACACAGATAAGATTAAATTTTTCCTTTCATCCATTTTCACTCTCTGGCTAAAATGCTAAAACAAAGCATGCTGCCATACTTGAAAATATTTTATCACCATAGAATCATACAAGGAGAACCATAAAAGCCACAGAATAGGATACCATCAGGCCCATCAGGAAATGGTTGACTGTTTGTTAGGACAATGCAAAACTAATCCCACTGCCCTGCTCTTTCCCTACAGCCTTATACATTTTTCTGCTTCAAATGTCAACTTTTCTCTTCAAAGATGCAATCGGGTCTGCCTCTATTAATCCATGATGAAACATTCCATTCAGCAGCCAAAACTGCAGCAGAGGGATTTCAATGCAGGCAAGTATGAGGTCATCCATTTGACAAAAAAAGGTATAGATGAGAGTACTATTTAAGTAGAGGAAAGAGTATTATTTAAGTAGAGAAAAGCTCAGAACAACAGGGAGGTGTTGCTACAGTTGTACAGGGCATTGGTGAGGCCACACCTGGAGTATTGTGTACAGTTTTGGTCTCCTAACCTGAGGAAGGACATTCTTGCTATTGAGGGAGTGCAGCGAAGGTTCACCAGACTGATTCCCGGGATGGCGGGACTGACCTATCAAGAAAGACTGGATCAACTGGGCTTGTATTCACTGGAGTTCAGAAGAATGAGAGGGGACCTCATAGAAACATATAAAATTCTGACGGGGTTAGACAGGTTAGATGCAGGAAGAATGTTCCCAATGTTGGGGAAGTCCAGAACCAGGGGTCACAGTCTAAGGATAAGGGGTAAGCCATTTAGGACCGAGATGCGGAGGAACTTCTTCACCCAGAGAGTGGTGAACCTGTGGAATTCTCTACCACAGAAAGTTGTTGAGGCCAATTCACTAAATATATTCAAAAAGGAGTTAGATGAGGTCCTTACTGCTAGGGGGATCAAGGGGTATGGCGAGAAAGCAGGAATGGGGTACTGAAGTTGAATGTTCAGCCATGAACTCATTGAATGGCGGTGCAGGCTAGAAGGGCCGAATGGCCTACTCCTGCACCTATTTTCTATGTTTTCTATGTCTATGTTTTCTATGTCTATATCACAACATTTAGTAGTCAGATACAAAAAATAATCAAAGGCTGATAGAATGTTAGCCTTTATAACTTGAGAGCTAAAATATAAATGGTACAACACTGAAAAGTGTAGAGGAACAAAGCGACCTTGGAGTGCATGTCCACAGATCCCTGAAGGTAGCAGGCCAGATAGATAAGGTAGTTAAGACATATAGAATACTTGCCTTTATAAGTCAGCATGGAATACAAGAGCAAAGAGGTTATGCTTGAACTGTATAAAACACTGGTTAGGCTGAAGCTGGAGTACTGTGTGCAGTTCTGGTCACTATGTTACAAGAATGATGTGATTGCACTGGAAAGGGTGCAGAGGAGATTTACAAGAATGTTGCCAAAATTCTCCAGTCCAGGCAATGAGGAAAGAGTGAAGATACTAGGTCTTGTTTTTTTGGAACAGAGGAGGGGAGACTTGATTGAGGTGTATAAAATTATGAGGGGTCTGGATATAGTGGATAGGAAGAACCGGTTTCCCTTGGCAGAGGGGTCAACAACCAGGGGGCATAGATTTAAAGTAATTGGGGGGAGGTTTAGTGGAGTTATGAGGGGAATGTCTTCACCCAGAGGGTGGTGGGGGTCTGGAACTCACTGCCTGAAAGGGTGGTAGAGGCAGAAACCCTCACATTTTAAAAATACTTGGATGTGCACTTAAAGTGCCATAACCTACAGGGTTACGGAAAAAGAACATGTAAAGTGGGATTAGACTGGAGAGCTCTTGGGCGGCTGGTACGGACACAATGGGCCGAATTGGCCTCCTTCCGTGCTTTAAATTTCTATGATTCGGTGGCAATCGGAGGGTGAGGGCCTTGAGGAAAGTCTACCCCTATGATTCTAAGTTTTCCTACAGCTATAGAAAGCCCAAGTTAAACCACATTTGGAGTGCTGTGTACAGTTCTGCACATTGTACTTTAAAGGATACATTGGCCTTGGAAGAAGTGCAATGCAGATTCACTTAATGGTTAGCAGGGCTCCCCGGGTTAGATTATGAGAGATTACATAAACAAGGCTTGTATTCCCTGGAGGTTAAGGGGTGATTTGATTGAGGTTTACAGGATTTCGAAAGGAATTGAAAGGGTATAAAGAACATTTATTTCCACTGGTGGGGGACTCAGGACAAGGGAACATAACTTTAAAATCCTAGCCAGGTCATTAAGGAAAAAATTAGGAAACCCTTCTTCACGCAAAGTGTGGAACTCTCTCCCACAAAAAGCAGGAGATGCTAACTCAATTAATAATTTAAAATCAGAGATAGATAAATTTTCGGTTTCTGGACAACCCCGCCACGGATTGGCCCGGTGGCCGGATTCCAGAACATTCTGAATTTTAGAACTCCGGATTTCGGACGCTCAACCTGTAGCTCCCAAAATGCATCACTTCACACTTATCCACATTAAATTGCATCTGTTATGTCTACCCATTCTGCTAAACTGCCGATAGCCTCCTGAAGTCTTCGACAGTTTTGCTTTACCAAACTTCCCACTTGTGTTGACAGCAAATTTCGATATTGTGCTTTCCTGAAGAATGAAGATGTAGGTTTATATCTTAGATCTTAATAAAATGTTATGCCCATCAAGAGGAGATGCTTGCTTAGACACTAAACTAGAGAATGAAATATTTTACAGTCAGCATGAAGCACTCCCAATTCCACTACTGAAATGGTTCCACCATGCATAAAATTCCATGTATATTGGCAAAACATATCTTGCTCTCAACTGAACAAGAGCATTTATTACTGCATTAGTGTAACATTTTAATTTGCTACATCCACCATCGTCATACTATCTGCTGCAACATGTCTTGAGGCAAGGGCAATTTTTGAATATGGACGACAGCTCCACCAGAAACTGGGTTGCAATTGGCCAAAATAATTTCACACAAGACATGTTCAATTAGCACAGAGGGGGCATTTATTCCATTAGTCTGATCTCGTTGCAAACGTAGGAAAAATCCCATAGGATTGCCTTAAATGTGTTCTCAAAATATAATCAGTAGTCAGACTGAATGAGAGAATGGAAAGGGCCAATGCTCATTTCAACATGAAGGCTTATGCAAACAAGCATTGCTTACCAGGTACTGAAGACAAGCCTTCAAAACCACAGGACAAGAGATTACTCATTAAGGGGGACATAAATTTGTCCCACCTTATTGTGACCTGTGTAACATTCTTTGTTACCAAAGACCTGAAGTGAGGGAGTAAACAAGTGACCTGACATGTCTAGGTGCAAGTGCTTCATTGATGTGCAGGGCATCGGGGTATGAGAGTCATGTGGATGTGTCCTTTAGATATACAAGTTTCCCCAATATCATAGAATTGTTGCAGCACAGAATGCGGCCATCCGGCCCTTGCCAGCTCTTTGCAAGAGCACGACCACTAGTCCCACTCCCCTATAGCTCTGCAAATTTCTCTCTCAGGTACTTATCTAACTCCCTTTTGAAAGCCACACGTGTGTGCCTCCATCACCCTTTCAGGCAGTGCATTTCAGATCCTAACCACTCGCTGCCAGATTTTTCTTCTGTCGCATTTGGTTCTTTTGCCAATCATCTTAAATCTGTGCCTTCTGGCTCTCAACCCTTCCACCAATGGGAACAGTTTCTCTCTATCTAGACCCCTCATGATTTTGAGCAACTATCAAAACTCCCCTCAATTTTCTCTAATCTAAAAGCTTTTCCAGTCTTTCCATGGAACTGAAGTCCCTCATTCCTGGAATTATTCTCGTAAATCTTTGCTGCACCTTCTCCAAGGCCTTCACATCCTTCCTAAACTGCAGTGCTCAGAATTAGACACAATACTCCAGTTGAGGCCGAACCAGTGTTTTATACAGGCTCATCATCTCTACCCTTTTGTACTCAATGCCTCTATTAATGAAGCCAGGGGACCCAGAAGGTTTTTGTTAGCCATTTTCTCAACCTGCCCTGCCACCTTCAACAATTTGTACACATCTACCTCTAAGTCTCTCTTTATGCACCCCCGTTAGGATTGTACCCTTTAGTTCATATTTCCTCAATTCATTCTTTCTCCCAAAACGTATCACTTCGCACTTTTCTGCATTAAATTTCATCTGACACATGTCCGCCCATTTCACCAGCTTGTCCATGTCCATTTGAAGTCTTCACTATCCACCTCACTGTTCACTTTACTTCCAAGTTTTGTGTCATCTTCAAATTGTTTCCCAAGTCATTAATATACATCAAAAATAGCAGTGGTACTAGAACCGACACCTGGGGACCACCACAGTATACCTTCCTCCAGTACGAAAAACAACCATTTACTGCTACTCTCGGTTTCCTGTCACTTAGCCAATTTTGTATCCATGCTGCCACTGTCTTTTATCTCATGGGCTTCAACTTTTCTGGCAAGCCTATCATGTGGCACTTTGATAAATGTCTTTTGGAAATCCATGTACACCATGTTAACCGCATGGTGCCACTCAAATGTTCCAGGCTGATGTTGGGGAGGCTGCTATTGATGCACCCTCATAAGGTCCAATAACTTACCTCTCTGTGATCACTTATTTTGCAGTGGCTGCATCCCTTTAAATTTTCCCAGCAGCTTTACCAACACATTATTCACATTTCCATGTCTGAGCCACTTTGCACAGGAAGTGTATTTTAATTATTTAAATGAGGTAGCTTCACAAACACAGCAACGATTGAACTCCTCAATGTAGATGTGCTGCAGTCCCATTACAACTAATTCTTTTCACATGCCATCAACCTGCCATCAAATAATAAAAAGATATTGTAAATGCTCACATTTTATAGATACCCAATTAATTTTAATCATATTTGTAATTTCTCCATGGTCGAAGCTGCTAAAATTGAAAACTGAAAAGGAAGTTTTAGCAAGACAACTTATCAGATGTATTCTTTTTTAGTTTAACAAAAATAATCTTCAGCAATATCCATGGGAAAATGCACGAGTCATACGACTACTGTTCATTCAGCTTGCTCCAGATTCCAATGAGTTTTTGATCTTGTCAGTCAATTTATAAATTTCAAAAACACAAATAAATTATAGCACTCGGTGGAAATAATATGCGGCCCAAATGATAAAAAAAACTTTTTTTTTTTTTAAAAAGTGACTAAATCTTCATCCAGATACTACATTTTGGATAATAGCCATGGTGTTAAATTACTTAAAATGTTAATTTGAATTATTAATTTTATATGTTACTCTGGATAGCAACATCACAATTGAAAGACAAAATTGAAGAAAACTTTATTTATCATGTAGAAAAGGTCAATGAAACAGTTCGTTTTAACAGAAAATAGGCTAGTCTGCAGCTGGTTCTTACATCATTTCTCCCACAGGCTGACCTATTGAAAAGTTTATACAACAGAAAACTCACATTAAAAAGGGCTCTTTTTTCAAGCACATAAATCACACTTTCTCAGTGGAACAACCATGAGTGAAGACTTCTGTGGAAATAGTAGTGTATGCACGTACAAATACTGTAAGGTGTCTGCATTTCTTGAGGTTAGAGATAACAAAAGTCCTCACATTATGATGTTAAAAAATCTTTTGAAAGAAAGAAAATGAATACCTTAGCTGTAAAAAAAAAATTGCACAATATGCAAATTTGCCATTCTACAAAAAAATATTTGACTTCAAATTGACACTTCGGTAAAAAATTATTTCCTTACTACAATGTTCTGGTGATGTGCAAGCATTTTTAAACCGCATGGCAAGAAAGTGGGCAGATAACAAAATATTTAATATTAATCTTTAACACGCCATTATAAAAAATGGGGACACGGCTGTCAGAAACAGGCTTCATTTTAATTTCAAAAACTAGTAAAGCCAGTTCTCAATCAGGCACCATTCATGGGTTGGAATTATAAATTACATTGGAAATGGGTCCACATATTCTGACCAAATAATTTTTATAGCAAAGCCGATTCTGACAATCAACCATAAAGACTAGAATGCCAGATTTGTAAGAAAATAACCAAGTAATGATTTGGTAACAGTGAAGAATGTCAGTTTCACTGATAAAGTACATTTAATATTAATGTATTCTGTACTAAATTACAATATTGAACCACAAAACTCAATTTAGGTGATCATTTGTAGTATTTGAGGAAACAATGAAATATTTTTAAGTGATTTCAAAATATTTTAAGAAAGCTTGATATTTAAACTGCATTGTGCAAAGCGATGCTGGTTGTACTAACACACTGCAGCCATGTACTTTCACACACAATATCCATCGACAGATTCTAAAACAATTAAATAATGCACTTGTCTGGATCTGCACATTTGCAGTCTTTTCTTTAAATATTACGAAAACAATCTCTTTCGCTGCTAGTTTTGGTGTTCATTATCATTTGAAGAATCAATCTCTTGGCAAAATATTGTGCTTCAATACTCATGGCATGCAATGAACTGTACTATCACATTAATGACAATCACTCGTTGAGCAGAGAACATTTTCTTATGAATCTCTCCCTTGAGGGATGTAGCTTTCAGTCATGCCATATTGATTTTTTTTTGATAATCCTGCCATTAAGAGAAGCGCACAATGAAACACTGATTCCACATGTACGAACTGGATATCTGGTAGAGCAGCATCAATCTAACCATCCAATTCCACCGACGGTCTTTTCTTGGTCTGAGGCACAATGCACATTATCACAAATACTTTTTCACAGTCCTGGTGTTCGTCCTGAGCCCACACTGCATTTATTATTCACAAATTTCAGATGGATGATGGCTTCGTAGATTAAAGTGTAATTCGAGCACAGTGGTGTTTCAGTTTGCAGGGCAGCACTCCCTTGTTGAGTTGGTAAAACTCCACAAGCTGGATAAGATCAGTAAATTTGGTTTGACCCTCATCCAGGGAATAATACAATTCTCCATCTTCTTCTAGCTGCATTGATTACATAGCAGTTATGAAACAGTTCCAATGAGGTTGTATGCATACAACACAGTTTCTGTATTATTATTCAATCTGTTATTTTATATTCTTTCATACTTGTATTTCTGCAGTAACTTCAATGAAATACTTACCAGTGATGAAAGGACAAGGCTTTTTTTTGCACAAAGAATGCATCTAAACCAATTGTATAGAATTATACACAGTCCCACCATTTCTCGTGTTCACACACATCACAAACAGTCACCTATATTGGACAAATGGAGCTGACCATTTGTCATTACCTTAGCTGTCAACAACAAAGGCGTCGTTTAAAACATATTAAGCACGACGGCTATTTTGTGCAGTTTAGTAAAGCTCTGCTGATTTCAAGCAAAGTCAGGTCTTTAGGCAGTTTCAATCAGCTGTCTCACATAGGTGCTCACCGTGCAAACAGCTGATAAAGATTTCATGCAGCTTCAATCAGCTGTTTGCACAGTTAACATCTACAGGAGTTATTTCATTGCTACAATCTTTATAGCGGGTAAATCGCATTCACACAATATAGGTTTTTATATTTCAACATCAAACCTTTTTCAGCATTATTCAATTTTTTTTTCCAAACTCTGGTCATTGTTGCCTGTACAAGAGGGGTTTGGCAACATAAACTAAATGGTACAATTTTAAAGAGGGTGCAGGAACACAGATCTGGGGGTGTACATACACACGTCTTTGAAGGTGGCAGGACAAGGTGAGAAGGCTGTAAAGGCATCCGGTTTCTTGGCTTTATAAATCGAGGCAGTGTACAAAAGAAACTTTTTCTAAATCTTTACTGGTTAGGACCAAGCTGGAGTATTGTGGCCATTTCTTGTGCCACACTTCGGGAAGGATGTCAAGGCCTTCAAGAAGATGCAGAGAAGATTTACTAGAATGGTACCAGGGATGAAAGACTTCAGTTATATCAAGACACGAGAGAAACTGAAGTTATTTTCCTTGGAGCAAAGAAGGATAAGGGGAGATTTGATAGTGGTGAGCAAAATCATGAAGGCTTTGGATGGCATAAATAAGGAGAAACTGATTCCATTGACGGAGGAATCGCTAACCAGAGGACACAGATTTAAGGTAATTGGGAAAAGAACTAGAAGTGACAAAGAAAAAAAATATTTATCCAGTGAGCTATGATGATCTGGAATGCATTACCCGAAAGGGTGATGGAAGCATATTCAATAATAACTTTGAAAAGGGAATTGGATAAATACTTGAATGGGAAAAATTTGCAGAGAAGTGGGACTAATTTGATAGCTCTTACAAAGAGCCAGCACAGGCACAATGGGCAGAATAACTTCCTTCTGTGCTGCATCAATCTACGATATGCATGCAAAAATATTAGACAGCCATGCTAGAGGACAAATTCGCTACTAGGTATTTGTTATAATGAATTATTCCAAGATTATTAAATTGTTGAGGGACATGATAGTCAAACAGTTACACAGCTTCATGAACACAAATATACTTCCAATCACTTGCAATTAAAAAAAAACAATTCTTAACAAGGCTAGTTCATATCAAACAAAAAGGGACAAATAGTTATTCCATAAAATGTTCAGTGACACAGGGCAGCTATAAATGAACATTTAGGTTGTAATTTCTTCATTTGTGAAAGGATAATATGGCAAGTTTTACAAACCCCAAAGAAATACCTGTCCCTTGCCCTTTCCCAACTGATTTTGTTGCAATAAACACAGTAATTTATTATCCACAAACATTGTAAGCTTTCTATGAACCTACCTTGTGTTTTTTTCTCTCTAACTTTCAGCATATTTCTGGTGCATAATCGGGGCAAGGAACTTGTGGCAGGAAAATCAAGCAGAAGCAGTTTGTGTGGGTATTCCATCTTAAACTTGTCTTCCTTCCCCCTTCCCAGCGCTCTCTTGCACTTCTCGGCCCTTGCTTGCTGAGTTCCAAATGCCCGCATTGACACATAATTGTCAAGTTTAATTAGCAATTTCCAGAGCTGGGAAATATTTTAGCAGCTACTTCCTTCACCCCACATGCCATGAGCTGTATAGGACGCAAGTTCTGCCTTTCTTTCACCTATTCTAATGCTTCTCCTTGGTACAATATGAGGACCAGTATCACAAGAGCTGGTTTGCTGCTCATGGTCCACAAAAGTATCTGGGACTCAGGAGGCTCTCCTCATGGCAGCATGAGTTTGGCAGGGAGGCATTGCTGGCTGTATCGATGAACCTGGTTTCTGGGCAGCCTGGTGTGCTTCCCACTGGCATGGTGCTCTAAGGGAGAAAGATGGAGGCAGATAGCCCTTGTGTTTCCAGATCAGGAACAAATCTTTTTCCATTGGCATATAAATGACAACTCATCATGTGGAAATTCACCCCAATGAGTACAGTAGAAATAGTCAAGTCCAGAAAGGCAGATTTTGGGGGAAAACTAAGGAGTCTGGACTTAACAGCACAGCAACAGGAGGAAATCAAGAAAGCAAAGTAGATATTGTTTAAAAATGCTACACAGTACAGAAACGTTTTACCTAGTGCAGTGTAACAGAGGAAAAAGGCTGGTGTTGAAGTAATGAGAAATAAAGTTAAAAGAAACAAAGAAATTGTTCTTGAAATATAAAGCTACTGGTATCGTGTCCTGAAATGAGTACAACAACAAAGTAAATTTCTATAAATATATTCACAGTTGGCAGGTAAAATGGAAACAGTGTGGCCATTGAAAGACCCCAAAGGTGACATGGCATCAATTGACCTATGTTAAATCAATTATTTATAGTATTCATGGAGCAGATCATGGGGAACCTCCCCATCAAAGTTGATTTTTTGGTGTGGGGTGTGGTGGAATAGTAAAATAAATAGATCCTTAAGGAATCATTAGAAAGGAGCAGTACCAAAAGATGGGCAATAAATGCTGGCCTTGCCAGCAACGTCCACATCCCCAGAACGAATTTTTTAAAAAAGATTGAAAAATAGTTAACAGAACAATCTTTAAAAAAGGGGCTCAGGTACAAATCGAGAGAAAGCATCCTGAAAGGGAATAATACAACTCTAGATAGGTATAATATGGTAGAAGTCAGCACAGATTTATGGGAGGTAGATGTTGCCCGACATTTACTGGAGCCATTCAATTAAATGATGAACCAGCTTACAATATAAATTCTGTGGTCGAGATGCATTTAGAATTCAGAAAGGCTTTTGACACTGTGCCACAGAGGCTATTCGTTCATAAGTCTGAAACAGAATGAAGGGTCTGAGGTGGATTGAAAGTTGACTAAATTAGGGAAAGCAAAGGGTTGTTGTCGATGGAAGTGCATTGATAGGACAAAGGATCACATGGAATGCAACAGCAGTCTGTGCTGGGGCCATCGCTGTGGCAGTGTATATACAAATGATCTGGTGCTGGAATAGACACAAGGTAGTCTCTGACAAGATTTGGAGGTGAGGGTTCAAACAATAGCAAACAGGTAAGCCAAACATAAAAGTAATTTGGATAGATTGGAATGATGAGTGGCAATTGGCATTTAGCGTGAACAAATGCAAAGTAATGGGATGAGAGAGGGGAAAGAGAGAGCAAATATAAACTAAATGACTCCTGGCTACAGGCACAACACAAGAGAGAGACAAAGATTTTGGTAGATAATCCAATGAAAACTACAGCGCAGTAAAATAAAACTTACTGGATCCTGGGGTATACAGCCACAGGTTAGAGCACACATTTCAGAATATGGCCACATTTCAATTTTGGTTGCAATACTAGAAGGATAACCAGCACTGGAGCCATGATAGTAAAGGGTAACCAAACTCGTACCTAATTTAGAATATCAGATCGATGAGGAGAGATAGAAGAACCTAGGATTGTATACTTTGGAAAAGAGAAGGCTTGTGCGAGATATTAAATAAAAAGTTAAAAAGAATTGGAGAGATAGTTGAGAGAGTTGGTATTTAAAGATACAGTATGAAATTTGACACTGGTCATGTGAATTGCAGTATTTTTTGTTGTATACTTTTCTATATTATTATGTAACATCTTATTTTCCTTCTAATAAACTTACACAAATAGTTCCCACACTGCACTTGGCAACTATCAAGCATGCAAAGCCTTTGTACAAGTCCAAGTATTAGTTGTACTGTATCTACTTCCAGATATGGAAACTCTTGTTTTCATATTAGCTGAATGTGGTGTCCCATCACCCGAGTGCCATTCAGGGTAATCCATGCCCTACACAGCCACGTGTTCCTTAGCAGTTAGCACCCATCTTTTCAAAGCTGCATCCATTACGACCTCTGGCAACTACTGAAATCCTTGGGACAAACAACATATTGATGGCTGCAAGGTGCAGTTTGCAGAATTAACTGAGAATCCATGACAGCTAAAGAGAAAGAAGTTTTATTTTTTCCAAAATCCTCCCATTAACCAAAATATCACTTTAAAATGACAATGTGTCATGTTGCAATGTATTATCAAGCACATGCCAATAATCTCAAGTATGAATAATTACTACAGAATTTTTTTCTCCCAACTACTTACCGGAACAATCTGAAAATGTCTTATCTTCTGACAATGGCACAGTGACAAAACAAAACTTTTCAGATTACTTCGACTGTCCCGCAGTAAAAACATCCTACATGGGGTGAAAAGGAGGAGGAAAAAAAATCTATATATGCATTAAGTTGTTTGCACACTATTGTTTAATTGAAACTTGGCTTTATTTACTAGACTTTTAAGCAATGAGTTTTGAGGCAAATTCCTCATAACTCAAGATCTTTAACATATCAGATGAAACAAGCCAATAACAAAGCTTCACAATATATTTAGAAAAGAGAGGCAGACAATTGGAATAGTGCACTTTACTGAAGTAATTGTAGGTCTCATCCGTTAACCTTAACTTGATGCTCGCCCCACCTAACTCAACTGCTCAATTAACCTTCCTAGCCTCTATGCTTGCCAACATTGTTAATTTGTAATTTAGTTCCTTTAATGTAGAAAATATTCAAAGATGCTTTGCAGAAAAAAATGGAGTGGCCAAGCTTTTACAGGAGGGTTAGCAGAAGTAACTGAAAGCTTGGCTAAAGAGATATGGTTTGAGAAGGCTTGTTAAAGAAGGAAGGAAGGTGTATTTAGGGAAGCAAGGGTCAAGAGAAGGGCTGAAGTAGCTGAAGGCTCGACATAAAGGTAGAGCGAAGGAGGGGCAGGAAGTGAAAGAACTTTCAGTCAAGACACTATTTCCTTTTCAAAATCATTATCACCCCCTCCTTAAAACACCCACCCTTGACCAGTCTACCCTCTCCAAGGTTCTTGAACATTTTACAACTTCTCAACTTTATGCCCATCTCCAAACCCCTCCCTTGTTGAATCTCTTTCCATTTTATGCCTCTCAGAGACCATCTTGATCAAAGTCATCAGTATTATTTTCTGTGACTGCAGCAAGTTATGCCGCATGGTCTTCCTCGACTTCTCCTTGGTATGTTAACACAGTAAATCAGGTCATCCTCCTCCATCAACTCATTTATTCAGCTTCCTGGGACTGCCCTGGTTTCAATGCAGCCATTGCATCTCCAAAAATGGCTTTTTCTCCCCCCCAGGTCACCACTGGAGTTCCACAAGAATATATCCTCAGTCCCTTTTTCCTCATTTACATGCTACCGCTGGTATCATCCATAGGCTGTGTTCGAGCTTTCATACATATAGTGATATCCTGTAGTACCAGCTGTATCTATTCACAGCTTCCTCAAATGCTAAGACCACCTCTGTATTGACAGACTGCCTGCCATTAAGTTTTGGAAAAGTTAGAATTATTTCCAATTAAATATCAAACAGAATCTTCCGATTCAGCTACCATACACAGTGGTCTTCCAGGACGACATATTGGTCACAGGTCGGGACACCGCCGAGCACCTACAAAACCTGGAGGAGGTCCTCCAGCGACTGGATTGCGTAGGGCTGCGGCTGAAAAGGTCGAAATGCGTCTTCATGGAGTTTTTGGGAAGAAAGATCGCGGCGGACGGCATTCGGCCCACAGACGCCAAGACAGAGGCTATCAGGAACGTGCCCAGGCCACAGAGCTGCGGTCGTTCCTGGAACTCCTCAACTATTTTGGTAGCTTCCTACCAGGGTTAAGCACCCTCTTAGAGCCCCTACATGTGTTATTGCGCAAAGATGAGAACTGGGTATGGGGGAAATAAACAAGTAATTGCTTTTGAGAAAGCCAGAAACATTTTATGCTCCAACAAGCTGCTTGTATTGTATAACCCATGTAAAAGACTTGTGCTAGCATGTAACGCATCGTAGTACGGAGTCGGGTGTGTATTACAAGCTAACGTTGTGGGGAAGTTGCAACCTGTCGCCTATGCTTCCAAGAGCTTGTCTAAGGCCGAGAGGGCCTACAGCATGATTGAGAAAGAGGCATTAGCGTGTGTGTTCGGGGTAAAGAAAATGCATCAGTACCTGTTTGGCCTCAAATTTGAGCTGGAAACCGATCACAAGCCCCTCACATCCCTGTTTGCTGAAAACAAAGGGATAAATACTAATGCCTCAGCCCGCATACAAAAGTGGGCACTCATGCTATCATCATATAACTATACCATTCGCCACAGGCCAGATACCGAGAACTGTGCGGATGCTCTCAGTCGGCTACCATTGCCCACCATGGGGGTGGAAATGGCGCAGCCTGCAAACGTTATGGTGGCGCAGCCCGCAGACATGTTGATGGTCATGGAAGCATTTGAAAATGATAAATCACCTGTCATGGCCCGCCAGATTAGGATTTGGACCAGCCAAGATCCTCTGCTGTCCCGAGTAAAAAAACTGTGTGCTGCATGGAAGCTGGGCCAGCATCCCCGTTGAAATACAAGAGCCAACCAAGCTGTTCCAGCGGCGTAAGAATGAGCTGTCCAGTCAGGCAGACTGCCTGTTGTGGGGTAACTGCGTAGTGCTACCAAAAAAGGGCAGGGAGACATTCATCTCGGATCTCCACAGCACACACCCAGGTATAGTAATGATGAAAGCGATAGCCAGATCCCACGTGTGGTGGCCAGACATCGACTCTGACTTAGAGTCCTGTGTACGGCAATGCAGCGTATGTGCTCAGTTGAGCAACGCGCCCAGAAAGGCACCACTAAGTTTGTGGTCCTGGGCCTCCAAACCATGGTCGAGGATCCATGTCGACTATGCGGGCCTGGTTCTCGGTAAAATGTTCCTGTTGGTGGCGGATGCTTTTTCAAAATGGATTGAATGTGAAATAATGTCAGGAAGCACTGCCACCATTGAAAGCCTGACACCCATGGCCTGCCTGACATACTGGTCAGTGACAATGGGCCATGTTTCACCAGTGCCGAATTAAAGAATTCATGACCCGCAATGGGGTCAAACATGTCACCTCAGCCCCATTTAAACCAGCTTCCAATGGGCAGGCAGAGCGGGCAGTACAAACCATCAAACAGAGCCTTAAACAAGTCACAGAAGGCTCACTCCAAACCCGCCTGTCCTGAGTACTGCTCAGCTACCGCACGAGACCCCACTCGCTCACAGGGGTGCCCCCGGCTGAGCTACTCATGAAAAGGACACTTAAAACCAGACTCTCGCTGGTTCACTCCAACCTGCATGATCAGGTAGAGAGCAGGCTGCAGCAACAAAATGTAAACGATGGTCACGTCATCGTGTCACAGGAAATTGATCTGAATGACCCTGTGTATGTGCTAAACTATGGACATGGTCCCAAGTGGATCGCGGGCACGGTGATAGCTAAAGAAGTAAATAGGGTGTTTGTAGTCAAACTAGACAATGGACAAATTTGCAGAAAGCACCTGGACTAAACAAAGCTGCGGTTCACAGACTGCCCTGAACAACCCACAGCAGACACCACCTTTTTCGAGCCCACAATACACACCCAAAGGATCAATGACACCACGCCAGAGCAGGAAATCGAACCCATCACACCCAACAGCCCAGCAAGGCCAGGCTCACCTAGCAGCCCTGCAGGGCCAACAACGCGCTAGCCCAGCGAGGGCACAGCCAACGCACCAGAACAGACATTTGTACCGAGGCGGTCCACCAGGGAAAGAAAGGCTCCCGACCGCCTCACCTTGTAAATAGTTTTCACTTTGACATTGGTGGGGGGAGGGGGGGGGGGCAGTGATGTTGTGTATCTGTAAAGCATGCACTCCCATGTTCCGCCACCAGGGTGCTCATCCCCTGAAGTCCCAAGGGATCCCAGAATCCCTTGGGAGCACTGTATATAAGCCAGCCCCCCAAGGCCTGTTCCTCACTCTGGAGTGTCTTATTGAAGACTGAGGTCACTGTTACTTTAACCCCCCTGTGTGTAGCCTCATCTGTGTTAGGAACACAATACTCCACTCCATTACAAATGACAGAGACTTCTGCTGTCTCAGCCATTTTTTCTGGAACTCCCTCCATAAACCCCTTTGCATTTCTACTTCTCTCTCCATCTTTAAAAACTTCCTAAAAATCCAGTTCTTCAACCAAACCTTGGACAAAGACTTGCCATCTATTTTTCTCGTTTGCGTAGTGTCTTGAAACAACCTTTTGTGATAAAAGTGAATGAATGCAAATGTTGTTGCAATGCTCAAAGTACAACGCAAGTCTGTAGAAGATGGCATAGTGTTTCCTTTGAGATCTTTACATGACTCAAGAGTTCAAAAATAAAAGTAAATTTAAGATTTGGTGATAGTGGATTAAGTTCATTATTCTTTCATTTCTGGAAACAGAGTTTCAATCCAGAGCAGACTGATGGGATTCAAACATCCTTTCTTCTCTGACTGCCAGATTTCTGTTATGAATTAATTTTTTTGGTCTAAGTCTAGCTCTTCGTAGCCATGACCCCACAGTGTAGAATACTCACAATCTGGTTCATTAAGAAAAAGCTACAGGACTTGAGTGGGAAGTGAAAAAAATCTCATTGGTATGATTAGACCGTGGCTCTGATGGAAGTGTTAAGGCAGATTGCTGATGCAGAATAGGGGTGTCTTATTCGGTTCCTGCTTGTATTGTGTTTGATGCAAGATTGCTTGATGCAGAGACTGGGTAATCAAAATAGAAACACATCACTTTCCTCAGCACTGAAATGCTTCACTTTGAACACGATAATTTCCCCCCCACTCCCCACAAAAAGCAAATAATTGTTAAGTCTTGTATGGGAATAGGAATTTCATATTTCTCTGCTATCAAACGAGTTTCCCCAGCACCTGGCTTCTGATGGCTTGAAATTCATTGATAGCCAAGGACACCCGCATATCTGCCTTCAATGCCACTTGACTGGCCCAAAGCCAAATGTCAATTGGTCGAGGGAAAGCATAAAGTCTAAATGCTTGTTTCTTGCAAACCCCCCAAGGGACTATTTTCAATGCTAGTCTCTAGACTTAAGCAGTCAAATATAAAAATTGCATTTTTCAAATCACTTTCATTTAATATCAAAAAGCAAAGCTATTGGATGGTTTCTTTCTGATTGAGACACACAATAAGGAAAAAGTTTCAAGTACTTTTAATTCTGCTGAGCACAAGCTACCTAACAGTTTTGTTAATAGAGTTCTGCAATTTTTCTGTAGCTATTCCAACCCGCAAATATTATGGCATTTATTTTAAAGTGGCAACAATGGCAAAAGCATCCAATTTCTACAGATAAACCCCTGATAACCAGTTTATTAAATGTTAATGCTTAAAAAAAAAATTTTATTTGGAGGGCCCAGAGGATACATTTATCATCGCATCGTACCAAAAATAGTGGAGAACCAAGGAGCTAATAAGAGTGAAGAACTGAAAGTAATTAGTATCAGTGGAGAAAAAGTACTCCAGAATCTAATGGGATTAAAAGCCGGTTGGCCGATATCCCAAGCTTCTAAAAGAGGTGGCTGTTGAGATACACAAGAACATAATAGGAACAGGAGTAGGCCATACTGCCACTCAAGCCTGCTCTGCCATTCAATAAGATCATGGCTGATCCGATCATGGACTCAGCTCCACTTGCCCGCCTGTTCCCCATAACCCCTTATCGTTTAAGAAACTGTCTATTTCTGCCTTAAATTTATTCAATGTCGCAGCTTCCACAGCTCTCTGAGGCAGCGAATTCCACAGATTTACAACCCTCAGAGAAAAAAATTCTCCTCATCTCTGTTTTAAATGGATGGCCCCTTATTCTAAGATTATGCCCTCTAATTCTAGTCTTCCCCATCAGTGGAAACATCCTCTCTGCATCCACCTTGTCGAGCCCCTTTGTAATCTTATACGTTTCGATAAGATCACCTCTCATTCTTCTGAATTCCAATGAGTAGAGGCCCAACCTACTCAACTTTTCCTCATAAGTCAACCCCCTCATCCCCGGAATCAACCTAGTGAACCTTTTCTGAACTGCCTCCAAAGCAAGTATATCCTTTCGTAAATATGGAAACCAAAACTGCACGCAGTATTCCAGGTGTGGCCTCATATATAGCTGTAGTGTGACCTTATATAGCTGTAGCAAGACTTCCCTGCTTTTTTCTCCATCCCCTTTGCAATAAAGACCAAGATGCCATTGGCCTTCCTGACCACTTGCTGTAATTGCATACTCTCCTTTTGCGTTTCATGCACAAGTACCCCCAGGTCCCGCTGTACTGCAGCACTTTGCAATCTTTTTCCATTTAAATAACAACTTGCTCCTTAATTTTTTTCTGCCAAAGTGCATGACCTCACACTTTCCAACATTATACTCCATCTGCCAACTTTTTGCCCACTCACTTAGCCTGTCTATGTCCTAGTGATAGTGGATGCAATGGTTGCGATCTTCCAAAATTCCCTAGATTCTAGAACGGTCCCAGTGGATTGGAAGGTAGCAAATGTAACCCCACTGTTCAGGAAAGGAGAGAGAAAGAAAAAAGGGAACGATAGGCCAGTTAGTTGGAATCCATTATTAAGAAAGTGGTAACAGGGCACTTGGAAAATCATATGATTAGGCAGAATCAACATGGTTTTATGAAAGGGAAATAATGTTTGCAAATGTATTAGCTTTTGTGAGGATGTAACTAGCAGGGTAGAGAAAGGGGAACTTTTGGATTTCCAAAAAGCATGCGATAAGGTATCACAAAAAGTTGCTGTGCAAGAGAAGGGCTCATAGGGTTGGGGTTAATATATTAACATGGATAGAGGTTTGGTTAACGGACAGAAAATAGAGAGTAGGAATAAACAGATCAAGTAACTAGTGGGGTGCCGCAAGGATTAGTGTTTGGGCCTCAGCTACTTATAATTTATATGAATGACGTAATGTGCAATGTATCCAAGTTTGCTGACTACACAAAGCTAGGTGGGAAGGTAAGCTGCGAGGAGGATATAAAGAGCCTGCAAAGGGATATAGACAGGTTAGGTGAGTGGGCAGTAAAGTGGCAGATGGAGCATAATGTGGGGAAATGTGAGGTTATTCACTTTGGTAGGAAGAATAGAAAAACAATTTTTTTTTAAATGGTGAGAAACTATTAAATGTTGGTGTTCAGAGGTTTAGGTGTCCTTGTACAGAACAAAGTTAGCATGCAGGTACAGCAGTCAATTAGGAAGGCAAATGGCATGTTAGTCTTTATTGCAAGTGGGTTGGTATACAAGAGCAGGGAAGTCTTTCTACAATTGTACAGGGCTTTGGTGAGACCACACCTGGAGTACTATGCACAGTTTTGAAGGATATATATGCCTTATGAGGTGGTGCAACAAAGGTTCACTAGATTTATCCCTGGGATGAGAGGGTTGTCCCATGAGAGATCTAGTAAATTTGGCCTATACTCTTTGGAGTTTAGAATAGGAAGTGATCTCATTGAAACATACAAGAATCTGAGGAGGATTGACAGGATAGATGTGGAGAGGTTGTTTTCCCTGGCTGGAGAGTCCAGAACAAGGGGACATAGTCTTAAGGATAAGGGGTCGGCCATTTAAGACTGAGATGAGGAGGAGTTTCTTCACTCAAAGGGTTGTGAATCTTTGGAATTCTTTACCCGAAAGGACTGAGTCATTTAGTACATTCAAGGCTGAGATAGATTGATTTTTGGACTCTAGGGGAATCAAGGGATATGGGTATCAGACGGGAAAGTAGAGTTGAGGTCGAAGATCAGCTATGATCTTATTGAATGGCTGAGCAGGCTCGAAGGGCCATATGGCCTTCTTCTGCTCCTGATTCTTTTGTTATTATGTGAATGTTTTAATCAAGAGACAGGACAAGTGTCAGTCCACAACACCAATAATGTGAACCCCATTAAAATGGCAATGCAGTGAAACAAAACTTGTTATCTTCTATTAAATGACACACACACAAAAAAAGTCATTTAGAAGTGGAGAACTGAATGATGACAAAGGAGAAATAATTCAATTCAAGACTTCAACACAATCACAGTAGTAGATTGATTTTATTGTGTAAAGCCGATTCAGAAGGTTGAATCTCACACGATTATGTTAATATTTTACTTAACTATCTAAATTTTGAAGACTTAGCTCCAAAAAGGCATAAAGCCCAGTGTCAGAAGCTTTAAGCAAAAGCAATCACAAATGTAACTGAAATAGAAATACTTGCTCGTTTCAAGATGAACATTTTTCCAAATTCAAACTAGCTGGAAACACTTGGCTATAATTTTACAAATATTAGTTTTTGCAGTGAATTATGGAATAATGCCAACTAATTATAACATTCCTTTAAAAATTATGCTTACCCATCCACTAGACCTTGTTGTCCTATCAGTTTTTGAGCTTCATCTCTGGTGATTCGGTGATGAAACCATAGCTGCATCCTGTGAATGGCTAAATTATAAAGGCAAAATAGAATTCCTAAATGGCATACCCAAGTTGTTATTTTTATACTAATTTCATGTCTCAAAAGTAAGTTGTTCCATCATAATCACAATATAATTGGCAAAGACTTGAATGTTTGAATTTCAGCAAATAGTCTCCAGTTCTTAAATACTGATTCACTATTGCCCATTGTTTTAAGAGCATCAGCAAACATTTTTCATTTAAAATTAAGCAAAACCAATAATTTGTTTGGCTTATACAATGATTTTTTGCAGCGCAAAGTACATATTGAAACAACCTTGGCATGGAGTAGTGCTCTGCGACGTGGTTGGACTTCCATATGCGTTCAAACGATGACAGCTTCTCCTCTGTTTTTATAAGAATTTAAATGAAAAAATATCAATTTCATTCTTACTATCCATTATTAAACATATTTAATCTGAATTTCAAGTATAAATTGACTTGTATGCTAACCCTTTGCAAATTTACCTCAGAAAGCAGTTTCAGTGGATCCTGTCATCATTTGCTTATAACAATTAAAATATGCATTCCAAAAACCACAACCACCTGGCACTAATCATTTCTAGTGATTAGTGCAATTTGATTCTCGATCACTTCTGTGGTAGTTCCCCAGTGTTGAACATTTTTTTTTCCAATTGCAGCACATGAATGGTAATAGGCTGCTAAATATTCTTAAATTGGTCCAAACTGGTTAACTGCAAAGGATCATGTGAATGGTTCAGTTATTGCATGACTGAGCAGTGGTGCTCAATTTTCACCAATCAGATGAACAGTTTTCTATTCAAAATTGGATTAAGAGTAATAAAAGGAGCAAATTAAGACTACCATTCTGAGCAGCAGATCAGAGGAGAAAGGTTGAGCAGCGATTTAAGAATGAACTTGCATTTTCATGGTAAGAAAAGCTATTGTAGATGCTGGAAATCTGAAAACAAAACTAGAAAAAACTAAATATTCAAGCAGGTCAGGAAGTCCTCAGGAAGGATCTCAGACTCAAGGGGCTGTATGTTAGGCTTTTCTGTTTTCGGGCTGAAAACGGAGACAGGCCGGAAAGTTACCAGTCGGGAATAGTCTGCGCTTTGGTAAGGAATTTTTCCCATCTGGGCAGCGCGAAGGAAAGCGTTGTACACTGAGGCACAAAAATGGGAAACTCGCGAACTAAAGTGCCGGGCTGTGTGCGCTCAGAGGCCTGGGGGCTGGGGGGAAACCTTTAATAAAACCAC
Organism: Pristiophorus japonicus; assembly: GCF_044704955.1. Classification (NCBI taxonomy): domain Eukaryota; kingdom Metazoa; phylum Chordata; class Chondrichthyes; family Pristiophoridae; genus Pristiophorus; species Pristiophorus japonicus. The sequence continues at coordinate 88,126,105 of NC_091979.1, read as the reverse complement.
ACAAAAACGTTCCTAAAACATTGCACACGCCACCACAATATAAGTTGCTGAAAAAAATTGAGCGAACAAACACCCGCACTTAACTTTGGAGGACTTGGCCTTCCTCAGCATGGCTGGACCACTCTGATTTCACAGGTGGTCATTGTGGGCATTCTTCCGGTCGGACGGAACTGGCAAATGGCTAAACTACTGCCGGTGTCGCAACGGGAAGTGTTGCATACCTGACGGCGCTCTTCCCTGGTGGTGCTGCTGAGCGCTGCCGCAAAAACGGACTGGAGGATCGTGAAGGGGCGCAGGAGACCTGATTGCCGCCTTTCACACTGCTCTGGGGCAAAACCCGGAGCACAAAGGACCGGAAAATCCAGCCCGAGATGTCAACTGATTGTTTTGCATTTATATAATGCCTGAGCAAAGCTCTCAAATGTACCATAGCACTCCACATCTAATGAACCACTTTGAAGAGGAATCACTTTATGTAGACCAAGCAGCTGTTTAAATTGCTGCTGAGTGCTCAGCAGCATTGCTTAATAATATATTACACATTATAGATCATGAAACAACAGCACACATCAGGAATTGCTATATTTGGTTATACTGGTCAGTCAATTATATTGATCCTTTGGGGGCTAATGACCAAATCAATCACTATAAAAAGAATTCCATTGGACAGTTGGTAATTAAAATGTAGTTACAATGGATTAATTGTAGGAAAGGAAGTTAATGGACAGAAATAATGATGCACTTCAAATTATTCTCTGAATTCTTTTCTGTATCACCAAGTTAAAAAAATACGAGAGTTTTTGTTGGCTAATGTTCAAGGCTTTACCCGCCATGCCAACCCTTCCTCAGCAGCAACTGTAAGCGCCTCTGTGGGGTTTTCAATTACTCTTCCTTTGTGTCCAGAGAAATCCATAGCTACCAGTGAATTTTCTGAGATGCTCCTCTGAGGACAAAATAAATTCTTTCAAAAATAATTTGGTACAGTTTAAAATAAAACAGTTTTTAAACAAGTCAATGTCTGAATAATCCATAAGTAATAATCATTCAGGCATCATTAATAAGTCAAAATTCAAAAGACAGCACAGCTTCAAAATAGAAACACCTATTAGTTCATAAATATTCTTACTGAGTACATTGGAAAGAAAAGATTGCATTTTCACTGGTGAAAAAACTGCAAAATAGAATATATAGATGGCTTTGTTACCATTACAGTAGTGTTGCGGTTTGGTACTGTATAACAACCTTGAGTTTAACTTCCATATTTGGTTTTGGTTTTGATATTTACAAAAGGATATACTTGCTTTGGAGGCAGTTCAGAGAAGGTTCACGAGGTTGATTCCAAAGATGAGGGGGTTGACTTATGAGGAAAGGTGGAGTAGGTTGGGCCTCTACTCATTGGAAATCAGAAGAATGAGAGGTGATCTTATCGAAACGTATAAGATTATGAGGGGGCTTGACAAGGTGGATGCAGAGGATGTTTCCACTGATGGGGGAGACTAGAACTTGAGGTCATGATCTTAGAATAAGGGGCCGCCCATTTAAAACAGATGAGGAGAAATTTATTTTCAGAGGTTTGTAAATCTGTGGAATTCGCTGCCTCAGAGAACTGTGGAAGCTGGGACATTGAATAAATTTAAGAAAAAAATAGACAGTTTCTTAAACGATAAGGGGATAAGGGGTCATGGGGAGTGGGCAGGGAAGTGGAGCCGAGTCCATGATCGGATCAGCCATGATCTTATTGAATGGCGGAGCAGGCTCGAGGGGCCGTATGGCCTACTCCTGTTCCTATTTCTTATGTTCTTATGTTCTTATGTTCCTCAGTTGTTAAACTGAATTCAATAAAATCTAATTTGTATTTGAGAAAGCTACTGGATTGTCATAAGAACCGATTTACTCATGTCCTTTAGGAAGGAAACCTGCAATCACTATCTGTTCTGACCTGCACTTGACTCCAGTCCAATGCTCTGTTTTTAACAATACTTTTTGGAGTGGCCCAGCAAGCCACTCTGATGACAATGCAACTAAATGAGGTCTTACCACCATTACGCGCAGCTCCAGAACCTTTAAAGATTATAAATTTTATAGGAGGTCAATGGCAAACTTAAATGGACAGTAGCATTGGGCATTTGTGAAGAAACTATCAAGGTTATGCTACAGAAATTGAAATATTAGAGCCTTTTGGACTCTGGCTCAATGCATTGCACAGTGTATTACGGAGCCAAACAAACTAGGAACGTTCTAAATTTTATCACGGATCTGTGCTGAGTGAACTGTGGTGATTGCAGGATGCTAAAATTAGTCTCAGCACTCAGGCTAGGGAAGGAGATAAGGAAAGGCATTCCATTTAGTAGGGGAGGGGGGACTGGTAAGGGTGGGGGGGGGGGGGGGTGGGGGTGAGGAATGGAGAGAAAGAGAAAAGAAATTACCACCTAGTATTAATGAAATGCAATTGTGTAATCGGACTAAATCAAGTAAAATTCCAGTAATCAACTGGAGAAGCCTTGTGGAAGTAAATTTAAAAGAAAAGAATTTCTAAACTGCACTAAAGGCAAGAATATCGCACACATTCAATTTATCCAATGTAATCCTCAGTGCTAAGTATTATTTCATGAATACATGAAAGATATAGTTTTACATGATACTGCCATAGTGTATAAAAGAACAAAGACCAAGTGGTGGATTTTTGAAAAACCTGTACTAAGTGGAAGGATGCAATGGGGCTACACAAGCGTACTGATGTTCAGTATCATGAATGAGATGATCATTGGGTTGATCCCTACTCTAATCTAAGCCATACAAAGTCTTCAGTAACACTACTGCCATTCACACCCACATCTTTCTTATAGTCCAAATCAATGGCCTGGAATTTGCAGTGGGTAATAACAGCGAACGGAGAGTTTGCTGTTATTACCCCTTTGAAACTGATTGCAACTCCAGGATGTAGTGCATGCGCATCCTAACTCTGAAATGCTGAAACATCAAGCCATTCAATACTCGAACACTGGCTGTGCTGTGACCCAATTTTTTTTATATAAAGTTTGTTCATCTGTATTTCAGGTTTACCTTTTCCTCATGTGAGTCCCAAACTTTGTTTTGCTCATTTTTAAAATGTTAGAATCAAAGGAGCTTCTTCACTTCCTGGTTCTCGATCTGTGAGAATTCTGTATTGTGATTGGCTGCTTTGACAGCTTGTTGAGATCACAGCAGCTCGTTTAAGGGATTCACCATTATCTTGCACTGATTTTGACTGCACGTCAAAAAAGCCGAACTTCTTGCCACAGAGATCGCAAGATCTTTGTGAGAAGTTTACTTCAGGGCCAGGGGTGAAAGCTTTTATTTTGCCGCTGACCACAAATTACAGGCTTAAATACTGAATCAACCAGGATTGTGCAGTTTTTTTTTTAAAACTTCATTTCTATTATTAGTTCTGTCACCCAATGCAAACTTTTTTGAAAGACTAGTAATTTCAATTTAGTAAGCTTAGTAATGTGCACAAGTGAGTTGTAAGGAAAGATGTGCAATTAAGTATTTTGATTTGAGTGGAATCATGATTAACCTGCTTCTTCATCTATTCAACAAAATTTGGTAGAATAAAGTTTTGCTCGAGTTCTGTCTCATTGCACTGCAGACTGCCAAATTTCTCTTGTTTGACATAACCCTCATAGCCCCCAAAAAACTTAAATTTTGTTCATATTTGTATTGCACTGGTCTTTGTTGCAAGTGGAGGGCAATGCTGTACCTTTGTTAAAGTTCAAAATTTGGAAACCCTTGAATCATTCAACAATTTCCATTCCATTATAGCAGATCATCTGATTAAGTTGATTAAACAATTAATTCACCTCCACTTTAAAAAAAATACTTGTGCAAGAGCAACATTCTTTTCCAGCTGAGGAGGATGATAATCTGAACCAAGGATTACTAATAACCAGCTGTAGTTTACAGCAAGGCACGATGATGTGCGAACACTACAGCTTCTTTACAAATACCTTAATATAATGCATGTTTTAATAAGTGAAATAGCACAGAAAAAAAAAGCCATCAGTTCTTCATCTTGACCGCCTTCAATTTTTCTAGGCATATTAAAATACAAGAGAACAATTATGCTAGGTAATTTTTGCAATGATGAGATTGGATATTAAATCAAGATGATGCATCTCAATCATCTTTTTTTAAACTGTAAAGTCATACTCTAATTTTCCACATTTTTATGCATTGAACTCCATACCATCGGTGATGAATTCAGTGATGTGAGGCTGCCTCTCCTTTGCTGTGGTATTTTATAATTTTGGTACAGTTGTATTCCATACTGCAAAATAAAAGATTTCTTAAAAAAAACACGAGGGGATAAAATGCATCCAATTAAGATTTAAAACCAGTGTAAGTTGAATAATTCTGTAATAAAGTTAATGGGGAGCGGCAGGGAAGTGGAGCTGAGCCCAAGATCAGATCAGCCACGATTTTATTGAATGGCGGAACAGGCATGCTCCTACTTCTTATGTTAAGAAAAACAAGGTTATTAAATGTAGCAGTATTGCACCTTAAAATAATGCATCTCCACACCATTGATGAACTAAGTAAAAATACAGTAGATTTAATTTTTCAAGCATTTGTATTTCCAAGATGTACAAATTTCTTCAATCTTACAGTATATGCACGACAAGTTAGACATCTATAAAACATAGAAAATAGGTGCAGGAGTAGGCGATTCGGCCCTTCGAGCCATTCAATGAGTTCATGGCTGAGCATGCAACTTCTGTACCCCATTCCTGCTTTCTCACCATACCCCTTGATCCCTCTAGCAGTAAGGACTACATCTAACTCCTTTTTGAATATATTTAGTGAATTGGCCTCAACAACTTTCTGTGTTAGAGAATTCCACAGGTTCACCGCTCTCTGGGTGAAGAAGTTTCTCCTCATCTCGGTCCTAAATGGCTCATCCCTTATCCTTAAGACAGTGACCCCTGGTTCTGGACTTCCCCAACATTGGGAACATTCTTCCTGCATCCAACCTGTCTAAACCCGTCAGAATTTTAAACGTTTCTATGAGATCCCCTCTCATTCTTCTGAACTCCAGTGAATACAAGCCCAATTGATCCAGTCTTTCTTGATATGTCAGTCTGGTGAACCTTCGCTGCACTCCCTCAATAGCATGAATGTCCTTCCTCAAGTTAGGAGACCAAAACTGTACACAATACTCCAGGTGTGGCCTCACCAATGCCCTGTACAACTGTAGTGACACCTCCCTGCCCCTATACTCAAATCCCCTCGCTATGAAGGCCAACATGCCATTTGCTTTCTTAACCGCCTGCTGTACCTGCATGCCAACCTTCAATGACTGATGTACCATGACACCCAGGTCTTGTTGCACCTCCCCTTTTCCTAATTTGTCACCATTCAGATAATAGTCTGTCTCTCTGTTTTTACCACCAAAGTGGATAACCTCACATTTATCCACATTATACTTCATCTGCCATGCATTTGCCCACTCACCTAACCTATCCAAGTCACTCTGCAGTCTCATAGCATCCTCCTCGCAGCTCACACTGCCACTCAACTTCGTGTCATCCGCAAATTTGGAGTTACTATATTTAATCCCCTCATCTAAATCATTAATGTACAATGTAAACAGCTGGAGCCCCAGCACAGAACCTTGCGGTACCCCACTAGTCACTGCCTGCCATTCTGAAAAGTACCCATTTACTCCTACTCTTTGCTTCCTGTCTGCCAACCAGTTCTCAATCCACATCAGCACACTACCCCCAATCCCATGTGCTTTAACTTTGCACATTAATCTCTTGTGTGGGACCTTGTCGAAAGCCTTCTGAAAGTCCAAATACACCACATCAATTGGTTCTCCCTTGTCCACTCTACTGGAAACATCCTCAAAAAATTCAAGATGATTTGTCAACCATGATTTCCCTTTCACAAATCCATGCTGACTTGGACCTATCATGTCACCTCTTTCCAAATGACATCCTTAATAATTGATTCCATCATTTTACCCACTACCGATGTCAGGCTGACCGGTCTATAATTCCCTGTTTTCTCTCCTCATCCTCTTTTTTTCTTTTAAAAGTGGGGTTACATTGGCTACCCTCCACTCCATAGGAACTGATCCAGAGTCAATGGAATGTTGGAAAATGACTGTCAACGCATCCGCCAGTTCCAAGGCCACCTCCTTACGTACTCTGGGATGCAGACCATCAGGCCCTGGGGATTTATCGGCTTTCAATCCCATCAATTTCCTCAACACAATTTCCTGACTAATAAGGATTTCCCCTCAGTTCCTCCTTCTTACTAGACCCACTGACCCCTTTTATATCCGGAAGGCTGTTCGTGTCCTCCTTAGTGAATACCGAACCAAAGTACTTGTTCAATTGGTCTGCCATTTCTTTGTTGCCCGTTATGACTTCCCCTGATTCTGACTGCAGGGGACCTCAGTTTGTCTTTACTATCCTTTTTCTCTTTACATATCTATAGAAGCTTTTGCAGTCCAACTTAACGTTCCCTGCAAGCTTCTTCTCGTACTCTGTTTTCCCTGCCCTAATTAAACCCTTTGTCCTTTAGACCATTAATTTTCCTTTACTCAACCAAACTGAACCATGGTACAGGGGGTGGGTCTGAAGGGACACTACAAACTGTGTGCACCGACTATTCGAATTGGAGAAAGCAACGTAATCTCTTAAATCTGGTTCTGTTACATGTGTTTCTTTTCCCACAATGGTACCATGAAGAAAGTAGTAGAACCAATATATTTGCACCATCCACGGCCCATTCAGATGTAGTCTTGCAGCAGAAATGAGAAGAGCAATGGAATCATGCAAATTAGACGAGCCTAAAATTGGCATGTGGACAGAAAGGACACTCAAAGTTACAAACAAATACACAAATACGTAGGAGATGATACCTAATTACAAAATTCTCAATGCTCATTGCTAACAAAAGCTACATTGCTGAAGTTTCTTTACACAGCATTCAACAATGCTTCCTTGTCATAAGTATTGCAGACATTAAGATGTTGGCACAGAAAAAGCACAGGCCTTTGGGTACATATGGTGGGTGTTAAGCATAAGATCTGGGAAATGTAGAGTCACAGTCTTGCCTCACTTACTGAGAGTTTTATTTCCCCCCTCAGGGGGGCAGGTGGGGGGGGGGGGGTTGGGGGGGTGCCTTGTCTGATCCAGTCTGCCCCAGACATGGTTCTCCAGTCTCAAGAAGTGGGGGCAGGGTGGGGAATTCCAAATGCTGGCTGTTCCCACTTCCCCAACCTTAGCAGGACCTGGTACAAGTGTAGAGATTGCTCACTGAAATGTGGTGTACTGGAGTCCTGAAAGTTGAAAGTGGGATGCAAGGCAGATAAGTGACATGGATACCATTATCATCCTTTCTTTGAAAAAGGGCTGACGGGGCCAAAACAGTTTTTCCAGGTGTGTGGTGGTTGTGGGAGGGGGGGGGGGGGCGGTGAGGGTGAATAGAAGCAGGATGGTAGCAGGGCTCTAGAGTTTCTGGCCTAAGCGGGCTGGTGGACTCATGCTTCTTCAACCACAGTGTGATATCATGAAGAAAGCAGAATGACCCATATCTTTACATCATACTTAGCCCAAAAACCAAAATGTAGCCTTGAAACAAGAAAAGCAACACAATCATGCAAATTGTACAAGCTTAACATTGGCATGCAGGCACAAGCTGCGTCTAGTGTACAGTGGAAGGTTCAATGTTGAACGGCACCAGTGAGCACAATCCCATCATAGGAAATAGGAGGAGTAGGCCATACAGCCCCTCGAGCCTGCTCCGCCATTTAATACGATCATGGCTGATCTGATCATGGACTCGGGTCCACTTCCCTGCCTGCTCTCCATAATCCATTATTCCCTTATCGTTTAAGAAACTGTCTATTTCTGTCTTAAATTCATTCAATGTCCCAGCTTCCACAGCTCTCTGAGACAGCGAATTCCACAGATTTGCAGACCTCAGAAGAAATTTCTCCTCATCAGTTTTAAATGGACAGCCCCTTATTCTAAGATTATGCCCTCTAGTTCTAGTCTCCCCCATCAGTGGAAACATCCTCTCTGCATCCACTCTGTCAAGCCGCCTCATAATCTTATACATTTCGATAAGATCATCTCTCATTCTTCTGAATTCCAATGAGTAGAGGCCCAACCTCCTCAACCTTTCCTCATAAGTCAACCCCCTCAGCTCCAGAATCAACCTTGTGAATCTTCTCTGAACTGCCTCCAAAGCAAGTCTATCCTTTTGTAAATATGGAAACCAAAACTGCACGCAGTATTCCAGGTGTGGCCTCACCAATACCCTGTACAACTGTAGCAAGACTTCCATGCTTTTATACTCCATCCCCTTTGCAAGGGGGTGGAGTATAAAAGCACTTTGCTGTACCTGTATACTAACCTTTTGTGTTTCATGCACAAGTACCTCCAGGTCCAGCTGTACTGCAGCACTTTGCAATCTTTCTTCATTTAAATAATAACTTGTCCAAATACACCACATCCACTGGTTCCCCTTTATGCACCCTGTTTGTTACATCCTCAAAGAACTCCAGCAAATTTGTCAAACATGACTTCCCCTTCATAAATCCATGCTGACTCTGCCTGACCGAATTTTGCTTTTCCAAATGTCCTGCTACTGCTTCTTTAATAATGGACTCCAACATCTTCCCAACTACAAATGTTAAGCTAACTGGGATAGTTTCCTGCTTTTTATTTGCCCTTTTTTTTTAAATAGCGGCGTTACATTTGCAGTTTTCCAATCTGCTGGGACCTCCCCAGAATCCAGAGAATTTTGGTAAATTACAACCAATCCATCCACTATCCCTGCCACTACTTCTCTTAAGACCCTAGCATGCAAGCCATCAGGTCCAGGGGATTTATCCATCTTTAGTCCTTTTATCTTACTGTGTACCACCTGATTGTGATTGTGTTAAGTTCCTCCCCCTATCCTTGACTATCCACTGTTGGAATATTGTTAGTGTCCTCTACTGTAAAGACTGATACAAAATATTTGTACAGAGTTTCTGCCATTTCCATGTTCCCCATTACTACTTCCCCGGTCTCGTCCTCTAAGGGACCAACATTTACTCTAGCCACTCTTTTCCTTTTTATATACCTATAGAAACTCTTGCTATCTGTTTTTATATCTCGTGCAAATTTACTTTCATAATCTATCTTCCCTTTCTTAATCCTTTTTTTAAGTCGTTCTTTGTTGGCTTTTAAACGCTTCCCAATCTTCTGTCCTCCCCACTAATTTTGGCCACATTGTACGCCCTTGTTTTTAAATTGGATACCATCCTTTATTTCTTTAGTTAGCCAGGCTGCCAGGCTTGCATGCCTGTGCAAATTTGGAGGCACACTTGTTATTTAAATTGATTGACAGTGTAGTATATATGATGAAAGCTATTATGGGAGTGGGAGGGAGAGGGATAATAACACCAGTAGAGGAATGACACATAATTCCAGCTAGACAGAATTCTGCAAGAACATTTTAGAAAACCATGCATCACCAATAAAGTCACATAATTTACTTATATTCTATAATCTCAACATTTTATGAAGGAGAAATAATAGGCAAAAAAAAAAATATTCCTGTAGAGTATTACGTTGGAGCTGTACACATGGCTGGTACAAAGTAAAGAACAAATGGGAGTGGGCCATCTCATGCTTCTTTCCATGATCCACTCAAGGCACTTGAGCATATAATCCCGGTTGAGAGAATGCTGCAGTGACTGAGGTGCAATCTTTTGGATTAAGCATTAAAAAGCGACCCCTCTGCCCTCTCAGATGAACATAAAAGATCCTATGACATTATTCAAAGAACAGCAGGGGAGTTATCCAAGTGACCTGGCCAATATTTATCCTTCAACTAACATTACTATTAAACACAAATTATCTGGTTGTGTTATCTTACTGCTGTTTGTGGGAAGCTGCTGACTACAAATTGCCTGCCATGTTTCCTTCATTGCAACAGCAATTACAATTCACAAAACACTTCATTGACTGTAAGCCCCTTTGCAAAGTCCTCAGATTGTGAAAAGCACTCTAGAAATGCAAGTCTTTTCCCATATAGTTGCCCAAGACATTTAATTTATACAAATGTTGGGAATTGGTAGGCAAGACAATGTCTGATGTAGTAGCCAATGCACCCCATCAAAGTACAATTAAATAACATGTTACAAAATTAGAATTTTTTTTAGCTTTAAGTGAGGCACAGTGAAAAATCTGGCCCATTCAAGAGAAAGTCAAGACACACTGCATATAGCATTGATTATGAATTAACCTCACTTAAAATCTCAAATAATAATCTGAAATAGCTTAGATGAAGAATGGGTGCACACAAACCTCCATGGACCTTAAGAGAGTGCAGCAATGTTAACTTGTTAGAAATGATCGGATCTCTGCACTCCCACCACCGCTAATAGCATGGAGTGAAGTTCATGGGCAAACTGCTCATAGAAAATCCAGGCATCGCTGATTACAGACAGTGGTGTTGGCGTGCCAGAGCCCATAAGATTATGGAGGCCAACCCATTGGTGTGCTACCCAAACTATTGGTGCATGAAGATAGCATGGGGTGAAAAAACAAACAATTTTAACTACATTTTCAAACTTTTCTTTATATAAAATTACTGAGCTGTTTGATGAACAGCATCATATTGCACCACTACATTCTGGTGCTGATTCTATTGCAGATCGCATTTGTGCTGAGCGAAGCCATGAATGATTTTGTTCAAAGAGTTGATATGATTTAGAATGCATTGACTGGAAGGGTGGTGGAAGCAGATTCAATAGTAACATTCAAAAAAGAATTGCAAGGCTATGAGGAAAGAGTAGGGGAGTGGGATTAATTGAATAGCTCGACCAAAGAGCCACACAGGCACAATGGGCAGAATGGCTTATTTCTGTGCAGTATCATGCTATGATTCTATGATTGAAGGTTCTGCTTTGTACCTTTCAGCACCAGAGGGTTTAGGAGAAAAATGCAATGCCTACAAATTGTTTTTCTTCATTGAGTTCATAATTTCACTTATTGCTGCAAGTTGCATGTATCTCTGGGTGCAGATAGTCTTAGCTGTTTCTATTACTACACATTGAAGAACAGCAGTCTAACTATATGTTAACTGATGTTAGTTCAGCATTTCACACATTCAGTGCAAGATCGTCAGAAGTTTTAACTGCAACAGACATGAAGCCAAACTGGTTTTAAAAAAAAAAAGTGTACCTGTTCTTTGTAACGATGGCCCCTCCCAGAACCATGATAGGGTTCCCCTTGTCATCACCTTCCACCCCACCAGCCTCCACATTCAATGGGTTATCCTCAGCCATTTCTGCCACCATAAAACATCTTCCCCCTCCCTTCCCCTTTTAGCATTCTGAAGGAACTGTTCCCTCTGAGACAATCTGGTCCACTCTTCAATCTTCCCAACACCTGCTCCACTTCCCACGCAAGCACAGGAGATGCAACATTTGCCCTTTCACACCCTCCCTTCCTACTGGTCAAGGCTCAATCAATCCTTCCAGGTGAAACAGCAATTTACTTGTACTTCTTTCAATTGATGAGATTGTATTCACTGCTCACGATGCTGTCGCCTCTGCATTGGGGAGTCCAAATGCAGATTGGGTGACTGCTTTGCTGAACACCTTCATTCAGTCTGCAAGCATGTCCCCCAAGCTTCCAGTCAGTTGCCATTTTAATTCTCTGCTCCACTCCCACTCTGACCTCGGCCTCCTACACTGTCCTAATAACATTTGAGGAACAGCACCTCATCTTTCGATTAGGCACTTGACTGCCTTCCAGACTCACTGAGTTCAACCATTTCAGATCATTGTCATGTATTCAAACATGTGTACTGATTGTACTATTGCATATGATGTGCCACCAGAGGGCAAATTGTTGGTTACCTGTACAGGTGTGCCAGGCCCAGTATAAAAGGCAGGCTACCATGTGCGATACTCACTCTGGAGTTACATTAAATGGACTAAGGTCACTACAGTTCAAGTACAATACATTGCTTCATGGAGTCATCAGAGCATCGAAAGACATTACAATTGGCGACGAGATTATGGACTTCCACGCGAAAATGGCTAACCTTGGTGCATTGCAGCAGTTCGCCGATGGTGATGATTGGGACGCCTTTGTGGAGAGCCTCGACCATTTCTTCACAGCAAACGACCTGGCTGGTGACAATCCGGCCAATCTGGCTGATAAGCGCAGAGTTATCCGGCTAACCAGTTGTGGGCCCACCGTCTATGGTCTCATCAAGGACTTGCTGGCGCCAGCGAAGACAACGACCAAGACATACGAGGAGCTTGTAACACTGATCCAAGAACTCAAACCCAAAGAGAGTATCCTCACAGCCAGACATCGGTTTTATACCCACTGAAGGCCCAAAGGCCATGAAATCGCAAAATATGCTGTAGACCTCAGGAGGCTGGTGGCACCGTGTGGTTTCGACGACCACCTCACCAAGTGCTGTGGGATATCTTTGTCATTGGAATCAGCCACGAGGGCCTTCTTCACAGGCTACTATCTGCGGATACCACAGTCACACTGCAGAAGGCCATCATCATGAGCCAGGCATTCACGACCTCGACCTGCGGGTCTAGACGGATGACTCAAACCCAGCAAGTACTGTACACAGACTGACGCCTTTTAGAGGCTGGATTGTAGAACATGAATCTCCTCAGGGGAGAGAGAGAGAACAGGCCCCCAAGTCGCTTAACTCAGAGTCCACTGAGGGGGGCTAATCGAGTAGCACCATGCTGGCATTGCGGAGGGAATCACAAGGCTCACCAGTGCCTTTTTAAGGACTACGTGTGTAAAGGCTGCAACAGAAAGGGCCACCTCCAGCAAATGTGTAAAAGAAATATGACTATGTTGAAGAAGAGTCTGCAGATGGCCATGAATCCAGCGCAGATTATAAAGCGATAGTCAGAGAGGTAGCTCAGCTCCACGATGAGGTGTATGGCATGTTTACCTGCACCACCGAATGTTTCCCGTTGAGGATGGAAATCGAGATAAATGACGTTCCAGTCTTCATGGAAGTGGACATGGAGGTGAGCCAGTCAGTAATGAATCAAGAAGCCTTTGAGAGGCTATGGGACAATCAGGCTGAACGACCCAAGTTGGTCCCGGTACAGGCAAAGGTGCGCACCTACACCAATGAACTTATCCCAGTCGTTGGTAGTGCAGATGTAAAGGTACTCCATGATGGCACAGTGCACAAGTTACCACTGTGGATTGTTGCAGGTGATGGACCAATGCTACTCGGAAGAAGATGGATGGAGAAGATCCATTGGAGCTGGGATGATTTCATCCCTCCAGCGATCAACGTCTCCCGCGCTCAGAGGCAAAGCAAGCCCTCACCTAAGGTTGGATCCAGCACCAGAGAGCAGACCAGCACAGCACCCGAGGCACAGACCGCTCAGCACAACTGCATGGAGATGATCCAGCTGAGACGACCCGAACGCACCTTCCAGGTTCCAGTGGCAGGACACCGGAGGAAAAAAAATCGGATCCAAAGGTGACTTCCCAGCCTCGGTGGCAGAACCCGGGGAGAAGAGGATCACAGCAGTCAACATTGCGGATGGGAGAAAAATAGCGCCCAAACCACGAGGTGATGCGCTGAAGAAAAAGATGCCAGCGGCCAGACCACAAGGTGCAGCGCTGATGGTGCAACAATTGGCACCTAGCGAAGAGGAGGATTGGGGAAAAGAAAGCAAGGCTCTCAAAGGAGGCCAGAAACCCACCACACTTAGAGACAGTTCCACATTCTCAATCAATGTAATGTAAAGCGTGTAATTGATGATCAGAGTTTCATACATGTAATAAGCAAAGAAAAGTTGTGCGATTGCGATCGGAGCTACAGTTTATTTACAATGAGTAATGAAACATTGTGAGATTTAGGATTTCAATCGCATTCAGTTAATGCAGTGGGCAAACACCCATCGGGAGCACACAGGTTCAGTGAACTACCCAATGCTGTAGCCTGCGTCCCTGGGATCAGAGTGATGCACCACGGAGTGTGGCCACAAGCAGCTAATATATACGAGCTGCAGGGCAAGGAGGCAACGATACCCTGCCCCTGATTGGCTCCACCTCTCAGGCACCCGATGGCACCATTCGCCACGAGCCTGAAAGAGCCTAAGGCGCAGCCCACAGACCCTGTTGCCACCAAGGCTATACCCGGGAACGAAGGGTCACCTACAATGTGTAGAATTTACCAATATCTCGCAAAGATTCCAGGTACCTTTCCCCTGCCGAGGAGAAGAATTCCTTTCTGGGCTATTAAAATGAGTTTAAAGGGGCAGACGAAGCCTGCGGGGGATAAAAGGGGATGCATTCATGGAGCCCCCCCACCCTGCCCCCCCCCCCCCCAGTGTTTGGACTCATAGGAAAAGGAATTCAAAATGGACCTAAATTACAGAAGCTGGAGATCCCCTAAACATCTATGGGAAAGAGCATATCAATTTTAAGATTCTACAACATTTTGGCTGCGAAAAAGTGTTATCAAATACAGGAGGTGGGGCCAAATTTGTGCATTAAGGACCCCAGGCTATTCACCCTCGAAGAGATAATCGAATTATCCAATCAAGCACATTGGAAATCATGGTCAAGAAACTGGGCAATCCTAAAACAATGCAAACCCAGTGATAGCACATTCTCACATTCTAATCGAGTTACTGCTCGAGCGACAAAGGAGACATTTGAAAATCAATGAACAGAACAGTTTAAACAGAGGCCAAGAGATTTGATGGGAGATAACGGAGCCTTTTTTGGGGGATAAATCTATCCCCCAGTTTTTACAAGGAAGGACGAAACAGAACACAGGATGAAGCAGAACAGAGACAGGCACAAGCAGCCAGAGTGAAGAAATGGATTCGTGAAGGAACCTACAAGAAATCGTCAAGGACTGACTAAGCATGAGGCCCACGAAATGGAAGGTTGTCAACAACCAAATTGACAAACCCGGGCTATCACAACCAGCGAAACGACCAAGCAAAACCAACTCAGCAAAAACCGAAGAATCGACATTTATTTCCACTCTACAATCTACTTCTGAATGGCCAACAGGTGAGAAATTACCTAAAGGGACTAACTAAAACCAAAGAAAGTGGGTACTTTTCCCATACATCCGAAACGCAACTTAGCGCATCAACGGACACACCCCAACTGAAGACTACGCAGTCCGAAGTCCTTTCCTCCGTCCAGGGTACGGCTTGCCTAGAAGGACAAGTGCAGCGAACCCCGAAAACATGATTCACTGGCAACTGTCCAAAGGGATTGGTGAGCATAGCCCCTGAACCCTGAGAGCTATAACTGAGTTAGTTAGGGGAATTGGAGGGGGGAGGCTGGGATAACTTGTGTAAATGTATCTGCATTCTCCTTTTTACTCCATTTAGAGTTTAAGCTGTATTCTTTTCCCCCCAGGCTGTACTTTGACAATTTATTCAATGTGTTGTACCCTTCAGTGTGTATTGGTCTGTGTGTGTTATTAAAGGTGTGCCTTTTACTTCTTTTTAAACACAATAAAGCCATGCCTGCTTCCTACCTTGAAACTGATTGTCTGTCCAAGTCTGTCACAGTCCCTTCATAATTCCAGTGTCTAGAACCAAGGGTATGGGAGCGATTCGGAACCGCTCATATAAGGTCAGAAGGGAAAGCTGACCCCCTGCAAACCACCCCTTACAAACAGTTCTCCCAAATGGGACTGGGACCAGCCAGGATCCCAAATTAAATAACGCCCAGGCAAGCGAGTCAGCAGTTCCCTGCGCACTACCAGACGACTGCTCCTCAGAGAGCAGCAGCGACCCGGGGCACAAGGAAAGGACAGGGAGGTCACAGGCATCTGTGAATCTGCCAGACGCCAAGAGCAACGGCAAAGGCCCTGAGAGCAGGCAACTTGAGCCAACCGGGTTCCCACTGCCAGCACTGGGCACCGCGCCACCACCAGACTACCTGGACACCATCCAACAGTTCTTGTACTAGTTTGTCCTCACGCACCGGTGCTGACACCAGCACTGATTCAATGTAAAGATCAAGTGTGTACCTCACTAGTCAAATGTACTTGCCTCACAACAGTACCACAAATGCTGTAAATGCAAATTTTTTTTCTGGACTTGAATATACATAAATGTAATGAGCCACCGGCATAATCTATATGTGGGGGGGGGGGGGCGAAGAGAGAATAGAGTGGTCATGGACGCACAAATAGAAACCACCAGCACCTCTACTGCCAATAAAATACCACCTCCTCACCCAAGATGGAAACGACCCTCCAAGGGTCAACCAGATAGAGCTAAAGATAGAGCTAAGCCCAGAGCACAGTCAATGCATGAAGGTGATTTGCACTAAGGATTTCGGGAGAGTGATAGAAACATAGAAAATAGGTGCAGGAGTAGGCCATTCGGCCCTTCTAGCCTGTACCGCCATTCAATGAGTTCATGGCTGAACATGCAACTTCAGTACCCCATTCCTGCTTTCTCACCATACCCCTTGATCCCCCTAGTAGTAAAGACTACATCTAACTCCTTTTTGAATATATTTAGTGAATTGGCCTCAACAACTTTCTGTGGTAGAGAATTCCACAGGTTCACCACTCTCTGGGTGAAGAAATTCCTCCTCATCTCGGTCCTAAATGGCTTCCCCCTTATCCTTAGACTGTGTCCCCTGGTTCTGGACTTCCCCAACATTGGGAACATTCTTCCTGCATCTAACCTGTCTAACCCCGTCAGAATTTTAAACGTTTCTATGAGGTCCCCTCTCATTCTTCTGAACTCCAGTGAATACAAGCCCAGTTGATCCAGTCTTTCTAGATAGGTCAGTCCCGCCATCCCGGGAATCAGTCTGGTGAACCTTCGATGCACTCCCTCAATAGCAAGAATGTCCTTCCTCAGGTTAGGAGACCAAAACTGTACACAATACTCCAGGTGTGGCCTCACCAAGGCCCTGTACAATTGTAGCAACACCTCCCTGCCCCTGTACTCAAATCCCCTCGCTATGAAGGCCAACATGCCATTTGCTTTCTTAACCGCCTGCTGTACCTGCATGCCAACCTTCAATGACTGATGTACCATGACACCCAGGTCTCTTTGCACCTCCCCTTTTCCTAATCTGTCACCATTCAGATAATAGTCTGTCTCTCTGTTTTTACCACCAAAGTGGATAACCTCACATTTATCCACATTATACTTCATCTGCCATGCATTTGCCCACTCACCTAACCTATCCAAGTCGCTCTGCAGCCTCATAGCATCCTCCTCGCAGCTCACACTGCCACCCAACTTAGTGTCATCCGCAAATTTGGAGATACTACATTTAATCCCCTCGTCTAAATCATTAATGTACAGTGTAAACAGCTGGGGCCCCAGCACAGAACCTTGCGGTACCCCATTAGTCACTGCCTGCCATTCTGAAAAATCCCCATTTACTCCTACTCTTTGCTTCCTGTCTGACAACCAGTTCTCAATCCATGTCAGCACACTACCCCCAATCCCATGTGCTTTAACTTTGCACATTACTCTCTTGTGTGGGACCTTGTCGAAAGCCTTCTGAAAGTCCAAATATACCACATCAACTGGTTCTCCCTTGTCCACATGATGTCATGTATTCAAACATGTGTACTGATTGCACTATTACATATGATGTGCCACCGGAGGGCACTGCAGTGGGAGACTTGTAGGTTACCTGTACAGGTGTGCCAGGCCCAGTATAAAAGGCAGGCCACCATGTGTGATACTCATTCGAGTTACATTAAATGGACTAAGGTCAATACAGTTCAAGTACAATACATTGCCTCGTGAAGTCATGATCAGAATATCTAAAGATATAACAATCATAACTCCTGTTTCCATTCTTTTGGACAGCAGGTGCTGCGAATTATTCTGCTACTGCCATTTACAGCTCCTCTGGAACCATCTTTTTTGTTTCTTTACTTGTCCCATTAGCACTCCCTTTTGCTCACACCATCGTTCTTTTTTGTCATTTAATCATTCCTTCCTTCCACTCGATCACAGACCTTCCCTTTGGTTCTTTCCTTTCCCTGCCTAAAATCTGTTACATCTCTAATGCTTGCCAATTCTATAAAAAGGTTAATGACTAAATGTTAACTCGGTTTTTCCCTGCACAGATGCTGCCTGATCTGTTGGTGTTTCCTGCATTTCCTGTTTTTATTTCAGATTTCCGGCATCCGCAGTATTTTGCTTTTTTGTTGGTAAAGGTGATGTTGTGCCCATTATCATTCACAGCTGCCTGCCATCGGTAGGTACCTGCACCAATAGGTGGAGATCGTGAGCATGCACCATCGCAGCAAGGCTAGACAGTCCAGTAGAGATGGCCCAGCCAGAGGGTGTGTGGGTACTAAGCTCTTCTACTCTCATGGAGAGAGTTAAAGTTGCTCGCTGTTCCTGTTGCAAGATGACTGCTTTAAAAATATTAAAACAATTTGCTGCCAGATCTTTGGTGGTCCAAGCCATTATGCTGGCCTGGACCCCCCCCAACTCACGCCCCCCCCACCCCAACGTCTCCCCCACAATCCTTGGTGGGTCACGGGATATATGTACCTCTGTGACTTATACTAAAGATATCTCTGAAGGTCTTTAGTGCAGGAACTTTCAACTTGAGTCCACATCTCCAGTCTTACTTGTCTTAGGAGATGGCCTTGTAAGCAGCAGATGGAAGCTTCATCTGTCCGGTGAAGGGAAAACCCTGGAATGGCTTTGGACTTTTGGGGCTATTATGATCTGGCTTAATCTAGAGAATGGAAATGAATGCAACATGATGTTTAGAATATTTAGAAAAGATAGAGTAGACAAAAGAAAGGAGTTATTGTAGCCTATGTGTCAGGGATAATTGGAAGGTAAAAAAAAAAAGTGTTGATCTTGTGGGAGGTAGAAATCTACAAAATCTATGTAGACATCACTAAAGCTAAGAAAAATCAAAGTTAAACACTGGGTGTATTTTATAAACCAACAGGTCAGCATGAGGACGACAATTTGTTCTGACAAGACAAGAATGGTATTTGAGAACAGAAAATAGTTACTTGAATAGAAGATTTCAATCAACAGCCATACATTACATTTACCAACTCTGACCCTAACCAACTTGGGAAAACGCAATGCATCAAAGTTGGTTAATATTTCTTGACCCAATTTGTCAAGGAAAGCACAGGAGGCAATTCTTATCTGGATCTGGTATTTGCAAATAACTCTGAATGCATTAGGAATGGAAATCACAGCACCCTGGGAGTCAGTGACCACAAAATAATACCGTTTAATGTCATCTACAAGTAAGAAATACCCAAGACCAGGAGCCAGGTAAATATTTTTTTTTTTAAATATAAAAAAGAGATAAATTCAAATCAAACAAGGGAACAACTAAAGCAAAAAGATCAGGTAAGTTGTTAAACACTTCAGTAGAAGACAAATAGAATACCTTTAAAGATACAAAGGTTGAATTTCTGTGGTGGTTCTCCTGATCGTCCAATGTAACTTTGGTGGAAGATCCGCTTAAACACCATTTATGCAATTTCTTCAGGCTTTCCACCGAAGTTACAGGAGAACCCCTGCGAAAATGAGAATGCAGGATAAATACATTCCCAAAACCAACACGCTCAGACAAAACAAACATGACCCAAAATGGAACAAATAAATTGTGAACAGGAGGAAAAATGTTGCATTGAGAAAGGAGATGTCACCTCCTATGAAGGACAAGAGATTGCAAAACCTTGTTTAAGTGGGAATCAGAGAGGCAGAGAGTCCAGGAAAAAGTATGGTAGCTGAGGCTAAACACAACAGTAACAGATGATTTCAGCACCAGAACAGCATATGGCAGTCAGAGAAGAGGTAAAATCCATAAATGAGGCAAACAGTCTGAGCTGAGAATGTGCACAAAAATAATAAATGTTCTGAATAAATATTTCCTCCAAGTAGTCACGGGATGACATAGCAGCACATCCTCTCCAAACAAGTAAAACCAATGACTGTTACAAATGAAATGGCAGTCCAAGCTAATAAGTCTCAAAAATTACAGATTCTCAGTGATTGATGATCTTAACCCAGGTAAAAGTCACCAGGGAAGAGATTTGTGAAACACTGACAATCATTATGAGGGAGGCATTGGTCATTGGAAACAAGCTAATATGATGCCCATATTTTAAAAAAGAATGCCATAACAGAGAGAGGCAACCATTAGTCTTACTTACATTCCATGTAAAATAATGGAATGGATCATCAGGTGTAACCTTGAGGCTTACCTTCATAACAATAACTGAGCAAACAGCAGTCAACATGGATACAGAGAGGAAAGGTGCTTCCTGAAAAAAATCCATGTTGACCAGGAAGTGACAACTTAAGTGCACTGTGGTAAGCCTCCTGGCATGTTTGGACTTCCAAAAGGCTTGTCTCAAAATTCTACATGAAAGGCTTTTAATTAAACCCAAAGCTGTGAGGACTCTGGGTAAACCCTGGGATGGATGAAAAACTGGTTGAAGGTCAAGAAACATTGAGCATTCATTGGAGGACCTATGTCAGAGTTGGGGAGAAATAATGAGTGTATTGCACCCACGCATATTAAAAGGAGTTAGGAAGAGATAGCAGAGACACAATATTAGTAAAGGAAATAGTGCCAGACAACTGGTGGACAGCTAATGTGATCCCGATATATAAAAAGGGAGATAGAACATGTCCAGGGAACTGTAGACCAATTAGCTTAATGTCAGTGGTAGGAAATGTTATATATGTAAACTTGTATTTACTCTGTACAGCCATCAGAGGGCTCATCCCCTGGAGTCCCAAGGGATCCCATAATCCCTTGGGAGCACAGGTATTTAAGGAGGCCTCACAGGTTGGAGAGGCGCTCTGGAGACCTGCAATAAAAGATTAAGGTCACACTTTACTTTGAGCTCACAGTGTTCAGTCTGACTCTTTCTCCATACACAACATGAAAGATAATGGAATCCTTACTCAAAGATGTAAAGAAAAACAGAGATACTGAATATAATAAATAGTCAGCACAGAGTCCAAAAGGGAAGGTCATGCTTGACGAACCTCATTTAATTCTTTGAAGTAACTGAAATGGTAGATGAGGATAATACAGTTAACTTAATATATTTGTATTTCCAAAAAGACTTCGATAAGGTATTGCGTAGTAGACTCATGACGAAGGTCAGAATATGTGGCGTCAGGGGACAACTAGCAGCATGGAAAGAAAGCTGGCTATGAAACAGAAAACAGAATCGGAGGTTTAAAGGGTGCACGAACTACTGTTTTTCGCCATTGAACTAAATTATTTGGATTAAGGAATCAGAAATACAATTTCAAAATTTTCAGATGAAACCAAATCTTGAAAGGGGGTGTAGAAGAGGACTGCGACAATATACCGGAAGTCATTAATAAACTTACAGAATGGGCGTGTAATTGACAAATGAACTTCAATACAAGTGTGAGGTAGTACATTTTGGTCGGAAGAATAAGGAGGCCATGTACTCTTTGGAAAATGTGTCTAAATGGGATCAGAAGGATACACAAATCACTAAGTGGCGAAACAGGTTAATAAGGTCATTAAAAAAAAGCAAAAACACTGGGGTTCATTTCTACAGGAATAACATTGAAACGCAGTAGTTATGTTAAATTTCTTGGTAAGACCACAGTTGGAGCACTGAACAGCTCTGATCTCCATATTATAAAAAGGAGAGAGAGGCACTGGATAAGGTGCAAAACAAATTTATATGAAACAGAAAACAGAGTAGGGTGTTAAAGGGTGCTCGGACCACTTGTTCTCCATTGAACTAAATTATTTGGATTAAGGAATCAGAAATACAATTTCAAAAGAGGCTATACCCATCAGGAAAGATTGAAAACCCTACAGCTCTTTTCTCTAGAACAGCAAAGTGAGGTGACCTGATAGAGGTTTTAAAATTATGAAAGGGTTCAATAGGGTAAACGCAGAGAAGATGTTTCCACTTGTGGGTGAGACCAGAACTAGGGGCCATATCATAGTCAGTAATAAAGAGGGGGGAGAGGAGAGGAGGGGGGGGGGGGGGGAGAGGAGAGGGGGGGGGGGGAGAGGAGAGGAGAGGGGGAGGAGGGAGAGGAGAGGAGGAGGGGGGGGGAGAGGAGAGGGGAGTGGGGGGGAGAGGAGAGGGGAGTGGGGGGATGAGGAGAGGGGAGTGGGGGGGAGAGGAGAGGAGAGGAGAGGGGAATGGGGAGAGGTGAGGGGGTGTGGCGAGAGGAGAGGGGGGGGTGGGGAGGAGAGGGGAGGGGGGGGGGGAAGAGGAGCGGGAAGAGGGGGGGGGAAGAGGAGAGGAGCGGAGCGGGAAGGGGGGGGTGAAGAGGAGGGAGAGGAGGGAGAGGAGGGAGAGGAGGGAGAGGAGGGAGAGGAGGGAGAGGAGAGGAGAGGAGTGGGGGAGAGTGGGGGAGAAAGGAGAGAGAGATTAACATGCTGGAGACAGTACAGAGAAAAACTACAATGCTGATTCTTAGTGACAGGTGTTTGACGAATAAAAAGACTGGAGAATCTTGTTTTTTTTTTGCCCAGAACAGAGGTGTCTGAGATGTGATCTTATGTGTTTGAGAGTGAAGGGTACAGAAAAAGTTAAACTGGAACAATCCTCAACCTGGAACGGTTTTATATTCCAATACAAGCCCCTCACCAACCACCCCCACCTCCCCTCACCACATTTGTTTCCTGAAATCTCAATTAGGTGTCAGCCTTGGTTCAATGGTAGCGTCAGTCAGAGGTCATGGGTTTAAGCCCCATAATCTAGGATGTCCCTTAATACTAACAGAATGCTGCACTGTCAGAGGTGACGTCTTTCAGATGAGATGCCAAATCAAGGCCCCTCTACCTTCTCAGGTGGACATAAAAGATCCCACAGCACTATTCAAAGAACAGCACGGGAGTTCATCCAGTGTCCCGACCAACATTTATCCCTCAAATGTCACTAAACAGATCATCTGGTAATTTACCTCATTGCGGTTTGGGAAACCTTGCATGTGTGCAAATTGGTTGTGAAGCACTGTGAAGTCCAGGTCATTAAAGGCACTATATAAATGCAAGTACTTCATTTTTAATGAATTTCAGAGTAGAATTAGGACACAGGTTCAAAATAGAGGAAGGTAATTTTAGGATACCAAGAAATTCCTCTTCACACAAAGAGTAACCATGTGTAAAAAAAAACTTCCAGATAAGAGTAGTGGAGGCAAAAATGCTGGAATAATTTATGAAACAATTAGATGTTACAATGGGGAGGTTAAATATTAGGATTTCCCTGGATTGCTGGATCACACAGCCTTCTTCATCCATAATTAACCTGTGATCTTACAGGTTTCAATATTTGATTAAAACATTTAGTAAGGATAACATACTGATGTTTTGGCAGTCAGGAAGTCAATTGATTATTGAATGACAGTTGAAATTTAGATATTTTCTCAAAGATTGGTAGATTTTTGTTTAATGGATCAATTTTTGTTTAGTTTATGAACGAACAAACAACAACCAGAAGACATAACATTTTCAGTTAAAGACATATCTGCCATGGTGTGCAGAGTAAGATGTCAGATCTGCTGTGTCTTACCAATCATGTTGCTGGTTCTCTATTCCTTGTTCTGTGTTGTTCTGTTCTTTGGTACATTATACAGCTACAGTTTTCATGCACATTTCAATGGTCATGCTAAGTTGGATGTAGTACTTGCCACCATTTTTCCAATTTGAAGTGTCAGGGCTATTTTTTTTTACTCCTTACTGGTGTCCAATTTTTTGCCTGGATGTCATGGTGTAAAATGCTGAACAAACAACTATAGTGGAGAACTATATGTATGTAAAAGAGTTGATGACTTGATAATCTCTCGATTACTAGTTCTAACTGAAAGGTGCTTAATTAGTTAACCAAGACTTTTGAAGTTTCTATAGGTATGTAAAAAAAGGAAGGGATTAGCAAAAGAAAACGTCGGACCAGTACAGGCAGAGACAGGATACATTTTAAATGGAGAATAAGGAAATGGCAGAGACATTAAACAAATACTTTGCATCTGTCTTCATGAAAAACACCATCACATTCTGGAAATAGAGGGGAACTAAGGATCTAGTGAGAATGAAGAACTTAAAGAAATTAGTATTAGTAAAGAAATAGTACTGGAGAAATGAATGGGACTAAAAGCCGATAAATTCTCTGGACCTGATGGACGACATCCTTGGGTTTTAAAAAGAGATGGTTACAGAAATAGCGGATGCATTGGTTTTGATCTTACCGAATTCCCTAGATTCTACAATGGTCGCATAGATTGGATGGTAGCAAATGTAATCCCGCTATTCAAGAAAGTAGGGAGAGAGAAAACAGGGAACTCCAGGCCAATTAGCCTGACATTAGTAGTAGGGAAAATGCGAGAATCCATTCGGAACATGATAACAGAGCATTTAGAAAATCATAATTGGGCAGAATCAACACCGATTTATGAAAGGGAAAATCATGTTTGACAAATTGAGGTTGCAACTAGCAGGGTAGATAAGGAGGAACCAGTGGATGCAGTGTACAGGTTGAATCTCCCTTTTCTGGAACTGGCCTGTTCTGGATAAGAGATTTTGGATGGTGCAGGTACTGAGCAAGGGGATATCAGGGCTGGCTGGCTTGGGGCTGGGAGTGCGGGCAGAGGGATCATTGGGGGGAGGGGGGTGTGCGCGTGGATCACGGGGTCAGGCCAGCGATTGCGGGGAAGGACTTCAATTTGTTCATGTCCGAGTTCTGCGCATGCGCCATCCAGTGGCCGGGAATGGTTTCTGGCCAAGGGGTGGTTCCGGATAAGGGAGTTCTAGATAAGGGAGGTTCAACCTGTATTTGGATTTTCAGAAAGGATTTAATAAGATGCCATACAAGAGGTTATTACACAAAGTTAGAACTCATGGAATTGGGGGCAATATATTAGCATGGATCGAGGATTGGTTAATGGACAGAAAACAGTAGGAATAACCTGGTAATTTTTGGGTTGGCAGGCTGTAATTAGTGGGGTACTGTACCTACAATCTAGATTAATGACTTAGATGCAAGAATCCAAAATTGCTGAGGATACAAAGCTAGGTGGGAAAGGTAGCTGTGAGGAGGACACAAAGCACATGCAAAGGGATCTAGACAGGTTAATTGAGTGGACAGGAAAATGGCAGATGGAATGTATTGTGGCGAAATGTGAAGTTATCCACTTTGGTAGGAAAGCTAGAAAGGCTGACTTTTTTTTTTATATAAATGGTGGAAGATTGGAAAATTTTGGTATTCAGAGGGACCTGGATATCCTTGTACACAAAGCATTGAAAGTTAACATGCAGGTACAGCGAACAATTCAAAAAGCAAATGGTACGTTCACTTTTATTACAAAAGTACTGGAGTACAAGAGTAAAAATGTCTTACTGCAATTATACAGGGCCTTGGTCAGACCACACCTGGAGTACTGTGTACAGTTTTGGTCTCCTTAATCAAGGAAGGATATGCTTGCCTTACAGGGAGTGCAACAAAGGTTCACTAGACTGGTTCCTGGGATGGGATGTGGGAGCGGATTGTCCTGTGAGGAGAGTTTGAGGAGAATAGGCCTATATTCCCTAGAATTTTGAAGAATGAGAGGTAATCTCATTTAAAAGTATAAAATTTTTCAAGGGCTCAACAGGGTAAATGTTTCCCCTGGCTGGGAAGTCTAGAACTAGGGGTCAGTGTCTCAGAATAAGGGGTCGGCCACTTGGGTCTGAAATGAATAGAATTTTCTTCACTCAAAGGGTTGTGAATCTTTGGAATTTTCTATTCCAGAGGGCTATGGATGTCCATTCATGGAGTATATTCAAGACAGAGATCAATAGAGTTTTGGATATTAAGGGAATCAAGAAATATGAGGATAGTGCAGGAAGGTGAAGTTGAGGTCGATGATTAGCCATGATCTTATTGAATGGCGGAGAACACGAAGGGGCCAAATGGCCTACTCATGCTCCTATTTATGTTCTTAGTGATTACTGACAGCAGAACCCGATGGAAAATGGTGGGGCAAAACTGTGAAGACGTAAAAAAGTGGCTTGACAAAGACTGTAGTGATGTGGACCACTGAAATCTTAATCCAGACAGGTGAAAGTGCATCAATTTTGTGGTTTTCTTCACCCAGAGACTTCATCCTGGCCAAGGTAATGGGAAGTTTTAATGTAAACACAGTTATGTACATGTTCATCAACTCCTCTTCCCATCTCTGGGCAGCAGCACTAAGTCTCAGTATTAACCTATTTTTGTAGGCACAAGCAAACACCAAAATAATTAAAGTCACTTAGCCAGCACGGGTTCGACGGGCCAAATGGCCGCCTTCTGTGCTGTAACCATTCTATGATTCTACGATTCTATGATCTCACAATTATCTTCTTTCTTCCTCCACTGCATTCACTGTCCAAAGAAAACAAATAGGTAGTTCACCTGCCACTCTTTGCTCCTCCTCTTACCTAGTCCTTCCTCTCATCATTCTTCAACATATCGTTGTGGTCAAGAAAAATTTTTTTTTCTCTTCTCCACAATTGTAGAAATAAGCAAGAGATGGTCTCTTGCTTTCTTTCTGCTCCGATAGACTCCAACAAGTTATCATCTTGTACAGGTTGATAGGGTGGTATTGGGAAGCAACCCCTGGGATGAGGGGGGTGCCACCTGGCGACCTGCTCAAACTACAAGTGAATGTTATTCAACAATTCTGAAATCGGCATTGAAAGATTTGATATCTTCCAGATTTGAGCAAACTGATGGACTCTTTGTGGATGTATTTCCTAGTCACATCATCATAGGCAGTCCCTCGAAATCGAGGAAGACTTGCTTCCACTCAAAGTGAGTTCTCAGGTGACTACAGTCCAATTCAGGAATTACAATCTCTGTCGCAGGTGGGACAGACAGTGGTGGAAGGAAGGGATGGGTGGGGAGTCTGGTTTGCCGCACGCTCCTTCCGCTGTCTGCATGCTCTCGGCGACGAGACTCGAGGTGCTCAATGCCCTTCCAGATGCTCTTCCTCCACTTAGGGCGGTCTTGGGCCAGGAATTCCCAGGCACCGGTGGGGATGTTGCACTTAATCAAGGAGGCCGAGGATGCCCTTGAAGCGTTTCCTCTGCCCACCATGGGCTCGCTTGCCATGTGGGAGTTCAGAATAGAGTGTTTGCTTTGGGCGTCGTGTCGGGCATGCGGATGATGTGGCCCACCCAACGGAGCTGGTCGAGTGTGGTCAGTGCTTTGATGCTGGGGACGTTGGCCTGATCGAGAACACTGATTTTGGTGCATCCATCCTCCCAGTGGTGTTGCAGGATCTTGCAGAGGTGGTGGTACTTCTCCAGTGCTTTGAGCTGTCTACTGTACATGGTCCACATCTCTGAGCCATATCGGAGGGCAGGTATCACGACTGCCCTGTAGACCATAAGCTTGGTGCCAGATTTGAGGTCCTGGTCTTCAAAAACGCTATTCCTCAGGCGACCGAAGGCTGCGCTGGCACACTGGAGGCGGTGTTGGACCTAATCATCGATGTCTGGCCTTGCTGATAGTAGGCTCCCGAGGTATGGAAAATGGTCCACATTGTCCAAGGCCACGTCGTGAATTTTGATGACTGGGGGGCAGTGCTGTGTGGCAGGGTCAGGTTGCTGGAGGACCTTTGTCTAACATGTTTAGTGTAAGGCCCATGCTTTCGAACGCCTCAGTAAAGATGTTGACGATGGCTTAGAGTTCGGCCTCTGAACTTGCGCAGACGCAAGAATCGTCCGCATACTGCAGTTTGATGACAGAGGATGGGACGGGCTTGGATCTAGCCCGGAGTCGACGAAGGTTGAACAAGGCATCAGCAGTATATAGAATCCCTAGTCACCTAGTTGCGTGCGTGCATGCACTTTAGAGACAAGTCCCTTATCAAGTGTCTGACATGTTTAACTTTGCAATTGATTGAAGGCAGACTGATCCAGCCAAAGCACTGAAGATGAGCTGCTAGGCATAATGTTGTTTTAAACCTTAATAAAAGTTGTTCCGGTTTATTCAAAGTTTTACCTTCAAGTTCTGCTGGTTAAAGTAATAACCTTTAGTGCAGAACATTATCAAAGACTTTTTGGGAGTCAAGATATAAAACATACAAGTTTTTCCCAAAGCCATTCCTCAAAGAAGTCAAGGTTACATCAACAGAACCTTAGCCTTCTGAACTTGTGTTGACTGCTGTTAACTATATTTATCTGCAACTTGCCCTGGAGAAGAAAACCCATTATTTTTACCAATATCATAACTTAACTGCTCGGTCTGTAATTGCCTGGGACTCCTTTGTCACCCTTATCAAAAATGTTAGCTTCATTTCCAATCTAGCAGCCCCTCCCCAACATTCAACTCTCATTGTTTGAATGATATATTTACCATAGCCATAAAACTATGGAAGACCAAAGCCAGTGTCAGACCCTGCCACAAATTTTGTTCCCTCGCCACCAACTCCATCCCTCTCCCTGGCAACTGTCTGAAAAAGATTGTTCAGAACTTTGGTGTCAGTATTCCCCCCTTCCCTCTTCATCCTGCAACCACCCCCCTGCCCACCATCCAAAACTCTGTTGCCTGTATCCTAACTTGCACCAAGTCCTGTTCACTCACCCCTGTGCTTACTAACTACATTGGCTCCCGGTTGAGCAACACAGATTTTAAAATTCTCATCCTGGTTTTCAAATCTCTCCATGGCCTTGTCCCTCGATTTCTGTAACCTCCTCCAGCCCTACAACCCTCCGAGATATTGATGCTTCCCCAATTCTGGTCTCTTGCACATACCCAAATCATCATCATAGGCAGTCCCTCAGAGTCGAGGATGACTTACTTTCACATTAAAAATGAGTTCTCAAATGACTGACAAGTCCGATGCGGGAACTGCAGTCTCTGTCGCAGGTTGGACACATTGGTTGAAAGGACGTTGGTTGAAGTGCCGGTTTGTTGAAGTGCTTGGTTTGTCATCATGTGCTCCTTCCGCTGTTTGCGCTCGATTTCCACTTGCTCCTGACGAAAAGGTTTGAGGTGTTAGGCGGCTTCCCCAATATCTCATGTGGCTTGGTGTCAAATTTTGTTTGATAACGCTCCTTTGAAATGCCTTGGGATGATTTACTGTGTTAAAGCTTGGGACTACCTCAAACGTAGTAATCTCAGGATTGCTACCAGTGCCACGTGCAAGTCAGAGTAGGAATCGCAGGATAGCTCAGATGAATACGTGGCTTGAGGAGTGGTACAGCAGGGAGGGATTCAACTTCCTGGGACATTGGAACCAGTTCTGGGGGAGGTGGGACCAGTACAAATCGGACGGTCTGCACCTGGGCAGGACCGGAACCAATGTCCCAGCGGGAGTGTTCGCGAGTGCTGTTGGGGAGGAGTTATACTAATACTGCAGGAGGATAGGAACCTATGCAGGGAGACAGAGGGAAATAGAATGGGGGCAGAAGCAAAAGATAGAAAGAAGAAAAGTAAAAGTGGAGGGCAGAGAAACCTAAGGCAAAAAGCAAAAAGGGCCACCTTACAGCAAAATTCTAAAGGGGCAAAGTGTGTTAGAAAGACAAGCCTGAAGGCTCTGTGCCTCAATGCGAGGAGTATTCGGAATAAGGTGGACGAATTAACTGCGCAGATAGTAGTCAACGGGTATGATATAATTGGCATCACGGAGACATGGCTCCAGGGTGACCAAGGCTGGAAACTCAACATCCAGGGGTATTCAACATTTAGGAAGGATAGACAGAAAGGAAAAGGAGGTGGGGTGGCATTGCTGGTTAAAGAGGAAATTAATGCAATAATAAGAAAGAACATTAGCTTGGATGATATGGAATTGGTATGGGTGGAGCTGTGGAATACCAAGGGGCAGAAAACGCTAGTGGTAGTTGTGTACAGACCACAAAACAGTAGTAAGGTTGGCGACAGCATCAAACAAGAAATAAGGGATGCATGCAATAAAGGTACAGCAGTTATCATGGATGACTTTAATCTACATATTGATTGGGCTAACCAAACTGGAAGCAATGCGGTGGAGGAGGATTTCCTGGAATGTATTAGGGATGGTTTTCTAGACTGGATGATGTGCAATGAGAAAGGACTAATTAGCAATCTTGTTGTGCGAGACCCTTTGGGGAAGAGTGACCATAACATGGTAGAATTCTTTATTAGGATGGAAAGTGATAGTTAATTCAGAAACTAGGGTTCTGAACTTAAGGAAAGGTAACTTTGATGGTTTGAGGCGTGAACTGGCTGGCAAATGATACTTAAAGGGTTGACAGTGGATAGGCAATGGCAAATATTTAAAGATCACATGGATGAACTTCAGCAATTGTACATCCCTGTCTGGAGTCAAAATAAAACAGGGAAGGTGGCTCAACCGTGGCTAACAAGGGAAATTAAGGATAGTGTCAAATCCAAGGAAGAGGCATATAAATTGGCCAGAAAAAGCAGCAAACCTGAGGACTGGGAGAAATTTAGAATTCAGCAGATGTGCACAAAGGGTTTAATTAAGAGGGGGAAAATAGAGTATGAGAAGAAGCTTGCCGGTAACATAAAAACTGACTGCAAAAGCTTCTATAGATGTGTGAAGAGAAAAAGATTAGTGAAGACAAACGTAGGTCCCTTGCAGTCGGAATCAGGTGAATTTATAATGGGTAACAAAGAAATGGCAGACCAACTGAACAAATACTTTGGTTCTGCCTTCATTATGGAAGACACAAATAACCTTCCGAAAGTACTAGGGGACTGAGGGTTTAGTGAGAAGGAAGAGCAGAAGGATATCCTTATGAGGCGGGAAATTGATGGGATTGAAGGCCGATAAATCCCCGGGGCCTGATAGTCTGCATCCCAGAGTACTTAAGGAAGTGGCCCTAGAAATAGTGGATGCGTTGGTGATCATTTTCCAACAGTCTATCAAGTCGGGATCAGTTCCTATGGACTGGAGGGTAGCTAATGTAACACCACTTTTTAAAAAGGGAGGGCGAGAGAAAGCGGGTAATTATAGACTGGTTAGCCTGACATCAGTGGTGGGGAAAATGTTGGAATCAATTATTAAGGATGAAATAGCAGCGCATTTGGAAAGCAGTGACAGGATCGGTCCAAGTCAGCATGGATTTATGAAGGGGAAATCATGCTTAACAAATCTTCTGGAATTTTTTGAGGATGTAACTAGTAGAGTGGACAAGGGAGAACCAGTGGATGTAGTGTATTTGAACTTTCAAAAGGCTTTTGACAATGTCCCACACAAGATATTGGTGTGCAAAATCAAAGCACATGGTATTGAGGGTAATATAGTGACGTGCGCAGAGACCTGGTTGGCAGACAGGAAGCAGAGAGTCGGGATAAACGGATCCTTTTCAGAATGGCAGGCAGTGACTAGTGGAGTGCCGCAGGGCTCAGTGCTAGGAACCCAGCGCTTTACAATATACATCAATGATTTGGATGAAGGAATTGGATGCATTATCTCCAAGTTTGCAGATGACTTGAAACTGGGTTGCGGTGTGAGCTGTGATGGGGATGCTAAGAGACTGCAGGGTGATTTAGACAGGTTAGGTGAGTGGGCAAATGCATGGCAGATGCAGTATAATGTGGATAAATGTGGGGGGCAAAAACTGAATGGTGGCAGATTAGGAAAAGGGGAGGTGCAACGAGACCTGGGTGTCATGGTTCATCAGTCATTGAAAGTTGGCATACAGGTACAGCAGGCGGTAAAGAAGGCAAATGGTATGTTGGCCTTCATAGCTAGGGGATTTGAGCATAGGAGCAGGGAGGTCTTACTGCAGTTGTACAGTGCCTTGGTGAGGCCTCACCTGGAATATTGTGTTCAATTTTGGTCTCCTAATCTGAGGAAGGATGTTCTTGTTATTGAGGGAGTGCAGTGAAGGTTCACCAGACTGATTCCCAGGATGGCCGGACTGACATAGGAGGAGAGACTGGATCAACTGGGCCTTTATACATTGGATTTAGAAGGATGAGAGGGGATCTCACAGAAACATACAAGATTCTGACGGGACAGGACAGGTTAGATGCGGGTAGATTGTTCCCGATGTTGGGGAAGTCCAGAACCAGGGGACATAGTCTTAGGATAAGGGGTATGCCATTTAGGACTGAGATGAGGAGAAACTTCTTCACTTAGAGTCGTTTACGGCAGGGAATTCCACAGTTTGAGTGTTGTTGATGCCAGTTCATTGGATATATTCAAGAGGGAGTTAGATGTGGCCCTTACGGCTAAAGGGGTATGGAGAGAAAGCAGGAAAGGGGTACTGAGGGAAAGATCAGCCATGATCTTATTGAATGGTGGTGCAGGCTCGAAGGGCCGAATGGCCTACTCCTGCACCTATTTTCTATGTTTCTATGATTTACTATGTTAAAGGTGATTTATAAATACAAGTTGTTGTTGTTGGAGGATTATTCCATGGCATTATTCAAAGGTGAGCAGGAAGTCCTCCCCGTGTCCAAGCAAGGTTTCTCCCTCAAGCAATTAACAACAAAAAAATATATTAACTGGTCATTGATTGCTGTTTGTGGGTGTTTCTATATGCAAAATAGCTGCCATGCTTTTCTATATTACAATCACTGCACATCAGAGTAATTCATTGTATGTGTAGCAGTTGAATACATTTGAGAGTCATGACAAGGTTCTATATAAAGGCAAATGTTTTGTTTTGATTTTCTCAGATGACATGTCATTACCTCACAAATAACTGCTATTAATTCAGCTTCTTTATTTTGTTGGAATCAACAAATTCTCCAAGGCAAAACCTCCAAAATTGGAATTAGGATTCAGTGTTTCTCTCGTATCATTTTAAACAATGCAACAGACAAAAACTAATCGAAGCAGATGCTATACATTGCGTTAGGTCATGCATACTCTGCAGATATTGGGCCAAAAAATTACAGTCAGAGGCTTTCCATGGGCGGGTGCCTCCAACCGAAATGTTAACAAAAATATCTGGTGGTCCTGAAGGAACGTAGACTTGCGCTCCGAGGCCCAGCTGCGCAGTCCAGCGTAGGGACCCACATGTTCCAGGAGCGTATGTGCATCCTGGGATCACGTGGGCTTGGACCACCAATCACAATGTAGTATTCTCATTGATAGCAATGGGAGCTCCGAGCTTCCATTACCATCAATGAGAATGCCCCTTAAAATCACATAAGACACGAACATAAATTTAAAAAACACTAAATATAGAAATTGCATTAAATTAAATGTTTGAGAAAAATGCTTTTTTGACATTTTTGAGAAAGTGTGTTAAAAATAAATTTACCTTCGTAGACAAGGTTTTTAAATATAAAAATAAGTCAACATTTATTTTTTTCTATTAAAACTCAAACTGGTAATAGTCGGCCTTATGCTTGCTTTTACCAGGCATAAGAGTTTGAAGGACATTCGCTGGGCAAATAACCCAAATCTCTGCCGGCAAAGGCGCTTCTCCCAGGGATACATTTTTTAAAAAATTATAGTTAGCAAGTGCCGGAATTCCGCGCATGCGCATTGCGCAGCGAGAACCGACACTTGCGGAGCATCTACGGGTGCGTGCGCACATCGTACGCGTCCGTAAAGTTCGCGATTTTTGGCCTATTACTTCTCATGCTGGCAGTAAAGTAACACTTCTGTCGGCAAGATTTCACTACCTTTACCAAATCTGCTCCAAAACAATGCAACAACCTTTATTGTAGTTCACTGTAGTATTTAAACTGCTTGCATCCTTGAGAAACAGAAACTTGTGTTGTCCTCAATTTGCCTCTGCCAAAGCAGTTCAGCAAAAAGTAAAAGTAGAAAGCTTCTTGGTCAGACAGTCTCCAAGTTGGAAGCTAACAATCAATACCAGTATTGTCTACTATGGTTGCAATGTCTACTGCAACAGACTCTCACCCTCTCGTACGGCACAAGGGGTAAGCCATTTAGGACTGAGATGAGGAGAAACTTCTTCAGAGTGTTGTTAACCTGTGGAATTCCCGACCGCAGAGTGTTGTTGATGTCAGTTCATTGGATATATTCAAGAGGGAGTTAGATATGGCCATTACGGCTAAAGGGGTATGGAATGAAAGCAGGAAAGGGGTACTGAGGTGAAGGATCAGTTATGATCTTAGTGAATAGTGGCGCAGGCTCGAAGGGCCGAATGGCCTACTCCTGGACCTATTTTCTAATGTTTCTATGGCATCAATCTTAAACAATTGGTTTTATTTCTGTCACAGCAAAGTAATCAATATTAAGTTTCGAACACCTAAATTATCTGTGCATTCAACACATTAGGAAGGAACAGGGACAGGATATTTAGCCTTTTCCACCATACAATTAGATCATGGCTGATCGGCACCTAAACTCCATATTGAACAATCCACCAAAACAGAGGTGACTCAGTTGTTTTGGATGAAATGGTCTGTGTACCAGCCTGTACTATGGATTGCTTTCATTCAAGAGAAGTCAAATTAACATGGATTTTGCTCGAAAATGCAGTTTCCAGAAATCATTTACAGATTCTTAAGTATTAAAATAGTCATATGACATAAACCAGACTGATGAGATATGTTGCACAGATCCCTGTGTTTGCGGTTAAAGAAGGGACACCATTAACACAAAATGTTCAAATGATCAAAAATCCAGTACTGCAATACTACCATTGAGTGTGACTGTTTTGATTTTTTTTTTGGGAAGTCTCCAATTGGCAGGCTGGATGCAATGCTGTTAACCATCCATGACTTCTCCAGTGACGAGGCGAAGATTTGAGATTTTTCTTGCACGACCCAAAGGATGAGAAACCCAATGCCAATCAATCATTTACTAACATACTGGATAAAAGAACATTTAAAAAAATTAATTTCCAGCAAAATTTAACATTTTTATATTGCCAATTCAGCTGACAAAAAGTTTAAGTGCAAAATGAAACTTACATTTTATGGTTTTAAAATACTTCAAGTAATTGGGCAAACTTGCACATCAAGTTGTTATTTAGCCAAGATGGGATACAAATGAGCAGAGTGTATTCAAAGCATTCCATGTAACCGATACGCTCACATATGCATGCACATCAAACTGCTAGAGAATAAAGGAATTGATAACAGGCTACTTTAAATCATTTTTAAAATAGTATATTTTAGAAGAATGCAGTTTTTCTAAATATAAAATTGTTCAATCTTTTAATAACTGTACTAATACCTTAAAAAGCCGAATCACTGTTACCCAGCATGTCCTGCTCTGCTCATCGTCTGCACAAAATAACTTCAAGTCTCTGGTACCTGCCGATTTGTGAAGCTGGAAGGTCACAGCAGATTGGTTAGGATTAATGCATACATTAACACTAACACCTGTTGGAATTAAAAATCACTGAAATTCCCCTCAATGAAAGCCTGGCAATTACATTTGGTCTTATCCCCTTCAATCCATTATTGTTTCGTTAACAGATACTATGCACAGTTACTCCCGACAGACTGCAGAAAAGCATTTTCTGAAAATTGATGGACAAGTTTAGCCTGCAGTTAGCATTGTATCTCAAAACATTACACAATGCAAAAGGGCCAATAGTTTATCTTTTGTTCCAGTTTAGAAAAGATATACATGCCCAAATTACATGACAGCTATTCATAGTTGGAACAGGAAAAAGGTGTACCTTGATACAGAATCCAAAATTTGTTGGAGCTCCGTACATCTTCCTCCCTGATAAGAGTGTGTAAACATTGCTTTCACTGAATTCAGCAACAAACTGTAAATGTCTTGGTTCCTGTGATGATAGGAAAACAGTCAAATATTAATACACAAATAAGAACATTTCAAATGACAAGGAAACCTGTCCTCAGTTCATTTTTTTCATTCAACCTGTAAACAATGATTAGGGCCATTAAATGGTAAGTACAGGAGAAGTAATCACACTTTAATGAGGTGCAAAGAGCTTACTGAATTGCCTGAAATAGCTGACGTGCTGAATAAGTTGTAAGTGGCACCTTTGTAATTGATTCTAATGGTGATGCAAAATGCTTATTGTTAATTGGATTGGATAGACAATTGCCTGCTATAAGTGTGGGCAGCATAAGTGGTTGGGAACGCAATATAAAATGGCGAAGGATGCATGGTTTCGAAACAGGAGGATATAAGAGGGCCAAGTTTCGGCCTGAGTTGCTCCTGTTTTTTTGGAGCAACTGGTTTAGAATGGAGTATCTTAGAAATTTGAATTCTCGGCATTTAGTTTGCACCAGTTCTAGTCAGTTAGAACAGTTTCACTTTGGAACAGAATTTTTTTTCCAAAAGGGGGCGTGTCCGGCCACTTACGCCTGTTTTCAAAGTTTAGGCAGTGAAAACTTACTCCAAACTAACTTAGAATGGAGTAAGTGAAGATTTTTGTACGTTCGAAAAAACCTTTTGACGTTAGAAAATCAGGCGTAGGTTACAAATTAGGCGTCGGGAATTGGGGGGGGCTTTAAAGGGAAGTTTACAAACATTAAACACTTCAGTTTTACAAATAAAGAGCCATCATCAATAATAAATTATAAATACATCAATAAATCAATCAAAAAAAATTAATAAAAAATATTTTAAAAATTTATCAATAAATAAAACATTTCCTACTTACCGATTGCAGCACCAGGAGTCCTCCAACAGTGTGCTGGGACGGCCCCCCAAGTGTGTCTCTGTCAGTGTCTCTATCTCTCTCTGTCTGTCTGTGTGTGTGTTTCTGACAGCGAGAGAAGGGAGGGAGGGAGAGAGGAGGGAGGGAGAGGAGAGGGAGGGAGGGAGGGAGGGAGGGAAGGAGAGGGGAGAGGGGGAGGGAGGAGGGAGGAGGGAGGAAGGAGGAAGGAGGGAAGGAGAGAGGGAGGGAGGGAGGGAGAGAGGGAGAGAGGGAGGGAGGGAGGGAGGGAGGGAGGGAGGGAAGGAGAGAGGGAGGGAGGGAAGGAGAGAGGGAGGGAGGGAAGGAGAGAGGGAGGGAAGGAAAGGCGAGAGGGAGGGAAGGAAAGGAGAGAGGGAGGGAAGGAGAGAGGGAGGAGGGAGGCTGAACGGCCAGGCCCAAGACTTCGGGCTGGATTTACAGTTAGGTGGCGTCGGGTCTCGGGGGTAGAGTTGCGGAGGTCCGGGGAGGGGGGGGGAAAAAAAGAGTCGTGGAGGTTGGGGGAGGAGAGAGAGTCCCGGAGGGGGGGGCACGGAGGTCAGGTCGAGTCCGGGGGGGGGGGGGGGGGGGGGGAAAGAGAGAGATGAAGCGGAGGACGGGTTAGCAGGGGGAAGCAGAGGTCGAGTCGTGGGGGGGGGAGAGAAAGCCGGGGTCGGGTGGGAGGAGCCTTTTCCACGCAGCCCCAGTGAGGCCATTCGGCCAGGGCTCGGGGCTGCGTGTTTCGGGCCCCTCCCACAGTTTTGGGCGCCTGGAGCTACTGCACATGCGCGCCCACAGTAGCGTGCATGTG
The DNA here is from genome assembly GCF_044704955.1 of Pristiophorus japonicus. Lineage (NCBI taxonomy): Eukaryota > Metazoa > Chordata > Chondrichthyes > Pristiophoridae > Pristiophorus > Pristiophorus japonicus. Next base: position 88,088,731 of record NC_091979.1, on the reverse strand, counting down.
CAGAGGTCTCGGCACTGTTTTCAGCGCAGGGACCTGGTTCCTGCCCCAACAGCTCGTGCTGCGCCGCATCCAGCTCCAGAGGAGCTGCAGGGAGCCAGAAAATAGGTAAGTTTTTTTTAGGCGCACTTTGTGGCGCGAAAAACAGGCATCCAGGTCCTGGCTGGGCCGTTTTAGGCGTGGCCCAAAACTTGGGCCCTGTATCTTTTAGGTATTCATTTCATGCAATGTTTGGGGTATATATGCCACTGCTAATTGTAGTTTGAAAAATCAAGCTTCAATTTCTGATGGTATGACTGCACATTTTACTCTAAGTATTTGCGAGAACATGCATCGAGGTCAATCCATTTAAACATTGCGTGGTGCTCCTGGGAATTAGTTGCAGACATTCAAGTCTACAAAATGTGCAGATGTTTTTGCAAGAAAATTATTTCAATGTACAGTGATGTAATGGTTATTATTGTGTTCCTAACACAGATGAGGCTGCACACAGGGAAGTTAAAGTAACAGTGACTTCAGCCTTTAATAAGACACTCCAGAGTGAGGAACAGGCCTTAGGGGCCGGCTTATATACAGTGCTCCCAAGGGATGCTGGGATCCCTTGGCACTTCAGGGGGATGCGCTCCCTGGTGGCGGAACATGGGAGTGCATGCTTTACAGATACACAACATCACTCCCCCGCCAAAGTTAGTGAAAACTATTAACAAGGTGAGGCGGTCGGGAGCCTTTCTTTCCCTGGTGGACTGCCTTGGTACAAATGTCTGTTCTGGTGTGTTGGCTGTGCACTCACTGGGCTGGCGTGTTGTTGGCCCTGCAGGGCTGCTAGGTGAGCCTGGCCTTGCTGGGCTGTTGGGCGTGATGGGTTTGATTTCCTGGTCTGGCATGGTGTCGTTGATTCGAAAAAGGTGGTGTCTGCTGTGGGTTGGTCAGGGCAGTCTGTGAACCGTAGCCTCGTTTGGTCCAGGTGTTTTCTGCAAATTTGTCCATTGTCTAGATTGACTACAAACATCCAATTCCCTTCTTTAGCTATCACTATGCCCGCGATCCACTTGAGACTCTGGTTTTAAGTGTCCTTTTCATGAGTAGCTCAGCCGGGGGTAACCCTGTAAGCGAGTGGGGTCTCGTGCGGTAGCTGAGCAGTACTCGGGACAGGTGAGTTTGGAGTGGGCTTCTGTGACTTGTTCAAGGCTCTGTTTGATTGTTTGTACTGCCCGCTCTGCCTGCCCATTGGAGGCTGGTTTAAACGGGGCTGAGGTGACATGTTTGATCCCACGGCGGGTCATGAATTCTTTAAATTCAGCACTGGTGAAACATGGCCCGTTGTCACTGACCAGTATATCAGGCAGGCCGTGGGTGGCAAACATGGGCCTCAGGCTTTCAATGGTAGCGGTTGCGGTGCTACCTGACATTATTTCACATTCAATCCATTTTGAAAAAGCATCCACCACCACCAGGAACATTTTACCGAGAAATGGGCCCACATAGTCGACATGGATCCTCGACCATGGTCTGGAGGGCCAGGACCACAAACTTAGTGGTGCCTCTCTGGGCGCGTTGCTCAACTGAGCACATACGCTGCATTGCCATACACAGGACTCTAAGTCAGAGTCGATACTGGGCCACCACACGTGGGATCTGGCTATCGCTTTCAGCATTACTATACCCGGGTGTGTGCTGTGGAAATCCGAGATGAACGTCTCCCTGCCCCTTTTTGGTAGCACTACGCGGTTACGCCACAACAGACAGTCTGGCTGAATGGACAGCTCGTCCTTTCGCCGCTGGAACGGCTTGATTGGCTCTTGCATTTCAACGGGGATGCTGGCCCAGCTCCCATGCAGGACACAGTTTTTTTTTTTTTTTATACTCGGGACAGCAGAGGATCTTGGCTGGTCCAAGTCCTAATCTGGCGGGCCGTGACAGGTGATTTTTCATTTTCAAACGCTTCCATGACCATCAACAAGTCTGCGGGCTGCGCCACCATCAACAAGTTTGCAGGCTGCGCCATTTCCACCCCCGTGGTGGGCAATGGTAGCCGACAGAGCATTTGCACAGTTCTCGGTGCCTGGCCTGTGGCGGATGGTATAGTTATATGTTGATAGCGCGAGTGCCCATCTTTGTATGCGGGCTGAGGCATGAGTATTTATCCCCTTGTTTTCAGTGACCAGGGACATAAGGGGCAGTTTCCAGCTCAAATTTGCAACCAAACAGGTACTGATGCATTTTCTTTACCCCAAACACACATGCTAATGCCTCTTTCTCAATCATGCTGTTGGCCCACTCGGCCTTAGACAAGCTCCTAGAAGCATAGGCGACGGGTTGCAACTTCCCCGCAACGTAAGCTTGTTGTAATACACACCCGACTCCATACGACGACGCGTCACATGCTAGCACAAGTCTTTTACACGGCTTATACAATACAAGCAGCTTGTTGGAGCATAAAATGTTTCTGGCTTTCTCAAAAGCAATTACTTGTTTTTTTCCCCCATACCCAGTTCTCACCTTTGCACAATAACACATGTAGGGGCTTAACCCCGGTAGGAAGTTACCAAAATAGTTGAGGAGTCCCAGGGACGACCGCAGCTCCGTGACATTCCGTGGCCTGGGCGCATTCCTGATAGATGCCAAGACAGAGGCTGTGGGCCAAATGCCGTCCGCCGTGATCTTTCTCCCCAAAAACTCCACTTCTGTTACCATGAAGACTCATTTCGACCTCTTCAGCCACAGCCCTACGCGATCCAGTCGCTGGAGGACCTCCTCTAGGTATTGTAGCTGCTCGGCGGTGTCCTGACCCGTGACCAATATGCCGTCCTGAAAGACCACCATGTGTGGTACCGACTTGAGTAGGCTCTCCATGTTTCTCTGGAAGATCGCTGCAGCCGACCGAATTCCAAACGGGCATCTGTTGTAGATGAACTGTCCCTTGTGTGTGTTGATGCAGGTGAGGCCCTTCGAAGACTCCTCCAGCTCCTGCGTCATGTAGGCCCAAGTTAGGTGGAGCTTGGTGAACGTCTTGCCTCCTGTCAGCGTCGCAAATAGGTCGTCTGCCTCAGGTAGTGGGTATTGGTCCTGTAGCGAGAAACGATTGATAGTTACTTTATAATCACCGCAAATCCTGACCGTGCCATCACTTTTGAGTACTGGAACAAATCGGGCTGGACCACTCACTGAATTCCACTGGGGAGTTGATGCCTTCATGTTGCAGCCTATCCAGCTCGATTTCCACTCTCTCCCTCATCATGTGAGGTACCGCTCCCGCCTTGTGATGAATGGGTCGTATATCTGAGACCAAGTGGATCTGCACCTTCGCCCTGGAAAAATTTCCAATGCTTGGCTCAAAAAGGGAAGGAAATTTGTGAAGAACCTGGGTACATGAGGCCTCATCGACATGTGATAGAGCTCAGATGTCATCCCAGTTCCAGCGGATTTTGCCCAGCCAGTTCCTTCCAAGCAGTGTGGGGACATCGCCCGGGACAATCCAGAGTGGCAGTTCATGCACCGTGCCCTCGTAGGTGACCTTGACCATGGTGCTGCCCAGGACAGTGATAAGCTCTTTGGTGTACGTTCTTCAGTTTCATGTGGATGGGGCTCAGGGCTGATCTGAATTCCTTGTTACACCAGAGTGTCTCAAACATCTTTTTACTCGTGATGGATTGGCTAGCGCCAGTGTCCAGTTCCATGGCTACTGAAGTTGCATGTTCAGCCATGAACTCATTGAATGGCGGTGCAGGCTAGAAGGGCCGAATGGCCTACTCCTGCACCTATTTTCTATGTTTCTATGTAAGCCATTCAATTTTACATTTTGTATTATAGGTGGACATTTCATCGAAAATGTGTGCACCCCATGTACTTCAGCATCAGCCTCCTATCTCTGAGGCTCGAAATTGCTTTAATCCACCATGGATCGATCTTCCTCTGCCACGTGGTGGTTAGCAGGTTTTGCAGAGCTTGCAGCTCGTTTGCAAGCTCGTTGGAGGTGCCCCATTGTTCCACAGCTCTTGCAAACATACTTTTTGAAGCGGCATGCATAGACTGAATGGAAGCCTCCACAATGCCAACAAGGTGTGAATTGCCTTGCATTCATCCTTTGTTAGGGACTCAGTCATCTGGGTCACCTGAGGCCTGCTGGCAGTTGCAGACTCGTGGGTTCTGCTCTATACATTTCTGCTCACAAAAACAGTTCCCGTTAATTTATGAACATTGCTAGCACTTGTGTGCTGAGAGATTTGTTTGGACAAAAACGCCGGTGCTATCGCAATGATCTTACTGAGGGTCAGTGCCTCTACAGTCAAAAGTTTTCGAAGGATGGTCTTGTGGCCAATGCCCAGTACAAAATAGTCTGAGCATCTGCTCCAGGTAGCCATCAAACTCACACTGTCCTGCAAGTCGCCTTAGCTCGGCAACGTAGCTCGCCACTTCCTGACCTTCAGATCACTGGCACGTGTCGAACCGATTCCTCACCATCAGCATGCTCTCACTCGGGTTAAGATGCTTCCGAACAAGTGTACACAGCTCCTCATAGGACTTATCTGTGAGTTTCACCGGAGCCAGAAGATTCTTCATGAGGCTGTAGGTCGGTGCCCCGCAGACAGTGAGGAGGACCACTCTCCTTTTTGCAGCGCTTCCTTCTCCATCCAGTTCATTGGCTACAAAGTACTGGTCGAGCCGTTCGACATAGGATTCCCAGTCCCCACCCTCCGAGAACTTCTCCAGGATGCCCACAGTTTGTTGCATTTTTGCGTTGGATTCGTATTCTCGTCGCCAGTTATTGTGTTCCTAACACAGATGAGGCTGCACACAGGGAGGTTAAAGTAACAGTGACCTCAGTCTTTAATAAGACACTCCAGAGTGAGGAACAGGCCTTAGGGGCTGGCTTATAAAGAGTGTTCTCAACGGATGCTGGGATCCCTTGGGAATTCAGGGGATGAGCCCCCTGGTGGCTGACATGGGAGTGTATGTTTTACAGACACACAACAGTTATGGTACAGGATTAGTAGCTCAGAGGTCGATAATTCACAGTAAGTTATGAAATTGAATTAAATAACTGATAATGTGTCAGCTGACAACAAAAACATTGCATTGACTGCTGCTGGATTGCTGTGAAAACCCAATTAGTTAACTAATGTCCTTCAAGAAAGGAAAGGTGCCACGACTACCTGGCCTACATGGTCCCACACGATGTGAAACATAGAAAATAGGTGCATGAGTAGGCCATTTGGACCTTCGAGCCTGCACCGCCATTCAATATCATGGCTGATCATTCGCTTAGTACCTCTTTCCTGCTTTCTCTCCTTACCCCTTGATCCCCTTAGCCGTAAGGGCCATATCGAACTCCTTCTTGAATATATCCAATGAACTGGCCTCAACTCTATGCGGCAGGGAATTCCATAGGTTAACAACTCTCTGAGTGAAGAAGTTTCTCCTCATCTCAGTCCTAAATGGCCTACCCCTTATCCTGGACTTCCCCAACATTGGGAACATTCTTCCCGCATCTAACTTGCCCAGTCCCGTCAGGATATTATACGTTTCTATGAGATCTCCTCTCATCCTTCCAAACTCCAGTGAATAAAGGCTCAGTTGATCCAGTCTCTCCTCAGATGACAGTCCAGCCATCCCTGGAATCAGTCTGGTGAACCTTCGCTGCACTCCCTCAATAGCAAGAACATCCTTCCTCAGATTCAGAGAACACAATATTCCAGGTGAGGCCTCACTAAGGCCCTATACAACTGCAGTAAGACTTCCCTGTTTCTATACTCAAATCCCCGAGCTATGAAGGCCAACAAACCATTTGCCTTCTTCACCGCCTGCTGTACCTGCATGCCAACTTTCAATGACTGATGAACCATGACACCCAGATTTCATTACACCTCCCCTTTTCCTAATCTGTCGCCATTCAGATAATATTCTGCCTTCGTGTTTTTGCCCCCAAAATGGATAACCTCACATTTATCCACATTATACTGCATTTGCCATGCATTTGCCCACTCACCTAACCTGTCCAAGTCACCCTGCAGCCTCTTAGCGTCCTCCTCACAGCTCACCCAGTTGAGTGTTGTCTGCAAACTTGGAGATATTGCTCCCAATTCCTTCATCTAAATCGTTAATTTATATTGTAAAGAGCTGGGGTCACAGCACTGAGCCCTGCGGCACTCCACTAGTCACTGCCTGCCATTCTGAAAAGGACCAGTTTATCCCGACACTCTGCTTCCTGTCTGCCAACCAGTTCTCTAACCACGCCAGTACATTACCCCCAATACCATGTGCTTTGATTTTGCACACCAATCTCTTGTGTGGAACCTTGCCAAAAGTCTTTTGAAAGTCCAAATACACCAGATCCAGTGGTTCTCCCTTGTCCACTCTATTCGTTACATCCTCAAAAATTTCCGTAAGATATATGAAGCATGATTTCCCTTTCATAAATCCATGCTGACTTGGACCGATCCTGTCACTGCTTTCCAAATCCGCTGCTATTTCATCCTTCATAATTGATTCCAACATTTTCCCCACTACTGATGTCAGGCGAACCGGTCAACATTACCCGCTTTCTCTCTCCCTCCTTTTTTTAAAAAAAGTGACGTTACATGAGCTACCCTCCAGTCCATAGGAACTGATCCAGAGTCGATAGACTCTGTTGGAAAATGATCACCAACGCATCCACTATTTCTAGGGCCACTTCCTTAAGTACTCTGGGAGACAGACTATAAGGCCCCGGGGATTTATCAGCCTTTAATCCCATCAATTTCCTGCCTAATAAGGATATCCTTCAGTTCCTCCTTCTCACTAGACCCACTGTCCCCTAGTACATTCGTAAGGTTATTTGTGTCTTCCTTCGTGAAGACAGAACCAAAGTATTTGTTCAATTGGTCTGCCATTTCTTTGTTCCCCCTTATAAATTCACCTGAATCCGACTGCAAGGGAGCTACATTTGTCTTCACTCATCTTTTTCCTTCACATATTTATAGAAGCTTTTGCAGTCAGTTTTTATGTTCCCTGCAAGCTTCCTCTCATACTCTATTTTCCCCCTCTTAATTAAACCCTTAGTCCTCCTCTGTTGAATTCTAAATTTCTCCCAGTCCTCAAGTTTGTTGCTTTTTCTAACCAATTTATATGCCTCTTCCTTAATTTTAACACTATCCTTAATTTCCCTCATTAGCCACAGTTGAGCCACCTTCCCCGTTTTATTTTTACTCCAGACAGGGATGTCCAATTGCTGAAGTTCATCCATGTGATCTTTAAATGTTTACCATTGCTTATCCACCATCAACCCTTTAAGTATCCTTTGCCAGTCTATTCTAGCTAAGTCACCCCTCATACCGTCTAAGTTACCTTTCCTTAAGTTCAGGACCCTAGTTTCCGAATTAACTGCGTCACTCTCCATCTTAGTAAAGAATTCTACCAGATTATGGTCACTCTTCCCCAAGGGACCTCGCACAACAATATTGCTAATTAGTCCCTTCTCATTACACATCACCCAGTCTAGGATGGCCAGCTCTCTAGTTGGTTCCTCGAAATATTGGTCTCGAAAACCATCCCTAAAACACTCCAGGAAATCCCCCTCCACCGCATTGTTACCAGTTTGGTTAGCCCAATCAATATGTAGATTAAAGTCACCCATGATAACCCCTGTACCGTTATTGCACTCATCCCTTATTTCTTGTTTGATGCTGTCCCCAACCTAACTACTACTGTTTGTTGGTCTGTACACAACTCCCACTCGCGTTTTCTGCCCTTTGGTATTCCGCAGCTCCACCCATACCGATTCCACTTCATCCAGGCTAATGTCCCTCCTTACTATTGCATTAATTTCCTCCTTAACCAGCAACGCCACCCCACCTCCTTTTCCTCTCTGCCTATCCTTTCTAAAAGTTGAATATCCCTGGATGTAGAGTTCCCAGCCTTGGTCACCCTGGGGCCATGCCAATTACATCATATCTGTTAACTGCTGTCTGCGCAGTTAATTCGTCCACCTTATTCCGAATACTCCTCGCATTGAGGCACAGAGCCTTCAGGCTTGTCTTAACACATTTTGCCCCTTTAGAATTTTGCTGTAATGTGGCCCTTTTTGCTTTTTGCCTTGGGCTTCTCTGCCCTTCACTTTTACTATTCTCCTTTCTATCTTTTGCTTCTGCCTCCATTTTATTTCCCTCTGTCTCCCTGCATAGGTTCCCATCCCTCTGCCATATTAGTTTAACTCCTCCCCAACAGCACGAGGCCAATTCTTATGCCCTCAAAAGGCGTATCAATTTAATCAGTTCAAAAAATTGCTACTCAGGACTTCCGAGAACATTTTCAGGCCAACTAAGGAGGCACTAAGGCGGCCTTGCCAGCATTGCAAAATCCTGAAATGTACTCTTCAGAGTTCATTTCCATGTATGAATCCAAACAATTTATAATTGGAAGATAGCAATGTAGACTTTTCCCCTCGAATCAGAAGGTTCAAGTCCCACTCCAGAGACTTGAGCACAAAAATCTAGGCGGACACTCCAGTGCAGTACTGAGTGAATGCTGCACTTTTGGAGATGCCATCTTTTGAATGAGGCATGAAAGCGATGCCCCATCTGTTCTCTTGGGTGGACATAAAAGATACATTATTTCAAAGAGCAGGAGTGTTATCCTGCTGCCCGGGCAAATATTTATCCCATCACTAAAACAGATTGTGTGGTCATCATCACATTGCTGTTAGTGGGAGCTTGCTATGTTTCCTACATTACAACAGTGACGACACTTCAAAAGTACTTCATTGGCTTTGGAGTGTCAGGTAGTCATGAAAGGTGCTATTTAAATACAAGTCTTTCTATCTTATGAAACAAATAGGCAGAAGTCTTTGACAGTTAAGTACTTTTATGAATGTGTACACATGTTGGCGAGGGTTGGGGTAGGAGAAAGAGGAAAGAGAGAAAGAACAGACAGATGTTAAGTTTGCTGCATCAACGTTTCTTAATTGAAAGCATTGGTATATAAATTGTGTCAGCCTTTCTGTACTGGCTGTCCTGTTCCACATCTTCCTCCTGTGCCCGCTATTCTTCATGTGGGAATGGAAGTGCTTCCCTTTTTCACCATCATTCCCTTCAGCTTCCAGAACATCAAGTCTTTGTTCATTGTGAAGTTATGCAATACAGAGTAAGCTACAATGATTCTGGAGACTCATGCTGGGTTGTATTGCAGATCTCCAGTGAACCAGACACTTAAGCGAGACTTGACAATGTCTGCTCTATCATTTCTTGTAGTAGCATGTGCCTCATTATATATGTTGTCTTGCTCGATCTACAAAAGCCTTACTGGATCTATAATCAATGACTACATGGAACACCAAACAAACATCTCGACAGAACAGCAGGTAGGAGACTGGTTGGTGAGTAAGTGATTTTTTTTTTTTCTCTTCAAGCTAAGACAGTGGTTTAAATGAAGAGCTGGCGAACTATAACTTACTTTATTAAATGAATAACTAGATCAGCTAATTAATACAACTATAAATAATCATTTGAATGAAGACTTCAACTAATTCATTAAATAAAACAAGGTTTGACTAAGATATGACAGAGCAGGTTGTGTGTCTGGAAGTTTGCAGTATGTGGAAGTTTGTGGACAGCGAGACTCTCTCAAGTGTACACATCTGCAGTAGATGTCTCGGTCTCGAATCTCTCCAGCTTAGTCATTGAGCTGGAGTGCGGGTTGGAGCCACTCAACACACAAGGCGGGAGTATCTGGACAGTTTGCTCCAGATCTTAATGCCACACGTCAGAGAGGTGCATGTTCAGTACAGGGTTGGTGTGACCAATCGTGTATGGAGCAAGGGGAACACAGGCGAGAGCAAGGATTCACAGAAACTGATCCTATCCATCAGGTACAAAGTACATGCTGTGAGGATAAGAATAAAGACCGTCGGAAGGACAACTTGAATGCTGACAATGGCACTCGAGCAGGAGGCTGTCCAAAGGGGGGCGGGAAGGGGGGGCGGGGGTGAAGCGTTATGTGATACTTGTATGGGATTCAATCATTTGGGGGATAGATAGCATCTTTGGTCAGCAGGATCGAGAGTCCCGCAAAATATGTTGTCTTTCTGGTGCCAGGGTAAGGGACATCTCAAACCGATTTTAAAGCATATTGGAAATGCAGGGGGAGGATTTTGTGTTCCATGTTGGCACCAACATTGGAGAGAGAGTAGACAAGAGGTCCTGTTTGGAGAGTACCAGGAGCGAGGACCTAAATTAAATAACAGGATCTCAAGGGTTATAATCTCCGGATTGGCGCAGCAAAATGGCGTAGGGACAAGCAGATTTGGGAAGTGCACATGTGAAAGAGTGGTATGGGAGAGAGGAGTTCCATTTCATGGGATACTGGCACCAGTACTGGGACAGGAAGGAACTGTACCATTGGAATGGGCTCCGCCTGAACTAAGCTGGGACCAGGGTCCTAGCAGAAAGGACAAATAGGGCAGCCATGATGATTTTAAACTTGTAAATGGCGGCGGAAGGGTTCAGGTGGAAAAGGTAGAATTCTTTGAGGATGTAACGAACAGGATGGATAAAGACGAACCAGTGATGTGGTGTATTTGGATTTCCAGAAAGCATTTGACAAGGTGCACATAAAAGGTTACTGCACAAGATGAAAGTTCACGGGGTTGGAGTTAATATATTAGCATGGATAAAGGATTGGCTAACAGAAAACAGAGAGTGTGGATAAATGGCTCATTCTCGGGTTGGCAATCAATAACAAGTGGGGTGTCGCAGGGATCAGTGCTGGGACCCCAACTATTTACAATCTCTATTAACGACTTGGAGGAAGGGACAGAGTGCAACGTCACCAAGTTTGCTGATGATACAAAGATGGGAAGAAAAGCAGTGTATGAGTAGGACACAAAAAATCTGCGAAAGGACAAAAATTTGGCAGATGGAGTATAATGTTGGAAAGTGCAAGATCATGCACTTTGACAGAAAAAACTCAGAGCAAGTTATTCTTTAAATGGAGAAAGATTGCAAAGAGCTGCAGTACAGCATGAAACATAAAAGGTTAGTATGCAGGTACAGCAAGTGATCAGGCAGGCCATTGGAATCTTGGTCTTTATTGCAAAGGGGATGGAGTATAAAAGCAGGAAGTCTTGCTACAGTTATACAGGGCATTGGTGAAGCCACACCTGGAATACTGCGTGCAGTTTTGGTTTCCATATTTACAAAAGGATATACTTGCTTTGGAGGCAGTTCAGAGAAGGTTCACTAGGTTGATTCCGGAGATGAGGGGATTGACCTATGAGGAGAGATTGAGTAGACTAGGCTTATATTCCCTAGAATTTAGAAGAATGAGAGGTGATCTTATCGAAATATGTAAGATTATGAGGGGGCTTGCAGAGAGGGTGTTTCCACTGATAGGGGAGACTAGAACTAGAGGACATAATCTTAGTTTTACATGGGCAGCCCCTTATTCTGAGATGCAGAAATTTCTTCTCAGAGGGTTGCAAATCTGTGGAATTTGCTGCCTCAGAGCTGTGGAAGGTGGGACATTGAATAAATTTAAGACAGAAATAGACAGTTTCTTAAACGATAAGGGAATAAGGGGTTATGGGGAGCAGTCAGGCAAGTGGACCTGAATCCATGATCGGATCAGCCATGATCGTATTAAATGGCGGAGCAGGCTTGAGGGGCCGTATGGCCGACTCCTGCTCTTTTGTATGTTCTTATACATAATAGTTCAGAAACAAATGAAAAGGAAGAGAGGGGAGAAAGTGTCAGAAATTGTATTTTAAGCACGACAGGTAAAGGGAAAACAAAGATGTAAAGTAACTAAACTAGGTGAGAGAAAAAAGTGGTGTGTGAATAAAACATTACAGCAGAAGGACAGGTTATGCTGTGTGGCCCAAATAAGTGTTCGTTTCACAAACGCATGAAGTATAAGCAACAAATTGAATTAATTACAGGCGCAAATTCAACTTGAGAATATGATATGGTAGCCATGACTGCAAGATAGTCAGGACTGGGAACTAAATATAAATATCCCAGGTTATAAGGTCTACAGGAAAGATAGGGAAAATGATAGAGAGGCAGGAGTAGCCTTCATAATTGAGGATGAATCAAGTCCATGATAAGCGGATATAATAGGTAAGCAGGTAGTGGAGGCTTTATGGGTAGAATTAAGAAATAGAAAAGGATTTAAGACTGAAGTGGGAGCTGTATATAGGCCCCCTGGTCGCAGCGGTAAAGTGCTAGATGTTATAATTGAGGAGATTAGACAATCAGAGATTGGTATTAGCAGACAAGCAGGAGTCACAGGTAGTGAATTTCAAATGTGTTCAGGCTCGTTTTTTGCAACATTGGGCCTAAACTTCTGGCCTCGTCAGATCCATTCCAAGTGCACGCGGACATGGTGGGGCCTCGCAAAAGCCAGTTTTCGGGGCGCGATGCGCATGCGGTGCTGAAAACCGGCTTTTCCTGTCTGTCTGTCAAGATTTCTCGAGACTGATCCTTCGCATCCCCAGGAGAAGGACATCCATGCGGGAGATTGGGCTATTTTCCCAAATCATGCCCAGCAAATGTCCTTCAAACCTTTACAGCTGGTAAAAGCAAGCACATAGCTTACTTTTACCAGCGTAACACTTTTAAAACATATAAAAATTAACTTTAATCATTTCTATATTAAAAACCCTGTCTATTAAGGCAAGTTTTTTAACCTTATTAAACTACAAAAAACATTCAAAAAATATTTTTTTACTTTTTATTTTATTTTTCCTTTCATTTTAAATACGCGATATGTTTTATTTATTTATTATGCCGTGTTTCGGTGTTTTAGGGGATTATTCTCATTGATTGTAATGGGAACTCTGACAAAACTAAGTTCATTTTTATCAATGAGAATACTGCATAGTGATTGGTGGTCTAGGCCCACGTGACTCCAGCATGCAAGTGCATACGTACCTGAAAGACATCTTTCCACACGCTGCGCAACGAATCTAGGCCTTGAACCGGAATCCTATGTTCCTCCGGGACCACCAGGTACATTTGTAGATTTTTTTTTTCAGGTCGGATGCATTCATATGAAGGAAGCCTCCGACTGCAATTCTGTGCCCACACCACCCCCCTCAATTTTGCAGCACCAAGGGGGCATGCCATATTAGTATTAGCAATGAGTAATGAGCCAGATTTAGTAACAATCTCACAGCGCATGAGCATTTGGCTAATAGCAATCATAATTTGATCGAGTTCAACATTGTGTTTGAAAGGGAGAAATATGAAACGGATTCTAGATTTAGACAAGGCTGACTTCAATGCGATGAGAGAGACTGCCCACAGTGAACTGGGCATAACTATTAATGGGTAATAAAACAGAAGATCGGTGGAAGGTGTCAAAAAAAGAACCAGTTTATACCCCCAAGGAGCAAGAGCTCAACTTACCAAAAAAATATCATGAATGACTAAAGGAGATAAGGGACAACATAAAACTAAAATAAAAATGATTAGAAAATGCAAAAAATAGCACAGATCCAGGTGAATAGGAGGTACACAAAGTACTGCATAGGGTGACAAAATATGAAGTTTGAGCTACAAAAAAGGATATCAAAATCAACAACCAAGATTCTTTTTACAGTTACATTAAGAAAAAAGGGTGGTCAAAAGCAATGTGGGCCCCTTGAAAACAGATAAAGATGATATTGTGAAACAAAATAAGGAAATGGTGCACATGTTGAATAATTACTTTGTCAGTATTTACAGTAGAGGGGAGGATAGCGTGCTAAAAATATTGAATCAGGGACTCACCAAAATTAATGCAAGCAAAATAACAGTCATGAAGAAAATAATGGAACTAAGGTGTGACAACAGCAGGTCAGAGGCTGGTATTCTGCAGTGAGTGTCTCATCGCCTGACTCCCCAAATCCTTTCCACCATCTTCAAGGCACAAGTCAGGAGTGTGATGGAATACTCTCCAATTGCCTGGATGAGTGCAGCTCCACTACAAAAAGCTCAACACCATCCAGGACAAAGCAGTCATAGAAACATAGAAAATAGGTGCAGGAGTAGGCCATTCGGCCCTTCGAGCCTGCACCATCATTCAATATAATAATGGCTGATCATACAACTTCAGTACCCCAGTCCTGCTTTCTCTCCATACCCCTTGATCCCTTTAGCCATAAGGGCCACATCTAACTCCCTTTTGAATATGTCTAACGAACTAGCCTCAACAACTTTCTGTGGTAGAGAATTCCACAGAATTCACAATTCTCTGCGTGAAGAAGTTTCTCCTCATCTCGGTCCTAAATGGCTTAACCATTATCCTTCGACTGAGACACCTGGTTCTGGACTTTCCCAACATCGGGAACATTCTTCCTGCATCTAACCTGTCAAATCCTGTCAGAATTTTATATGTTTCTATGAGATCCCCTCTCATTCTTCTAAATTCCAGTGAATATAAGCCTAGTGGATCCAGTCTTTCTTCAAATGTCATTCCTGCCATCCCAGAAATCAGTCTGGTGAACCTTCGCTGCACTCCCTCAATAGCAAGAATGTCCCTCCTCAGATTAGGAGACCAAAACTGTACACAATATTCAAGGTGTGGCCTCACCAAGGCCCTGTACAACTGCAGTAAGACCTCCCTGCTCTAATACTCAAATCCTCTCGCTATGAAGGCCAACATGCCATCTGCCTTCTTCACCACCTGCTGCACCTGCATGCCAACTTTCAATGATTGATGTACCATGACAACCAGGTCTCGTTACACTTCCCCTTTTCCTAATATGTCACCATTCAGATAATATTCTGCCTTCCTTTTTTGCCACCAAAATGGATAACCTCACATTTATCTACATTATACTGCCATGCATTTGCCCACTCAGCTAACCTATCCAAGTCACCCTGCAGCCTCTTAGCATCCTCCTCAAAGCTCACACTGCCACCCAGCTTAGTGTCATCTGCAAACTTGGAGATATTGCATTCAATTCCTTTGTCTAAATCATTAATGTATATTCTAAATAGTTGGGGTCCCAGCACTGAACCTTGCGGTACCCCACTAGTCACTGCCTGCCATTCTGAAAAGGACCCGTTTACTCCTACTCTTTGCTTCCTCTCTGCCAACCAGTTCTCTATCCACGTCAATACATTACTCCCAATACCATGTGCTTTAATTTTGCACATTAATCTCTTCTGTGGGACCTTGTCAAAAGCTTTTTGAAAGTCCAAATACACCACACATCCACTGGTTCTCCCTTGTCCACTCTACTAGTTCCATCCTCAAAAAATTCTAGAAAATTTGTCAAGTATGATTTCCCTTTCATAAATCCATGCTGACTTGGACCGATCCGGTCACTACTTTCCAAATGCGCTATTACATCTTTAATAATTGATTCCTACATTTTTCCCACTACTGATGTCAGGCTAACCGGTCTATAATTTCCTGTTTTCTCTCTCCCTCCTTTTTTAATAAGTGGGGTTACTATAGCTACCCTCCAATCCATAGGAACTGATCCAGAATCCATAGAATGTTGGAAAATGACCAACCAATGCATCAACTATTTCTAGAGCCAATTCCTTAGGTACTCTGGGATGCAGACTATCAGGCCCTGGGGATTTATCGGCCTTCAATTCCATCAATTTCCCTAACACAATTTCCTGACTAATAAGGATTTCCTTCAGTTCCTTCTTCTCGCTAGACACTCAATTCCCTAGTATTTCCGAAAGGTTATTTGTGTCTTCCTTCGTGAAGACAGAACCAAAGTATTTGTTCAATTAGTCTGCCATCTCTTTGTTTCCCATTATAAATTCACCTGATTCTGACTGCAAGGGACCTACATTTGTCTTCACGAATCTTTTTATCTTCACATATCTATAGGAGCTTTTGCAGTCAGTTTTTATGTTCCCTGCAAGCTTACTCTCATACTCTATTTTCCCCCTCCTAATTAAACCCTTTGTCCTCCTCTGCTGAATTCTAAATTTCTCCCAATCCTCAGGTTTGCTGCTTTTTCTGGCCAATTTATATGCCTCTTCCTTGGATTTAACATTATCCCTAATTTCCCTTGTTAGCCACAGTTGAGCCACCTTCCCAGTTTTATTTTTATGCCAGACAGGGATGTACAATTGTTGAAGCTCATCCATGTGATCTTTAAATGTCTGCCAAATTATGGTCACTCTTCCCCAAGGAGCCTCGCACGACAAGATTGCTCACTAATCTTCTCTCATTACACAACATCCAGTCTGGGATGGCCAGCTCTTTAGTTGGTTCCTCGACATATTGGTCTAGAAAACCATTCCTTATACATTCCAGGAAATCCTCCTCCACCAGTTTGGTTCGCCCAATCTATATGTAGATTAAAGTCACCCATGATAACTGCTGTACCTTTATTGCACGCATCCCTAAATTTCCTGTTTGATGCCATCCCCGACCTCACCAATACTGTTTGGTGGTCTGTACACAACTCCCACCAGCGTTTTCTGCCCTTTGGTGTTCCTCAGCTCTACCCATTCAGATTCCATCTCATCCACGCTAATGTCCTTCCTTACTATTGCGTTAATCTCCTCTTTAACCAGCAACACTACACAACCTCCTTCTCTTTTGTCGATCCTTCTTAAATACTGAATACCCCTGGATGTTGAGTTCCCAGCCTTGGTCATCCTGGAGCCATGTCTCCGTAATCCCAATGACAACATATCCGTTAACAGCAATCTGCGCAGTTAATTCATCCACCTTATTACGAATGCTCGTCGCATTGAGACACAGAGCCTTCAAGCTTGTTTTTAAACAATCTTTGTCCTTTTAGAATTATGTTGTAATGTATCTCTACTACAAGAAGCTCAACACCATCCAGGACAAAGCAGTCCATTTGATTGGCATCCCCATCCACCACCTTATATATTCACTCCCTCCACCGCTGGTGCACCGTGGCTGCAGTGTGTACCATCTAAAAGATGCACTGCAGCAACTTACCTAAGCCTCTTCGACAACTCCTCCTAAACCTGTGACCTTCACCACCTAGAAGGACAAGGGCAGCAGGCACATGGGAGCACCATCACCTCCAAGTTCCCTTCCAAGTCACACACCATCACAACTTAGAAATATATTGCCATTCCTTCAACGTCACTGGGTCAAAATCCTAGAATTCCCTGCCTCACAGCACTGTGGACTACAGTGGTTCAAGGCAGCAGCTCACCATCACCTTCTCAAGGGCAATTAGGGATGGGCAATAACTGGTGGCCTTGCCAGCGACGCTCACATCCCAGGAACATTTTTTTTTAAATCTCCAGGACCAGAAGGTTTCCATCCCATGATTTTAAAGGAAGTAGGTCAGAACATTGCAGAAGCCCCAACTATAATTGTCTCGAGTTCTCTCAATTCGGGAACCATTCCTTTAGTTTGGACATTTGCACATCACTCCGCTATTTAAGAATGGCAAGAGAGGGAAACCAGGGAATTATAGACCAGTTATCCCAACATCTGTTGTCGGGAAATTACTGGAGTCTTTAATTAAGGATAGCATGTCTAATCACGGTGAACATTTTCAGCTGATCAGAGTGCCAGCATGGATTTGTAAAGTGTAGGTCAAGCCTGACGAACCGAATTGAATTATTTTGAAGACGTGACTAAAGTGATGAACAGGGCAATGTCTATGGATATCACTTATATGGACCTCCAGAAGGCATTTGATAAAGTCCCTCAGAAGAGACTGTTGGCTAAAGTCAAAGCTCATGGAATTGAAGGCAAACGATTGACCCGGTTCAGAAATTTGCTGAATGGCAGGAGACAGTGAGTAGGGATAATGGGCAGAATTTGACTTGTGGTGTCCTGCAAGGATCGGTTTTGGGGCCTCAACTATTCACCATATTTATTAATGACTTAGATGATGGCATAGAAAGTCATATATCCAAGTTTGCCGATGAGACAAAGATCGGCGGCATGATCAGCAGTGTCGATGGAAGCATAAAATTACAAGGACATGAATAGATTAAGTGAAAGAGCAAAACTGTAGCAGATGGATCTCAATTCATGCATGCAAGGTCATTCACTTTAGAACTAAAAAGGAAAGAACAGAGTACTGAAAAGCTAGAAACAGTGGAGATCCAAGTACATAGATCATTAAAATGACATGAACAGGTAGAGAATAATTAAAAAGGCTAATGTAATGCTAGTCTTTATATCTAGAGGACTAGAATACAAGGGGGCAGAAGTTATGCTCCAGCTTTACACAGCTCTGGTTACACTACACCTGAAGTACAGGTTGAACCTCTCTTATCGAGGACTCCCTTAGCCGGCACCACCTCTCGTCCGGCACCATTCCCAGCAATGGGTGGGGTCTGTGAAAGTGGCGGGAGCTGCTGCAGCGTCAAATGTTGGATGGACGATGATCCAGAGAATCAGTGCCAGCCTCCCCCCTCTCTCACCGATCCTGCACATCCAGAGCCCGAGAGAGACAGCCCAACACTCTCTCAGACAACTGCAGCCATCGAGCTGCACAGCGCCTGCCATTTTGCAGCATTCCGGCATTGGCAGACCCGATCTGGGTGGAAGCAGCCAGGTCTCTTGGTGCGAGGTCGAGCCCAGCAGCTGTGTCGGGGCCCAGAAAAGACGGGTGAGCGGCAAGGGCGCGGTGAGCAGGACAGCCCAAGGACACAGCGTGGGTGTTGTTGGTGCCCTAGGTCAGCAATACCCGTTAAGTCTGGGGGGGGGGGGGGGGTGGCGAGGGGGGAAGGTGTGACCTCCCGTCGTCCGGTAAAATCCCTTATATGGCACAGGCCAGGTCCAGGGGGTGCCGGATAAGGGAGGTTCAACCTGTAGTAAGTAATTCTGGGCACCACATCTTAGGAAGGATATATTGGCCTTGGAGGGATTGCAGCATAGGTTTACCAGAATGATAGCTGACCATGGATAAGTTCAGCAAATATTCACTCGAAGGATTGCTGTAAAAGATTGCAGTTATGAAAACATTTAAAAATTGGTGTTTTTTCCACTAAAATAAAAAGTTAAGGAGGAATCTAGTAAACAGTTTCAAATTATTAAAGATTGAGGAAATAAATACAGTAGTGAAACATTCTTTTCACCTGTTGGTGCTTTCAGTAACAAGAAGTAATACAATTAGAACAAAGGGGACACTGAAAAATCTTTTTAACAAAGGGTAATTAGAAGATGGACTGCTCTCACTTCCTTTAAATATAAACTATACAGCCGAGACAGTCTCCTCTGACTTTTTTCAGCTTTATCACCTAATCAATCATTTCAATCAACAAACATTCAATTGAAATTTAACGATCAGCAATGGCATGCAATGACCACCTGCAGCAACACACACACTTGGGCTCTTAGCCAGTCTCAAGTGCTCCTACGTACATGGTTATGATGCAAGCAAACTTGCATTGATAGCTAAAGATTAACATTAAAATAATGAAGCATTTTGGAACACACATTTTTGAGGGGGGATGATGATGATGATGACGATGACTATGGTGGTAGACCAGCAGCGGAGGCCCTGACCTGCTTGAGAACACCAGCGGCAGGTCGGGGCCATAAAAGGAGTTGAGGTGCAGCGGCCTGGTAGCAGCTTGGAGGCCCCAACCTGGAGGCATGCCACTTCAGGGAGCAGCGCAAGCCGGTGCAGGAGGACGACGGCAGCGAAGAGTGACGTCATCAATGTCCAGGTCGGTGATTGGAGCATCGGCAGATACAGCAGGAGCGGCGAGAGACTGTGGAGGGACGTGATCGGGGCCCAAGAGAGGCGGGAATTCGGGGCTAGTAGCCCAAGGGCAGCACGGGCTAGCCCACACTGCGATATATGTGCGCACTAGGTCCATGCAGAAGAGCAGGTCTCCAGTCGTCTTGGATAATCCTTGCCACTGGACCAAGACCTAGCTCTGTCAAGTCCGTGTGGTGGCTGGTGTGCAACAGCCACCACACGTTAAAAAATCCACGCACAGGCATCTTCCACCCTTCAGGATGTAGTTCAGGACCTGGTATATTAGGTCCTTCATTGAAACACCTGTGAACTCATCCTTTCTTGGCATGGACGCAAGTCATCCTCATTTCGAGGGACTGCCGATGATGATGATGATGATGAGACCATCAACATTTCATCTCATGTGCAAGATGTATTTTTAATTTGAAATTAAATCAGAAACACTTGGGGTGCATTTACACAACAACTACAGCAAAGTTGTTATAGTATAAATGCAGTCTACAACAAGAGTTAAGACCCAACCTTACTTACACTGAAGCAAAGCAAGTTAATCACCCCAACGGAGGGAGTCTCACTCTGCATTGTTCTGGCCTTAAAACCAGATTTATACCACAATGTTAGAATCGCTGTGAAGCCAAAACAACGTTGCATCAAGGCTAAATGTGCAGTACAAGTACATCTTTAAAAACTAAATAGAACACAAATAAAACACAAGTGATTATAATCCATCTTTTTAAACAAAATATTTAATACACTTTGGTTGAAACAAAAGAAGCCTGAAGTTTAAAAAAACATGTAATGTCATCTGCTTTAAATGTATGTATTAGAAGAGACAGCAATACAAAAAGCTGTGCCATACAAGTACAAATACTTTACCAGTTTCAGTTAATTAGTAGAATAAGTAAATGTTTAATCATACTTATAGCTGATGTATTTACAAACCCTCATGGAAAAATGCTTAACAAAACAATGTGCATAAACATATTTTACTTTCATAAGCCTATCCTACCTTAGTTTATGTAACCTGCTAATCAGATAATACCTGAAGGTTAAGGTTATGGGCCAGTTATTTATTCTCACTGGTAATTGTTATCAGCAAATGAAGGGTGCGTTTATTCATACTGATAGACCTTTCTTTGTTTTTTTAGGACACAAAAACCTCACTGCACAAATGCTTCAATTCATTCAGATGTTCACTTCCCAGTATTGAGTAAGAATACATGGTTCAAGTGAATTTATCACGATATTGTTATTCATTAATCTTTAAATAAACTTACCATGGAGTTAACAAAGTATACTTTTTTTCACTGAATGACCAATTCTCATGCCTAAACAAAATATACACACATTAAAATGGGTCTGAAACTTAGTCTACATAGTAATCTAGTCATTCCACTTAATCTTTTTTTAAAATTAAGTGGAATGACTAACAGATCTTCCACAGTATCACTGACAAGTAGCACAGGACTTTACAATGGTCCCATTGTAGCATCAATGAAACTGCCGTACAGGAAATTCACAACCAATCACAAGACTGCCCAGTAAAAATATACATTTTACTGACAGGGGTTGGGGGTGAGGGGCCAGGAATTGCTTAGCACGGGTAGCTTGCCAATTTTATTATTTTGAGGCCCGATCACCAAAATTGATCAGGCCTTCTGCTGGTGATATTACACTTCTGATGAAGTAAAGTTGCTGGAGTAGCAGATGCGACTTAAAAGATGATCATAATCTTATTAACAAAGAAGTCCATGAGCTCCTTGCATTTTTCTGGGCTGGTTATTGGTTAGAAGATAGAGGAAATATACTCTGATCAACAAGGTGTGACAAATTGTATTCACCAGTGAAGTGGGGACATCAACTTTTCAACATATACGTCAATGACTTGGATTAATGAATGGAAAGTAGTATATTCAAGCTTGCAAATCACACTAAGTTTATTGGCACAGCAATTTGTGTAAATGAAAACAATAAGTGAGTGTGCAAATCTATGGAAATAGAATTCAATGTGGGCAAGATGGATCCAAGGAAGACAAATCAGAGTACTTAAAAAAAAAAAGAGACACACACAAGGAACTGTGGAAGTGCAAAGGGATTTGGATGTCCTGGTACAAAAATCACAAAACTAATGCACAGACACAAAAACTAATGAGGCAAATGTTATGTTGGATTGCATCTCAAAGGGACTGGAATACAAATAGAAGGAAGTGATGCTTCAGTTGTACAGAGCCTTGGTCAGATTCCATCTGGAGGACTGCAATCAATTTTAGGCACCAGATGCAGTATAATATAGATAAATGTGAGGTTATCCACTTTGGTGGCAAAAACAGAAAGGAGGAATATTATCTGAATGGTGACAGATTAGAAAAAGGGGAGGTGCAACAAGACCTGAGTGTTATGGTGCATCAGTCATTGAAAGTTGGCATACAGGTACAGCAGGCGGCGAAGGCGGCAAATAGCATGTTGGCCTTCATAGCGAGAAGATATGAGTATAGGAGCAGAGAGGTCTTACTGCAGTTGTACAGGGCCTTGGTGAGGCCACACCTTGAGTACTGTGTACAGTTTTGGTCTCCTAATCTGAGGAAAGACATTCTTGCTATTGAGGGAGTGCAACGAAGGTTCACCAGACTGATTCCCAGGATGACAGGAATGACAAGACGACTGGATCGACTTGGCTTATATTCACTGGAATTTAGATGAATGAGAGGGGATCTCAAAAAAACATAACATAACATTCTGACGGGATTGGACAGGTTAGATGCAGGAAGAATGTTTCTGATGTTGGGGAAGTCCAGAACCAGGGCTCACAGTCTAAGGATAAGGGGTAAGCCATTTAGGACAGAGATGAGCAGAAACATTTTCGCTCAGAGAATTGTGAACCTGTGGAATTCTCTACCACAGAAAGTGGTTGAGGCCAATTCATTAGATATATTCAAAAGGGCGTTAGATGTGGCCCTTACGGCTAAAGGGATCAAGGGGTATGTAGAGAAAGCAGGAATGGGGTACTGAAGTTGCATGATCAGCCATGATCATATTGAATGGTGGTGCAGGCTCGAAGGGCCGAATGGCCTACTCTTGCACCTATTTTCTATGTTTCTATGTTTGCCTTGATTCACAGCACACAGGCCGAGACAGCTAGTGTGCAATGTAAATCATCCTACCCTGCACATTAATGCCCCTATCCAATAAACTTGTCATGATACTTTTATCCAAGTGATAATCCCGCATACCAGCCTCGATGACTCAATCATGTACTGGGATGGGCGATTGGTGATCAAGGATATTCCGTGAAGCATTCCCTTTTCTTCTTGTGGGATTAGGCCTAGTTTGTAGTCTCAGTATCTCGGGTTTGAAAGTTTTACAGACCTGGAATTTCCTGGTACGTTTCAGAATAACTATAGCACAAGAGCAGAGTTAGAGGTTTTTCCAGAGGAAATTCACAAAACTGAATCTTATGCTGAAACATTATGCACAAATTTTCTCGATTATTTGTGTGCTCCTAATTTGCATCCTCCATAACTTCACATGACTCAAGATAACTCCACCCTTTCCCCCCACCAGGCAAAAGACCAAAGAACACGAGCTTCCTGCATTTATGCCAGTTCTGAACAGGTAGAAATTTATGTAAAAAGCTGAGGCACAGCAGGAACCAAAATGACTTTCTAGTGTCTCAGAACATTTGTATATTTCGCCTGAGACCTGCATGGTATTTTTGCATCTAGGATTTTTTTTGTGGCATCAGAATAGTTTACTTTAAAAAGAGAAAAGCATGTTCTTAATGCAACGCTTAGTGTATAAATTAGTTTGAAATTTTAATTTTTATAATATCCATAAGATAGAAGGACTTATAGGAAGGAAGGTGATGTATGTTCCACATGTTCCTTGTTTATGCTGATTTCTGCTCGTTTTGCACTAAATTTTACATTCTGGTCATTGATCATTTTTACCCCAGTCTCTCTTTGGATGAATAAAGTCACCCATTATTATGGTTTCATAAGCTTTACATTTTTGTTCCTTACATTTCCTCAAAATAAAATTATTCCAAACCCAACTAAATTTATTCGAATCTGCATCTCAGTTTTGTGGTTTAAAAAGTAAGTGCAAATTGAGAAAAATAAATAGATTGAAATGTACACAGCAACTTTTTTTTTTTTAAATCGGTTGGCTCTGCAAATGTATAGTTGTGTTCCTGGAAGAGTTTCAATTTCAAAAATAAGTTACGTCAAAACCTCAATTAAATTTAGAGTAAAATAATGTTATTCAAAACCTTTCACAGCATGGTTCCCAATGTAAATATGCCAATTGCAACAGGTTTGTTTGATTGCAATATCATCTTTGTGATTCAGAATTATTTGGCTATTTAGACAGCCTCAGCTGCAAACCAGACTGTGCATTCTATTTTCACTAAGGATTAAAATAGAATATCCAGCACTTCTGAGATTTCCAGTTGGTACACATTCTTTTTTGTTAATGCTCTCAAGCTTCTATGATAAAATTGTTCATTTGACATATTGTTTTTAATAGAACAATTACTTTCTTTGTGCTAAAGTTTGAAAATCCTGCCAAGTAGAGTTTGTGACAACCATTTAATTTATGAGCTTTGTACAGGTTGGGAGGGTCAGTCTACAAAATGCATTTAAAAAAAAAAAGAATTGGCGAGAAATGTGCATCAGTTTTGTATTTTGTAAAGCAGGTGCAATGATTTAGATTTTAAATATAGCTCCAATTCAAAATCTCTGACACAAACCTTCATGCTAACAATATTAAATAGCATGACAAGCCAAGCTAGTAAAGTATGTAAAATCTGATGAGATTAACTCTTAACCTGCCAAATTAATCATCATTTACATATACTACAAAGTTAAGCGAAATTCACATTATCCCCGATTAAAAATTACAGTTTCAACAATAAAATCATTAAAATGTACAACAGGGGTCTGCTGATACTTTATAGCCTTTGAACTATATAGATCAAGAATGTCGCAGGCATGATTATTCACACACGCTAAATTAGTTTATCTTACCAGGGACAATGGTTGGGTGCAACGATGTGCCACTGCACTACTGGATTAAAGGAAGGGAAAACTGGGCAGAGTTCTAACCTGTAATTCCTATCGAGTGCATGTGTGAGGAGGTTCGATGAGAACACATTAAGCTTGGTTACGATGTCCTCCACAGTAAACTCACCCGCTAACACTCTGCCATGGTTAACAAATTAATAATGACACATTGCAAGATACTGGAGTACATAAGACCATAAGAACTAGGAGCAGTAGGAGGCCATTTGGCCCCTCAAACCATTTAATAAGATTATGGCTGATCTGATTATCGATACAGCTCCACTTCCCTGCCTGCTCCCCATAGCCCTTTATTCCCTTATCGCCAAAAATTCTGTCCATCGCTGCCTGAAATAGATTCAATAACCCAGCCTCCACAGATCTTTGGGGCATAGAATTCCATAGATTTACAACCCTCGAGAGAAGAAATTCCTCCTCATCAGTTGTAAATGGGCTGCCCCTTATTCTGAGACTATGTCCCCTAGTTTTAGTTTCCCCTATGAGTTGAAATATCCTCTCTGCATCCACCTTGTCGAGCCCACTCATTATCTTACATGTTTCGATAACATCACCTCTCATTCAACTGAACTCATGTGTATAGGCCCAACCTATTCAACCTATATTCATAAGTCAACCCTCTCATTTCCTGAACAACCGAGTGAACCTTCTCTGAACAGTCTCCAATGCAGGTATATCCTTCCTTAAATACAAAGAACAAAACTGTACAAAGTACATCAGGTGTGGCCTCACCAATAACCTGTACAGTTGTAGGACTTCTCTGCTTTGATACTCCATACCTCTTGCAAAAAAGCCAACATTCCATTTCCCTTTCTGATTACTTGCTGCACGTGCATACTAACTTTGTGTTTTATGCACAAGGACCCCCAGAGGTCCCTTTGTATTTTGCAATTCTTCTCCATTTAAATGATAATTTGCTTTTCTATTTTTTTTGCCAAAAGATAATAACCTCACATTTTCCCACATCAAACTCCATCTGCCAAATGTTTGCCCACTCACTTAGCCTGTATATATCCCTTTGCAGATTTGTTGTGTCCACCTCACAATTTGCTTTCCCACACATCTTTGTATAATCAGCAAACTTGGCTACATTACACTCTGTCCCTTCATCCAAGTCATGAAAAAGTGTGTTAAAAAGACAAGCCTGAAGGCTCTGTGCCTCAATGCGAGGAGTATTCGTAATAAGGTGGATGAATTAACTGCGCAGGCAAATATTAATGAATATGATATAATTGGGATTTTGGAGACATGGCTCCAGGGTGACCAAGGCTGGGAACTCAACATCCAGGGGTATTCAACATTCAGGAAGGATAGACAGAAACAAAAAGGAGGTGGGGTAGTGTTGCTGGGTAAAGAAGAAAGTAAGGAAGGACATTAGCCTGGATGATGTGGAATCGGTATGGGTAGAGCTGCAAAATACCAAAGGGCAGAAAACGCTAGTGGGAGTTGTGTACAGACCACCAAACAGTAGCAGTGAGGTTGGGGGACAGCATCAAACAAAATATTAGGGATGTGTGCAATAAAGGTACAGCAGTTATCATGGGTGACGTTAATCTACATATAGATTGGGCTAACCAAACTGGTAGCAGTACAGTGGAGGAGGATTTTCTGGAGCCTATTAGGGATGGTTTTCTCAACCAGTATGTCAAGGAACCAACTCGAGGGCTGGCCATCGTAGACTGGGTGATGTGTAACGAGAAAGGACTAATTAGCAATCTTTCATGTGCAAGGCCCCTTGAGGAAGAGTGACCATAATATGGTAGAATTCTTTAATAAGACACAGAGTGACACAGTTAATTCAGAGACTAGGGTCCTGAACTTCAGGATAAGTAACTTCAATGGTATGAGACGTGAATGGACTAGAATAGACTGGCGAATGATATTTAAAGGGTTGACGGTGGATAGGCAATGGCAAACATTTAAAAGATCACATGGATGAACTTCAACAATTGTACGTCCCTGTCTAGAGTAAAAATAAAACGGGGAAGGTGGCTCAACCGTGGCTAACAAGGGAAATTAGGGATCGTGTTAAATCCAAGGAAGAGGCAGATAAATTAGCCAGAAAAAGCAGCAAACATGAGGACTGGGAGAAATTTAGAATTCAGCAGAGGAGGACAAAGGGTTTTATTAGGAGGGGGAAAATAGAGTACGAGAGGAAGTTTGCTAGGAACATAAAAACTGACTGCAAAAGCTTCTATAGCTATGTGAAGAGGAAAAGATTAGTGGAGACAAACGTAGGTCCCTTGCAGTCAGAATCAGTTGAATTTATAATGGGGAACAAAGAAATGGCAGACCAATTGAACAAATACTTTGGTTCTGTCTTCACTAAGGAAGACACAAATAACCTTCCGGAAATACTAGGGGACCGAGGGTCTAGCGAGTAGGAGGAACTGAAGGAAATCCTTATTAGTCAGGAAATTATGTTAGGGAAATTGATGGAATTGAAGGCCGATAAATCCCCGGGGCCTGATAGTCTGCATCCCAGAGTACTTAAGGAAGTGGCCTGAGAAATAGTGGATGCGTTGGTGATCATTTTCCAACAGTCTATCGACTCTGGATCAGTTCCTATGGACTGGAGGGTAGCTAATGTAACACCACTTTTTAAAAAAGGAGGGAAAGAGAAAATGGGAAATTATGGACCGGTTAGCCTGACATCAGTGGTGGGGAAAATGTTGGAATCAATTATTAAAGACGAAATAGCAGTGCATTTGGAATGCAGTGACAGGATCGGTCCAAGTCAGCATGGATTTATGAAAAGGAAATCATGCTTGACGAATCTTCGAGAATTTCTTGAGGACATAACTCGGAGAGTGGACAAGGGAGAACCAGTGGATGTGGTGTATTTGGACTTTCAAAAGGCTTTTGACAAGGTCCCACACAAGAGATTGGCGTGCAAAATTAAAGCACATGGTATTGGGGGTAATGTATTGACGCGGATAGAGAACTGGTTGGCAGACAGGAAGCAGAGAGACGGGATAAACGGGTCCTTTTCAGAATGGCAGGCAGTGACTAGTGGGGTGCCGCAAGGCTCAGTGCTGGGACGCCAGCTATTTACAATATACATCAATGATTTAGATGAAGGAATTGAGAGTAGTATCTCCAAGTTTGCAGATAACACTAAGCTGGGTGGCAGTGTGAGCTGTGAGGAGGAGGCTAAGAGGCTGCAGGGTGACTTGGACAGGTTAGGCGAGTGGGCAAATGCATGGCAGATGCAGTATAATGTGGATAACTGTGTGGTTATTCACTTTGGTGGCAAAAACATGAAGGCAGAATATCTGTATGGTGGCAGATTAGGAAAGGGGGGGGTGCAACGAGACCTGTGTGTCATGGTACATCAGTCATTGAAGGTTGGCATGCAGGTACAGCAGGCGGTGAAGGCGGCAAGTGGCATGTTGGCCTTCATAGCTAGGGGATTTGAGTATAGGAGCAGGGAGGTATAGGGCCTTGGTGACGCCTCACCTGGAATAGTGTGTTCAGTTTTGGTCTCCTAATCTGAGGAAGGACATTCTTGCTATTGAGGGAGTACAGCGAAGGTTCACAAGACTGATGCTCGGGATAGCAGGACTGACATATAAGGAGAGACTGGATCGACTGGGCCTGTATTCACTGGAGTTTAGAAAAATATAAAATTCTGACAGGACTGGACAGGTTAGATGCAGGAAGAATGTTGGCGATGTTGGGGGAGTCCAGAACCAGGGGTCACAGTCTAAGGATAAGGGATAAGCCATTTAGGACCAAGATGAGGAGAAACTTCTTCACTCAGAGGGTTGTTAACCTGTGGAATTCCCGACCTCAGAGAGTTGTTGATGCCAGTTCATTGGATATATTCAAGAGGGAGTTGGATATGGCCCTTACAGCTAAAGGGATCAAGGGGAACGGAGAGAAGGCAGGAAAGGGGTACTGAGGTGATGATCAGCCATGATCTTATTGAATGGTGGTGCAGGCTCAAAGGGCCGAATGGCCTGCTCCTGCACCTATTTTCTATGTTTCTATGTTTCTTCAGGGCTATCCTGGCCAATTTGCTTTGTCCAATCAATATGGAGGTTAAAATCGCCCATGATTATTGCCGTTCCTTTTTTACAAGCCTCCATTATTTCTTGATTTATACTACATCCAACAATGGAGCTACTATTAGGTCAACTGCTGTTGATAAGACTATACCCTACAAGAAAGGCAGTGCTTCAGCAGATGAGAAGAAAATTGAAAAAAATGCCAACACACAATTCATACTTATTTCTGTCACGTCAGAAAATGTTTTGTAATAGAAATGCCTTTCTATTTATGGATGTGCTATTTTCAGAGGCAGTCTCTAAATCCTCCTCACCAAGGTTGACTAATGATAGCACTGAAATTTCTTGGAAAATGTGTTAAACAAGTGGGTATAGCACAAAGTGAGATATACCTTTCCCCCAAACAACAGCTTTAGTTTTATCAATCGCTTCCATTTTCAGGGCACCATTCGATTACATTGATGGATCAGGAACCAGTGCACGTAAAGAAACCCGCTGCTGAAACCTTCATCCATGCCCTGGTTACCTCTAAACTAGACTTTTCCAACCACTCCTGGTCAGACTTCCACCTTCCACCCTCCGTAAACTCGGTCATCCAAAACTCTGCTGCTCACATCCTAACTCGCAACAAGTCCCGTTCACTCAATTATCCATGCTCGCGGACATACATTGGCTTCCAGTTAAGCAATACCTTGATTTCAAAATTCTCATCCTTGTTTTCAAATCCCTCCATGGCCTCACCCCTCTTCATCTCTAATCTCCTCCAGCCCTGTAACCTTCAGATATATCTGTGCTCATACAATTCTGGCCTCTTCAGCAACCCCGATTTTAAATCGCTCCAACATTGTCAGCCATGCCTTCAGCTGTCAAGGACCTAAACTTTTGAATTCCTTCCCTAAACCTTTCTGCCTCTTTCCTCCTTTAAGATGCTCCTTAAAATCTACCTCTTTGGCCAAACTTTGAGTCATCTGCTGTAAGATCTTGAGGCTTGGTGTCAAATTTTGTATGATAATGCCCCTGTGAAACATCTTGGGATGTTTTACTAGTTTAAAGGAGCTATATAAATACAAGTAGTTGTTGATGATGGGTGAACAGGAATTAATGTGGAGAGATGAAATTGAAGTTAACAATTAGAGCATTGGAGAAAGTGAGTCGAGGCAAAAAATGGTATGGTAGGGCAGAGGCAGACGATGTTGCAAATGTGGAAGCCAGGTATGTTTGTTATGGTTAAGATATAGGATTTAAAGCTCAGCTGTAGATCAAATAGGACACCGAGATGGCACACAGATGGTTTAGCCTCAGCAAGCAGCAAAGGTGGTAAATGGGGTTCATCACAAAGGAACAGAGGGGGCTGAAAATAATGTCTATCTTCCCGCTGTTCAAGTGAAGGAAACTTTCGTTTATCCACAACTTAATGTGAAACACACACTCTGGCAATACAGAGGCAACTGTGAGGTCAAGGCTTATGGATGTTCAGCTCGAGATTATGTTGATACTGCGTGGAAGCATGTAGATGAGAAAAACTCCAGGAGCGGTGCAGGGACAAGAGGAAGAGAAGCCATTGCTGGAGACATGCTGGCTCAGTTGAAACACAACAATGGAACCAAGAAAGGATAGTTCTACAGAACTGTACCATGGAGAAGCATTAGAGGAAGGTAATTGACCTTGTTGAACAGTATGAAAAGGAGAAGCAGCAATAAATGCAATCAGAGGAAACCATTTTTGACTTTCACCAAGGTGGTCTCGGTGATATGAGCAGCATGAAATCAGAGTTGAAGGCATTTAAATCAGAAGTTGCAGAAGTGGCATAAAGCTGGAGGACAGCAACTAAAATGCATCATGAATTTAAAATAGGTGACATCCTCAAGCTCAATAATGTACAACTTAATAAAATACATGATTTTAATTTCTGAGTTCAATTTTAATCATTGAAATTGAAAAAAATTATATCCCTGCATTGTGGGGAGAGGATAAATTAATCAGCAAAAAAGTAACCTAAATGTCTAAAGCATATTCTTACTCTATTATGACAAGGGAAAAGGAGTTATTTAATAAATTAATGGGCCAAGAATTGCTGCCTCGCCGGGTGCATACACACCCCAAGAGGCCTCGCAAGTGCCAGTTCTCGACGTCGAAAACGAGCTTTTGCGATCTACAGACCCAATGCACCCCTGCATGAAGGACATCCACAGGGCAGAGATTAGGCTATTTGCCCAATTCTTGCCCAGCAAATGTCCTTCAAACTCTTGCGCCTTTTAAAAGCAGGCATATAGCCTATCTTTACCAGCATAAGAGTTTTAAAATCATAGAAAAATTACATTTAATCACTCATTTATATATTTAAAAACCCTGTCCATTAAGGCAAGGTTATTTTAACCCAATTAAATCAAAAAAAAATTCAAAAAAGTTTCTCTTCTAAGACATCTAATTACATTCAATTTCAATTAATTTTAAATATGCGGAGTATTTTGTTTAAATGTGTGTTGCGTTTCTTGTTTTTGGGAGCTATTCTCATGGATAGTAATCAGAGCGTGTACAAACAAAGCTCCGATTATCAATGAGAATACTACATGGTGATTGGTGGTCCAGGCCATGAATACGTACCTGGAGCATATGTTCCTGTACGCTGTACAGCGAATGGAGGCCTCCAACCGGAATCCTACAATCCTCTGGTACCACCAGGTATCTTCATAAAAAAATTTTGGGTCGGAGGCGTTCGTCCGAAAGAAGCCTCCTACCGCAATGTTCCCCCCCAATGAATAAGACAAAGTAATTGCTTGCCAATCATTGTGAACTGAACTAAACGATGCAGAGATATTAAAAGAGATGGCGGAAGTTATAGCAGATGCATTCGTTATAATCTACCAAAATTCTCTGGACTCTGGGGAGGTACCAGCGGATTGGAAAGCAGCTAATGTAACGCCTCTGTTTAAAAAAGGGGGCAGACAAAAGGCAGGTAACTATAGGCCGGTTAGTTTAACATCTGTAGTGGGAAAATGCTTGAAGCTATCATTAAGGAAAAAATAGCAGGACATCTAGATAGGAATAGTGCAATCAAGCAGACGCAACATGGATTCATGAAGGGGAAATCATGTTTAACTAATTTATTGGGATTCTTTGAGGATATAACGAGCATGGTGGATAGAGGTGTACCGATGGATGTGGTGTATTTAGATTTCCAAAAGGCATTCGATAAGGTGCCACTCAAAAAGGTTACTGCAGAAGATAAAGGTACATGGAGTCAGAGGAAATATATTAGCATGGATCGAGAATTGGCTGGCTAACAGAAAGCAGAGAGTCGAGATAAATGGGTCCTTTTCGGGTTGGAAATCGGTGGTTAGCAGTGTGCCACATGGATCGGTGCTGGGACCACAACTGTTTACATATACATAGATGACCTGGAAGAGGGGACAGAGTGTAGTGTAACAAAATTTGCAGATGACGCAAAGATTAGTGGGAAAGCGGGTTGTGTAGAGGACACAGAGGCTGCAAAGAGATTTAGGTAGGTTAAGCGAATGGACTAAGGTTTGGCAGATGGAATACAATGTCGGAAAATGTGAGGTCATCCACCTTGGGAAAAAAAAAACAGTAAAAGGGAATATTATTTGAATGGGGAGAAATTACAACATGCTGCGGTGCAGAGGGACCTGGGGGTCCTTGTGCATGAATCCCAAAAAGTTAGTTTTCAGGTGCAATTGGTAATCAGGAAGGTGAATGGAATGTTGGCCTTCATTGCGAGAGGGATGGAGTACAAAAGCAGGGAGTCCTGCTGCAACTGTATAGGGTATTGGTGAGGCCGCACCTGGAGCACTGCGTGCAGTTTTAGTCACCTTACTTAAGGAAGGATATACTAGCTTTGGAGGGGGTACAGAGATGATTCACTCGGCTGATTCCGGAGATGATGATAGATTGAGTAGACTGGGTCTTTACTCTTTGGAGTTCAGAAGGATGAGGGGTGATCTGATAGAAACATTTAAAATAATGAAAGGGATAGACAAGATAGAGGCAGAGAGGTTGTTTCCACTGGTCGGGGAGACTAGAACTCGGAGGCACAGCCTCAAAATACGGGGGAGCCAATTTAAAACAGAGTTGAGAAGGAATTTCTTCTCCCAGAGGGTTGTGAATCTGTGGAATTCTCTGCCCAAGGAAGCAGTTGAGGCTAGCTCATTGAATGTATTCAAGTCACAGATAGATCGATTTTTAACCAATAAGGGAATTAAGGGTTATGGGGAGCGGGCGGGTGAGTGGAGTCGAGTCCACAGCCAGATCAGCCATGATCTTGTTGACTGGCGGAGCAGGTTCGAGGGGCTAGATGACCTTCTCCTGTTCCTAATTCTTATGTTCTTATGTTCCTCTTGTCTCAATTCTAAAACAATCTCTCTTTGTTGGCCTTTCCATCTGTAATTTCTCTACACACAAGATGGTTCCAAGTTGGTTTGTTGGCCCATGAGCTCTAATATCCTGCCATTTATGATTGCCAGAGATCTGTCTTAAAATACATATTTCAGCCACTATTATGGCCAAATTCAGAGGAAAGCAATGTCCCTCAGTTGATCCAGCTATTGTCATGAAATCAGCAGGATCATAAAATGCAGGAAGGCAAGATGTAAACTTATCTCAAGAATTTCGGGCACTTATTTCTTAATCAAATATAAGGAACTAACCATCAATTGATGAGAAGGTAACACGTATGATATAGCATGTTAACACTGCACTATAGTAGTTTTATGGCTCATCTAGATGGATTAACCAATGTGTGTGTCAGCTGTGGCTCAGTGGGTAGCACACTCGCCTGTGGGTTCATGTCCCACTCCAAGGACTTGAGCACAAAAGTCTAGGCTGATGCTCCAGTGCAGTGCTGAGGCAGTGCTGTACTGTCGGAGGTGCCGTCTTTTGGATGAGACGTAAAACCGAGCCCGTCTGCTCTCTCAGATGGTCATAAAAGATCCCATTTCGAAGAGGAGCAGGAAAGTTATCCCTGGTGTCCTGGCCAATATTTATCCCTCAATCAACATCACAAGCAGTTTATCTGGTCAGTAACACATTGCTGTTTGTGGGAGCTGGCTTTGTGCAAATTGGCTGCCGCATTTCCTACACTCCAAAAGTACTTTATTGGCTGTAAATCGCTTTGAGACGTTCGATGGTCGTGAAAAGTGCTATATAAATGCAAGTATTTCTTTTTCCCTCAACACCACTAGTTCTGGATATCAACAGAAGTTGCCTCATTTGAAATCACTTAAATAGGTCACTTAATCTTGTGAAACTGAGGTATGCTACGAAATAACTCATGCTTTTTATGTGAAGTACTTTGGGATGTTGCACAACTTTAAAAGCACTATACAAGGGTAATCATACTTTAGCATTTTACCCAGAGCATTACATCAAATGCTTCAGAGATTTAAATGGTGGATAGGTATCAGAAACACTGTTAGACTATTACTTCGAATATTTCTCATGCTCAAAAATCTAACTGATGGCTATCCATTAGCATCAACAGTGGTCGAATGGTGAATTTTAATCCTTGGTATTAATCATTCAATTCTCACTGGTAAAGTTGAGATGTTACCAAACCAAGTAATTGGTAATAACAGAGAACACAATATATACACAAACTCACTGCACTCAAGTCAAACTTTCTCCTTGGGTCAGTATCAAAATACTCGGTACCATCAACTCTTGGCACTCATGTCAAGTCAGTCTTTTAAATAGTTCTGCCTTATCCACCATACAACTTTCCACAAATTTCCCCTTCAAATAACTGAAATCACAGTTCTCAAGACAGAGATAAACCACAGGTATATGCAGTAACAAAGCATTATCCATTACTAATTTGATACAATTTCTTAAATGGACAAAGGCGGTTTCAATTGGAGTTTGAAAACTATTTAACTAACTTTTGCTCTCTACATGGTAAAACTATTCATTGTACTAATAGTGTGTTGTGTTATATTGTGATCAAATATTTCAACATTTATAAGCAATAACTGGATTTTGTAAAGTATACAAATACACTTATTTTTAGAAAATCTCAATGAACACAGAACAGTTCATCGGTTTTTGTTCAGAAATGTGGCCAACCAGCAAAGCTATGCTCATTAGCAGTTTTGGAAAAAAAACTTCTGTTCCAAGTGGTGGTGAAAGTCACGGATATAATCGCACTTCACGCTGGAACCTGTATTTATCATCATCATCGGCAGTCCCTCAGAGTCAAGGATGACTTGCTTCCACTTTAAAAATGAGTTTTCAAATGACTGCAAAGTCCGATGCGGGAACTACAGTTTCTGTCACAGGTTGGACACACTGTGGTTGAAAGGATGCTGGTTGAAGTGCCGGTTTCTTGAAGTGCTTAGTTTGTCATACGCTCCTTCCGCCATTTGCGCTTGGACTCCGCTTGCTCCCGGCAAAAAGACTCGAGGTGTTCAGCATCTTCACGGATAATTCTCTTCCACTGAGATCTTGCGCCAGGGATTCCCAGGCGTCGGTGGGGATGTTGAACTTCAAGGAGGCCTCGAGGGTGTCCTTGAAGTGTTTCCTCTGCCCACCTGGGGATCATTTGCCGTGTCGGAGCTCTGAATAGAGCACTTGCTTTTGGAGTCTCATATCGGCCATACGGACGATATGGCCTGTCCATCGGAGCTGATCGAGCATTGTCAATGCTTCGATGCTGAGGATGTTAGTCTGGGCGAGAACATTGACGTTGATGTGCCTATCCTGCGTGTTGACGATGGTTTGGAGCTCCAAGTGAGCGAAGACGTAAGCATCATCTGCACATTATAATTCAATGACGGAGGATGGCATGATCTTGGATCTGGTCTGAAGGTGACGGAGGTTGAACAGTTTCCCGTTTGTTCTATAGATTATCTCCACTCCAGCGGGAAGCTTACTGACGGTTGTAGTGAGGAAGATCGAGAAGAGCGTTGGTGCAATGACACAGCCTTGCTTCACCCCAGTTCGTATATGAATTGAGGGTGTCCTTGATCCGTTCAAGGACACCCTCAAAGCCTCCTTGATAAAGTGCAACAACCCCACCGGCACCCGAGAATCCTTGGCCCAAGACCGCCCTAAGTGAAGGAAGAGCCGAGGGCGCTGAGCAGCTCGAGTCTCGTCGCCTAGAGCATGCAGAAACCAAGCGCAGAAAGTGGAAGGAGCGTGCAGCAAACCAGGCTTCCAACCCACCCTTTCCTTCAACCACTGTCTGCCCCACCTTCTACAGAGACTGTAATTCCTGCATTGAACTGTACATGCCACCTGAGAACTCACCTTTAGAGTGGAAGCACATTTTAAAGGACTATGATGGATGATGGTCAGGATCACAGTTTGCATGTCATCATGAAGCAAGTGGAGGATGGTGACAAATATTTTTTGAGGACAGCCAAGTTTGAAGAGTCTGCTCCATGATCCTTCATGGTTGAGTGTCAAAGGTTTTTGTCAGGTCAAAGAAGTCCATGTAGAAAGATTGGTGCTGTTCCCTGCATTTCTCTTGAATTTGTCGCGCGGTGAAGATCATGTCCATAATGCCCCTTAGTGGATGGAATCCGCGTTGCGACTCTGGGAGGAGCTCTTCTGCCACAGGATGGTGGTGATGGAGAAGGATTCATGTGATAACTTTCCCTGTGGTAGACAGCAGGGAAATTCCTCTGTAGTTATTGCAATCGGACTTAATCCCTTTCTTGAAAATGGTCACGATTACAGCATCTGAGATCCCCTGGCATGCTCTCCTCCTTCCAAATAAGAGAAATAACCTCATGTATTCTCGCCAATAGTGCTTCTCCACCATGTTTTAGTGCTTGAGGATATTCCATCTGCTCCTGAGGCCTTGTTGTTCCTCAATTGTCCAATGGCCTTTTCAACCTCATGCAAGTTTGGGACTGTACTGAGATGGTGGCGCATGGCATACTGTGGGATGGAGTCAAGTACACACACGTTGAAGACAGAGTCTCAGTTAAGGAGATATTCAAAGTGTTCCTTCCAGCGAGCAGCAACTGCTAAGAAAGCACTATTCAGCCAGCGCCTCACTACCAAGCTGGTGACTCAAAGTGATCCAGAGACGCAGGTTGCTTACGGCACCTGGTCTGCCCTCAAGGCCTCCATAATTAAGACCTGTGAGGAAAGGCTGTCTCATTTGAACAGGAAACACCAAGACTGGTTCGACAAGAACACCAGGAGTTAATAAGCTGCAAGCGCAAGGCATTCTTGAATTGGAAAGAGCCAGACAACTCAAGTGCAAGAAAGCAGATCTAAAGATGTCTGAAGGCCGAGGTCCAACAAAAAAACTCGCGATCTAAAGAACAGGTGGTGGGTGGAGAAAGCACAGGAGATCCAGCAAACTAGCCGACAACCACAACGTGCGTGGATTCTTCAGTGCAGTAAAGACCACCTATGGCCCAAGCACCCAAGGTCCTACCCCACTGCAGTCGAAGAACGGAAAAGTTCTCATCAAGGACAGAGAGGCAGTCAGTGCCCGCTGGAAGGAGCACTTTGAAGATCTGTATTTATACAACATCTTCTGCACTCCAAATGGCTGTCTCTATTTGGAACATGACCAAACGTGTGCGTTAGTTCTGGGCTTTGATTCCACAGAGGCAATAATTTTTTGGTGTCTTCGTTACACCGAAATGTGCTTCCTTTTAAAGAATTACTTAACTTTGATGATCCTGGAGAAATTAAATCCAATCTCAAATTTAAAAAAAAATTACAATTTCAAACTACCTCAGTAGATTATTCTGAAAGTGTTTTTGTTAATTTGAGGATTTGAATTCGTTAACTACTTAAAAAAAATGGAAACCCGGAGATTTTGTCATGCAGTTCTTTCACTTCTGGAACGTGGTTGTAATTAAAGGGGTGGATATTCCTTTTTAACCACCAACTTGGTGGTGGTTCCATTTTTTGACACTAACATTCCTTATAGTGTCAGCTGTGGCTCAGTTCGTAGCACCCTCGCCGTATACGGTTGTGGGTTCAAGTCAGACTCCAGTACAAAAATCTCGGTTGACACTCCAGTGCAGTACTGAGGGTGTGCTGCACTGTTGAAGGTGCTACTTTTTGGATGAGACATTAAACCTAAGGCCCGTTTGCCCTCTCCGGTGGACCTAAAAGATCCCACGGCACTTTTTCGAAGAACAGCAGTGGAGTTATCCCTGGTGTCATGGCCAAATTTTATCCCTCAATCAACATTGAAATAGATTGTCTGGTCATTATCACCTTGCTGTTTGTGGACGCTTGGTGTGTGCAAATTGGCTGCCACGTTTCCTTCTTTACAACAGTGACTACACTCCAAAAAGTACTTCATTGGTTGTAAAGCGCTTTGGGACAGCCTGTAGTCATGAAAGGTTCTTTATAAATGCAAGGCTTTCTTTCTGGTGTTAAGCTGCCAACATGTTGCCAATAATATAATATATATACATGGTTTCTAACCCTAACCACTGGCCCCAGCCCGAACCCTCAAGTCTGAATTCGAACATCAAACCCTAAGTCACAATGTTATTTGGTGCATTTGCAGGGTGACTGTTGTGTCAATAGTCAATGTGTTGCCATCAATTATGCAGGTCAGCCACATTGTCAGTAGTCACTCTCAATATTTAATCAAGCTGTACCAAGGAAAATTAGGTTGGTTCTCAGTGTCATGTATTCAACTGTCATTGTAATCCATGTATAAACTGACCGAAGTTGTACACCATGAGAACACTGACCACTAGGTGGTGAACTTGTGGGAGACACTCCTAACCTGGACCTTCAGGCATAAAAGGGGAAGCTCCACCCATCTTCTCCACTTCAGTACTGGCTAATAAAGGTTACTGGTCACAGAGTGACCTTCTCTGTAGTATGGGCCTCGTGTGCATTTGTACTGTATAGTAAGGACATATTACTCAGCACTGGTTGGCAGAAGCGTGGTTTTGGTGCTGTTTGACGAATATTTTTTTTAAAAATCAGCCAAGCAAGGCAGTCTATCTCAGCTTTTCAAGCAGTAGCACCTTCTTTGTAATGCTTGAAAATTGCATCAAAAAAATGGACCTGGTTTTCGTTGACATAAACATGTCAAATATTTACATTTCAGA
Organism: Pristiophorus japonicus; assembly: GCF_044704955.1. NCBI lineage: Eukaryota > Metazoa > Chordata > Chondrichthyes > Pristiophoridae > Pristiophorus > Pristiophorus japonicus. Next base: position 88,049,958 of record NC_091979.1, on the reverse strand, counting down.
GCCTTGAAAAGCTAACTCTTGGAACTAATCATCACTTCCCGAGTTGGGAATAAGCCAACCAGAAGTCAAAATTCCACAGGTCGAACTTCAAAAATAGATATTGAAACATCAGATATAGAGGAAAACAGGTCAGCTTAAAATTTAGAAAAACTGAGAGCATGAGAAATAATGTAAAAGTGGAGTTAAAATAATGAAACTGGAAAGAATGGGCAAACAGGAGAGAATGAGGGGACGTTGTGTATGCTTGCTATTACAGTAGCAAAACTATTACTAACACTTCAATAACTTACTAGAATTTTAATTTTTGTTTCAGTATCAAAGCTCAAATAATGGCCAGTTATCGATCCTGAAATTCACTGGAGTTACTGGCCGTCTAGGAGATAACAATTACATTGAATGTAATCTTACATCAGTATCCAGACAACACCACATAACAGATTATGACTACAAATAAAAATGAGCAAGGCTTTAAAAATCTGGTGCTGTCACTTAAACAATGTTATTCTCTTACCTTAGATGTTCCTTTAGTAGAAAAGTACAATCCAGATCTTCGCAAGACAAAGTAACATTTCTTCCACATCTTCTTTCCCTGCTCTCTAGCATGAAGGTAGCCATGAATCTCAGGACATGTGCTTGAATTTAGGAAATTCTAAACACAAATTTCAGAATTTTAAAGTTAAAGTTAAATAATATGTAGGAAAAAAGACCAACACAATTTTACTTATTTCCTTGAATTTAGATTTCTTGAAATCAGCCAGTTGTGTTGGGGCCTGGACACAAATCTGCTTGGGATCACCAATACGCTGCCCCTCAAGCAGATCTTCGATTCATTCCCTCTCCACAACAGTCTCCAAACCTGGACATTGGTTTTGTGGATACTCCAAGCTGATTCTATCATGTCGCAAGTCAATTTCATCCCATCACTGGACCTCAAACTTCTTTAGATTCTCGTATTGTGTCCTCCTTATTCTCTGTTTCATGACCAGGACATCTCTCTCCTAACTCTCCGCCATGCCGATGTAACCTGAATTCCGTGTGTCCCCATTTGTGTGCGCATTTTGGTTGCCACTTCAACCACGAGTCCATTACATCTATCTCCCTTATTTTCTTCTCTTGACCCCTCAGGCTCTTCTCTCCCGTCTCCCAGTCATGCCACATTTCATTTCTCCCCTCTCTCTCTCTCTCTGCCCACCCCACCCACCACTCCAGTTTCTTTTCACTAATACCAACCATCATCTTAAACCTCCAACACATGCTAGGCGCTCAAACTTCTTGGTCATCAAGATTAAGACCAACTGTTCAGCTGTGCCTGCAGCAAAGGTTAGGCATATTAGAGGCGAGGGTGGGTGTAAACAGCCCTTCAACCTCCCTTTCCTCTCCCAATGCCCATTTTTAAGAGGAACATGGAAGTGTAGCTTGGACCTTGTGCCTAGCTCCTCTGAGAATTGAAGAGAATCAGGCAGCAAGCACAAGACCAAAAACATTTCTTTAGTCGGACACAGATCAGCACTGGAAGTCTTTTGGCTCCTGCTTCTGGATGCCAGCCACATTATCATGCACCTGCTGGCCATTATGACTGACTCGGGATTGTGGGGCCTGCAGCAGTTGCATTTCCCCACCCCCACCCCCACTGTTTTTTCCCCCAGATACAAGACTAGCCAAGAGGCAGGCCTGCATGTGTGGTGTGGGGTCCAGGTTAATGACCTGAATCTGAAAATACGAGCAGGTTCACACAAGGTCAGGCAGAGTGCACTTTAGGTTTGTTCCATCTTCCTCGAGTCCTGATGCCAGCAGAGGGGTGGATAATTGGCCCCAGTATGTTTTGCTATTTACTTTAGAACAAAAGTTTTTCTTTTAAATAGAACGAATGTGTTCCATCCCACAATTTTATAAACGCTGTTTATACAAAAACATTGCCGCACCTGTATTAACTGTGAATGACTTAGACTTCCATTTGTTTCACTGCAACTAGATACCATGTGTTCTGGAAAAAACTGGAGAAAAAGAAAAATCAAACTGTCATGGGATACTTGGCAAGTTGAAGGCAGCAGAATACAAGACAAGTATTATAACAAATATATTAAACTCTGATGAACATTATGGCACGAGATTAAAAAATGAATTTTACTTTTACGTGAAATTCTGTACTTCAAGCATTTGTCCAAATCTCATGCAATTACATAGAACATTTCTTTGACGTTACAAAAAATGTAAAGTTCTAAATCGCCCTCCAAAAGGCACATCAGCAGGCCTTTTCACCACTGCCTTGTGGGCTACCACCAACCTTGCGGTCCTTGATGGTGGCAATGACTAGTAGAAGTCAGGTACATTTAGAGGCTTGCAAGTGGCAGGGAAAAGAAGTTGGGGCAGGGACATAGTGCTAGGCCTCACCACCCAATTCAAATCCAGGCCACAAAATATGTTCTTCAACCTTCAAGCTGTGTGATGTGTAATTGCAATACAACTTCATTTTCACAACAACATTGAGACAGTCCATATACCAGCCAAGGGATTTCCGCTTCTCCACTAGCCAACAAGAGAATTGTCAAACTAAAATCCTGGTTTGATGGATGTAGAGGTGGAAAATCCAGGCTAGAGTTTGAAACACTTTTTACAAGATAATGGATGAAGCGAATGAGTTTAAAAGGCTGGGTGTTTAAAAATCACAAAATATGACAGCTTGATCAACAAGACTGAATTATTATTCTCAACTCTGACATATTAAGGCAGCTTTTCCTCGTATAGCACTTGGATGTAAAAGGTCAACTGGACAGAGCACATTGAAGAAAACTGGGCAGACTGGATGCACACTTGTAATGGTGCCTGTTCAATTTTCCATCCGTTGTTTCAATTGAAGGAAAACTGGGTGGACTCATTTTGCAGGCATACGATCCTTCCGAGTGAATTTTCCTCAGTGCTCCACCCAGGCAATCCATTACTCCCAAGTGTAACATGAGCAAAATCTGGCTTACTGGGCCCAAGTTTCCACATGATTTGCTCCTGATTTTTAGGAGCAACTGGTGTAGAACGGAGTATCTTAGAAATCGGAATTCTCGTCATTTAGTTTGCTCCAGTTCTAGTCAGTAAGAACAGTTTCACTTTGGAACAGAATTTTTTTTTCCAAAAGGGGGCGTGTCCGGCCACTTACGCCTGTTTTCAAAGTTTCGTCAGTGAAAACTTACTCCAAACCAACTTAGAATGGAGTAAGTGAAGATTTTTGTATGCTCGAAAAAACCTTGTCTACACTTTAGAAAATCAGGCGTAGGTTACAAATCAGGCGTAGGGAATGGGGGGTGGGGGGGGGTTTAAAGGGAAGTTTACAAACATTAAACACTTCAGTTTTACAAATAAAGAGCCATCATCAATAATAAATGATAAATATATCAATAAATCAATCAAAAAAAATTAAGAAATAATTTTTTTTTAAATCAATAAAACAAACATTTTCTACTTACCGACTGCAGCACCGGGAGCTGTCCAACAGTGTGCTGGGATGCCTCCCCCCCCCCCAGTGTGTTTCTGACAACGAGGGAAAGGGGGGGAGGGAAGGGAAGGAAGGGGGGAGGGAAGGAAGGGGGGAGGGAGGGATGGGGGGGAGGGAAGGGGGAGAAGGGGGAGAAGAAGGGGATAAAGGGGAGAAAGGGAGTGGGGGGGAAAGGGAGATGGGGGGGAAAAGAGAGATGGGGGGGGAAAAGAGAGATGGGGGGGAAAAGAGAGATGGGGGGGGAAAAGAGAGATGGGGGGGGAAAGAGAGATGGGGGGGGGGAAGAGAGATGGGGGGGGGAAGAGAGATGGGGGGGGAAAGGGAGATGGGGGGGAAAGGGAGATGGGGGGGAAAGGGAGATGGGGGGGAAAGGGAGATGGGGGGGGAAAGGGAGATGGGGGGGGAAAGGGAGATGGGGGGGGAAAGGGAGATGGGGGGGGAAAGGGAGATGGGGGGGGAGAAAGGGAGATGGGGGGGAAAGGGAGATGGGGGGGGAAAGGGAGATGGGGGGGGAAAGGGAGATGGGGGGGGAAAGGGAGATGGGGGGGGAAAAGGGAGATGGGGGGGGAAAGGGAGATGGGGGGGAAGGGAGATGGGGGGGGAAGGAGATGGGGGGGGGAAGAAAGGAGATGGGGGGGAAGAAAGGAGATGGGGGGGAAGAAAGGAGATGGGGGGGGAGAGAAAGGAGATGGGGGGGAGAGAAAGGAGATGGGGGGGGAGAGAAAAGAGATGGGGGGGGGAGAGAAAAGAGATGGGGGGGAGAGAAAAGAGATGGGGGGGAGAGAAAGGAGATGGGGGGGGAGAAAGGAGATGGGGGGGGAGAGAAAGGAGATGGGGGGGAGAGAAAGGAGATGGGGGGGAGAGAAAGGAGATGGGGGGGGAGAGAAAGGAGATGGGGGGGGAGAGAAAGGAGATGGGGGGGGAGAGAAAGGAGATGGGGGGGGAGAGAAAGGAGATGGGGGGGAGAGAAAGGAGATGGGGGGAGAGAAAGGAGATGGGGGGGAGAGAAAGGAGATGGGGGGGAGAGAAAGGAGATGGGGGGGAGAGAAAGGAGATGGGGGGGGAGAGAAAGGAGATGGGGGGGGAGAGAAAGGAGATGGGGGGGAGAGAAAGGAGATGGGGGGGAGAGAAAGGAGATGGGGGGGAGAGAAAGGAGATGGGGGGGAGAGAAAGGAGATGGGGGGGGGAAGGAGATGGGGGGGGGAAGGAGATGGGGGGGGGGGAAGGAGAAGTCGCGGGGAGGCTGAACGGGCCGGGCCCGAGACTTCGGGCAGGGCCCGTCCCCAGCACCAGATTTACAAGTAGGTGGCGTTGGGTCGGGTCGGGGGGAGCGGTGGGAGGGAGGGAGGGAGGTTTGGGTCGGGGGGAGGGAGGTTAGGTTGGATCCAGTCCATGGGCTGGGCCGGGGGGGGGAGCGGGAATCCGGTCCGGTCCAGAGACGGGAGCGGGGGGGGGGGGGGGGGGGGGGGGGGGGGCCGGGAGTGGGAGTCGGGTCGGTGTCGGGTGTGGTCCAGAGGCAGAGGCGGAGGCGGGGGGGGGGGGGGAGGAGTGGGAGTCGGGTCGGGTCCAGTCCGGGTGCTGGGGGGGGGGGGGAAGCAGGAGTCAGGTCGGTGTCGGGTCGGGTCGGGAGCAAGCAGGAGCTGGCCGTGGGAGGAGCCTTATTCATGCAGCCCGAGTGAGGCCATTCGGCCAGGGCTAGGGGCTGCGTGCTTCGGCCCCTCCCACACAGTTTTGGGTACCTGGAGCTACTGCACATGGGCGCCCACTGTAGCGCGCATGTGCAGAGGTCCCGGCACTGTTTTCAGCTCGTGCTGTGCTGCGCCGAGGGCCAGAGGACCTGCAGGGAAGCTGGAGAGTATTTTTTAGGCGCACTTTGTGGCGCGAAAAACGGGCATCCAGGTCGGGACTGCGCCGTTTTAGGCGCGGCTCGAAACTTGGGCCCTATATATTTTTAATATTCTACTACGCATAAATATCCCTTTTATGCAGCAGGTATAGATATAGTAACAAATATAAAGTAACAAAAGATGACATTTGTAACTGTTGAACATATGCATTATACAAAATTGGCTCAGAGGCAGGAAACAAAGGGTAATGGTTGATGTGTGTTTGTGTGACTGGAAGGCTGTATCCAGTGGAGTTCCACAGGGATCCGTACTAGGTCCCTTGCTTTTTGTGGCATATATCAATGACTTGGACTTGAATGTTGGGGGTATAATTAAGAAGTTGCAGATGACACTAAAATAGGCTATGTGGTTGACAATGAAGAAGAAAGCTGTGGATTGCAGGAGGATTAATGAAGGGGAAGTCATGTTTGACTAATTTGCTAGAATTTTAAAAAGGGAGGGAGAACAGCCAGTTGTCGTGGTGCACATTGGTACCAACGACATGGGTAAAAAAACGGGATGAGGTCCTACGAAACGAATTTAAGGAGCTAGGAGCTAAATTAAAAAGTAGGACCTCAAAAGTAGTAATCTCGGGATTGCTACCAGTGCCACGTGCTAGTCAGAGTAGGAATCGCAGGATAGCTCAGATGAATACATGCCTTGAGCAGTTGTGCAGCAGGGAGGGATTCAAATTCCTGGGGCATTGGAACTGGTTCTGGGGAAGGTGGGACCAGTACAAACCGGACGGTCTGCACCTGGGCAGGACCGGAACCAATGTCCTTGGGGGAGTGTTTGCTAGTGCTGTTGGGGAGGAGTTAAACTAATATGGCAGGGGGATGGGAACCAAGGCAGGGAGACAGAGGGAAACAAAAAGGAGACAAAAGCAAAAGACAGAAAGGAGATGAGGAAAAGTGGAGGGCAGAGAAACCCAAGGCAAAGAACAAAAAGGGCCACTGTACAGCAAAATTCTAAAAGGACAAAGGGTGTTAAAAAAACAAGCCTGAAGGCTTTGTGTCTTAATGCAAGGAGTATCCGTAATAAGGTGGATGAATTAACTGTGCAAATAGATGTTAACAAATATGATGTGATTGGGATTACAGAGACGTGGCTCCAGGATGATCAGGGCTGGGAACTCAACATCCAGGGGTATTCAACATTCAGGAAGGATAAAATAAAAGGAAAAGGAGGTGGGGTAGCATTGCTGGTTAAGGAGGAGATTAATGCAATAGTTAGGAAGGACATTTGCTTGGATGATGTGGAATCTATATGGGTAGAGCTGCAGAACACCAAAGGGCAAAAAACGTTAGTGGGAGTTGTGTACAGACCTCAAAACAGTAGTAGTGATGTTGGGGAGGGCTTCAAACAGGAAATTAGGGGTGCATGCAATAAAGGTGCAGCAGTTATAATGGGTGACTTTAATATGCACATAGATTGGGCTAACCAAACTGGAAGCAATACGGTGGAGGAGGATTTCCTGGAGTGCATAAGGGATGGTTTTCTAGACCAATATGTCAAGGAACCAACTAGGGGGGAGGCCATCTTAGACTGGGTGTTGTGTAATGAGAGGATTAATTAGCAATCTCGTTGTGCGAGGCCCCTTGGGGAAGAGCGACCATAATATGGTTGAATTCTGCATTAGGATGGAGAATGAAACAGTTAATTCAGAGACCATAGTTCAGAACTTAAAGAAGGGTAACTTTGAAGGTATGAGGCGTGAATTGGCTAGGATAGATTGGCGAATGATACTTAAGGGGTTGACAGTGGATGGGCAATGGCAGACATTTAGAGACCACATGGATGAACTACAACAATTGTACATTCCTGTCTGGCGTAAAAATAAAAAAGGGAAGGTGGCTCAACCGTGGCTATCAAGGGAAATCAGGGATAGTATTCAAGCCAAGAAGTGGCATACAAATTGGCCAGAAATAGCAGCGAACCCGGGGACTGGGAGAAATTTAGAACTCAGCAGAGGAGGACAAAGGGTTTGATTAGGGCAGGGGAAATGGAGTACGAGAAGAAGCTTGCAGGGAACATTAAGACGGATTGCAAAAGTTTCTAAGATATGTAAAGAGAAAAAGGTTAGTAAAGACAAACGTAGGTCCCCTGCAGTCAGAATCAGGGGAAGTCATAACAGGGAAGAGAGAAATGGCAGACCAATTGAACAAGTACTTTGGTTCAGTATTCACTAAGGAGGACACAAACAACCTTCCGGATATAAAAGGGGTCAGAGGGTCTAGTAAGGAGGAAGAACTGAGGGAAATCCTTATTAGTCGGGAAATTGTGTTTGGGAAATTGATGGCCGATAAATCCCCAGGGCCTGATGGATTGCATCCCAGAGTACTTAAGGAGGTGGCCTTGGAAATAGCGGAGGCATTGACAGTCATTTTCCAACATTCCTTTGACTCTGGATCAGTTCCCATCGAGTGGAGGGTAGCCAATGTAACCTCACTTTTTAAAAAAGGAGGGAGAGAGAAAACAGGGAATTATAGACCAGTCAGCCTGACATCGGTAGTGGGTAAAATTATGGAATCAATTATTAAGGATGTCATAGCAGTGCATTTGGAAAGAGGTGACATGATAGGTCCAAGTCAGCATGGATTTGTGAAAGGGAAATCATGCTTGACAAATCTTCTGGAATTTTTTGAGGATGTTTCCAGTAGAGTGGACAAGGGAGAACCAGTTGATGTGGTGTATTTGGACTTTCAGAAGGCTTTCGACAAGGTCCCACACAAGAGATTAATGTGCAAAGTTAAAGCACATGGGATTGGGGGTAGTGTGCTGACATGGATTGAGAACTGATTGTCAGACAGGAAGCAAAGAGTTGGAGTAAATGGGGACTTTTCAGAATGGCAGGCAGTGACTAGTGGGGGACCGCAAGGTTCTGTGCTGGGGCCCCAGCTGTTTACACTGTACATTAATGATTTAGACAAGGGGATTAAATGTAGTATCTCCAAATTTGCGGATGACACTAAGTTGGGTGGCAGTGTGAGCTGTGAGGAGGATGCTATGAGGCTGCAGAGCGACTTGGATAGGTTAGGTGAGTGGGCAAATGCATGGCAGATGAAGTATAATGTGGATAAATGTGAGGTTATCCACTTTGGTGGTAAAAACAGAGAGACAGACTATTATCTGAATGGTGACAGATTAGGAAAAGGGGAGGTGCAACGAGACCTGGGTGTCATGGTACATCAGTCATTGAAGGTTGGCATGCAGGTACAGCAGGCGGTTAAGAAAGCAAATGGCATGATGGCCTTCATAGCAAGGGGATTTGAGTACAGGGGCAGGGAGGCGTTACTACAGTTGTACAGGGCCTTGGTGAGGCCACACCTGGAGTATTGTGTACAGTTTTGGTCTCCTAACTTGAGGAAGGACATTCTTGCTATTGAGGGAGTGTAGCGAAGGTTCACCAGACTGATTCACGGGATGGCGGGACTGACCTATCAAGAAAGACTGGATCAACTGGGCTTGTATTCACTGGAGTTCAGAAGAATGAGAGGGGACCTCATAGAAACTTTTAAAATTCTGATGGGTTTAGACAGGTTAGATGCAGGAAGAATGTTCCCAATGTTGGGGAAGTGCAGAACCAGGGGTCACAGTCTAAGGTTAAGGGGTAAGCCATTTAGGACCGAGATGAGGAGAAACTTCTTCACCCAGACAGTGGTGAACCTGTGGAATTCTCTACCACAGAAAGTTGTTGAGGCCAATTCACTAAATATATTCAAAAAGGAGTTAGATTAAGTCCTTACTACTAGGGGGATCAAGGGGTATGGCGAGAAAGCAGGAATGGGGTACTGAAGTTGCATGTTCAGCCATGAACTCATTGAATGGCGGTGCAGGCTAGAAGGGCCGAATGGCCTACTCCTGCACCTATTTTCTATGTTTCTAATTCTTTGAGGTTGTAACGAACAGGGTGGAAAGGGGGGAACTAGTGGATGTGGTGCATTTTGATTTCCAGAAGGCATTTGACAAGATGCCATATCAAGGTTACTGCACAAGATAAAAGTTCACGGGGTTGGGAGTAATATATTAGCATGGATAGAGGATTGGTTAACGAACAGAGAACAAATAGTAGGGATAAATGGTTCATTCTCAGGTTGGCAATCAGTAACCGGTGGGGTGCTGCAGGGATCAGTGCTGGGACCCCAACTATTTACAATCTATATTAACGACTTGGAGGAATGGACTGAGTGTAACGTCGCCAAGTTTGCAGATGATACAAAGATGGAAGGAAAAGCAATGCGTGAGGAGGACACAAAAAATATGCAAAAGGATATATAGGCTAAGTGAGTGTGCAAGGATTTGGCAGATGGAGTATAATGTTGTAAAGTGCGAGGTCATGCACTTTGGCAGAAAAAAAATCAAAGAGCAAGTTATTAATTAAATGGAGAAAGATTGCCAAGTGCTGCATTACAGTGGGACCTGGGGGTATTTGTGCATGAAATACAAGAGGTTGGTATGCAGGTACAGCAAGTGATCAGGAAGGCCAATGGAATCTTGGCCTTTATTGCAAAAGGGATGGAGTATAAAAGCAGGAAAGTCTTGCTACAATTGTACAGGGTATTGGCGAGGCCACACCTGGAATACTGCGTGCAGTTTTGGTTTCCATAGTTACGAAAGGATATACTTGCTTTGGAGGCAGTTCAGAGAAGGTTCACAAGGTTGATTCCGGGGATGAGGGGTGTTGACTTATGAGGAAAAGTTGAGTAGGTTGGGCCTCTATTCATTGAAATTCAGGTGATTTTATCGAAACCTTTAAGATTATAAGGGGGCTTGACAAAGTGGATGCAGAGAGGATGTTTCCACTGATACGGGAGGGGAGACTAGAACTGGAGGCCATGATCTTAGATTAAGGGGCCGCCAATTTAAAACTGAGATGAGGAAAAATTTCTTCTCAGAGGATTGTAAATCTGTGGAATTCGCTGCCTCAGAACTGTGGAAGCTGGGACACCGAATAAATTTAAGACAGAAATAGACAGTTTCTTATTCGATTATCGTTTAAGGGGTTATGGAGAGCGGGCAGGGAAGTGGACCCGAGTCGATGTTCGAATCAGCTATGATCATATTAAATGACGGAGCAGGCTATAGGGCCGTATGGCCTCCTCCTGCTCCTATTTCTTATTTTCTTATGTTCTTATGTTCTTATGTCAATGTACCAGTCAGGTGGGCAGAACAGTGGCAAATGGAATTCAATCCGGGTAAGTGTGAGGTAATGCATTTGGGGAGGTCTAACAAGGCAAGGGAATACACATTAAATGGCACGACACTGAAAAGTGTCGAGAAACAAAGGGACCTTGGAGTGCGGGTCCACAGATCCCGGAAGGTAGCAGGCCAGGTAGATAAGGTGGTTAAGAAGACATATGGAATATACTTGCCTTTATTTGTCAAGACATGGAATACAAGAGCAAGGAGATTAAGCTGGAACTGTATGAAACACTGGTTGGGCCGCAGCTGGAGTTGTGTGTGCACTTCTGGTCATCACAATACAGGAAAGATGTGATTGCACTGGAAAAAGTGCAGAGACAATTTACAAGAATGTTACCTGGACTGGAGAATTTTGGCTATGAGGAAAGATTGGAGAGGCTGGGTCTGCTTTCTTTGGAATAGAGGAGAAAGACCTGATTGAGGTGTATAAAATTGTGAGGGGCCTGGATAGGAAAGACCCGTTACCCTCGGCAGAGGGGTCAACAACCAGGGGGCATAGATTTAACCTCATTGGGGGTGAGGTTTAGAGGAGATATGAGAGGAAATGTCTTCACTCAGAGTGTGGTGGGGGTCTGGCACTCACTGCCTGAAAAGGGTGGTAGAGGCAGAAACCTCACCACATTTAAAAAATACTTGGATATGCACTTAAAAGTGCCGTGACCGACAGCTACAGACCAAGAGCCTGAAGGTGGGATTAAGCTGGATAGGTCTTGGTTGGTCGGCGCAGACACGATGGACTGAAATGGCTTCCTACCGTGCTGTAAATTTCTATGATACTATGAAGTAATGAATGGAAAAACCATGTGCCATGTACATATGAATTTCCAATTTGCACTGCCAGTGTGCAAAGCTCCATAACCAGAGCATTGACATAAAAATATGGCCTCATATTGCATGTTTATAAACAAAAATGTCACTTTTTTTTTTCCACAATGTTGTTTTCCTTTTAATAATCATCCACTGCAAACACAAGCCACATCAGCATTAATAAAATCTGAAAATTAGGTCCATGACATTAGTTCATTTCCTTGTAAAATTGCTGATTTCACTTACCGTTGGGTTTTTAAAGAATTCATATTTGGCATAATTTTTCCTGAAGTATAATCTGCTCTCAGTATCCACCCCCCAAGTTGATTGTAACTGAATCACTGATTCATGATCTTCTACAATTCTTTCTATACAAAAAAAAAATCAAAGGATAAATGACAAACATAATTCTAGAAGTATTGGGGCTAAGTTTCAACAGGAGTTGCTCCTATTTTTTTTGAAGCAACTAGTTTATTTTGGTGCATCTTAAAAATCGCAATTCTCCACATTTAGTTTGCTCCAGTTTCAGTGAGTTAATTCAGTTTCTTTTTAGTTCAGTTTCTTTTTCCAGAAGGGGGCCCTACCAGCCACTTACGCCTGTTTTGGCCATTTAAGTTTAGACAGCCAATAGTTCCTCCAAACTAACAGGCCAGCGTATGTGTCCACTTTTGTACGCTCAGAAAAATCTTGCAGACACTTTAGAAATCAAGCGCAGGTAGCCAGAGATAGCTCCGGGGTGGGAGGGGGGCCGGAGGGAAGTTACAGGATTTTCCAAGGCACTAAACACCTTAACATCATTAAAGAAGCATAAGTACATTTAGAGCACTAAGCACTAAATAAAGTACAAAAATAAGCATTCAATAATAAATAAAAAATACAAAGAAAGCACCAAGACTGACAAAGCACAAAAAATAAGAAGCAAATAATTAATAAAAAAATAGAAGGAACCCTGCACCTAAAGCACCAAGACCAAAGTAATAAGCAATCAATCAGTAACAAATAAAAAAAATAGAAGTCCTACCTGTATGTGAAGGGAAGGCAATGGGCCGCTGATGAGGGAGAGGGGAGGAGGGAAGGAGGGGGGGCAGGGGCGCGGGAAGGAGGGGGGGGGGGGCGCGGAGAGGGGGGACCGCGAGTGCGGGGGCCGTGGCCAGGTGGGCGAGGGGGCCGCGAGGTGGCAAGAGGAAGAAGAGGAAGTGGGGGGAGTGAGGAGGGGAAGGGGGGGTGGGGGGAGGATTGGAGAGGAGGGAGGGAGGGGGGGCAGCCTGCCCAGGTCCCATCCTACTCACGTCTTGCCCCCAATTTTTTTGCATTTCCTGCTACCCCCGCCCCCCCCCGAACATCTCCAAGACAGTCCCAAGGAACACTTGGTGGCCTCAGTCATCTTCCTTCTTGATGGTCACTTTTGCCAGCTCCTTCTCCCTTTCTTGTTTGGCCTTCTGTTCCTGGGATCTCCTGTCTCCGATGACTGACATTGCTGTTTGTTCCCTCGCAGGTCACGGCAGGGAGCCCATTCGGATAGTGCTAGGGGTGGCGTGCCTCGGACCCCTTCCACACATGCACACAGAATCTGGTGGCAAGGAGCTACTCTAGCATGCATGTGCAGAGGTCCCGCCGGGACCTGGCTCCTTCCCCTACGCCAGGGCCTACATCAGTGCTGCTGCATGGAGAATACGAAGGTAAATAATTGGCGCTGTTTGTTCTAAAATGTCGGCGTACCTCAGAGGTGCGCCATTCCACCCGTGAGTGCAAACTTGGGCCCTTTAATCCTTTGTTTTTCCTTTACAATTCAGTTCATAAAGTTCAATTTCACCCATGTCCCACATGACTAGATCAAGGTGTTATTTATTTTACTAATGGATGGAGAATTACCATCACGTAGCTGTGATAATAAAAAGACCACAGTGGAAGGAATCAACTGTTTACATTGCATGCATTTGATGCATCAAGTTAAAAGTATAATTTGCTCTGTGCTCCCTAATGACAGAACAGTTTTATCCTTGGAGCAGGATAACTGGAATATTCCCAGGTTCAACTGCTAGTTTATGCCGTTTGCTAATCTCAGCTGGAGAGATGTTCGAAGCATTACAATGGTCTTCAGTGACTCTGATGCCCCACACAGTTGTGCAACTTGGGGAATTTACCAGAAGTCAACTGGTGGCATAATACCATGGACCAGAAAAAGAGTTGGCATTTTCAGAGAAAGGATCGAAAGGGGAGAACATTTGAGAAATAAAAAGATACAAATGATCAGTTATTTTTAAAGAAAACAACAAAAATACAACCGGGTGAACATTCCAAAGTTAGAACATGCTCAATGATGCTACAAGATGCAAGCTCAAGCAGTTTGTGAGTTGCCAAAGCCCCATTTCACCAGTATTCTGCAAGACAGCTTTTATTTCTCAAACAGTTTTTGGATAAGCAGAATTTACTGTTTGTGGTTGACCATTGGCATTCATATGTTTACGCAAACTACCGCCATTGGTCACCATTACAATCAAGTTCTTGCAGGTTTCATATTGCGCAAGAGGAAGGATGTTGAGTTAAGGTTAAAATTGGATTGCAACAGTGCTTTAATGAAAAATGTGTCCTTTCATTGGGTTTTATACTGTTGTATGTTACGTTACATTACATAACTCTAATTCTAATGATTTACAGGGACATTACATCAGAATATAACTATATTGATGATTAAGTAATGGCATTTTACGATGTTGTTTAAAGAGGGGGCAAATTCCAGGGTTTTAAAACCACGCTGAAGTACCAAATACTACTCAATACAGTAATTTGTTTTGCTGGTACAGGTGGTGGTGGGGTGGGGGTGGAGATGAGGGGGGGAGATGGGGGGCGGGGGGGAGAAAATTACATTATTTGAGAGTTCAAGAAAATATTTATGGGCAAGGTGAAATGATCGGCGAAAAGCTTGAACACATGCTCCACTCATGTTAACAAGTTGCATGAACCTTTTCTTGCAAGGATGGATTTTAGAAAAGAAACTAGCGTTTTACTAAAACTGCCGAGGGATAAACATCAATTCCTGGATCATAACGGAGCTGTTTAGCCTTTTCATGAATAAGTATCTACTGCAGCAATTCCAAAATAACCCCATTTTGTAATAAAAATCTGAATCACAAATGAACACCACTTAATTGTTGTCAACATGAAAGCACACATTTGATTAATAAATGAACTTACCCTTCCAGTTGAAGATAGATAACCCTTAGGCATGACTCAATACCCACACTATTTACCCATCTTAGAAAGTGGTGCTCATTATGGGCCCAAGTTTCCACAAGAAAAAAACGGGCGCCCCTACAAGCTGGGCGCCCGTTTTTCGCGCCTAAAAAAATCCTCGGTATTCTGCACCTACTTACAGGTCCTGTGGCACTCGGCGCAGCCAGCACGAGCTGTGGGGGGGGCGGAGTCAGGTCCCTGCGCTGAAAACAGTGCCGGGACCTCTGCACATGCGTGCTACAGTCGGCACGCAAGTGCAGTAGCTCCAGGCGCCGAACTGTGTGGGAGGGGCCAGAAGCACGCAGCCCCTAGCCCTGGCCCAATGGCCTCACTGGGGCTGCGTGAATGAGGCTCCTCCCACGGCCAGCTCCTGCTCCTGCTCCCCGCCCGACCAGACCCGACACTCGCTTCCCCCCGCCGACCAGACCCGACACTCGCTTCCCCCCACCCACCCCGCCGACCAGACCCGAGACCCGCTCCCCCCCCGCCCCGACAACCGAGACCCGCTCCCCCCCGCCCCGACCGAGACCCGCTCCCCTACCCCCGCCCCGAGACCCGCTCCCCCGCCCCGACACCCAAGACCTGCTCCCCCGCCCCGACCCGACACCCGCTCTCCCCCCCCGGCCCCGACCCGAGGCCCGCTCCCCGCCCCGACCCGAGGCCCGCTCCCCACCCCCCGACCCGACCCCCGCTCCCCGCCCCGACCCGACACCCGCTCTCCCCCCTCCTCCGACCCGAGACCCGATCCGACACCCGCTCTCCCCCCCCGACCCGACACCCGCTCTCTCCCCCCGCCCCCCCTGACCCGACACCCGCTCCCCCCCCCGACCTGACACCCGCTCCTGTTCCCCGACCCCCCCCCCCTCTCTACCCCGACCCCCCCTCTCCTCTCTTTCCCCCCCCCCCTCTCTTTTCCCTTCCCCACCCCCCCCCTCAGGTTTTTTCAGTTCTACAAAAATCTTCACTGGCGCCATTCTACTTTAGTTTGGAGTACATTTTCACTGTGGAAACTTTCAAATCAGGCGTCAGTGGCCGGACACGCCCCCTTTTGAAGAAAAAATTCTGTTCTAAACTAGAACTGTTCTACCTGACTAGAACTACAGAAAAAAAAATGTGGAGAATTGCGATTTCTAAAATAGTCCGTTCTCCACCAGTTGCTCCTAAAAATCAGGCGCGAATCATGTGGAAACTTGGGCCCTATGCAACTGTTTTATTGCATTACAGATTTTTAGGGCTAAACTAGTGTAAATATCACACTGTTTAACCTCAATGTGCTATAAAATTTCACAAACAAATGCTCTATTTAATTCACGTTCACAGTACATTTCTACAGCAGAATATTAACACATAAGAATCCCATCTCAAAAGAGCTACTTAAATATTAAAGCACATCTTCCATGTATAGTCTTCTAATTTGAAGCTGATTAATTCATGTTGAAATTTTGCAAAAACCACAAAAATCTAATATTTATTTCAATTTGAATGAACAGAAGGAAACTAAGAAAGCCCTTCTGTTTTTTCTTCCAGTTTTACTATAATGCAAAAAGGTTTCATAATTTAACAGTTAATTATGATCATTTGGTTAAAAGGCAGAGTTTGTTGTAAGCCTATTGATTGCGTTCAATCTTGTAGTTTATAAGAATATCTGCAAATCTCCGTTCAGTTTTACAACTTAAGGGTTCCATAGCATAGTTTTTCTTAAAAACACTCCAGCCATTGAACCTCCCATCCCATTAACATTCTGATGATGGGCCTGCATCTATTACAAGCATAGGCCTTACTCGGCTCAATTAGGGAGGGCACTGAAATCCAGAGCAGTATTCCCTTGAGTATTGAAGATTGATGGGTTATCTGATCGAGGTGTTTAAAATGTTAAGATAGAAAAACTATTTCCTCTGATGAAGGAAAAAGAAAATCAAGAATGCAGGGATATAATCCTAAAATTAGAGCAAAGCCTTTTAGGAGAGAAATCATGAAGCACTTTTTCCAAATAGAGAAATCTGAAATTCTCTGTCCAAAAGGCTATGGATGCAAAGACAAGTGGAGCTTTTTATGACTTCACGAACACTCTACAAGATGGCTCTTAACTGTCAACATGTGACTTTTCCACATGACCCTTTTATTCTATTTACATCAGTAGTTGCATTACATCGGTTGACCACTAGATGGAGTATACACTTCTCTCTCCTTATTGAAGACAGAAGAAAATCATTACATCAGATCAGCCATGATCCAACTGAGTGGCAGAGCAGGCTTGAGCTGAATGGCCTACTCCTGTTCCTATGGGGGTGGAAATCCAACTTAATAGATCATCCCTTCCTTTTATACTCTATCAGCTGAGAAATAAATGCTACCAAGCATTAAAGAGGAATATTGGAAACTTTTTGTACATTTACCAGTACGAGTACAATTCAAAGTATTTAATCATGATGGGCTTGCAAAATGAAGGGCACGCAAAATGAAGGGCACAAAATGTTGGTTCAGTAATGGTAGGGAAATAGAAGGGAGTTGTATTTAAATACTGACTTACATGTAATCTGGGCATCCAAAAGCATTGCAGTCAATTAATTACTTTTGAAACAGTCATTGTTGTTGCATCGACAAATCTTCATACCAAGCATGCCAGCAGCACCAAAAATGATGGATAACAAAGAAGTTCTAGGAAAGCAGTGACTGGAAGACATCCCCCAAATACCGTAACTACCTTTATTATATAATGATATAGGACACAGTTAGGAAGTCGTCCAGATCCCATTTGAATGCTTGCTGCAAATCTGCATTAGCTGCATGAGACGGCAGCTTGTTCCATAGCAGACGACTAAACAAATAAAATACCTACCCACATTTACCCTAGTTTTGTGCTTATGTAAATTTAAACTCCTTCCTTAGTCCTCGCTAACCGATGCAACTCAAATAACCTATCCACATGGACCAAATTTAAGCGAATCTAACACTGTTATTTAAATCAAAACTCCGCAAAGCATAAGTTTTTCTAGAGTAAAGAGCATCTGCTCTCGAAACTTGTGATAAATAAGGGCTTTCAAACTGGGAATCAATCTACTGGCTGCCCTCCGAACCTTTTGCAGGGCCTCCAATATCACCCACCAGGTGAAGGGAGTACAAATGGATGCAGTATTCTAAATAAGGCCTAAGCAAGGTCTTGTACAAGGACAATCGTATTTTATGGTTTTGTATTTGATCATTTGCGCAATATATCTCAATACTCGATTGGCTTTTGCAATAACCTTCTGGATGTGAACCCTCATAGAATCATTTACTTTGACATCCAGATGTTTCTCTCACTCAGCCTTAAGTTCACTACCTTGGATAATGTACATATGCTGGTCATTAGCCCCATCCATATATATATAAAACACCTGCCAGATGCTAACCCACATCCCATTACATCGAGACCTTTCACCAATACCTTCATCCAGATCATTCAAGATTAAGAGCAATGGTTCCAAAACAGATCCCTGCAGGACTCATTAATAACTGGTTCCCACGCAAAAGCAGAGTTATTAATAACTACCTTCTGCCTACAAGAACGCAACCAATTCCTTACCCAACCCAAATTCTGACCACTAATCCCACAGGAGTATCTTAAATAGCCTAGTGTGTGGCACTTCAAGTTTTTAAAAAAAAACATCGAATCATAAAATAATCCAGCAAAGGAGGCCACCCGCCATTCAGCCCATCGTGCCCATGCCATCTCTTTCAAAGAGCTATCCAACTAGTCCCACTCCCCTGTTCTTTTCCCCATAGCCCTGCAATTTTCATCAAGTATTTGTCCAATTCCCTTTTGAAAGTTATTATTGAATTTGTTTCCACCAAACACTCAGGCAGTGCATTCCATATCATAACTCACTGCATAAAAAACGATTTCCTCATGTCATCTCTGGTTCTTTTGCTAATTATATTAAATCTGTGTCTTCTGGTTACTGACCATGCCACCATTGGAAACTGTTTCTCCATATTTACTGTTTTCAAAACCCTTAATGATTTTGATCACCTCTATCAAATCTCCCCTGTTCTAAGGAAAGCTATGCCATTTTCTCTACTCTCTATGTCCCTCATCCCATTTTCTCTACTCTCTATGTCCCTCATCCCTGGTACCCATTCTAGTAAATCTCCTCTGCACCCTCTCCAAGGCCTTGACATCCATCCTGAAGTGCTGTGGCCAGAATTGGACACAATACTCCAAGTGGGGCCTAACCAGTGTTTAATAAAGGTTTAGCATAACTTCTATGCGTTTGCACACTATGCCTCTTTTTATACAGCCAAGGACCCCATATGCACTTTTGGATTATGAAGTGTCCTCCTCCATTTCGGCTGACCTCAAAAGTGCGTCATCATCCTCTATCTGCTGCACAATGGTAATGCAAACCGTGATCCTGACCAATGGATACACCACAGACCCAATCCATGTCCGGTTCGGGTCAAGCAGGGCTGTGGCATTGCACCAATGCTCTTTTCGATCCTCCTTGCTGCAATGCTACATCTCACCCTTAGCAAGCTCCCTGCCAGAGTGGAGGTAAATTATAGAACAGATGGGAATCTGTTCAACCTCCACGGCCTCCAGGCCAGATCCAAGGTCGTCACATCCTTCGTCATTGAACTACAATAGGTGGACAACACTTGCGTCTGCGCACACTCGGAGGCCGAACTCAAAGTCATCGTCAAGACCTTTACTGAGGTGTACGAGAGCATGGGCCTTACACTAAACATCTGTAACACAAGTCCTCTATGAACCTGATCCCGCCACACAGCACTGCCCCCTCACCCCGATTATCAAAATCCACAATGAAATCTTGGACAATGTGGACCATTTTTCATACCTCGGGAGCCTACTGTCAGCAAGAGCAGACATTGACAACGGGTCCAACACCAACTTCAGTGTGCTAGCGCAGCCTTCAGTCGTCTGAGGAAGAAAGTGTTTGAAGACCAGGACCTCAAATCTGGCACCAAGCTCATGGTCTGCAGGGCAGTAATGATACCCGCCCTCCTATATGGCTAAGACGTGGAATATATACAGCAGACATCTCAAAACACTGGAGAAGGACCACCAGTGCTGCCTCCGCAAGATCCTGCAAATCCATTGGCAGGACAGATGCACCGTCAGTGTTCTCGCTCAGGCCAACGTCCCCAGCATTGAAGCATTGACCGCGCTCGATCAGCTCCGTTGGGCGGGTCACATCATCCGCATGCCCGACACTAGACTCCCAAAGCAAGCACTCTACGCGTAGCTTCAACACGGCAAGTGAGCCCCAGGTGGGCAAAGGAAGAGCTTCAAGGACATCCTCAAAGCCTCCTTGACAAAATGCAACATCCCCACTGACTCCTGGGAATCTCTGATCCAAGACCGCCCAAAGTGGAGGAACAGCATCTGGGAGGGCACTGAGCACCGAGAGTCCCATTGCCAAGAACAAGCAGAAACCAAGCGTAGACAGCGGAAGGAGCATGCATCAACCCAGGCTCCCTGACTACCCTTTTCTTCAACCACTGTCTGCCCCGCCTGTGACAGAGACTGTAGGTCCCACATTGGACTCTTCAGTCACCTGAGAGCGCATTTTTAGTGTGGAAGCAAGTCATCCTCGACTCCGAGGGACTGTCTTTGATGATGATGCATTTTTACAACCGCCTTCTCAACTTGTTCTGTCACCTTCAAATACTTGTGTGTTTATACCCCAGGTGTCTCAGTTCCTGCACTCCCTTTAAAATTGTACCATTAAGTTCATGTTGCCTCTCATTCTTCCTCCCAAAATGAACCATTTCACACTCGGCGTTAATTTTGCTTACAAATCTTATGGTTAGTGTTAAATGCAGATCTCCAAAAGTTGTCAGAGTTGCACCGCTCTGCCGTTAGCCT
This sequence comes from Pristiophorus japonicus, assembly GCF_044704955.1. Taxonomy (NCBI): domain Eukaryota; kingdom Metazoa; phylum Chordata; class Chondrichthyes; family Pristiophoridae; genus Pristiophorus; species Pristiophorus japonicus. The sequence continues at coordinate 88,029,476 of NC_091979.1, read as the reverse complement.
TGTGTAAACAGCTTCTAGTTATCTGGCTCACCATGGAAATGCATTGAATGACATGAAGTTGCTCTATTTGCGAGGTGGACACAAATTACTTGCCACAGAAAGTTAAGTTAAATCATTTCAATTGCAAGTACCCTTTTACGATTAAATAAATGTTAATTACTGTCAATCAATCTCTCTGGCACTGAATTAACTATTACTGGTGCGGAGTCTCATTCCTTTAGGTTTTACTGCCATTGGAGATTTTAAAAATTCAAAATTTAGTTTTTAAAATTAGTTTCTCTTAATCTACTTTTTTTTCCCTCTCTATACCTAATTTTACATTGAATCCACCCACAAATTTAAAATTCCTTTGCCATCCTTGCGCTGTTAAATTTCACAATCATTCAATCTAATTGGTTAAGGAGATGCTTTCCCTCTTCAATCAGGTCCCAGATGCCCAGTTTCCCATGCTGTGACATCACTTCACACTTTCAGCAATTTGCAATGCAAAAAATTTTATGGCCCTGAATTTGCGATCAGTGGCTTCCCGCAGGGAAATGCCTCCGATCCGCAAATAAAATGTCTGGTGTTCTGGAGATTTGCCTGGGGCTCTCCGGGTACCTGCAGGAAGAGGCCCATGTATCTCTTGCGCAGGCGGTTCGCACACCCCCTTGGGATCATGTGGGCCAGGCCAACGAATGACAGAAGGGGATCCCTATTCATGCTTATGGGGATGCTGCATGTATATTGGGAAGACCGAAGCCATTGTTTTCGGTCCTCGCCACAAACTCCATTCCCTAGCCACTGATTCCATCCCTCTCCCCAACATCTGTCTGAGGCTGAAACAGATTGTTCACAACCTTGTCGTTGTATTTGACCCTGAAGTAAACTTTCAACCACATAGCCGCAGCATAACTAAGACCGCCTATTAAAAAAGCAAAATACTGCGGATGCAGGAATCTGAAGTAAAAAAAAAAAAACAGAAAATGCTGGAAATCTCAGCAGGTCAGGAGAGGAAGCGGAGTTAACGTAACATCGCCCGACTCGGCGCTTGCCTCAGCTCATCTGCTGCTGAAGCCCTCATCCATGCCTTTTTTACCTCTCGATTTGACTATTCCAATGTACCCCTGGCTGGCATGGAACATTATACCCCATGTAAACTACAGGTGATCCAAAATTGGGCTGCCCATGTCCTAACTCGCACCAAGCCCCATTCACTCATCACCCCTGTGCTCGCTGGCTTACACTGGCTTCCGGTTAAGCAACGGCTCGATTTTAAAATTCTCATCCTTATTTTCAAATCCCTCCATGGCCTCACCCCTCCTTATCTCTAATCTCCTCCAGCCCCACAACCTAACCCCTCCCTCCCCCCGCTCCTCTAATTCTGCCCTCTTGAGCATCCCTGATTATAATTGCTCAACCATTGGTGGCCCTGCCTTCTGTTGCCTAGGCCTCTGGAACTCTACCTAAACCTCTCTTCCTTTCTTTCCTCCTTCAAGACGCTCCTTAAAATATACCTCTTTGACCAAGCTTTGATCACCTGTGCTAATTTCAACTTATGTGGCTCAGTGTCAAATTTTTATCTCAATACTTCTGTGAAGTGCCTTGGGACGTATCATTACATTAAAGGTGCTATATAAATACAGTTGTTGTTGTACAGAAATCCCATAAGTTTGAATGGGAATACCCCCAAAAAATAAATCTAGGCAAATATATTTTTTTAAAGTCACATTTAAAATTAAAATGGCATTTAGTTTAATATTTAAAACAAACATTAAATTTTTTGAATAAATTTACGTTAAATTTACAGGCTAAAAATAGTCGACAGTTTGCAAGCTCCGGGTTTTAGCCCTTGCTCAGCGCATACCTGAATCCGCAACTTGCGTGGCCTCAATGAGCTCGTACGCGCTCGTAGGGGCTGAAAATTACAGCCCAATAACCTGAACAGGCAAGGGCAAGTCTAACTAATGTCAAAGGCCATTAGATGCTCTGCTCCAGCAAAATCTGGGCCAACATTTTAAAAACTGACCTGGCTGAAAGGGTTAAATTATGAGGACAAGTTGCATAGATTAGGCTTGTAATCCCTCGAGTATAAAAGAATAAGGGGTGATCTAATTGAGGTGTTTAAGATGATTAAAGGATTCGATAGGGTAGATGGAGAGAAACTATTTCCACTGGAGGAGTAGTTCAGGAGTGATGTCAGGAAGCACTTCACACAAAGTAGTGGAAATCTGAAACTCTCTCCCGCAAAAATCTGTTGAGGCCAGGTCAATTGAAAAACTTAAAACGCCGATCAGTATGTTTTGGTTAGGAAAGGGAATTAAGGGTTAGAGGTCCAAGGCAGATAAAGGGAGTTAAGATACAGGTGAGCCATGATCTAATTGAATTGCGGAACAGGCTTGAGAAGATAAATGCCCAACTCCTGTTCTTGTGTTCCTATAAACTAGGCCTCTTTGAACCCTTGCTGCTGTGCCTGGCAGGACGTCACCACCACTGCCCCGCTCAGGTCTCAGGTCAAGTTACCAGATCGGGCCCTAATGATGTCATTGGAACCCAGTCTGCATATTTAAAGAGGACCCCATCAACCTAGGGTGGGTGACTTTGCTGCCTGCAATTTTAAATTGCAGATGGACAGCCCAGGGTGGCAAAGGAGGGCACGTCCCCCAACTCCATTTGAACTGCCCCTGCCAGGCTGGGCAAGTTATAATCAACCACATTGCTACTAACACTGAGCTGGGGGATCCTTGCAGAGTGTGTCAAGTAGTCTGCAGTGGTTTTTAATGTGTCCCCATTTACTCACCCAAGATTGTCAATTAAACTACATTTTTGAAAGAACTCTTTTTCAGACAGGTAACTCCGAAATTGGTCTGCAAACAGATCAACTGCATGATAGATAATAGGCTGTAATCACCCACTAACGGGGGCTGCTAAATGCATTGTTCAAGCATGTCCTAATCACGGAAATAAAATGGCAGAATTATCAGTAGCGTGGAGCCATTTAATGAAGAATTAATTTTCAAAGCGTTTGAATACTTTTTATTGAAAATATTTGTGTTATTAATAAATGAATACAAGTGGTTGTGTTAAATATCATAAGTAGTTTTATGAGTGCAAAAAAAGGGGAAGGGATATTCTCCTGAAATGTAGGTAATTTTAACCTAACCCCATCAATGGGAAACTGACGGGACCGATACACTGTCAATTTTATTGGAAAGTTAAATTGGGCAGGATGTAAAATGGACGACTGATCTGATTATTTGCAATAGGCTGGGCAATTTTTGCTCATTGATTCTAATCGAGGCGCTTACATGGACTCTGGTTCAGTTCCTATAGATTGGAGGGTAGCTAATGTAACCCCACATTTTAAAAAAGGAGGGAGAGTGTAAAAAAAGAGAATTATAGACCGGTCAGCCTGACATCAGTGGTGGGGAAAATGCTGGAATCAATTATTAAAGATGTTATAGCAGCGCATTTGGAAAGCAATGACAGGATCGGTCCAAGTCAGCATGGATTTATGAAAGGGAAATCATGCTTGACAAATCTTCTAGAATTTTTTGAGGATGTAACTAGGAGAGTAGATAAGGGAGAACCAGTGGATGTGGTGTATTTGGACTTTCAAATGGCTTTTGACAAGGTCCCACACAAGAGATTAGTGTGCAAAAGTAAGGCACATGGTACTGGGGATAATGTATTGATGGATAGAGAACTGGTTGGCAGACAAGCAGCAAAGAGTGGGAATAAACGGGTCCTTTTCAGAATGGCAGGCAGTGGCGAGTGGAGTGCCGTAGGGTTCAGTGCTGGGATTCCAGCTATTTACAATATACATTAGTGATTTGGACGTAGGAATTGAATGTAATATCTCCAAGTTTGCAGATGACACTAAAGCTGGGTGGCAATGCGAGCTGTGAGGAAGATGCTAAGAGGCTGCAGGGGGACTTGGACAGGTTAGGCAAGTGGGCAAATACATGTCAGATGCAGTATAATGTGGATAAATGTGAGGTTATTCACTTTGGTTTCAAAAACAGGAAGGCAGATTCTCTGAATGGTGACAGATTAGTAAAAGGGGAGGTGCAACGAGACCTGGGTGTCATAGTACATCAGTCATTGAAGGTAGGCATGCAGGTATAGCAGGCAGTAAAGAAAGCAAATGGCATGCTGGCCTTCATAGCGAGGCGATTTGAGTATAGGAGCAGGGAGGTCTTACTGCAGTTGTACAGGGCCTTGGCGAGACCACACCTTGAGTATTGTGTGCAGTTTTGGTCTTCTAATCTGAGGAAGGATGTGCTTGCTATTGAGGGATTGCAGCGAAGGTTCACTAGAATGATTCCGGGGATGGTAGGACTGACATGAGGAAAGACTGGATTGTCTAGGCTGAAACTGACTGGAATTTAGAATAATGAGGGGGGATCTCAGAAGCTTATAAAATTCTGACAGGACTGGACAGGTTAGAGGCAGGAAGAATGTTCCCGATATTGGGAAAGTCCAGAACCAGGGGTCACAGTCTAAAGTTAAGGGGTAAGCCAAATAGAAACATAGAAAATAGGTGCAGGAGTAGGCCATTCGGCCCTTCGAGCCTGCACTGCCATTCAAGATCATGGCTGATCAGTCCCTCCGTACCCCTTTCCTGCTTTCTCTCCATACCCCTTGATCCCCTTAGCTGCAAGGGCCATATCTAACTCCCTCTTGAATATATCCAATGACCGAGATGAGGAGGAACATTTTCACCCAGAGAGTTGTGAATTTGTGGAATTCTCTGCCACAGAAAGTTGTTGAGTCCAGTTCGTTGGACATATTCAAAAGAGAATTAGATGCGGCCCTTGCAGCTAAAGGGATCAGAGGGTATGGAGAAAATGCAGGGGTGGGGTACTGAGGTTGCATGATCAGTCTTGATCATATTGAATGGTGGTGCAGGCTCGAAGTGCTGAATGGCCTGCTCCTGCAACTATTTTCTATGTTTCTATGCGCGTGTTTGACAAATTTATTACAGAAATGTATTAGAGTTTTGAGGATGTAACTACTAGAGTAGATAAAGGGGAGCCAGTGGATGTAGTATATTTGGAATTCCAAAAGGCATTCGATAAGGTGACACATAAAAGGTTATACACCAGATAAGGGATCAGGGAATTGGAGGTAACGTATTAGCATGGATAGAGGATTAGTTAACCGACAGAAAAGAGAGTAGGGATAAATGTGTCTTTTTCAGGTTGGCAGGCTGTATTTAGTGGGGTGTCGCAAGGATCAGTGATGGGGCCTCAGCTATTTACAATCTATATTAATGACAGATGAAGGGAACGAATGTAATGTATCCAAGTTTGTTGACGATACAAAGCTAGGTATGACAGTAAGCTGTGAGGAGAATAGAAAGCGTCTACAAAGGGATATAGATAGACTAAGTGAGCGGGCAGTAAGATGGCAGATGGAGTATAAGGTAGAAAAATGTGAGGTTATTTACTTTGCTAGAAAGAATAGAAAAACAATTTTTTTTTTTTTAAATGGTGAGAAACTCTTAAATGTTGGTGTTGAGAGAGATTTGGATTTCCCTGTGCAAGAAACACAGAAAGCAAGCATGCAGGTACAGCAAGCAATAAGGAAGGCAAATGGAATGTAGGCCTTTATTGCCAAGGGGTTGGAGTACAAGAGTAAGGAAGTCTTGCTACAATTGTACAGGGCCTTGGTGAGATCACACCTGGAGTACTGTGCACAGTTTTGGTCTCTGTATTAAAAGGAAGGATATACTTACCTTGGAGGCAGTACAATGGAGGTTCACTTGATTGATCCCTGGGATGAGAGGGCTGTCTTATGATAATAAGAACATAAAAACTTAATAGGAGCAGGAGTAGGCCATTTGGCCCCTCGAGCCTGCACCGCCATTCAATAAGATCATGACTGATCGGATCTTGGTGTCAACTCCACTTCTCTGCTTGCTCCCCATAACCCTCGACTCCTTATCATTCAAACATCTGTATCTTCACATTAAATATATTCAATGACCCAGCCTCCACAGCTCTCTGGGGTTGAGAATTCCAAGAATTCACGACCCTGAGAGAAGAAATTCCTTCTCATTTCCATTTTAAATGGGTGACCCCTTATTCTGAAATTAGCCTGGTTCTAGATTCCCCAATGAGCGGAAACATCCTCTCAGTGCACCCTGTCAAGCCACCTCACAATCTTATACTTTTCAACAAGATCACCTCTCATTCTTCGAAACTCCAATGAGTATAGGTCCAACCTTTCTTCATAAGCCAACCCCTTCATCTCAGAAATCAACCTCATGAGATGAATCTTCTCTTAACTGCCTCCAATGCAAGTATATCCCTCCTTAAATAAGACCAAAACTGTACACAGTACTCCAGGTGTGGTCTCAATACCCTGTACAGTTGCAGCAGGATTTCCCTACTTTTATACTCCATCCCTCTTGCAATAAAGGCCAACATTCCATTTGCGTTCCTAATTACTTGCAGTACCTACATGCTAACTTTGCGTTTCATGTACAAGGACCCCCAGATCCATCTGTACCTCAGCATTTTGTAATGTCTCCCTATTGAAATAATAATTTGCTTTTTTATTTTTCTTACCAAAGTGGATAATCTCACATTTTACCACATTATACTCCATCTGCCATATTTTTGGCCAGCATTTAGCCTATTTATATCCCTTTGCATCCTCCTCACAACTTGCTTTCCCACCTATCTTTGTATCAGAAAATTTCATTACATTACACTTGGTGCCCTTCATCCAAATCATTAATAGAGATTGTAAATAGGTGAGACCCCAGCACTGATCCCTGTGGCACTCCACGAGTTAGTTTGCCAACCTGAAAATGACCCATTTATCCCATCTCTCTGTTTTCTGTTAGTTAGCCAGTCCTCTATCCATGGTAATATATTACCCCCAACCATGAGCTGTTATCTTGTGCAGTAACCTTTTTTGTGAGAAATTGTGTATAATGCGCCTATACTCTCCTGAGTTTAGAAGAATGAGAGGAGATCTCATTGAAGCATACAAGATTCTGAAGGGGACTGACAGGGTAGAAGCTGAGAGGTTGCTTTCTCTGGCTGGAGAGTCTAGAACAAGGGGTCACAATCTCAGGATAAGGGGAAGGCCATTTAAGAGAAATGAGGAGCAATTTCTTTATTCAGAGGGTTGTGAATCTTTGGAATTCTCTGCTACAGAGGGCTGTGGATGCTGAGCCTCTGAATATATTCAAGACTGGGAAAGATAGATGGAGTCTAGAGGAATCAAGCAATATGGAGATCGGGCAGGAAAGTGGAGTTGAGAATGATGATCAGCCATGATCTTATTTGAATGGAGGAGCATTCTCGATAGGCTGGAGGGACTACTCCTGCTCTTAGTTATGTTCTTACTATGACTGGCACTAAAATGGCTTCTGCACAACACAATTATTGCTTCCAAAAGGTGTTTTTTTCTGGAGAGGAGTTATACCAGGCACGGAGATAAAGTACAATACACATTTGTAAATTAAACAAGATTTCCATATGTTCAGAAAAAAGTTTCCTTCACATTAAAATACCATGTTACAAACTAAATTGCAACAAAGCTGAACAAAAAGATAAATTCATTATGTAAATAAATACATTCAAATGTCTGCAATTATATTTGTGTGTCTTTCATATACTGGCCCAAATTTGCTCTGGGTAACCACTGAAGTTGTGACAAAGTAGAAGGGTACAACACAAACTGCTTTAAGCAGCTTTATACAAAGTATTCCGTAACTGCAATGTTTACACTTACCTACGCCAATGTGAGAAAGATGCTCAATGAGAGTCCAGGTATTGTCATTAACACAGTGATTTTTCAGTATGAACAACTGGCAGACATCGCGGGCTGTGATGTCATTTGGCACCTCCAATGCTTGACTGCTGCCATCCTCATTAAATACTTTAATTACCTGCATATAAAAACAGATATATAAATAAGACACCCAAGAAAAATAACCTTTTGTTTGCAGTTTTTTTTTAAAAACAGTGTTCAATGTTCACATATTAAATGTTAGCAATCCAAATGGATGAATCCTTCATCATGCTACCTGATAGAGTTGAAATTTAAGATCCATTCAATTTTTGGTTTTACACAAGTACAAAAACAAAGATTTTCCAAAATAGTGTAATGTTCTTTGTAACCCTTAAAAGATAATATGCTTATATATATACACACATCACACCTACTATAATAAAAGCCAGATTTTTAAACAAATGTTTAAAGCCCTTTAAATGCCTCTACAAACTTCCATGTTTTCTTCCCTCAACTACTTACATGCGATTTATCTACTTACCAGCAGACAGGATGACAAATATACTTGCATATTTTGACCAGCTCTGTAGTTAAAGTAAGCACGTGTATATTGCATTATAAAAAAATAATTGTACAGGTAACTTAGAATTTCATATTAGGATACATTAGATCAGCCTTGCAGATGACTGCTATTGCACCAAACTCAAATGAGATTATATGGTGCTGCCTGTGAATAGCAGTTTCCTGACACTACAGCTGCATGTCATCAGAGATTTTACCCAATCACCTGCTATCTTTCCAGCAATCAACATAACCTGAATCTCCCTTACTCCATAAACTTAGTAAAAAAATAAAGCATTATGCTTTCCACCTCTTATTCATGTTTCTTTTTGAATGATAGTTACAAACATAATACAGCACAAGTTAAACAAACAGTCATGGAGATAGGATCCAATTGTAATGTTAGATAGTTTGACCTTGCCTAAAGTTGAGTGCGGGGGATTGGGGGAGGGGTTAGAAGGCACGAAATCAGGACTTGCTGATGCAGCCTTTATGTTCTTTTCAGTTTCAACAGGAGATCAGAAGGGGCAAGACAAGTCAGTCTGTCTATACAGAAGAAATCATGTCAGTGTGTTCCTGCTGGGCTAGGTTAAGCACCCTTCAAGAGCTCCCAGAAATTGGGAGGGTTTTGTAATGATACCATTCCAACCAAAGAAAATAATCTGCTATTTAAAATCAGTCAGCACAGAGATTTAGAGGACAAAAACTGAAGGATTGCCAATCACAGACTGCAAACAAAATAAGAGCTTAATGTATGGAAGCCCTTTTCATAACAGATTCTCCTGCATTTTTCGATGGGAGAAGTACAAAATTGAAACTATTGTTATCTTAATTACCTTACAAATATTAATGCAGCACTGCAAAATAGTTACAATTTGTTTAAAGTAATTTATTTGTGCACAATGGAAGTCCAAAATGATAACCTGTTATTATGCTAAGAGGTACTTCCCTTGTAGCAAATGGATACAGGAACTGCAGTCAGGCTCAATTCCAATTGTATTTCAGTGTGCATTTCAATTAGTGGTTCTGCCAAACCAAAGCTCAGAGATATCATATTTCATGAGGAACAGTGCTCATTTTGTCATGAGGTGCAGAACACACAATGCTTCAATACCCATATCTTTGTCTGAAAACATTTTAATTAGTGTAACTGGAGTAACCTTGCTTCAGTCTGTCTAAAATGTCAGAACACACAAAAACATCAGTGCATAGTGTGTGCATGTTGAAAAGTACAATTCAAGTAGTTATATTTGAAGATCAAATTTAATAATTTCAAACTAAAATATTCCCAATTTTCACTGTTAGTGAAATTGAAAATAAAATAGGCAAATAAATGTGTCTGATTATAGCTGAAATATTTAGTTTAGTGATGCTGCAGTAATCAAAAAATTTATATTTAAAAGAAAAAGATACAAGATAATGCTCTTGGCGAAAGACAAATCGCAAGTAGAATTGCTGAACATGCACTTTACCTTTTGAGAAGCACATGAATCTATCAATCATGTACTGTTGTCGGTGCTACCTCAATCCCTGAAGGGTGTACAACTATGGAGTATAAAAATGCGAAGCAGATGGAATTCAACTATCTTCTGCCAATACTTCCCTGTCGATCATTCAAATATGTAATCTCTCCCCTTCACTGCACCACACCTGCCATTCTAAGAGCTTAGCTACGTATACTGATATCTACCAATAAAGCATGCAACAGCTGCACATGCTTAAAACGGCCTTTAACTGAATAAATTCATTACAAATTAAGATACTAATTTCCATCAACACAATAATGTAATGAAAATTAAAGCAGAGAGTTTTTTGTTTATTGAATTCCACTTCAAATTTTGGTCAGTACTATTTAAATTAGTTTGATCAGTCATTGATAAATTATATTGCAAGGCAATAGATACATTGTCCACAACCATGCTTAAAAATAACTTAATATAGTTAAACAGTAACTTACTTTGCAATTCAAGACATACAGTTGTGCAAGACAAGATATATATTTAAAAGCAATAACAACATAAATTGAAGTGAAAATGTAAGCAAAGACATTGCCATATCAAACAGAAAACAGCCAATCTCGGAAATTGTATTTAGTACATTTAAATTAGATTTACTATTTAATTAGCAAATTCAGAAAATTGAGGACTGCAACAAAACTTGAAATTCCCATTAATGTATTATAAAAATGGATTATTTTAAGTATAGTACTGTGCATGTTTATGTTTGTACTATACAGTGCTTTAAAATATTCCAGTTCAAAATATGTGCACTAATTAAACAAATGTAAAATATATTCAATTTCTCAGTTCTGCAAGGCTACTGATAAAATTACATCAGAAAAACTGCCAACAACTCTCATCTCCCTGGGCTATCATTATGCAGTCATTATTAAATCATTATACCACCAATAAAGCTACTCAAACATCAAGAATAGCATTATCACGACAAAATTGACTATAAATTTAAACATTTAGAACAATGATAAACAAATCTCAAATTTTCATTCTTTCACCCTTTCATCCATTTTTAATGTCAGTGTTACTCTTTTCCACCCAATATAATCCTTTTTACCATTTTGCAAGTTGAAAATGTTTTGTTCACTGAAAGAACCAGATAACCAGCATAGATAAAGGCCATTCAGCCCATCACATTTGCTCTCCAAAACTAAAGCGCCCCACAGTAATGTAATTGTGGCCTAAACCACATTTTGTATAAACTTTAACCTTTATCTATTTACTCCTACACTTCATGCCCCTATTTATGAAACTTACAATTCCACTGGCTTTTTTTTAAAAATAGCTTATGTACTTGCATTCCTATTTTCAGGGAAATGTGGAGTCAACTTCCATGAGGATTCTCTTCCGCATCCACAATAATTTTGATGGAAGAGCCACGCAAACTTCAAATAAACCATCTTTTGCCCCCCGCAGGTTCCTTGTTATTCCTCCCAAACTATATTACTTCACACCTACCCACATTAAACTGCTCCTGTTGCCTTCTGTTAATCTGTCTCCATCATCCTAAAGTGTTCGACAGTCCTCCTTAATGTTTACCAAGTCTCCTACTTTCATCAGCAATTTCAAGATTGTGCTTCTTATGTCCAAGCACAGAGTGGTCTGCACAGAACTGTCTTAAAAGGGAGCGGACTTGAACAGAGTGGTTTATTTGGGAATTTGGAAAGAGCAGGAATTCAAAGAGGGGGAAGGAGTTGCAGCTTTTTGCCCACACTATTTATAGTGATGTGTGTTACAGGTAGATATTTAATTTAATTATCCATTACTTATTGCAGATCAATTAAGAAATCAAGGAACTAAACTGCAAACTAAGTTACTTAAATACAAATGTAATTAGAGTTAATTAAATAGAACAGTCATTTTAGGATGCAGTACTGGTGGTGTGCTGCAACTGCAGCATGTGGGAGTTTGTGGAGAGCATTGTGATCCCAGATAACCATGTTTGCAGCAAGTGCCTTCATCTCAAGAAACTTCAGCTCAGAGTTGTTGAGCTGGAGTCTGAGGTGCAGACATTGCGGGGCATCAGGGAGGGGGAAGGAGAAGAGTTACCTGGACACTTTGATCCAGGTGGAAGTCACACCCCTTATTTTAGGTAGTGGTGCAGATCTGGTTACGAGTCAGGAACAGGAGGGTGTGACTGCAAATGAGGCAGGCAAGGAGACCCCAGGTGCAGTGCTGGAGGAGCCTCAGCCTTTGCCCTTATCCAACATGCATGAGGTTTTTGCTGCCTGTGTGGATGAGGGAAGAGCCTGCAGGATGGATGAGCAGGCTGACCATGGCACCATTGTGCAGGATGGTGCAGGGGGGGGGCGGGGGGGGTAAGGAGTGAAAGGAAATGTAGTTGTGCTCGGGGACAATATAGTCAGAGGGATAGATACTGTTCTCTGCAGCTGCAACCAGGAGTTTCGAAGGTTGTGTTGCCTGCCTGGTGCCAGGGTTAAAAACATCTTGCAGTTTGAGAAGAATTTGAGAGTGGGAGGGGGAGGATCCAGTTGTCCTGGTCCACATAGGAACCAACAACACAGGTGGAACTGGGAATGAGGTTCTGCATAAAGAGTTTGGAGTTGGGATCCAAATTAAAAAGCAGAAACTCAAATGTAATAATCTTTGGATTGTTACGTGTGCCATGTGCCAATTGGTATAGGGATAAGCAGATTAGAAAGTTAAATGCGTGACTCAAAGAGTGGTGTGGGAGGCAGGGATTTTGCTTCATGGGGTACTGACACTAGTACTGGGGAAAGTGGGAGCTGTTCCGTTGGGACGGCTCCACTTGAACCGGGCTGGAACCAGCGTCCTGGCGAATCGAATAACTAGGGCAGTAGACAGAGCTTTAAACTAATGAAAAGGGGTTGGGGGGGTGGGGGGGTAAGAGAAGAATTCAGAAAAGGGTAAATTTAAAAGCAAAAGAAATGATAAGGATCTTGAGCAGAGCAGAGCTTTGGGTAAAAATAAAGAGTGGGTCAGAAAGGGACAGAGCGCAACAAAGGTAATAGGGCATTACTAACTAAGGTGACATCAGGGAAAAATACTCAAAGGTTGGAGCTAAAGGCACTATATGTGAATGCACAAAGCATTCCTCAACAAAATAGATTAATAGCGCAGATAGAAATTAATAGGTTTGATCTAATAGCCATTACGGAGACATGGTTGGGAACTAAATATGACAGGATACTTTACTTTTAGAAGAGATCGGCAAAATGGAAAAGGAGGACTGGTAGCCCTGATAATAAAGGATGGGATAAAGACAGCAGAGAGAAAGGATCTTAGCTCAGAAAACCAAGAAGTAGAATCAGTTTGGGTGGAGCTAAGAAACAGCAAGGGAAGAAAACATTGGTGGGACTTGTTTATAGGCCTCCAAACAGTAGTAGTAATGCAGGGCAGAGTATAAATCAGGAAATTAGAGGTGCATGCAACAACAGTAATACAATAATTATGGGGGACTTTAATCTATATATTGAATGGGCAAACAAAATTTACAGTAATAGTGTGGAGGATGAATTCATGGAATGCATATAAGGTTTTCCAGATCAGTATCTTGAGCAACCAACTGGAGAGCAGGCTATTTTAGATCTAGTACTGTGCAACGAGAAAGGGTTAATTAATAACTTTATAGTAAAAAGGGCCTTTCAGGAAGAGTGACCATACTATGATAACATTTTACATTAAATTTGAAAGTGATTTAGTTAAATCTGAAACTAGGGTCTTAAATCTAAACAAGGGAAACTACGTCGGTACGAGAGGAGAGTTGGCTAAGGTAGATTGGGAAACTACATTAAAAGCTATGATGGTAGACAAGCAATGGCGAGAATTTAAAGTAGTAATACATAATTTATAACAAATATACATTCCCTGAAAGCACAAAACCCCACAGGAAAATTGGTCCAACCATGGCTAACGAGAAGTTAAATATAGCATGCGACCAAAGGAAGAGCTCATGGAGGCGGGAGTTCATTGGTGAGGTGGGAGATCAAGGAGCCAGAGGCCTATAAAGGCCAGTGAGCGAGGAGTCCAGGGAGTTCGTGGAGGTGGGAGTTCATTGGTGAGGCAGGAGATCGAGGAGCCAGAGGCCTATAAAAGGCCCGTGAACGAGGAGTCCAGGAGTTCATTGGTGAGGCCTACTGGAGCAGCTGCAGCAGGGAGGCAAAAAAGTAGAAAGAAATCGAAAGGTGATGTCACAGCCAAGGGTTTAAGTGATTGGTGAGTAGTTTTTTCTTTTTCTTTATCAGTAAGTAACCTTTTAACATTGCTGTTGGCCAATCAGGTTAAGCTAAGGGTTAAGTCATGGCAGGAGAGCTCGGACACGTGTTATGCTCCTCCTGTATTATGTGGGAACTCAGGGACGCTTCTGGTGTCCCTCACGACTACGTGTGCGGGAAGTGGATCCGCCTGCAGATCCTGACAGACCGCATTGCGGCACTGGAGCTGCGGGTGGATTCACTCTGGACCATCCACAATGCTGAGAATAGAAACATAGAAACATAGAAAATAGGTGCAGGAGTAGGCCATTCGGCCCTTCAAGCCTGCACCGCCATTCAATGAGTTCGTGAATAGCACATTTAGCGAGTTGCTCTTACTGCAGGTAAAGGGTCCACAGCCAGCTAGGGAATGGAAGACCAACAGGAAGAGCAGTGCAAGGAAGGTAGTGCAGGGATCCCCTGCGGTCATCCCCCTACAAAACAGATACACTGCTTTGAGAACTGTTGAGGAAGGTGACTCATCAGGGAAGAGCAGCAGCAGCCAAGTTCACGGCACGTGGGTGACTCTGCTGCACAGGAGGGAAGGAAAAAGCATGGGAGAGCTATAGTGATAGGGGATTCAATTGTAAGGGGAATAGATAGGCGTTTCTGTGGCCGCAACAGAGACTCCAGGATGGTATGTTGCCTCCCTGGTGCAAGGGTCTAGCATGTCACAGAGCGGGTGCAGGATATTCTGAAAAGGGAGGGTGAACAGCCAGTTGTCATGGTGCATATAGGTACCAACGATATAGGTTAAAAAAAAAACTGGATGAGGTCCTACGAGACGAATTTAGGGAGCGAGGAGTTAAATTAAAAAGTAGGACCTCAAAAGTAGTAATCTCAGGATTGCTGCCAGTGCCACGTGCTACTCAAAGTAGGAATCACAGGATAGCTCAAATGAATACGTGGCTTGAGCATTGGTGCAGAAGGGAGATTCAAATTCCTGGGGCATTCTGGGGGAGGTGGAACCAGTACAAACCGGACGGTCTGCACCTGGGCAGGACCAGAACCAATGTCCAAGGGGGAGTGTTTGCTAGTGCTGTTGGGGAGGAGTTAAACAAATATGGCAGGGGGGTGGGAACCTATGCAGGGAGACAGAGGGAAATAAAATGGAGTCAGAAGCAAAAGATGGAAAGGAGAATAGTAAAATTAGAGGGCAGAGAAACCCAAGGCAAAAAACAAAAAGGGCCACATTACAGCAAAATTCTAAAGGGGCAAAGTGTGTTTAAAAGACAAGCCTGAAGGCTCTGTGCCTCAAGGCGAGGAGTATTCGGAATAAGGTGGATGAATTAACTGCGCAGATAGCAGTTAACGGATATGATGTAATTGGCATCACGGACACATGGCTCCAGGGTGACCAAGGCTGGGAACTCAACATCCAAGGGTATTCAGCATTTAGAAAGGATAGACAGAAAGGAAAAGGAGGCAGGGTGGCATTGCTGGTTAAAAAGGAAATTAATGCAATTGTAAGGAAGGACGTTAGCTTGGATGATGTGGAATCGGTATGGGTGGAGCTACGGAATACCAAAAAGCAGAAAATGCTAGTGGGAGTTGTGTACAGGCCACCAAATAGTAGTAGAGGGGTTGGGGACAGCATCAAACAAGAAATAAGGGATGTGTGCAAGAAAGGTACGTCAGTAATCATGGGCGACTTTAATCTACATATTGATTGGACGAACCTAACTGGTAGCAATACGTTGGAGGAGGATTTCCTGGAGTGTATTAGGGATGGGTTTCTGAGACCAATATGTCGAGGAACCAACCAGAGAGCTGGCCATCCTAGACTGGGTGATGTGTAATGAGAAGGGACTAATTAGCAATCTTGTTGTGCGAGGCCTCTTGGGGAAGAGTGACCATAACATGGTAGAATTCTTTATTAAGATGGAGAGTGACACAGTTAATTCAGAAACTAGGGTCCTGAACTTAAGGAAAGCTAACTTCGACGGCATGAGGTGTGAATTGGCTAGAATAGACTGACAAATGATACTTAAAAGGGTTGACGATGGATATGCAATGGCAAGCCTTTAAAGATCACATGGATGAACTTCAACAATTGTACATCACTGTCTGGAATAAAAATAAAACGGGGAAGGTGGCTCAACTGTGGCGAACAAGAGAAATTAAGGATAGTGTTAAATCCAAGGAAGAGGCATATAAATTGGCCAGAAAAAGCAGGAACCTAAGGAGTGGGAGAAATTTAGAATTCAGCAGAGGAGGACAAAGGGTTTAATTAAGAGGGGGAAAATAGAGTATGAGAGGAAGCTTGCTGGGAACATAAAAACTGACTGCAAAAGCTTCTATAGATATGTGAAGACAAACGCAGGTCCCTTGCAGTCGGATTCGGGTGAATTTATAATGGGGAGCAAAGAAATGGCAGACCAATTGAAAAAATACTTTGGTTCTGTCTTCACGAAGGAAGACACAAATAACCTTCCGGATCGAGGATCGAGGATCTAGTGAGAAGGAGGAACTGAAGGATATCCTTATTAGGCGGGAAATTGTGTTAGGGAAATTGATGGGATTGAAGGCCGATAAATCCCCGGGGCCGGATAGTCCACGTCCCAGAGTACTTGAGGAAGTGGCCCTAGAAATAGTGGATGCATTGGTGATCATTTGCCAACAGTCTATCAACTCTGGATCAGTTTCTATGGACTGGAGGGTAGCTAATGTAACACCACTTTTTAAAAAAAGGAAAGAGCGAGAAAACGGGTAATTATAGACCGATTAGCCGGACATTAGTAGGGAAAATGTTGGAATCAATCATTAAGGATGAAATAGCAGCGCATTTAGAAAGCAATGACAGGATCGGTCCTAGTCAGCATGGATTTATGAGGGGGAAATCATGCTTGACGAATCTTCTGGAATTTTTTGAGGATGTAACTAGCAGAGTGGACAAGGGAGAACCAGTGGATGTGATGTATATGGACTTTCAAAAGGCTTTTGACAAGGTCTCGCACAAGAGATTGGTGTGCAAAATCAAAGCACATGGTATTGGGGGTAACGTACGGACAAGGATAGAGAACTAGTTGGCAGACAGGAAGCAGAGAGTCGGGATAAACGGATCCTTTTCAGAATGGCAGGCAGTGACTAGTGGAGTGCCGCAGGGCTCAGTGCTGGGACCCCAGCTCTTTACAATATATATCAACAATTTAGATGAAGTAATTGAGTGCAATATCTCCAAGTTTGCAGATGACACTAAACTGGGTGGTAGTATGAGCGGTGAGGAGGAGGCTAAGAGGCTGCAGGGTGACTTGGACAGGTTAGGTGAGTGGGCAAATGCAAGGCAGATGCAGTATAATGTTGAATAATGTGAGGTTATCCATTTTGGGGGCAAAAACACGAAGGCAGATTATCTGAATGGCGGCAGATTAGGAAAAGGGGAGGTGCAACGAGACCAGAGTGTCATGGTTCATCAGTCATTGAAAGTTGGCATGCAGCTACAGCAGGCGGTGAAGGCGGCCAATGGTACATTGGCCTTCAGAGCTAGAGGATTTGAGTATAGGAGCAGGGAGATCTTACTGCAGTTGTACAGGGCCTTAGTGAGGCCTCACCTGGAATATTGTGCTCAGTTTTGGTCTCCTAATCTGAGGAAGGACGTTCTTGCTATTGAGGGAGTGCAGCAAAGGTGTACCAGACTGATTCCAGGAATGGCTGGACTGACATATGAGGAGAGACTGGATCAACTGGGCATTTATAGACTGGAGTTTAGAAGGATGAGAGGGGATCTCATAGAAACATACAAGATTCTGACAGGACGGAACAGGTTAGTTGCGGGAAGTATGTTCCCGATGTTGGGGAAGTCCAGAACCAGGGGACATAGTCTTAGGATAAGGGGTATGCCATTTAGGACTGAGATGAGGAGAAACTTCTTCACTCAGAGTTGTTAACCTGTGGAATTCCCTGCCGCAGAGAGTTGTTGATGCCAGTTCATTGGATATATTCAAGAGAGAGTTACATATGGCCCTTACGGCGAAAGAGATCAAGGGGTATGGAGAGAAAGCAGGAAAGGGGTACTGAGGGAATGATCAGTCATGATCTTATTGAATGGTGGTGCAGGCTCGAAGGGCCAAATGGCCTACTCCTGCACCTATTTTCTATGTTTCTGTAACTCCACAAGGTCTAGTGCTGTGCTTGAACTGCTGTGACCTTAGTGTCTTCATTGTAACTGCAGAGTGCCATCACCGTGTGGTGACCAACCATTTATGCAGTCCTGCCTAGACCTCCCACAGTTGCACCCTCTAGTGATACCAGCATAGTAGATACACAGAGTATACATATATGACAACATTCCCCCCGCAAAAGTCTTTGATGCGAGTTAGTTACAGGTTGAGGCGATCCAGAACTCTGCGCTCTCTGGTTGATTGTCTCAGTGTCACTTCTGTCAGGGGCGAGTTACTCGGGCCACTGCTGTCTTGTAGCGCTGTTGGTCTGACTGGATTGTTGGAGATGGTGGGATCATCCTCGTGGTTGGCAGCTAGGTCTGTTGCTGATTGGTTGTGTGCTGGTGGATCGCTGAAGGTCAGGTCCTCTCCGGGTCGTTCCTGGTTACCTGTAAGTCACAATTTGGTCTGGTGCAAATGCTTTCTGCACGTTTGTCCATTAAGCAGTCTGACAACAAACACTATTCCCTTCTTTGGCTAAAACTGTGCCAGCGACCCATTTGGAGCCATGACCGTGATTCAGCACAAACACCGGGTCGTTTACAGTGATGTCGCGTGATACAGCCGTGCGATCATGGTACATGTTTTGCCGATAACGCTCGGTTTCCACCTGATCGTTGAGGTCAGAGAGGACTAAGGGGAGCCTGGTTTTGAGTGCACATATCATTAGTAACTCCGCAGGGGGACCACGGTAAGCGAGTTGGATAGTGTCCTGAAATTGATCAGCACCCGGGATAGGCAGGGGTTTCGAAGGAGACTTCCGTGACGCGTTTCAAGCTCTGCTTTATGGTGTGGACTGCCCTCTCCGTTTGGCCGTTGGATGACATGCTTGATGCCATTGCGGATTGTGAATTCATTAATGAAACATGGACCAGTGTCACTGACCAGAATGTCGGGCAAGACATGGGTGGTGAACATGGACCTGAGGCTTTCAATGGTGGCGGTGGATGTGCTGGATGCCATTATTACACATTTGATCCATTTAGAGTAGATATCCAGTACAACAAATAACATTTTTCCTAGAAAAAGTCCTGCATAATCTACGTGGATCCTGGACCATGGTTTTGAGGGCCAAGACCACAGACTAAGTGGAACCTCCCTGGGGGCATTGCTCAATTGTGAGCAAGCGTTACACTGGCGCACGCACAACTCCAAGTCCGAGTCAATGCCGAGCCACCAGACGTGGGACTTGGCGATAGCCTTCATCATGACTATGCCTGGGGGGCACTTTGTAGGTCGCATATGAAGGTTGCTGCCCTGCCCTTTTTTTGGCAGGATGACATGGTTGCCCAAGAAGAGGCAATCCGATTGGATGGACATTTCGTCTTTACGACAGTGAAATGGCTTTATCTCGTCTTGCATTTCTCTTGAGACCGCTGACCATACCCCATTGAGGACACAACCTTTTAAAAAGAGAGAACACAGGGTCCTGGTTGGTTCAGGTCCTGATCTGGCGCACCATTACGGGAGACCCTTCACTTTCGAAGATGTTCATGACCAGGCACAGGTCTGCGGGCAGTGCCATTTCCACCCCGGTGGTAGGCAATGGTAGCCGGCTGAGGGCATCGGCACAGTTCTCAGTGCCTGGCCTGTGGCGGATCGTATAATCGTAAGCCAACAGTGTTAGTGCCCATCTTTGGATTCGTGACGAAGCATTGGTGTTTATGCCTTTACTTTCCTAAAACAGTGAGATTCGGGGCTTGTGGTCAGTTTCTAACTCGAACCAGAATCAAAAAAAAAAAATGCACCAGTATTTGTTCGAAGTCCATAGACACAGGCCAAAGCCTCCTTCTCGACCAGTTTAGGCTCTTTCAGCCTTGGATAGACTTCTAGATGCATATGCAACCAGTTGGAGTTTTCCCACTACATTTACTTGCTGTAAAACACACCCGACACCGTACGACGACGCATCACATGCTAAACCCAGACGTTTACCTGGGTCATACAATACAAGCAACTTGTTTGAACACAGCAAGTTTCTGGCCTTTTTAAAAGCGGCCTCTTGATTTTGCTCCCAAACCCAGTCGTCTCCCTTGCGCGAGAGAGAGAGAGCGCGCGCGCGAGAGAGCGAGAGAGCGCGAGAGAGAGAGCGAGAGCGCGCGCGAGAGAGAGCGAGAGAGAGAGCGAGAGAGAGCGCGAGAGAGCGAGAGAGAGCGCGAGAGAGCGAGAGCGCGCGAGAGAGAGAGCGAGCGCGAGCGAGCGAGCGCGAGAGAGCGAGAGCGAGAGACCGCGCGCGCGAGAGAGAGAGAGACCGCGCGCGCGAGAGAGAGAGAGAGAGAGAGACCGCGCGCGCGAGAGAGAGAGAGAGAGACCGCGCGCGCGAGAGAGAGAGAGACCGCGCGCGCGAGAGAGAGAGAGACCGCGCGCGCGACAGAGAGAGAGACCGCGCGCGCGACAGAGAGAGAGACCGCGCGCGCGACAGAGAGAGAGACCGCGCGCGCGACAGAGAGAGAGACCGCGCGCGCGACAGAGAGAGAGACCGCGCGCGCGACAGAGAGAGAGACCGCGCGCGCGACAGAGAGAGAGACCGCGCGCGCGACAGAGAGAGAGACCGCGCGCGCGACAGAGAGAGAGACCGCGCGCGCGACAGAGAGAGAGACCGCGCGCGCGACAGAGAGAGAGACCGCGCGCGCGACAGAGAGAGAGACCGCGCGCGCGACAGAGAGAGAGACCGCGCGCGCGACAGAGAGAGAGACCGCGCGCGCGACAGAGAGAGAGACCGCGCGAGACAGACAGAGCTCCTCCAATCTGAGCCCAGCTTTTTGGTTCCTGTTTGTCAACGCAATTTCTGTCCATGCTGCTGCATTTCCTCTTGCACCATGCGTCTGAATTTTTCTAGCAAATCAAGACACTATCAAATGCCTTCTGAAAATCTATACACTCAATGACACAGTACAGAGGCTATTTGGCCCATTTGATAGAGCTATCCAATTAATCCCACTCCCTTGATCTTACCCATAGCCCTGTCATTTTTTCCATTTAAGTATTTATACAATTCTGAATCCACTTTCGTCGACCTTTCAGGCTGTGCATTCGAGATCACAAGAACTTACTGTGTTAAAAAAAGTTTCATGTTACCTCTGGTTCTTTTGCCAATCACCTTAAATCCATGTTCTCAGATTACCGATCCTTCTGCCACTGGAGACTGTTTCTCTATTTACTCTATCAAAACCTGATTTTGAACACCTCAATCAATTTTCCTCTTAACCACCTCTGCTGCAAGGAGAACTACAGCTTCTCCACATAACTGGATTTTTTCCAATAATTTTCCCACCACTGAGGTTCGGCTGACAGGCCTGTAATTACTTGGCCTATTCCTTTCTCCCTTCTTAAACAAGGGTACTGTGGTGTCCCTGCACCGTACGACAAACTCATACAAGGCATGTACTGCAGACACAGTCACTGCGTGACCTTAACCTTTATTCCCATGACCAAGGAGTGCTGACCCTGGGTGGGACCTCCCCTTTTATACCTGGAAACCCAGGTGAGGAGCGTCTCCCACAAGTTCATCCCGCGGTCAGGGTGTGCATTTCTAGGGTATAAGTACAGTGTACACGAGTTGCATGAAGGTTACAGTTACATGAAGATTACCGTTGCATGATGGTTACATACATGACAGGTACTACATTAGCAGTCCTCCAGTCCTCCGGCACCATGCCCAGATTCAAAGAGGACTGTAAAATGATGGTCAAGGCCTCTGCTATTTCCTCTTTTACTTCGCTCAACAGCCTGGGATGTATTTCATCCGGGCCTGGGGATTTATCTACTTTCAAAGCTACTAAACAACTTAATACTTCCTCTCTCACTATATTTATTTCATCCAGAATATCACACTCCTCCTCAATAGCAGTATCTGCATTGCCCCTTTCCTTTGTGAAAACAAATGCAAAGTATTTGTTAAGAACCCTCCCAACATCTTCCGCCTGCACACAAAGATTACCCTCATGGTCTCTAATAAGCCCTACCCTTTCTTTAGTTACCCTCTTACTCTCAATATATTTATCGGACATCTTAGGGTTTTCCTTAATTTTACTGGCCAAGAATATCTCGTGTTCTCTCTTAGGCCAAATTAAAAAGGATATTAGGAATGCTCTTAACTTTCTATATTCCTCTAAAGATTCTATAGTCTTTAGCCATTGATATATGACAGAAGCACCCTTTTTTCCTTAATCCTCACCTGTAAGTCCCTAGACATCCAGGGGGCTCTAGAATTATTTTTCCTATCTGCAGTAAATGTTGGCTGCTCGAGGAACTTTGGCTCAGAGTTGATGAGCTGGAGTTTGAGCTTCAGACACTGCGATACATCAAGGAGAGGGAGAGTTACCTGGACACTGCATACCAGGAGGCAGTCACACTCCTTAGGTTAAATAATTCAAATTTGGTCCACAATCACACCCTCCTGTCCCCGACTGAGTGAGGCAGGCATGGGGACCAAGGATGAAGTGATGGAGGCGTCTCAGTCCTTGCTCTTGTCCAACAGGTACAAGGTTCTTACTCCCCTTGTGGACGAGAGCAGGGACTGCAGGAAGGATGAGCAAACTGACCACAGCACCGTGATAGAGGGGGGGCCATTCAAGTTGGAGGAGTAAAAAGACATGTTGTAGTGGTAGAGGACAGTATTAGTTAGGGGGATAGATACTGTTCTCTGCAGCAGTGACCGAGAGTCCCAAAGAGTGTGCTGCCTGCATGGGCAAGAGGAACTTGAGTGGGAAGGGAAAGATTCAGTTGTCATGGTCCACATAGGTACCAATTACATAGGTAGGACAAAGAGGTTCTGCTGAGTATCAGTAGGTAGTGGCTAAATTAAAAAGCAGAACCACAAAAGGTAATAATCTGTGGATTACTACCACAAGCCACATGCCATTTTGCATAGGCTAAATAAGATCAGAGAGATGAACTCGTAGCTCAAAGATTGGTGTGGGAGAAATAGGCTTCGATTCATGGGGCACTGGCACCAGTACTGGGATAAGAGGGTGCTGTTCCGTCAGGACGGGCTTCACTTGAACCAGGCTAGGACCCGTGTCCTGGTGAGTCAAATAACTAGGACTGCAGATAGGACTTTAAACTAAATAGTTGGAAAGGGGTGGGAGGAGGAGGAGGATCAGGTGAGCAGAATGTTAGTCAGAGAAAGGAGAAGGCACTAGTTAGTGCAGGGTAGTGATAGGGGTAATGATAACCAGACTGTGACAGGAAGGGACAGAGTGCATAAACATAAGAGTGCATCAGAAACTGGGGTCAGAGCAGGGAAAAATGGTAAAAGACAAAATTAAAAGGCTCTTTATCTGAATGCATGCAGCATTTGTAAAATAGAGGAGTTGATGGCACAAATAGAAATAAATGGGTATGATCTGATTGCCATTACAGAGACATGGTTGCAAAGTGACCAAGGCTGCAAACTGTACATTCAGGGGTATTACCATTTCAGAAGAATAGGCAGAAAGGAAAAGGAGGTGGGGTAGCTCTGTTAATAAAGGATGAGAAATTATATTGGCTCAGAAGATCAAGATGTCGAATCAGTTTGGGTGGAGATAAGAAATAATAAGCAAAATGATTCATTGGTGGGAGTAGTCTATAGGCCCAACAACAGTAGCTACACTGTAGGACACAGTATAAATCAAAAAATAATGGAGGCTTGTAGGAAAGGTGCAGCAATAATCATGGGTGATTTTAATCTTCATATTGATACAAGAAATCAAATTGGCAAAGGTAGCCTTGAGGAAGAGTTCATAGAGTGTATTCGGGATGGTTTCTTAGAACAATACATTGTGGAACCAACCAGAGAGCAGACTATTTTAGATCTGGCAATGAGTAATGAGACTGGATTAATTAACGATCTCATAGAAAAGGATCATCTTCGGAAGAGTGATTAGAGCATGGTAGAATTTCAAATTCTGTTTGAGGATGAAAAAGGTAGGTCTCAAACTAGTGTCCTGAAATTAAATAAAGGAAATTACAAAGGTATGAAGGCACAGTTGACTAAAGTGGACTGGGAAAATAGATTAAAGGGTAAGACAGTAGATAAGCAGTGGCAAACATTGAAGGAGATATTTCGCAACTCTCAGCAAAGGTATATTCCATTGAGAAAGAAAGACTAAGAGAAGGATTAACCATCCGTGGCTAACTAAAGATGCAAAGGATGGTATTAAACTGAAAACAAAGGCATACAATGTTGCCGAAAATGGTGGAAGACCAGAGGATTGGGAAGTTTTTAGAAACGAGCAATGGACAACTAAAAAAAAAAGATAGTTTGAGAGTAAACTAGCACAAAATATAAAATCAGACAGCAAGAACTTCTACAGCTATACAAAAAGGGAGAGAGTAGTTAAGGTAAACATTAGTCCCTTACAGGATGAGACTCGGGAATTAATAATGGGACACAGAGAAATGGCAGAGAATTTGAACAAATATTTTGTATCGGTCTTCACATTAGAAGACACACAAAGCGTCCCGATAATTGATAATCAAGGGGCTACTGGGGGAGGAAACTTAAACCAATCACCATCACGAGAGAAAAAATACTAAGCAAACTAATGGGACTAAAGTTGGACAAGTCGCCTGGACCTGATGGCCTGCATCCTCGTGCCTGAAAAGAAGTGGCTGCAGAGATAGTGGATGCATTGGTTGTAAATCTACCAAAATTCCCTGAATTCTGGAGAGGTCCCAGCAGATTGGAAATGTAACGCCCCTATTTAAGAAAGGAGGGTGACAGAAAGCAAGAAACTATAGACCAGTTAGCCTAACATCTGTCATTGGGAAAATGCTAGAGTCCATTATTAAGGAAGTAGTAGCAGGACATTTAGAAAATCATAATAGTCATGCAGAGTCAGCATGGTTTTATGAAAGCGAAATCATGTTTGACAAATGTGGAGTTGTTTGAGGATGTAACAAGCAGGTTGAATAAAGGGGAACTAGTAGATGTTGTAGATGATGTTTGGATTTCCAGAAGGCATTCAATACGATGCCACAAAAGTTTACTGTACAAGTCAAGAGCTCATGGGGTTGGGAGTAATATAGTCACATGGATACAGGATTGGCTAACCAACAGAAAACGGTAGTGATTAATGGGTTATTTTCAGGTTGGCAAACTAACTAGTTGGATGCCACAGGGATCAGTGCTTGAGCCTCAACTATTTACAATCTATATTAATGACTTGGGTGAAGGGACAGAATGTAGTAGCTAAATTTGATGATACATGATGGGTGGGAAAGCAAGTTATGAGGAGGACGCAAAGAATTTGCAATGGAATAGTGACAGGCTAAATGAGTGCGAAAAATTTGGCAGATGGAGTATAATGTGGGAAAATGAGGTTATCCATTTTGGTAGGAAAAATAAAAAGCAAATTATTTAAATGGACAGAGATTACAAAATGCTGTGGTACAGAGGAATCTGGGGGACCTTGTACATGAAACACAAAAAGTTAGCATGCAGGAACAGCAAATAATTAGGAAGGCAAATAGAATGTCGGCCTTTATTGCAAAAGGGATGGAGTATAAAAGGAAGTCCTGCTGCAACTGTACAGGACGTTGATGAGACCCACACCTGGAGTACAGCGTAGTTATGATCTCCAGGGATATACTTGCATTGAAGGCAGTTCAGAGAAGGTTCACGAGGTTGATTCTGGAGATGAAGGGGTTGTCATATCAAGAAAGGTTGAGGAGGTTGGGCCGATACTCATTGGAGTTAAGAAGAATGAGAGGTGATCTTATTGAAATGTACAAGAAGCTGAGAGGGCTGGACAGGATAGATGCAGAGAGGATGTTTCCCCTC
Source organism: Pristiophorus japonicus (assembly GCF_044704955.1). Taxonomy (NCBI): domain Eukaryota; kingdom Metazoa; phylum Chordata; class Chondrichthyes; family Pristiophoridae; genus Pristiophorus; species Pristiophorus japonicus. Next base: position 88,003,507 of record NC_091979.1, on the reverse strand, counting down.
ATGGGAACTTAGTTTCAGAATAAGGGGTCGCCCATTTAAAACGGAAATTAGGACGAATTTCTGAGGTTTGTGAATCTTTGGAATTCTCGACCCAAGAGCTGTGGAGGCTCGGTCATTTTATATAATCAAGGTGGAGATGGATAGATTTTTGAACGATAAGTCTAGGGTTATGGGACATGGCCAGGGAGGTGGAGTTGAGGCCAAGATCAGATCAGCCATGATATTGAATGGTGGAGCAGGCTTGAGGGGCCAAATGGCCTACTCTTGCTCCTATTTATGATGTTCTTATGTTCCCTTGATCTGCACCACCCACTGCATTCCCTTGATTTGCATCTATTGCATTCCCTTTATTAAGCGAATTGGTCATTTCTTTAAAACAAATCTAAAATTTTTCAACCATGACTTGCTCAGAACAAATCTCCACTAGCTATTATTGATTTAGGCCATACCTTTCTAAATTGTCACTAATTTTTTTTATAAGAGTCTGCCTACAACTAATGTCAAACAAACTTATCCATTGACTCCCAGCTCACTTGAACAAAGGTGTGACATTACCAACTCTCCAGTCGATAGGCAAAGTTTGCATTTTTAAGGAGGATTGAAAAATCATGGAAGGTGTCTCTATTTCCTCACTGATCTTTTTTCAGCAACCTAGGATGTATGCCATCATAGCTGAGAAACTTATCCACTGAGCTGTTACTTTTTTCCAGAATTAATTCCTTGTCTACAGTAGCCTCTAAATATGTTCTCACTTGTACCTTTATTTATTTATTTTTTTTTTAAAATGCAAATATGGATTTAATGGCCCATAAGCTGTGGTCAGCGGCAAAGCAAAGGCATTCGCCGCTGGCCCTGAAGTGAGCTTCCCACAAAGACCTTGCAATCTCGGGTGAGAAGTTTGGCTTTTCTGACGTTCAATTGAGATCTGCGCAAGTTAATGGGGAATCCCAATGAGTTGCTGTGAGGTCAACAAGCTGTTTAAGCAGCCAATCACAATGCAGAATTCTGACCGACAGGAAACCAGGAAGTGAAGCAGCTTTCTGACTTTTCAAAAGTATATTCGAGTGCACAACAAATATTGGGGTGCTCATGGGGAAAGGTAAACCTAAAATTAACAGTTTTGAAAAATTATTTAATTCTTAAATTGTAATTTATTAAAATTGATAGGTATTCCACAAAATTAAAATTAGTTTCTCAGGATCAATGTTTGCTTAGCAGTCAATATGCTGTTAAGACCCCAGTTACACCTAATCAAACAAGGTCCAACTTTTAATGGGGTATTTAACAGCAATATTACCATGGTGAAGTTGAAGCTCATCAGTTTCACTGATTGTCAGCTTTTGGGGGGGCCGGGGGGGGGGGGTGTGGGCACACAGTGGAGCCAGTGTTGGAGCAGTGAAAGACTGTTCGCAACTTCAGGATTTCCACGTTAAGGGTTTAGTGCATGCGTATCCTAAGCTGTAGTCAGTTTCAAAGTGGTAATAACAGCAAATGCCATCATCTTCCCCATACCTTGATTGTGCATGATTTTAGTACCTCCTTCATCCTTTAAGTGGTCCTAACCTCTAACTCTGATTTTTGATATCAATTCAACATTTTCTTGACTAGGTTTAGTTCCTATCGAAACTCAACTGTGAAACACATGGTCAGCTCCAAATGCATGCCGACACCACCCAGCTCGATCTAATCCAAAGGTTGTGACATCAGAAACTAGTGAGCCAAAACCTCCTCCAGCTTAATGCCAGCAAAACTAAAGTCATCCTCTAATTTCTACTAGCAGTATGGAACCTCGGACCTCCTGTTTATTAACCACCTGGCAACTTCAGCCAAGTCAGGAAGTGTGGAATATTGGTGTCCTGCTCAGTCCTCAGCTCAGCTTTTATCCCTATGTCTGCTCCATTATCAAAATCACCCGCTTCCACGTCTGCAACATTGCCAATTGAAATGTGACTCCATGTCTTCATCACTTCAAGGCTTGACTTGTCTAATGCCCTTCTAGCTGACCTCCACAAACTTAAAATCAGCTTCATTTTTTCAGGCCATGTTCTGACTTGTACTAAGTTCCACTGGTTCCCAGTGCATCAATGTCAATATTTCAGGGCTTATGAGGCCAGGTTACATAAACCTGGCTTGTATACCCTTGAAATTAGAAGGTTGAGGGGTGATTGAATGGAAATGTTTCAAATGATAAAAGGTGTAGATAGAAGACAAGCTACTGCCTTTGGTGGGGGAATTCAGAAGAGGGCAGAATCTTAAAATTACAGCTAAGCCTTTTCGGAGCATCAGGAAATGCTTTTTCACACAATGGATAATGGAAATCTAGAACATTCCTCTCAGAAGGATGTGGATGCTGTTTGAATTGAAATTTTTTGAGAGCGAGAGCATGTCGTTAGGTACAGGTATCAAGGGATATGGAGCAAAGGCGGGTAAATAAGAATCAAGGTTCAGATCAGCCATGATCTAATTGAATGGCTAAACAGGTTGAAGGACTTACTGCTGTTCGTATTTTCTTCTGTCACAGGAAGGACACTGCTACTTTTTACAAATTATTTAGCCAGCCATATCATCACTCTTCTGTAGCTCAATCTCAGCCACAATGGTGGTTTCACTGCACTCAGCCCATCACTGAGCTTATCAGTAGATTTTTTTTTGAAGAAAACATCATGAAACCAAGTCACAGATACGAGGAGCACAACATATCTGAACTGCTTTAGTTTGTGATGCAAATTAAGGGCTCAGATTTTAGAATAAAAAATAGTAAGTTTATTCCCTTATTCATCAAAATGCAATAGGTATTTAGTGAAGTATAATGCAGATTTTAAAAACCAGAACTGTACTCAGACAAGTTCACAGAAATAGCCATATAGAACCTTAGAGCTAGATTTTTGTATCATCGAGTATGAATGGGCATAAATGTAACTTTGCTCTCTGGTTCCACTAAATAGAACGCATAACATTGCACACTTAAGCATGCGAGAGAGGGTACAAAGTGTTTCCAGTTTTAAACTCGTGCCAATGTTTTGCTAAAATCTGAAGAAAATACCCTTTATAGAAAAGGTGAAACATATTTTGCACAGTACGTCACTATTTCTCCAATCTATCTTTGAGAGCCTTTTCCTCCATGAAACATTAAATGGTAGTTAAAATGCATCCTATATTAACAGTGCCTTGGGTGATTGTCACAAAAGCTTATGGATTCTATACTCAAAACAAGACTTCACTCAAGCCCTTAGTTGCACCCCTAACTACATTCCAAATCCCTGGGTCAGGGCATGTGTATAATGTGGGAAGGTCCCCACACCATTTTGGCACTGGGGATTTCACTGCAATGTCATAACAAAACTAACATTGCCATTCAGATCTGAAATAGATTTCAAAATGTTTTAATTTCAAATTTGTCATTTTCCTAATGGTGATCTATCATTCTATGTTCAATGTTTATAGGGGAGTGACCTTTTAAACAATGTTGGGCCACCATTCCATAGGATCGGTGTCCTGGAAGGCGAGTATGTCTGCTTCAGAGACCCCTCATCTCTCCCAGTGACATCTGGGAAGATAAAACCCACAAGACATGGAGCTCCAGCATCCCAAATTCTTCCCCTGGCCACTCAGTTTACAATGAATTTACATAGCTTGGGCCACGGGTATTTTGAGGTTATTGGGCTAGATTTTTGACTTTTTGCGTTGTCGCCCATTTCCAGGCGCAATTCATAAATTTAGCGCTAGATTCACCAAATGAAAGTTCACGACGAGCATTAGTGTTAACTCCAGCATTGCACCACACCGTGTGCTGGAGAAAGTTCCGCCACTTAAAAAAAAAATCGTCCATTCTGCAGATGCGCAATTTTTTTCTCTTCCCATGCTTCTAGTCCACTGTCCAATCGCAAACACTAATGCAGGGCGTGGACGCGGCCGCGTGCATGCGGAGTCCACCTGGGACTGAATCAGCCATTTTAAAATTGTATTTTCATGATGGAAGGACAAGGAATCGAGATAACGTGCGAGGCGATTCAGCCAGGAGGCTAACAAAGCTCCAGTGGGGGCTGTGGAGAGAAGATGGCAGGAGTTAAATCGTAGGGGTGGATCTAGACCACTGCCATCCATTTTCAAACGCATTTGGAGGGAAATCGACGAGGAGGTTTCTGCCTCAGACACTGTTCAGGAGTGGCACATAGTGCCAAAAGAAGTTCAATAATCTTTCAAGGGTCATTAGAGAGTACAATTTTAATTTGTGTATTCCTACATTACTTCCATTATAAATCTGACACTATTTGTTCTCATGCTTTTGGTGCCTGTCAGCACTCTGTGGGTTGTTTCCTAAAATGCATGACATAGGTAGGCTTAGTTTGGCACACAATTTGCCATAAATGATCTATACACATTATTAAGATTGCTTTCTGAGATCTCATCAGATGTCTCTGCACTTCGATGTCCTCCTGATGAACCACGTGCAACTTCTAAGACCATTAAACAGAGGACTGTATTACATTCAGACAGTATGGTATGTGCTTTGGTGGCTATCTGTGCCACAAAAGCAGATGGACTCTTGTAACCATTCCCGTGTTTGCAGGCCAAGAAGTCACAATCGATGCGAGCAAGTGAGGACATGCGGCAGTCTGTTTCAGACCCGACCACTCATGGACTTTGAAGAGCGAGTGGCAGCCCTCGTTGGCGATCAGGTCAGACAGCTGCCATTGGGGGCATGGACGCCCGTTCGGAAACTGAGGGAAAGTCCTGCACACACATTGGGCTGGATTAGGACAATGTGATGCATTGTTTGTAGACTAGGTCGGGGCAATGTGATGCATTCTGTGGACTAGGTTGGGGCAGCGTCATGTAGTGTCTCTGGACTAGATATAATGGAGTAGCGGCAATCCCTCAAATGAGCCTGAGTTATGCGCTTTTCCTCATGTCACCCCATCCCCGCCCACTGCTAACCATTCATGTGTTGCTTTCTACTTCCAGATGACCAGCCACAGCATCCCTCAAGGCAACACTCCACATCATGCCATCATCTGAAGGGGGAAGGGGAGGAAGGAGGAGACAACACCTGTTCAGCTGACCCCAATGCAATCCACCCCCGTTTTACCACCAGCACTAATCTCATCTGAGTACGACGATGTGACTCTCGGGGTTTGACAACTCCGAGGCTCCCGAGACCAGTGGCATGCAGCAACGTAATTCTGGGGTAGAATCCCATATGCCATCTCTCCGGATCGTGAGTTGGCAAAGTCGGTCTGCTGACAGACGTGGAACTGGACATGGTGGGAATGTCCAGGGAGAGCATCCAGCTCAGTCAGCAGCTCCTTGATGTCTTGGGTTGGATTCCCATGAAAAGAGAGTCTTCACTGCAACCATTACGGAGGTAGGGTCACAGATTGTCGGTGAGAACCGTGAAATCTGTGAGGCCATCAGTTCCCACATGAGGCTGGTGGCCTTCAGCGAGAGGGGAGTCCCGGAGAGTGAGGTGCGAAGCCTTACGTAATATGGTGCATCACAGGCACAAGCTCTGCTTCAGCTTGGGCAGGTGATGCAGTCCATAAACCCTTCCGCCATACTCTCTGCATTCTCCACTGGTACACCCAAACTATCTGTGATTGGCGATGCCAATGATGAAGAGGCTTGCCAGTCAGAAGCCGGGCCTTCCACACCACGAGCTGTTCCAAAGTGTCCCTCGGCGACACCGTCTCCATTGTCCCTCCCCCCAACACAACAGCACTCTGGCAACTTTGATGCATGCCATCTTTGTACCACTTGGGTTAGGAGCAACAAACAAGGGACGGTGCCAAGGGGAAGGGGGGCAAAAGCCAGGGGTTAAAAAATAGTGGGGCAGGGGTTGCTGCATTTTATTGATGCTGGATCTGTCATGTATGTAACCGACATGTAACACTGCAATACTGTATATACATCAGAAATGCACACCTTGACCACAGGGGGTGAACTTGTGGGAGATACTCCTCACCTGGTCATCCAGGTATATAAAGGGAGGCCCCATGAGGGATCATCACTTCTGGGTCCTGTGAATAAAGCTGCAGGTCACAGAGTGACCTTGTCCATAGAATGTGCCTTGTGTGGATTTGTGGTATTGTGTAAGGACTTTACAGTGGCGACGAGAAACTGGAATCAATGACCCACGAGAATGGCCACCGGTAGCACAGAGGAACGGTACTGTGTTGGTGAGGACTGGGATGATTTCATCAAGAGGCTTCAGCAGAGCTTTGTCACGAAGGACTGGCTGGGAGATGCATCGGCCGACAAGCGAAGGGCTCATCTACTGACCAGCAGTGGATCGAAGACTTACGCGCTCATGAAAGACCTGCTAGCACTCAAGGAGCCGGCGGACAAAACCTTTGAAGAGCTCAGCAAGCTAATCAGTGAGCACCTCAAACCGGCGAGCAGACTACACATGGCCCGACACAGATTTTATACCCACCGACGTCGGGAAGAACAGAGTATACCGGAATTCGTTGCGGACCTCCGGCGCTTGGCCAGCCTCTAAGTTTACAGACACCTGCAGGGGGGAGATGCTAAAGGATTTCTTTATTGAGGGCATCGTTCATGCCAGGATTTTCAGAAAATTAATCGAGACCAAGGACTTGACCTTGGAAGCGGCGGCAGTGCTGGCTCAGACTTTTATGGCGGGGGAGGAGGAAACCCAAGATAATATACGCACGCAACTCTGACTCCAACATGACGATGGATTAGGGGGTCAATATCATAAATGCGACTCAGATCTCAGCAGACAGGCAAGGGCAGTTCGACACACCCCGGGCAGCAATAGACCCCAGAACAAGTTTTCAACACAGACAATGGCAGACAGAACGGACATTTATGCCATCCCAGTGGACAATGCATTCTGGGATGGGGCCATTGACACCCACAATCAGGGTGCTCAAGAGTAGTTAAAGGGACAATCAGCGAGGAATGCCTGGTAACAGCTCTTTTGTTCACAACAATGGGAATCTCAGTTCATGCTGGCGGTATGGGGGCAGACATGCTGCTAGGACTTGCAGGTTTCAACAGTTCGCCTGCAGAAATTGTAACCTCAGTGGTCATTTAGCCAGAATGTGCAGGAAACCTGCGACCAGGTTAATTTACAAGGTGGATGGACCAGAAGAGGGGTCTGTGAGGCAGGATGACGCGTGGGGCAAATCAATGGATGCTGAAGTTCAGCGGGTTCATGTGGCAAACATTCACAGCTCATATACCAAAATGCCAGCGATGATGATGGAGGTTACATAAATGACATCACCCCCCCCAACATCTTATTGGGATCACAGGTTAAGTCTTTCGGGTGGTCTGTGCTCCCTCGTGGAGCGTCGCAGTTGGGGCTCTGGCTGTTGAGCCTTGGCCTGCGTGTCTGTTCCCTGTGGTGATTCAGACCAGTGCACCACAAAGCCAGAGCTGTGCCGTATGTGATGCGGGAGAAAATTGAAAGCGAATTGGACAGTTTGCTGAGAAGGGCCATCATCTCGCCCATTGAATTCAGCGACTGGGCGAGCCCCATTGTTCCTGTCCTAAAAGCGGATGGCTCGGTCAGGATCTGTGGCGACGACAAGGCCACTATCAACGGGGTGTCACGACAAGACCAATACCCGCTTCAGAGAGCGGAGGATCTTTTTGCCACGCTGGCAGGCAGCAAGCTGTTCACCAAGTTGGACCTCACTTCAGCCGACATGACCCAAGAACTGGCCTACGAATCCAAATGACTGACCACAATCACCACACACAAGGGACTGCTTGTTTACAACAGGTGCCCTTTTGGCATTTGATCAGTGGCCGCGATCTTTCAAAGAAACATGGTAAGCCTGCTCAAATCCATTCCTGGAACGATCGTATTCCAGGACGACATTCTCATCACTGGTCGAGACACCGAGGAACACCTCCACAACCTGGAGGTGGTGCTACGTCGACTGGACCAGGTAGGCCTGCGACTCAAGAAGCCCAAGTGTGTTTTTGGCTCCCGAAGTCGAGTTTCTGGGCAGGAGGGTTGCTGCAGACGGGAAAACAGGTGATTCGACGAGTGCCCAGGCCCGGCAACATATCAGAGTTGTGTTCATTTCTGGGACTCCAACTATTTCGGGAACTTTCTATTGAACTTAAGCACATTGTTGGAGCTGTTACACGTGCTCCTGCATAAGGGTTGCGATTGGTTTTGGGGGTACTGTCAAGAACGGGCTTTCAATCAGGCGCGTAACCTACTCTGTTCAAATAAGTTGTTGACCCTGTACAACCCCTGTAAGAAATTGTTTGACATGTGATGCATCGTCCTATGGGGTTGGGTGAGTGTTGCAGCAGTGCAATGCTGAGGGGCAACTCCAACTAGTGGCTTATGCCTCCAGGTCGCTCTCTCAAGCAGAACATGGATATGGGATGGTCGAGAAGGAAGCACTCGCATGTGTCTATGGGGTGAAAAAGATGCCCCAGTACCTTTTTGGCAGGAGGTTCGAATTAGAAACAGACCACAAGCCGTTAACATCCCTGTTATCAGACAACAAGGCTGTCAATGTCAATGCGTCAGCTCGCATATAGCGATGGGCTCTCACCATCTGGCACCGAAAATTGCACTGATGCATTCAGCAGGCTTCCACTGGTCACCACCGAGGATGCAGCGGAGCAAAGCGCTGAGATGGTCATGGCCGTTGATGTCTTTGACAGTGTTGGCTTCCCCCTTCACAGCCCGCCAGATCAAATTCTGGACCAACAGAGATCCCCTCCTATTCCTGATTAAGAAATGTGTCCTGATGGGGATTAGGCGCTCGCACATGGAGCATGCCCTGAGGAGGTCAGACCATTTCACAAGCGGATGGATGAGCTCTCCATCCAAGCCGACTGCCTACTATGGGGCAGCCGGGTAGTCATGCCCCAGAAGGGAAGGGAAGCATTCATCAGGGAACTCCACAGCGAGCAACCAGGCATCGTGCTGATGAAGGCCATTGCCCGGTCACACGTTTGGTGGCCAGGAATTGATTCAGACCTGGAACACTGTGTTCGCAGGTGCACGATGTGTGCCCAGCTGCGTAATGCCCTCAGGGAGGCCCCCCGCTCAGCCCGTGGCCCTGGTCCACCAGGCCATGGTCATGCATTCACGTAGACTACGCAGGCTTGTTCATGGGGAAAATGTTTCTCATTGTGGTTGATGCATCCTCGAAATGGATCGAGTGCATCATTTTGAATTCATGCACGACATCCACCACTGTGGAGAGTCTGCGTGCGGTCTTTGCGACCCATGGTTTGCCGGACACCCTTGTTAGCGATAATGGCCCATGTTTCACGAGCTACGAATTTGGCGAGTTCATGTCGGGTAGTGGCATCAAACAGGTCAGGACAGCACCGTTCAAGCTGGCCTCCAATGGTCAGGCGGAGCGTGCGGTCCAAATCATAAAACAAGGCATGCTCAGGATTCAAGGTCCCTCCCTTCAATGCCGCCTCCTGCTGGCCGAAAGGTCCCGACCGCACTCGCTCACGGGGGTCCTGCCCGCGGAGCTCCTTATGAAATGTACACTCAAAACTCGGTTGTGCCTCATTCATCCTGTCTTGTCCGACATTGTTGAAGGCAAGCGCCAGTCCCAAAATGAGTACCATGACTGTAATTCAAGGGGGAGATGTATAGAAATTGGTGACCCCGTATTTGTTCTCAATCACGCTTTGGGACCCAAATGGCTTGAAGGTACTGTAATAGGGTCATCATGGTTAAACTTAATGGGCAGATATCCCGCAAGCATCTGGACCAAGTTAAAAAAAGGTTCAGCATGGACTGAGGAACCTGAGGAAGATCATGAGATGGTATTCACACCACTGCCAGTGAACGAGCAACAAGAACAATCAGCAGCATGCAGTCCCTGCAGTCAGCCCGGAATCACCACGGGGACAGACACGCAGGCCAAGGCTCAACAGCCAGAGCCCCAACTGCGGCGCTCCACAAGGGAGTGCAGACCACCCAAAAGACTTAACCTGTGATCCCAATAAAACGTTTGGGGGGGGGGGGGTGATGTCATGTATGTAACCTTCATGTAACAACACTGCAATACTGTATATACTTAAGAAATGCACACATTGACCACAGGGGTTGAACTTGTGGGAGACACTCCTCACATGGTCATCTAAGTATATAAAGGGAGGTCCCACGCAGGGTCATCACTTCTGGGTCCTGTGAATAAAGGTGCAGGTCACAGAGTGACCTTGTCCATAGAATGTGTCTCGTGTGGATTTGTGGTATTGTGTAAGGACTTTACAGGATCAATCCTACGTTATTTTTTTTTTTATCATGTTCTGGATTCTGTTGTTTATAATGTTGTTCTTGTTGAATGATCACACTGCTGGATGCAGCTCATTTGTTATTTTAAGTTTCAAAGTTTCACAATTAAGTTTACAAAGTTGACAAAGTTTAATAAATTCTTTTGATCGCCTTAACCATTCCTGTGTAGTGTCTCACTTGCAGAATAAGAGGGGAATAGTCAACATGGTCGGAGCGCGCGGCCAGGCAACAGTCAAAGTGCCATTCACTCTTCAAGCAAAGTGTTCAATTATGAGCTGCTGACGCATGGGTTTTGCAGTGGCAAAATTTCCACGATGCCTCCCCTGTGCTTGTGGTGCTGGCATGGGTTCCTCAGAAAGCTCCTCTTCTTCCTCCTCCTCCTCCTCCTCCTCCTCTCCCCCGTGGTGGTCCTGCAGTCGCTATTGGCAATTCCTGTCCCCTCATGATGGCCAAGTTGTGTAGCATGCAGCACACCACAATGAACTCAGAGACCTGCTATTGCAGGTAGCCTCCAGAGTGGTCCAGGCATTGGAAGTGCTGCTTCAGTACTGTAATTGTTTGTTCGATGATGTTGCATGTGGCTGCATGACTTAATATAGCGATGCTCGGCTTCTGTCAGAGGGTTCCAGAGGGGTATCATGAGCCAGCTGGCGAAGCCATAATCTTTGTCCCCAAGCATCCAGCTCTGGCCTTCCAGTTGACGCTGGAACATGCGTATGACACTGCTCTCGCGCAAGATAGAAACATAGAAACATAGAAAATAGGTGCAGGAGTAGGCCATTCAGCCCTTCTAGCCTGCACCGCCATTCAATGAGTTCATGGCTGAACATACAACTTCAGTACCCCATTCCTGCTTTCTCGCCATACCCCTTGATCCCCCGAGTAGTAAGGACTTCATCTAACTCCCTTTTGAATATATTTAGTGAATTGGCCTCAACAACTTTCTGTGGTAGAGAATTCCACAGGTTAACCACTCTCTGGATGAAGAAGTTTCTCCTCATCTCGGTCCTAAATGGCTTAACCCTTATCCTTAGATTGTGACCCCTGGTTCCGGACTTCCCCAACATTGGGAACATTCTTCCTGCATCTAACCTGTCTAAACCCGTCAGAATTTTAAACGTTTCTATAAGGTCCCCTCTCATTCTTCTGAACTCCAGTGAATCCAGTCTTTCTTGATAGGTCAGTCCCACCATCCCAGGAATCAGTCTGGTGAATCTTCGCTGCACTCCCTCAATAGCAAGAATGTCCTTCCTCAAGTTAGGAGACCAAAACTGTACACAATACTCCAGGTGTGGCTTCATCAAGGCCCTGTACAACTGTAGCAACACCTCCCTGCCCCTGTACTCAAATCCCCTCGCTATGAAGGCCAACATGCCATTTGCTTTCTTAACCGCCTGCTGTACCTGCATGCCAACCTTCAATGACTGATGTACCATGACACCCAGGTCTCTTTGCACCTCCCCTTTTCCTAATCTGTCACCAATCAGATAATAGTCTGTCTCTCTGCTTTTACCACCAAAGTGGATAACCTCACATTTATCCACATTATACTTCATCTGCCATGCATTTGCCCACTCACCTAACCTATCCAACTCACTCTACAGCCTCATAGCATTCTCCTCGCAGCTCACACCGCCACCCAACTTAGTGTCATCCGCAAATTTGGAGATACTACATTTAATCCCCTCGTCTAAATCATGAATGTACAATGTAAACAGCTGGGGCCCCAGCACAGAACCTTGCGGTACCCCACTAGTCACTGCCTGCCATTCTGAAAAGTACCCATTTACTCCTACTCTTTGCTTCCTGTCTGACAACCAGTTCTCAATCTACGTCTGCACACTAACCCCAATCCCATGTGCTTTAACTTTGCACATTAATCTCTTGTGTGGGACCTTGTCGAAAGCCTTCTGAAAGTCCAAATACACCACATCAACAGGTTCTCCCTTGTCCACTCTATTGGAAACATCCTCAAAAAATTCCAGAAGATTTGTCAAGCATGATTTCCCTTTCACAAATCCATGCTGACTTAGACCCATCATGTCACCTTTTTCCAAATGCACTGCTATGACATCCTTAATAATTGATTCCATCATTTTACCCATGACTGAGGTCAGGCTGACTGGTCTATAATTCCCTGCTTTCTCTCTCCCTCTTTTAAAAAGTGGGGTTACATTGGCTACCCTCCACTCGATAGGAACTGATCCAGTCAATGGAATGTTGGAAAATGACTGTCAATGCATCCTCTATTTCCAAGGCCACCTCCTTAAGTACTCTGGGATGCAGACCATCAGGCCCTGGGGATTTATCGGCCTTCAATCCCATCAATTTCCCCAACACCATTTCCCGACTAATAAGGATTTCCCTCAGTTCCTCCTCCTTACTAGACCCTTTGACCCCTTTTATATCCGGAAGGTTGTTTGTGTCCTCCTTAGTGAATACCGAACCAAAGTACTTGTTCAATTGGTCTGCCATTTCTTTGTTCCCCGTTATGACTTCCCCTGATTCTGACTGCAGGGGACCTACGTTTGTCTTTACTAACCTTTTTCTCTTTACATATCTATAGATACTTTTGCAATCCGCCTTAATGTTCCCTGCAAGCTTCTTCTCGTACTCCATTTTCCCTGCTGTAATCAAACCCTTTGTCCTCCTCTGCTGCGTTCTAAATTTCTCCCAGTCCCCGGGTTCGCTGCTATTTCTGGCCAATTTGTTTGCCACTTCCTTGGCTTTAATACTATCCCTGATTTCCCTTGATAGCCACGGTTGAGCCACCTTCCCTTTTTTATTTTGCTCCTTGGATATTGGGCATTGACTGTCATGATGCGCTGAGTGTAGTCGCAGATGATCTGTACGTTCATGGAGTGGAATTCCTTTCGGTAAACCTCTGGATTGTGTAAAGGTGTTCGCAGAGCAATGTGCACAGTCAATGGCACCCTGAACCTTGGGGAAGCCAGCAAATAGTTCAAAACTGACAGACCTCATTTTGGGTCTCCTTCGTCATTGGGAAGTTTATGAAGTCCATCCTGCATGCGTACAGTGCATCAGACACCTGGCGAATGCAGCGATGTGTAGCGTGCTGCGAGACGGAGCAGATGTCCCCTGCGATGCCTGAAAGGAGCCAGAGGCACAGAAGGAAAGTGCCACAGTCACCTTCACCTAGACGGGCAATGCAGTCCTGCTGCCACTGATAGGCTGTCAGTCTGCCTGTAAGTGGCATATCTCTGTGGCCACTTCTTTTCGAAAGTACAGCCTTCTAACGCACTGTGCCTCAGCGAGCTGCAGGTATGAGCGATGTTCCCTGTACACTTGTGGGGTTTAAGGCCTCCTCCCCATCCGTCTGCAAACTCTTCGATTAAGTTCCAAATGAGCAATAAGCCTTCTTCCAGCTCAAAGCCACATGAATATAGCAGCCAGGATTACTGGCTCCCGACATAGCATAGCCCCCATCTTTTAAAATGTCCTTTAAAACAAACTAAAACTCTCAAGCTTCACAATCAAAAGTATGCAGTAACGCAGCGTTCTTCTCCCAATCCTTTTCATCACTGACAACTGCGACTTTCTGCTCCATTTTAAAGATGGCCCGTTAGCGCCTGGTGCGCCATGGGTCTGACTGTTTTTTCGGGTTCCCAGGTGGATGCTAAATCGGGTGAAATGCTCGAAAGTTTCGCCCAGGATGCTCGCAGTGATGCACAACTATTTACGTCATCCAACAGTCAAAACTGCGGGGGGGCGGTATGTTTTAACGACACCGCAAAACCATTGGCGAAAATTCCGCCTGGGCGCAAAATCTCGTGCGCCTCGTTTCACCCTCCAAAAAAATCATTTTTGCGCCCAGAGGTGCTAAATTAGGTGCAAATGAGCTGACAATCCAGCCCATTTTCTTTTAATTGTCAATCAATTTACTAAAATTCTCCTTAAAGATACACCAATACAACAAATTAATAGTATCCAGAATCTAAGCCAAATAGAAGTTGGTACTGCTGCAGAGGTTAATGAAATAAAGTTTTTAAAAACTTATTTAAATTTGCTTTTCTAAACACTCATTCTATTCTTATTTGTAAAAGAATCTCAATTTAGATCAATACCATTCAAACCAGTACACCGATAGATGGTACACTGACTTCCGCTTTAAATTAAAGCAATGTGGCCAGCACAAGATATTTTTAATTCGTGATGCTAAGTGTCACTGTTTTCCAGTGGGGAATTATTTCCCCTCTCCTTCAAAAGCTCACCCCTGACCCCCTCCAATCAAGTTTCCACCCCTGCCACAGTATCAAACTGGCCCGAACCAAAGTCACAAAAGACTTTCTTTGGGATTGCTACCATGGTGCATTATCTATCCTCATCCTCTTCAGACTTGGATATGGTTGATCACACCATCCTCTTCCAATGGTTTTCCTCCGTTGCCCAGTTCAATGGAACTTCCCTCACTTGGTTCCATTCTTGCCTTTTGGACTGCAGCCATAGGGTCCCAAGTAATAGCTTGTCTCCCCACCCTTGCAATGTTAATTCTGAAATCTCCTAGGATCTATGCTTGGCCTCCTCCACTTCATTTAAATGAGGCCCCTTGGCAATATCATCCAAAGGCAAGGAGTCAGTTGACATTTACACTGATGACACCCAGTTCTACTTCTCCATCTCCTGTCTTGACCAAGGCCTCTACTGCCTGTATTGTTAGACTGGTTGTCTGACATCCAATCTTGGATGAGCCGCAATAACACAGTTAAATATTGGCAAGACGGAAGCCACCATGTTAAGCCCAAATCTATACCCTTACCATCAATCCAATCTCCCTCACCAGAATCTGGCTTCATCTTTCGGAATCTTTGACATTTATGTTTTCTAATGATGCATTTTAAATTTGAACAGTTTGAATAGCCAGTAAGTACACTTGGGATATTCTATCTCACCACTGCCAACATTTACATTTTGGATCTTCACTCGAGATGTTTATCTTGGATCCAGCATCACAGACAACAACTATAAACTTCCTCTTGCTCCCTTTAACTTGGAGTGCACCTTTATCTGGACAAAATCTTGCCCAGAATTGAATTAACCCTCTTTACTCTATTTCAGTTACCGGTTATATTACATGACCCATGTGATCTTCAATTTCAGAAAATGTTAGAATAAATACTTCACTGGACTGTTTCATAGGATATAAACTGACTAACAAATTGAACAATAAATTGATAAAAAGAACCGAAGTAATGACATGTAGATTTATAAAGGGCCAATTTTAACCTCAGGCAACCAACAGGCAGGCAGCTGATAGAGCATCCCTGCAACTTGCCCATTATTGTTGTCATGATGCCTGGCTTTTATTTACTTGCCAATCGAGACATGCGATCACCCCGATACAGCTTGCTGGTTTTGAGGGGGAGAGAAATCATCCTGCTGCATGCCGAGCCGACAGCGAGAGCCTGGGAAAGAGAAGCAACGATTTCGGGGTTGGCTCAAATGGACCAGCAACCAGCTGGAGTTTTATGTGAGCCCAGGAGCAGCACTACTGCTCTCCCTGACCACACTTTAAAAAAATAAGTAAAACTTTTCCTGGGTTGCTGATTAGGCCACTCAATGCCAGTACAAATGGATGGAGGGTGCCCCCACATTTGCACCTCAAAATTGGAATCAGGTTCATATGTACTTCTGTACTGTACAATTCTATGATTCTATGTATGTCACAGGACCCAATTTGCATAAGATAAGCAATTTCCTTGCTGAAACAGGAGGATGCTCCGACTGTCCACATCAGGTCCCTACCTAAGATGGCGACAGCTGGAGTGCCAATCAAACTAGGGCAGTAAGTGACCCAATGTCATTTTTGGGCCAGCACCACTCCATTTATGTCACTGAGAGCAAATTAAAATAATTAGTGTTTATAACCTTCACTATGCATCTTCAGAAGGTAGAAAAATTAATAGTTCATTGCAACGCAAACTGAAAGACACAAGATCGCCAAATATTGACCTTGTGCGGCAGTTTTTCCTGCCAGCCATGGAGTGTCTGGCCTTGATCACTCTGATCTCTTTAGGTCGACTATTAGTTTTAACAAAACAGAATGGAAATTTTCTTCAAAATAGAGATGCAAATTTAAATACACGTCTTAGACTAAACACCCACTCAGCGTAATTGCACAAACGAAAACAATTGAGAGAAGATCCCCTTATCATTCAGAGTAGTCGTGCCTATTGAAAGATCACTACCAAGTTAATACTTGTTTAAAATGGCAAACAAAAGAATTTGAGACAAATGTTCATGTACTCATTACAAGTATCATACAGTATGACTTCAGCCAATGCTATAAAGCTGCAGAATTAATGCAAAAAGTGTTGTTTCAAAAAAAAAAATCGATGCAAGGACATCATAAAAATGTATTGACTACAGCTCTCGGGTTAAAAGATAAACTTTTTCTCTCGATACAGGGAAGCATGAATTAGTCTTCAGACTGACATCACTTCCATTTGAATTAATTCTGTATACATTTATTTCCCAATTGGATTATTCATCAGTGTATCCAAGAAATGGAGGTAGCTTCCTCCTTTGCGAGCGTGGTTAGGTGTTTTTTAAAATTCATTATAAACTCTCGAGACTAAAAGGCATACAAATATAACCACAAATAATACAAATATAATATTCCTTTGAACTTAAACAAGGCTCACAATTATAGGAACGTGATCTCTGGTTTTCAAGTTGAGCAGCGAAAGCTAGCACTTTGCATATTCTGTCAGATTCAAGATAACCTTGAACTAACAGCTTGGAGTACTACTGCCTCATATTTTAATTTGCTTTCTTTATCTACCAATTCGTATAACTTGAGACAGAGCTTTATCCTTCCTTTCCTAAGGACCTGTACCCTCAGTTATTTACAATCAAACTTTTGCAGCACTCTGCGCTCTTCCAATTCTGGCCTCTTACGCATTGACTGTTTTCATCGCTCCACCATTAACTGCCACGCCTTCAACTGCCGAGGCTCTAAGCTCTGGAACTCACTCCCTCAACCTCTTCGCCTCACTTAAAGATGCTCCTTAAAAGCTACTCTGACCACTGTTCGAACATCCCACATGGCTCAATGTCAAATTTTGTTTGAGAACACTCCTATGAAGTGCCTTGGATTTTTAACACACAAGAGATTAATGTGCAAAGTTAAAGCACATGGGATTGGGGGTAGTGTGCTGACATGGATTGAGAACTGGTTGTCAGACAGGAAACAAAGAGTAGGAGTAAATGGGGACTTTTCAGAATAGCAGGCAGTGACTAGTGGGGTACCGCAAGGTTCTGTGCTGGGGCCCCAGCTGTTTACACTGTACATTAATGATTTAGACGAGGGGATTAAAAGTAGTATCTCCAAATTTGCGGATGACACTAAGTTGGGTGGCAGTGTGAGCTGCAAGGAGGATTCTATGAGGCTGCAGAGCGACTTGGATAGGTTAGGTGAGTGGGCAAATGCATGGCAGATGAAGTATAATGTGGATAAATGTGAGGTTATCCACTTTGGTGGTAAAAACAGAGAGACAGACTATTATCTGAATGGTGACAGATTAGGAAAAGGAGAGGTGCAACGAGACCTGGGTGTCATGGTACATCAGTCATTGAAGGTTGGCATGCAGGTGCAGCAGGCGGTTAAGAAAGCAAATGGCATGTTGGCCTTCATAGCGAGGGGATTTGAGTACAAGGGCAGGGAGGTGTTGCTACAATTGTACAGGGCCTTGGTGAGGCCACACCTGGAGTATTGTGTACAGTTTTGGTCTCCTAACCTGAGGAAGGGCATTCTTGCTATTGAGGGAGTGCAGCGAAGGTTCACCAGACTGATTCCCGGGATGGCGGGACTGACCTATCAAGAAAGACTGGATCAACTGGGCTTGTATTCACTGGAGTTCAGAAGAATGAGAGGGGACCTCATAGAAACGTTTAAAATTCTGACGGGGTTAGACAGGTTAGAAGCAGGAAGAATGTTCCCAATGTTGGGGAAGTCCAGAACCAGGGGACACAGTCTAAGGATAAGGGGGAAGCCATTTAGGACTGAGATGAGGAGGAATTTCTTCACCCAGAGAGTGGTGAACCTGTGGAATTCTCTACCACAGAAAGTTGTTGAGGCCAATTCACTAAATATATTCAAAAAGGAGTTAGATGAAGTCCTTACTACTAGGGGAATCAAGGGGTATGGTGAGAAAGCAGGAATGGGGTACTGAAGTTGCATGTTCAGCCATGAACTCATTGAATGGCGGTGCAGGCTAGAAGGGCCGAATGGCCTACTCCTGCACCTATTTTCTATGTTTCTATGTTTCTAAATAAAAGTTGTCTGGTGAAGGTGCAATATTTATTTTAGAATGGTATTTTACATATTTGCTTATTGCTCAAAACTTACCTTTTACTCAGTTATTTACAAGGCTACAAATTATTTTTTTTTTACTGCCTCTTTCTTAACATTGGATTTGTAGTTTTTGCTGAAGCTGCTGGTGTAAAGAAATAAGTCGCATTTATAAGTAGTCTTACACTTTCTCAGGACATCCCAAAGTACTTGGCAGCAATTAATTAATTTTGAATCGTAACCAGTTATGTAGGGGAATGCGACAGCCAATTTGCACACAAACAGGAAATGAGATGAATTTTTTTTGGTGGTGTTAATTGAGGAATAAAGGTTGAACAAAACAGACAGACTTAACATCTTATCTGAAGGACAACACCTCTGAAAACGCAGCATTCCCTCAGCCTAGTTTATGTGCTCAAATGCGTCAGCCTAGTTGATGCGCTCAAATCCTGGAGTGGAGCTTACCCCATAACTTTCTGACTCAAGCCAAGCTGAAATTCAGATCGTAGTACTGCACAAAAGAGGTTTATCCTACTAGTAATTCTCCAATGTCCAGCAACCAAATTTCACATGGTTTGCACTTGGCTGAGTCCATCTGCAATGTTGGTGATCAGCATCCAAATGTTTCAAATATCACATGCCCCAGTGCAAAACCAGGCCCCTCAGTGGCATAAAGTTACCCCAAACCCTTTTATCTCATTTTTTACTTCATAGTTGCAAGTTTCTATAACAAGTCGTCAGACATATTCCTTGAGGTTTTGGCATGCGACATCTGACCATATGATGCCTGTTCACATGACATACCGATAGTTTACAAATGTTGTAGTGAAGTTTACATCCCCTGTAGTTGAGCATCTTTGCCAATGGTTTTGTGTCAATTATCAGAGGTTCTGAGACACAGAAGACCGCGGTCGGGGGTTGTGTGTGCACACGTGCGTGCATTTAGAATTCAGAAGGAAGAAAGTTGATATGACAAATAGTATTGATGTAATTGGAAGACAATGAAAGAAGTAGCAGAGAATGGGAGGTCAGAGGCAATGGAGATCTTTTAGAAATAAAAACAGAAAATGCAGAAAATACTCAACAAGTCAGGCAGCATCTGGAGAGAGAGAGAAACAGAGTTAATGTTTCAGGCCGATGACCTTTCATCAAAACTGGCCAAAGTTAGAGATAACAGATTTTAAACAAGTGGAGGGGCAGGGAAGTAAAGACCAAAAGGAAAGGTCTGTGATAGGGTAGAAGTTAGCAGTGATTAAATGACAAAGTGTATGATCGCACATCGAGATCTTTTTGTGGAATCAGTCTAGGGATATGTTAGACGTGTTGGCATCAGTAGAGTTGACAACTGTTGAAGGGGAAAGAAATGTTTGATATGAAGGGAGCGGAGGAGCTCGGAGGCATGTGGCGGTAGCTTCTGCAAAGTAGACGATGCAAATGATGTACGAGCAGTGGTTCATTGGTTTTGGGACAATTACATTTTATGTTAGCTAAGGATAATATGTCACACCTTAGTTTTCAGTCAGAGAAGTTTTGATCATGTTTTAAATATGGGTAGCGTTTCTTACCACATCGAACAGAGCTCCCTCCCGGGTGCTGAAGTGCTTTCCAAAACTAAAAACAAGGCAGCGCAATGGTGGCGCTCAATGCCTACAATGCTCCAAATACACAGCTGAGCTCTGGATTCAAAGCAATGAGTCAGGAAGGAGCCAGGAAAGAACAAACTGCCATGCCATTATGTCACTGAAATGCTCCTATTCTATGGTTTGTCATTTGACTATGCCCATTGAAAAGGCAGCCAAAGAAGTGAGCACCACAACTTCAGGGTGGAATTTTGACATGGCCAAAATGGGAGACCCCCCTGAACAACCAGGTCCAACTGCAGCATTTGTTTATCCATGACCCCCTGCCCACTCTAAAAACACGAGGTAGTGGTGAATTCCCTCAGGGCTTCACTCACTGTGCCATGTAACTTCACCTGAAGCTTAGATGAACCCACTTGCATGCGCATTAACAGGGTTTCCACCGAAGTTACAGCAGCACAGTGACTGAAGCACAACATTAAAAAAAAATCACACCCTTGCCCCACATGTCAAAATACATGATGATTCTGGGCCAAATTTCTCAAAACATGGACAGGATTTTCCACTGGGATGTGTGTCAGCTGCTCAGCAGAACTCAAGTACCATTGGATGGAAATTGTTCAGGGACCTCCATTGGCTCTCTGTTCACAGGTGGCTCTGTTGTACAGGAGGGCATAAAAAAGAGTGGGAGAGCGATAGTGATAGGGGATTTAACCATAAGAGGAATAGATAGGCGTTTCTGCGGCCACAATCGAGAGTCCAGGATGGTGTGTTGCCTCCCTGGTGCAAGGGTCAAGGATGTCTCCGAGTGAGTGCAGGACATTCTGAAAAGGGAGGGAGAACAGCCAGTTGTCGTGGTGCACATTGGTACCAACGACATAGGTAAAAAAAGGGATAAGGTCCTATGAGACGAATTTAAGGAGCTAGGAGTTAAATTAAAAAGTAGGACCTCAAAAGTAGTAATCTCGGGATTGCTACCAGTGCCACGTGCTAGTCAGAGTCGGAATCGCAGGATAGCACAGATGAATACGTGGCTTGAGCAGTGGTGCAGCAGGGAGGGATTCAAATTCGTGGGGCATTGGAACAGGTTCTGGGGGAGGTGGGACCAGTACAAACCGGACGGTCTGCACTTGGGCAGGAACGGAACCAACGTCCTAGGGGGAGTGTTTGCTAGTGCTGTTGGTGAGGAGTTAAACTAGTATGGCAGGGGGGATGGGATCCAATACAGGAAGACAGAGGGAAACAAAAAGGAGACAAAAACAAAAGACAGAAAAGAGATGAGTAAAAGTGGAGGGCAGAGAAACCAAAGGCAAGAAACAAAAAGGACCACGGAATATAAAAGGGTTGCAGGAGGGGTAAAAACTAAAAATCATGGTTTAAAAACTAGGATGAAAACACTCTACCTAAATGCACGCAGCATTAGAAATAAAGTAAATGAGTTGACGGCACAAATCATTACAAATGGGTATGATTTGGTGGCCATTACAGAGACATGGTTGCAAGGTGGCCAGGACTGGGAATTAAACGTACAGGGGTATCTGACAATTCGGAAAGATAGGCAGGAAGGGAAGGGAGGTGGGGTAGCTCTGTTAATAAGGGATGATATCACGGCAGTTGTGAGGGATGATATTGGCTCCAATGAACAAAATGTTGAATCATTGTGGGTGGAGATTAGAGATAGTAAGGGGAAAAAGTCACTGGTCGGCGTAGTTTATAGGCCCCCAAATAATAACTTCATGGTGGGGCGGGCAATAATCAAGGGAATAATGGAGGCATGTGAAAAAGGAACGGCAGTAGTTATGGGGGATTTTAACCTACATATCGATTGGTCAAATCAAATCGCAGGGGGTAGCCTGGAGGAGGAATTCATAGAATGCATACGGGATTGTTTCTTAGAACAGTATGTAACAGAGCCTACAAGGGAGCAAGCCATTTTGGATCTGGTCCTGTGTAACGAGACAGGAAAAATAAACGATCTCCTCGTAAAAGATCCTCTCGGAATGAGTGAGTGAATTACAATATGGTTGAATTTGTAATACAGATTGAGGATGAGGAAGTTGTGTCAGAAACGAGAGTACTATGCTTAAACAAAGGGGACTACAGTGGGATGAGGGCAGAGTTGGCTAAAGTAGACTGGAAACAAGGACTAAATGCTGGCACAATTGAGGAACAGTGGAGGACTTTGAAGGAGCTCTTTCATAATGCACAACAAAAATATATTCCAGTGAAAAAGAAGAGCGGCAAGAGAAGAGATAACCAGCCGTGGATAACCAAGGAAATAAAGGAAAGTATCAAATCAAAGACCAATGCGTCTAAGGTGGCCAAGGTTAGTGGGAAACTAGAGGATTGGGAAGATTTTAAGCAACAGCAAAGAATGACTAAAAAAGCAATAAAGAAAGGGAAGATGGATTACGAAGGTAAACTTGCGCAAAACATAAAAACAGATAGTAAAAGCTTTTACAGATATATAAAATGGAAAAGAGTGACTAAAGTAAATGTTGGTCCCTTAGAAGATGAGAAGGGGGATTTAATAATGGGAAATATGGAAATGGCTGAGACCTTAAACAATTATTTTGCTTCTGTCTTCACAGTGGAAGACACAAAAACCATGCCAAAAATTGCTGGTCAGAGGAATGTGGGAAGGGAGGACCTTGAGATGATCACTATCACTAGGGAGGTAGTGCTGGACAGATTAATGGGATTGAAGATAGACAAGTCCCCTGATCCTGATGAAATGCATCCTAGGGTATTAAAAGAGATGGCGGAAGTTATAGCAGATGCATTTGTTATAATCTACCAAAATTCTCTGGACTCTGGGGAGGTACCAGCGGATTGGAGAGCAGCTAATGTAACGCCTCTGTTTAAAAAAGGGGGCAGGCAAAAGGCAGGTAACTATAGGCCGGTTAGTTTAACATCTGTAGTGGGGAAAATGCTTGAAACTATCATTAAGGAAGAAATAGCGGGACATCTGGATAGGAATAGTGCAATCAAGCAGACGCAGCATGGATTCATGAAAGGGAAATCATGTTTAACTAACTTACTGGAATTCTTTGAGGATATAACGAGCATGGTGGATAGAGGTGCACTGATGGATGTGGTGTATTTAGATTTCCAAAAGGCATTCGATAAGGTGCCACACAAAAGGTTACTGCAGAAGATAAAGGTACGCGGAGTCAGAGGAAATGTATTAGCATGGATAGAGAATTGGCTGGCGAACAGAAAGCAGAGAGTCGGGATAAATGGGTCCTTTTCCGGTTGGAAATCAGTGGTTAGTGGTGTGCCACAGGGATCAGTGCTGGGACCACAACTGTTTACAATATACATAGATGACCTAGAGGAGGGGACAGAGTGTAGTGCAACAAAATTTGCAGATGACACTAAGATTAGTGGGAAAGCGGGTTGTGTCGAGGACAGAGAGAGGCTACAAGGAGATTTGGATAGGTTAAGCGAATGGGCTAAGGTTTGGCAGATGCAATACAATGTCGGAAAGTGGAAGGTCATCTACCTTGGGGAAAAAAAAAACAGTAAAAGGGAATATTATTTGAATGGGGGAAATTACAACATGCTGTGGTGCAGAGGGACCTGGGGGTCCTTGTGCATGAAACTCTATCCCAAAAGGTTAGTTTGCAGGTGCAGCAGGTAATCAGGAAGGCAAATGGAATGTTGGCCTTCATTGAGAAAGGGATGGAGTACAAAAGCAGGGAGGTGTTGCTGCAACTGTATAAGGTATTGGTAAGGCCGCATCTGGAGTACTGCGTGCAGTTTTGGTCACCTTACTTGAGGAAGGATATACTAGCTTTGGAAGGGATACAGAGACGATTCACTAGGCTGATTCGAGAAATGAGGGGGTTAACTTATGATGATAGATTGAGTAGACTGGGTCTTTACTCCTTGGAGTTCAGAAGGATGAGGGGTGATCTTATAGAAACATTTAAAATCATGAAAGGGATAGACAAGATAGAGGCGGAGAGGTTGTTTCCAATGGTAGGGGAGACTAGAACTCGGGGCACAGCCTCAAAATACGGAGGAGTCAATTTAAAACCGAGTTGAGAAATAATTTCTTCTCAGAGGGTTGTGAATCTGTGGAATTCTCTGCCCAAGGAAGCAGTTGAGGCTGGCTCATTGAATGTTTTCAAGTCAAAGATAGATAGATTTTTAAGCAATAAGGGAATTAAGGGTTACGGGGAGAGGGCGGGTAAGTGGAGCTGAGTCCACGACCAGATCAGCCATGATCTTATTGAATGGCGGAGCAGGCTCGAGGGGCAAGATGGCCTACTCCTGTTCCTAATTCTTATGTTCTGATGTTCACACTGCCACCTTCAGGTTTTCCATCACAAGTGACGGGCAGAGATTTAGCCTTAATGTGGGTGGAGTATTCTGATGACATGTTTATGATGGGAATGTCATTCAAATTCCTGTCACTTGATTCTCATCAAAACTAGGCATGAGGAATTCCAATGTGGTCCCGACATCCAATTTTTGCTATAACGCTGTTAGGGAGGGGAGTTAAAAAATTTTTAAAGGTGAGATCAGCTTAATCAGTCAATTTCAGGGTACCTCAGGAGTCTTGCTGCCATGAGTCTGCAAGCAATATTTAAAATTATGACCCCAGATCATACAGGATCAGAGGCAGGCTGAATCCCTGGCCCACCGAGGTTGTGGCTGGATTCCACCAAAGCAGAAAATTCTGGCCGAAGCATTTTTATTGGAGAAACATTTAACACTATGGTACAGTACTGTCAAAAAGATTGCAATACAGACCCCAGTTATTTACAATATACATTAATGATTTGGATGAAGGAATTGAGTGTAATATCTCCAAGTTTGCAGATGACACTTAGCTAGGTGGCGGTGTGACTTGGACAGGTTAGGTGAGTGGGCAAATGCATGACAGATGCAGCATAATGTGGATAAATGTGAGGTTGGCAAAAACACAAAGGCAGATTATCTGAATGGCGGCAGTTTAGGAAAAGGGGAGGTGCAACGAGACCTGGGCGTCATGGTACATCAGTCATTGAAGGTTGGCATGCAGGTGCAGCAGGCGGTGAAGGCAGCAAATGGCATGTTGGCCTTCATCGCTCGGGGATTTGAGTTTAGGAGCAGGGAGGTCTTACTGCAGCTGTACAGGGCCTTGGTGAGGCCTCACCTGGAATAGTGTGTTTAGTTTTGGTCTCCTAATCTGAGAAAGGACTTTCTTGCTGTTGAGGGAGTGCAGCGAAGGTTCACCAGACTGATTCCCGGGATGGCAGGACTGATTATATGAGAGACTGGATCGACTGGGCCTGTATTCACTGGAGCTTAGAAGAATGAGGTGGGGGGGAGGATCTCATAGAAACATATAAAATTCTGACAGGGCTGGACAGGTTAGATGCAGGAAGAATGGTTCCAATGTTGGGGGAGTCCAGAACTAGGGGTCAAAGGATGTGGGATAGCGTTGCTGGTTAAAGAGGAGATTAACGCAATAGTAAGGAAGGACATTAGCTTGAATGATGTGGAATCTGTATGGGGAGAGCTGCGGAACACCAAAGGGCAGAAAACGCAAGTGGGAGTTGTGTACAGACCAACAAAGAGTAGCAGTGAGGTTGGGGATGGCATCAAACAGGAAATTAGGGATGAAATAAAAGGTACAGCAGTTATCATGAGTGACTTTAATCGACATATAGATTGGGCTAACCAAACTGGTAGCAACACAGTGGAGGAGCATTTCCTGGAGTGTATAAGGGATGGTTTTCTAGACCAATACGTCGAGGAACCAACTAGAGAGCTGGCCATCCTAGATTGGGTGTTGTGTAACGAGAGAGGGGATTAATTAGTAATCTTGTTGTGCAAAGCCCCTTGGGGAAGAGTGACCATAATATAGTAGAATTCTTCATTAAGATGGAGTGTGACAGTTAATTCAGAGACTAGAGTCCAGAACTTAAAGGTAACTTCGATAGTATGAGATGTGAATTGGCTAGGATAGACTGGCGAATGACACTGAAAAGGTTGATGGTGGGTAGTAAATGGCAGACATTTAAGGATCACATGGATGAACTTCAACAATTGTACATCCCTGTCTGGTGTAAAAATAAAGCAGGGAAGGTGGCTCAACCATGGCTAACAAGGGAAATTAGAGATAGTGTTAAATCCAAGGAAGAGGCATATAAATTGGCCAGAAGCAGCTGCAAACCTGAGGACTGGGAGAAATTTACAATTCAGCAGAGGAGGACAAAGGGTTTAATTAGGAGGGGAAAATTAGAGTACGAGTGTAAACTTGCAGTGACCATAAAAACTGACTGCAAAAGCTTCTATAGATATGTGAAGAGAAAAAGATTAGTGAAGACAAATGTAGGTCCCTTGCAGTCAGAATCAGGTGAATTTATAACGGGGAACAAAGAAATGGCAGACCAACTGAACAAATACTTTGTTTTGTCTTCACTAAGGAAGACACAAATAATCTTCCGGAAATACTAGGGGACCGAGGGTCAAGCAAGAAGCAGGAACTGATGGAAATCCTTTAGTCAGCAAAGTGTGTTAGGGAAATTGATGGGATTGAAGGCCAATAAATCCCCAGGGCCTGATAGTCTGCATCCCAGAGTACTTAAGGAAGTGGCCCTAGAAATAGTGGATGCATTGGTGGTCATTTGCCAACATTCTACAGAATCTGGATCAGTTCCTATGGATTGGTAGGTAATGTAACCCCACTTTTTAAAAAAAGGGAAAGAAAACAGGGAATTATAGACCCGTTAGCCTGACATCAGTAGTGGGGAAAATGTTGTAATCAATTATTAAAGATGTAACAGTAGTGCATTTGCAAAGCAGTGACAGGATCGGTCCAAGTCAGCATGGGATTTATGAGGGGGAAATCATGCTTGATAAATCTTCTATAATTTTTTTGAGGATGTAACTAGTAGAGTGGACAAGGGAGAACCAGTGGATGTGGTGTATTTAGACTTTCAAAAGACTTTTGACAAGGCCCCACACAAGAGATTAGTGTGAAAAATTGAAGTACATGGTATTGGGGGTCATGCATTGACATGGATAAGACCTTGTTGGCGGAGAGGAAGCAAAGAGAAGGAATAAACGGGTCCTTTTCAGAATAGCAGGCAGTGACTCGTGGGGTGCCTCAAGATTCAGTGCTGGGACCCCAATAATTTACAATATACATTAATGATTTAGATGAAGGAATTGAATATAATATCTCCAAGTTTGCAGATGACACTAAGATGCCATTTTCCTCCTTCACCTGCTGTACCTGCATGCCAACCTTCAATGATTGATGAACCACGACACTCAGGTCTCGTTGCACCTCCCCTTTTCCTAATCTGTCACCATTCAGATAATAATCTTCCTTCCTGTTTTTGTCATATTTATCGCAGTTTGAGCTATGAGGAGGATGCTAATAGGCTGCAGAGTGACTTGGGCAGGTTACGTGAGTGGGCAAATGCATGACAGATGCAGTATAATGTCGATAAATATGACAAAAACAGGATTAGGAAAAGGGGAGGTGCAACGAGACCCGAGTGTCGTGGTTCATCAATCATTGAAGGTTGACATGCAGGTACAGCAGGTGAAGGAGGAAAATGGCATGTTGGCCTTCATAGCAAGAGGATGAGTATAGGAGGTCTTACTGCAGTTGGACAGGACCTTGGTGAGGCCACACCTTGAATATTGTATACAGTTTTTGTCTGCCATTGAGGAAGTGCAGCAGAGGTTCACCAGACTGATTCCTGGGATGGCAAGACTGACATATGAAGAAAGACTGAATCGACTAGGCAGTCGGAGGCGGGAGTTCGTGGCATTGGTGAGGTCTACAAAAGGCCCAGCGGCAGCAGTCAAAGGCGGGAGTTTGTGGCATTGGTGAGGCCTACAAAAGGCCAGCTGGTGCAGTTCCAGCCGGGAGAAAGGGCAAAAAAGTAGAAAGAAATCAAAAAGGTGACATCACAGCCAAAGGGGTAAGTGATTGGTGAGTAGCTTTTCTTTCTTTTTTATATCAGTAAGTAACCAGTTAACATTGTTGTCACCAAATTAAGTGTATCTAAGGGTTAAGTCATGGCAGGAGAGCTCAGACACGTGATATGCTCCTCCAGTACCATGTGGGAACTCAGGGACACTTCCAGTGTCGCTGACAACTACATGTGCGGGAAGTGTATCCGCCTCCAGCTCCTGACGGACCGCGTTGTGGAATTGGAGCTGAGGGTTGATTCACTCTGGAACATCCACGATGCACATGTAGCGAGTTGGTCTTACCGCAGGTAAAGGATCCACAGCCAGATAGGGAATGGAAGACCAACAGGAAGAGCAGTGCAATGGTCCCCTGCAGTCATCCCCTGCAAAACAGATACAACGCTTTGAGTACTGTTGTGGGGGGGGGGGATAACTCGTCAGGGGAGGGCAGCAGCAGCCAAGTTCAAGGCACCGTGGCTGGCTCTGCTGCACAGGAGGGCAGGAACGAGTGGGAGAGCGAGTGATAGGGGATTCAATTTAAAGGGGAATAGATAGGCGTTTCTGCGGCCGCAACAGAGACTCCAGGATGGTATGTTGCTTCCCTAGTGCAAGGGTCAAGGATGTCTCGGAGCGGGTGCAGGGCATTCTGAAAAGGGAGGGTGTACAGCCAGTTGTCGTGGGGCATATGGTACCAACGATATAGGTAAAAAAACTGGATGAGGTCCTACGAGAGGAATTTAAGGAGCTAAATTAAAAAGTAGGACCTCAAAAGTAGTAATCTCAGGATTGCTACCAGTGCCACGTGCTAGTCAGAGTAGGAATCGCAGGATAGCTCAGATGAATACGTGGCTTGAGCAGTGGTGCAGCAGGGAGGGATTCAAATTCCTGGGGCATTGGAACTGGTTCTGGGGGAGGTGGGACCAGTACAAACCGGATGGTCTGCATCTAGGCAGGACCGGAACTAATGCCCTAGGGCGAGTGTTTGGTTGTGCTGTTGCGGAGGAGTTAAACTAATATGGCAGGGGGATGGGAACCAATACAGGGAGACAAAATGGAGACCGAAGCAAAAGACAGAAAGGAGATGAGTAAAAGTGGAGGGCAGAGAAACCCAAGGCAAAATTCAAAAAGGTACACTTTACAGCAAAATTCTAAAGGGTCAAAGTGTATTAAAAAGGCAAGCCTGAAGGCTCTGTGCCTCAATGCGAGGAGTATTCGGAATAAGGTGGACGAATTAACTGTGCAGATAGCAGTTAACGGATACGATGTGGTTGGCATCACCGAGACATGGCTCCAGGGTGACCAAGGCTGGGAACTGAACATCCAAGGGTATTCAACATTCGGAAAAATAGACAGAAAGGAAAAGGAGGCGGGGTGGCATTGCCGGTTAAAGAGGAAATTAATGCAATTGTAAGGAAAGACATTAGCTTGGATGATGTACAATCGGTATGGGTGGAGCTACGGAATACCAAAGGGCAGAAAACATTAGTGGGAGTTGTGTACAGACCTCCAAACAGTAGTAGTGATGTTGGGGAGGGCATCAAACAGGAAATTAGGGGTGCATGCAATAAAGGTGCAGCAGTTATTATGGGTGACTTTAATATGCATATAGATTGGGCTAACCAAACTGGAAGCAATAGAGTGGAGGAGGATTTCCTGGCGTGCATAAGGGATGGTTTTCTAGACCAATATGTCGAGGAACCAACTAGGGGGGGAGGCCATCTTAGACTGGGTGTTGTGTAATGAGAGGGGATTATTTAGCAATCTCGTTGTGCAAGGCCCCTTGGGGAAGAGTGACCAGAATATGGTGGAATTCGACATTAGGATGGAGAATGAAACAATTAATTCAGAGACCATGGTCCAGAACTTAAAGAAGGGTAACTTTGAAGGTATGAGGCGTGAATTGGCTAGGATAGATTGGCGAATGATACTTAAGGGGTTGACAGTGGATGGGCAATGGCAGACATTTAGAGACCACATGGATGAACTACAACAATTGTACATCCCTGTCTGGCGTAAAAATAAAAAAGGGAAGGTGGCTCAACCGTGGCTATCAAGGAAAATCAGGGATAGCATTAAAGCCAAGGAAGTTGCATACAAATTGGCCAGAAATAACAGCGAATCCGGGGACTGGGAGAAATTTAGAACTCAGACAAGGACGACAAAGGGTTTGATTAGGGCAGGGAAAATAGAGTACGAGAGGAAGCTTGCAGGGAACATTAAAATGGACTGCAAAAGCTTCTATAAATATGTAGAGAGAAAAAGGTTAGTAAAGACAAACGTATGTCCCCTGCAGTCAGAATCAGGGGAAGTCATAACTGGGAACAAAGAAATGGCAGTCCAATTGAACAACTACCTTGGTTTGGTATTCACTAAGGAGGACACAAACAACCTTCCGGATATAAAAGGGGTCAGAAGGTCTAGTAAGAAGGAGGAACTGAGGGAAATCCTTATTAGTCGGGAAATTGTTTTAGGGAAATTGATGGAATTAAAGGCCGATAAATCCCCAGGACCTGATGGTTTGCATCCCAGAGTACTTAAGGAGGTGGCCTTGGAAATAGCGGATGCATTGACAGTCATTTTCCAACATTCCATAGACTCTGGATCAGTTCCTATGGAGTGGAGGGTAGCCAATGTAACCCCACTTTTAAAAAAAAAAAGGAGGGAGAGAGAAAACAGGGAATTATAGACTGGTCAGCCTGACATCGGTAGTGGGTAAAATGATGGAATCAATTATTAAGGATGTCATAGCAGCGCATTTGGAAAGAGGTGACATGATCGGTCCAAGTCAGCATGGATTTGTGAAAGGGAAATCATGCTTGACAAATCTTCTGGAATTTTTTGAGCATGTTTCCAGTCAAGTGGACAAGGGAGGACCAGTTGATGTAGTGTATTTGGACTTTCAGAAGGCTTTCGACAAGGTCCCACACAAGAGATTAATGTGCAAAGTTAAAGCACATGGGATTGAGGGTAGTGTGCTGACGTGGATTGAGTACTGTTTGGCAGACAGGAAGCAAAGAGTAGGAGTAAATGGGTAATTTTCAGAATGGCAGGCAGTGACTAGTGGGGTACCGCAAGGTTCTGTGCTGGAGCCCCAGCTGTTTACATTGTACATTAATGATTTAGATGAGGGGATTAAATATAGTATCTCCAAATTTGCGGATGACACTAAGTTGGGTGGCAGTGAGAGCTACGAGGAGGACGCTATGAGGCTGCAGAGTGAGTTGGATAGGTTAGGTGAGTGGGCAAATGCATGGCAGATGAAGTATAATGTGGATAAATGTGAGGTTATCCACTTTGGTTGTAAAAACAGAGAGACAGACTATTATCTGAATGGTGACAGATTAGGAAAAGGAGAGGTGCAACGAGACCTGGGTGTCATGGTACATCAGTCATTGAAGGTTGTCATGCAGGTACAGCAAGCAGTTAAGGCGGCAAATGGCATGTTGGCCTTCATAGCGAGGGAATTTGAGTACAGGGGCAGGGTGGTGTTACTACAATTGTACAGGGCCTTGGTGAGGCCACACCTGGAGTATTGTGTACAGTTTTGATCTCCTAACTTGAGGAAGGACATTCTTGCTATTGAGGGAGTGCAGCGAAGGTTCACCAGACTGATTCCGAGGAAGGCGGGACTGACATATCAAGAAAGACTGGATCAACTGAGCTTGTATTCACTGGAGTTCATAAGAATGAGAGGGATCTCATAGAAACGTTTAAAATTTTGATGGGTTTAGACAGGTTAGATGCAGGAAGAATGTTGCCAATGTTGGGGAAGTCCAGAACCAGAAGTCACAGTCTAAGGATAAGGGGTAAGCCATTTAGGACCGAGATGAGGAGAAACTTCTTCACCCAGAGAGTGGTGAACCTGTGGAATTCTCTACCACAGAAAGTTGTTGAGGCCAATTCATTAAATATATTCAAAACGGAGTTAGATATAGTCCTTACTACTACTAGGGGGATCAAGGGGTATGGCGAGAAAGCAGGAAGGGGGTACTGAAGTTGCCTGTTCAGCCATGAACTCATTGAATGGCGGTGCAGGCTCGAAGGGCCGAATGGCCTACTCCTGCACCTATTTTTTATTTATGTTTCTACGTATAGTCACTGGAATTTAGAAGGATGAGAGGGGATCTCATAGAAACATAAAATTCGGACGGCATTGAACAGGTTAGATGCAGGAAGAATGTTCCCAATGTTGGGGAAGTATTGAACCAGGGGTCACAGTCTAAGGATAAGGGGTAAGCCATTTAGGACCAAGATGAGGAGAAACTTCTTCACTCAGAATTGTGAACCTGTGGAATTCTCTACCACAGAAAGTTGTTGAGACCAATTCGTTAGATATATTCACTCGGGTGTTAGATGTAGCCCTTACGGCTGAAGGGATCAAGGGGTATGGAGAGAAAGCAGGAATGGGGCAAAAATGATCAGCCATGATCATATTGAATGGTGGTGCAGGCTCAAAGAGCCGAATGGCCTACTCCTACACTTATTTTCTATGTTTCTCTATTTTTCTGAAATGCTTCCAATGCAAGTATATCCTTCCTTAAATAAGACCAAAACTGTACGCAGTACTCCAGGGTGTGGTCTCACCAACACCCAGTCCAATTCTAGCAGGACTACTGGAAGGATTGACCAAAATTCCCTGGTTTGGGGAATCCATCTTAGTCTCTGACTGTGCCAGTTTAAAACTCCTGTTAAGGATCTGAAGCCTGGAGCCCCGAAAGCAGCATGTGTGTGTATACCTTGTGTGGAACCCTGGACTAACCTTTGGGACCTTGAGACTTGGCCCTGGAGAACCTTTGTGCTGGACTGTCTGGAGATTCTTGTGAAAGATTTGGAGGACTTTATGGACTTATAGGTATATTCTGTGGATTTTGCTGGAAAAGACTGCAAAAGGCCTGAACAGGAGGGACAGAGTAAAAGAACACATACTGCAGAGATGATGGACAGATAGGTTTTGCGGTGAGTGTAATGGGGGTCGGAGAAGCTGCAATCAGCAAAACCATTATTTACCCGTTATTCAGCTCGCCTCTCCTGAGTCACCACCTGACAACGATTAATTCCAACAAAGAACTCGGGCCTGGGCCCAAGATTAAAGGTGGCAGGATGGCCTAGTACAATGGATTGGCAGTTAACATCTCGTCAAACTAAATCGGGCCATCATCTCCCATTAATGGTTGGATTTTGATCACATCTCAAAGGGTGCATCTTTTGAAACCTAACAAAGGACTTTTTGAAAACCAACCATGTCAGAGCCCTATATCTAGGCTCCACTTTCTCCAGCAAGAGAGTGTTCGTGTCAGTGCTCATGCCCAAGTGCTCGCAGTGTCTCGAGCATTTTGCTGACCAGCAAAGGACCAACAAGCAACCTCGCTCCAACCAAAGGGGGCCAAGTCAAAACCGCAACTGGGAGTGCGACACTCAGCTCAGTCAACCGCAACCAGGCCCCGAACTCCTCCAAGGCCCAGCTTGGGATTAAAACCCAAGTGGGCCCATCAAAACCAGAAGAACCTGCCACCATATTACCAGGGGTCAACCAGCGACGATCAAGCCGACCACCCGCCCTGAGTGGTTGAATCAACCAGGGTCCCCAATGGCAATAAAACAACTCTCCCATCGCTAGAAAACAACGTCTACCATCCCCGAAGACAACATCTAAAGCTGCATTGGCAAGTATAATTCTAACCTTAAAAAGGTGCAGACCTAGACAGTAAGGTTTGGGTGTTGGGAGTTTTTTTTGGGGAGGTTTGGACAGATACACTATAATTTTGTGTGTTCTTCTTCCTCCCTTCTAGCTCTGCCTGACCGTGATTGTTACGTTGCATTAAAGTTTGATAGTTTTCCCTTGTTTGAAATATAAAGTTTTGGTGCCTTCAATTTTCTAATAAACACCTTAGACTCATTCCAAACGCACACTTGTCTGCCTTTTGCATTATTACTTCTGTGATAAGTCCAGAGTCCAGAACCAGGGGTTAGGAGCAATTCGAAACTGCTCAGAGAAGTTCCCACAGGCCAGGCATAAGCTGTGGGGGCTCAAAGGTTGTAGTGAAATCCTCCTACACTTCCCTATATTTATACTACATCCCCCTTGCAATAAAGGCCAACATTCCATTTGCCTTCCTAATTACTTGCTGTACCTGCATGCTAACAATGTTTCATGCACTCGGACCCCCAGATCATCCTGTACCTCAGCATTTTGTAATCTCTCCACATGTAAATAATAATTTGCTTTTTTATTTTTCCTACCAAAGTGGATAACCTCGCACTTTCCAACATTATACCCCATCTGCCAAATTTTTGCCCACTTAGCCTGTCTATATCCCTTTGTAGATTCTTTGCATCCCCCTCACAACTTGCTTTCCTACCTAGCGCTGTATCAGCAAATTTGGCTACATTACAGTTGGTTCCTTCATCCAAGTCATTAATGTAGATTATAAATAGTTGTGGCCTCAGCACCGAAGCCTATGGCACACCGCACTAGTTACAGTTTGACAACCTGAAAATTATCCATTTATCCCGACTCTGTTTTCTGTTAGTTAGCCAATCTCTGTCCATGCAAATATATTACCCCCAACCCCGTGAGCTCTTATCTTGTGCGCTACAAGATCCTGAAAATCCACCTTATCGAATGCCTTCTGGAAATCCAAATACATGACATCTGCTGGATCCCCTTTATCCACCCTGCTCATTACATCCTCAGAACTCCAGCAAATTTGTCAAACATGATTTCCCTTGCATAAAACCATGCTGACTCTGCTTTACTGTATTATGACTTGCTAAAAATCCTGCTACTACTTCCTTAATAATGGACTCTAACATTTTCCCAATGACAGATGTTAGGCTAACTGGTCTATAGTTTCCTGCTTTCTGTCTCCCTCCTTTCTTAAAAAGGGACATTACATGAGGGTTTCCAATCCGCTGAGACCGCTCCAGAATCCAGGGAAGTTTGGTAGATTACAACCAATGCATACACTATCTCTGCAGCCACTTCTTTAAAGACACTAGGATGCAGGCCATCAGGTCCGGGGGACTTGTCCACCTTTAGGGCCATTAGTTTGCCTCGTACTTTTTCCTCTAGTGATAGTTTTAAGTTCCCGCACCCCTCCAAATAACCAATCAATTATTGGGATGCTTTTCGTGTCTTCTGCCATGAAGACTTTGAGACATTTTTACGTTAAAAACATTATATGAATGCAAGCTGTTGTATTTATCTCTCTTAAGCAGTTCCTCAGAGTTGAGGATGACTTGCTTCCACACTAAAATGATGAGTCCAATGTGGGACTCAGTCTGTCACAGGTGGCGCAGATGTTGGTTGAAGGGACGGATGGGTGGGGTTCTTGGGTTGTCATGCGTCCCTTCCGCTGAGCTTCTGCTTGCTCCCGGTGAAGAGACACAAGGTGTTCAGTGCCTTCCTGGATACTTCTCCACTGAGCAGTCTTCGACCAGGGATTCCCAGGCGTTGGTGGAGACTTTGCAGTTTTTCGAGGCGGCTTTGAGGGTGGGGCCACCTGGGGATCACTTGCCGTGTCGAAGCTCAGTAGAGCGCTTGTTTTGGGAATCTTGTATCGGGCATGTGGACGATGTTGCCCGTCCATCGGAGCTGATCAAGCACGGTCAATGCTTTGATGCTGGGGATGTTGGCCTGAGCGAGAACACTAATGTTGGTGCGCCGATCCTGCCAATGGATTTGCAGGATCTTGTGAAGACATCATTGGTGGTACTTCTCCAGTGATTTGAGTTGCCTGCTGTTCACAGTCAAGGTCTCTGAAGCATAAGAGGGCAGGTATCACTACTGCTCTGTAAACCATGAGCTTGGTTCCGGGTTTGAGGTCCTGGTCTTCAAACACTCTTCCTCAGGTGAACGAAGGCTGCACTGACACACTGAAGGCGGTGTTGGACTTGGTCATTGACACCTGCATTTGTTGACAGTAGGTTCCTGAGATATGGAAAATGGTCCACATTGTCCATGGCCTTGTCGTGGACTTTGATAATTGGGGGGGGCGGGGGGGGGGGGGCGGGCAGTACTGTGTAGCGGGTGCAGGTTGGTAGAGGACCTTTGTCTTACAGATGTTTAGTGCAAGACCAGATTAGGACTGCAACAAAGAATGTTCCATACATCCCACAAAAAGGCAGAGATAGCTAGGACCCATGCGAGTTCCCATCGCAACACCTTTAATTTGGAGGAAGTGAGCGGAGTCAAAGGTGAAGTTGTTCAACATGAGAACAACTTCAGCCAGGCAGAAGAGGATGGGGACTGGTTGGGCCTCTGCTCAAGGAAGAAGTAAAGCACCCTCAGGCCATCCTGGTGAAAGACGGAAGTTTAGAGCGATTGGACATCCAGTGAAAAGGAGATGGTTGGGGCCAAGAAACTGGAAACTGTTAGTGGTGGAGAGCTTTGGAAGAGTCACTGATGTTGGTGTGAAGAGACTGAACAAGGGAGAAAAAGAGTAGAAATAGGAAGAAAAGTTCAGTGGGGCAAGAACAGGCTGAAACAATGGGTCTATCAGGGCAGTCCTGTTTGTGGATCTTGGGAAGGAGGTAGAAGTGGGCTGTGTGGGGTTGGGGAACTATGAGTTTGGCGGCTGTGGAAAGACGATCTCCAGAGCAGATGAGGTCAGTGATGGTCTGGGAAATGATAACTTTATGTTTGGTAGTGGGGTCACGGTCCACAGGGAGGTTGGAGGTGGTGTCAAGAGTTGGCAATCAGCCTCTGCAAGTTAGAGCTCGGTTCACAAAACAGCAACAGCACCACCGTGGCAGCAGGTTTGATGATGGGTTTGATCTGAGAGAGTGGATTGCTGCAAGTTCAGAGGGAAGTAGGTTGCAGTGAGTGAGATGAGAAATTGAGATGGCAGATGTACTGTTGGCAGTTTGCAATGAAAAAAATCTAGAAAGGGTAAGAGACCAGAGAGAGGGGTCCAGGTAGAGTGAGAAATCTGAAAACAGGAGAAAGGATCAGCTGTGGGAGGCTGGGGGGGGGGGGGGGAAGACTTTTGGCCTAAGTGGGCACGGAGGCAAAGGCAGCGGAATAAGCTTTCAGCATTGTGTCGAGCTCGTAATTCATTGAGGTGGGGGCGGGAGGGGATAAAGCTCAGGCTTTTGTTGAAGACTGATTTTTTGGGGTCAGAGAGAGAGGAAGGTCAGAGGGGATAGTCAAAACACACAGCAGGGGGTGAGATTGGAAGAAGGGATGGGACCTGAGGGAAGAAGGGGGAAGGTGGTTCCGTAGAGGCGTTGGTGTCCAAGAGTTGTTGAAGCTTACGATCCTCGACATCTGAAAGGAAGCAACTACAAATCTATTAGGCTTATTTCAATTCCATGTCAAATAATAGAATCACTCAGGAATAAACTTGGACTATCTGTACAACAGCCGTCGGTAAACAGCAGTCAACTTGGCTTTAGAACGGGAAGATGCATCTTGAACAAATGTCTTGTGCTTTGAGAAAGCAACAATCCAAGTGGACTGTGGTTAAACCAGACAACATTGTGTGCTCAAGATTTCCAAAAGGCATTGAATAAAGCTCCACATGAAAGGCTCCAAGCTATGGAGTTTAGGGTAAAACTTTGAGATTTTTAAAAATGGAAGGGTGGAAAACAATGATCAGTGGTTAGAGAAGTCATATTGAGATGCAGAAAGTATGAGTGGGGTGCCCCAGGGCTTGGTGTTGGAACCGTTTCTAGTCAATGATTCAGAGTAAAAAAATAAATGCAAATGTGACCAATTTGTAGACATCAAACTAGAAGGGACAGTGAAATTACAAGCAGCAGCTTAAAAATTGTAGAATGAATTGAACAAAATTTGAGTGGGCCAGTGATAGATGAAATTAAATGCAAATATAAAATATCAAAAATAGAAGGGTGACATATTCCATGAAGGGTGTTGAAAAAGCCAAGGATGAACTTGGAAAAAGACCAACAATCAAAATGGATAGCCAATGCAGAGCGGCAATCAAAGTGAACAGAAGGGTCAACTACATAGTCAACAATAGAATATAAATCAGAGGAAGTCATGATCAAACTGTACAGCGCTCTGGTAAAATCCCACTTTGAGAATCATGTCCAGTTCTGATCGGCAAGAAATAATGGAGATATTCAAGCGTTGCAGAGAAGAGCCATGAGGCTGATCCTTGGTTTCAGGGGTCTGACATGAGGAAAGACTGGAGACATTGGGCAATTTTGTGTACGGGGAAATCCGCAAGGGGGCATAATCTTAAAATTAGAGCGAGGCCATTTAGGGTTTAGTGAAATCAGGAAGCACTTTTTCCACACAAAGGTTAATGGAAATTTGGAACACACTTCTTTTTCAGTCTCATCGCCGCCACCCCCCCCACCCCCCAAAAAAAAAAGGTTGTGGATGCCAAGATCAATAGCTTTTATTAGACAAGAGTATCAAGGTATTCTGGAGTGAAGGTAGGTTAAAAAGGGGTTGAGGTACAAATCGGCCATCATCTAACTGAATGGTGGAACAGGCTCAAGGAGCTGAATGGGTTATTTCTGTTCCCATGTTTTCTACCTGGAGCAGAGATGTCTGTCATGTGCTCTTATAAAAGGTATACAAGATAATAAATGGTATGGAAAAGGTTAATACGTTAATGAGTGTAGGAGAAGGGGACTCAGGTTCAAAGTTATAAATGGTAATTTTAAGAGATATCAGAAGGATCTTCACACAGATAATGATCAATACTTAGAATGGAATTGCAGATAGAGTGCTGGAGGAAAAGGCCCTGGAATCATTTAAGAAACTATTAGCTGCTGCAATGGTGTGATTTGACCCGGGGGGGGGGGGGCGTCGGATGGGGGAACTTCAGGATTTTTCTGAATGGATTAATTAAGGTGGACTGAATGGCCTTCTTCATCAGTTTGGCATCTTGCGATTACTTGGAGATTTGTAGTCTCGGGAATTAAATTAGGAAAATGGGTATGTAGAATATATATCATTAAGCGATCAGAGGGTCCAGCTCAATGCGTTTTCAATATTTCATGTACCAGCTTCCACAAGCCTCGAATATTGTGTTTTAACCATACATAGTTTTCCCACAGTTCATTGGAAACCTCAGATGAGAGAAATAATTTGCTTAATATTGTTCATAATTACCTACTTGCAGTCTAATCCTTCCTTCTACATTATACATATATCACCAGGGATTTTAGATAAATTACACTTTAAGGAACAAAGATTGGGTGAAGTACACAAATGGGGCTGAAATGTGCAAGTTATCAGTATTTTTCTTAGCAATAATGTTTAACAGTCATGTTCAACAGCTTATCAGGCCAATTTGAAGTACTTCCAGTAGTTACATTGTGGTTTTTGGATTTTCTTGAAACAGTTGCAATGATTTTTTTTAGACATATGAAGATCACAGCACATCAAAAATGACTTCGAGAAAATGAAACAGAACATATCTTTGTAAAGTTTTAATCTGTGATCATGCCAAGTGGTTCCAAGTCCAGTTTCATTTCCTGTCTCCTATTGTTTACCTAAAAGTATGCATGATGTACACTAAAAAATATCCAAATTGTGAAAAGCGCCTGCAAATTTTTACATTTATGTTTACAAAGATTTTATCTCAACATAGTTTCTCGACTATTAACCATAGCCAGTAACTTGAACAATTTTTCTAACCACTGGCAGTTTCAACACTAATAATTTCTATTAAGTAATGCTTCTACTCTGAATGCATCAGCTGCTAGATCTTAATTTAACTCCTGGCTGGATTCGTAAAGATGGGGGCAGAGGCAGTTGAGAAATCATCCAGTCCTCTGCAAAGCTTAGGCCCCATCAGTCTCCTGTACAAACCTGGTGGGAAACACTAACAAGACATGAGGCGATCGGAGCCCACTGCCAGGGCCGCGAATGTCTGCTGAGCACTGATCAAAATGCTTTGTGGCTGGGGGGTAAAGTCAGGGGTGGAGGGAGGGGACCCAGAGGCAGCAGAGGACTAAAGTTTCCTTGTGAGCACAGGAGCAATCCTGCTCCTCCTAGCCCACAAGAAAACAAGACAAAAAAATAAAATTACTTCTCTTTCGAGGCTTCTTCTGACCCTAGAATCACTTGTTGTCAAGTTGGCTTGTGGCATCATTGGTGCCTGAACTGATTACTTAAAAAGATAGATCTTGCCACCTTCCAGTAAGTAACCCATTCAACTATTAAAAATGGGTTAAAATAGCAACCTACGGGAAAGTAGCTATTTTAACTGCCTGCTTGGCTAGTTATCATTGGGCAGGCAGGGTTAAAATCAGCTCGAGGATCTTAGAAAAGTTAAACAGGTTAGAAATTATGTACAGACTAGAGATTCTTGCTGATTTCTATCAACATTTTCATTTAAAAGCAAATCACGTTGGCACATGCTCAAAAAAGATTTTCAACCCAATATGATCTGATAGTCCTTCGACAGGATACAGCTAAGTGTACATTTTGCAGTCAAGTTAACAACCACTCCCTGTAAAATGACCCATGATTCATACTACTATTTAGGCAATTAACAAAGTTCTCAATGTGTAAAAAGTAAAGATTTTGTAGAATACTGAATTATAATTTAATATCGAGAGACTTACTGCAAGGCAACTCCAAAGCATTGATGGAAAAAAATTCAAATAGTTTTACAATTGCTTTGACAGACCTTTGCAGTCATTTAATCAAGTCATCTATCCCAAATTTGTTTTAGCAGTAAAATTAAATTAACAGATTATGGCAGTTGAACTCCTCCCTATTTATTTTGAACTGATTATTCCGAGAGATACCAACTATTGAGAATTAAACCTATAGTTGGCTGTAGGATGATAAGAAAAACTCTGTTAAAGAACAAAAGCAATTTTATGCAAATGTCATTATGTAGATTGTAAGGTCGTAAAATAAATGACAAAGTATATGGGTAACGACCTTTAATTTTTCAAGTACAAGTCTGCCCAGAATGACCTGGAGTGAGAACCCACAAACTTTCACTTTTTGACTCACTTAGGATGCACTTCAAATCCTGGGGAAAAAGGCCATCGAGGGAATGGGAGAACAGGAAGTAGAACAGATGCTAGTTGCAGGTTATGATGACATTCTGCCGCTCTTGCATCTCATTCTATTGTACCTCATTGAAGCCAGTTTGTGTCCAGCACTCCAATATAGGCAGAGAGAGTTGTGAATTGTCATACTTGGGCACCCTGCTGGAACAACATGGGATATTCACCCCATTTTCTAATTGGGTCTGGGAAAGCCTTGGAATCTCCCATCTAAAGCAGGTGAGAGCTTCCTTAAGGTATGCAGAAGACAGGGTAGGTGCTAGATTCTAAATGTTCACCATGCCAGGAAATCTGGTAGGAAAGGGGACCTCCAAATGGATAATCAGGTTGGAGGGGCTTTAAAACATATGAAAACACTCATCTTTTACACCTGAAAGTCTTTTCTGGACCATTCTTGGCAAGTTTATTTTTCATGAACTTTTGTGCCAGATATTTTTCCAGCTTTCGACAGTCTTGGCAACCAGTTACATAAAGCCATTGGCAGGGCTTCACCGATATCACTGTTATCATTAGGTCCACTTTCCTGCAGATCAGTAGTTATGTTGAACCAGTGTCCAACATTAGCACCATTGCAGATACATGTCTTGCGAACTCATAATAGTCAAAAGATGGTCTCCGATACAAGCGGCACAGATGTCTCTTGCAGATAGTCTCCAGGATCTTCATGATGAGGCATCTGAGTAAGGCAAATTTGTGCAGCTTTTGGCACTGAACCATGATCCTTGAAGTTTTAAAGTACTATATTGTAGGGGCAATAAAAAAATCCAAATCCAAACTCCAAAAAAGCAATGAATTCTATCTACTAATAGTTATTTAGTAGTAAAACAGCTAGAAAAACTAGGCTTTGAAAATGTAGCAAACAACATTTATTTATAGACAGATCTCTGAATTATTCAGTTGACCACTAAACTCACATAAAAGATCATAACTTCTAAGGGCAGATTTTCCACAATACTACTGCAGATGGTTGGGGGTAATTAATTAGTTAACCAATCCTCTATCCATACTAACAGAAGACAGAGTCAGGATAAATTGGTCATTTTCAGATTGCCACAGGGATCAGTGTTGGGGCCTTAACTATTTATCATTTATATTAATGACTTGGATGAAGGGACAGAGTGTAATGTAGCCAAATTTGCTGAAGCAAAGATAAGAGAAAAAAAGTTGAGAAGGACGCAAAGAATCTGCAAAGGGATATAGACAGACTTTGTGTGTGGGCAAAAATTTGACAGATGAAATATAAGGTGGGAAAATGTGAAGTTATCCACTTGGTAGGAAAAATAAAAGTGTAAATTATTTAAATGGAGAGTTTACGAAATGCTGAAGTGGAGCGGGATCTGGGGGTCCTTGTACATGAAACACAAAAGTTAGCATGCAGGCACAGCAAGTAACTAGGAAGGCAAATGGAATGTTGGCTTTTATTACAGGTCGGATAGAGTATACAAGTAGGAAAGTCCTACTACATCTGCACTACTTCTTAGGCAGTCCCTCGGAGTCAAGGGTGACTTGCTTCCACACTAATATGAGTTCTCGGGGAGTCCAATGCAGGACCGACAGTCTCAGTCACAGGTGGGGCAGACGGTGGTTGAAGGGATGGATGGGTGGGGTGCTTGGGTTGTCTTGCGCTCCTTCCGCTTAGCTTCCGCATGTTCCCATCGAAGAGACTCTAGGTGTTTGCCGCCTTCTTGGATGCTCCTCCTCCACTTTGAGCAGCCTTGGGCCAGGGATTTCCCAGGTGTTGGAGGAGATGTTGCACTTTTTCAAGGAGGCTTTGAGGGCGTCTTTTTAAGTGTTTTCTCTGTCCACTTGGGACTCACTTGCTATATCAGAGCTCTGAGTAGAGAGTTTGTTTTGGGAGTCTCTTATCGGGCATGTGAACGATGTGGCCCATCCATCTGAGTTGACCGAGCGTGGTCAATACTTCGATGCTGACCTGAGCGAGATCATAGACGGTGCATCTATCCGGCCAATGGATTTGCAGGATCTTGCAGAGTAGCGTTGGTGGTACTTTTCCAGTGCTGTACATAGTCCATGTCTCTGAACTTGGTTCAGTGGCAAGCGGGTCCAAGACGACTGGAGACCAGGCACTGCTGTATGAGCCGAGTTGCCTACGGCGGATGCAAGCCGTAAGCTCGGCGCTGGGCAGCGCCCTATGGCGAGGTGGTGAGAAAAGAGGCCTGGCTGAGGGCAGGCATTGGGATGGTCAGAGGTCCACTTTATGGAAGGAGGAGTAGTCAGAGTGACCACAGCCATTGTGCACACCACGTGCTCGACAGAAACGCCACCGTTGAGTGGGGCCAGCGGCCAGGACGTCTCCGGTGGAGTGAAGACCAGGACGTCGTCAGATGGTTGCAGGCCCGAAAATCGCCGGTGGGAAGTCTCGTGCGTGAGGGAGAGGAGTGAGGTAAGGCCCAAACCTGAGATTGGAGCTGGGTGGAGGCTCACCACCGTTGAGATTGCCGGGGGTCGCTTGGAGCAGCTGAGTCAGCCAGTGTGGAGCGAGAGTCCAGTTGGAGGGCCCTTGGTAGTAGGGAGGTCGACCTGGAAGGCAAGTCGAGATTGGGGGATGGGGGTGGACAGTGGACCCTTGCAGCATGGGTTTAGGGTCAAAGCATCGAATTTAGGGCTAGAAGGGGCTTAGACAGTGGGAGGGAAAGGTTGAGGGAGAGAGAGAGTTGAAGGATGGCAGCAGAGGGCCAGTGGAAGGATTGTTACAGCCTGCTCCACGATGGAATGCAAACCGTGATCCTGCCCAACAGATCCGATCAACGTCTGAACAGGGATCAAGCAGGGCACCAACCCACTTCTCAAGCTCCCCACTGGAGTGGAACTAAACTATACAACCAGTGGGAACATGTTCAACCTTCGTCGCCTCCAGGCCAGATCCAAGACCATCCCATCCTCGGTCATCCAAATTCAGTACGCAGACGACACTTGCATCTGCGCACAGAGGCTGAATTCCAAGACATCGTCAACATCTTCACCAAGGAATACAAAAGCATGGGCCTTACAATAAACATCTGTAAGACAAAAGGTCCTCCACCAGCCTGACCCTGCCACTCAGCACTGCCTCCTGGTCATCAAAGAGAAAGTGGACCACTTTCCATACCTCAGAAGCCTATTATCAGCAACGGCAGACATCGACGATGAGGTTCAACAACACCTCCAGTGCGCCAGCGCAGCCTTTGGCCGCCTGAGGAAGAGAATGTTCGAAGATCAGGCCCTCAAATCTGGCACCAAGCTTATGGTCCACAGGGCTGCAGTGA
Organism: Pristiophorus japonicus; assembly: GCF_044704955.1. Taxonomy (NCBI): domain Eukaryota; kingdom Metazoa; phylum Chordata; class Chondrichthyes; family Pristiophoridae; genus Pristiophorus; species Pristiophorus japonicus. The sequence goes on along the minus strand of NC_091979.1, from coordinate 87,959,161 downwards.
TACCCGTGCTCCTGTATGGCTCAGAGACATGGACCATATACAGCAGACACCTCAAATCGCTGGAGAAATACCACCGACGACGTCTCGGCAAGATCCTGCAAATCCCCTGGGAGGACAGTTGCACCAACGTCAGTGTTCTCGATCAGGCCAACATCCCCTGCATCGAAGCACTGACCATACTCAACCAGCTCTGTTGGGCGGGCAACATTGTCCACATGCCTGACAAGATTCCCAAAGCAAGCGCTCTACTCAGAACTCCTACACGGCAAGCGAGTCCCAGGTGGGCAAAGGAAACGTCAAAGCCTCCTTGATAAAAGTGCAACATCCCCACCGACACCTGGGAGTCCCTGGCCAAAGGCCGCCCTAAGTGGGGGAAGAGCATCCGGGAGGGTGCTGAGCACCTTGAGTCGTCGCTGAGATCATGCAGAAAACAAGCGTAGTCAGTGGAAGGAGCGTGTGGCCAACCAGGCTCCCCACCCATCTTTCCTCCAACGACTGTCTGTCCCACCTGCGACAGAGACTAATTCCCGAATTAGACTGTTCATTCACCTGAGAACTCACTTTTGGAGTGGAAGCAAGTCTTGCTCGATTTCGAGCGACTGCCTATGATGATGATGTCTCTGAAGCATAGAGGGCAGGTATCATGACTGCTGGTGCCGGGTTGCAGGTCCCGGTCTTCTAACACTCTTCCTAAGGTGAATGAAGGTTGCACTGATGCACTGAAGGACTTGGTCATCGACGTCTGCCCTTGTTAACAATAGGCTCCCAAGTTTTGGAAAATGGTCCACTTTGTCCAAGGCCTCATCATGGATCTTGATAATCGGGGGGCAGTACTGTGTGGCGGGGACAGGTTGGTAGAGAACCGTCATCTTACGGATGTTTAGTGTCAGGCCTATGCTCTCGTACGCTTCGGTGAATGTGTTGACGTTAGTTTGGAGTTCAACCTCCAAGTGTGCGCAAACGCAAGTGTCATTTGCCTACTATAATTCAATGCGAGGATGGGACAACCTTGGATCTGGACTGGAGGCGACTGAGATTTGACAATTTCCCGTTTGTTCTGTAGATTAGCTCCACTCCAGCAGGGAGCTTATTGAGGGCGAGATGGAGCATTGCAGCAAGGAAGACTGAGAAGAACGTCTGTGCGATGACACAGACTTGCACGTGATTGGATCTGGTGGATCCATTGGTCAGGATCGCGGTTTGCACGTCATCATGAAGCAGGCGGAGGATGGTGACAAACTTGAGGGCAGCCAAATTTGAGGGCGGCACTCCATAATCTCTCACGGTTGACAGTGTGGAAGGCCTTTGTGAGGTCAAAAAAGGCCATGTACAGAGATTGATGCTGCTCCCTGCATTTCTCTTGAATTTGACGCGCGGTGAAGATCATGTCCATTGTGCCCCTTAGTGGGTGGAACTGTACAGGGCATTGGTGAGACCGCACCTGGAGTACTGTGTACAGTTTTGGTCTCTTTTCTTGAGAGATGTACTTGAATTGGAGGCAGTTCAGAAAAGATTCACGAGGTTGATTTCCGGAGACAAAGGAGCCGTCTTCTGAAAGTTTGAGCCTATACTCATTGGAGTTTAGAAGAATGACAGGCGATCTTACTGAAACGTAGAAGATTGAGGGGGCTTTACATGGTTGATGCAGAGAGGATGTTTCCTCTTGAGGGAATCTAGAACTAGGGGGCATAGTTTCAGAATAAGAGGTTGCCCACTTAAAACAGAAATGAGGATGAATTTCTTCTCCGAGGGTTGTGAATCTTTGGAATTCTCTACCTCCGAGCTGTGGAGGCTGGGTCATTGAATATATTTAAGGTGCAGATACACAGATTTAAGGTGGAGATAGACAGATTTTTGAATGATAAGGGAGTCTCGGATTATGGGGAGCGGGGAGGGTTGGCGTGGAGGCCAAGATCAGATCAGCCATGATCATATTGAATGGCAGAGCAGGCTCAAGGGGTCAAATGGCCTATTTCTGCTCTTATGTTCCTATGTTCTTATGTTATGATTTCAGGTAGTGGCACAGGAGTCACCAGACAGGCCTGTTAAATGATCCATCAATATCCTGGAGAGCACCATCACTTCTAGGTTTTTTCTTTAAGCTGCAAAATGACAATGGATGTTGAATACATCCACCCATAGATTTATTTATTCATACTAGTTGTTAATGATGGGAAAACACCACACACCAGATTTCCTGGCATTTCCATCTCAATAACTGACCAGCAGGTGGTGCTCTACATTGTTAAGGCGACCGGGAGGGAAGGGGGTTGGTGGGGGCAGGCACGGGCATACAGGGCTGTTAAAACGGAAGGGCCATCATGCCTATTGCAACCAATTTCACCAAGCCAGGCAGAAGATTATGTAAAAAAAATATATATATTATATTCTTCACCAATGGCCTCTTACCATGCTAGACAAAAGCAGACAAGTACAGCCAGCACCCCACCCCCCCACCGGAGTCGTGTGGATCAGCAGCAGTGCAAAATACCAGTGGAAAGCTGCCAACTCGTAAATGAGTCTGACCCCAAAAGCTTCGCCGGGACAAACGGGCATAGTCCATCACACTGCCAATTCAACAGAATTTCCATCAGATCAGAAAATCCAGCACACAGCTTCTATAATTGTTGGTTATTCGTGACTCATGTTAATGATCTATTTGTAATTGAGATGTAATTCAACACTAAACATTTTAATGGTCATCCATTTTTTTGTAATAAAATAGATACATTAGGTGGTGCTATTTTCTCCTTAGAGTTACAGCGCAGATTTACAAGCAAAATGAAACCATTGAACAGACAAGATTCATTATAAACTATTGCTGGACTTTATATGAAATATTCACAAACTGCAAAGTCCCACAGTCTTGAAACAGTTAAAAAGGGCTGGTTCAACAGAGAGTTTAAAGAGAATTCCCTATTTAAGCATTAGACTTGCAAATAAGTTTAGAAAAAAAGAAATTTAACACTGATACCAAAAGCTATCTTACCCGTTTCTGCAGTACAAGTGGAGTGATTGCAGGCAATGTCACTCGTCGTGCATACAAGCTCATGTCTGTTCTTCAAAAAGTGTAACCATTAAGCAACCATGAAAGACTAATCTGTTACTTAGTTGATGACAAAATTTCTTGCAGACTCAATACACTATACACAAAATTCCTTTGTCATTACATAAAGGCTGCTATCAAAGCACAATACTGAGTTAAAGGATCAACAAATGTCATCAAGCCTATGTGAATCCTATACTATCCAAACTAATTAAGAGATGTGATCATAGGACAGGACAAATCAACAACCAATCACAGTCGGTCGCTACAAAGCTCCTCCTTTGCCCTTGGAAAACAAATTCTAACTTTTTGTTTATGGTTTTAAAGAACACAAGGCTTCCTGACTGCTAAAATACGAGCACAATTTTAAATCTGTTGCTAGTCAAGAAATTCAAGTTTTTGTCCTTTCAAATCCAGTATTAAAGCTGGCTAGGCACGACATATTTGTAATAGTTTAAAATCTGAAAACCTCCTCTTCAGTATTAGTAATTGTCTGCGAGTATCCAACACCAAGAATATTCTCCTGCTTATTTATTTTTGCTAAAACGCTCTGCAGAGCTCTTTGACAAAAGTGCTTAAATGCTCTTTGGCATTTCCATTTTTTTTTAAATTAAGATATAAACACAAGATTAAAATGGCTGAATAATGTATACATTTTTATAACTGGCTGTAATTTTCATGATTATTATATTATTACTGTGTCAGCAACAGCTGGAACTTGGCAACTGGAGAGTTAATTGGCTCCAAGTAACACCTTATCTTTTAGATTGCCAAAGCATTTTTGGGCATGGAGAAAGGAAAATAACTTAATCCCCAAAAGAAATGAACATTTCACTTAAAAAAATGGATTTGATAATGTTTATGAATAATGTAAAATTACAGCATTGAGATAAGTACAATATTCACTAAAGTTATTGAAGTTTCCAATTCTTCAAATAAAGGTCTTGCTGCACAGGTGAAGCACACTGCCAGAAGCAGCAACATTGCAACTCCCGAAAAGTTTCATGAAAGTTGGCACCTACCAGCAAGAGTTATTCAGAATGTTTAGGTTACCAAGTTAATATGCACAACAACAAAGCCAATATGAAAAAAGTGGAGTAAAATTTAAGTGGTACGAGCTAGAAAAGGTTTACCATATAGGAAGAGGTGTTTCTTATAATGGCACTTAGGTGCTGAGTGACTTAACATTTAGAAGGACAGATGCAACTTATCTCCCATTTAAACTGATCAACCAGAGAAGCTGGCCCATAATAAAAGTGAAGTGGAATTTTCATTAATGCAATACCTGAAAACAAGCAAATAGCTGAGCCATGCAGAATAGGAAGGGTTCAGATTTGATGTCTGTTCTTTGCTGACTTAGCCGATCAGTGATGGTCCTGCAACAATTAGCCTCAGTAGCCCTGACTGCAATATGGGAAAATTATATCGGAGTTCCTGCCCCTGTAACTGTCCAGTAACCATTACTGGAAGTGTGCAATAATGATCAGTTGAGTATCAGCATCAGCTACAAATGTCCCCTGCAGTCAAGTTGCCTGTAGGCACTCATCAAGGTTCACATATGAATAAAAAGCCACTTGGACAAGCTAAAAGGAGTCAACTGGCACTCACTGAATAGTACCCAAGTAAGGGTGTCACAACTTGAGATGAAAAGGGAGAAAACAGAGTTTGAAGAAAGACATTATACCTATTAATATCTCTGAATACATTTTTTTCTGAAACCACATTTGTAATTCTTGATGAATAGAATATTTAGCAAATTTTAACAAAAGTTAACGAAACGGTTAACTCCAGTACACACATTTCACAATTATACAAACAATGACAGACAGGTAAAGACCACCTGGTCTATTGAGTCTGTCCCACACAATTGCGATACCTTGTGTAACATATAAACCCCATACCACCCAAAATCATGTGATCTGGGAGAGGCAAAACAATTGTCACAAATGTTCAGTACTTCCATAGTTCACTCACACCAATGACTTGTATTTCACTGGATTCATTATCCACTCTTCTATTTATAGTTCTGTTGTAATATAGTAGCAAGGTACTGCCCCCTAAACTAAGGCTGTGTTTTAAAAACAAATTCTGCACCACAATCCTCCAGTCTTCTCATTGCTTTTTTTGAAAACCTGATCGGAACCAAATCTATACAAAATATAGTCCCAACAGAGATCAGACAGATGGGGCTAGATTTTCAACTTTTTACGATTTCAGCCGTTTCCGGGCGCAATTCGTGGCAGGTTCAAAAATTTAGTGCTGGGTTAGCGTTAACGCCAGAGCGCACATCTTTCGCCAAATGAAAGTTCACGAGGAGAGTTAGCACGAACTCTGGCCTTGCACCACACAATGTGCGGCAGAAGAGAAAATTCCAGCGCTTTAAAAACATTTTTTTTCAAATAAATAAAACTGCCGTTCTGCGCACGCGCAATTTTTTTTCTTTCCATGCTTCTGGTCTGCTGTCCGATCGCGAATGCAGATGCCGGGCGCGCCCACGCGCAGAATACCCAGGGCTCAATCAGCCATTTTAAAATTGGATTTTGATCGTGGAGGATGAGTCATCAAGACAGCATGCCAAGCTATTCAGCCAGAAGAAAAAACAAAGCTCCAGTGGGGACAAGAGAGAAGATGGCAGGAGTTACATCGGAGGGGTGGATCCAGATCCCCGCCATCCATTTTTAACTCGCTATGGAGAGAAATTGCTGAGGAGGTCTCTGCCTCAGACAGTGGTCAGGAGTGGCAAACAATGTGAAAAAAGTTTGAGGATCGTTGGAGTGAATACAATTTTTATTCATTCACTCCTTCATTACTTCAATTATACATCTGCCACTATTTGTTCTCATGCTTTTGGTGCCTATCAGCAGTCTGTTGATGTTCTCATGCTGTTGCTGTCTCTCAGCACTCGGTCTCCTAAAATGCATGATGACTAATAGGTAGACTTAGTTTGGCACCCTATTTGCCATGAATTATTTTTACACATTAAGATTGCTTTCTGAGATCTCATCATATGTCTCCGCACTTCGATGTCCTCCTGATGAAGCACATGCAACTTCCAAGGCCATTAGACAGAGGACTCGATTAAATTCAGACAACATGGTATAAGTGCTCTGATGGCTATCTGTGCCACAAGACCAGATAGACCCTCTCGTAACCATTCCCATTTTCATCTTTGCAGGCAAAGTCGTCCCCATAATCAGCGTGAGCAAGTGAGGACAGGCGGTAGCCCGCCTCAGACTCTGCCACTCACCGACATCAAGGAGTGTGTGGCAGGCCTCATCGGCGTCTCAGGTCGGGCAGCTGCCAGTGGGGGTGCTGACCCCCGCTTGGATACTGAAGACAAGTCCTGCACACTCCCTAGGCTGGGTTGGGGCACTGTCATGCAGTGTCTGCGGTCTAGATATAATGAAGTAGCGGCAATCCTTCAAATGAGCCTGTGCGATGCGACCTTCCTCATGTCACCCTGCCCCCTCTCCTGCTGCTAACCACTCATCTGTTGCTTTGTACTTCCAGATACCTAGCCACAGCATCCCTCAAGGTAATACTCTACGTCAGGCCTGTTGTGCAGAGAAAGAGTCAGACTGAACACTGAGCTCAAAGTAAAGTGTGACCTGAGTCGTTTATTGCAGGTCTCCAGTGCCTATCCAACCTGTGAAGCCTTCTTAAATACCTGTGCTCCCAAGGGGGGAATGAGCCCTCTGGTGGCTGTACAGAGTAAATACAAGTCCACATCAAAAACATTTCCCCCCCCCCCCAAAGTCAATAGTGTAACTATTTACAATGTGAGTCGATCTGGGGCCCTTCTTGATCGTCTCGGTGTGAAAGCTGATATTGTTGAATCATTTATTGGGCCCTCGCTGGGCTGCTGTGCAGCTGGCTTTGCAGGGCTGCTATGGATGATGGATTCTGCTTCGTGGTCAACCGTGGCGTCGGTTGCCACTGGTGTGTATGTTGGGGGATCAAAAAAGGTAGGGTCCAAGGTGGGTTGCTGAGGGTAATCCATGAATCTGAGTTTGATTTGGACCTGTTGCTTCCGGTGAATGAGTCCATTTGAAAGTTTGACCCAAAACACCCTGCTCCCCTCTTTGGCCACAATAGTGCCGGGAAGCCACTTGGGACCTTGTCCATTATTTAATACAAATACAGGACCATTGACTTCAATCTCGCGTGACACATTTGCACTATCATGGTATGCACTTTATTGAAGCCTCCTGCTCTCTACCTGTTCATGTCGATCAGGATGAACTAACGAGAGCCTCGTCTTAAGTGCTCTTTTCATGAGTTCAGCAGGTGGGATCCCAGTGAGTGATTGGGGTCTCGTGCGGTAGCTAAGCAGGACTCGGGATAGGCGAGTCTGCAGTGAGCTTTCAGTTACCCTCTTCAAGCCTTGCTTGATGGTTTGCACTGCTCTGTCTGCCTGACCATTGGACGCTGGTTTAAACGGGGCAGATGTGACATGTTTGATACCTTTACAGGTCATGAATTCTTTGAACTCAGCACTGGTAAAACATGGCCCGTTGTCGCTCACCAGGACATCGGGTAAGCTGTGTGTGGCAAACATGGCCCGCAGGCTTTCAGTGGTGTCAGCGATGTGCTAGCCAACATTATCTCACATTCAATCCACTTGGAGTACACGTCTACAACCACAAGGATCATTTTACCCAAGAATGGGCCTGCACAATCGATGTGTACCCGAGACCACGGATTGGAGGGCCAAGACCATAAACTTAGCGGTGCCTCCCTGGGTACATTGCTTAACTGTGAGCATGTATTAAATCTGTGAACGCAGGACTAAGTCCGCATCGATACCGGGCCACCACATGTGGGATGCGGCTATCGCTTTCATCATTACGATGTCTGGGTGGGTACTGTGGAGCTCATTGATGAAGATGTCTCTTCCTTCTTGGGGACCACTACTCGATTGCCCCACAGAAGGCAGTCTGCCTGAATAGACATTTCATCATTGCGCCGCTGGAACGACCATCTCTTCCTGCATTTCCACTGGGACACTGGACCAGCTCCCATGAAACACACAGCTTTTGACTGGAGATAATGAGTCCTGGCTTGTCCAGGTTTTGATCTGCTAGGCAGTGATGGGTAATTTCTCACTCTCAAATTCTTCCATAACCATGGCTAGATCTGCAGGCTGCACCATTTCCACCCCCGTGGTGGGCAATGGCAGCCTACAGAGAACATCGGCACAGTTTTCTGTGCCTGGCCTGTGGCAGATGGCGTAGTTGTATGCAGACAACGCGAGCGTCCACCTCTGGATGCGGGACGATGTGTTGGTATTTATCCCTTTACTCTCGGAAAACAGGGATATAAGTGGCTTATGATCAGTTTCCAATTCGAATTTTAGCCCAACAGGTATTGATGCATTTTCTTTACCCCATAGACAGATGCTAATGCTTCTTTTTCAATCATGCTGTAGCTCTCTCGGCCTCAGACAGACTCCTGAATGCATAAGCAACAGGTTGCAGTTTCCCGAAATTAGCTTATTGCAATACACACCCGACGCCATATAGCGATACATCACATGCTAGTACCAAACACTTACATAGATCATACAACACAAGCAATTTGTTTGAGCATAACAATTTTCTCGCTTTTACAAAGGCATTTTCTTGGCTTTTGCCCCAAACCTATTCGCATCCTTTTCGTAGTAAGACATGCAGTGGTTCTAGCAAGGTGATGAGACCCGGTAAGAAGTTATTAAAGTAGTTCAAGACTCCCAGAAACAACAGCAACTCAGTCACGTTCTGTAGCCTCTGTGTTTTCGATTGCCTCGGTCTTCCCGTTGGTGGACTTGATGCCATCCGCCGCAATCCTCCTTCCCAGGAATTCCACTCTAGGCGCCAAGAAAACACACTTCGAGCGTTTTAAACCGAGCCCCACGCGGTCAAGTCGACTAAGAACCTCCTCCAGGTTCTGCAGATGCTCGACTGTGTTCCGACCTGTGACCAAGATGTCGTCCTGGAAGACCACGGTGTGCGGGACTGACTTCATGTGTCTCTGGAATATCGCCGCCGCTGATCGGATTCCAAACAGGCATCTGTAAAAAACAAAAAGACCTTTGTGCGTGTTGATGTAGGTGAGGGCCTTCGATGATTCCTTCAGTTCCTGCGTCATGTAGGCGGAAGTCATATCCAGCTTTGTGAACGTCTTTCCTCCCACCAGCATTTCAAAGAGGTCATCGGCTTTTGGTAGTGGGTATTAGTCCTGCAGGGCGAAATGATTGATAGTTACTTTGTAATCCCCACAGATTCTGACGGTGCCGTCTCCCTTGAGGACTGGGACAATAGGACTGGCCCACTCGCTGAACTCGATCGGTGAAATGCCGCCCTCTCATTGCAGAAGGTTCAGCTCGATCTCTACCCTCTCATGTACAGTACTGCTCTCGCCTTGTGATGGATGGGTCACGCCCCAGGAATTAGGTGGTTCTGCACTTTTGCTCCTTGGAATTTCCCAATGCCTGGTTCGAACAGCGAAGGATATTTGTTTAAGACCTGGGCACACGAAGTGTTGTCGGCAGACACTAGCGCTCGGACGTCATCCCAATTCCAGCGTATCTTTCCCAGCCAGCTCCTGCCAAGCAGCATGGGACCATCGCCCAGTACCACCCAGAGTGGTAGCTTGTGCACCACTCCATCGTAGGAGACCTTTATGGTAGCACTGCCGATTACAGGAATCAGTTCTTTAGTGTAAGTTCTTAGTCGCGTGCGAACTGGAGTTAAGACTGGCCTTGAGGCCTTGTTGCACTGCAACCTTTCGAAAGTCTTTTTGCCCATGATGGACTGGCTCGCGCCCGTGTCCAGCTCCATTGACACCGGGAGTCCATTTAGTTCAACATTCAGCATTATCGGGGGACAATTCGTGGTGAGTGTGTGCATCCCATGTACTTCTGCCTCCTCTATCTGAGGCTCTGGTCCAGTGATCCTCCGTGGATCTGCCCTCCTCTGCAATGTAGTGGTTTTCAGGTTTAACAGGCTTAGCAGTTCGCCTGCACACACATTGGAGGTGTCCCATTGTTCCACAGCCCTTGCAAACTTATCCTTTGAATCGGCATGAATGGAAACGATGATCACCCCCGTAGCGCCAAGGTGTTAATGGCCTTGCATTCATCACCCTTGATGGTGGACTCAGACATCTGCAGCTGCAGGTATGTGTGACCTGCCCTGTACGTTACTATTCGAAAACATCATCACTTTGTTCACAGAACTTGTAGCAGCACTTGAGTGGTGAGAGATTTGCTTTGTATTGTCACTGGTGGCAATGAATGCCTGGGCTGTCGCTATGTCCTTACTCTAGGTTGGGATCCCTACAGCCAAAAGCTTGAAGTATAGTTTCATAGCTAAACTACAGAACCAGTGGGAAGCTGTTCAACCTGAGCCATCCCCAGGCCAAAGACTACTCCAACTCTCGTCGAGCGACAGTACATGGACGATGCCTGCGTCTGTACACACAGAGGCTGAACTCCAGGACATAGTCGACGTATTTACCGAAGCGTATGAAAGCATGGGTCTTACGCTAAACATTACTAAGATAAAGGTCCTCCACCAACCTGTCCTCGCCGCACAGCACTGCCCCCCAAACATCAAGATCCATGGCGTGGCCCTGGACAATGTGGACCACTTCCCCTATCTCAGGAGCCTCCTATCAACAAGAGCAGGCATTGATGAGGAGATCCAACACCGCCTCCAGCGCGCCAATGCAGCCTTCGGCCGCATGAGGAAAAGTGTGTTTGAAGATTACTGTCACCAAGATCATGGTCGACAGGGCCGTATTAATACCCGCCCTCCTGTATGGCTCAGAGACGTGGATCATGTACAGTAGACCCCTCAAGTCGCTGGAGAAATACCACCAACGATGTCTCTGCATGATCCTGTAAATCCCCTGGGAGGACAGACGCACAAACATGAGCGTCCTCGCCCAGGCCAACATCCCCATCATTGAAGCACTGACCACACACTTGATCAGCTCCGCTGGGCAGGCCATATAGTTCGCATGCCAGACACGAGACCCCCCAAAGCAAGTGCTCTACTCGGAACTCGTCCACGGCAAACGAGCCAAAGGAGGGCAGAGGAAATGTTACAAGGACACCCTCAAAGCCTCCCTGATAAAGTGCAACATCCCCACTAACACCTGGGAGTCCTTGGCTATAGACCGCCCTAAGTGGAGGAAGTGCATTCGGGAGGGCGCTGAGCTCCTCAAGTATCGTCGCCGAGAGCATGCAGAAGTCAAGCGCAGGCAGTGGAAGGAGTGTACGGCAAACCAGGCTCCCCGCGCACCCTTTCCCTCAACGACTATCTGTCCCACTTGTGACAGAAACTGTGGACTGTACAGCCACAAAATAACTCATTGAGGCCGTTTAGGACTGAGATGGAGAAACTTCGTCACTCAGAGTTGTTAACCAATGGAATTCCCTGCCGCAGAGAGTTGTTGATGCCAGATCATTGGATATATTCAGGAGGGAGTTAGATATGGCCCTTACGGCTAAGGGGATCAAGGGGTATGGAGAGAAAGCGGGAAAGGGGTACTGAGGGACTGATCAGCCATGATCTTATTGAATTGGTGGTGCAGGCTCGAAGGTCCGAATGGCCTACTCCTGCATCTATTTTCTATGTTTCTATGCTAAGAGTGGAAGCAAGTCTTCCTCGATCCCAAAGGACTGCCTATGATGACTCAAGGTTGGGGTCTCGACAGTCAAAAGCTTGCGAAGTATGGCTTCATGGTCAATGCCAAGTACGAAATAGTCTGAGCATGTGCTCCAAATTCGCAATGTTCTGCAAGGCATCTCAGCTCGGCGACATAACTCATCACTTCCTGGCCTTCAGACCTTTTGTAGGTGTAGGACCGGTACCTCACCATCAGAACACTTTCCTTCGGGTTCAAATGCTCTCGGACCAATGTGCACAAATCATCATACGATTTCTCCATGGGTCTCGCTGGAGTGAGCAGATTCTTCGAGGCCATACGCTGGTGCCCCACAGACGGTGAGGAGGATTGCTCAATGTTTGGCAGCGCTCTCTTCCCCATCGAGCTCGTTGGCCACGAAGTATTGGTCGAGTGGCTCCACAAAAGTTTCCCAATCATCTCCCTTCGAAAATTTGTCCAGGATGCCCACTGTTCTTTGCATCTTTGGGTTCGCTATCTGTATCTCGTCGCCAGTTGGTGTGTATGGAGAAAGAGTCAGACTAAAAACCGAGCTCAAAGTAAAATGTGACCTTAGTCTTTTATTGCAGGTCTCCAGAGTGCCTCTCCAACCTGTGAAGCCTTCTCAAATACCTGTGCTCCCAAGGGATTATGGGATCCTTGGGACTCTGGGGAATGAGCCCTCTGGTGGCTTTGTGAAGTAAATACAAGTCCACATAAATAACAAGGCCATCATGTGGAGGAGGAGGAAGGAGGAGGAGGAGTTTACCGATCAGCAGACTCTGGGGAAGATGCAATCCACCCTTTCTTTTAGAACCGGCACTCATCTTGTCGGACGATGTAACTTTCTCGGGGTTCGACAACTCCGAGGTTCCTGGGACTAGTAGCATGCAGCAATGCAGTTCTGGGGTCGAATCCCATCTCTCCAGAGGGCAAGTCGGCAAAGTTGGTCTGCTGATATACAGGCATCCACCTCACCCATCAGCTCCTTGATGTCTTGGGTAGGATTCCCGCGACCATAGAGACTCTCACTGCGACCATTACAGAGGTAGGCTCGCAGATCGTCGGTGCAAGCCATGAAACCTGCGAGGCCATCAGTGCCCACACGAGGTTGCTGGAGTCGCGGACAGTGTGGCGCAAAGCCTGGCGTAATATGGTGCATCACAGACACAAGCCCTGCTTCAGCTTGGGCAGGTGATGCAGTCCATAAACACCTGCCATACATTCTACGTTGCCCACTGGTACACCAAAACCACCTGTGACTGTCGACGACGACGAAGAGGGTCAGCATTCAGAAGCCAGATCTTCCACGCCACGAGCTGTTCCAGTATCGCCCCAATCGGCATCTCCATTGTCTCTTCCCCACCCCCCCAACACAGCAGCGCTCTGACAATGTTGCTGCACACCATCTTTGTACCACTTGGATTAAGAGCAGCAGACAAGGGAGGCGGGGTGAAAGCCAGTGCTAAGAGATAGTGGGGCAGGGGTTGCTGATGCTGGATGCATCCAGCGTTTTATATTTTATGTTCTGATTTATCTTGTTCATAATGTTCTTGTATTCATCATCATTGGCAGTCCCTCGGAATAGAGAAAGATTTGCTTCCAATCTTAAAATGAGTCCTTAGGTAGCCAAACAGTCCAATACGAGAACCACAGTCCTGGTCACAATTGGGACAGATAGTTGTTGAGGGAAAGGGTGGGTGTTACAGGTTTGCCGTACACTCTTTCTGCATGCACATGAGGTGCTCAGCGCCCTCCCGGATGCACTTCCTCCACTTAGGGCAGTCTTTGGCCAGGGGCTCCCAGGTGTCAGTGGGGATGTCACACATTATCAGGGAGGCTTTGAGGATGTCCTTGTAATGTTTCCTCTGTCCACCTTTGGCTCATTTGTCATGAAGGAGTTCCAAGTAGAGCGCTTTCTTTGGGAGTCTCGTGTCTGGCATGCGAACAATGTGGCCTGCCCAGCAGAGATGATCAAGTGTGGTCAGTGCTTCAATACTGGGGATGTTGGCCTGGGCGAGGACGCTAATGTTTGCGTCTGTCCTCCAAGGGGATTTGTAGAATCTTGCGGAGACATCGTTGGTGGTATTTCTCCAGCGAGTTGGTGTCTACTGTACATGGTCCATGTCTCAGCCATACAGGAGGACAGGTATTACTACAGCCCTGTAGACCATGAGCTTAGCGGCAGATTTGAAGGCCTGTTCTTCAATCACTCTTTTTCTGCACTGGTGCATTGGAGGCGGTGTTGAATCTCGTCAATGTCTGCTCTTGTTAATAAGAGGCTCCCGAAGTTTGGGAAATGGTCCACATTGTCCAGGGCCGCACCATGGATCTTGATTACTGGGGGCAGTGCTATGTGGTGAGGACAGACTGGTGCAGGACCTTTGTCTTACGGATGTTTAGCGTAAGGCCAAAGCTTTCGTACGCCTCAGTAAACATGTCGACTATGTCCTAGAGTTCAGCTTCTATGTGCACAGACGCAGGCGCCGTCCGTGTACTGTAGCTCGACGACAGTGCACAGCCAAATCCACGTGACGTGACTCCAGGATGGTATGTTGCCGCCCTCGTGCCAGGGTCAAGGATGTCACCGAGCGGCTGCAGGGCATTCTGGGGGGGGGGAAAAAAGAGTGTGAACAGCCAGAGGTCGCAGTTCACATCAGGATCAATGACATCTTGCAGGCAGAGTTTAGGGAGCTAGGAGACACATTAAAAAGCAGGACCTCAAAAAAGGTAGTAATCTCCGGATTACTCCCAGTGCCTTGAGCTAGTGAGTACAGAAATAGGAGGACAGAGCAGATGAATGCATGGCTGGAGAGATGGTGCAGGAACGAGGGCTTGAGTTTCCTGAGGCATTGGGACCAGCTTTGGGGGAATTAGGACCTGTACAAGCGGATGGGTTGCACCTCAACGGAGCAGAGACCAATATCCTCGCAGGGGGGGGCGGTGGGGGCTGCTTGTGCTGTTGGGGAGGATTTAAACTAGCTTGGCAAGGGGATGGAAACCTGAAAATAGATTCAGTAGGGAAGAGAGTAAACCTGGAATTTGAAAGCAAAAATATAGAAAGTGAGTTTGAAGGACAGAGGAAACAAGCAAGCAAAAAAGCTTAAACAAAAAGTTAAAAGCTCATCTAAAAATGCACGGCACAAAGATACAAATGGGATGATTTAATAGCCAGCACAGAGATGCGTATGCAAGGTAACCAGGACTGGGAACTAAATATTCAGGGGTATTTGACAATTCAGAAGGACAGAAAAGGAAAAGGTGGTGGGGTAGCACTGTTAATAAAGGATGGGATCAGTGCTTCAGTGAGAAACGATATTGGCTCAGAGGATCAAGAGGTTGAATCAGTTTGGGCGGAGACAAGGAATAATAAGGGGAAAAAGTCGCTGGTGGGTGTAGTCTATGGACCCCTTAACAGTAGCTACACAGTTGAACGGAGTATAAATCAAAAAATAATGGAGGCTGGTAAAAAAGGAAAGGCAATAATCGTAGGTGATTTTAACCTTCATATTGATTGGACAAAGCAAATTGGCCAGGGTAGCCTTGAGGAAGAGTTCATCTAGTGTATCCAGGATAGTTTCCTTGAACAGTATGTTGTGGAACCAACCAAGGAGCAGGCTATCTTGGATCTAGTACTGTGTAATGAGGTGGGATTAATAAATGATCTTGCAGTAAAAGATCCTCCAGGAATGAGTGACCATAATATGGTTGAATTTCAAATTCAGTTGGAGGGTGAGAAAGTTGGTTCTCAAACCAGTGTCCAAAGCTTAAATAAAGGGGACTACAAAGATATGAGAGCAAAGTTGGCTAAAATAGACTGGGAAAATAGACTAAAGTATGGGACGGTTGATGAGCAGTGGCAGACATGAGATATTCCATAACTCCCAACAAAAATATATCCCAATGAGAAGGAAAGACTAAAAAAGGGATAACCAAGGAAATAAGGGAGGTTATCAAATTGAAAACAAAGGCATACAATGTGGCTGTAATGTTTGTAAGCTTGTAATGTTTGTAGTTCCACACTGTGGATGTGGACATATGGTGTACTGCAACTGCAGAGTTAATAATAAACAGAACCAGGCAGATTCCGGAGGCTTCCGACATTGCTGCCTGCCATGTAGGAAGCGGTGTGTGCTTGCGCTCTGTGAATATATCACAGTGGCCAAGACTAGTGGGAAGCCAGAGGATTGGGAAATTTTTAAAAGCCAGCAGAGAACAACTAAAAAAATGATTGCGAGGGAACTTAGATTATGCAAGTAAACTATCACGAAATATAAAAAGTAGTAAGAGTTTCTACAGGTACATAAAAGAAGAAAAAAAGTGGCTAAAGTAAATGTTGGTCCCCTGGAGGATGGGACTGGGAATTAATAATGGAGATCATCATCACAGGCAGTCCCTTGGAATCGAGAAAGACTTGCTTCCACTCCTGAAGTGAGTTCTTTGCCGGCTGAACAGTCACAGGTGGGACAGATAGTCGTTGAGGGAAGGGGTGGACGGGATTAATTTGCCGCACGCTCTTTCCGCTGCCTGCACTTGATTTCTGCACGCTCTCGGCAATGAGACTCGAGGTGCTCAGCGCCCTCTCAGTTGCACTTCCTCCACTTAGAGCAATCTTGGGCCAGGGACTCCCAGGTGTCAGTGGGGATGTCGCACTTTCAGGGAGGCTTTGAGGGTGCCTTTGTATCATTTCCGCTGCCATCCTTTGGCTCATTTGCCATGAAGGAGCTCCGAGTAGAGCACTTGCTTTGGGAGTCTCGTGTCTGGCATGCGAACTATGTGGCCTGCCCAGCGGAGCTAATCGAGTGTGGTCACTGCTTCAATGCTGGGCATGTTAGCCTGGACAAGGACGTTGATGTTGGTGTGTGCCAGTCCTCCCAGGGGAATTGTAGGATCTTGGAGACATTGTTGGTGATATTTCTCCAGTAACTTGTTGTCTGCTGTACATGGTCCATGACTCAGCCATACAGGAGGATAGGTATTACTCCAGCCCTGCAGACCATGAGCTTGGTGGCAGTTTTGAGGGCCTGGTCCTCAAACACTTCAGGCGGCCGAAGGCTGCGCTGGCGCATTGGAGGCGGTGTTGGATCCAGTCGTCGATGCCTGCTCTTGTAGATAGGAGGCTCCCGAGGTATGGGAAGTGGTCCAAGGTGTCCGGGGGGGGGGGGGGGGGGGTGGCAGTGCTCTGCGCTGAGGATAGGCTGGTGGAGGACCTTTCTCTTAAGGATGTATCACGTAAGGCCTATGCTTTCATATGCCTCAGTAAATACGTCGACTATATCCTGGAGTTCAGCCTCAGTCTGGTGAGCAGACACAGGGGACATCCGCGTACTACATCTCAACGACAGAGGTTGGGGTGGTCTTGGACCTGGCCTGGAGATGACGCAGGTTGAACAGGTTCCCACTGGTTCTGCAGCTTACTTCCACTCCAGCGGGGAGCTTCTTGATTGTGAGGTGGAGCATGGCGGCGAGAAAGATTGGGAAAAAAAAGAGGGTTGGGGCGATGACGCAGCCCTGTTTGACCCCAGTCCGGATGTGGATTGGGTCTGTGATGGATCCGTTGGTAAGGATCACAGCTTGCATGTAGTCATGGAGCAGGCAGAGGATGGTGACGGACTTTTGGGGGCATCCAAAATGGAGGACGCTGCTCCATAGACCCTCGCGGTTGACAGTGTCAAAGGCCTTTGTAAGGTTAAAGAAGCCCATTATATAAGGTCTGGTGCTGTTCCCTGCATTTTTCCTGTAGCTGTCGCACTGCAAAAATTCTGTCCGTTGTGCCCTGGAGGGGAAAGTGGAGAACTTGGAAATGGCAGAGACATTGAAGAAATATTGTGTATCGGTCTTCACGATAGAAGACACTAAAAAACATCCCAATAGTGGATAATCAAGAAGCTATAGGGAGGGAGAAACTTAATATCACTAATTAATTCGTACAAGGTAAAATAATGGGACTAAAGGCGGAAAAGTCCTCTGGACCTGATGGCTTACATCCGAGGGTTTTGAGAAGTGGCAAAGATAGTGGATGCATTTAGTTGTAATCTACCAAAATTCCCTGGATTCTGGGGTAGTCACAGCAGATTGGAAAACTGCAAATCTAATGCCCCTATTTAAAAGCAGGAAACTATAAACCAGTTAGCCTAACATCTGCTGTTGGGAAAATGATGGAGTCCATTATTAAGGAAGCAGTCGCGGGACATTTGGAAAAGCATGATTCAATCAAGCAGAGTCAACATGGTTTTCTGGAAGGGAAATCATATTTGACAAATTTGCTGGAGTTCTTCGAGGATGTAATGAGTAGGGTGGATAAGGGGGAACCAGTGGAGGTGGTGTATTTGGATTTCCAGAAGGCATTCAATAAGATGCCACACAAGAGGTTATTGCACAAGATAATAACTTGGACGAAGGGACCGAGTGAAACGTAACCAAGTTTGCTGGCAGTCGGGAGATCGAGGCATTGATCAAAGGGCGTGGAGTTCGGGAGGAGCAGCAGCAGTGGGAACGAGAGATCGAGGCCGAAGGTAAAACAAAGTAGTAAAAAGAAATCGAAGTGTGACGTCACAGCCAAGAGGGCAAGTGATTGCTGAGTAGTTTTTCTTTATCATTAAGAAACCTTTGGCATTGTTGCCAAATTAAGTTAATTTAAGGTTTAAGTCATGGCAGGAGAGCCCAGACCCATGTCATGCTCCTCCTCTGCTATGTGGGAAATCAGGAAGTGTATCCAGCTGCAGCTCCTGTCAGACCGCATGTGACGGCACTAGAGCTGCGCGTAAATTTACTCTGGAGCAGCCGCGATGCTGAGGTTGTCGTGAATAGCACATTTAGTGAGTTAGTCACACCACAGGTAAAGGTTACAAAGGCAGATAGGGAATGGGTGACAATCAAGCAGTGCACGAGTAGGAAGGTAGTGCAGGAGTCTCCTGCGGACATCTCCCTCCAAAACAGATATACCACTTTGGATACTGTTGGGGGAAGATGGCTCACCAATGGAAGGTAGCAGTAGCCAAGTTCATGGCACCACAGGAGAGCAGGAAAAAACAAAGTGGGAGAACTATAGTGGTAAGGGATTCTTTTGTAAGGGGATTGGATAGGCGATTCTGCGGCTGCAATCGAGACTCCAGGGTGGTATGTTGCCTCCCTGGTGCAAGGGCCAAGGATGTCTCGGAGCGGCTGCAGTGCATTCTGGAGGGGGGGTGAACAGCCAGTTGTCGTGATGCATTTGGGTACCAACGATATAGGTAAAAAATGGGATGAGATCCTACAAGCTGAATTTAGGGAGCTAGTAGTTAAATTAAAAAGTAGAACCTCAAAAAAGGTCGTAATCTCAGGATTGCTACCAGTGCCACATGCTAGTCAGAGTAGAAATAGCAGGATAGTTATGAATAAATACGTGGCTTGAGGAATTGTGGCAGAGGGAGGGATTCAAATTCCTGGGATGTTGGAACCGGTTCTGGGAGAGGTGGGACCAGTACAAACCAGATGGTCTGCACCTGAGCACGACTGGAACAGATGTCCTCAGGGGAGTGTTTCCCAGTGCTGTTGGGGAGGGTTTAAACTAATCTGGCTGGGGGGATAGGAATCTATGCAGGGAGACAGAGGGAAGTTAAATGGGGGCAGAAGCAAAAGGTAAAAAGGAGACAAGAAAAAGTGGAGGGCAGAGAAATCAAAGACAAAAATCAAAAAGGGCCACATTACAACATAATTCTAAAAGGACAAAGAGTGCTAAAAACACAAGTCTGAAGGCTCTGTGTCTCAATGCAAGGAGCATTCGTAATAAGGTGGATGAATTAACTGCACAGATAGCTGTTAACGGATATGATGTAATTGGGATTACAGAGACATGGCTCCAGGGTGACCAATGCTGGGAACTCAACATCCAGGGATATTCGATATTCAGGATAGATAGACAGAAAGGAAAAGAGGGTGAGGTAGCTTTGCTGATTAAAGAGGAGATTAAATGCAATAAGGAAGGAAGGACATTAGCTTGGATGACGTGGAATCTGTATGGGTAGAGCTGCGGAACACCAAAGGGCAGAAAACACTCGTAGGAGTTGTGTACAGACCACCAAACAGAAGTAGTGAGGTTGGGGGTGGCATTAAACAGGAAATTAGGGATGCAATAAAGGTACAGCAGTTATCATGGGTGACTTTAATCTACATATAGATTGGGCTAACCTAACTGGTAGCAAGAGAGTAGAGGAGGATTTCCTGGAGTGCATCAGGGATGGTTTTCTAGACCAATGTGTCAAGGAACCAACTAGACAACTGGCCATCCTAGACTGGGTGTTGTGTAATGAGAGGGGATTAATTAGCAATCTGGTTGTGCGAGGCCACTTAGGAAAGAGTGACCATAATATGGTAGAATTCTTCATTAAGATGGAGAGTGATAGTTCATTGAGACTAGGGTCCTGAACTTAAAGGTATCTTCGATAGTATGAGACGTAAATTGGCTTGGATAGACTGGTGAATGATACTTAAAGGGTTGATGGTGGTTCAGCAATGGCAGACATTTAAAGATCATATAGATAAATTTCAACAATTGTACATCCCTGTCTGGCGTAAAAATAAAACAGGGAAGGTGGCTCAACCGTGACTAACAAGGGAAATTAGGGATAGTGTTAAATCCAAGGAGAGCCATATAAATTGGCCAGAAAAAGCAGCAAACCTGAGGACTGGGAGAAATTTAGAATTCAGCAGAGGAGGGCAAAGGGTTTAATTAGGAAGGGGAAAATACAGTGAGAGAGTAAGCTTGCAGGGAACAAAAAAAACTGACTGCACAAGCTTCTAGAGATATGTGAAAACAAAAATATTAGTGAAGACAAATGTAGATTCCTTGCAGTCAGAATTAGGTGAATTTATAATGGGGAACAAAGAAATGGCAGACCAATTGAACAAATACTTTGGTTCTGTCTTCACTAAGGAAGATATAAATAACCTTCCGGAAATACTAGGGGACCGAGGTTCTAGCGAGGAGGAGGAGGAGGAACTGAAGGAAATCCTTATTAGTCAGGAAACTGTGTTAGGGAAATTGATGGGATTGAAGGCCAATAAAACCCCAGGGCCTGATAATCTGCTTCCCAGAGTACTTAAGGAAGTGGCCCCAGAAATGGTGGATGCATTGGTGGTCATTTTCCAACATTCTATCGACTCTGGATCAGTTCCTATAGATTGGAGGGTAATGTAACCCCACTTATTAAAAAAGGAGGGAGAGAGAAAACAGGGAATTATAGATCGGTTAGCCTGACACTGGTGGTGAGGAAAATGCTGGAATCAATTATTAAAGATGTAATAGCAGCGCATTTGGAAAGCAGTGACAGGATCGGTCCAAGTCAGCATGGATTTATGAAAAGGGAAATCATGCTTGACAAATCTTCTAGAATTTTTTTGAGGATGTAACTAGTAGAGTGGACAAGTGAGAACCAGTTGATGGTGTGTATTTGGATTTCAAAAGGCTTTTGACAAGGTCCCGCACAAGAGATTGGCGTGCAAAATTAAAGCACATGGTATTGGGGGTAATGCACTGATGTGGATAGAGAACTGGTTGGCAGATAGGAAGCAAAGAGTAGGAATAAACGGGTTCTTTTCAGAATGGCAGGCAGTGACTAATGGGGTGCCACAAGGTTCATTGCTGGGACCGCACCTATTTACAAGATACATTAATTATTTTGACAAAGGAATTGAATACAATATCACCAAGTTTGCAGGTGACACTAAGCTGGGTGGCAGTGTGAGCTGCGAGGAGGATGGTAAGAGGCGGCAGGTGACTTGGACAGGTTAGGTGAGTGAGCAAATGCATGGCAGATGCAGTATAATGTTGATAAATGTGAAGTTATCCACTTTGGTGGCAAAAACAGGAAGGTAGATTATCTGAATGGTGACATTAGTAAAAAGGGGAAGTACGAGACCTGGGTGTCATGCTACATCAGTCATTGAAAGTTGGCATGCAGGTACAGCAGGCGGTGAAGGCGGCAAATAGCATGTTGGCTTTCACAGCGAGAGGATTTGAGTATAGGAGCAGGGAGGTGGTGAGGCCACACCTTGAATATTGTGTACAGTTTTGGTCTCCTAATCTGAGGAAGGACATTCTTGCTATTGAGGGAGTGCAGCGAAGGTTCACCAGACTGATTCCCGGGATGGCAGGACTGACATATGGAGAAAGACTGGATCGACTAGGCTTATATTCGATCTCATAGAAACATAAAATTCTGACGGGATTAGACAGGTTAGATGCAGGAAGAATGTTCCCGATGTTGGGGAAGTATTGAACCAGGGGTCACAGTCTTAGGTTAAGGGATAAGCCATTTAGGACCGAGATGAGGAGAAACTTCTTCACCTAGAGAGTGGTGAACCTGTGGAATTCTCTACCACAGAAAGTTGTTGAGGCCAGTTTGTTAGATATATTCAAAAGGGAGTTAAATGTGGCCCTTAAGGCCAAAGAGATCAAGGGGTATGGAGAGAAAGCAGGAATGGGGTACTGAAATTGCATGATTAGCCAAGATCATATATTGAATGGTGGTGCAGGCTCGAAGGGCCGAATGACCTTCTCCTGCACCTATTTTCTATGTTTCTATGGTTCTATGATACAAAGATGGGTGGAAAAGCAAATTGTGAGGAGGACACAAAAAATCTGCAGAGGGATATAGACAGGCCAAGTGAGCGGGCAAAAATTTGGCAGATGGAGTACAATGTGGGAAAATGTGAGGTTATCCACTTTGGCAGAAATATTAGAAAAGCAAATTATAACTTAAATGGAGAAAAATTCCAAAGTGCTGCGGTACAGAGAGACCTGGGGTCCTTCTGCATGAAACATAAAAAGTTAGTTTGCAGGTACAGCAAGTATTCAGGATGGCAAATGGAATGTTGGCCTTTATTGCAAGGGGGATAGAGTATAAGAGCAGAGAAGTCCTGCTACAACTGTACAGGGTATTAGTAAGGCCACACCTGGAGTACTGCATACAATTTTGATCTCCATATTTAAAAGGAAAGATAATACTTGCATTGGAGGCTGTTCAGAGAAGGTTCTCTACATTGACTCTGGAGATGAGGGGGTTGACTTATGAGAATAGGTTGAGTAGGTTTGGCCTATACACATTGGAGTTAAGAATGAGGTGTGATCTTCTTAAAACTTAAGATAATGAGGGGGCTCGACAAGGTGGGTGTAGAGAGGATATTTCCATTCAGTGGAAACTAAAACGAGGTACATCGTCTTAGAATAAGGAGCTGCCCATTTAAAACTGAGATGGAGAATTTCTTCTCAGAGGGTTGTAAATCAATGGAATTCTCTGCCCCAGAGTTGCTGTGGAGGCTGGGTCATTGAATATATTTAAGGCGGAGATAGACAGATTTTTGAGCGTTGAGGAAGTCAAAGGTTATGGGGAGCAGGCAGGGAATTGGAGCTGAGTCCATGATCAGATCAGCCACAATCTTATTGAATAGCGGAACAGGCTCGAGGGGCCAATTGGCCTAACTCCTGGCTCCTATTTCTTATGTTCTTTTGTCATGTTTCATTTGCAGAAGAGGGGGAATCGTCAACATTGTGGGATAGTGGCCAGGAAACTATCAAATGTGCCGTTTACTCTTCAAGCAAAGCGTTCAATTATGAGCTGCTGACGCAAGGCTTTTGCAGCAGCAAAATTTCCACAATGCCGCCCTTGGGCTAGTCGTGGCATGGGTTTCTTGCCAGACTCCCCTTTCTCATCTTCCTCGTCCGCTCTCTCTCTTGCGGTGGTCCTGCAATCCTCATGTGAAAGTCCTTTCCCCTCATGATGGCCAAGTTGTGCAGCATGCAGCAAACCATAATAAACTGAGACCTGCTGAGGGGAATATTGCAGGCAGCCTCCAGATTGGTCCAGGCATTGGAAGCACTGCTTCAGTACTCCAATTTTCTGTTCGAAGATGTTGCATGTGGCTGCATGGCTCTCAATACAACGATGCTCAGCTTCTGTGAGGGTTTCGGAGCGGGAGGGTCATGAACCAAGTGGCGAGGCCGTAACCTTTGTTCCCGAGCATCCAGCTCTGGCTTTGTGGTTGAAGCTGGAACATACATAAGACACTGCTCATGCAAGACAAAATCATCATGGATGCTCCCTGGATATTGGGCATTGACCTCCATGATGCGCTAAGTATAGTCACAGACGATCTGTACGTTCATGGAGTGGAATTCCTTTCGGTTTTGGAAAACCTCTGCACTCTGTCTAGGTGCTCACAGGGCAATGTGCGTACAGTCAAGGGCACCCTAAACCTTGCGGACGCCAGCAAATCATCCAAAACCTACTGCCCTCTCATTTTGGGTCTCCTTGATGATTGGGAAGTTTATAAAGTCCATCCTGCATGCATACAGTTCAGTATTCAGCTGGCAAATGCAGCAATGTGTCGTGTGCTGCAAGATGGAGCATATATCCCTGGCTGATGCTTGAAAGCAGCCGGAGGCATCGAAGGCAAGTGCCAGAGTCACCTTCACCTAGACGGACAGTGCAGTCATGTTGCTACTGGTAGGCCTGCCTGTATGAGCTGGCATGTCTCGGTGACCACCTCTTTTCAGAGTGCAGCCTTTTAACGCACTGTGCCTCAGAGAGCTGGAGGTGTGAGCAATGTTCCCAGTACACTTGTGGGGTTTAAGGCCTCCTCCCCATCCATCTGCGACCTCTTCGATTACGATGAAAATGATCAATAAGCCACCTTCTAGCTCAACGATGTATAAATATAGCAGCTAGGAATAATGACAGACATAGCATGGCCCCCATCTTTTAAAAGATTCTTAAAAACAAACTATAAACTCACAAACTTCACATTCAAAAGTATGCAGTAACGCAGCATTTTTTATCCCAATGCTATTCATCACTCAGAACTCTGACTTTCTCCTCCATTTTCAAGATGGTGCCATAGCGCCTGGTGCACCTTGGGTCCAACTGCTTTTTGCTTCCGGGTTCCCAGGCAGATGCTAAATCAGGCGATATGCTCGAAGGTTCTGCCTGGTGTGCTAGCGCAGCGATGCACGATGATTTAAATCATCCAAATGGTCAACACAGTGGGTGGGCGCTAAGTTTTAGCACTGTCGCAAAACCATTGCCGAAAATTCCGCCCAAGTGCAAAATCTTGTGCACCTCGTTTCACACCAAAAAGAAGTTTTTGCGCCCCTCCGCTAAATGGGGCACAAATCAGCTGAAAATCCAGCTCTCAGAAATATTGGAGAAGAAGAAATCTGAACCCAGACTGGTGTAAACAATAATGTAGTATCTCTATGGGGCGGGGCAGGGGGTGGGGGGAAGACATATTTCAGCTTATACAAAAATTAGAATTAATGGAACAAAAACACAAATCAAACACGGGACCTAGTCTGTCTGTGTGGTTCACTTACTAACTGGATTTTTAAAAAGCCATTGGGAAAGGTATTCTTATCTATTGCATTAATACAAATTTTGATTCAATCACTATGGGTCAACTCCTATTGTTGATCCAAGTATTTAGGAGGTAACTTTTGTCTCTTTAATGCTCCATTCTCCGTTGATCACAGTTTCTCTCACCATGGATTCTGGCCCCTTTATTTCTGAGTAAAGTCTTGCAATATTTCTTACTCAGCTTCAAAATGGTAATCAAGCAAAATACTGGCATATTTATCCATCTCCACCTTTCCATCATTCAACCTTGGCTGATTGCTTTCCAAAAGATGAAAATTCCTTGTTCACAGCTGCACAGTATCATGCTTGTCATGTATTCAACTATCATTGTAACCCATGTATAAGCTGACCTAAGTTGTACACCTTGAGAACATTGACACAAGAGGCGAACTTGTGGGAGACACTCCAAACTTGGACTTTCAGATATAAAAAGGGAAGCTCCACCCACCTTAATCACTTGAGGTCTTGGTAATAAAGCTAACTGGTCACAGAATGACCTTCTCTCAAGTATGGGCCTTGTGTGCATTTATACTGTATAGTAAGGACATATCAATGCTGAGTATTTCATTATTTCAGTCCATAAAAATCCTTATGACCTCTTTCTCCTACTGTTGTTTGAAAGAGTTAATCAACAGCACATAACTGTTTTTTTTTTTATTTATTAAAAAAAAGTGTCTGTTCTACAGATCCAAAACCCGATGAGAATACCAACATCTGCAATCTCTTCTGAAGCTAGTTAATTTTAAACTTCAGTTCTCTACTCAGTCCAATTTAAATAGTCTGCTTAAATTTACAGTATCTGCTTAGCTTGCCATTTTTATAATCTGGATCGTCATAACACAACTTTTTAGGAACAGGAAAGGGCTATTAAGCCAATAAATCCAGTTCTTTTCCATAGACCATGAATAGGGCTATCAATTTGAGAAAGTCATGGAAAAATGTCAATTATGGAAATAAAAAAAATAGACAGACAATCATTTGGTTGTTAGCCAAATTACCTTGTGTTCTTGTATTTTGTACAACAGAAACAGAGGCATGTGTGTGGCTTGTGTGCTTTGGTCTCCAGTATGCATTTGCTCAGTTTATGGGAGCCAGGCTGTGTGGCACTTGCAGGGCTGTTTAAGTGGAATGATTTTGCTGCTTGAGGTCACATTTAGCAGTATTATGGATTCCTAAAACAGATCCTGGCTGGAGGGAAAGAGCAGTGCTTTTGGAAGCAGACTACTAGCCATCTGCTGTCCTACAAAGAGAGAGAGCAGCATTATTTGTTTATTTTATTGCTCACCAGCAGATCAGCTGTGGTTTTTCCAAGAAGCCAGCACATTTCATTTATAGCTCACTTTATTCACTGGTGTCCCTTTTTTGTGTGTGTGATGAAGGGAGGATTGCCTACATTGTGGCATTGGACAGAGCGCCTGAAGGTCAGCTGAAACACCATACCCTTAAGTGTGCCCTCTGCTGCATTGGAGGAGAGTTCCTTAAATAAAACCTGTACACATTTATCTGTAAATTTAAACATGAAATCAGGTGGTTTCAGCTTATATTTTTGGGTCAAAAATCAAGAAATACAGGAAAGATTAAAGCCCAAAATACCAGGGTAAATTCAGAAAAAATAATCAGTTTTTATTTGGAATATCACCAGAATCATAAGTAAACAAGCTAGATAATAACAGAAAGGTACAGTTAAGCTAAATGACACTTTTTTTTGTAAGTGCCCTGCCACATCAGGTCTTGGGTGGGGCAAAGTTTTCAGTGAATAATAAGTCTTGAATGAAACAAATGTTTTATCACTTTTACAATTACTTATTTTAAAATACAGATTGAAACAACCAATAAATTGGCAGCTCTGTAACAGGTAGCCAATGAGGAACGACAAAGTTCACAACTGGTGGCTGTTTCCTTGCAGGATAATCAGTGTTTATCAACACAACCTTATGCAATATTTGAGGTAGTGATTGGTGAAAAATTGGATCAACTTAGGGGCCCGAAATTGGTCAATACACAAGGTCCGCCCATTTCTCGGTGGTATGTCGTTTCAAACCGCCGGCATACCACCAAGACCGAAGGACAAAATTGGTCAATTATTTTTGGCAATATGTCGACAGTCGGTCGATAACATAGTAGTCGATCCAGATCGACTTTCGCGATGGACGGTGCAGCACTGAACTACGTACGCGCGATTTCCCCGCCCCCCCCCCCCGCCCCCCGCCCCCCGCCGCCCCTGGCAGAGATGAAGACGACAAAGAGGAAGAATAAGAGCCGCTGATCCTGGAGCCAGTGAAGGTTGGGGTGGAGATGGAGGAGGATACAGCAGTTCCATGTGGGCCAGCTGGAACATCCTCCACCAGAGTCTGTATTTAGGGGATTCTCCCATGGCTCCTCTGATTCTGCAGGATGAAGTGAAGTGCAGCAATGCACCTCCCAGTGTTGCAGCACCTTTGCCACAGTGACGAAGGTTGGTGCAGCAAAGGTAGCTTGCTGCACAACAGATAGCCATGTACCAAGACATGGTGCATGGCCCTAGGTCAGCATCGACATAGGTCAAGAGCTGCTCAAGGCCATGGTTACGATAGCTGCAAACATCGCGGCTGTATCAGAGCAATAGTCGGAGGATATGTCGCGTATGATCACCGCGATAGAGTCATGTATCTTAATTATTATATATAACTGTATCCCAACATGCTACACATGACTGCAATAAGATATGACCTGCAACCACCAGCATACCTTACCACCAGGGGTGCACTTGCAAGAGACAGGTATATAAGGACAGGTCTCAGTCAAGTGCAGCATTCCAGAGCTGTGAAATAAAGGTGCAGTCCAGAGTGACCTTGACTTCACTACATGCCTCGTGTGAATCTGTACTGAGGGGACAGGACTTTACAGATTCCGTCGAAACCAGGCAGCAATCAATGGGCTCAGGACATGGCATAGAATCTTCCCATGCCATAGTAGTCAGGTCGACAGCAGACAGCAACTTCCAGCCCTGAAATCGTGCTTTCCACATCATGAGCTTCTCCTGAGGCCCCATTTATTGCGCCTGCAATGTCTGACCCCCAACCACAGCAACAGCACTCTGGGTGCGGTGCTGCACACCGGCTTTGTACCAACATGGGGAAGTCCGGGGGTGGGGGGGGGGGGGGGGGGGGGGGGGGAGAAAGAGAAGAGACAAATAGTCTCAAGGGTGGTGTAGCACATGGCCGAGGTCAGTCAAGGGTCTTTTCTTGTACTTGTTCATTTAATAATTCTAGTTTGATTTCTAACAGTTTATTCAAGTTGGTAAAGTTTTGTTAAAGTAGGTAG
Source organism: Pristiophorus japonicus (assembly GCF_044704955.1). Taxonomy (NCBI): domain Eukaryota; kingdom Metazoa; phylum Chordata; class Chondrichthyes; family Pristiophoridae; genus Pristiophorus; species Pristiophorus japonicus. The sequence goes on along the minus strand of NC_091979.1, from coordinate 87,930,772 downwards.
TTGTTTTAGAGTTATAAAATTTTACAAAGTTTTAAAATTGTATATTTTTTTTTTACATAAATGTTTCACTTGAATTTAGGCACTTGTACATTGTCAAACTTTTGGGCTAACAGTTATAAGGGTCCCAAAAAGCAGCTCTCCAAATTCAAGCAAAGTGTTCATGAACTGCTGATGTAACAATTTTGCAGTGGCATATGCTCCGTGTGCCCTCCGCTGGTGTTGGGGGTGCCATGGGTACATCTAGAAGCTCTGTCATACCCTCATTTTCCTCCTCCATCTTCTCAGGTGGTCCCGCGGTCACCTGTGGCAATTCCTTTCCCCGCATAATTGCTAAATTATGCAACCTGCTCTGGGTGGTATTACAGCTGCCTCCAGAGTGGTCCAAGCATCAAAAGCACTGCTTCAACATTCTAATTGTCTTTTCTGTTATATTACATGTGGCTCATAATATCGTCACTCGACTTGTGTGAGGGTTCCGCCTGGGGGGGGGGGGGGGGTCAAGAGCCAGGTGGCGAGGCCGCACCCTTTGTCCCCCAGCATCTACCTTGTGGCTTAGACTTCAACAGGTCAGACACAGTGCTCTCACGTAAGGTGTGCACATCATGGATGCTCCCTGGAAAGTTGGCATGCACTGCCATTATGCGTTGTATATGGTCGCATACGAGCTGCACGTTGAGGGAGTGAAATTCCTTAACGTTTCAGTACATCTCCACCTCCTGTAATGGTTCTCGCAGGGCAATATGGGTTCAGTCAACAGCACCCTGCACCTTGGGAAAGCCGGCAATGCGTGCAAACCCCAAAGCCTTGTCACTCCGCCTCCCTGGTCATTGGGAAGTTTATAAATTCCATCCGGCGTGCATACAGTGCTTCCGTTACCTGTCAAATGCACCGATGAGAAGCGTACTTAAAAATACAGCACATGTCCCCAGCTGATGCCTGAAAAGAGCCACATGCATAAAAGGAAAGTGCCGCAGTCATCTTCATCTCAACAGAGAGTGCAGTAATGTTGGTGATACTGGGTTGCAGATCTGCCTTAATGAGCTGGCAAATCATATTGATCACCTCGTTTCAGAAGCACATCCTTCGAACACACTATCGATCGGTCAGGTCCAAGTGTAAGCGCTTCTCCTTGAAAATTCTTGCAAGGCCTCCTCCTCTTCCTCCTCATCAGTCTGCGATGTCCTCCTTTACCTTGATAACTCTGCTCAATAAACCTTCTCACATCTGGATCCTCCATTAGACAGGTAGTCAGCAATACAAGCTGAGATAGTACAGGCCCCATTCTTTTTAAATCTCCAGAATATTTTTCAATGAAAAAAATATAACTAAAATGCCTTTGATCTCAAGTTACTCAGTACCAATAAAAATACCTTTTCCACTGCAAAGTCACTATTCACTTCAGAAATACAGAGGTGCTGCTTTAGCTGACTGTTCCAGATTTCAAAATGGCGGTTCCAAGCATTACCGGCCATTCCCACCCACTTAACATTGCGTAAAACCACCTTTTCCAGGACGGTATGCAGCTCCTGTGGTATGTCAGTGGTATGCCATGAAAATGGGACTTTTTGAGCGCTATGTGGGCAGTTCTACACAGTGGACGATGTGCATACCGTTCGGCGGTATGTCAATGATGAATATTCTGCTGAGCGGTATGTAAGTGTTTTTTCACCAAAAATCGCATTTTGGGGAGTTATGAATTTCGGGCTCCTAAAGTCTTGACTGGAATGATGTCAAGACTAATAATCCACAAACCTTAAAAATCTTAGGAGTGTATTGGTGGAAATCAGTAATGAATTTCATGGTTTCAAGCCCCACTTCAGAGATTAAAGCTCAATCTAGACTGACACTTCAGTACTGGACTGAAGGAGTACTGTAATGGTGGCATCTTTCAGATGAGACATTAAAGAGTCCAGATGTGCCTGCCACAGGTGGATATAAACAATCATGGCATGATTTGAGGAGTAGGGGTGTTCTCCCAATGTCCTAGTCAAAGTTTGTCCTTGAACCATCGCAAACAGATTGTGATCATTTCTCTCACTGCTGTTTGTAGGACCTTGCTGTGTGCTGCCATATTCCCCAAATTACAACATCGACACATGTACTTCATTGGCTTTGAACGTTGAAGTGCTATGGATACCAGACGTGCTATATAAATTCAAGTTAAAAACAAGTCCATTGTCCTCACTCAAACTTTCTTTGTCCAATTCTGTTAATTCTAAGACATCGAATCACCTTTGATATTCTTCTCTGAAGTGCCTCCAAAGCATCAGTATCAGCAGAAGTGAGGGTGCTGTCACAGCAGAGATGGACTATAATGCAGAGATTGAAATTGGTGGTAGCTGCAGTGTGGGTTTGAAGCTCAGCTCAAGGTCAAATCAGAGGTGGATGTCTTCAGTCTTTCCAATAATAGCAGAAAGCTTCTGCTCATCCACAATTTGATGTTGGACAAGCAGCTGGACTGCAGAATGGTGCCTGTAGAGTGAAGGGACAGGACGCAAAAGGAAAAAGAAAAAAGTTAATAGAATTTTAGGCCACACCCAAGGTAGCCATGCTGGGGGGCAGTCAGAAAGAGATGCAAAAGAAGAATAAATGTAACTGAATGTGCCATCTGCATTGGGACTGGTAGGAATGGAACAATGTCAAGGCAATGCCATGGAGATAGGCCAGAGGACAGAATGAAGGATGGAGTGGCTGAACACTGCAGAGGTCGTGAACAAGGAGGGATATTGTATTGTCAGTTAGAAAATGTGTCACTGCTAACTTTAACCAAGGTAGTTGTGGTACTGTGAGCAAAGTGACAACTTCATTGAATGGATTCAAATTAACTGGGAATGATAGGAGTGATGAGCACAGATGTGAATGGTCATAATGCTTTTAAACATCTTATGGAGCAATGGAAATTTGGAGATAGGGCTGTAGTTGGAGAGGATGGAAGAGTCATGGGTTGATTTCAGCAACCAAGGAGAAATAGTTGTGTAGGGAGGAGCCAGGTCAGGAGGAGATAGAATACACAGGAATAGGGTCTCATAAGGTGATAAGAGATCAGACTAGGTAGTAATTGTCCCCACAAATAATTCTCTGCTGTTCTGCAGTACAACTCCTAATTTGCTACCTGCTTGTATAAAATGGGTACTGGTAGATCTCTAACCAGTTCATTCCAGAACTTCACTAGCTAATTTTTTGACGCGCCAAACCAAACTTTGCACTATTCACCACTAGTTTGGTGCATACTCACAAAAGCAGGATTTTTGCTGCCATCAGTTGCCCCAAGCAGTTGTAAACTATGCACAGCATGGGCATTCCATTGGATCCGCCAATGGTTTCCCGGATTTGAAAAAGGAAGAGGAATCAGTGCAGCGGAATGAATAGTCATATTCTATTTGATTAATATCCAGGTGATCTCAGAACACAAATGGAATAATCCAAATGACTGCCAGATATTCCAGCAGCAGCCAGGTGCTTTCATCGTGTGATAGTCCACTGTACCGCAATTATTGGAAGTAGTAGACCGGATGAATGGCTGTTGGGAGGGGACCAGGGTCAACCCTTGCTTCCTTGGCTATTGGCATCTGGTTTCAACCCCCAAACCAAGACAGAAAGAAAATACAATGAAGCGCATGCATTCCACCTGAATTCTGGTGTAATGCACTATTAGCCTGTTAAAGCAGTGCTTCTGATGACTGGAAATATCAGGTAGTCCTACTCTACAGATCTGAGAAAGTATCGAAGATTAACAGTGCCCGACATGTGCTGCACAATTTTGCTTTTAGTAAGGGAGCACCCTGGCTGCGACAAACCTGCATTCTCAACTCAAAGTGAAGGGGGGGGGGGGGGGGGGAAGCTTCATTGAAGTTAATTGTGTGTTCTGCTGTGATAAAGTCTGAAGTTTTTCTTACCATTTATGATCGGTTTCAATTGAAACAGGAAAATGTTTTAAGTCTTGAGAAATTAAAAATATACATCCTATAATATATTTCTTGGTAATGTACAGCTGTATAAACATAGCAATATAGATGTTTCAATTTATACTCTTCTTGCAATAAGTGTGTATTGTCAATTGTAGATTATAGTGTGTACATCAGTAAGAAAATTAGTTCCCTATTTAACACTATACAACCTTAAACAATGAAACAGCATTACTTTGAGCCTTCAATACTACATCTGTAATTTTGTACTTTGCATTCAGTATGCACTATGTATATTTTAAATTAGTGGATTGATAAAAGAATGTGGCAGTAAAGAGTGTTTTATTGGGGTCAGCAGTGAACAAGTGGCACTCACCATTCATTATCCTTACAGCTCTTCACAGACTTGGAGTGACAACTTATGGTCATCGGGCATCTGAAACAATGCGGTGCCCACTACAGGAAATCTGGACCAGTGTGAACAGGACAAGCAGCAGCGTGCCTCCTCAACCAATCAGATTGAAGAATTCTCAGACAGAGTCTAAAGCAGGAAGTGCAGATTAGAATTTGTAAAATCATGGAGAGTGTGCAGAGAGCGAAGGAAAAAAAAGTGTTAAAAAATTTACTTTAAAAAAAAATCTCCAACATTAAAATCTGAAGGAATGAGAATCCACACTTGTAAAAGTTAATTCTCAGTATGAGAGAGGTTGTTTGGCCACAATTAAGATTTATCACACTTTTAAAAATTCACCCAGACTTGAATGGACAAGCCCCAACTATTTCTGGCATGTTTAGTGGGTATCAAGTAGGCAAGTATCACAAATTCACACCTTTACATAGATTTCAATGTTGAGTCTATCAGCAAGGTACTGGTATAGCGAAGCTTAGGGAGGAGTCGGGCAAATCAGACAGCAACTTCCTGGTTCCCGCGTTTTATTGCACAGTATCAGATGCCAGAAGTCCGATTTAGACCATAATAATGGTGAGTGCTGACAGTCTCACCATTACACCTACCGCAACATCCAGGTCAGCCCTGAATTTGCGGTCAGAGGTGTACCAGAAGAATAAAGAACCGAAAACAAAATCCGAACGTACCTGGTGTCTCCGGAGCTTGAGTCTTTGGGTCCTGGGCCTCTGTGTATGCTTGCATAAAGGCCCACAGATCCTAGGAGCACATGAAATTTGTAAGCATCCTAGGATCACGTGGGCCCGCTCAACCAATCAAGGGGGGATTCCTATGATGCTTATGGAGATTCTATTTATATACGGAATCTCCATAAGCATAATAAAAATCCCCAAATAAAGAATTCACATGACTTAAATAAAAATAAATTTTACCATGTTCAAGATTAATTAAAAAGTCCCATTAAGCATTTAAAATAAAAATTTAATTTGAGAAACATTTTTAATTGGTCCAGAATTTAACTCAAATAATTTTAAATGTATGTGTGTGTTTTAATCATTTGAAAAAAAATTATTTTAACTCTTACACTGGTAAAAGGCCTTATGCCTGCTTTTACCAGGCGCAAGAGTTTCATGGGCATTCTCTGCACCAGGGAAAGTATTTTACAGCAGATGCGATGGGTCTGTCAATGTGAAACATGACAGAGCACAAGTTCCAGGTTTTCATGTATGCAGAAACCTGGAACTTGCAGGGGCCATTCTGGGGGCTTATGACCGCGTACATGTCAGCCCTGCAAAATCCGGGCCAATACTAGCTCATATCTAGGCCTTAACTAAACATAGATATAGCTAAAAATTGTTGGCATGGTTTCAATGGCACATTATAAAATGACACATCCAAAACATAACAGGTTGATCAGGTGCTAGTTTGCAGTAAGGCTCATCAAAATGATGGCTCTTTAGAATTCGCTTCATCACTAAAATATTATGGCTGCTATTTTGAATTACGCACATACTAAATGCAATGAAATCTAAACAGCAGTCATTAACAAAATATAAAATGAATTCCCTTCATTAAATACTTTATCTCTTGATGTGCTTTCAAAGGAACTCAAACGTTTTCTCCAAAGAGAGTTTTTTTTAAAACCTAACTTAAATGTAAATCGTGACTAGTTAGTATTGTTAGGACATTATTAAATACGTAAATCAATTTGAATATGATTCAATTCTAGGAAATTTGGATTTTCTTCATCAAATGTTTAAAGCAACCAATTTTATCTGCTTTTGGTTGTTGTACTAAAAGTTAGGCAGCATGGCCATCAAGCCAGTGGACTCAACAGCAATAATACTCTGGACTATATATCAGTAGCACAGGTCCAGTTCTTTTACTACTGGAATTTTCAAAAAATGGATCTGATCACAACAGTAGAATTAGGCTCAAAATAGTGCTCCAAGCAAGGTAAGCAATAAAACTGGAAATGGTGAAGACTGATAATTAGTGGTTAGTGCCAAAGTACCATAAAATTTTGCCTGATTTAAACAGTGTAGAATTACAAGGTTGCAGTTCAGAAAACTGCTGTAAAGGCACAGACTCGCTGTCATCTACTGCCACTTTTGTTACTCACAGCATTGGATGCAGCATTGCCTGATTGCACGGTGAAGTAGGGGTAGGCAAAGATCGGCATATACTTGTACTGAACACTGGTGGTATGTTTGATGACCAAAGGGAGGTGAATTAGCAATCTCTTTTCAATCATTACAATGTGGGGATGAGGGAACAATAAACCAGCAGTTATTTTTCCCGACTCAAAAGCTTTTGTTAGAAATTTTACACTTGTTCTTTGCTCCTCACTCCTCTGACACCACCCCTCTCAAACTTCCTCACCACTCCGTTCCCTTAACTCCCAATCCCTCCTCCAGTTGCCCTCACAGAAACTGAACTGGACCAGCCACAAAAATACAGTGGCTGCAAGAGCAGGTCAGAGGTTGGTTATTCTGTGCTGAGTATCTCATTTCCTGACTCCCCACCATCTACAAGACACAATTTAGGGGCATGATGGAATACTCTCCACTTGCCTGGATGTGTGCAGCTCCAAAAACATTGAAGCTCAACCAGCCAGGAGAAATCACACCCCCCTTGACTGGCACCCCATTCATCACCTTAAGCATTCACTCCCTCCACCACCTGCACATTGTGGCTGCACACCAACCACAAGAGGCACTGCAGCAACCCACCAAGGATTCTTCATCAGCACCATCCAAACAACCACCAAGAAGGACAAAGACACCAAAAGCATGGGAACACCACCACCTCCCAGTTCCTCTCCAAGTCACAGTCCCGACTTGCAAATATATTGGCGTTGGGTCAAAATCCTGGAGCTACCCATCCAACAGCATTTTGGGGTATCTTCACCAGGACTGCAGCAGTTCAAGAAGGTGGTTCATCACCACCTTCTGCAGGGCAACCACTAAATGCTGGCCTTGCCAGCAACATCCACATCCTGGTGAATAAATTTTAAAAAACATTCTTATCCCTCATCCCCTCACCACCAGCCACCATTGTGGCCCTAAAACTGAATTGAAATTTGCTTTTCAAGTGCTATATTTGTAATGCTCTAAACACTCCTAAAAAAATAAATTGCCAGTTTCCTTGAAGAAATATCTGGAATGAAGCCTCCAACCTCACCTCCAACACCCACCATCACGTGGGTGATTAGAACCTACAATCTTCACCAGAATTGTTACATTAATATAATAGAAGTATCACCCCCTCAAAGAAATTGGGATTGGTCAGTTGTTATTTTGTTTACCCAATATAAAAGACACTCCTTAAAATACTAAAAACATAACAGTACATGTAATCATTGACATATTTCCACAATCCAAGAATTTAAAAACAAACTGGTGAAGATATGGCCGAGTCAGTCCAGCTGTTTGCAAAAAAAACAGCGGACGTTTGTGGTCTATGACAAATCACAGCCACCAACCATTCAAATAATAAAGCATGATTATTTCTTACAAAACTACATCTACATTAATGAAATTCATTTTTATTATTCACTCATGCTTAACGGGTCATTAAAATTAGCAGACAATATATAGCAGTATATATACACCAAAGGAACCTCAGATTTCTCTTAGTTACAGTCCAGTGAAAGTCGTGTTTAAAGAGAAATGTGAAAGCCCATTCATAGCTGTCCCCAATTCAGCTTCTGCCAATTGTATACCCATTAAAGGCTAGTTTTAAAGTATGACCTGTGCACTGTACAACTACACGCATGTCCTGGGAAGTGCCATCATACATGCTGCTATACAGCTGTAAGATGTGGTGGAGTTCGCAAACTATCTTTTCATCTTAGTGACTTGGATTGGAATCCATCCCAAAATACTTGAACAGTTGTAAAGGTTAAGTAGAATGTGTGTGTGTATAATCGGAACTCAATTCCCACAACCTGGTATAACTACCACTACATTAGCAATCTAACAAGGGGTGGGGGGGGGGGGGGAAAGAAAGAGAAGAGCAGAGCAGCAAGTGAACTGGGGAATGTTATGGCATTAGGGTTAATTGCAACAAAATGGAGCGAGATTTATGCTACATCCAGCACAAGTTATACCTAACCTTGGGTTGGTTGATCCAGATATCAGTTGCCAAAAATGAAAAAATATTCTACTACATTGTACGGCTATCACTCGCCTTGATAGGAGAACACAAAAATCACAACATATATAAAATTTAAAATAAAACTTAGATAATTTTAACTAATTATTGCTGTCTCTGAATGTTTTGGCTGTCTGCATTCATGGACAACTTTATCCATACAAATTCAATTCCTAAGTACATTGAAGAATACTTGCTCCTGCTTGCATACAACTCTACACTAGTATTTTTGTTTTGTTCTGTCGAAAGGGTCAACATAAAATATGAATCTTCAAATAATGTTAAGAACTTGCAATTAAGGTGTTACAGATTAAAATAGGGGGAAACTAGATGGCCCAGTGAAAATAAATATAAAAAAATATCTATCTGGACACATTTACTATTTGTATTCGATTTTGTACATCTGCCTAGCTCTTCAACAGGAGCATAAGTCATGCATCAACCAAGGTTAGAGAGGAGTTAATTTACAAACTACAGTTTGTTAATGACTCTGCATCTGAAGTACTGACCCAGTAAAATCAACTGATTACTATTTTAAACCTGGCAGCAAAGAATTACAGGCTTACCGTCATGCTACAAGAAAGGTGAAAATATACCTCACCGAGAACAGTAAATCAAACCACCTTTGACAGTAATGCACTGGTTGCTGTAACCTATCTGGGAAGCTTGCTGTCAAACACTGTTCTCATTCACCAAAAAAGTGCTCACTTTCATCAGAAGGGAAAGTTGGAGAGTGAAAGAGGGAGTCTGGGTTCAGCATGAGAACAGGTTACATATTAAACACTCTGTCTCATGGTTGTGATCTCAAGATTCATTTAGGTTTATGAGACATGGCCACACAACACTTTCATATCAGAACAAGTTGAAGATTATTCACCTGCAGCACCTCAAATCCATCATAGATATCAAATGACAGGATTACATTGCCAATTATGAGGTGCGACATAGAAAATCAAACACTATTTTGTGCCAGTAAACGCACAACTCCACTGGGCGAAACAGATTATTCAGACATGTGGCAGCAGACTTACCAAGTATGTTCTACATCGTAAACTTCAATGTAGCAAGTGCATATTGCATAGCAGAAGATGTGCAGCAGAGACAAAAATCAGAAATGCCTGCAGGAGAGCGATCAGGGAAGCATTCAATTGTATGACAAAGTGGACAATATTGAAATGCTAAAATCTGAACAGTAGCAACCATATCAATAGCAATTGCCCAAAACAAGACTATTGTATGTATACATTGCATGAAGCCCAGTACTTCAACATATGAAGTATAGTCACTGCTGAAGCAGAAGACCTTCATTTAATGTGCTATTTTTAAGTCAAGCCAGCAGTGGAAAGTCAAGAGGAACTATGGTGGTTTCAACTATTTGTTCTTGGCCATGTCGTTGAAGCCACCTAGGTTGCAACGAACAGCTGGAGGTTAAAAAAAAATTAGATCCAAGAATCGAGCTTTTATTACTGGAGTTATGATCGCTCTACTTTCACTACAGATATGGGATAATCTTTGCAACCAGAGAAATGGTGGGACTACAAAGGATTACCACCTTGAACAAACTTTAAAAATGTATTGGGCAGGCTCGTGTTTATGAATTGTTGACGAGACGAGAATAAAGAATTCTATATTTTATGCAGAACCAAGATGGGTACTTATTTGGCTCATTTTATCAACTCTGCAATGATTTGCATGTATTAATATGGTAGCACAAATAAAACAAAACAGTTCACATCAAGGCAGAAAGAGAGCAGCTTACTAACACATTTGCAGCTAGTTAATAATTGCATCAGTGGCCAATTACCTGTATATTTGTCTTCAGATACTTCATACATTTAGATTTTTGGCCTAGATCTTCTGTTTAAGTTATGCTGATTCTCCACTCACCCTCGCTGTTTCCAACATTTTCAGCCAGAACCAAGGTCGAGCATATATCATGTACCCCATTGTTGGAGGAAAATAATAGAAGACAGAGGACAGCAATTCATCACAAGACATATTTCCTATTATTTGCATCTTTGTAGCACATACTTGGCATCCAGTAATGCTATGGGCAGAGGAGGGGGTTTAAATCCACCAAAAGGAGTTAGAAGAAAAAAAAGACTGATTTTTATATAGCGCCTTTCATGACCACCAGACATCTCAAAATGCTTTACTGCCAATGAAGTACTTTTGGAGTGTAGTCACTGTTGTAATGTAGGAAATGCAGAGATTTGTGCACAAACAAGGTTCCATAAAACAGCAATGTGATAATGATGAGATATATCGATTGAGGGATAAATATTGGCTAGAACACCGGGGATAACTCCCTTGCTCTTCTTCGAAATTGTACCATGGGATCACTTCTGTCCACTAATGTCTCATCCGAAAGACAGCACCTCAGACAATGCAGTGCGCCCTCAGCAGTGCACTCAAGTGTCAGCCTAAATGTGTGTGTTCAAGTCCCGAGAGGGGTACTTGAACCCACAATCTTCTGACTTGGAGGAGTGCGCGCTACCCACTGAACCACAGTTGAATCAAGCATAGCCCCATAATCGATTTCCTCTCTCCAAAATCTGTGCTTCTTCAATGGCCATGTTACATTGCAGATGACGTCCGATGCCTGCCACAGATTTTTGACCATTTCAAGATAGATGCTGAGGGTCAGCGGGGCACCCACAAATCATTTAAATAATTTTGCCACCCGCCACCCCCCCCCCCCAAACCAAGACCTTCTGATGTCTGTCTAATTTATGTGCAAATTCACATCTGTCCGAGTTTATCTTCTGAGACATTTAAAAGGGCGAGGCCCAATATTGACTAACTAAAGTTTGTTGTTTTAACGATATAAAATATCGAACAAGATGTTCAACATTCTTGACCCAATGATAAATTGTTCTCTAGATTACAAAGTAGTGCCACAAATAGATCAGGCTCAATTTGCTAAGTGATCTGCTTCTGTACTATAGTTTCAATGATTTTGTGCAATGCCTTTCAAAATAGAAAGCTGCTAGGGGAAAAGACTTTGATTTAAAGAAAAAGTTTTGCTTAACTAAGATGCGTTTCCTACCCCTACATTTGCTGAGTTAATGAGAAAATGCCATTTAAAATCTCAACCTAAAAAAAAAATGCATTTCTGGGATAGATTGCAGGTTTTTCAGTGTTTGATAGCCTTCAATTTAATTTCTAAAGAGTTTTTCTTCATTAGGAATCCCCAATAGCTTCAACTAAAAAAAAAACACAAGATTGGAATCAATGGTACCATGCAGAAAGGACTGCAGTATTTTGGTAATCTTGCTGAGAACTATTGTATATGCAATAACTTACTAGACTGAATATTGTAAACTCCAAACAGGTACAAACCTGGCTCTACTTTATTGGGGCCCAAAGTGATTACATTACAAGATGGCTGGTCTTTTATACCCGAGCCATGCACACAGCCCAATGACCTCCGACAGTGGCGCCACCTAGTGGCTAGTAAATCCAAGCATACACACATGACAATACCCCCCTTTAAGATATTAGTAATGGTCTTTTTACAAATTGAGACGATCCAGGGCTTTCCGCTCCCAAGTTGATCATCTCAGTTCAACTCCAGCTTGGGTGAGCATTCTGAGTTTGTAATGACTGGGGGCTGGGTAGCCAATCTGATGGGAGTGGCAATGATTACGTCAGGGATTGAAAGTCCAGATTCTTTGACCATGTCAGTGATTGAAAGTCCAGATTCATTGATGACAGCGGAGTCCTCTGATGACTTAGGGTAGGTTGGTTGGTCACTGATTGTGTCTTCCTCAGACTGTTCTGGTTCATCCATGTGCCATAGCTTTATCTGATCGACATGTTTCCTGCATGTCTGCAAATTCTTGAGCTTAACGATAAACACCCTGTTACCCTCCTTGGCCAAAACTGTACCGGCGATCCATTTGGGAATTTGACCATAACACAGGGTCATTGCGCTACTGTGTCACGCGACATTTCTGTCAATCATGACACACCCTTGCTGACTTTGACATCTGCATTCGACATGATTATTCAAGTCAGGGTGGACGAGACACAGCCTGGTCTTGAGACCTCTCCATCAATAGTTCAGCAGGGGAGACCCCAGTAAGCAGATGGGGTCTTGTCCTGTAACGAAGCAATATGCGTGACAAGCGAGTTTGCAGTGAACCTTGAATTACACATTTCATACTGCTTGATGGTTTGGACCGCATGCTCTGCTTGTCCATTGGATGCGGGTTTGAATGATGCTGACCTCATGTTTGATACCATTGAGTTTCATGAACTCTTGCAACTCCATACTGGTGAAGCAAGATCCACTGTCGCTTACAACGACATCAGGCAGACCATGCGTAGCAAACATGACACGAAGGCTCTCAATGGCAGCTGTGGATGTGCTGGATGACATGATTGTACACTATCAACTTGGAATAAGCATCCACCACAATTAAGAACATCTTTCCCAGGAAGGAACCTGCAAAGTCGATGTGGATCCTGGACCATGGTTTAGATGGCCACGACCACAGACTCTGGCGATTCTGCTGGTGCTTTACTAAGCTGCATGTAAGTGTTGCACTGATGCACACATGATTCCAGACCAGGGTCAATTCCAAGCCACCATACACAAGACCTGGCAATGGTTTTCATCATGACAATACCGGGATGCGTGCTATGTAGATCATGCACAAATTTCTCTGCCTTTCTTGGGCATAACACCACGATTACCACACAGTATACAATCTGATTGAATGCGACGGATGCAAGGTTTGGTCTCCTCACACATTTGCTTGGGTATGGCAGACCAATCACCACTAAGGATACAACGTTTCACAACCGATAATATCGGGTCCTGGCTGATCCAGGTCTTAACTTGTTGGGCCGTGTCAGGGGTTCCTTCACTTTCAAAAGCATCCATGACTAGCAGTAGGTCTGCCGGTTATGGCATTTCCACCTCCAGTTTGGGCAACGGCTCAATGCATTGGCATAATTCTCAGTGCCAGATCTATGGCGAATGACAATCATAGGCAGATAATGTCAGCGCCCACCTCTGGATGTGGGACGATGCATTGGTATTGATACCTTTGTTTTCCAAAAATAATGAAGTGAGTGGCTTGTGATCTGTTCAGAGTTCAAACCAAAGACCAATCAGGTACTGATGAATTTTTTTAACCCCATACACAAAGGCTAGTGCTTCTTGCTCCACCATGCTGTCGGCTCTTTCATCCTTTGACAAACTTTTTGAAGCATATGCAACAGGTTGTAATTTGCCTGACTCATTAGCTTGTTGGAGTACACAACCAACTCTATATGACGAAGCATCACAGACCAATACTGGATGCATACACGGATCATAATGTATCAGCAGCTTGTGAGAGCAAAGCAGATAAGTCGCTTTTTTCTCAAAAGCTCTATTTTGAGATGCACCCCAAACTCAGTTGTCGCCTTTTCTTCGCAGCATGTGCAGTGGCTCTAATAAGGTGCTCAATCTAGGTAAGAAATTACGAACTAGTCGAGTTGACCAAGGAACGAACGCAGCTCTGTCAAATTCTGAGGTTTGGGTGCATTTTTGATGGCCTTGGTTTTCGAGTCCGTAGGCCCGATATTGTCAGCAGCAATTTTCCTCCCCAGGAATTCGATTTCTGGTGCCATGAAGATGCACTTCAAGCGTTTCAGTCCCACTTTGTCCACATGATGTAGAACCTCTTCGGCGGAGTCACGACCTGTGACCAGTATGTCATCTTGGAACGCGACGGTTCTGGGGGACTTCAGTCGACTCTCCATGTTCCTCTGAAATATGGCTACAACCGAGCGAATTCCAAAAGGGCACCTGTTGTTGATAAACAGTCCTTTATGTTGAAGTACCCAAGAGTCTTCGACATGTCGACCAGCTCCTGTGTCATGTAGGCTGACGTCAGATCCAGCTTTGTGAATGACTTCCCCCCCGGCTAGCATTGCATCAGGTCATCAGCCTTCGGTAACAGGTATTGATCCTGTTTCGAAACTCGATTGATCGTAACCTTGTAGTCGCCACAAATCCTGACAGTGCCATCACTTTTCAACACAGGAACAATGGGGCCAGCCCATTCGTTAAATTCGACCGGTGATCTGATCCCTTCATGCTGGAGTCTTTCGATTTCGACCTTCTCCGTCATCATGTACGGAACTGTCGGAGCTTTACGATGGATGGGTCTTGCATCCACGTGGATCTGCAACTTGGCTCTCATGAAATTGCCAATGCCTGGTTCAAACAGCGAGGAGAACTTGCTCAGCACGAGCACATGGAGTATCCTCCTCCTCCGACAACGCTTTGACCTCGTTCCAGTTCTATTTGATTTTATCTAACCAATTCCTGCCGACCAGCATTGGACCATTGCCTGGAACAATCCATAACGGTAAATCGTGAACCGCACCATCATACGACACCTTGATTACTGCACTGCCAACCACCATTGAGTTCTTTAGCATACGTACGGAACTTGGCATTGACTGCACTCAGCTTAGGCCTAACAGCTTTAGTATCCTACAGCCTGTCGGATGTCCTCTGGCTCATCACTGTGACTCGCACCAGTGTCCAATTCCATCGACACTGGCACACCATTAAGTTTTACATTAATCATTATTAGTTGGCTTCTTGTTAGGAACGAACACAATCCATACACTTCCTCCACTGGTATCTCGGATTGCATATCCGGATCCGCGCTAGACTGGTCATCATCCTCCACGTGGTGTGTCGCAGCATGTTTGCTCAGTTGCGGACATATGCGCTGGAGATGACCCACTCTCGAACAGCCTTTACAAATATACTGTTTAAACTGACAATGATGCCGATGATTTTCCCCACAATGCCAACACGGTGATATTGGATTCATTCCCGTTGGCGGATTTTGAGCAGCCACAGGTTTCGCATAAAAAGTCGTGTAGGCCCTGCCATGTGCAGCTCTGCCAAATGACAATACTAGCTTGTTTACAGTACTTGCTGAGTTCCGATTTTTCAATGATATCTGCTTTAAGCTTTTGTCCATCATGCATGACCTTACTCAAATCCAGCGTCCCCGCTGCCAGGAGCTTACGCAGGATCACCTTGTGGTTGATGCCGATTACGAAGAAGTCCCGCAGCATGACTGCCAAGCAGTTTCAAACTTACACGGTCCAGAGACGTCTTAGGTCGGCAACGAGTTCCAATACATCCTGGCCCTCAGAACGAACGTGCGTATAGAATTGATATCTAAAGATGATGCCTTCATCTGGTTTGAGATGGTCACATTCCAGTGCACACAATGTTTCATAGTTCTTGTCCGTTGGACTCAAGGGTGAGAGGAGATTCTTTATGAGTCCATAGACTTTTGGACCGCAAAACGTGAGGAGGACCGCCCAGCAGCGAACGGAGTCTGCCGCTTTCTCCATTTTGTTGGCCACGAAGTACTGCTTCAAACGGCCTACAAAGTCTGTCCAATCTTCTCCCTCCACGAATCACTCTAGAATTCCAACTGTGCTCATTTTTGCAAGCGAAGGTTCTTGTGACCTCATCGCCAAATGTTGTGTATGCAATAACTGAATACTGTAAATTCCGAACCGGTACAAACCTGGCTCTACTTTAATAGGGCCCAAAGTGATTACATTACAAGATGGCTGGCCTTTTATACTTGGGCCGCACACACGTGCGCACAGCCCAATGACCTCAGACAGTGGCGCCACCTGGTGGCTAGTAAACCCAAGCATACATACATGACAAGAACTGCTAGCATTTGGAGTTGCTGCTTTTAAATTTGGAAAGTCTGAACTTTAGATTCTACAATTTACCCAAATGCTGGTTAACATTTTTTTTTTTTTAAAAACATGGAAAATTGTTTGAGAATGAAAATTTGCATGAAGTAAAGTTGCTGTTCTTTTTTCCCCCTCTCTTCACCTGCTAAAACAGCGGTTACCTTTTATTCTTTGAAAGAAGCACGTACTTTTAGAATCATAGAACAGTACAGCACAGAAGGAGGCCTTTCAGCCCATCAAGTCTGCGCTCTTTCGAAGAGCAATCCAGTCCCACTTCCCCGCTCTTTCCCCATATCTTGCATGAAAATCGCTACTTAAATTCAAGTTGTTGTAAAGAAAATAACTATACTGCCAAGTCCCTCCTCACCACGAGTCAATAAAACCACTTTGTACATTCAGCATGCATGTTTCAACACACACCATAAATGACTCCACTAAGAACAGCAACCATTTGGTACCAAAGTGCTTCTACTGTTACTACAGTGCTATTGGCCTGTGGATTTTAAGCACAACATGGTTGATAGTCAGAACAAAAAAGAGCATAAGAATTAGGAGCAGGAATAGGCTATATGGCCCTTACAAGTCTGCTCCGCTATTCAATATCATGGCTGATCTTTTGACCTCAACTCCTCAGTCCTACCCGATTCCCCATATCCATGGATGCCCCTCAAGTCCAACAATCTATCTATCTCAGCCTTGAATATATTCAACAATTCAGCAGCCACAGCCCTTTGCGGTAGAGAATGTCAAAGATTCACACAGCCTTTTGAACGAAGAAATTCCTACTCATCAGACTTAATGGCCAACCCCTTTTCCTGAGACTATGCTCACTGGTTACTGCAGACTTCGACCACACCATCCTCCTCTAATGCCCCTCTTCCATTACCCAGCTCAGAGAGGCCCTCATTTAGTTCCACTCTTACATATCCAATCAAAGCCAGAGAATCGCCAGCAATGGCTTCTCTTCTCTTCTCTTCCCTCCCTTGTACTGTAACCTCCAAAGTCCCTCAAGGGTGGTCCACTTCTCTACTTGCTGCTGCTGAGCAACATCCAAAGACATGGGGGTCAGTACATTTGCACTACGACCCCCAGCTCTACTCCTCCACCCACATCAGGATGATTGTGGAGCATAGTCCTAGATGAGCCATAACTTCTTTCAGTTCATACTGGGTGATATGTCCTTACTATACAGTATAAATGCACACGAGGCCCATATTTGAGGTGGTCACTCTGTGACCAGTTACCTTTATTACCAAGACCTCAAGAGGCAGCCGGTGGGTGGAGCTTCCCCTTTTATACCGGAAAGTCCAAGTTAGGAGTGTCTCCCACAAGTTCATCCCCTTGTGCTCAATGGTCTCAAGATGTACAACTTAGGTCAGCTTATACATGGGTTACAATGATAGTTGAATACATGACATCACC
Source organism: Pristiophorus japonicus (assembly GCF_044704955.1). Classification (NCBI taxonomy): domain Eukaryota; kingdom Metazoa; phylum Chordata; class Chondrichthyes; family Pristiophoridae; genus Pristiophorus; species Pristiophorus japonicus. Next base: position 87,913,144 of record NC_091979.1, on the reverse strand, counting down.
TCCCCCCCCCCCCCAAAATTCTTATTGGGATCACAGGTTAAGTCTCTCTGGTGGTTTAAGCTCCCTTGTAAAGCGCCTGAGTTGGGGCTTCGGTTGTTGGCCGTGGCCTGAGTGTCTGCTGTTTGCGGTGCCTCAGGCCTCTCCGGACTGCCCACAGTGACTGGGCTCGCCTCCACTTGGTTCCGGTGTTCGGTCATCTGTGGTGGAGTAAACTCTACGTCGTGTTCTTCCTCTGCTTCTTCTATGGGGTTGCTGAAGCTCCTTTTTGTTTGAGCCATGTGCTTGTGGCAGATTTGTCCATTGGTAAGTTTTACTACCAAAACCCTATTCCCCTCTTTTGCAGGCACTGTGATTGCCAGCCATTTGGGCCCTGCAGCGTAATTAAGGACAAAAACAGGGTCATTGACATAAAGACATCGCGCCCTCGCATTCCTGTCATGGTAGTCACATTGTGACTGACGCCTGCTCGACAATTTCTTTCATAGTAGGGTGTATAAGGGATAATCTGGTTTTGAGCGTCCTTTTCTTTAGCAGCTCAGCGGGTGGAACCCGTGAGCGAGTGTGGTCGGGATCTATTGGTCAACAGGTGTGATAAGCGGCTTTGTAGGGAACCCCCTTGGATTCTGAGCATCCCCTGTTTGATTATCTGCACTGCTCGTTCCGCCTAGCCATTTGAGGCGGGCTTGAACGGTGTCGTTCTGACATGGTTGATTCCATTGCTTGCCATGAAGTCCTGGAATTCAGTGCTTGTGAAGCACGGGCCATTGTTGCTGACCAAGACATGGGCGGCGAACATTGCCCGTAGACTTTCTACCGTGGCAGAGGATGTGTTTGAATTGAGAATGTCACACTCGATCCATTTGGAGTAGGCGTCGACTACAACCAAAAACTTTTTTCCCATGAAAGGACCTGCAAATTTCACATGGATGCGTGACCATGGCTTGGCGGGCCAGGACCAGAGGCTAAGGAGGGCTTCCCTTGGTGCGTTGCCCAGCTGAGCACGTGTTGCACCTGCAAATACAAAGCTCCAGGTCTGCAGCTATCCCTGGGCCACGAAACATGTGACCTGGCAATTGCTTTCATCATGACAATGCCCGGGTGCTCATTGTGAAGTTCTCTGATAAACACCTCTCTGCTCATCTGGGGCATGACTACTCGGTTTCCCCACCGTAGGCAATCAGCCTGAATCGAGAGTTCATCCTTGCGCCTATGAAACGGTTTAAATTCCTCAGGGCATGCCTTGTACGTGGCTGCCCAGTCCCCATTCAGGACACATTTCTAAACTAAAGACAGTAGCAGGTGTTTATTCGTCCAGAGTTTAATCTGAAGGGCTGGTATAGGTGAGCCTTCGCTTTCGAAAGCTTCAATAGCCATGACCATCTCAGCATCATGCTCGGGTGCCCCTCCGTGGTAGCTAGTGGGAGCCTGCTGAGTGCATTGGCGCAGTTTTCAGTGCCCGGTCTGTGCCGAATTGTATAGTCATAGGTGGCTAACGTGAGTGCCCACCTCTGTATGCGGGCCGATGCAGTCGCATTTATGGCCTTGTTGTCGGCCAAAAAGGATGTTAGGGGTTTGTGATCTGTCTCCAGCTCAAATTTCCTGCCAAACAGGTACTGTTGCATTTTTTTTATTGCATACACACATGCTAACGCTTCCTTTTCTACCATCCCATAGCCCCTTTCTGCCTGGGACAGACTTCTGGAGACATAAGCTACCGGCTGTAACTGACCATTGGCATTCACATGCTGCAACACACACCCAACCTCATAGGACGACTCATCGCACGTTAAAACAAGTTTCTTACACAGGTCATTTAACATTAACAGTTTGTTAGAGCACAAAATTTGTTATGCTCCATCAAAAGCCCTTTGCTGGCTATCCCCCCAAACCCAATCGCATCCTTTGCGTTGGAGCACGTGTAGCGGCTCTAACAGCATGCTCAATTTGGGAAGAAAGTTACCAAAATAGTTCAGGAGCCCCAGGAACGAACGCAGCTCCTTCATGTTACGTGCTCAGTTTTGGATGCAGGAGGTCTGATCCGGTCTGCTGCTACCCTCCTCCCCAGGAATTTTACCTCTGGAGCGAAGAAAACGCACTTCGTCTTTTTCAGTCGCAGCCCTAGCCGGTCCAGTCTGCATAGCACCTCCTCCAGGTTGTGGAGGTGTTCTTCAGTATCGCAAGCCGCGATAAAGATGTCCTCTTGAAAAACCATCATCCTTGGAATCGACTTGAGGCGGCTTTCAATATTTCGCTGAAAAATCGCGGCGGCCGAACGAATCCCGAACGGACATCTGTTGTACTCAAACAATCCCTTGTGTGTCGTGGTAGTAGTCAGCTTCTTCGACTCACTCGCCAGCTCCTGGGTCATGTAAGCTGAGGTCAGGTCCAATTTTGAAAAAAGTTTGCCACCGGATAGCGTCGCAAAGAGGTCCTCCGCTCTCGGTAGCGGGTACTGGTCTTGGAGTGACACCCGATTGATGGTGACCTTGTAATCGCCACATATCCTGACCAACCCAGCCGCCTTGAGCACCGGCACGATCAGGCTTGCCCAGTCACTGAATTCGACTGGCGAGATGATGCCTTCCCTCGGCAGACGGTCCAATTCGCATTCTATCTTTTCCCGCATCACGTACGGCACCGCTCTGGCCTTGTGGTGTACGGGTTTATATGAATCACTACCTTGGCCATGAAAGTGCCGATGTCGGGTTGAAATAATGAGTCAAATTAGTCCAGGACCCGTGAGCATGTTACTCGCTCCACAGAGGAAATTGCATTGACATCGCCCCATTTCCAGTTCATGACAGCAAGCCAACTCCTTCCCCAGTAGTGTGGGACCGTCCCCCGGGACAATCCAGGAGTGGCAACCTGTACTCCGAATCACGGGTCACGACTACCGTGGCGCTGCCGAGCACCGGAATGATCTCCTTTGTATATGTCCGTAGCTGTGCGTCAAATCGGCAATAAGTTTGGCCACCTGGCCTTGGATACCCACAACCTTTCGAACTGTTTGATAATCATCAAGGACTGGCTGGCCCCCGTGTCTAGCTCCATTAATACTGGGATGCCATTGAGGAGCACTTTCATCATTATCGATGGCGTCCTGGAAAATGAACTGTATGTGTGCTCCACATGAAGTCGCTGAACTTCAGCTTCCAGCAATTTACCCCAGTATTCATTTGGTCTTGTAGGGCTCACATTGGGCCTGTCCTCCTCGCCCATCAACCTGGCTGCAAGCTTTCTGCACATACGCGCCAAGTGACCGCCGATGTTGCAGTTTCTGCAGGTGTATCGCTGACACCTGCAAGCTCTGGCTGGGTGTTTGCCTCCACATCTCTAGCGTGAGCTGGAGGCCCTGTTGTTGGAAACAAAAGGTCCATTACTAGTCGATTGTCTCTGACGGTCTCTGTAACTGTCCTTAAGCGCACCATTAACAGGTGTTGATGGCCCCATTATTGGCCGCATTGTCCATTGCGATGGCATGAATCGCCGTTCAGCTAGCCATTGTCTCTGTTGAATTCCCCCTTTCGGTTCGACTACATGCTGGGGCATGTCCGATTACCCTTGACTGCCGAGAGAACTGTGTGCTGCGTTAACAATGTTGACTCCCTGGTTGTTTGCCGCATTTGAGCCAAGATTTTTGTCATACATCATTCTGGTCTCTTCCTCCCCTGAGATAAATGTCTGGGCTAACAGAGCTGCCACTTCCAAGGGCAAGTCTCTGATCACAATCAGTTTCCTGAAAACCCCAGTGTGCCCAACGCCCTCAATAAAAAGGTCTCGCAGCATCTCCGCTCTGCATGCATCTGGGAACTTACATCGGCTCACCAGTCGCCAGAGATCTGCCACGAAGTCAGGAATGCTTTGCCCTTCTCGCCGCCGGTGTGTGTAAAACCGGTTTATCGTCATATGCATGCTGATCGCCAGTTTAAGGTGTTCCCCAATCAACTTACTGAGCTCTTCAAACATCTTGTCTGCCGGCTTCTCTGGCGCTAGGTGGTCCTTCATCAGGGAGTACGTTCTGGATCCACAAACCATCAGATGAGCCCTGCATTTGTCAGCCGAATCCTGTCCCAACCATTCCTTAGTGACAAAACTTTGCTGTAATCTCTCAATAAAGTCGTCCCAATCATCACCAACACAGTACCTCTCTTCTGTGCTGCTCGTGACTATGCTTGCGTGGTTTCAATCCCAGTTTCTCGTCACCAATGATATATCCTTACTGTACAGTATAAATGCACACGAGGCCCATACTTGAGAGAAGGTCACTCGGTGACCAGTTACCTTTATTACCAAGACCTCAAGTGATGAAGATGGGTGGAGCTTCTCCTTTTTTACCTGAAAGTCCAGGTTCGCAGTGTCTCCCACAAGTTCACCCCCTTGTGGTCAATGTTCTCAAGATGTACAACTTAGGTCAGCTTATACATGGGTTACAATGATAGTTGAATACATGACACTGGGAAGATTGAAGCTGTCATTCAGTCCCACACCAAAAATTCATGCATCTTTTGCATCGGTTCTATCCAACTCCCCAACTACCATCTCCGGTTGAACAAGACTGAGACAACTTTGGCATCCCATCTTACCCAATATCCTCTGCATCACAAAAGTCTCTAATGTCCACCTCCATAACACAGCCATCGTTCACAGATCTGCTGCCAAAACCCTCAACCATGTCGATCAACAAACTCTACTATTCTAATGCTCTAGTGATCCGCTTCCCATAAACTTTAGCTCATTCAAAACTTTGATGCCCATATCATACGTTCATTGAAATATAGAAATCTACAGCACAGGAGGCCATTTCGGCCCATTATGTCCACGCCAGCCAACAAAGAGCCACAAGTCCCTCGGTCAGCAGCCCTCAAGGTTACATATAAACCTATGACCAATGAACAATGGCGGAGAGGTGGTGAGGTAAAGAGCAACGAGCCCAACCAGTCCGCCCCACACAAATGTGACACCCCTTACACTGAAACATTGTACACTCCACCCCAACCGGAGCCACGTGATCTTCTGGGAGAGGCAAAAACCAGATTAAAAACCCAGGCCAATTGGGGAAAGGAAATCTAGGAAAATTCTTCTCCGACCCATCCTGGTGATCGAAACTAGACCAGATCATCACCCTGGCTCACACTACTGTACCTTACCATGCTATACATGACTGTAACTAGAGATGACCTGTAACTACAAGCTTACCACCAGGGGTGCACTTGCAGAAGACACTGGATATACCTGTTCCACACAGGTATATAAAGACAGGTCTCAGGCAAGTGTGCCATTCGAGAGCTGTGTAATAAAGGTGCAGGTCCTGAGTGACCTTGACTTCAGCACATGCCTCGTGAGAGTCTGTACTGCAGGGACAGGACTTTACAGTGGCGACGAGTTACGGCATTACAGAATCCACAGAATGGCGACCAACGGCTCAGATGAAAAATACAATGCTGGAGATAATTGGGAGGACTTTATAGAATGGTTACAAAGCTTTGCTGGAGCCTAAGACTGGTTAGGCGACGACAAGGCAGACAAGAGAAGAGCCCATCTCTTGACCAGCTGTGGCTCGAAAACATACGCCTTAATGAAGGACCTGCTGGCACCCAAGAAACCAGCAAGCAAGTTGTTTGAAGAGTTGAGCACACTGGTAAGAGACCACCTGAAGCCAGCAAGCAGCCTACACATGGCCAAACACAGGTTCTACAACTACAGACGGTGTGTGGGCCAGAGCATACCCGACTTCGTGGCTGAACTTCGGAGGTTGGCTAGTTTGAGAGTTCTCCGATGAACTAAGGAGAGAAGTACTGAGAGACTTTTTTTATTGAAGGAATAGGCCACGCAGCCATATTCTGAAAGCTCATAGAAACCAAGAACTTGACCCTAGAGGCAGCAGCACTGGTTGCACAGACATTCTTGGCAGGAGAAGAAACGACGAGGTTGATCTACACTGCGGGTACAACTGAGGAAACATTGGAACAAGGGGTTCACAGCGTGACACAAGCTGCTACCCCTACACAAAGGCAGGAGAGCAGGCCCTCAACAGCAAGCAGTGGCGCCAGAAGCCATGAATGGCAATTCACACCTCATCAACCCACAATGCGAGCAATCAACTACAAACTGAGAGAAGCTCAAGAGAGATCAGCCAGACGCAGCTCATCCTTTGAAACAATGGAAGCGGTCTGTACTGGAGATGTGGGGGAAGGCACCCATCAAGGGGGTGTCGATTTCAGCATGCCGTTTGCAGAAACTGCAACTATACAGGACATCTGGCCCGCATGTGCAGAAAAACGGCAGCTCGGCTGGTATACGAATCAGAGGGGTCAGAAAGTGGACCAGAAGACGGTGGGGACAGTACCCGGGACACCGAGGTGCAGCGGGTCAACACGATCAATGGCCACTGCTCTTACAAGACGCCTCCAAATAATGATGAGGGTCCTACTCAATGGGATACCAGTCAACATGGAGCTGGATACGGGAGTGAGTCAATCTCTCATGAGCGCTCAACAATTTGAACAGCTGTGGCCACACAAAAAAGAGACAGGCCAAAACTCTAGGGTCGACATTAAACTAAGGACCTATACCAAAGAAATCATCCCAGTCCTTGGCAGCGCCATGCTCTCAGTCACACACAAAGGGACAGTGAACCGACTTCCCCTGTGGATTGTCCCCGGAGATCTCCCAGCACTGCTGGGGAGAAGCTGGCTGGCAAAACCAAACTGGAAATGGGATGATGTTCACGCCATGTCGTCAGAGGAACGGACCTCCTGCTCAACAGTTCTAAGTCGATTTGAACATCTCTTTCAGCCAGGTGTGGGCACCTTCAAAGGGGCTAAAGTCAAAATCTACATCACACAGGATGCTAGACCTGTATCACAAGGCTAGAGCTGTGCCCTATGTGATGAGGCAAAAGATTGAACATGAACTGGACAGACTTCTGCGGGAAGGCATTCTCTCACCCGTGGAATTTAGCGACTGGGCAAGTCCCATCGTCCCAGTCATGAAGCCTGATGGATCCGTACGAATCTGTGGGGACTACAAATCTACCATAAACAGAGTCTCCCTACAGGACCAATACCGCTGTCCAGAGCGGAGGACCTATTTGCCACATTGGCTGGAGGAAAACTTCTCAAAACTAGATCTCACATCTGCATATATGACACATGAACTGACCGAAGAGTCTAAGCTACTCACCACCATCAACACACATCGAGGCCTTTTCATGTACAATTGATGCCCATTCGGCATCAGGTCGGCAGCTGCTATATTCCAGCACAACATGGAGAGTCTGCTCAAGTCCATCCTGGGGACGGTTGTATTTCAAGACGACATACTTATCATGGGCAGGGATACCGACTCCCATCTCCGCAATTTGGAGGAATTACTAAAGCGGTTGGATCGGGTAGGCCTACGAGTCAAGAAATCCAAGTGCCATGTTTCTCGCGCCCGAGGTTGAATTTTTGGGCAGAAGGATTGCCACTGATGGAATCCGCCCAACAGAGTCCAAAACAGAAGCAATTCGCCTGGCACCCAAGCCCCAGAATGTCTCGGAACTGCGTGCTTTTCTCGGGCTACTCAATTACTTTGGGAACTTTATGCAGAAATCAAGCATGCTGCTGGAGCCTCTCCACGTGCTACTCAGGAAGGGGTGCGATTGGTTTTGGGGGGACGCCCAGGACCCACCTTCAATAAGGCATGCAACCTTCTGTGTTCCAACAGTGTTTTGGCTTTCTTTGATCCAGGTAAAAAACTAGTTCTTACATGCGATGCGTCAGCGCACGGGGTCGGGTGCGTTTTACAACATGTCGATGGTGTGGGAAAATTACAACCCATAGCTTATGCCACCAGGTCACTTTCACGGGCGGAGTACGGGTACGGAATGGTGGAGAAGGAGGCGCTCGCGTGCGTGTACGGTGTCAAAAAGATACACCAATACCTTTTCGGGGCCAAGTTCGCGTGAGAAACAGACCACAAGCCCCTCACCTCCCTACTATCCGAGAGCAAGGCAATAAAAAGCAACGCCTCGGCGCACATTCAACGGTGGGCACTCATGCTGGCGTCTTACGAATACACCATAAGGCACAGACAACTGTGCCGACGCGCTTAGCAGGCTACCCCTGGTGACCAGAGGGGTCTGACGAACAGGACTGAGAGATAGTCATGGCAATCAATGCTTTTGAGTCCACAGGTTCGCCCATGACGGCTCGCCAAATCAGAGCCTGGACGACCAGCGACCCCACTTTATCCTTAGTAAAAAGGTGGGTCTTAACCAGTGACTGGGCAGAGGCTCGCGATGCCTGCCCCGAGGAGATCAAATCTTTCCATCGGCGCATGCATGAGCTGTCCCGACAAGCAGACTGCCTGATGTAGGGCAGCCGAGTAATTATGCCTCTGTGAGGCAGAGAGGCATTTGTCCGGGAGCTCCACCACGAGCACCCGGGAATCGTTCTCATGAAGGCCATCGCCAGATCCCAGTCTGGTGGCCTGGCATTGACACGGACTTGGAGTTCTGCGTCCGACGGTGCACCATTTGTGCCCAACTCAGTAATGCCTCCCGGGAGGCCCCCCCCCCCCCCCGCCCAAACCGTGGTCGCGGGTGCACGTCGACTATGCGGGCCCATTCATGGGCAAAATGTTCCTCGTAGTTGTGGATGCATTTTCAAAGTGGATCGAATGCACCATTTTAAACTCGAGCACCACCTCCACCACTGTGGAGAGCCTTGGAACTATGTTGGCAACGCACGGAATTCCTGACATATTGGTCAGTGATAATGGTCCGTGCTTCACCCGTGCAGAATTCCAAGATTTCATAAGTGACCATGGCATAAACCATGTTAAGACGGCACCATTCAAGCCGGCCTCCAATGGCCAGGCGGAGAGAGCAGTGCAAATCATTAAAGAACCATATGTTCAAAATCCAAGGTCCCACGCTGCAGGGCCGCCTGTCGCGACTGCTGCTGGCATACAGACCTCGTCCACATTGATTGACTGGAGTCCCCCCCCCCACGCAACTATTGATGAAACGGACCTTAAAAACAAGGCTCTCATTCATCCTCCCAGACATGCACGAAATCATTGAGGCAAAGCGCCGCAAGCTGAGTACCATGACCGAAATTCGAGGGGGAGGTGGAATGAGATAGGGAACAAAGTGTTTGTGCTAAACTACGGCAGGGGTCCCAAATGGCTTGCAGGGACAGAACAGGAAAGGAAGGAAACAAGCTACTGGTAGTACAAATGTACAATGGCCAAACCTGCCGGAGGCATGTAGACAAAGTCAAAAGTAGATTCACCAACACTGCTGAACCAGAGGCAGACTACAATGTGGAACTCACACTACACCTGGTGGATAGACAGAGGGAACAACCTGAGGAAAGGGCAATCCCAACAGACAGCCCAGGCGAGATACCAGCAATCACACCAAAACAACAACAGGCACCAAGGCAAACAACTGAACCACAACTAAGACGCTCCACGCGAGAGCGTAGACCACCTGAGAGACTGAACCTATAAAGACAATAAGACCTTAGGGGAGGATGATGTCATGTATCTCACACTACTGTACATAACTATCTTACCATGCTATACATGACTGTAACCTGATATGACCTGTAACCACAAGCTTACCTTAATACCAGGGGTGCACTTGCAGGAGACATTGGATATACCTGTTCCACACAGGTATATAAGGACAGATCTCAGGCAGGTGTGCCATTCGAGAGCTGTGTAATAAAGGTGCAGGTCCTGAGTGACCTTGACTTCAGCATGTGCCTCGAGAGAGTCTGTACTGCAGGGACAGGACGTTACACTGGCCATATTCAATTCCCTGCAATACTTACCATCGTATCTGCACCAGCCAACAAGAGGGCATCCAGTCTAATCCCAATTACCAGCTGTTAGTCCGTAACTCTGCAGGTTACGGCACTTCAAGTGCCCATCCAAGCACCTTTTAAATGTGGTGAGGGTTTCTGCATCCACCACCCTTCCAGGCAGTGAGATCCACACCCCCACAACCCTCTGCATGAAGAACCTCCCCTCAAATCCCTCTGAATCTTCCACTAACTGCCTTAAAACTATGCCCCCTCATTAAACCACTCCACCAATGGAAATCGGCCCTTGCTATCCACTATATCGAGGCCCTTCAAAATTGTGTACACCTCAGTGAGGTCTTCTCTCAACCTCTTTTGTTCCAATGAGAACAAACTCCGCCTAACCAACCTGTCCTCATAACTAAGATTCTCCATTCCAGGCAGCATCGTAGTAAATCTCCTCTGCACCCTCTCTAGTGCAATCACGTCTTTCCTATAATACGGCGACTAGAACTGCACGCAATACTCCAGCTGTCGCCGAATCAAAGTATTATACAATTTAAGCATAACCTCCCTGCTATTGTATTCTATGCCTCGGCCAATAAAGGCAAGCATTCCATATGCCTTCTTAACCACTTTATCCACCTGGCCTGCTACTTTCAGGGATCTGTGGACAAGCACTCCAAGGCCCCTTTGTTCATCTACACTATTAAGTGGCCTACCACTTAATGTTTATACCCTTTCCTTATTAGACCTCTCAAAGTGCATTACCTCACACTTCTCCAAATTAAATTCCATTTGCCACTGCTCTGCCCATCTGACCAATAGATTGATATCCTCCTGCAGCCCATGACTTTCCTCTTCATTATCAACCACACAGCCAATTTTAGTGCCATCTGCAAACTTCTTAATCATACTCCCTATATTCAAATCTAAAATCATTGATATATACCACAAAAAGCAAGGAACCCAGTCCTGAACCCTGCAGAACCCCACTGGAAACATCCTTCTAATCACAAAAACACCAACCATTACCCTTTGCTTTCTTCCTCAAAGCCAATTTTGGATCCATGGGCTCATGGGCTTTAACCTTCGTGACCAGTCTACCATGTGAGATCTCATCAAAAGCTTTGCTAAAGTCCATATACACTACATTGTATGCACTACCCTCATCAACCCTCTTGGTTACCTCCTCAAAAAAATTCAATCAGGTTAGTCAAATACAATCTTCCCTTAAAAAATCCGTGCTGACTGTCCCTAATTAAGCTTGCCTTTCCAAATGTAGATTTATCCTGTCTTTCAAGACTTTTTCCAATAATTTTCCCACCACTGACCGGCCTGTATTGACTTGGCATATCCCTTTCTCCCTTTTTAAACAATGGTACTAGATTAGCAGTCCTCCAATCCTCCGGCACTATGCCCAGATCCAAAGAGGACTGGAAAATGATGGTCAAGGTCTCTGCTATTTCCTCTTTTACTTCACTCAACAGCCTGGGATGCATTTCATCCGGGCTTGGGGACTTATCTACTTTCAAAGCTGCTAAACCCCTTAATACCACCTCTCACTATATTTATTTCATTCAGAATTTAAATCATCATCATAGGCAGTCCCTCGAAACGAGGATGACTTGCTCCCACACCGAAAAGGGGCAAGTTCACAAGTGTTTCAATGAAGGACGTAATATTCTAGATCCCGAGCTACAGGAAGGGTGGAAGATGCCCGTGCGTGGATTTTTTTTTTTTTTTAAAAACATGTGGTTGCCGTTGCACTCCAGTCCGACTTCCCATAACCCTTTATTCCCTTATCACTCAAAAATTTGTTCGGCTTCCACCGCCCCACCCCCCCACAGGCTTCTTTTGAAGCTGAGCCCCGAGACAGTGTCCGGGCGAGGGAACGATCCTGACGGTCGACGCTCTGACCCTCGAGCCCAGTGAGAAGTTCGGTGATAGGGTGGTGCTTTGAAAAAAAAAATCAAAAATTGAAGAATTGCATTCAACTTCCATTTTCTCCCTTTTGACTTTGACAATTAAGATTTATGATCCATATTCTTTGCCTTCTTGACTCCCTCCAATACTTTGGCTAAAAACAATGGCGTCTTTCTGCCCTGATTTTGTAATGTGCGCTGCTTTTCCTCAAGTGTCCAGAAGGCTTTCTGGGAGTGGTCACATACACAATCCTCGGAAAAATGTAATTTGGCCAAACTTGCTTAAATGTGAAACACATCAGGTTAAGCCCCCTATGGAGCAAAAAACCATAACCTAAAAAAAAATCATACCGAACTGAATTACACTGGCACAGAAACTTTGAGATTTTTATTTACTCCAAAACAAACTGCATGACAAAAAAACGGCGCAGATAATTGGGGAAAATTGAGCCCATATATCACTGAGTTTTACTTGTCTCTACTTTATAACAAGAGTGAACTTATGACCCGGCACATACCGCACAGTTTGAATATTAAAGATCGACCCAGTATTACATAATTCAAGGCTCACTGTGGTCTGATACTTACTGGAAGTGAAATAGCACAAAAGAAACTAAATGGAACAAAAGAAACAAATCATGTGTCATTGGATAACCCAAGATTCTATTTACTGCAGCAAGGAAAGTTTGTTCAATTATTAGTGCTATGGGCAGAGCCCAGTTTGCAAACAGATTTTCAACCCATTTCATGAGAAGCCACAGCAGCAGGCCTCATTTTAATTTAGTAATTATCCAATTTAAAAAAAACTGAAGAGTCTCTTCAGAAGTATGGGGTGGTAATAAGCTAAAACATGATTAAATCAATCCTAGTAGTACACCTGTATGTTTCCATCTTGGCAGCACTTAAATCCGGATAAAATGCAGGTTAGCCTCTGCATCTCGCACTGAACAACAATCACGTAACCAGAACATGCTAAGAGAATGTTTAGCTGAATTGTGACTGTTATATATGTATACTTGTATTTACTCTGAAAAACCACCAGAGGGCTCATCCCCTGGAGTCCCAAGATCCCTTGGGAGCACAGGTATTTAAGGAGGCTTCACAGGTTGTAGAGGCATTCTGGAGACCTGCAATAAAAGACGAATGTCACACCTTACTTTGAGCTCAGTCTGACTTTCTTTCTCCATACATAACAGTGACTAATTACAAAAGCAGATCAACATTTTTGCCACTGAAATTTGAATCTCCAAAATAAGTTACATGTCACAATAAAGGCAGACATTTGTTAATAAGACAATTCAAAAATAACCCAAGGCAAAGTCTCAAATTGCACTTTAAGGCTTCCATTGAAAGAAAATAGTCTAGTGACCACACCCATTCAGTACAACAGCTGGAAAAAATTGTTTTTATCCTTTAGAATAATCCCCAATTATAGGATTATACAGAACATGCAGACAAGTAGATGCTTTAAATTATAGCTAACACATGTATATAATACAAGCAGCCAAATAGTATTTTTTTTTAAATTGCTGCTTTTAATTGCCTAATGGCTCAGCTGATCAATTAATAGTTAAACATATAGATTGAGAAATTCTCTGACACAATCCTCAATGAGTTAACTAATGCCAACCAGGGCAGTGGTGGGGATGCTTCAGTTGACTTTACTGACAACTAATTAGGGAGGGAAAAATTAGGCAAGGTCCACAATCTTGATTATCCCCATTACTCTAAATTTAATAGGGTCAGTTACAACTGCAATACACAAACCAGTTTCAAAGTTTAAAATTTTATGTATTTCAAATTTTAATTTTCTGATTAGAAAAGTATTTGAAACCGAGGCGATTTTCAGCTTCCATCCAACACATGTATGTAGTGGACAGAGTGGTCACATTGCCTGCCCAGTGCCAGGTTCCTGGGGCTACAGGCCATCAATTTGAAAAACATCCATTGGCCCCTATTTGCTTTTTCCCTTCGCTATCACTTTATCCAAACAGAAAATCCATATGTAAAACATTCACCACATTCCCTTCATCAATACCCTGATGATTTCAGAAATGCTTTAATTAAATTAGCAAAACATGTTCACCTTTGTATAAACTCATTCCAGTTGTTCCTAATTAGTGCATGCGTTAAGTATTCAGTTTGAACATGTCTTTATCTAGGGACCCAAAAATCCATGGGGTTGTTTGTGTTACAGTAATGCTGATTGGGCACTCCCTCAATACTGCACTGGAGATCAGGTGCTCAAATCCAGGTATACGGTTTGAACTCCATGGCATAGTTAGAGTTGACTGACAAGACACCTAGAGAAAACACCAGGAAAGGCATTAGAAAAACACATCTAGGCACCCAGGGTAATTGTAAGTAGTAGATTTGAACAGTTTTTGAAAAATTATGCTGTTGTACTTTGAAATTGGCTGAGATGGATTGGCGAATGATACTTAAGGGGTTGACTGTGGATGGGCAATGGCAGACATTTAGAGACCGCATGGATGAACTACAACAATTGTACATTCCTGTCTGGCATAGAAATAAAAAAGGGAAGGTGGCTCAACCGTGGCTATCAAGGGAAATCAGGGATAGTATTAAAGCCAAGGAAGTGGCATACAAATTGGCCAGAAATAGCAGCGAACCTGGGGACTGGGAGAAATTTAGAACTCAGCAGAGGAGGACAAAGGGTTTGATTAGGGCAGGGAAAATGGAGTATGAGAAGAAGCTTGCAGGGAACATTAAGACGGATTGCAAAACTTTCTATAGATATGTAAAGAAAAAAAGGTTAGTAAAGACAAATGTAGGTCCCCTGCAGTCAGAATCAGGGGAAGTCATAACGGGGAACAAAGAAATGGCGGACCAATTGAACAAGTACTTTGGTTCGGTATTCACGAAGGAGGACACGAACAACCTTCCGGTTATAAAAGGGGTCGGGGGGTCTAGTAAGGAGGAGGAACTGAGGGAAATCCTTATTAGCCGGGAAATTGTGTTGGGGAAATTGATGGGATTGAAGGCCGATAAATCCCCAGGGCCTGATGGACTGCATCCCAGAGTACTTAAGGAGGTGGCCTTGGAAATAGTGGATGCGTTGACAGTCATTTTCCAACATTCCATTGACTCTGGATCAGTTCCTATGGAGTGGAGGGTAGCCAATGTAACCCCACTTTTTAAAAAAGGAGGGAGAGAGAAAACAGGGAATTATAGACCTGTCAGCCTGACATCGGTAGTGGGTAAAATGATGGAATCAATTATTAAGGATGTCATAGCAGTGCATTTGGAAAGAGGTGACATGATAGGTCCAAGTCAGCATGGATTTGTGAAAGGGAAATCATGCTTGACAAATCTTCTGGAATTTTTTGAGCATGTTTCCAGTAGAGTGGATAAGGGAGAACCAGTTGATGTGGTATATTTGGACTTTCAGAAGGCGTTCGACAAGGTCCCACACAAGAGATTGATGTGCAAAGTTAGAGCACATGGGATTGGGGGTAGTGTACTGACATGGATTGAGAACTGGTTGTCAGACAGGAAGCAAAGAGTAGGAGTAAATGGGTACTTTTCAGAATGGCAGGCAGTGACTAGTGGGGTACCGCAAGGTTCTGTGCTGGGGCCCCAGCTGTTTACACTGTACATTAATGATTTAGATGAGGGGATTAAATGTAGTATCTCCAAATTTGCGGATGACACTAAGTTGGGTGGCAGTGTGAGCTGCGAGGAGGATGCTGTGAGGCTGCAGAGTGACTTGGATAGGTTAGGTGAGTGGGCAAATGCATGGCAGATGAAGTATAATGTGGATAAATGTGAGGTTATCCACTTTGGTGGTAAAAACAGAGAGACAGACTATTATCTGAATGGTGACAGATTAGGAAAAGGGGAGGTGCAAAGAGACCTGGGTGTCATGGTACATCAGTCATTGAAGGTTGGCATGCAGGTGCAGCAGGCGGTTAAGAAAGCAAATGGCATGTTGGCCTTCATAGCAAGGGGATTTGAGTACAGGGGCAGGGAGGTGTTGCTACAGTTGTACAGGGCATTGGTGAGGCCACACCTGGAGTATTGTGTACAGTTTTGGTCTCCTAACCTGAGGAAGGACATTCTTGCTATTGAGGGAGTGCAGCGAAGGTTCACCAGACTGATTCCCGGGATGGCGGGACTGACCTATCAAGAAAGACTGGATCAACTGGGCTTGTATTCACTGGAGTTCAGAAGAATGAGAGGGGACCTCATAGAAACATATAAAATTCTGACGGGGTTAGACAGGTTAGATGCAGGAAGAATGTTCCCAATGTTGGGGAAGTCCAGAACCAGGGGTCACAGTCTAAGGATAAGGGGTAAGCCATTTAGGACCGAGATGCGGAGGAACTTCTTCACCCAGAGAGTGGTGAACCTGTGGAATTCTCCACCACAGAAAGTTGTTGAGGCCAATTCACTAAATATATTCAAAAAGGAGTTAGATGAGGTCCTTACTGCTAGGGGGATCAAGGGGTATGGCGAGAAAGCAGGAATGGGGTACTGAAGTTGAATGTTCAGCCATGAACTCATTGAATGGCGGTGCAGGCTAGAAGGGCCGAATGGCCTACTCCTGCACCTATTTTCTATGTTTCTATGTTTCTATGAATTAGTTTGTGTTTAATGAGTATGAGGTATCACAAGTACTAACAGCACAGAAACATGCCATTCAGCACATGCCGGTGTTTATGTTCCACATGAGCCTCCCACTCTACTTCATCTAACCCCATCAACACATCCTTCAATTTCTTTCCCTCTCGCGTGTTTATCGAGCTTCCCCTTAAATGCATCTATGCTGCTTACCGCAACAACTTGTGGTAGCGAGTTCCACATTAGGTAAAGACATTTTTCCTGAATTTCCAATTGGATTTATTGGTGACTATCTTATATTTATGACCGCTAGTTATGGTCTCCCCTGCAAGTGGAAACATCCAAGTCTACATCAAACCCTTTTGTAATTTTAAAGCCTCCATCAGGTCACATCTCGTTTCTTTTCTAAATAAATGAGACCCAACCTAATCAATCTTTCCTGAGAGGTATAACCTCTCAATTCTGGCATAATTCCAGTGCATCTACAATCATTATATGGAGACCAGAAATGTTCACGGTACTCCAAGTATGGTCTAACTAAGGTTCTATACAAGTTGAACATAAATTCTGCTTTTCCATTATATCCCTCTCAAAATGAACCCCAGTGCTTTGTTTGCTTTTAAAAAAATGGCCTTATTAACCTGCATCCCTATTTAGCAATTTGTGTTTCTGTATCCTCAGATCCCTCTGCTCTTCTACCCCATTTTTACATCTATTTTCCAAGGAGTATGTGACCTCTTCATTCTTCCTACCAAAATGTACCACCTCACATTTACCCATACTGAAGTTCACCAAGCACCACGAGAGCACGAGAGCAGGCAGAGCGACAAAGGGAGTGAGGAAGCCAGAGCAGCAGGACACCAAGCAGAGCAGGGCTAAAGGGCACGGGACTGTTATGTATGCAAGGTTCAAACTGTTGAACTAAACAAGGTACAACCTTGGCTCTGCTTTCTTTTAGGCCCAAAGTGCCTGACTCTCAAAATGGCTGGCCTTTTATACCTGAGCAGCACCAGGTGCATGCTGCTCAGTGGCCTCCAACAATGACGCCATCTGGTGGTACAAACAGAATGCACATACATGACAATAATCCCCCCCCCCCCCCTCAGATCTTATCTCAGTCTTTCACAGGTTGAGACGGTCTGGTGCTTTGCGCTCCCGGGTCGACCGTCTCACCCAAGGCTGGAATTGGACTGAGTGTACGAGTCTGTTGTGGCTGATGGCTGGATGACTGACTTGCTGGGGGCGGTAGTGGCCATGTCTGGAATGCAAGTTCATTTTTACTGAACGGGTCCATGATGGTAATTCCAGGTTCACTGATGACTTGAGAGTCCTCTGAAGACTGCTGGTAGGTTGGTTGGTAGTCGATGGTTTCTTCGTCCGACTGTTCTGGCTCATCTGTGAGCGATCCATGTGTTTCCTGCAAGTTTGCCCATTCTTGAGCTTAATAACGAATATTCTGTTGCCCTCCTTGGCCATGACCGTACCAGAGATCCATTTGGGATCCTGACCACAGTTCAACACATATACAGGATTAACAGAAATCTCACGTGACACAGTTGCATGATCATGGTACCCTTGTTGACTTTATCTTCTGTATTCAGCATGATTATTTAAATCTGGGTGTACCGGAGATAGCTTGGTCTCAAGACCTCTTTTCATCATGAGTTCAGCACGTGAGGCCCCCCCCCCCCACCACCCCACCCCCCCGAGTGTGTGGGGACTTGTCCTGTAACTCAGCAGTATGGAGGACAAGCGGGTCTGCAGTGACGATTGCGTTACTCTCCTCATGCTTTGCTTGATAATTTGTACTGCACGTTCAGCTTGCCCGTTGGACACAGACTTGAACGGTGCTGACCTTACATGTTTTATGCCATTAAATTTCACAAGCTCCCAAAACTCCTGACTGGTGAAGCACGACCCATTGTCGCTCACCACTATGTCAGGCAGACCATGTGTTGCGAACATGACATTGAGATTCTCTATGGTTGCTATGGACGTGCTGGACGACATGATTATGCATTCTATCCACTTCGAATAAGCATCCACCACTAAAAACATTTTGCCCAGGAAGGGACCTGCAAAATCTACATGGATCCTGGACCAAGGTTTGGATAGCCACGACCACAGACTCAGCGGCGATGCTTTGCTGAGCTGCATGCAAGTGTGCACTGATGCACACATGCTTCCACAGCTCAATCAATTCCTGGCCACCATGCATGGGACCTGGCGATGGCCTTCATCATCACTATATCTGGATGAGTGCTGTGTAACTCACGCACAAACTTCTCTCTCCCTTTCTTGGGCATTACAATGCGATTGCCCCACAATATGCAATCTGCTTGAATAAACAATTCATCCTTGCGACGAATGTACGGTTTGGCCTCCTTGCACATTTGCTGAGGTATGGCAGACCAATCCGCTGAGAGGATGCAACCCTTCACCACCGATAAAATCAGGTCCTGGCTGGTCCGGTTCTTAACTTGTTCAGCTGTGACAGGGGTTCCTTCACTCTCAAAAGCATCCATGATTAACATTAGATCCGCTGGTTGTGGCATTTCCATCTCTGGTGTGGGCAACGGCAACCGGCTCAAAGCATCAGCACAATTCTCTGCCAGGTCTGTGGCAAATTACATAATCATAGGTAGATAATGTCAGCGCCCACCTTTGGATGCGGGATGAAGCGTTGGTATTGATACCTTTGCTCTCGGGAAAAAAATGAAATGAGTGGCTTGTGATCGGTCTCTAATTCGAACCTCAGACCGCACAGGTATTGATGCATCTTTTTAACACTATACACACGCGCTAAAGCTTCTGTTTTTAACCATGCTGTAGGCTCTTTCCGCTTTATAAAAACTTTTGGATGCATACGCGACAGGATGAAGTTTCCCTGACTTCGAGCGTTTCAGTCCAAGTCCCACTCTATCCAACGCAGTAGAACCTCTTCCAGGTTGTCCAGATGTTCCTCGGAGTCACGACCAGTGATGAGGATGTTATCTTGGAACACGATGATTCTGGGAACAGACTTCAGTAGACTTTCCATATTCCTCTGGAATATTGCTGCAGCCGAGCGAATTCCAAAAGGTCACCTGTGGTAAATAAATAGTCCTTTGTGCGTGTTAATGCACGCAAATCTCTTCGATGTCTCGACCAACTCCTGTGTCATATAGGCCAAGGTCAAGTCCAGTTTTGTGAACGACTTCTCTCCAGCTAGAGTCGCAAACAAGTCATCAGCCTTTGTTAACGGGTATTGATCTTGTTTCGAAACCCTGTTGATCATAGCCTTGTAGTCTCCACAGATTATGACTGTGCCATCACTTTTCGGCACAGCAACAATGGGGCTGGCCCATTCATTAAATTTGACCGGTGATATGATCTCTTCACGCTGGAGTCTGTCCAGTTCAATTTTGATCTATTATATACGGCACTGCCCGAGCTTTATGATGGACGGGTCTTGCACCTGAGTCTATGTGGATCTGCATCTTGAAGTTGCCGATACCCGGTTCGAACAGCGAGAGGAACTTGCTCAATACTTGGGCACATGTATCTTCCTCCGACGACAATGCCTTTGTGTCATTCCTGCCAAGCAGCGTTGGGCCATTGCCTGGAACAATCCACAGTGGTAACTCGTGAAACACACCGTTATGACACATTAACTTGTGCACTGCCAATCACCATCAGTTCTTGGTGTACGGACACAGCTTGCTGTTAACAGGGCTCAGCCTGGGCCTCAGTATCCCACAACTTATCAAATGCCCTCTCGTTCATGATCGATTGACTCACCCCCGTGTGCAGTTCCATTGATACCGGTATCCCGTTAAACTGCAGGTTAATCAAAATTGGTTTACTCTTGGTTATGAAAGAGTACAGTCCATACACTTCCTCTTCTGGCATCTCGGATTGCGTATCCGCATCCGCGCTAGTCTGACTCTCATCCTCCACGTGGTGTGTCGCAGCTCACTTGCTCATCTGCGGACATTTGCACTGGAGATGCCCCACTCTCAGCCTTTGCAACTATATTGCTGAAATCAGCACTGCTGGTGCCGATGATTTCCCTCACAACGCCAACACGGAGAAATTGGATACATTCCTGCTGGCGGACTTTGGGGCAGCCACAGGTTTTGTGAACCTAGACAGATAGGCCCTACGCTGTGCCGCTCTGCCGAACGCCGAACCAATTGCATTTACAGTACTTGCCGAGACTTGGTTCTTCACCGCTATTTGCTTTAGACTCCTGTCCGTCATCATGCAGGATTGAGCGATCTGGATGGCCCTTTTTAAATCCAACTCCTCCACCGCAAGTTTGCACAGGATCACCTCGTGGTTGATACCGATAACAAAGAAGTCCTGCAGCAGGTCTGCCAATGCCGTCCCGAACTTGCACGGTCCCGCGAGACGACTCAAGTCGGCAACGAATTTCGCCACGCTCTGGCCCTCCGATCGAACGTGTATAAAACCTGTATCTCGAGATGATGCCGTCGTCTGGCTTGAGGTGCTCCCGTACCAATGTGCACAACTCCTCATATGTTTTCTCTGTTGGATCACTAGGCATGAGTAGATTCTTTATCAGATCGTAGATCTTTGAACCGCACAGTGAGGAACACAGCCCGGCGCCAATCTGCATCGTCGACCCCCTTCATTTTGTTGGCCACAAAGTACTGGTTCAAACAGCTCACGAAGTCTGCCCAATCTTCTCCCTCCACGAATTGCTCTAAAAATCCAATCGTGCTCATTTTGCAAACAAAGGTTCTTGTATTCTCATCGCCAAATGTTATGTATGCAATAAAGATTCAAACGGAGTAATGTTTAGCTAAAGCAAGGTACAACCACAGTGCGTGGTGCTCAGTGGCCTCCAACAATGACGCCATCTGGTGGCAACAAACAGAATGTATATACATGACAGAGAAGCCGAGTAGCAGGACATCAAGCATCACGAGACCAGGGCTATAAAGGGCTTGAGGCAGTGGGACCAGCCCAAACAGCATCAACAGACCTGTGAGTTTAAGTAGTAAAAATAATTGAAGTGTAACATCTCAGGAAAGCAGGTGATTGGCGTGTCAGTATTTCTCTCTGTTCTTGGGCATTGGCTTAAATTAAGAGTTGGGATTAAAAATCTAAACATTGAAAATGTGAAAACTTAATTAAATACAATAGAGATGGCAGGGCAGGTGGTGTGTTACTGCTGTTGTATGTGGGAGCTGGTTGACCCCATTGAGGTCCACAGCGACCATATCTGTAGTAATTGTCTGCAGCTCGAGGAAATTCGGCTCTGTTGATGAGCTGGAGTCCGAGCTGCTGATACTGCAACATATCGGGGTGGGGGGGGGGGGGGCGGTGAGGGAGACTTACCTGCGCTGCATTCCAGGAGGCAGCCACACGTGGTCAGGGACAGGAGGGTGCGACAGGTATGGGGAATCAGGAGATAGTCATGGAGGAGCCTGAGCCCTTGTTCTTGTCCATCAGGTTCGAGCTCATGCTCCGTGTGGACGAGAGCAAGGACTGCAGGGAGGATGAGCAAACTGACCATAGCCCCGTGGTACAAGGGGCCATTCAAGGGTTGGGGGGGGGGGGGGGAGGGGGGGGAAACAGTATAGTTAGGGGGATAGATACTGTTCTCTGCAGCCAAGAGCGTGAGTCCCGAAGGCTGTGTTACATGCCCTGTACCAGGTTTAAGGACATCTCCTCTCGGCTGGAGAGGAACTTGGAATGGGAGGGGGTAGACACAGTTGTTGTGGTGCACGTAGATACTAACGACATAGGTAGAAGAAAGAGGTTCTGCTGAGGGAGTATGAGCAGCTAGGGACTAAATTAAAAAGCAGAACCGCAAGGGTAATAATCTCTGGATTACAACAGACACAAGCAAATTTGCATACGGGAAATAGGATGAGAAAGATGAACATGTGGATGGGTGTGGGAGGAATGGGTTTCAATTCATGAGGCACTGGCACTCAGATCGAAGGGAACTGTTCCACCGGGACAGACTTCACTTGAACCAGGCTGGGACCAGTGTACTGGCAAATCAAATAACACGGGCTGTAGATTGGGCTTTAAACTAAATAGTGGGGGCGGGGGAAAAGAGATCAGGTGAGCAGAATCTTAAAAAGTCAGAGAAAGGAGAAGGCACTAGTATAAGGGAGGACGAGAACCCCTCATTTTACCCAGAAGGCAAAGAGCTGTGGGATCTGTCTGTGCTGCAATAATACAGCAGGTCAGTGTCCTGGAAGGAACAGGAAACCCAGAACTCGATGTGGATTGAAACCAAGGCGATGTGGCCTTGGCAGGGCAGTGATTGGACAGGGGAGGACACTGGAGGGCCAATGGTGGGACAGAGTCAACCCAAAGCAAGGGACTCCAAGCGAATGGGAGTGCCCTTGCTCGAAAACTCAGGACTGACTCATCACCGATACCGGGCTATTGTCTCCCTCACGTTTACACTATGGAGGGATATTATGCAGGCCTTAAGAAAACTAGGGAACCCAAAACAAACCATGGGCCCACACCCTGCCAACCCAATTAACACCTACTCAACCCTTGATTAGGTTATTTGGGATGTCCAGTGGAAAACCCCCGCAAAATCCAACACTGCTGTATTTTTCAAAAATCACAAGCCCACGAATGGGAAGGATTTATTTCAGCACGAAAGTCTGGCTGGATAACTGGATAGAAGAAGGGGTTTCTGCTCCGACAAGTTGCTCCGTTCTCGTGTTCCAGCAAGCAGTCAGCCTTTCGACACAGAAGGAAGACCAGTGTCCAAAGACACCGAAGACAGAAGCAGCAAACCACCATCCCGAGACAGCATCAGTTCAGCCTCCTTTCGCGACTGGAGACTGAACCTTTTCTTTTTCCACAAGGATCTTCCCCTGAGAGCTGGACTCCGGTAGATCCACAGCAACAAGACCCAACAACCACCAAGTTTCCAAGAAAATCACAACCGAAAAGGTAACTTCAAGATCCTGAAGATAACAAAAAGAGAACCCCCGAAACCACGTTTTGACCTGGAAACACTGTAAAGGCTGTGGTTAGTATAATCTCTGGTCCCCAGAACTCCCAACTCAGTTCTGTCAGGAAGTTGGGAGGTTGGGCATTGCACTGCTGTTAAACTTATGTAAAAATTTTCGTTGTGTCCGTTAAGTGGGATTGTTTTGTTGGTGTATTGCTGTTTGTTGAGATATACCTTGTCAAATAAATTGGAAGCTTAAAGTTCCTCTTGGAATCGCCTCGTCTCAGTTCTGTTGTATTACATCTCCTGATTGTGAGTCTTGTGTCAGAACATTGTAAGGGAAGCCAGGAGCGCCTCAAAAACACTCAACTCACCGGTGCCTCACAGGCGAGTCATAAGCTGCGGGGACGCACGCGTCTCAAAACCCCTTCCTAAGCTGTGGACACAGTCTCTCCAGGAGTGCTCTTGCAGCACTCAGGGTACCTCACAGGCCAGGCATTAGGTGTGAGGGCAGAAGCCCAGAGAGAGACACCCAAGGCACAACACTCCCCAGAACCCCTTACACTAGTTTGTGCAAGGTAACAATCCGGGTAATGTTAACCAGAGTGCAACAGGAAGGGACAGAGAGCATAAACATAAGAGTGCATCAGAAAGTGGGGTTAGAGTAGAGAAAAATGGTAAGACGACAAAATTAAAAGCTCTTCATCTGAATGCACGCAGCATTCGTAAGATGGAGTTGATGGCACAAATGAAATAAATGGGTGCGATCTGATTGCCATTATATTAGAGAGACATGGTTGCAAGGTGACCAAGACTGAGAATTAAATATTACAGGGTATTTGCCATTTCGTAAGGATAAGCAGAAAGGAAAAGGAGTTGAGGTAGCACTGTTGATTAAGGATGAGATCAGTGCAGTAGTAAGAAATGTTCCAGGGCCTAGCGCTCCAGCTCTTTATTCTCCCAACCTGCGGTGGTGTTAAGCAGGTCAGGAGTATAAAGAGCTGGAGCATGTCACTGCAGCTTCCAGCACGAGCTGACAAGTGTGCGACAGCTTCGAGGTGGGCGACGTAATCAGGACTCAAGTTGCCATTTGAAGCGTGGGCAGGAGCATCGGCAGGGCCCAGCTATATAGCAGAGGAGTGGGAAGGTCGTGGTGGACTTGTGACGAGTGATCGGGGCAGAGGAGTGATGAGGGATCATGGCTGAGATTTGATGGGTGATCGTGACAGAGCTTCGGCGAATGTTTGGTGCGGAGGTGCGACAAATGTTTTTGTGGCAGAGGGGCGGTGGGGGATCATGGCGGATGTGCAGCGAATGAGGATTCGGGGCTCAAGAGTAGAGGGCCCAGGGGCAGCACGGGTCTATCCACACTGCGATGTGCGCGCGCACTAGGTCCATGCAGCAGAGCAGGTCTCCAGTCGTCCTGGTTAACCCTTGCCACTGGATAAAGGGCTAGCTCAGTCAAGCCTGTGTGGTGGCTGACGTGCAATGGTTACCGCACGTTAAAAAAAAATCCATGCACAGGCTATCTTCCACCCAGTCAATTGGAATTCAGGACTGGAACATCTGGTCCTTCATTGAAACATCTGAACTCGTGTGGAAGCAAGTCACCCTCGTTCGAAGGATCGCTGATAATGACGATGGAAGAAGAAATGATATTGGCTCAGAAGATCAAGATTTAGAATCACCTCATTCTTCTAAGCTCCAATGAGTATAGGCCCAACCTGCTCAACCTTTCTTCGTAAGACAACCCTTCATCTCAGGAGTCAACCTAATGAACTTTCTCTGAACTGCCTCCAATGCAAGTATATCCCTCCTGAAATAAGAGATCAAAACTATACGCAGTACTCCAGGTGCAGTCACACCAACGCTCTGTACAGTTGTAGCAAGACTTCCCTACTTTTATACTCCATCCCTCTTGCAATAAAAGGACAACATTCCATTTGCCTTCCTAATTATTTGCTGTACCTGCATGCTAACTTTGTGTTTTATGTACAAAGGCCCCCAGATCCCGCTGTCCTGCAGCATTTTCTAGTGTCTCTCTATTTAATAATTTGCTTTTATAATCTTCCTACCAAAGTGGATAACCTCATTTTCCCACATTATACGCGATCTGCCAAATTTTTGCCCACTCATTTAGCTCATCTATATCCCTTTGCAGATTTTGTGTCCTCTTCACAACTTGCTTTCCCACCTATCTTTGTATCAGCAAATTTGGCTACATTACACTTAGTCCCTTCATTCAAGTCGTTCATACAGATTGTAAATAGTCGAGGCCCCAGCACTGATCCCTGCAGCACCCCACGAGTTAGTTTGCCAAACTGAAAATGACCAATTTATCCTGACTCTCTCTTCAGTTAATTAGCCAATCTTCTATCCATGCTAATATATTATCCCCAAACTTGTGAGTGAGCTCTTATCTTGTGCAGTAACCTTTTGTGGCACCTTATTGAATGCCTTATGGAAATCGAAATACACTACATCTACTGGTTCCCCTTTATCCACCTGCTCGTTACATCCTCAAAAAACTCTTTCAAATTTGTCAAAAACATTTGTCAAACATGATTTCCTTTTCATGACTCTGCTTGATTGTATGATGATTTTCTAAATGTCCTGCTACTACTTCCTTAATTATGGACTCCAGCATTTTCCCCAATGACAGATGTTAATGCTAACTCATCCATTGTTTCCTGCTTTCGGTCTCCCTCCTTTCTTGAATCGGGGCGTAATATTTGCCATCTGGTTTTCCAATCCGCTTGGAACTCGCCAGAATCGAGGGAATGAAGTCAGAAGCCATGGGAACAAGGGGTACATCATGAAGCCATCCTGACAAGACCATCTTGCCTGAATACAGTTAGAGGCTACAGTACCTCAAGAAAATGTAACACTAAATTTGGTACGACATGTAGGATTTATTGTAGCTGGTCACAGACAATGTGAACAATGAGGGAGCGGAATCTATTTCTATTCAGGAAATTCAATGGGTCCACGATAGGAGCCTGCAATACAAAATACATCTATTGCTTCCTGAACTATGGGAAACCAACAATGTGATAAAGCTGAAAGATCCTGTTACGCTGCTGCCAAAGAATCATCTGAAGATAGGTGAAATTCCTCCCACAGCTGCTTGCAAGAAGCCAATAGCTTAAAAGTTTAGAGCTATGCCATCTTTAACTACCACAGGCAGAGTAGCTTGATTTCTTGATCTGGCTGCAGGTCATCATGCAGAGTGGCATAGTTCACCCAAGGCTTCCTCAGTGAATTAAAAACAAAAACAAGATCTCCAGGACCCATAAACTCATGGTTAATAAGAGGGTAACAGCAAATTGGCCTCATCTCCCTTGTGCTGCCTTCTGTTATCCTCGTACTCCTTGATCAAGATTGCAAACAGGAAAATTCTCTCAGGAAAACCTGTAGTCCTATACGGTATCCCTTACTGTGCATGGAGGCCACAAATATGCTTGTGGCCCAACAGTCCTTCACTGCTGTACCTCAGAAGCAGAAGCTTCGTAAGACATGAAAAAAAAAATTCCTGAACTGTGCAAGCAAACCTATGGTAGTCAAAAGTTGTCCAGGCAGTGAACTCCTTTAAAAGGAACACTTCCACTTAACAGATCTATTTCTGACAAGGTTATAACTCCGATTTGTAAGATCCTGGAGACATCGTTGGTGATATTTCTCCAAGGAATTGGTGTCGACTGTAAATGGTCCATGTTTCTGAGCCATACAGGAAAGTGGCCAGACACGATACTCCCAAAGCAAGCGCTCCACTCGGAACTCCTTTACGGCCAATGAGCCAAAGGAGGGCAGTGGAAACATTACAAGGACACCCTCAAAGCCTCCCTGATCAAGTGCAACATCCCCACTGACACCAGAGTGTCCCTGGCCAAAGACCGCCTTAAGTGGAAGTGCATCCTGGAGGGCACTGAGCACCTCGAGTCATCGTCGAGAGCATGCAGAAATAGAAACATAGAAAATAGGTGCAGGAGTAGGCCATTCGGCCTTTCAAGCCTGCACCACCATTCAATAAGATCATGGCTGATCATTTTCTTAGTACCCCTTTCCTGCTTTCTCTCCATACCCCTTGATCCCCTTAGTCGTAAGGGCCATATCTAACTTGAATATATCCAATGAACTAGCATCAACAACTCTCTGCGGCAGGGAATTTCACAGGTTAACAATTCAGAGTGAAGAAGTTTCTCCGCATCTCAGTCCTAAATGGCCTACCCCTTATCCTAAGACTGTGTCCCCGGTTCTGGACTTCCCCAACATCGGGAACATTCTACCTGCATCAAACCTGTCCCGTCCCATCAGAATCTTATACGTTTCTGTGAGATCCCCTCTCATCCTTCTAAACTCCAGTGTATAAAGGCCCAGTTGATCCAGTCTCGCCTCATGTCAGTCCAGCCACCCCGGGAATCAGTCTGGTGAACTTCCACTGCAGTCCCTCAATAGCAAGAACGTCCTTCCTCAGATTAGGAGACCAAAACTGAACACAATATTCCAGGTGAGGCCTCGTACAACTGCAGTAAGACCTCCCTGCTCCTATACTCAAATCCCCTAGCTATGTACGCCAACATGCCATTTGCCTTATTCACCGCCTGCTGTACCTGTGTGCCAACTTTCAATGACTGATCAACCATGACACCCAGGTCTCGTTGCACCTCCCCCCTTTTCCGAATCTGCCACCATTCAGATAATATTCTGTCTTCGTGTTTTTGCCCCCAAAATGGATAACCTCACATTTATCCACATTATACTGCATTTGCCCACTCACCTAACCTGTCCAAGTCACCCTGCAGCCTCTTAGCATCCCCCTCACAGCTCACACCACTATCCAGTTTAGTGTCATCTGCAAACTTGGAGATATTACACGCAATTCCTTCATCTAAATCATTGATTTATATTGTAAAGAGCTGGGGTCCCAGCACTGAGCCCTGCAGCATTCCACTAGTCACTGCCTGCCATTCTGAAAAAGGACCAGTTTATTCCGATTCTCTGCTTCCTGTCTGCCAACCAGTTATGTCTCCACGTCAGTATATTACCCCCAATACCACGTGCTTTGATTTTGCACATCAATCTCTTGTGTGGGACCTTGTCAAAAGCTTTTTGAAAGTCCAAATACACCACATCCATGTTCTCCCTTGTCCACTCTAATTTTGAGTTATATCCGCAAAAAATTTCAGATTTGTTTAACATGATTTCCCCTTCATAAATCCATGCCGACTTGGACCGATCTTGTCACTGCTTTCCAAATGCACTATTTCATCCTCAATAATTGATTCCAACATTTTCCCCACTACTGGGGGTCAGGCTAACCGATCTATAATTACCCGCTTTCTCTCTCCCTCCCTTTTTAAAATGTGCTGTTACATTAGCTACCCTCCAGTCCATAGGAAGTGATCCAGAGTTGATCGACTGTTGGAAAATGATCACCAAGGAATCCACTATTTCTAGGGCCACTTCCTTAAGTACTCTCGGATGCAGACTATCAGGCCCCAGGGATTTATCGGCCTTCAATCCCATCAATTTCTCTAATACAATTTCCTGCCGAATAAGGATATCCTTCAGTTCCTCCTTCTCACTCGACCCTTAGTCCCCTAGTACTTCCAGAAGGTTATTTGTGTCTTCCTTCGTGAAGACAGAACCAAGTATTTGTTCAATTGGTCTGCCATTTCTTTGTTCCCCATTATAAATTCACCTGAATCGATATTCCCCCTCTTAATTAAACCCTTTGTCCTCCTCAGTTGAATTCTAAACTTCTCCCAGTCCTCAGGTTTGCTGCTTTTTCTGGCCAATTTATAAGCCTCTTCCTTGGATTTATCACTATCCTTAAGTTCCCTTGTTAGCCACGGTTGAGCCACCTTGTCGTTTTATTTGTACTCCAGACAGGGATGTACAATTGCTGAAGTTCATCCATCAAGCCTTTAAGTATCATTTGCCAGTCTATTCTAGCCAATTCATGCCTCAAACCATCAAAGTTACCTTTCCTTAAGTTTAGGACCCTAGTCTCTGAATTAACTGTATCATTCTCCACCTTAATAAAGAATTCTACCATGTTATGGTCACTCTTCCCCAAGGGGCCTCGCACAACAAGATTGCTTATTAGTCCTTTCTCATTACACATCACCCGGTCTAGGATGGCCAGCTCCCTAATCAAGCGCAGGCAGCAGAAAGAGCGTGCGGCAAACCAGTCCCAACCACCCCTTCCCTCGACGACTGTGGTTCTCGTATTGGACTGTACAGCCACCTAAGAACTCATGCCAAGAGTGGAAGCCAGTCTCCCTTGATTCAGAGGGACTGCCTATGATGATGACGACAACTCCTATCTGCTCGTAAATTACACCAACAGAAAGAATATCGAGCGAGGATGCCTGATGTCTTACGCCATCGATCTCCTTTGAATGTGTGCATTGTTAAGGAGATGGGCAGAAGAATTTGCTCCTTCCAAGCAGACTGGAAAGGTATGAATTGAAAATGAGGCTTAAACGGACAAAACCCTGGAAATAGGTTCAATTCTAAATTCCAGCCCGGTAAAATGAGTTGTGCTCCCATATGGCCCCTAACAACCAAGGAAAGACCATCTGGTCTATAATCTCATGGATATACTTTTCCTCTTTCTTGGACAGGCATACAATATTTGCCACCCTCCAGTTATTTTGGTACAATTCAAACTTTTCCGAAGATTTTTAGAATAAGTAATTCTACTCTCTTTAAGTTGGACTGATGGGTTTTCAACATTAGCTTCAGGTGATTCACTATCTATGTTACAAGGACTGCAGTCACTTGAAGCCACGGTAACATTTGAACTCTAGTTAATCAAATTACTGATTCTTTGAAGGACAGTGGGTATTTTATTTGTCGATAGTTTTGATTGTTGACATGTATCAAAGAGTGCAAGCTTAGACATTTATTATCTATTGGCTGAATCAGCAAAATGATCTTTCTAAAGAGGTGCCTAGTTGCGCACTGATTATAGCATTTATAAATTCTAGCTAAAGGATGTCAAATCGATCAACATGGATTGAATTCATCACCGACAATTGTATTTATTGAACTGATTTGACTGATCGATGAAGTGGGGTCAGAAGACCTGTGTGATAAAAATAAAATCAGTGTGAGCTTCTTTTGTCATGATGAATTAAAGCCATACTCACTCTCAGAAATTGACCCAGTTCATTTTGATGCCTACAAGTCCCAGAATTCACGTTTGGCAGTGTAGCTTAGGAGTATGCAGCCGACATCCAAGCAAAATCTGCACTTACCACCTGCAAACGCCCCTTCAAAAAGTTGCTATCAAACGCTGCAGAGTTGTGTGCAGAGTAGTGGCCCACAAATCTCAGGAGCGAACCATTGTGTTATGTGAACCTGGGTTCACCAGGGGCAGTTCTCCAGTCATTTACTGACTCTCAAGCCCACCAGGAAACAGGAGCTTGCTGATTTGCCCACAACTCATTTTAATTAATTTAGCAGCCAGAAAGCTATTTTAATAAATTAATTGTAATAATATTTAATGCACAAACCTATAATTAGTCCTGTCAAATTTGTTTCTATTAGACTAACATCTGATTAATTTAAATAATCTAAAAGAGAGTTTAAATGTCTGATTACATGAAATCATGAAAGTGAACTAAATCCCATCTAATTAGAAGATGGGAATTAAACGGAAAACTACAAAAGGCTTTTGGGCAGTGAAGACGGTGACACAAATGACTTTTTAAAATACGAACAAATGATAGCTTCTTTCAAAGTTTGTATCCGCTCAGACATGAACCAATGCCTCTGAATTGCAGCATAAACAAATACAATTTTCTCATCCACCCTCCTTTTGCTGTGCAACAGGCTCCTGCGCCTGTTTGCACGAGACAAAACATTTTTAAGGTAATTAATGTGCGGGTGGTGAGAAATTAGCCCAACTTTTCACCAGCATGTGATTTGAACCGATAGGTGAAATGTGCAGCGAAGCCGATGTGGAATCTTAGCTTGAAAGATCGTGAGTTCGGGAAATAATAGGAGTCGGCCATTTGGCCCATCCAGCGTGCTATTAAATATCATGGCGGATCTGATCCTGGCCTCAACTCCACTTCCCCACCCGATCCCTATAACCCTCAACTCAGTTACCATTCAAAAATCTGTCTATTTCCACCTTAAATAAATACATTCAATGACCCAGCCTCCACAGGTCTCTGGGGCAAAGAGTTCCAAAGATTCACAACCAGAAGAAATTCCTCCTCATTTTAGTTTTAAATGGGCGACCCCTTATTCTGAAACTATGCCCCCTAGATCTAGATTCACCCACGAGGGGAAACATCCTCTCATCTATCTGGTTAAGCCTTCTCAGAATCGTATACATTTCAATAAGATCACCTCTCATTCTTCGAAACTCCCATGCTCAACCTTCCTTTATAAATCAAGACCTTCATCCCAGGAATCAACCTCGTGAAACTGCTCTGAACTGCCTCCAATGCAAGATAAAAGGTTACTGCACAAGATAAAATTTCACGGGATTGGGGACAATATTTTAGCATGATAGAGGATTGGCTAATGAACAGAAAACAGAGTAGGGATAAATGGTTCATTCTCAGGTTGGCAATCAGTAATCAGTGGGGTGCTGCAGGGATCAGTGCTGGGACTCCAACTATTTACAATCTATAGGAATGACTTGGAAGAAGGGACTGAGTGTAACGTAGCCAAGTTTGCCGACAGTACAAAGATGGGAAGAAAAGCAATGTGTGAGGACACAAAATCTGCAAAAAGGACATAGACAGGCTAAGTGAGTGGGCAAAAATTTGGCAGATGGAGTACAATGTGCAAAGTGTCAGGTCACTTTGGCAGAAAAAAAATCAAAGAGCAAGTTATTTTTTTAAATGAAGATTGCAAAGTGCTGCAATACAGCGGGACCTGGATATTCTTGTACATGAAACACAAAAGGTTAGTATGCAGGTACAGCAAGTGATCAGGAAGGCCAATGGAATCTTGGCCTTTATTGCAAAGGGGATGGAGTATAAAAGCAGGGAAGTCTTGCGACAGTTGTACAGGGTATTGGTGAGGCCACACCTGGAATACTGCGTGCAGTTTTGGTTTCTATATTTACGAAAGGATATACTTGCTTTGGAGGCAGTTCAGAGAAGGTTCACAAGGTTGATTCCGGAGATGAGGGGGTTGACCTGAGGAAAAGTTGAGTAGGTTGGGCCTCTGCTCACTGGAATTCAGAAGAATGAGAGGTGATCTTATCGAAACTATAAGATTATGAAGGGGCTTTACAAGGTGGATGCTTCCATTGATGGGGGTGACTATAACTAGAGGGCATAATCTTAGAATAAGGGGCTGCCCATTTAAAACTGAGATGAGCAGAAATTTCTGAGAGGGTTGCGGATCTGTGGAATTCGCTGCCTCAGAGAGCTGTGGAAGTTAGGACATTGAATAAATTTAAGACAGAAATAGACAGTTTCTTAAACAATAAGGGAATAAGGGGTTATGGAGAGCAGGCAGGGAATTGGACCTAATCATTGATCATATTGAATGGCGGAGCAGGCTCGAGGGGCCGACTCCTGCTATTTCTTATGTTCTTATGTACTATATCCCTCCTTAAATAAGACCAAAACTGTACACCGTACTCCAGGTGTGGCCTCACCAACGCCCTGTACAGTTGCAGCAAAATTTCCCTACGTTTATACTCCATCCCCCTGGCAAGGCCAACATTCCATTTGCCTTCATTACTTGCTGTACCTGCACGCTAACTGTGTTTCATGTACAAGGACCACCCCGCCAACCCCCAGATCCCTCTGCACCACAACATTTTGTAATCTCTCCCTATTTAAATAATTTTCTTTTTTTTTTAATGTTTCCTACCAAAGTGGACAACCTCACATTTTCCCACATTATACTCCATCTGCCAAATTTTTCCTCATTTAGCCTATCTACATCCCTTTGTAGATTTAAGTCCACCACACAACTTGCTGTCTCACCTATTTTTGTATCAGCAAATTTGGCTACATTACACTCAGTCCCTTCATCCAAGTCATTTATATAAATTATAAAATAGCTGAGGCACCAGCATTGATTCCTGCAGCACCCCACCAGTTACAGTTTGGCAACCGGAAAATGATCCATTTATCCCAACTCTTTTCTGTGACTTAGCCAATCCTCTATTATTGCTAATATATTACCCACAACCCCGTGAGCTCTTATCTTGTGCAGTAACTTATGTGGCACTTTATCGAATGCTTTCTGGAAATACAAATACACAACATCTACTGGTTCCCCTTTATCCACCCTGCTTGTTATATCCTCAAAGAACTCCAGCAAATTTGTCAAACGGGATTTCCCTTTTATAAAACCATGCTGATGCTGCTTGACTGCAATATGATTTTCTAAATGTCCTGCTATTACTTCCTTAATGATGGACTCCAGCATTTTCCTAACAGATGTTAGGCTAACTGGTCTATAGTTTCCTGCTTTCTGTCTCCTTCCTTCCTTCCTTCAAATAGCAGTGTTCTATTTGCAGTTTTCCAGTCTGCTGGGATTTCTCCAGAATCCTGGGAATTTTGGTAGATTACAACCAATGCATCCACTATCTTTGCAGCCACCTGTTTTAAGACTCTTGGATGCAGGCCATCAGGTCCAAAGGACTTGTCCACCTTTAGTTTGCCGAGTACTTGTTCTCAAATGATATGATTGTTTAAAGTTCGCCATCGTCTCTCTCCCTCCCCCTGCCTGGCGTGCCAATAGTCCCTTGATTATTATTAGGTTGCTTTTAGTGATTTTTACCATGGAGACCAATACAAAATATTTTTGTTCAAAGTTTCTGCCAATTCCCAGTTTCACATTGTTAATTCCCCAGTCTCATCCTCTAAGAGACCAGTGCTTACTTAAGCTACTCTTCCTTTTTATATACCTATACAAGCTCTTACTCATGTCTTATTACTTTACTTTCCTAAGCTATCTTCTTTTTAAATCGTCCTTTTCTAGTTTTCTAAAAATTTCCCAATCCTCTGGCCTTCCACTTATCTTAGCAACATTTTATGCCTTTATTTTAAATTTGATACCATCCTTTGTTAGCCACAGATGGTTCATCCTTCAGTCTTTTTTCCTCACTAGAATATACTTTATGAACTATCTCCTTAAAGGGTTGCCACTGCTTTTCTAAAGTCTTGCCTTTTAATCTATTTTCCCAGTCCACTTTAACAACTCTGCCTGCATACCTTTATAATTATCTTTATTCAAGTTCAGGACACTAGTTTGAGACCTAGCTTTCTCACCCCCACGGAATTTGAAATGTTACCATACTATGATCACTCTTTCCAAGAAGACCCTTCACTTTGAGATCATTGCCCTTAGGAAATCACAAACTTGATCAATTTCAAAAGGCGGTACGACCTTAAATTCAGGGCCATTGTGTCTGTGTCAGGTGTTCAACAAGGGCAAAACCATTTGACCAAGCCACAATTTAATAGACTGTTGATTCTACCATCCTCCAAAGCGGAGGAAGACCATGAGGGTATGTGAACCATCTAGTAAGTTGAAGTACAGCAATTACGGTTTCCTGGTAAATCTGGTGTTATTTTGTTTGAAACAATTACCTAGATATTAGGCAGATTTTTTAAAAGCTTGTATTTGTATAGTGCCTTTAACACTCACAGGAACGTAATAAAACAGAATTTTAAACCGAGCCACACAATGAGACATTGGGGCAAAAAGGAGGTAGAATTTAAGGAGCGTCTTAAAAGGAGGAGAGGGGTGTAGAGGAAGAGAGGGGTTTTGGGAGGGAATTCCAGAGTTTAGGGCCTTAGCAGCAGAGGGCATGGCCACCAATGGTGGAGTCATTAAAAATCAGGGATGTTCAAGAGGCTAGAATTGGATCCAAAAAAGTATGAGGTAATGCATTTGGGGAGGTCAAATAAGGCAAAGGAATACACATTAAATAATATATGACACTGAAAAGTGTAGAGGAACAAAGGGACCTTCGAGTGAAGGTCCACAGATCCCTATAGATAGCAGGCCAAGTAGATAAGGTGGCCAAGGCATATGGAATATTTGCCTTTATTAGTTAAGGCATGGAATACAAGAGCGAGATTATGTTTAAACTGTATAAAACACTGGTTAGGCTATAGCTGGAGTATTGTGTGCAGTTCTAGTCACCACATTGCAGAAAATTGTGTGATTGCATTGGAAAGGTGGCAGAGGAGATTTACAAGAATGATGGCTATGAGGAAAGATTGGAGATGCTGGGTCTGGTTTTCTTTGGAACAGAGGAGGCTGAGGGGAAACCTGCTGAGGTGTATAAAATTTTGAGGGGCTTGGATAGAGCGGATAGGAAGGGCCTGTTTCCTTGGCAGAGGGGTCAACAACCAGGGGACATAGATTTAAAGTAATTGGAGGGAGGTTCAGAGGAGATGTGGGGAAATGTCTTCACAGGGTTTGGAACTCACTGCCTGAAAGGGTAATAGAGGCAGAAAGCCTCACAACATGAAACATAGAAAATAGGTGCAGGAGTAGGCTATTCGGCCCTTCGAGTCTGCACCGTCATTCAATATATTGGTTGATCATTCGCTCAGCACCCCTTTCCTGCCTTTTCTCCATACCCCTTGATCCCCTTAGCCGTAAGGGCCATATCTAACTCCTTCTTGAATACATCCAATGAACTGGCATCAACTCTTTGCAGCAGGGAATTCCACAAGTTAACAACTCAGTGAAGAAGTTTCTCCTTATCGCAGTCCTAAATGGCCCACCCTTTATCCTAAGACTGTGTCCCCGGTTCTGGACTTTCCCAACATCAGGAACATTCTACCCGCATCTAACCTGTCCAGTCCCGTCAGAAACTTATACGTTTCTATGAGATCCCCTCTCATCCTTCTAAACTCCAATGTATAAAGGCCCAGTTTATCCAGTCTCTCCTCATAAGTCAGTCCAGCCATCCCTGGAATTAATCTGGTGAACCTTCGCTGCACTCCCTCAATAACAAGAACGACCTTCCTCAGATTAGGAGACCAAAACTGAACACATGATTCCAGGTGAGGCCTCACCAAGGTCCTGTACAACTGTAGTAAGACCTCCCTGCTCCTATACTCAAATCCCCTAGCTATGAAGGCCAACATACCATTTGCCTTCTTCACCACCTGCTGTACCTGCATGCCAATCTTCAATGACTGATGAACCATGACACCCAGGTCTCGTTGCACCTCTCCTTTTCCTAATCTGCCGCCATTCAGATAATATTCTGCCTTCGTGTTTTTGCCCCCAAAATGGATAATCTTACATTTATCCACATTATACTGCATCTGCCATGCATTTTCCCACTCACCTAACCTGTCCAAGTCAACCTGCAGCCTCTTAGCATCCCCCTCCACAGCTCACACCGCCACCCAGTTTAGTGTCATCTGCAAACTTGGGGATATTACACTCAATTCCTTCATCCAAATTGTTAATGTATATTATAAAGAGCTGGGGTCCCAGCACTGAGCCCTGCGGCACTCCACTAGTCACTGCCTGCCATTCTGAAAAGGACCCGTTTATCCCGACTCTGCTTCCCATCTGCCAACGAGTTCTCTATCCATGTCAGTACATTACCCCCAATACCATGCACTTTGACTTTGCACACCAATCTCTTGTGCAGGATCTTGTCAAAAGCCTTTTGATAGACCAAATACACCACATCCACTGGTTCTCACTTGTCCACTCTGCTAGTTACATCCGCAAATTCCAGAAGATTCGTCAAGCATGATTTCCCCTTCATAAATCCATGCTGACTTGGACCGATCCCATCACCGCTTTCCAAATGCACTGCTATTTCATCCTTAATGATTCATTCCAACATTTTCCCCACTACTGATGTCAGGCTAACCGGTCTATAATTAGCCGTTTTCTCTCCCTCCTATT
The DNA here is from genome assembly GCF_044704955.1 of Pristiophorus japonicus. Classification (NCBI taxonomy): domain Eukaryota; kingdom Metazoa; phylum Chordata; class Chondrichthyes; family Pristiophoridae; genus Pristiophorus; species Pristiophorus japonicus. The sequence continues at coordinate 87,876,026 of NC_091979.1, read as the reverse complement.
TTTTAAAAAAGTGGTGTTACATTAGCTACCCTTCAGTCCATCGGAACTGATCGAGTAGATAGACTATTGGATGCATTGGTGATCATTTTCCATTATTTCTAGGGCCACTTCCTTAAGTACTCTGGGATGCAGAGTATCAGGCCCCGGGGATTTATCAGCCTTCAATCCCATCAATTTGCCCAACACAATTTCCTGCCTAATAAGGATATCCTTCAGTTCCTCCTTCTCACTAGACCCACTGGCCCCTAGTACATTCAGGTGGTTATTTGTGTCTTCCTTCGTGAAGACAGAATTTAAGTACTTGTTCAATTGGTCTGCCATTTCTTTGTTCCCCATTATAAATTCACCTGAATCCGACTGCAAGGCACTCACATTTGTCTTCACTAATCTTTTTCTCTTCACATATTTAGAGAAGCTTTTGCAGTCAGTTTTTATGTTCCCTGCAAGCTTCCTCTCATACTCTATTTTCCCCCTCTTAATTAAACCCTTAGTCCACCTCTGTTGAATTCTAAATTTCTCAGTCCTCAGGTTTGTTACTTTTCCTAGCCAATTTATATACCTCTTCCTTGGTTTTAACACTATCCTTAATGTCTCTTGTTAGCCACAGTTGAGCCACCTTCCCAGTTTTATTTTTACTCCAGACAGGGATGTACAATTGCTGAAGTTCATCCATGTGATCTTTAAATGTTTGCCATTGCTTATCCACAGTCAACCCTTTAAGTATTCTTTGCCAGCCTATTCTAGCCAATTCACACCTCATACCGTCAAAGTTACCTTTCCTTAAGTTCAGGACCCGAGTTTCCGAATTAACTGTGTCACTCTCCATCTTAATAAAGAATTCTACCATATCATGGTCACTCTTCCCCAAGGAGCCTCGCACAAGAAGAATGCTAATTAATCCTTTCTCATTACACATCACCCAGTCTAGGATGGCCAGCTCTCTAGTTGGTTCCTCGACATATTGGTCGAGAAAACCATCCCTAATACACTCCAGGAAATCCTCCTCCACTGTATTGCTACCAGTTTGGTTAGCCCAATTAATATGTAGATTAAAGTCGCCCATGATAACTGCTGTACCTTTATTGCACACATCCCTTATTTGGGTCCTTTTTAGGTTGGAAATCGGTGGTTAGTGGTGTGCCACAGGGATCGGTGCTGGGACCACAACTGTTTACAATATACATAGATGACCTGGAAGAGGGGACAGAATGTAGTGTAACAAAATTTGCAGATGACACAAAGATTAGTGGGAAAGCAAGTTGTGTAGAGGACACAGAGAGGCTGCAAAGAGATTTAGATAGGTTAAGCGAATGGGCTAAGGTTTGGCAGATGGAATACAATGTCAGAAAGTGCGAGTTCATCCACCTTGGAAAAAAAAACAGTAAAAGGGATTATTTGAATGGGGAGAAATTACAACATGCTGTGGTGCAGAGGGACCTGGGGATCCTTGTGCATGAAACTCTTTTAGGAGTTAACAGAAAAACATTAAACCGTGCCCCCCGATCTGGGGGAAACACCAACATTTACAATGCCATTTTTTTTTTTTGGCACAGAATGAATTTTTTTTCCCAAGTGCCCCCTATAAAAGGGGAGGGGGACACTAAAAGCACCGGCAATTAAAACAAATTAACTTAAAAACATAAAATCAAATTAAAATTTGGTTGCCGGGCGTGACGATGCACAACAGTCCCTCCGGTGCCCACCTCGAGCGGATGGCCTCGAGCGTACCGGTGGACACCGCGTGCTCCATCTCCTCCTTGTGCATGAATCCCAAAAAGTCAGTTTGCAGGTGCAGCAGGTAATCAGGAAGGCGAATGGAATGTTGGCCTTCATTGGGAGAAGGATGGAGTACAAAAGCAGGGAGGGCCTGCTGCAACTGTATAGGGTATTGGTGAGGCTGCACCTGGAGTACTGCATGCAGTTTTGGTCACCTTACTTAAGGAAGGATATACTAGCTTTGGAGAGGGTACAGAGACGATTCACTAGGCTGATTCCAGAGATGAGGGGATTACCTTATGATAATGGATTGAGTAGACTGGGTCTTTACTCGTTGGAGTTCAGAAGGATGAGGGGTGATCTTATAGAAACATTTAAAATAATGGAAGGGATAGACAAGATAGAGGCAGAGAGGTTGTTTCCACTGGTCGGGGAGACTAGAACTAGGGGGCACAGCCTCAAAATACGGGGGAGCCAATTTAAAACAGAGTTGAGAAGGAATTTCTTCTCCCAGAGGGTTGTGAATCTGTAGAATTCTCTGCCCATGGAAGCAGTTGAGGCTAGCTCATTGAATGTATTCAAATCACAGAGATGGATTTTTAACCAATAAGGGAATTAAGGGTTACAGGGAGCGGGCAGGTAAGTGGAGCTGAGTCCACGGCCAGATCAGCCATGATCTTATTGAATGGTGGAGCAGGCTCGAGGGGCTAGATGGCCTTCTCCTGTTCCTAATTCTTATGTTCTTATGTTCTTATGATGTTCTTGTTTGATGCTGTCCCCAACCTCACTACTACTGTTTGGTGGTTTGTGCACAATTCCCACTAGCGTTTTCTGCAACTCCACCTATACAGATTCCACAACATCCAGGCTAATGGCCCTCCTTACTATTGCATACATTTCCTCTTTAACAAGCAACGCCACCCCACCTCCTTTTCCTCTGTCTATCCTTCCAAAATGTTGAATATCCATGGACGTTTTCCCAGCCTTGGTCACCCTGGAGCCATGTCTCCGTGATGCCAATTACATCATATCCGTTAACTTGTCCATCTTATTCCGAATACTCCTCGCATTGATGCACAGAGCCTTCAGGCTTGTCTTTTTAAACACACTTTGCCCCTTTAGAATTTTGCTGTAATGTGGCTCTTTGTTTTTTGCCTTGGGCTTCTCTGCCCTCCACTTTTACAATTCTCCTTTCTATCTTTTGCTTCTGCCTCCATTTTGTTTCCCTCTGTCTCCCGACATAGGTTCCCATCCCCCTGCCATATTAGTTTAACTCCTCCCCAACAGCACCAGCAAACACTCCCCCTAGGACATTGGTTCCGTTGCTGCCCAGGTGCAGACCATGCGGTTTGTATTGGTCCCACCGTCCCAGGAATTTGAATCCCTCCCTTTTGCACCACTCCTCAAGCCACGTATTCATCTGAGCTATCCTGAGATTGCTACTCTGACTAGCACATGGCACTGGTAGCAATCCTGAGACTACTACTTTTGAGGTCCTACTTTTTAATTTAGCTCCTAGCTCCCTAAATTAGTCTCGTAGGACCTCATCCCATTTTTTTTTTTTTTAAACCGATATCGTTGGTACCTATGTGCACCACGACAACTGGCTGTTCACCCTCCCTTTTCGGAATGTCCTGCACCCGCTCAGAGACATCCTTGATCCTTGCATCAGCGAGGCAACATACCATCTGGAGTCTCAGTTGCAGCCACAGAAACGCCCATCTATTCCCCTTACAATCGAATCCCCTATCACTATAGCTCTCCCACTCTTTTTCCTGCCCTCCTGTGCAGCAGAGCCACCCACAGTGCCATGAACTTGGCTGCTGCTGCCCTCCCCTGATGAGTCATCCCCCTCAACAGTACCCAAAGCGGTGTATCTGTTTTGCAGGGGGATGACCGCAGGGGACCTCTGCACTACCTTCCTTCCAGTGCTCTTCCTGTTGGTCACCCATTTACTTTCTGGCTGTGTACCCTTTTCCTGCGGTGAGACCAACTCGCTAAACATGCTATTCATGTCATTCTCAGCATCGTGTCTGCTCCAGAGTGAATCCACCCGCAGTCCGTCAGGAGCTGGAGGCGGATACACTTCCCGCACACTTAGTTGTCAGGGACACCAGAAGCGTCCCTGACTTCCCACATAGTACAGGAGGAGCATAACAGGTGTCAGAGATCTCCGGTCATGTCTTAACCCTTAGATTAACTTAAATTGGCAACAATGCTGAAAGTTGTTCACTGATATCGAAGAGAAAGAAGAAAAACTACTTATCAATCACCAGCCAATCACTTACCCCCTTGGCTGTGACATCACCTTTCAATTTCTTTCTACTTTTTGCCTCTCTGCTGCAGCTGCACCGGCTGGCCTCCTCGACGACGCTCGAACTCACGAGCCTCTTGTAGGCCGCCTCCATCTCCCCCCTCCGCCTCCTCGACGACGCTCGAACTGCCGAGCCTCCTAACTCCTGGGCCTTTTGTAGGCCACCTCGACCTCCCCGCTCTGCCTCCTCGACGACAATCGAACTTCAGAGCCTTTTGTAGGTACTTGGATGTGCACTTAAAGTGCCATAACCTACAGGGCTACAGACCAAGAGCTGGAAAGTGGGATTAGGCTGGATAGCTCTGGGTCGGCCGGCGCAGACACGATGAGCCAAAATGGCCTCCGTCTGTGCCGTAAATTTATATGATTCTATTTCTATGAATTGGAGCTAAAGGTAAAATTTGATTTATTGGGAGCGAGAGTGTACCGATGGAAGTGATCTGAAGCGCTGTCCCAATATATACATTCACACTTTCTTTTTAATTCAACACTTTGTTTCTGTAATTGATGCTATATGCAATAAGCAGAACAAACATCTTACCCACATACAAACATCCATCAAAACTGTTCAATCAAATATCGCCCATTTTTCACTCACTGAAGTTGAAAGTTCTATCCATCACAACACAAAGACTGCGAGAAGTGAATTGCCGTTCACCGACCCATGTTGGCCAAAACACCACTGGAGTGCTTAAGCAGTGCTTTAGTCACCCAGTAACCATTTAATGGAGTGGCTGTAATTTGTTTTTATAAAAAGCCTATTTCTCTAGCCATGGTCTTCCACACTTCTTCCCCCTTCCCACCCCTCCACCGGCTTCTTGCTCTGCTCCCACTGCATGACGGGCAACACTGAACTAAGAGTACCATAAACTAGCTGATCTCATTTGAGTGAGGTCAGTCATCCCAGCACAGGCACATGGAGCGCCTAAACAGCTCTAGCCCATAATGTATTTTTGTATCCATATGTAATGGCTGAGTACTTTGTTCCAAACCGACAGCCATGTGTTTCTTTGTACAAGGATAAATCAACAACTGTTTCAATTTTCAAGTAGTTCAAGGCAATTTTGGAGCCACAAGTATCCTTGAAATTAAGTTCAAAGATGATATGAAAAACAAAGTCTCAAGGGAAAGAACATATTATTCTTGGAGAAAAATGTTATCTTTGTCTTTATATCCACTTGTTCCTTTGTAATCTCATTTCTATTTTTATCCCTGTAGACCAAATTTTCCTTCAGAATTAATCCAAACTGCACTAAAAATCATTAACCAATGCCCTTGAAAAATAACTCTGAATATAGTTAGATGTCTGAAGAATAAAATTGCAGAACCTAAACTTGACTGCTCAAACTTTTAAAGCAGTGATTTTAACTTAATGATTGAAACAGAATGTTATAGACTCTTATTGTTCATGAAATGAAAAGGTAATTTTTATTTTTCCATTGATTTGTGCCCCATCAGCTTGAAAATAATTAGACCGTATGTAAAGTTGATGCACACTGACTTACTGGCAAATGATCAAAAACATATTATAGGCGAGAATTTCCATGGGGATCGCTGCCGCCAGATTCTTAGCAGTATTCCGGCGGTTACGTCTTTTGAACTGCCAGAATACGACTACTATGTGCTCCCGCGATTTTCGATAGGCGAGTCTCGGTGGTGGCGGTGGCGATAGCGGGCCGGAGCAGTGACAAAGGGCCTAAAAGTCTGTGATCGGCTTACCTTACTAAAAGGCAAGCAACCTCCCTAGAAAACAGGTGACTTTTTCTTCTCTGCTTCTGCACGGGCATTCTCCTGCCATTGTGGTCAAAGGTGACCCTGCGCATGCGCAGAGAAGAGTGTGTTGGAAATTGAAAGTGCAGAGGTGGACCGATTTGAGAGAGAGGAGTTGTTTAATAAGATCTGTTTAAAGATTTTGAAGATTATATTGTATTAATTAATATAAAACTTTTGTACATCATAAAATAATTTAAATTTAAATACAAAAATTAGTATCAGTATAAATAAGATGGAGAAAAAAAAGCTATGGAAGTGGAGGGAGGTAGGTAGGAGGAGGATGGTCAGTCGTTTCCCTGAAGAAGCCCAGGAATCATTGGTCCACGAAGTGGAGGCCTGCTGGGATCAACTAACAGGGGGTGGGTGAAGAAAATCAGTGCCACAAATGGTGGAATGACATCGTTGGGTCTGCGAGTGTCAGTAATAACTTTGATCATGCATTGACTAATTACACAAATAGAGCCACGTTTTATTATGTTTAAGCTTGGTGACATTTTTTATTTCCCATCATCGATCTCATTGTGTTAGGCCTCTGTATTTTCATGTGTTCATCATGCAACACTTGCATGCTAACAGAATTTAAATGGTGCACTTGTTGACGAAAGGACTGGGATGGTTAATTGGAGATGTCTACCTATGTATGTATATTTGTGTGTATGTATATGCGTGTTCCGTATTAGTAGTTGTGAAATTAGTTTACATACTGTCACCTTTGCAGAAAAGAAATTAGCCAGCAATAGGGTGGAGCTCTGCAAAATGGGTGGCGATCCACCGAAGACTCTTCAATTAACAGACCTGGAGGAACGTGCTGCAGCCCTGACTAGAGCGCATGATCGCACCGCTACGTGCGTTGATGCTGAACCAGTTCTTGAGGGCAAGTCTACATAATCCCTGGGCTGTACTGCGGTCATGTCAATATAATGTAGAATGTTATGTAATGCTGGGAGTATGAAATTGTTAGTTCTGACATGAAGTTTTGGTTGATCACACTCTGCCACTTGGAGAGCAACGTACCGTTTGGGACTCGGGTTTTGTTATGTCATGTAGTTTTTGTCTACTTTGTTTATGATGGTATATAGGTTTGTTCTCCATATAAGCCTGCGCAAAGTGAATTGCTCTCATGGTACCTGTGACCCCTCCAACCATTAATGTTATGTTTTTACAGTTGCACAGGTGGAGCCACCTGCCCCTCCCAAAGAGGAGTCATTGGAGGGAATGGATTGGTGGAAGAGATGGAAGAGATGGAGATGCAGGAGCAGGAGAACACTCAAAACTATCACGGTGGTGGTGCAGGAGGAGGGAGGGTTAGCAGGACGTCAAGGGTCCTTTCTACCTGTGGCCACTCGTTCCTCGTCGGAATCCAACTTTCCTGGATTCTGGTCCGAGGAAGCGGGACCAAGCGGCATACACCGACTCCCATGCTGAATCCGCGGCGGCTGACCGGGAAGGTGGGAACGCTGACACACAGACAGACACGAGCCTGGACTTTCCAGGATGAGCATCGACTTGAGTCGAGAGCTCCTCCAGGCTATTGCTGGGTTGTCCGCAAACATCATGGTTTTAGCAACCCGTCAATCGAAGAACATGGCAGAACTGATTGCGCGATGAGGGAGATTACATAGACCGTCAATGCCAATGCTATGCCGCAATTGACGGTTGTGGGATATGGCACTGCACCCCAAGGTGCCATACCACCAATGGCGACAGCACCTGATCGTCAGGAGGAACTAGTTTCTTGCGACATTTAAGATGGGTCCTCAGCTTCCCCATCTTCTCCACACATAGCGCTGCCATTGTCGCCCCACCCTCCCCCTCAGCAGTCACATTCGAGGTGCTCTGTTGCATGACATACTGGTTCCGATGTGGGCAAAGCCAGGGCTATTGATCGTGGGGGGAGGAGGAGGAGGGTGTCGGTGGGGGGGGCGAATTGGGGAGGAATGGAGTTGGGCCGCAGGTAGAATCGTGGGAGGGTGCAGGGGTGGGTTGGTTGATGTATTGTTTGTAAAATTTTCATTCTAAAGAATTATTTTATTGCATAGTTTAATAAAAATTACAACTTTTATTAAAAAAATTCATTCAACTAAACCATTTTTGTACTGTGTCTCACTCACTTCTGGGAAATTATGAGTAACAATCATGGTAAGAGTCAGCAATATTGGTGTTGAAACTGCAGGCTCCATTTGTTTTAAAGCAATTATCCACAATATATTCAAAATCCCTTAATAATTACTTCAGAAATCACTCAATGAAACTCAAAAAAATACATTGCCTGCAAACTAAATGAATCTCTTAACTGTAGTGACCCATAATTGTCTTATAATTGAGATTTTCCCAATGTATAGATATAAATCCCATTTCCTCGGGGAAAATACATCCCACGTGACAACTTTTAGGAAACAACTTTAAATGTGTGATTGCAGGTGTCCCTGGTAATTTTACTGTTTGCCACATCTTAAATTTTTAATGCATCTATTAGAAACCAACCCACCAGTGGGGGGAAAAAATCCAAAATACAACAGAAAATGTGGGAAAAACTCAAGAGCCAGTGAAAATTTGCAACGAGAAGAGAGTTTATGATGCTTTGGATGTGTCCCCTTCACTGGAACTGAAAATTAAGTTTAAAAAAATCTTTCATAAGGTGTAGTATTTGCTTGTAATCAGCGGCAGATTGTCATGTATTAAATCTGCAGTGATTTAACAATTTTTCAAGGCTTCAACTCGTGTCCAGTAATTCCCCCCACCCACCAATGCTCAAATAGCCTGTCAACACTGACTGACTAGGTTTACACACAAGAATGTCCTTTTGGCTGAGGCAGTAGACGGTTCACTGTACCCGCAGGGTCATACTCCAGTAAGATTGATTCAATCTTTTCAGAACAGAAATGGGGTGGTTGTAGGGGGGGGGGCAGCAGATTTTGCAATCAAATAAAATGAAGTTAGCCGAACCCTGAAAATTCGGGGGAAATATTTTGAAGCAATAGAATTTTACTTAACGAGACATGAATGTTCTCCAAATTGAGAGTGAATGGCAACAGTTGGGAACCCTGCAAAAGCAAGAGACGGTTTCTGTAAGATTTCAGGGTAATAAAATTTCATTGAAAGCACAGCAAAATAAAACAGAAAACAGAAGACAGGAAACAATTTTCAGCCGCCAGAAATTTTAACCTCAGCTGCAATATTTTCTGTTAGGCCTCGATATTGCTGGGCCGACTGTATATGGTTTGTTTGTGATCAAATGCTCCTGTTTCTTGTCCTCTTTCAATACACATTGGGAGTGAAAGATAAACTAAAAATGTAGCCTTCTCCACCGCACCCCCATTCCCCCCCCACCCGAGAAAAAACAAACAAAATGGAGGCAGAACACTGGCACAAAGTAAGGCAAGTACCTGAAAAATGGGTGGTTTCGATCCTGAGTGATAAAAACAACATTTTATGGAAATTAGCACTGCAGGGGAATTTAGTTTGATTTTTGGCCGGGAAACATGGGCAGGCGATATGCAGCAACGCCGGTGGTAATCGTAGGCCGAAATTACCGCCGGCGATAATGAGGCATCGAATGGGTGTCGTACAGGGCAGTAACTGGGTGATCCCAGTGGAAATTCTAGCCCTATATAGAACTTAAGTCACTTACTTCTGCAAAGCACATTTTCCATTGCCATGTTTGGCACAAACTTCAAGCCTTGCAAACATGAAGATATTGCAGCATTGGTTTAGAATGACCAAAATATAAGTGAAACAAAAATTAGCAAAGCTCCTGTGCTACCAATTCTTCCTTAAACATATTGGAACACAGTCCGAATTAGTTCAGTGGTAATGAGCTCTAATTCGAGATGCACCCATCATTTAAATTTAGCAAAAATAGTGTTCATCAGGCAAAGGGCATGATAGTTCCAAATTTGAGAGATTTGCACAATTTGTGCCAGCGAGATCAGAGGCATGGGGCAGGGGGGGGGGGGAGTCGGAGGCCGCAGCAGGAGTGTGCAGAGGAGGGAGAGGATGATTGGAAAGTTCAGAAGGGTAGGTGGTAGATCATAGTTTGGGGGGGGACTCTCCGATCACAGGCTGGGAGAGGGGGGGGGGGGGAGGGGAGCGGCGCGGTGTAGAAAGCAGGTAAGCTGGATTCAGCGGATAAGTAGAATGATTCTTACTTGCTGGATCCAGCAGTCCTCACCTCCCTTTAGCTGCCAGGTAAAATTCAAAATTGAGATTAAATCTGAGGCATGCAGCCTCAATATAATACTTAAATGGCTGAGTCACCTCTTGGGAGCGGGTTGATTACCTGATCCCACCCTCCATTAAAACCAGACGTGGTCAGGTTAGGGTTTGAGATTAACACCAAAATCTATTTTGGGGGGTATTTAAAGTCCCCTCAATACTTCAGCTATTCTTGCACCTACAGCAGTTGTTTCACAACTCCAATTGTCAAGCCTTTGGCCCTCTATTTACCACAATACCTCTATGGCTATTCATCTACTCAATTACTCTCACCTCTACCTTTGATGCCCTTGTCCCGAGTAGAACCCTTATATTCCCCCTAGTATCACCTAAAGTCCAAGCGGTACAAATTTTTAAGCCATCTGGTTTAGCCACCCGTTGTCAGCTCTGGCTGGACCGCATCATGCAGCACCAGGCCTTGCTTGCCTGTTACAATCCTTCAGTGCTCCAGGGTGATCCTGGAAAGCACAGATAGTCCTGTGTTTCTTTTCTCCAATGCTAACCATCTCCTTAAATCCCCCTGCAACAGGTGCAAGCAGCTCATGGACTTTTTGTCACCAACACCATCTGTTCAGCTGCATCCCCACTACCCTAGCCCAAAGTTCCTCCCTAATATCTCTCTCTCCTTACTTACTTCTCCCTGCCACATCCTGCACTCTTAACCCCATTCCCACTAAACTGACCATCCAACTTCACCACCTAGCCCAGATAGCTGACATTATAAAATGGTTCCCTCTCCTCAGATTAGGCTGACCATACATCCCCATTTTCCAGGGACAGTCCCCAGATGAGGCATTGTGTCCCCAGGCATCCAATGCCCACAGAAGAGTCCTCAGTTCAGAAAACACATCCCCGTTTCGAGTCTTTGTTTTGTAAATACGAATGTACAGAAACCCCAGGGGAGAGATTCTTGGTCCGTTCCCAGCCTGTTTGAGCTCAGGAATGGATTCCAGGAGCTTGTTGAACAGTAGATGATAGCAGCCCCACCTTCCCACAATGCAGCGTGGAGGAGAAAAGATCTCATCGATAGCTTGGGCTGCAATCGACTGTGGGAGATCAAGTCACCAGACCCCGTGCTTCAGCCAATAGTGACTGGTTGGAGGTTTGTGGGTGCGTTGAGAACTGGTGGGTGAGTGGATTTACTTTGCCTTAGATTAGTATGGTGCTTTGTTTTTCTTAAAATAAATGAGTAAGGCAAGCTCTAAATTCTTCAGAGATTCTTAAGAGATTTCTGAAACCTCCTGAGGCAAAGTATGTTTCATACCTTATGAAGAAAATCTCAATTTGTTTGGAACAGATTTAACATTTAGAAATTAAAAGTTAGGGTGTTCACAGATGAGTATAGATGGTACAGCACTATTGCCAGAACACACGCAAGATTCAAGATTCAGTGTAAAGTGAAAATGGTGTCGTCTCTGCGCATATTCTACAGAAGCAGAAGCAACAAAGTCGTCATGCCGGTTTTCTTGAAACGCATCCTGGCTACTTATGGTCTTCCACTGTGTGCATCCCCAAATTATGTTTAGAAAATATCACCCGACCTCAGATACTACCCTTTCAAAAATCATCTCCTCCAAAAACCCACTCCTGACCCCAGTGTCCTTCAAAACTACTTCCCTAGTTCCAACCTTCCTTTCCTCTCCAAAGTCCTTGAACATGTTATTACCGCTCATCTTTCCCACAAATAAAATTGAAAAAATAAAACTGAAATGGCCCTCAGTCACAAATTACATCTTTTGTGATTATGACCAAGGGACTCCACCTCTCCTCGAACTCTCTGCGGTCTTTGACACAGCTGATTGGACCATCTCTAGCAATAGCTTTGCTTTCCTTTCCTAAACCATTACCTTTGGAGTACCCAAGCATCTATCCTTAATCTTTCGCTCATCTACTTGCTAACCCAGATCAACATCATCCAAAGACCTGTCAGGTTTCACATGTACACTGACCAATGTTCCCCTGAAGGTGTGCAGCAATCGTGAGGTCCCGCACAGACTGCACATCAGCGCTACAACTAGAAGAGATACCATGCACAGTGGCCTCGCAAATTTAATGGACCTGCACAGGGGAAAAAGAAAGTTAGAGGGAACATTGACACTGACGATATCCAACTTTAATTCTCCATCGCTTCCCTTGGCCTATCTGCTGATTGTGTTCAGAATGTTCATTAGATCACCAACCTTGGATGAGTCACAATTTCTTCCAATTAAACATGAAGACCAAATCCATCATGTTCAGGTCCCAGCATAAACTCAACACTGTTGCTCTCTTTTCCATTCCCCAACCATTGCCTCAGGTTGAACCGGAATGTTCACAACCGACATCCTTTTTAATCCCACGCAGAGCTTCCGACCTATATCCTCTCCATTTGAAAGACTGACTACTTCCACTCAATATCGACAGTCCCTCTGAATCGAAGACGATTTGCTTCCACTCCCAAGTGAGTTCTTTGGTGGCTGAACAGTCTAATACGAGAGCCACAGACTATCACAGGTGGGACAGATATTCGTCGAGGGAAGGGGTGGGTGGGGCTGGTTTGCCACGTGCTCCTTCTGCTGTCTGTGCCTGACCTCTTCACGCTCTTTGCGTCGAGACACGAAGAACTCGACGCCCTCCCGGATGCACTTTCTCCACCTCGGGTGGTCTTCGGCCAGGGTCTCCCAGGTGTCAGTGATGTCACTTTACCAGGGAGGCTTTGAGGGTGTCCTTGTAACGCTTCCGCTGCCTACCTTTGGCTCGTTTACCATTAAGGTGCTCCGCATAAAGCATTTGCTTAGTGAGTCTCGTATCTGGCATGCGAACTATGTGGCCTGCCCAGTGAAGCTGATCGAGTGTGGTCAGTGCTTCAATACTGGGGATATTAGCCTTGACGAGGACACTGATGTTGGTGTGCCTATCCTCCCAGGGGATTTGCAGGATCTTGCAGAGACATCTCAGGTGTTATATCTCCAGCGACTTAAGGTGCCTTCTCTACATCGTCCATGCCTCAGATCCATACAGGAGGGTGGGGGCATTACTACAGCCCTGTAGACCATGAGCTTGGTGGTAGATTGAAGGGCCAGGTCTTCAAACACACTTTTCCTCAGGCGGCCGAAGGCTTTGTTGATAAGAGGCTCCAGAGATATGGGAAATGGTCCACGTTGTCAAGGGCCACGCCATGAATCTTGATAATTGGAGGGCAATGCTGTGCGGCGGGGACTGGTGGAGGACCTTTGTCTTATGGACGTTAAGGGTAAGGCCCATGCTTTCATATGCCTCAGGTGAATACACTGACTATATCCTGGAGTTCGCCTCGGAATGTGCGCAGGACACAGGCATCGTTCGCGTACTGCAGCTCAACGACAGAGGTTGGGGTGATCTTGGACCTGGCCTGGAGGCGGCGTAGGTTAAACAGCTTCCCACTGGTGCTGTAGTTTAGTTCCACTCCAGCGGGGAGCTTGTTGATTGCGAGGTGGAGCATGGCGGCGAGGAAGATTGAGAAGAGGGTTGGAGCGATGACGCAGCCCTGTTTGACCCCGGTCCAGACGTGAATTGGGTCTGTAATGGATCCATTGGTAAGGATCCTGCATGTCATCGTGAAGCAGGCGAAGGATGTTGACAAATGTTTGGGGACATCCGAAATGGAGGACGCTGCTCCATAGACCCTCACGGTTGACAGTGTCAAAGGCCTTTGTAAGATCGAAGGCGGCCATATACAAGGGCTGGCGCTGCTCCCTGCATTTTTCCTGCAGCTGTCGTGCTGCAAAGATCATGTCCGTTGTGCCCCGTAGGCAACGAAATCTGCACTGTGATTCTGGGAGGAGCTCCTCGGCCACAGGGAGCAGACGGTTGAGGAGAACTCTAGCGACAACCTTCCCAGTGGTTGATAACAGGGAGATTCCCCTGTAGTTGCTGCAGTCAGACTTGTCCCCTTTTTAAAAAAATGGTCACAATCACTGCATCTCAGATCAGCCGGCATGCTCTCCTCCCTCCAAATGAGAGACGAGGTCATGTATCCGTGCCAACAGCAGCTCTCCACCATACTTTAGCGCCTCAGCAGGGATTCCATCTGCAGCCAAAGCCTCGTTATTCTTGAACTGTTTTATGGCTTTGCCTACCTCGTGCAACGTTGGAGTTTCACTGAGTTGGTGGTGGACCGCATGCTGCAGGATGGAGTCAAGAACACGCGAGAGCCAAAGGAAGAGTCACGCTTGAGGTCTTCAACGTGCTCCTTCCGACGGGCCCCGACAGCCTTGGTGTCCTTTGTGTATTTCCTTGTTCTTGGCCAGGAGTGGGGTGGGGCCTTGGGAGTTTGGACTGTAGGTGGCCTTGACTGCAATGAAGTATCCTCGCATATCATGGCTGTCGGCCAGTTGTTGTATCTCCTGTGCTTTCTCTTTCTACCATCTGTTCTTTAGGTCCTGGGTTTTTGGTTGGACCTGAGCCTTGAACAGTCTATAATGTTTTGCAGCTCCAGAGTTGAGTTGTTGCTCGAGGCTCAGAAATGCTTTGCGCTTGCGATCTATTAGTTCTTCAATCTCATCATTTTCATCAAACCTGTCCTGATATTTTCTGGTTGAATGACCAAGTGTCTCTAGTTATAGAGGCCTGGAGGGCAGACCAAGCGCTTTGGGCATTCAGCATCTCCGAGTCATCAAGGCACGCCAGATTGGTTGTGAGGTGCTGGCTGTATAGGGCTCTCTTAGCTGGGTCTCTGTGCCCCAGCATTAACTTTTTTGCGGCACTGCTTCTGCTGTCCCCTCTGCTTTGGGGCTATGTTAATGTTGATGGACCGGATTAGACAGTGGTCCGTCCAGCAGTCGTCAGCTCCCGTCATGGCGCAGGTGATGCGCACATCCTTGCGATCCCTAGCTCAGACGATAACAGAGTCAAGCAGATGCCAGTGTTTGGAGCAAGGATGTTGCCACGATGCCTTGTATTTGTCCCACTGGCGGAACAGGGTGTTGGTGATAAGGAGTTCATGTTCTAGACATTTTGTCAGGAGTAGGGTACCGCTGGAGTTGGCTTTCCCTACCCCCTCTCTGCCAATCACGCCTCCCCAGAGCTGAGTCTTTGCCGACTCTGGCATTAAAGTCACCCAGGAGGATCAATTTGTCCTCCGTGGGGACGCGGGACAAGGATGTCTCGTCTCGAGGTTGGAATAAAAACCCTCTTTTGCATCGAGTGTAGGGGCATACGCACTGATGACTGTGGCGGATTGGTTCCAGGATAGGGCAAGACGAAGAGTCATGAGGCATTCATTAACCCCACAGGGGGAAGTCTTTGAGGCAGTCGACCAGCTCATTCTCGACAGCAAAGCCAACTCCATGAAGGCGGCGTTCTTCCTCTGGTTTTCCTTTTCAGTAAAAGGTATAACCTCCACTATGGTCCTCGTCATGTTTGTAACCTCCACATAACTGTCACCAATATGTAACACTGTACACAACTGTGAAATACACACCTTGACCACAGGGAGTGAACTTGTGGGAGACACTCATCACCTGGTCAGCCAGGTACTGAAAGGGAGGTTCCACGCAGGCTCAGCACTCCTTGGTCCTGGGAATAAAGGTGCAGGTCATGTAGTGACCTTGTCTGCAGTATATGCCTCGTGTGACTTTATAGTACAGTGCAGAGACACCACATTTGGTGACGGGAAACGGGAATCAACAACTCACGAGAATGGCCACCGATAGCACAGATGAAAGGTACTGTGTTGGTGAGGACTGGGACGATTTTGTTGAGAGGCTTCAGCAGAGCTTTGTCACGAAGGACTGGCTGGGAGAGGCAGCAATCGACAAGCGAAGGGCATACCTACTGACCAGCTGTGGGCCTAAGACGTGCGCGCTACTAGCACCCGAGAAGCAGGCGGACAAAACCTTTGAGGAGCTCAGTAAACTGATCGGTGAGCATCTCAAACCAGCGAGCAGCATACACATGGCCCAACACCGATTCTATTCGCACAGACGTCGGGAGGGACAAAGCATACCGGACTTCGTTGCAGGCCTTCGGCATTTGGCCAGCCTCTAAGTTCACAGATGCCTGCAGGGGGAAGATGTTAAGGGATTTCTTCTTTGAGGGCATTGGTCATGCCAGGATTTTCAGGAAGCTTATTGAGACTAAGGACTTGACTAGAGGGCAGCTTTGATAGCTCAGACCTTCATGGCAGGGGAAGAGGAGATCAAGACAATTTACGTGAGCAGCCCTGGTTTCAACGTGGCGATGAACCAGGGTGGTAATGTTGTAAAAGCGATACAGAACCCCACAGGCAGGCAAGGGCAATTCGACACCGCCCAGGCAGCAACAGATTCCAGGGTGGGACAGCAACAGAGACAATGGCAGGAGGATCGGTAATTCACACCATCACAAGGGACAATGTGTCCCGGGATGGGACCATTGACACACAGCAGCAGAGTGATCAGGAGTAATCAAAGAGACAATCAGAGAGGAATGCCTGGTAACAGTCCCTTTGTCCACAACAATCTCAGCTCATGCTGGAGGTGCGGGGACAGACACAATGCGAAAACCTGCAGGGTTCAACATTTTATCTGCAGAAGCTGCAATTTCAAGGGACATTTGGCCAGAATGTGCAGAAATCATGTAGCGAGGTTAGTTTACGAGGCAGAGGAACCAGACAGTTGGATGCTTGGGGCACAGCCATGGACACTGAAGTCCAGCAGGTTCACATGGCAGGCATCCACAGCTCATACACTAAAACGCCGCCTAGGATGATGAAAGTTCTATTAAATAGCATCCCGGTACACCTGGAGCTGGACACAGAAGCTAGCCAGTCACTTATGAGTGTCCAACAATTCAAAAGACTATGGCCACTCAAAGCTAGCAGAGCCAAACTAGAACGCATCGAGACGCAATTACGAACGTACACCAAAGTGCTCGGCAGTGCAAATTTGGTGGTCACACATAATGGATCAGAGAACCGGCTGCCACTCTGGATTGTCCCAGGGAATGGTCCCGCGCTTTTGGGAGGAGCTGGCTAGCCGAGATGAACTGGAAAAAAGGGGGGGGGGGGGTGGAGGGAAGGGGATGTGCACGCCATTTCATCTGTGGAGTGAAGTTCATGCTCATAGGTCCTACAGAAATTCGAATCACGATTTCAACCTGGGGTCAGGACCTTCAAGGGCACCAAAGTAGTGATACGCATCACCCCGGACGCCAGACAAGTGCACCACAAAGCCAGAGCCGTGCCGTATGTGATGCGTGAGAAAATTGAGAGAGTTGGACAGGCTGCTAAGAGAGGGCACAATATCGCCTGTTGAATTCAGTGACTGGGCAAGCCCCATCGTCCCTGTTCTTAAAGCGGATGGCTTGGTCAGGATTTGTGGGGACCAGAAGGTCACCATTAACCGAGTGTCACTGCAGGACCAATACCCACTTCCAAGAGCAGGAGACCTTTTTGCCACACTGGCAGGTGGCAAGCTGTTCACCAAGTTGGACCTCACTTCAGCCTACATGACCCAGGAACTGGCCAAAGAATCGAAGCTACTAACCACCATCACTATGCACAAGGGGCTACATGTTTACAACAGGTGTCCGTTTGGCATTCGTTCAGCAGCCGCTATCTTCCAGAGGAAGATGGAAAGCTTGCTTAAATCCATTCCTGGCACAATCGTACTCCAAGATGACATCCTAATCACTGGTCGAGACACCGAGGAAAAGCTCCACAGCAGAGTGGGCTTGCGACTAAAGAAGCCCAAGTGTGTGTTTTTGGCCCCAGAGGTCGAGTTTTTGGGCAGGAAGGTTGCCGCAGACGAGATCCAGACTACCGAATCCAAAACGGAGGCGATCCGACGTGCGCCCCGGCCTGGTAATACATTGGAGTTGCGGTAATTCCTGGGACTCAAACTACTTCGGGAACTTTCTGCCGAACTGAAGTACATTGTTGGAGCCACTACACGTGCTCTTGCGTAAGGGTTGCGAATGGTTTTGGGGGGGGGTGGGGGGACTGTCAAGAACGGGCTTTCAATCGGACGCAGAACCCGCTTTGTTCTAATAAGCTGTTGACCTTGTACGACCCCTGTAAGAAACTGGTTTTAACGTGTGATGCATCATCCTATGGGGTTCGGTGTGTGTTGCAGCAGAGTAATGATGAGGGCCAACTTCAACCTATGGCTTATGCCTTCAGGTCCCTCTCCCAGGCAGACCGGGGATATGGGATGGTTGAAAAGGAAGCACTCGCATGTGTCTATGGGGTAAAAGAAAAGATGCACCAGTAACTTTTTGGCAGAAGGTTAGAGTTAGAAACGGACCACAAGCCGTGAACATCCCTGTTGTCCGACAGCAAGGCTGTTAATGCCAATGTGTCAGCTCGCATACAGCGATAGGCTCTCACGCTGGCTGCGTATGATTACACCATACGGCACCGGCCAGGCACCGAAAACTGCGCTGATGCGCTCAGCAGGCTCCCACTGACTCCCTTCGGCCGGATTGACGTCTCTGGAGTCCCTTCGGCCAGTTCAATGTACCCCCGAATCTGTCAGCACAATGAACAGCTGGTGTGCGACCACAGGGACAGGCGTAGGCAGGTGTGGAGTCCTTTCGGCCCAGGGTTGCAGCGGGCCGGCACGGAGCCCCTTCGGCAACTGCAAGGCAACGTTTGTTTGTTGTTCCGCTGGGGCTGCTCAGGGCCCGCTGTGTTTTGTCCCGCTGGGTTCTGCTCAGGGCCCGCTGTGTATTGTCGCGCTGGGCTCTGCTCAGGGCCCGCTGTGTATTGTCGCGCTGGGCTCTGCTCAGGGCCCTGCTCAGGGCCCGCTGTGTATTGACTCAATAATATTGCATGTCCCTGTCGGTGCCTCATGAATGGTTTTGTTGCCTCCAGATACTATTTTTACAATTCTCTCCTGGCTGGTGTTCCATCCTTCACCTGCCATAAACTTGAGCTCCAAAATTCTGCTGCCCATATCAAGTCCCACTCAGACAGCAGCCTTGCGTTCATTGACCTGCATTGACACCCAGTCCCCAAACACCTCAAATTTAATAATTCTCATTCTGTATTTAAATCCCATCAGGGGTTCTCCAGTCCTACAAATTCTGAGCTCTGCATTTCTCCAACTCTAGCCTCTTTTGCATCCCTACTCCCTTCACCAATGGCAACCATACCTTCAGCAGTCTAGACAAGATCTAGAATTCCCTCCCTTCGCCTCTTCACCTTTGACCAAGCATTTTGTCACCTCTTTGGCTCAGCATTGAATTTTGTCTGATTACACTTTAGTGAAGTACTGAGACAATTTTTTATTTTAAAAAAAGGTTCTGTAACAATACAAATTTTTTTGTTGTTGTGCATTAACTCCTTTTCCTCACTGAAATCACACATCAGAAACCAAAGGAATTTTAAGTTTTCACCACTTTAATTGCTACTGAAATTGGAACAGCAGCCAAGAATATTCTAGGAATCTATCAGCAAAACAAAATGATACAAACTGCAAGAATGATGCATTTCCGATTAAAGCTACTTCAGCAGTCAACATGCAACTGTCAAAAGCTTGAAAAAAATTGCTTCATGGGCCAGATTTTGCTGTTGCAGGGCATGCAACAACACTTTCCATTAGACTTGCCCCTACAACCTTAGAACAGTAATGGGAAACATTTAAAATGGTGTTCAACAGAGTTCAAGAAAAATATGCGCCACTAAAAAAAAAACTAATGAGACATCATGCATGAATAAAGCCATCAGGGAAAATTGAGGGTCAGGCAAGAGGCATACATAAACCACATGGACAGCAGGGGAGAGCACGATATGGGGAATACAAAGAGATTAGGAGAGAAGTCAAAGAACAATTCAATTATCAAAGAACATAAAACAATAGTAAAATATTTTACAAGCACATAAATAAAAAGTCAGGATGGGAATAGGGTTACTAAAAGATGGACAGGATCATACCACCAGCAATGATAGAGACAGTAGAAACAACAAATAATGACTTCACTTATGTACCAAAGAGATAGAACAGGTGGACATGACATTGGATCATGAGATTAGTTATGAGATAAAAATGTTTTTAATGCAGTTAAAAAACAAAAAGTAATCAAACTAGAGGATAAAATCCCTGGTCCAGATGGAGTACATGCGCACCCACACCTTTTTAAAGAATCCAGGAACGATATAACAGAGGCCTGACTACACAGGTTTCATAATTAGTTAGAAAAAGGTGTAGTGCCAGAGGACTGGCAGACAACTAACGTAATACCTGTATTTAAGAAGGGAGATAGAACATGTCCAGGGAACTGTCAGCTTAACATCGGTGGTAGGAAAAATAATGAAATCCTTACTAAAAAAGAGAAAATAGAACATCTGGAAACCAAAAAATTATGAATAGTCAGCATGAGATTTCAAAAGGGAAAGTTTGGCTTGACCAAACTCATTGCATTTTTTGAAGAGTTAACAGAGAGTAGACAAGGGTAATGCAGATGTAATTTAACTGGATTTTCGAAAGGCCTTCGAAAAGGTACCCTATAATGGACTAAATAAGATCAGAGAGTGCAGAATGGATAGCTAGCTTGTTTTAAGACAGAAAGCAGAGATTAAGGGTAAATGGTAGTGATGAATACGTGGCTTGAGCAGTGGTGCAGCAGGGAGGAATTCAAATTCCTGGGGCATTGGAACCAGTTCTGGGGAGGTGGGACCAGTACAAACCGGACAGTCTGCACCTGGGCAGGACCGGAACCAATGCCCTAGGGGGAGTGTTTGCTAGTGCTGTTGGGGAGGAGTTAAACTAATATGGCAGGGGGATGGGAACCAATGCAGGGACACAGAGACAGAAGCAAAAGACAGAAAGGAGATGAGTAAAAGTAGAGGGCAGAGAAACCCAAGTAAAAAAAAAGGGTGCTGGGCAGGAGGCATTACACACCGTGGAGATTTCGAGTCAGGCGTTCCTACCTGGACCCGAGTGAGGCAGATTGTGTCAGAAGGCTGCGTTTCCACAGAGAAGCTGTCTGAGATGTGAGTTGGCGAGACCACGGTTGCAGCCGAGAAGCAGCAGATGGACTGCCTTGTTTGTTGAAGTGAAGGTTACAGCTGCACTTTCCTTCTGTGCCTCGGGATCGTTTCAAGGTACAACTGGAGATGTGTGCGTCATCTCTCAAGGTGCAATACAGGTCTCCATTTGCCAGGTCACGGCTGCACTGTATGCGCGGAGGAATGATGACATCAAGTTCCCAATGACCGCACAAGCAATGAGTGACAGGGCTATGGGCTTCTGCAAGATTGCTGGCTTCCCAAAGGTACAGGTCTGCATTGATTGTACCCACATTGCCTTGCGAGCACCTGTGGAGGATGCCGAGCAGTTCAGGAATCGAAAAGGTTTCCACTCCATTAATGTGCAGCTCATGTGTGACAACATGCAGCGCATCATGTCAGTCAATGCATAATACCCTAGCAGCACCCATGATGCGTTCATCCTACGCGACAGCACTATATCAGACATGTTTGATCGTCACCTGGTTCATGATGCCCCTACGCATAACCCGGACAGAAGCTGATCAATACAACATGTCACACATTAAGACATACAATATGTCACACATTAAGACACACAACATCATAGAGAGGACCATTGGTATCTTGAAACAGCGTTTCCGATGCCTGGACTATTCCGGAGGCAACTTGCAATATTCCCCTGAACTTGTCAGTCAGTTCACTGTTGTGTCTGCATGACTTAGCCATCATGAGGCAGCAGCAGCTGATAGTGGAAGACAACGACCGAGGATGAGGATGAGGATGAGGATCAGACCATGTAAGTGTCTGAGGCCGGAACACGATGTTGGAGGAGGGTGGACCATCGTGCTCCTTTAACGATTACTTGAGCCTTGCACCAGCAGCTCATCCGTGAACGTTTTACTGATGCCCGAGGGCTCAGCGACAACTGTTCTGCTTTGACATGTTTATTTTTTGCAGCTGTTCCTAAATGTTGTGTTGTCTTAATGGAACATGATTCAGTTTCAATGTAAAAAATATTTTATTGAAAATGTTAGAATGTAGTTCACTTTAGTGTAATAAAATGTTATCAAACTGTACTTTAATATGACTAAAATCACTTAAAAACGTTATCACTTATAAACTTGTAAAGCTCCAAAACTTACAAAACAATTTACATTTGAAAATAGTTACAAGAGTAAAATCAAACAATAACAAAAACAATAGCAGCAAACAAAGGCTGCACCCATCTCAGATCCACATCTCGGTGAATGTGCACTGCTTCATGGTTGTGGTGGTGCTGGTGGGGGTGGAGGTGGGTGGGGTTGCAGCTTGGGTCTCCACAGAGACTAGCGCGGGGATTGCCATGGGAGTGGCAGTGGTTTGGCCTGGCTGTGTTCCCTTATTGCAGCAGTTACTTCCCTGATGGCCTGTGCTGTCGTTTCGGCTGCCTCTGAAATTCCCTTCCTGATGGCCTGTGCCGTCGTTCCCACTGCCTCTGAAATGTCCTTCCACATGTCCCGTGACATTATTGCTATTTCTGTCGTCCGTCTCATTACCTCATCACCCACCCCACTGACGGTGTTCACGAGTGATCGGGTAAGCTCATTGGTCTCCATACCCAATGCCATCACCTGAGCCACATCTGTTGCACCCTCCATCTCAGGACAGCATGGTACATTTCTCCTTGGCCTCACCCTGGGTCTGTCTAGCGGAACCCCTCCAGTATGAAGTGCAGGCTGGGAAGGTGTGGCCATGGGCGTTACAGGCTGCATTCAAGCTGCACTGGAACCCGCAACCGCTGGACTTTCGAAAGCATCCAATATCTGACCAAAATTTAAACCACTAAGCAGGGACTGGGCCGTGCTCAAACCACGGAATGAATCAGAAATCATGGAAGTGCTTGGCAACGCAAATTCAAGATTCTCCCCTTCATGCCTCTCCATGGCCACCCCCTCCCTCCGACAAAGTTGGTCTGGCTCACCCTCATCTGAATCATCTTCTGTATCTTCAGGATTGGCATCAGATTCTGCAAAATATTACAGAACAGTCAGATGGTTAGCAGCAGAGGATGAGGCAGGATGGGTGACATGAGCAGGCTTACATATAGCAGGCCAGGCAGCAGGTTGATTTGAAGGGCCACGAGTAATTTTCAGTACTTACTCTCTCCCTCACATGTGGGCGCAGCTTGTGCAGTACTAATGGCTTTTCTCCAGTTGGGACCCATCAAAGCAGTGACCCTCTGTTCCAAGGGTGCAGATTTGGCGGGACTCCTCCTGTTCGAGTTCTTTCCCTTTTGTTGTGGGACAATTTCTTCTGCAAAGATGAAAACATAACTTGTCAGAGGGAGTCTTTCTGCTGGGTGGGACATATACAGATGGTCACATTTACAGATGCAATTCCATTGACAAATGAAAATATTACTTACACTAACTGCTTGACCAAGCTCCTGCCATTTCTCGTGGTATTCACCACTGAGCAGTAATCTTCTGCAAGTTTGTTTCAGCGTTTATTAATTTCTTTGGGTGGCACTTTTGTGCGACCTCTGTTGCTCATATCCAGCTCCTGCCATCTTTCCTCGATTACATTCACTAGTATCTCCACTTCTTGATGTGTGAAATTCATCGTTCTTGGGGCACGGTGTTGCATTGCTCTATAAAATTGACACTCTGATTTTTCAAAACAAAGTCCTTATTTTGCTTGCAGCAATGAATGATTCTCACCTATGCAGCACTCCTTGTGGCACTTTAGCAGCTGATTTCTTGGAGTACTTCAAACAACACTCATATAGCTTTCAAAACATCAAGCAGGCATCCAAAACGGAGAAGTTCTCCCTTTAAAAATAGCCGATTGCCAATGTTATTGCCCCACTGAGCATGCGCAACCATTGCAACGTGCATGCATGTGCTGCTAGCACTCTCAGGCACCGCCCCCCGTCAGCTCTGCGCGGCCAGCACGGACCTAGCTCTACCCCCTCTCTTTGTTCTGCACCACACCACTCAACAGACGGCCCGAGAATTGGCCATAATTGCAAGTTTTTTTGGCGCTGCCTCTGCTCGACAATGTTGGCGGGGGGCTCAGAGGTGCGCCAAAAAAAATGGATAGCCAAATTTGGGTCCATAGAATTGAAAAGTAGGGAAGTTATGCTAAACCTGTATCAAACCTTGGCTAGACCATACTTCAACTATTGTGGACAGTTCTGGTTGCCATATTATAAAAAAGGATGAACAGGCTGGGTCTCTTGAAAAAAAAAAGGCTGGCAGATGCCAAGCTCCAATGCAAATCCTGTTAGCCCCACCCAGCATATGGCCAACAGTAAATACACCTGCATGAAGTACGTGTACTTACTGTATAATGGCTATACAAGAGCCCCACAACGCCATATGCAACCAGCAAAATCAATTGCTATTAGAAGACTGACACAGCAGCCAGGGAAAAACTATTTAATTTTTTAATCTTTCAACACAGGCCAGACTGGCCCACACCCAAGAAAATAGAAGCTTCTGCTCAAGAACTCAAGTCACAAAAGGGCTGGTGCCCAAGTAGCAAGCATTTGTTTGAGGCAAATTACTCCAGCGCCAGGATTTGGGATAGGATTACCATTGGGCTAGATGAAGAGGAAGAACTTCGGTCTACTGCACTTCCATCAGCACAACACCAAGACTGCAATTTTAGTTAGATTTTAAAAAATAGCCCAGAATAAAAGACATGATCAAAAGCAGATTAGCTCAAATTTAATGACGGCTAGACAGGCTCAAAAGACTTCAGGATAATGGATCTGTTTACAAGAACAAACATGTCATAAGAATGGGTAGGCCATTCAGCCCATCGAGCCTGTTCCACCATCATGGCTGATCTGAGACTTAACTCCACATACCCACCTTTGGCCCATATCCTTCAATACCTTTGGTTAACAAAAAGCTGTCGATCACAGATTTAAAATTAATTGCCATTTGCGGAGAGTTTCAAACCTCTATCATCATTTGTGCAGAAGCGTTAGCTAATTTCACTCCTGAAAGGTCTGGCTCTAATTTTTAAAGACTGTGCCCCACCCGCTCAAGTCGCAGAATCCCCAACGAGCAGAAAGTTTCTCTACCTACCCCTTCTGTTCCCACAAAATCTTGAAAATGTTGATCAGATCACTCCTTAACCTGCAAATGCTAGGGAATACAACCCTAATTTGTCTAATCTCTCCTCGTAACTTCACCCTTGAAGTCCAGATATCATTCTGGTTAACCTCTGCTGCACTCCCTCCAAGGACAATATATCTTTTCCCAAGGTGTGGTGCCCACAACTGCTATTCCAGGTGTGGTCTAACCAAGGTTTTGTAGAAACATAGAAAATAGGTGTAGGAGTAGGCCATTTGGCCCTTCGAGCCTGCACCACCATTCAATATCATGGCTGATCATTTACCCCAGTACCCCTTTCCTGCTTTCTCTCCAGTGATCTCTTTAGCCGTAAGGGCCATATCTAACTCCCTCTTGAATATATCCAATGAACTGGCATCAACAACTCTGCAGTAGAGAATTCCACAGGTTAACAACTCAGTGAAGAAGTTTCTCCTCATCTCAGTCCTAAACGGCTTACCCCTTATCCTTAGACTGTATCCCCTGGTTCTGGACTTCCCCAACATCGCGAGCATTCTTCCTGCATCTAACCTGTCCAGTCCCGTCAGAATTGTATGTTTCTCTTTGCGATCCCCTCGCATCCTTCTAAACTCCAGTTGATCCAGTCTCTCCTCATATGACAGTCCTGCTATCCCGGGAATCAGTCTGGTGAACCTTCACTGCACTCCCTCAATAGCAAGAGCGGCCTTCCTCAGATTAGACAACCAAAACTGAACACAATATTCCAAGTGAGGCCGCACCAAGGCCCTGTACAACTGCACTAAAACCTCCTTGCTCCTATACTCAAATCCCCGAGCTATGAAGGCCAACATACCATTTGCCTTCCTCACCACCTGCTGTACCTACATGCCAAATTTCAATGACTGATGTACCATCACACCCAGATCTCCCTTTCTCCTAATCTGCCACCATTCAGATAACATTCTGCCTTCATGTTTTTGCCACCAAATTGGATAACCTCATATTTATCCACATTATACTGCATCTGCCCACTCACCCAACCTGTCCAAGTCACCCTGCAGCCTCTTAGCGTCCTCATACCTGCTCATACTACCACCCAGTTTAGTTTCATCTACAAACTTGGAGATATTACACTCAATTCCTTCATCTAAATAATTAATGTATATTGTAAATAGCTGGGGTCCCAGCACGGAGATCTGCGGTGCCCCACTAGTCACTGCCTGCCATTCTGAAAAAGGACCCGTTTATCCCGACTCTGCTTCCTCTCTGCCAACCAGTTCTTTACCCACGTCAGTATATTACCCCCAATACCACGTGCTTTAATTTTGCACATCAATCTCGTATGGGACCTTGTCAAATGCCTTTTGAAAGTCCAAATACATCACATTCACTGGTTCTCCCTTGTCCACTCTGCTAGTTATATCCTCAAAATTCTACAAGATTTGTCAAGCATGATTTCCCTTTCATAAATTCATGCTGACTTGGACCGATCCGGTCAATGCTTTCCAAATGCACTGCTATTTCATCCTTAATGATTCATTCCAACATTTTCCCCACTACTGATGTCAGGCTAACGGGTCTATAATTACCCGCTTTCTCTCCCTCCTTTTTTAAAAAGTGGTGTTACATTAGCTACCCTCCAGTCCATTGGAACTGATCCAGAGTCGATAGACTGTTGGAAAATGATCACCAATGCATCCACTATTTCTATGGCCACTTCCTTAAGTACTCTGGGATGCAGACCATCAGGCCCCAGGGATTTATCAGCCTTCAATCCCATCAATTTCCCCAACACAATTTCCTGCCTAATAAGGATATCCTTCAGTTCCTCCTTCTCACTAGACTCTCGGTCCTCTAGTACTTCCGGAAGGTTATTTGTGTCTTCCTTCGTGAAGACAGAACCAAAGTATTTGTTCAACTGTCTGCCATTTCTTTGTTCCCCATTATAAATTCACCTGAATCTGACTGCAAGGGACCTACGTTTGTCTTCACTGCTGCAGCATAACTTCTACCCCTTGTATTCTAGTCTTCTAGGCGAGGCTAGCATTCCATTCACCTTTTTGATTATTTTCTGTACCTGTTCATGACATTTTAATGATGTACTTGGACCACCCCAAGTTGCTTTGAACCTCCACTGTTCGCTGGTCACCCTGTTCTATCCTTTTCAAGTCCAAAGTGGATGACCTTACATTCACCAACATTGAAATCCATTTGCTGCAGTTTTGCCTATTCACTTAATCTGTCGATATCAATTTGTAATTTTATACTTTCCTGTACACTGCTTATTGGCAAATTTGGATACATGACTTTCTGTGCCATTGTCCAAGTCATTAATACTGTGAATAGTTGATGCCCCAACACAGATCCCTGTGGGACACCACTAGTCACATCCTGCCAATTTGAGTACCTACCCATCCCGACTGCCCGTCTCCTGCTGCTCAGCCCATTTCCTAACCAGGTCAATAATTTACCCTGAATTCCTTAGTTAACAGTCTCTTATGTGGTACTGTGAAGTGCAGTATGGCAGCGAGGAAGATTGAGTAAAGGGTTGGGGTGATGACACAGCCCTGTTTGACCCCGGTCCGGACATGGATTCATCATCATAGGCAGTCCCTCGGAATTGAGGAAGACTTGCTTCCACTCTTAAAATGAGTCCTTAGGTAGCTGAACAGTCCAATACGAGAGCTACAGTCCCTGTCACAGGTGGGACAGATAATCATTGAGGGTAAGAGCGTGGGACAGATTAGCCGCATGCTCGTTCCATTGCCCATGCTTGAGGGTGCTCAGCGCCCTCCCGGATGCACTTCCTCCACTTAGGGCGGTCTTTGGACAGGGACTCCCAGGTGTCAGCGGGGATGTTGCACTTCATCATGGAGGCTTTGAGAGTGTTCTTGTAATGTTACCTCCGCCCACCTTTGGTTCATTTGCCGCGAAGGAGTTCCGAGTAGAGCGCTTGCTTTAGGAGTCCGGATGTGGTTTGGGTCTAATGGATCCGTTGGTAAGGATCACGGCCTGCATGTCATCGTGAAGCAGATGGAGGAGGGTGACGTACTTTTGGGGGCATCTGAAACGGAGGAGGACACTCCATAGACCCTCACGGTTGACAGTTTCGAAGGCCTTTGTAAGGTCGAAGGCGGCTATGTATAAGGGCTGACGCTGTTCCCTGCAGCTGTCGCACTGCAAAAATCATGTCCCTTGTGCCCCGTAGGGGACAGAATCCACACTGTGACTCCGGGAGGAGCTCCTCGGCCACAGGGAGAAGACGGTTGAGGAGGACTCTAGCGACAACTTTCCCAGTGGCTGATAACAGGGAGATTCCTCTGTAGTTGCCGCAGTCGGACTTGTCCCCTTTTTTAAAAAAAAAAGATCCCTACTGCGCATCTCCACACTTGATCAGCTCCGCTGGGCAGGCCACATTATTCGCATGCCAGATACGAGACTCCAAAAGCAAGCGTTCTACTCGGAACTCCTTCACAGCAAATGAGCCAAAGGTGGGCAGAAGAAACGTTACAAAGACACCCTCAAAGCCTCCGTGATAAAGTGCAACATCCCCACTGACACCTGGGAATCCCTGGCCAAAGACCGCCCTAAGTGGAGAACGTGCATCTGGGGCGGGGGGGGGGGGGCGCTAAGTACCTCAAGTCTCGTCACCAAGAGCATGCAGAAATCAAACACAGGTAGCGGAAAGAGCATGTGGCAAACCTGTCCCACCCACCCCTTCCCCCAACGACTATCTGTCCCACCTGTGACAGGGACTATGGTTCGCATATTGGACTGTTCAGCCACGTAAGAACTCATTTTAAGAGTGGAAGCAAGTCTTGCTCGATTCAGAGGGACTGCCTATGATGATGATGATGATGATGGTGGTACTTCATCAAATGCTTTCTGGAAATCCATATAAATTACATCCATAGACCCTGTCCACTATAATCACCTCAAAAAATCAAATCAGTATTGTCAGGTATTACCTGTCAAAAATCCATGCTCTCTCTGATCAACTGAAAATTCGAGACTTTAAGTCACCCTATCCTTAATTTGTACACTCTAGCAATTACCAGACAACAGATGTTAGGCTAAATGTCTATAATTCCCAGTTTCTCCCTCTCACCATTCTTAAAATAGCAGAGTGACATGCGCAATTTTCCAATCTAAAGGAATGGTTGCTGAAGTCGACAGAACTTTCGAAGATTATAGTTAGGGCATCTGCATCTTCCTTTAAAACCCTACGATGGAAAATTCCCTGGTCCTGGGAATTTGTCACTTGCGTGCCATTATTTTCTTAGTTATTTAACTTGCGTTAATTTTATCAAGTCCCTGTCTCTGATTCAATATTCGTCTCCTTGGGATTTCTGGCATACCATCTTCTTCCTGTACTGTAAATACAGACGCAAAGTAATTATTCAACATGTCTGCCATTTAATTATCATTGACAATATTACCGATATCAGTTTTTAAGGGGCCAGCATTGCTCCCAACTACCTTTTATAAATTGTAAAAATTGTGTTGATTTTGATACCCTTGCAAGTTTCTTAATTTTTTTTTTTTAAGCTCTTACTATCTGCTTTGTGAGCCTTTACTGTTTTGTATCTTTCTCATTCTCAAGGATCTGCTATTCTTTGCATTTTTGTATGTTTTTTTTTTCTTCGTTTTATGCTGTCCCTCACCTCTTCAGTCATCCATGGCATTTTTTTTGCAAGTAAAGTTCTTACCCCTCAGATATAAACTGGTTCAGTGTCATCTTAAATTCTTTTTTGAACATCTACTGATTATCTGTCATTTTACCCATTAACAGATGTATCCAGTTTACTGTGAACAGCCTGTCTCATCCCGTTGAAGTCAGCCTTAACCAAATCTAGAATCTTAACATCTGTTTTGTGTTTCTCCCTTTAAAATGCTACGTTGAACTCGACCATGTTACAATCGCTATTGGATAAATGTTCAGACATAGTTGGGCTGTTAACTAAATCTGGCTCCTTTGAGATTACTGAATTTCACTTTCTCTCCTCTTACATGTCACCCTTCTGTTGATAGGAAGAATTGCTGAATGTAATATTTTCTAAACAGTCTTTGAAAGTCAAGATAAAGCTCCAGAAGGCCAATTGAAATAGCAAATGAACCAGATCAGGACAGACAAGAAAACTAAACATTTCCTTCAAAGGCTTAACAAAATATGGGACTTGAAGGTTTAGATGCTTCTAAACTCTGAAGGAACAAGCTGATCTAAACTTCATTTAAACTATTCTCATTAAATGGCATTGCTTGTCTGAAATGGAACATCTCTCAGATTGCTCAACGTGCAGTTACATGTTGCAGAAATGGAAATTTTGCTGCCGAGCACCAAATCGGAGCCATTTGCCTCAACATTTCAAAAACCTTCATGAGGGTGTGCCTAGATGGAATCAAAAATTTACAACACGAGGCCTCCATTTGGCCCATTGCATCCATGCCGGCCAACAAAGAGCTATCCAGACTAATCCCACTTTACAGCTCTTGGTCTGCAGCCTTGTAGGTTACGGCACTTCAAGTGCACATCCAAGTACTTTTTAAATGCTTTGAAGGTTTCTGCCTCTACTAACCTTTCAAGCAGCGAGTTGCAGACCCCCACCATCCTCGGTGAAAAAAAATTCTCCTCAAATCCCCTCTAAACCTCCTACCACTTAGTTTAAGTCTACGCCCCCTGGTTATTCTGCCAAGGGAAATAGGTCCTTCCTACCCATTAGCTAGACCCCTCAATTCGGTCTCCGCCACCTATGTTCCAAAGAAAACAACTCCAGCCGAGCCAATCTTTCCTCATAGTTAAAATTCTCCAGTCGAAGCAACACCTTCATAAATCTCCTCTGTACCCTCTCTAGTGCAATCACATCCTTCCTATAATGTGATCACCAGAATTGCATGCAGTGCTCGAGCTGTGGCCTAACTGCTGGAACATATCTAGTGTACTGCTGACAAAAGCAAAATACTGCAGATGCTGGAAATCAAACAAAAACAGAAAATACTGGCAATACTCAGCAGATCAGGCAGCATCTGGGAAGTTAATGTTTCAGGTTGATGACCTTTCGTCACAACTGGAAAAAGTTAATGTACAGAGGGAGGGGATGAAAGAACAAAAGGGAAGGTTTGCGTTAGGGTGGAAAACAGGGAAGATTAAATAACAAAAGGGATGATGGTGCAAGGCAAAAGGGAATCTTAATGGGGCAAGCAGGAAATAAAAAGATGGATCTACTGGAGGTGTGCGAGTTTGGGTGACTGAGGTTGGAGGCAGTGGAGTTAAATTTCTCCAGGAGTAACAACTTAAGGTCAGTGACTGCCTCGGAAATGATGGCTCCATGATAAATGGAAGTTGAGCTCATCATAAAATCTATATAAACAATCCCTCATGGAAGTGTGCTTTTGCCCCAGCCTACCTGAAAAGATGATTAAAAATGTATTTTAAAAGTGCTCTCGCATATGCAATCAATTACACATGCTAAAAACCTTTTAATTGTTAAATCCTCCTTCACGACACTTAGAAATCATAGAATCACAGGGCTCAATTTTCCCCAGTGATTTGCGCCTTTTTTTGGCCCAAGTTAAAAAATACAAGTTTCCCCAATCACTGTGCGCCAGCATAACTCAGTTAGTTATGATTTTTTTAGGTTAGTTTTTTTGTGTCATGGGGGCGTAACAATGCACCCACACCAATTCTGGCAATTTAAGCAAGTTTGGCCAGCTCAGATTTATTCTAATTCTTCTTAGGACAGCATATGTGGCCTCTGTGGAAACACTTTCTGGTGATAAGAAAATCGGAGCAAGTAAATCAGCAAAGTAGATGCAGTTCCAGGACCCGGACAGCAGCAGCAGAGAGTGGGGGGTGTGGGAAGGGGTAGTAGCCTTTTGGGCACAGTTAAGACAGGAACCTGGAAGGAGGCAGCCATTCAGCTTTGGATAGGAGCAGGGCTAGGCACAGAGGCGCCATTAGGCCAGGGATAGGAGCGCGGACCGTGGGGGAGGGGTGGGGGGGGGGGGGGGGAGGAGGAGAGAATTATTTAATAGTAAACTGCACATGCAACGTAAATTGTGAGCTGGCTGTAGGTTTAACTTTCCAGCCTCAGCCTGCATCGTGTCCCTGGTTACCATAGCAACTGATCTTTTTGGTTCAGATGTTGGGCTCCATCCCCGAAACTAAACAAGCTAGGCGCTGCCAAAATGAAGAATTCAAACAGGGAAAATGTAATTTTTTTTTGGCGTAGTTGTGCCCCCTCAAAAATGGGCGTAACTCAAATACGCCAAACAAGAGCTTTGGGGAAAATTGAGCCCATAGAAATTTACAGCACGGAAGAAAGTTTTTTTGGCTCATCATGTCCGCACCGGCCAACCAAGAGCTATCCAGCCTAATCCCACTTTGCAGCTCTTGTAACCGAGGTACAGCACTTTAAGTGCACATCCAAGTATCTTATAAATGGGGTGAGGGTTTCTGCCTCTACCATCCTCAGGCAGTGAGTTCCAGACACCCACAACCCTCTGAAGAAATTTCCCCTCATATCTCCTCTAAACCTTCCCCCAATTACTTGAAATCTATGCCCCCTGGTTGTTGACCCCTCCTTCCTATCCACTCTATCCAGGCCCCTCAATTAGATCTCCCATTAGCCTCCTCCCCGTTCCAAAAAAAAAAACAGACCCAGCATCTCCAATCTTTCCTCCTTGCCAAAATTCTCCAGTCCAGGCAACATTCTTGTGAAAAGGTGCAGAGAAGATTCACATGAACACATGAAATAGGAGAAGTAGGCCGTTTGACCCCCTCGAGCCTGCTCCGTCATTTAATAAGATCATGGCTGATTTGATCATGCCTACTCTCATAACCCTTTATTCTCTGATCACTTAAAGATTTGTCTATCTCCGCCTTAAATATATTCAATGACCCAGCCTCCACAGCTCTCTGGGACAGATAATTCCACAGATTTACAACGCTCAGAAGAAATTCCTCCTCATCTCAGTTTTAAATGGGCAGCCCCTTATTCTGAGACCACGTCCTCTCGTTTTAATTTCCTGCACAAGTGGAAATATCCTCTCTGCATCCAACTTGTCAAGCCCATTCATTCTCTTATATATGTTTCGATAAAATCATCGCTCATTCTTCTGAACTCCAATGAGTATACGTCCAACCTATCTTCATAAGTCAAGCCCCTCATCTCTGCAATCAACCTAGTCAACCTTCTCTGAACTGCCTCCAATGCAAATACATCCTTCCTTAAATACAGAGACCAAAACTGCACACAGTATTCCAGGTGTGGGCTCACCAATATCCTGTACAGTTTGTAGCAGGACTTCTCTGCTTTTGTACTCCATCCCCCTTGCAATAAAGGCCAAATTCCATTTGCCTTCCTGATCACTTGCTGCACCTGCATACTAACTTAGTGT
The DNA here is from genome assembly GCF_044704955.1 of Pristiophorus japonicus. Lineage (NCBI taxonomy): Eukaryota > Metazoa > Chordata > Chondrichthyes > Pristiophoridae > Pristiophorus > Pristiophorus japonicus. The sequence continues at coordinate 87,842,617 of NC_091979.1, read as the reverse complement.
TTCATGCACAAAGAACCCCAGGCCCCCTGTTCTGAAGCACTTTGCAATTTTTCTCCATTCAAATTATAATTTACTTTTCTATTTTTTTCTGCCAAAGTGGATAACCTCATATTTTACTACATTATAAGCCATCTGCCAAATTTTTGCCACTCACGAAGCCTGCCTGTATATCTTTGCAGATTTCGTGTGTCCTCCTCACAATTTGCTTTCCCACCCATATCTGTATCAGCAAACTTGGCTAAATTAAACTCAGTCCTTCATCCAAGTCGATTATATCGATTGTAAATAGTTCAGGCCCCAGCACATATCCCTGCAGCACCCCACTAGTTACTGTTTGCCAACTGGAAAATGACCAGTTTATCCTAATTCTCAGCTTTTTGTTAGCCAAGCCTGAATCCATGCCAATATATTACCCCCAACCCCATGAACTTTTATCTTGTGCAATAACCTTTTATGTGGCACCTTATCGAATGCTTTCTGGAAATACAAATGCATCACATCCACTGGTTCCCCCTTATCCACCCTGCTTGTTACATCCTCAAAGAACTCCAGCAAATTTGTCAAACACGATTTCCCTTTCATAAAACCATGCCGACTCTGCTCGATAGAATTATGCTTTTCCAAATGTCCTACTACTGCTTCCGAAATAATGGACTCCAGCATTTTCCCAACGACAGATGTTAAGCTAACAGGTCCATAGTTTCCTACTTTCTGTCTGCCTCCCTTTTTAAAAAAAAAAAATAGGGGCTTTATATTTGCAGTTTTCTAAACTGCTGGGATCTTCCCAAAGTCCAGGGAATTATAACCAATGCATCCATTATCTCTGCAGCCACTTCTTTTAGGACCCTAGGATCAAATCTAGGGGACTTGTCTGCATTTCCTCGTCCCATTATTTTCCCCAAGTACTACTTTTTTTAGTGATAGTATTAAGTTACTCCCTCCCTATAGCCCCTTGATTATCCCCCTATTGGGATGTTTTTAGTGTATTCTACCATGAAGATAGATACAAAATTTGTTCAAAGTCTCTGTTCCCCATTATTAATTCCCTGTTCCCCATTATTAATTCCCCAGTCTCATCCTCTCGGGCACAAACATTTATTTTAGCCACTCTTTTCCTTTTAATGTACTTGTAGAAACTCTTACTGTTCTGTATGTAAACCTGTGATTACCATGTCTAACCACCAGAGGGCTTATCCCCTGGAGTCCAAAGGGATCCCACAATCCCTTGGGAGCACCTGTATATAAGGAGGCCTCACAGGCTAGAGAGGCACTCAGATCTGTGAGAAAGGACTACAGTCACACTTACTTTGTGCTTGCAGTATCTAGTTTGACTCCTAATCAAAGACCTAACAACTGGTGGCGAGATATAGATGACAAACCCCAACGCAACAATGCAGAGAACTGTGGGAATCCTGGAGAAATTTTCTGAGAAGATGATTGGGAAACCTTCGTGGAGTGACTTGACCAATACTTCGTGGCCAACGAGCTGGAAGGAGAAGGGAACACTGCCAAATGAAGGGCAATCCTCCTCACCTTTTGCAGGGCACCAATGTATGGCCTCATGAAAAACCTGCTCGCTCCAGCAAAACCCACAGACAAGTCATACGATGATTTGCGCACACTGGTCCGGGAGCATCTAAACCCAAAGGAAAGCGTTCTGATGGCGAGGTATCGGTTCTACATGTACAAGAGGTCTGAAGGCCAGGAAGTGGTGATCTATGTTGCAGGGCATTGAAAATTTGAAGGATACTTGAAGCATAGGCTCAGGTACTTCTTTCTACTTGGCATTGGCCATGAAGTAGTACTTCGCAAACTTTTGACTGTGGAGACCCCAATCTTGAGTCAAGCCATAACAATAGCCCAGGCGTTTATCTCCATCAGTGAAAATACCAAATTTCCCAGCACACTAGTACTGCTGCAAGTACTGTAATGTTGTTTTCAAATCGAAATGTATATGGCAGGACTTACACGCCTGTTGCTGCAAGTCAGCAGATGACAGTGTCCGCCATCAAGAGTGGTGAATACAAGGCAATTAACACCTTGTTGGCGCTGCGGGGGTGATCATAGATTCCATTCATGCCGCTTCAAAAGGATACGTTTGCAAGGGCTGTGGAACAATGGGACACCTCCAACGTATGTGCAGGTGAGCTGCAAACCCTACTAATCCTGCAAACCACCATGTTGCAGAGGAGGACAGATCCACGGTGGATGATGAACCAGAGCCTCAGACCGAGGAGGCAGAGGTTTATGAGGTACACACATTTACCACTAAATGACCCCCGATAATGCTGAAGGTTGAATTAAATGGACTCCCCGTGTCCATGGAGCTGGACATGGGCGCAAGCCAGTCCATAATAAGTAAAAATACTTTTGATAAGTTGTGGTGCAACAAGGTTTCAAGGCCAGCCGTGACACCCTTTCATACCAAACTTAGAACATACACAAAGGAACGGATTCCCTTAATTGGCAGTGCGACTGTAAAGGTCTCCTACGATGGAGCGGTGCACAAGTTACCCCTCTGGGTGGTACCTGACGATGGCCCAATGCTGTTCAGCAGGAGCTGGCTGGGAAAGATACGCTGGAACTGGGACGACGTCCAAGCGCTTTTGTCAGTCAACTACACCTCATGCGCCCAGGTCCTAAGCAAGTTCCCCTCACTGTTTGAACCAAGTATAGGGAAGTTGCAAGGAGCAAAAGTGCAGATCCATTTGATTTCGGGGGCGCGACCCATCCATCACAAGACGAGAGTGGTACCTTACATGAGAGAAATGGTGGAGATCGAGCTGGATAGGCTGCAATGAGGGGGCATCATTTCACCAATCGAATTCCATGAGTGGGCCAGTCCGATTGTTCCAGTCCTCAAGGGAGACGGCACCGTCAGAATCTGTGGTGATTACAAAGTATCAATCGTTTCTCACTGCAGGATCAATACCCGCCATCAAAGGCAGACTATTTGCGACGCTGGCGGGAGGGAAAACATTCACGAAGCTGGACTTGACCTCAGCCTACATTACACAGGAGCTGGAGGAATCTTCGAAAGGCCTCATCTGCATCAACACGCACAAAGGTCATTTCGTTTACAACAGATGCCCATTTGGGATTCGATCGGCTGCAGCAATATCCCAGAGGAACATGGAAAGCTTGCTGAAGTTGGTCCCACACACCGTGGTCTTCCAGGATGACATCTTGGTTACAGGTCGGGACACTGTCAAGCACCTGCAGAACTTGGAGGTGGTTCTTAGTCGACTTAATCACGTGGGGCTCAAGCTAAAACGCTCAAGGGCATTTTCCTGGCGCCTGAAGTAGAGTTCCCAGGGTGCAGAATCGCGGCAGATGGCATCAGGCCCAACGATTCAAAGACGGAGGCAATCAAAAACGCACCAAGATCACAGAAAGTGACGGAGCTGCGGTCGTTTCTAGGACTCAAACTATTTTGATAACTTCTTACCTGGTCTTAGCACATTGTTAGAACCAATGCTCTCTTTACTGCATAAAGGAGATGAATGGATATGGGGTAAAAGCGAAGAAACTGCCTTTGAGAAAGCTAGGAAGCTGTTACATTCAAACAAATTGCTTGTGTTGTACGATCCATGTAAACGTTTGGTACTAGCATGTGATGCGTCATCGTACGGGGTCGGGTGTGCATTGCAACAAGCCAATGAATTTGGGAAATTGCAACCCGTTGCTTATTCATCCAGAAGTCTGTCTAAGGCAGAGAGGGCTGACAGCATGATCGAAAAATAAGTGTTAGCGTGTGTTTACGGGGTAAAGAAAATGCATCAATATCTGTTCAGGTTCAAATTTGAATTGGAACCCAACCACAAGCCGCTCATATCCCTCTTTTCTGAAAATAAAGGGATAAACATGAATGCATCGGCCTGCATCCAGAGATGGGCACTCACCTTGTCCGCTTACAAGTACGCCATCTGCCACAGAAAACGGTGCCAATGCTCTCAGTAGGCTACCATTGCCCACCAACGGGGTGGAGATGGCACAGCCTGCAGATTTAGTTATGGTAATGGAAGCATTCGAGTGTAAGCAATCATCCGTTACTGCCCAACAGATAGGAACCTGGATGAGCCAGGACCCCTTACTGTTCTTAATTTTAAAAAAAGCTGTGTGCCCCACGGGAGTAGGTCTAGTGTCCCGTTAGAGATGCAAGAAGAAATAAAGCCATACTAGTGGCGCAAAGATGAAATGTCTATACAGGAAGACTGCCTCCGATACAGGGTGTATGGGTAGTTGTGCCAAAAAAGGGCAGGTACACTTTCATTAGTGATCTCCACAGTACCCACCCAGGCATTGTCATGATGAAAGCGATAGCCAGATCCCACGTGTGCTGGGCCAGTATCGATGCAGAATTAGAGTCCTGCGTGCACAAATGTAATACATGTTCTCAGTTAAGCAATGCACCCAGAGAGGCACCATTAAGTTTATGGTCTTAGCCTTCCAAACCATGGTCTAGGATTCATGTCGACTATGCAGGCTCATTCTTGGGAAAAATGTTTTTAGTGGTTGTAGATGCATACTCCAAGTGGATTGAATGTATGATAATGTCGGCAAGCACGTCCACTGCCACCATTGAAAGCCTGCGGGCCATGTTTGCCATGCACAGCCTGCCGGATGTCCTTGTAAGTGACAATGGGCCATGCTTTCCCAGTGCCGAATTCAAGGAATTCATGACCTGCAATGGGATCAAACATGTCACATCTGCCCCATTTAAACCAGCATCCAACTGTCAGGCAGAACAAGCACTTCAAACAATCAAGCGGTGCTTGGAAAAAGGTAACTGAAGGCTCACTGCAGACTCGCTTATCCCGAGTTACCGCACAAGACCCCACTCGCTCACTGGGGTCCCCCCCAATGAACTGCTTATAAAAAAGGCACTTAAGACAAGGCTCTCGTTAATCCACCCTGATCTATATGAACAGGTACAGAGCAAGCGGCTTCAACAGAATACATATCATGATTGCGCAAATATGTCACGCGAAATTGAAGTAAATGATCTTGTATTTATGTTGAACTATGGACAAGGTCCCAAGTGGAATGCTGGCACTGTTTTGGCCAAAGAGGGGAGTAATGTGTTTGTGGTCAAACTCACAAATGGACTCACCTGCAGAAAACACTTGGACCAAATCAAACACAGATATACAGACTATCCAGAACAACCCACAATAGAGTACCTTTTTGGATCCTCCCACACACACACACGTGACAACAGACCAAGTGGTTGACCACGAAGCAGAACCCACCACCCCCAGCAGCCCAGCAAAAGCCCAAACGACTCACCAACATTTGCAGAGGGAAAGGAAGGCACCAGATTGACTCACGTTGTAAATAGTTACACGATTGACTTTGGGGTTGGGGGGGCGGTTGGGGAGGGAGAGTGTTATGTATGTAGACCTGTAATTACCATGTCTAACCACCAGAGGGCTTATCCCCTGGAGTCCCAAGGGATTCCACAATCCCTTGGGAGCACCTCTAGATAAGGAGGCCTCACAGGCTGGAGAAGCACTTTGAGATCTGTAATAAAGGACTGCGGTCACACTTACTTTGAGCTTGCAGTATCTAATCTGACCCCTTGTACGAGGCGTCAATTGGCTAGAATAGACTGGCAAAGGATACTTAAAGGGTTGACGGTGGATAAGCAATGGAAAACATTTAAAGATCACATGGATGAACTTCAGCAATTGTACATCCCTGTCTGGAGTAAAAATAAAATGGGGTAGGTGGCTCAACTGTGGCTAATAAGGGAAATTAAGGATAGTGTTAAATCCAAGGAAGAGGCACATAAATTGGCTAGAAAAAGTCACAAACCTGTGGACTGGGAGAAATTTAGAATTGAACAGAGGAGGCCGAAGGGTTTAATTAAGAGGGGGAAAATAGAGTACGAGAGGAAGCTTGCAGGGAACATAAAAACTGACTGCAAAAGCTTCTATAAATGTGTGAAGAGAAAAAGATTAGTGATGACAAACGGAGGTTCCTTGAAATCAGGTTCAGGTGAATTTATAATGGGAAACAAAGAAATGACAAACCAATTGAACAAATTCTTTGGTTCTGTCTTCACGAAGGAAGACAAAAATAACCTTCCGAATGTACTAGGGGGCAGTGGGTCTAATGAGGAGGAGGAACTGAAGGATATCCTTATTAGGCGGGAAATTGTGTTAGGGAAATTGATGGGATTGAAGGCCGATAAATCCCCGGGGCCTGATACTCTGCATCCCAGAGTACTTAAGGAAGTGGCCCTCGAAATAGTAGATGCATTGGTGATCATTTTCCAACAGTCTATCGACTCTGGATCAGTTCCTATGGACTGAAGGGTAGCCAATGTAACACCACTTTTTAAAAAAAAAAGGAGGGAAAGAGAAAATGGGGAATTATAGACCGATTAGCTGGACATCAGTAGTGGGGAAAATGTTGGAATCAATCATTAAGGATGAAATAGCAGCGCATTTGGAAAGCAGTGACAGGATCAGACCAAGTCAGCATAGATTTATGAAAGGGAAATCATGCTCGACAAATCTTCTGGAATTTTTGTGAGTATGTAACTAGCAGAGTGGACAAGGGAGAACCAGTGGATGTGGTGTATTTGGACTTTCAAAAGGCTTTTGACAAGGTCCCGCACAAAAGATTAGTGTGCAAAATCAAAGCACATGGTATTGGGGGTAATGTACTGATGTGGATAGAGAACTGGTTGGCAGACAAGCAGCAGAGAGTCGGGATAAACGGTTCCTTTTCAGAATGGCAGGCAGTGACTAGTGGAGTGCCGCAAGGCTGAGTGCTGGGACCCTAGCTCTTTACAATATACATTAACGATTTAGATGAAGGAATTGATTGTAATATCTCCAAGTTTGCGGATGACACTAAACTAGGTGGTGGTGTGAGCTGTGAGGAGGACGCCAAGAGGCTGCAGAGTGACTTGGACAGGTTAGGTGAGTGGGCAAATGCATGGCAGATGCAGTGTAATGTGGATAAATGTGAGGTTATCCATTTTCGGGACAAAAACACGAAGGCATATTATCTGAATGGCGGAAGATTAGGAAAAGGGGAGGTGTAACGAGACCTGGGTGTCATGGTTCATCAGTCACACAGTGGGCATGCAGGTGCAGCAGGCGGTGAAGGCGGCAAATGGCATGTTGGCCTTCATAGCTAGGGGATTTGAGTATAGGAGCAGGGAGGTCTTACTGCAGTTGTACAGGGCCTTAGTGAGGCCTCACTTAGAATAGTATGTTCAGTTTTGGTCTCCTAATCCGAGGAAGGACGTTCTTGCTATTGAGGGAGTGCAGTGAAGGTTCACCAGACTGATTCCAGGGATGGCCAGACTGTCATATGAGAGACTGGATCAACTGGGCCTTTATTCACTGGAGTTTAGAAGGATGAGAGGGGATCTCATAGAAACACAAGATTCTGACGGGACTGGACAGGTTAGATGCTGGAAGAATGTTTCCGATGTTGGGGAAGTCCAGAACCAGGGGACATAGCCTTAGGATAAGGGGTAGGCCATTTAGGACCAAGATGAGGAGAAATTTCTTCACTCACAGTTGTTAACCTGTGGAATTCCCTGCCAGAGAGTTGTTGATCCCAGTTCATTGGATATGGCCCTTATGGCTAAGGGGATCAAGGGGTACGGAGAGAAAACAGGAAAGGGGTACTGAGGGAATGATCAGCCATGATCTTATTGAATGGCGGTGCAAGCTCGAAGGGCCGAATGGCCTACTCCTGCACCTATTTTTCTCTGTTTCTATGTTTCTTATCCAAGACATAACACTTACTATCCATTTTTATATTTCATGCTAGTTTACTTTCATAATCTATCTTCCCCCTCTATTATTTCTTTCGTCATTCTTTGCTGGCTTTTAAAAAAGTTTCCCAATCCTCTGGCCTCCCAGTAGTCTTGGCCACATTGTATGCCCTCATTTTCAATTTGATACCATCCCGTATTTCCTTAGTTTGCCACGGATGGTTATCTCTTTTTACAGCCTTTCCTTCTCATTAGGATATTTTTGTGTGTATGTTATGAAATATCTTCTTAAATGTCTACCACTGCTCATCAACTGTCCCACTCTGCAATCACATCTTTCCTGCACTATGGTGACCAGAACTGCACACTGTACTTACTCCAGCTGCAGCATCACCAGTGTTTTATACAGTTCAAGCATAACCGCCTTGCTCTTGTATTCCATGTCTCAACAACTAATGGCAAGTATTCCATATGACTTCTTCACCACCTAATCTACCTGGCCTGCTACCTTCAGGGATCTGCACTCCAAGGTCCCTTTGTTCCTCTACACATTTCAGTGTCGTACCATTTAATGCGTATTCTCTTACCTCACACTTATCCAGATTGAATTCCATTCGCCACTATTCTGCCCACGACATTGATATCTTCCTGCAGGCCACAGCTTTCTTCATCAACCACACAGCCTATTTTAGTGTCATCTGCAAGCTTCTTAATCATACCCCCAACATTGAAGCCCAAGTCATTGATATATACCAAAAAAAGCAAGGGGCCCAAGCACAGAGCCCAGCGGAACCGCACTGAATACAGCCTTCGTCACAAAAACACCCATCAACCATTACTCTGTGCTTCCTGCCTTTGAGCCAATTTTAGTCCTAACTTGCCACTTTGCCCTGGATCCAATGGGCTATTAATTTCATGAGCAGTCTGCCATGTGGGACCTTATCATAAGCTTTGCTAAAATGCATTTATACCACATCATATGCACTGCCCTCACTGACCCTCCTGGTTACCTCCTTGAAAAATTTAATCTAGTTAGTCAGACCCGACTTTCCCTTGATAAATCCATGCGGACTGTCCTGGATTAATTCATGTCTTGCCAAATGAAGATTTATCCTGTCCCTTAGGATTTTTTCCAATAATCTTCCCACCACCGAGGTTAGGCTGACTGGCCTGTAATTACTCGGTCTATCCCTTTCTAAACAAAGGTACAACATTAGCAATCCTCCAGTCCTCTGACACCACACATGTAGCCAGAGAGGATTGGAAAATGACAGTCAGAGCCTCTGCTATTTCCTCTTTTGCTGGGATATATTTCATCCGGGCCTGGGGATTTATCAAGAACTTGCATCCAGAATTGCTAGGGTGCAAGTCATAAATTATGCTGCATGACTCATGTAAATATCATGACATTTGAATATTCCCAACTGTATTGGGTAGATGTATTCATCATGCAGTACAAATGGAAGATTTATGCATTGTTGCAGACTGAAGGATCTGTTGAGGACGCGTGTTTGTGGAGGAAAACCAAAAGATGTACATATGACCATTAATCCATTGGCAAGAAATGGTGGTCAAGTGAAGGGGGGAGAAAATTACGGTCAAAGGCTTCCTTTGTACAAGCGCCTCCGACCCGAGAAAAATCTACGAAAGTACCTGGTGGTCCCGGAGGAACGCAAGATCCCAGTTGGAGGCCTAGATTCGCTGCGCAGCACAGGGGAAGATGTCTTTCAGGTACGTATGTACTGGAGTCACACAAGCCTGGACCACCAACCACTATGCAGAACTCTGTTTGTAAGAGTTCCCATTACTATCAATGAGAAAACCCCCGAAAACACCAAAACAGAATAAAATACCTCACAATTAAAATTAATTGAAATTAAATGTTTCAAAAAAAATTTGAAATTAAAAAAAAAATAATAATATCGGGCTAAAATCCCAGCTCGCCAGCTCCCTACGAAGTGCACACGGACCCAGCAAGGGCTCACAAAAGCCAGTTTTCCATGCACAATGTTCATGTGCTGAAGACCGGCTTTACTGATCTGTCGAGATTTCTCTTGACAGTTCCTCCACATCCCCTTCAAACATTTACGCCTGGTGAAAGCAGGTGCATAGCCTACATTTACCAGTGTAAGAGTTGTAAAACAATAAGTTATGCGTCTGCTTTTACCAGGCGTAAAAGTTTGAAGGACATTCGCTGGGCACGAGTTGACCAAATAGCCCAATCTCTTCCCACGTGAATGTTCTTCTCCTGGAGATGCAGAGGATCTGTCTGAAGAAATCTTCACAGATCGGAAAAGCTGGTCTTCGGCGCATGCGCATCAGGCCCCAAAAATGAGCTTTTGCTAGGCCTCGCCGGGTCCGTGCGCATTTCGTACGGATTTTGCGAGGCTGGAATTTTCAGCCCAATATGTGCTATATGAACATAGCATCAATGTCTAGCAGCTGCTAGTGGCTATTACCCCACTTCCTCTTGCATTTTCTAGTCACTGTTCTTGCTGACTATAGGACTTAATTTTGTTCCTTTATGAGGAACGGTAGCATAGTGGTTATGTTACTAGACTAATAATCCAGAGGCCTAATGATCCAGAGACAAGCTCAAATCCCACCACGGCAGCTGTGGAATTTAAATTCAGTTAATTAAATAAATCTGAAATACAAGCTAGCATCAGTAATGGCAAGCATAAAATGATCGGATTGTCATAAAAACCCATCTGGTTCACTAATGTCCTTTAGGGAAGGAAATCTGCCATACTTACTTTGTCTGGCCTATGGGACTCCAGACCTGTAGCAAGGTGGTTGATTCTTAACTGTCTGAAATGGCCTAGCAAGCAACTCAGTTGTACAAAACCACTACAAAAAATAAAACTGGACAATAAAACCACCTGGCATTGACCTAGGCCAGTCAACTCTGCAAAGTCCTCCTCACTAACATTTAGGGACTTGTGCCAAATTTGGGAAAGCTGTCTCAGATTAGTGCAGTAATAGCCTGACTGAATCATACCCATCAGCTAATATGTCAGATTTCATCATCCCCGTGCAGTCCCACCAGAGGTGGCGGCACAGTGGTATGTAGTCGGGAGGGAGTGCTCAACATTGACTCTGGACCTCATGAAATCTCATGGCTTCAGGTGAAACATGGGCATGAAAACATCCTGTTGATTATCACTGACCATCCTCCCTCAGCTGATGAATCAGTACTCCATCATGATCACCACTTTGAAGCAGCACAGAGGGTAGCAAGGGCACACAATGTACTCTGGGTGGGGGACTGCAATGTCCATCACCAAGAATGCTCGATAGCACCACTCTGACTGGCCCAGCGGCAGGTGGCGTAGAAACCAACACTAGGTGAAAAATCTACTTGATCTCATCCTCACCAATCTACCCATCACAGATGCATCTGTCCACGAGCGCATTGGTAGCAGTGACCCACCACACAGCCCTTGTGGAGACGCAGTCCCGTCTTCACACCAAGGACACTCTCCATCGTGTTGTGACAAAACCACAACAGACTCTGAACAGATCTGGCAGCTCAAAACTGGGCATCCGTGATGTGCGATGAGCCATCAGCAACAGAATTGTATTCCACACAATCAGTTACCTCAAGGTCCGGTATATCCCTCACTATCATTACTATCAAGCCAGGGGATCAACCCTGGTTCAATGAGGAGTGACGATCATCATCATAAGCAGTGCCTCAAAATCGAGGAAGACTTGCTTCCACTCCAAAAGTGAGTTCTCAGGTGACTGAACAGTCCAATACTGGAATTACAGTCTGTGTCACAAGTGGGACAGTCGTTGAAGGAAAGGGCAGGTGGGAAATCTGGTTTGCCACACCCTCTTTCCACTGCCCGCGCTTGTTTTCTGCATACTCTCGGCGACAAGTCTCTAAGTGCTCGGCACCCTCCCGGATGCTCTTCCTCCACTTAGGGTGGTCTCTGACCAGGGACTCCCAGGTGCATTTTATCAAGGAGGTTTTGAGGGTGTCCTTGAAACGTTTCCTCTGCCCACCTGAGGCTTGCTTGCTGTGTAGGAGTTCCGAGTAGAGCCCTTGTTTTGGGAGTCTTGTGTCAGGCATGCGAACAATGTGGTCCACCCAACAGAGCTAGTGGAGTGTGGTCAATGTCTCGATGCTGGCCTGATCAAGAATATTAACGTTGGTGCATCTGTCCTCCCAGGGAATTTGCAGGATCTTGGAGACATCGTTGGTTGCATTTCTCCAGCGATTTGAGGTGTCTACTGTATTATGGCTCAGCATACAAGAGGATGCCAAGAGCAGCACCAGGCGTACCTAAAAATGAGCCAACCTGGGGAAGCTGCAATACAGGACTACATGCATGCTAAACAGCGGAAGCAGCATGCTGTAGACACAGCCAAATGATCCTACAATCAACAGACCAGATCAAAGCTCTGCAGTCCTGCCACATCCAGTCGTGAATGGTGGACAATTCAACTAACGAGAGGGGGCTGCTCCACAAATATCCCCATCATCAATGATGGTGGAGCCCAGCACGCATATGTAAAAGACAAGGTTGAAGCGTTTGCAACCATCTTCAGTCCTAAGTGCCGAGTGGATGACCCACATCACCTCCTCCAGTCTTCAGCCAATTTTATTCACTCCACATGATAAATGGTTGAGCACATCAGATACAGCAAAGGCTATGGGCCCAAACAACATCCCGTCTGCAGTGCTGAAGACTTGTGCTCCAGAACTAGCCGTGCCTTGAGTCAAGCTGTTCCAATACAACCACAACACTGGCATCGACCCGACAATGTGGAAAACTGCCCAGGTCTGTCCTATTTCGAAGGTTACAATTTTTCCAGAAAGCACAGAACGAGGCCACGAACTAAAAAGTTGACTACATTGATTTGATACAAGCTTTTGGAATTAACTGGACAAAGGGAGCAAAAGGGTGCCAGCCTGGGGGCAGGTGGTGACTTACCACCAATTAAGGACAATCTGCGTCAAGTACCAAATTGGTTTTATGCACAACATTGTTGTTACATTTTCATGAACTAACTGAAGAGGCCCTGAACTGATTGGCCAGAGGGGAGGAAAAACAAATCTCACTGGAGACACCAAGTCTGAGAGAAGACCAGAACAAAGGGATCCCACCAGGCGTACATTTTTGGAGAACGAGGTTTTAAGGATGAGGAGTCATCTTTTGCCTGGTAGACTCAGTATGCAAACTGGGAACATTCAGGTCTATCATTGCAGTCAAACAAGATCACCACAAATGTGTCAATTCAAACACATTAACGAAATTCCACAGCAGTGGGGGATTATTCATAATATGGATATAAATATGCAAACTAGAAGCGACTCAGGGACGAAAAGAAGTGAAGATTGGTACCATACCAAAGCAAAGTATGGAATGGACAGAACGGAGAAGAACAGCTAGCAGAGGAAACATCCGGTCAAGGGACCAACGACCAAGAACCTACGATCTACGATTACAGCGATAAACTGGACAGGTGAAAGAATTGACTGAAGACATACTCAGGAATCTAGTTCTGTAGTGTGCTAGTTTTAGCTTAATAAAACTGACATTGGGTTAAGCCTAAATTGTGTGCCACGTGTTGTCCTTTTCCCTATAATTCCCAAGGTCAAATTAATCAAGGTAGAGTGTAAAAACAAACACCCTACATATCCACAAAAAGCAAGACAAATCCAATCCAGCCAATTCCCTGCTCATCAGTCTACTCCCAATTATCAGCAAAGTGATGGAAGGTATTGTTGACCATGCTATCAAGCGGCACCTACTCACCAATAACCTTCTCACCAATGCTCAGTTCGAATTCGCCAGAACCACTTGGCTCCAGATCGCATTACAGCATTGGTTCAAACATGGACAAAACAGCTGAATTCCTCACGAGAGTGTGACTGGCCTTGCCATCAAGTCAGCATTTGACCAAGTGTGGCATTGAGGAGCCTAGTGGGAATCAAGGGGAAATCTTTCCACTGGCTGGAGTCATACCTAGCACAAAGGAAGATGGTTGTGGTGGTTGGAGGTCAATCATCGCAGCCCCAGGACATTGCTGCATGAGTTCCCCAGGCAGTGTCCTCGGCACAACCATCTTCAGCTGCGTCATCAATGGCCTTATCAGGTCAGAAGTTGTGATATTTGCTGATGATCGCACAGTGTTCAGTTCCATTCACAACTCCTCAGATAATGAAGCAGTCCATGCCCACATGCAGCAAGACCTGGACAACATTCAGGCTTGGGCTGATAAGTGGCAAGTAACATTCACACCACACAAGTGCCAAGAAATGACGATCTGTAACAAGACCGAGTTTAACTAGCTCCTTTTAATATTCAATGGCATTACCATCACCGAATTCTCCCAACATCCTGGGGGTCACCATTGACCAGAAACTTAACTGGACCAGCCACATAAATACTGTGACAATGAGGGGCAGTCAGAAGCCGAGTATTCTGCAGTGAGTGTCTCCCCAAAGCCTTTCCACTATCTACAAAGCACAAGTCAGGAGTGTGATGGAATACTCTCCACTTGCTTGAATGAGTGCAGCACCAAAACCCAAAAGCACAACATCATCCAGAATAAAGCAGCCCTTTTGATCACCTTAAACATTCACGCCATGGCTGCAGTGTGTAACATCTCCAAGATGCAATGCAGCAACTCACCCAGGGTACTTTGACAGCACCTCCTGTACCGGGATCAGGCTCCACCTACAAATTGGCCACATCCCCAGGTCAACACGAGTTCCATCAATTGTTGGGAAGGTTCCTCAAATTGTATTAATTTTCTTTGCACACAGGAACTAGTAGGCATGTTTTTAAAGTTTTCACATCAAAAATATTTAATTTACTAAGAAATCAATTAGTGTACACCAATGAAAGTAGTAAATGGTTCAGTATAGTTTTTTTTAAAACAAGTCATTTTCAGTGATTTAAATTCAGGTTTCTCAGGTGGATGAGTGGACACTTAATAAAAATGCTTATTTTTTTGTGATAAACCCATTTTCAGCTGCATTAATAAAACTGCATACAGGTTACTTCTCCAATATATCAATAGTTTTTAATACAATGAAAAACGATTTCATTCTATTGCACTACCTGATTCATGCAAAAGTTTAATGATTATGCAAATAAGTTTGGTGGAAACTTAAACTGCAACATAACTAGCACATTTTCATGTGCAATTTCCTGATTACGCCCAGAACAGAAACTCTACCCCATCATATTGCAGGTTGATATGAATAATTGGAGGTATGAATGTTAAATGGCTGTGGTGAGAGTCTAAGGGCTAAACTTTCCTATCATTTTCAGCGAGTTCTCGGCGATTTTCTCAGCGATACAGCTCTTTTTCCACCCGGCGAAAAAGTTTCCCCATTATTTTTTTTTCGTGGTATTGCCCAAATCTGAAAACGCCCACGAGGACCAGACTGCTGACATGCAACACCAAGAAAATCACCAGGGTGCAAGTTTGGCCTCCAAAGAAGCCCATCTAGATCACCGAGGGAGCCGTCCTGTAAAAACTGCTTAAACGGGGCGGTAGGTGAGTACTCTGCCAAGAAAGTCAAGTTAAAGGTTATTTATTTTTTAAATTTTAGACAGTGATTAGGTGTAAAAGTGTCTTGGGAATGCTTTAAGTTTTTATTTTATTTCTTTTTTTTAAAAAAAGTGGAATTTTTAAGAAAGTTTCCCCCCCCCCCCCCCCGCCCCAGGCCCAACCGTAGCCTCGGACGAAATTTTTTTTTTTTAAATGCCCGTTTTACTTAGTTTCCCCTTAACCGGCGAGAAAACTACCGAGAATAAAGGTGCAAGGCCCATTTTCTCGCCGGGCGATTAGTTTTAATTAGTTTTAACATAAGTGTAAATTTTCGCCAGCATTACTTATATTCTGTCCAAGGAGTGCAGAAGAACCTCCCAGATTTGGGAGCAGTATTGAAATCTTGGCCAGATTTTACCTTTACGGAGAAAAGAGCTGCTGCTAAGGGGAAAATAAATGTTAAGCACAAGAGAAAAGAAATTTTAAAAGGCAGTTAGCATTAGTGGTTTTTCCTGAGTGGGCAACCGGGTGTTGAGGGGCTCTCGGGAAAGTCTAGCCCTAAAGGTTAACCTTTTTTTTAAGCATGAAAGTCACAAATCTGTATTAATAATGTATGTTTCACAGCTATTTAAGCTCAGATTGTTTTTAAAATGTGCAAGAGTTACCACATCTTGCCAATCCTTTCTTTTGGCTTTGAAATTGCTGGTAACAATGATCATGACCTTTGCTGGCACCCAGAAGAGGTCTGAAACAATCTGGTAACAATTGGATGCAAATTTTATAAAGCTGCACTCCCTTTCAAAGAGAGGATTAAAACAAAGAACTACATGAGAATATACATTTTTAGGAACAGAAAATTATTAGGCAAACAAGTCTGTTCTGGGAAAGAATGAAAGTCGGGGATTATGCAATAAATGTGTTAAAACTGAGGAAGTCAGAAGGGAATGCATGCAGGATCACTTATTTGCAGCTTGAGATGAAACTTCAGGAGGATTAATAACATAATAAATGGAGACAAGAAATGTCAAGATAAATTTGAAGGCTAGAGATGAGAGAATAATTGTATTTCACAACAAACTTTCTCTCATATTCTGTCCAGTGAGTGCAGAAGAACCTCCCAAATTTGGGAGTAGTATTGAAGTCTTGGGCAGATTTTACCTTTACGGAGAAAAGAGCTGCTGCTGAGGGGAAAAGAAATGTTACACACGAGAAAAAAAGTTTTATAAAAATGGCAGTTTTGGCAATGGAGGAACCATGGAAATGAGACCAAGAATATCAATAGATGAATGGCAAGAGTTGGGCTGTTTGTTAGAACAAAGATTACATGGTGATTTGATAGTGTTTAAAATGATGATGGAATGAGACAGTAATCGAAACAGACTGTTCCCAGTGATTGAAGGGCTTAGAACAAGGGGACATCAATACAAGATTAACAGAGAGCAAGATAAACACTTTCATTTGCACAGTGGAATGAGAGTTTGTGAAATACACTCCTGAAGTTAGCGACTGAAGCAGAGACCACATCAACATTTAAGAATAGGTTAGATAGTTGGTTGAAGGAAGACAGTTTAAAGGGATATGGGAACAGAACAGGCACATGAAATTAGAACTACTGCTCATATGGAGAAATACATTGGTTAGGCCAAAGGCCTGTTCACATGTTGTAAATTCTAGGTTATTGAAAGACAAGAGGTAAACACTGCTGGTAAGACGAGAGCGATGTAAACAAAATATGTTACACAATTAAAAGAAACAAGATTTTAATGACCTTATTCAAAAGTATGGAGTAAATCAAAAACTTGTGACCCAGCCTTTTGCACTGCAAGTTGTGATTGCAAGAACATAAGAACTTAATAGGAGCAGGAGTCGGCCATGCGGCCCCTGAAGCCTGCTCCGCCATTTAATACGATCATGGCCTCGGGTCCACTTCCCCACCCGCTCCCCATTATTGTAGTTGTGTACAATCTGAAGGCAGTTGATGAATGCATTAAAAAAACAGAATGGGGGGGGGGGGGGGGGGGGTAAATCCCCTGGTGAACACAACCCAATAGAAAAAAAAAATAGATGAGCAATCAACTAGAGCACAAATGAGTGATTGAGCCAACAATTTGCTCAGGGCTTCTCCTGCTCCACCACCATAACTTCGGTGGAAATTTGTCACAAACAAAGTTGGTGACAAAGTTAAATCAATGGAGTGGGAGAAGCTCAATGAAATGCCCAGCAATAGTTTTAGTGGGATGACACAAGGAAATACCAATGCAAGAGAAATTGGGTAGTAGACAGGCAAGAGATAACCTTTCATGGGGACACAATGAATATTGGTACATTTCCAATTGGGATGGGTGAACTGGGGTTGACAGTAAAGACAGCTCTGAAACAAAAAGGAACAGTTCCTGGAGTGGCAGAAAGACAGCAGTTGACACTTCTTTGCAGTAAAGCTACTTTCAACTCCAATAGTGGATTTATAGAAGTTACAAGCAGAACAATGTTGCTTCAGAATAATTGAGACACAAGATACAATAGATAGAACTTTTACAAGAAACCACAGAACATGCAGGACTGAACCAAATGAAAGTGAGGTATGAAGATTTATTTGCCTGCTAGAGTATCAGTTCTTTACTGGCACAGAAAGAGGTAAAGAAAAAGAATACTTGTAAAAATGGCATTAAATTGGGAGTACAAGGATAAATTCAAAGGAAAAGTCACAAGTTTGACACGAGATAAAATGTGTTAAGTCGACTAAACATTAATTCACTTTCTTCTCTAGGTTGGCACTAAGTGAATCTCAGTTTAATATTTAAAGTTTGAATTCCAATTTAGATCAGGCTTAAAATCTGATGAGCAATTGCCACATGACCCATCTCTATTTCTAGAGTCCCGGATGAGCTGCAATTTCCTCCAATTAAACATTTGGATGACAGAAGCCATCATCTTCAGATGCTGCCCTAAATTCCCTTGCCGGCAATTCCATCCCCCCCCATGGCCACTGTGTCAGGCTGGACCAGACAGTTTGCAACCCGTGTCCTACTTACGTCCTTGAGCCAAACTTCTGACCCCATGTCAACATTCCCTCCAAGCAGCTCTACATCAGTCCTGCGCAGCCCATACTGGCTTTTCCAATGATAAATTTCACAAAACTGTAACTGGGCCACGTAACCAAAAAAGATTCAGGGGGATATTGCGCCATGTCTTCATTACACAGACTGTCTACTTTCACCACCTTAACATCGCCAGAGGAGAACAGAGTGAATGTACAGAAGATCCATTACTATTGTATCAGCCCTTGGGCAGGTTATCTGAGGTAGTGTGTGTACTGGGCAAGCAACAGACTGAATGGACAGAAGTTCCACTTGGGAGCTTTTTTGACCCCAAACTGAGCTTCTGACCAGATATCTTCTCAATCCAGCTCTAATTTCACCCATCTCCACTCCTGCCTCGGCTCCTCTCCAGACTCATATTTCAATGCTCTCCTGGCTGGCCTCCCAACTTCCCTCCATCAACTTGGACTCATCCAGAACTCTTGCCTATATTCGAACACACACCAAGTCTCACTGACCCATTATCCCATGTTGGCTCCCAGTCCACCAATTCATCGATTTTAAAATACTCAGTTTTAAATTTCCTCCACAGTCTCACCTCTCCCTATTGCTGTAACCACTTTCAGCCCTACAATCCTCCAAGAACTCTGGCCTCCTTTGTACCACCCATTATTGACAATAATGCTTTTAGCCATCAAGGCCCCAAACTCAAATACCCTCCCCAAATCCATCAGCCTCTCCACTTCTCTCCGCCTTTAGGACTCAAACCTAAATTTTTGGCCACAGCTGCCACTGTGTAGCATCTTGGGACATTTTCCTACATAGAAGGCACTATATAAATGCAAGTGGTCATTGCTGTTGTTGATGGTTCAATTTACTATGAATAAAGAGGTAAAATGGCTTTTCTGTGCTTGGATTTGTTTTATATGACTAATTATTAAAGTCAAATGATCGAAGGTTTATTGGATTCAGTCTAAATATAGGTCTGAAGAGCATCTACTAACATTCTGTATTCAATGCTTCACTTTTCACAAACAATGGAGGTATTTTCAACCTAACCCACCCAGCAGGAAACTGATCAATTGTCCATTTTACACCCTGCCCAATTTATTTTCCTTTAAACTTAATTCCGTCAAGTTAGGTTAAAATTATTCCAAGTAACATTCCCCTTCTCAAAGAATACAAGTACATTTACCAAATAAAAATGAAACCAGATGAGAACCTAAAAATCTAAAACAAAAGTTCTAAAACTGCACACACCCTCATTGTTCAGCTGTATTCAAACAGAACACTTCCATAATTGGAGTGAAACATATTTCTTGACACAATGTGTCAACTCTTGCACATTAACTTACCTCTAAAATATCCTTGGTCATCTAATCTCAGTTGGCAACATTTTTCATAGAAATTTACAGCACGGAAGGAGGCCATTTTGGCCCATCGTGTCCGTGCCAGCTGAGCAAGAGATATCCTGCCTAATCCCACTTTCCAGCTCTTGGTCCGTAGCCCTGTAGGTTATGGCACTTAAAGTGCACATCGAAGTATTTTTATTTTTATAAATGTGATGAGGGTTTCTGCCTCTAGCACACTCAGGCACTGAGTTCCAGACCCCCACCACCCTCTGGGTGAAGAAATTCCCCTCATCTCCTCAACCTCCCACCAATTACTTTAAATCTATGCCCCCTGGTTGTTCACCCCTCTGCCAAGGGAAACCGGTCCTTCCTATCCACTATATCCAGGCCCCTCACTACTATATACCTCAATCAGGTCTCCCCTCAGCCAGAAAACACAGACCCAGTGTCATGTTTGTAACCTTCACATAACTGTCACTTTTATGTAACAACACTGTACACACCTGAGTAATGCACACCTTGACCACAGGGGGTGAACTTGTGAGAGACACTCCTCACCTGCTCATCCAGGTATATAAAGGGAGGTCCCAAGCAGGGTCAGTACTTCTTGGTCTTGGGAATAAAGGTTCAGGTCACGCAGTAACCTTGTCTGCAGTACATGCCTCGTGTGATTCTATACTAAGGTGTAAGGACACTACACCCAGCATCTCCAATCTTTCCTCCGAGCTAAGATTCTCCAGTCTAGGCAACATTCTTGTAAATCTCTGCACCCTTTCCAGTGTAATCACATCTTTCCTGTATGTGACGACCAGAACTGCACTCAGTACTCTAGCTGCAGCCTAACTGTTTTACACAGTTCAAGCAAAACCACCTTGTTCTTGTATTCCATGCCTTGACTAATTAAACAAGTATTCCATATACATTCTTAACCACCTTATCTACCTGACCTGCTATCTTCAGGGATCTGTGGACATGCACTCCAAAGTCCCTTTGTTCCTCTGCACTTTTCAGTGTCGTACCATTTAATGTGTATTCCCTTGCCTTGTTAGACCTCCCAAAATGCATAACGTCACACTTATCCAGATTGAATTCTATTTGCCACTGTTCTGCCCACCACATTGATATCATCCTGCAGTTCACAGCTTTCTTCATCAACCACACAACTTATTTTAGCGTCATCTGCAAACTTCTTAATCATACCCCCAACATTCAAGTCCAAGTCATTGATATATACCACAAAAGCAAGGGACCGAGCATGGAGTCCTGCGGAACCCCACTGGATACAGCCTTCCAGTGGAGCCTGTCTGTGCTAAAAAACGAAGACGCACTCTGTGCATCCGCGGGAAAAAAAAAGTTACATTTTTGACTTCGTTCCAATGTACACGCATGCTCAGTACAGCTCTGATTTGGCAATCGGCCATTTTTTTTTTTAAAAAGCCAGAGTTGTGCGAGAGAGAAGGAATGCTGTGTGAGAGCATTGGAAAAAAATTTAGCTGGAGTAATACAAAATGCAACATGGTGCAAGGACCAAGAATTTCTTACAGGAAGAAGTGGAGGCACGAGTTACTGTGATTGAGAACAGATGGCAAGAGCAGAGGTCACATAAAAGTTCCACCCAAAGAAGTGATGAAATGCTGGAACCAAGTTGCAGAATATTACTATGCAAAGGTGACCACCACAAGATCTGGAGGCCAGTGTAAAAAGAAGTGGCAGGACCTTGGTCAAGTGGTTAGTGCAAGCAATATTTTCATTTATTCAATGGAATTGCAATTGTAAATGTGACCAGCTGTATGTGTCCCACCCAGAAGACACCCTCGCTAAAAAACTGCATTTTCATCTTTGCAGAGGAAAGCGGCACATAATAAAAAGGGAAAGAACTCGAACAGGAGGAGGTCCGGCAAATCTGCACACACTGTCACCCTTGGAAGAGAGTTGCTGCTTTGATGGGTCCTGCCTGGAAAAAAACGCAATCAGTTCTGCACAAGCGGGGCCCACACTTGGGGCCCAAGTTTCCACACGATAAAAAACGGGCGCCCTTCCGAGCTGGGCGCCCGTTTTTTATGCCGAAAAGGGCGCCGGAAAAAAAACGCGCGATTCTGGAGCGCCCTGCAGCTCCATGTCTGCTTGGCGCGGCGTCCAGGGGGGCGGAGCCTACACTCGCACCGATTTTGTAAGTGGGAGGGGGCGGGTACCATTTAAATTCGTTTTTTTCCTGCCGGCAACGCTGCACGTGCGCGTTGGAGCGTTCGCGCACGCGCAGTGTGAAGGAAACATTGGCACTCGGCCATTTTTGTAGCGGTTTAATTTTTGAACATTTTTTAATAAAAGCACATTGCCATCAGCACATCAGCACAGAGGCTTCTTGCAGCAGTGAGAAGGCTGCAGGAAGCCTCAAAGTTGAGGCAGCCGTTTCCCACCTCCTCCCCCCCCCCCATCTCCCCGGGAACGAACGGCTGCTCCCCCCACCCACCCCCATCTCCCCACCCTGCGGGAACGAATGGCTGCTTCCCCCCACCCCCCCCACCAACGAACGGCCAAGCCCAGGAACACTGCGCCACCGCCTGCGGGCAGGGGTGGTGGAGTGTCCAAGACCAAACGCAGCAGGCAGTCTTAAAATAAGGGGGGGGGGGGGGGAAAAGAGAGATGGGTGCAGCCTTCCTTTGCTGCTGCAATTATTGTTACTAACCGTTTGAATTAAGTTTTTCTTTATAAGTTATGTAAATTTACAAATTTAAGTGATCTTAGAGTAATTTTAAAGCAAAGTTCGATACAAGAATAATTTTAAAGTTAAGTACATTGTAAACTTTTGAATACAATATATTTTACATTGCTGTTTGCAGTTTTTGCATAAACATGTTCACGGATGAGTTGCTGACACAAGGCTCGAGCAATCGTTAAAGTAGCACGATGGCGCAAGGCTCGTCGTCAGTCACTCTCACCAAAGAAGGGTCTTCCACTACCAGGTGCTGATGCCTCATGAAGGCCAAGTTATGCAGCATGCAGCACACAACAGTGAACTGACCGACAATCTCAGGGGAGTATGGCAAGTAGCCTCCAGAATGGTCCAGGCATTGGAAACGCTGTTTCAATATGCCAATGGTCCACTCTATGATGCTGTGCATCGCAATGTGTGACATGTTGTATTGACGGTCAGCTTCCGTCCGGGTTACGCGCAAGGGCATCATGAACCAGGTGGTGAGGCCGTAGCCCTCGTCTCCCAGTAGCCAGCTCTGCCCTTCTGGCTGCTGCTGCTGAAACATGGCAGATTTCACGCTGTCGCATAGGATGAACACATCATTGGTGCTGCCAGGGGATCTTGCATCGACTGACATAATGCGCTGCATGTTGTCACACACGAGTTGCACATTAATGGAGTGGAAGCCTTTTCTATTCCTGTACATCTTGCAATCCTTCAAAAGGTGCTCACATGGCGATGTGGGTGCAATCAATACAGTCCTGTACCTTTGAGAAGCCAGCAATCCTGGAGGTGGTCAGAGCCCTGTCATGGATTGCTTGGTTGGTCATGGGGAATTTTATGAAGTCATTCCGATGCACGGACATTGCAGCTGTGACCTGGCAAATGGAGACATGTGTTGCATGTTGAGAGATGATGCACACATCCCCAGTTGTAGCTTGAAACAATCCGGAGGCTTAGAATGAAAGTGCAGCTGTAACCTTCACTTCACTGAAAGCAGCCCTCCTGATGCTTCCAGGTCTGCTTTGACCAACACTCAGATCTCATTTACAACATCTTTGTGGAAACACAGCATTTTGACACAGTCTGCATCACTGTGGTATATCAAGACAGGCATTCGTATCTCCACCTGTGAGCAAGGCCTTCTGCCCAGTACCCTATGGGCTCTGATGTTCCTGATGCGATGAAGTTGAATCAATTGTCTCCTACGTAGCATCATGATGCAGAAGGCTCGCACAAGGTATGGCAGTCAGTATTGCCCCACACTTCAATTTCAACCATTGAAAGAAGCTCAAAACGGCAGAAAAGCAGGCAGCACAGGTTCGCAGTTGTATCTCTCCAAGTCTGTATGGATGGACCACACCCAAAGGTCTTGTGACTTCTCTCTTGCCCCCACCCCACCTTTACTAATTAGAGTCTTGTGACTTCTTTCTTTCCCTCCCCCCACCCCTCATTGCAGTCTTCAGTGCAGAAGGCACCTCACTGCCCGGGCTCCAAGCCTTCCAATTGGCACCTCATTTTCCCCCCCCCCCATGGCTTGTTTTGTAGCAGAGCCCCGAGCCCATGTCCGGGGTTGATTCTGCTGGCCAAACCTACGGCTCTCCAGCCCTGCTTCAAGACGTTCAGTGGTGGTGTACAAGTGAGTTTTTTTTTAAAAAAAAGAGAACAAATTTACACTTCTACATTGACAGGTTAAAAAAAGTTGAACTTTATTATTGATTTTGACAGCGTCCTTGACTCCTTTCAAAATCTTCGATTTAAAAACAATGGCGTCTTTCAGCGCAGATTTTTGAATGTGCACTGGTTTTCATAACTCACCAGAAAGTTTTTTGGGAGTGGCCAGATACACCGACCCAAGAAACAAATGTTGGCCAAACTGCGAACAATTGAAAAAAACGCCAGATATGAGGGAACATTTTAAAAAAAAGGCTAGAAAATTCGTAACTAAGTCAGTTACGCCAGCGCAGATCACGGGGAAACTTGGAAAAAAATAAAATACGGCAAAAAAAACAGCACAAATGAACGGGGAACATTGAGCACAAGAATATCTCAACTTTGATACACAATTTGTGGCAAGTTAACTGATCTTGGCCAGATCAGAAGTTGGCATGCAGCAATTTCCCAGGCTGGAAAGAGTAAAGTTCAGCCGGATTCCTGAATCCTGTTCAATGACCCTTGCAGGACTTGAGCACATTAGTGGAAATAATAATTCTAAGCCAACCATAACATTAGAGCCTTCAATTCTTCTACTGCCCTTTCTGGGAATCAGTTTAGCTTAACATGTTGAAATTCTCCACCTAGTGGCCCAAATGGAGAACAGGAAAAATTCTCAAAATAGTACACACTATAGAAATACGTTTCATTCCTCAGAGATAGAAGATCTGAAACAATCCACTAAACTGTTTTCTGCTATTCCACTACATTTTTGAATAAGAAATATTTAACATTTTTAGAACTGCCTCCAACTATGGTTTAAGGCAATAAACTGATGTAGGCAGATTAATTACCTTAAAGTACTCATATCAGTTGATCATTTCATATCTCAATATGACATTCTATCTTACACTGATGACAAACCATACTGAAGTGCAGATAAGATAAATATACTAACTGGATCAGAGGCTACAAAGTTTTCTGTGCAAATTTCAAACCTACAACATAATAGAAAAATGTTTGGCAAACATAATTATGTAATCTGCAGTAGACTTATTGGGGAGAAATTCCTGGAAACTTGCACCATTGTAATGGCACATCTACATCACATGGCCCTGTTTTACAGCAAAAAAAAGAGAGAAAATTATGGAGTCAGTGACTTACTTACACCGTGCTAGAAATTCCAGGGATTTCTGTGTCGCTCTGCCGAGGCCTTCGCTAAGTTTTGGAAAGTTAATCATAGCTCACCTCATTAAAATCAAAGGCAATTGTAAATATCTTAACATTCGTTTTCTCACCACTGCCATTTAGACGAGAAAATAATGGCGATTTATGGATTTCATTGATTAATCAACAGTCCAAATTACACACTTCACCTTGAAATGGTCTGTAACTTGGTGAATGTATTTCAAGTATGTTGACAGTAGTGCTGTCTAAATCATTTTTACACAATGCAGAAAGTGGTTTAACAGGAGCAAAATTCTCTCAGCCCATTCTATTAGATAATTAGGAAGGGAACTGCTAATCTATGGGCACAGGGACAGGATTTCCATCAGATCAAACAGGTTGAACAACTTAATCTGTGGATCAATTAGCCGTGAAAAAACATGTTACGAGGTACAGGTAGAGCGTCCGAAATCTGGAAACTTCGGGACAGAGACTGTTCCGGGTATTTCGGAACGTCTTTCCGACGTCCAGAATCCGCAAACGGCTGGACCGGGGCGGTTGCTGACTTCAGATCTGTACTCAAAACTATACAGAAGCTATTGGGAAGAATAATCCACCCTTGAAATCTCCAAGTTTTGCCATGACTTCTCAAGGAAGCAGTTCTCCAAGTTGAGAGAGAAGAACCAGCCAGAATGCTGCTGCTTTTTTTTGGTGTGACTCATCACAAGGGACTGGGGTGGTCCAAGTGCTCCCACGTCCTGCAGCCAGAACACTTGGTGGATGTTCGAGAGATGAACCAGGCTGAAGGGCAACACAAGGAGCTGGTGCGAATCATTGAACGACTTCCTCCCTTTGGAGAACAATCAGCACTGGACCAAGATCTGCTTATGCTCAAAGCCACTGCAATGGCAACAATGAACTGTTTGGTGGCAGCGGAGGTGGGGATGGGGAGGGGGGGTGCGGGAGAGAGAGAGAGAGAGAGAGAGAGAGAGGTGGGTCGATGGTTCCAGGTTCAGCAGCATTGGCTGCAGGTTAGGGGTCAGGAAAACCCTGCGTTGAAGATCTGCACAAAGTTAGTTTTTTCAAAAATTATTTTTCAGCAATTCAGTAGATAAGGATTTTTGTGATTTTTTTTTTGGGGGGGGGGGGGGGCGGGCGGGCCATTTATCCCCCTCCCTAAGCCCAACTCGCAGCAATAATCTTTTTTTTTAAATATAAATGTGTGGAGTTCTGAACATTTTCCGGATGACCCCGCCACAGATCAGCGCGGTGTCTGGAACATTCCGAATTTCGGATGCTCAACCTGTACAAGTCATGTCTTACATGTATGAGCTAGTACGTGGAAAATTATGGAGGTCTGAAAAGATCACTGCTGGTAAACAAGAATATTTTAATCAACACATATCAAGCTGCAAGCAAATACCGTATAGGCAAGTTATGGATGCTTGTGTGTGGGAGGGAGCTGCAGGGGACACTTCACTGGGTCATCAAATCAGAATAACTGCTTTATCTTCGTGTCACAGCATCTCTTTTCCTATCATCATCATCATAGGCAGTCCCTCAAATCGAGGATAGAAACATAGAAAATAGGTGCAGGAGTAGGCCATTCGGCCCTCAGAGCCTGCACCGCAATTCAATAAGATCATGGCTGATCATTCCCTCAGTACCCCTTTCCTGCTTTCTCTCCATACCCCTTGATCTCCAGGATGACTTGCTTCCACGTCAAAAAGTTCACAGGTGTTTCAATGATGGACCTAAAATTCCAGGTCCGAACTAAATCTTGAAGGGTGGAAGATGCCCGTGCTTGGATTTTTTTTTAATGTGTGGTGACCGTTGCACACCAGCCACCACACAGGCTTGACAAAGCGAGGTCTTGGTCCAGTAGCAAGGATTAACCAAGACGACTGGAGACCTGCTCTGCTGCACATATACTATAATACACATACATTATACATATTTTTCATCCACCCTCTTGTCCCTGTCTGGAGACATTTCCTATTCTATACCATAGACACATAAGAGTATCAATGGAATATGATGAGACTAATTAAAAACACGAGTAACAAATTACTTTTGGAGGAAAATTGGAACGCAAGTGAATTAATGGTAATGACGTTGTCCTAATGTAGAACTGTTCAATGCCATCAGGTGTAGTGAAGAAGAGGTAAGCTGCTTCATTATCCATTTCATCAAGTGACACGCCTATTGTTTGGGCTTCAGAGCACAGCACCCACTCTGATTCGACAGATGCTTTGAAGCAGCTTCTGGGATTAAAGACAACTTTGCATATGCATGTTCAAACACTATATTGCAAAAAAGTCAGCCATAATCAGGGTTTATCCTTGCAACGTGCACATCACAGTAACTTGCTGCATGATTTACTCCATAATAACTGAGCACCGTTAGCCTCCCTGTTATTCTTCACGCAAAATCAGAGCCAATATCTTTGCATAGTCTATTTTTTGATTAGTTGTATAAAGCATGAACAGAATACCACCTGCCATAGAAATAATACAGGATTTTATTTGCACTTTGCAAAAACAATGCGTCATTAAATCTCTGCAACACTACTCTGCAAAATACAAAAAAAATTAAAATTCAAAGCAACTTCTCCCATTACTTTGAACACTAAGACATTATACCCAACAGATTTTAATACACACAACTACTTCCAAATACTAATATCTAAAGTAAAATAAATCGTCAAATTACTAAAAATTTTGAAATTACACACCATTAATTATCTGTGTGTGTTCATATATCTATTTTATTTGAACCAGACACCTATAGACATGCAGCATTAACTACTTTGTCGAGATTTTGCCACAGGTCAACTATAATTTTACAAAAAAAACTCAAAATAGCTGACACAATGAGGTTAAATTAAACTATTTTAATGCTTATAAACCTTGTACAAAATATCCACATCATGTCAAAGCATATAGGATTAAAAAAAAAATCACACTTACCGAAGAACTAGGTTGCCTTGTCATAGGCAAAGAACTTGCGGCTTGTACTGAAGTAGTCAGAGAACTGCATAGCTCAGGAAAAGGATTTGGAATGGATGACAAAGCCAACATTTCTTTCTCCTCCTTTATGTCCCTAGATTAATCAAGAATAATGCACTTTTATTTATCATAAATGGCACAGTATTGTAATATTTAAACACAGTTCATGCAATACCTAAATATCCTTACATTCTGAAGCTAGTGTAGTGCATGTAGGTGTGATCTCTCCTCAGACCTCTTGCAACATTGTTGGGCATCTGGCGCTCACAAGTGCACATGAAGCAACTGTCATATATATGCCAAGAATTGGCATTCCAGAGTATTCCTGTTGGCCCATTCTGCAGTTACTGATTTTTTCTTTATACATAAAAGCAACACAGACAAAGCCCCTTACTCCCCATCCCACTCCTCTCCCAACTCTTGCAGCTAATGTGCCAAATAAATCCATCGGTTCTCTCAATGACATTCCCAGTGGTAATAGTCGGGCTTGCAGCCCCTGTATAACTTAGATAGAAATTATCTACTCTACTCCGATCTCCGTCGTGGCAAGCGAGCCCCAGGAGGGCAAAGAAAATACTTCAACAATATCCTCAAAGCCCCCTTGAAAAAATGTAACATTCCCACTGACTCTTGGGAATCCCTGAGCCAAGACTGCTCAAAATAAATTTAGTTTTTGGGAATGAAGCTGGGCAGGTGGAAGGGGTATTAGTGGGAGAGCACTTGGGTGCCAGTGACCATGGGCCCAAGTTTCCACAAGAAAAAAAACGGGCGCCCCTCCGAGCTGGGCGCCCGTTTTTCGCGCCTAAAAAAATCCTCGGTATTCTGCACCTACTTACAGGTCCTCTGGCCGTCGGCGCAGCCAACACGAGCTGTGGGGGGGGCGGAGCCAGGTCCCGGCGCTGAAAACAGTGCCGGGACCTCTGCACATGCGCGCTACAGTCGGCACGCAAGTGCAGTAGCTCCAGGCGCCGAACTGTGTGGGAGGGGCCCAAAGCACGCAGCCCCTAGCCCTGGCCTAATGGCCTCACTGGGACTGCTCCCACGGCCAGCTCCTGCTCCCCGCCTGACCAGACCCGACACTCGCTCCCCCCCCCCCCCCCCCACGCCGACCAGACCCGACCCCCGCTCCCCGACCAGACACCCGCTCCCCCCGACCCGCGCTACCCATCCTCCTCCCTCACTTCCCCCCCCCCCGCTCCCTCCCCTCCTTCCTCCCACCCCCTCCTCTCTCTCTCTCCTCTCCTCCCCCCTCTCTCTCCTCTCCTCCCCCCCCCTCTCTCTCCTCTCCTCCCCCCCCTCTCTCTCTCCTCTCCTCCCCCCCCTCTCTCTCCTCTCCTCCCCCCCCTCTCTCTCCTCTCCTCCCCCCCTCTCTCTCCTCTCCTCCCCCCCCTCTCTCTCCTCTCCTCCCCCCCCTCTCTCTCCTCCCCTCCCCCCTCTCTCTCCTCCCCTCCCCCCTCTCTCTCCTCCCTCACCTTCCCCCCCTTTTCTTTCTCTCTCCTCCCTCTCTTCCCCCCCCTCCCTCCCTCTCTTCCCCCCCTCCCCCCCTCTCTTCCCCCCCCCTCCCCCCCCCCCTCTCCCCCTCTCTCCTCCTCCTCCGCTTTTCCTCCCTCCCCCCTCCTCCTCCTCCTCTTTTCCTTCCTCCCTTCCCCCTCCTCCTCCTCCTCTTTCCTCCCTCCCCCCTCCTCTTTTCCTCCCCCCCCTCTTTTCCTCCCTCCCCCCCCTCTTTTCCTCCCTCCCCCCCTCTCTCTCTCCCTCCCCCCCTCTCTTTTCCTCTTGCCCCCCGCCCCCCCCTTCTCTCCCTCCCCCCCTCTCTTTTCCTCCCCTTCCCACCCCCCACCCCTTCCCCTCCCCCCCGACCCCTTCCCTCCCCTTCCCCCCCACCGCTCCCTCCTCCTTCCCCCCCACTCAGCGGCACAAACGGCTGTAGAATTCTCCCTGGCTGAAACACTTTCACAGTTAGGAAGATGGTTTATTTAATCTTTTCTTGGCTTATAAATGTTTATTCAGGTTGGATTTATTTGTATAATATTTGTAGAAGTATAAATAAGGATCTATTGTCGAATTTAATGAGTTCCCTTCCCCCCCACCTCATTCTGGACGCCTAATTTGTAACCTGCGCCTGATTTTTTAATGTGTAGAACTGTTTTTTTCAGTTCTACAAAAATCTTCACTGGCTCCATTCTACTTTAGTTTGGAGTACATTTTCACTGTGGAAACTTTCAAATCAGGCGTCAGTGGCCGGACACGCCCCCTTTTGATGAAAAAATTGTGTTCTAAACTAGAACTGTTCTACCTGACTAGAACTGCAGAAAAAAAAATGGGGAGAATTGTGATTTCTAAAATAGTCCGTTCTCCACCAGTTGCTCCTGAAAATCAGGCGCGAATCATGTGGAAACTTGGGCCCAAAAATTCAATTAGATTCAAGTTAGTCATGGATAAGGACAAGGATAGGCCTGGGAAAAAAAATCTCAAATTGGGGAAAAACTAACTTTGCTGAGTTGAGAAGTGATTTGGCCACAGTGGACTGAAAACAGCTACCTGTGGGTAAATCAGTGTTGGAACAGTGGGAGGCATTCAAGGAGGAGATCCGGAGTGCTCAGGCCAAACATATGCCCTTAAAGAAAAAGTCTGAGAATAACAATTCTCGAGCCCCCTTGGATGTCGAGGGACTTACAGGGGAGGATAAAGAAAAAAAGGGAAGCTTGTCATATACCAACGGCTAAATACTATAGAATCTTTGGAGAAATATAGAAAGTTCAGAGGTAAAATTAAAAAAGATATTAGGAATTCTGAGAGCATGAAAAACTCATGGCAAGTAAAATTAAGGAAAACCCAAAGATGATCTATAAATATATTAAGAGTAAGAGGGTAACGAAAGAAAAGGGAGGACCTATTTGAGACCATGAGGGTAATGTGTGTGTGTGGAAGCGGAAGATGTTGGTATGGTTCTTAATACTTTGCATCTGTTTTCACAAAGGAAAGGGGCAATGCAGATACTGCTATCAAGGAGGAGTGTGATATTCTGGATGAAATAAACAGTGAACGCGGAGGTATTAGGGGGTTTAGCAACTTTGAAAGTAAATAAATCCACAGGCCCGGGTGAAATGCATCCCAGGCTGTTGAGTGAATTAAAAGAGGAAATAGCAGAGGCCTTGACCATCATTTTCCAGTCCTCCTTGGATCTGGGCATGGTGCCAGAGGATTGGAGGACTGCTATTGTGGTACCCTTGTTTAAGAAGGGAGAAAGGGATAAGCTGAATAATTACAGCCCTGCAGTCTAAGCTCAGTGGTGGGAAAATTATTGGAACAAATCCTGAAGGATAAATCTACATTTAGAAAGGCAAGGATTAATTGGGGACAGTCAGCACGTATTTGTTAAGGGAAGCTCGTGTTGGACTAACCTGATTGAATTTTTTGAGGAGGTAACCAAGAGGGTCGATGAGGGTAGTGCGTACATAGATTTTATCAAAGCATTTTAATGAGGTCCCACATGGTAGACTGGTCACGACAGTTAAGGCCCATGGGATCCAGGGCAAAGCAGCAAGTTGGATCCAAAATTGGCTTAGGAGGTAGGAAGCAAAGTGTAATGGTTGATGGATGTTTTTGTGACTGAAAGAATGTTTCCAGTGGGGATCCGCAGGGCTCAGTACTGGTCCTTTGCTTTGTGATATTCTTCAATGATCTAGATTTGAATATAGGGGGTATACAGAGGACACTAAAAATTGGCTCTGTGGTTGATAATGAAGAGGAAAGTCATGGACTGCAGCAAGATATCAATCTACTGGTCAGTTGGGCAGAACAGTGTCAAATGCTTCTACAGATATGTGAAGAGAAAAAGATTAGTGAAGACAAACGTAGGTCCCTTGCAGTCAGAATCAGGTGAATTTATAATGGGAAAGAAACGGCAGACAAATTGAATACTTTGGTTCTGTCTTCACGAAGGAAGACACAAATAACCTTCTGGAAATACTAGGGGACCAAGTGTATAGCGAGAAGGAGGAGCAGATATTTACAATATAAATCAATGATTTAGATGATGTATTAAATGTAATATCTCCAAGTTCACAGCTGACACTAAGCTGGGTGGCGCTGTGAGGAGGATGCCAAGAGGCTGTAGGAGACTTGGACAGGTTAGGTGAGTGGGCAAATACATGGCAGATGCAGTATAATGTGGATAAATGAGAGGTTATCCACTTTGGGGGCAAAAACAGGACGACAGATTATCTGAATGGTGACAGATTAGGAAAAGAGGAGGTGCAACGAGACCTGGGTGTCATGGTGCATCAGTTATTGGAGGTTGGCATGCAGGTACAGCAGGCGGTGAAGGCAGCAAATGGCATGTTGGCCTTCAGAGCTAGAGGATTTGAGTATAGGAGCAGGGAGGTCTTACTGCAGTTGTACAGAGCCTTGGTGAGGCCACACCTAGAATAGTGTGTTCAGTTTTGGTCTCCTAATCTGAGGAAGGACGTTCTTGCTATTGAGAGAGTACAGCGAAGGTTCACCAGACTGTTTCCCAGGATGGCAGGACTGACGAGACTGGATCAACTGGCCTTGTATCCACTGGAGTTTAGATGAAAGAGGGGATCTCATAGAAACATAAAATTCTGACGAGATTGGACAGGTTAGATGCAGGAAGAATGTTACCATTGCTGGGGAGTTCCAGAACCAGAGGTCACAGTCCAAGAATAAAGGGTAAGCCAGTTAGGACCGAGATGAGGAGAAACTTCTTCAGAGTGGTTAACCTATGGATTTCTCTACCGCAGAAAGTTGTTGACGCCAGTTCGTTAGATATATTCAAAAGGGAATTAGATATAGCCCTTACGGCCAAAAGGATCAAGGGGTACTGACGTAGAATGATCAGCCATGATCTTATTGGGCCTGCTCCTGCACCTAATGTCTATGTTTCTATGTTTCTATGGGACAGGAGTGCAGGGACCTGCCCCAGTGCATTAGCCACCAAATTCAGGAGCATGCATGGTGGGGCTGGGTGGGTGGGGGTGAGAAAAAGGAATAGAACAGCAATTAAAATGGATGGGAATAGTGGTCAGTCAAAAGGAGGAATCGATGGCATTGATGAGAAATTAATGGCTTTGAAAAGAGGAAAATGGAAGGATGTTAATCGGCTTTTTCTAGTTTAAGGTATATACAAAAAGTGATTTTCTCCTCCATGCACGACATGCCAGTAATTCTTGATGAAACTGTTTATTCCCCTCCTTCACATCACCAAAGCAACCAAATAATTTTAACTGACAGGATGTACCTGCCAATCACTATTCCTTGCACCAAGACAGGTAATTCTCAGGCCTGGAAAATGGCACATCCACCTTCCCCCTCCCTTAGAGTGTCCAAGTGAAGACCAGCACTCCTTAGGCAGTCCCTTGGACTCTAGGATGACTTGCTTGCACATTGAGTTCTCAGGTGACTGATGATACCAATGCAGGACTTTGTCTTTGTCACAGGTGGGGCAGACAGTGGGTTGAAGGACCCAGTGGGTGGGGTGCTTGGGTTGTCATGTGCTCCTTCTGCTGTTTGCATTTGGTTTCCGCTTGTTCCTGGCAAAGAGACTCCAGGTATTCGGTGCCCTCCCGGATGCTTCTCCACTTCGAGCGGTTTTGGGTCAGGGATTGGCAGGTGTCGGTGAGGATGTTGCACTTTGTCCAAGGAGGCTTTGAGGGGGGTCCTTGAAGAGTTTCCTCTGCCCACCTGGGACTCACTTGCTGTGGCGGAGCTCTGAGGAGAGCACTTGAGAGTTTATCGGACATGCGGACGATGTGGCTTGTCCATCAGAGCTGATCGAGCGTCGTCAATACTTCGATGCTGGCTGGAGAGAGAACACTGAAGTTGGTGCTAATGAATTTTCAGGATCTTGCAGAGACCACACTTCTCCAGTGCCTTGAGGCACCTGCTGTACATAGTCCATGTCTCTGAAGCATACAAGAGGGCGGGTATCACTACTGCTCTGTAGACCATGAGCTTGGTGCTGGATTTGAGGTCCTGGTCATCAAACACCCTCTTCGTCAGGCTACCAAAGGCTGCACAGTATACTGAAGGCGGTGTTGGACTTGGTCATCGGCTTCTGCCCTTGCTGACCGTAGGCTCCAATGTATGGAAAACGGTCCACCTTGTCCAAGGCCTCGTCGTGGATCTTGATAATTGGAGGGGCAGTACTGTGTGACGAGGCAGGGTGATAGAGAACCTTTGTTTTATGGATGTTTAGTGTAAGGCCCATACTCTCATAGGCTTCGGTCAAGGTGTTGACAATGGTTTGGAGTTCGACCTCCAATACTGTAATGCAATGACAGAGGATGGGACGACTTTGGATCTGGACTGGAGGTGACGGAAGTTGAACAATTTCCCCATTTGTTCTGTAGATTAGCTCCACTCCAGCAGGGAGCTTAGATGGAGAGATGGAACATTGCAGCAAGGAAGATCAAGAAGAGCGTTGGTGCAATGACACAGCCTTGCTTAACCTGAGCCCATGTGTGAATTGGATGCGTTGGTCAGGATCACGGCTTGCATATCATCGTGGAACAGGCGGAGGATGGTGACAAACTTGAGGGCAGTCGAATTTGAGGAGGACACTCCATAATCCCTCACGGTTGAGTGTGTCAAAGGAGGCCATGTATAGAGGTTGGTGTTGCTCCCTGCATTTCTCTTGAATTTGACATGTGGTGATGATGATGTCCAATGTGCTTAGCAAGCAGAATCCGCATTGCAACTTTGGGAGGAGCTCTTCAACCACTGGGAGAAAGCAATGGAGGAGGATTCTTGCGATGACTTTCCCTGTGGCAGACAACAGTGAAACTCCTCTGTAATTACTGCAATCGGACTGGTCACCTTTCTTGAAGATGGTCACGATTACGGCATCTAAATAAGTGAAAAGAGTTCATGGATTTGCATCAATAGTGCTTCTCTGCTATGCTTTAGTGCTTCGGTGGGGATTCCATCTGCTCCTGAGGCCTTGTTTTCTTCGTCAATTGTCCGATGGCTTTTTCAACCTCCTGCCGGGCAGGGCTTGTGCCGAGGTGGTAGCAGATAGCATGCTACAGGATGGAGTAGAGGATACGGACGTTGAAAACAGAATCTCGGTTAAGGAGATCTTTGAAGAGCTCCTTCCAGCAAGCACTGACTGCTCCTCTGTCCTTGATGAGTACCTCTCCGTTCTTGGTCCGCAGTGGGGTAGGACCTTGGGTGGTAGGTGGTCTTGACTGCGCTAAAGAATCCACGCATGTTGTGGTTGTCGGCTAGTTGCGGTTGTCGGCTAGTTGCTGGATCTCCTGCGCTTTCTCCACTCATCAATTCTTTAGGTCGCAATACATCCACCAAGGCAGCATTCCAAATTACAAAACAAACAAGTGAATTGGCCAAACAAGTCCATGTTGGTTTTTATCCTCCATATGAGCAATAGTCCTAATCACATATGCCCTTTCAGTTCCATATACCTTTATGTTCTTTTTATTCAACCATCGAACCCACTTTAAATGCAGACATCATCTCTGCTTCATTCAACTCGAGTTTACCAGGACTATTGGAGAGTGGCGTTGAGGAAATCAATACCCTGCACCTTATCATACTAAATCAGTTAACATTACCAGAATACTGAATCTGTAGAATTACATGGCAGAGATCCAGCTAGACCAACCTCAAAGCTGAGTTCTCATAGTATTGCTGCCTAACAAATACACTATTGGGCTTTTCTGTTTTGCCAGCTCAGAATGAAAGCAGTACTCTATCACAGAAATAGGCCAATGGGACAGAAGTATGCATGGACTTCAGCTGCAGTATCACAAGTTTAATGTAATATTGCAAATAAAATGAAGGTTCTTGCATAGCATGACCATCTGACAGGAACAGGAGGTTCATCAACCTTTGATCTATGTTGAAAAAGCTTCTGCAAAATGAAAGAATGCTCCAAACTGAATTATTTGTCAGCTCTTTTGATCAGTCTTGAAACATCAGTAATCAGTACTCTAATTCCAACTGGCCCTATACTATCCCCCATTTTACAGCAATGAAAGATGTTATCACCACACCTCAGCTTGTTTTACTCGATGAATGCTACAAGTACTGTAGGTGTAGTGCAACAAAGAAAAAAAACATTTTGGAATTGATTGCTACTGATCACAATAGAAAAAAAGTGTTCATCTTTCCCTCCTCTCATTTTATTTGAATGAGTATTTGGGTTAATGTGCTACCGCCACCCACCATCCCCAACCCGCCCAAGACCAAATTCCATTTTTTTTGCGGTGCATTTCATATTTTCGATTAAGAATTTATGTAATTATCTGTGGAATCTAGCTTGTGAAATTTACTATTTTTGTTAGATCCAATATAATATTTTCTTGCAGGCATATCTCCTTTCACTGCTTGCAACTGTTCAAGCTCTAATAGGTTGGCTGCAGGTGGCATCAAGGATTTGTGGGCCTGTTGATCAAGTGATATTCCGTGCAGTTTAATATTCCTATATACCATAAATAAACAAAGTCATTAGTGATATATTTATATATTCAGCAGCAGGTGGTCCTGCAGATGGGTGAACTGTAGCAACCAACAGTTTACAGTTCTTTTTACAGGAGGGAGGATAGCATGCCGGAAGAGATGCAGTGATTGTGACTTGTGTATGGAGAAAGAGTCAGACTGAACACTGAGCTCAGTGAAGTGTGACCATAGTCTTTTATTGCAGGTCTCCAGAGTGCCTCTCCAACTTGTGAGGCCTCCTTAAATACCTGTGCTCCCAGGGGATTATGGAATCCCTTGGGACTCCAGGGGATGAGCCCTCTGGTGGCTGCAGAGATCTATAAAATAAGTGACCATCTTTAAAAAAGGGGACAAGTCCGACTGCGGCAACTACAGAGCAATCTCCCTGCTATCAGCCATTGGGAAAGTCATCGCTAGAGTCCTCCTCAACCACCTTCTCCATGGCTGAGGAGCTCCATCCTGAGTCGCAGTGTGGATTTCATCCCCTACGGTGCACAATGGACATGATTTTTGAAGCGCGACAGCTGCAGGAAAAATGCAGGGAACAGCGCCAGCCCTTATACATGGTCCTCTTCAACCTTACAAAGGCCTTTGACACTGTCAAGTGCGAGGGTCTATGGAGCGTCCTCCTCCGTTTTGGATACCCCCAAAAGTACGTCAACATCCTCCACGACGACGTGCAGGCCATGATCCTTAACAATGGATCCATCACAGACCCAATCCACATCCTGACCGGGGTCAAACAGGACTGCCCCAACCCTCTTCTCAATCTTCCTCGCTGCCATGCTCCACCTCACAATTAACAAGCTCCCCACTGGAGTGGAACTAAACTACAGAATCAGTGGGAACCTGTTCAAACTTTGCCGTCTCCAGGCCGGGTCCAAGACCACCCCAACCTCTGTCGTCGAGCTACAGTACACGGGCGACGCATGCATCTGCGCATAGAAAGGCTGAACTACAGGACATAGACGACGTTTTTACTGAGGCGTATGAAAGCATGGGCCTTACGCTAAACATCCGTCAGACAAAGGTCCTTCACCAGCCTGTCCTCGCCGCACAGCACTGTCCCCCAATCATCAAGATCCACAGCGCGGCCCTGGACAACGTGGACCACTTCCCATATCGCGGGAGCCTCCCATCAACAAGAGCAGGCATTAACGACGTGATCCAACACTGCCTCCAGTGCAGCCTTCGGCTGCCTGAGGAAAAGTATGTTTGAAGACCAGGCCCTCAAAAGTGCCACCAAGCTCATGGTCTACAGGGCTGTAGTAATATCCGCCCTCTTGTATGGATCAGAAACATGGACCATGTACAGTAGACACCAAGTCGCTGGAGAAATGCCACCAATGATGTCTTCGCAAGATCCTGCAAATCCTCAGAGGACAGATGCCAACATCCCCAGCAGTGAAGCACTGACCACACTTGATCAACTCCGCTGGGCAGGCGACATCGTTCGCATGCCAGACACGAGACTCCCAAAGCAAGCGCTCTACTCGGAACTACTTCACGGCAAATGAGCCAAAGATGGGCAGCGGAAACATTACAAGGACACCCTCAAAGCCTCCCTGATAAAGTGCAACATTCCCACCGACACCTGGAAGTCCCTGGCCAAAGACCGCCCCCAAGTGGAGGAAGTGCACCTGGGAGGGCGCTGAGCACAGAGTCTCGTCGCCGAGAGCATTCAGAAATCAAGCGCAGGCAGCGGAAAGAGCATGCGGCAATCCAGTCCCACCCACCCCTTAACTCGACGAGCGTTTGCCCCACCTGTGACAAAGACTAAGGCAGTGAAGTTGCATAATTTACAATTTTGTATATTTACAGGTTTCAGACATAGTCATGGGAGCTTCAATGCACTTGGTCACCGAACGACCACAGGATGGTTCCAACATTTCACTCAAGGTCTGAACTGATGTATTTCTGTTGCAGGAAATTAGAGTCTCACAAAAGTGTCGCACATCAAATAGAAACAACTAGCTTGAGAAATGGGCCCTAAAATATTGCAAAGCATTTTGCAATCTACTCATTTCCCTAAACACATGGTTAAACCTACATTGCAAAGTGCTCATAAGGACATCTAACCTTGCTGTGGAAGGCAAGCTGAAGGAAATTACATCTTCTGCCCCCTGGCCACTCTGTCCTCATTATCTGGGTTAGTCTTCTGGAAGATAGACTAAACACTTGAGCAGTGGGAGCCAAGATCAGTTTCCCACATGGGCTTTGGTGCACTTTTTAAATATCTATACCTTCATTCACACCAGATTGTTTGTGTTATGTATGTAAACTTGCATTCACTCTACAGCCACTTGAGAGTTCATCCCCTAGAGTCCCAAGGTATCCCATAATCCCTTGGGAGCACAGGTATTTAAGGAGGCCTCACAGGTTAGAAAGGCACTTTGCAGACCTGCAATAAAAGACTGGTCACACTTTACTTTGAGCTCAGTGTTCAGTCTGACTCTTTCTCCATACATAACAACTGGCAATGAGATAGATAGCGAACCCAAAGATGCAGAGAACAGTGGGCATCCTGGAGAAATTCTCGGAGGGAGATGATTGGGAAACTTTTGTGGAGCGACTCGATCAATACTTCATGGTCAACGAGTAGATGGGTAAAGAGAGGGCGATCCTCCTCACTGTCTGCGGGGCACCAACATACGGCCTCATGAAGAACCTGCTCACTCCAGCGAAACCCACAGAAAAATCGTACGACGATTTGTGCACACTGGTCAGAGAGCATTTGAACCCGAAGGCAAGGTACTGGTTCGACACCTACAAAAGGTTGGAAGGCCAGGAAGTGGCGAGTTATGTCACCGAGCTAAGACACCTCACCTCGCAGGACATTGCGAATTTGAAGGACATCTGGAGCACATGCTCAGAGACTTTTTAGTACTTGGCATTGGCCACGAAACCATACTTCGCAAACTTTTAACTATAGAGACCCCAACCTTAAGGCCATAGCGATAGCCCAGGCGTTCATTGCCACCAGTGACAATGCAAAACAAATCTCAGCCCACAAGTGCTGCTACAAGTACTGTGAACAAAGTGATGTTTTCAAATTGTAACGTACAGAGCAGGTCATACATACCTGCAGCTGCACGTCCGCAGATGTCAGAGTCCATAAAGGGTGATGAATGCAAGGCCATTAACACCTTGTGGGCGCTGCAGGGGTGATCATCGTTTCCATTCATGCCTATTCAAAGGGTACGTTTGCAAGGGCTGTGGAACAATGGGACACCAACTAGTGTACAGGCGAGCTGCAAATACTGCTAATCCTGCAAACCACCATGTTGCAGAGGAGAACAGATCCACGGAGAATGACGATGAACCAGAGCCTCAGACCGAAGAGGCACAGGTACATGGGGTGCACACATTCAGCACAAATTGTCCCCCCAATAATGCTGAATGGACTCCCGGTGTCAATGGAACTGGACACAGGCATGAACCAGTTCATCATAAGCAAAAAGGCTTGCAAAAGACTGTGGTGCAACAAGGCCTCAACATCACTCTTAACTCCAGTTCACACAAAACTAAGAACTTACACCAAAGAGCTGATTCCTGTAATCGGCAGTTCTACCGTAAGGTCTCCTATGATGGAGCGGTGCACAAGCTGCCACTCTGGGTGGTACCAGGCGATGGTCCCTGATACATCCTTACTATACAGTATAAATGCACACGAGGCCTATGCTTGAGGTCAGTCTGTGACCTGTCCTTTATTCCTTAGCACTCAAGTGCAGGAAATGGGTGGAGCTTCCCCTTTTATATCTGAAGGTCCAGGTTAGGAGCGTCTCCCACAAGTTCACCACCTTGTGGTCATTGTTCTCAGTGTACAACTTAGGTCAGATTATACATGGGTTACAATGCTGGTTTAATACATGACATTCCAAACACAGATGAAGCTGCACACAGGGAGGTTAAAGTAACAGTGACCTCAGTCTTCTGGTGACAGAACATGGGAGTGCATGCTTTACAGATACACATCATTCCCCCTCCACAAAGTAAAAGTGAAAACTATTTGCAAGGTGAGGCAGTCGGGAGCCTTTCTTTCCCTGGTGGAGCGCCTCGGTACAAATGTCTGTTCTGGTGTGTTGGCTGTGCCCTTGCTGGGCTGGCGTGTTGTTGGCCCGGCGTGTTGTTGGCCCTGCAAGGCTGCTAGCTGAGCCTGGCCTTGCTGGGCTGTTGGGCGTGATGGGTTAGATTTCCTGGTCCGTGGTGGTGTCGTTGATCCTTTGGGTGTGTGTTGTG
The DNA here is from genome assembly GCF_044704955.1 of Pristiophorus japonicus. Classification (NCBI taxonomy): domain Eukaryota; kingdom Metazoa; phylum Chordata; class Chondrichthyes; family Pristiophoridae; genus Pristiophorus; species Pristiophorus japonicus. The sequence continues at coordinate 87,801,731 of NC_091979.1, read as the reverse complement.
GGCTCGAAAAACGTGGTGTCTGCTGTGGGTTGTTCAGGGTAGTCCTTGAATCGCAGCCTCGTTTGGACAAATTTGCGGAAAGCACCTGGACCATTGTCCAGTTTGACTACAAACACCCTATTCCCTTCTTTAGCCATCACCGTGCCCACGATCCACTTAGGACTACGTCCATAGTTTAGCACATACACGGTCATTCAGATCAATTTCCCGTGACAGTGGCGCGACCATCGTTTACATTTTGTTGCTGCCGCCTGCTCTCTACCTGATCATGCAGGTTGGGGTGAACCAGCGAGAGTCTGGTTTTAAGTGTCCTTTTCATGAATAGCTCAGCCGGGGGCAACCCTGTGAGCGAGTGGGGTCTCGTGCGGTAGCTGAGCAGTACTCGGGACAAGCCGGTTTGGAGTGAGCCTTCTGAGACTCGTTTAAGGCTCTGTTTGATGGTTTGTACTGCCCGCTCTGCCTGCCATTTGAGGCTGGTTTAAACGGGGCCGAGGTGACATGTTTGATCCCATTGCAGGTCATGAATTCTTTAAATTCGGCACTGGTGAAACATGGCCCGTTGTCACTGACCAGTATGTCAGGCAGGCCGTGGGTGGCAAACATGGCCCTCAGGCTTTCAATGGTGGCGGTGGTTCCCGACATTATTTCACATTCAATCCATTTTGAAAAAGCATCCACCACCACCAGGAACATTTTACCGAGAAACGGGCCAGCATAGTCGACACGGATCCTCGACCATAGTCTTGAGGGCCAGGACCACAAACTTAGTGGTGCCTCTCTGGACGCGTTGCTCAACTGAGCTCATACGCTGCATTGCTGTACACAGGACTCTATGTCAGAGTCGATACCAGGCCACCACACGTGGGATCTGGCTATCACTTTCATCATTACTATACCCGGTGTATGCTGTGGAGATCAGAGATGAATGTCTCCCTGTCCTTTTTGGGTAGCACTACGCGGTTACCCCACAACAGGCAGTCTGCCTGAATGGACAGCTCGTCCTTTCGCCAATGGAATGGCTTGATTGGCTCTTGCATTTCAATGGGGATGCTGGCCCAGCTCCCATGCAGTACACAGTTGTTTTACTGGGGACAGCAGAGGATCTTGGCTGGTCCAATTCCTAATCTGGTGGGCCGTGACAAGTGATTTATCATTTTCAAATGCTTCCATGACCAACAAGTCTACGGGCTGCACCACCATCAACAAGTTTGCAGGCTGCACCATTTCCACCCCAGTGGTGGGCAATGTTAGCCGACAGAGCATCCGCACAGTTCTGTGCCTGGCCTGTGGCGGATGGTATAGTTATACGCTGATAGCGCGAGTGCCCACCTTTGCATGTGGGCTGAGGCATTAGTATTTATCCTTGTTTTCAGCGAAGAGGGATGTGAGGGGCTTGTGATCGGTTTCCAGCTCAAATTTGAGGCCAAACAAGTACTGATGCATTTTCTTTACCCCGAAAACACACACTAATGCCTCTTTCTCAATCATGCTGTAGGCCCTCTCGGCCTCAGACAAGCTCCTGGAAGCATAGGCGACAGGTTGCAACTTCCCAATGTTAGCTTGTTGTAATACACACCCGACTCCATATGACGGCGCGTCACATGCTAGCACAAGTCTTTTACACAAACAGCATGTTGGAGCATGAAAGGTTTCTGGCTTTCTCAAAAGCAATTATTTGTTTTTTTTCCCCCTAAACCCAGTTCTGACATTTGTGCAACAACAAATGTCGGGGCTCTAAGAGTGCTTAACCCTGGTAGGAAGTTACCAAAATAATTGGGGCATCCCAGGAACGACCGCAGCGCCGTGACGTTCTGTGGCCTGGGCGCGTTCCTGATAGCCGTCCGCCACAATCTTTCTCCCCAAAAACTCCACTTCTGTTGCCATGAAGACGCATTTCGACCTCTTCAGCCGCAGCCCTATACGATCCAGTCCCTGGAGGACCTCCTCCATTATTTGTAGGTGCTCGGTGGTGTCCCGATCCGTGACCAATATATCGTCCTGAAAAACCACTGTGCGCGGTACCGACTTGAGTTGGCTCTCCATGTTTCTCTGGAAGATTGCTGCAGCCGACCAAATTCCAAACGGACATCTGTTGTAGATGAACAGTCCCTTGTGCATGTTGATGCAGGTGAGGCCGTTTGAAGACTCCTCCAGCTCCTGCCTCATGTAGGCAGAAGTCAGGTCGAGCTTGGTGAACGTCTTGCCTCCTGCCAGCATCGCAAATAGGTCGTCTACTTTAGGAAGCGGGTATTGGTCCTGTAGCGAGAAACAATTAATAGTTACTTTATAATCACCGCAAATCCTGACCGTGCCATCATTTTTGAGTACTGGAACAATCAGGCTGGCACACTCGCTGAATTCCACTGGGGAGATGATGCCCTCGCCTTGAAGCATGTCCAGCTCAATTTCCACTCTCTCCATCATGTGAGGTAACGCTCGTGCTTTGTGGGGAGTGGGTCGTGCCTCTGGGACCAAGTGGATCCGCACCTTTGCCCTGGAAAAGTTTCCAATGCCTGGCTCAAAAATGGAAGGAAATGTGTTAAGAACCTGGGTACGAGGCCTCATCGACATGTGATAGCACTCGGCTGTCAGTTCCAGCGGATTTTGCCCAGCCAGCTCCTTTGAAGCAGTGTGGGGCCATCGCCCGAGACAATCCAGAGTGGCAGTTCATGCACCGTGCCCTCGTAGGTGACCTTGACCAGGGCGCTGCCCAAGATAGTGATAAGCTCTTTGGTGTACGTTCTCAGTTTCGTGTGAATGGGGCCCAGGGCTGGTCTGAGTGTCTTGTTGCACCAGAGTGTCTCAAACATCTTTTTACTCATGATGGATTGAGTAGCGTCAGTGTCCAGTTCCATGGCTACGGGTAAGCCATTCAATTTTACGTTTAGCATTATAGGTGGACATTTCATCAAAAATGTGTGCACCCAGTGTACTTCAGCATCTGCCTCCTCTCGGAGGCTTGAAATTGCTTTGATCCATCATGGACCGATCTTCCTCTGCCACGTGGTGGTTAGTAGGTTTTGCAGAGCTTGCAGCTTGTTGGAGGTGCCCCATTGTTCCACAGCTCTTGCAAACATACCCTTTGAAGCGGCATGAATAGGCTGAATGAAAGCCTCCACGACACCAAGATATGAATTGCCTTGCATTCATCCTTTGTTGGGGATTGAGAGTCATCTGAGGCCTGCTGGCAGTTGCAGACTCATGGGTTCTGCCCTGTATATTTCTGCTCGCAAACACAGTTCCTGTTAAGTGCTAGCAATGTTCATAAATTGTGTGCCGAGAGATTTGTTTGGTGTCATCACTGGTGGACAAACGCCTGTACTATTGCAATGGCCTTACGGAGAGTCGGTGTCTCCAGTCAAAAGTTTTCGAAGGATGGTCTCGTGGCCACTGCCCAGTACAAAAAAGTCTGAGCATCTGCTCCAGGTAGCCATCAAACTCACATTGCCCTGCAAGTCGCTTTAGCTCGGCGAGGTAGCTCGCCACTTCGCCTTCAGATCGCTGGCACGTGTAGAACCGATACCTCGCCATCAGCACGCTCTCCCTCAGGTTAAGATACACCTGTACCAGTGTACACAGCTCCTCATATGACTGATCTGTGGGTTTCACTGGAGCCAGAAGATTCTTCATGAGGCTGTAGGTCGGTGCCCCGCAGACCGTGAGGAGGATCGCTCTCCTTTTTGCAGCGCTTCCTTCTCCGTCCAGCTCGGTGGCTACAAAGTATTGGTCTAGCCGTTCGACATCGGCTTCCCAGTCCTCACCCGCCGAGAAATTCTCCAGGATGCCCACAGTTTGCTGCATCTTTGCGTTGGATTTGTATTCTCGTCGCCAGTTATTGTGTTCCTAACACAGATGAGACTGCACACAGGGAGGTTAAAGTAACAGTGACCAGAGTCTTTAATAAGACACTCCAGAGTGAGGAACAGGCCTTAGGGGCTGGCTTATATACAGTGCTCCCAAGGGTTGCTGGGATCCCTTGGGACTGCAGGGGATGAGTTCCCTGGTGGTGGAACATGGGAGTGCATGCTTTACAGATACACAACAGTCCCACACTGCTCGGCAGGAGCTGGCTGGGAAAGATACATTGGAACTGGGACTACGTTAGAGCACTATCGCCCACTGATGATACTTCGTGTACCCAGATCTTAAACAAATTTCCTTCGTTGTTCGAACCAGGCATCGGGAAATTCCAAGGAGCAAAAGTGCAGATCCATCTAATTCCGGGGGCGCGACCCATCCATCACAAGGCGAGAGCAATACCGTACGAGAGAAAGGGTAGAGATCGATCTAGACCAGCTGCAGAGAGAGGGCATAATTTCACCAATCGAGTTCAACGAGTGGGCCAGTCCTATCGTCCCAGTCCTCAAGGGAGATGGCACCTTCAAAATCTGTGGCGATTACAAAGTAACTAGTAATCGTTTCTCTCTGCAAGACCAATACCCACTGCCAAAGGCCGACGGCCTCTGCAACGCTAGCGGGAGGAAAGACATTCACGAAGCTGGATCTGACTTCTGCTGACATGACGCAGGAACTGGAGGAATCATCGAAGGCCCTCACCTGCATCAACACACACACAAAGGTCTTTTTGTTTGTATCAGATGTCCGTTTGGAATCCGATCAGCGGCGGCAATATTCCAGAGAAACATGGAAAGCTTACTGAAGTTGGTCCTGCACACCATGGTCTTTCAGGATGACATCTTAGTCACAGGTCATAACCAGTCGAGCATCTGCAGCACCTGGAGGAGGTTCTTAGTTGACTCAACTGCATGGGGCTCCAGTTAAAATGCTTGTTGAGTTTTCCTGGCACGTGAAGTGGAGTTCTTGGGAAGGAGGATTGCGGCGGACAGCATCAGGCACACCAACGCGAAGATGGAGGCAATCGAGAATGCACCGAGAACGTGATGGAGCTGCGGTCGTTTCTGGGACTCCTGAACTATTTGGGTAACTTCTTACCGGGTCTTAACACACTGTTAGAATCATTGCATGTCTTACCATGGAAAGGGGACGAATGGGTTTGGGGCAAAAGCCAAGAAAATGCCTGTCAAAAAGTGAGAAAATTGTTCTGTTCAAACAAATTGCTTGTGTTGTATGATCTATGCAAGCGTTTGGTACTAGCATGTGATGTGTTGTCATATGGATGTCAGGTGTGTATTGCAACAAGCTAATGATTTTGAGAAACTGCAACCAGTTGCTTATGCATCCAGGAGTCTGTCTAAGGCTGAGAGAACCTACAGCATGATTAAGAAGCGTTAGCGTGTGTCTATGGGGTAAAGAAAATGCATCAATACCGGTTTGGGCTAAAATTCAAATTGGAAACAGACCATAAGCCATTTATATCCCTGTTTTCCGAAAGTAAAGGGTTAAATACCAATGCGTCGGCCCGCATCCAGAGATGACCGCTCACGTTGTCCGCATACAACTACGTTATCTGCCACTGAAAACTGTGCCAATGCTCTCACCTAGGCTGCCATTGCCCACCACAGGGGTGGAAATGGTGCAGCCTGCAGATCTAGCCATGGTTATGGAAGCATGAGTGAGTAATCACCAGTCACTGCCCAGCAGATCAAAACCTGGACAAGCCAGGACCCTTTATTATCTCTAGTCAAAAGCTGTGTGCTTCACAGGAGCTGGTCCAGTGTCCCAATGGAAATGTAGGAAGAGATAAAGCCATTCCAGCAGTGCAAAAATAAAATGTCTATACAAGCAGATTGCCTTCTGTGCGGCAATCGAGTAGTGGTCCCCAAGAAGGGCAGAGACACCTTAATCAATTACCTCTACAGTACCCACACAGGCATGTGAAGGCGGCAATAGCCAGATCCCACGTGTGATGGCCTGATATCGATGCGGACTTAAGAGTCCTGCGTTCACAGATGTAACACATGCTCGCAGCCAAGCACTGTACCCAGGGAGGCGCCGGTAAGTTTATGGTCTTCGCCCTCCAAACCGTGGTCTAGGGTACACGTCGACTATGCAGGCCTGTTCTTGGGCAAAATGTTCATTGTGGTTGTAGACATGTATTCCAAGTGAATTGAATGAGAGATAATGTCGGCCAGCATGTCCGCTGCCACTACTGAAAGCCTGTGGACCGTGTTTGCCACTCACGGTTTACCCGATGTCCTGGTGAGCGACAACTGGCCATGTTTTATCAGTGCCGAGTTCAAAGAATTCATGGCCCGTAATGGGATCAAACATATCACATCTGCCCTGTTTAAACCAGAGTCCAATGGTCAGGCAGAGAGAGAGCAGTGTAAACCATCAAGCAAGGCTTGAAGAGGATAACGGAAGGCTCACTGCAGACTCATCTATCCCAAGTCCTGCTTAGCTGCTGCACAAGATCCCACCTCGCTCACTGGGATCCCACCTGCTGAACTGCTCATGAAAAGAGCACCTAAGACAAGGCTCTCCTTAGTTCACCCTGATCTACATGAACAGGGAGAGAGCAGGCGGCTTCAACAAAGTGCATACCATGATAGCGCAAATGTGTCACGTGAGATTGAAATCAATGATCCTGTATCTGTATTGAATTATGGTCAAGGTCCCAAGTGGCTTCCTGGCATTATTATGGCCAAAGAGGGGAGCAAGGTGTTTCAGGTCAAACTTTCAAATGGACTCATTCACCAGAAACACTTGGACCAAATCAAACTCAGATTTCTGGACTATCCTGAGCAACCCACCTTGAACCCTACCTTTTTTGATCCCCAACAGACACACCAGTAGCAACTGGCACCACGGTTGACCATGACACAGAATCCATCATCCACAGCAGCCCAGCTGCACAGCAACCCAGCGAGGGCCCCAACAAATGATTGAACACCAGCTTTCACACTGAGACGATCAACCAGGGCAAGAAGGGCCCCAGATCGACTCACATTGTAAATAGTTACATGATTGCACTATTGGCTTTTGCCAGGGCAGGTATATATATATATATATATATATATATAATACACACACACACACACACTTGTATTTACTTTGTACAGCCACCAGAGGGCTTATCCCCTGGAGTCCCAAGGGATCCCATAATCCCTTGGAAGCACAGGTATTTAAGGAGGCCTCACAGGTTGGGGAGGCACTCTGGAGACCTGCAATAAAAGACAAAAAGGTCACACTTTACTTTGAGCTGTGTTCAGTCTGACTCTTTATCCCAACACAAACTGTTATGTATGGAGAAAGCTAGTCTTCCTCGGAAATTGAATTGGTTACAAATCTTGATGATCCTCAAGTTAAAAGGATCATCTATAGAAAGGCTAGAATTTTGCTGAATGGATACCAGACTACACATAAGCTGAAGGTTGATATTAGGGTTTTAAAGAATTTTGATCAAAAGTTGAATTTTAAACTCATGCTGACCAAGTTTTTAAAAAATCCATTTACAACATCGTAATGTATATTACACATGAAACAGGCAACACTGACATATGCAAAAATAATTGAATAGGGGTTTGATAAAACAATGCAACAATCACCAGAATGATTGAAGACATGATGTCGTCCCCGTTTTATAAAGTAGGATATGACAGCCAATCTTTGCTCTTCAGTTTATAAATTGGGCTAGTCACCATATTAAACATCTTTAAATTTGGTTTATCACCATGCAAGTCAGTGTGTTCTTAATAACCCTAAAATGTTTAAACTGCTTTAGAAAATGTGTTGGCTCATGTCAATTTGTTTAAACTGTATTAATGGCTCGAATTGATAGACATGTTTGCTCGCCAAATACAATTTGTAATTTTGTGAACCGTTCTGTAATCATGCATAAAGCCAATGTAGATTTATGCTGTAGGTGCTAGTTTCTGTTCTACTGCCTGTGCAAAGTGCGTATTGCCTGGGGGAGGGGGTGTTTGAGAAGCGGAGTGTTTTTTAAAAAAAAATGATGTACCACACAAGTAAAATAGTTGAATTGTTTCCTTTTTTTGTAACTGGGGTTTACTTTTGATCAAATGAGTCCTTGATAATACAATTCAATGCGGCAGAAGTAAATGTGAAATGTAAAATTATTAAAGCAACAAACCACAGAAACTCATTTTTTGGATTGCAGAAAAATACATGCATGAAAGTTTCTACAAAATGGTCAGTTAAAAATTGTTGCTTTACTGAAAATGTTCATAAGTTAATAGAAACTTGATATTTAAGCTGTATGCTATATTTGGCTCATTTATTGCAGCAAGAAATAATATACTTATCACAAGTAATCTTGACCAAAACCAAAATGTTTTTCTTGAAATGAGGGGGCAAAAAACAGCCATACACACGTTTAGCCTGAGTATACAATATTTAAATGATCACAACTGTATGCTTCACTTAATATTCAACAAATGCAGTTTTTTGTCAATTGTATTTACAAGTTCAAAGTCCCATATATATATTTTTACATTTACAAAGCAGCCAATATAGTGCAAGAGTTCTGAGTAAAATGGCCAGCTGCGAGCCTCCTTCCTCTGAGAATGATATATCAGATGTGGAGAATAACCGAAAGTAAAGTGGTACTGTTTTAAAACATTTAATAAAGATGAGCCAAGTTCCAACATTATTAAAGTAAAATTGAACATTTTTAATTCATTTTCAATAATTCAAATAAATATACCAAGCTTAGCATACCTATTTTTCTTGCGTTGAACTGTCTGGGGCTGAACATTTGGTAATGATGATGTTGCTCGTTGAGAAATCGAGCCTGGATTGGACAAATTGCTTGTGGTATTCTTGTCATTTTGTGCTGAGTTTTCTCCTAAGCTCTCAGTACTTTGTAAATCATCCAGTGATTTATTCATATTATTCCACAGGATCGCTTGGTCCAGAGCATCATCAAACCCTAAAGAACAGAAGTTGCATTCACTCACCAACAGCTAATGCAATTGTTAACTGCTTCAGGAACTACACAGTACTTTCTTGAAACATTAGACCTCATGCATGCAGTCCAACTCCAGAATTTCATCTGCGAGCACTGTATGAGACAACAACCTACCTTGGCAAAAGTTGTTTAAAAAGAAAAACTAACCTGAAATCTTAATGCGTTAGCAAACTGGATGAAACATTCTCTTTGCATCAAACCTTAATCTGTTGCTTTGATGGCACATGGTCCAAGCATACTTTTCTAAATAGTACCTGGAAGCCTCACTACACAAAACAGACATAAAAAGGGTTCGAGATGGGGCTACACAACTTCGCTCTGTAATGAGGTTTGGCAGTCTTCCAGACTGTAAGCCAACTGCTTCTGTGTCATGGACTTTGCTCAAAGTTCTTAACTGAACTTTAACCTGCTAAAAAAAAACATTTAAAATGATACTGCTCTGGCAATAAAATTAATGGCAAGTTGCTAAATTTAATTCAGTTGTCTATTGACTATGATCTATTTTTTTTTAAAAGTATCTTTTGCAGAGTTTAGTTTGGATCATGCGATCACAGTATAGCTGTGATATGCCAGAAACTGCTAAGAACTCTACCCCCAATCCAGTAGTGAAATCTAGTGCTGAAAGTTGACATGAACCATGATACACACTTATAAATGGTCTTGTGGGATAGTACTTTTCCATTGCTTGTAGGTGGTTTTTAAAATGTCTAAAAAAAATTCAATTATTTTGAAAGTTTAAAAAATAGGCATTTGAATATTTACACAACTTTCTGAAGAGTTTGGGGAAAGATGAAAGCAAAGGGAAGCACATCAAATGTGTAAGCATTTTGTCATCCATTACATCAGGAATATCTAAATATGGGAGAGACAGCAAAATATATCAAAAAAGTTGAACAAAATGCACATAAAATGCTTACATTTACAGAAACAAATCTGCTGTATTTAAAGTGACGAACAGTTGCATCCAGGCTGAAGTGTACACAGAATCAGAAATATTACAGCACAAACTGGCTGTTTGTCTCCAAGGCTGTACAAGTGCTTTTATCCAAGAGCCTTCTAATCCAATCTCACTCTTGCTTGCTTCCGACACTTTAATCTTCCTCTTTCAAGAAATTACCTAAATTGCATTTTTTTTTTTTGTTTATAAACTAGCTCAACAAGAGGCATCTTCAATTGTGGCAGAGCATTTCACATTCTGACTGAATCTTGTGACCTCATGACTGTTTTGCTAAGCTGTGGAAACAATCCATCAACGTTGACCACATTAGAAGCCTTGAGCATGAAGGACTGTAACAGGTCACTCTTCTAACATGAGTGAAAAAGACAACTGCTCAAGTCTCTTCCTAATTATAACCCTTTATTTGCAGAAACATTTGTGAAAATGTACATTTTAGTTTTACATTCTTCCTATAATGCACTGCCCAATACTCCAACTGCAGTCCAAGGTTTTGTACAAGTTTAAGATACCTCCCCACTTTGTATTCCTCCACCCCCCGCAGAAATAAACCAAGGATTTCACCAGCATGGTTATGACCTTACCTATTTATGCTGCCATCTTTAAAACCACAAGAATCTGTACACCAAGGTGCTTAAGCACCTCTACTCAATTTAAAATGTTATCACTTCTAATGAATTGCCTTTCACTATTCATTTGTGCAAATCTATCACTTCACACTCTTTACATTATCAAATGTTACCTATCTGACCATTCAAGTCTACAACTTGCAGCAGTTTTTCAGTTTGCCATACACCCCAATTTTGCATCAGCAAGTTTCGACATTGTTCCCTCAATTCTCAAGTCATTAATTATTAATTTATGTATCTAATTTTTTTTAATGAAGTGACCCCAGAGAAGGGGCAAGAACAGCAACCCTTGACAACAGGTCGTACTCAATTAAGTACAGCATGAAGAAGCCTTAGTAAAATGGAGGGCAATGGGGTGGGGGGGGCAGGGTCAAAAGGGAAAATCATCCATTGGCTGGAGTCACACCCGACACAAAGGAAGATGGTTATCATAGCCCCAGAAGATCACTACAGAAGTCCCTCAGAAAAGTATCCTCAGCCCAAACATCATCTGCTTTTTGATCTTCCTGCGCGCGATCTATTGGCTCTCGGGTCTTCTGGTCACTCATCAAACCAGTGCTGGTGTTTCCTGGTCGAGTGACAGAGCGTCTCTTCACAGGCACTGGTTTATGGAGGCCTGGAGGGCAGACTAAGTGCTGTGGGCATTCTGCGTCTCAGGGTCATCAAGGCACGCCTGGTTAGCTGTGAGGCGCTGACTGCATTGGGCTCTCTTAGCTGGGTCCTTAAGTGCCCCGGCATTGACTTTTTTGCTGCACTGTTTCTGCTACCCTCTCCACTTTGGGGCTATGTTGATGTCAATAATGGATCAGATTAGGTGGTGGTCCGTCCAGCAGTCGTCAGCTCGTGTAATGGCATGGGTGATGCGCACATCCTTGCGATCCCCAGCATGGACGAGGACATGGTCGAGCAGGTGCCACTGTTTGGAGCGAGGATGTTGCCACGATGCCTTGTATTTGTCCCTCTGGCAGAACAAGGTGTTGGTGATAAGTTCATTTTCTTGGCATTTTGTCAGTAGTAGGATACCGCTGAGTTGGCTTTCCCTACCAACTCTCTGCCAAATCACACCACCTCAGCCAACACCAGGACTGGTTTGATAAGAATGACCAGGAGATCCAAGACCGAATAGATTCGCAAGCACAGGGCATTTCTGAGCCTTCAACAACAACCCAACTCGAGAGCAGCAAGGCAGCATTACAGATGGCTTAAGGCAGAGGTCCAACAAAAAACCCTCTGGATGGAGAAAGCACAGGATAAACAACTGGCCGACAGCCACGATAGGAGAGGATTCTTCATCACAATCAAGGCTTCCTACAGTCCAAACACCCAAGGCCCCAACCCACTGCTGGCCAAGAACAGGGAAACACATCAAGGACACAGAGGCAGTCAGGGCCCGCTGGAAGAAGCACTTTGAAGATCTTCTCAAGTCGAGACTCTGCCTTTGACTCGAGTGTTCTCTATTCCATCCCGGAGCATGCGCCCCACTACCACCTCAGTAAAACCCTAGCACTGCACGAGGTAGAAAAAGCCATAAGACAGCTTAACAACAAGGCTACAGGAGCGGATGGAATCCCCGCTGAGGAACTGAAGAATGGAGGGGCACAGTTGGTGCGAATACATGACCATCTCTCTCATCTGGAGGGAGGAGAACATGCCGGGAGATCTGAGATGCAGTGATAGTGACCATTTTTAAAAAAGGGGACAAGTCAGACTGCAGCAACTATACAGGAATCTCCCTATCAGCCACTGGGAAAGTTATCACTAAAGTCCTCCTCAACTGTCTTCTCCCAATGGCGGAGCAGCTCCTCCAGGAGTCACAGTGTGGATTTCGTCACCGACAGGGCACAACGGACATGATTTTTTTTAACAACGCGACAGCTGTAGGAAACAGCACCAGCCCTTATACACTAGCCTTTGTACACTATCAACCTCTAAAGGTCAATGGAGCATCGTGCTCTATTTCAGATGCCCCCAAAAGTTCGTCACCATCCTCCGTCTGCTCCATGATGACATGCAGGCCGTGATCCTTACCAACAGATCCATTACAGATCCTACCCACATGCGGACCGGGGTCAAAGAGGGCTGCGTCATCGACCCAACCCTCTTCTCAATCTTCCTCGCTGCCATGCTCCACCTCACTCAACAAGCTCCCTGCTGGAGTGGAACTAAACGATAGAACCAGTGGGAACCTTTTCAACCTTCGGCATTTCCAGTCCAGATCCAAGATGACCCCAGCCTCTGTCATCGAGCTACAGTATGTGGATGACGCCTGCGTACATACATAGGCTGAACTCCAGGACATAGTCAATGTATTTATTGAAGCGTGCGAAAGCATTGGCCTCGCACTAAACATTCGTAAGACGAAAAGGTCCTCCACTAGCCTATCCTTTCCGCACAGCCCCAGTCATTAAGATCCACGGCACGGCCCTGGACAACGTGGACCATTTCCCATACCTCAGGAGCCTCTTAACAATAAGAGCAGACATTGATGAGGATTCAACACCGCCTCCACCAGTGCAGACTTCGGCCACCTGAGAAAAAGTGTTTTTGAAGACCAGCCCTCAAATCTGCCACTAAGCTCATGGTCTACAGGGCTGTAGTAATACCCACCCTCCTGTATGGCTCAGACATGGACCATGTACAGTAGACACCTCAAGTCGCTGGAGAGATACCACCAACGATGCCTCCGCAAGATCTGACAAATCCCCTGGGAGGACAGATGCACCAACGTTAGCGTCCTCGACCAGGCCAACATCCTCAGAATTGAAGCACTGACCACACTTGATCAGTTCCGCTGGGCAGGCCACATTGGAATTCTTGTCTGGCATACGAACAAAGAAAGCGCTCTACTCGGAACTCCTCTACGGCAAACGAGCCAAAGGTGGGCAGCGGAAACGTTACAAGGAAACCCTCAAAGCCTCCCTGATAGTGGGGATGTTGCGAGGTATCAGTTCTACACGTGCCAGTGATCTGAAGGTCAGGAAGTGGCGAGCTACGTCACCGAGCCAAGGCGACTTGCGGGACAATGTGAGTTTGATGGCTACCTGGAGCAAATGCTCAGACTTTTTTGTAGGGCATTGGTCACCGACCCTCAGCAAGGCCATTGCGATAGCACAGGCGTTTATGTCCACCAGTGATAACACCAAACAAATCTCAGCACACAAGTGCTAGCAATGTTCATAAATTAACAGGAACTGTGTTTGCGAGCAGAAATGTACAGGGCAGAACCCATGAGTCTGCAACAGCCAGCAGGCCTCAGGTGACCCAGATGACTCACAATCCCCAAGGGATGAATGCAAGGCAATTCACACCTTGTTGGCGTTGTGGAGGCTTCCATTCAGCCTATTCAAAGGATATGTTTGCAAGAGCTGTGGAACAATGGGGCACTTCCAATGAGCTTGCAAATGAGCTGCAAGCTCTGCAAAACCTGCTAACCACCACGTGGCAGAGGAAGAACGGTCCATGGTGGATCAAAGCAACTTCGAACCTCAGAGAGGAGATGCTGAAGTACACAGTGCACACATTTGACGAAATGTCCACCAATAATGCTAAACGTAAAATTGAATGGCTTACCCACAGCCATGGAACTGGACACTGGCGCTAGCCAATCCATCATGAGTAAAAAGATGTTTGAGACACTGTGGTGCAACAAGGCATTCAGACCAGCCCCAAGCCCAATCTACACGAAACTGAACATACACGAAAGAGCTTATCACTGTCCAGGGCAGCGCCATGGTCAAGGTCACCTACGAGGGCATGGGTGCACGAACGGCCACTCTGGATTGTCCCGGTTGATGGCCCCACACTGCTTGGAAGGAGCTGGCTGGGCAAAATCCGCTGGAACTGGGATGACATCCAAGCGCCATCATGTCGATGAAGCCTCATGTATCCAGGTTCTTAACAAATTTCCTTCCCTTTTTGAGCCAGGCATTGGAAACTTTTCCGGGGCAAAGGTGCGGATCCACTTGGTCCCAGAGGCACGCCCCATTCACCACAAAGCGTGAGCGGTACCTCACATGAGGGAGAGAGTGGAAATCGAGCTGGACATGATGCAACATGAGGGCATCATCTCCCTGGTGGAATTCAGCGAGTGGGCCAGCCCGATTGTTCCAGTACTCAAAAGTGATGGCACGGTCAGGATTTGCTGCGATTATAAAGTAACTATTAATTGTTTCTCGCTACAGGACCAATACCCACTACCTAAGGCAGACGACCTATTTGCAATGCTGGCAGGAGGCAAGATGTTCACCAAGATCGACCTGACTTCTGCCTACATGAGGCAGGAGCTGGAGGAGTCTTCAAAGGGCCTCACCTGCATCAACATGCACAAGGGACTGTTCATCTACAACAGATGCCCGTTTGGAATTAGGTCGGCTGCAGCGATACTCCAGAGAAACATGGAGAGCCTACTCAAGTTGATAGCACACACACAGCGGTTTTTCAGGATGACATATTGGTCACGGGTCGGGACACCGCCGAGCACCTACAAAACCTGGAGGAGGTCCTCCAGCGACTGGATCGCATAGGGCTGCGGCTGAAGAGGTCGAAATGCAACAGAAGTGGAATTTTTGGGGAGAAAGATCGTGGCGGACAGCATTCGGCCCACAGACGCCAAGACAGAGGCTATCAGGAACTCGCCAAAACCACAGAATGTCACGGAGCTGCGGTCGTTCCTGGGACTCAACTATTTTGGCAACTTCCTACCAGGGTTAAGCACCCTTTTAGTGCCCCTACATGTGTTACTGCCCAAAGGTAAGTGGGTATGGGGAGAAAACCATGTATTTGCTTTTGAGAAAGCCAGAAACATTTTATGCTCCAACAAGCTGCTTGTATTGTATAACACATGTAAAAGACTTGTGCTAACATGTGACGCGTCATCGCACGGATTTGGGTGTGTATTACAAGCTAACATTGCGGGGAAGTTGCAACCTGTCGCCTATGCTTCCAGGAGCTTGTCTAAGGCCGAGAGGGCCTACAGCATGATTAAGAGGCATTAGCGTGTGTGCTCAGGGTAAAGAAAATGCATTAGTACCGGTTTGTTTTCCAGCTCAAATTTGAGGCCAATCACAAGCCCCTCATATCCCTGTTTGCTGAAAACAAGGGGATAAATACTAATGCCTCAGCCCGCATACAAAGCTGGGCACTCGCGCCATCAGCATATAACTATACCATCTGCCACTGGCCAGGCACAGAGAACTGTGCGGATGCTCTGTCGGCTACCATTGCCCACCACGGGGGTGGAAATGGCGCAGCCCGCAGACTTGTTGATGGTCATGAAAGCGTTTGAAAATGATAAATCACCTGTCACGGCCCACCAGATTAGGATTTGGACCAGCCAAGATCCTCTGCTGTCCCTAGTAAAAAAAACTGTGTGCCACATGGGAGCTGGGCCAGCATCCCCATTGAAATGCAAGAGCCAATCAAGCCGTTCCAGCAGCGAAAGGACAAGCAGTCCATTCAGGCAGACTGCCTGTTGAGGTAACCGCGCAATGCTACCAAAAAAGGGCAGGGAGACGTTCATCTCTGATCTCCGCAGCACACACCCGGGTATAGTAATGATGAAAGCGATAGTCAGATCCCACGTGTGGTGGCCCGGTATCAACTCTGACTTAGTTCTGTGTACGACAATGCAACGTATGTGCTCAGTTGAGCAACGCACCCAGAGAGGCACCACTAAGTTTATGGTCCTGGCCCTCCAGACCATGGTTGAGGATCAGTGTCGACTATGCGGGCCCGTTTCTCGGTAAAATGTTCCTGGTGGTGGTGGATGCTTTTTCAAAATGGATTGAATGTGAAATAATGTCAGGAAGCACCGCCACCATTGAAAGCCCAAGGGCCATGTTTGCCACCCAAGGCCTGCCTGACATACTGGTCAGTGATCCCTAGTGGATCGCGGGCACGGTGATAGCTGAAGGGAATAGGGTTATTTGTAGTCAAACGAGACAATGGACAAATTTGCAGAAATCACCTGGACTAAACGAGGCTGCGGTCCACAGACTGCCCTGGACAACCCACAGCAGACACCACATTTTGAGCCCACAATACACACCCAAAGGATCAACGACACCACGCCAGACCAGGAAATCGAACCCATCACGCCCAACAGACAAGGCACAGCGAGCAGCCCAGCGAGGGCACAGCCAACACACTAGAACAGACGTTTGTACCGAGGCGGTCCACCAGGGAAAGAAAGGCTCCCAACCGCCTCACCTTGTAAATAGTTTTCACTTTGACTTTTGGGGGGGGGGGGGGGAGAGGAAGAAGTGATGGTGTATCTGTAAAGCATGCACTCCCATGTTCTGCCACCAGGGAGCTCTTCCCCTGAAGTCCCAAGGGATCTCAGCATCCCTTGGGAGCACTGTATATAAGCTGGCCCCTAAGGCATGTTCCACATTCTGGAGTGTCTTAATAATGACTGAGCTCACTGTTACTTTAACCTCCCTGTGTGCAGTGTCATCTGTGTTCGGAACACAATACCCTCAATAGCAAGAATGTCCTTCCTCAGATTAGACGACCAAAACTGCACACAATATTAAAGGTGTGGCCTCACCAAGGCCCTGGACAATTGTAGTGAGACCTCCCTGCTCCTATACTCAAATCCTCTCGCTATGAAGGCAAATATGCCATTTGCCACCTTCACCGCCTGCTGTACCTGTATGCCAACTTTCAATGACTGATATACCATGACACCCAGGTCTCGTTGCTCCTCCTCTTTTACTAATCTGTCACCATTCAGAAAATAATCTGCCTTCATTTTTTTAAACCACCAAAGTGGATAACTTCACATTTATCTACATTATACCGCATCTATGTATTTGCCCACTCACCTAACTTGTCCAAGTCACCCTGCAGACTTAGCATCCTCCTCACAGCTCACACTGCCACCCAGCTTATTGTCATCTACAAACTTGGAGAGATTACATTCAATTCCTTGGTCTAAATTATTTATGTATATTGTAAATAGCTGGGGTCCCAGCACTGAACCTTGTGGTACCCCACTAGTCACTGCATGCCATTCTGAAAAGGACCTGTTTATTCCTACTCTGCCAACGAGTTCTCTATCCACGTCAATACATTACCCCCAATACCATGTGATTTAATTTTGCACACTAATTTCTTGTGTGGGACCTTGTCAAAAGCCTTTTGAAAGTCCAAATACACCACATCCACTGGCTCCCCCTTGTCCATTCTACTAGTTACATTCTCAAAATATTCCAAAAGTTGTGTCAAGCATGATTTCCCTTTCATAAATCCATGCTGACTTGGACCGATCCTGTCACTGCTTTCCAAATGCGCAGCTATTTCATCTTTAATAATTGATTCCTACATTTTCCCCACTACCGATGTCAGACTAACCAGTCGATAATTCCCTGGTTTCTCTCCCTCCCTTTTTTTTTTTTAAAATGTGGGGTTACATTAGCTGCCCTCCAGTCCATAGGAACTGATCCAGAGTCTATAGAATGTTGGAAAATGACGACCAATGCATCCATTATTTCTAGGGCTACTTCCTTAAGTACTCTAGGATGCAGACTATCAAGCCCTGGGGATTTATCAGCCTTCAATTCCATCAATTTTCCTAACACATTTTGCTGACTAATAAGGATTTCCTTCAATTCCTCCTTCTTGCTAGACCCTCGGTCCCCTAATATTTCTGGAAAGTTATTACTGAATACAGAACCGAAGTATTTGTTCAATTGGTCTGCCATTTGTTCCCCATTATACATTCACCCGATTCTGACTGAGTGACCCACATTTGTTTTCACTAATCTTTTTCTCTTCACGTATCTGTAGAAGCTTTTGCAGTCAGTTTTTCTTCCCTGCAAGCTTACTCTCTATTTTCTCCCTCCTAATTAAACCCTTTATCCTCCTCTGCTGCATTCTAAATTTCTCCCAGTCCTCAGGTTTGCTGCTTTTTTTGGCCAATTTATATGCCTCTTCCTTGGATTTAAAACTATTAATTTCCCTTGTAAGCCACAGTTGAGCCACCTTCCCAGTTTTATTTTTACACCAGACAGGGATGTATAATTGTTGAAATACATCCATGTGATCTTTAAATGTCTGCCATTGCCTATCCACCGTCCACCCTTTCAGTATCATTCACCAGTCTATCCTAGCCAATTCACGTCTCATACCATCGAAGTTACCTTTCAGTTCAGGACCCTAGTCTCTGAATTAACTGTCACACTCCATCTTAAATGAAGAATTTTACCATATTATGGTCACTCTTCCCCAAGGGGCCTCGCACATTAATCCTCTCTCATTACACAACACTCAGTCTAGGATGGCCACCCCTCTAGTTGGTTCCTCGACATATGGGTCTAGAAAACCATCCCTTATATACTCCAGGAAATTCTCCTCCACTGCATTGCTACCAGTTTGTTTAGCCTAATCTATATGTAGATTAAAGTCATCCATTATAACTGCTGCACCCTTATTGCACGCGTCCCTAATTTTCTGTTTGATGCCATCCCCAACCTCACGATGACGGTTTGGTGGTCTGTACACAACTCCCACTTGCCTTTTCTGCCCTTTGGTATTCCGCAGCTCTACCCATACAGATTCCATGCTAATGTCCTTCCTTACTATTCGATTAATCTCTTTAACCAGTAATGCTACCTCCCCTCCTTTTCCTTTCAGTCTTTCTTTCCTGAATATTGAATGCCATTGGATGTTGGGTTCCCAGCCTTGGTCAGCCTGGAGCCACGTCTCCATAATCCCAATTACATCATATCCATTAACAGCTATCTGCACAGTTAATTCATCCACCTTAGTACGAATGCTCCTCACATAGAAAAACAAGCCTGAAGGCTCTGTGTCTCAAACACTCTGTGCTTTTAGAATTATGTTGTAATGTGGCCCTTTGATTTTTGCCTTTGATTTTTCTACTCTCCACTTCTGACCCCAATATTCTTCCCTGTCTTCCTGCATAGGTTCCCATCCCCCTGCCCTATTAGTTTAAATCCTCCCCAACAGCACGAGCAAACACTCCCCCCAGGACATAGTTTCCAGTCTTGCCCAGGTGCAGACCATCCGGTTTGTGCAGGTCGCACCTCCCCCGAACCGGTTCCAATGTCCCAGGTATTTGAATCCCTCCCTCTTGCACCATTCCTCAAGCCACGTATTCATCTTAACTATCCTGCTATTTCTACTCTGATTCGCATGTGGCACTGGTAGCAATCCTGAGATTACTATCTTTGAGGTCCTACTTTTTAAATTTAACTCCTAGCTCCCTAAATTCAGCTTGTCAGATCTCATCCTGCTTTTTACCTACATCATTGGTACCTATATGCACCACGAAACTGGCTGTTCACCCTCCCCCTCCAGAATGCCCTGCAGCTGCTCAGAGACATCCTTGCCCCTTGCACCAGGGAGGCAACATACCATCCTGGAGTCTTGTTTGCGGCCACAGAAATGCCCATCTATTCCCCTTACAATAGAATCCCCTACCACTATAGCTCTCTCTCTTTTTCCTGCCCTCCTGCGCAGCAGAGCCACACATGGTGCCATGAACTTGGCGGCTGCTGCTGCCTTCCCCTGATGAACCAACTCACCCAACAGTACCCAAGGTGGTATATCTGTTTTGGAGGGAGATGAGCACTGGGGACCCCTGCACTACCTTCCTTCCCCTACTCTGCTTGCTGGTCACCCATTCCCTATTTGTCTGTGTAACCTTTACCTGCGATGTGACCAACTCACTAAACGTGCTATTCACGACATCCTCAGCATCGCGGATGCTCCAGAGTGAAACCATGCACAGCTCCAGTGCCGCAATG
Organism: Pristiophorus japonicus; assembly: GCF_044704955.1. Classification (NCBI taxonomy): domain Eukaryota; kingdom Metazoa; phylum Chordata; class Chondrichthyes; family Pristiophoridae; genus Pristiophorus; species Pristiophorus japonicus. The sequence continues at coordinate 87,781,526 of NC_091979.1, read as the reverse complement.
CGGTCTGTCAGGAGCTGCAGCTGGATACACTTCCTGCACACATAGTAGTCAGGGACACTTTGATTTCCCACATAGCACAGGAGGAGCATGACATGGGTCTAGGCTCTACCATGATTTAACCCTTACATTATTTAATTTGGCCACAATGACAAGGTTTCTTGCTGCTAAGAAAAACAAAAACAAAAACTACTCAACTAACAAATCACTTACCCTCTTGGCTGCGGCGTCACGCTTGGATTACTTTTTACTTCTTTACTTTTGACCCCGCTGCCGGCGCTTCCCTCACATGTCCGCCCGCTCCTGACTAGCTCTGTCCCACCCACCCTTTCCCTCAACGACTATCTGTCCCACCTCTGACAGGGACTGTGGTTCTCATATTGGACTGTTCAGCCACCTGAGGACTCATTCCGAGGGACTGCCTCCGATAATAATCTTCCTGCCATAATGTCATACTTGCTGACTATTTCAGTATTGAGCTCCATTCACAACTCAGTTGATAATGAAGCAGCCTACAAGCAGCAGCTAGATAGCATCTGACTGAGCTGACATATTGCACAAATGTCTTAAACAATTGAAAGCCCAACCATCTAATTGACCTTTAATGGCATCACCATTATTGAATCTTCCATCTACATCTTGGGAGACCCCCATTGACCAGAAGTTTAACTGGATCAAGCACGTCAATACAGTATCTTCAAAAGCAGAGCAGAGGCTGGACACTCTGAGGAGTCGCTCACCTCCTCCCGACACATCAAAGCCTAACCAACATTGACAAGGCTAAAGGTCAGGAGTGTGATGGAACACTCACGACTTGTCTTAATGGATGCACTCAACACTCCAGCAGCACAATGTATCCAGGGCAGAACAGTTTTCTGGGCTAGTGCTCCAAACTCTGGACTCAATATCCATCTCCTCTACCACCACCAGTGCACTGTGGCTACAGTATGTTTGATTACCAAAATTCCCTGGATTCTGGGGCGATCCCAGCCGATTGGAGGAGGGGGGGGAGGGGGGGGGGGGGGGGGGAGAAAGAAAAAAAAAGGAAAAAAAAATCGCAAATGTAACACCCCTACTTAAAAAAGGAGGCAGACAAAAAGCAGTAAACTATAGACCAGTTAGCCTAACATCTATGGTTGGGAAAATGTTGGAATCCATTATTAAAGCAGTAGGCCATTTGGAAAAGCAAAATTTGGTCAGGCAGAGTCAGCATGGATTATGAAGGGGAAGTCATGTTTGACAAATTTACTGGAATGCTTGAGGATGTGGTGGATTTGGACATCCATAAGGCATTTGACAAGATGCCACATAAAAGGTTACTGCACAAAATAAAAGTTCAGAGTTGTGGCTAATATATTAGCATGGATAGAGGATTAGTTAACGAACAGAAAACAGAGTCGGGATAAATGGTTCATTCTCAGGTTCCAATCAGCAATTAGTGAGGTACTGCAGGGATCAGTGCTGGGACCCCAAATATTTACAATCTATATTAACGACTTGGAAGAAGGGACTGAGTGTAACGTAGCCAAGTTTGCTGATGATACAAAGATGGGAGGAAAAGCAATGTGAGGGGAGGATCGAACAAAATCTGCAAAAGGACAGACAGGCTAAGTGAGTGGGCAAAAATTTGGCTGATGGATTGTAGTGTTGGAAAGTGTGAGGTCATGCACTTTGGCAGAAAAAAATCAAAGAGCAATATATTATTTAAATGGAGAAAGATTGCAAAGTGCTGCAGTACAGCAGGACCTGGCTGTACTTGTGCATGAAACACAAAAGGGTAGTATGCAGGTACAGCAAGTGATCAGGAAAGCCAATGGAATCTTGGCCTTTATTGCAGAGGGGATGGAGTATAAAAGCAGGGAAGTCTTGTTACAGTTACAGGGTATTGGTGAGGACACACCTGGAATACTGCATGCAGTTTTGGTTTCCATATTTACAAAAGGATATACTTGCTTTGGAGAAGGTGCAGTCTGGAGATAAGGGCGTTGACTTATGAGAAAAGGTTGAGTCGGTTGGGCCTCTACTCATTGGAATTCAGATGAATGAGAGGTGATCTTATAGAATCATAAGATTATGACGGGGCTTGACAAGGTGGATGCAGAGAGGATGTTTCCATTGATGGGGGTGACTAGAACTTGAGGGCATAATCTTAGAATAAGGGGCCGCCCACTTACAACCGAGATGAGCAATTTCTTGAGGGTTGTAAATCTGTGGAATTCGCTGCTTTAGAGAGCTGTGGAAGCTGGGACATTGCAATAAGGGAATATGGAGTTATGGGAAGTGGACCCGAGTCCATGATCGGATCAGCCATGACCATATTGAATGGCAGAGCAGGTTCGAGACACCATATGGCCTACTCCTGCTCCTATTTCTTATATTCTTAACAGCATGCACTGCAGCAACTCAATTCGGCTCCTTCAACAGCACTGCACCTCCAACCCCTGTGGTGGAGGAGAGCAGCATCACCACCTGGAAGTTACCCTCAACGCCACACATCATGCTGACTAGGACATACTTAGCAGCTCTTTTAATCATTAGGTTAACATCCTGGAATTCCCTATTCTACATCATTGAGAGCGCATCAACACCACAAACATTGCAGTGGTTTGAAAAGATCCATTACAATCACCTAAGGGAAACTAGCGATAGACAATGAAGCCTTGCATACATCAAGAACAATTGTTTAATAAAATGTACAATACAACATCTTTCCAATTTAAGAAATCTCCTTTTAACCCCGAAATTTTGCTATTAGCCCTCCAACCAGCTCTGTCCATGTGACCAAACTATTGCCCTAATTCTAAGTGCTTTATTTTTGCTGCAAGTCACATGGTATCTTATCAAATACTTTTTATAAATCCATACAAACCACATTGGCTCCATTTACTTTATCTATCTCACCATTATTTTTCCCCCCAAGAATTTTACAAAGCTGCTCACGCATCATTTTCCTTTTAGAAATCTGTGACAACTGGCTTTGATTAACTCACGTTTCGCCAACTGCTTAGCAATTTAATCCTACATTCATACTAATTGTCTTACAACTTTCTGGCTTATCCCAATGTTCTATTAATTAGGGAGTCATATTTGCCACCATCTAGTTCTGTAACAATTCTGGTTTCCACAGAATTTTGGAAAAGTAGTCAGATCCTCAACTAGTACTTTAGCTTCTCTCAGATGTAAACCACAAATCAGGTCTCAGTGATAGGGTTACTATCTTCTACTTCAACTCCACCTTCCCCATATCCCTTGGTTCCTTAGTATCAAAAAGTCTATTGATCAGTGTCTTGGATATATTCAATGACTGGGCATCCACTATTCTCTGGGGAGAGAATTCATAACATTCACAATCCTTGGAGTGAAGAAATCTTTCATATCAGTCCTTGTTCTGAGATAACACCTAGTTCTCCACCACCCCCCAAATCATTGCACTTCTAAAAAGGCAAATATATCCTTCCGCGAGTAAGACGACCAAAACCACACAGTACTCCAGGTGTTGTCTCTATATAATTGTAGTAAGGCTTCTTTACTAGTGTACTCATCCTTTTGTAATTAAAAGGTGAACATACCATTTTGCTTTCCCAATTGCTTGCTTTACCTGCATGTTACCGTTGTGATGTGTACAAGGACAGCCAGGTCCTTTTGAAAACCAATATTTCCCAGTCTCCTGCCATTTAAAAAATACTCTGCTTTGCTGTTTTTCCGACCAAGGTGGATAATTTCACATTTCTCCACATTATGGGCCCAAGTTTCCACAAGAATAAAAACGGGCACCCCTCCAAGCTGGGCACCCGTTTTTCACGCCTAAAAAATCCTCGGTATTCTCCACCTACTTACAGGTCCTCTGGCCCTCGGCGCAGCCAGCATGAGCTGTGGGGGGGGGCGGAGCCAGGTCCCTGCACTGAAAACAGTGCCAGGACCTCTGCACATGCGCGCTACAGTCTGCACGCAAGTGCAGTAGCTCCAGGCGCTGAACTGTGTGGGAGGGGCCCGAAGCACGCAGCCCCTAGCCCTGGCTGAATGGCCTCACTGGGGCTGCGTGAATAAGGCTCCTCCCACGGCCAGCTCCTGCTCCCCGCCCCCCCCCGCCGACCAGACACCCCACCCCCCCGACTCTCTCTCTCTCTCTCTCTCTCTCTCTGCGGCACGAACGGCTGCAGAATTCTCCCTGGCTGAAGCACTTTCACACAGGTAGGAAGATGGTTTATTTAATCTTTTCTTGGCTTATAAATGTTTATTCAGGTTGGATTTATTTGTAGAAGTATAAATAAGGATCTATTGTCGAATTTAATGAGTTCCCTTCCCCCCCCCCCCCCCACCTCGTTCTGGACACCTAATTTGTAACCTGCGCCTGATTTTTTTTTTTTAATGTGTAGAACAGGTTTTTTCAGTTCTTCACTGGCTCCATTCTACTTTAGTTTGGAGTACATTTTCACTGTGGAAACTTTCAAATCAGGCGTCAGTGGCCGGACACGCCCCCTTTTGAAGAAAAAATTCTGTTCTAAACTAGAATGTGGAGAATTGCGATTTCTAAAATAGTCCGTTCTCCACCAGTTGCTCCTAAAAATCAGGCGCGAATCATGTGGAAACTTGGGCCCATAATTCTATCTGCCATGTTCTTTCCCACTTACTGAACCTGTCTATATCCCTTTGCAACTTCCTCACAGCTTACTTTCCCACCTAGCTTTGTATGCATGCAAATTGGATACATTGCACTCAGTCTCCTCATCCAAGTCATTGATGTAGATTGTAAATAGCTGAGGTTCAAGCATGGATCATTGCAGTACCCCACTAGTTACAGCCTGTCAATCCAAAACAGACCCATTTATTCCTACTCTGTTTTCTGTCGGTTAACCAATCCTCAATCCATGCTAGTATATTACCCCCAATCCCATGAGCACTAATTTTGCTTAATAACCTTGAAACACCTTATTGAATGTTTTCTGAAAATCCAAATACATCATAGGCAGTCCCTCGAAATCGAGTAAGACTTGCTTCCACTCAGTGAATTCTCAGGTGACTGTACAGTCCAATACAGGAATTACAGTCTGTCACAGGTGGCACAGTCGTTGGAGGAAAGGGAGGGTGGGGAGTCTGGTTTGCCGCACACTCCTTCCCCTGGTCTTCTGCATACGCTCGGCGACAAGACAAGAGGTGCTCAGCGCCCTCCCGGATGTTCTTCCTCCACTTAGGGTGGTCTTTGGCCAGGGATTCCCAGGTGTCAGTGAGGATGTTGCACTTCATCAAGGAGGCTTTGAGGCTGTTTCCTCTGCCCACCTGGGGCTTGCTTGCCATGTAGGAGTTCCGAGTAGAGCGCTTGCTTTGGGAGTAGTGTGTTGGACATGCCGACAATGTGGCCCGCCAACGGAGCTAGTCAAGTGTGGTCAGTGTTTTGATGCTGGGGATGTTGGCCTGATCGAGAACAGAGACATTGGTGCACCTATCCTCCCAGAGGGTTTGTAGGATCTTGAAGACATTGTTGGTGGCATTTCTCCAAATACACTAGATCTACTGGTTACCCTTGATCTACCATGTGCTAAGTTACCTCCTCAAAAAACAGATCTATTAAACACCATTTCCCTTTCATAAATCAATGTTGACTTTGCCCAATCATATGATTTAAGTGCCCTGCTACTATGTTCCTAATAATTCTAACGTTTTCCCTACTACTGATATCAGGCCAACTGATCTCACTCCATTTTCTCTCTCCCTCCTTTCTTTAACAGATTTGTTTTTTCCAATCTTGGGAACCATTCTAGAATCTAGGGAATTGTGAAAGATCAAAACCAATACATCCACTATCTCTGTAGCCAACTCTTTTAGAACCCTAGGATTTAGACCATCAGGTCCTGGGGATTTGTCAGCTTTCAGTCCTCTGAATTTCTGCAGCACTTTTTTTTTTTATAACTAATATTAATTTCTTTAAGTTCCTCATTCTCACTAGACCCTTGGTTCCTCAGTATTTCCAGAATGCTATTTGTGTCTTCTTTCATGAAGACAGATACAAAGTATGTGTTTAATGTCTGCCATTTATTTCCTTAATACTCATAATTTATCTGGTTTCTGCCTTTAAGGAACCCACATTTACTCAGTATTCTCTCTTTTTTCCATATCAATAAAAGATTTTACAATTTGTTTTCATGTCTCTTGCTAGTTTACTCATTCTATTTTCTCTATCAATTTCTTGGTCATCCTTTGCTGAATCCTAAAATCGCCCCCAATCCTCAAGGTTACTACGATTATAAGCCTCGTCCTTTAATAGAAACATAGAAAATAGGTGCAGGAGTAGGCCATTCGGCCCTTCGAGCCTGCACCGCTATTCAATGAGTTCATGGCTGAACATGCAACTTCAGTACCCCATTCCTGCTTTCTCACCATACCCCTTGATTCCCCTAGTAGTAAGGACTTCATCTAACTCCTTTTTGAATATATTTAGTGAATTGGCCTCAACAACTTTCTGTGGTAGAGAATTCCACAGGTTCACCACTCTCTGGGTGAAGAAATTCCTCCTCATCTCGGTCCTAAATGGCTTCCCCCTTATCCTTAGACTGTGACCCCTGGTTCTGGACTTCCCCAACATTGGGAACATTCTTCCTGCATCTAACCTGTCTAACCCCGTCAGAATTTTAAACGTTTCTATGAGGTCCCCTCTCATTCTTCTGAACTCCAGTGAATACAAGCCCAGTTGATCCAGTCTTTCTTGATAGGTCAGTCCCGCCATCCCGGGAATCAGTCTGGTGAACCTTCGCTGCACTCCCTCAATAGCAAGAATGTCCTTCCTCAGGTTAGGAGACCAAAACTGTACACAATACTCCAGGTGTGGCCTCACCAAGGCCCTGTACAATTGTAGCAACACCTCCCTGCCCCTGTACTCAAATCCCCTCGCTATGAAGGCCAACATGCCATTTGCTTTCTTAACCGCCTGCTGTACCTGCATGCCAACCTTCAATGACTGATGTACCATGACACCCAGGTCTTTTTGCACCTCCCCTTTACCTAATCTGTCACCATTCAGATAATAGTCTGTCTCTCTGTTTTTACCACCAAAGTGGATAACCTCACATTTATCCACATTATACTTCATCTGCCATGCATTTGCCCACTCACCTAACCTATCCAAGTCGCTCTGCAGCCTCATAGAATCCTCCTTGCAGCTCACACTGCCACCCAACTTAGTGTCATCCGCAAATTTGGAGATACTACATTTAATCCCCTCGTCTAAATCATTAATGTACAGTGTAAACAGCTGGGGCCCCAGCACAGAACCTTGCGGTACCCCACTGGTCACTGCCTGCCATTCTGAAAAGTCCCCATTTACTCCTACTCTTTGCTTCCTGTCTGACAACCAGTTCTCAATCCATGTCAGCACACTACCCCCAATCCCATGTGCTTTAACTTTGCACATTAATCTCTTGTGTGGGACCTTGTCGAAAGCCTTCTGAAAGTCCAAATATACCACATCAACTGGTTCTCCCTTGTCCACTCTACTGGAAACATCCTCAAAAAATTCCAGAAGATTTGTCAAGCATGATTTCCCTTTCACAAATCCATGCTGACTTGGACCTATCATATTACCTCTTTCCAAATGCACTGCTATGACATCCTTAATAATTGATTCCATCATTTTACCCACTACCGATGTCAGGCTGACCGGTCTATAATTCCCTGTTTTCTCTCTCCCTCCTTTTTTAAAAAGTGGGGTTACATTGGCTACCCTCCACTCCATAGGAACTGATCCAGAGTCAATGGAATGTTGGAAAATGACTGTCAATGCATCCACTATTTCCAAGGCCACCTCCTTAAGTACTCTGGGATGCAGTCCATCAGGCCCTGGGGATTTATCGGCCTTCAATCCCATCAATTTCCCCAACACAATTTCCTGACTAATAAGGATTTCCCTCAGTTCCTCCTCTTTACTGGACCCTCCGACCCCTTTTATATCCAGAAGGTTGTTTGTGTCCTCCTCAGTGAATACCGAACCAAAGTACTTGTTCAATTGGTCCGCCATTTCTTTGTTCCCCGTTATGACTTCCCCTGATTCTGACTGCAGGGGACCTACGTTTGTCTTTACTAACCTTTTTCTCTTTACATATCTATAGAAAGTTTTGCAATCCGTCTTAATGTTCCCTGTAAGCTTCTTCTCGTACTCCATTTTCCCTGCCCTAATCAAACCCTTTGTCCTCTGCTGAGTTCTAAATTTCTCCCAGTCCCTGGGTTCGCTGCTATTTCTGGCCAATTTGTATGCCACTTCCTTGGCTTTAATGCTATCCCTGATTTCCCTTGATAGCCACGGTTGAGCCACCTTCCCTTTTTTATTTTTACGACAGACAGGAATGTACAATTGTTGTAGTTCATCCATGCGGTCTCTAAATGTCTGCCATTGCCCATCCACAGTCAACCCCTTCAGTATCATTCGCCAATCTATCCTAGCCAATTCACGCCTCATACCTTCAAAGTTACCCTTCTTTAAGTTCTGGACCATGGTCTCTGAATTAACTGTTTCATTCTCCATCCTAATGCAGAATTCCACCATATTATGGTCACTCTTCCCCAAGGGGTCTCGCACAACGAGATTGCTAATTAATCCTCTCATTACACAACACCCAGTCTAAGATGGCCTCCCCCCTAGTTGATTCCTCGACATATTGGTCTAAAAAACCATCCCTTATGCACTCCAGGAAATCCTCCTCTACCGTATTGCTTCCAGTTTGGTTAACCCAATCTATGTGCATATTAAAGTCACCCATAACTGCTGCACCTTTATTGCACGCACCCCTAATTTCATGTTTGATGCCCTCCCCAACATCACTACTACTGTTTGGAGGTCTGTACACAACTCCCACTAACGTTTTTTGCCCTTTGGTATTCTGCAGCTCTACCCATATAGATTCCACATCATCCAAGCTAATGTCCTTCCTAACTATTGCCTTAATTTGCTCCTTAACCAGCAATGCTACCCCACCTCCTTTTCCTTTTATTCTATCTTTCCTGAATGTTGAATACCCCTGGATGTTGAGTTCCCAGCCCTGATCATCCTGGAGCCACGTCTCCGTAATCCCAATCACATCATATTTGTTAACATCTATTTGCACAGTTAATTCATCCACCTTATTGCGGATACTCCTTGCATTAAGACACAAAGCCTTCAGGCTTGTTTTTTTAACACCCTTTGTCCTTTTAGAATTTTGCCTTTAACTTCTCATTAGCCACGGTTAGACCAATTTTGTGGGTTTTTTTTTTTAAATTCCTGAAGGGAATATATATTTGCTGCAAATTATGAATAATTTCTTTAAGTGCTAGCCACACTCAATATCTTTTAATTTGGCTTCCCAATCTACGTTAGCCAACTCGCCCCTCATATGTAGCTTGCTTTGTTCAGATTCAAGACCATAGTTTCAGACTTAAATCACTCAAACACAATCTAAAATCCTATCATGTTATGATTACTCGTCCCCAGAGGCTCCTTTAGGACAAGGTTATTAACCCCATTTCATTGCACAATTCTAGATCTAAAACAGCCTGTTCAATAGTTACTTCCTCGACATACTGATCTAGAAAACTATCTTTAATACATTCCATGAACTTGCCCACCGCACTATTACTGCATATGTGCTTTGCCAAGTTTAGATGCAGATTTAAAAACTACTGTATTACCCTGGTTATATGCACCTCTAATTTCCAGATACCACCACCACCAGTGTTTTAGCTTCACCCAAAGGTGATTCTACATCTTGGTTTTTCTAAGCCAAGATCTTTTCTCTCTACTGTATTTATCACAGTTTATCAGGGCTTACTACCCCCCCCCACCCCCAAAACCCCTTTCCATTTTGCCCATCTCTAAATTATCCTGGAATATTTAGTTCCCAACCTTGGCCACTCTGCAACCACATCTCCACAATGGCCATTAGATAAGTGCATTTATTTATATCTCTGCTATTAATTCATCTATTTTGTTTTGAATGCTTCGTGTATTCAGATATAGTGCCTTTAGCTTGATTTTTTAAATATTTTTCCCTGATGTCACTAATGCCCCATTACCTTTGTTAAGCTCCGTTCGTTCCTGACCCATTGCTTATTTTACCCAAGTTGCTACTCTGCTCTACAGCCTTGACAATTTTCTTACTGCTTTTGAATTTACCCACCCCCTTCATTAGTTTAAAGCCCCATCTATTGCTCTAGTTATTCAATTTGCCAGGACACTAATTTTTTAAGGAGCACCTCGAGGAGGAGGCAAAGCTAGAGGGGCTGAGAGTTCAGGCAGGGAATTAGAGAGCTTAGGTCCCAAACAGCTGAAGGCACAGTCGCCAATGGTAGTGATTAAAATCAGCGATGCACAAGAGGCCAGAATTGGAGAAGCGCAGATATCTGAGAGATACGGAGAGGCGAGGCCTTGGAGGAGTTTGAAAATAAGGATGAGAATTTTTAACAAGAGGTGTTGCCAGATCGGGAGCTAATGTAGATTAGCGAGCACAGGGGTGCTGGGTGAATGGGACTTGGTACGCATTAGGGCATATGCAGCAGAGCTTTGGATGAGCTCACGTTTATGGAGAGTAGAAGGGAATCCAACCAAGACTGCATTGGAATAGTCAAGTCGAGAGATTAAAAAGGCCTGGATGAGGGTTTCAGCAGCAGGTGAGCTGAGGCAGGGGTGAAGTCAGGCGATGTTAGAGGTGGAAGTAGGCAGTTTTAATGATGGCACTTAATATCTAGCTGCATAGGACTGCCCTCGAATAGATAGATACAAATGAAATCAAACACAGCCAGCACATCAGGCAGTAACCTACAAAGTTCCATCATTGGCATGCTACCCCTTGGTAATGTTAAAGGCATGGGATCAGATTCCAAATATATCTGAACGACGCCCAGACCACCACCATTGACTCTTTCAAATGTTTGCGTCTATGCTCTCGGGTAGCTTGGCAAACTTCCACCAGCTCACAATCAGAAAATTCAAAATCTCATATTGGCCCCCCCAACACAAAATGCCCATCATCCTTTGTTTTCAAGCCTTTGGTCACTTGTCCGAACTTTGCTTTTCTGGAACATTTATTTTCTTTATGCCCATCTGTGAAGGGATGTTCTCTGCTTCAAAATCTACTTTATAAATGCAAGTTTTTGTTGCTGAACTATGCCATTTGTTGCAACCATAAAAAATTCTATTCAGATTTGATTTTTTTTTCAAAAAAGGGATTTTTGTCTTTTATTCTAGCTTTCACAAGCTGTAGTGCCAGTGGAATAACCAATAGAGGGCACTGTAAGAATGGAAGGAAGAGATTCATTAAAACAGGACAGCTGAGGGGGAAATTTAATATCCACTTATTTTAACTAAGTGCAGCATCCACCCTTTTAATATGGATTTAAACAGACAAGAGAAATCAAAGTACAACAATTTTGAAGGTTTAGTTTTGATCCTGTGGACTTCAGCCACTTGACAAATATTTTAACCAAAGCCATTTTGTTTTTTTTGAGACTCACTATTTTGTTTTGGTGAGTAGGTAGACCTACTCAGTCCCTCAAACTGCTGATAAGCAAATTAGAAGCAGAGAACACCACCGCAAAGCTGGAGTATAAGAGCTGGAGCGCCGGACCCCTGGAATATCATGGGCCACCCCCGCAGTCGGGAGTATAAGAGCTGGAGCATGCCACGACAGCTTCCAGCGCGAGCCACTCCAAGTGTGCAACAGCTACAAGGTGGGAGACGTCATCAGGACCCAGGTCGCCATTTGGAGCGTGGGCAGGAGCATTAGCTGGGCCCTGGTAAGGTGGAGGTGTGGCGAAGGACCATGGCGGAGGTGCGGCAAATGAGGGTACGGGGTCAAAAGCAGAGGACCCAGGGACAACATGGGCCTGCCCACACTGCGATGTGCGTGCGCACTAGGTACGTGCAGCAGAGCAGGTCTCTAATCATCCTGGTTCACCCTTGCCACTGGATAAAGGCCTAGCTCTGTCAAGCCCATGTGGTGGCTGATGTGCAATGGTCACCACAAGTTAAGAAAAAAAAAAAAGTCTACACACAGGAATCTTCCACCCCCTCAATTGGAGTTCAGGACTGAAACATTGGGTCCTTCATTGAAACATCTGTGAATTCATGTGGAAGCAAGTCATCCTCATTCGAGGGACCGCCTATGATGATGATGATAAGCAATGTGACAGAAGCTTGGCCACAACTGTGTTCACTTTCCCACACCTTTTGTGGGAAAAGTACCTCCTCCCACCATTACAAAATAGATGCTTCAATTGCTTCAAGAACACTTGCACAAAGAGTTACTTGTTTAAAAGATAACTAGACACTATAAAGAGAAATTCACAAGTTGGACAAACAAAAAAACATAATTGATAAACTAATGGGATTAAGGCCAGCAAAAAAATGTCATTGCTCCAACACGGGTAGTCCGCGGTCTCCTACACTGGTCCAACGATGCTCAACGCAAGCTCGAGGAATAGCATCTCATCTTTCGTTTAGGCACTTTAAAGCCTTCTGGACTCAAGAGTTCAAAAATTTCAGAGTGTAACCGCTGCCAATCTTTGGCGCCTTTTCTTCCTCCACCCCACCTCCCCTCAGAGCCTATTTCTTTCTATTTTTCTCCTTGTCGCTAATGGCAGTTGGTCATTATCCCATCATTTACACCCTATCTTGACTAATATTTTTCCAATTCCTGACATTACTATTTGAATTTGGGCCATCATCCCTTTTGTCTCTCTAATATCTCGTGTCTTCCAACCTATCACAGACCTTCCCTTTTGTTCTTTCTTCCTCTCCCCCTTTCAGTGCTTAAGAATCTGTTCTTTTCAAACATTCTCCAGTCTAACGAAGGGTCATCGACCCGAAACAGTAACTCTGCTTCCTCACCTGCTGAGATTTCCAGCATTTTCTGTTTTTATTCGAGATTCCAGCATCCACAGTATTTTACTTTTGTAGTAAAAGAAATAGGCTGTGTTAGTTATAAATCCACACAAAACTGTCTGGATTTCTCAATCTCTTGACATAAATCAGGAAGGATTTATACTCAGTTATGCAGGACATGAACTTATTGTAATATCTTCCCCCACCCCACCCCACCCCCCCTGTGTGGATTTGAATTTTCATAGTTAAAAGAATGAGATGGAGCTAAACATTTCTAAATCCCATCTCCATTGTGTTAGTGCAGCAGATATCTTTTTCACATTAATCTATTCAGGCCTAATTTCACAGCAAGGCAATTTTCCTTGAAAGTATTAACTACAGTATTTAATTTTTTCTGTAATTATGATGGATAGTCAGTCATTCCTTTGGGTACATTATTTGCAATATTATATAAAGAGTTAACATAGAAACATAGAAAATAGGTGCAGGAATAGGCCATTCAGCCCTTCGAGCCTGCACCACTGATTCAATAAGATCATGGCTGATCATTCACCTCAGTACCGCTTGCCTGCTTTCTCTCCATACCCCTTGATCCCTTTAGCCATGAGGGCCATATCTAACTCCCTCTTGAATATGTCCAATGAACTGGACTCAACTCTCTGTGGCAGGGAATTCCACAGGTTAACTCCTCTCCGAGTGAAGAAGTTTCTCCTCATCTCAGTCCTAAATGGCCCACCCCTTATCCTTAGACTGTGACCCCTGGTTCTGGACTTCAACATCAGGAACATTCTTCCAGCATCTAACCTGTCCAGTCCCGGCAGAATTTTATATGTTTCTAGGAGATCCCCTCTCATTCTTCTAAACTCCAGAGAATAAAGGCCCATTCGATCCAGTCTCTCCTCATGTCAGTCCTGCCATCCCGGGCATCAGTCTGGTGAACCTTCGCTGCACTCCCTCAATAGCAAGAACTTCCTTCCTCAGATTAGGAGACCAAACCTGAACGCAATATTCCAGATGAGGCCTCAGCAAGGTGCTGTGCAACTGCATTAAGACCTCCCTGCTCCTATACTCAAATCGCCTAGCTATGAAGGCCAACATACCATCTGCCTTCTTCACTGCCTGCCAACTTTCAATGACTGATGTACCATGACACCCAGGTCCCGTTGCACCTCCCCTTTTACTAACCTGTCGCCATTCAGATAACATTCTGCCTTCGTGTTTTTGCCACCAAAGTGGATAACCTCACATTTATCCACATTATATTGCATCTGCAATGCATTTTACCACTCACCCAATGTGTCCAAGTCACCCTGCAACCTCTTAGCATCCTCCTCACAGCTCACACCACCACCCAGTTTGTCATTTGAAAACAGAGCTATTACACTCAATTCCTTCATCTAAATCATTGATGTATATTGTAAATAGCTGGGGTTCCAGCACTGCCTGCCATTCTGAAAAGGACCCGTTTATCCCGATTCTGCTTCCTGTCTGCCAACCAGTTCTCTATCCACATCAATACATTACCCCCAATACCATGTGCTTTAATTTTGCACACGTGGGACCTTGTCAAAAGCCTTTTGAAAGTCCAAACACACCACATCCACTGGTTCTCCCGAGACCACTCTACTAGTTACATCCTCAAAAAATTCTAGAAGATTTGTCAAGCATGATTTCCCTTTCATAAATCCATGCTGACTTAGATCGATCCAGTCACTGCTTTCCAAATACACTGCTATTTCATCTTTAATAATGGATTCCAACATTTTTCCCACTACCGATGTCAGGCTAACTGGTCTATAATTCCCCATTTTCTCACTCCCTCCTTTTTTAAAATAGCGGTGTTACATTAGCTACTCTCCAGTCCATAGGAACTGATCCAGTGTCGATAGGCTGTTGGAAAATGATCACCAATGCATCCATTATTTCTAGGGCCACTTCCTTAAGTACTCTGGGGTGCACTGGGGATTTATCAACCTTCAATTTCCCTAACACAACTTCCTGACTGAAGGATTTCCTTCAGTTCCTCCTTCTCACTACACCCTCGGTCCCCTAATATTTCCAGAAAGTTATTTGTGCCTTCCTTAGGTGAAGATAGATCCAAAGTATTTGTTCAATTGGTCTGCCATTTCTTTCTTCCCCATTATAAATTCACCTGATTCTGACTGCAAGGGACCCATGTTTGTCTTCAGAGTTGAAAGGACTGTCAGAATGCAAGCATCTTAGGAACAGGAGTAGGCCATTGAACCCCAAGTCAGTTCTGCATGAAGACAATATAATTTTGGTTTACAGAGATAGTTATGTACCTGTACTATTTGATATTCGATGAACATGGTTGATCCTAGAGCCCATCCAACATAACTTGCACCCAAAGGTCTTTTTTTTTTTAAATATAATGGCCATGTTTTGGGACATTTGCAAAGCAAGCGTACTTGATTACCTGTTATGGTCAATCATTCCAACATTAGTAATGTGCGCCATTTCCTCTCCTGAACAAGGTTGTTGATATTAGGATCAACAATATTGCAACAGGTGGACGGTCGGCTTTAAAGCAGAAGGAATAGTAAAGAATGGAATTTGAGAAGCTGGTGTCTTATCCAAATTGACACTAGAAATTAAAGCCTCAACATCTACACTGTCCAATCTACAATAGATTATTCTGCATATTTTTTGTATTTGAAGGGAAAGAATTCTCATACTCACCCAAAGGAGGATTCTGAATGGGATAGCCCCTCCTCCTCCCCTGCTTTTGTCATGTTGAAGTCAACATAGCCCTTCATTTACAGTGCAAGTTGGTGCTTTTTTGAAGTTAGGGTTAACTGTACCAGTCAAACATTCCATTTAACATCTTGTGGTCTTAGACAATTTAGAGCCAAATTAGAAACAGTCCAGTGCTATTAATTTGGAATTACTAATGTACTAGGATAAGACCATGCAAACCAATTACAGATCCCTACAATTATCATGGAATGGAAACTTATACCATTAGCCTAGACAAAATTAGATTCAAGACTCCAGATGTGAAAGGAAAATGTTCCAAAAGGATTCTTTTGCAGCCAGCTCCTCATTTTTTGCCTGACCCAGTGAGTTTGTTAGTCTTTTCCTGCACTCAGCATGTAGTGTATTGGATTTCATACTACATGCCCTGGCTTCCTCCTTCCACTGTCCATACACAGAACTTGCTAAAATAGGGGCTCCTGCTCTGCACGATTTCCCCTCCAGCTCGAGATCCTCTGCCCTCCTACTGAAAATGTCAAGATTTTAATTGGGTGTTGGGGGAGGGGAGGGAAAGAGAAGATATATCAGCAAGGGGTGTGTACCAAGGATGCCTGTCGCTTTAAACTGCTGTTTTTTAATCCTTTTGCTGCACAATGTTTCCCACACCCCAAGAGGCAAACTCCAAATCAGAGGCATTTATAATACTTAGATCAAATTATAATTGAAACCAACGCTAGAAATTACAGCAGCGCCTTTGCACTCGGCCATAAGTCTATTAAAACATATTGAAAAGGCCAACATAAATCTAATACCAGGCAAAATAAATTTAATGCCGATTGCATTATTGAGGTAGATAATATGCTTGCAATTTCTCCAGAGCAGCTGCATCACACAATAATGCAAGGTCAGTGTATTTAAATAGCTGTGGTCTATTCCTTATTTGTGGCACATGACACAAAACAAGTGTTGAGAAACTGGAATATCAAACACACTAGTGAAAAGATGCTGGTTGCCCTTGAACTGCGACAGATACCATATGCTATGGTCAGTAAGAAAGGATCATCATAGGCAGTCCCTCAGAATCGAGGAAGACTTGCTTCCACTCTTAACATGAGTTCGTAGGTAGCTGTACAGTCCAATACGAGAACCACAGTCTCTGTCACAGGAGGGACAGATAGTTGAGGGAAGGGATGGGTGGGACTGGTTTGCCGCACGCTCTTTCTGCTGCCTACGCTTGATTTCTGCATGCTCTCGGTGACGCAACTCTAGGAGCTCAGCGGCCTCCCGGATGCACTTCCTCCACTTAGGGCTGTCTATGGCCAGGGACTCCCAGGTGTCAAGTGGGGATGTTGCACTTAATCAGGGAGGCTTTGAGGGTGTCCTTGTAATGTTTCCACTGCCCACCTTTGGCTCGTTTGCCGTGAATGAGTTCAGATTAGAGCACTTGCTTTGGGAGTTTCATGTCTGGCATGCAAACTATGTGGTCTGCCCAGCGGAGCTGATCAAGTGTGGTCAGTGCTTCAATGCTGAGGATGTTGGCCTGGTCGAGGATGCTAATGTTGGTGCGTCTGTCCTCCCAGGGATTTGTAGGATCTTATGGAGAGATCGTTGGTGGTATTTCTCCAGCGACTTGCCATCCACATGGTCCATGTCTCAGCCATACAGGAGGGCAGGTACTGCTACAGCCCGATAGACCATGAGCTTGGTGACAGTTTTGAGAGCCTGGTCTTCAAACACTCTTCCTCAGGCGGTCTGAGGCTGCACTGGCACACTGGAGGCAGTGTTGGATCTCGTCATCAATGCCTGCTCTTGATAAGAGACTCCCGAAGTATAGGAAATGGTCCATGTTGTCCAGGGCCACACCATGGATCTTGATGACTGGAGGGGGCAGTGCTGTGCAGCGAGGACAGGCTGGTGGAGGATCTTTGTCTTACTGATGTTTAGTGTAATGCCTATGCTTTCATACGCCTCAGTAAATACATCTATGGAAAGGTTATACTTAAATACACAATGTAATGAAGTGCAGAGAGTTATGTATTTTGGATTTTTACTTTATTTTTTTTTAAAAAAGCCCACTACTTGCTGAAATATACGAGGCTACAAATTTGATACTGATAACTTCAAAGCAGGTAAATTATTAAGACTCTCAATATATTAAATTAAAAATGTTACTGTTGTATATGAATAAGAGTTTGATTGGATACGGTGAGCTCAAAGTAATGTGTGGCCGTAGTTTTTATTGCAGGTCTCCAGAGTGTGTCTCCAGCCTGTGAGGCCTCCTTATGTAAAACAGGTGCTCCCAAGGGATTGTGGGATCCCTTGGGACCCCAGGGGATGAGCCCTCTAGTGGCCGTACAAGTTTGCAGACATAACAGTTACCAGTCGGCATTCCTCTTGGGAATTTCCACACAAGTTGTGTCTAATGGTAAATTAAGCCTCAGATGCTTCCAAGTGGCATTCTAATGGGGCAGAAACCCATTTAGTGCATTCAAGCCAGTCACATTTTTCAGTCACGAAAGCTTTGCCTCTACAATTCCCCATTATGTAGAATTACAAAGAATATACAGCACAGAAACACAACCAATCTGTGCTGGTATTTATATTCCATACACATATATTACAATACCATTTGAGTTCTGGACCCTGGGTGACCCTGCACCAATCTGGGTTCTCAAACTCATCACACGTCACTGAAGACAAAGTAGTAGTTGTTAAAAAATAATCATTGAAACGGATCCTAGAAGTTTCTGTAATCATGCAGTTACAATTTGCCCAGCTTGAATTTTAGTCCCCTTGGATGAAGTAGATTTCAGTCTCCCAAATAAGTCTCCCCACCACTTAGAACCAGGATCCACCTGGAAATATTTCAACACTGCCTTTAATAAAAGGGCCAAGAAAGAAAGTTAAAAAATTAAATATTCAGAGAGAAAAAGACTAATAAGGGCTAGAATTGACTCCATTTCCAATGGGTTTCTCAGCGGTACTGCTCGTTTTCAGCGGAAAACCACCTGCTGAGAATTTCCACAGAGTTCTGCCGGCTGTTCTGAAATACTGCTGGGGAGCGGACCACCGGCATGCATCACTGACAAAACCACTCCCGCCCAAGTAGGAGAGTCGAAAAAAAAATGCCCACAAGAAAGCAACCGGAGCTGGGCGGTAGGTAAGTAGCCCTGTTAAAAAAAAAAGGCAAGTGTTTTTCATAATTCTTTTACAGCAATTAAGTGGAAAAGGGTCCAGAGAATGTTTTGATTTTTTATTGTGTGAATTTGGGAAAAAATGTGTGTATTCCCTCCTCCCTCGGCCCAAACTGCAGCCTCGGACTAAATTTGAATAAGTACTGCCAGTTTTGATTAATTTGCGCAGGATCGTGTTTTCTGCCGAGAATCTGAATGGAACACCCATTTCTCAGAACAGAATTCTTTTTTTTGTGCAATTTTTTGCTGCCGTTAATTTAATAATCTTCGCAATCATTTGGGCAGCAATCCAGAGGTGGCAGATTTTATGGAAATTCTAGCCTCGAACACAAAAATTGGTTCATCTTGGAGACTGGATACTTGGGATTGGCTGCTATCAGTTTTTTCATTTTCTATCCATTTTGTTTCCTTTTTCCAAGTTGCTGTCTTCCCAATTTTTCCTCAAAGTAAGGAAGAGTTGTTTAAGTACACACTACACAAGCTAGAATAAAAGCAAATGTAATAAAAAGCAAAAACACGCAAACCTGAAATTAGAAACATCAAGGAAAAACACGAGACCCATCATCATAGGCAGTCCCTTGGAATTGAGGAAGACTTGCTTCCACTCTTAGCACGAGTTCTTAGGTGGTTGTACAGTCCAATATGAGAACCACAGTCTTGGTCACAGGTGGGACCGACTGTGGTTGAAGGAAAGGGATGGGTGGGACTGGTTTGCCGCACGCTCCTTCTGCCTGGGCTTGATTTCTGCATGTTCTCGGTGACGAAACTCGAGGAACTCAGTGCCATCCCGGATGCAGTTCCTCCGCTTTCGGCAGTCTTTGGTCAGTGGGAATGTCAGTGGGTCAGTTGCACTTGATCAGAGAGTCCTTATCACGTTTCTGCTGGCCACCTTTGGCTCGTTTGCCGTGGACGAGTTCAGAGAAGAGCGCTTGCTTTGGGAGTTTCCTGTCTGGCATGCGAACAATGTGGCCTGCCCAGCAGAGCTGATCAAGTCTGGTCAGTGCTTCAATGCTGGCCTGGTCAAGGACGCTAACTTTGGTGCATCTATCCTTCTAGGAGATTTGTAGGATCTTGGAGACATCGTTGGTGGTATTTCTCCTGCGACTTGGCGACTACAGTACATGGTCCACATCTGAGCCACACAGGAGGACGGGTATTACTGCGGCCGTGTAGACCATGAGCTTTGTGACAGTTGAGGGCCTGAACTTCAAAAACTCTTCCTCAGGTGGCCGAAGGCTGCATTGGCGCACTGGAGGCGGTGTTGGATCTCGTAGTCAATGCCTGCTCTTGTTGATAGGAGGCTCCCAAGATGAACCATTGAATGGCGGTGCAGGCTAGAAGGGCTGAATGGCCTGCTCCTGCACCTATTTTCTATGTTTCTATGAGGGAAGTGGTTCACGTTGTCTAGGGCCGTGCCGTGAATCTTGATGACTGGGGGGCAATGCTGTGCAGCGAGGACTGGTTGGTGAAGGAGAATGACAAGACAAACCCGCTTCCAAGCAAAAGCAGCTAAAAATACTTAGCAGCATACAATTCCTCTCTCTTTCCCCTCTGCAAAACAAAAACACAATTAGTGCAGGTCTGAAAACATCATCTACGCTATGCATAATGGACAACAGCCTGTAGCCTGTACACCTCCCCCTGCCTTCCAGGCAGCCCAAGATGAGCCAGCTGTGCTGTATTGACCAAGTGCAGTGGTAAATTCCCTTGAATGTTGCAAAAAATATCGAATACAGGCAGACGACCAGGTTATGCAAAAACTGCTGAGTGCTTTTAGAATCAAGTACAACTGGAAATTCCACCTTTTAGCTGCCATCAAATATTTCAGATTATTAAACTTTTTATCTCCATAACGCTATGCAGCCAGTGAGCACATTTGTCTATGTAGTAATAGTCTTTACCTCTGGGGAAAAAGATGTTGGGACTAAAAATTCACAGGCACAAGATATACCCATCTACAGCCTCCAGTGCTGACCCTGCCAAATTATGCCAAGGGGTTAACCAATTTTATTATTCCAGACAGGCACCAAAACCATGAGGGTTCCAATGCCACAATTCTGGCTGCCTCTTTCAGGTGGGAGAGAATTCTACATTTCTACCACTCTATTTTCCAACTTCCCTCCTGAATGTCAGAGCTTGGATTCTAAGGTTTTGCCCCCTGGTCCTGGACTCCCCCACCAGCAGACAAAGTCTCCCTCTATCTACCCTATCAATTCCTTTCAAAATCCTGTAAACATTAAACCACCCGTTAATATTCTTTATTCCAGGGGATACAAGCCTAATTTATGCAAGCTCTTCATAAACTAACCCTGGTAACATTCGAGTGAATCTGCACTGCATTCCTTCCGAGACCACTGTATTCATGTTCAATGTTCCCTTTAAGCTGCGCGGCACTCCAGGGAACCCATGCAGCCAGCTTTTCAATGTCAAAACCGCGCATGCACGGTAATTTGAATGGCCCCGTGCAGCAACATAAATGGGCTGCGCAGAAACAAAACATTTAAAGGGAACATTGCTCATGTTTGGAATTTACCACAAGAGGGTTATACAAGTAGAATGTTGTAGGCCCAACGCCTGGGGGCAGCATTAAGCAAATTGGTTTCCTTTTACCACAACCATCAGTTACATACAAGTGTAACAACATTTGCATAAAATGCCAGTGTATATCCCATATTTCCACTATCCAACAGTTGAAGACTTAATCCAGGTTGTAAAAGAAAATCATTTGCATTTATGTAGTGCCTTTCAGATACTCAGGCCATCCCATAGCATCCCAAAGTTAACATGCAGGTACACAGCAAGCAATTAGGAAGGCAAATGGTATGTTGTACTCCAAGCAATAAAGGCTAAGAATAAGGAAGTCTTGCTGCAATTATATAGGGCTTTAGCGAGTACTGTGTACAATTATGAAAGGGTAAACAGAGAAGATGTATCCATTTGCAGGTGAGATCAGGACTCGGGGTCATAAATATACAATAAGAATAAAAGTGTATATTAATGATAGAATTGATATGGGATGTAGGTAATATGGAATGTATGTAACAAAGGTGAATTTAATGTGCATGCATAAATGTTGAAAGTGCAGATTACATGCACAGGCTGCGGTTTGAATTCAATAGCACAAAATAGATACATCCAAGTTCAAGTCTTCTCTTCTGGGCGGAGCTTAACAAAAGGAACATGAATTTCAGGGTAAGCAAACCCATCGAAGCTCACCAAACTAGCAGAACCATTAAAAAGTGATCATAGGCAGTCCCTCAGAATCAAGGAAGACATGCTTCCATTCTTAAAAAGGAGTCCTTAGGTGGCTGTACAGTCAAATACGAGAACCACAGTCCCTGTCGCAGGTGGGACAGCGAGTCGTTGAGGGTAAGGCAGGGTGGGACAGATTTGCTGCACGCTCTTGGTTTCGGCATGCTCTTGGCGATGAGACTCAAGGTGCTCTGCGCCCTCCCGGATGCACTTCCTCCACTTCAGGCGGTCTTGGGCCAGGGGCACCCAGCTATCAGTGGGGAGGCTTTGAGGGTGTCCTTGTAGCGTTTCCTCTGCCCACCTCTGGTTAGTTTGCAGTGAAGGAGTTCCAAGTAGAGCGGTTGCTTTGGGAGTCTCGTGTCTGGCATGTGGACAGCCCAGCGGAGCTGATCAAGTGTGGTCAGTGCTTCATTGCTGGCCTGGTCGAGGACACTAATATTGGTGTGTCTGTCCTCCCAGGGGATTTGTAGGATCTTGCTGTTTTACTATAATACTTGCCACCAGAGGGCGCGACTGTTTAGTCCGAATGGTCACCTGCACACACATGCAGTGCCAGTATCAATGGTTGGCTGCCATGTTCTTTAGTCTTTATTACAACTCGAGTGCCTAAAGATCACATTAAGTTTAGCTCACAGTATTCAGCCTCGTGGAGTTCTTCTATACACAATACTTGGAGACATCGTTGATGGTATTTCTCCAGCGACTTAGTGTCTACTGTACATAGTCCAGGTCTCAGCCATACAGGAGGGTGGATATTACTACAGCCCTGTAAACCATGAGCTTCGTGGCAGATTTGAGGGCATGGTCTTCAAAGACACTTTCTCAGGCAGCAGAAGGTTGCACTGGCGCACTGGAGGCAGTGTTGAACGTCGTCGTCAAGAGGCTTCCGAGGTATGGGAAATGGTCCACATCATCCAGGGTCGCACCATGGATCTTGATGACTTTGGCGTGGGGGAGTGGAAGGGGGCCAGTGCTGTGCGGCGAGGATAGGCTGGTCTGTGTCTTACGGATGTTTAGCATAAGGCCTATGCTTTCATACGTCTCAGTAAATACATGGACTACATCCTGGAGTTCAGCCTCAGCAGGTGTTCAGACGCAGGCATCGTCCGCATACTGTAGCTCAACAACAGAGGTTGGGGTGGTCTTGGACCTGGCCTGGAGATGCCGAAGGTTGAACAGGTTCGCACTGGTTCTGGAGTTTAGTTCCACTCCAGCAGGGAGCTTGTTGAGTGACGTGAAGCATGGCAGCAATGAAGATTGAGAAGAGGGTTCGGGTGATGACACAGCCCCGTTTGACCCCGGTCCGGACGTGGATTGAGTCTGTAATGGATCCGTTGGAAAGGATCACGGCCTGTATGTTGTCATGGAGCAGGCGGAGGAGGTTGACGAACTTTTAGGGGCATCGGAAATAGAGGGGGACGCTCCATAGACCCTCGCAGTTGACAGTGTCAAAAGCCTTTGTAAGGGCTGGCGCTGTTCCCTGCAGCTGACACGCTGCAAAAACCATGTCCGTTGTGCCCCGTAGGGGATGAAATCCGCACTGACTCCAGGAGGAGCTCCTCGGCCACAGGGAGAAGATGGTTGAGGAGGACTCTAGCGATGACTTTCCCAGTGGCTGATAGCAGGTAGATTCCTCTGTAGTTGCCGCAGTCAGACTTGTCCCCTATTTTAAAGATGGTCACAATCACTGCATCTCAGATCTCATAAGAACATAACATAAGAAATAGGAACAGGAGTAGGCCATACGGCCCCTCGAGCTTGCTCCGCCATTCAATATCATGGCTGATCTGATCATGGACTCAGCTCCACTTCCCCGCATGCTCCCCATAACCCCTTATCGTTTAACGGTCTATTTCTGTCTTAAATTTATTCAATGTCCCAGCTGCCACAGCTCTCAGGCAGCAAATTCCAGATTTACAACCCTCAGAAGAAATTTCTCCTCATCTCGGTTTTAAATGGGCACCTCTTATTCTAAGATCGTGTCCTCAAGTTCTAGTCTCCCCCATCAGTGGAAACATCCTCTCTGTATCCACCTTGTCAAGCGCCCCCTCATAATCTTATACGTTTCGATAAGATCACTTCTCATTCTTCTGAATTCCAATGAATAGAGGCTCAACCTACTCAACCTTTCCTCATAAGTCAACCTCCTCATCCCTAGAATCAACCAAGTGAAGCTTCTCTCAACTGCCTCCAAAGCAAGTATACCCTTTCAGAAATATGGAAACCAAAACTGCACACAGTATTCCAGGTGGCCTCACCAATACCTTATATAGCTGTAGTAAGACTTCTCTGCTTTTATACTCCATCCCCTTTGCAATAAAGGCCAAGATACCACTATCCTTCCTGATCACTTGCTGTGCATGCATACTATCTGTTATGTCTTGAAGAATCTGACTAGATACTGTAAGCTTAAAAGTAATGTGACCGTAGCCCTTTATTACAGGTCTCCAGTGTCTCTCTAGCCTGTGAGGCCTCCTTATGTTCAGGTGCTCCCAAGGGATTGTGGGACCCCTTGGGACTCCAGGGGATGAGCCCTCTGGTGGGTAAACAAGGTATTTACAGGTTTACATATATAACACTATCCTTTTGTGTTTCATGCACAAGTATCCCCAGGTCCCGATGTACTGCAGCACTTCGCAATCTTTCTCCATTTAAATAATAACTTG
Organism: Pristiophorus japonicus; assembly: GCF_044704955.1. NCBI lineage: Eukaryota > Metazoa > Chordata > Chondrichthyes > Pristiophoridae > Pristiophorus > Pristiophorus japonicus. The sequence goes on along the minus strand of NC_091979.1, from coordinate 87,756,858 downwards.
CTCTTTGATTTTTTTCTGCCAAAGTGCATGACCTCACATTTTCCAACATTATACTCCATCTGCTAAATTTCTGCCCACTCACTTAGCCTATGTCCTTTTGCAGATTGTGTGTGTCCTCCTCACATTGCTTTTCCTCCCATCTTTGTATAGTCAGCAAACTTGGCTATGTTACACTCAATCCTTCTTCCAAGTCATTAATATATATTGTAAATAGTTGGGGGTCCCAGGACAGATCCCTGCAGCACCCCACTAGTTACTGGTTGCCAACCAGAGAAGGAACCATTTATCCCAACTCTCTGTTTATTAGCCAATCCTCTATCCATGCTATTACCCCCAACCCTGTGAACTTTTATCTTGTGCAGTAACCTTTTATGTGGCACCTTGTCAAAAGCCTTCTGGAAGTCCAAATACACCACATCCACTGGTTCCCCTTTATCCACCCTGTTCATTACATCCTTAAAGAATTCTCGCAAATTTGTCAAACATGACTTCCCCTTCATAAATCCATACTGACTCTGCCTGGCCGAATTTTGCTTTTCTAAATGTCCTGCTACTGCTTCTTTAATAATGGACTCCAACATCTTCCCAACCACAGATGTTAGGCTAACTGGTTTATAGTTTCCTGCTTTTTGTCTAACTCCTTTTTTGAATAGGGGAGTTACATTTGCAGTTTTCAAATCTGCTCTGATCTCCCCAAAATCCAGGGAATTTTGGTAAATTCCAACCAATGCATCCACCATCTCTGCCGCTACTTCTCAAGATCCTAGGATGCAAGCCATCAGGTCCAGAGGATTTATCCACCTTTTGTCCCATTATCTTACTATCACCTCCTTAGGTGATTGAGATTGTTTTACGTTCCTCTCCCCCATAGCCCCTTGACTAGCCACTGTTGGAATATTGTTAGTGTCCTCTATTGTAAAAACTGATACAAAATATTTGTTCAGAGTTTGACATCTCCATGTTCTCCATTACTAATTCCCTGGTCTCGTCCTCTAAGGGACCAACATTTACTTTAGCCACCCTTTTCATATACCTATAGAAACTCTTGCTATCTCGTGGCATGCTCTCCTCCCTCCAGATAAAAAGGTGTCAATAGGAAAACGATTAACCTAATCAAGGAACAGCACCAGTTACTGCAGTCACATGTGAGGAAAGCCAATAAAGAACTGCCCTGAAACTAAAACCCAATCCTGGGGCTTTACCAACTTATGTGGAGAGACAATGGAACTGGATATAAAAAAGGAACCCCAAAACCGGTGTTCTCTCCCTCTTTTTGATCACCCTGCAGCAAAGCAAGAAACCTCCCTCTCTGCAGACCAGACCAAGAAGCAAGGAAGGTCATGTGCTTTGCTTGCCACAGAGGGAAGTGCATGTCTGTGTAAATCTGTAACTCATTACTTTACTTGTATTTAAGTAGAGACCATAGGACAAGTAGACTGCTGTTTTGTTCGATAGGCTGTGTGTTTAATAAACGTATTCTAAATTGTTTCAAAATAATTAGTCTTACTGTAAATTTAATGCCAGAGAGATTTAGAAATCTTACAGATGGTCACTAATGCATCCAATAGGGAATTCAGGAGAAACCTCTTCACCCAGAGTGTGGTTGGAATGTGAAACTCTCTACCACAAGTAGTAGTTGAGGCAAATAGTATAGATGCCTTGAAGGGGAAACTAGACAAGCACATGAAGGAGAAAGGAATAGAAGGATATGTTGATGGGGTTAGATAAAGGGAGCCGGGGGGGGGAGGCTCATATGGAGCATAAACAATGCCATGGACCAGTTGGGCCGAATGGTTCATTTCTGTGCTCTCAGTATTTTGTAGCGAGTTCAAATCTCATCATGGCAAATTGTGAAAATCTGATCATTTGTGGGCTTGCCATCGATAGAAAAAGAAAACCATCATAAAAGATAGCACGCTATCATCTAAGCCCAACTGGCTCACTAATATATTTAATGGAAGGAAACCGGTCACTGCTACCTGATCTGATCCATGTGACTCAAGTTCTGCACAAAAAAAATGTGGATCTTAATTTCTTCTCCAGAACAGACAACTGTAACAAACATTTAGAAACTGTATTAGGGTTTCTGGATCTTAAACAAAAGTACTCCATTGACTGTAAAGCACCGAGATGTCCGGTGGTCATGAAAGGCACTATATAATCCAAGTCTTTCTTTGGTGCAAGAATAGCAAGCCAAGGAGCAGCAATTTTAGTTCAATACTGTAAAATCTGACACGATTTACATCAAAACAATGCTGTCCTCCTAACAGTTATATTTATGGCCAACTAGTTTCCTTTGAAGTCATTCTATTGATGCTGAAGCAAATAGCCACCTTTCAATTAATGAAGGGATTCGGTCCCCTCCTACTGCAACATCATCCTCCACTCATCTTGTAACTATTATTAAGTACTTTAAAATGATTTCATAATGCAAAGATCACTCTCCCGACCTCAGAAATGGCTAAATCAATACAGCCTGATTTGCTCCATACTATTCAAAATGGACAAAGAATGAAAAGATTTTCAAAAAAGTAGATTCATGTCTCTTGCAAGGTTAAAGTTGATCTTACTGAGGCATTTAAAATAATGAAGGAAATTAACAAGCGTGAACAGGAAGAAATGCTCTCCCTTTCGGAGACAATGTTTGAATTTAAGTTGTGCCAATTGTAAGCAAGGTCAAGAAAACAACTTCCACATTCTTGCAATTTTGTGAACACAATGCCCAGGAAACCATATATACAAAAATAAATTGCTGTGTTTAAAAAAAAAGACACACTTAACTGAGGAGGCAAGATATAAAAAAAGGAAATGGTGAAAAGGTCGGCAATTGGGATTAGAAAGATAGAGCTGCTACAGTTAACAAAAATGTAACCGCAGGGTTGATAGGAACAAGAGTTGGGCATTTGGCCCATGTTCCCAAGCCTGACCAATTTAAACATAGAAGCATAGAAAATAGGTGCAGGAAATAGGTGCAGGAGTAGGCCATTCGGCCCTTCGAGCCTGCACCACCATTCAATGAGTTCATGGCTAAACATGCAACTTCTGTGCCCCATTCCTGCTTTCTCACCATACCCCTTGATCCCCCTTGTAGTAAGGACGACATCTAACTCCTTTTTGAATATATTTAGTGAATTGGCCTCAACTACTTTCTGTGGTAGAGAATTCCACAGGTTCACCACTCTCTGGCTGAAGAAGTTTCTCCTCATCTTGGTCCTAAATGGCTTACCCATTATCTTTAGACTGTGACCCCTGCTTCTGGAATTCGCCAACATGAGGAACATTCTTCCTGCATCTAACCTGTCTAAACCCATCAGAATTTTAAACGTTTCTATGAGGTCCCCTCTCATTCTTCTGAACTCCAGTGAATACAAGCCCAGTTGATCCAGTCTTTCTTGATATGTCAGTCCCGCCATCCCAGGAATCAGTCTGGTGAACCTTTGTTGCACTCCCTCAATAGCAAGAATGTCCTTCCTCAAGTTAGGAGACCAAAACTGTACACAATACTCCAGGTGTGGCCTCACCAAGCCCTGTACAACTGTAGTAACACCTCCCTACCCCGTACTCAAATCCCCTCACTATGAAGGCCAACGTGCCATTTGCTTTCTTAACCGCCTGCTGTACCTGCATGCCAACCTTCAATGACTGATGTACCATGACACCCAGGTCTCGTTGCACCTCCCCTTTTCCTAATCTGTCACAATTCAGATAATAGTCTGTCTCTGTTTTTACCACCAATGTGGATAACCTCACATTTATCCACATTAAATGCATGGCAGATGAAGTATAAAGAAAAACTTGCCTTTATATAGTGCCTTTCACAACCAGACATCTCAAAGTGCTTTACAGCCAATGAAGTACGTTTTAAAAAAAGAATGCAGTCACTGTAGTAGTTACCTTTTAACTACCTCTTAATCCATTAAGTACTGTCAGTATTCTTGACCTTGCCATATCCTCTAACCAAATAGAACTGAACTCAATTGCTAAAGCTACCTCCAAGAAACTCAGCTTTCTCTTTCACAGCAAACATTTTGGCTCTCCACAACTAATAAAACCCAAGTTCACTCAACACTTCAATTTTGCTGCCAAATCTGGCAGAATCTAACACATGATTCAAGAAAAAGTTCATCTAATAAGCAACTTGCCTCACTGCTGACCTTTAAAATCTTGCAATCTTCTGGTCTCAATTTTTTTTTAAAACCAAAGCTCTAAACTTCTCAATTGGATCAATATAGAGTGCCCACACCTGGCATGAACAGTATCACAATGTAGGTCGGTAAACTTATTGTCACATTAACAATGGTGACACAGCCATATTTTTAAAAAAAAACAACCACCAGGTGTTCAAAGCGATAGCCAGACTTGAATGATGGGCTCTTTTAAAACTTGGAAATCAGAGTCCTATTATATAAATAGGATCACAACAACTTGTATTGATAGTGCCTTTAGCATAGTAAAGTGTTCCAAGGCTCTTCACAGGAGCATTATAAAACAAAATGTGTCACCGAGCCAGCCAGGAGTGCATTGATATAGCAAGTCTGGAGGTAACAAAGGCATAGGTGAGGGTTTCAGCAGATGAGCTGAGGCGGGCGATGTTATGGAGGTGAAAGTAGGCGGTCTTAGTTATGGCACGCATATAAAGAACAGAAGAAATAGGAGCAGAAGTGTGCCATACGGCCCCCTCGAGCCTGCAATGTTGTATCTTCAATATCATGGCTGATCATCAATCTCAACTCCACTTTCTCACCCAATCTCCATATCCCTTGATTCCCCTAGACTCCAAAAATCTATCTCAACCTTGAGTATATTTAGAGACTCGGCATCCACAGTCCTCTGGGGCAGAGAATTCCAAAGATTCATGACCCTCTGAGTGAAGAAATTCCTCCTCAAGCTGTCTTAAATGGCCCACCCCTTATCCTGAGACAGTGTCCCTAGTTCTAGACACTCTAGCCAGGGGAGACAACCTCTCAGCATCTGCCCTGTCAATCCGCTTCAGAATCTTGTATGTTTCAAAAGAGATCTCCGCTCATTCTTCTAAACTAGCGTGTATAGTCCCACTGTACACAATCTCTCATCTTAAAAAAAAGACAGCCCTCTCATCCCAGGAATCAATCTAGTGAACCTTGTTGCACAGTACGCCACGTGTGGTCTCACCAAGGCCCTGTACAATCATAGCAAAACTTCCTTATTCTTATATTCCAACCTCTTTGCAATAAAAGGACATGCCATTTGCCTTCCTTATTGCTTGCTGTACCTGCATGCTAGCTTTGCGTTTCTTGCACAAGTACATTTAAAAATCTCACCATTTAAAAAATATTCTGTTTTTCCTATTCTTCCAACCTAAGTGAATAACCTCACATTTCCCTACATTATACTCCATCTACCACCTTATTGCCCACTCACTTTGTCTATCTATATCCCTTTGCAGACACTGTGTTCTCCTCTCAGCTTACTGTTCCACCTAGCTTTGTATCGTCAGCAAACTTGGATACATTACACTTGGTCACTTAATCTATGTCAATATAGATTGTAAATATGTGGTCGGAAGCTCATTTCGTGGTCAAATATGACACCAAGGTTGCAATCAAATGCTCGGGAAGGAGTCGGTGGCTCGGGAAGGGAGTTGTGCGAGGGACCAACAACAATGGCTTCAGTCTTCCCAACATTTAGTTGGAGGAAAATTCTGCTCATCCAGTATGACAATTTAGAGACAGTGGCGGGGTCGAGAGAAGTGGTGGTGAGGTAGAGCTGGGTGTCATCAGCGCACATGTGGAAACTAACTTTTTCAGATGATGTCGCCAAGGGGCAGCATGTAGAGGAGAATCGGAAGGGTCCCAGGATAGATCCTTGGGGGACACCAGAGACAATGATGTGGAAGCAGAAAGAGCAGCCATTGCAGGTGATTCTCTGGCTATGATTAACTAGATAAGAATGGAGCCAGGCGAGTACAGTCCCACCCAGCTGGATGACAGTGGAGAGGCACTGGAGGAGGATGGAGTGGTCAACCATGTCAAAGGCTGCAGACAGGTCAAGAAGGAGGGATAGTTTATCTTTATCAGTGTCAAATAGGATGCAACGATTGCAATTTTAATTAGGAACTGGTCGGAGCCTGTACTATGTAGGAGTGCAGAACACAACGCCTGGCAAAGTTTTTCCAGAGTGTTCTCAGTTCTGAAATTATCAGGTTAGACTGAAGTCACAGTCACAAAGCAACACTTGTATCAGAAAGTTCTTTTTAAGAAAACAAAGCACTTCAAAGCAAAATAACATTGTAATCTTGTTTGGCTTTCAGCATTTTAAAAAAAACACTCTGGCAAAGATCATTTGAAGTCTATTACTGTTCAGCAATTAGAGTAGTGTCTGAGAAAGATGAAAGCTCAATACAATGTGTCTATTCTGGTGCTTAAAAGCACCATCAGCACTTTTTCTTTCCCTCTCTCTGGTTGCCAGAGATTATAAACCAAGTTTGCTAGTTCTTCAACCGAAACTTTTTTTTTAAGGTGAACTGTTATTTCCAAGTTGGACTATTTCCATTGAATATTTCAAGAGGAAGGTACCAAGGAAAATGTGTTTTTATTTCATAATTTCTATGGGGCACACAGTGGCCGCTGAGGGGGGGGGGGGGGGGGGGAAGAAAGAGAGAGACAAAAGGAAGAAATCTTCAAAATCTGGCTTCAGTGTTCTCTCTTAATAAAACACTTAGCTGCTGGGAGATACTGAAGTTGCATATTCCTCCTAAAATGTGCCCATAATTTTAACAAACTGCTCTGACCCCCAATTCTCAGCATTATTCATTTTGATACCAGAATACACTCATCCAGTTTGGATAGTGGGGCAGTGCAGTTTTATTATATAAGAATTTTTACATGGAAACAAGAATGTAGAAAAGGCCATTTGTCCCAACTAATTCATGTTGGTATTTATCCTCCACACAAGCAGCTGTACTAATCCCAAGTGTCCACACTGTTCCCATATTCCCTTGTACAAAAAACATCTAACTTATTAAATGTTGCCATGGTCACTGCTTTAAAGTACTAATTCCGATTGTGTAAACTAAAGTTTAATTTTCTCGGTCCTAAATATCTTGCATTTATTATATCTGTCTTTGTTTTAGATCCTTAATTGTTGGACACTAGCTTGTATATGGACTTGGTCCTATCCCTCCGTAATTTTAAAACACTCTAATTAGTGAAAACAGCCAAGTATTGCGTCCCCCCTCCCCTCCCATTCATCTATCCTCATAGCAGGCAGCATCCTAGAAAATCCAGACTGTACCCTCTCTATTGACTCAACATCCGTTCTATCGTGTGAAGCTCAAAACTGCACATGGTACTGTAACTAAAATCTAAATAATGCATTTTATAGTTTCACCATTCATCTCAAGTTTTATATTCTAAAATCCAGTATTCCATTAACTTGTTTTTTTTTTTAAAGTGTCACTCCCTTGATGTGCTGCTTTTAATGGCATGATTCTGAATGCCAAATCCCTCAGCTCTTCCAGAGTCAGGTCCACCCACCCTCAACCAAAATGTATTACTTTGAACAACAATTTTTAGCAGTCATTAAATTCCTCTTGCCACTTATTTGGCCATTCTCTCATCTCATCAATATCTCCCCTTCAGCTTCTTGTGGTACCCAGAATTATTTACTCAGCCTCCTATTTAAGTATTATCTGCAAAGTTGGACATCACGCACTCTGGCCCAAAAATCACTGATGTAGTTATCAAAAAAAATCCTTGTGGGACACCGCGACCTATTTTCAACAACCAAGAAACTGTCCTAACATCCACTCAGTTTGTGTTTCTAACTCAATTTTTAATCCAATTTACTGCCCTCTCTAATTCCGTACCTTTTAATAGTCTCCTGCATGGTAACTTGTCAAAAGCTTTCACAAAGTCCATGTACATCATAGCCACTGTATTTTCCCCATATATCATGTACATCATCTCAAAATACTCAGGTTTGTTCAGCACAATTTCCCTGAGTGAAGTCAGCGTTCCCTGCTTCCAATTACTCTTCTCCGGTTAGATATTTAACAATTTTATCTTTACAATAGATGTTAAAATCACTGGTTTGTAATTACCCAGGTTAGTTCATGTCCCCCTTTCTGAAAGTGATTACATCAATCTAGTCCTGTCACCAATCCACTCAATAGAACCCCAAAATATAATTTCTTGGGCTTCCACTATTTCTTCCCCCATTTCCCTCTGGATTATTGTACAAGCACTTTGCCCTCCTTAAGTTTAACTAACCTCCCTAATACTTCTATTAAACAGAGTACTTGTTTCATATCCCCACTAACTCCTGCCCTCCTTAACATTTAACATTTCTCTTATTGAAAACTTCACTTTAATAGAGATTATTTTGCAATTCGCTCCTCATACTCCCTCTTTGATTTTCTAATCCCTCTTATTTTAAAATCATTCCTCTAGGCCCCATTTACCCTCTTCAATGTTAGTTTGCTTCCAATTTCCATTTTCCCTGCAGCATTCTTAAAAAGTCGTAAACATAGCAATTTTGCAATCTCCTTTCAACAAATATTCCATTGTTGATCTGCAGTCTCCAGCTCACATCCATTTAAAATCTGCCCTATTCAAATCTTGTTCACAGGAAGGGAAAGAATTGCATTTTGAATTATAGATACTTAGGTATGAACATAGGGGTTTATATGCTTTCCACGATGTAGATTGTGTAGGCTGATCATTTGAAGCAGTTTTTGGATAGGAGTCGATCAATTTTTTTTATTATTCATTCATGGGATCTGGGCGTCACTGGTAAGGCCAACATTTATTGCCCGTCCCTAATTACCCTCGAGAAGATGGTGGTGAGACAATCAAAATTTGAATTGAGCAACATAAACAGAGCAAAGTGGAAATTTGTTACAAAAAAGATTTTAATAATTATAATTTGATTTGAATAGTTTGCAGTGCATTTAACTAGGTTTTTTTTGCACAAAATCTGTTCATATACACATTTCATTAAAGGGGAGTAAAACATTTTAGTTCTATTAGAAGACCAGAGTTCTTTCATGCTATAAACTTAATTTGTATAAAAATTATAGAAATAGAAGATTCAAAAATAAAGGCTAAGAAAAGGTAACAGCTTGTGCCCATCATTCTAAAACCCCATTGTTTGTAGATAATTTCAGCATTGATATTTTCAATGTTAGTACCGCCACCTTTAAAGAAAGAACTTCCATTTATATAATGCCCATCACAACCTCATGACATCCCAAACTCTTCATAACCAATTAATTACTTGAAATGTAGTCACGGTCATGATGGAGAAATAGGCACAAGGTCCCACCAACTGCAATGGAATAAATGCATCGGTTTTAGTGGTGTTGGTAGAGGGATAAATGGATAGCTTGCTCACCAGGAGAACTCCTCTGCTCTTTGAATAGTGAGAGATCTTTTATATCCACAAGAGAGCAGATAGGTTGCATTTAAAGTTGACACCCAACAGTACTGTCCTAGAGGGACTTGATCCCATGACCTTCTGACTCCGAGGTAACAGTGCTATACTGAACCAAACCTGGCATCTTTGGCAGCCAATGGCAAAAAAAACCAAACATATGACAATCTTCTTTCACATTATCCCAACACAAATCTTCAATGTAGTGAGCTGGAGAATTTACCACATAAATATTCTACCATAATCCACAGATGATTTTATCCCTTCATGGGTGCAAACACTATTTTAAAATTGAAAGTTCTAAAGACTTTATATGATGGCAGCTTGATGCTTTAGTGGACAAGATCATGTTCCTTTTGCAAATTAACTCTTACAATAGTACTGCTAGTCACTAGGATGTCAGCAAAGTGAAATAGTAGATATGCATTTTTCACAATGTTTGCATGAATTGTTTTAAACGCCCAACAGTATAATTAGATTTGGTGCTTCAAAACTTAAGCTGCATCCAAAAATAGCTTTGCTGCACACTAGGGTGAAGTAATAAGTCAGTGATGTCAATAATGGAGGAGCAATTTAAAGTTATATTATAAATAGCACATGTTCAGCCATGAACTCATTGAATGGCGGTGCAGGCTAAAAGGGCTGAATGGCCTACTCCTGCACCTATTTTCTATGTTTCTATTAAAGTCTACTGGCTTAACTAATCTCCCCCATGGTGTAAACACACTTAGATAATTTTCAGTTAAAGACGAAATACCATAGAACTGTCCAAAAGCATTCAACTTGCGATGAGAGGTGGCCAGTAAACAAGTATTACCTACTGTAGCAGATATAATATCTGTTCCGATACAACAGAAACATTAATTTGAACCAAATAAAAAAAGTTAAGTGTTTGGTGTCAGTGTGAAATGATTGTTGCTTTAGCAGTAACAAGCTATATTGCTATGCATCTTGCACAATTGTGTACCGAAATGAAAAGACACACAAGGAATCAGTTCAGAATAGACTAACTGCGAGAAGCATATTGGATAGAAAGACTGGTCTTTCAATTATCTGCCAGAACTGAACAGTGCCTTGCCAAAACTACTTAAGTATGCTTTCATAATATTACAAAGTTACCAGATGGAGATAGAAATACAAATGCTATGCTAATAATTGTTTGTTACATTGCCTGCCACCACAACCCCTGTAGATTTGTATCAGTCAACCACCTTATATACTTGAAATGATTAACATTACAACCCTTGAAATAGCATATTAAAATATATTATAACTTATTGCACCACACCAGAGAAATTAAATAAGGCATTCAATTCATTATTCGTGTATGGAGGAGTAGGGAAAATGTAATGCTACTTTTTTTTTTAAATCATAGTCCTTCGTCTTTGGGGGGAAAAAAATCATGAAAACCTTGTCTAAATATTTTTTTAAAAAAGGTACATTTTAACACTAAAGTAATTTGTAATGAAGATCTTTACATTATTCAAGTTGAGCTTGATGACACAATAGGTTGCAGACTTGTCACATTAACTTCTCAGTTTCCAAATTTTACCAGTCAGAGAATCATCATAGAATGAAGGTGAAAGTCATCAAAAATGACATTTAAGCCAACGACTTTTATCATCTCTTCAACTTGCATTTCCATAAAAGGAATCAATTTTTCAACCCCACCCATCCCCCACAAATGAATGAGTAAACAGTCACCTGTTCTGCACACAATTTAAAACTTCATACACATGATAAAGCCACAGTCTCAACATAAGCAACAGCTGCTTCTCATTATATGGCATGCCATGAAAATAACATTCAGATAAATTTAAAGAATTTCATATTTGGAGACCTTCTAGAGGCAAGTGTGTTGCATGACACAATCTCTGACCAAAGCCCGACTTCAATGGAAAGGAAAATTGGACTGGGTGCATCACAGGTAGCTGAACCACTATTGCCCATTTTGCACCAAAAAATTGAGTTTTACACCCAATGAGATAAAGTACAAAACAACTTGTGATGAGCATGTATGGATCGTCTCCCACCCCATGTAACCTTTTATGGAGACAATACCACTAAACATATCAAATATAAAAAAGGTAAAATTTACAATTTGAAGTGAATATAAATTGAAGGGAGAGGAGATAACTAGTTATAGTTGGTTGACATCCATGCTCTGCTGATCATGAAGTCCCTACATGCATTCCAAGAGGGAAGTTTTTGAAATAGTTAAGGATTTTTATTCTATGACTTCTAAAAACTCATTAGTTTCCAGATTGGGAAAAGAATAAATAAGGACAAAATTACTGAAAGCCGAGCTTTCAATCTGCAAGAGATGATTGTAGATCATGTCAGTTATTGTGTTACATAAATATGGAAACTGTAGGCCACAGTAAGGCATTATTTTGAGTTAAAAGCACATTATTGCATCCCGTGGGAGTTTTTTTTTGGGGGGGGAGGAAAATTTTAGTTCCTGAAAAGAGTGCTTTGAATAATTCTGCCATAACGCCAGGCTGATCAAAGTGGGTTTATGCACAAACTCTTAAATCTAATTAAAAAGCTAAACAGCTTTAACAAAAAGGAGACACACAATGACAAAGACACTGATGGCATCTCAACCTAAAACTTGTCGCAAAATATTTCAACTTCAAAAGCAAGCCCCTTTAAAATGGCACCTGCAGCCGGTCAGGGAGCTGTGTGACGATGACAGGTTCCTACAATTGCACTACTCTTACCTGGAAGGGTGAAAGTGGTAACACGAAAATTAGGGCGGGAGGAAGGCACAACGGATTCTTACTCCCTTGCTAAACCAAGTCTAAATGCTTCAAGATTCAAACGCAACAAAATAAATCCCAGAAATAAGAGTTATCTCCACTTAACGTTAACGAGTTAAAAGTGCAAATGTTATCTGTCGTGCACTTGACTCGGATATCAAGTATTGGTAAATACACGCCAACTGGCTTTTAAAATGCAAGATTACTCCAGAAAGCAAAGAAAAAATTATGTTTACTTCGTTTTAAAGCGTCGCACTTCAACCCGGCTATTATTTTTTATTTCGGACGGTCACGAACAGTTCGAGGCGTACCGTACGATTTTTTTGGAACTAGTATCTGTAAGTAAACGCCCTACACAAAGCAACGCCACAGATTAAAAGCCAGCAGCAACTAAGCCTCTGAATTCCGGTCAGCGCACTGTGTGAAGCCCTTGAACTTGGGCTTTGGCTACAGTCCCAAGCACGGACACCACTTTCTCTCAGCTCGCTTGAAAGCAAATGGCCGTAGAAGTGCTGACCTTCGAGCGCCTGGAGGTGCAGCCGAGCCACTCGCGCTGTCCTGGGGACTCTGCCAACTCAATGAATGAACGCCAAGCCCAGCTGTGGCTCGTCAATTTTAACAAGTGTCGCGATACGTAAGCAAAGATCTGACGCAACTCGTCCACTCCCTCACCTGCACCGTATGTGCCTGCAACCTGCATCTTCCCCGTAGTTTCTGCAGTATATCACTTATGCCAAAATGCACAATCCTTCCGGCGCTGTTTATCATCATCAGCGGCAAATAAAAAGGTTTCACAAGTTCCTACGCAGAGTTATCACTCGGTTGGCTAAATCAGTTGACCTATTTGTAGAATTATATAGTTCATGGTGGGCGATTCCTCACCAGCTCTACCTTTAAATCCCTCTGGTTTAATGATTTATCAGTTTCAAATCCTCTATGAGTCAAAATATGTTCCTTTTACCTGTTTTAGGATGGCATTTTGCAATCCTGTCTATAAATAAATAAGTGGTCTCGTTATATATTTAATGTTTAACTCTTGCCCAGGGCACACAGGAAGATAGCAAGCCACGCAAAGTCGATTGGAGGTAGGCAGATCAGATTTTACAGTGGGGACAGGGGCAGGTATGGGTTTTAGCAACTGACATGAGTGTTGCTGGACTTTAGTAGCATTGGCAAAAAGAATGAGGCTTATTGGGCGATTCCAGGTGTCTGGAGTAATGGGCTGGGTCCTAAGTTTTGGGAGCACTGTGGGAGATTGGGGAGTGGCTCCTAGACTTTGGGAAATTGGTGCAAAATACCAGTATCTGTCAACATCAATGACAATACTGGGAGAGGGAATTCTTGGGAACTGGCAAAATTGTGAGTAAGCTGTCTTGGTCTGGCAGTACTGAAAAGGAGCATTTCATTATTTAGGAGCTTTGAATGAGATTTCAGTTTCTATCATTACAGGGAGAAGAGGGTCTCTGGGTGTGGCAACACTGGCTAGTTGTAATGGGCCGAGAAGTGATGGGAGTTCAATAACATTAAAGTGGAGCATCTGTGTGTCTGGGAGAGGGTGCCCAGGGGTCTGAGAGCACTAAGATGAGAACCTCGAGGATCTAGGAGCTACAAGTTGGTGGTTGGAATCCAGGCCATGAACTAACCCCAGCCTTTGCTGGCTCCTGGCATGAAGCCAATTTGAAGTGCAAATTCTGATGTTACTCCATTTGTGGAGTTTATGAAGAAAGACTTGTATTTATAAAGCATCTTTCACAACCTTAGAATGTCCCAAACGCTTTACAGCCAATTAAGTACTTTAAGGTGTCATCACTGTTGTAATGTAGGAAATGCGGCGGACAATTTGCACACACCAAGATTGCATAAAAAGCAATGTGATAATGACCAGATAATAGTCTAGAGTTTCCGCTAGTCGCCGCCTCACTGGAAGCTAGACTCACCCATAAAACTGGCCATTCCCCCAGATCAAAATAATGAGGATTGCGAGTTTCCGCCAATTGCCCTCGTTTGTGAATATTCGTGAAGGGTCTTCAAATTATGATAGTTTTTTTTTTAAGACACAAAGACATTGGTAGACATGTTTTAAAAGTTTTTAAATATAAAAAAATATTTAATTTACTAAGAAACTGACTAGTGTACACCAATGAAATTAGTAAATGGTTCAATGTAGTTTTTAAAGAAAATAATAAGTAATTTAAAATCAAATTATTTACAGGTGGTGGACTACACACTCCTACTAAAATTGCTTATTTTTTGTGAGAGACCTGTTTACAGCTGTCTTGAAAAGAAACTGCACCAGGTTATCACACTTAAATATATTAATGAACATTTTTTAATGCAAGGAAAAGAAATAAACAATTACATTCTGTTATGCTGCCCAATTGTGCTGCTTCTTGGAAGATTTTATGTTTCTGATTAAGTTAATCAGTTTTGGCAGAAACTTGAGAGCCATAACATAACTTCGGAAAAACAGTGCAGTTTCTTCCTAGGTTGCCGATTGGACTCAAAATGGAAACTCTACCCCAATCTGTTTTAGTGATATTTGTTGAGGACATTAGGTATAACTCCCTGCTCTTCTTCAAAATAGTGCCATGGAATCTTTTATGTCCAGTTGAGGGGATAGATGTGGCCTTGCTTTCTATTTTATCAGTGCTGCACTGGAGGATCAGGCTGTATTTTTGTCTTCCAGTCTCTGCAGTTGGACTTGAACCCATTACCTTCTGACTCAGAGGGAAGAGTGCTATCCTGAGCCAGGTCTGATATTTACACCACCTGATGGCTCAGAATAGGTCGGAACACATTGGGCTGAATTTTCAGTTGATTTGCACCCTATTTAGTGCCTCAGTGAGGCGCAAAAATGATTTTTTGGGCAAGAAATGAGGCGCACAAGAATTTGTGCCCAGGCAGAACTTTTGCCAATGGTTTTGAGGTGGCATTAAAACTTACTGCCCCGCCGCTGTTTTGACTGTTGGGATGACGTAAATCGTTGTGCATCGCTGCACTGGCACCCTGGGCGGAACTTTTGAGCATTTCGCCCAATTTAGCGTCCACCCGAGAACTTGCCCCGTAAAACCAGATGGACCCAGGGCGCACCAGGCGCTAACAGCGCCATTTTGAAAGCGGAGAAGAAAGTCGCAGTTGTGAGTGATTAAAAGGATTGGGAGAAGAACGCTACGTTACTGCATACTTTTGATTGTGAAGTTTATGTGAGTTTCTAGTTTGTTTTATAAAGGACATTTTAAAAGATGGGAGCCATGCTAGGTCAGGAGCCAATAACCCTGGCTGCTATTGCCATAAGGCTTCAAGCTGGAAGAAGCTTATTGTTAATCATTTGCAACGTAATCGAAGAGGACGCAGACGGATGGGGAGGAGGCCTTACCCTCCAAAAGTTTATAGGGAACATTGCTCATACCTCCAGCTCTCTGCAGCACAATGCATTAGAAGGCTGTGCTTTCGAAAAGAGGTGGTCACAGAGATGGAAACATAGAAACATAGAAACATAGAAAATAGCTGCAGGAGTAGGCCATTTGGCCCTTCTAGCCTGCACCGCCATTCAATGAGTTCATGGCTGAACATGCAAATTCAGTATCCCCTTCCTGCTTTCTCGCCGTACCCCTTGATCCCCCTAGTAGTAAGGACTTCATCTAACTCCCTTTTGAATATATTTAGTGAATTGGCCTCAACTACTTTCTGTGGTAGAGAATTCCACAGGTTCACCACTCTCTGGGTGAAGAAGTTTCTCCTCATCTCGGTCCTAAATGGCTTACCCCTTATCCTGAGACTGTGACCCCTGGTTCTGGACTTCCCCAACATTGGGAACATTCTTCCTGCATCCAACCTATCTAAACCCATCAGAATTTTAAACGTTTCGATGAGGTCCCCTCTCATTCTTCTGAACTCCAGTGAATACAAGCCCAGTTGATCCAGTCTTTCTTGATAGGTCAGTCCCACCATCCCGGGAATCAATCTGGTAAACCTTCGCTGCACTCCCTCAATAGCAAGAATGTCCTTCCTCAAGATATGCCAGCTCCTACAGCCTACCAGCAGCAACTGGAATGCACTGCTCGTCCAGGATATGTATTTAACCCCTTGCAACCTGTATTACACTACCACCAGAGGGCTTATCTGTTGGAGTCCCAAGGTATCCCAGCATCCCTTGGGAGCACGGTATATAAGCAGGCCACCCAGAAGGTACCTCTGGAGTCTCAATAAAGGAGCTAAGGTCACACTTGCTCATTGTACACAGTACTCGGTTTCATCCTTTATTATGAACACATCAATTGGCGACGAGGTAATGAACAACTGCGCGAAAATGCAAAGAACAGTTGGTATCCTGGAGAAGTTCTAACAAGGAGACAATTGGGAGGTCTTCGTGGAGAGACTCGACCAATACTTTGTGGCTGATGAGCTGGAAGGGGACAAGAATGCTACCAAACAAAGGGCGATCCTCCTAATTGTCTGTGGGGCAACAACCTATGGCCTCATGAAGAATCTCCTAGCTCCGGTAAAACCAACAGCTAAATCCTATAAAGAATTGTGTATGTTGGTCTGGGAGCACCTAAATCCTAAGGAAAGCGTTTTGATGGTGAGATATCGGTTCTACACGTGTCAACTTCCTGGTGGAGGGCCAGGAAGTGGCGAGCTATGTCACCGAACTAAGGCGCCTCGCAGGACATTGCGAATTTGAGGGATTCCTAGAACAAATGCTTAGAGACTTGTTTTTTACTGGGCATTGGCCATGAGGCAATCCTGTGCAAACTGCTGACTGTTGAAACTCCGAATCTAAGTAAAGCCATAACGATAGCCTAGGCATTTATGTCCACCAGCGACAACACCAAACAGATGTCGCAGAGCAAAGAAGTTTCGGCCAGTACTGTGCACAAAATAACGTCATTTTCGAGCAGGAAAATACATGGCAGAATGTACACACCGGCTGCTGCTGCTTGACATTAGATGACTCAGAGTCCACCATAAATCGTTAATGCGAGGCAATTAACACCTTGTTGGGGCTGTGGAGGTGATCATCGGCCCCATGAATGGCGCTTCAAGCACTATGCTTGCAATGGTTGCAGAACAATGGGACACCTCCAGCAAATGTGGATGCGAGCTGCAAACCCAGCAAACCACCACGTTGCAGAGGAAGATAGATCCACTGTGGATCAGGCTGAATTGGAGACTCGTACCAAGGAGGCAGAATTGTACGGGGTACACACATTCACCACAAAATGTCCACCAATAATGTTGAAAGTGGAACTGAACAGAATTCCAGTATCTATGGAACTGGACACGGGTGCAAGTCAGTCCATAATGAGTAAAAAGGCCTTCGACAGGCTGTGGGACAACAAGGCCCACAGGCCCAAGCTCAGCCCCGTTCACACCAAACTAAGGACTTACACCAAGGAACTAATTCCTGTAATTGGCAGTGCAGAAGTCAGTGTCTCCTATGATGGACCAGTACACAAACTCCCGCTGTGGAATGTGCCAGGGGATGGCCCCATATTGTTTGGCAGAAGCTGGCTGGGAAAAATCTGCTGGAACTGGGATGACATCCGAGCGTTTTCGTCCATCGACGACGCCTCATGTGCTCAGGTTCTGAGCAAGTTTCCATCGTTGTTCAAGCCAGACATTGGAAGCTTCTCGGGGGCGAAAGTGCAGATCCATTTGGTTCTCGGTACACGACCCATCCACCACAAGGCACAGGCGGTATCATATATGATGCATGAGAAAGTGGAAATTGAGCTGGACAGGCTGCAGCGAGAAGGCATCATCGCGCCAGTGGAATTC
The DNA here is from genome assembly GCF_044704955.1 of Pristiophorus japonicus. Lineage (NCBI taxonomy): Eukaryota > Metazoa > Chordata > Chondrichthyes > Pristiophoridae > Pristiophorus > Pristiophorus japonicus. Next base: position 87,738,904 of record NC_091979.1, on the reverse strand, counting down.
AATGAGTGGGCCAGTCCGATTGTCCCGATACTTAGAGGGCGGCACGGTCAGAATTTGTGGGGACTATAAAGTAATGATTAACCGTTTTTCGCTACAGGACCAGTACCCGCTACCCAAGACAGACGACCTATGTGCGACCCTGGCTGGAGGGAAGACGTTCACCAAATTGGACCGGACCTCGGCCTACATGATGCAGGAGCTGGAGGAGTCGTCGAAAGGCCTCACCTGCATCAACACGCATAAAGGTCTGTTCATCTATAACAGATGCCCATTCGGGATTCGGTCAGCCGCGGTAATCTTCCAACGGAACATGTAGAGCCTGCTAAAGTTGGTTCCTCACACCGTAGTTTTCCAGGACGATATATTGGTTACAGGTTGGGACACCCATTGAGCACTTGAAAAATCTGGAAGAGGTTCTTAGTCGGTTGGATTGCTGGGACTCAGGTTGAAATGCTCGAAAGTGTATTTTCCTAGCACAGGACGTCGAATTCTTGGGAAGAAGAATCGCAGCAGACGGCATCAGACCCACCGACGCCAAGACATAGGCCATCAAGAACGCGCCAAGACCACAGAACATGATGGAGCTGTGGTCGTTCCTGGGACTCCTTAACTATTTTGGTACTTTCCTACCGAGTTTAAGCATCCTGCTAGAACCTCTGCATGCGCTACTGCGCAAGGGAGATGACTGGATATGGGGGAATTCACAAGAGGCTGCCTTGAAGAAAGCCAGGAATCTGTTGTGTTCTAACAAACTGCTTGTCCTGTATAACCTGTGTAAACGATTAGTGCTAGCTTGCGATGCGTCATCATACAGGGTCGGGTGTGTTATAACAGGCTAACGAATCGGGGATTTTGCCACCGGTCGCTTATGCGTCCAGGAGTTTGTCCAAGGCCAAAAGGGCCTACAGCACGATTGAAAAAGAGGCTCTGGTGTGCATTTACGGGGTAAAGAAAATGTACCAGTACTTATTTGGCCTCAAGTTTGAGCTTGAAACTGACCACAAGCCGCTCATATCGCTGTTCTCTGAGAGCAAAGGGATTAATACCAATGCCTCTGCCTGCATCCAAAGATGGGCGCTCACGCTGTCGGCATACAACTATGTAATCCACCACAGAGAACTTCGCTGTTGCTTTCAGTCGACTGCCATTGCCCACCACTGGGGTGGAAATGGCACAGCCTGCGGACTTGCTCATGATAATGGATACATTCGAAAACGAAAAGTCCCCCGTTACGGCCCACCAGATCAGGATCTGGACCAACCAGGATCCTTTACTGTCCTTGGTTAAAAATTGTGTCCTCCATGGGAGCTGGTCCAGCATCCCAGCGGAGATGCAGGAGGCAATTAAGCCATTCCACAGGCGCAAAGACGAAATGTCCCTGCAGGCAGACTGCCTGTTGTGGGGCAATCGCGTGGTCTTGCCCAAGAAAGGCAGAGATACGTTCATTTGTGAACTGCACAGCACCCACCCAAGCATTGTAATGATGAAAGCCATAGCCTGATCCCATATGAGGTGGCCCGGCATCGACTCAGATTTAGAGTCATGCGTGCGCCAGTGCAACACTAGCTCTCAGCTGAGCAATGCATCCAAAGAGGCACCGCTATGTTTGTGGTCATGGCCCTCCAAACCGTGGTCGAGGATCCACGTGGACTATGCGGGCCCATTTCTAGGCAAAATGTTCTTGGTTGTCGTAGATGCTTACTCAAAATGGATTGAATGTGCAATAATGTCTGTAAGCACGTCCACGGCCACTATTGAAAGTCGATGAGCCATGTTTGCCACGCACGGCCTGCCTGATGTTCGAGTCAGCGACAATGGGCCGTGTTTCACCAGTGCTGAATTCAAGGAATTCATGACCCGCAATGGGATCAAGCATGTCACATCTACCCCGTTCAAGTCTGCATCCAACGACCAGGCAGAACGGGCAGTTCAGACCATCAAGCAAAGCTTAAAACGTGTGTCGGAAGGCTCCCTGCAGACCCGGCTGTCCCGAGTGCTGCTCAGCTCCCGCACCAGACCCCACTCACTCACCAGGTTCCCCCAGCCGAGCTACTCATGAAAAGGCCGCTCAAAACAAGGCTGTCTCTTGTCCACCCTGATCTTCATGATCACATGGAGGGCAAGCAGCATCAACAAAGTATGTACCATGACTGCGAAAATTTGTCACACGATATTGAGGTCAAGGACCCTGTGTTTGTACTCAATTATGGACATGGTCCCAAATGGTTCGCTGGCACAGTCAGAGCCAAAGAGGGGAGTAGGGTGTTTCAGGTCAAATTGGCCAATGGACTAAATCAAATTGCGGTTCACCAACAGCTACGAACAACCTGAAGAAGACACCACCAACTTTGACCCTCCAATACACACACATAAGTGGCAACTGACATCATGGTTGACCACGAAGCCAAACTTACGATCCCCAGCAGCCCGGCAAGGCCGGCTGCCCAGCAGCCCAGTGAAGAACTAAACAACTCACCCACACCCGCATTTATACCGAGACGATCGACCAGGGAGCTTGTAAATAAGTGTACTATTTACTTTACGGGGAAGTAATGTTATGTATTTAACCCCTTGCAACCTGTATTACACTACCACTAGAGTGCCTACCTGTTGGAGTCCCAAGGGATGCCAGCATCCCTTTGGGAGCACAGTATATAAGCAGGCCAACCACGAGGTACCTGCACTCTGGAGAATCAATAAAGGAGCTAAGGTCACACTTGCTCATTGTACACAGTACTCAGTTTCATCCTTTATTATGAACGCTTCAAAGGTGACTGTGGCACTTGCCTCCTATGCCTCCAGCTCCTTTCAGGCATCAGCGGGATACAGATGCTCCATCTCGCAGCATGCTGCACATTGCTGCATTCACCAGGTGATGAACGCACTGTAAGCATGCAGAATGGACTTCATAAACTTCCCAATGACCAGGGAGACCCAAAATGAGAGGGCTGTAGGTTTTGAATGATTTGCTAGCTTCCCCAAGGTTCAGGGTGTCCTTGACTATCCGCACATCACCTTACGAGCAACTTTACATAATGTAGACGTTTTCCGAAATCGAAAGGGATTCCACTCCATGAACGTACAGATCGTCTACGACCATACTCAATGCATCATGGCAGTCAATGCCCAATATCCAGGGAACATCCATGATGCTTTCATCTTGCGGAAGAGCAGTGTCTCACGCATGTGCCAGCATCAACCACAAGTCCAGAGCTGGATGCTGGGCGACAAAGATGACAGCCTCGCCACCAGGCTCATGACCACCCTCCAGAATCCTCAGACAGAAGCCAAGCATCGCTATAATGAGACTGGGGAATTAGTAATGGAGAACAGGGAAATGGCAGTGACGTTGAACAAATATTTTGTATCGGTCTTCACAGTGGAGGACACTAAAAAAATCCCAATAGTGGATAATCAAGGGGCTATAGATAGAGAGGAACTTAACACAATCACTTTCACTAATGAAGTAGTACCAGGTAAAACAATGGGACTAAAAGCGGACAAGTCCCCTGGACCTGATGGCTTAAATCCTAGGGACTTGAGAGGTGGCTGCAGAGATAGTAGATGCATTGGTTGTAATCTATCAAAAATCCCTGGATTCTGCGGTGGTCCCAGCAGATTGGAAAACCGCAAAGGTAATGCTCTATTTTTAAAAAAAGGTGGCAGACAAAAAAGCAGGAAACTGTAGACCAGTTAGGCCAACATCTGTTGTTGGGAAAATGCTGGAGTGCATTGTTAAGGAAGCAGTAATGGGACATTTGGAAAAGCATGATTCAATCCAGCAGAGTCAGCATGGTTTTATGAGAGGGAAATCATGTTTGACAAATTTGCTGGAGTTCTTTGAGGATGTAACGAGTAGGGTGGATAAGGAGGAACCAGTGGATGTGGTGCATTTAGATTTCCAGAAGGCATTTGATGAGGTGCCACATAAAAGGTTACTGCACAAGATAAAAGCTCATGGAGTTGGGGGCAATATATTAGCATGGATAGAGGATTGGTTAACGAACAGAAAACAGAGAGTCGGGATCAATGGGTCATTTTCCAGTTGGCAAACTGGGTGCTGCAGGGATCGGTGCTAGGTCCTCAACTATTTACAATCTTTATTAATGACTTGGATGAAGGGACCGAGTGTAATGTAGCCAAGCTTGCTGATGATACAAAGATGAGTGGGAAAGCAAATTGTGAGGAGGACATAAAAATCTGCAAAGGGATATAGACAGGCCAAGTGAGAACATAAGAACATAAGAATTAGGAACAGGAGTAGGCCATCTAGCCCCTCGAGCCTGCTCTGCCATTCAACAAGATCATGGCTGATCTGGCCGTGGACTCAGCTCCACTCACTCACCTGCTCCCCATAACCCTTAATTCCCTTATTGGTTAAAAATCTATCTATCTGTGATTTGAATACATTCAATGAGCTAGCCTCAACTGCTTCCTTGGGCAGAGAATTCCACAGATTCACAACCCTCTGGGAGAAGAAATTCCTTCTCAACTCGGTTTTAAATTGACTCCCTCGTATTTTGAGGCTGTGCCCCCTAGTTCTAGTTTCCCCGACCAGTGGAAATAACCTCTCTGCCTCTATCTTGTCTATCCCTTTCATTATTTTAAATGTTTCTATAAGATCACCCCTCATCCTTCTGAACTCCAATGAGTAAAGACCCAGTCTACTCAATCTATCATCATAAGGTAACCCCTCATCTCCAGAATCAGCCTAGTGTATCGTCTCTGTACCCACTCCAAAGCCAGTATATCCTTCCTTAAGTAAGGTGACCAAAACTGCATGCAGTACTCCAGGTGCGGCCTCACCAATACCCTATACAGTTGCAGCAGGACCTCCCTGCTTTTGTACTCCATCCCTCTCGCAATGAAGGCCAACATTCCATTCGCCTTCCTGATTACCTGCTGCACCTGAAAACTAACTTTTTGGGATTCATGCACAAGGATCTAAAAGAGTTTCATGCACAAGGACCCCCAGGTCCCTCTGCACCGCAGCATGTTGTAATTTCTCCCCATTCAAATAATATTCCCTTTTACTGTTTTTTTTCCCCAGGGTGGATGACCTCACACTTTCCGACATTGTATTCCATCTGCCAAACCTTAGCCCATTCACTTAACCTATCTAAATCTCTTTGCAGCCTTTCTGTCCTCTACACAACCCGCTTTCCCACTAATCTTTGTGTCATCTGCAAATTTTGTTGCACTACACTCTGTCCCCTCTTCCAGGTCATCTATGTATATTGTAAACAGTTGTGGTCCCAGCACCGATCCCTGTGGCACACCACTAACCACTGATTTCCAACCCGAAAAGGACCCATTTATCCTGACTCTCTGCTTTCTGTTAGCCAGCCAATTCTCTATCCATGCTAATACATTTCCTCTGACTCCGCGTACCTGTATCTTCTGCAGTCACCTTTTGTGTGGCACCTTATCGAATGCCTTTTGGAAATCTAAACACACTACACCTCTATCCACCATGCTCGTTATATCCTCAAAGAATTCCAGTAAATTAGTTAAACATGATTTCCCCTTCATGAATCCATGTTGCGTCTGCTTGATTGCACTATTCCTATCTAGATGTCCCGCTATTTCTTCCTTAATGATAGCTTCAAGCATTTTCTCCACTACAGATGTTAAACTAACCGGCCTATAGTTACCTGCCTTTTGTCTGCCCCCTTTTTTAAACAGAGGCGTTACATTAGTTGCTTTCCAATCCGATGGTACCTCCCCAGAGTCCAGAGAATTTTGGTAGATTATAATGAATGCATCTGCTATAACTTCCGCCATCTCTTTTAATACCCTGGGATGCATTTCCTCAGGACCAGGGGACTTACCTTGAGTCCCATTAGCCTGTCCAGCATTACCCTCCTAGTGATAGTAATTGTCTCAAGGTCCTCCCTTCCCACATTCCTGTGACCAGCAATTTTTGGCATGGTTTTTGTGTCTTCCACTGTGAAGACCGAAGCAAAATAATTGTTTAAGGTCTCAGCCATTTCCACATTTTCCATTATGAAATCCCCCTTCTCATCTTCTAAGGGACCAACATTTACTTTAGTCACTCTTTTCCGTTTTATATATCGGTAAAAGCTTTTACTATCTGTTTTTATGTTTTGCGCAAATTTACTTTCGTAATCTATCTTTCCTTTCTTTATTGCTTTCTTAGTCATTCTTTCCTGTCGTTTAAAATTTTCCCAATCTTCTAGTTTCCCACTAACCTTGGCCACCTTATACGCATTGGTTTTTAATTTGATACTCTCCTTTATTTCCTTTTTATCCACGGCTGGTTATCCCTTCTCTTACCGATCTTCTTTTTCACTGGAATATATTTTTGTTGAGCACTATGAAAGAGCTCCTTAAAAGTCCTCCACTGTTCCTCAATTGTGCCACCGTTTAGTCTGTGTTTCCAGTCTACTTTAGCCAACTCTGCCCTCATCCCACTGTAGTCCCCTTTGTTTAAGCATCATATGCTCGTTTGAGACACTACTTCCTCACCCTCAATCTGTATTAAAAATTCAACCATACTGTGATCACTCATTCCGAGAGGATCTTTTACTAGGAGATCGTTTATTTTTCCTGTCTCATTACACAGGACCAGATCTAAGATAGTTTGCTCCCTTGTAGGTTCTATAACATACTGTTCCAAGAAACAAACCCGTATGCATTCTATGAATTCCTCCTCCAGGCTACCCCGTGCGATTTGATTTGACCAATCGATATGTAGGTTAAAATCCCCCATGATTACTGCCGTTCCTTTTTCACATGCCTCCATTATTCCCTTGATTATTGTCCGCCCCACCGTGAAGTTATTATTTGGGGGCCTATAAACTACGCCCACCAGTTACTTTTTCCCCTTACTATCTCTAATCTCCACCCACAATGATTCAACATTTTGTTCATTCGAGCCAATATCGTCTCTCACAACTGTCCTGATATCATCCTTTATTAACAGAGCTACCCCACCTCCTTTCCCTTCTTGTGTATCTTTCCGAATTGTCAGATACCCCTATATGTTTAATTCCCAGTCTTGGCCACCCTGCAACCACGTTTCTGTAATGGCCACCAAATCATACCCATTTGTAATGATTTATGCCGTCAACTCATTTACTTTATTTCGAATGCTGTGGGCAAATGAGTGGGCAAAAATTTGGCAGATGGAATATAATGTGGGAAAATGTGAGGTTATCCACTTTGGCAGAAATAATAGAAAAGCAAATTATAATTTAAATGGAGACAAATTGCAAAGTGCTGCGGCAGAGAGAGACCTGGGGGTCATTGTGCATGAAACATAAAAAGTTAGTATGCAGGTACAGCAAGTAATCAGGAAGGCAAATGGAATGTTGGCCTTTATTGCAAGGGGGATAAAATATAAAAGCAGAGAAGTTCTGCTACAACTGTACAGGATATTAGTGAGGCCACACCTAGAATACTGCATACAGTTTGGGTCTCTTTATTTAAGGAAGGATATACTTGCATTAGAGGCTGTTCAGAAAAGGTTCACTAGTTTGATTCTGGAGATGAGGAGGTTGACTTATGAGGATAGGTTGAATAGGTTGGGCCTATACGCATTGGAGTCCAGAAGAATGAGAGATGATCTTATTGAAACTTATAAGATAATGAGGGGGTTCGACAAGGTAGATGCAGAGAGGCTATTTCCACTCATGGAGGAAACTAAAACTAGGGGACATTGGGCTAGACTTTCCACTTTTATGCAAATTGGCCAAAAATGGGCGTTATTTCCAGCATGGGTGATAAATATGGGTTTTGAGATCGTCGGATTATCGGCCATTTCCAAAACTCTAACTTTCTATTTTTTTAAATGGGCATTACCGCGAGCGATCTGAAATGGGCGTTAGCGTTAAAAATTTTTGCCCTTCTGCAGTAAAGTGTCGCTGACCATGGCAACACTCATTTCCCATGTTTCAGGAGGTCAGGGGTCATCATTACATGCGCAGAAAAGGAGACAGAGAGAGAGGGAGCAGAGAGGGACGGAAAGCGTGTGTGGGTGTGGTGTGTGCTTGTTTGGCTGTTGTGGGAGGCAGGAGGGAGATTCACCAGCAGCAAAAAGCCTACTAAGCACCAAGAACATAATTGGCACCGAGTTTTTGGTCCAACAAATAATATTTAACATGGAAGGGATGGAGGAGGTCCTGGGGCTGTTAGCCAGGAACACTGGTGGCAGAGGGCTCCCAATGGTCCCAGAGCACGGCACTACATCCCAAGGTGCTGCACCCCCATTGCCAATGACACATGAGAGCCAGGAAGAAGATCTTGCTTCTGACTCGGTGCACGTTCCCACCTCGGGACCGTCCTCAACTGTATCCGTCCTACCAACCCCCCCCACCCCCCCCAATGAAGCAGCGCCTCAGAAGCTCCGCGGCCAGGCGGCTTGGAGTCAGGAAGGGAAAGGGAAGGGGTAGAGGTGGGGATGAGAAATCGGTGGGGGGTGGGGGGTGGAGGTGAGGAAATTGAGGTGCATGGCCGCAGGTGTTGTCTGGTGCTATTTTGGTGGGAGGGTCGGGGCAAGGGGTGAGGGGGCTACCTTGTTGGTTTGCATTTGTGTTCTGTTTTGCTGGAAATGGGGACTATTGTAATGATGTAAATGTGATAAATTTGTTGTGGGGTGGGGCGGGAGTGGAGTGGGGTGTTTTTTTAGTTATACTTATGATTTCAGACAAATGGTTGGATTAAATGTTTTTTATTTAACAAAAACTTGTTGCGCATCGTCTCAGAAAGCTGCACCTTTACACATTGATGATTCCTTAACATGAAAGTGTATAAATACACTTAATTTGAATCAATTTAAACTTTAACTGTCACCAAGGTGATGCACGCCATTGATGTATGACCTGCACACCCAGCAGTGTTGCAGCTTTGTAAATAACAACAACATTCTTTCAAGCAAAGTGCCATTTATGAGCTGCTGATGTTAAGAGTCTTGCAGCTATGTAGCCACCAAGGGTCCTTTCCTGCGGTCTAGAGGGGGACAGGGGCATGGTTTCATTATCAGCCTGATTGTCTGGCCCGAGGTCAGCGTCCACCTCCTTGTCCTCCTTTTCCTCTCTCTCCTGAGGTGACCATCAGTCCCTTCTGGCAATTCTTGTCCCCTCCTGATAGCCAGGTTATGCAGCATGCAGCACACCACAATGAATTGAGATACCTGCTCAGGGTGGTACTAGAACTCACCTACTGAGTGGTGCAGGCATCTAAAACGCTGCTTAAGCACTCCAATGGTTTACTCAACGATATTGTGAGTGGATCTGTGGCTCTCATTGCATCGCTTCTCGGCTTCGGTGTGGTGTCACGCAGGGGGGTCATCAGCCAGGTGCCGAGGCCACCTGGCTGATGACGAAGCTTCCAGCATTGACCTTGTGGCTGACTGGTAAACATATCAGATACAGCACTCTCACACAGGATGTGAGCATTATGGATGCTGCCCGGAAATTTAGCATTCACCGCCATAATAATTTGCTGGTGGTCGACAACGAGTTGCACATTCAGGGAGTGGAATCCCTTGCGGTTCCTAAAAACCTCTGCATCCTGAAAAGGTGCCTGCATCGCGAGGTGCATACAATCTATTGCTCCCTGCACCTTGGGGAAGTTAGCAATTCGGTAAAATCCTCAAGCTCTCTCAGTCTTGAACCTTCCAGGTCATAGGGAAGCTGATAAAGTCCATCCTGTGTGTGTAAAGGGCTTCAGTGACCTGTCGAATGCAGCAATGTGTGGCATGCTGAGAGATAGCGCAAATGTTGCCAGTTAAGGCCTGAAAGGAACCCAACGCATAGAATTAAAGTGCCGCGGTGACCTTGACCTAGACGGACAGTGCGGTCCTGATGGTGCTGGCAGGATGCACGTCTCCTCTGATGAGCTGGCATATCTCACTGATAACCTCCTTGTGGAAGCGCAGTCTCCTAAGGCAGGTGGTGTCGGACAAGTTGAGGTAAGACTGCTTCTCCCTGTAAGTGCAGGGGGTGTAATGCCTGGTCCTCATCAGTCTGGCATGTCTTACGTTGGGCACATAATGCTGTCGAATGTACCTTCTGCCATCTCGAGTCTGCAGCATGTGCGTGGTCATCAAGACAGGCTGAGAAATGACAGGCCCTATTCCAATAGCTATCAGTATTACACCGATTATTCACAAACAATAAATGTCCCCACTAAGACACCCAAAGTAAACTCTAATTGTCCACATCTGAAAAGATGTTTGTTCAGATGTTCACATCACCTTAAAAGACCTCCAGAGTACATCCAAACTCCCCCAAAGCAGCCTTTTAAATGATGCGACCTGTGATTTAGAAAATGGCGTCCATACCGCTGTGATTAGTTCAGGTCAGTTCAACTTTTTCACAGCGGTTTTTTCGGCGAGCGATATTGTCGGCGGGATGTGTGTGAGGTGCCGAAAGTAACACTGGGCAATTTTCTGGCCGTTAGTTTTGGCAAATGTGACCTTGACAACAAAAAACAGTGGCCGGGTGGTATTATTAAATCACACAGTTAATTATGTGCCGAAAGTAATGCTGGGAGATATTATGGCCGTTGGTTTTGCCCATTCTGATCTTCCGCCCAAAAAAAGTGGGCGGGCGGTATTATTTTTTATCGGCGTTACGTACATGCCGAAAGTTACGCTTGGCAATAAGTGACTGAGAAATGGTCGTTATTTTCCATTTTGTGGCTAAATGGGCGATATACCTCATTTTAGCGTTAAAATGGACGTTAAGTTGGCGGTATGCATGCAAAAATAATGAAAAATCTAGCCCATATTCTTAGAATAAGGGGCCGTCCATTTAAAACTGAGATAAGAAGAAACTTCTTCTCTGAGGGTTGTAAATCTATGGAATTCTCTGCCCCAGAAAGCTGTGGAGGCTGGGTCATTGAATATATTTAAGGCGGAGATGGACAGATTTTTGAGCGATAAGCGAGTAAAGGATTATGGGCAGCGGGCAGGGAAGTGGAGCTGAGTCCATTATCAGATCAGTCATGATATAGAATGGTGGAACAGGCCTGAGGGGCCAAATGGCCTACTCCTGTTCCTATTTCTAATGTTCTTATGAGAGCCATGGAGCCACACGCAACATCGTCTCACAGACAATTGGACTGCTCAAGCAGCGCTTCCATTGCCTAGACGACACTGGAGGCTGCCTGCAATACTCCCCTCAGCAGGTCTCTGAGTTCATTGTGGTGTGCCTAATGCTACACCACTTAGCCATCATGAGGGGACAGGAATAGCCAATGGTGATTGCAGGACCACCTCAGGAGAAAGCAGGGGAGGAGGAGGAAGACGAGGAGGAGGAGGAGCCTGGCGAGGAACCCGTGCCACCACCACCACCACAACCACAGGGGAGGCATCATGGAGATTTTGCCACTGCAAAAGCCTTACGTCGGCAGCTCATAATTGAATGCTTTGCTTGAAGAGTTAACAGCATGTTTGACTGTTGCCTGGCCACTCTATCCCACCATGTTGACTATTCCCCCTCTTATTCTGCAAATGAGACACTACACAGGAATGGTGTACAAAAACATTGTAACATTGTAAACTTTGAAACCTTCATTGTGAAACTTTAATAAAATAAATTAAATACTTAGCTGAATCAAGCAGTGTGATTATTCAACAACGTTATCAGAACATCTGTAACATAATAATATTGTAACCTAAAACATATGATGCATCCAGCATCAACAGCGTAATGCGGCAACATCATATCCTGCCTCACTATTTTTCCCACCGTCTTTTTCCCCCCTTCAGTTCCTCTGGAGTGGAGGGTAGCCAATGTAAACCCACTTTTTAAAAAAGGAGGGAGAGAGAAAACAGGGAAACTGGTCAGCCTGACATCGGTAGTGGGTAAAATGATGGAATCAATTATTAAGGATGTCATAGCAGCACATTTGGAAAGAGGTGACATGATAGGTCCAAGTCAGCATGGATTTGTGAAAGGGAAATCATGCTTGACAAATCTTCTGGAATTTTTTGAGGATGTTTCCAGTAGAGTGGACAAGGGAGAACCTGTTGATGTGGTGTATTTGGACTTTCAGAAGGCTTTCAACAAGGTCCAACACAAGAGATTAATGTGCAAAGTTAAAGCACATGGGATTGACGGTCGTGTGCTGACGTGGATTGAGAACTGGTTGGCAGACAGGAAGCAAAAACTAGGAGTAAATGGGTACTTTTCAGAATGGCAGGCAGTGACTAGTGGGGTACCGCAAGGTTCTGTGCTGGAGCCCCAGCTGTTTACATTGTACATTAATGATTTAGACAAGGAGATTAAATGTAGTATCTCCAAATTTGCAGATGACACTAAGTTGGGTGGCAGTGTGAGCTGCGAGGAGGATGCTATGAGGCTGCAGAGTGACTTGGATAGGTTAGGTGAGTGGGCAAATGCATGGCAGATGAAGTATAATGTGGATAAATGTGAGGTTATCCACTTTGGTGGTAAAAACAGAGAGACAGACTATTATCTGAATGATGACAAATTAGGAAAAGGGGAGGTGCAACGAGATGTTACGACAGTTGTACAGGCCTTGGTGAGGCCACATCTGGGGGACTGTGTACAGTTTTGGTCTCCGAACTTGAGGAAGGACATTCTTGCTATTGAGGGAGTGCAACGAAGGTTCACTAGACTGATTCCCGGGATGGCGGGACTGACATATCAAGAAAGACTGGATCAACTGGGCTTGTACTCACTGGAGTTCAGAAGAATGAGAGGGGATCTCATAGAAACGTTTAAAATTCTGACGGGTTTAGACAGGTTAGATGCAAGAAGAATGTTCCCAATGTTGGGGAAGTCCAGAACCAGGGGTCACAGTCTAAGGATAAGGGGTAAGCCATTTAGGACCGAGATGAGGAGAAACTTCTTCACCCAGAGAGTGGTGAACCTATGGAATTCTCTACCACAGAAAGTTATTGAGGCCAATTCACTAAATATATTCAAAAGGGAGTTAGATGAAGTCCTTACTACTCGGGGGATCAAGGGGTATGGCGAGAAAGCAGGAATGGGGTACTGAAGTTGCATGTTCAGCCATGAACTCATTGAATGGCGGTGCAGGCTCGAAGGGCCGAATGGCCTACTCCTGCACCTATTTTCTATGTTTCTGTGTTTCTCTTTATCACCCTCCAAGATGTCATGCAGTAAGGCTGCCAGAGCGCTGCTGTGTTGGAGGGGAGAGACAATGGAGACGCTATCTGGCGATGCACTGGATCAGCTCATGGCATGGAAGGCCCGGCTTCTGACTGGCTAGCCTCTTCATCGACATTGCCAGTCACAGGTGGTTTTGGTGACAACCGGCGCTGATGCTTGGTTGGCAACTAAGTCGTGGGGAGATGGAAAACTGCCATCCGGAGGAATAGAAACATAGAAAATAGGTGCAGGAGTAGGCCATTCGGCCCTTCGAGCCTGCACCACCATTCAATATGATCATGGCTGATCATGCAACTTCAGTACCCCATTCCTGCTGTCTCTCCATACCCCTTGATCCCTTTAGCTGTAAGGGTCACATCTAACTCCCTTTTGAATATATCTAATGAACTGGCCTCAACAACTTTCTGTGGTGGAGAATTCCACAGGTTCACCACTCTCTGAGTGAAGAAGTTTCTCCTCATCTCGGTCCTAAATGGCTTACCCCTTAGCCTTAGACTGTGACCCCTGGTTCTGGACTTCCCCAACATTGGGAACATTCTTCCTGCATCTAACCTGTCCAATCCCGTCAGAATTGTATATGTTTCTATGAAATCCCCTCTCATTCTTCTAAATTCCAGTGAATATAAGCCTAGTCGATCCAATCTTTCTTCATGTGTCAGTCCTGCCATCCCGGAAATCAATGACACCACCTCCCATATCCCTGGAGCCACTCAGTCACTTACGAGGCTGCTCCCTAGCAGCCAGAGCACCTTGCTGGCCTGTTACGAAACCATCACTTCTCCGTGTGACAGTGGAGAATGCAGAGAGTATGGCGGCAGACATGGACTGCATCACCTGCCCAAGCTGAAGCAGAGCTTGTGCCTGTGATGCACCGTATTCTGCAAAGCTTCGCGCTACACTCTCCGGGACTTCACTATCACTGCTGGACATCACCAGCTTCGTGTGGGCATTGATGGCCTCGCAGGTATCACGGCTCGCACTGACAATCTGCAACCCTACCTCTGTAATCGTTGCTTTCAGAATGTCGAAGTTCGCAGGAATCCTAACTAAGACATCAAGGAGCTGACGGCTGACCTGTATGCTCTCCCTGGACATTCCAACCATAAACAGTTCCACACCTGCCTGTCAGCAGACCGACTTTGAAGACACCCTCCGGAGAGATGGCATGCGGGATTCAACCCCAGCACTGCGTTGCTGCATGTCACTGGTACCAGGAGCCTCAGATTCCTCGAACCCCGAGAAAGTCACATTATCCTCAGAGGAGCCGAGTGCCAATGGTGGAGCAGGGGTCGATTGAAGCTGTGCCGGAGTTAGCTGATTGGAGGAGGAGGAAGAGGAAGAGGAGGATACCAGACGATGGACTGATGGGGAGTGGTCCCTTGTGGGATGCTGTGACTGTTACTGTTGATCTGGAAGTAGAAAGCAACAGATGAGTGGTTAACAGCAGGAGATGGGGGCAGGGGGCAGGGTAATATGAGGAAGGGCACATAGCACAGGCTTATTTGAAGGACCGCCACTATTCCATTATATCTAGTCCAGAGGCACTGCAGGAGCTTGCCACAACCTATCCCACGGAATGTGCAGGACATTGCCCCAACCTAGTCCAGAAGCTCTGCATCACACTGTTCCAACCCAGTCCAGGAAGTGTGCAGGACTTACCCTCAGTATTCGAGCGGGTTTCAGCGCCCCCAGTGGCAGCTGCCCAACCAGTGACGCTGATGAAGCCTGCCACTCTCTCCTCAATGTCAGTGAGTGGCAAGGTCTGAGGTCGACCGCCGCCTGTCCACATCTGCTCACGGCGATTATGAGACTTCTTTGCCTGCAAAGATGAAAATGGAAATGGTTACAAGAGGGTCCATCTGCTCTTGTGGCACAGATAGCCAACAAAGCAATTATATCACAGTCTGAATTTAATAGAATCCTCTGTTTAATGGCCTTGGAAGTTGCATGTGGTTGATCAGGAGGACATCGAAGTGGGGAACCATCTTATGAGATCTCAGAAAGCAATCTTAATAATGTGTAAAGATCATTCATGGCAAATAGGGTGCCGAACTAAGCCTACCTTTTGGTCATGCATTTTAGGAGGCAACCCACAGAGTGCTGAGAGGCACCAACAGCATAAGAACAAATAATGTGTCAGATTTATCCTTGAAGTAATGAAGGAGTGCATGAATTAAAATTGTACTCACTCTGACGACTCTTGTCAGATCATTAAACTTCTTTCGGCACTGTTTGCCAGTCCTGACCACAGTGTCTGAGGCAGAGACCTCCTCAGCGATTTCCCTCCAAATCCTTTCAAATATGGATCTAGATACATCCCGAAGGTGCAACTCTTGCTATCTTCTTTTGACAGCCCCCACTAGAGCTTAATTAGCCTCGTGGCTGAATCGCCTGGCATGCTGTCTCGAATCGTCGTCCTCCATGAGCAAAATCCAAATGTAAAATGGCTGGTTGTACTGTGCATGTGTGCGGCCGCACCCTGCATTAGCATTTGTGACAGGAGAGCAGACTAGAAGCGTAGGAACAAAAAAAAATTGCACATGCGCAGATCGACCAACTTTTTTTAGCACCGGAACTTTCAGCTCCGGCGCACAAAGTGTGTGGTGCAACGCCAGAGCTAATGCTAATGTTCATCGTGAACTTTCATTCAGCAAAAGTTCCTCGCTCTGACGCGAATGTTAACCCAGCACTAAATTTTTGGCACCGCCGCAAATTGTGCCCGAAAACGGGCGGAAATGCAAAAAGCCGAAATCCAGCCCTAAAGTCTGTAGTTCATATACACTCTTTCCTTTCTCTCCCGTTGTGTGTGTCTCACACATGCACAAAAACATATTAGTCTATTAAGACAAGAGTAAAGCTCGACTCAGACAAAAGTCCCATACTTCATGGTTTGTATTCTATTTGCATTCAAAATTACATTTTCTGACAAGCTTCGTTTTTTTCATTGTGAGTTTTGAATTGACTGAAACAGAAAAAATATCTTCATTATACATGATGGTTGGTCTCCAAAGATGTGCAGCAACTAACAAGTGTGACTAGAGAGTCCACAGCCCTCATTTGTGGCAACAGCAGGGATGTTTTTTCTTCATTGCAGACACCAATGGACTGTGTGGCAGTTCATTGTAAATGTTGGCAGTCCCTCCACCTAAGAAGTGGCCAGGGACCATTGTGTGCCTCCTCCTCCTTGCAGGCACAGATGCAGCTCTAACGGCCATAGTGGACAGAATAGGAGGCAGGATACAAGCTACTTTTAGACTAGGCATCTCATTAGTTAGTGGAGACACAGATCCAGGGCCCAGTGGAACATCAATGGCTGATATGGATCTGTCTGAGGCTGGCCCTTTTTAGAACAGCAATTATCCAGTCTTCCCCCTCAGAGCACCATACCAGTAGCTACCTCCAAGGAGCAAGCTACCATGACAGGAGGGCCATCTCAATCCTATGAATCTTTTATAGCATAGGAGCAACCAACCACAATCCGAGACCTCAGGTGGAACCTCAGGGAAACACTCGAAGAAGAGAAAGAAAGCATGTTTAGACAGCCAAGGAAAGAACATTGTCACACAAGAATAAATTGTGGAAGATGCCTCTCCAAACCATACTACTGAATTCGAGGAAAGTTAAAAATTAAGACTGGGGAAACTTTCAGAGGGCAGAGACAAAGGGACTTACACAGATACACTCGGGCATCGGGGAATAATTTCCATAAGGTTCCCTTGATTTCCCACCACAACTTGGGCAGAAACACTGGAAAAATGGTGCAAATCACTACTTTTAGTCGTTTCTCCAGGGTTTCTGCTAAAGTTATGGTGGCAGATCAGGAGAACCCCCACAGAAGTTCCAGGCACAAGTGTTTCCATTTAAGCCTGGAACCACAGGGTTGTAAGCCTGTCAAAATAGCAAACATAAGATGCTAATTGACAGGTTAGGGTATTTGCATAAACAACTGTTAAGTAAACAGAAAAGCTTTTAAGAATATATTAGGGTCATGAGATAGCCCTTTGGTTATAGTTTAAGTGCTGGAAAAGCTAAGGGATATAGCACAGTTTCAAAAGGTCTGCCTTTCATCAAGATGCTTGTAATTTGACCATCATACTTGTTGAAAAGATGCCTGTCCAGTTGACAGATTCTTTGGCAAGGATCCATGTGACAAAGTTAATCCTTTTTCACTTGGTCACGAAGACTTAGGGCTAGATTTTACACTTTTTTTGCATGTATAACATCATTTAACATCAATTTTACCGCTGAAATTACGTATAATGCCCAGATATCGCTCATTTAGTCACAAAATGGAAACTGATGCCCATTTTTCAGACACTCAGCGCCGAGCGTTACTTTCCTCATGTGCGTAATGCTGTGAAAAAATAATACCGCCCGCCCTCTTTTTTGGGGGGGTGGAATCATCAGAACGGGCGAAACCAACGCCCATAATATCGGCCAGCGTTACTTTCCACACATAATTAATGTTGAAAATCAATAATACCAACCGGTCACTTATTTTTGTCGTAAAAGATCACATTTGCCGAAACTAATGCCCAGGAGATCGGCCAGCATCACTTTCACCTCCTCATACACATCTCGTCCACAATATCGCTCACCCAAAACACTGTTCTGAATGTATCACAGCAGTGTGGGTGCTATTTTTTAAAATCGCAGGTCGCTTCAACTTCAGGGGAGTTTGGATTGACTCTGGAGTTCTTCTTGGGTGAAGTGACCATCTCAACAGACATATTTTCAGACTCTGGACTTTTGGGGGTTGACTGTAGGTGTATTGTAGTGAGGAAAATATTGCTTCTGATCAATCGCTATTATACTTTCATTGCAATGGGGCCAGCCATTTCTCAACCTGCATCGATTAATCCGCAGATGCTGCAGAGTGCAAATGGCTCAATATCTGATACACATCATTATGTGCCCAATTTAAGACGTGGCAGAGTGAGGAGGAGATCCAGACCAGACACACCCTGCACTTACAGGGAGAAGAGGTCTTACCTCGACGTGTCCAAGCACGTGTCTGGTTCCTTTCGGGCCTCCGTGATCGAAATTTCCCCTCTGAATCACCATGCCACCCATCGCTGCATTAGACAGGTCACGAAGGCCCTGTACGCATTAAGGATGGACTTTATCAGCTTCCCCATGACCACGGAGGCTCAGACTGACAGGGCTGGAGCATTCTACCGCATTGCTCAGTTCCCCAGGGTGCAGGGAGCAATACTATGCACTCACATCTCCATGATGCTCCTTTACAGGACCCAGAGCTTTATCGTAACAGAAAAGGATTTCACTCCCTGAAGGCCCAACTAATTGTCGACCACAACCAGATCATAATGGCAGTGAATGCCAAATGTCCGGGCACCTTCGATGAGGCTCACATGCTGCGTGAGAGCGCTGTCTCTGACATGTTTAAGAGTCAATGCTGGATGCTTGGTGACAACCGATATGGCCTAGCCACCTGGCTGATGACCCCCCTGCGTGACACCCACATCGAGGCTGAGAAGCAATACAACCAGAGCCACAGAGACACACGCAATGTGGTCCAGAAAATTCGTGGTCGTGTGCTCCATGCTGCGCAACCTGGCTATCAGGAGGGGACAAGAATTACCAGAAGGGACTGATGGTCCACCTCAGGAGAGAGAGGAAGAGGAGGACGAGGGGCTGGATGCTGACATAGGGCCAGACAAACAGGCTGGCTATATAACCATGCCCATGCCCCCCTCCAGACCGCAGGAAAGGGCCCGTGGTGGCTAGATAGCTGCAAGTCCCTTAGTCAGGAGCTGATATCTAAACGATTTGCCTGAAAGAATGTTGTTGTGGGTGACAACGCTGACACATTGCTGTGTGTGTGCAGCTCAGACATCAATGGTGGCCATCACCTTGGTGCCAGTTAAAGTTTATATTGATTGAAGTTAAGTTTTATTTAAACGTTTCATGTTAAGGAATCACCAGTGTGTAATAGTCCAGCTATCTGAAACAATACACAACAAGGTTATGTTGAATAAAAACAAATTTATACCAACATTCGTCTGAAATCATAAGTATCACGGCCAAAAACACCCCGCCCCCGCCCACACCCCACTTTTTCGACCATTGACATCAATCAAGTGGTCAACATGTCCAACAACACAGAATAAAAATGCAAAGCAGGAGGGTAGCCTTCTTCCCCCATACATTACAACAAATTGCATACACCCAGATAGAGATATAACACAGCCATCACCTGCGGACATGCATCTCACTTTCCTTCCCACCTCTACCCCTTCCCCTCCTCGTTCCACACCGCCTGGCCAAAGAGCTCCTCAGGTGGTGCCTCATTGGGGGGGATGAAGGCAGAGGTGGTGGTTGGACGGGTACGGGAGCTGGGGGTGCCAAGGGAGGAATATTCTTTGATCCAGAAGGAGGATCTTGGTCCTGCCTCTCATCTGTCGTTCACAGTGGTGGTGCGGAACCTCGGGGCAGAGTGCCGTGCTCCGGGACCACTGGGAGGCCTGTACCAGCAGTGTTCCTGGCTATCACCTCCACGATCTCCGCTATCAGCAGAACATATTCAGTCATGGTGGCCAGCTGTCAGGATATGCCCTCCAATGCTTCGAGGATCTGGTCACCAATGTCTATAGTCCTCCTGGACAACTGTACCATCTCTCCGCTCTCATGTGGCGCTCGTGGACCAAAGCTGCCGTGTCCACTAAACCTCCGTGGGGTCGGCACCGTCCTGGGGACAAATGGGGTGCCCTGGGGCGAGGTGCTTGGGGCTGGTACCTCCAGCGTGGAGGCAGGAATGACTGGAAGAGCACTAGATGGCCTTGGGGTGGAATGGCTTCTGGAGCGTGGCGATTCAGTTTCCTCGAAGTCCGCGCTCTCATTCGTAGAGAACAGACCCAGCGGATTGACAGGCGAGAATTGGAGCTCCTCAGTAACAGATGTAGGATCGTTTGGCAAGACCGAAACCTGCGCCCCCACCTTCTGGCCTCTGTGGTCTTGCCTGGGGCCGCACTGCTGGCTGAGCTGCAAAACACAAATGAGGTTATCAGAGAAGTGGGTACTAGGGTCACAAGGTAATTCCAGCGCTACACACAGCATATGCATGACAAAAGCACAACCACTATCAAAATCATCACAGACATCACATTTCATGACCATCAACACATTCTGCATTGCAATGATTTTCATTAGGCCAGCATTACTTATAGGACAATTTTAGAAATCATCTATCATATATGATTGTTCGGATATGAGTGGGTGTGGCATCTATTGATTTTACATCATGCAATGGTGTATACTTTACTCATGTCGCATCACTTCAGGGTCTGCAGATGCTTGCTTGGCTATCCGGGGGTGCTTCCCCATGAGTGTGAGCACCCGCTCTTCGATCTCAGTGATGTCGCTGATGACTGGTGGCCACCCCACCCGTTTGCCTCTGCACGGATCTCATCGTCGATAGCTTCTTCTGTAAAAGATTACAGGACGGCATGGCATGAGATTATTGCGTGATATACATAAGAACATAAGAAATAGGAACAGGAGTAGGCCATACGGCCCTTCGAGCCTGCTCCGCCATTCAATAAGATCATGGTTGATCTGATCATGGACTCAGCTCCACTTCCCCGCCTGCTCCCCATAACCCCTTATCGCTCAAGAAACTTTCTATTTCTGTCTTAAATTTATTCAATATCCCAGCTTCCACAGCTCTCTGAGGCAGCAAATTCCAGAGATTTACAACCCTCTGACAGAAGAAATTCCTCCTCATCTCTGTTTTAAATGGGCGGCCCCTTATTCGAAGATCATGCCCTCTAGTTCTAGTCTCCCCCATCAGTGGAAACATCCTCTCTGCATTCACCTTGTCAAGCCCCCTCATAATCTTATAATCTGATAAGATCGCCTCTCATTCTTCTGAACTCCAATGAGTAGAGACCCAACCTACTCAACCTTTCCTCATAAGTCAACCCCCTCATAGAAACATAGAAAATAGGTGCAGGAGCAGACCATTCAGCCCTTCGAGCCCACACCGCCCATTCAATATGACCATGGCTGATTATGCAACTTCAGTACCCCACTCCTGCCTTCTCTCCATACCCCCTGATCCCTTTAGTCGTAAGGGCCACATCTAATTCCCTCTTGAATATATCCAATGAACTGGACTCAACAACTTTCTGTGGTTGAGAATTCCACAGGTTCACCACTCTCTGGATGAAAAAGTTTCTCCTCATCCCAGTCCTATATGGCTTACCCCTTATCCTTCGACTATGACCCCTGGTTCTGGACTTCCCCAACATCGGGAACATTCTTCCTGCATCTAATCTGTCCAGTCCCGTCATAATTTTATATGTTTCTATGAGATCCCCTCTCATTCTTCTAAATTCCAGTGAGTATAAGCCTAGCCGATCCAATCTTTCTTCATATGTCAGTCCTGCCATCCTGGGAATTAGTCTGGTGAACCTTCGCTGCACTCCCTCAATAGCAAGCACGTCCTTCCTCAGATTAGGAGACCAAAACTGTACACAATCCTCAAGGTGTGGTCTCACCAAGGC
The DNA here is from genome assembly GCF_044704955.1 of Pristiophorus japonicus. Taxonomy (NCBI): domain Eukaryota; kingdom Metazoa; phylum Chordata; class Chondrichthyes; family Pristiophoridae; genus Pristiophorus; species Pristiophorus japonicus. Next base: position 87,717,252 of record NC_091979.1, on the reverse strand, counting down.
CCTGTACAACTGCTCCTATATTCAAATGCCCTCACTATGAAGGCCAGCATGCCATGTTTTCTTTACTGCCTGCTGTACTTGCATGCCTACCTTCAATGACTGATGCACCATGACACCCAGGTCTCGTTGCACCTCCCCTTTTACTAATCTGTCACCATTCAGATAATAATCTGCCTTCCTGTTTCTGCCACCGAAGTGGATAACCTCACATTTATCCACATTATACTGCATCTGCCATGCATTTGCCCATTCACCTAACCTGTTCAAGTCACCCTACAGCCTCTTAGCATCCTCCTCACAGCTCGCACTGCCACCCAGCTTAGTGTCATCTGCAAACTTGGAGATATTACATTCAATTCCTTTGTCCAAATCATTAATGTATATTGTAAATAGCTGGGGTCCCAGCACTGAACCTTGCGGCATTCCACTAGTCACTGCCTGATATTCTGAAAAGGACCCGTTTATTCCCATTCTTTGCTTCCTGTCTGCCAACCAGTTCTCTATCCACGTCAATACATTACCCCATCCCTGGAATCAACCTAGTGAACCTTCTCTGAACTGCCTCCAAAGCAAGTATATCCTTTCGTAAATATAGAAACCAAAACTGCACGCAGTATTCCAGGTGTGGCCTCACCAATGCCTTGTTTAGCTGTACCAAGACTTCACTGCTTTTATACTCCATCCCCTTTGCAATAAAGGCCAAGATATCACTGGCCTTCCTTTTGTGTTTCATGCACAAGTACCCCCAGGTCCCGCTGTACTGCGGCACTTTGCAATCTTTCTCCATTTAAATAATAACTTGCTCTTTGATTTTTTTCTGCCGAAGTGCATGACCTCACTCTTTCCAACATTATACTTCATCTGCCAAATTTTTGCCCACTCACTTAGCCTGTCTACGTCCTTTTATAGATTTTTTGTATCCTCCTCACACATTGCTTTTCCTCTCATCTTTGTATCGTCAGCAAACTTGGCTACATTATACTCAGTCCCTTCTTCCAAGTCGTTAATATAGATTGTAAATAGTTGGGGTCCCAGCACTAATACCTGTGGCACCCCACTAGTTATTGATTGCCAACCTGAGGATGAACCATTTATCCCTATCATTGCTAGGTACTGTCACAGAGACTGATACAACATATAACCAACAGATATAATCATGATTATGATGATAATTATCATTCTTTACCTAAAGACGTACACTGCGACCGCAGGCTTTGACTACACCATTCCCGGTAAAAGTGAAAGGCCTCACATTTGCTGATAGTCACTCATGACTGTTGCAAATCAAATTATATAAATACATAAGTACATGTAAATAAATGTAAAACTTACTCTTGCCCTCATTGGTTGCTGATGAGACCATCTCTGCTATCTCAGCCCATATCTTCTGGTAGGCCTATGGGGTGGGCTTCCCACGCCCTCCCTGGGTCAAATCACCCCAGTGTGACTCGACCTCCTGCAGCAGGGAGGTATTTGCCTCGTCCGAGAACAACCTCACTCTTTTGCACCCTCCAATGTGCTCCTCTCCCAGCTCACTGCTCTCGACAGCATCAGTCTCCACAGCGTGCTCTGTTGCTTCCTCCTCTCCCTCCATTATAGGCCAAATTCAGGCAAATATCTGGCTGGCAACAGCTAATTTTTGTTTCCCTATTTGCTCTAAAGCTGTAAACTCTCCCTCCTTCCTCCCAAAGCAGCCATACCACACCCACACATGCCTTCAGTCCCTCTCAGCTCCCTCTCTCTTTGTCTTTGTTTCCTCGTCTGCGCATGTCATGACAACCTTTGGCCTCCTGAATTGCGGGAATCGAGCGTTGCCATGCCGTTGCTAAGGACGGCGACACTTTACGGCAGAAGGTCAGAGAGATTTAACGCTACCGCCCATTTCATATCGCTCACAGTAACGCCCAATTTCAAAAATGGAGACAAGGGGCTTTGAGAATGGGCGACAAGCCGACGATCTGAAAACCCATTTTTACCACCCACGCCAGAAATACTGCCCATTTTTGGGCGATTTGCACAAAAGTGTAAAATCTAGTCCATTGTCACAAAAGTGGGTTCGTCCGAGTTGAATTTAAGGTATAAGGCTATGCTTTTCCCCAGGTGAGGGAAAGGAAGGGCACTGTACACCTGTAAAGCAAAACAGAGAAGGCAGAAAGAGCAGAATGATAGCAAAATGTTAGGAAACTTTCTAGCAAGGACAGAAAGTTCAACAGAAGTTGTAAAGACTATTTGAAATAGTTTGTAGAAGCAGAGTGAAATTGTTCAAAGTGAAGTTGTAGGATTAAGAAACGATAAGAGTTTAAACTGACTGAAATAAACCTGTTAAATGCATTACAATTTTATTTAATTGCTTATGTCTTTGGGCATAGTGAGAGAATATAAGGACAGCATAGCAATAGAGAGAAACATATACATGCAACATTAGCTAAGCCAGAACAAGAGGATAACCAAAGAAAGAGTAGCACCACGCAGTAACTCGTTGCTGGCGTCCTCAGGATGAAGCTGAGAATCTCAGGGAAAATCAAACAGCTGGTGCCACAAAGCCAATCTAGCAGAAGGACTCACCCTCTCATGGAGATAACCTGTGTACTCAGCTGTTAACTTGTCAGCAACCTGTCGAACATGAATAATAAATTTAACCTTGCTAAACCATATAGTAACCTCATAAATTCAACATAGCTTTGTTATTCTGTAATCAAGAGAACCCAGCTGCAATAGAGATGCTGCAATACAATCACGTTACATTTGTGCCCATAATTACTTAAATGCATCAATTAGTAACGACTGTTTTAGTGACTACTGTAATCTTCAAAGCTTAATCTTGTGATGGTATTAGTTGTGTTAACTTAGATTTTGTGACTAGAATAATTATCTTGGTGTCTATCTTCATCTTTGATGACTTTGGCAAGAGGGTGTCATTCTTTTCAGGGTTGTACTGTAATTGTGCAGGGTCTGCTTCATTGCATAATTATTAACATACATTTGACTAGGTATGTAATATGGTTCAGAAGTGATCTAACTTAGGCACTTCATAAACCTTTGATGTATAAGTCGAAGTTCCTCTGTACACTGTTTGATCCTTTTTTTTCTTCATTTTTTCATAGGATGTGGCCAGTATTGGCAAAACTGCATTTATTGCTCATCGTAGCTGGAGCGGGAGATAAAGGGAGCGGCCGAAAGAACACGTGAACTATTGATCGGAGCGGGAGATAAAGGGAGCGGCCGAAACAACGCGTGAACTATTGATCGGAGCGGGAGATAAAGAGAGCGGCCGAAACAACGCCAACAGACCTGGGAGGGTAAGAAGTAAAAAGAAATCAAAGTGTGACATCACAGGAAAGTGATTGATTGGTTAGTATTTCTCCCTTTTTCTTGGGCATTGGTTTAATTTAAGATCCGGGATTAAAAACTAAACATTAAAAACTTGAAAACTTAATGAATTAAATAAAATACATTCGAGATTGCAGGGGAGGCGATGTACTACTGCTGCAACATGTGGAAGCTGGTGGACAGCATTAAGGTCCACGGCGACAACATCGGCAGCAAGTGTTGGCTGCTTGAGGAACTCCGGCTCAGTGTTGATGAGCTAGAGTCCGAGCTTCAAACACTGCGATACATCAGGGAGGAGACGAGTTATCTGGACGCTGTGTTCCAGCAGAGAGTCACACCCCTTAAGTTAAATAATTCAAATTTAACTTAAATTTAAATTATTGGTCAGGGACAGGAGGGTCTGACTACGAGTGAGGCAGGTATGGGGATCCAGGAGGAGCCTCAGCCATTGCAATTGTCTAACAGGTATGAGGTTTTTGCTCCCTGTGTGGATGAGAGCAAGGACTGCAGGGAGGATGAGCAAACTCATCACAGCACCATAGTACAAGGGGCCATTCAAGTTGGGGGAGTAAAAAGAAATGTGGTAGTGGTAGGGGACAGTATAGTTAGGGGGATACGATTCTCTGCAGCCGAGAGCGTGAGTCCTGAAGGTTGTATTGCCTGCCTGGTACAAGGGTTAAGGACATCTCCTCTGGGCTGGAGAGGAACTTGGAGTGGGAGGGAAAAGATCCAGTTGTCGTGGTCCACATAGATATCAATGACATAGATAGGACAAAGAAAGAGGTTCTGCTACAGGAGTATGAGCAGCTAGGGACTAAATTGAACAGCAGAACCACAAAGGTAATAATCTCTAGATTACTACCTGAGCCACGAGCAAATTTGCATCGGATAAATAAGATCAGAGAGGTGAACACGTGGCACAAAGATTGTGTGGGTAAAATGGGTTTCAATTCATGGGGCACAGGCACCAGTACTGGGATAGGAGAGAGCTGTTCTGTCAGGACGGGCTTCACTTGAACCAAGCTAGGGCCAGTGTCCTGGCAAATGGAATAACTAGGGCTGTAGATAGGGCTTTAAACTAAATAGTGGGGGGGGGGGTGGGGGGTAAGGAATCCGGTGAGCGGAAATTTACAAAGTCAAAAAGGAAAAGCCAAAAGTGCAGGGTAGCGATAGCAGTAATGGTAACCAGTGTGACAGGAAGGAACAGAACTTGTACACATAAGACAAAATTAAAAGTTCTATATCTGAATGCATGCAGCATTCGTAACAAGATAGATGAGTTGACGGCACAAGTAGAAATAAATGGGTATGATCTGATTGCCATTACAGAGATGTGGTTGCAAGGTGTCCAAGTCTGGGAACTGAATATTCAGGGGTATTTGCCATTTCATAAGGATAGGCGAAAGGAAAAGGAGGTGGGGTAGCTCTGTTAACAAAGGATGAGATTAGTGCAATATTGAGAAATGATATTGGCTCAGAAGATCAAGATGTAGAATCAGTTTGGGTGGAGATAAGAAATAATAAGGGAAAGAAGTCACTGGTGGGAGTGGTCGACAGGCCCCCAAACAGTAGCCACACTGTAGGACAGAGTATAAATCAAATAATAATGGAGGCCTGTAAGAAAGGTGCGCTAATAATCATGAGCGATTTTAATCTGTATATTGATTGGACAAATCAAATTGGCAAAGGTAGCCTTGAGGAAGAGTTCAGAGTGCATGCGGGATGGTTTCTTGGAACAATATGTTCTCAAGCCAACCAGTGGGCAGACTATTTTAGATCTGGTAATGTGTAACGAGTCTGGATAAATTAATGATCTTGTAGTGAAGGATCTTCTTGGGAAGAATGATCATAGCATGGTAGAATTTCAAATTAAGTTTGAGGGTGAGAAAGCTAGGTCTCAAACTAGTGTCCTGAACTTAAATAAAGGTAATTACAAAGGTATGAAGGCAGAGTTGGTTAATGTGGACTGGGAACATATATTAAAGGGTAAGACTAGAAAAGCAGTGGCAAATATTTAAGGCGATATTTCATAACTCCCAGCAAGATATATTCCAGTAAGACTCTAAGGGAAGGATGAACCATCCGTGGCTAACTAAGTAAAGGATGGTATCAAATTGAAAACAAAGGCATGCAATATTGCGAAGAACAGTGGAAGTCCAGAGGATTGGGAAATCTTTCGAAACCAGCAAAGGATGACTAAAAAACATGATAGAGGATAGCATATGAGAGTAAACTAGCAAGAAATATAAAAACAGATAGTAACAGCTTCTACAGGTATATAAAAAGGAAGCAAGTTGCTAAAGTAAACGTTGGTCCCTTAGAGGATGAGACCGGGGAATTAATAGTGGAAAATAGGAAAATGGCAGAGACTTTGAACAAATAATTTGTATCGGTCTTCATGGTAGAAGACACTAAAAGCATCCCAATAATTAATAATCAAGGGGCTTTTGGGTGTGGAACTTAAAACAATCACTATCACTAGAGGAAAAAGTACCAGGCAAACTAATGGGAGTAAAGGTGGACATCCCCTGGACCTGATGGCCTGCATCCTCGGGTCTTAAAAGAGGTGGCTGCAGATAGTGGATGAATTGTTTGTAATCTACCAAAATTCTCTGGATTCTGGAGAGGTCTCAGCAGACTGGAAAATCGCAAATGTATTTAAGAAAGTAGGGAGACAGAAAGCAGGAAATGATAAACCAGTTAGCCTAACATCTGTCATTGGAAAAATGCTGGAGTCCATTGTTAAGGAAGCAGTAGCAGGACATTTAGAAAATTATAATGTAGTCAAGCTGAGTCAGCATGGTTTTATGAAAGGGAAATCATGTTTGACAAATTTGGTGGAGTTCTTTGAGGATGTAATGAGCAGGGTAGATAAAGAGGAACCAGTAGATGTCGTGTATTTGGATTTCTAGAAAGCATTCGATAAGGTGCCACATAAAAGATTACTGCACAAGATAAGAGCTCACGGGGTTGGGGCAATATATTAGCGTGGATAGAGGATTGGCTAACTAAGAGAAAACAGAGAGTCTGGATAAATGGGTCATTTTCAGGTTTACAAACTCCAACTAGTGGAGTGCCATAGGGGTCAATGCTGGGGCCTCAACTATTTACAATTTATATTAATGACTTGGATGAAGGGACTGAGTGTAATGTAGCCAAATTTGCTGATACAAAGATAGGTGGGAAAGCAAGTTGTGAGGAGGATGCAAAGAATCTACAAAGAAATATAGATAGGCTAAGTGAGTGGGCAAAAATTTGGCAGATAGGAGTATAATGGGAAAATGTGAGGTTATTCACTTTGGTAGGAAAAATAAAAAAGCAAATTAAGATTTAAACAGGGAGAGATTACAAAATGCTGCGGTACAAAGGGATTTGGGGGTCCTTGTACATGAAGCACAAAAAGCTAGCATGCAGGTACAGCAAGTAATTATGAAGGCAAATGGAATGTTAGCCTTTTTTGCAAGGGTGATGGAGTATAAAAGTAGGGAAGTCCTGCTACAACTGTACAGGGTAAGACCACACTTGGAGTACTGCGTACAGTTTTGGTCTTCTTATTTAAGGAAGGATATAGTTGCAATGGAGGCAATTCAGAGAAGGTTCACAAGGTTAATTCCTGGGATGAAGGGGTTGTCAAATGAAGAAAGGTTGAGCAGATTGGGCCTATCCTCATTGGAGTTTAAAAGACTGAGGGGTGATCTTATTGAAACATATAAGATTCTGAGGGGGGCTTGACAGGGTAGATGCAGAGAAGATGTTTCCCCTCATGTGGAATCTAGAACTAGGGGGCATAGTTTCACCACAAAATGGAACTGAAGAGGAATTTCTTCTGAGGGCCGTGAATCTTTGGAATTCTCTACCTCAGGGAGGCTGGATCATTGAATATACAAAGTGGAGATAGACAGACTTTTGAATGATAAGGGAGTCAAGGGTTATGGGGAGCGGGTGAGGAAATGGAGTTGAGGCCAGGATCAGATTTTATTGAATGGCGGAGCAGGCTCGAGGGGACAAATGGCCTACTCCTGCTCCTATTTCTTAGGTTCTTATAGCCCTGACAAGGTGGTGGTGGATTTTCTCCTTGAACTGGTGCAGTCTTTGTGCTGATGGTGCTCCCATACTGGTGTTAGGTAGGGTATTCCAGGATTTTGACCCGACTATGGCAAAGGAACAGCAGTATATATCCACGTCAGGTGGGTGTATGACCAAAGAACTTGAGATCATCGCATTCCAATGGCATTACGAGTGTAAAATTTGTCTGCACCAGTAGTGTGAAATGGACTCAGTGAATTGGCAATCCATCTTTTCCATTGTCTTCAATAGCAGAAAGAGGGATGCCCTACAAGGAGCATTTGAGTAAAATGGATTTATATTCTCTGGAGTTTAGAAGACAGAGGTGATCTCATTGAAATATATAAAATTCTTAGAGTGCTTGACAGGATAAATGCTGAAAGGTTGTTTCCCCTGGCTGGAGAGTCGAGAACTTGGGGTCATAGTCTCAGGATCTTGTGGAGACATCATTGGTGATATATCTCCAGCGACTTGGTGTCTTCTGTACATCGTCCATGCCTCTGATCCATACAGGAGGGCAGGTATTACTACAGCCCTGTCGACCATGAGCTTGGTGGTATATAACCAACGATGTCTCCGCAAGATCCTGCAAATCCCCTGGGAGGACAGGCGCACCAACATCAGTGTCCTCGCCCAGGCTAACATCCCCAGCATTGAAGCACTGACCACACTCGATCAGCTTCGCTGGGCAGGCCACATAGTTTGCATGCCAGACACGAGGCTCCCTAAGCAATTGCACTATGCGGAGCTCCTTCACGGCAAACGAGCCAAAGGTGGGCAGCGGAAACATTACAAGGACACCCTCAAAGCCTCCCTGGTAAAGTGCAACATCACCACTGACACCTGGGAGTCCCTGGCCGAAGACCGCCCTAGGTGGAGAAAGTGCATCCGGGAGGGCGTTGAACTCTTTGAATCTCAACGCCGCGAGCGTGAAGAGGTCAGGCGCAGGCAGCGGAAGGAGCATGCGGCAAATCAGTCCCACTGCCCCCCGCCCCCGACGAATGTCTGTCCCACCTGTGACAGGGTCTGTGGCTCTCACATTGGACTGTTCAGCCACCAAAGGACTCACTTTAGGAGTGGGGAAGCAAGGCTTCCTTGATTCCGAGGGACTGCCTATAATGATGAGTCTCAGGATAAGGGGTCAGACATTTCTTCACTCAGGGTTGTGAATCTTTGGAATTCTGTACCCCAGAGGGCTGCGGATGCTCAGTACTTTAGTATATTCAAGACTGTGATCGATAGATTTTTGAGCACTAAGGGAATCAAGGATGGGAAAGTGGAGTTGATGTAGAAGTTCAGCCATGACCTTATGGAATAGCAGAGCAGGTTCAAGGGGCCGTACGGCCGACTCCTATTGCTTATGTTCTTAGATTGGGTGCAGTGTACTGCAGGCTGCCAATTCACTATGAGCTCGTTTTGCATTGCTAACATAGATCAATTTTATCCCCAACACTCTTGCCCTTCTAGGGGATAGATGTTACAAGTCTGGAAGGTGATGTGGAGATAAGTTTGGGGAGTTTCTGCAATGCATCTTGTAGGTGGTACATATTGCAGCCATAGTGTGCCAATGATGGAGAGGGTGGATATGGAGTTCAGTGATCGGGGCATCGATCAAATGGCCTGCTTTGTGCTGGATAATTGGGAATTTCTTGTACCGTGTTGCCATTGTGGCGAATAGTATTTCAATCACACTTTTGAAACTTGGAGATGAAGTGCCTTTGCAAGATCAGGAGGTAAGCCACAAATTGCAGGCCGCTGCTGTATTCTTGGAGTCAAAGTTTTAATATGATTGATCCAGTGATGCTTCTTATCAGCAGTGACCTCCAGGCTGTTCAGAGCCGAGACACAGCAGTGCTGGTGTCACTGAAGGTCGGAGGAATTGTTTAAGCTTTTTCTTGTTGGAGATGGTCATTGCCTGAACTGTTTCATTATTGGAAGAATTGAAAGCTGAAAACAATGGATTCATTACATTGTGACAGTGGTACAGCCATTAATGACACAGCTAAAAGTAGTTGGACTCCATGTGGTGAAGGTGCTCCCATATTGCTATTAGTTAGGGAGTTCTACAATTTTGAATGAGCAATGATGAAGGAATGACAATATATGTCCAAGTCTGGACACAATTTTGTTATGGCATTAATGATGCCTTGTTCTCAAGCATAGTTACTCTTATCTATTAAGGGGTATGGAGAGAAAGCAGGAATGGGGTACTGAAGATGCATTATCAGCCATGATCATATTGAACGGTGGTGTAGGTTCGAAGGGCCTACTCCTGCAATTATTTTCTCTGTTTCTATGTTTAACATATAGTGGTGATTCAGGTAATATATTACTTACAAAGTCAGTGTAATTTAGCATTTACCATAACCAGTTTCTTTTTAGTTCTAATCACAAAAACATTTTATTCTTCATTTTTGAAACCTACAGGCAGAAACATTATATAAGATAGAACAGTAAGGGGGTAATTTTATCTTTTGATTTAAATGGAAACGAAAATTGGGAGGTGTTTTACATGTGGCTAATCCGATAACCCCCATTTTACACTAGTCAAAAGTTAAAATTACTCCCTATAGCTTTGAAGTCACTGTGAACACCACCTTGAAGATAGCACAGTATTTCTGATTAAGGATCATCAACCCAAAACGTTAACTCTGCTTCTTCTCCACAAATGCTGCTTGACCTGCGTTACTTCCTGCAATGTCATTAGTCATTGTTGATTGGTTTAAATACATCAGAACTGAAAATTTTGGGAACATACCAAATGAAAAGAAAGTGACAAGGACTCATTCGTAGTTGTCTAATGAGGACTTATGGAAATAACAATCTTAAATGACCAGCCAGGAGAACTTATAACAAAACAGAAAACAAACTAATCTCATTGCCAAAAAAAAAACAAGTATTTCTCTATTTTTTCCATAGCAATTGAAATTTCCAAAATTGAAGGTAATGCTTCCTGCAAAAAAATACATATTTAATATGATCATCAATATAATTCTTGTGTCTCTTTTAATAGCTTTTACTTGAAGTTCCCGGCTGTCTGAAAAGCCAAGCTTCAACTTGCGATTTTTCAGACAGAATAGTTGGAAAGTTATCACCTGCACCTCTGCATTCTGATTAGTTTTCAGAATTTTCCAACATTGATCATGTTTCTCTGAAGTAAAAGCATGTTTCCCATCATCCTCTGAATATTTCACTTTATTTTTCCAAGTGATTTAAATTTAAATATTGGGTTCCTTTTGTTAGGCTGCTTTCACATCAAACTCTTCCCCACCGCCCCCCCCCCAAACCCTTCATTTCAGAAATTTACCTTTTAAACACAAAAAAAGTTTTGTCTTTTTCTTAACAGTTTAAAAGATGAGTCCATATAAAAACCTAGAACCTATGTGAACAATTAACTTAAGCATTTATTAATTTTTTTTAATTGTTTATAGAGATTTATGTTTCTTAAAAACAGCACAAGACCAATTTTCTTCTGTTGCTGGACACAAAGCAGACGAAAAAGGGGCAGAAATGTGTTGTGCTGGGTCCCTGGCCCCTTCACAATACTCCTGGATTTTCTGGGATCGTTGGGCGTGCTGGAGCAGTTATTTTCAAAGCAGGTGCCGCCCTGGAAATGAGGTGAAGAGGCAAGTCCTCCCACCTTATTGTCTTGTTGGAGCATTAGACAGGCATCTTTTTGGAAGAGCACCCAGAGGAAGAGGTCGACTGGTCTTGTCGCTAGCTCTGTTCAGATTGGAAGTTCTGAGAGAGGTCGGCAGCAATGACAAGAAGCTTGAAAAAGATAGGTGCAGCCATTTTTTTCACCATTAGTGCCACATGCTGAATTCCAACATAACAGTAATTACACTTCAAAAGTATTTCATTATCTGTGAGCACTTTGACAGGAGGTGTGCTAAATAAATACGTCTTTCTTCCATTCTAAATACATTTAATTGCTGGATTGTGCAGATTAAAAAATAAATTATTTCTTGTATTGCATCAAAATGAATGGTGGCAGATTGTATCATGTGATTTTTTTTGTCTATGCATATTAAATTTCCACAAAGCTCCTCGTCCCATCTGTTGTCATTGCTTGGTTATGCTTTAGTTTCACTGTCTTTTTTCTCTGATCCATCCTAACTTGGTTTTACTCTCACCTGCACCACTATTGTCAGCACATCTCCAACAAAGGTTTCTCCTCCTGCGCTACATGATTATCCAAATGTTCTATTTTTGATGCCTCTTCTGATAATTTATGTCGCCCCTCAGTGACATTCACTGTATGCAATGGGCCAGCTTTCCAGTGTATGATGACACACAACTTTAGCTCTCAGCAACAACCTTCAACTCCACGAGTTCCACAGTGGTGCCCGAGTGTTTGTCTAACCTCTGAATGTACGAGCCAGAAATATCTTCATATTAATAGTGATAGTCTAAAGCCATCTTGTTCAGCTACTACAAAAGCTCTGTATCCTCACCCAACTTAATCCCCTTCATCAGCTACTCGCTCAGACTGAAACAACCTTGGAACCCTGTTCAACACTTGCCAAACTTCCATTCCAGCTGGTTAGTTAGTTTGTTTGTATATTTAGAGATCATTTTACTTACACCTCTTGAATATCACTGGCCTTTGTGCATACGTGTTTCTATGAGCACTAAAACACATCTATAATTTTATTACATCCAGCTTCGACTTCTTCAGAGCCCTCGTCAACATCATCCTGAACTTCACCTAAACTCCAACTCACAGTTGTGGCCCCTCCTCCTGCCCTAAACTAAGACTTGCTCACCTAATACCCATCTTGCTCATTATAGTGAATTTAAAATACTCATTTAGAAATCCTACCACGGCCTTACCCTATCCTAACTCTGCTTTTCAGTCATCTGACTGTGCATCCCGGTTTCCTCAACTCCATCAGTGGCACAGCTTTCATAAAACTCAGTCCTATTTTTTCAAACTTCCTCTTAAAACCTTCGCATCTACTCTCTCCATCTTTAAAATCCTCCTCAGAATCTATCTCCTCCACAATGCGTTTGCTCATTTCAACTCTTTATCCATTTTCTCTGTCAGTATGTAAATACAAGCTTTTGTTGTAGAATATTGCTCATCACAGCAGAGATCTTAATATTGGAATCAATTGAGGTGCCAAACTGTAATGCAAGCTCACTTCAACAGCATAATATTCCCAGTGTCCAAATGTGCTGGGAAGACAATGTAATCAGAGGGTGGGTTACGTTGGCACTCCAAGCAGCTCCCAAAGTATTCTCCATGTAATGTTTGTTAAAGATGTGGGCAGATAATCAAATCACTACTCTACAATTCAAGAAGCTACAGTGAATTCGCCCATTTAAATCTATTATCTACATCAAATCGTCTTTAAGATGAAACTGAAAGGTTTTGAAGTCTTCTTAGGCAGTCCCCCGGAGTCGATGATGACTTGCTTCCACACTAATGAGTTCTAAGGTGACTAATGGGTTCAATGCGGGATCTACAGACTCTGTCACAGGTGGGGCAGGTGGAGGTTGAAGAGACGAGTGGGTGGGGTGCTTGGTTTGTCGTACACTCCTTCCGCTGTTAGTACCGTTTCCGCTTGCTCCCGACGAAGAGACTCAAAGTGTTCGGTGCCTTCTCGGATGCTTCTCCTCCACTTTGAGCGGTCTTGGGCCAGGGATTCCCAAGAATCGGTGGAGATGTTACATGTTTTCAAGGAAGCTTTGAAGGTGGCGTTGAAGCATTTTCTCTGCCCTCCTGGGACTCGCTTGCCATTAAAGAGTTCGGAGTAGAGTGCTTGCTTCGGGAGTCTTGTATCAGGCATGCGGACAATGTGGCCCGTCCATCGGAGCTGATTGAACGTGATCAATGCCTCAATGCTGGAGATTTTGGCCCGAGAGAGAACACTGATGTTGGTGCGCCTATCCTGCCAATGGATTTACAGGATTTTGCAGAGGCAGCATTGGTGGTACTTTGCCAGTACTGGTCTGCCAATGATAGCTCCCAAAAGGGCTGCGCTGTGTCTACCCCCTGCCCCCTCCCTCTCTCAGAGTTGGCAATCAGTGACATCTCATAAATCATTGTACTACTTAGAATTTTAAAGGTTTCTCACTTCCTTCTTCACTGTCTGAGAATTTTGCCTTTTGATTGGCTGCTTAGACAGCCAGTTGACGTCATAGCAATTTGAACAAGGGAATTTCACTACAGTCTGTTGAATTGAAGGTCGGAAAACCTGAACTTCAACACAGGGATAGTGAAATCCTTGCACAAAGTGTACTTGTGGGGAGACATGGCACTTTTTGTTGTTGGTAAGATTATCTTGCACTTCGTAACTATCAGTACAACTCCATTACTAACAAAATCTATTTAAACTTTCAAGTGTGGACTTGAACTTCTTCAAAAGTATCGCCAGTCTTAAATCTCCATCGTAGAATTACTGGAGATAACACATACAGTTAAGTAGGAAAGTAAAAGTCTCAAAATTAGTACATTACTTCTTACCCAAGAAATTGCATCAGCTTCCATTTATTTATAATCTTTCAGATCTCTATTATTTACTGCTTAAAGATTAATTCACTGACAAACTAGATAGAAACAGATCCCTCGAGTTTAACTTTGAGAATGTAAAGTTGATTCAAAGAAAATTTGGAAGGAAAGGATTTAAAGTTTCAAATATGTATTATATATGCTGTTGGTGTACAGAAATAGAAACATTGCATATCGCAGGACTTATGAAGTTGTTAATTCTTAAATACAGTGCTAAATCAGAATATATTTTGCAAATCTGAAAATGGACATATCCAACTATAATAAGTGATAGTGACAGTGTTTTTACTTCAACATAAATATTACACAAATTTTGCAAAGACAAGCATTACTTATAAATCAGCTAACTTAAGCCATTTTATACATTAGATTTCCCTTCCCCCCCCCCCAAAAAAGATAGCTTTCCAAAGATTGAGTAAAACATTGAATACATACACATTGAAGGATTGCTTCAAACATTGATTAAATACATGGTTTTCAATTAGTTAATTTTACTTTCACATTAAAGCATTTATCCAAACTACAAATTTCTTCACAAATAATTCATCAACTGATATTTTTGGATCAAAATTATCTTTTAAACATTAAAGGTGGAAAATATATATATCAATTTTAATCCATTGCATATATTCCTTAATATAACATTTTATATGACAGGTATCTTTGTAACAGAACAAGCTAGTTTCTATCTACAAAAAGCTTCCACCAAATATTTGATATGTTTTCTATGTTTATCACACAATCAAGTACCTATTGATTTGGCTTTGAGTTTGCAGTAAAGTGCAAGCCAAGTGGTCCCATAGATGCTTCTACCTGGTGAAGAAAGGATTCATTGCAGAGCTTCCATTTTGACACATAGTTTTGGGAACAACAGAGACCTGAAATTACAACATGGACGTACAACACTGCTGCATGTTCACCAGGGAAATCAAAAATATTGGTTGGTTTGTTTGTGGTACATGTTTGAACAACAATTGGAGGTCATATCACTAAAGTATACAAGCCTGAATGTTTGAAGACAAAATTTGGATTTAAAAAAATATGGCAAAATAGATATATTTTTCAATTGCATTTAAAATATTTTTAGTCCTTGTTACAATCATGTTTTCATAATTGCATCTTTATGTACAGCATAAAATTTGTATGCAAAAATTAGATTTTGTACTGAAATTATAATAAAGGTGTGAACTGGAGATTGGTTTGATTATAAGTGCACATAATTTTTACATAAAATGTATAATATTTGCATCTTCAGGTTCACAATTACAGTTGAGTTATCACATCGTCAATTTTGAGACAGAACCCCTCATATTCCAGTGAAACACAATATGTAGTGCAAGAAAAAGATAATGACTGTGTACTGTAATCATTTAATAATTGTTGGTCAATTTCTCAGTTGTAATTGGATAAATTTCAATATAGTTGATCAACTTCGTTTTAGTAAATTATTAGTGCATGTAATTACATTGTGGTAAATGTGTCCACCTTTTTAAGTTTGGCAGCTCCTTCTCCTGAGCGAATAGCATCCAGAACAGCTTGATGAATTTCCCCTGGGTCACTGATTTGGGAAATTAAAGTAGGCTTTGACTTTCTTAAAGGAGATGGCAACGGTGGTGGAATGTTCTGTGTCTGGATTTCTGCTGCTTTATTGAAACAATCTGTTTTTGTTTCTCTTTCAAGAGACCTAGTCTGTAAAAGATTACAAGACAACTGCAATTCAGAATGCATCAACTTACAACATTTTTCATATTTTGCAGTAAGTGTAGAGACTAAGATCAGATTTTAATCTATTTATCCCCCCCCACATCTTCTGCATCGTTTCCTAAGTGAAAGATAAGCAGCCAACCTGCATGCCAGTGAGATGCACCCTTTATTTTTATTTCAACTTTATAAGAAAATGCCTGCCTCTTCTTCCTTATGAACCTACGTCCTAACCACGACAACACAGTGAATTACTGCACTGAAATGCTGCACAAATTAAATGTTATAATGAAGCAGCCCATGAGTTGGGGAGTATAGCTTATTCTTAGATTCTAAGATAAATGCAGCATATGGTAGATAATAATCTTTAAATAGCCAGGATCATTTGTAATTTACTTTGAAGCACCAAAGCCACGATTAAGCATACAGTGTTGTCCTATGCAAACAAAAAAGTACCTATTAAAATAATACATATAAATGCAACAAGCATGGCCCTTTCTTGAAATTTTCATCTTTTAAATTCATAACTAATGAGAAAAAAACACATTGAATAACTTGATATATATAAGGAAATTTACTTGTGGGCGATTGACCTTCCAGCCCAAAAAGCTGACATTTTTTGTATCATCGCAGAAAAAGCATGGTTGATACAAGCTGATTTTGCAACACATTCCTAATATCCAGTCACACTCCCAATTCTCTTGGAGTCTCCGAAATCATATTAATGCTATCTTTTAGATTATTACAAATTATGGCTGCTAAGTCATTTGGCTATTTCCTCCTTTTTGTAAACAAATCTGTGTCTTTTTTTTTAAGTAGCAGCAGCATAAATTCAGACTTAATAAGACAAAATGTAATATTTTTCCTAAAATTATTGCTTTCTTCTTTTGTTGGGTTTTTGAGTGCAGCTGTTGGCAACCGGTGAACTGATGTCAGGACTAAGTGCCCACCTGCCTAGCAAAGGAACTCTCTAGCCTATAGAACCAGCTGTTAAGATGAAAGATGGAGACAACGGTAAGCACAGTCTCTCGACCATTCCTTCTGATTAGCCACCATTGGGAAAATTCCACTTAAGCAGGTGGAGTCTTACTGGTTAATGCAAAAAAAAATTTCTTGTGAAATTATGCAAATATCTCCAGGTGCCTTCACTCTAGATCTGGAGATGGCCACCAATTGCAATCCTTACAAGCAAGTCCTTGCGTGCAGTTCTGGTCGGCGTATTATAGGAAGGACGTGATTGCACTAGAGGGTGCAGAGATTTACTCGGATGCTGCCTGGAATGGAGAATTTTAGTTATGAGGACAGATTGGATAGGCTGGGTTTGTTCTCATTGGAACAGAGGAGGCTGAGAGGAGACCTCATTGAGGTGTACAAAATATTGAGGGGCCTGGACATAGTGGATAATAAGGGCCTATTTCCATTGGTGGAGGGGTCTACTACGAGGGGGCATAGTTTTAAGGTGGTTGGTGGAAGGTTTAGAGGAGATTGAGGGGGGGCTTCTTTAAGCAGAGGGTTGTGGGGATCTGGAACTCGCTGCCTGGAAGAGTGGTGGATGCAGAAACCCTCACCACTTTTAAGAGATGGTTGGATTGGCACTTGAAGTGCAGTAACCTGCAGGACCGAGAGCTGGTAATTGGGATTGGACTGGATGACCTTGTGTTGGCTGACGCAGTATTAATGGTAAGTACTGCAGAGAATCGAATACGGTCAGGATGATCTCCTGGACTAGTTTCGATTGCCTGGATGGGTCGGAGAGGAATTTTCCCAGATTTTTTACTCCCTAAATTGGCCTGGGTTTTTAATCTGGTTTTTGCCTCTCCCAGGCGATCATATGGTTCCAGTTGGGGTGGAGTGTAGAATGTTTCAGTATAAGGGTTGTCGCAGTTGTGTGAGGCAGACTGGTTGGACTGGGTACTCTTTGATTTTCCGTCATTGTTCATAGGTTTATATGCAAGCGGCTCTTTGGCGGCCGGCATGGACACGATGGGCTGAAATGGCCTCCTTCAATGCTGTAAATTTCTATGTTTTATGTTTGTAAGTCCAGTTGTACATCTGTCTCCTTTAGTACAACTGATCATGCAGGTCTAGACGTTTGTATTAGTCCTCTGCACTGCATTATATAAAATCTTGACTGAGATGAATGTTCTTAAGTTGTGAACTTAAAACTTCCTGACATTTAGTTGGAATTTCATTACATTCAGTAAGAGTTCTGGGGGCCAAAATTGCCCACAGCCCGAAACAGGGTGCACCCTCCGTTTTTTTAAAAAAGTTTTTGCGGTGGAGATTCTGTTGGTATTTGGCACTTGGAAGTTTTTTTTTTGGTCGGGGCAGATGTCATGGCAGCTGAGGAACAGAAGTGCCCTTGAAGCAGGTCAGCCTCCCGGACCAGTCATCAGTGCCGTGAACGTGCCACGTCGGGCTGACACGTCACAACATCTCTCCCCTTCAGTTAAAGGGAGGGCCGCTGTGAGTTCTGCATATTTCTTGCACAGGTTCACTGGGCCACCAGGGAGGTATTCGGCCGGGCCAGCGGCCTAGCACCCAAGACGGGGTGCCAGACTGCCTGATGGCGGCCCGGACGAACTCGGGGCATATCTGTCGGGTTGACCTGGCAGTCGGCAGACCAAAAAACCCAATGTTGCGGCTGTAGCAGTGAACCCTCCCATTTAAGGGAGGCCGGGTCGCTATGCCACAGAGAGTACACCGACACACAAAGCTGTTGTGGGCGTCGACCGGCGGCAGGGCCGCTTCCATGGGGCAATACTGGGAAAGGGGTAATTTCCCTAGGGGAAATTTCGTGAGGAGGTCCCCGCCAGTGGGTAAGGGATCAGTGCGTGCATGCCACGGCAGAAAATGTGCAAAGTGGTTCCGGACACCGCTCCAAAACCCAGAAAGGGCAATTTCCAAAATGGCAGCCCCTCCACGGAGAGTCAGCAGCCAATCTGCATCGCTCCTTGGCTGCCATTTTCAAGCGGCCAGAGGCCTTAATGGAAATGGCAATTTCAGCTCCCTGATTTTTTAAAAAAGATTTATAACATCTTTGCAGTGGTATCTTTGCTCCTTTTATGAAGGATATTGACAGTTAAGAACATAAGAAATAGGAGCAGGAGTAGGCTATACGGCCCCTCGAGCCTGCTCCACCATTTAATACGAGCATGGCTGATCCGATCATGGACTCAACTCCACTTCCCTGCCCACTCCCCATCACCCCTTATTCCCTTATCAGTTAAGAAACTGTCTTAAATCCATTCAATTTCCCAGCTTCTACAGCACTCTAAGGCCACAAACTCCACAGATTTACAACCCTCAGAAGAAATTTCTCCTCATTTCAGTTTTAAATGGATGGCCCCTTATTCTAAGATTATGCCCTCTAGTTCTAGTCTCCCCTATCAGTGGAAACATACACTCTGCATCTACCTTGTCTAGCCCCCTCATAATCTTATACGTTCCCAATCGACTCAACCTTTCCTCCTAAGTCAACCCCGTCATTTCCGGAATCAACCTAGTGAACCTTCTCTGAACTGCCTCCAAAGCAGTATACCCTGTATAACTGTAGCAAGACTTCCCTGCTTTTATACTCCATCCCCTTTGCAATAAAGGCCAAGATTCCATTGGCCTTCCTGATCACTTGCTGTACCTGCATACTAACCTTTTGTGTTTCACGTACAATTACTCCCAGGTCTCGCTGTACTGCAGCACTTTGCAATCTTTCTCCATTTAAATAATAACTTGCTCTTTGATTTTTTCTGCCAAACTTTCCAACATTATACTCCATCTGCCAAATTTTTGCCCCTCACTTAGCTTGTCTATGTTCTTTTGCAAATTTTGTGTCTCCTCCTCACACATTACTTTTCCTCCCATCTTTGTATCGTCAGCAAACTTGGCTATGTTACACTCAGTTCCTTCTTCCAAGTCGTTAATATAGATTGTAAATAGTTGGGGTCCCAGCACTGATCCCTGCAGCACCCCACTAGTTATTGATTACCAACCAGAGAATGAACCATTTATCCCAACTCTTTGTTCTCTGTTAGTTAGCCAATCCTCTATCCATGCTAATATATTACCCCAACCCCATGAACTTTTATCTTGTGCAGTAACCTTTTATGTGGCATCTTGTCAAATGCCTTCTGGATGTCCAAATACACCACATCCACTAGTTCCCCTTTATCTACCCTGTTTGTTACATCCTCAAGAATTCCAGAAAACATGACTTCCCCTTCATAAATCCATGCTGACTCTGCCTGACTGAATTTTGCTTTTCCAAATGTCCTGCAACTGCTTCTTTAATAATGGACTTCAACATTTTCCCAACCACAGATGTCAGGCTAACTGGTCTATGGTTTCCTGCTTTTTGTCTGCCTCCAGTTAATTGTCAAGGTACAATTATATGTCCTGGCGGTTCACAAGGCAAATGTGAAGATTCTGAGTGGAATTAAGCCAGAATTATTTGTCTGCTACCGTGACTGCTACTTGGAAATATCCAGTCTTTGTGGTATTTGCGTCAAGGTATAATTTGCTCCATTTGGGACCTGAAACATGGCCGCTTCTTGCAGCAGGATTATATACCATGTCTCAATTGTGATCATTGAAACTCTGCTGTGGACTGCAGTTTTCTACTATAAAATGGTTGTTGCCTTGGGTATAGGATCGATATGACTGTCGCGGCTGTGTCTTTCTATAAGGGAAATAGGCAACTAAAGAATTACTTCATTTGCTTTTTAATATTGTTGATTTGTATTTTTAAAGCCATGGATGTCATCAGAGCGAAAGATCATTATCATACTAAACCTATAGCAGTAGAAGCATCTAAAATGACATGTAAATCTCATTCAGGCTCCAGGACTGGAGTTTCACAGTATCCTATTTTGATACCATTTTCACAGGAAAAAGTCGAGACTTTGGAGGGGAGGAAATAGGAATTTATTCATGAAAGACAGCCCATCTAATGGTTCTCCCAACACCATCCCCAGATTATGCACATGTGGCAATAGGTTTTGAAAGGTTACCATCCTTTCAAGAGTTGAGTAAACATCATGCCATCTCTTACTCCTATGCAACAACATCATAGCTCCCTATCTTGAGCATAGCCACTTTGACATAGATAATATGGCCAATTATGGCAAGTGTTTGGAACAGAGTTTTACTTTGTGTTTTCCCACTATTGCCTCAATTCCAGGACTTCATTCTGTTATGTTTGAACTGACATTACAGAAAATTAATTTGTGTCACCACAAACAGTGACTCAATTTGAGGAGCAATGATTAAAAATCACTCAAAACACGAACCAGCAAAAAAATCAGACATGTCAATGGCAACTGAAAGACAAATGAATAAAGGGTAGTTTTATAACCACTTACACAAACAGCTATTCTTTAAAATGAATTGCCTTATATTTTATTTCAGTTCATTGACCAGGGAGAGCTTATTTAGCGCTCTGGCATATTTAGGTCCCTTTCCAAAATTAATTTGCGTCTGACCGCAATATGCTGGAGTCAGTTTTCTCAGGCACACAGCAGCCAAACCAATGGACATTAGAAACATAAAAAAATAGGTGCAGGAGTAGGCCATTCAGTCTTTCAAGCCTGCAACACCATTCAATATGATCATGGCTGATCATGCAACTTCAGTACCCCATTCCTGCTTTCCTTACATACCCCGTAAGGGCCACATCTAACTCCCTTTTGAATATATCTAATGAACTGGCATCAACAACTCTCTGCGGTAGAGAATTCTACAGGTTCACAACTCTTGAGTGAATAAGTTTCTCCTCATCTCGGTCTTAAATGGCTTACCCATTATCCTTAGACTGTGACCCCTGGTTCTGGACTTCAACATCGGGAACATTCTTCCTGCATCTAACCTGTCCAATCCCATCAGAATTTTATATATGCTTCTATGAGATCCCCTCTCATTCTTCTAAATTCCAGTGAATATAAGCCTAGTCAATCCAGTCTTTCTTCATATGTCAGTCCTGTCATCCCGGGCATCAGTCTGGTGAACCTTCACTGCACTCCCTCAATAGCAAGAATTTCCTTCCTCAGATTAGGAGACCAAAACTGTATACAATATATTCAAGGTGTGGCCTCACCAAGGCCCTGTACAACTTCAGTAAGACCTCCCTGCTCCTATACTCAAATCCACTCGCTATGAAGGCCAACATGCAATTTGCCGCCTTCACCGCCTGCTGTACCTGCAAGCCAACTTTCAATGACTGATGTACCATGACACCCAGGTCTCGTTGCACCTCCCCTTTTAGAAATATGTCATCATTCAGATAATCTGCCTTCCTGTTTTTAGCACCAAAGTGGATAACCTCACATTTATCTACATTATACTGCATTTGCCATGCATTTGCCCACTCACCTAACCTGTCCAAGTCACTCTGCAGCCTCTTACCATCCTCCTCACAGCTCACACTGCCACCCAGCTTAGTGTCATCTGCAAACTTGGAGATATTACATTCAATTCCTTCGTCCAAATCATGAATGTATATTGTAAATAGCTGAGGTCCCAGCACTGAACCTTGCGGTACCCCACTAGTCACTGCCTGCCAATCTGAAAAGGACCCGTTTATTCCTACTCTTTGCTACCTGTCTGCCAACCAGTTATCTATCCATGTCAATACATTACCCCCAATACCATGTGCTTTAATTTTGCACAGTAATCTCTTGTGTGGGACCTTGTCAAAAGCCTTTTGAAAGTCTAAATACACTACATCCACTGGCTCCCCCTTGTCCACTCTACTAGATACATCCTCAAAAAATTCTAGAAGATTTGTCAAGCATGATGTCCCTTTCATAAATCCATGCTGACTTGGACCGATCCTGTCACTGCTTTCCAAATGCACTGCTATTACATCTTTAATAATTGATTCCAACATTTTCCCCACTACTGATGTCAGGCTGACCGGTCTATAAATCCCTGTTTTCTCTCTCCCTCCTTTTTTAAAAAGTGGAGTTACATTAGCTACCCTCCAGTCCATAGGAACTGATCCAGAGTCTTCTGTAGAATGTTGGAAAATGGCCACCAATGCATCCACTATTTCTAGGGCCACTTCCTCAAGTACTCTGGGATGCAGACTATCAGGCCCTGGGGATTTATCGGCCTTCAATCCCATCAATGTTCCTAACACAATTTGCTGACTAATAAGGATTTCCTTTAGCTCCTCCTTCTCGCGAGACCCTCGCCTCCCGAAGTATTTCCGGAAGGTTACTTGTATCTTCTTTAGTGAAGTATTTGTTCAATTGGTCTGCCATTTCTTTCTTCCCCCTTATAAATTCATCAGATTCTGACTGTAAGGGACCTACATTGGTCTTCACTAATCTTCTTCTCTTCACATATCTGTAGAAGCTTTTGCAGTCAGTTTTTATGTTCCCTGCAAGCTTACTCTCATATTCTATTTTCCCCCTCCTAATTAAACTCTTTGTCCTCTTCTGCTGAATTCTAAATATCTCCCAGTCCTCAGGTTTGCTGCTTACCTGAATGTGGAAGCAAGAAAAGCCCTCACTCACCCCACCGTCCGCTTGCCTCACCTCCCAAGCTTAACTGCTCCGCCCCACGACTGGGAGCTGCCTCCAGGGCTGCGGCGGATGCTTCAGCTCGCTGGTATTATTCAAATGAGGCTAGCCGATCAATTTCCTGTGGCTCTGCCATCAACCTCTGTCGGCATGTGCAGCAGGCATTGCACCTGGATCATACTCAGATTCAGGTGCGATCCAGTTTCTAAGACAGAGTGCTTTGACGCAGTTATGTGTCAAAATATAAGTATTCTTCTGATCTGGACCAAGGAATTTACTTGCATCTGCCAATCTGTAAACTTCTCTCAGCAGGAGCAGTCAATGCATAAATTTTCCTCAGGTTGCTGGTATTTACCATCAATTAGGTCCCAAGGCCTTAAAAGAACAGGCTAAATTAAACACAGATGACTTTAGCTGTTGAATAATAGATTGTGCATTACATGTTTTAATATTTCTATTATGTGACTCAGTGGGTTGCCTTGGAGACTGAAGGTTGTGGGTTCAAGTCCCACTCGAGAGACTTGAACACATCAATCTAGGCTGACGCTCCAGTGCAGTGCTGAGGGAGTGTTGCACTGTCAGAGGTGCCATTTCCCACATTACAACAGGGACTACACTCTAAAAGTACTTCATTGGCTATAAAGCGCTTTGAGACGCCCTGTGGTCGTGAAAGGCGCAATATAAATGCAAGTCTTTTATTATTATACAACAATGCTCATGTTAAATCACTTGATGCACTGTCATGAGAGATCTTCTGATCAAAATCACAGTACACATATTTACACAAATTTCTAAAAAGATCTTAATATTTGATTCAAATTGAAATTCTCCAAATCATCTGGCCGTAATCATTTTGATTGCAATACTGAAAAGAAACCCTTGGATTACTATGATCATGCACTTATTGGAATTTAAGCTGCATGTGTCAATTTAGAAGAATAAAAGGAACACAAAACTACATGTAGATCTAGTTATCTGTTGCAAGTCAAACAAACAACCATTGTTGTAATATTGTTACCTGTTTTAATATGTTGCTATAATTAGACTCTTTAGGAAATGATGAATGTTGATGCAATTCTCTGTCTGCATAGTTAATGGGAGAAGACAGGGTTGATGAATCTGTTTCAGCAGGCTTGGGTTTAAAGGAACATGTTGTATTTGTTTGAGTTTTCCTGACTGCTGAGGACACCGCAAGAGCAAAGGGTGATGGCGAGGTAGGGGTGTATGCTTTTGTAGCAACAGTAGTTCTAAGAGCTTTTGTGTCACTTAATTTTACACGTATGGATGGCTTGCTTGGTACTTTTGGAGGTCTTGAAGATCGAGATGCAGATGTCTCACCAGATTTGGACAATTCTTTCTGGGCATTCTCTTCAGAAATACTAGCAAATTCTGGTGGTGGAGGAATTATGACATCTACAATATCTGCATTTGTAGGAGTAACTTCCTGAAATGGCACTCCATTTTCTTCCTTTGTTGAAAATGTTTTCTCCTCATCCAAGCTAGATTGGGAAGGTAAACTCGAACTTCTAGCAAGTGCAGAGGTAACATATTGTCCCAAGCTCCTTTTATGTAGCTGGAGGAAGACGGATCCAGGCTTCATTTTTCTATCTGAAGTACTCTGGGCTCTTCTATTAAATATTCCCTTGGGTTGTGCAGATTCACTGTCAGCAAACAATTTGGGAACTGTTGCTTCTGGGTGATGGGATTGGGTTGTAGAATTAATGGACACCCATTTTACAGTTTTATCAAAGTGAGCCTCTTGGTGAAAAGCAGCCGGCTCTCCTGTAATGCTTGATAGAGGTTCTTCTGTTGTATTAGACGGCTTTGTTGACTTTTTTGAAGTGTCAGACTCTGGGGCAAAATCATAAATGGGAGTTTGTTCCACTGTTTCAGCTTCCGGCATGATTCCTGATGCAACAAATGCTCCCTTTTCTAATGACTTTGAAGGCACAATTTTATAGGTAGTCATTCCAATCTTTGGTATATACTCTCTTGTGATTTCATTCGAAGGCTTAGGCTTAGGCTCAGATTCACACTTATATATTATTGGAATCTTTGTTGGGCTTTCTGGATTTCTAATTGTATCTTTGGTTGACGATGGTTCATGAGAGTCAGTGATTGTTAAAGATTCTGTAGCTGGTTGGTTAACGACAGACAGTATACCTTGCTTACCAGTGAGTCCCTGTCCGGTTGGGTCAGTAGACTTAGTTGCAGCAGACACATAATGTTGTTGCTCAGAATACATTGGCAGAGTGAAATTATTGGCTTGTGGGTGTTGTACAGTTTCAGAAGTATTTTTCAAAGTCGTATCATGTGATGGGATAATGGTACCTTTCACTGTCTTACTACATGGAGCATTCTGGAAATCCAGTGTTTTAACAACTTCTTCAACTTTCATCTCATTGACCTCCATCTTGTCAGAATGTTTTTGTTGGTCTTTAACAGTTACATTAGATGACTGAAAACTGGCAGAATCTTTTGGCACAAGACTTGTTCTTGTATCTCTAGAAATGTTTGCCACTTCTGAAGCCTGGGTCAACTTTTCTGCTATTCCTTTATCTGGTGGAATCATGGAGCTTGACATTTCATCAGAATCTTTCTGATGCATCTCACTGTTTGTATCTTCTGCAATTGCTCGTTCTTCAACTAAAATGTAAGCAAAGAATCTGATCAGTTTACTTGCAAGAGAAAAATTAGCAGCAATAATATATGGCAAGTTCCACAGCATTTTCCATCTGTAACAGACATATAATAGGGACTGTTCAGCAAAATATCTATTGGGTATATACTGCATTTGATCATTCACAAAATTAGCAAATCTTCCATGACATTCCTTATGGTGAGTGTCACATTTCAGGATTCCATGGCCATTTTTCCATACAAGGGCCCTTGTTACATTAAAAAGGTGTTTTAAGTTGCTTTAAAGGGATTAAAATCACAGGACAGCAGAGCTCCCAGGTGTGTACTTAACATCGTGGAGGTAATGGAGGCTAGTTTGCAATTCAAGTGACCAGTCACACTCAATAATGCTGAGACAATCCTATTCACTTGAACTCAGCAGGGGCCACTGACCAGTTAAGTTGGGGAGGAGGGAGTAGTCATTTTTGACCAAAAGCTGACACTTGAGTCAGGCTTTTAAAAGAGACACAGACATCAAATAGCAGTCAAGCAGAAAGGTACCACATGAAGTTTGAAGAGACAGGAGATTGTAGGGTGGTAGATTCTGCTCTGGGCTATAAATCAGGGATCAGAGATATTATTCTGTTTCGATTAAGTAAGATGATCTGCCAGAGTGAGAATAGCATCATGTGTTCTTTATTATGCAAATGCTTAGTTGTACCCAATGAACTATACGATTCTGATGATACCCAGCACTTCTGGACATTTCACTTTATTGTGTAAATTGAAGATATACATGTACGTAAGACACAGAGATCCAGTCCAGATTGCAGGACAGTTTCACTGTTACATTCCTGGGTCCTGCTGCTTTACAAATAGATATTGGGCAGTATGATTCAACTCCCATAAAAGTAAGCGGGATGAGGCTCGCGTGGAGAATAAACACCAGCATAGACCTGTTGGGCTGAATGGCCTGTTTCTGTGCTGTAATTCTCTGTAAAAGATGCTCAGACTGTTTATAGGAGCAACTGATGTCATTGGACCATAAACAGTAACAGATTCTTATTCGTCACAGGTTTAAAAAGAGGCGTTCTTACCAGGAACACTGACTTATCAACATTGGGCACAGCTCTGAAAGGAGGTCCTCACTCTGGTAGTACATAGATAGGGTCTCAGGGACTATCAGTATTTGAGCAGGATGGCAAGGACTAGGAGATGGATTTGAGGGTTCCAGGAAAACTAGAGAGGGAAGTTCCAGGAACACTGGGACAGGTCCTGGGATCTGGTGAGCTAGGCACATTGGAGAGGGAGTACTTGAGACAAGTAGCATTGGTTCAATTCTGTTTTCAGGGTGGACTGGGTATACAGTTTATCTTGCTGTACAAATCTACTATCCCTCAGTATAGCATCTGCCTGCTTCTTGAATGACTTGAGATTTTGCTTCACACTTTGCATGGAGATACATCAGCACTGAACTTCCTTTTAACAGTTTGTACCTATGACCCTTTGTCCTGCAGTCATAGTTTAACATGAAATAGTTATTAAACTAATTTTTCAAATGTTATTATTTTCTCTACACAACTGCAATATGCCTTTACAATTGTATCAGTCAAGTTATCTCAAGGCATGTTGGTTACTTTCTATTGTATTTTAAAAGAGTTTGAATTGAAGACTTGCATCTGAAAATCCCCAACTGTTCTGAATTTAAGCACTTAAATGGGACAAAATGTGAATAATGCTCAAATACATTTTAAATAACTAGTAACATACTAGTTATTTTCATAGAATCATAGAATGGTTACAGCACAGAAGGCGGCCATTCAGCCTGTCAAGCCCGTGCTGGAATTTATTTTAAAAAGTTGAAACAAAAATGGCACTATTATTCTCAAATAATTATTTAATCAAATCTAAGCATTTAATGCTGATCCCCAATTGGCCCGAGGTGGGACACCTTCTTCAAATGAGCAGCTTGCTCGGCTACTTCAGAGGGCATCACGTTGCTGTGGGTCTGGAGTTACAATACAGTCATTTCCTAAAGAACATAAGTGAATTGAACTGACAATCCAACATCTTCATTGTCATTTTTACTGATACTAATTTTTTTATTTCCAGATAATTAATAGTTTTAAAAAAAAACTGAATTCGATTTGAACTCGTGTTCTCTGGATTATTAGTCCCAGCCTCTGGATTACTAGTTTGGTAACATAACCATTACACTACTATATCCATGGAAATGCAATGCAGTACATTCTCAGGAAAGAGACACTATCATGCAATGAAAAGTTTAATATTTAAGGTAATCTATAAACTTTCCCATTTCACTGTCAACATCGAGCACTTCCAGGTCATCTTTAACATAGCAGAGTTAATCATCTACTTTATCATAATGATGTGCTTAACTTCAAACTACAAGAATGTTCCCTACGGCACCAATGTATTTTCTTACCCCATTTCTACATTAGTAATTTTCATAGCTTCTCCAAGAAAGATTTACACTAAAAAGCACTAAATTAATGAATCTCATCAGTTTAGGCTAAATTCAAATTACAACTGATTAACATATGTCCTCCAGACCAGGTCCAATCTACATTGTGACTCTAATTCAGACCACGTGGTTGACTCTTAATCCCCTCGGAAGTGGCCCAGCAAGTGACTCACATAAATAATTAGGGTGGGGCAATAAATGCAACATGCCAGTGTCACCTACATCCTGAGATAAATGCAAACAAATCGCAATAATGCCCATGCCACGTATTTAAACAAGAACATTAATAATCCAGTTTATAGATGACCTTAAATATTAATCTCATTTTTGAAGGCCTAGAATACCAGACAGATTTATTTCTTTGTTGTTTACATATGGCACTTACCATATATGTTTACCACCGACAAATCCTTATCCATATTTGCCATCACCAAATTTTCATCCTTTTCCGTCGCAATTTGATTAGAAACATCTTCAGGTGCACTTACTCTGTTGAAACACAGGTAAAAAAGGACACTAAAATGGAGGCACAAGTATTATAGTGGGCTTGTATTTGTTTATGCACTGAGTTTTTAAGCTGTTTAACTTGTTTTAAAAATGTTTTTTTTGGGGGGGGGGGGGGGGGCGTGGGGGGGGGGGGAGGGTGTTGTAAAGAGAACACTTATAATGCTGACCAATATTTAAAATTAAACATATGCCTTGTCTTACACTGAGCAAGTGTAATCTAAAACCATTTTTCAGTTTTAATATCATTTTTGAAAGCATCACTATTGGACCTGTTCAAAATGATAAAATGTATAGACAAGGTAAATAGATTTCCATTGGTTAGTAAATTGAAGCCATAATGTTAAGGTTTCACACAAAAACAGAATGTGGTATATTTTGCCCGAGGTGAAGATTGGTAATAAATTATTCAATAAAGGTACTGGATAATTACTTAAAATATATAGTACAGTATGTGTTGGATGACCAGATTAGTTTGGAGAGAAAGCAAAAAAGTGTAAAATCAAACCAAAATAGGCAAGAAAGAGCTCCTGTGTTAAAATTTTAATGTTTCTATTTATCCAACAATATTTTGCTTAAAAGATAAAATTATCCAGTATTACAATCAAAAGAAAGTTTTGAAATAATCTAATTGGGATATTTATTTCCAGCCGCCCATACGATGCCAAGTCATGAGAATGTTGATGTTGACATTGGATTTCCAAAATGGAACACGTTTTCAAGCGTGGACATCTCCCACTTGGATGAGCAAAAAACCCCAGCGAAATAACAAAAAAGCTTTATAAGTGAAGGGGGCATCATGATCCAAAAATTGTGCAGAGCATGCCCTGAAAGACGTCGGTGAATGGGTGTTATTTGGTAACTAATCTTGTACATGTCCCAACTACCAAAATGACAATTGCAGGAAAGATCCAGCAAAGTTATTAATCAAATTCTTGTAGTGAGATTGCTTCAATCCAATTGTTTCTTTTGTTGTATTTTTTAAAATCCTACCTCAGAGGATCATGCATCAGCTGACAGCCCTCTGACCACAGTGCCAACATTAAAGCTTCCTTGATGTTTGCTGACATTAAAGCACAGCCAGATAAGTTCTGCAAAATGAGTTCAAAGCTTTATCCCTGGTTGTGCAGAACTTGCTTTGCTGGATTTGATCAGTACCAATTTCTTTATTAATTTTGATGCACTCCCATAAGGACCTCTAACCTGGAATGGTTTATTAGTTTTGGACTGCAGGCTCAATTTTAAAGTTCCACTCATTGTTGGAAAAGGTGTATTCAGTAAAATCAAACTTTTCAGTGGTGGAGATATCTAATCAATCCTGCTCAATAAATGGCAACAGGTTTCAACATTTTACATCACTGAAAGACACTTTTGCCTCATAATTGCTATGGATCCTTTACATTCTAGACAAATGGAATGCAATGTCGCAATATACATTATGCCTCATAGCTGTACCATTCTTGCACATCATAAGCGACAGCAGGCAAGCTTGCACTGTATTAAGCGCAAAACTAATTTAATACTTAAAAAGATTAGAGTTAGGTAAATTGAGCAGACAATATTTTAGGAACAGTTTAAATACGATCATGAAACAGTCTTACAAAATACACAAGTTGTCACCAACACTATCCTTAACTAGTACTTACTTGCCCTCGGATTTCGTATCAGTTTGTTGATCTGTTGCAGTAGACAGACTATGCACCTCTGAGTGCTCAGGTACTGAAGCCTGTGCATTTTCAGAATTGGATGGAAAATCTGTGGAAACACGCAGGCACAGTGCCTTTTCTCCTTTCTGAACAATAGTACCTTCTGCATCAATGTCTAGAGCTCTTGTCTCTTCCGTTTCAACAATCTCCTCAAGGTTATATTCAGATCCAATGCCAGCTGCACTCAGGAAAAAAAGTGTCAAGTATCAGCATTAATGAAGCAGCTACAGCACTTCATCAATTTACAAAGCTGTTTATCAAAATAAGAGGTTCAACAACTGAACACACATCTTTCAGATCTGTATTTTGAAAAGAAAAATAACCCCTCAAAACAAACTCATTAAACATGTTGCAACAAGTATATGTTTTTTTTAAATCCTTTATTCATCAGATAATAAACCTGCACAAATTCTGCTAGAATACTGGCAACACACACATCTTTCATGCGGAGTGGGTCACAATATTCAATTTCAAAATCCATTATAAAAATATCAACATTTACCTGCAAATACTGTCACATGTTTCCAATGCTTCTGACCCAACATTAATGCAACCTAACATGTCTCATACGGCGACAGTATATATGGTCTACTGACAAAAAGTCCACTGCTTTACATCTGCCGGACGTTGCAGGCTCTGGCTACTGAGTAGGTTTGTTGCATGAACTGAGATTATTTCCTTTAGTGCTGGTGGATCCTGAAGTTCTCTGCTTTGAGGTATACATAATTATGATAATGAGCCAACATCAAAAATTGGGTGAAAACATGATACCATCCTGACTTTCCCTGCCTGCCAAAACCCACAACAGTGCATAGCTGAACCCACTAGCTCGATTGTACTGCCCTTGTGGCACATTCCTTTCCAAGTTCCTGAATCTATCATGATAGGCCTTCTCCATAGCAGCCATCCAACTCAAAGTGAACACTGATGCTGGCACCTCAACTGACTTCCATCTGAGAATTCTATCTGCCACCAGATTTTGCATCCCACCACGGCAGCTGGGAATTTAAATTCAGTAAATTAATAATTCTGGAATAAAAAAAGCTAATGTCAGTAATGGTCACCATGAAACTACCAGATTGTCATAAAAACCCATCTGGTTCACTAATGTCCTTTAGGGAAGAAAATCTGCTGCCCTTACCTAGTCTGGCCTATATGCGACTCTAGACCCACAGCAATATGGTTGGCTCTTTACTGATAATAATAAGGAAATGGCGGACATGTTGAATAATTACTTTGCGTCAGTATTTACAGTGGAGGAAAAGGATAGCATGCCAGAAATCCCAAGGAAACTAATATTGAATCGGGGAGAAGGACTCAATAAAATTAAAACAAAATAACAGTAATGAAGTATATAATGGCACGAAAGAGTGGCACTCCCCAGGACCAGATGATTTCCATCTCAGGTAAAGGAAACATTGCAGATGCCCGAACTATAATCTTCCCAAGTTCTCTAGATTTAGGAACCGTTCCCTTAGATTAGAACATTCTGCTATTTAAGAATGGTGAGAGGGGGAAAGCAGGGAATTATAGACCAGTTAACCGAACATCTGTTGTGAGGAAATTGCTGGAGTCTATAACGTGACTGAACACCTCAAAAATTTTCAGTTGATCAGAGAGAGCCAGCATGGATTTGTGGAAGGTAGGTCATGCCTGATAAGCCTGATTGAACTTTTTGAAGGGATGACGAGAATAGTGGCAAGGGAATGTCTATGGATGTTATTTTTATGGACTTCCAGAAGACATTTGATAAAGTCCCACCTAAGATGACTAGAGCAGTGGAGAGGGGAATGTCACGAGGACAAACAATAGCAAAACAAATCAAATGCATACATCACGAACATTAAAGAACTTAATGAAATTAATTCAGTGTTACTAGATCTTGTAGTCTGTGATTCTTTCATTGTGCAGAAAATAAACCATCAGTTGTCCAAAAGACAAACAAACAAAAATGGACAACTAATAGTTCCACAACTGTAAATATGTCCAAAAGAAAATAGTGTCAAATTACTCAACACAGGAGAATGGAGACCCTCACGTACTCATCTCTGTGACAAACATTGAAAGTCGTAGTGACCTTTACTGTCATCACAGTGAACTGTGGATGTTTGACTGTCCCTGCAGGTCTGCATAGACCCCGGTGACACAACCTCTCTGGTAAGCATAGCTCTCCTCAAAATATTCCCGCTACCCAGATAACAGAGACTGTTGTGGTGGGCCTGCGACAACTTATGAGCCTTTTATGCCCTCTGTTCTTCTGGACCTCCCTCTGATTGGAAGAATGGGTGCAATTTTCATTGTCACGACATATTGTGGTATAATTGGGAAACCTCAAGACCTCAAGACCTCAAGTCACTGCTTTACTGGTATTTGCAATTCCTTGCATTCATAATCCTCAATAAATCTGTCACGCTTACCTTTCCATGTGTCTCCTATGAATGTGAAATTCAGCAATTGAAGGTTTTAATTAGGGGGTTTATCAAGTTTATTGGACTTTCCCCCAAAATGTTCTAGAAGCTGTTAAACACCTATTTGAGTGTCGGAATGCTCAGAGCAGACATGATTAATCAACTGCCCATCTTCCAACATTGCACCACTCTTCAGGAAAGTCTACTTTTTTTGTACAGCTTGATCAACATAAAGATGTCAACCCCAGATTTGTACACACACACACACAAAGTACTTAGAAAACCTACAGTAAGAGCGCGCTTTAGGACATAGAAAAGATAAATCACAGTAAGATAAATTCAGGAGAGCAAGAATGGTCTTTGGTGCAA
Organism: Pristiophorus japonicus; assembly: GCF_044704955.1. Lineage (NCBI taxonomy): Eukaryota > Metazoa > Chordata > Chondrichthyes > Pristiophoridae > Pristiophorus > Pristiophorus japonicus. The sequence continues at coordinate 87,684,031 of NC_091979.1, read as the reverse complement.
GATAACAGAAGCGATGTTGGAAATAATTGGAAATAGAAATAATGAAGAAAAAGACGTCAACAAAGGAGACGGAAGAGAGTTGATGCATTTCACAGAACAGTTACAGTCCAGCCACTTCATGCTTGCAGTAGAACTGGATTTTTACATCTGTAGACAAGAATAAAAGTCATCAATTACTTGAGATTTTTTTGTAAAGCTAGTATCATTGGAATAGTTGCAGTGAGGGGGAATTTATTTTAATAAATATGGGTATGGGAGTAGCTAGTCATTTGTAAATCTCTATTCCCATAAGAGACTTATTTCAAACTTCAACATACCAGCAGTTGCATGCAATAACTATTTCAAATTTGACTGCAGAAAAGGAACAGTAAGGTCAAAGATGATCAAAATGGTTCCCCTTATTCTTAGAGGTAAGCCTTTATCTCTCTTTTTCTAGGGGCAGGGAGAAATCATTGCAGGACCCATCGTCAGGAAATTGAATGGGTTGGGTAGAACCAATGAGAGTGGTTCATTCGTCCTGGAGTACTGGAACACTCACAAACTTACTTTAAACTTATTTTCTGCACAAGTCAGATTAAAATTGCAATTCCTCTTCTCTTCACAAAAATATCCAACTAAGTTTTTAACCGAGTTTACTCAATAGTCCAGACTTCAAAACTATGTTGTCAATTTTACTACCATCAGCAAATTAAAATAAACATCACACCGCAATTGTGATTTAAAATATACTGAAACTGGGTTAATTTTTTTTCTTGAAAGTTTAATTTTAAATGAGTGAAAAACGATCCTTTGCTCGAAACAGTGCAATTGCATTTTTTTTTTTAGTACTATAGCTTCATTTAACAGTTTTCTAAACAGAAACCCAACACGAGGTAAGTTGATTTTTATTTATTTATATTTTTTAAAGAGTCACATTCGCATACACAAGAAATTCAAATTCATCTCAAGTTATTGAATGGACACCCAAGAAGATCTTCCACATTCAGTTCCATTGGTGTTCATTTTTTCCAAACAGTGAAGGACATTTAATCAGGTAGAAATTTGTTTTGGACTGGAGCGCCAATAAAGCGATAACGTTATTGGTCGCACCTTTTACACTCCACCCAATTTTCTTTCTCATTGGCTTCAATGTAAAATGGGCAGCCAAGTCACTAGCACGAGTACTGCGCTCCCACCCAAGCTCAATCTCTACCCTATTAAATGTAAATAGATTCACATTATTAAAAAATTGTAGTAACTATTCATAAAATTAAATGGCCTCCTTTTAATTAAATGCTCTTGCAGTGTGTTTCGAGCAGTATATTCTATATGGTTTTAAAACAGTTCGTACTACAGTATATTGTTTTAGAGTAGAGTTTTGTGTTATATATAACTTAAAAAAAAAAATCGGTAAATTGATCATAATTCTCATTTGAGGAAATTATACACACATGCTTCTTGGGGAAGACCTGATAATCGTTGATAAATGAGAAACATTTTTACCTTGATCACCACCTGATGTAGGGGACATTTTAATAACGGAAGCCTTATCTGCAGCATCAGCACTCGGGCATGAGACCACTGATCCCTGATTCGAATCTGGCAAAACGAAAAACAACATTATTGTTAAGGCAGGAATACTGTATAGGTTTATTGAAATCTTATTATATCTGTACTACATGTGCTTCAGCAACGATTTCTTTGGAATTCTTACAAAAGCTTAAAGGATTTGTACATCAATCCTCAACACAAATTCTTCTGTCAGAACAAACACGACATAGATTTTGAACCATTTGAATACATTTTCCTTGATATAAAATCAATTGAAAAGTGATTCACCTTCAACTGGCTAGAATTTATAAATTTCTTTAAATGTTTTATAAAGTTTAACAATGTTTAACTATCCAAATATAAAAAGTCTTCATACTTTTTCTAACATATGTAATTTAATATTCTGCTTCTGAGAACATGGCATAGTTTTACATCTTACTGTAATCAGTAGCATCTTTTCAAGTCTCATACACCTTTACACAGAATTACTTTGAGGTATGAGAAACATTGTAAACATTGCTCCAGCACCTTAAGTGTTTGTGTTTTTTTTAATTAGATGTGCTGTATATCGGACTTGAAGGAAATAGAAGACTTAAAACTTACTGCAAATTATTTTGAAGTGCAGTGAGTTATGAAGGCAAATGTCACATACATTGTGTGTGCAACAAGATCTCACAAACAGTATTACATTAATGCTCATTTTAATCTGGTTTTGGGTGGGACTGATTGAAGGAAGTGTGTTGGGAGCTACTGGAACTCCCTGCTTTTCCATGCCCCTCTGCTCCACTATCGACAGTCACTCCTTTAGCCAGTATGCAACTGCTCTCAAACTCTCTACCCAGTTCTTTTCCATCTTGCTAACTCATCGCTCCAAAAACCTGGGGAAATCCTTTTCTTCCAACTGTGCCATCAGATTCCCCACTTCTTCTCCCTTGCTCAGCATCTACTATATCCCTTTCCTCTTTGTTATGAAAAGCTCCAAGACATTGCCTTGCGTACGTAACCTGATATATAAATGCAAGTTATTGTTGAAGAAGAATAGTCCATCTACAATGTTCATTTAATTAACCAAAATAAGCAGATATGCTTGGTTCAAAACGCTTCATCTGAAGAATACCTCACACAGTGCAAAATTTCCTCAGTTCTACACTGGAGTGTGAGCTTAAATTAGGAGTTAAAGCTCTTGGTATGGGGCTCAAGCCCACAGCCTTCTTACGGAGATGCTACAGTATTAGCAACTGAGCCATGGGTTCTGAACTCTGAGAATTTCTTCCATTAAATTCTTGCTTCAATACAATAAAGGTGTTCCATTGTACATAGAAGTTATAACACATAAACTGACCACTTGGCCCAACCAATCTATGCCGGCGTTTATCCTCCAAATAGAAGCAAAATGATCTGATCACACTTGCAGCCGGGCAGCCATGATAGGGTTCAATGCACTCTACTTCAGACTCATCCAAAAGACAGACTATCGATCATCACATATGTGCCATGTTGCAGTTAATTTGGTACAACAGTTTAAATTTATAAATATTCACCATTTCCCTGATTTGCCTTGATACAGTGTGCCCAGTAGAAAGCTAAAAAGATACTAGTAAGCAGTGTATAGTTAGATGCAGGGAGCAAAATACACCAGAAGCCCTATTTAATAAATAGAAGGCTTATCATTAGATTTGCAACACAAATAGGAAATAAATAAAATTTAGAAGAAAACATACAACTCAGATTCATAACATTTTAACCAAGTAATCCAATTTAGTAGACAACTGAAATTTCTCCCCCAACCTGACATCTGAAGGACAAGTCCCCTGGACAGGAGGGCTTACATTCTAGGGTCTTAAAATAAGTGGCTGCAGAGATAGTGGATACATTGGTTGTAATCTACCAAAATTACCTGGATTCTGGGGCAGTACCAGCAGATTGCAAAATCGCAAATGTAACGCACCTATTTAAAAAAGCAGGCAGACAAAAAGCAAGAAACTATAGACCAGTTAGCCTAACGTCTGCATTGAGAAAATACTGGAGTTTATTATTAAGGAAGCAGTAGCAGGACATTTGGGAAAACATGATGCAATCAAGCAGAGTCAGCAAGGTTTTATGAAAGGGAAATCATGTTTGACAAATTTGCTGGAGTTCTTTGAAGATGTAACAAGCAGGGTGCATAAGGGGGAACCAGTGGGTGTGGTGCATTTGGATTTCCAGAAGGCATTTGATAAGATGCCACATAAGACGTTACTGCACAAGACAAAAGGCCACGGGGTTGGGGGCAATATATTAGCATAGATAAAGGATTGGCTAACTAACAGAAAACAGAGAGTCGGGATAAATGAGTCATTTGCAAACAGTGACTAGTGGGCTGCCGCAGGGATCGGTGCTGGATCCTCAACAATTTACAATCTATATTAATGACTTGGATGAAGGGACTGAGTGTAATGTAGCCATATTTGCTGATGATACAAAGATGGGTGGGAAAGCAAATTGTGAGGATGACACAAAAAATCTGCAAAGGGATATAGACAGGCTAAGTGAGTGGGCAAAAATTTGGCAGATGGAGTATATGTGGGAAAATGTGATATTATCCACTTTGGCAGAAAAACATAGGAAAGCAAATTATAACTTAAATGGAGAAAAATTGCAAAGTGCTGCAGTACAGAGAGACCTAGGGGTCCTTGAGCATGAAACACAAAAAGTTAGTATGCAGGTACAACAAGTAATCAGGAAGGTAAATGGAATGGTGGCCTTTATTGCAAGGGGTATAGAGTATAAAAGCAGAGAAGTCCTGCTACAACTGTACAGGGTATTGGCGAGTCCACACCTGGAGTACGGAGTACAGTTTTGGTCTCCGTATTTAAGGAAGGATATACTTGCATTGGAGGCTGTTCAGAGAAGGTTCACTAGGTTGATTCCGGAGATGAGGGGGTTGACTTCTGAGGCTAGGTTGAGTAGGTTGGGCCGACACACAATGGAGTTCAGAAGAATGAGAGGTGATCTTATCGAAGCATATAAGATAATGAGGGGGGTCGACAAGGTGGATGCAGAGAGGATATTTCCACATAGGGGAAACTAAAACTAGAGGACAAAGTCTCAGAATAAGGGGCCGCCCTTTTAAAACTGAGATGAGGAGGAATTTCTTCTCAGAAGGTTGTAAATCTATAGAATTCTCTGCCCCAGAGAGCTGTGGAGGCTGGGTCATTGAATATATTTAAGGCGGAGATAGACAGATTTTTGAGCAATAAGGGAGTAAAGAGTTAAGGGGAGCGGGCAGGAAAGTGGGCTGAGATCCATGACCAGATCAGCCATGATCTTAATGAATGGCAGAGCAGACTCGAGGGGCCAAATGGCCTACTCCTGCTCCCATTTCTTATGTTCTTATGACATTTAGAAAATTAATTTTCTTTGTGATGCCATATTGCAAGTCATAGAATCGCAATTCACAGAAATGTATCTAAAAAGCTTGTCCAATATTAACACATATTTCATGCTCCCAGAGCATGCTTATTGGACTGATAAAAATCACATGAAATCCAGGGCTGTGCAGTACATACATTTTTATATTGTTATCTTCAGTTTACCATCTTTTTACTCATATAGCCTCACATTAGCAGGACAGTGTACCAGATAAAGATGTTTCCATTTATTTAGTCTTGTAGATAACATTCAATCTAGTTAAATGCATGAATGTAGGACTAATGGCAAACATATGTATACCGCCATCCCTTTTGTAAAGTCCTGTCCCCTCAGTACAGATTCACACGAGGCATATAGTGAAGTCAAGATCACTCTGGACCTGCACCTTTATTTCACAGCTCTGGAATGCTGCACTTGCCCGAGACCTGTCCTTATATACCTGTCTCTTGCAAGTGCACCCCTGGTGGTAAGGTATGCTGGTGGTTACAGGTCATATCTTATTACAGTCATGTATAGCATGTTAGGATACAGTTATATATAATATACATGACATCACCCTCCCCCAAGTCTTAGTCTTTATAGGTTCAGTCTCTCAGGTGGTCTACGCTTTCACGTGGAGCGTCTGAGTTGTGGTTCAGTTGTTTGCCTTGCTGTCTGTTTTTCTTTGGGTGTGGTTGCTGGTATCTCACCTGGGCTGTCTGTTTCGATTGGTGTGATTGTGATTGTTGTTGACTCGCCTGGGCTGTCTGTTGGGATTGCCCTTTCCTCAGGTTGTTCTCTCTGTCTGTCCACCAGGTGTGGTGCGAGTTCCACATTGTAGTCTGCCTCTGGTTTCGCAGTGTTGTTGGTAAATCTGCTTTTGACTTGGTCTACATGCCTCTGGCAGGTTTTGCCATTGTCCATTTGTACTACCAGTAGCCTGTTTCCTTCCTTGCCCGTTACTGTCCCTGTAAGCCATTTGGGACCCCTGCCATAGTTTAGTACAAACACTTTGTCCCCTATCTCATTCCATCTCCCCCTCGAATTTCTGTCATGGTACTCAGTCAGCTTACGGCGCTTTGCCTCAATGATTTTGTGCATGTCTGGGAGGATTAATGAGAGCCTTGTTTTTAAAGTCCTTTTTATCAACAGTTGCGCAGGGGGATCCCAATCAATGAGTGCGGACGTGATCTGTATGCCAGCAGCAGTCGCGACAGGCGACCCTGCAGCGTGGAACCTTGGATTTTAAGCATGCCTTGTTTAATGATTTGCACTGCTCTCTCCGCCTGGCCGTTGGAAGCCGGTTTGAACGGTGCCGTCTTGACGTGATTTATGCCGTGATCAGTTATAAAGTCTTGGAATTCTGCGCTGGTGAAGCACGGACCATTGTCACTGACCAATATGTCAGGGATTCCATGCGTTGCAAACATGGTTGCGAGGCTCTCCGCAGTGGTGGAGATTGTGCTCGAGTTTAAAATGGTGCATTCGATCCACTTTGAAAATGCATCTACAACTACGAGGAACATTTTGCCCATGAATGGGCCCGCATAGTCTACGTGCACCCGCAACCACGGTTTGGTAGGCCAGGGCGAGGGGCTCAGTGGAGCCTCCATAGGGCACAAATGGTGCACCTTCGGACGCAGAGCTCCAAGTCCGCGTCAATACCAGGCCACCAGACGTGGGATCTGGCTATGGCCTTCATGAGAACGATCCCCGGGTGCTCGCGGTGGAGCTCCTGGACAAATGCCTCTCTGCCTCGCAGAGGCATGACTACTCGGCTGCCCCACATCAGGCAGTCTGCTTGTAGTGATAGCTCATGTATGCGCCTGTGAAAGGGTTTTAATTCCTCGGGTCAGGCATCGCAAGTCTCTGCCCCGTCACCGGTTAGGATACATCTTTTTACTAAGGATAACGTGGGGTCGCTGGCCGTCCAGGCTCAGATTTGGCGAGCCGTCATGGGCGAACCTGTGGACTCAAAGGCATTGATTGCCATGACTATCTCACAGTCCTGTTCGTCAGACCCTTCCGTGGTCGCCAGGGGTAGCCTGCTGAGCGCGTCGGCAGTTGTCTGTGCCTGGTCTGTGCCTTATGGTATAGTCGTAGGATGCCAGCATGAGTGCCCACCATTGAATTTGCGCCGAGGCGTTGGCGTTTATTGCCTTGCTCTCGAATAGGAGGGATGCGAGGGGCTTGTGGTCGGTTTCTAACGCGAACTTGGCCCCGAAAAAGGTATTGGTGCATCTTTTTGACATCGTATACGCACGAGAGCGCCTCCTTCTCTACCATTCCATACCCGCGCTCCGCCCGCGAAAGTGACCTGGAGGCATAAGCTATGGGTTGTAATTTGCCCACACCATTGACATGTTGCAAAACGCACCCGACCCCTTACGCTGACGCATCGCATGTGAGAACTAGCTTTTTACCTGGGTCAAAGAAAGTCAAAACACTGTTGGAACACAGAAGGTTGCGTGCCTTATTGAAGGCACGTTCCTGGGCATCCCCCCAAAACCAATCGCACCCCTTCCTGAGTAGCACGTGGAGAAGCTCCAGCAGCGTGCTTAAGTTCTGCAGAAAGTTCCCAAAGTAATCGAGTAGCCCGAGAAAGACGCGCAGTTCTGAGACATTCCGGGGCCTGGGTGCCAGGCGAATTGCTTCTGTTTTGGACTCTGTTGGGCGGATTCCATCAGCGGCAATCCTTCTGCCCAAAAATTCAACCTCGGGTGCGAGAAACAGGCACTTGGATTTCTTGACTCGTAGGCCTACCTGATCCAACCGCTTTAGTACTTCCTCCAAATTACAGAGATGGGAGTCGGTGTCCCTGCCCGTGATAAGTATGTCGTCTTGAAATACAACCGTCCCCGGGATGGACTTGAACAGACTCTCCATGTTGCGCTGGAATATGGCAGCTGCCGACCTGATGCCGAATGGGCATCGATTGTACATGAAAAGGCCTCGATGTGTGTTGATGGTGGTGAGTAGCTTGGATTCCTCGGTCAATTCTTGCGTCATTTCCGCAGATGTGAGGTCTAATTTTGAGAAAAGTTTACCTCCAGCCAATGTGGCAAATAAGTCCTCCGCTCTGGGCAGCGGGTACTGGTCCTGTAGGGAGACTCTGTTTATGGTCGATTTGTAGTCCCCACAGATTCGTACGGATCCATCAGGCTTCATGACTGGGACGATGGGACTTGCCCAGTCGCTAAATTCCACAGGTGATATAATGCCTTCCCTCAGAAGCCTGTCTAGTTCGCGTTCAATCTTTTCCCTCATCACATAGGGTACAGCTCTGGCCTTGTGATGGACCGGTCTAGCATCCTGTGTGATGTAGATTTTGACTTTGGCCCCTTTGAAAGTGCCCACACCTGGCTGAGAGATGTTCAAATCGCTTTATAACTGTTGAGCAGGAGGTCAGTTCCTCGAATGACATGGCATGGACATCATCCCATTTCCAGTTTAGTTTTGCCAGCCAGCTTCTCCCCAGCAGTGCTGGGGGGTCTCCGGGGACAATCCACAGGGGAAGTCGGTTCACTGTCCCTTTGTGTGTGACAGAGAGCATGGCGCTGCCAAGGACTGGTACGATTTCTTTGGTATAGGTCCTTAGTGTGGTGTCGACCCTTGAGAGTTTTGGTCTGTCTCTTTTATGCGGCCACAGTTGTTCAAATTGTTGAGCGCCCATGAGAGATTGACTCGCTCCCGTATCCAGCTTCATGTTGACAGATATCCCGTTGAGTAGGACCCTCATCATTATAGGAGGCGTCCTGTTGTAGGAGCAGCGGCCATTGATCGTGTTGACCCGCTGTACATCGGTGTCCCGGGTACTGTCCCCACCATCTTCTGGTCCGCTTTCCGACCCATCAGATTCGTATACCAGCCAAGCTGCCGTTTTTTTGCACATGCGGGCCAAATGCCCTGTATATTCACAATTTCTACAAACAGCCTGCTGAAATCGACATCCCCTTAACGAATGCCCACCCCCACACCTCCTGACCTGTTCCATTGTTCAAAATGTTTCCAAAGAATGAGCTGCATCTGGCTGATCTCTCTTGAGCTTCTCTCAGTTTGTAGTTGATTGCTCGCATTGTGGGTTGATGAGGTGTGAACGGCCGTTCCTGTGGCCCTTGATGGCTTCTGCCTGCTGTCGAGAGCCTGTTCTCCCGGTTTTGTCTGTGTGTGGGGGTAGCAGCTTGTTCAGTGCTGCGAAATTCTTGTTCCGATATTTCATTAGTTGTCGGACCTGCATTGTAAATCAACCTCGTTTCTTCTTCCCCTATCAAGAATGTCTGTGCAACCAGTGCTGCTGCCTCCAAGGTCAGGTTCTTGGTCTCTATGAGCTTTCGGAATATGCCTGCGTGGCTTATTCCTTCAATGAAAAAGTCTCTCAGCATTTCTCTCCTCAGTTCATCGGAGAACTCACATAAACTAGCCAACCTGCGAAGTTCCGCCACGAAGTCGGGTAATGCTCTGGCCCACACAGCGTCTGTAGTTGCAGAACCTGTGTCTGGCCATGTGTCGGCTGCTCGCTGGCTTCAGGTGGTCTCTTACCAGTGTGCTCAATTCTTCAAACGACTTGCTTGCTGGTTTCTCGGGTGCCAACAGATCCTTCATTAAAGCGTATGTTTTCGAGCCACAGCTGGTCAAGAGATGGGCTCTTCTCTTGTCTGCCTTATCGTCGCCTAACCAGTCTTTGGTTACAAAGCTTTGCTGGAGCCTTTCTATAAAGTTCTCCCAATTGTCTTCCGCATTGTACTTTTCATCTGATCCGTTGTTCGCCATTCTGTGAATTCTGTAATCCCATCCTCGTCGCCACTGTAAAGTCCTGTCCCCTCAGTACAGATTCACACGAGGTATGTCATGAAGTCAAGGTCACTCTGGACCTGCACCTTTATTTCACAGCTCTGGAATGCTGCACTTGCCTGAGACCTGTCCTTATATACCTGTCTCTTGCAAGTACACCCCTGGTGGTAAGGTATGCTGGTGGTTACAGGTCATATCTTATTACAGTCATGTATAGCATGTTAGGATACAGTTATATATAATAATGTAAGATACATAACACCTTTAGTCTCTCTAATCTCTCCTGTCTTCCACCCTATCACATACCTTCCCTTTAGTTCTTCTCCCCCTTTCAGTGTTTAAGAATGTGTTCTTTCCAAACACACTCCAGTTCTGACAAAGGATCACTGACCCGAAACGTTAATTCTGCTTTCTCTCCACAGATGCTGCCTGACCCACTGAGATTTCCAGCATTTTCTGTTTTTATTCCAGATTCCAGCATCCGCAGTATTTTGATTTTGTATATGTAATACCATGCTAGGTTCTGAATTGAGGTTCGTTGAGAGGGAAAGAGACCTAGGTGTTATAATGCACATGTTTTAAAGGTTCACAATCAGTGCAGTGAGGCTAAAGCAAAATTATATAGACTATTAGTGTATACAGCTAAGATGATCACATATAAAGCAAAAAGCACCATGGTCTCCTTGTGCAAGACCTTGGTTAGGCGTGCAAGGGGGTAGAGTATTGTAAGGGGATAAAATATCGTCACCAAAGTGGAAGTAAGCAGACAGATGGTCACTAAAGTGGATACTGAAGGTAGTGAATTGATCGGACATATAAAATGGTCCAGATTAAAGGGCTTATCAGTAGTCGGAGGTTGTGAGGAGTCGCGAGTTCCTCCACCTCAAGGTAGGGATTGTAATATATCGCCTATTGACAGATTGTATATAAAACTCGCTTACAAATGGGTTTTTGGAGAAAGGCCAAGAAGCAAAGCTTGATGGTAAATAAACCATCAAATGTGTTGAACTTTAGTACAGACTGATAGAAAATGGAAACTTACATATTCAGTACAGAATAATACCTACCAAGGACAGTAGGGAGTAAGTTGTCTGGAAACAAAGATTGTAGCAGCAGGTGCACTCATAGGAGCGAGATAGTTTTGGCTGATAAGATACCAGGTGCATAGTAAACCCTGGGAAGCAAGGTTAACCAACACATCATGGGAAACTGAGGCAAAGTTGACACTGTAGAACAACACATTCCAGAAGGTTGACATGTAATGGAAGGTGGACAGGTTGAGAAACCACTCAGCAGCCAGTCTGATGAGGGTCTACGAATCAATGAAGCCCCGCTGATAAGCTGAAGGAAAATCGGTGGTCATAGAAGTTTTGTAGGAGGGTCGCACACCTCGAAAAACTGTATAACTGTTCATGTAGAAACCCTTATATTTCGAAGGTTCATTCCTGAACTCTTCCCCTGCATATATGCTTGAATAAAGATTGGTTGAACCGAGGTTTTGTCTGAGTGATTCCGTGGTCGCTGTATGGTTTGGTGTCGATCCCTTATTTCAGGGGGTCCACCTTGAAGATAAGCTTTCTTTTTACCCCAACAGGCACAATCTGTAATATTTTTCCAGTTCTTGTTCCCTCAAGATGGGAGATGCAGAGGAGAGACACTAGGTTAGTATCTAGTTTAAAACACTTAATGAGAAACTCAAATAGCTTGGTTTTTTTATTCTAGAAAAGCACAGGCTTCGGGGTGACGTAACTGAGGCATATAAATGATGAAGAAACTAGATTGTATTGCAGGACAGATTATTTGAATGAGTTAAGTTAGGAAAAATGAGGGACATGCATTTAAGTTACACAAGTATAGAACAAAGTTAGATGTCAGCAGGTTTTCATCAGAGTAACATCAACATTTGGAATAAATTGTTGGCTTGTGCAGTGACTGCAGATTGGCTGTAAATGTTCAAAAGAAGCTGGACAAGTTCCCGGAGGAGGCTGATATTGTTGTGTGCAACAAGTCAGTGGGATGTTGGATGATGTAACTTGTAGTCCCCGCTATCTCCTGGAACTAAATTTTTGATCACCTTCGGGGTCAGAGAGGAATTTCTCTGAATTTCTTCTCTTTGAATTGGCCTTGTGCTTTTTTTTGTAATCTGTTTTTTTTTGCCTCTTTCAGGAAATGGCATGGCAGCTGGTGTGTGGGGAATATTGTGGATCATGATGCTTGGTGTCAAATTTTTTGTCTATTAATACTCCTGTGAAGCAGCTTGGGATGTTTCACGACATTAAAGGCGCGATATAAATACATGTTGTTGTTGTTGTTGTTATCAGTTGCAACGTAACAATGGGTCAGACTCAATAAACCAGCTACTCTTTCTGTCATCTTTTTCAGATGTATCTCAAAATCCAAAGATCAACTGGAGCGTGTCAACATGGTGCATTGTGGTTAAACACAAGTTTATGCATTCAACCATATGGTCAGCAGATGGCACTGTCCTGCGGTTATAAGGAAATAACCTTACATGGTGCCTTTCACATCATCAGGATGTTGCAAAGCACTTTACGCCAATCAATTACTTTTTAAGTGCAGTCACTATTTTTGTAGGTAAATGTAGCTGCAATTTGTGTACAGCATGGTCCCACAAACAGCAATGAAAGGATTGACCACATCATCTGCTTTTGTTGTTGCAGTTAAGGGTTAAATCTTGGCCAAGACACCAGGAGAACTCCCCCGCTCTTCAAATAGTGCCATGGGATCTTTTATGAGAGGGGAGGTGCGGTCTCTTATCCAAATCAACTGAAAACCTGGTGGCAGCCCCAAGACTTATCCTACTTGATCCTTTTGCAGCAGATTAATATGCAAATCAGGCAGAAGGAAATCCAATCTCGCTTTAAGAGGTGGATTCCAAGTTTAAGAGGGCTGCTGGAAATTATGCTATGAAAATGGGCAGGCAATCATATTAAAATGTGATTTAAATCGCCCAGGCCTGACACTAGTGACATCACAGAGTTTTGCCACTCATCCCATCCTGAGTTACAATCAGGGCTTTGGAATTTACTGTTGACATGAAAAACAGCAAAAGCAATTTCCTTCCTTTAGGACATTGTTGTCATACAAAGGACAATTTCCTTCCATTTAGATGTACATATACAAGTTAATATGCAGTCTGTGGCATGTCACAAATCAGTAGGCCATTGAGAAGGTGAGGAAATGCCATAAACCACATCATCAAAGTTCAGGAATGAGGAACTTATCGGCATAGTCACCAATAAAGACAAATCTGATGGAGATGAGCGATTCAGACAATGAAATTGAAGAAAAACAAAAAGTCTTGGACACGTGCTGAAGAAGCAATTAAATGTGTCTTTTTTTTTAAGCAGAATTCTCATTTTACTTCTCACGAGGTTCTGCGAATTCATATCATCCACATTTTAATTAAGAAGAAAATGAATTAATTTAAACAAGCAGATATAAGATCGCTATTTTAAAAATCAATCTCAAATGTCAACGCAGAAAAAGGAGCATCTGCAGACGAAGAAACATTGGCAGAAGTAGCAATTGAGGAAGAAGCAATGGCAGAATAAGCAAATTTAACAGAATAAAATAATAAAGTAACATGAACTAAATATTTTGTTTCATTTATTAGACATTTTTTAATTTTGAAAAGTTATGAATCAATTTTCATTTATTTTATTACGTTCAAATAACATGAACTAAATCTTGTTTTATTTATTCGACCTTATAATTATATGCACGTCAATTATTTGTTTTATATTTCGAAAAGTTACAAATCGACTTTCAATTGGAAAGAACAGATCAAGATCCACGATACGATATATAAAATATTTTGTGGATGGTTCTATCACCTTCAAATTTTAACTTTAAAATGTAAACTCACCCTATCGGAAAATGAGTTTACCCTGAGTTGCCGAATCCCCAAACAATCCGGGTAAACGAGAGTTTACTGTAGTTTATTTTGACCTAGAGATGAGTTTTATCTTGGAACAATTTCTTTTGGATACATATAAAGTAACTGTATCTATCTATTTTGCCATTAAACATCATGGCAGGTTCCCATTTGATATTATGCTGCATCATTCTCTAAAATAAATTTGATCTTGTTCATATCAATCTTTTGCTCTAGAAAAATAGTTCAATAAGAACATAATAAGAAAAGAAATATTAACATTAATGTAACATTAATATTGTGATATACTTTTTAAATAAAAGCACAGAAACAAAAATAAAAATGGTAACTAATCTTAACTTTTGTAAAAAAATTAGAGACATTTTCAGAGTACATGTTCTTTCAGCTAAAAAGCTGAAGTATTTAGGAATATATTTTCGTCCCTTATTTGCAATTATTCCACAATATACAATCTTCGAATAGTTACATTATAGCACTGCCATCTTAATGGAGCTATATTGTATTACTCAAACTATCTTTTCTACAGAAAAATGTGACAAAGATGTAATAACCTGTTTTATTATCTTGGGTCTTCTGGTCATCAGATGTTTTACTCGGAGGCAGAGGAGCCTTTCTTTTGGTTTTTTTTAAAGATGAGACAACTCCACCAAGTGGCAATGACTCTGCCCTTTGTCTGCCTGAACCGGTCATGTCCTAAGAAGATAGAAAGAGAAAAATAAAAGATTAATATTGGCAAAGCCAGACACGTTACACATTATAAAAATGCAACAGAATAAAACATGAATTATTTTCTGTGAAGAAATGAGACTCCTTTCACACAGTGTGTGGTTTGCAGATGACCTTTGGCTCAGGTTTCTGAAGCACAACTCATTGAGCAATAACATTACAGCGCTAATCACTGGAAAGATGCAGACTAGTTACACCTTCAATTGTTCAACATATTCAAATGACCTGAAGCCTAAATTCGCTCTCTTTTTGTTTTTGCTGGGCAAGATAGTACATAACGCCAGGAGAGAATAAAGAGCAGGTGAGAGGTCCCAAACCTCCGCTCGCCGAACCCCATGAGGAAAAGGTGGTGAAGCTCTTGGGCTACTGTACCACTGTGCTCACAGTGGTGGCCAAGGTGTGGGGACAAAGAGGAGGAAGTCCAGAGACGGGCGAGTACCTGTTCACTTGTCATCTCTTAATGAGTCAGCCATTCGTCCGCCTTCTACATGGGGCACCTCAGTACTGGCAAAGGCAATCATTCTAACCCGCTGCTTTTTATTCCCACAGGTCATTCAAGGCGCCGGAAGACAGTTACTGTGGAGGTAGAGAGGAACGAAGAGGAGATGGTGGCGAAGGGGGAGAGGGTGGGGAGCATTTGTAGAATATGGACCCAGGCTTTGTTGTTTGACTTGTCCCCTTTCAGCTGCCATATGAGAGGGCGGTGGAGCACCAAAGCCTTCTTTCCTGGGAGAGAATCCTGCCCCCATCACATTCAGAATCAGTCACCCAGCTCTCAACTGGGTACCAGCACAGGCACATTCCAGGTGAGGCTTTCAAAGATGTTTGATAAAGTACCACATAATAGGCTTGTTAGTACAAGTGAAGCCCATGGGATAAAGGGGGCAGGAGCAGCAAGGGCAGGTGAGCTCTCCAGCGTCACAAACCAGTTTCAGGGATTAGGGAGACTCTGAGGAAGTGGAGGATACCAAAGGGGCTGGTGTGGCCTTGGAGTCTGCTGTAATGGTCAGTACCAACACCATGCAGGCGATGTTAAAGTTGTCAGAATCAATGCAGCAGGTGACAGCTGCATTCGGGCACACAGCAGGTCTCCCGGAATAGCACATTGAGGGTGCAGTCGGGGCAAGCCCAGACCGCTACACTCGAGGCTTTGAGTAACAGACTGGATGGCGCGACGAAGGTGGCTTCCAGTCTCTTACTGAAGCTTTACAGGATCCAACTGCCACCATCGCTCTAGTCATTGGACAGCTGACTGGGGCTGCTATTGAGGGAGTGCATCGAAAGTTCACCAGACTGATTCCCGGGATGGCAGGACTGACATATGAGGAGAGACTGGATCGACTGGGCCTCTATTCAGGGGATCTCATAGAAACATATAAAATTCTGACGGCACTGGACAGGTTAGATGCAGTAAGAATGTTCCCGATGTTGGGGAAGTCCAGAACCAGGGGACACAGTCTAAGGATAAGGGGTAAGCCATTTGGGACTGAGATGAGGAGAAACTTCTTCACTCAGAGTTGTTTACCTGTGGAATTCCCTTCCGCAGAGAGTTGTTGATGCCAGTTCACTGGAGATATTCAAGAGGGGAAAGAAAGCAGGAAAGGGGTACTGAGGTGAATGATCAGCCATGATCTTATTGAATGGTGGTGCAGGCTCGAAGAGCCGAATGGCCTACTCCTGCACCTATTTTCTATGTTTCTATGTTTAGCACACGTCTAAACGTGAAACTTGTGCGGCTTTCTACAGGCGTACGCGCACCTCGTACACACCCGTAATGGCTGCAAATTACAGCTTTACTTTTTTCTGGCATTCACAGGTCCCCTTTCACAAATATTTAGCTTGCAAAAGCAAATGAATGTCTGTCACCAGGGAAACATTAGTCACTGTAAACAATTTCAAACTGTAATGTTATAAGTTATCCATTAACCTTAATGTATAATATTTGCACACATCAAATTTAGAAAGTTTGCCTAAATAAGAAAAAATATGCCATGTAAATTTTCAGCAATCCATGTATGAAAATAAAAACACATACAGTACTTCACTTAGTAGCTGGCGCGCAAAGCGCATGCGCTGAAAACCGGCTTTTCCGATCTGTCAAGCTGGAGCTTGATAGATCCTACACATATCGGGAGCGAGGACATTTGTACATGCAAGATTGCAATATTTCCGCATATCTTGGCCAGCAAATGTCCTCAAAAATCTTACGCCTGAAAAAGCAAGCGCATAGCCTACTTTTACAGGCGCAAGTGTTTTAAAACACACAAAATCATATTAAAATAAAGTTATGAAAACATATTTTATTGTTGAAAACCCTCCCCACTATGGTAAGTTTATTTTAAGGCATAATTTAAAAAAAAATTTTAAATAAAGAAAATATATTTTTTTAAGACGACAATAACAACTTTAATTTAAATTAATCTTAAATATGTAGTGTATATTTTCTATTTTTTTTAATGTTTTGTGTATTTTGGGGGGGGGGGGGTTCTCATTCATAATAATGGGAACTCCAACTTACGGAGTTCCCATTATTATGAGTGAGAAAATACTTACCTGTGCTTGGGTGTCCAGGCATACGTGACTCCTGCGCACGTCCCTACGAGCACGTGCTGGGACACGCAGGGAGAGGAGGCCCGTGGATCGGGAACTCGAGTGGGTGTAGCAGCTTCAGCTATGTGTGCATTTTTTCTCTAAAATCTAGTCGACCGCTCGCGGGAAGGAGAAAGCGGAATTTCTACTCCATTATCTCGGTGGAAATGAGAAATTTGGAAATCTCAGATCGCAGTGACATTTTCACAAACATAGTACACAAACATTTCTTAATGTAATGTTTCAAGTAATATTTATCCTGGTTAAAAGCTAGAAATTACACAGTTGAAAATCCAGTATATTAGAAACATGCACTGTGAAGGCACTGGAAAGTTTCCATGGTTACAATTTAGCCTTCTCCCCTTTTTTCCAAAACATTTGCTCTTGTGGTCACAAGAAATATGGCTGTTTCTATAAGCAGGCTTTATGCGTCTGATTTGCCTCTATGTACAGGACAGTGTGTCCACATTCAACAGTTAACCTCTAATTGTACTCCATTGTTCATTGGAGAATATATGGGAGGCCGACCACATTCACTTCTCAAGACAGATTATGATGCCAGGTCAATACCTACAGTCTAAAACCAATTGGTCAAATTTATTTATAGCTATAATAATACTTATAGGGGGTTGATTTTTAACTGTTGCCAGGGAAACAGGCAACACTGGGTCAGCTGCCTGTTTTACATCCATCAGATTTTCTTTACGTTACAGCAAACTGCATGTTAATAGTTCAGCAAGTGAGTAACATCTCGGGTATGTTCATTGTCAACGTATAATACTTCAATGAGAGAGATTGGCCTGGATTTTCCTGTGCCTGTTGGAGAAATGCTGGGATGCAAATTATCCCTGCTCACATGATCACACTGGCACCCGACCACATTTTCCTTGGGAGAGGGGCTAAGTTAATATTCCGGGCAAGTTTAGAAACAGAATCCTACTGAATAGCTCGCTGTTGCTGTGAGAGGGGGAAAACCCCACTTATTGGGCTCAATTTTCCCGAATGCCGTTTTTTGGCGTATTTCAAGAGTTACGCATGTTTTTTGGCCCCGACTACTCCAAAAAAAATAACTTGCAAGTTTCCCCGTTCTAATTTTTGAAATTGGCGCCGAGCAGCCTGTCCTTTAGCTTCGGAGGGTGGAGCCTAATGTCTGTACCGAAAAAAACGATGCCCCTCCCTTCTGCGCATGCACAAAAAAAAATGTTGTTTTTACGTGACTGCTATGGGCGCGCATGCCCAGTACATCTCCCGGTCTGCATTCGGCCAGTTTTAAAGAGCCGATTGTGTGTGAGAACTTTAATTCTCAGTGGAAAAATTGGAGCTGCAATATGCAACGCAGCTCAAGGACCAAGAATTTCTCACTAGTTACTGTAATTGAGGCCAGATGGCACGAGCTGGACACCAACAGAGGTCACTCAAAAGTTTCACCAAAAGAAATGAAGAAACGCTGGAACCAACTTGAAGATTACTGTGCAATGGTGACCACCCCGAGGTCTGGAGGCCTGTGCAAAAAGTGGCAGGATCTTGGTCAAGTAGATAGTGCAAGTAATATTTTCATTTATTCACTGGAATTGCAATTGTAAATGTGACCATCTGTATGTCCCACCCAGCAGAAAGACATCCTCTCTAAAAAGTTATATTTTCATCTTTGCAGAGTAAGGTGGCACACATGAGAGAGAGAACTCGAACAGGAGGCGGCCCGGCAAATCTGCATCCACTGATACCCTTGGCAGACAGGGTCGCTGCTTTGATGGGTCCTGCCTGCAGAAAAGCAACCACCACTGCACAAGCTGGGCCCACACCCGAGGGAGAGGAAAGTCTTGCAAATTCCATATTCTAGCTTTGCTAAAATTCAAGTACTGCGCGGGCTAGCCATGCTTTGGTTCATGGGGATGTCTCCGTCAGGTACGCTTCGGTTGATGCAATGTGCTATTATTCATCGTGGTCCTTCAAATGAGCCTGCTGCCTGCAGTGTGAGCCTACTCATGCCACCCTGCCCCCTCTGCTGCTAACTATGTGTATATTCTGGTATATTTTGCACAACTTGAGGCCAACCCTGAAGAGACTGAAGCCGGTGCAGAAGATTCAGACATGGACGAACCTGAAGAGAACATCTTCCAATCCCACGTTCCAAGAACATGGGGGTGAGGGAGAGGGGCAGGGAGAGGATGACGCCCCCACTGTTGTACTCACTCTGGAGGAGGTGCAGGTGCCACCCCCTTTCCTGAGTAGTCCAAGTGTTGGGACATTCCATGGTTTCGCACAGTCCGAGGCTGCGGGTTCCTGTGGGGTGCAACAAGGCATGCCCAGGGCCCCACCGTCCGAGGCGGCGGGTCCCAGTGGGATGCAGCGAGCCACACCCAGGGTGAGCAGGGGGAAGGAGAGCTCAACAGCGCTCTCCTGAGGTGCAGGGTGCAACAGATGTGGTTCAGATTATGGCAATGAATGCGGAGCACTGACCTTACGCAATCACTCCTGGACACCATCAGTGAGGTGGGTGATAAGGTATTGGGACTGCCGGGAGAAATGGGAACACTGTCCGGACACATGAGGGAGAGAATGTTGCAGGTAGCTGATACACTGTCGGGGCACATGAGGGAGGGAATGTCAGAGTTAGTTGCTGCAATAAGGGAACATGCCCAGATCTCGCGGCCATTAACAGAATCAACTGCCACTCCAATCCCCAGACCAGCCTCTGAAGAGGCCGAAACCGGACCTTCCACATTACCGCCTGCCCACTCCCCCCAATCAAGAAATGCACATCACTCGAGATGCTCGATAGAATAAGCTTGATACCAACCCGAAAAACGCTGCCCCATCGCCTGCGGGCAGGGGTGACGTCATCAAGACCAAGTGCAGTGGGCGGTCTTAGAAGGGGAGGAGAGTTAGGTGCAGCCTTTCTTTGCTGCTGCTGTTATTTTTGTTGTTACTGTTGCAACGGTTCTCAAATTAAAAGTTTTTCGTAAGTGATGTAAATTTACAGGTTTAAAAGTTTCAAAGTGATCTTAACTGAAAACTTTAAAGTTTGATACAAGAATATCTTTATTAAAGGGTTAAACTTTTGAATCAAATGTATTTTAAATTATAACTGAATCATTTCCATTATTTGTTCCATTATTAACACAACTTTTTGAACTAAAGAATCATCATTTCCATTATGTTTTCCATTAACACAACACAATACATTACGGAACAGGTCCAAACAGTAAACATGGTCCATTTGGAATAGTTGCCACTGAGCCGTCAGGCAACAAAGCGTTCACGAATGAGTTGCTGGCGCAAGCAATTGTTAAAGGGGCACGACGGCTCGCCCTCCTCTGCCGTTGTGCTTCGGGTTCAGGTAGTTGCATGGGGTCCTCCTCCTCGTCATCTGCATGTTCCTCCTCATCATCAGCCACTGCCACCTCAGGTGGGTCTTCGACTCCCAGCTGCTGTTGCCTCATGACGGCTAAGTTATGCAACATGCAGCACACAACAGTGAACTGACAATCTCAGGGGAGTATTGCAAGTAGCCTCCGGAATGGTCCAGGCATCGGAAACGCTGCTTCAATATGCCAATGGTCCGCTCTATTAAGCTGTGCGTAGCAATGTGCAACATGTTGTATTTCTGGTCAGCTTCCGTCCGGGTTACGCGTAGTGGCGTCATGAGCCAGGTGGCGAGGCCATACCCTTTGTCTCCCAGCAGCCACTCTGCCCTTCTGGCTGCTGCTGAAATATGGCAGATATAGCGCTCTCGCGTCCGATGAACGCATTGAAGTGTTCCCAGGGTATTGCGCATCAACTGCCATGATGCGATGTATGTTGTCACAGGCGAGCTGCAAATTCACGGAGTGGAAGCCTTTTCTATTCCTGTACATCTCGGAATCCTCCAAAAGTGTACGCAAGGCGATGTGGGTACAATCAATGCAGCCCTGTACTTTTGGGAAGCCAGCAATCCTGGAGAAGCCCGCAGCCCTGTCACGCATTACCTGGGGGGTCATGGGGAACTTTATGTCGTCATTCCTCTGGGCATATACTGCAGCAGTCACCTACCGAATGCAGATATGTGTTGCATGTTGAGAAATGGTGCACACATCCCCAGTTGTGGCCTGGAATGATCCAGATGCATAAAATGCAAGTGTAGCTGTAACCTTTACTTCAACTGACAAAGCAGTGCTCCTGACGCTTCTTGGGTGCAGGTCTGCTTTTACCAACGCACAGATGTCCGGTACAACGTCTTTGCAGAAACGCAGCCTTCTCTCACAGTCAGCATCACTCAGGTTCAGGTATGAATGCCTGTCTTGATATACCCGATGTGGGTAAGGCCTCCTGCCTATCACCCTACGTGCTCTGAGATTCCTCATGCGATGATGTCTAATTAATCTTCTCCGCAGCACCATCATGCAGAAGGCTTGCATGGGGTATGGCATTGTCAATATTGTCCCCATAATTAAATTGTAGATTTGCATGAAGCTCAAAATAGCAGGACAAAGCATTTCTTTGTTCCCTCTCTCCCCAAGGTAGACACCCTAGTCTGGACCACGCTATGGTCTGCGTATGCGCTATAGGCTCGTTTAGCATGGGAAGCTAGGCATTCAATTAAGACATTTGGGGCAACGAAGTCGAATGCAATTCTTTAATTTTTGATTTTTTTTCCCCCAAAGTACCACCCCACCACCAACCGAACGTCTCCCCACCAGGCTCAAGGGTCGGCTGGCAGAATCACTCCCTCGCCTGGACACGGGCTCGACATCCACCCCCCCCATCTCCGGCCCTTTTGAAGCTGCTGTATAGTCTAAGGGTTCTCATCCCTTCAGTTTGGCTTCCCCGCCCCCCCCCCCTCCCCCCGGCAAAGGCTTCTTTTGAAGCCAAGCCCGTATCTGGGCGAGGGAACAATTCTGCCAGCTGACACTCCAACCCTTGAGCCTGATGAGGAGACGTTCAGTGGTGGCGTGGTACTTTGAAAAAAAATCAAAAAATCAAAAATTAACAATTTGCATTAGACTTCCATTTTCTCCCTTTTGACTTTGAAAAAATTAAGCTTAATGATGCACATTCTTTGCCTTCTTGAGTCCCTCCAAAACTTCACATAAAAAGAATGCCATCTTTCTGTGCTGATTTTTCTTCAGTGCCCAGAAGTTTTTTGGGAGTGGTCAAATACGCCATCCTAGGAAAAATGTAAGTTGGCCAAACTTGCTTAAATGTGAAAAACTGGCAGAGATATCAGGTTATGCCCCCATGATGCATAAAAATACTAACCTAAAAAAATCGTACCTGAGTTACGCTGGTGCAGAAACTTGGATATTTTAATTTCTGCCAAAAAAAAAAGCATCGATAACTGGGAAAAATTGAGCCCATAGTTATTTGCAGAATCTGATCATTCCATAGCTGCAGAGATTGAGCTTTACCCACAGATGGCATGGAAGATCAAAACCAGGAAGTTGATTATTGGATCGGTCATTAAATAGACAGCTAGGTTTAAAGATTGTTCTTGTCATCTAGTACACCATCTTGAGGTGACATCTAACTTCCTTAGAGGAACTGTCAACACAGGGTGCCTTGAGTTAAGATGGTGGCTCAGTGGATAAAACACATCTTTAAACATTCTTTCACTTTAAAGGAGCTGATTCTGCAAGGTTACATTCCCATTGTATACCCCACCAGTACCCTGCTTTGGCAGGGGAAACCAAAGCTGCAAATATAGCAGGCCAATATTTTAAATTCTGGTCAGCATAGACTCTCAGGCAGAACTACAATATGAAAAAGATGAGTATTTGATTTTTTCCCCTGCAGTCATGATGATCAACCCCACAATGGGACTTCCAGAGCAAAGGTTTGAGCCTTCAGAGAGAGGTGCCCCAAGAGTATAGAGTATTGAGGGGATTGATAGCGAGACTAGGCTCAGTCTTCAAACAATTGAGCAAGGCATTGAGGGAATACCACTGGGCAATACCAGATGATTCAAACAGAACTGTTCCTTTTCCCAGCAATAATTAAGGTCTGTGCCAGTATCCCATTAAATAGTATGGAAGGCTGAATTGGCTGACAATGTGTCTTAGTTCTGTCACACCATGAGTGTGTTAACTCAAACAGCTACATGGTCTATTCCACTACTTTCTGGCTGGGAAGGCACCAAGTACAATGTGATGCTCAAGCCCTGACCAGTACTGAGGATTTGGTAGTACTTGACTGAGATGGGCTGAAGTAGTCTTGAAGAAGCAGTCTCTACATTTCTTCAGTCAGACTATTGCGACCAAAATTGTTTTCTGAAGCAAAATATCAAAGATTGTCACAGTCATTAAGACTTTTTGGAAATAATTATATATGGAAGACAAAAAATGTGCACAATGATACAATCAAAACAATTCCAATGCACAACTTAGGTTGGTGTGACTAAGCTTGGGATATATTTCTGGACCATGCATGTTCCGAGATGGCAACAGCTGATTTTTCTGCAGTGTGGATCCTGTAATGTTACAAGTTATCCATTAACCTTAAAAATGTATGATATTTTAACAAAGGTTACATTAGTGAAACAAAGGTGATAGTGGTTGAATTAGTGAATGATGTACCAGTTCTGTTAGTGTAGAATACAGAATTTAATAGAACTATTTTTCTACTGCTACATAGGTGAGAAAGCATTTAATCATGATGTGATAATTACATACAAGGTAACAACAATTAGGATCAGAAAGGGAGATAATTGGCAGAACAATGTAAATCAGTGGGAATGGAAATCCACTGCCAGTTTACCACCCAAGCAGTGAAAGTGAAAATTACCCTCTACAAGGAGGGCAGGGGGTAGAAAATGACAAGCAACAAGCTGCAAATGGAGCATGCACAAACTGAAAGAGCAGCAGTGAGGTCGCAGTGATCAATGAGTCTGTAACTTAATCCCATCGAGGAATTCATAATACAATTACAGAATCATAGAATAATGCAGCATATTTGACCCATCATGCCTGTGCCAGCATTTTGAAAGAGCTATCCAATTAGCCCCACTCACCAGCTCTTTCCCCATAGTCCTGCAAATGTTTCCACTTCAAGTATTTATCCAATTCCCTTTTGAAATTTATTGGCCTGGAAATCCTGGCCTCCCCGGGTCTGTATGGACCCGGGAAGGCATCGCAAAAGCCGGTTTTCAACGCGTATGCGCTGAAAACCGGCATTTCCGACTTGACAGAACCTCTGCATCTCGGGAGCAAGGACATTTGCAAGGGCAATTTACCCATATTTTGCCCAGTAAATGTCTTCAAAACTTTTACGCCTGATAAAAGCAGGTGCATGGCCTACTTTTACAGGCGCAAGAGTTTTAAAAACATACAAAAACAAAATAAAATTTAAAAAAACACATTATTAAAATCGCTGCCCACTATGGTAAGTTTATTTTAAACCATAATTTAAAAACTTTTTAAAAAAAAAACAATTTTTTTCTGAGACACTAACTTTCATTTCAATTAATTTTAATTATGTGAGATGTGTTTATTTTTTATTGTGGTGTTTAATGTCTTTTTCCCCCACAATAATAGCAATGAGAACTCGTAGATAGAGTTCTCATTGCTATTAATGAGAAAGCTGTGGAATACTGTACCTGATTCACGTGTGACTACACAACCACTGTACCTCCTGCGTGGGAACCTCGAGGATGGGAGCCTGCTGTGCAGTGTGGGAAGAGAAGGCCTCCCAACGGAATCCCACGCTCCTCCGGGACTACCAGGTAAATTCGTAAAATTCCTCCGGTCGGAGGCGTTCATCGGAAAGAAGTCTTCAACCGAAATTTCAGGACATTTCAGGCAGTGCTTTCCATATCATAACCATTTGCTATGTAATTTTTTTCCCCCACTGGTTCTTTTGCCAATTACCTTAGAAGTGTGTCCTCTGGTTACTAACCCTTCTATCAAAACCTTTCATGATTTTGAACATCCCGAACAAATCTCCCCATAATTGTTTCTGCTTTAAGGAGAACAACCCCAGCTTCTCTAGTCTCTTTATTTAACTGAAGTCTTTCATCCCTGGTACCATTTGAGTAAATCTCCCTTGTATCCTCTCTAAGGCTTTGACATGGTTCCTAAAGTGTGGTGCCCAGAATTGGCTCCAGCTGGGGCCTAACCAATGTTCTATAAAGGTTTAACATAACTTCTTTGATTTGGTACTCTATGCCTTTATTTATAAAGCCTAGGATCCCTTATGCCTTGTTAACTGCTTTCTCAACTTGTCCTTCCAACTTCAAAGATTTGTGTACATACACCCCAGGTGTTCTTCCACCAGCTTTAAAATTGTACCATTTAGGTAATACTGCCTTTTCCTCATTCTTCCTACCAAAATAAATCACTTGAAACTTCTCTGCGTTAAATTTCACCTGCCATGTCTGCCTATTTCACCAGTCTTTTACTGTCATCCTCATTATTTACTACATTTCTGAATTTCGTGTCACCTGCAAACTTTGAAATTATGCCCTGTATAGCAAAGACCAGGTCATTAATATATATCAAAAAGGGCAGTGGTCACAACACCGACCCCTGGGGACACCATTGCACAAGTCCCTCCAGTCTGAAAAATAATCACTCACAACTACTCGCTCTGCTTTCTGCCCCTCAGACACTTTTGTATCCAAGCAATTTTGCCAACGAGATTATGTAACGTCTTTTGAAAGTCCATATACACATCAACACACTACCCTCACCAAATCCTCTCCAATACGACATCAAAAAACTCAATCAAGTTAGTCAAACACAATTTACCTTGAACAAATCCGTGCTGACCCTCATTTATTAACCCAAATTGCTGCAAATAGCAGAAAGGGAAAGAAACCTTTCCAAAATTAGGAATGTTGCAAGATTCAGAAGCCTTAAAACTCTTTCATCTAACTTGTTTTTATCAATGAGAAAAGTTCAAAGGATGCTCTGCATATTATCAAGTCAATGTTAGAATAAAGTTCCAAGTAATTGCTGCAATCGTCAAGGAGTAAAATCAATCATACTACATGGGGCTTTTATGATTCTGCCTATCTAGATTGCAACAGCTATATACAGCTAAGTTAAGAAAATTGAAATGGTTATAAATGTTATAACTAGGAACGTCAAATTATCAACAGCTGCAATTTTTTTTTAAGTGGAAAGTGTTACACATAGGGTTTTCCATTCAATAGTGTCCTCTTGTGGTCCAGTAATTTTATGCAACTAGACATTTGATCATTCTATAATGGCTGCAATAATATATAACTACCAAGAGATGGGATGACTCTATCGTCCA
Source organism: Pristiophorus japonicus (assembly GCF_044704955.1). Taxonomy (NCBI): domain Eukaryota; kingdom Metazoa; phylum Chordata; class Chondrichthyes; family Pristiophoridae; genus Pristiophorus; species Pristiophorus japonicus. The sequence goes on along the minus strand of NC_091979.1, from coordinate 87,657,855 downwards.
TCATTATTTCAATCCTAAGCATTTACCTCAGCTGTGCGAGAACAGAAAAGTCATTACTTTCAGCACTAGCATTTTCAATTTATATTTTACACAGGGACTCAAGGCTTGGCTGGAAAACAAGCCCTGGGGGTGGAAAGAGAGAGAGAGAGAGAGAGAGACAGAAAGAGAGAGAGAGAGAGAGAGAGAGAGAGAGAGAGAAAGAGAGAGAGAGAGAGAGAGAGAGGTGCTGACCGATCAGAGGCCTTCTGCCATGAGCCCGGGCAGCGAGGTGTCATTCGGAAGGCTTCTGAAGGCAAATGGTATGTTGGCCTTCATAGGGGAGTTGAGTATATGAGCAGGGAGCTCTTACTGCAGTTGTACAGGGCCTTGGTGAGGCCTCACCTGGAATAGTGTGTTCAGTTTGGGTCTCCTCATCTGAAGGAGGATGTTCTTGCTATTGAGGGAATGCAGCGAAGGTTCACCAGACTGATTCCCAGGATGGCAGGACTGACATATGAGGAGAGACTGGATCGACTGGGCCTGTATTCACTGGCGTTTAGAAGGACGAGAGGGGATCTCAGAAACATATAAAATTCTGACGGGACTGAACAGGTTAGATGCAGGAAGAATATTCCAGATGTTGGGGAAGTCCAGAACCAGGGGTCACAGTCTAAGGATAAGGGGTAAGACGAGGAGAAACTTCTTCACTCAGAGTTGTTACCCTGTGGAATTCTCTACCGCAGAGCTGTTGATGCCAGTTCATTAGATATATTCAAGAGGGAGTTAGATATGGCCCTTACAGCTAAAGGGATCAAGGGGTATGGAGAGAAAGCAGGAAAGGGGTATTGAAGTGAGTGATCAGCCATGATCTTATTGAATGGTGGTGCAGGCTCGAAGGCCGAATGGCCTACTGCTGCACCTATTTTCTATGTTTCTATGAAAGGGGGGGCGGCAGAGGGAAGTCACAAGACTGCAATTAGTTTGGCGGGGTGGGGGGGGATGGGTGGAGCGGCGGGCGGGCGGAAAGAGTGGGGAGTGGAGAAGTCACAAGGGTGTGCTCCATCCATACAGACTTTGGTGAGGGAGAACAAAGAACCTGTCCTGCCTGCCTTCCTGCTGTTTTGCGCTTCTTGAAAGGTAAAATTTAACTATGAGGGCAATATGACAATGCCATACCTTATGCAAGCCTTCTGCATAATGGTGTTACGTAGGAGACAATTGATTAGACATCCTTGCATGAGGAGCATCAGAGCCCATAGGGTGTTGGACAGGTGGCCTTACCCATATTGGGTATGAGACAGGTTCGTACCTACACCTGAGTGATGCAGACTGTGTCAGAAGGCTGCGTTCCTGCAAAGAAGTTGTAACTGAGTTTTGAGAGTTGGTGAAAGCAGACCTGCAACCTAGAAGTGTCAGGAGGACTGCTTTGTCAGTCAAAGTGAAGGTTACAGCTGCACTTTCATTGTATGCTTCCGGATCGTTTCCAGCGACAACTGGGGGCGTGTGCGCCATTTCTCAACATGCAACACATATCTGCATTCAGCAGGTGACAGCTGCACTATATGCCCAGAGGAATAACTACATAAAGTTCCCCATGACCGCCCAGGCAATGCATGTCAGGGCTGTGGGGTTCTCAAAGGTACAGAGCTGCAATTGATTGTACCCACATCGCCTTGCAAGCACCTTTGGAGGATTCAGAGAGGTACAGGAACAGAAAAGGCTTCCACTCCATTAATGTACAGCTCGTGCGTGACAACATGCATTGCATCATGTCAGTCGATGCAAGATACCCTGGGAGCACCCATGATGTATTCATCCTATGTGAGAGCGTTATATCTGCCATGTTTCAGCAACAGCCAGAAGGGCAGAGCTGGCTATTGGGAGATAAAGGGTACGGCCTCGCCACCTGGCTCACGACGCCATGCGTAACCTAGACGGAAGCCGACCAGGAATACAACATGTTGCACACTGTGACGCGCAGCATCATAGAAAGGACTAATGGCATCTTGAAACAGCCTGGACCATTCCGGAGGCTACTTGCTATACTCCTGAGATTGGCGGTCAGTTCACTGTTGTGTGCTGTATGCTGCATAACTTAGCCATCATGAGGCAGCAGCAGCTGGTAGAAGAAGACCCACCTGCGGTGAGAGTGGCTGATGATAATGAGGAAGATGCAGATGACAAGCAGGAGGACAAGAACAAGTAAACCATGCAAGTACCTGAACCCGAAGCACGACGGCGGAAGAGGGCGGACCATCGTGCCCCTTTAACGATTGCTCGAGTCTTGCGCCAGCAGCTCATCCGTGAACGCTTTGCTGCCTGAAGGCTCAGCGACAACTATTCCACATGGACCATATTTACTGTTTGGACCTGTTCCATACTGTTGTGTTGTGTTAATGGAACAAATGATGAAAATGATTCTTGTTTACTTCACAAGTTGGTATAATAATGGAAGAAATAATGGAAATGATTCAGATTTAATGTAAAATATATTTTATTCAAAAGTTTGACAGCTCTTTGTACTTAACTTAAATAAAATTATTCTTGTATCAAACTTTAAAGTTTTCAGTTACGATCACTTACAAACTTTATGACTTACAAACTCTAAGATCACTTAAAAACTTTATCATTTACTAACTTTTAAACTTGTAAATTTACATCACTTACAAAAATCTTTTAACTTGAGAACAGTTACAACAGTAACAATAACAGCAGCAGCAAAGAAAGGCTGCACCCATCTCTCTTCCACCTTATTAAGACCGCCCGTCACGCTTGTTCTTGGTGACTCCACCACCCCTGCCCGCAGTGTTTCTGGGGTTGGAATCAAGCTTATTCTTTCTAAGATCTCAGGTAATGCGCACCTGTTTGGTGGGGGGGGGGGACGGCTGGCGGCAATGTGGAGGCCTCGTCTTGGGGCTCTTCAGAGGCTGGTCTGGGGATTGGAGTGGGAGTGGCAGTTGATTCTGTCAATGGGCACGGGTTCTGGGCATGTTCCCTGATTGCAGCAGCTAACTCCAAGATTCCAACCCTCATGCGCCCTGACAGTGTCTCAACGACCTGCAACATTCCCTCTCTCATGTTGAGCAAAACTATCTCAACTACCTGTGACGTGCCCTCCTTCATGTTCAGTGATAGTGTTTGCACCATCTCTGACATTCCCTCCCCGATGTTCATTGACAGCACATCACCTACCTGTGACATTCCCTCCGTTATGGTCACTGATATCGTTCCCATTTAAGAATACAAGAAATTGTTTCTATACAAGAAATAGGAGCAGGAGTAGGGCATTTGGCCCCTCGAGCCTGCTCCCCCATTCAATAAGATCATGGCTGATCTGATCATGGACTCAGCTCCAGTTCCCTGCCCGCTCTCCATAACCCTTTACTCCCTTATCGCTCAAAAATCTATCTCCGCCTTAAATGTATTCAATGACCCAGTCTCCACAGTTCTCTGGGGCAGAGAATTCCATAGATTTACAACCCTTAGAAGAAATTCCTCCTCATCTCAGTTTTAAATGAGCAGCCCCTTATTCTTGTGAGATTGCTGTTACTTCTCCCGACAGTCCCGCTACCTAGTCACCCACCCCACTGATGGTGTGCAGGAGTGATCGCGCAAGGTCAATGCTCTCCCCACTCATTGCCATCATCTGAACCACATCTATTAGATCCTGCACCTCAGGAGAGCATGGTTCAAGCTCTCCTTCCCCTCCTCCCCACAGGTGTGGCTTGCACTCCACCACTGGGACCCGCAGCCTGGGATGGTGGGGCCCTGGGTGTGCCTCGCTAGATTCCCCCCCACTGGAACCCACAGCCTCGGAAGGTGGGACTGTGGATTTACCCTGCTGCACCATACCACTGGGACCCGCAGCCTCGGACATTCGGAAACTATGGAATGTCCCACCAGCACTCAAACCACTAGTCACGGAAGGGGCTGTCACCACAATGAGCGGCACCTCCTCCAAAGTCAGTAAAACAGTGGGGGCTTCATCCAGCTTCAACTCCTCCCCCTCACCCCCATGTTATTGGTCTGGAGGGTTGGATTCAAAGCGGTTATCCAGTTCATGCTGGTCCTCGTCTGAATTTTCTTCTACATCGTCAGGGTCGGCCCTGCAAAATATAACAGAACACAGAAATGGTTAGCAGCAGAGGAGGGGCAGGGTGGGTCTCATGAATAGGCTCGAACAGCACAAGCCAGGCAGCAGGCAGATTTGAAGGACCACGATGATAGCACATTGCATTAACCGAAGTGTAGCTGACGGAGACATCCCCAGGAACCAAAGCATAGCTAGCCCTGCGCAGTACTTAACATTTAGCAAGACCAGACTGTGGAAATTGCAGGACTTGCCCTCTCCCTCAAATGTGGGCCCAGCTTGTGGAGTGGTGATTGCTTTTCTCCGGGCAGGACCCATCAAATCAGCGACCTTCTCTCCAAAGGGTGCCAGTGGGTGCAGATTTGCCAGACCTCCTCCTGTTCCGAGTATTTTCTCGTTTGTTGTGTGCCACCTCTTCCTCTGCAAAAATGAAAATTCAACTTTTGAGAGAGGGTGTCTTTCTGCTGGGTGGGACATATATAGCTGGTCACATTGAACAAATGAAAATATTACTTACACTAACTACTTGACCAAGGTCCTGCCATTTCTTTTTACACTGGCCTCCAGATCTTGTGGTGGTCACCATTGCGCAGTAATCTTCTGCAACTTGGTTCCAGCATTTCTTCATTTCTTTGGGTGGAACTTTTGTGTGACCTCTGCTGGTGCCTCTACTTCTTCCTGCAAGAAATTCTTGGTCTTTGCACCGTGTTGCATCTTGTACTGCTGCAGCTCCGATTTTTCCAATACTCTCAACACAGCACTCCTTCTCACACACACAAACTGGCTCTTTAAAAAGGGCCGATTGCCAACTCTGAGCTGTTCTGCGCATGCGCGTCCATTGCAACGACGTCAAAAATGTCACTTTTTTTGTCGCGCATGTGCGGAAAGTACGGCATCATTTTTTCGGTGCAGACAGCAGGCTCCACCCGAGGCGACTGGTCACGCTGTGCGGCGCCAAATTCGAATTACAGATCGGGGAAACTTTGGCAAAATATTTCCGGCACATTTCTGGCCAAGAAAAACAGGCGTGACTCTGGCAATACGGCAGAAATCGGGGTTGGGCAAAATTGAGCCCATGAATAGCAAAGTTTAAAATTGTAACTATCCATAATTGAAGCAAATCACTCCAAGATTATTGAGGTGCCAGTATTTTGGTTCTTGCATTAAACAAGAAGGCAAGCTCATTTGTGGCATTGCCTCTCCCATCCTATTTAGATTTTGGAAAAAAAAACTACTACTTTTTTTCTACTGTTCTGGGAAGTGATTGCAGTTTACCTGATGGAACATTCGTACTGACTGCCACCAATGCGATTCTGCTCAACTGGATGGAACATGATATTGTGGTAGCATGACAAGATGGAAATAACGTTGTAAAAAACCCTTCCCTACTCTGCTGCAATTTCTGGTTTAATAATATCGAAATTCAAAACAAACCAAGATAGAGCTAATTTGAGTTACGCGAATATAAACCGTTAAAATATATATCAAACAAAAGCAACTTTTTGCAGTGCAACACTTATTATTGCTAGGACATATTTATTCTGCTTTGCAACAACTAGTTTAAAACATATACTCTCCTGACTGAAATTAAGAAAATTCTGTTGAGCAGACTCCATTTTCCACTTAATCTGATGTACAGGTGCAATGTCACGAATCCAGAATTCTGAAAACTGGACATTTTTGAGGCGTCGAAGATGGCGACATCGGGCAGCGAGAAAACCAGTAAAAACGCAGCGCCAGGGTCCACGGGAATCGATGGGCGGCAAGGTCTGAAATCCAGCATGGATTCAGCCCCGAGGATTCTGGATTTCAGAGGTTGTACCTCTTCAGTCCGGGACTCTTTAGTCCGGAAACATCCCTGGCCTGGCATCAATCCCGGCGTGGGTGGCGTCCCATGATGTTCGTTGAGCTAAGCGGGCCAGGCAAGGAAAAGGGAAGGACTGAGGCGCTGAAGCTGGGTCTGGCCCCAGGCTCTCTCTTCTCTCTCTCTCCCTCCCTCCCTCTCTCTCTCGCTCCCCCTGCTGTCACCGCGGCTCAGCGGGAGGCTTGGGGCCCGGTCAGAGGCTCGGTGGCTTGCAGCTTGGCTCTCTCTCTCTCTCTCTCTCTTTATTTCTTTATCTCGCCCCACCGCTTCTCTCATCTTCTGGATGACTAAGTGCTGCGCAGTAGGCTTCTGTGCAGCGCATGCGCAGAACACATCTGGGTCGTTGTCAGCAGCGCTGTTACCAGTTGACCTCCTGTGGTTCGGAAAACTCTCTGGTCCGGCACCGGTCAGGTCCCAAGGGTGCCAGACTGGAGAGGTATAATCTGTATTGATTTTCTTGCCTGAAATCCAGCAAAACCCAAAAAAGCAGCACAGACTTTGTCCCAAGGATTCCGGATTTCAGACGTACCTGCACCTGTACAAAGCAAGACATTCAATACAAATTTTGAAATTCAGAATAAATGCTAAAACAGAAATCATTTGGCCAGAAAATCAATAAGATTAAATCTTAGTTTGGATTTTTGGAGGCAATACCCAGCAAAATTAGACTCTTTACTTTTCTAATCAAAACGAATTAGAAAATAGGCAGTCAAAATGACAAGGTATATTGGGGTAATTTTACAGGTCTGGCTGCTGACAGGAACTTTGCTTGCCAACAGCACAGTTCCCACAACTTTCCAACCATTTTAATGGTCATAAAAGGTTAAGCATTGTATGCCTGAACTTCTGATTTGTTCTGCCTAGTGATGAAACTCCCTACATGAGCAGACTTGAAGTTAACAGAGGTCTATAAAAGCGAGCCCATTGACCTTTGATTATATCAATTGAATTAGGTAACCAAATCCAAGTTGGTTCACTGATCTTTGAATCCAAGTAAATGTTTACAGGCTTAGTTGGGGACTCATCCATTTTGTATCATAAATCATACCTCAATACGGTTAAAACCTTGTTTATGGGATCACATTTGCAAATAAACAGACTTCATCATACAATGTGCTACAGTGAAATATTTCAAAACAAGTAGTAGTTAATAGCTGTACTGGTAAATGCCACTCATACACATTTCTAAGTTTTTATATTAACCAAGTGACCTTATACAGCTCCAGACATTTCACAAGTTCTTTGCATCAAGAATGTTTAATAACATGTACTATTATCTTTGCACCATGTATCGTGTTAACTATTGACTCTTTCAAAGTTTGAGTACTTAACCTTAAAGGGGCTCTACTATCAAATGATAATTAGTTTTTGTATTTGCACTTATACTACTTAACAGGCCCAAAATTGCAGCTGGAGGCTTCTCGCGGGCGGATGTCACCGATCAAAGATAAAATCCGAAAATATCTGGTGGTCCCACTTCGGGTCCGAGGCCTAGATGCGCAGCCCAGCGCAGAGGCCCACATATTCTAGGAATGTATGTGCATCCTGGGATTATGTGGGCCTGGACCACCAATTACAATGGAGTACAGGTGTGACGTCTGAAATCCAGAAACCACGCGACCTCGGCCGCTCTGGATTTCGGAACGTCGCTACCTTGGCTTTGGTAAGTTGGGGAGGGGGCGAGAGGTTGGGCCGCCGAGGTAACGGGGGGGCGGGGGAGGAACAAAAAGAGAAGTCGGGCTGCCGAGGTAAGGGCGAGACCCGGGGGTAGGTCAGGTGCCCAGGGCCGGGCCAGAGATAAGGGTGGGCCGAGGTCGAGCCGCCGAGGGTCGGGCCGCCAAGGGTCCAAGGCGGGGGGGAGGTCGGGCGGCCGAGTCGGGGTGTCCGGGTTTCGGAACATTTTCCGGACGACCCCGCTACGGATCGGCCGGTGTCCGGATTCTGGATGCTCATCCTGAATTCTCATTGATAGTAGCTCTGATTACTATCAATGAGATTACCCCCAAAATCAAAAAAAACATAAATTTTAAAAAATTTCACTTTTCAAAAATTAAACATTTCATTTAATGCAATTTGAGAAAAATGTATTTTTTTGTAATTAGAAAATGTTTTAATAGTGTTAAAAATAAACTTGCCTACATCGACAGGGTTTTTAATATAAAAATAAGTAATAAAATGTATTTTTTCTATCCATTAAAACTCTTAGGCGTAAAAGTTTGAAGGACATTCGCTGGGCGAGAGTTGGGCAAATAGCCAAAATTATCGCCCGTGAGGGACCTTGTCCTAGGGATGCATGATCCCTGGGTTCTGGAACATGCGCTTCGCGTGCCTAAACCTGGAACTTGTCGGGCCTCTTCGGGCTCATGTGCACATCCTACGCACCCGGAGAGGCCGGAATTTCAGGGCCATTATGTTCTCACTTACATGTACCACTGGTCTCGGCTTACCAGAAGAATGATTACTTAGGCAAGGTACTAGAGGGCTACTAGTACTTGGAGAACCATACTCCAGCATGAGTTATTACCTTCAGGAGAGGCAGGAAATTTTGGGAGCAAGTGGGGGGCAGGGCTGAAGAAACAGAATTTGTTCTTAATTTTCTTTTTCTCCAGGTACAGAGGCAATGTATGTTGTGCTGACAGCAAAGGAAATAAGTTCTCAAAATTATATAGCAATGCAATAAAAAAATTTTTTAATACAGATAAGGTAGCACGGGATCAGCTTCCAGGTCTAGTGTGAAGGTGAATGCCCAGTGAAATCACTGACAGCTTCTCACCATCTGTATTGTCAATGCAGTCTGGCGAGGTAAACCAAAGTAGTCGATCCCTGAGTGGCAAACTTGAAGATTTCTTTTTGAAAAAAGATGGAAATATAATCAACCATATGTTTCCCAAATAGAGACAGAGGGAGCATTGAACAGAAAGTAAGCCCCCCAGACTTTCCTTTACTTTTAAAGATCTCCATAGATTTAAAGTGAGGTTATAGGAGAACAAGACCAAAATTCTTCAATGGTGTTGCTGTGGTACTAGCACAGAAGGTGAAGGGGAGGGGATCAGAACGGAAAATATATTTTACTCTGATTCTACTGTCCTTCATTCTCCCTGAAGAGTTCTGCTACTGTGCTGTTTCACTAGGGCTTCAATACTAGTCAACCAGTGTCAAATGCCAGTGATGGGCACAATGTTGCGGAGTTCTCGGTCCAAAGATTGATTCTTGCATGAAAGATGAAACTAATGCTGCGCATTATAATTCAAGTATACAGCAAGATAGTACAATTCACATCGATTGCAGAAAACATATTTTAAGGGTTTAAGCTCTATTTATTATCCAAAATGGGCTGAAACATGCAATTGCTCTTTGCAGAAATCCCAACTTGAACAGCAACAATACAAAATACTCTTTGAAGGTTGTTGAACTAGATATATAAAGATGGCATCTACTTTACTGACCTGTTCAGTATCATTGACAGAATCATCTGGTAAAGCATAGGACATAGGCCTCGCCGAGGCTTGCTGACTTAAATCTTTTGGAAAACTTTGCGAAACTGATAGAGGTGGTGCAGGCGCTCGTCTTTTTTTTGGCAGATCTGATGGTAAAGTATTAGATTCATATGTTGGGCAATAAGCACTTGAACTGCTCATGCCAAGTGGTCTCTGTTGGCTTACAAGTGGGGTTGCAGGAGCACTTGCTGGCTAGAAAGCAAAATAAAAAAGTTTACTTTATTTTTTAAATGCCCTCCTGTACTAAAGATTTCTGTAATCCTGAAGAATTGAGACATTTTGAGAATAACACTAGGCAATTAAAAAAAAAAAGCAAAAAATGTATTGGTGGAAATCTGAAACAAAAACAGAAAATATTAAAAAGTCAACAATTGGAAAAAACAGACAAGTTAATGGGTTGGGGTGGGAGTGGAGGTGCATGGGGTCTGGGTTTCCCTGCTTGCTGTGGCGTTTCCCCCCCCCCATCCCATTTAATCCCTCCCTACCCAAATTCCAAAACAATCCAACAACAGTCAACAAAGATCCCTGCAACAAGTATTTCTGAAGTGTTGTCATTGATATATTGAGTTTCAAAGCAACGTTTTCACTTGGGGCTTTGCACGAGATAAGTGCGGATTTCGTTCAGAAGCATACTCCTCAGCAACGCCGCCGCCCGCAATTTCAAGGCCCATGTTGTAGGTGTAGAAGTAGTGAAAGTTGATCTGGCAAATGTGGCAAGATGCTGTTGAAGAACAGAGGGAGGTCATTTGTCATTTTCTTGTTCAAGATGGTCATCACTTGGCATTTGTGTGACACAAATGTTAGCTGCCAGTCCACAGTTCCTGCTGTAGGTTAGTATGGGCTGCTTCATTATCAGAGGACTTGTGCATAGAGCCAAACAATATAAAATAATCAGCAAATAATTGTACTCCTGATGATATGATGGAAGGACGGCCAATTGATGAAACAGCTGAAGATGGCTGTGCCAACGACCTTGTTGTGAGAAATTTTGGCAGTGATGGCCTAGTACTGTGATGATTGGCCTTCAGCAACCTGGGTCATCTTCCTTTGCATTTGACTCCAATCTCTGGAGGGTTTTCTCATTGAACCAGTTTTGCTTAGAGTGTCCTAGCCTTCAGCTCTTGCATCCATGTCTCGATTAAGACCGTGACAAGGTCAGAAGCAGAGTGGTTCTGACAAACCCAAACTGAAAATCGATGATCAGATTATTGATGAATAATGTTGCTTTATGGCATCATCAATTATTTCTTCCATCACTCTTCACAGGATTGGTGAGGAGGACATTGCAGGATCGAGTGGGCTAATTCACTGCCTGGGTGGCTGTTGATAGTTCTGTCTGATATTTCTCCTCTTGTTCTGATAGTTGTTTTACAACTAATTGTCTTGCTAAGCCACATAGAGGACGTTATAAATCAATTACATAATGTGCTTTTGGAGTCTTGTGTTGGCCAGACTGGGCAAGGGGGCACGTTCCCTTCCCTGAAGGACATTAATGAACCAGCTGTGTTTTTACTGGCACAGATTTCGTAAACTCATGACCTCTGGGTGGCTAGTCCCAATATCAAAACCACTAGACTACTGTACTCAATGGATAAGTATATAAAAATATAAAAAGGATATGGAGAAATGGCAGGTAAATCAGATTGGAGTAGACAGTTCGCTTTGAAGAGTTCGCACCACACATCCACAAATGTTATCCTTTTAACACTATGGTTGTGTGAATTCAAAAGTTAACTAAAGTTAAAAACTCCATTTATCTACTTCTATCAAGTGTAATACTGTATTATCGGTGAATTTAGGATCTTTCCTAAAATCACAAATGCACAGAGAGTTTCAGACAATTTAGAAAAAACAATGTAAAGGCTTTGATGATCTTGGTTACAATTTAAAAAAATAGTAACCACATTGCTTTTTTCTCTTACTGGAAGGTACCTTCTTGATCTTAAATCAATGTGCAATTGTGCACAATTATTTGAAAAGCAAGACTATTTATAGCAGGAGCAGAGAACTTCTGTTGTACAGTTTGAGACACTCAATTCAAAAGTGTTACTAAATGTGTTACAACTAAACCCACATAAAAGCTTACTTTTTCCCGTTTCTTCTTACTCAGCCTAAAAATGTTGAAGAAACCTTTGTTTTCCTTCTCCAGAGTTATATTTGCATTAATCTGAGGTGGTCCTAAAACACAGAATAAGTTTGTGGGAAGTTAGAAAAGAAGGTAGTAAATATTGGTTGTATATTTCACATCATAGTTGTGTATGAATAATGTGATACAGCAAGTGTTGTACATTTTTTTGTTACAATTGTCTGTAAATTAATTAGCATTCAATATTTTCAGATAAACGAGCTGCTGCACTGTGTTTCTCTCACTTTCTCAAATAAACACTTGTATATCTTTAGGATATGAACTGTAAAGAATACAGGAGGTAGTCATGGATCGAACTTAAATCGGTATCACTGCAGATTCCTCACCTTTATGACTGATTTTACAGATTACAGCGACGGAGAAAGACAGACAGAGACGCTAACAAATGCGGGTGGGGAGAAAAAGAGGAAGGGAGGAAAACAGAGAGGGGGGGGGGCGCAAAGAGAGGAAGAGAGAGAGGGGTGAGAAAAAGAGGGAGACAGATCGCGAGAAAGTAAAGGAAATAAACGGAGAAGGGACAGCAAGTGAGAAATACACAGACACGAGAAGAAGTCATAACTTCAATGTGACTCAAGATAACAGAAAACCCAAAAGCTTAAGTGAAAAATATAGTTTGTAAAATTCTATAGATTAAAGTCCAAAAGGTCATTACCTTGCTGACTGGATCCATCTTGAATACTATCCTGGGAACATCCTAAAAAAAAAGTGGAAGTCACAACTTTAACTATCCAGTTTCTAGTATCCATAAGGTAACTTTGCAGCATATTGCGTATATATAGAAATATGGTTGAAAACAATAACTATTCGTCATATTTGCCCCTTGGCAACATCCATAGACATGGGTCAACTTCCACATGTACACTAGCACCTTGCTTTACCTCTCCACTATTTCTCAACCTCCTCTGTGTTCTTGGATCTGATATCCAGTCTTTGATGAGCCGCAAGTTCCTCCATAACCTTCTAACTCCATACACGAGGATCGACATTTCCACTTCCAATATCACCTGCCTCTGCCCATGCCCATGCCCCTACCTCAGCCCTACTGACACTGAAAGCCTCATCTATGCCTTGGTCACCTTCACAGTCAACAATTCCAATGCTCTCCTAGCTAGCTTTCCATTTTCCAAGCACCCTCAATTCAGCTCATCCAAAACTCTGCTACCTGTATCCTGTCCCGCTCACCCATCACCTGTGTTCTTGCTGACGTACATTGGCTCAGAGTCCCCAAAGCCACAAATGAAAAACTTCAGCCTTGTATTTAAATCCCTTCATGGCCTTGCCCCTCCCCATCTCTGTAACCTCCTCCAGCCCTCCAAATCCCCTCCTAGAACTCTGTTCCTCCGACTCTTATGCACCCCCTCTCTTGCCACACCATTGGTGGCTGTGCCTTCAGTGGTCTATCCTCTGGAATTCCCTCCCTGAACCTCTCCATCTCTCTCTTCTTTTAAGGACCTCCCTAAAACCAACCTCTTTGACAAAGCTTTTGATCACCCCATCTAATATCAACTTTGCCTCAGCATCCATTTTTGTCTTATTTCACCTCTGCTGCAGCTTGGGATGTTTAGCTACATGAAAGACGCTATAGATATTTAAGTTGTTAAAACGATTGGACTCATTTTTGACTGTACTGATTACAATTCAGTATTCTGATAGTTTTATTTTTTTATTTGCAGAACAGAAATAAAACGTTATGCAATAGGTATATTTTGAAGAAAAGCTCGTCAATATAGTTTTAAAGTATTACATGTTTTAGATTTTACTACTGCATATTTTAGATTAACATGCTAGTGCAATCAAAATTGTAGCTTATAAATTATTGTGCTACAACATCCAATGGCCTCAGCCAAGTACATACCTATGCTCGTATCCACTGCATACACTTCCCGTAAACCAAGCTCCTTCAGAGATTTTGTTAAGTCATAGGGCTCCTGACACTCAAAGTCTTTGACTAAAATAGTGGTCTTTGGATCAAATTCACATTTATTGCTGATTACTGGAACCAGTTCTTGAAGAGGAACAAGTGGACTAACACGTACTATGGTTTTCTGCGTTTTCTTATAGTTTACTACGACACGCACGGTTTGCTGAAAGTAAAAAGAAAGTTAATCAGAATGTATACGAGCACATCTGGTAGAAAATGCTGACACAAGTACACATTAAATTTTAAATAAATTAATTTCAGGCACTGACCCACTATTGTGTAAATTTGAAATGAGTTGACATATAATCCTAATTGTTTAGACCTCTTTTTCCCCCATAATTCTCACAGCTGTAGGAAAAATGCACAATAGTTTCCTCAAAATACAGTTTTCAGCAATAGTTAATGCTAAGAATCATAGGCACATCCAAGATACAGCTGTAATCGGATTAAGGATTAAAGTAGTTAGCTGATCTCATTCATGGCCAGAGCAAAGCACATCCAGACCGTACAAGGTTAAATGGAGGGCTCTGATTTTCTTAAATTAAATGCCTAAAATTATATAAACTTATCTTGTACTGTGTGGAAATCCATTATTTGCAGCCAAAGTGAAAGGAGTCTCTCAACTAAACCTGGGAGCAACTTGACCTTATCTGGATTGTCTTGTCACTATTATTTTTAAGCAGGCCTTAGTAAAACATTTTTCAACTAATGAATAGGCCTTTAAAAATTTGCTCTTTTTGGTCTTTGACCTATGCCTGTCTAAGATATTGTCACCAAATAAGGGTAACCTTGCAACAAGGTGCGTCACAGAGTGGTTGAAAGGAAATTGAAGTTTACTTTGAGAATTAAAGGTATAAAATATGGGTGTTTTGTCACAAGAGATCAGAATGAGAGAAAAGTCAATCAAAGAAAAGGTTTATAAAGATTTAAGAGAAAAACACACGAGAGGAGGATAAACAAGGAAAAAGAGGAAGACTGATTACAGAAGTTCAAGTAGTTCATTCGCAAGAGATTCATCTGGTGTCCTTTGATTAAATCCCATACAAGGTACCCATCTCAGTGCTCTTACACAGATTACATTTAAAGACCACCATTTTCTTCTATCTCAATTTCAGACTTTTGAAGTTCAGAACTACAAAATAGCATCATCATCTGTATTATAAGATCATACAAAGGTCACGTCACCAACTTTTGCCTAGTATGTTTGGGAAGTTAAGTCATAAATGCATGAGTGTCTTTTACGAGAAGTTATTCTAATATTGTGCAGCATTGATAATGGAAATAGTATATGCAATTTTTGGGATTCCACTTTGATGCATTGGAAAGAGATCAAAGAAGAGTGATGCATGAGTCTACGATTTGAACTTAATTATGCAAAGACATCAATAATTGAACTTGGTTTCATTGAATAAAAGACAAGATAAGTCATGGCTGGATTTCTAAAATGTTAATTTGAACTGATAATGTAAATACAAGCAGCTAATTTAATGTGGACTTTAGCATGGGACTAGTGGATAAGAATATAGAATCTAACAAGCTTCAAGCAGGACCCAAGATTAAAAAGCAAAGAATATGCAGAATAAATTCACAAGCCACAACTAAGGCAACTGATGTTGCACTAATTTATGTCTTTGAGAAGAAAGATGCTGGATGAATTTCTGGTTAACAAGATTATAAGGATTAATACAGAAATGGATAATCAAATGCTCTATGGAACATGACTTCTCCTGAGTTACTGAGACTGTGGAATTGTCACACAATTTTTACTTTTGGTCTTCTTGGTTTGTCAGAACAATCATTTTTTAATGTCTTTAACCCTGGGCTAACATATGAAGTCCTGAACATCTCAACTTTCTTCTTGAAGTATCACTCAATGCTTGTAAACAATTAGTTGATGGATTATATTCAAATGGCTCAGAAACATAGAAACATAGAAACATAGAAAATAGGTGCAGGAGCAGGCCATTCAGCCCTTCTAGCCTGCACCGCCATTCAATGAGTTCATGGCTGAACATGAAACTTCAGTACCCACTTCCTGCTTTCACGCCATACCCCTTGATCCCCCGAGTAGTAAGGACTTCATCTAACTCCCTTTTGAATATATTTAGTGAATTGGCCTCAACTACTTCCTGTGGTAGAGAATTCCACAGGTTCACCACTCTCTGGGTGAAGAAGTTTCTCCTTATCTCGGTCCTAAATGGCTTACAGGGCTGAGACAAGTGAGATGCTGGAGTGCATTATATTGCAGAGATACATCGCCTGTTTAGGGTTCCATCACCCAATAACCATTACATTATGAATACTTGAACATTATCCCTTTAAAACATTTGGGGTATCCCAAGAGTCACCTAGGTCAAATATTCTTTCCTATTCTAAGAACGGAGAAAGGGATAGGCCGAGTAATTACAGGCCTGTCAGCCTAACCTCAGTGGTGAGAAAATTATTGGAAAAAATCCTGAAAGACAGGGTAAATCTACATTTGGAAAGGCAGGGATTAATTCGGGGCAGTCAGTTACGGGAAGATCGTGCTTGATTAACCTGATTGAATTTTTTGAGGAGATAACCAAGAGGGTCGATGAGGATAGTGCATATGGATTTTAGCAAAGCTTTTGACAAGTTCCCACATGGTAGACTGATCATGAAGGTTAAAGCTCATGGGATCCAGGGCAAAGTGGCAAGTTGGATTCAAATTGGCTTGGAGGTGAGAAGCAAAGGGTAATGGTTGATGGATGTTTTTGTGACTGGAAGGATTCCAGTGGGGCTTCTGCAAGGCTCAGTGCGGGGTCCCTTGCTTTTTGTGGTATATATCAACGATTTAGATTTGAATATAGGGAGTATAATTAAGAAGTTTGCAGACAACACTAAAATTGGTTGTGTGGTTGATAATGAAGAAGAAAGTCATAGGCTGCAGGAGGATATCAATCTACTGGTCAGGTGGACAGAGCAATGGCAAATGGAATTTAATTCAGAGAAGTGTGAGGTAAATCACTTTGGGAGGGCTAATAAGGAAAGGGTATACACATCAAGCGGTAGGCCACTTAATAGTGTAGATGAACAAAGGAACCTTGGAGTGCTTGTCCACAGATCCCCGAAAGTAGCACGCCAGGTGGATAAGGTGGTTAAGAAGGAATGCTTGTCTTTATTGTCCGAGGCATAGAATATAAGAGCAGGGAGGTTATGCTTAAATTGTATAATAATTTGGTTACACCACAGCAGGAGTACTGCGTGCAGTTCTGGTCGGCGAATTATAGGAAGGATGTGATTGCACTAGAGAGGGTGTAGAGGAGATTTACGAGGATGTTGCCTGAAATGGAGAGTCTTAGTTATGAGGACAGATTGAATAGGCTGGGTTTGTTCTCATTGGAACAGAAGAGGCTGAGAAGAGACCTCATTGAGGTGTACAAAATATTGAGGGACCTGGACATAGTGGATAGTAAGGGCCTATTTCTATTGGTGGAGGGGTCGATTACGAGGGGGCATAGTTTTAAGGTGGGTGGTGGAAGGTTTAGAGGGGATTTGAGGGGAGGCTTCTTTATGCAGAGGTGGTTGTGGGGATCTGGAAATCGTTGTGTGGAAGAATGGTGGATGCAGAAACCCTCACCACCTTTAAGAGATGGTTGGATGGGCACTTAAAAGTGCAGTAACCTGCAGGGTTACGAACCTAGAGCTGGTGATTGGGATTAGACTGGATGACTTTTTGTTGGCCGACGCAATATTAATGGTAAGTACTGCAAAGAATCGAATACGGCCAGGGTGATCTCCTGGACTAGTTTCGATCGCTTGGATGGGTCGAAGAGGAATTTTCCCAGATTTTTCTCTCTAAATTGGCCTGCGTTTTTAATCTGATTTTTGCCTCTCCCAGGAGATCACATGGCTCCGGTTGGGGTGGAGTGTAGAATATTTCCGTATAAGGGGCGTCGCAGTTGTGTGAGGCGGACTGTTTGGGCTGGGTGCTCTTTGCCTTTCCGTCATTATTCATAGGTTTATATATAACCTTCAGGGCTGCTGACCCAGGGCCGTGCGGCTCTTTGTCGGCCGGCGTGGACACGATGGGCCAAAATGACCTCCTTCTGCGCTGTAAATTTCTATGGACTCAATTTTAGCCAGGAGTTGGTCCGTTTTTTTTTGGGAGTGACTTGGTTTTTCTGTGTAACTTAAAAATTCCCATTTTCCACAATCAATTTGCATCAGTGTAAGTGAGTTAGTTACGTTTTTTTTAAGTTTACTTTATCTTCTCTCAAAAAGGTGGCATTACCAGCCATCTATGCGCCAGTTCTGCCCATTTAGGCAACTTTGGAAAGCTAATAGATACTCCAAATCTACTTCGGCCAGTGTATGTGACCACTTCAGAAAACCCTTGGAGAGTTAAGAAATCAGCGCAGGTAGGTACATCGGAGGCCATTCGGCCTGGGATAGGGGCAGGAAGGGAAGCAGAGAGGACCGACACCTAAAAGCACCAAGACTCACACAGCACCAAACCTTGGAAACAAAAAGTAATAAGCATTCAATAATAAAAAATTGAAGTAAGTTCTATCTTCATCTTAAAACTCGGCCCGGGAAGGCAGCGGGCCGGTAGTTGCGGGAAGCCACTCGGCCGGGCTAGGGGCAGGCGGGCAGAAGCACTGATAGTGCTCCTGCCTGGATGATTTCTATTGCTTCTGCCTGCCTGCCCCTAGCCCGGCCGAGTGGCTTCCCGGTGCAATTTCTAATTAAAGCTTCAAATCAAATGGAACTAAGCTGTCTATGGAATTGCCACTCCATACCCTTACTCACAGCATATGGCCGGCATCAGGTCCCACACAGCGGCTGCAGCAAGACACGGAGAGGCTGGGGGCGAGGGGCTACTGCGCTTGTGCGGACACCACTGTGCATGTGCAGATGTCCCGGCACTGTTTTCGGCGCAGGACGCTGGCTCCACCCCCGACTCGACTGGCCACGCTGCGCGACCACAGGGAGGATGCCGGACAGCAGTCAAAGTGGGAAGGAAATTTTTCAGCGCACTTCTGAACGGAGAAAAGCGGCGCATCTCCGGTAAGTGCGTCAAAAAACGAGCTGGGACAAAATTGAGCCCTATGTTTCGAGTTGGATACAACAAATCTTGTTTTTTAAAAAAAAAGAGATCATGTAAAAAAAGAAAATTTTAATCCAAAAAAAATCCAAAATAATTTTTAAATTGGATCAGGATATGAGTATCAAGGGCAGTGAGGGGGAGGAAATGCTGTAAGTTGGTGCAGAACCAGATGCAAAGAATGAAGACTACACCTAAATGGGTGTCTAACATTGTAACTTAGTTGTTGAACTTCCACTGGAATTAGCATTCCCTACTATTTCAAGAAAAACTGGAGACAGGTAACTATGATCTAAAGGTTAATGCTAACCTTAGTACAGCACCTGTAAACATGACCCAGCAGATCAAGACAGTAAAGCTTACGACAATATTTGTTACTCCAAGTAGCTACATTTCACACAGCTTTGTGAGAAACCCTTTTTCCACATGTAAACATAAAATGTGTAGAATAGATTTTAAACTTTCCTCGATAGTTCCTGATCTAGAATCTGGGGTTGTATTCCCTAGAATTTAAAAGATTAAAGAGTGATTTGATCGAATCTTTCAAGATATTAAGGAGTACTGACAGGGTAGACAGAGTGAAACTATTTCCGCCGGTTGGGGAATCCAGGACGAGGGTGACAAAGCCTAAAAATTAGAGCTAGACCTTTCAGGAGTGAAGTTAGGAAACACTTCTAAATGCAAAGGGTGGTAAGAATTTTGGAAAACTCTTCCGCAAACAGCAATTGATACTAGGTCAGTTGTTAATTTTAAATCGGAGATTGATAGATTTCGGTTAATCAAAAGTATTAAGGTATATGGGCCAAAGGTGGGTATATGGAGTTAGGTCACGGATCAGCCATGATCTCATTGAATGGCGGAACAGGCTCGAGGGGCTAAATGGCTGACTCCTGTTCCAATGTTCCTATGATGGATGGAGTCTGGTTTACATTCAATTTATTAAACTCTGCTTCATGATAGGTTTACTGAAGATTTTTGTTATTAAGCAAGTTACACGATTGTCTTTTGTTCTAGTGGCAATACAGGATCAAAGAGTGGCTTAAACGAAGTACAAAATTACTGAGAATAAATAAAGACACATAATTAAATGATGCACGCCCTCACTTCACAAGCACGAAACAAACCTTTTCACAGACAATTTGCTCCCTCAAGGGACATTTCTATTATTTGAAGTAGAATTAATTACACTTTTCTTTCTTTATATTTTATACTTCATTACACAAAGGGTCTTCATAATTCTCAAAGTAGACCCATACACTTTAATTAGATACTCTTCTGACGTACACACACACTTAAGTACAAAAGAAAATTCCACTTTGGGCCCAATCGGCAGGCAAAACTGCACCCATTTTGGAGAAGTTTTTTTTCCTTAAGTTTCCGCTCAAACTCATTTTCATATTGCCACGAAGGGTGCAATTGGACAGCATTTTAAAATGTAATTTTTAAAAAAGTCGCTTCAAAAATATTCCTTGATGTATTGAAGAATGGTAACTTGGTGCAGTTTGATTAATACCTGTACAGCTAAAAATGGTTTAATCACAAAAAATAAGCATTTTTAATCACAATGTCGATCCACCACCAGTGAGTAAACGGATTTTAAATTACTGAAAATATACGGACCCATTTGCTAGTTTATATTGGGGTACAATGGTCAGTTTCTCAGTAAACTAAAAATTCAGGGCTCAATTTTCCCCAGTGATTTACACCTTTTTTTGGCCTAAGTTAAAAAAAACAGTTTCCCCAATCAATTTGCACCAGCATAACTAAGTTTGGCCAGCGGAGAGTTACTCCAGTTCTGCTTAGGCCAGCATATGAGGCCTCTACAGAAAAACCTTCCCGAGAGTTAAAGAAATCGGTGCAGGTCAGTGCAGCAGATGCCCGGACAGCAGCAGCAGGAAAGGTAAGAGAGAGGGGGAGAGAGAAGTGGGGGGGAAAAGAGAAGCCTTTCGGGTGTAGTTAGGTGTGGGGATCAAGAGGGAGGAGGCCATTCGGCCTGGGATAGGGGAGGGGGAGCAGACTGGTAAAGGCACTCGGGGTTGGGGAGGGGAGGGGGGAAAAAGAGCGCACCGGCAAGCCCTTCGGCCAGGGCTAGGGGCAGGAGAGTGCACCAGCAAGGCATTCGGGGCTGGGGGGAGGGGGGAAAGAAGAGCTGAAGCTGGACCGGCACCGGCAAAGGGCGGGCTCGGCAAGCAGACCGGCAAGCCCTTCGGCCAGGGCTGGGGCAGGTATAGTGGGACCGGCTTTAATAATTGGAGGCAAGTTGCTGCAATACATTTTAATGTTTTTTTTAAGTTGATACAATGTGTTTTAATGTGTTTTTAAGTTGATGTGTTGGGAGCTGGCTGTATGTTTCACTTTGCAGCTTCAGCTCGCATTGTGTCCCTGGATACCATGGCAACCTGATCTTTTTGGCGCAGATCAAGGCTCCACCCCCAAAACTAAAGGACAGGTTAGGCCACGCCAAAATGAAGAAATCCAATGGGGAAACTTAAAACATTTTCTTTGGCGCAACTGGGCTCCAAGAAAACGGGCGTAACTCTTCAAGAACACCAAAAAAAAAAGCTTTGGGGAAAACTGAGCCCTCAATTACATTCAAAAGCTTTTAAAATGTGCCTATTCCTTGCGCTCAAAAGAACTAGCTTAATTTGTAGAGCTTCCTTGAAGGCCCGCAAACAAGTGTAATTAGCGAATACTCCCAATGTGATAAATTCACCCTGGGGATGTGGCCAGTTTTGTGGATGGGGCGATGATTCTAAACTCGTGCAAAATATAGCGGAAACTTGATTTGCACTCAACGTAATTTTCGCTGTTACGCCAATTTCCGGGTGAGTTATGCCGAAAAATCCAGCGCATCCGAGCAGAAACTCTATCCTGACATGTTTCTGCTTATTTTCTGCAGCAGAATTAATACTTTCAGTTAAACCTATTGATTACAAACTTAACAAGTTATTTTATTAAAATTATTTGCATGCATTATTGTCACTACTTTTATAGTGATAATCAACTTTACAAACCTCAGGCACCACTGAAGTAAGTTTCTTTTTTTCTTCCACATTTTTCTGCTTCAGAATAACTTTCTCCACTTCCAATGTCCCAATCAATGTGTTGGGTTTGAATCGAATTTGGTTCTTCTCTCTTCCCACCAATTCTATAGTATGACTTGATGGATTCAAATGATATTTGCCACAGAGGAAAATCAACAAATCCATCATGGGTTTGCTAGAAAAACAAATGTTTCTTTCAGGTTAAACAGCTCATCGTCACCAACAAACTGCTGCAAAGAGATTAACTAGCTAACAATACTACCATGTGATTCAATCCGATAATTGGACATGGCTGCCACGTTGCAGGAAAATTATGACTGGATTTTAACAGGACAGGATAAGAACCTATTTTTAATTTAATAAATCTTAATGAAATTCTGACTTTATAAAAAGTCTAAATCGGAGAGCCATGATGGGTCAAGATAATAAATAAATCTAATTGAACAAATCTCTGTTTACAATAGTTTGATACTAAGAACATTCAAGATGGAGACATTTTGTCACTGATAAATGCACTAAAGATCCAGTTTTTCCCCCAGAGAATAATAGAACTTTGGAACAAGGTGCAGGATAGTGCGGTAACGAATGCTTTGCATTTTTAGAGAGAGCTGGAGCGATTCCTGGCTGGGGCAGAGATCACGTTATACAATATTAAAAATCATGGGCAATGTGATCTCTTGATCTCCTAATTTTGATCGCCTGGGGCGGAGGGAGGTCAAATAGGAATTTTCCATTTTTTTCCCTACTTGGCCTTCGTTTTTTTTTGTCTAGTTAACACTTCCTTCAGGAGATTACATGCTTTCTGGTGGGTAGGGAGTGTCTAATTGCGATGCATAGAACATTACAACTATATGGAATGGATACACTGGATACACCAGTACTCTTTTCCTGTTATATTTTTGTATGTTCGTATTTCATAACTAATACTGGTATGAATAAGAATGATACACACAAGGATAACTTCCTTCAAAGGAAAGCATTTCTGGAAAAACACTTTTAAACCAAATAATAAGAGTCTTGGAGATAACCTCAGGTCAGTAGTGGTCAGCATGAATCCAGATGCTTGGTATAAATAAATAATTACAATAGACATATCAGGGGCAGAAGGTGCTCTGTATCTTAGATTAAAGGAAAATGGTTCAATCTTGGTGATTTTTCCTTCACAACAAGTTGGTCTTGGGATACAGTATAAATAATGGATAGAGCTTTGCCTCAAGAGTTCATTTCAGACTGCCCTATCCAGACAATTTCAGATTAGCCAGTTATTCACAAAGACTGATCAGAAACAAGGACAAATATAATGGCCTAGAAATGCCAGTCGATGTCTTCCCGCAGGCAAACGACTGAAAAAGGGAAAAAAGATGCGCACTTACCTGTTGCTGCTGCGCCTGTTCGAACTTCTGAGCCTGAAGCCTCTCATGACTGCACGTCTCAGTGTGTGCACAGGCCGGGAGTTGGCTCTGAGCAGCCAATTCGGTGTCGTATATTCTCATTCACTATTACTATGAACGAGAACCCCCCCCCTCCCCAAACACCCAAAACACAATAATAGAAAATACACTACATATTTAAGATTCATTTAAATTAAAGCTTTTATAAAAAAAATATATATTTTCCCGACTTTTTAAAAAAGCTTTTTAATTATGACTTAAAATAAACTTACTGCAGTGGGGAGGGTTTTTAAACAATAAAATGTGTTTTTATAACTTTATTTTAAAATGTGTGCGTATTTTTAAACACTTGCGCCTGTAAAAGCAGGCTATACGCCTGCTTTTTCAGGCGCAAGATTTTTGAGGACATTTGCTGGGCAAGATATGCATAAATATCGGAAATCTTGCCCTGCAAGTATCCTTGCTCCCGATCGGTGGATGATTTGTCAAGCCAGAAACCTGACTGATCGGAAAAGATGGTTTTCAGCGCATGTGCATTGCATAGGTCCCGAGAAACTTCGTAGGGATCCGGGACATTGGAATTTCAGCCCCAATGTGTCCACAACAGGACAGAGGGATCATTTGAGAGAAAGCTAATCAAATAAAGCCAGAGACTGCCGTAAATCAATTTAAATGCAGAGTTTCCATCGTTGCCAACTGTATGCTTTTCATGAGAATATAAAAGTGTTTCTTGCCCCCGTTTGTGCTGCTTGTGGTTGGGCCAAAAAATCTGCTTATTTTGGAACATGTCAAATTTTCCGTACTGCAAATTTTCCGTACTGTCAGTCATCTCTTCTGCACATGCATGCTGTTTCAGTGCAAGCACAAATAATACTTTGAGCGAATTCAGCCAGCTGTTCGCAGTTCCCAAGAAAGTACACAAATGGGGTTTGAAGGTTAGCAACTTCAAGTTTATTGTACTTCTGCTGGGAATTTTATCAGGCCTAACTTCTGGCACTGTGAGTTGTGAAGTATATTAACCTTACTCTGCACTCTGCTGCTAAATCCTGCGCTAATTACTAATGCAAACAAAAAGATTGGGTAAATTACCTTTGTTTTTTTTTTGCTCTATACCACTTTCATCCTACAACTTACCTCATTCATAAAACTATTTTTGAATAATGCAAATTAATTGAAATTCATTTTTTTTAATGAAGTGAACACACATCTACTAATTGTATAACTTGTTCCAAGAGTCAGCAAAGGCACAATAAGCTGAATGGCCCTTTTGTGCTGTATGATTCTATGAAATGTATAATGGGAGGACATAGTAATTTCCATCACTTCTTGATTATAGAGGACTTTCACCAATGCTAACCTAATGTAACTTTGCAAGCATCCACAGATAAGATTTAAAGTAAATAGAAAACTTTATTATTCAAATCAAGAACAACATTATCTGATATGAATACAAAGTTCTCCCCCGCGCCCCCCACCCCAGCTAAACATGGTTCCAGAAGAAGAACTTAGTAAATTCAATCCCAATATATTCCAGATAGTCTGTCAAGTGAAATTATTCAGTAATGCCAGTCTGTCAAGGCAGTCAAAATGTTAACAGAACAATGCAAGTTTGTCTGTTCAATAAGTTATGGTAAGGTAAACAACTGGATAAAGCAAATTAAAAAGTGAGTTGGTAGAAAAAATTAGAATATGTCTATTGCATCAAATTAAGTTTGTATTATAAATAAATGTTTTAACTTATGCCCAACCAATCTGTGTGCTATGAGTTAATACTAAAATGCATTGCATGTGCAATCGTCAACACTACATGATTGAGTGGTCACATCACTAACAGCCACAATGATAATGTAATTTATAGCCACAATGTTAATTGAAAGGGAGGCAAGAAGTTTTAGAAAGTGCCACAGTAGAAGCACAAACTACACAGCTTTAAAAAGATGCATTATTGGTGAGTGAGGGAAAAGGAACAAAAACACACCTACCTTCCATTTATACTGGTTGATTGCTCCACTCCTTCTGGTAGAACTACAGTCAAATCAAAGTGTGTATTCAAGACATTGTCTTTCTGTTCCATGGTTATATTTTCACCTTCTAGCCTCTTAGCTATTGAAGAACTCTCAACATGCTTGGCGAATGTTGGTGGTGCCGGGGCTTTTGGCTTGGATCTTTTGCTGTTGGCAACAACAAACAATTGAAAACATATTGAACAGCATAATTTTTTTTTAAACAATCTTTAAAATAAAAACTAAACATGAATTCTTCCAATTAACTAGAGGGCAAAAATATTGTTCGGAGTAGCACTAAGCCGAACAAGACTGAGAGGTTAGAATATCGGTGGAGTTTGAATGCTACAACTGGTTCCAGCATCCTTGGATGGAAGGGAGGGTTAAAAAAAAAAAAACAGGATTTGGAATTGTGATTGCTCCTCAGGGAATCCTGCTGAAAGTGTATGTGGATATATGCTGAGGACACAATTGGATTTGGCTAATATGCTTTTACTGGTTGAGTAACTTGATAAACACAGACCCTCTATACTGACACAAAAAGAATAGCCATTTAGGCAAGGTACCCAAGCCTCAAGATGTCCATGGAACTGCATCCTAGCAGGAGTCAGCACATTCAAAAGCAAAAACAGGACAAAAGTGAAAGGGGGGGGTGGGAGGGGGAAGCTGGGGTAAAGAGAGAGAAAAAGTTAAAGACCTCAACTTTGCTCTTGTGTATACACACACACACACACACAAAATTTAACCTGAAAAAGATTAAGTGTGCCAATAAATCAACCAATTATAATGAATGGGCAAAACATTCAATTTCAAAATCCAGATGCCAAGGTCCTTGGAGCCAACAGCAGAATTCTAATCACCTTAGTCAGTCTGAACATTGCTGATCTGATTGCCTTTCCTGGAGAGGGTAAATAGCAAAACATATTCTTTTGGTAAATGTAGTGGCTTGTTTTGGATTAGCATTCCATCCCTTTTAAATTATTAGCATATTAAACAAGTGCCAACACTACAATATGGTAGGTTTTACACTTGCATGGTGATATTTTAAATGAAATTTTATTGTGGTCCTTCATAAAACTGTGGAGGAAATTACCCTTCAGGTTACTGCATTATGCAAGAACATTTCCTCCTCGATGCTCAAAAACATGCATCACAGTTACATAAAGCACACCAGAAATATATTTAAATGAAAGCATGAATATTCATTTTATTGACACTTTCTGGTGTATTCTGCACCAAAAGAATACTCCATAACAAATGCAAAGTGTGCTTTTGTGCTATGTTTCCAGGAGACACAAAAAATTTCCCCAACTGAAAAGAGCAGGAACTGTCCCATGGGTTCCAGCATCACTGAATCTTAAACTTCCAGACCCATGCTGTTCTGCAAAATGCTAGTTGTTCAAGATAATCTATCACATACCAAGTGAGGTGAAATTTTTCTCAGGAAATAATTTTATGAAAGTCGGTACAGTACAATATTAAAAAGGAACAGATAGTGAGATACCTGAAGTAAAAGCTGGGATTCTGAAAAAGGAGGTGGGACCCCATTGAAAGAAGAGAAAAAGAAATCAATTGAGTGCGCACCTTGATAAATCAGTAAAAAGTCAAAAAATAGAAACCCTCAACCACATTTAAGATAAATATGGATGGCATCATTCCAAAATATGGGCGTTACAGGATTAACTCATGTGGAGAAATAGCATTGCACTCATCATGCAGTAAGTTTGAATTGTGGCCCTAATCTTTCAATCCTCCTTAAAAACAGGGGTAATGCCAGAGGACTGGAGAATTGCAAATTTTTACACCCTTGTTCAAAAAAGGATGTAAAGATAAACCCAGCAACTATAGGCTGGTCAGTTTAACATCGGTAGTGGGGACGCTTTTAGAAACAATAATCGGGGACAAAATTAACAGTCACTTGGGCAAGTGTGGATTAATTAAGGAAAGTCAGCATGGATTTATCAACGGCAAAATCGAATTTAACCTGTGCCGGCTCTCTGCAAGAGCACCTCAGCTAATGTCATTCCCCCACCCTTTCCCTGCAATTTTTTTTCTTTCAGGTACTTATCCAAATCCTTTTTGAAAAGTGATCGAGTCTGCCTCCACCACCCTTTCAGGCAGTGCATTCCAGATCCTAACCACTCGCAGCGTAACCAAGTGTTTTCTTACATCGCCTTTCATTCTTTTCTCAATCACCTTAAATCTGTGTTCTCTGGTTCTCGACTCTTCTGCCATTGGGAACAGTTTCTCTCTATCTAATCTGCCCAGACCTCTCATGATTTTGAGCACCGCGATCAAATCTCCTCTGCTCTAAGGAGAACAATCCCAGCTTCTCCAGTCAATCCATGTAACATCCCGGCTGTCGTGCTGAAGTCTTGTGCTCCAGAACGAGCCGCGCCTGTAGCCAAGCTCTTCCAGTACAGCTGCAACACTGGTATCTCCTCGACAATGTGGAAAACTGCCCAGGTATGTCCTGTCCACAAAAAGCAGGACAAGTCGAATCTAGCCAATTCTACTCTCAATCAGCAGCAAAATAATGGAAGGTGTCATCGACAGTGCTATCAAGCAACACTTGCTCAGTTTGGGTCCCGCCAGGATCACTCAGCTCCAGACCTCATTACAGCCTTGGTCCAAACATGGACAAAATAGCTGAATTTCAGAGGTGAGACGAGAGTGACTGTCCTTCACATCAAGGCAGCAATTTACCGAGGGTGATATCAAGAAGCCCAAGTAAAGCTGAAGTTAATGGGAATCAGGGGAAAAACTCTCCATTGGCTGGAGTCATACCTAGTACAAAGGAAGATGGTTATGCTTGTTGGAGATCAATCATCTCAGCCCCAGGTCATCGCTGCAGGAATTCATCAGTGTAGTGTCCTCGGCCCAACCAGCTTCAACTGCTTCATCAATGACCTTCCCTCAATCATAAGGTCAGAAGTGGAGATGTTCGCTGATGATTGTGTGTCCCCGTATCCCAGTGTCTCAGTGTTGCAGCGTTCAATTCCATTTACAGCTCCTCAGATAATGAATTCTGGACAACATTCAGGCTTGGGCTGGTAAGTCACATTCACACCACACAAGAGCCAGGCAATTAGTATCTTCAACAAGCGAAAGTCCAACCACTACCCATCGACATTCAAAGTCATTACCATCGCCAAAGCCCACCATCAACATCCTGGGGGTCACCACTGACCAGAAACATAACTGCACCAGCCACAAATATGGTGGCAACAAGAGGTCAGAGGCTGGGTATTTGGTGATGAGTGTCTCACCTCCTGACTCTCCAAAGCCTTTCCACCATCTACAAGGCACGTCAGAGGCGTGATGGAATATTCTATACTTGCCTGGATGAGTTCAGCTACAATAACACTCAAGAAACTTGACACCATCCAGGACAAAGCAGCCCACTTGATTGACACCCTATCCACTACCTTAAACATTCACTCCCTCCACCACTTGCACACCGCAGCCGCAGTGTGTACCATCTACAAGATACACTGCAACAACTCACCAAGACTTCTTTGACAGAACTTCCTAAACCCGCGACCTCGACCACCTAGAAGGACAAGGGTAGCAGGCCCATGGGAACACCATCATCTGCAAGTTCCCCTCCAAGTTACACACCATCAGGACTTGGAAATATATTGCCATTCCTTCATCGTTACTGGGTCAAAATCCCTAACAGCACTATGGGAGTACATTCACCACACGGACTCCAGCGGTTTAAGGCGGCGGCTCACTACCACTTTCTTGAGAGCAATTTGGGATGGGCAATAAATGATGGCCTTGCCTGTGATGCCTACATCCCATGAACTAATAAAAAAGCCCCATGTCACTGACAACAGATAGGCTGGGCTTGGTCCAAAGTCCAATTTCCCAGTTCTGCCTCCCAGGAACAATGCCTGTATCGAAGTGGTATTCAGGGTTCTTTGACGGCAGGAATTAAACAGTAGAGTTGATAATGGGCTGTAATATGCAGCCCCGATGGGTGAGTAAGAGATACATACTCGCCTGTAGGGGTTGCACAAGTTCTGGGTTTAGGCATGCAAAGCACATGCGCTAAAACCTGGAACTTGCAATCCATCAAGAATCTTCTTGACAGATTGCATGCATCCCCGGTTAAAGGGCCTCCACAGGCAGAATTGGGAAAATTCCTCAACTTCTGCCCAGCGAATGCCCGTGAAATTCTTACTCCTGGTAAAACTACCAGCTTAAGTGCAGAAATTTTTTTTTTGCTATAATTTATACACTTAAAAACCTATGACATGAGGCAAGTTTATTTTTAGCCCCATTAAAATATGTAAATTTATTTTTCAAAGAATTTCATTTTTGTTTTAAATATTTAATTAAATGTCATTTTGATTAATTTGAAGTGCAAGTGTATTTTGGAGGGTATTCCCATTCATACTTATGAGGATTCCGTACATAGAGTCCTCATTAAGTATGAATGGGGACCCCCCCTTCTTTGATTGGTTGGGCCAGCCCACGTGATCTTAGGTGCTCTTGAACCGCAAGCGCCCCGGGGATACATGGGTCTCTTCGCAGGCCTACGCATAGAGGCCCAGGAGCGCAAGTGTCCAAACTTCCGGGACCATCAGGTAAGTTCATGGATTTTTTGCTGGTCGGAGGCATCCGCAGGAAGCCTCCGACCGCAAATTCATTGCCAAAGACTTTTGACATTATTTTTTGCTGTACTCTGCTATTACTTCTCACCCTCCCCATCATGATTTTTTTGCTGCAGGGCTTTTTAATTTTGGAGGCTTCTCAATTTTATGTAGTTGTTGGACGCACTCTTTAAGCAATGGCAAAAAGTGAAACACAGCAGCTGCACAAGATATCCCTCCCACGCAGTGACAGACTCCAAATAGTAGGTGCACATAGTGATGGGAACCTGACCTGAATACTTAATTAGTCATGACCCAGGAAATGGGACAGGATAACGATAGGTCAGCCAGGGACCAGATGTCCCACAACATTCCACTAGGAATGCTGCTCACGAAAATCCTATTCCAAATCTCAAAATATAGTCAAATACCCTTTCAATATTGTGTTGCCATGTTACCAAGATGCTTTTCAAAAAATATTTTCTGAAATTCTGCTTCATCATGTTTCTCTCCCACCGCCGTCCACCCCCGCCCCCCCCCCCCCCCCCCCCCGCCCGCCACACCCGCATCTGTTCTCCTCCTCCTACAAAATGAGCTTGGTGTTGAAAACTTTAGCTATCAGCAATTTTTCTAAACAAGAGCAATGTTGTGCTATCTTCCAAAGCTTAGAGATAGGGTTATGGCATTAGAAAGTAAGGTACAGGAAGTTAACTTGGTCAGGTGATAACCGATGCGATCAGGATAGATCGTATCATTGAAGGTAGTCAGTAGGTGGATATGGACACAGAAACTCTGAGGTGTGCACCTCAAGGAGGCAAGTGAAGTTGGTTCGGTGGGAGAGGGTAAACTGCAGAAAGAACTATTTTGGATGGAGATCTCTATATGGAAAAAATCCAAGCTAAAACTAGGGGTATGCTATAGACCATCAGATCAACACAAGAAAGACGACAGTTTGATTTACAAAGAGATGATAGGGGTGTACGACAACAAGGACATTTTATTGTTGGGAGATTTCAATCAACTCAAGTTAAATTGGAAAATCTCAAGTTGTCTAGCATCAGAGTTGGTAATTGTAATGCATAACTGCTTCATGATTCTGTGCGCAAGGGCAGCCATGAGAGGCATTATTTATCTCTTACCTGGTAACTGACCAAGGAAATCAAAGTCATATTACCCTTGGGGGAGGGGGGGGGGGGAAGCGACTACAGATTGATCAAGTTTAACATGAATTGGGGTCCAATTACACCCAAGGACAGCATCAAGGGCAAAATTCAATGCGATGAGGAAAGATTTAGAACAAATGGAGCAAAGGAGGATGCTTAACAACTTTTCAGTAGAAGACAAACGGAACAGCTTTTTAAAAAAACGAGATATACAAGTCATGTACCAAGATCAGCAAGCCCTTGTTAAGCCAGCCTGACCCTAAATGGATTAACAAACTAAAAGTAAAATAAATAGGAATAATATACTTTGCAAATACTGCAGGGTGAAAGAGGGGCTGACTGGGATGAAAACAAGATCTCACAGAAACAAGTTAAAAGGGTGATCAGAGGGGCCAACAAACATTGCTGCAAAGGTAAAAACATAACAGTAATTGCAAGAGAGCTGTTATAAAAGACGCGAGGACATTAAAAGATGCAAATGCTTTTGAAACTGATGAGGACAAGATAGTAAATATTCTAAATGATTACTTCCACAAAGTATTAACAAGGAATGAGATATACAGCATACTTCCCCACCCAAACAAAAAATATCAAGGCAAAATTCAGGACTTCAATATAAGATGGAATTTCTAGACCAGCTGACAAGACTTCAAAAAGGATAAAATGCCCAAAGTTATATGGTATTTACATAAGATATACAGCACAGAAACAGGCCATTCGGCCCAACCAGTCCATGCTGGCATTTATGCTCCACTCGAGCCTCTTCCATTCTTTCAGCATAAACCTCTATTCCCTTCTTCATATGCTTGTCTAGCTTCCCTTTAAATGCATCTATACTATTTGCTTCAACCACTACCTGTGCTAGCGAGTTCCACATTCTCAGCAGTCTCTGGGTAAGGAAGTTTCTTCTGAACTCCCTACTTGAATTCTTGGTGACTATCTTACATTGATGATCACTAGTTTTGCTCTCTGGTTCGAGGTCACCCCAGCCTTCTCTTTTCAAGTGAAAAGAGACCCAGCCTGTTCATCCTTCCCTGATAGGTATAACCTTGTTAAACTCATTTCTGGTATCATCCTTGTAAATCTTTTTTGCACCCTCTGCAGTGCCTCTCTATCCTTTTTATTATACGGCGACCATATTGGCTCAGAAGATTAAGTAGTAGAATCAATTTGGGTGGAGATGAGGAATAATAAGGGAAAGTCGTCACTGGTGAGAGTAGTTTATAGGCCTCCGAACAGAAGCTACACAGTAAGACAGAGTATAAATCAAAAAATAATGGAGGCTTGTAAGAAAGGTATGGCAATAATCATGGGTGAGTTTAATCTTCATATTGATTGGATAAATCAAATTGGCAAAGGTAGCCTTGAGGAAGAGTTCATAGAGTGTATGCGGGATGGTTGCTTAGAATACATTGTGGAACCAACCAGTAAGCAGACTATTTTAGATTTGGTAATGTGTAATGAGAGTGGATTAATTAATAATCTCATAGTAAAGGATCCTCTTGGGAAGAGTGATCATAGTATGGTAGAATTTCAAATTCAGTTTGAGGGTGAGAAACTTGGGTCTCAAGCTAGTGTCTTGAACTTAAAGAAAGACAATTAAAAAGGTATGAAGACAGAGTTGGCTAAAGTGGACTGGGAAAATATGATAAGCAATGACAGACATTTCAGGAGATATTTCACAGCTCTCAGCAAAGATATATTCCAGTGAGAAAGTCAGTCTACAAGAGAAGATCTGCAGCTAACTAAGGAAGTAAAGGATGGTATCAAATTGAAAACAAAGGCATACAATGTTGCGAAGATTAGTGGAAGGTCAGAGGATTGGGAAATTTTTTAGAACCAGCAAAGGACAACTTAAAAAAAAAATAAAGGCAGAGAAGATAGATTATGAGAGTAAACTAGCAAGAAATAAACAGGCAGAAGAGCTTCTACAGATATATAAAATGGAAGACAGCAGCTAAAGTAAATGTTGGTCCCTCAGAGGATGAGGCTGGGGAATTAATAATGGGAAACAGGGAAATGGCAGAGATATTGAACAAATATTTTTAGGGAGATACTTGTAAATTGAAAACAGGCTAATCTGGTATCTACATTCAAAAAGGATGACACAATAGGCACACGTAATTGTAGAACCAGTAGTCTTACTTTCATCCCATGTACAATGGAATCAATTATTGAAAGTAAACTTGGGGATCATATGTACAGCAACCACCGCATTGACAGTAGTCAACATGGCTTTAGACAGGGAAGATCATGCTTGACCAACCTCCTTGAATTCTTTGAGGAAGCAACAACTAAAATTGATTCTGGTAAACTCGATGACTGTAGTTAGGCTTTCAAAAGGCATTTGATAAAGTTCCATATGAAAGATTACTAATGAAGCTCAAAACTATGGGGTTTCAGGGCAAAACTTGGGTATCGATAAAAAACAGGCTGAAGGGCAGAAAACAATTGGTACTGGTTAGCAGGTTTCCTTTGGGGGTGAGGGGGAAGTAAAGAGTACTAAGTGGGGTGCCCCTGGGCTCAGTACTGTTTCTAATTATCAACAACTCGGATTTCAAAACAGGCAGCCCAGAAACTACAGAATAAGCTAAATAGAATAAGCTGAACAAAATAAGAGTGGCAAACAACAGACAAATGCAGACAAGTGTAAATAATGCATATAGGAAAGAAAAATGAATACAACACATACTTCATAAGAATAAAATTGAGATCTAGGTTATCCTTCATGCAGAAAGTGATCAACACTTGGAATGAAATTCCGGCTGAGTGGTGGAGATGTAAACCTTGGAATTATATAAGAAACAACTAGATGCGTCAATGAGGGAAGGGTAGAAAGTGTAAGCTTGTTCTGAAATAATGAATTAAGATGGACCAAATGACTTTCCTCATCCATAAGTATCTTGTTATCTTAAAATGACTTAATAGTTTTGAATCATATTCAAGCAAAATGATCCACCCAGTATAAAGACACCTCTTAAAATCACAAATGATCACACTGAAAATGATTTGCCATGAAATAAAAAGATCAAATTAGATTTGATCAAACCAAAAAATGTAAATTTGTTACTACAGGTACAACATCCCGAATCCGGACATTTCGACGAGCGGCAAGGAGGCCGACGAAGTCCGAAATCCGGCAAAACCCAAAATTTGGCACAGATTCGGTCCCGAGGATTCCGGATTTCAGACTATTGATTTTCTTGTCTGAAATCCAGCAAAACCCTAAAACCGCCACGGACCGAAGATTCCAGATTTCAGATGTCGTACCTGTAAATTACAATTTCCACCTTTAAGTTGAATATTGGAGTGGGAAAAAATTATAATTTACACTGCTTAATCTTTTCGAACATTGGATTATGAAAAAACGTGGTTATATTTTTCAATACCGATGATCCGTCTGCATTATAAAGAAAACACCAAAGAATACTACTATACTAAACTCAGTGTCCTTACATTTCATATATATAGTTAAGTTTAAAAACTGAGACACTGCAGTTACACTTGAAGCATTATGACAGATGTTATCCTGTGCGTCTCAGCAGACAGCTTTCTACATAGCAGTCGGGAGGAGGCCAGCATCGCGAGAGTGGAGCGGGTGCGTGACTATGAACGGCGGCGGCAGCTTGGAGCAGCAGCAGTCGGGAGGAGACCAGCTGCATCAGGGGCAGAAAGTAAACAAAGAAGCAAAAAGAAATCGAAGTGTGACATCACAGCCAAGCGGGTAAGTGATTGGCTGGTCGATTCATGAGTATTTTATCTTTTTCTTTTCCTATCAGTAGATAACTTTTGGCATTGTTGCAAAATTAAGTTAATTTAAGGGATAAGTCATGGCAGGAGAGCCCAGACCCGTGTCATGCTCCTCCTGTGCTGTGGGGGAAATCAGGGACGCTTCCAGTGTCCCTGACCACTGTGTGTGCAGGAAGTGTGTCCAGCTGCAACTCCTGACAGACCACATTGCGGCACTGGAGCTGCACATGGATTCACTCTGGAGAATCCGCGATGCTGAGGATGTCGTGAATAGCACGTTTAGTGAGTTGGTCATACCACAGGTAAAGGTTACACAGGCAGATAGGGAATGGATGACCAGCAGGAAGAACAGGGGAAGGAAGGTAGTACAGGGGTCCCCCGCGGTCATCTCCCTCCAAAACAGATATACCATTTTGGATGCGGTTGGAAGATGGCTCATCAGAGGAAGGCAGCAGCAGCCAAGTTCATGGCACCATGGGTGGCTCTGCTGCACAGGAGGGCAGGAAAAAGAGTGGGAGAGCTATAGTGATAGGGGATTCAATTGTAAGGGGAATAGATAGACGTTTTTTGCGGCTGCAAACGAGACTCCAGGGTGGTATGTTGCCTCCCTGGTGCAAGGGCCAAGGATGTCTCGGAGCTGCTGCAGGGCATTCTGGAGGGGGAGAATGAACAGCCAGCTGTCGTGGTACATATAGGTACCAACTATATAGCTAAAAAAACAGGATGAGGTCCTACAAGCTAAATTTAGGGAGCTAGGAGTTAAATTAAAAAGTACGACCTCTAAGGTAGTAATCTCAGGATTGCTACCAGTACCACGTGCTAGCCAGAGTAGGAATAATAGAATAGTTCAAATGAATACGTGGCTTGAGGAGTGGTGCAAGAGAGGGATTCAAATTCCTTGGACATTGGAACCGGTTCTGGGGGAGGTGGGACCAGTATAAACCGGACGGTCTGCACCTGGGGAGGACCGAAACCGATGTCCTCGGCGGAGTGTTTGCTAGTGCTGTTGGGGAGGGTTTAAACTAATATGGCAGGGGGATAGGAATGTACGCAGGGAGGCAGAAGAAAGTAAAAAGGGGGCAAAAGCAAAAGGTAAGAAGGCGAAAAAAAGGGCTGACGGTGGATAGCCAGTTTAAAGATCACATGGATAAACTACAACAATTGTACATCCCTGTCTGGAGTAAAAATAAAAAGGGGAAGGTGGCTCAACCGTGGTTAACAAGGGAAATTAGGGATAGTGTTAAATCCAAGGAAGAGGCATATAAATTGGCCAGAAGCAGCAGCAAACCTGAGGACTGGGAGAAATTTAGAATCCAGCAGAGGAGGACTAAGGGTTTAATTAGGAGGGGGAACATAGAGTACAAGAGTAAGCTTGCAGGGAACATAAAGACTGACAGCAAAAGCTTCTATAGATACGTGAAGAGAAAAAGATTAGTGAAGACTAATGTAGGTCCCCTTGCAGTCAGAATCAGGTGCATTCATAATGGGGAACAAGGAAATGGCAGACCAATTGAACAAATACTTTGGTTCTGTCTTCACTAAGAAAGACACGAACAACCTCCCGAAAATAATAGGGGATCGAGGGTCTAACGAGGAGGAATGGAAGGAAATCCTTATTGGGCAGGAAATTGTGTTAGGGAAATTGATGGGATTGAAGGTCGATAAATCCCAAGGACCTGATAGTCTGCATCCCAGAGTACTTGAGGAAGTGGCCCGAAAAATAGTGGATGCATTGGTGGTCATGTTCCAACATTCTATAGACTATGGATCAGTTCCTATGGATTGGAGGGTAGGTAATCTAACCCCACTTTTTAAAAAAGGGAGGGAAAGAGAAAACAGGGAATTATAAACTGGGCAGCCTGACATCGGTAGTGGGGAAAATGTTGGAATCAATTATTAAAGATGAAACAGCAGCGCATTTGGAAAGTAGTGACAGGATCGGTCCAAGTCAGCAAGGATTTATGAAAGGGAAATCATGCTTGACAAATCTAGAATTTTTTGAGGACGTAACTTGTAGAGTGGACAAGGGAGAACCAGTGGATGTGGTGTATTTGGACTTTCAAAAGGCATTTGACCATCTTTAAAAAAGGGGACAAGTCCGACTGGCAACAACAGGGGAATCTCCCTGCTATCAGCCACTGGGAAAGTTGTCGCTAGAGTTCTCCTCAACCGTCTTCGACCTGTGGCCGAGGAGCTCCTCCCAGAGTCACAGTGCGGATTTCGTCCGTTGTGCCCCGTAGGCGACATGATCTTTGCAGCCCGATGACTGCAGGAAAAATGCAGGGAGCAGCACCAGCCCTTATAGATGGCCTTTTTCGAATATTACAAAGGCCTTTGACACTGTCAACTGCGAGGGTCTATGAAGCACCCTCCTCCGTTTCGGATGCCCCCAAAAGTTTGTCAACAGCCTTCGCCTGCTCCACGATGTCATGCAGGCCGTGATCCTTACCAACGGATGCATTTTAGATCCAATCCACGTCCGGACTGGGGTCAAACAGGGCTGCGTCATCGCTCCAACTCTCTTCTCAATCTTCCTCGCTGCCATGCTCCACCTCAGTCAACAAACTCCCCGCTGGAGTGGAACTAAACTACAGAACCAGTGGGAAGTTGGTTAATCTACGCCGCCTCCAGGCCAGGTCCAAAATCACCCCAATCTCTGTCGTTGAGCTACAGTATGCGGACGACGCCTGTGTCTGCGCACATTGAGGCTGAACTCTTGGATATAGTCGATGTATATACTGAGCCATATGAAAGCATGGGCCTTATGCTAAACACCCATAAGACAAAGATCCTCCACCAGCCTGTCCTCGTCACACAGCAATGGCCCCCCCCCGCCCAGTCAGCAAGATCCATGGCGGGCCCTCGACAACGTGGACCATTTCCTATACCTCGGGAGCCTCTTATCAACAAAAACAGACATTGATGTGGAGATTCACACCGCCTCCAGTGCGCCAGTGCATCCTTCGGCCGCCTGAGGAAAAGAGTGTTCGAAGACCAGGCCCTCAAATCTACCACCAAGCTCATGGTCTACAGGACTGCAATAATACCCACCCTCCTGTATGGCTCAGAGGCCTGGACGATGTACACAAGACGCCTCAAGTCGCTGGAGATATATTACCAACGATGTCTCGGCAAGATCCTGCAAATCCCCTGGGAGGACGGGTGCACCAACATCTGTGGCCTCGTTCTGGCTAACATCCCCAGCATTGAAGCACTGGCCACGCTCGATCAGCTTTGCTGGGTGGGCAACATAGTTCGCATGCCAGACACGAGACTCTCAAAGCAAGTGCTCTATGTGGAGCTCCTTCACAGCAAATGAGACAAAGGTGGGCAACGGAAATGTTACAAGGACACTATCAAAGCCTCCCTAAAAAAGTGCAACATCCCCACTGACACCTGGGAGTCCCTGGCCAAAGACCACCCTAAGTGGAGAAAGTGCACCCAGGTGGGCGCTGAGCACTTTGAATCTCAATGCCGAGGGCATGCAGAAATCTAGACCAGGCTGCGGAAAGAGCATGCGGCAAACCAGTCCTACCCACCCCTTCCCTCAACGGCTGTCACAGGTGGGACAGGT
Source organism: Pristiophorus japonicus (assembly GCF_044704955.1). Lineage (NCBI taxonomy): Eukaryota > Metazoa > Chordata > Chondrichthyes > Pristiophoridae > Pristiophorus > Pristiophorus japonicus. Next base: position 87,619,764 of record NC_091979.1, on the reverse strand, counting down.
AGAGTCTGTGGCTCTCTTATTGGACTGTTCAGCCACCAAAGAACTCACTTTAGGAAAGAAAGCAAGTCTGCCTCAATTCCAAGGGACTGCCTATGATGGATGATGATGAATAAAGATAATTAACTATGCCTTCTTAACCACCTTATCGAGCTGTTCTGCTAACTTCAAGTATCTGTGGACATGTACTCCAACATCCCTCTACATTGCTCAGTAGCCTACCATTTATTGTGTATTCCCTTGTCTTGTTCACCCTCCCCAAATGCATTACCTCATACTTAGCTAGATTGAATTTCATTTGCCACTTTACTGGCCACCTGATCACTCCATTGATATCTTCCTGCAGTCTACAGCTTTCATCCTCACTTTCAATCACACGGCCAATTTTTGTATCATCTGCCAACTTCTTAATCATGCCCCCTTCATTGAAGTCTAAATCATTGCAAAAAGCAAGGGATCTCGTATTGAACCCTGCAGAACCCCACTGGAAAGAGCCTTCCAGTCACAAAAACGCTGGCCAATCATTGCCCCTTAATTCCTGCCACGGAGCTAATTTTGGATTGAACTTGCCACTTTCGCTTGGATCCCATGTGCTTTTACTTTTGTGTGGGTGTTTCTGAAGAATCATCCAGCACAGTCACTCGGCTATCATTGCAGCACCGTTAGGACATATGGCACAGCTTACTTTAGGAAGCAGAGACCCCACCAGCACTATATCTGCTGAAGTGATGTAATTTCACCTCTCCGCAGATCCACGGATGCTGACTAGGGCAGGTGGTATTTTGCCACCTGCTATCTCTCTGCATGCCTTGCTTTTCTTAGCGATGGGTGATTCCCATTGGGAAACTTGTAAGTAAAAGAACCTGAAGGGGGAAAGTAATTAGCAACTGTCATAAAGTCTCATGGCAATTTAAGCAGTAAAAGAATTGAGATAAATGGCCTAAAAACAGCTTTACGTTGCGCCCCCTTTAAATTACCTCCTATATAGTTTCTTGAGTTTACACTGGGCCAGTTATTCAGGCAGTAACTTTCAACTGTACCTTCTGCATAAACATAATTTCTAAATTTGCAGATGACACCAAATTCGGGCGGGGGGGGGGGGGAAGGAGGGAGATATTTGATACGGAGGAGGACTGCAACAAATTACATGAAGACATCAATAAACTTGTAGAATGGGCATATAATTGGCAAATGAAATTCAACTCTGATAAATGTGAGGTACAGGTACAACCTCCCGAATCCGGCAACCTTGGGACCGAGGCCGAGCCGGTTTTTGTGTTTTTCCGGACTTCGGAACATGTTGCTGATGTCTGAAGCCCTGAAATGCCCGAGCCCAGATTCGGGTATTTCGGAACGCCAGAAGCGCATCCAGAGTCCGGAAATGCTTGAGCCCAGATTGAGATATTTCCGGTTTTTGGACGTCATCTTGTAGTTCTTCTCGCAGGGCTTGTAGTCCTCACTTCTTCGCGACGCAGGTTAAGCCTCCCTCTCTTGTTTTTGCAACGCAGTAATTGTAATTAATGTGAGCTTCCTGGCCTGTATCTTTTGCTACCATCTTCAAATTTGTAAAGGAATGTACAGTACTCCAAGCATGAAATATAATAAAGGTTTTTATTTGTAAAACAGTTAAGTTATGAAATATAAAACAGTAAATGAAGGCTTTTATTTGTTAGAGTAAAAATAAACAGGTACAGTTAAAATTGGCTGGAGGTTGTGCTTGAGGTAAAGGGCTCAGCTATCATGTCTGGGGCTGATGATGGGCCAGCAATAGGATTATCAAATGTGGAAATTACTGGTTGTGTTGCACGCTGTCGGTCTTCTGTTGCGACATCTTTTGAAAGAAAGTATTGTTCTTTAAATAATTTGGACTTTTCTTTCACTAATCTTTCCCGAATTTGTAGATCTGCAATATTTCTTCATTTTTGAAGCTTTGTTGCTCTAAGGCGTGAATTAATTCTTGACAAAGATTGATTCTTTTGTCAATCGGCACTTTTTCGACGATCACAGGTATCATCGTCATCCTCACTGCTTTCATCCTTTTCTTCTGAATGCAAAACACTGCTTGATTTCTTCATCTGTCACTGCATGCACAATGGGAGCATCGTTGTCTATGTCCACGACTTCTATGACATCGTCCTCATTCAATTCCTGCGCAAGTCAGCCCTCTTGCATAATCGAAAAGTTGAGCAATCATTGCTTTCTCCCTGGACACGTGGAAGCCTTGAAAGTCCTGAAGAGCATCATCAACATCATCGTCAGCAAACATAGTTGATGGCCAGATGTTTTGCCAAGCATTGATCCAAGGTGTCTGTAGTTATCAAGTTCCATGCATTCGGAGCTGCCCATATGGCATCCTTGATAGAGAAAGCTTTTGAGAATGCTTTTATTCCCATGCCTGTGTTCACAGCATTAAGCAAACATCTCAAACTCATTTTTGTCGAGACACTTCATCGATCTCAAAATTCCTTGGTCCGTTGGCTGTAACATTGGGATGTAAGTAGATTCCATGGACATTATCCTTTACCAAAAGCTCAGCATCGGGATGTGCTGAGCAATTGTCTAGCAGCAAGTATATTTTGCACTTTTCCTCAAGACCAGCTTCCGTGCAATGAGCACGCGCCTGAGGGAAACAACTCTTCTCAAACCAGTTCAGAAAGATTACCATGGTTATCCATGTTTTCTTATTGGCAGAATAATGCACTGGCAATACTCTCAAACCCTTGAAACATCTTGGACGCTGGCTTCTCCCAATAACCGTAAGCTTACACTATGTATCCCTGCCGCATTTGCAGCAGCAAGCACAGTCAACCTATCCTTGGCGTCTTTTACACCTGATGGGTGAGACTAGAACTAGAGGGCATGATCTTAGAATAAGGGGCCACCCATTTAAAACTGAGATGAGGAGAAATTTCTTCTGAGGGTTGTAAATCTGTGGAATTCGCTGCCTCAGAGCTGTGGAAGCTGGAACATTGAATAAATTTAAGACCGACATAGACAGTTTCTTGCACGATAAGGGGTTATGGGGAGCGGGCAGGGAAGTGGAGCTGAGTCCATGATCAGATCAGCCATGATCTTATTGAATGGCAGAGCAGGCTCGAGGGGCCGTATGGCCTACTCCTGTTCCTATTTCTTATGGCTGCGTTTCTTCTGCTGCTGCTAATGTCTTTCGCGGTACGTAGCGCCAAAACAGTGCTGTCTCATCAGCATTGTACATTTGCTCAGGTGAAAGGTTTTCATCAGCAATTAGTTTGATGAACTCATCAATATAATTTTCAGCTGCCTCATGATCTGCTGAGGTTTTCTCACCACATACTTTGTCTGATGCCATGACACCTTTTAAATTTGGCTAGCCAACCAGAAGAGTACTCGCATGGAGTTTCAATCCCCAGCTGTGCATGGAATATTTTAGCTTGTTGCACCAAAATATACTTGCTGCTAGTGGAGTAACTCCACTTCCTTGGCAATTGAAAGTGAACTATGCTTCCTCTTTCCTTTATCTGAACCCATTGGGGTATCTGTTGGACTTTTTGACATGTTTGCAATGACAACACAAATTCACAATCTTTACCTGTGCAGATCTTTAAATCAGGAAAAACATCACAGCGATGAAGTCACATTGGGTGGGGTCTGATCATGGGATGTCGGTGCGATCTCAGCATTGGGTGTAGGTGGGTCAGCTAGGGGAGCCCTATAATGGTTTAATGCCACTAATTTTATTTTAAATGCTGAATTTAAAAGTGCATGTACAGGTGCGGGTAGTATTTTTTATTTCAGGTACAGGTGTGCAAATTAAAATCGCAATCTGGTCAGTTTAGCTCGGGTGAGCTCCACTGAGTCCTGGAGCGTGGCAATCTGATCGCGCAGTTGCTGCTTTGGGAAGCTGCAGTGTGCTGCGCAGAGTTTGATTCTGCTCGGGGACTTGCGCGCGGGAGCTTGGTTGGTTCTGGCCAAAGGGACTTGTGTGCTGTGCAGAGTTGCTGCGAACCCAGGAACAGCGGGTGCAGTGACTGTGAAGACCTGGCCTGGCGCAGGTAGGATTGGTATTTTTATTTTTGCAATTTTTGTCACGTACAGTAGTTGGATTTCATTTTTTGACTTTTCACTGGGCCCGGCTGGCAACGCTAACTGTCTGGCAGGGTGTCCGGATTCGGAAATGTTTTGCGGATTCTGGATGACCATGCCACTGATTGTTCCCGAACACCAGATTTTGGACGCTGCACCTGTATTATATTTTTGTAGGAAAAATAGGGAGGTCACATTACTTGAAGCATGCAAGTGTGGGTGGGGTAGAGGAGAAAACGGATCTGTGTACAAATACACAAATCACAAAGTAGCGACACAGGCTAAGCAGGCCATAGAAAAAGCTGACTAGGCACTAGGGTTTATTTCTCGAGGGATAGAATTGAAAAGGAGTGAAGTTATTCTACACTTGTATCGAACCTTGGTTAGACCACACTTGGAATACTGCATACCATTCTGGTCACAATATAAAAAGGATATAGAGGCACTGGAGAGAGTGCAGAGAAGGTTTACATAGATTGGGCTAACAAACTGGTAGCAATACGATGGAGGAGGATTTTCTGGAGTGTATAAGGGATGGTTTTCCAGACCAATATGTCGAGGAACCAACTAGAGAGCTGGCCATCCTAGACTGGGTGTTGTGTAATCAGAGAGGATTAATTAGCAATCTTGTGTAAGGACCCTTGGGGAAGAGTGACCATAATCTGGTAGAATTCTTCATTAAGATGGAGTGTGACACAGTTGATTCAGAGACTAGGGGCCTGAACTTAAAGAAAGGTAACTTCGACCGTATGAGACATGATTTGGCTAGAATAGACTGGCGAGTGATACTTAAAGGGTTGACGGTGGATAGGCAATGGCAGACATTTAAAGATCACATGGATGAACTTCAACAATTATACATCCCTGTCTGGCGTAAAAATAAAACTGGGAAGGTGGTAACCATGCCTTACAAGGAAAATTAGGGATAGTGTTAATTCCAAGGAAGAGGCATATAAATTGGCCAAAAAAAGCAGCAAACCTGAGGACTGGGAGAAATTTAGAATTCAACAGAGGAAGACTAAGGGTTTAATTAAGAGGGGGAAAATAGAGTACGAGTGTAAGATTGCAGGGAACATAAAAACTGACTGCAAAAGCTTCTATAGATATGTAAAGAGAAAAAGATTAGTGAAGGCAAACGTAGGTCCATTGCAGTCGGATTCAGGTGAATTTATAATGGGAAACAAAGAAATGACAGACCAATTGAACAAATTATTTGGTTCTGTCTTCACGAAGGAAGACACAAATAACCTTCCGGAAATACTAGGGGACAGAGGGTCTAGTGAGAAGGAGGAACTGAAGGATATCCTTATTAGTCAGCAAATTGTGTTCGGAAAATTGATGGGATTAAAGGCCGATAAATCCCCAGGGCCTGATAGTCTGCATCCCAGAGTACTTAAGTGGCCTTAGAAATAGTGGATGCATTGGTGGTCATTTTCAAACATTCTATAGACTCGATCAGTTCCTATGGACTGGAGGGTAGCTAATGTAACCCAATTTTTTTTTTTTTTTTAAAAAGGAAGGAGAGAGAAAACAGGGAATTATAGACCGGTCAGCCTGACATCAGTGGTGGGGAAAATGTTGGAATCAATTATTAAAGATGTAATAGCGGCGCATTTGGAAAGCAGTGACAGGATCGGTCCAAGTCAGCATGGATTTATGAAGGGGAAGTCATGCTTGACAAATCTTCGAGAATTTTTTGAGGATGTAACTAGTAGAGTGGACAAGGGGGAGCCAGTGTATGTGGTGTACTCAGACTTTCAAAAAGCTTTTGATAAGATCCCACACAAGAGATTAGTGTGTAAAATTAAAGCACATGGTATTGGGGGTAATGTATTGACGTGGATAGAGAACTGGTTGGCAGACAGGAAGCAATGAGTAGGAAGAAACGGATCCTTTTCAGAATGGCAGGCAGTGACTAGTGGGATTCTGCAAGGTTCAGTGTTGGGCCCCCAGCTATTTACAATATACATTAATGATTTAGATGAAGGAATTGAATGTAATATCTCCAAGTTTGCAGATGACACTAAGCTGGGTGGCAGTGTGAGCTGTGAGGAGTATGTCAAGAGGCTGCAGGGTGACTTGGACAGGTTAGGTGAGTGGGCAAATGCAGTATAATGTAGATAAATGTGAGGTTATCCACTTTGGAGGCAAAAACAGGAAGACAGAATATTATCTGAATGGTGACAGATTAGTAAAAAGGGGAGGTGCAACGAGACCTGGGTGTCATGGTACATCAGTCATGGAAAGTAGGCATGCAGGTACAGCAGGCGGTGAAGGCGGCAAATGGTATGTTGGCCTTCATAGCCAGAGAATTTGAGTATAGGAGCAGGGAGGTCTTACTACAGTTGTACAGGGCCTTGGTCAGACCACACCTTGAATAATGTGTGCAGTTATGGTCTCCTAATCTGAGGAAGGACATTCTTACTATTGAGGGAGTGCAGCGAAGGTTCACCAGACTGATTCTGGGATAGTAGGACTGACATATAAAAAAAGACTGCAGCGACTAGGATTATAGTCATTGGAATTTAGAAGAATGAGAGGGGATCTCATCTAAGCATATAAAATTCTGACGGGATTGGACAGGTTAGATGCAGGAAGAATGTTCCCAATGTTGGGGAAGTCCAGAACCAGGGGTCACAGTCTAAGGATAAGGGGTAAGCCATTTAGGACCATGATGAGGAGAAACTTCTTCACCCAGAGAGTGGTGAATCTATGGAATTCTCTACCACAGAAAGTAGTTGAGGCCAATTCACTGAATATATTCAAAAAGGAGTTAGATGTAGTCCTTACTACTAGGGGGATCAAGGGGTATGGCGAGAAAGCAGGAATGGGGTACTGAAGTTGCATGTTCAGCCATAAACTCATTGAATGGCAGTGCAGGCTCGAAGGGCCGAATGGCCTACTCCTGCACCTATTTTCTATGTTTCTAAGTCCAAAAATAAGTCTAATAGGTAAATTATTCACTTGATATTGTAGAAAAGAATTCCAGTACATCAAACACAACAAAGTAGGTGAAAGCAACTTTAGAACTGAAGCTGTATGCCATGTGACTAGTACTACTAGCATACTATGTTTCTTCTTCCCACCCCTTTGAAAACTACAGGAAACTAGATACAGGATAACTTACAGTCTGCACTTTTAACGTGCTTACCTTGCAATCCAGAAATCGAGACTCGAGCATTTGAAACCAAAACAGCTACGTTCAATCTTTGGGGATTGTTGCATCGAGTATTATTCTGTATTATATCAAGCGATTTTTTTTTCCTTGCCAGAGGGTGTCAACTAAATAACAGTCTACAACTGAATCATGAGAAACAAGCAGCAGTATCAGATTTTATTCTTGCAGAAAATGTCATAGCTTCCATCACAAAAACAAAAATTGGCACAGACAATTTTCCCCCCAGGCGCATCGCAGCTAACAACCCCCGCTAAATTTGGCAGCAGGTTAGTGGCTGCAGTAATCCGTAGCACCCCACTCCGCTACGTCGGCGATGACAACGCCATCACTGTACGCAGCGCCCAGTTAGTGCACCGGACCCTAAATTGGGTATGACACCCTGAAGCTGCGCCAGGAATGACAGCGACAGCTTCAGGGGACGTGAACTGGGTGGCAGGTCATTCGCGGGCGCAAGTTAAAGGGGAGGTGTGGGCCTGAAAAAAAAAAATGCCGATTTTTGTCCTGCGCCCAGTTGCCACTTTGAACGCGTGGGCCTTGTCACAATTGGTCAGCTCGGTACTCTGCTTGAGTGCCAGGCTGTTGGCATCGCACCGCCACTTCCCGGTGGTCCAGGAAGGACCCTTTTATTAGTGCAGTGATTGCTGCTTGGGTCCTTCCTTTTAATTAAGGGAAGTGCCCCTCCTACGCAGCAGCGCTATGCAGCCCAGTGTGTAGCGCTGAACCCTGCTCTCGACACATCTGCCCTTGAAAGGAAGTGGAGCGCATTAGTTAGCGATCCACTTCCTTTCGGGGGCATAACCCCAATTTCTTGAGAGGAAAGACTTCAATGCCTGGCACAAAGTCACACGCATCACGAGTGTTACCACCCCTTAACGTGGCGCAACGGAATTATTCCCCCATACTCTCATGAAATTCACTTAGTTATTAATATCCACTGAAACTTTACAATATTGGGAAAACTCCAACCTCGGTCCCCGTCAGAACTGTACCTTATCAGAAGAACAAATAAATAATTCACAAATAAATTTAGTGGACTATCAAAAGAAAGTCGGACCTACATTTATATAGCACCTTTCACGACCACTGGACGTCTCAAAGTGCTTTACAGCCAATTGGAGTGTTGCCACTGTTGTAATATGGGAAACGCAGCAGCCAATTTGCGCACAGCAAGCTCCCACAAACAGCAATGTGATAATAACCAGATAATCTGTTTTTGTTATGTTGATTGAGGAATGAATATTGGCCAGGACACCGGGGATAACTCCCCTGCTCTTCTTTGAAATCGTGCCATGGGATCTTTTATGTCCCCCTGAGAGAGCAGATGTTGGCCTATCCGCACAAAAAACAGATAAAAACCCAGGCCAATTGGAGAAAAAAAAAATCTGGGAAAATTCCTCCAACCCATCAGGCGATCGAAACTAGTTCAGGAGATCACCCTGGCCGTATTCGATTCCTTGCAGTAATTACCATCGTATCTGCACCAGCCAACAAGTGGTTATCCAATCTAACCCCAATTACCAGCTCCAGGTCCGTAATCTTTGATGTTATGGCAGTAAGTGCCCATCCAAGCACCTTTTAAATGTGGTGAGGGTTTCTGCATCCACCACCCTTCCAGGCAGTGAGTTCCAGATCCCCACAACCCTCTGCTTGAAGAAGCCCCGCCTCAAATCCCCTCTGAATCTTCCACCAACCACCTTAAAACTATGCCCCCTCGTAATAGACCCCTCCACCAATGGAAATAGGCCCTTGCTATCCACTATATCCCCTCAAAATTTTGTACATCTCAATGAGATCTTCTCTCAACCTCCTCTGTTCCAATGAGTCATCCAATCTGTCCTCATAGCTAAGATTCTCCATTCCAGGCAGCATCCTCGTAAATCTCGTCTGCACCCTCTCTCGTACAATCACGTCCTTCCTATAATACGGCGACCAGAACTGCACTCAGTACTCCAGCTGTGGCCTAAAGAGTATCACATTATTTAAGCATAACCTCCCTGCTCTTGTATTCTATGCCTCAGCCAATAAAGGCAAGCATTCCATATGCCTTCTTAACCACCTGGCTTGCTACTTTCAGGGATCTGTGGACAAGCACTCCAAGGTCCCTTTGTTCATCTACACTATTAAGTGGCCTACCGCTTAATGTGTATACCCTTTCCTTTTTAGCCCTCCAAAAGTGCATTACCTCATATTTCTCTGAATTAAATTCCATTTGCCACTGCTTTGCCCACCTGACCAGCAGATTGATATCCTCTTGCAGTCCATGACGTTCCTCTTCATTATCAACCACACAGTCAATTTTAGTGTCATCTGCAAACTTCTTAATCATACTCCCTATATTCAAATCTAAATCATTGATATATACCACAAAAAGCAAGGGACCCAGTACTGAGCCCTGCGGAATCCCACTAGAAACATCCTTCCAGTCACAAAAGCATCCATCAACCATTACCCTTTGCTTCCTACCTCTAAGCCAATTTTGGATCCATGATACCTCAATGATACAATTGGAACACCTATTTCCAGGACATGAGAAAAACCCTGTCTACTATTTTCAGGTATAATGCAGCCCCTTTTGACAGATTTCCTCTCCCCAAATAAATAATTAAACTTAACACACACTACCACTGACTGAAAATTAACCTGAGAATTGTCAATGCAGCTCACCACAAATACACCAATTCACAAGGTCACATTTTTGCTGCCTCCAAAACATCAAGTAACTTGAATTCAATTTCATCAGTCAATATGTTCCACAATTTTGATTTTAAAAAAAAAAGGAGACTCGCCAAATGACTTAGCAGTTTTATTCCAGGTTCAGTTCCTGGTCTGCGCTGAGTAGGTGATCACAACAGGAGTTGGCCATAGGAGTGCCAGAACTAGCTGCTGAAGAACAAACAGGGTGGGAGGAGGTAAAGAAATACAGCGTTCCCTGGCTCGACATCAGGTGACAACAGCACTGAGCTGGGCTGTACTGTTCCCGGCAATTAAATAAGCTACCAACAAATCACTTGAGACTTACATGTGAATAATGGACAATTGGCAGGGAAACAGAGGATACCCATCAGACTATATGGAAAGAGGATTAGCAAGGGGAAGAAAATCACAGCTTAAATATACAATAAGGGACTGCAATAGCAGCTGCTAATATCGGTCTCACAAAAACAATTGTATTTTTAAATCTGTTCCATCTATAAAACCAAAATCAGATCACAGTAACATTTTGACTTAAAAAGTACACTCTTTGAATGTTTGCATTTCTAAAATATTACACAATGCAAGAACAAATCTTTAGCACTTACCATTTCAACATAACTGCAATTGGAACTCGATTTTCCATTTGCTGAAGTTTTTCAGTGATTAATACCTCAACAAAATCCACCCTCTTTGAAAATATGCATCAAGGCACAAAGCTATCAGTGGTTTATTAACTGGGAAAAAAAAATCCCATTTATGAAATAGTTGGTGAACATTCAGTCTGAAATCTTGGAATCAGCCAGTTAATCTCCTGAACCACTTTTACTATGCAGGCTACTGTACAAAACAGCCTGGAACTTATCCCCCCCAACGATTATGACAAATTTACTGCTTACAAATTAATGATTCTTGGGAACACAAAACAGCTTCAACACAGAAGTATTGTATGTTTTAGCACTTACTGTTGCAGTCACCATCTTGTCTACTCAAGCAATTACCTTCTTGTGACATTTCCACCACAATTTTTTCTGTATCAAATGTTGAGCATGTGACTTCAATCAAATGCCCAACATGTGGCCTTTGGAATGTAGGCACAAGAACAGTATGCATAATCATAGCTATCACTGCAGACTTTTACATGCATATACAAAACAAAGACAGCCTTATGTATTCCCTTAAATGCTGGGTGATGAAGCCACTATGAATAACATAAGTTATACTGCGGAATATTGGCTTTAACACATGTAATGGCCTAGTCATGATATTGGATTGTTCCTTTTTTTTTAAAAAAAGAGACAAAGTTTAACACACAAAACTCTCTCAGAATTACAAAATAACTCCATTGGGAATAAGAACAACCAATGTTTAAAAGTAGTCAGTCATGAGTTCACTTTCAATTCAGATTACTGCAGTGACATTTAAAAAACATAAAAGGACAGCATTGCCAACATGTGCATTGACTTAATTATCAGGGAGAATATATAATACAGGATATAAAAATCACAGGTATTAGCAATGCTATAAGGAATGTTGTTCTCATTACACTACGTCGGCTGTATTTGTAAAAACAAATTCTATTTTTATTTTAGAACAATTGAATACAAAACAATGCGTGAAGATAACAAAAAGCTGAAATGGTCATGGTTACTGAAGGATTTTAACTCAATGGAATGAAATTACAGATTTGTTAGTCACATGTACGTTAATCTGCAAACAAAACTGGATGTTGCACATAATTTGAGCATTATTGCACTGTTGAGAAGGGGAACATTTTACTTTAAAGAATATGGTTTAGAAAATAATTAACATGGCATTCTTCACTTTCAGTCTTTTGTCTAATGTAATCTGATTGACAATCAATTCTGACATTAGAAATCTGTGGCAATCCAAAATTGTGCGCTAAAATACGAGTCAGTCTGAGAGTCCCTATGTTAGCAAATTAACTGCTAGTGAACCAGTTATACTCAAGTCTGGCTACATAAAAGTTGGCTTATCACAGCCCATTTATATAAACAAAATTTAAAAGTTTGGATTGCACAGAAATTTAGTGGTCAAAAGATTAATCAATTAATAAATTGTCTGAACATTTCTAACATTTGCCTTTATATGGCCTCTCTCTTTAAAACAAAAGCTAGTACATATTTTTATGTATTAAGTTGTGAAATTACAACAGCTTGTTCCACTAATCACCACACCCTTTCCCCTGGGAAAAGATAACCAGCTTTTAAAATAAATCCCAAACGAAAGAGGATTTCAACTGTCCAAACAATAGAACACCAAGTCTGTCTATCTAACAACTCTTCCTCTCATGGCACGCTAGGAATTAAAAATGGATAGTTAGTCACAATTTGTACTAAAATAGAAATTGCCATTTTCTGGTTTGCTGCAATCATAATTTTTCTGGCATAGTTCTTTATTCCCAAGCTTTAAGTTTCTCCTATGCCCTGTGCTACTACCAGCCAAGAAGCAGGCAACCGTCACAGCACAATTTTCTTTTCCTCCTGACTTGGAAATGACTGACCTCCATCAGATGGCAACGGAGATTGGTAATGTGTCATGTTGAAAAGACTGTAGAAGAGAACCTGCATTTTAGCCGTGCTCTATAACACAGCATTTTGGGGAATCAGTACATTACCCCACTACAAATATGTTACGTGTGCAGAAACTGAACTGAAGTGACAGTCAGTTATGTTACTACTTATACCAACATTTGGAAATAGGTTGAAGTTAACAACAATTTCAAGATATAGAAGTCCCAACTTTACTCGCCTTTTTCGAGGGTTTCTGTTCAAGATCAACACACAGATAATTTTGTTGGTGGATTCTGGGGCAGGATTCATTTCCGACCTTCTAAAGATAACAATGTAGTTCACGACATAATCTGGTGCATTCGCCGATGCTGCTGGTAATTAATTGCCATATTACAAAGGAAAGCAACAGTGATGGAATCCCAAAATCCCATGATTTATGCTCCTATTACACCAAGGGTAATTTAGAATTTTTAAAAAGGTGTGCCTGTTGGTAATATCAGCTGATACCAGCAGAATTGCTTTGCTTTGGAGCCTGTAGCCTGAAGAAACTTTCAAAAGAGATCGCTGGAGTTGCAGAAGAGCTTTTAAAGCATTTTATTTTGCTTTACACCCAGATTGAACTGGACTTGGCCCAGGCAGACTAAGGGCCTCTCAGATCCTCCATAGAAACTTTTGCCCCACCCACAATGAGAAGTTCCGAGTACCAGCTATGGAATTCAGTAGTGTGCAATTTTAATGGACAAGGAGAAGCAGTGTAGGATGGAGGAGAGGAAAGTGAGGCAGCGTTTGAGGAGGCAAGATATTATACTGCCCCAAAAGAATTTACAGGCTATGCAGGTCCTATGAAGACCTTGGTGAGAAGCTCTCAGTTCACTGTGCTTCAGTTAGAAATAGGAGAGCTGTGCCAGCTACAAGACCACCTGTGGCCAGATCATATGCCAAGGCAGCTCTGCCTGTAGCTGCGAAAGTGACAACTGCACTCAACTTCTATGCTGCAGGCTTATTTCAAGTAGTTATGGGGGATGGGGGGAGATCTGTGAAATATCACCCAGGATGTTGTCTGGGCATGCAGTTGTCAGGTCACTGACACACTTTGCAGGAAAGCTGGGGAATTCGTCCAGTTTGTCTTGACAGCAAGGCAGTAGCACAATATGGCCAGAACAAGGGGCTATAATCTTAAAAATAAGAGATAGGCCATTTGGGAGTGAGATCAGGAAACACTTATAGAACACAAAGGGTAGTGGAAATCTGGAACTTTCATCCCTAAAAGATTGTGGATGCTTGGTCAGTTGAAATTTTGAAAACTAAGATCAATAGATTTTTGTTAGGTAAGGCTATCAAGGGAGGTAGAGCAAGGGTGGGTAAATGGAGTTGAGGTAGAGATTAGCCATGATCTAATTGAAAGGCGAAACAGGCTCAAGGGGTGAATGACCCAAGAGCAGGGTGCAATGGATGGCACCCACATACCACAGCAAGTTCCTAACATTAATTCCCTCAACTTTCCTAACAGAGAGGGTACCACTTTCTGAATGTCCACATTCTGTGTGACAAGATGCAAAGAATTCTTCACATGAATGCCAGATTTTCTGGAAGTTGCCATGATGCCTTCACCCTCAGGAATTCCTAGCTCTTTAAGGAAGATTAGTCAAGTGAATGGATGGCATATGGGTGACTCATCCTATCCTTTAATACCATGGATAATGGCCCCTTTAATTTCCAAGAAAAGCAGCTGAAGAGCAGTACAACAAGACATATACCTCTACTAGAGTGATCATTCAGAGGATCATTGAGAGGGGCCTTAAAGGGCTGCTTTCACTGTTTTGATAATCAGGAGGAACTTTGTATTGTGCTCCAGATTTTGTAGCCTACATAGTTGCATCTTGCTGTGCACTGCACAACCTTGCTATCTAAAAAGATGTGGACATCCTTGGGGAGATGCTGGGGTTGATGGCCCTTGCTGCTTTGGAGATAGAACAGCAAAGATCTTCAATTTAGTACTTTACATGATAATTCAAGTCTTAATCATCTGGTTTGAATAAGTCAGCACAATATAAATGCACCTTTTTCTGCATGACTATAATCTCCATATCATCAGAGCACAACCCAAGAATATATTCTCTCATACAATTAACTCAAAAGTGACCACAAGTCAAACTACTCCTTGGAAGTACCTGAGCTGCTGCATCAGAGAGAGCTGTATTAAGTTTGCCTGGTCTCATCAGGTCATTGGATTTTTTTCAAGCACTGGTCTGCAGTTCTGAAAGTGAACACTGCCATCTTCCCTTCTCAACATGCAAGACATGTTTCTGCAGTTTCCTCCCATGGGTACCCAGCAGTCTTTCCCTCCTTTGTTACATCTTGTCCAGGATAATCTCATGGTTGGTTTCATTGAAACGGTGTGCTCTTTTCTGCATTCTTGTAATGCCGACCTCATCTTTGGATGCCTTTGCACTTGAAGACGCACTTTAAAAATATGGCACAAAATCACATGAGCCATCAAATACAGGTACCTGACAGTAAACTCACTGTAACAAACACTCCAACTTAGCCAGCCTGCTGCTGCCCCCAACCTCAGCCATTTACAACTCTTTCAAAGCTGTACTCCTAATTTCCAAGCACTCTACTCCTGTGTTACACGATAGATGCACTACTGAACTGCCAATGGATATTTATACAAACTGACTGCACAATTTATGGTGAGGTCCCTGCTAGATAGCATCAACTGATAGAAATCCCAGTTCAGAGGTGCAAAACTGGTGCAAAAGGCCCCATGGAATTTTGGGATACGGAGGTTAAAATTAGTATTATTTATAGAAAGTATTCTCCTCAAGCCTCAAATAAAGCATTCTTCCTGGAATTTCTAATGGTACTGGCAAATGGCACCACAGGGAAGCTTTATTAAATTCAAAATGGGAGGGTTTCTCACTCTGTAGAAGATTGTGCTAAATTCTCACGCAACGCTGCTAAATATATGTAAGGAAAATGAGTACAACACTGATTTTTTCATGTCTCGGCAAGGCAAAATAAAATTCAGTCTTAATTAATTTCATGAAACAGAAGTACAGAATTCTAAACCCCAAAAAATAATTAAGCATATTTTTGTAAGAAGTTTTATTTAAAGCCACTTCTTCTACCTCTAGCAATACAGGAATAAATTCAAATTAGCAATACATATTAATTTTATAGAATTTTACTGGAAAAAGAAAAGCAAATCACACAAAATTGGTAACATTTCAAAAATCAATAAATTAATCATTTTTCTGCTCCACTGCAAAACAAGCCAATTGGCATCACAGTGTCAAATACAGCATGGGCACGAGCATGTTGAAAGCGAACTTCCTCCCAGTCAAGAAGTGTTATAAAGTGGGAAATAAAACTCAATTAATGCCCAATTCGACAACATCTCTGAGTGGTTCAAATAAGGGTGCGCTACACTTAGTTGACCAACCAGAGTCAGTATTTAGAATTCCAGTGGCTAAACAGTTGCAGCTGTCTGCTCCATTCACCTAAAGTCCGACTCCATCGCCAGCCAGCGCGACACAGTGACAAATTCACGAGTGCATTTATCGCTCCAATTAATCTGGAAGGAGACAAGCTTTCCGACTGGGTTAGAAAATACTCGCAAAACTATTATTTTTATCCAAATGATTAAAAAAAAGGATTAAAGCTAATTATATCCCTGTTATGATGAATAATTACCATAAACCCTTGGTTATATCAGCATTGAAGCTATTAATCTTGAAAGAGTAAAACTTGAATTATATTTATACTAGGCCAATTTTCCAATAAGAAAGTTCATCAGAGAATGGAATGAGTACATAAAAAATAGGAGCAGGAGTAGGTCACCTGGCCCCTTGAGCCTGTTCCGCCATTTAATAAGATCATGGCTGATCTGATCATGGACTCAGCTCCAATTCCCTGCCCGCTCCCGAGAACCCTTTATATACATTGCAATTCTGAAGTACCCTGCACTGCAATGCAAGAAAAGTTGTCTCTTCTTGGAATGAACTCAGGTACATTTCTTCCAGATAGTATCAATATCTTCTTTGATCTAAACAAGGCTCTTCCTTCCTCCCTCTGCCCTGTTTTTATTCCTAGATCAGCTACTGTATGCGTTTCCTACATCACAACAGTGACGACACTCCAAAAGTACTTCATTGGCTGTAAAGTGCTTTGAGACGTCTGGTGGTCATGAAAGGCGCTATATAAATCCAAGTCTCTCTGTCTGCATCACCAGATAGAGAATACAACTGCTTCGGTATGTACAGATACCCATAATAGCAGGTGAGGGTGAATCAGCAGCACAGTAATTATAATTTAACACCTTACAGACAGGGAAGTATTTTCATATTTAGTCGGAATTGGGCACATATTTAGACCAAAAATCATTTGCGTACATGCACCAATGAAATGCAATTCATTTCTTCCGAAATCAATTTGCTGTCACAGCAAAGTAGCTGGTACATGAAAGTAGTGCAACCATTAATAACAGCAGCTGCTTACTAAATGTCTCGTAGACATATAAACAGTATATAAATCTCATACAAATGCTGAATAATTTCAGCAGCATAAACTATTAATTGACGTGTTGAAAAATCACGTGACAAAAGAACATAATATACAAGCTCAACAGCTTTCTACAACAGATTTTTACATTCATGAATTTCACCCTTTTAGGCTGAGCCAGCATGAGTAAATATTAAAATAAAACAAAACTGAAAACTCCTTCATTATACAAGGTTTATCAATTTAATGTCACATAATTCATTCTAAATAACCCCAATATGCAACACTTTTCACACGAGTTGAAGTTTTTCTCACTTCAAAGCAGACTTCCCTTAATCAGAAGCTTTCAAATGCTAGCAATGACTACAATCAAATTATGACAATTGTGAAATCCCTTTACTTGTACACTTTACAAATTCACTTTTTCTTACTCCTCCAGATCAAACAAAAAACGTGAAGGGCCTTAGAGTGTGGTGCGTTGCTACTCTGACATACGAGGATGACTTGCTTCCACACTAATAGGAGTTCTCAGGTGACTGATAAGTTCAACGCGAGACACAGGTGGGGCAGATGGTGGTTGGAGGGACGGGTGGGTGGCGTGCTTGGGTTGTCGTGCGCTCCTTCGCTTGCTCCCGGCGAAGAGATTCGATGTGTTCGGCGCATTCCCGGATGCCTCCCCTCCACTTTGAGCGTTCTTGGGTCAGGGATTCCCAGGTGATGGTGGGTATGTTGCACTTTTTCCAAGGAGGTTTTGAGAATGTCCTTGAAGCATTTCCTCTGCCCACCTTGGACTTGCTTGCCGCGTCGGAGCTCTGAGCAGAGCGCTTGTTTTGGGAGTCTAGTGTCAGGCATGCGGAGGATGTGGCCCGTTCATCGGAGCTGATTGAGTGTGGTCAATGCTGTACTATGGGTTCTAGATTTTTATCACCTATTCCAAAAATCAATTTACACCTGGACCTACCAAAACAACCCAGAACCAAGGTGAATCTCACTTTTTAAGCTGGCCATGCAGGATTGATGAGATAAAAACCAAATCCATTCAACACATTTTGAAAAAAAATTCAATCCATCTCTCTATCGCTCCAAACATTTAAAAACAAAGGAAAAATAGAAGAGTGATATTCTCTTAAAAAAATTATTACAAATTCATTAACTCAAAAATAGTTTAGAAAAATAATTCTCGCCACCAGGTTAGCCGGTCACCCCCCCCTCATATCTCATTGTTCAGCCATTCACTTGCTGTTGATTGAAGCTCGGACTCCTGCTCCAAACTCTGCAAGATTCTGAGGGAGGAGCCAACAGTAGCGACAGGTGGTGTCTGGCACGGGGTTGTTTGTGGGGTTTGCTGTAGCCATAGAGCAGCCAAGGGAACAGGGCTGCAACTCGCACTGCTCCCCTCCTTTCCCAGCCCTGCATGAATGGTGAAGGTTGAGCTTGCAATGTAAAATCAAGGCAACTAAGGCTGCTACTAATATGCAGTGAGAAAGCTAAGTCCCTGTATCTTTGTTCCTTATTCATCCACCAATGTAAACAATCTTTCCCGATTTACCCATAGTAAAGTCCCCAGGTTTCAGGTTTCATTCATAGAATGGTTACAGCACAGAAGGCAGCCCTTTGGCCTGTCGAGCCCGTGCCAACTCTCAGCTCGTCCCATTCCCCTGCCCTTTCCCCGCAGCCATGCAAAGTTTGTTCCTTCAGATATTCATCCAACTCCCTTTTGAAAGATACGATCGAGTCTGCCTCCACCACCCTTTCAGGCAGTATATTCCAGATCCCAACCACTTGCAGTGTAAAAAAGTGTTTTCTTACATCGCCTTTGGTTCATTTGCCAATCACCTTAAATCTGTGTCCGCTGGTTCTTGACCCTTCGGTCAATGGACACAGTTTCTCTCTATCTGCCCTGTCCAGACCCATGATTTTGAACACTTCTATCAAATCTCCTCGCAATCTTCTCTGCTCCGAGGAGGACAACCCCAGCTTCTCCAGTCTATCAATGCAACTGAAGTCCCTCATTAATGGAATCATTCTCGTAAATCTTTTCTGTATCTTAAGGCCTTCACATCCTTCTTGAAGTGTGGTGCCCAGAATTGGGGCCGAACCAGTGTTTTATGCAGGTTCGTCATAATTTCCACACTTTTGTACTCTGTACCTCTACTTATGAAGCCCAGGATCCCGCAAGCCTTTTTAACTGCTTTATTAACCTGCCCTGCCACCTTCAACAATTTGTGCACATATACCTTCAGGTTGCTGTTCGTGCACCTCCTTTAGAATTGTACCATTTAGTTTATATGTACTCTCCTCATTCTTTCTACCAAAATGTAACATTTTCCACTTTTCTGCGTTAAATTTCATCCGCCACATGTCCGCCTATTTCACCAGCCTGTACATGTCTTCATGATGTCTATCACTCTCCTCCTTATTGTTCACTATACTTCCGAGTTTTCCATCATCTGCAAATTTGGAAGTTGTGCCCTGCACATCCTCATCCAAGTCATTAGTTTACATCATGAAAAGCAATGGTCCTGGAACTGACCCTGGGGAACACCATTGTATACCTTCCTCCACTCTGGAAAAACAACCGTTCACCACTACTCTCCATTTCCTGTCACTTAGCAAATTTCATATCTATGCTGCCACAGTCTCTTTTACTCCATGGGCTTCAACTTTGCTGGCAAGTCAATTATGTCGAACACCTTTTGGAAATCCATATACACTGCGTCAACCGCATTACCCTCGTCAACCCTCTCCGTTACCTCATCGAGATTTTTGATCAAGTTGGTTAAACACGATTTGCCTTTAACAAATCCGTGCTGGCTTCACCCCTTCACTTGAAGCTCCTCCCTCGGCACCATTCCTACTGACCAGGTTGCTCCGAGCTCTGCAGGAAATACTGAGATCCACAACCACACAAGTCCACCCCATTCCTTAGTCCTCACTCCTCGCCCACTCAACCCCAGTTTCCCTCTCTTTGGTGCCCCCCCCCACGCCCCGACCCCCATTCCAGAGACTCCCACTTTCCAACTGTTTCCCGACCACTATTCCCCCATTTCTCTTTCTCCAAGCCCTACGCCCCCATCCTCGAGTGCCAAATATATGTAAACTGTTGTTGTATTTGGCATCAAGCACCTAAAATATCACAAACAGCTAGCTCATGATGGCTTTAGCTGATTCAGCACAAAATGAAGGCAAGTAATTTCCTCGGAAGAGAGAAAAGGAAAGGAAAGCAGCTCAATCATTTCAGGCAGCTCTCAACTCAAAAACTGTGGAAAAAGCTCCTCATGCACTTTTATTTAAATTACTTAATTCAAATTACTGTATTATTTGAATTTTTGGGGGGTGAGCGGGAAGACTTTGAATTAACAGCAGTAATATAATACAGCTGTGAAGTTGTTTGCGAGGCAAAAACAACTTTAGTGTAACTGGTTAGGCTCCCTTAATGGATCGGTGATTTTATTTCGTGATCACCTGAGTATTGCAGACCAGATAGGTCCCAGATTCAAGCCCTGGTCTATGCCGATTCAGCTAATCTTAGTTGAGCCAGCAGTAGGGGTGCTAAAATTAGCTTGTGTCCCTGACTTAGGGTAGTGAAATTCAGACATGGTTCAAGCAACCCCTCTGCTGGAAGTGCATATGTGTGGACCTCTGGTGAAGACTAGATTATGCTTGGTTGTGATGCTACCTCTGGTCAAATTGCTTGCTGACACTCAACGTCAAGGTTTACATTTAAATAAGGCTACTTGGAAATGTACCCGAGTGGGACTAATAGACATGTAACCCAGTAACATCCCCACTGATACCTGGGAGTCCCTGGCCAAAGACCGCCCTAAGTGGAGGAAGTGCATCCGGGAGGACACTGAGCATCTCGAGTCTCGTCACCGAGAGCATGCAGAAAATAAACGCAGGCAGCGGAAAGAGCATGCAGCAAATCAGTCCCACCCATCCCTACCCTCAACGACTATCTGCCCCACCTGTGAGAGTCTGTTGTTCTCTTTTTGGACTGTCCAGCCATCTAAGACTCATGTTAAGAGTGGAAGCAAGTCCTCCTCGATTCCGAGGGACTGCCTATGATGAACCCAGTAAGGAGCCATCACCTCCAGGAAAGAGGAGAATTGGCATATGAAAAAAAATGCAACTAGTTACTGCTGCGAATGATTACCAATAGGTTACACTGTTTAAATAAAAAACACTCCAGAGTCCATTTGGCAAATATTAGTCACTGAATTCATGAAAAAACATAAATTTTGAAAGAGGACAGGAAAAAATGTTTATACGCAGTCATACAATGCCACCAACATTTGTAAATCATTTTCTATAAAATCTTACTAGCAGTTAAGATTTTTTAAGATGCAAATTGCATCTTGTCGACAAACTCAAGTTTCTTAAAATTAGCTGGCTCTATTCGAGAGAAACATACATAAACTCACCAATCTTTTCAGTGGGTGTAAGTGTCCAGCATGTTGCATAAATTAATCAAAAATGTCAGTGAATACAGCACTTCATAAATGCTTCTTATAATGTGGAGTTTAAATATTTAAAGGAGATAATGGGGGTAATTTTAACCCCCTTCTGCACTCCTCCTCCTCCTCCTCCTCCTCCTCCTCCTCTCCCCTCCCCCCCCCCCCCACCCCCCACCCAAGGTACGAGAAGAATGCATAATAGTGATTAGTAGACTTAGTTAGGATATATTGGAGATGGATTGGAGTGCTTCTTTTATGGTGTTTTTTATTTCCTCATTATGGCCAAGAGGCACTGTAATAGTCAGTAACAGAGGGAAGCTAAGGTGTGGGACTATTGTTCATTGGGGAACTGGGGTTGCATTCACTCGCACCACAGTCGGATGAGTCAATCACGGACAGTATGGGCAGAAGGGGGCTGTCTGGGTTGCCTTCTCCTCTTCCGCCTCTGCTCTTCCACCACCTCCTCCTCCTCCGCTGATCGCCCTATGGCAAAGGCTGCTCCCCCATGATGGCGAAGTTGTGGAGCATGCAGCAGATCTTGACGAATCTTAAGATGCATTCTGGTGAGTATTGCAGGACTCCTCCAGAGCAGTCCAGGCAGCGGAAGCTTTGTCTAAGGATGCCATTGGTCTGCTCTATCAGATTCTGTGTAGCAGCATCGCTTTTAATGTACGCATCCTGCCCACGTGGTTAGCGGATAGCCCTTGTTGACCAGTAAGCTTCTGCTATGTCTTGGTGGCTCAAAGACTGAGGAAACAGCAGACTAGCGCAAAATAAAAGCTGTCAGAATACTGAGCATTCACCAGCATGATATGCGGAGCATGGTCGCACAAGAACTGCACATTCAACGTCAGGTAATCTTTGTGATTGTTGTACATCTCAATATTTAGATATGGTGGCCGCAAAGCCTCGTGCGGCAGTCGATGGAGTCTTGCACGATGTGGAAGCCCGCTATCCTGGCAAAGCCACGTGCACACTCCGCCTGTTTCTCTCTGGTCAGAGAAAAGACAATAAAGTCCCATCTCCTGGCATAAAGAGCATCTATCACCTCTCTTATGGAGCAGCAGATAGCGAACTGGGAGATGTTACAGATGTCGCCTGTTCCAGCCTGGAACGATCCCGACGTGAAGAAATTCAGGGTCATGGTCATCTTCTTGGCCATTGGTAGTGCAGTCCTTGCCCTGGAGTGAGGCTGCAAGAGGTGGCAGAGTTCTGTGAGCACCTCCTTCCTAAAGCGCAGATGCCTCACAAACTGCTCCTGGCTCAAGCTGAGGTAAGAGAATTGCTCTTCGAAGACCCTAGGTGGGTAATGCCTCTTGCTGAGAGCCCTTCTCCCCCTCCTCCTTCCTCTGAGAGCATCTTGTCCTCTTCTTTGCTGCCTCTGTTCCATATCTGATGACAACTAGAGCACCCATGACTGGGAGAAAGTGGTCTGACCAGAACTCAGTCAGAAACAAGGTTTTATCCACTTGCAGCACCACTCCCCATCACCTCACCAACTTTAAACAACTCTAGAAAGCTGCAAACACTTACACAAATGTACACAGAGCCAAATTAAATGAATCAGCAACTAACCCAAGAGTGGTTGCTGATCCCTTTAAATATCATTGGTAGGTCCTTGCAGATGCTGAACCCATGTTCAGCTGTGCGAGGTTAACACAGGGCATTACTTCTAGTGTGAAAGAGAAAAATGACAGCGCAGGCATAAAATCAGCACGCTGACTGTCATCACAATCTGCCTATACGTACTTCTGGCGCATGGTCTCAGCACCGACACTACCACCTTCACCAAAATGCATCCGGCATGGCCCGCACCAGAATTATGCATGTACTGCCCGGACACCATTTTCGACTCAGAATGGCATCCGTAATGCCCAAACAACTGGCGCTACACAACTGAATTTTTCGGCTGTGGACTGCATGCTTCAACAACACAAGTTGATTAACTTTCACTTACTGTGCAATGTTCAGGTCAGTTGCATATCAATAGGGTTTAGTAATGAAATATAAAACATATAAATTATTTTTTTTAAAGGCTAATGAAACGATGATCTCGGTGACTGAAGATTACACCATGTAATTAGCATTACTCTCAGGTTATAAAACAATTGACAGATAACGCAGTCCCTGGGAGAGACCACACATATGGTGTAATATACACTTCATGTCTGAGTGAATAAACACCCGACAGGTGTACCATCTGGTCGCAACAGAAATGTGAAGGGAAGAATTTTAATTATGTTTCTGTATGTCTATCCCGCATCTTTCCTTTTATCTTATCTATAATTTAATTAGCTGCAAAATTATATTTCTCCTCTTCCTTCCCAGCTGGCACAGCTTATCCCTAGACATCCACGGATTCAGAAAACCAGTTTGTTTTTCCTTTTACAAACTTGCTCTATGAATCCTCACCATACTTACCTGTGGAACAAAAGCACAAAAACAAACTACGCTGTCAGCAGGGACCAGCAAGTCTCACAGCTAAACCGTCAGTAAAGTCCAACAGACTCTGGGGAAAAAGGCAAGCTGATAATGCAAATACATCGCTAAATAAAAACTGTCATGCCCAAAATATTCTGAGAAAAAGAGCTGCTTGTTTTAAAAGATTGCAACTAGGAACTAACTTGATTCCCTTAGCGGTGAACAAATTATTATTCCATTTAAATTTAGAAATGGTTTAATGTTGACTATTGAGGTTGAGATAAATACAGCACAGCAATCCTAAATGATTCGTCAATTTGCACATCGCCAAGTGATAAATGAAGGGTGGGTCTGTCCAAAGCTAACAGTTTAAAAAGGCAACAGCAATATTCTTAAAAAAACAAACTATTTTCAGTCCATCAACAACCTTAAAAAGTTTATAAATAACCGCTTTTTGTGGCCGTTATCTATGCTTCATTTTGCAATAAAATAAAAACGTTTGACTGTCACATCATTTCTCACCCATTTCATAAATCCCTCACCCACCCTAATCATGCTGTAGCACATTGAAGGCGGCTGAAAGAAACATTCACATGCACAGTTCAGACTCTCATTAAAAACTTTATCCAGGCAAACAGTTTGCACATAGGGGAAGTCTGAGTTGCTGTTTTTACAGTGTGATTTCTGCAACGTCCTAAACAGTATACTGTACTTTGTGTTTGCCCAAGCTATGATAGCCAATATATCTACGCCTGTTTAAAAAAAACTGACCAGTTCAACTTTAAGATGTAGAACATGCACACTGGTGTCATTTGGTTTTGATGTTTAAAAAAAATCTGTACAAGATATGTTGAGCAGTAAGCATCGAACTATTATTTATTAGGCTTTTTAAAAAAAAGACTAAGTAATACAAAGGTTTACCTTTGTGCAGCTCACTTCTCAACCAGTGCTTCTTTTGTTAAACCTTTTCGAAGTTTTCTTGCTGTTGAGTGGCTAAGAGGAAATGATTTCTTTTTCAACATACTCAGCTGACCTATCTTACAGCTCCTCCCTAACCGTGACATCACGTTAAGCCGACAGCATATTTCCTTTTAGCCAGACCTCCTGACATGCACTGTATACTTCAGAAACATGTGGTTATTTCGCCTCAACCAATTAAAGGTCACTGATAATCAGCTCTATTCCAACACCAATTGCTGGAAAGGCTTTTTCTTTAAGGGCTGTAGACAGTTAATGGAAAAATATACACATAGGGCTAGAATTTCAGCACCATTTCCACCCGGTTTCTTTGCGGTATTCTTCGTTTTCGGCGGAAAACCACCTGGCGGGAATTTCTACAAAGTGTTCCACCGGCAGTCTTGAAATACCGCTGGGGAATGGACCGCTGGTGTGCACAGCCGAAAAAAACGCGACCGCCCAAGTTTGGTCTCAGCAGTAACCTGTAGCTGAATAGAAAAAAAAAATCACGGGAAACCAGCCGGAGCAGGGCGATAGGTATGAAGCCCTGCAAAGAAAGTAAGCTAAAGTTTAAAAAAAATTATTTTACAGCAATTAAGTGGAAAAGGATCCTAAGAATGTTTTCTAACTTTTTATTTTTTGGAAGAATAGTGTGTGTTTTCTCCCCACTCCCTAGGCCCAACCCGCAGCCTCGGACTGAATTTTGATTAAGTACCGCACAATTTGCCCAGGATCACGTCTACTGCCGAGAATCCGCATGTAACATTTTTCCTGCCGGGCGGAAATGTTTCCTTTTTTTCACCAATTTTTAGCTGGCGTTAATTTAATAATCTTAGCGTTTTTTTTGGGTGGCAATCCGACGGTGGTGGATTTTGTGGAATTTCTAGCCCATAGTGTTTACAAATAAAGCTAGCATAAAATGATTAAAACTATTTATCTGCATACTATAGATGGAATTTAGGGGTCAATTTTAACCAAGAGCAGGATCATTGTAAAGAGGGGGTGGGAGCGGGGGCGCTGCTCCTCAAAGTCGTCATCGGCTCGAGGCCAGGTCGATATTAACATCCTAAGCCTCATAATAATGAGCAGCAGGATGCCCGCTCACCTTTTCTGTTATTTCCGGCGTGTGCCCTGAGGCAGCATATTTAAAGAGTGAATGTACCTGTTTGAGAGGTTGCAGTCACTGAATTTTAACACGGTTTTCATCTTTAATTATCATACTGCATGTTGAAGATGGCTGGAAGGAATGGCTAAATTGCTCCAATGTTTTCAGATGCCTCCCTGGAAGTAATGCTGACAGCAGTCAGGTCCAGAGGGAATGTGCTCACCCACAAAAGTGGGAAGAAAATGCCCGAGAGTCTCTCAAAGAAAGCTTGGTTCAAGATGGCAGAGGAAGTGAGTTGCAGGAGTGTCAGGCATGTATGCTTGGGTTTACTAGCCACCAGGTGGCGCCACTGTCGGAGGTCATTGGGCTGTGCGCACGTGTGTGCGGCCCAGGTATAAAAGGCCAGCCATCTTGTAATATAATCACTTTGGGCCCTCAAAGTAGAGCCAGGTTTGTACCTGTTCGGTGGTTACAATATTCAATCTATTGAGTTATTGCATACACAACAAGGATCATCACCCCAAGGACCTGGATCCAGTGCAAGGAGAGATTCAGTGACATCACATGATCAGCTAAGAGGTGTTCACCTCCTCCTTTCCCCATCTCTTATATTGCACCTGGCCATAGTCCCTCTCCTCCCACCTTCAGCATTCCGAGAGTTATGACCACCCCTGCATCACATTCCTCACTACCAATCACACGATACCAGCATTCATGCTCACCCCCAACATCAC
Source organism: Pristiophorus japonicus (assembly GCF_044704955.1). Taxonomy (NCBI): domain Eukaryota; kingdom Metazoa; phylum Chordata; class Chondrichthyes; family Pristiophoridae; genus Pristiophorus; species Pristiophorus japonicus. The sequence continues at coordinate 87,593,122 of NC_091979.1, read as the reverse complement.
TTCACCAGCCTCTTGCTGCCTTCACTCCTTGCACAAACAGCATGCTCTTCTCACCTGGTGCAAGTTGCTGAACTGGCACCTTCTCTCATGATTCATTCCTGAATTCACACACAGGCAACTTACTTCACCCTCTCAACTTATATTCTACATGCAGAAGTTCCATGCATGTGCACCTGCCTTCTCAGTCACAGCTCACAACTCTCTCTGCAAGAGATGACAGCACACAACACCAGGGAAAGAAATAAGGCAAGGGGAGAAGCATCCATCATCATGGCCCTCACCCAGGTGAAGCAGGAGGCTCTAGAAAAAAGAAGGAAGAACTTCAAAGAAAAAACTTGCCTTTATATAGCTCCTAAGGGTGTCCCAAATCACTTTACAGCCAATGAAGTACTTTTGAAGTGTAGTCACAGTTGCAATGTAGGAAACGTGGCAGCAAAATTGCACACAGCAAGGTCCCACAAACAAAGGACCAGATAATCTGTTTTAGTGATGACGGTGGAGGGAAAAATATTGGCCAGGACACTACCATTGTCTTTTTTTTTTACACAGCCACCGACGATAGGATACAGGGCCTCGGTTTAAGGTCTCACCCGAAAGACGTCACCTCTGACAGTGCAGCCCTCGCTCAGTACTGCAGTGAGATTATGTGCTCAAGTCTCTGGAGTGGGACTTGAACCCACAACCTTGTGACTCAGATGAAAGTACTACCCACTGAGCCACTGGCTGACACAAGTGCCACAGCACTAACAAACAGCATCGCAAATAAGAACATAAGAAATAGGAGCAAGAGTAGGCCACCTGGCCCCTCGAGCCTGATCCGCCATTTAATAAGATCATGGCTGATCTGATCATGGACTCAGCTCCACTTTTTTTCCCGCGAGGATGGTGGCATCTCTGAGCAGGGTGATCACTTATTACTTGTACCCCTTCCTATACCACCAGCAACTGCATCTTCAGCCAACTATAAAACCTCAACCAGTAGGGTCAAGCCCTTCAAGTGCAACTGTCCAGCCTCTCATTGCCATCCTAACTCTTGTCCCTTTCCTCTGGGACTTCTCAGAAGCACCAACTTCTTCAAGATGCTCCTGAAGAGGGCACCTCTCCTGAGACAGCACCGTCAGAAGCTTCACCCCTACCAAGCATCAGAACAGAGAACAGAGACTAACATCTTTGCCGGGGGGAGGGGGGGGGGGTTTGGGGTTGGTGTTGATAGTAAGTTAGAGAAGCTTGCATCTGATGAAATACGCAACACAAGTGGACAACAGCAGGCGTTGCTGGCGGGGATAGCTCAGAAGACAACCCACTGGAGAAGATATCCTCTCCTAGCTTTACTGAGCGGGAGAGTGATGTGGACCTCCAGTGCCCAGCCATGAAAAGAAAAATGCTTGAGGCACACCAGTATACGTCAATGTGATGTATTGGAAAGTCTCCCAAAGATTTTGAGCACCAAGTTGTAAAGTATGGAGATATCCAGTTCCAGCATTTATGAAGATCTGTCGCATGATATTTCTACCTTGAATCTTCCTTGGAGCATGTGCCCTCCACCAGGAACACATAAGAACATATGAATTAGGAGCAGGAATAGGCCATGCGGCCCTTGAGCCAACTAAACACTACAATAATCCTCTATGTTGAACAGCAATTGGAAGAAGCACTGAAGAGCAATGACACAGAATGTACTTCTGGGTGGGGGATTGCAATGACCATCACCAAGAGTGGCTCGACAGAACCACTACTGACTGAGCTGGCCAAGTCTTGAGGGACACAGCTGCCATACTGGGCCTATGTCAAGTGTTAAGAGAACCAACACAAGGGGAAAAACCTACTTAATCTCGTTCCCCACCTGTCGCAGATGCATCTGTCCGTGATAGTTTTGGTAGGAGTGATCACCACAGAATCCTTGTGAAATTGAAGTCAGGTCTTCACACTGAGGACACTCTCCATTGTGTTGTGTACCACCGTGCTAAATGGGATAAATTAACAGATCTAGCAGCTAAAACTTGGGCATCCATGAAACGCTGTGGACCATCAGCAGCAGCAGAATTGTATTCCACAACAACCTGTAATCTCATGGCCTGGCATATCTCTTGCTCGACCATTACCATCAAGCCAGGCGACTAACCCTGGTTCAATGAGGAGTGTCGAAGTGCACGTCAGGAGCAGCACCAGGTGTAAAAATGAAATGCCAGCCTGGTAAAAGCTGTAACACAGGACTACATACATGCTAAACAGTGGTTGCAGCATGCAATCGACCGAGCTAAGCGATCCCACAATCAACGGATCAGATAAAAGCTCTACAGTCCTGCCATATCCAGTCACGAATGATGGTGGACAATTATACAACAGGAGGAGGTTCCATGAACACCCCCATCCTTAATGATGGGCCAGCCCAGCACGCAAGTGCAAAAGACAAAGCTGAAGCGTTTGCAATCACCTTTAGCCAGAGGTACTGAGTGGATGAATCATCTCGGCCTCCTCCTGAGGTTCCCACCGCCACAGAAGCCAGTCTTCAGCCAATTCGATTCATTCCACATGATACCAAAAAAAAGATGAGCGTACTGGATACAGCAAAGGCTATGAGCTCCAACAAAATTCCTTGATCGGAATCTCATCCACCACCTTAAATATTCTCTCTTTCCACCACCGGCACACCGTGGCTGCACTGCAGCAACTCACCAAGGCTTCTTCGACAGCCCCTCCCAAACCCATGAACGTTACCACCTAGAAGGACAAGGGCAGCAGGCACATGGGAACACCACCAAGTTCCACACCATCCTGACTTGGAAATATATCGCCGTTGCTTCATAGTCGCTGGGTCAAAATCCTGGAACTCACTCCCAGACAGCACTGTGGGAGTACCTTCACCACATAGCCTCCAGTGGTTCAAGAAGGTGGCTCACCCCCACCTTCTGAAGGGCAATTAGGGATGGGCAATAAATGCTGGCCTTTGCAGCGACGGCCACATCCCAGGAACTAATATATAAAAAATATATGGCTAGTGCAGTGGTTAGCACTGAAACATATAGCCAAAAGTTCCCCAAATGCAATTCTTCATCTGTGCCAAATTAACTGGTCTCAGTATAGACAATGAAGAGGTACTACAACTGTCAAAGCAGCAGACTTAGGAGGAAAAATAAAAAACAGTATTTCCACTGTTAATTTTCAGGCATTTTTCCAACACTTTTAACCTGTGCTTACATCAGAAAACTAATTTCCATAAACAGAAAGAGTTCGTATGAACAGAAACTCATATCCTTAGGCATTCTGTAATTGGTATAGTATAGCATGGGAATGATAATTACCGCTTAATTACAGAATACAGCGGTGAAGATCGCATGGAATCTGAAGTTCTTTAGTTTATTCTAAATACCACAATGTCAGATTTTTCCATTCATACTAAAGCCAATATATTTATTTATAAGAAAGAAAATACACAGAAAAAGTAAGAGGCAAGTTGCTGATGGTACAACTGCTTAGAAAATAGAAATAAAATTAGATGACAAGGAATACAAATACTGTTTCTGGAAAGAGTTTCTGGGCTAGATTTTCTGTCGCCGGTGAAAACCGTAGTTTCAGGCCAAAATTACCGTTTCCGCTGCACTACTGTTTTTAGGCCTAAATTTCGGCCTTTACATCTCGGTAAAGTCAGCTTTGCACGAGGATTCATGGTGCAAACCGCAAGTTTCAGCAACTTTAGTTCAAGGCTGGTAGCGCTACGAGGAGGGGGAAAAAAAAAACACAAAATCTTTACCTACTAAATCGCTGAAAAAGAATTTTAAAATAAAAATTTTAACTTGCCTTTTTTGCAGGTCTTCATACTTTCCGCTGCTGGCAGGGCTGCACTGACAGGTTTGACCCGTCAGTATTCTGGGTGTGGTGGAGTGCCGAAAGTATGACGATAACTCAATCCGCGGTGTTGCACGTTGGCACACCTCTCCCCAGTAGTACGTGGAAGCGCTGCTGCAAAAAGGTGCCCAAAGAACCCGCCGATCGGGTTTTCGCCACGGGGGGTCAAAAACCCGGTCGCAAAGTCGGTGAAATTCTAGCCCTATATAGTCTGTAAGGTAGGAGGAAAAAATAGATTTTTGTAAATTTCTCCATGGAGTGATTTATGTGGGTGACTCAATTCCTGGGTCAACTTCAATAAGTTCAACTTCATCTTCAGTTGAGTTCACTTGTGAACAGCTAGAGCAGTGCTTTTATGCCAAAAGATGCCCTTCATACCACAGGTGTTAATGAGTAGACATTAATTACCTTCCTCTCATACCGAAGAATACATTTACTTTCATAAAACTATAGACTTGTGCAGAATAGAGTTTCGAAGAGAACTTGCCCAGCCACGAAGCAAACTTTGTTCTGATACAGACTGTGGCACCAACAAAGAGGGCTAGCTGACTCAATGAAAGGGAGGAAAAATCTGGCCATTGTTCTTAACTCAGACAAAAGGACTTTTTTTTAAAAAATGATGCAGCTAACTGAAGCCAATTTTAAAACACACTTATCAAATATGAAATAAATAAATCAAGGAGATTTCTTCATTAGGTGCAAGACTGTTTTTGACGCAACCAATTCTGATCATTATTCAGTAACTCATTCTGCAAGGGGCCAATTTATGAACAGGACTGACTGGCTTTAATTTCCTACGTCCCGAATCCGGAAACGTCCGGGCATTTCCAGATTTTGAAACCCTTTGGCCGGCCGTATTTTGGGCAGAAAAAAACACCCGAGCAAAACCTGCTTTGCAGCCCCGAGGACAGTGGTAAGTATGAAGACCTGCAAAAAAAGGGAAGTTAAAGATTTTATTTTTAAAAATATTTTGCAGCGATTAAGTGTCGTGAATGGTTTGTGAATTTTAATTTTTTGCAATTTATTTTGGGGAACGTGTTTGTGCGTATCTGTGGGCGGGGGGTTTATTTACAGTTCCGAAAAAAAACTATTTGGCTCAGTGGTGACCTGTAGTTAGGTAGAAAAAAAACTGCCTGGGAAAAACCTGCGTTGCAGCCATTGGGACAGCGGCAAGTATGAAGACCTGAAAAAAAAACAAGTTAAGTTAAAGTTTTTATTTTTTAATTCTTTTTCAGCGATTCAATAGTGAATGTTTTGTGATTTTTTATTTTTTGTTTTTAGCAATGTGTGTGTGTTTTCCCTCCTCTCAAGACTCGATTCGCAGTGGTAATTGGCCTTGGAGCAAAGTTGGCGAGGACCGAACGCGGTTTCCACTGATTTTTACCGCTGGGCCTTTTTAAAAAAAAGAGTGATGAGTGGTATTTTTGGAGCAAAATTCCAAAAAAATACCGCCATCGGCGTTTAAAAAAAAAAGTCCGGAATTCAGAACATTTTCCAGATTTCGGACGACTCCTTCACGGATCAGCGCGATGTCTGGATTTCGGAACATTCCGGGGTTTGGAACTCCGGATTTGGGAGGTCGAACCTGTACCAGTGGGTTGATGTACCTGTGGAGCTTTGCTCCTGTAAGAGTCAGTGCCTTAACAAGAAAAATTCGGGAATTTCAGGAATCTCCCAGTCGGAGCTTCAAAAGTGTAGAGCAGCAAAAATTACACCTTGCAGAATGCATTAGTGACCTGCTAATTTTCCTGTCTTATAGGTCCAGATTTTGTGGTAAAAATAACGGTGAGGCTATCAGCACTTACCATCAGTAAAGTATAAAATCAGACAGCAATTCCAGTGAACGCACATGCGCAGTTAAATGCGGAAATCAGGAAGTTGCTGTCCGAATTGCCTTGCTCCTCCAGAAACATTGCTGCGGGACTCAGTATTTAAATACACGAAAGAGCATGAAGTTGCAGTACATCGCCACTCGATACCCACAAAACACACCAGAAATAGTTAGTGCTTGTTCATTCAAGAATGAGTGAATTTTTATTGGCGTGGTAAGTTTTAATTAATGCCAAAATTAACATTTACAATGTTGAGTCTCATTCCTTCAGATTTTAATTATTGTTTGAGATTTTAAAAATTTAAACAGTTAAAATGTTTTTTTTACTTTTTCATTGTCTCTTTTATCTCTTATCCCATATTTGCTTCCTTCTCTTTATTTTGCTTTCTGGATATGATTTTAAATTGAATTAACTATTCTAACTTGCATTTCCTGGTTTAGACTGTCTCAATAAGGATTGTTCAATCTGATTGGTTAAGGACGCAAATCATTGCTTGCCCTGTTCACACAGATCCCAGATACCCTGTAGAGAGCACCACATTGTTGTGGCTTTCTAATAATTGCAAGTTCCAGTGCAAAATCCCTCAAAGTCTGTGGACAAATGCTGCTGACTGGGCATTGTTTTTTTTTACAAAAGTATATTATTACTCAACAAAGTTTAATTGTGCCTGGCTCTATGTCTGTATATACATTTTTTACATTAAACCATCTTAATAGAGAAGGAGACCATTTTGTCCATCATGTCTGTGCCGGTTCATTGATAGAGCAATTCCAAACAAATCCATCTGACCTGTTCTCTCCTCATAGTCTTGTATTTTCCTCCTCAAACATTTTACTTCAGAGACTGTCATTACATAAAAAGTAAACTGTTGTCAGTCATCAGAAATTCAAAGGCATAATTTGAAATAAAAGTACTGTAATGCATTAAAATGCTACCAGAATTATTTTATATTTGTCTATCCACAATGCAATTCCAATAATATAAAAATCTGACAATTATTCTAATTTTCTATTTTCAAAAATCTCTTAGTTTTGTTGTCCTTTTATATTACTGCAGTATTGCTGGCTAAAAAGGTAAATGCCAATAAGAACATCTTTCCCATTATCTGGAATCATTCTGGAATGTAAAGATAAACCCCAGCTTCTATTTATCACTGCTAACCGTCTTTTTAAACCCCTCTTCCCAGACCCCACCCTCAACAACAATAAGTATGAGGAACTCATGGACTTCTTTGTCACTAAGATTGAGACCATCTGTTTGGCCGCCTACTCTTCTTCCCTTCTTTCCCCAAACTTCCTCTAAGGATCCCTCTTGCCCAAGCCCTGACCTCACATCTTCCTCCAGTTTCTCCCCTCATGACCTTTCCGAGCTCACCTTGTCCATGAGACCCATTTCCTGCTCCCTTGACCCTAATCCCACCAAACTGTTGACCACCCAACTTCCTTTTCTGGCTCCCATGTTTGCCAATGGTGCTCTCTCCTAAGGTACTGCCCCCCTCTCCCTCAAATCTGCAGTTGTCACTCCTCTCCTCAAAAAAACAACCCTCGATCCCTCTGTCCTTGCAAACTACCGCTATCTCCAACCTCCCTTTCCTCTCCAAAGTCCTTGAACATGTTGCAGATTCCCAAATCCATGCCCATCATTCCCGCAATTCCGTGTTCGAATCCCTTCAATCCAGTTTCCCCACCTGCCGGAGTACCGAAACAGCTCTCAAAGTCACAAATTACATCCTTTGTAATTGTGACAAAGGAAAACTATCCCTCCTCATCCTTCTTGATTTGTCTGTAGCCTTTGACACAGGTTGACCACTCTGTCCTTCTCCAACGCCTCTCCACCGTCGTCCAGTTGGGTGGGACTGCACATGCCTGGTTCCATTCTTATCTATCTAATCGTAGTCAGAGAATCCCCCCACAACAGCTTCTCTTCCCGCCACCGTATTGTTACCTCTGGTGACCCCAAGGATCTATACTGCATCAGTTTCCACATGTACGCTAATGACACGCAGCTCTACCTTACTACCATTTCTGTCGATCCCTCCACAGTCTCTAAATTGCCAGACTGCTTGTCTGATACCCAGTTCTGGATGAGCAGAAATTTTCTTCAATTGAATATTGGGAAGACCGAAGCCATAGTTATTGGTCCACGCAACAAACTCCGTTCCCTAGCCACTGACTCCAACCCTCTTCCCAATTTCTATCTGAGGCTGAACCAGACTGCTCGCAATCCTGGTGTCATATTTGACCCTGCAATGAGCTTTCGACCACATATCCGCAGCATAACTAAGACTGCCTATTTCCACCTCCGTAACATTGCCCGTCTCTGCCTTGCCTCATCTCATCTGCTGCTGAAGCCCTCATCCATGCTTTTGTGACCTCTAGAATTGACTATTCCAAAGCACTCCTGGCTGGTCTCTCACATTCTACCCTATATAAACTAGAGGTGATTGATAAATCGGCTGCCTGTGTCTGAACTCGCACCAAGTCGCACTCACCCATCCTCGCTGACCTACATTGGCTTCCCGTTAAGCAACGCCTCGATTTGAAAATTCTCATCCTTGTTTTCAAATCCCTCCATGGCCTCACCCCTCTCCATCTCTAATCTCCTCCAGCCTCACAACCGTCCCCACCTCCCGCAAAGATGTCTGCGCTCCTCTAATTCTGTCCTCAAGATCCACGATTATAATCGCTCAATCATTGGTGGCTGTACCTTCTGTTGCCTTGGCCCCAAGTTCTAGAATTCCTTCCATAAGCCTCTCCGCACCTCTATTCTCCTTCAAAACGCTCCTTAAAACCTATCTTTTTGACCAAGCTTTTGATCACCTGCCCTAATTTGTCCTTATGTGGCTCAGTGTCAATTTTTAAAATCTTATAATACTCCTGTAAAGCGCCTTGGCATAGAAACATAGAAAATAGGTGCAGGAGTAGGCCATTCAGCCCTTCGAGCCTGCATCGCCATTCAATAAGATCATGGCTGATCATTCCCTCAGTGCCCCGGCACGTTTCACTATGTTAAAAGACGCTATATAAATACTAGTTGTTGTTGTCAATTTGGCCACGGCCCATTGCTCCCCCAGTGGTACAATGGCTCCATCAGAATTTCACGGCTTTAATTTTAACACACTTATCAAGTTGCTCATTAGAAAATAACTTTACCTCCCCATGAGTATTGCTCCAGGCTCTAATCTGCAATACAAGTTCGACTGTCCACTCACCAGGTGCTGAGGAGAAGCAATGATTTACATGAATGGCGAAACATACAACACAGAATTCTAAAGGGCAATACAGATTCCTATGCAAATCTTAGAAATCTGTAGAAGAACAGAGAACATAACAAATTGGAACAGGAGTAGGCCATACGGCCCCTCGAGCCTTCTCCGCCATTCAATATCATGGCTGATTTGTATGTACATCATAAACTCAGAAAGCTTCTACAGACAGTAAATGAATCCTTGTAAATTAACTTAGCAAAGTGATTCCAAGACCTTTTAAGCATCCAATATGCCGCATAGACCATGTTGCATCCCAACATTCGACATAAGAAATAAGAGCAGGAGCAGACCATTAGGCTCCTCGAGCCTGCTCCACCATTCAATGAGATAATGGCTGATCTTTTACGTCAACTCCACTTGCCTGCACGATCCCCATATCCCTTGATTACTTTAATATCCAAAAATCTATCGATCATGGTTTTGAATATACCCTAATAACTGAACTTCCACAACCCTCTGGGGTGAGAATTCCAAAGATTCACAACCTTCAGTGAAGACATTTCTCCTCATCTCAGACCTAAATGGCCAACCCCTTATTCTGAACTGTGACCCTGGTTCCAGACTCCCCAGCCAGGAGAAACATCCTCCTGCAGCTACCCTGTCAAGCCCTGTAAGAATTTTTGTATGTTTCAATGAGATCACCTCTCATTCTTCTAAACTCGAGAGAATTCTCTCCTCATAGGACAATCCCCCCATCCCAGGAATCAGTTTGGTGAACCTTCTTGCACTCCCTCTATGGCAAGTATATCCTTCCTTAGGTAACAAAACCAAAACTGTACACAATAGTCCAGGTGCTGTCTCACCAGGGCCCTATATAATTGCAGTAAAGACATCTTTACCCTTATACTCAAATCCTCTTGGAATAAAGGCCAACATACCATTTGCTTTCTTATTAATTGCTTGCTGTACCTGCATGTTAACTTTCAGTGATTTGTGTACAAGGACACCCAGGTCCCTCTGAACACCAACATTTCCCAAACTGTCACCAAATACTCTGCTTTTCTATTTTTCCGACCAAGGTAGATAACTTCACAAATCGCCACATTATATTCCATTTGCCATGTTCTTGCCCATCTATATCCGCCTGAAGCCTCTTTGCATCCTCCTCACAACTTACATTCCCACCTAGCTTTGTATCATCAGCAAACTTGGATATTCAGGTGCAGCGTCGAGAATCCAGAGTTCCGGAATCTGGAGTATTCCGGGATCCAGACTCCGGGACGATCTGTGGCAGGGTCATCCGGAATCCGTAAAATGTTCCAGAATACAGACCAGACGACCCTGCCGACCTCGGGGTCCCGCCACTGCCCGACTTCGGGCCTAGCCTTGCCGCCACTCACCTCACCGCCGCTGCCCTTAACCTTGGGGCCTCCGCCCACCCGACAACCACCTCCTTGGTGGGACCCCGCCCGACGACGACCTCCTTGGTGGGGCCTGCCAGATGACATCCTCAGTGGGGCCGGACGGCCTGAACAGCTCCTAGGCGGGAATCCCTCCCACCCCCCTTTCTAACGTTCCGAAATCCGGAAATGCCCGAACCTGTTCTCGGATGTTTCTGAATTTGTGACATCGGGAACAAATTGAAAGTCTGGAATCCGGATGGCCTCGGTCCCGAATTTTAGGATAATACATTTTCCCTCATCTAAATCATTCATATAAGAGCATAAGAAATAGGAGCAGGAGTAGGCCATACGGCCCATTGAGCCTGCTCTGACATTCAATAAGATCATGGCTGATCTGATCATGGACTCCACTCCCCTGCCCGCTCCCCATAACCCCTTATTGTTTAAGAAACTGTCTATTTCTGTCTTAAATTTATTCAATGTCCCAGCTTCCACAGCTCTCTGAGGCAGTGAATTCCACAGATTTCCAACCCTCTGAGGAAATTTCTCATCTTAGAATAAGGGGCCGCCCATTTAAAACTAAGATCATGCCCTCTAGTTCTAGTCTCCCCCATCAATGGAAACATCCTCTCTGAATCCACTTTGTTATCATAATCTTTATACATTTCGATAAGATCACCTCTCATTCTTCTGAATTCCAATGAGTAGAGGATACTCAACCTATATATTGTGAATAGTTGAGGCCCAAGCACCGATCCTTGCGATACCCTACTAGTTCCAGCCTGCCAACATGAAAATTACCCGTTTATTCCTACTCTTTGTTTTCTGTCCGTTAACCAATCCTCAATCTATGCTAGTATATTACCCCCAATCCCATGAGCTCTAATTTGGTTTAATAACCTCTTGTGTGGCACCTTACCTCTCAGTGTACTATGCTGGGAAATGCCAAGGTTACAGGGTGGTTTTTTTGAGCACCAGCGGCTGTTAAAGGGCTTTTGACTGCCCATTAAATCGTGGTTTGCGTTTTTGCAAAACAAACAGTTTTGTAGCATCTAACCCAATTTACACAGAAATTTGCATGTCGGATAATTGAATGCCCTTTAAAGTTCTTCATGCATTATGCATCACTCAGCAACAGTGTATACAACAACAACTTGTATTTATATAGCGCCTTTAACGTGAAACATCTCAAGGCGCTTCACTGGAGTATTATGCAATAGAAATTTGACACCAAGCCGCATAAGTAGAAATTAGCGCAGGTAACCAAAAGCTTGGTCAAAAAGGTATGTTTTAAGAAGCATCTTGGAGGTGGAAAGAGAGGTAGCGAGGCGGAGAGGTTTAGGCAGGGAGTTCCAGAGCTTGGGGCCGAGGCAACAGAAGGCACGGCCGCCAACAGTTGAGTGATTACAATCAAGTATGCTCAGGAGGGCAGATTAGAAGAGTGCAGACATCTCGGAGTTGTGGGGCTGGAGGAGATTACTGAGATAGGGAGGGGTGAGGCCATGGAGGGAGTTGAAAATAAATACAGGTTTGAACCTCTTTTATCCAGCACCCTCGGGATCTGGCCTGTGCCGGACGGGAGATTTTGCTGGATATGGGGAGGTCATCAGCCCGGGTGTGGAAAGAGAGATGGCTTGAGGTCAAGGGGCTTGGGGTGGGGAGGTCTGCAGCCCGAGCAGGCCCCAAAGAGTTGGCATGGCCCGAGCGGATCCTCCTAGTGTCGGCAGGCCATCAGGCTCCCAAATGTCGGCGGGATGGCGGGCCCGAGGTTGCGGCCCGCCAGCCCGACCCCCCGGAGGGAACGCTGAGCGGAGGAGCAGCCGGCCCAAGGACTGTGGCTGCAGGAGTTCCAGCAGGGCGATGAGGTGGAGGCAGCCGATAACCCCAACATCGGGGAGAAAGATTATATTGGTGAGTACCCTGTATGAATTTTTTTTTTTAAATGCATGTTCTGAGACCGGGGAAGGAAGGATTTTGACCTGACTCGTTCTACGCATGCACCACCCGGTGGCCAGGAATGGTGTTGGACAAGGGGTGGTGCCAGATAAGGGAGTCCTGGATAATAGAGGTTCAACAGATATGAGAATTTTGAAATCGAAGCGTGCTTAACCGGAAGCCAATGTAGGTGAGCAAGCACAACGGTGATGGGTGAGCAGGACTTGGAGCGAGTTAGGACACGGACAGCCGTCTGTCTGTCCTGGCACTTCTAAAACAGTCGGAAAACTCAGTGAATAATTTATATACTGCAATTTGGTTGACATTACACAGATTACCATTGCTTACCGAAACAGATCACGTTTAGAGCGTTGCTGTACTGATGTTAAATCGTGTCTGCAGATCTTCATTCAGCAGATGGCAGGATTTGATCACAGCCTCCTAACTTAGCTGTGGCTCCCAATGCAGTGCTCCTCTGTCATTCGCAATGAGCTTTGCCCTGGCAGTCATCATTATCATCATCATAGACAGTCCCTCGGAGTCGAGGATGACTCGCTTCCACTCTTAGAATGAGTTCTCAGGTGATTGAAGAGTCCAATGTGGGACCAACAATCTCTGTTACAGGTGAGGCAGACAGTGGTTCAAGAAATGGGTTGACATACGCTCCTTCCGCTGTCTACACTTGGTTTCTGCTTGTTCTCAGCGATGGGACCCAAGGTGCTCGGCGCCTTCCCGGATGCTCTTCCTCCACTTTGGGCGGTCTTGGGCCAGGGATTCCCAGGTGGGGATGTTGCACTGTGTCAAGGAGGCTTTGAGGGTGTCCTTTAAACGTTTCCTCTGCCCACCTGGGGCTTGCTTGCCGTGTCGAAGCTCCGTATAAAGCGCTTGCTTTGCAAGTCTTATGTCTGGCATGCGGATGATGTGACTCGCCCAACGGAGCTGATCGAGTGTGGTCAGTGCTTCGATGCTGGCCTCAGCGAGAACACTGACATTGGTTCATCTGTTCTGCCAATGGATTTGCAGGATCTTGCGGAGGCAGTGCTGGTGGTACTTCGCCAGCGCTTTGAGGTGTCTGCTGTATATAGTCCACTTCTCTGAGCCATATAGGAAGAAGGATATTATTACTACCCTGTCGTCCATGAGCTTGGTGCTGGATTTGAGGTCCTGGTCTTCAAATACTCTCTTCCTCAGGCGACCGAAGGCTGCGCTGGCACACTGAAGGCGGTGTTGGACCTCATCGTCAATGACTGCTCTTGCCAACAGTAGGCTCCTGAGGTATGGTCCACATTATCCAAGGCTTCGTCATGGATTTTGATAATCGGGGGGCAGTGCTGTGTGGCGGGATCAGGTTGGTAGAGAACCTTTGTCATATGGATGTTTAGCATAAGGCATATGCTCTCATACGCCTTGGTGAAGGTGTTGGATGATGGCTTGGAGGCAAGCATCGTCTGCATAGTGTAGTTCAACAGGGGTATTGGGGAAATGTTAACTGCACTGTGTCACCTAACCTAATTGGTTGCCCTCTGCTTCTTTCTCCTAATATTTCCGAGCCAACTGTATTGCAAGAGGTACACCAACTCCAATCCCCATTGGGCAGGTTGTTCCTGCCACTTTACACCCATTAAGTGTCAGTTTATAAGGCAAGAGGGCATCAAAAATTAAACTGGATTTCCACCCATTTCTGTGCCAAATGTATTTTGTTCCAGACTGATGGATACCAGTAGAAATTGCCCAAATACAGCTGAACAGATTCCAATGAGCCAATAATGATGGAGTAACATCACACATCATGATTTCTAATATTTCCCTGGCAAGCTGGAAGCTAGGAATGCCAGTTGAATAGTTATCCACCTGTGTTACGTGATACGTAATGCATCAAACACTGTGATGGGCCACAGCAGTGAGTTGAATCAATACAAGGCAAACCCAGAAGACATGGTGATTGTAACATTTTGGTCAGTTTTCCCAAGATAGCAAAATGTTTTATACTGCAAGTGGTGCCTGCCCCTTTAAGCTGCTGCAGGAGTCAGATATTGCAACTGGTATCAGATTACCTGCTCCCCGTGACAAGATCCCAAACGCAGGATAATTTGCCATGGTTAGTGCCAAGTTTGTTGGGCGGATAGAAGTTCTGTTCCATTACATTTCTAATGGCCATCGTGCCAGAGTGGAAAATCTCGATTATTCGGTTCTCAGATGGAAGCATTCTCTCATTTCTGTTAGTGATCTGCTGTGACTAAAACAAACCATTCAATAACTGCTGTGCCAGTACCACTGAACATTCTGAAAGTACATGTACGAAGTGAGAGCATTGGAATGTTGTGAAAACTGGATTTAAATATCAGTTATGCTGACATTAACAAGTTGGAACCACACTAATTCACAAATTCAGCATTCCAATATCAAGTAGACACTTCATGCTGTGATAAAGTCGGGCAAAATCAGCACTACGTGGAACTCATTAATTATCAGTAAAGTACAAATAGTACCTGTTAAAAGCAACACCCAGAGTAATGTCCAAATTTATAGGATTAAACTAAACTAGTATGGTTTCAAAGATTCTCAGTATTTTATCTCAATCATCATCATAGGCAGTCCGTCGTATTGAGGATGACTAAAACATAGCATTCACCACTAACAAATGAAAGGCAGCTTCAGAGTGGTGATCTTACACAGGTATAAGACCATTAAAAGTATAGTAAAAAATTAACCTGGATTATTATAAATTAAACTGTGCTAATACAACTAGGAAACAGGTCTTCAAACTAGTAACACGTAACTTTAGAACGGCTATCAGGAGATTCTTTTTCACACAAAAGAGTGATCAACACATGGAGTAAATTTCCAGATTGAAGAAAAAACTCGAGTCAATTGGATGCTACAATGGCAGAGAGTGTGGTGCTAGGGTATCTCAGGCTGGATGAACTCAAGTAGGCGCATCCATAATTATCATGTGAACTGGTGAAATCTTGGATACCAGTGCTACTGTATTGTATAATTAGCCTTTTAATGACTTAATCTTCTATTCTCTTTCGGTCATTGAAATATTTTGCACAGTAACTTTCATTTAGATATTTTCTGATGTTCCACAACGCAGCACCAAGGTGTGGATTTTAGCCACTAGACTTAAAATAGTATTGTGTGAACCAGAATTGGACTTAGATGACCAACACAGACCCCACAGAATTACTGGCATACATCATTTTTAAAAAACAAATTTACAGAATATTAATTTAAACTGAATTAAGTCAATATGAGGTAAATCCCTCAATGTTGGAATAATAGGGAGTGGGTAAATAGGTAAATATTCCTAGAATAAATTATTTCCAGCACACACTATGGAATGTCATGACAACTATTTGAAGACAGTGAAGAAGGGTGTGATGTTTGATCTCATTCTCATCATGGTGGGAAATGTACCATGAAGTTTCTATCAAACAACAATATTCGCACCACGTTATGAGGTTCTTATTTTCGGCTCCCAGGCTAATACTTATCCACCAAATTGTAACTGTATTTAAGTGTTAGATTATTTAAATTATCTCAGACACCCATCTTGTCTGTTCTGCAGTTATACTTTTGCTACTCTGAAATATACGTAGGATTAGGATTTGGTTTAATTTCGTATGATTGAAGTTTTTGGTTTCTTTTTACATAGACAGCTTGTAGATTTTTATTGTAGCTATAAATAATGAAATGGTTCAAGTTGTTCATTCCCAGGATGCTTTGGGGTTTAATGTGTCAGGAAACAATTTAGCTGACTGTGCTGTTTAGCATCTGCTGAAAGTACAGGTTGTGAGATTCGTGCCTGTTAACTTATTTTTGTGATCACATTGTGAAACAAGATAGCCAAGACAATCTTGAGATAGGAAGTGGGACAGTGGAGCTTGGGATAATTAGTTACATCCTAAATGGTAAACAAGTTGGCATCTCAAGTTTTTTTTAAAAAAAGGAACTCTCTCATTTCTAGGGGTCTTGTTAACAATAACACTTACCATGCCATAATGAATCAGCAATGACAGTGTTCGTAGGAAATGACCTCTAAAGGTCTTGAGCTTTTCTTTTGTAGAGTCGAGATCGAAAGGATAGATGAAGGTTACACCTCTACCCAGGGGAAACTAGAGTAAATGCGTTTATTTTTCTGTAGGTCTACTGCTCAAAGACATGGTGTATGCCTGAACTTGATCAAACACAGTAAGGAGTACATTGCAAACGATATATGGTGTCAGATTCGAACTTAGAATTCCAAGCTCAACATTGTCCAAGGTCGTCTTCTACTGTCTTTACCTCTCTGCTTTTCTTTGCCCAAGGTGGCTCATTCTCATCAATCTTTCATCATCTTTGTCGTTCTCAAATCTTCTGGATCTCTTTTTCTGGCCTTTTGCTCTCTCTTTATCTTTTCATTGAGAATTGCAGTCACTGTATCTGCCCTTGGAGTTTCTCAACTAATCTTTCTAATCCAGCTTCTTTTAAAGTTGCAGTCCTTTGCTCTCTTAGTTCCAATCCTCACCAAACCTGCTAATGGGTGAGGAGGGCCTCGGTCATAGAAACATAGAAAATAGGTGCAGGAGTAGGCCATTCGGCCCTTCGAGCCTGCACCACCATTCAATAAGATCATGGCTGATCATTCCTTCAGTACCCCTTTCCTGCTTTCTCTCCATACCCCTTGATCCCTTAACCGTAAGGGCCGTATCTAACTCCCTCTTGAATATATCCAATGAACTGGCATCAACAACTCTCTGCGGCAGGGAATTCCACAGGTCAACAACTCTCAGTGAAGAAGTTTCTCCTCATCTCAGTCCTAAATGGCCTACCCCTTATCCCAAGACTATGTCCCCTGGTTCTGGACTTCCCCAACATCGAGAACATTCTTCCCGCATCTAACCTGTCCAGTCCCGTCAGAATCTTTTATGTTTTTATGAGATCCCCTCTCATCCTTCTAAATGCCAGTGACTAAAGGCCCAGTTGATCCAGTCTCTCCTCATATGACAGCCCAGCCATCCCTGGAATCAGTCTGGTGAACCTTCGCTGCACTCCGTCAATAGCAGGAACGTCCTTCCTCAGACTAGGAGACCAAAACTAAACACAATATTCCAGGTGAGGCCTCACTAAGGCCCTGTACAACTGCAGTGAGACCTCCCCTGCTCCTATATTCAAATCCCCTTGCTATGAAGGCCAAAATACCATTTGCCGCCTTTACCGCCTGCTGTACCTGCGTGCCCACTTTCAGTGACTGATGAACCATGACACATATGGTGGAAGGACTTCTATCTGGCTGAGGCAATACTGTTCGACTCTTCCTCATCTCATTCGGGACCATAATCCCATGGCTTAACATACATCCTCACCTTCCATCCCACCTCCTCATTCATCATATTGTTTCCTGCCACTTAAAACATGATTTCGCCATCTAGCACACCTTCTCCTCCCCTCTCTAAAAGGCCCATTACCTCCGAGATACATTGGTCAATTCTTTCAACACCCCAACTTTCAGCTGCCCTTCCCTGGCACATTTCCATGCAATTGTACAGATTCATCTCCTCCCACACCATTTTCCAGGGCCTTAAACATTCCTTCCATTTGAGACAACAACTTATATGTACTTCCTTTCTCGTAGATGATATTCACTCCTGTCAATGCAGTCTCTTTACACTGGAAAAACTTAACTGATTGGGTGACTGCTTTGTTGAACACCTTGGTTTTGTCAGCAAATGTTATCCTGAATGCCCTATGGCTTGTCACATCAACTTTCCTTCCTATTTCCATTCTGACATCTCCATCTTCAGCTTCCTAACTAAAGCTCAAGATAAGCTTCAGGGACAGAATTCCTGGATAACCTGTTGCCTTCTCTCTCATCTGAACACTGGCTTCAGCAACTTCAGAACTTGGTTATCTCTCTGTTATCTTAGATACAGCAAGTGCTGGGGATGGCACATCAGATTTATTAGTATCTGAAATGGGGAGTGGTGGGATAGCATTATGGGAGTGGTGGGATAGCATTATGGGGGTGGATCCTTTGCCTGGTGTGTGGACCGGTCTTTATTCTTTTCAGGTGCTGGTGCCCTGCTGTGTGATTCTAGTATTTGCAGTTTCTTTTTATTTCCAGTATATTGAACCAAAGGCCATCATGAAATAGCACTGCAAGATCTCATAAACAGACACCATGAAGCATCACTTGGAGATGACAGGAGAGTGAGACTCCCTAGCAGTACTGGAAGATTCATAATATGAGATATAAAGATATGTCTCTATCCTTTTGGAATAATGGTAGCCACGAAAATCATAATGTTAACCTGAAACAAATGGTTATGACTTTCCAAATCTGGTCAAAACACACAACTATAATTGCTTTGTGTGAATGAACAGTTAACTTATATAGTTAGCTGGGTAGTTGTCAAATGTTCTCTCCCCCATCTCAAAAGTAAACAATGGGCCCAAAACTCCTTGGGTTCAGTTAGTAACTCCAGCGGGAAACTGACTTTGGAAAATGATGGAGAGTCAACAGCACCAGGTCTCTATCAGTTCTGAGAGTTTGCTGGTTTCCTGGAACACTCACCATCTCTTAGAAAGCAAATGAAAGCCAAAGAGAGAGTGTTCCTGTACCAGGTGTTCCCACTCCTCAGGCGCTAGTGGGAAATAGCCCATCAGTGGAGAGTATGCGGGGTGAGTGGAGGTGCACACTGGGATAGATGTGGTCCCCACCAGTAGAGTCGAGGCCAGGGAAAGATCAGCCCTCTTACCAAGGGAGCCGAGATTACATCCAGGGTCCAAGGAAGGGGGCTTGGGTAACCCATCTGCTCCCAAGGGCAGGTGAACGCCAGAATTTCTGGCCATCATGGGCAGGTGAGCACTGGAGATACTTCTAATGTGGCACATGTTAATGTAAAGTACCACCTTCCCACATACCTCAAGTTCTGCTAGGGTTGACGTTTAGAAGACATTGTCAGGTGCAATCCCAGCATTACTGCTAGGATTCTGAATCAAGAAATTTTGTGGTCAATATCTTGTTCAATATTGTAATTAAAACTGTCAATTACTATAAAACACAATACTTTGCCCCAAAATATAATTCAACAAAGGAGACAGTTTACAAAAGACAAGCCTTAATTTACAGGAGGTATACATTATACAGCTATGTCAAACTTATAAGTTCTTTTTAAACAATGGAACAAACAAGTTCCTCTGATCAAGGAAAAACCTGCTATTTAAATCAAAGACCATCTGCATTTAAAATAACAAACTAATCTGTTGTAACAAAGACGCCTTTGAACAATAAGGTCAAATGAACCAGCAATGCGGACTTAGTAACAATACTTTATAAGCAACAAAATTTAGAACTTTGTTTTTACACACAAATCAGTCTGGGCAAAACATTTCAGCATAATTTTTAATTACATATTTTGCAGGTAGGTCTGCTAGCTACAAATTACATTTGTTATAAAACACCACAGTGTCATTTTTTTTAAAACTAAATGGATTAAATACATTAATTATGGGTTGTTCTGGCATTTTTAAAATACGAATAAGAACTTTATTAAAATCTATAAAAATCTATAATTATTTAATGTTAATTTCAGATTATTCCACTGGTTCCAATCTGTTATAATGGGCCCAAGTTTCAAGATGCGCCTAAAACGGCGCAGCCCGGACCTGGACGCCCGTTTTTCGCGCCAGAAAGTATGCCTAAAAAAAAACCTTCCAGATTCTCTGGCTCCCTGCAGCCGGGCGCAGCGCAGCACGAGCTGTTGGGGGCGGAGCCAGGTCCCTGCGCCGAAAGCAGTGCCGGGACCTCTGCACATGCGCGCGACAGTGAGCGTGCATGTGCAGTAGCTCCAGGCGCCCAAAACTGTGTGGGAGGGGCCCGAAGCATGCAGCCCCTAGCCCTAGCTGAATGGCCTCACTGGGGCTGCGTGAATAAGGCTGCCTCCCACACCCAGCTGCTGCTTCCTCCCGACCCGACTCCAGCTTCCCACCCACCCCCCCGACTCTCTCTCCTCCACCCCTCCGCGACCCTTTCTTTTCACCCGCCACCCCCCACCCCCCTGATTTCTCTCTTTCTCCTCCCCCCCCTCCCACCACCGAGACCCGACGCCACCTACCTGTAAATCTAGTCCGAGGTCTTGGGCCCGGCCGTTCAGCCTCCTTCTCTCCCTCCCTCCCTCTCCGCCCCCCCCCCTCCATCCTCTCTCCTTCTCCCCCTTCCCCCTCCGCCTCCCCCCTCCATCCTCTCTCCTTCTCCCCCTTCCTTCTCCTTTTTCTCCCCCCCCACCTCCCTTCTTCTCCCCCTCCCTCCTTCTCCCCCTTCCTTTTCTCCCCCCCCCCCACCTCCCTTCTCCCCCTCCCTCCCCTCTCCCCCCTCTCCCCCTCCCTTCGCTGTCAGAAACACAGACACTGACAGACAGAGAGTGAGAGGCACACACACAGACAGACAGATCGAGACACTGACAGAGACACACTGAGGGGGACTATCCCAGCACGCTGTTGAAGGACTCCCGGTGCTGCAGTCGGTAAGTAGAAAATGTTTTATTTATTGATTTTTTTAAAATTATTTTTTACAAATTTTTTTTTGATTGATTTATTGGTTGATTTATTGATGTATTTATCATTTATTATTGATGATTGCTCTTTATTTGTAAAACTGAAGTGTTTAATGTTTGTAAACTTGCCTTTAAACCCCCCCTCCCCCCCACTCCCTACGCCTAATTTGTAACCTATGCCTGATTTTCTAAAGTGTAGACAAGGTTTTTTGGAACGTACAAAAATCTTCACTTACTCCATTCTAAGTTAGTATGGAATAAGTTTTCACTGCCGAAACTTTGAAAACAGGCGTAAGTGGCCGGACACGCCCCCTTTTGAAAAAAAAATTCTGTCCAAAGTGAAACTGTTCTAACTGACTAGAACTGGAGCAAACTAAATGCCGAGAATTTGAATTTCTAAGATACTCCGTTCTACACCAGTTGCTCCAAAAAATCAGGAGCAACTGAGGCCGAAACTTGGGCCCAATATGTCCAATTCAATAAATACACATAAATGGGCCCAAGTTTCGGATGGAGTTAGCAACGAGTTTAGTTTGGAGTATCTTAGAAATCGCAATTCTCGGCATTTAGTTTGCTCCAGTTCTAGTGAGTTAGTTTAGTTTCATTTTAGTTCATTTTTTTTTTCCCAAAAGTGGTTGTGTCCAGCCACTTAGGCCTGTTTTGCAAGTTTAGGCAGCGAAAACCTACTCCGAACTAACTTAGAATGGAGTAAGTGTCCACTTTTGTAAGTTCTGAAAAACCTTACCTCAAGTTAAGTTCAGTGCAGACACAGCCAGAGACTGAAGGCCCAAGTTACCGGTTCTGGCGAAAACGGCGCACCTCCGAGACTTACATGACCTGCCTGGGCTGGAAGGTGCGCCGGAATCTTCTTGAGCAATTCTCCGGTCCTCCTGGAGCGTGGCATGGTGCAGTGTAGTCTCCCTGGGGCGGAGCAAGCCGATCACAGCCTGCAGGGGTCGGGGCTAGGGATCAGCCTTCTGGTCAGTGCCGGCAGCATTGCGCAGGCGCGTTGGAGCATGCCTGCGCATTGACTCAGCAGGGCGTTTTTCCCCCAGTCTGTGTTTGAATGGTGTGGGTACCGGGGAGGGATGGAGGAACGTGGGAGGGGGGCACTGGGGAGATGATCGGTGGGGGCGGGGGGGGGGGGAGCGTGGCAAGGGAAGGAGGGGGAGCATGGCAAGGGAAGGGGGGGGGGCGTGGCAAGGGAAGGAGGGGGGGGGCGTGGGTTGGAGGCATTCGAAATGATCGAAAGGTCGGAGGAGAGAGCAGGGGTGCCTCCTTCCAGCCCCCCCACACACACACACCCCTCACTGTCAGATACAGAGGAAAGAGAGAGAGAGACACTGACAAAGACACCTTCCCTTCACATAAAGGTAGGACTTCTATTTGTTATTGATTGATTGCTTATTACTTTGGTCTTGGTGCTTTAGGTGCAGGGTTCCTTCTATTTTTTTATTAATTAATTGCTTATTGCTTTTTGTGCTTCGTTTAGTGCTTGGTGCTTTAAATGTACTGCTTTGTTTAGTGTTTAGTGCTTTAAATGTACTTTGCTTCTTTAATGTTGGTGTGAAGGTGTTTATGGATAATCCTCTAACTCCTCCGCCCCCCCCCCCCCCCCCCCACCCCCCCACCCCGTCCGTTGTGATGTTGATGTGTCGTTTGTGTTTAATACTTCCCACCCGCCGTCTCTGGCTGTGCCTGCACTAAACTTAACTCTAGATAAGGTTATTCAGAACTTACAAAAGTGGACACTTACTCCATTCTAAGTTAGTTTGAAGTAAGTTTTCACTGCCGAAACTTGCAAAACAGGCCGAAGTGGCTGGACACACATAGAAACATAGAAAATAGGTGCAGGAGCAGGCCATTCAGCCCTTCTAGCCTGCACCGCCATTCAATGAGTTCATGGCTGAACATGAAACTTCAGTACCCACTTCCTACTTTCTCGCCCTTTTGAAAATAAATACTTGAACTAAAATGAAACGAAACTAACTCACTCGAACTGGAGCAAACTAAGTGCCGTGAATTGCGATTTCTAAGATACTCCAAACTAAACTAGTTGCTCCAAGAAAATTGGAGCAACTCCACCTGAAACTTGGACCCTGAGGGTGGGAAGCATTAAACACAAAGGACTAAAGCATTAAACACATTAAAATGGCCTAAAACCTCGAGATTATATTTTGCCTTATATCTGCTGAGTGGGGACAGTTGTTTCGCTTTTTATAAATAAGCAAGTGTAGGCTCTCGGCTGAGGCAGACACATCAATATCAACTGGGGGGGGGGGGGGGGGGGGGGGGCGGGGGAAGTGAAGTTGGAGGATTTTCCAAAGCACTAAACACCTTCAGAACATTAAAGAAGCATAAGTATATTTAAAGCACTAAACAAAGCAGTACATTTAAAGCACCAAGCACTAAACAAAGCACAAAAAGTAATATGCAATTAATTAATAAAAAATAGAAGGAACCCTGCACCTAAAGCACCAAGACCAAAGTAATAAGCAACCAATCAGTAACAAGTAAAAAATAGAAGTTTTACCTTTATATGAAGGAAACGTGTTTTTGCCCATGTCTCTCTGTCTGAGGGGAGGAGGAGGGAGGGGATGGAGAAGGAGGGAGGGGCTGGAGGGAGAGGAAGGGGGGGGGGGGGAGAAGAGAGAGGAGGAGGGGGAGGGGGGAGTGGAGGGGGAGGGGTTGAACGTGGGGGGGGGGGGGAGGAGGCTGAACGCGGGGGGGGGGGGGGGGGAGGGGGGGGGGGGAAGGGTGGGGAGCAGACACCCGTTGTGCATCTATACTTCTGTGCAAGTATCTATACAAACAGCAGCTATATTTGAAGTGAGCATTGATCAACAACGCAAAATCCACTTTTCCACATGACGATTTCGCAGTTTGCAATAAAAACATTTTTTTTAAATTAATGCTAGTCAATTACCTTGCAGCCCACAGCCAACTTGATATAATGCGTTATGTTGTGTTTTTTTTGTTGGAAATTTACACTTGTAAATAATGCACGAAAAGGTGCAGAAAACAGTTTTCAGGGCTGACCACTGGAGAAAATATCCACGTGGGAAGCGTTTTGCTACAGGCTGAACACGGTGGGGGGGGCTGAACAGGAGGCTGAACTGCAGAGCATTGGGCTGCGAGGAGCTACTGCACATGCACACACGCTACGCCAAGCCCGAAGACGTCCTGAGGAGCTCGGAGAATTAGCAGGTAAGTTTTCGGTGCCCTTTTCATTCTAGAAAGTCGCCGCATCTTATGGAGGTGCGCCGTTTTTACGGGGGGTGGAAACTTGGGCCCAATAAAACAGAAAATGTAAGTGATTTTTGACAATTTTTAAGAAGAAACAATAAAACTATCAACTGTCGCAGTCTAATCATTTTTGCACCAATCCCTACCTTGTTTCTTTAGACCCTCAGTCATTTGATCTGGCACCACAGTTTCACAGCTTGCTATCTAATTAAAGTATGATTTAACCTTACAATGAACAATAGGTCACATAAGTTTCCTCTCAGGCATGGAACAACTATGTCAGAAAACAAAAGGCCAGCTTTTGTTTTCCTCACATTATGCACAGGAAGGTATTGTATGCCACTTATATGTATACCTGCTAAATTAGTTCTTCTGTCAAAACATAATTTTCCAAAAGATTCCCTGTTGATCTTTCTTATAGTTTCAGATCTGGACTGCTCCAAGTCTCACATTACAACAGTGAATCTCATATGTATATAGTCTAGCCAGACTATCCTACTCTAAATTCTTTAACTATTTCCCACCCAAAGGGATTGTGAGGTCTGTTGAAACCAACTGATTACTGAATTTCCAGGTGGAAAATGTTGAATTGGGGTGACATTGACTTCAAGTCTTCCTCGATTCCGAGGGATTGCCTATGATGATATGATGACTCCAAAGGAAAAGAAAATCAGGCGTGGTATAAAACAGGCTGACAATTCACTATCATCCATTTTGCATCACCACCAAAGACCGTCATCTCCAATATATTTTAAACTTTTCAGCATCACTGATTATTATCAACCAACCATTGGTGGCCATGCCTTCTGTTGTCCAGGCCCTAAGCTCTGCAATTCCCTGCCTAAAACTCTCCGCCTCTCTATCTCTTTCCTCCTTTAAGATGCTCCTTAAAACCTACCTCTTTAAACTAATCTTTTGGTCAGCTGCCCTAATTTCTCCTTATATGGCTCGGTGTCAAATGTTTTGTCTTGTGATACTCATGTGAAGCACTTTGGAATGTTTTACTACGTTAAAGGCATGATAGAAATACAAGTTGTTGTTGTTTTTGTTCCTGATAACTGTGCCCAACTGTGAAGTTAGCTACTTAACAGGAGAATAGACCATACATGGAGCTTCCTGGAGAATTGCCTGATCGCAGAACAAATGAAGACTACTATTTTTTTAAACTTTGAATTGCTATTTAAGAAAGGGATGTTTTGACAATAGCCTTATATCATCTGCAAACATGTCCTTTGTTTTCAAAAACATTTAAATAGCTAAAACTAAGTTTTACTAAGCAAGTAATTTTTGTCAATGTATTAGAAGAAAAAGAAATCTACTTGAGCTACTGTTACTTATGGTAGTTTAAAAAATCCTTTTCAATTCACCAAAAATAAACACACAAAAATATAAAATGCAGTTTTTATAGTTCATTATAGTTTGGCCGAGGTGTAATATAGTATTTGAGAGCTGGAAAAGTAAAGAATTATACCAAGATGTGAATTATAATATCTCAAAACAGTGGTGTAAAAAGACTATTTGTGAATGAAGACTGCCCTTTGTGAACCGTACAAATTCCCCTCTGAGTTTGACTGAAATTATTTAATCTCCTGAGGTAAAGTTCTTCATAATCTCTTCCCCAAAGTTAAAGTCCAGATCTATAAAGAAAATTCACAAATCTTTGTACTCATCATACTTTACTATTTTACTTCCTTCTATCAGTATCAAACATACTCCAATCAGGTATAATACAGAAAATTGTGGGGAAAAACACTCAACTTTGCTTTAACCCAATCTCAGAGAAGCACCCAACTGCAGCAGTGTGACATAACCATTTCCCACATCGGCAATCCTTAAGCACGATTTCCAATCTATTATCACAAGATAGTTACCCATATTACAACAGTGACTACACTCCAAAAGTACTTCATTGGCTGTAAAGCGCTTTGAGACATCCAGTGGTCGTGAAAAGCGTTATATAAATGCAAATCTTTCTTTCTTCAGATAAGGAAAGCCATAGAATTATATGGAAGTTACAGCACAGAAAAGGCCATTCAGCCCAACTGATCTATGCCTGTGTTGATGTTCCACACGAGCCTCTTCCCACCCTATTTCATCTAACCCTGTCAGCATAACCTTATTTTCCTTTCTCCCTCATATATTTATTCAGCTTCCCCTTAAATGCATCTATGCTATTCGTCTTAACTACTCCATGTAGTTCCACATTCTCTCTACACTGAGTAAACATTCAACATTCATAGTTGATTATTGCAGACAACAAAAAGTGCATTTCAGATGTGGTCTTCAACTTAAATTTCAAATGTCAATTCGTCCAAACTTGGTTAAATTGATTCTACTCAAATGTTTTCACATTAGGAAAAGGGGAGGTGCAACAAGACCTGGGTGTCATGGTACATCAGTCATTGAAGGTTGACATGCAGGTACAGCAGACGGTGAAGAAAGCAAATGGCATGTTGGCCTTCATAGAGAGGGGATTTGAGTACAGGGGCAGGGAGGTGTTGCTACAGTTGTACAGGGCCTTGGTGAGGCCACACCTGGAGTATTGTGTACAATTTTGGTCTCCTAACCTGAGGAAGGACATTCTTGCTATTGAGGGAGTGCAGCAAAGGTTCACCAGACTGATTCCCGGGATGGCGGGACTGACATATCAAGAAAGACTGGATCAACTGGGCTTGTATTCACTGGAGTTCAGAAGAATGAGAGGGGACCTCATAGAAACGTTTAAAATTCTGACGGGTTTAGACAGGTTAGAAGCAGGAAGAATGTTCCCAATGTTGGGGAAGTCCAGAATCAGGGGTCACAGTCTAAGGATAAGGGGTAAGCCATTTAGGACCAAGATGAGGAGAAACTTCTTCACCCAGAGAGTGGTGAGCCTGTGGAATTCTCTACCACAGAAAGTAGTTGAGGCCAATTCACTAAATATATTCAAAAAGGAGTTAGATGAAGTCCTTACTACTAGGGGGATCAAGGGGTATGGCGAGAAAGCAGGAATGGGGTACTGAAGTTGCATGTTCAGCCATGAACTCATTGAATGGCGGTGCAGGCTAGAAGGGCCGAGTGGCCTACTCCTGCACCTATTTTCTATGTTTCTATGTAACCTGTCCAGATCTGTTTAAATCCAGATGGTATACAAGGTCATTTGAGGTAAATCTACAAATGTAGTGACTCATTATTTGAAGCTGCCTTGTAGAAAACTAGTGAAACACAAACCAAAACTATAGATTCAGAGTTCTGAAAACAAAATCTCCAAACCTAACATTTCATCATCATCATAGGCAGTCCCTCGGAATCGAGGAAGACTTTCTTCCACTCCTGAAGTGAGTTCTTTGGTGGCTGAACAGTCCCGGTCACAGGTGGGACAGATGGTGGTTGAGGGAAGGGGTGGGTAGAACTGGTTTGCTGCACGCTCTTTCCGCTGCCTGCGCTAGATTTCTGCATGCTCTCGGCGTTATAATTCGAAGTGCTCAACGCCCACCAGGATGCACTCTCTCCACTTAGGGCAGTTTGGCCAGGGACTCCCAGATGTCAGTGGGGATGTCGCACTTTTTCAGGGAGGTTTTGATGGTGTCCTTGTAACATTTCCGCTGCCCCCCTTTGGCTTGTTTGCCGTGAAGGAGCTCCGCATGGAGCACTTGCTTTGGGAGTCTCGTGTCTGGTATGCGAACTATGTGGCCTGCCCAGCGGAGCTGATCAAGTGTAGTCAGTGCTTCAATGCTGGGGATGTTAGCCTGGATGAGGACACTGATGATGGTGCGCCGGTCCTCCCAGCGATTTGTAGGATCTAGCAGCGACATCGTTGATGATACATCTCCAGCGACTTGAGGTGTCTATGGTACATGGTTGAAGCCTCAACCATACAGGAGGGCGGGTATTACTACAGCCCTGAGAACCATGAGCTTGGTGGTAGATTTGAGGGTCTGGTCTTCGAACATTCTTTTCCTCAAGCGGCCGAAGGCTGCACTGGCACACTGGAGGCGGTGTTGAATCTCATCAATGTCTGCTTTTGTTGATAAGAGACTCCTGAGCCTCTAACATTTAGGCAGCAGTTAGATTGCATTACCAATCTGAAGTTAATACAGGTTGAACCTCCCTTATCCGGAACTCTCGGGACCTGGTCTGTTCTGGATAATGGATTTTTCCTGACGAGGGGTGGTCATGTTAAGTTGGATGGTACAGGTACTGAGCAAGAGGATATTGGGGCTGGCTGGCTTGGGACTGGGAGGGCGGCAAAGAGATCATGGGGGGGGGCGGGGCGGTAGATCGCGGGGTCAGGCCAGCGATTGCGGAAGTCGACAGCGAGGAAGGATTTCAATTTGTTCATGTCGGAATTCTGCGCATGCGCCACACTGTGGCTGGGAATGGTTCCGGACGAGGGTTGGTTCCGAATAAGGGAGTTCTGGATAATGGAGGTTCAACCTGTAGCTCTAAAATGCAAAGCACAGACAGCAAGACTGGTGTTATTTTGCAGTTTGCGGTTGAAATTCCACCTGCCAAAAACAATTTTTTAAATTGTCAAAATACGTAGGCGTGTCCGTTTTCTTGAAATATTAGAGGTGCTGCAGTAAAATATTAGAACGCCATGAGCATTTTTTAAATCTCAGCAACACGTCATACTGGAGCATGACTTCACAAGATGTCAAATTCAATTACCCGAGGCTTGTCACACCACTTGCTTTCAGTGCATTCTAGAATTATGCTACACTGCTACTTCAATCTACGCATGAAACCGCTTTGCAGTAATGCAAAAGTGTTATTATAGCTGCACCATTAACTACCGTGTACTTGACATATTAGTAGCCTTTTCTTGATACAAGTACTTCCAGTATTTAGAATTGGCACGTAAAACTTATGTAAGGTTTTGAATCATAGAATCTTACAGCCCAGAAGCGGGCCTTTCGGCCCTTCATGCCTGTTCCGGTTCTTTAAAAGAGCTGTCCAATTTAGTCTCACATCCAGTCTTTTACCGAATAACTTTGCAAATGAGTCCTCTTCAAGTACATGTTCAATTGCCTTTGAAAGTTCATGTGGAATCTGATTGAACCTGGATTTCAGGTAGTGCGTTACTGATCTTAACAACCCTCGGTGCGAAAAAGAAATTCTCATTTCCCTCGAGTTACAACAATGACTACACTCCAAAAGTACTCCATTGGCTATAAAGCGCTTTGAGATGTCCGGTGGTCATGAAAGATGCTACATAAATCTAAGGGCTAGAATTTCCATCAGGATTGCCGTTGCCCGATTCTTAAGATGCAACCACCGGAATACAGTTAAGAACCACCGGAATACCGCTGCTGCACGCTCCCGCGATTTTCGATGGTCGAGTCTTGGCTGTGGCAAAAAAATAATATTTAAATTTAAATATAAAAATCAGTATAAATAAGATGGAAAAACAAGCTATGGAAGTGGAGAGGGAGGTAGGTGGGAGGAGGAGGGCCGTTCGTTTCTCAGAAGCAGCCCAGGAATCATTGATCCACGCAGTGGAGGCCGGCTAGGATCAACTAACAGGGTGTGGGCGAGGTAAACCTGCACTAAATGTGTATCAAAGATTATGGCGAGAAATCATTGAGAAGACGTCGTCCGTCACGCCCGTGATGCGGGGGCCGAACCAGTGCCGCAAACGGTGGAATGACATTGTTGGGTCTGCGAGAGCAAGTAATAACATTGATCATGCATTGACTAATTACTCTTAAGTCGTGCCATGTATTATTATGTTGTAAAGCTTGGTGACATTTTTTATTCCCCATCATCGATCTCATTGTGTCAGTCCTCTGTATTTTTATGTGTTCATCATGCAGCACTTGCGTGCTGACAGAACTTAAATAGTGCACTTATTGACGAAAGGACAGGGGATGGTTAATTGGGGATATCTACCTATATATGTATATTTGATTGCATGTATGTGTGTGTTCCATATTAGTAGCTGTGAAATTAATTTACACACCATCACCATTGCAGAAAAAAATTAGCCGGCAATAGGGCGGAGCTCTGCAAAATGGGTGGAGATCCACCGAAGTCTCTTCAATTAACAGACCTAGAGGAACGTGCTGCAGCCCTGACTGGAGCGTATGATCGCACCGCTACGTGCGTTGATGCTGAACCAGTTCTTGGAGGGCAAATCTACATAATCCCTGGGCTGTACTGCGGTCATGTAATTCAATGTTATGTCACTATAATAAAGAATGTAATGTAATGCTGGGAGCACGAAATGTTGTTAATTCACACATGAATCTTTGGTTGATCACACTCTGCTACTTGGAAAGCAATGTATTGTTTGGGACTCAAGTTTTGTTATGTTATGTAGTTTTTGTCTACTTTGCTTATGATAGTTTCATGTAATGATTCTCGGTAATATATATGTTTGTTCTACACATAAACCTGCGCAAAGTGAATTGCTCTCATGTTACCTCTGACCCCTCTCCTCCCCTGTCGCCAACCATTGTGATGTTTTTACAATTGCACAGGTGGAGCCGCCTGCCTCTCCCAGAGAAGAGTCATTGGAGGGAATGAGGAATGAAGAGATGGAAGAGATAGTGATAGAGGAGCAGGAGGAGAACACTCCTCAAAACTTTGTCATGGTGGTGGTGCAGGAAGGTGAGGTGGCGGGACTTGAATGGGCCTTTCTACCTGCGGCCACCGATTCCGCGTTGGAATCCAACTTTCCTGGATTCCGGTCCGAGGAAGCGGGACCAAGCAGCATACACCAACTCCCATGCTGAATCCACGGCGGCTGACCAGGAAGGTGGGAACGCTGCGAAACAGGCAGGTGCGAACCTGGACATGGTGGGACTGTCCAGGATGAGTATCGACTTGAGTCGCGAGCTCCACCAAGCCATTGCTGGGTTGTCCGCAAACATCGCGCCTTTAGCAGCCCATCAATCGGAGGACATGGCGGAGCTGATTGCGACGGTGAGAGAGAATTTCCAGATCTTCAATGCCAATGCTATGCGACAATTGATGGTCATGGGATATGGTACTGCACCCCAAGGTGCCAATACCACCAATGGCGACAGCACCTGATTGTCGCGTCGGGAGCAACTAGTTTCTTCCGACGTTGCAGATGGGTCCTCAGCAGCCCCATCTTCTCCAGAGTCATTGTCGCCCCCCTCCCCCCCCACCCCGATCAGCGGTCACGTTCGAGGTGCTCTGTTGCACAACGTACTGGTCTCGACATGGGCAAAGTCAGAGGTATTGATCGAGGGAGGAGAGTGAGGGGGTCAGGGGAGGAAAGGCATTGGGAAAGGTGGCCGCAGGTAGAATCGTGGGAGGGGACAGGGGTGATTTGAGTGTTGTTTTTAAACTGTTGTTGATGTTTTGATTTGTAAAATTTTTCAGAATTATTTTATTTTATTACATTGTTAAAGTTTAATAGAAATTACAACTTTTATAAAAAAAAAATTTATTCAACTAAACCATTTTGTACTGTGTCTCACTCACTTCTGGGAAATTGAGTAACAATCATGGTAAGGGTCAGCAATATTGGTATTGAAAAGACAGGCCCCATTTGTTTTAAAGCAATTATCCACAATATATTCAAAATCCCTTAATAACTACTCCAGAAATCACTCAATGTTAATGAAAATCACAAAAAAAGACATTGCCTGCAAACTAATTGAATCTCTTAACTGCAGTGTTCCACAGTTGTCTTATAATTGAAATTTTCCCGATGTATAGATATAATCTAAACATCGGTATTCCAGAGAGGAAAATATGTCCCATATGACAACTTTTAGGAAACACAACTTTAAATGTGTGATTGCTGGTGTCCCTGGTACCTGTACTGTTTGCCACAACTTAAATTTTTAATGCATCTATTAGAAACCAATCCACCAGTGGGGGAATAAAATCCAAAGTACAACAGAAAATGTGGGAAAAACGCAAGTCAGAGAAAATTTCCAACGAGAAAAGATGGTTTATGATGTTTTGGATGTGTCCCCTTCACTGGAACTGAAAAATAAGTTTAAAAAATCTCTCTTTCATAAGGTGTAGTACTTTCTGGTAATCATCTGCAGATTTAATTCATTCGAAGTTTCCTTTCCCCAGAGACTAGGTTCCTGAACTTGGATGGTATGAGACGTGAGTTGGCTAGAATAGACTGGCGAGTGAGACTTAAAGGGTTGACGGTGGATAGGCAATGGTAAACATTTAAAGATCACATGGATGAACAACAACAATTGTACATCTCTGTCTGGAGTAAAAATAAAACGGGGAAGGTGGCTCAACCGTGGCTAACAAGGGAAATTAAGGATAGTGTTAAATCCAAGGAAGAGGTATATAAATTGGCCAGAAAAAGCAGCAAGCCTGAGGACTGGGAGAATTTTGCAATACAGCAGAGGAGGACAAAGGGTTTAATTAGGAGGGGGAAAAGAGAGAATATGAGAGGAAGCTTGCTGGGAACATAAAAACTGACTGCAAAAGCTTCTATAAATATGTGAAGAGAAAAAGATTAGTGAAAACAAACATAGGTCCCTTGCAGTCAGATTCAGGTGAATTTATAATGGGGAGCAAAGAAATGGCGGACCAGTTAAACAAATACTTTGGTTCTGTTTTCACGAAGGAAGACACAAATAACCTTCCGGAAATACTAGGGGACCGAGGGTCTAGTGAGGAGGAGGAACTGAAGGATATCCTTATGAGGCGGGAAATTGTGTTCAGGAAATTAATGGGATTGAAGGCCGATTAATCCCTGGGGCCCGATAGTCTGCATCCCAGAGTACTTAAGTGGTCCTAAAAATAGTGGATGCATTGCTGATCATTTTCCAACAGTCTATCGACTCTGGATCAGTTCCTATGGACTGGAGGGTAGCTAATGTAACACCACTGTTTAAAAAAAGGAGGGAGAGAGAGAAAACGGGTAAATATAGACCGGTTATCCTGACATCAGTAGTGGGGAAAATGTTGGAATCAATTATTAAAGATATAATAGCAGTGCATTTGGAAAGCAATGACAGGATCGGTCCAAGTCAGCATGGATTTATGAAAGGGAAATCATGCTCGACAAATCTTCCAGAATTTTTTGAGGATGCAACTAGTGGAGTGGACAAGGGGGAACCAATGGATGTGGTGTATTTGGACTTTCAAAAGGCTTTTAACAAGGTCCCACACAAAAGATTGGTGTACAAAATCAAAGCACATGGTACTGGGGGTAATGTACTGACGTGGATAGAGAACTGGTTGGCAGACAGGAAGCAGAGAGTCGGGATTAATGGGTCCTTTTCAGAACGGCAGGCAATGACTAGTGGAGTGCCGCAGGGCTCAGTGCTGGGACCCCAGCTCTTTACAATATACATCAATGATTTGGATGAAGGAATTGAGTGTAATATCTCCAAGTTTGCAGATGACACTAAGCTGGGTGGTGGTGTGAGCTGTGAGGAGGATGCCAAGAGGCCGCAGGGTGACTTGGACAGGTTAGGTGAGTGGGCAAATGCATGGCAGATGCAGTATAATGTGGATAAATGTGAGGTTATCCACTTTGGAGGCAAAAACACAAAAGGTAGATTATCTGAATGGCGGCAGATTAGGAAAGGGGGAGGTGCAACAAGACCTGGGTGTCATGGCTCATCAGTCATTGAAAGTTGGCATGCATGTACACCTGGCGGTGAAGTTGGCCTTCATAGCTAGGGGATTTGAGTATAGGAGCAGGGAGGTCTTACTGCAGTTGTACAGGACCTTGGTGAGGCATCACCTGAAATAGTATGTTCAGTTTTGGTCTCCTAATCTGAGGAAGAATGTTCTTGCTATTGAGGAAGTGCAGTGCAGACTGACATATGAGGAGAGACTGGATCAACTGGGCCTTTATACACTGGAGTTTAGAAGGGCGAGAGGGGATCTCAAAGAAACTTACAAGATTCTGACGGGACTGGACAAGTTAGATGCGGGAAGAATGTTCCCGATGATGGGGATGTCCAGAACCAGGAGACACAATCTTAGGATAAGGGGTTGGCCATTTAGGACTGAGATGAGGAGAAACTTCTTCACCCAGAGAGTTGTTAACCTGTGGAAGTCCCTACCGCAGAGAGCTGTTGATGCCAGTTCATTGGATATATTCAAGAGGGAGTTAGATATGGCCCTTACGGCTAAAGTGATCAAGGGGTATGGAGAGAAAGCAGGAAAGGGGTACTAAGGGAATGATCTTATTGAATGATGGTGCAGGCTCGAAAGGCCAAATGGCCTACTCCTGCACCTATTTTCTATGTTTCTATGTTAACAATTCGTCACGGCT
Organism: Pristiophorus japonicus; assembly: GCF_044704955.1. Lineage (NCBI taxonomy): Eukaryota > Metazoa > Chordata > Chondrichthyes > Pristiophoridae > Pristiophorus > Pristiophorus japonicus. The sequence goes on along the minus strand of NC_091979.1, from coordinate 87,558,896 downwards.
TCAACTCGTGTCCAGTAACTCCCCCCACCCACCAATGCTCAAATAGCCTGTCAACACTGACTATCTAGGCTTACACGAGCATGTCCTCTTGGCTGAGGCAGTAGATGGTTTACTGTACCCGCAGGGTCATACTCCAGCAAGATTCAACATTTTCAGAACAGAAATGGGGGTGGGGGGGGGGGGGGGGTTGTATGGTAGTAATTCATCTTTATTTGGGGTAGATTTTGCAATCTAATTAAATTGAGTCAGCCAAAACCCTGCAAGTTCGTGGGAAATATTTTGAAGCAATAGAATTTTACTGAACGAGACACAAATGTTCTCCAAATTGTGAGTGAATGGCAACAGTTGGGAACCCTGCAAAAGCAAGGGAGGGTTTCTGTAAGATTTCAGGGTAATAACTTTTTGTTGAAAGCACAGCAAAATAAAACAGAAGACTGGAAACAATTTTAACAAGCCAGAAATTTTAACCTCAGTTGCAATGTTTTCTGTTCGGCCTCGAGATTGCTGGGCCGACTGATTAGTGTGTTTCTGTTCAAAATGCTCCCGTTTCTTCTTGTCCTCATTTAATATACATTGGGAGTGAAAGAAATTAAAAATGCATCCTTTCCCCTTTCCCCCACCAACAGAGAAAAAAAAATGGAGGCACAACGCTGGCACAAAGTAAGGTCAGTACCTGAAAAATGGGCGGTTCCGATCCTGAGCGATAACAGGCGGTTAGAAACAATTTTTTTTAACATTTTTTTTTTAAAATGGAAATTAGCACTGCAGGGGAATTTTGTTTGCTTTTTGGGTGAGAAACGTGGGCGGGCGATGTGCAGCAATGCCAGCAGTAATTGTAGGCCAAAATTACCGTCGGCGTTAATCGGGAGGTACATGGCGGGAATTTGCCTTTTTGGCAAAAATGGGCAGTAACTGGATGATCCCAGTAGAAATTCTAGCTCTCAGTCTTTTAGTTCTTTTGCAAATTATTTTAAATTTATGACCTCTGGTTACCGACCCACTTGCCAGAGAAAATAGTTTCTCCCTACTTGCTCTCTCAAATCTTCTCAATTTGAAAACCAGTTAGGTCTTCCCTTAAACTTCTCTGCACGAATGAGAACAATCCCACCTCATCCAATTTCTCCACATAGCTGAAGTCCCTCATCCCTGGTATCATCCTGGTAAACCTCCTCTGTACCCTCTCCAAGGCCTTGACATCCTTCCTGAAGTGTGGTGTGCAGAATTGTACACAATATTCCAACTGAGACCTAACCAGTGATGTGTAAAGGTTTAACATGATTTCCTTGTTTTTGTATTGATAGCTCCTACTTACAAAGTCAAATATCCCATGCACATTCTTAACCACTTTATCAAATTGCCTTGCTATCTTAAAAGATTTGTGAATATGAACCCCCCCAGGTCCTTCTACTCCTGCATCCCCCTCAAAATAGTACCATTTAGATTATACTGCCCCTCCATGTTGTTCCTCCCAAAGTGCATCACTTCACACTTATCCTCATTAAATTGCATCTGCCATGTGTCTACCCTTTTCATCAGTCTGTCTATATCCTCCTTGGAATACTGCATGCAGTTTTGGTTTCCATATTTACGAAAGGATATACTTGCTTTGGAGGCAGTTTAGAGAAGGTTCACTACGTTGATTCCGGGGTTGAATTATGAGGAAAGGTTGAGTAGATTGGGCCTCTACTCATTGGAATTCAGAAGAATGAGAGGTGATCTTATCGAAACGAAAAGATTATGAGGAGGCTTGACAAGGTGGATGCCGAGAGGATGTCTCCACTGATGGGGGAGACTAGATCTAGAGGGCATGATCTTAGAATAACGGGCCGTCCATTTAAAACTGGAGAGAAATTTCTTCTCTGAGAATTGTAAATCTGTGGAATTCGCTGCCTCAGAGAGCTGTGGAAGCTGGAAGATTGAATAAATTTAAGACTGAAATAGACAGATTCTTGAGCGATAAGGGGATAAAGGGTTATGGGGAGCGGGCAGGGAAGTGGAGCTGAGTCCATGATCAGATCAGCAATGATCTTATTGAATGGCGGAGCAGGCTCGAGGGGCCGTATGGTCTAGTCCTGTTCCTATTTCTTATGTTCTAAAGTCTGCTACTATCCTGCTCACTATTTACGACGTTGCCAAGTTTTGTATCATCCGCAAACTTTAACATTGCACTCCTATACCCAAGTCCAGGTAATTTATATGCAAGAAAAGCAATGGTCCTAATGTCATCCCCTGGAGGAACCCACTGCGTACTCCACTCGAGTCAGAAAAATATCCGTTCACCACTGCTCCCCTCCTCCTATCCATTCGCCAATTACACACCAAAGTTACCTCTGTCCCTTTAACACCATGTGCTTCTATTTTCTTAATAAGTCAGTTATGTGGTATTTTAACAAATGCCTTTTGAAAGTCCAAAATCTACTTTCACAAACTCTGTTACTTTATCAACCAGGTTAGTCAGACACGATTTGCCTTGAACAAATCTGTCTTAACCCATGCTTCTCCAGGTGATAATTAATTTTGACTTTGACAATGGTCTCTAGTAGTTTTCCCACCACTGGCGTTAGACTGTAGTTACAAGGTTTATCTCTCCCTTTTTTGAGCAGGGTGTAACATTTGCAATCCTCTCGCACCACTCCCATATTCAAGGATTATTAAAACATTATGGTCAGAGCTTCTGCTAGATTGTGGAGAGCGCTTCTGCTATCGGAGAATGTTGTTATTTTCAAGTATATACTTTCATAACTAAATTGCTGCTGATGTCATTTCTGATACAGGAACTTTGCTGAACTACTTATCTACAATCAGAATCAAGATCGAGTTGCCCTTCAAAGTTTTAATACAAATAAAGCATTTACATCATTTGAATGATCTTTCAAGCAAACAGATTTTACAAGACCAGGAAGGTGACATATTTGATTTCAGGTCGATATTGAATCAGCTGATCTCAACTGGAGATGTGAGGCTGTGTAGCTTCATATGGTTGAATGGCCTGCTCATACTGAAGGATTATTGGAAAAAGTTTGCTTGACATAAAAATAAAGAACCTGAACACAAAGTCACTGATGGCAAACACTGTTCAACTCTGATCTGTTTTATCAGTAAGTAGTTAATAGCATTCAGGAGGTCACTGTCAGATAAGAAATTGATACAAGCCAAGATTAACTGTAACAAAGGAGATAATGGAACATGGTAAACAGATGGCCCTAACCACAATAATGGTCTGGTTAGGGCTTACCATACTTAATGATTTACTACCCCAAAGGTAAGCGAATCACCAAAAACTCTGCACAGGAACAAGAACTTAAGACTGGAGGAGAGGAAGATCATGCAAGTATTCATACACCTAGCATGCAGTAAAAGGTGAATATAAGGAGGCTGTTTAGCCCTCCTCGGGGTTGCAGTCGACAGTAAGGAATTGTCTACATAATCTAAATAATACATTTAATTAAAATGTCTATGTGGCAAAATTACAATTAAATAAAATCTTTTTAGGTGTAATCAACAAAGTTATTTCAGTGTTCTGGTACAGCAGTAGCAAACACACAGCTGTTGAACCCAATGCAGCAGAACAGTTTCTCAAATTCGGCTCTTTGACTTTTCAATGTTGTGGGCGGTAATGCAGTTTTCTGATTGAGCAGCTGCAATAGTTCTACATTTTCCATTTACCATGGGAGCAGAGTTTTCAAGAGAGTAGAGCAGAACCAGAACTTAGCAGGGAGAGAACCAGCATTTACAAATGGGAGCTGAAGCAGGACCATCATTTTCTGCAGAGGGGGAGGCAGCAGTGAAATGGTGAGCAGGCAGCAATGCTGAGGGGCACAGCAATAGTATGTGAAACCTGGTCTCTTTCTATGGAGCAAAGTCAAAGTGACTAACGTCAAAAGTATAACGTTGCTGCAATATGAGGTTCCAGGCTTAATAATGCTGAAACATTTGAAATGTCAAATGTTGTTTCATTTAATTGGTGTTGGGGAACGGGGAAGTGAATTGAACCGACCTGTAGAATTTTTTTTTGACAAATACATTAAAAATAATATTTCAAGGTTTGAACCGCTATCCTCCTGTCTCAATATTATGTTAACACAAGTTTCTCCTTGTAAGGAAGGTGAAGGAATAAGATAAGTAGCACCATGCAGGGTGCGTCATGCAAGTATTTTAATGGTTGGGGTTGAGCTGAAGTTTCACCTTTAGAAGTGCCAAGCCAAGGATGTTCCACAAAGTGTTTTCAAAATATTATCAAAGTATTCAAACAGGAAGCCTTTCAACTAATCTGATTTTATATGTTGGAAGTTCGAATAAAACAACGTACAGATTTGTTCTCACTCTCACATTTCATGCATGACTGAGGAGAGAGCTGCAGCTCAACTTTAACTCCCAGAGGGAACACAAGAATCATGAGCAGGAGTAGGCCATACAGCCCCTTGGGCCTGCTCTGCCATTCAATATCATAGAGGAGAGGCGGGAGTTCAAGGTGCGTAGAGCGGCCTATAAAGGCCCAGCGGCAGCAGGAGGCGGCAGCAGAGGAGAGGCGGGAGTTCAAGTTGCGTGGAGCGGCCTATACAGGGCCAGTGGCAGAGGAGAGGTGGGAGTTTGAGGTGCATGGAGTGGCCTATGAAGGCCAGCTGGTGCAGCTTCAGCGGGGAGGCAATAAAATAGAAAGAAATTGAAAGGTGACGTCACAGCCAAGGGGATAAGTGATTGGTGAGTAGTTTTTCTTTTTCTTTTCGATATCAGTAAATAACCTTTAGCATTGTTGTTGCCAATTTAAGTGTATCTAAGGGTTAAATCATGGCAGGACAGCTTGGACACATGTTATGCTCCTCCTGTACTATGTGGGAAGTCAGGGACGCTTCCGGTGTCCCTGACGACTACATGTGTGGGAAGTGCATCCGCCTGCAGATCCTGACGGACCGCATTGCGGCACTGGAGCTGCGGGTGGATTCACTCTGGAGCATCCACGATGCGGAGAATGATGTGAATAGCACGTTTAGCGAGTTGGTCTTACCGCAGGTAAAGGGTACACAGCCAGATAGTAAATGGATGACCAACAGAAAGAGCAGTGCAAGGAAGGTAGTACAGGAGTCCCCTGTGGTCATCCCCCTGCAAAACAGATACACCGCTTTGGGTACTGTTGAGGGGGATGACTCATCAGGGGAGGGCAGCAGCAGCCAAGTTCATGGCACCATGGGTGGCTCTGCTGCACAGGAGGGCAGGAAAAAGAGCGGGAGAGCTATAGTGATACAGGGGATGAGGGGGTACAGAGACGATTCACTCGGCTGATTCCGGAGATGAGAGGGTTACCTTATGATGATAGAGTGAGTAGACTGGGTCTTTACTCGTTGGAGTTCAGAAGGATGAGGGGTGATCTTATAGAAACATTTAAAATAATGAAAGGGATAGACAAGATAGAGGCAGAGAGGTTGTTTCCACTGGTCGGGGAGACTAGAACTGGGGGGCACAGCCTCAAAATACGGGGGGAGCCAATTTAAAACCGAGTTGAGAAGGAATTTCTTCTCCCAGAAGGTTGTGAATCTGTGGAATTCTCTGCCAAGGAAGCAGTTGAGGCTAGCTCATTGAACGTATTCAAGTCACAGATAGATAGATTTTTAACCAATAAGGGAATTAAGGGTTATGGGGAACGGGCGGGTAAGTGGAGCTGAGTCCACGGCCAGATCAGCCATGATCTTGTTGAATGGTGGAGCAGGCTCGAGGGGCTAGATGGCCTACTCCTGTTCCTAATTCTTATGTTCTTATGTAAAGGGAATAGATAGACGTTTCTGCGGCCGCAACCGCGACTCCAGGATTGTATGTTGCCCCCCTGGTGCAAGGGCCAAGGATGTCTCGGAGCAGGTGCAGGACATTCTGAAAAGGGAGGGTGAACAGCCAGTTGTGTGGTGCATATAGGTACCAACGATATAGGTAAAAAACGGGATGAGGTCCTGCAAGACGAATTTAAGGAGCTAGGAGTTAAATTAAAAAGCAGGATCTCAAAAGGTAGTAATCTCAGCATTGCTATCAGTGTCACGTGCTAGTCAGAGTAGGAATCGCAGGATAGCTCCGATGAATACGTGGCTTGAGGAGTGGTGCAAAAGGGAGGGATTCAAATTCCTGGGACATTGGAACCGGTTCTGGGGGAGGTGGGACCAGTACAAACCGGACGGTCTGTACCTGGGCAGGACTGGAACCAATGTCCTAGGGGGAGTGTTTGCTCGTGTTGTTGGGGAGGAGTTAAATATGGCAGGGGGATGGGAACCTACGCAGGGAGACTGAGGGAAATAAAATGGAGTCAGAAGCAAAAGATAGAAAGGAGCATAGTAAAAGTGGAGGGCAGAGAAACTCAAGGCAAAAAACAAAAAGGTCCACATTACAGCAAAATTCTGAAGGGGCAAAGTGTGTTAAAAAGACAAGCCTGAAGGCTCTGTGCCTCAATAAGAGGAGTATTCGGAATAAGGTGGATGAATTAACTGCGCAGATAGTTAACGATACGATGTGATTGGCATCATGGAGACATGGCTCCAGGGTGACCAAGGCTGGGAACTCAACATCCGGGGTATTCAACATTTTAGGAAGGATAGACAGAAAGGAAAAGGAGGCGGGGTGGCGTTGCTGGTTATTGATGAAATCAATGCAATTGTAAGGAAGGACATTAGCTTGGATGATGTGGAATCTGTATGGGTGGAGCTACGGAATTCCAAAGGGCAGAAAACACTAGTGGGAGTTGTGTACAGGCCACCAAATAGTAGTAGTGAGGTTGGGGATAGCATCAAACAAGAAATAAGGGAGGTGTGCAATAAAGGTACAGCAGTAATCATGGGTGACTTTAATCTACATATTGATTGGACTAACCTAACTGGTAGCAATGCGGTGGAGGAGGATTTCCTGGAGTGTATTAGGTATGGTTTGAGACCAATATGTCGAGGAAACAACCAGAGAGCTGGCCATCCTAGACTGGGTGATGTGTAATGAGAAGGGACTAATTAGCAATCTTGTTGTGCAAGGCCCCTTGGGGAAGATTGACCATAATATGGTAGAATTCCTTATTAAGATGGAGAGTAACAAAGTTAATTCGGAAACTAGGGTCCTGAACTTAAGGAAAGGTAACTTCGACGGTATGAGGCATGAATTGGCTAGAATAGACTGGCAAAGGATACTTAAACAGTTGACGGTGGGTAAACATTTAAAGATCACCTGGAAGAACTTCAGCAATTGTACATCTCTGTCTGGAGTAAAATTAAAAACGGGGAAGGTAGCTCACCCATGGCTAACAAGGGAAATTAAGGATAGTGTTAAAGCCAAGGAAGAGGCAGATAAATTGTCTAAAAAAAAAAGCAACAAACCTGAGGACTGGGAGAAACTTAGAATTCAGAAGAGGACTAAGGGTTTAATTAAGAGGGGGAAAATAGAGTACGAGAGGAAGCTAGCAGGGAACATAAAAACTGACTGCAAAAGCTTTTATAAATATGTGAAGAGAAAAAGATTAGTGAAGACAAACGTAGGTCCCTTGCAGTCGGATTCAGGTGAATTTATAATGGGGAACAGAGAAATGGCAGACCAATTGAACAAATATTTCGGTTCTGTCTTCACGAAGGAAGATACAAATAACCTTCCGAATGTACTCGGGGACAGTGGGTCTGGAGAGAAGGAGTAACTGAAGGATATCCTTATGAGGCGGGAAATTGTGTTAGGGAAATTGATGGGATTGAAGGCCGATAAATCCCCGGGGCTTGATGGTCTGCATCCCAGAGTACTTAAGGAAATGGCCCTAGAAGTAGTGGATGCATTGGTGATCACTTTCCAACAGTCTATCGACTCTGGATCAGTTCCTATGGACTGGAGGGTAGCTAATGTTACAGCACTTTTTAAAATAGGAGGGAGAGAGAGAACGGGTAATTATAGACCGGTTAGCCTGACATCAGTAGTGGGGAAAATGTTGGAATCAATCATTGAGGATGAAATAGCAGCGCATTTGGAAAGCAGTGACAGGATCAGACCAAGTCAGCATGGATTTATGAAAGGAAAATCATGCTTGACGAATCTTCTGGAATTTTTTGAGGATGTAACTAGCAGAGTGGACAAGAGAGAACCAGTGGATGTGGTGTATTTGGACTTTCAAAAGGCTTTTGACAAGGTCCCGCACAAGAGATTGGTGTGCAAAATCGATGCGCATGGTATTGGGGGAAATGTACTGACGTGGATAGAGAACTGGTTGGCAGACAGGAAGCAGAGAGTCGGGATAAACGGGTCCTTTTCAGAATGGCAGGCAGTGACTCGTGGAGTGCCACAGGGCTCAGTGCAGGGACCCCAGCTCTTTACAATATACATTAACGATTTAGATGAAGTAATTGAGTGGAATAGCGCCAAGTTTGTGGATGACGCTAAACTGGGTGGCGGTGAGCTGTGAGGAGGACGCTAAGAGGCTGCAGGGTGACTTGGATAGGTTAGGTGATTGGGCAAATGCATGGCAGATGCAGTATAAATGTGGATAAATGTGAGATTATCCATTTTGGGGGCAAAAACACAAAGGCAGAATATTATCTGAATGTTGGTAGATTAGGAAAAGGTGAGGTGCAACGAGATCTGGGGGTCATGGTTCATCAGTCACTGAAAGTTGGCATGCAGGTACAGCAGGCGGTAAAGAAGGCAAATGGTATGTTGGCCTTCATAGCTAGGGGATTTGAGTATAGGAGCAGGGAGGTCTTACTGCAGTTGTACAGGGCCTTAGTGAGGTCTCACCTGGAATATTGTGTTCAGTTTTGGACTCCTAATCTGAGGAAGGACGTTCTTGCTATTGAGGGAGTGCAGCGAAGGTTCACCAGACTGATTCCAGGGATGACTGGACTGTCATATGAGGAGAGACTGGATTGACTGGGCCTTTATTCACTGGAGTTTAGAAGGATGAGAGGGGATCGCATAGAAACACATAAGATTCTGACAGGACTGAACAGGTTAGATGTGGGAAGAATGTTCCTGATGTTGGGGAAGTCCAGAACCAGGGGACACAGTCTTTGGATAAGGGGTAGGCCATTTAGGACTGAGATGAGGAGAAACTTCTTCACTCAGAGAGTTGTTAATCTGTGGAATTCCCTGCCGCAAAGAGTTGTTAATGCCAGTTCATTGGATATATTTAAGATGGAATAAGATATGGCCCTTACGGCTAAAGGGATCAAGGGGTATGGAGAAAAAGCAGGAAAGGGGTACTGAAGGAATGATCAGCCATGATCTTATTGAATGGCGGTGCAGGCTCGAAGGGCCGAATGGCCGACTCCTGCACCTATTTTCTATGTTTGTGTTTCTATAGCTGAACTTCTGCATCCACTCCACTTTCCTGCCCTATTCCCATATCCCTCGATTTCTAGAGTCCAAAAATCTATCGATCTCAATCCTGAATATACTCAACGACTGAGCATCCATAGCCCACTGGGGTAGAGAATTCCAAAGATGCACAGGTCTTTGAATGAAGAATTTTCTCATCTCAGTTGTAAATGGTCAACCCTTTATCCTGAGATGATGACCCCTAGTTCTAAACTCTCTAGTCAGGGGAGACAACCTCTCAGCATCTACCTTATCATGCCCGCTAAGAATTTTATAGGCTTGCGTGAGATCACCTCTCATTCTTTTAAACGGCAGAAAATGTAGGCACATTCTATTCAATCTCTCCTCAGGATAACCCTCTCATCCCAGGAACACAGCTAAATGAACAATCGGCCCGTCTGGCAGCCATAGCAGGGAAGCTCGGTTGATTGTAACAGCCAGGGCTAACAAACATGCTACTTTCCAACTTCCAGACTGTTTGCAACCTTGGTGTCAAATTTGACCCTGAAAAAGCTTAAGACCACATAACCAAAACTGCCGGTTTCCATCTCCCGTCTCCTCCCTTGCCTCAGCTCATGTGCTGCAGAAACCCTCATCCATGCTTTTATTGTCTCGAGACTTGACTATTCCAACGCACTCGTAGCTGGGCTCCCACATTCTGCCCTACGTAAACTTGAAGTCATCCAAAACTCGGCTACCCATGTCCTAACTTGTACCACATCCCATTCACCCATCACCCCAGAGCTCATTGATTTACATTGGCTCCTGGTTGAGCAATGCCTGGATTTCAAAATTCTCATCCTGGTTTTCAAATCCCTCCATGGCCTCGCCCCTCCATATCTCTAATCTCCTTCAGCCCCACAACCTTCCCCCCTGCCCACCCCCCCAAAGATATCTGCGCTCCTCTAATTCTGCCCTCTTTGGCATCCCTGATTATAATCGCTCAACCATCGCTGGCTGTGACTTCAGCTGCCTAGGCCCTAAGTTCTGGAACTCTCTCCGCCTCCTCTCTTTCCTCCTTTAAGATGCTTCTTAAAACCTCTCTTTGGCCAAGCTTTTGGTCATCTGCCCTAATTTCTTATGTGGCTCGGTGTCAGATTTTTGTCTGATAATACTCCTGTGAAGCACCTTGGGATGTTTTACTACATTAAAGGCACTATATAAATAAAAGTTGTTGTTGTTCCTGACCAGAATAGCCAGAAAGTCAACGCCATTACATCAGGAGGTCACTGCTGGGGACCCATGCACTCATGCTCCTCCCGGCCCACAAAAGGCAGCAGTGCCCACAACTAAAATAAAATAAACTAACAACGTCTAACTGAGCCCAACTGTTGCTCCTGGCAGGTTTTGTCTGGTGGAGAAACCATTCTCCGTTCAGGTCTCCGGTCAAAATAGCAGATGAGGTCATCGGAGCCCAATCTGAATGTTTAAATAGGAACCCGCCAACTTGGTGAGGGTGTACTTGCCAACTACAATTTAAAATTGCAATCGGCCGGATCGGTGCAGGAAAGGAGTGATTAAGTCCTCCACTTCAATTTAACTGCCAGGCAATTGGGAGTTAAAATTGGCACTCTGACTTCAAGAAATAGTGAGAAACAAATCATGTCAAAATTGTATTGATTTATGTACCTAACTACCTTGTGCAATGCAAGAGTTTTTGTTGCTGATATTATGTTTACAAGTTTGCTTTGCATCAATACAAGACTAGCCCTTTGGGTTGGTCACACACTGCTTGCTAAAATTTCATGCGACAATATAGTCAAATTTACTCCAGCAATATAGTTTTTGCATTGATGCAAAGTTAAAATTGCATCGTAATACAAAAACTGCAGTCCATCAGGGTCATATAACTCATTCTGTTTCATTAACTTCTGAAAATGCGAGTCACTTTTCATTGAGATCAAGAAGTTCTACTCTGTTCTGAGTACTGGTGAGGGCGATGGTGCCTCTGGGGAGTGCGGCCAGAGCCAAGTCCACGGCATCACGGGTGGCTCAGCTGCATGGAGGGGTGGAGAAGAACAATAGTGGTAGGGGATTAGGGGATTCAATAGTCAGGGGAGCAAATAGGCGTTTCTGCGGTCACAGACGTGACTCCAGGATGGTATGTTGCCTCTCTGTTGCCAGGGTCAAGGATGTCACCGAGCGGCTGCAAGACATTCTGGGGAGAGAGGGTGACCAGCCAGAGGTTGTGGTCCATATCGGGACCAATGATATAGGTAGAAAGAGGGATGATGTCCTGAAGGCAGAGTTTAGGAGCTAGGAGAGAGATTAAAAAGCAGGATCTCAAAAGTAGTAATCTCTGGATTACTGCAGGTGCCACATGCTAGTGAGCACAGAAACAGGAGGATAGAGCAGATGAATGCATGGGTGGAGAGTTGGTGCAGGTGGGGGGCTTTAGATTCAGTTTCTGGGGAAGGTGGGATCTGTACAAGCCAGACGGGTTGCACCTCAACAGAGCCGGGACCAGTATCCTTGCGGGAGGTTTTGTTAGTGCTGTTAGGAACGGGTTAAACTAGCTTGGCAGGCGGATGGGAACCAGAGAATAGATTCAGTGGAGAGAGAAGCAAAGCTGGTATTGGGCAGTAGAAAATGAATTTGGAAGACAGAGGAAACAAGGGCTGGAAAATAGACAACAGGAGTTTGGCACCACTAAATGGCATATACTTCAATGCAAGGAATATAGGGAATAAGGCAGATGAGCTGAGAGCACAGATTGACACTCGAGATTACAATATTATAGCTATTACTGAGACATGGCTGAAAGAAGGGCAGGTATGGCAGCTCAACATTCCTGGTTACAGGGTTTTCAGATGGGATAGAGAGAGGGGTAGAAAAGGAGGAAGGGGTCGCAGTATTAATTAAAGAATTACAGCTGCGAGAAAGGATGATGTTAGAGGGGTCATCAAACGAGGACATATGGGTTGAAGTGAAGAACAAAAAAGGGGCAATCACACAACTGGGAGTGTACTATAGACTCCCAACCAGTCAAAGGGAGATAGAAGAACACATATGTGGGCAAATTGCTGCAAAGTGCAAACACTATATAGAGCTGTCATAGTGGGGGATTTCAGCTACCCCAATATTAAATGGGAAAATAGTGGTGTAAATGGTACAGAATTGCTAGAATGCATTCAGGAGAACTTCTTTAGCCAGTATGTAACAAGCCCAACAAGGGAGAGGCGGTTCTGGACTTGGCTTTGGAGAATGAAGAGGGGCAGGTGGAAGGGGCATCAATGAGAGCATTTTAGTGCTGATGATCATAATTCAATAAGACTTAGGGTAGTTATGGAAAAGGACAAAGGTGGACCAGGAATAAATGGGGTAAAGCCAATTTTGCTGAGCTGAGATGGGATTTGGCCAAGGTGGACTGGAAATGGCTACTTGATGGTAAATCAGTGTCAGAGCCGTGGGAGGCATTCAAGGAGGAGATCCTGAGGATGCAGAACAAGTATGTTCCCTTAAAAAAAGGGTGGGACTAACAAATCTAGAGTCCCCTGGATCTCAAGGGACATACAGGGTAAGATAAGGGAAAAAAAAGGGAAGCTTATGACAGATACCGAGAACTCAATACTGCAGAAACTCGAGGAGTATAAAAAGTGCAGGCTGCAATTAAAAAGGATATCAGGAAAGCAGAGAGGAGCACTGAAAGAATGCTGGCAAGTACAATCAGGGAAAATCCAAAGATGTTTTATAAATACATTAAGAGCAAGAGGATAACTAGAGAAAGAGTGGGGCCTATTAGAGACCATAAAGAAAGTGTGTGTGTGGAGGCAGATGTGGGTATGATTCTTAATGAATACCATGCATCTGTTTTCACAAAAGAGAGGGACAATGCAGACTTTGAAATGAAGGAGGAGGAGTGTGAAATATTAGACGAGATAAACAAACAGAGATAGCAAGGAAGTATTAAGGGGCTTAGCAGCTTTGAAAGTGGATAAATCCCCAGGCCCGAATGAAATGTTTCCCAGGCAGTCTAGAGAAGCAAGAGGAAATAGCAGAGCCTTTGATCATCATTTTCCAATCCTCTCTGGCTACAGGTGTGGTATCAGGGGACTGGAGGACTGCTAATGTTGTACCTTTGTTTAAAAAGGGAGAAAGGGATAGATTGAGTAATTACAGGCCAGTGGTGGGAAAATTATTGGAAAAAATCTTGAGGGACAGGATAAATCTTCATTTGGAAAGACATGAATTAATCAACGACAGTCAGCATGGATTAGTTAAGGGAAGGTCGTGTCTTGACTAACTTGATTGAATTTTGAGAGAAGGTAACGAGGAGGATCGATGAGGGTAGTGTGCATAATGTAGTGTATCTGGATTTTAGCAAAGCTTTTGATGAGGTTCCACATGGCAGACTGGTCACAAAAGTAATAGCCCATGGGATTCAGGGAAAAGTGGCAAGTTGGATCCAAAATTGGCTCAGGAGGTAGGAAACAAAGGGTAATAGTTGATGGGTGTTTTTGTTACTGGAAGGCTGCATCCAGTGGGGTTCTGCATGGCTCAGTGCTGGGTCACTTGCTTTTTGTGGTATATAATCAATGACTTGAACTTGAATGTTGGAGGTATGATAAAGAAGTTTGCAGATGACACGAAAATAAGTTGTGCGCTTGATAATGAAGAAAGCTGCAGATTGCAGGAAGATATCAATGTACCTGGTCAGGTGGGCAAAACAGTGGCAAATGGAATTCAATCTGGATAAGTGCAAGATAATACATTTTGGAAGGTCTTACAAGGCAAGGGAATACACATTAAATGGTATGACACTGAAAAGTGTAGAGGAACAAAGGGACTTTGGAGTGCAGGTCCACAGATCCCTGAAGGCAGCAGGCCAAGTGGATAAGGTGGCTAAGAAGGTATATGGAATATTTGTCTTTATTAGTCGAGGCATGGAATATAAGAGCAAGGAGGTTATATGTGAACTGCATAAAACACTGGTTAGGCTGCAACTGGAGTACTGTGTGCAGTCTGCTCACGCTCACCACATTACAGGAAAAATGTGATTGCACTGGAAAGGTTGCAGAGGAGATTTATAATAATGTTGCCTGGATTGGAGAATTTTGGCTATGAGGAAAGATTGGAGATGCTGGATCTGTTTTCAGAGGAGGCTGAGGGGAGACCTGATTGAGGTGTATAAAAATATGAGGGGCTTGGATAGAATGGATAGGAAGGACCTGTTTCCCTTGGCAAAAGGGTCAACAACCAGGGGACATAGATTTAAAGTAATTGAGGTTCAGAAGAGAAACGAGGGGGAATTTCTTCACCAGAGGGTGGTGGGGGTTTGGAACTCACTGCCTGAAAGGGTGGTCGAGGCAGAAACCCTCATCACATTTAAAAAATACTTGGATATGCACTTAAAGTGCCATAACTTACAGAGCTACAGATCAAGAGCTGGAAAATGCGATTAGGCTGGATAGCTCTTGGTCGTCCTGCACGGACACTACGGGCCGAAATGGCCTCCTTCCGTGCTGTAAATTTTTGTGATTCTATGGTAGTTTAATAGATCATTTCCCATCCATTCCAGCACCACAATATATCTGGCTCCAGTGCCAAAGAGAGCATGATGATCTCAAATATTTGTAGAATTGATTGCTGTTAATCCAGTTTAATTCTAATAATTTATATTAAAGTCTTATTGGGCTACAAGCTGGTATTAAAATGCTTTAGTATTTATTCATATGCATATTTTGTGGAACAAGTTAATCAACGGACTCCAAATTGCAAAAGTTCAGGTTACGACTTGACTTTCTCAACAGAGTCACATAAGGATTTACAAAACCAAAATATTGAACAAATACTATCATGCCACTGTGGAATTAGGTTAAAAATTTGTCAGAAATTATGCACTGTAAACAAATCCAACCAAATTAACATTTTTGAATACATTGATAAATATCACATTTCTCCATCAAGTTGAAGGATTGTGATCTCACTTTGGAATACGTCAGACAAGAAAGATACATGCCAACTAAATGGTTACAGATAGGAAGCCCCTACACAGATTCCACGGTTAATCTTTTCATTTGGTAGCTTAGCTCATTGGTACTAATGTGGTCACCAAGTAGATGGTTGTGGGTAAAAGCTCCACTCCTATACTTGAGCCCATAATCTAAACTGGCACTCTACTACAGTAATTAAAGAGGGCATGGAGGGATTTGAAAATAAGGATAAGAATTTTGAAAGCAAGGTGTTGCTTAACTGGAAGCCAATGTAGGTCAGCGAGCACAGGGGTGATGGATGAGCAGGACTTGATGTGAATTAGGACACAGGCAGCCGAGTTTTGGATCCCCTCTAGTTTACGTAGGGTAGAACGTGGGAGGCCAGCCAGGAGTGCGTTGGAAGAGTCAAGTTTAGAGGTAACAAACGCATGGATGAGGGTTTCAGCAGCGGATGAGCTGAGGCAAAGGCAGAGACGGTGATGTTAGAGGTGGAAATAAGCGGTCTTAGTTATGCTGCAGATACGTGGTCGAAAGCTCATTTCAGGGTCAAATGTGACACCAAGGCTGCAAACAGTCTGGTTCAGCCTCAGACAGAAGTTGGGAAGAGGGATAGAGTCAGTGGCTAGGGAACGGAGTTTGTGGCGGGGGCCGAAAACAATGGCTTCGAGAAAATTTCTGCTCATCCAGAACTGGATGTCGGACAAGCAGTCTGACAATTTAGAGACCGAGGAGGGGGTCGAGAAAAGTGGTATTGAGGTAAGCTGGGTGTCATCCGCATACATGTGGAAACTGATTCTCTGTTTTTGGCGGAAGTCGCCAAGGGGCAACATGTAGATGAGAAATAGGAGGGGATCAAGGATAGATGGTTTGGGGACACCAGAAGTAACGATGTGGGGGCGGGAAGATAAGCCGTTGCAAGTGATTTTCTGGCTACGGTCAGATAGATAAGAACGGAACCAGGCAAGTGCAGTCCCACCCAGCTGGATGGCAGTGGAAGGTGTTGGAGAAGGATAGAGTGGTCAACCATGTCAAAGGCTGCAGACAAGTCAAGAAGGACGAGGAGGGATAGGTTTCCGTTGTCAGTTACAAAGGATGTCATTTGTGACTTTGATGAGAGCCGTTTCGGTTCTGTGGCAGATACGGAATCCTGATTGGAGGAATTCAAACATAGAATTGCGGGAAAGATGGGCACGGATTTGGGAGGTGGCAACACGTTCAAGGACTTGGGAGAGGAAAGGGAGGTTGGAGATGGGGCAGTAGTTTGCAAGGAAAGAGGGGTGGAGGGTTGTTTTTTTTTTTGAGAAGGTGAGGACAGCAGATTTAAGGGAGAGGGGGACAGTACCGGAGGAGAGAGTGCCATTAACGACGTCAGGTAACATGGGAGTCAGAAAAGGAAATTGGATGGTCAGCTGTTTGATGGGAATAGGGTCAAGGGAGGAGGACGTGGGTCTCAGACAGGATGAGCTCGGAAAGGTCACGATGGGAGATTGGAGAGAAGCTGGAAAAAGATGCGAGATCAGGGCTGGGGCAGGAGGGATCCTTAGAGGAAGTTTGGCCCGGTGAGCTAGGAAAAGGAAGGAAAGAGGCAGAGGCGGCCGAACAGATGGTCTCAATCTTAGGGACAAAGAAGTCCATGATCTCCTCACACTTGGCGTCGGAGGTGAGGGTGGAGACTGGGGAGAGGGTTTAAAAAAGGCGGTTTGCAGTGGAGAATAGAAGCCAGACAGAGCAGGACCAGATAGTGCTTTATGTGGTCCAGTCAGATCTGGCGGTGAATGGCTGATCCAGCAAAAATCAGGGCTGTACCAGGGGGAACGGCTGGGTTTACAGAAAGTAACTGTTTTAACAGGGTTTAAGGCATCAAAGGTGGCAGTCAGGGTGTGATTAAGCGGATTGGTAGCTGCAGAAATGTCATGGTGAATGGAGGGCCAAAGGCTGGAGGAGTTGAGAGTTCATAAGTGCAGTTGTCAGAGAGTCGAGTTTTTTTTTCCAGGAGCACATACAGAAGATGGTAGGGGGATGTGGGTGGAGAGCGATACAAGGAAGTGGTCAAAGATGGCCATATCTGTGATTGACTCTTTCCTCCTTTAAGGTGGTCCTTAAAACCTGCCTCTTGTTTTGGTCATCTGCCCTAATACCTCCTTCTATGGCTCGGTGTTAAACTTTGTTTGATAACACTTCTGTGAAGCATCTTTGGATGTTTTACTATGTTAAAGGGGCTATATAAATGCAAGTTGTTGTGGCTGATGCTAATGATGTCGACAAAAAAGGAGGATGGAGTGGTTGGACTTACTGCTTGTAAGGAGATCGCGATGGGTGCTTCGATGGGCCCCTCGGAGAATGCCAACTGAGGCACAAAGAATAGCTGTGGACTTATTCAAAGTGCCGAAGAGGGAATAAATGCAAAGTGGCATGACTGGGCTGAAAGAAGAGACAGGAGAGAAGGCCCCAAGAAGAAAAAAAAAGGAAGTAATGGGTCTTGAGCAGCAGCCAAATTGCGTACGTGGATGAACACAGAGAATTTGGGCTTCATATGTGATTGGAAGAAACATGTCCTGGTCGTAAACAGAGG
Organism: Pristiophorus japonicus; assembly: GCF_044704955.1. NCBI lineage: Eukaryota > Metazoa > Chordata > Chondrichthyes > Pristiophoridae > Pristiophorus > Pristiophorus japonicus. The sequence goes on along the minus strand of NC_091979.1, from coordinate 87,541,079 downwards.
ATCTTCCTCATTACTGCAGTTGCCTTATAGCAGATGGATCAAAATGGTTATACTTAGTACACTCGATGTTACAATAAAATGTTATAATATTTAATGAACTAACTCCCAGGGCATGGGTGCAAAACTTCACATCAACAAATTCATCCAACACTGAAGCACTCTGCAAAGCCAGGCACAAAATTCAAGTTGTGATTTTTTTTTTAAACCAAGTCTCCCCCCTGCAGGTTCAGTGGGTAAAGGCATCTTGGTCTGATCTGGTTCACTGATGATTTACTGGGTGAAGGCCCCAATCCCTGGCCCGAGCTTTGTTCAGTGAATAAGTAGTTATGGTGCATACGAATGATGAATATTTTCATGATGCAGATTCCATTTTGTCATGTATCTTACATTATTATAACTATATCCTAACATGCTATACATGACTAATAAGATATGACCTGTAACCACCAGCATACCTTACCACCAGGGGTGCACTTGCAAGAGACAGGTATATAAGGGCAGGTCTCAGGCAAGTGCAGCATTCCAGAGCTGTGAAATAAAGGTGCAGGTCCAGAGTGACCTTGACTTCACTACATGCCTCGTGTGAATCTGTACTGAGGGGACAGGACTTTACAGGGGCGACAAGTTATGGGATTACAGAATCCACAGAATGGCGAACAACGGATCAGATGAAAAGTACAATGCGGGAGACAATTGGGAGGACTTTATAGAAAGGCTCCAGCAAAGCTTTGTAACCAAAGACTGGTTAGGCGACGATAAGGCAGACAAGAGAAGAGCCCATCTCTTGATCAGCTCGAAAAGATACGCTTTAATGAAGGATCTGTTGGCACCCGAGAAACTAGCATGCAAGTCGTTTGAAGAATTGAGCACACTGGTAAGAGGCCAGCTGAAGCCAGCGAGCAGCCTAAACATGGGCAGACACAGGTTCTACAACTACAGACGCTGTGTCGGCCAGAGCATACCCGACTTCGTGGCGGAACTTCGGAGGTTGGCTAGTTTATGTGAGTTCTCCGATGAACTGAGGAGAGAAATGCTGAGAGACTTTTTCTTTGAAGGACTAGGCCACGCAGGCATATTCCGAAAGCTCAGAGACCACGAACCTGACCTTAGAGGCAGCAGCACTGGTTGAACAGACATTCTTGATAGGGGAAGAAGAAACAAGGTTGATTTATAATGCAGGTACGACAACTAACGAAATATCTGAAGTAGTTGTTCACAGCACTAAACAAGCTGCTACCCCAACACACAGACAAAACCAGGAGAACAGGCTCTCGACAGCAGGCAGAAGCCACAAAGGCCACAGAAACGGCCGTTCACACCTCATCAACCCACAATGCGAGCAATCAACTACAAACTGAGAGAAGCTCAAGAGAGATCAGCCAGACTTGGCTCATTCTTTGGAAACACTTTGAACAATGGAACAGGTCTGTGCTGGAGGTGTGGGGGTGGGCACTCGTCAAGGGGATGTCGATTTCAGCCGGCTGTTTGCAGAAATTGTGAACATACAGGGCATTTGGCCCGCATGTGCAAAAAAACGGCAGCTCGGCTGGTATACGAATCGGATGGGTCGGAAAGCGGACCAGAAGATGGTGGGGACAGTACCCGGGACACCGATGTACAGCGGGTCAACACGATCAATGGCCACTGCTCCTACAACAGGACGCCTCCTATAATGATGAGGGTCCTACTCAACGGGATATCTGTCAACATGGAGCTGGATACGGGAGCGAGTCAATCTCTCATGGGCGCTCAACAATTTGAACAACTGTGGCCGCATAAAAGAGACAGACCAAAACTCACAAGGGTCGACACCAAACTAAGGACCTATACCAAAGAAATCGTACCAGTCCTCGGCAGCGCCATGCTCTCTGTCACACACAAAGGGACAGTGAACCGACTTCCCCTGTGGATTGTCCCCGGAGACCCCCCAGCACTGCTGGGGAGAAGCTGGCTGGCAAAACTAAACTGGAAATGGGATGATGTCCATGCCATGTCATTCGAGGAACGGACCTCCTGCTCAACAGTTACAAAGCGATTTGAACATCTCTTTCAGCCAGGTGTGGACACTTTCAAAGGGGCCAAAGTCAAAATCTACCTCACACAGGATGCTAGACCGGTCCATCACAAGGCCAGAGCTGTACCCTATATGATGAGGGGAAAGATTGAACAGGAACGAGACAGGCTTCTGCGGGAAGGCATTAGATCACCTGTGGAATTTAGCGACTGGACAAGTCCCATCGTCCCAGTCATGAAGCCTGATGGATCCGTAGAATCTGTGAAGACTATAAATCTAACATAAACAGAGTCTCCCAACAGGACCAGTACCCGCTGCCCAGAGCGGAGGACTTATTTGCCACATTGGCTGGAGGTAAACTTTTCTCAAAATTAGACCTCACATCTGCGTATATGACGCAAGAATTGACCGAGGAATCCAAGCTACTCACCACCAACACACATCGAGGCCTTTTCATGTACAATCGATGCCCATTCGGCATCAGGTCGGCAGCTGCCATATTCCAGCGCAACATGGAGAGTCTGCTCAAGTCCATCCCGGGGACGGTTGTATTTCAAGACGACATACTTATCACGGGCAGGGACACCGACTCCCATCTCCGTAACTTGGAGGAAGTACTAAAGCGGTTGGATCAGGTAGGTCTACGAGTCAAGAAATCCAAGTGCCTGTTTCTCGCACCCGAGGTTGAATTTTTGGGCAGAAGGATTGCCGCTGATGGAATCCGCCCAACAGAGTCCAAAACAGAAGCAATTCGCCTGGCACCCAGGCCCCGGAATGTCTCAGAACTGCGCGCGTTTCTCGAGCTACTCAATTACTTTGGGAACTTTATGCAGAACTTAAGCACGCTGCTGGAGCTTCTCCATGTGCTACTCAGGAAGGGGTGCGATTGGTTTTGGGGGGACGCCCAGGAACGCACATGCAACTTTCTGTGTTCCAACAGTGTTTTGACTTTCTTTGACCCAGGTAAAAAGCTAGTTCTCACATGCGATGCGTCAGCATATGGGGTCGGGTGCGTTTTGCAACATGTCAATAGTGTGGGCAAATTACAACCCATAGCTTATGCCTCCAGGTCACTTTCGCGGGCAGAGCACGGGTACGGAATGGTAGAGAAGGAGGCGCTCGCGTGCGTGTACGGTGTCAAAAAGATGCACCAATACCTTTTCGGGGCCAAGTTCGCATTCGAAACCGACCACAAGCCCCTCACGTCCCTGCTATCCGAGAGCAAGGCAATAAACGGCAACGCCTCAGCGCGAATTCAACGGTGGGCACTCATGCTGGCGTCCTACGACTATACCATAAGGCACAGACCAGGCACAGACAACTGTGCCGACACGCTCAGCAGGCTACCCCTGGCGACCATGGAAGGGTCTGACGAACAGGACTGTGAGATAGTCATGGCAATCAATGCCTTGGAATCCACAGGTTCGCCCATGACAGCTCGCCAAATCAGAGCCTGGACGGCCAGCGACCCCACGTTATCCTTAGTAAAAAGATGTGTCCTAACCGGTGACTGGGCAGAGGCTTGCGATGCCTGCCCCAAGGAATTAAAACCCTTTCACAGGCGCATGCATGAGCTATCAATACAAGCAGACTGCCTGATGTGGGGCAGCCGAGTAGTCATGCCTCTGCAGAGAGGCATCTGTCCAGGAGCTCCACCGCGAGCACCCAGGGATCGTTCTCATCAAGGCCATAGCCAGATCCCACGTCTGGTGGCCTGGTATTGACGCGGACTTGGAACTCTGCGTCCGAAGGTGCACCATTTGTGCTCAACTCAGCAATGCCCCCAGGGAAGTTCCCGAGCCCCTGGCCAGTTCCCGAGCCCCTGGCCCTGGCCTACCAAACCGTGGTCGCGGGTGCACGTAAACTATGCGGGCCCATTCATGGGCAAAATATTCCTCGTAGTTGTAGATGCATTTTCAAGGTGGATCGAATGCACCATTTTAAACTCGAGCACAACCTCCACCACTGTGGAGAGGCTCGCAACCATCTTTGCGACGCACAAAATCCCTGACATATTGGTCAGTGACAATGGTCCGTGCTTCACCAGCGCAGGATTCCAAGACTTTATAATTGACCATGGCATAAATCACGTCAAGATGGCACCGTTCAAGCCGGCCTCCAACGGCCAGGCGGAGAGAGCAGTGCAAATCATTAAACAAGGCATGCTTAAAATCCAAGGTCCCACGCTGCAGGGTCACCAGTCGCGACTGCTGCTGGCATACAGATCTCGTCCGCACTCACTGACTGGGATCCCCCCCCGCGCAACTGTTGATGAAAAGGACTTTAAAAACAAGGCTCTCATTAATCCTCCCAGACATGCACAAAATCGTTGAGGCAAAGCACCGTAAGCTGACTGAGTACCATGACAGAAATTCGAGGGGAAGATGGAATGAGATGGGGGACAAAGTGCTTGTACTAAACTATGACAGTGGTCCCAAATGGCTTGCAGGGACAGTAATGGGCAAGGAAGGAAACAGGCTACTGTTAGTACAAATGGACAAAGGCAAAACCTGCCGGAGGCATGTAGACCAAGTCAAAAGCAGATTTACCAACAGCACTGCGGAACCAGAGGCAGACTACAATGTGGAACTCGCACCACACTTGGTGGACAGACAGAGGGAACAACCTGAGGAAAGGGCAATCCCAGACAGCCCAGGCGAGTCAACAACAATCACACCAATCGAAACAGACAGCCCAGGCGAGATACCAGCAACCACACCCAAAGAAAAACAGACACCAAGGCAAACAACTGAACCACAACTCAGATGCTCCACGCGAGAGTGTAGACCACCTGAGAGACTGAACTATAAAGACAATAAGACCTTGGGGAAGGGTGATGTCATGTATCTTACATTATTATATATAACTGTATCCTAACATGCTATACATGACTGTAATAAGATATGACCTGTAACCACCAGCATACCTTACCACCAGGGGTGCACTTGCAAGAGACAGGTATATAAAGGCAGGTCTCAGGCAAGTGCAGCATTCCAGAGCTGTGAAATAAAGGTGCAGGTCCAGAGTGACCTTGACTTCACTATCTGCCTCGTGTGAATCTGTACTGAGGGGGCAGGACTTTACACATTTGCTTGGACTGTTGCAATCTAACAGCACAATGAAGCTCCCTTTAGATCCCAGCATCAGCCTTTCTCAGCTGTTGATCTAAGTTACTCTAACAGCTTAGCCTTTGGTCTTCCTTGTCATTGTTGCTGCTGAAAATGTTTTCAGAGTTAAACCATAAAGAGCTTTAAAAATCCTTTTTAGTGGTTGTTCAATATACTTGCACATACTGGAGGGGAAATAGTGACATTTGGGGTAGGGCATCACTTGCAGCGGCACAGAAAGTATTCAGGTGGCTGGAGCAGAATTGTTTCAATGATGATGCAGATCCAGAGATGCACAACAATCATTACAAGAAGAATGGTTCAACAAAAGGATTATAAATTCTTAAACAAGTCAAATTAATAATAGCTTTAACATGGGAAAAAGGACACAGAACCAGATTTAGAGTCATTTCATTCCAGCAATGGCAGAACATGGCAGTTTTATTCTTTCAGCACACCAATATCATATTATTCTGTAAATATGGAAATAAGGTGATAAGTGCACAAAAATAAAACATTTCAAAGTTTCATTGTAGTAAAATGTAGAAAATTGTGTTTCAATTTTTTGTGTTCAAAATACAAGTATAAAATTGATAATTATCTCCTTACAGATCTTTGGCTATATTTCAGACTTGACACAGCCCATATTGGGCAACAGACACTAGGTTGGGAGGACATGTTTACTCTTTGCTACTGTACAGAGATTGGAAAATGTAAAATTACAATCATGTTTGCTTAAAAATAAATCTATCCTAAAAGGAGGTCATATATAAGAGGTCCAGTAACATCGGAATAACTATTCCCAATTCCACAGGCAGAAATTCCCATGTCCAGGTCCAAGGACATTTAATGTTACTGACCTGGCGGAAAGCTGCCCAAATCCCAATTTTGACTGCAATTTTGTTCAGACTTCTGAATGGAGCTGAGGCCCAAAGGCAGTGGGGTACTTGCTTAAATACCAAGATTAGGGACCAATAACATAATTGGACCCAAACTGTGATTTTATCTCAGGCCTTTCCCACCAGGCTGGAGAGAGTTGACACCCATCAGGAAGATTAAGAGGCCCAAACAGCTAAGTTTTCTACTTTATTCTGAGGGGGCTATGAGGAGCAGGAGTGTTTCTCCAGGCTACGCAAGGAAATTTGCAGCCTCCCCTTGGCCACCCGCTTTTCAGGAGGCCAGTAGCTGCATGCCAACCACTTACCGTCCATTCCGGGTAGGAAGTGGACTCGTGGCATGTTAATGAACCTGGGAGATGAAATAGCCTGGATCTAAAATTTTCTCCATGTGCGTTTCACACTCGTCCTGCCCCCTGAAACACGCCAGAGTTAAAGATCAACCCCGAGAGCTATTTGAAACTTGTTTTTCTCCGTTACAGTTGTAATATCTTCTTGACAGTGCTGCTCAGAGGAGTATCTTGTAGAAACATCGGGTCAGAATTTACTGGAGCAAGACATCTCCAGGGGTGCCCAATGAATTGGATTTGAGAAAATTGATAATGGGGCGAGGTCAACGGGGCTTCTGGGACCTTGGTGCATATTAGGTCCAATGGTCTATCTCCTTAACCGATTAAATTTCAGGATAAAAGAGAAGTAGAGAGGGAAAGGCAGATTGGATTAACTGAGAGAGAGAGAGAGAGAGAGAGAGAGAGAGAGAGAGAGAGAGAGAGAGAAAAGATACATAAAGGAAAAATACGAAAACAAAAATTTTAATTTCAAAAACCTCTAGGAACAATTTACTACCTGCAGAAGTGAGACTCCAAAGTTTCAATTGTTCCCTTTCTGGGGCTCCTCGATTGAGTGGCATTGCAGGAATATAAATCTCATTAAAAGGGTCCTTACTTTCTGTGGCGAGTTTAACTCATATTTCCAGTGCGAATCCAGCAATTTCTTGAAACTCATGACAAGACGACAGCAAGATCCCATTTTTTGAGGCCAACGGTGGAGCGGCGCAAATCGTCCAGCAATTTGTGAAGATTCGCAACTTGCGTGCATCTCTTCCAAGCCATAAATTACTGGATTCTTTTTACACACTAATAACATCTTATGCCTTTAACTCACTGCTTTTTTCCCCAACAAATTCAGGTCCATTATTTTCTGCCTCGACAAAGGAAAAAAAATCAACCAAGCTCGCACACCCAATCATAATCACATTCCCTCTTTAGGGTCAGTCACAAATAGTGTGGTTTTACTTTTTTATCCAGTCATTCATTTTTTACAATCCGAATTATTTTCTGCCTCGACAGATAAAGTATTGAGATTACACAGTGTTAAAACCTAACAAACTGAAAGATACATGGAAAGCTACCTGCTCAGCATGGATTTCAAACCATTTTCTTTCTACTACCTAACCACATGATGCACAGAGTAACAGCACTGGTAGGGTGACTATAGTTACACCGAGTTTTTTTTAATTTATTCGTTCATGGGATGTGGGTGTTGCTGGCAAGGCTGGCATTTATTGCCTATCCCTCACCACCACATCTCAAGGCAATTAAGGATGGGCAATAAATACTAGCCTTGCCAGCAACACCCACATCCCATGAACGAATAAATTAAAAACTCTAAGTGTGACTATAGTGCTGTTACTCTTATGTAAATAGATACTGTGGAATTTGCATTATGAATTACTTGCATGTCACAAATCCCATGATATATTTGGGCCTACAGCTGTACATATAAAACCTGTAAAGACAGGTATCTGTGAACCTACAATATAAACAGTGCAGTCTTGTACAAGATATAAAATCAAGAAGCCCTCAAGAGTTCAGCATTCTCATATCGACACTAATCACAGAGGGACTTACAGCTAAACATATATAACAAAGTATATGAAATGGTTTTAAAAATAATTGAGGAAAATAAAAAAGATAATATGCCCTAAAATAAGGCGGCTGCAGAATAGTGCAAAAGAGATGAGATCGAAGGAAAATGACTCTTCTGTTTGGATAATTTCTTTCAATTTGAAAATAGTCCTTTGATGAAAGCATTTTTTTTTAAATTACAACTTCTCCAAATTTTCAGGGTTCTAAAGCACCCTACTGGAAGCCTACCATGTACAGTGAGGTTCAGCTTCACTCCTGATCCTGGATGATAATCTTGACCCTTATCTGAATCATCTGAATCTTGCTGATACTAAACAATTTAATTGTGTTACAGCACCAGGATTGGCCTCTCAGACTAATGCACCTTCTGCATCACCCGAGTGTCTCTTTTTCAACTGATGATCTATTTCTGATGTTAAGTAAAACTCTAACACTCAAGCTAAATGAGGAAATGTAATACTTATTATGGTTTACATTCTGTTACAAAACTAGACTCTGTACTGTTGTGTTCCTGAACTTGTCATTTTGGCTCCCTCTTTCAGACAGCATTGCAGTCTATGACTTCTGAAATTGATCATGGTGGGAAGCAGTGCGAGAATGATTTGCTGCTTGCAACTGCGCACGAGTAACATTTTTCATGCCAATTGATGCAAAGTCACAAATGTGAAATTAAAGCTGCTGCATGAAGCATAGAAAATAGGTGCAGGAGTAGGCCATTCGGCCCTTTGAGCCTGCACCACCATTCAATAAGATCATGGCTGATCATTCATCTCAGTACCCCTTTCCTGCTTGCTCTCCATACCCCTTGATCCCTTTAGCAGTAAGGGCCACATCTAACTCCCTCTTGAATATATCCAACGAACTGGCATCAACAACTCTCTGCGGTAGGGAATTCCACAGGTTAACAACTCTGAGCGAAGAAGTTTCTCCTCATCTCAGTCCTAAATGGCTTACCCCTTATACTTAGACTGTGTCCCCGGTTCTGGACTTCCCAAACATCGGGAACATTCTTCATGCATCTAACCTGTCCAGTCTTGTCAGAATTTTATGTTTCTATGAGATCCCCTCTCATCCTTCTAAACTCCAGTGAATAAAGGCCCAGTCGATCCAGTCTCTCATGTGTCAGTCCAGCCATCCCAGGAATTAGTCTGGTGAACCTTCGCTGCACCCCCTCAATAGCAAGAACGTCGTTCCTCAGATTAGGAGGCCAAAACTGAACACAATATTCCAGGTGAGGCCTCACCAAAGCCCTGTACAACTGCAGTAAGACTTCCCTGCTCCTATACTCAAAATCCCTAGCTATGAAGGCCAACATACCATTTCCCTTCTTCACCACCTGCTGTACCTGCATGGCAACTTTCAATGACTGATGTACCATGACACCCAGGTCTCATTGCACCTCCCATTTTCCTAATCTGCCACCATTCAGATAATATTCTACCTTCGTGTTTTTGTCCCCAAAGTGGATAACCTCACATTTATCCACATTATACGGCATCTGCCATGCATTTGCCCACTCACCTAACCTGTCCAAGTCATCCTGCAGCCTCTTAGCGTCCCCCTCACAGCTCACACCGCCACCCAGTTTAGTGTCATCTGCAAATTTGGAGATATTGCACTCAATTCCTTCATCTAAATCATTAATGTATATTGTAAATAGCTGGGGTCCTAGCAGTGAGCCCTGCAGCACCTGTGGAAATGTATTTTTTTATCTAAGCTGTACCACACTGTATTGTTGTGCCCTTTTTAATATAAAACAAAATGGAGTCCTGGTCCCTCCAGGAATTTCTCCAACAAGCAGTCGGTTTGCATAAACAGCTAAACCTGGCTTGAAATGGCTGATAGCCACCAGACAGCTAGGAGGCAAGTCCTGCTGAGACAAGTACCCCTCCCCACCCCCCATCCGCCCATGGTGCTCTCCTATTGTCTATACGACACCAGTTCCACTCCACCCCACCCTTTTCGAAGTACTCAAAACACCAGCCATTATCTCTTGTACAGACCTCATCCATTTGATGCAAAAATATAACTGACCAGGAAACTGGACAATCCTGACACAATGCAAGGCAGGTAATAGCTCATTACCACACTCTCATCGAGTAAGGCTGGCTGGCCAACTAATAACCCTGACAAAAGGAAATATCTGGAAACCATGTCAGGACAAGGGTGTAGTAATTAACTCTTTATCTGTATTCACTGACTGCGAGACAAGCCAATACACAGGGAGAGGCCATAACTTGGGTTTTACTGTATAAATTTCTCGTGAAATTGTACCATTGCGAAGGTGTTCACTTAGCCATTGACTGAGTGTGACCTTTCCCTTGCTAGCAAGTAAATTAAAGAAACTTCTGCCGGAGCTGAAGGTGTCGGAGTCGTTTATCGGAGGTCGAGATTTCGACACACCCCACTAGTCATTGCCTGCGACTCTGAAAAGGACCCGTTTATCCCGACTCTCTGCTTCCTGTATGCCAATCAGTTCTCTGTCCATATCAGTACATTACCTCCAATACCATGTGCTTTAATTTTGCACAACAATCTCTTGCGTGGGATCTTGTCAAAAGCCACGATCAGGGCTTTTTTTGATTGATTTATTTATCATTTATTATTGATGGCTTTTTATTTGTAAAAGTGACGTGTTTCATGTTTGTAAACTACCCGCCCCCAATCTTTCGTTCCCGACGCCTGATTTCTAAGTTTAGGCAAGGTTTTTCTGAGCGTACAAAAATCTACACTTACGCCATTCCAAGTTAGTTTGGAGTATGTTGTCGCTGCCTAAACTTGCAAAACAGGTGTAAGTGGCAAGAAACGCCCCCTTTTGAAAAACAAAATCTGTTCTAAAATGAAACTGTTCTCGAACTGGAGCAAACTAAATGCCGAGAATTGTAATTTCTAAGCTACTCCATTCTAAACTAGTTGCTCCAAAAAAATAGGAGCAACTCAGGCTGAAACTTGACCCCATTCTCTATCAAAAACTTTAATAATTTTAAAGACCTCAATGAGGTCACCCCCTCAACCTACTTTTTTTCCCCCCCCAAGCAAAAAATTAAAAAAAAGAGACCCAGCCTGTTCATCCTTTCCCGATAGGTATACCCTCGTATTTCTGGGATCATAGCAACACCGAAAATAGGTGCATGAGTCGGCCATTCGGCCCTTCGAGCCTGCACCACTATTCAATATCATGGCTGATCATGCAACTTCAGTACCCCATTCCTGCTTTCTCTCCATACCCCTTGATCCCTTTAGCCGTAAAGGCCACACCTAACTCCCATTTGAATATTTCCAACAAACTGGCCTCCACATGCTCACAATTCTCTGAGTGAAGAAGTTTCTCCTCATTTCGGTCCTAAATGGCTTACATCTTATCCTTAGACTGAGCCCTGGTTCTGGACTTTGCCAACATTGGGAACATTCTTCCTGCATCTAACCTGTCCAAGCCCGTCATAATTTTATATGTTTCTATGAGGTCCCCTGTCATTCTTCTGAACTCCAGTGAATATAAGCCGATCGGTGCAGTCTTTCTTCATATGTCAGTCCTGTCATCCCGGGAATCAGTCTGGTGAACCTTCGCTGCACCCCCTCAATAGCAAGAATGTCCTTCCTCAGATTAGGAGACCAAAATTGTACACAATATCCAAGGTGTGGCCTCATCAAGGCCCTGTACAACTGTAGTAAGACCTCCCTGCTCCAAAACTCAAATCTTCTCGCCATGAAGACCAACATGCCATTTGCCTTCTTCACCGCCTGCTGTACATGCATGGCAACTTTCAATGACTGATGTGCCATGACATCCAGGTCTCATTGCACATCCTCTTTTACTAATCTGTCACCATTCAGATAATAATCTGCCTTCCTGTTTTTACCACCAAAGTGGATAACCTCACATTTATCTACACTATAGCACATGTGGCATGTATTTTCCCACTCACCTGTCCAAGTCACCCTGCAGCCATTTAGCATTCTCCTCACAGTTCACACTGCCAGGCAGCTTAGTGTCATCTGCAAACTTGGAGATATTACATTCATTTCCTTCATCTAAATCATTCATGTATATTATAAATAGCTGGGGTCCCAGCACTGAACCTTGTGGTAACCCACGAGTCACTGCCTGCCATTCTGAAAAGGACCCGTTTATTCCAACTCTTTGCTTCCTGTCTGCCAACCAGTTCTCTATCCACATCAGTACATTACCCTCAATACCATGTGCTTTAATTTTGCACACTAATCTCTTGTGTGGGACCTTATCAAAAGCCTTTTGAAAGTCTCAATACACCACATCCACTGGCTCCCCCTTGTCCACTCTACTAGTTACATCCTCAAAAAAATTCTAAAGATTTGTCAAGTATGACTTCCCTTTCATAAATCCACGCTGACTTGGACCGATTCTGTCACTGCTTTCCAAATTCGCTGCTATTACATCTTTAATAATTGATTCCAACATTTTCCCCACCACGAATGTCAGGCTGACCGGTCTATAATTCCGTTTTCTCTCTCCTTCCTTTTTAAAAAAAAAATGGGATTACATTAGCTACCCTTCAATCCATAGGAACTGATCCAGAGTCTATAGAATGTTGGGAAATGACCACCAATGCATCCACTATTTCTAAGGCCACTTCCTTAAGTACTCTGGGATGCAGACTATCAGGCCCTGGGAACTTATCGGCCTTCAATCCCATCAATTTTCCTAACGCAATTTGTTGACTAATAAGGATTTCCTTTAGTTCCTCTTTCTCGCTAGATCCTGGGTCCCCTATTATTTCCGGAAGGTTATTTGTGTCTTCCTTAGTGAAGGCAGAACCAAAGTATTTGTTCAATTGGTCTGCCATTTCTTTCTTCCCCATTATAAATTTACCTGATTCTGAATGCAAGGGACCTACATTTGTCTTGACTAATCTTTTTCTCTTCACGTATCTGTAGGAGCTTTTGCAGTCAGTTTTTATGTTCCCTGAAAGCTTACTCTCACATTCTATTTTCCCCCCTTCGAATTAAACCCTTTGTCCTCCTCCGCTGAAATCTAAATTTCTCCAGGTCCTCAGGTTTGCTGTTTTTTTTGGCCAATTAATATGCCTCTTCCTTGGAATTAACACTATCCTTAATTTTCCTTGTAAGTCACGGTTGAACCACCTTCCCCGTTTTATTTTTACGCCAGACAAGGGTGTATAATTGTTGAAGTTCATCCATGTGATCTTTAAATGTCTGCCATTGCCGATCCACTGGCAACCCTTTCAGTATCATTCGCCAGTCTATTCTAGCCAAATCATGTCTCACACCGTCGAAGTTACCTTTCTTTAAGTTCAGGACCCTGGTCTCTGAATTAACTGTGTCACTTTCCATCTTAATGAAGAATTCTACCAGATTATAGTCACTCTTCCCCAAGGGGCCTCACACAACAAGATTGCTAATTAATCCTCTCTACAACACCCAGTCTAGGATGGCCAGCTCTCTAGTTGATTCCTTGACATATTGGTCGAGAAAACCATCCCTTATACACTCCAGGAAATCCTCCTCCACCGTATTGCTACCAGTTTGTTTAGCCCAATCTATGTAAACCTTCTCTGCACCCTCTCCAGTGCCTCTATATCCTTTTTATAATATGTCGACCAGAATGGTATGCAGTATTCCAAGTGTGGTCTAACCAAGGTTCAATACAAGTGTAGAATAACTTCACTCCTTTTCAATTCTATTCCTCTAGAAATAAACCCTAGTGCCGAGTCAGCTTTTTCTATGGCCTGCTTAGCCTGTGTCGCTACTTTGTGATTTGTGTATTTGTACTCAGATCCATTTTCTCCTCTACCCCACCCTCACCTGCATGCTTCAAGTAATAAGTGACCTCCCTATTTTTCCGACAAAAATATAATACAGGTGCAGCGTCCAAAATCTGGTGTTCCGGAACGATCCGTGGCACGGTCATCCAGAATCCACAAAACATTTCCGAATCCGGACACCCTGCCAGACAGTTAGCGTTGCCAGCCGGGCCCAGTGAAAAGTCAAAAAATGAAATCCAACGACTGCACGTGACAAAAATTGCAAAAATAAAAATACCAATCCTACCTGCGCCAGGCCAGGTCTTCACAGTCACTGCACCCGCTGCTCCTGGGTTCGCAGCAACTCTGCACAGCACACAAGTCCCTTTGGCCAGAACCAACCAAGCTCCTGTGCGCAAGTCCCCGAGCAGAATCAAACTCTGCGCAGCACACTGCAGCTCCCCAAAGCAGCAACTGCGCGATGAGATTGCCACGCTCCAGGACTCAGTGGAGCTCACCAGAGCTAAACCGACCAGATTGCGATTTTAATTTGCACACCTGCACCTGGAATAAAAAATACTACCTGCACCTGTACATGCACTTTTAAATTCAGCATTTAAAAAAAGTGTGGCATTAAACATTATAGGGCTCCCCCAGCTGAGCCACCTGCACCCCATGCTGAGATCCCACCTACATCCCATGATCAGACCCCATCCAATGTGACTTCATCGCTGTGATGTTTTTCCCGATTTAAAGATCTGCAAAGGTAAAGATTGTGAATTTGTGTTGTGTAATTGCAAACATGTCAAAAAGTCCAACAGATACCCCAATGGGTTCAGATAAAGGAAAGAGCAAGCATAGTTCACTTTCAATTGCCAAGAAAGTGGAGTTACTCCAGAGATTCGATAGAGGTGCTTCAGTGAGAAAATTGAGTGAGAAGCATGTGTTGGACTGTCCACCATCTGTGGCATCAGAAAATAGAAAGAACAGCTCATGAAGTTTCATGCAGAAAGTGATGTTCATAAGGAAATGAGTAAGAGAAAAAGTATGCATAAACCAAAATGTGATGATTTGGCTCGATCAATGATGGAATGGTAGTGACGGAGGCGAAGTGAAAAGGTTTCTTTGTCTGGCCCAATGGTGGTGCAACAAGCTAAAATATTCCATGCACAACTGGGGATTAAAACTCCATGCGAGTACTCTTCTGGTTGGCTAGCCAAATTTAAAAGGCGTCATGGCATCAGACAAAGTATGTGGTGAGAAAACCTCAGCAGATCATGAGGCAGCTGAAAATTATATTGATGAGTTCATCAAACTAATTGCTGGTGAAAACCTTTCACCTGGGCAAATGTACAATGCTGATGAGACAGCACTGTTTTGGCGCTACGTACCGCGAAAGACATTAGCAGCAGCAGAATAAACACAGCCATAAGAAATAGGAACAGGAGTAGGCCATACGGCCCCTCGAGCCTGCTCTGCCATTCAATAAGATTATGGACTCAGCTCCACTTCCTTGCCCGCTCCCCATAACCCCTTATCGTATAAGAAACTGTCTATCTTGGTCTTAAATTTATTCAATGTCCCAGGTTCCACAGCTCTGAGGCAGCGAATTCCACAGATTTACAACCCTCAGAAATTTCTCCTCATCTCAGTTTTAAATGGGTGGCCCCTTATTCTAAGATCATGCCCTCTCGTTCTCGTCTTCCCATCAGGTGTAAAAAATGCCAAGGATAGGTTGACCGTGCTTGCTGCTGCAAATGCGGCTGGGACACAGTGTAAGCTTAAGGTCATTGGGAGAACCCAGCGTCCAAGATGTTTCAAGGGTTTAAGAGTATTGCCAGTGCATTATTCTGCCAATAAGAAAACATGGATAACCAGGGTAATCTTTCTGAACTGGTTTGATAATAGTCGTGTCCCTCAGGCGCATGCTCATTGCACGAAAGCTGGTCTTGAGGAAAAGTGCAAAATATACTTGCTGTTAGACAATTGCTCAGCACATCCCGATGCTGAGCTTTTGGTAAAGGATAATGCCCATGGAATCTACTTACCTCCCAATGTTACAGCCAACAGACCAAGGAATTTTGAGATCAATGAAGTGTCTCGACAAAAATGAGTTAATGCTGTGAACACAGGAATGGGAATAAAAGCATTCTCAAACGCTTTCTCTATCAAGGATGCCATATGGGCAACTGCGGATGCGTGGAACTTGGTAGCTAAAGACACCTTGGGTCAATGCTTGGCATAACATCTGGCCATTAACTATGTTTGCTGACGATGATGTTGATGATGCTCTTCAGAACTTTCAAGGCTTCCACGTGTCCAGGGAGAAAGCAATGATTGCTCAACTTTTAGATTATGCAAGAAGGCTGACTTGCGCAGAAATTGAATGAGGACGATGTCATAGAAGTCATGGACATAGACAACGATGCTCCCATTGTGCATGAAGTGACAGATGAAGAAATCAAGCAAAGTGTTTTGCATTCAGAAGAAAAGGATGAAAGCAGAGAGGATGATGATGATGCCTGTGATCGTCGAAAAAGTGCCGATTGACAAAACAATCAATCTTTGTCAAGAATTAATTCACGCCTCAGAGCAACAAAGCTTCATAAGTAAAGAAGAAATATTGCAGATCTACGAATTCGGAAAAGATTAGTGAAAGAAAAGTCCAAATTATTTAAACAACAATACTTTCTTTCAAAAGATGTCGCAATAGAAGGCCCAAGACCGACAGCGTGCAACACAACCAGTAATTTCCACATTTGATAATCCTATTGCTGGCCCATCATCAGCCCCATACATCATAGCTGAGCCCTTTACCTCAAGCACAACCTCCAGCCAATTGTGACTGTACTGTTTATTTTTACTCTGTTTTACAAATAAAAACCTTTATTATATATTTCATGCTTGGAGTACTGTGCATTCCTTTTCAAATTTGAAGATGGTAGCAAAAGATACAGGCCAGGAAGCTCATATTAATTACAGTTACTGCGTTGCAAAAACAAGAGAGGGAGGCTTACCATGCGTTGCGAAGAAGTGAGGACTACAAGGCCTGCGAGGAGATGAACTACAAGATGACATCCAAAAACCAGAAATATCTCAACCTGGGCCCAGGCATTTCTGGACTCGGGATGCGCTTCTGGCATTCCGAAATACCCAAACCTGGGCTCAGGCATTTCTGGACTTCAGACATCAGAAATATGTTCCGAAGTCTGGAAAAACACAAAAACCGGCTCGGCCTCAGTCCCAAGGTTGCCGGATTCGGGAGGTTGTACCTGTACCTCACATTTATCAGAGTTGAATTTCATTTGCCAATTATATGCCCATTCTACAAGTTTATTAATGTCTTCATGTAATTTGTTGCAGTCCTCCTCAGTATTAAATATCTCCCTCCACAACCCCACCCCACCCAATTTGGTGTCATCCACAAATTTAGAAATTGCGTTTATGCAGAAGGTACAGTTGAAAGTTACTGCCTGATTCACTGGCCCAGTGTATACTCAAGAAACTAGATAGGTGGTAATTTAAAGGGGGCACAACGTAAAACTGTTTTTAGGCCATTTATCTCAATTCTTTTACTGCTTAAACTGCCATGAGCCTTTATGACAGTTGCTAATTACTTTTTCCCCTCAGGTTCTTTTACTTACAAGTTTCCCAATGGGATTCGTCCATCTGTAAGAAAAGCAAGGCATGCAGTGGGATAGTCGGTGGCAAAATACCACCTGCCCTAGTCAGCATCCGTGGATCTGCGGAGAGGTGAAATTACCTCACTTCAGCAGATATCGTGAAGGAGTCTCTCCTTCCTAAAGTAAGCTGTGCCATATGTCCTAACGGTGCTACAATGATAGCCGAGTGACTGTGCTGGATAATTCTTCAGAAACACCCACACAAAAGCAAAAGCCCATGGGATCCAAGAGAAAATGGCAAGTTCAATCCAAAATTGGCTCAGTGGCAGGAATCAAAGGGCAATGAGTGACCGGTGCTTTTGTGACTGGAAGGCTATTTCCAGTGGGGTTCTGCAGGGTTCAATACGAGATCCCTTGCTTTTGCAAAGATTTAGACTTCAATGAAGGGGGCATGATTAAGAAGTTGGCAGATGATACAAAAATTGGCCGTGTGATTGATAGTGAGGATGAAAGCTGTAGACTGCAGGAAGATATCAATGGACTGATCAGGTGGCCAGTGAAGTGGCAAATGAAATTCAATCTAGCTAAGTATGAGGTAATGCATTTGGGGAGGGTGAACAAGACAAGGAAATACACAATAAATGGTAGGATACTGAGAAATGTAGAGGGACCTTGGAGTACATGTCCACAGACACCTGAAGGTAGCAGAACAGCTAGATAAGGTAGTTAAGGCGGCATAGTTAATTATCTTTATTCATCATCATCTATCATAGGCAGGCCCTCGGAATCGAGGAAGACTTGCTTCCATTCCTGAAGTGAGTTCTTTGGTGGCTGAACAGGAACCAATACGAGAGCCACAGACTCTCTGTCCCACCGTTGATGGAAGGGGTGGGTAGGACTGGTTTGCCGCATGCTCTTTCCGCTGCCTGCGCAAGATTTCTGCACGCTCTCGGCATTGAGATTTGAAGTGCTCAGCGCCCACCCGGATGCACTTTCTCCACTGAGGGCGGTCTTTGGCCAGGGACTCCCAGGTGTCAGTGGGGATGTCGCACTTTTTCAGGAAGGCTTTGATGGTGTCCTTGTAACGTTTCCGCTGCCCACCTTTGGCTCGTTTGCCGTGAAGGAGCTCCACATACAGCACTTGCTTTGAGAGTCTCGTGTCTGGCATGCAAACTATGTTGCCCACCCAGTGAAGCTGATCGAGCGTGGCCAGTGCTTCAATGCTGGGGGTGTTAGCCTGGAAGAGGACACTGATGTTGGTGCACCCGTCCTCCCAGGGGATTTGCAGGATCTTGCAGAGACATCGTTGGTGATATATCTCCAGCGACTTGGTGTCTTCTGTACATTGTCTATGCCTCTGAGCCATACAGGAGGGCGGGTATTATTACAGCCCTGTAGACCATGAGCTTGGTGGTAGATTTGAGGGCCTGGTCTTCGAACATTCTTTTCCTCAGGCGGCCGAAGGCTGCACTGGCGCACTGGAGGCGGTGTTGAATCTCCACATCAATGTCTGTTTTTGTTAATAAGAGGCTCCAGAGGTATGGGAAATGGTCCACGTCGTCGAGGGCCCGCCATGGGTCTTGATGACCGGGGGGGGGGGGGGGGCATTGCTGTGTGGCGAGGACAGGCTGGTGGAGGATCTTTGTCTTATGGGTGTTTAGCATAAGGCCTATGCTTTCACATGGCTCAGTATATATATCGACTATATCCTGGAGTTCAGCCTCAATGTGCGCAGATGCAGGCGTCGTCCGCATACTGTAGCTCAAGACAGAGGTTGGGGTGATTTTAGACCTGGTCTGGAGGCGGCGTAGGTTAAACAGCTTCCCACTGGTTCTGCAGTTTAGTTGCACTCCAGCGGGGAGCGTGTTGACTGAGGTGGAGCATGGCAGCGAGGAAGATTGAGAAGAGGGTTGGAGCGATGACGCAGCCCTGTTTGACCCCAGTCCGGACGTGGATTGGGTCTGTAATGGATCCGTTGGTAAGGATCACGGCCTGCATGTCGTTGTGGGGGGGGGGGGGGGGGGGGGGGGGGAAGTATGGTGACGTACTTTTGGGGGCATCCGAAACGGAGGAGGACGCTCCATAGACCCTCGCGGTTGACAGTGTCAAAGGCCTTTGTAAGATCGAAAAAGGCCATGTATAACGGCTGGCGCTGCTCCCTGCATTTTTCCTGCAGCTGTCGCGCTGCAATCATCATGTCCGTTGTGCCCCGTAGGGGACGAAATCCGCACTGTGACTCCGGGAGGAGCTCCTCGGCCTCAGGTAGAAGACGGTTGAGGAGAACTCTCGCGACAACTTTCCCAGTGGTTGATAACAGGGAGATTCCCCTGTAGTTGCCGCAGTCGGTCTTGTCCCCTTTTTTAAAGGTGGTACAATCACTGCATCTCAGATCTCCCGGCATGCTCTCCTCCTTCCAGATGAGAGACATGAGGTAATTTATTCCTGCCAACAGCGCCTCTCCGCCATATTTTAGCGCCTTAGCAGGGATTCCATCTGCTCCCATAGCCTTGTTATTCTTGAGCTGTTTTATGGCTTTTCCTACCTCGTACAACATTGGGGTTTCAATGAGGTGGTGACAGGTCGCATGCTGCGGGTTGGAGTCGAGAATATGCGAGTCAAAAGCAAGGTCTCGATTGAGGAGATCTTCGAAGTGCTCTTTCCAGCAGGCCCCGACAGCCTTGGTGTCCTTGATGAGTGTTACCCTGTTCTTGGCCAGCATGGGATGGGGCCTTGGGAAAGTTGGACTGTAGGTGGCCTTGACTGCAATGAAGTATCCTCGCATATCGTGGCTGTCGGCCAGTTGTTGTATCTCCTGTGCTTTCCCAATCCACCACCTATTCTTTAGGTCTCGGGTTTTTGTTGGACCTCAGCCGTCTGTAATGTTGCTTTGCAACTCCCACGTTGGGTTGTTGCTTGAGGCTCATATATGCCCTGCCCTTGCGATCTGTTATTGGATCTCCTAATCATTCTCATCAAACCAGTCCTGGTGTTTTCTGGTTGAGTGACCAAGTGTCTCTTCACAGGCACTGGTTATGGAGGCTTGGAGGGCAGACCAAGCGCTGTGGGCATTCAGCATCTCAAGGTCATCAAGGTACGCCAGGTTAGCTGTGAGGTGCTGGCTGTATAGGGCTCTCTTAGCTGGGTCTTTTAGTGCCCCAGCATTGACTTTTTTGCGGCATCACTTCTGCTGCACCTCTGCTTTGGGGCTATGTTAATGTTGATGATGGATCGGATTAGCTGGTGATCCGTCCAACAGTCGTCAGCTCCCATCATGGCACAGGTGATGAGGTCATCCTTATGTTCCCTGGCTCGGACCTTGACATAGTCAAGCAGGTGCCAGTATTTGGAGCGAGGATGTTGCCACGATGCCTCGTATTTGCCCCTCTGGCGGAACAGGGTGTTGGTGATGAGGAGTTCATGTTCTAGACATTTTGTCAGGAGCAGGGTACCGCTGGAGTTGGCTTTCCCTACCCCCTCTCTGCCAATCACACCTCCCCAGAGGGCTGTGTCTTTGCTGACCCTGGCGTTGAAGTCACCTCGGAGGATCAATGTCGCCCATGGGGACGCAGGACAAGGCTGTTGAGAGGTTGGAATAAAAACCCTCTTTAGTCTCATCTGTTGCATAAAGTGTTGCGGCATACGCACTGATGACTGTGGCGCATTGGTTCTGGGATAAGGCGAGACCAAGAGTCATGAGGAGTTCATTAACCCCGCAGGGGGAGTGTTTGAGGCGGTCGACCAGCTCATTTCTGATGGCGAAGCAGACTCCGTGAAGGCGCCGTTCTTCCTCTAGTTTTCCTTTCCAGAAAAAGGTGCAACCTCCACCTTGTTCCTTGAGTTGGCCTTCCCTTGCTCGCTGGGTCTCGCTTAGGGCGGCAACGACGATGTCAAAGCATCTAAGTTCCCGATGTGGCTTTCCGGCCTATTGCTGTTTGAGTTGTCCATGAGAGTCCGAACATTCCAGGTCCCGAACTTCATGTTAACGAAGTGGAAGGTGCCGGTGCGAGAGTTCTTTTAACATGGGGTGGCCGCTGCACACCGGCAACCACACGGGCTTAGCTGAGCAAGATCTTGGTCCAGTGGCAAGGGGGTCCAAGTCGACTGGAGACCAGACACTGCTGTATGAGCCTAATTGCCTATGGCAAGATGTTGGCCGCAAGCTTGGCGCTGACTAGCGCCCTTGATGGTAGATGGCCCAAGGCTTGGTTGGGAGGCAGGCATTAGGAAGGAAGGTCAGCTGTCCGCTGGAGTTCCGAGGGATGTTTTAAAAATGTTTCTTCCAAAGTTATTTAAAAGTTTCTCCAGAGATTTCAAAAGAGAAATTCGCCAAGTTGTTTAAAAGTTTTCCCAAATTGTCTAAAAAGTTACTCAGGTTGATTAAAAGTTTAAAAAATAGATTAAAAGTTGATTAAAAGTCTAAAATGCAAGTCAGTAGCAGGTTACTCCCCTGGCACTGCTCCATGGGCGCCGCCAACCCTCAGTGGTCCTGGGTCGGCCCTGGAGTCCCTTCGGCCGGTTAAACGCCGGCCACGGAGTCCCTTCGGTCAACTCTGAGCCGGCCTCGGGAGCGACCCCGGAGTCCCGGCATCCCAATCTGCGGAGGTGAAAGCAGCTGGATGTAGTTTCCTGTGTTGTTCCGGGGAGCCGGTAAGGCCCAGAGGTCGGCGAGCCATTGGGGGTCCCAGAGGGCGGCGAGCCAGTAAGGCCCCCCCACCCCCCGAGGTCGGCGAGCCGGTAATTTGGACCGGGAGTTCGGAGGCCTCAGAGGCCCCAACCACCAGAGGGTCATTGACTGCACCGTGCTGCAGGGGTTCACTCTCCACATGAGCTTCCTCCCATCACCACTATCTTTATTAGCCGAGGCACAGAATACAAGAGTAGAGACGTATGCTTGAACTGTATAAAACATTAGATAGGCCACAGCTAGAGTACGGTGCACAGTTCTGGTCACTGCATTGCAGGAAGGATTGCACAAGAGTACAGAGGAGAATTATGAGGATGTTGCCAGAACTGGAGAACTTTAGCTATGAGGAAAGATTGGATAAGCTGGTGGTGTTTTCTTTGGAACAGAGGAGGCTGAGGGGAGACTTAATTGAGGTATATAAAATTATGAAAGGCCGAGATAGAGTGGATAGGAAGAACCTCTTTTCCTTAGCAGAGAGATCAATAACCAGGGGACATAGGTTTAAAGTAATTGGCAGAAGGCTCAGAGGAGAGTTGAGGAGAAATGTTTTCAGCCAGAGGATGGTGGGGGTCTGGTACTCACTGCCCGAAAGGGTGGTAGAGGCAGAAACTGTAATCGCATCTAAAAAATACTTTGAGATGCACTTGAAGTACTGCAATCTACAAGGCTACCAATCAAGAGCTGGATAGTCTGGGGTTAGCCTGGATGGTTCTTTTCTGTCGGCACAGAGATGACAGAAAAGAGCCAGAACTTAAAGAAGGATAACTTTGAAGGTATGAGGCATGAATTGGCTAGGATAGATTGGCGAATGATACTTAAGGGGTTGACAGTGGATGGGCAATGGCAGACATTTAGGGACCGCATGGATGAACTACAACAATTGTACATCCCTGGATTGGCGTAAAAATAAAAAAGGGAAGGTGGCTCAACCGTGGCGATCAAGGGAAATCAGGGATAGTATTAAAGCCAAGAAAGTGGCATACAAATTGGCCAGAAATAGCAGCAAACCCAGGGACTGGGAGAAATTTAGAACTCAGCAGAGGCGGACAAAGGGTTTGATTAGGGCAGGGAAAAGAGTACGAGAGGAAGCTTGCAGGGAACATTAAAAGGGACTGCAAAAGCTTCTATAGATATGTAAAGAGAAAAAGGTTAGTAAAGACAAACGTAGGTCCCCTGCAGTCAGAATCATGGGAAGTCATAACGGGGAACAAAGAAAAGGCAAACCAATTGAACAAGTACTTTGGTTCGGTATTCACTGAGGAGGACACAAACAACCTTCCGGATATAAAAGGGGTCAGTGGGTCTCGTAAGGAGGAGGAACTGAGGGAAATCCTTATTAGTCGGGAAATTGTGTTGGGGAAATTGATGGGATTGAAGGCCGATAAATCCCCAGGGCATGATGGTCTGCAGCCCAGAGTACTTAAGGGGGTGGCCTTGGAAATAGCGGATGCATTGACAGTCATTTTCCAACATTCCATAGACTCTGGATCAGTTCCTATGGAGTGGAGGGTAGCCAATGTAACCCCATGTTTTTAAAAAAAAAGGAGGGAGGGAGAGAGAAAACAGGGAATTATAGACCGGTCAGCCTGACATCGGTAGTGGGTAAAATGATGGAATCAATTATTAAGGATGTCATAGCAGCGCATTTGGAAAGAGGTGACATGATAGATCCAAGTCAGCATGGATTTGTGAAAGGGAAATCATGCTTGACAAATCTTCTGGAATTTTTTGAGGAGGTTTCCAGTAGAGTGGATAAGGGAGAACCAGTTAATGTGGTGTATTTGGACTTTCAGAAGGCTTTCGACAAGGTCTGTGGAAATGTATTTTTATCGAAGCTGATACCACACGGTATTTTTGTGCCCTTTGCACGATATAACAAAATGGAGTCCTGGCCCTTCCAGAGATTTCTGCATAAAGCAATCGGCTTGCATAAACAGATGGCTAAACCTGGCTTGAAATGGCTGATAGCCACCAGACAGCTAGGAGGCAAGTCCTGCTGAGACAAGTACCCCCCCATGGTGCTCTCCTTTTGTCTATACGACACCAGTTCCACTCCACCCTACCCTTTTCAAAGTACTCAAACCACCAGCCTTTATCTCTTGTACAGACCTCATCCATTTGATGCAAAAATATAACTGACCAGGAAACTGGACAATCCTGACACAATGCAAGGCAGGTAATAGCTCATTACCACACTCTCATCAAGTAATGGCCGGCTGGCCAACTAATAACCCTGACAAAAGGAAATATCTGGAAACCATGTCAGGACAAGGATGTAGTAATTAACTCTTTATCTGTATTCACTGACTGAGAGACAGAGCCAATACACAGGGAGAGGCCATAACTTGGGTTTTACTGTATAAATATCTCGTGAAATTGTACCCTTGCGGAGGTGTTCACTTAGCCATTGACTGAGTGTGACCTTTCCCTTGCTAGCAAGTAAATTAAAGAAACTTCTGCCGGAGCTGAAGGTGTCCGAGTCGGTTATCGGGAGTCGAGATTTCGACAGGTCCCACACAAAAGATTAATGTGCAAAGTTAAAGCACATGGGATTAAGGGTCGTGTGCTGACATGGATTGAGAACTGGTTGGCAGACAGGAAGCAAAGAGTAGGAGTAAATGGGTACTTTTCAGAATGGCAGGCCGTGACTAGTGGGGGTACCCAGCTGTTTACATTGTACATTAATGATTTAGACGAGGGGATTAAATGTAGTATCTCCAAATTTGCAGATGACACTAAGTTGGGTGGCAGTGTGAGCTGTGAGGAGGATGCTATGAGGCTGCAGAGTGACTTGGATAGGTTAGGTGAGTGGGCAAATGCATGGCAGATGAAGTATAATATGGATAAATGTGAGGTTTTCCACTTGTGGTAAAAACAGAGAGACAGACTATTATCTGAATGGTGACAGATTAGGAAAAGGGGAGGTGCAACGAGACCTGGGTGTCATGGTACATCAGTCATTGAAGGTTGGCATGCAGGTACAGCAGGTGGTTAAGAAAGCAAATGGCTTGTTGGCCTTCATAGCGAGGGGATTTGAGTACAGGGGCAGGGAGGTGTTACTACAGTTGTACAGGGCTTTGGTGAGGCCACACCTGGAGTATTGTGTACAGTTTTGGTCTCCTAACTTGAAGAAGGACATTCTTGCTATTGAGGGAGTGCAGCGAAGGTTCACCAGACTGATTCCCGGGATGGCAGGACTGACATATCAAGAAAGACTGGATCAACTGGGCTTGTATTCACTGGAGTTCAGAAGAATGAGGGGATCGCATAGAAACGTTTAAAATTCCGACGGATTTAGACAGGTTAGATGCAGGAAGAATGTTCCCAATGTTGGGGAAGTCCAGAACCAGGGGTCACAGTCTAAGGGTAAGGGGTAAGCCATTTAGGACTGATGAGGAGAAACTTCTTCACCCAGAGAGTGGTGAACCTGTGGAATTCTCTACCACAGAAAGTTGTTGAGGCCAATTCACTAAATATATTCAAAAAGGAGTTAGATGTAGTCCTTACTACTAGGGGGAATCAAGGGGTATGGCGAGAAAGCAGGAATGGGGTACAGAAGTTGCATGTTCAGCGATGAACTCATTGAAAGGCAGTGCAGGCCCGAATGGCCTACTCCTGCACCTATTTTCTATGTTTCTATGAGACGATGGGTCGAATGGCCTCCTCCTGTACCATAAGTTACTATGATTCTACAACATGCCATGCTTTTGGCAGCATTGCATGAGAGATGACAAGCCAGGGTGATCCCGATTGGTAGCCATACTGTGAACATTCCATCAACAATTTCTGCAGGCCTGGCACACATGCGTACTAATGGTCCTGGGGAATTGGATCTGGCTGATGCAATTTACTGAAAGAATACCTGTGACTGGCATTAAAGCATAGAGCTGTGACATCCAGTGAGGGCAACAGTCAGCTACAGCGCAAAACATGGTCCCACTTCCTTTCAGACAATCTACAAAGCTGACCTATGGGAATGGTACAGAGGAATGGCACAGAAGGCCAACCTCACCACAAGCACCTCGTGCAGCACCATTTCAACTTAAGCAGCCATAAAACAGGATGCTGGGCTACTCTTGTCACTTGTCACTTGTCTGAAGATTCATGCCTGTACTTATGATTCCTTTCCTCTTCATTTTTGCCGACTCCTTCTTAGTCCCAGGTCCTTCTGCTATATCAAAAGACTGCTCGTGGGTTGACATGTCTCTTTAGCTCAGATTTTTTTTTGGTCGCCCTATTGATATACTCTGCTTTAATTGTCCCCATCCCTTTAAATTTGATTTATACACAGTTCTCCTCTCCTAACCTTGTTCTTCCTCGATCCAGCTGCGTCTGCACCTTGTGCTGTGAATAATTATGTAAATGAGCTTACACAAGAATTGAATGCTATACGTACTTTACCTATTAGATCAGTTTTGCACCAGTTCACTATTTAAACTGGCTTAGACCTGAAGAGAAAAAAAACTGGTTCCCCAAGAATACTTTTTTTTTTAGGTGCAACTGGAACATCTCACACTATAATTACTTATTGCACCACAAACTTACTTATCCAAACCTCATTTATAATAATTTACATTACAAAGCGTTTAAAAAAAACCTTTTCTTTCTGGTCAGCAGGGGGAGCAGATCGTTTACCTTTAAGAGAAGCACACTTCTTGTGATGTAGTCCATTTCTTGAATTACCTATAAACATTTAATATGTTTCATTTAATAGGTTTTGGGTAACATGGAGCAAGAAATGACAGCTTCAGATAAGTGGTGGCTTTTTGCTGATTTTTGTTAAATAATCTGGTCACTGTGTAAATATTCCTAATTCCACAGAGCCCTGTATTAAACAATTTCAGAGCAACAGTCATTCTGGACTGAAAAGACCAGGGGATATTCTAGTAGTTCCACTGCACAACAATCTATTCAGATACCAGTCGTGGACCTTCTTCCTGCCTCTTCCAAATAGTTGCCTTGTTCTAGCAAATACTTAGTGAAAACTGGGATAAAAATAAAGTGACAATCAGCATCGAAATGAATCGATATCATTGATATCAATGTTCGGGAGTTGGTACGCTGCAATAAAGTCCAGCGTCCTACGCTCCAGCACCTCATTCCATTAAAATTGAGCTCCACTGATGCCAAATATCTTATCCATGTGTTTGCCAATTACACAAGGTTCAGAGAGCCCTGCAACTGGAATTATTTGCACACCTATTTTTTTTTAAAAAAACTAACCACTTTTCCAGTACCCTTTATTACAATCCCCCTTAGAGAGTTCTGGAAATTTCCAGCATTGCTATGCTATATCTCCAACAAAAATTTCCACACTGTGGTTTTTAAAAAAATAAAATAAACTGAGTCACTGTAGTATAATTCTGTACCTCGTGCTTCTCATAAAAGGTCACAATATACAAATTTAGAAACTTAATATTGATTTTGGTAAAGGCAGTAAACGGTCTTCAAATAACAGAAGTGATCTTATATGAATTAGTGACTGAAGCTGAAGATATGTAGGATATTATACAAACACTAAGCAAATTCTGTAACCTGAAAGGCAACAGCTTCCCAGGCCTAAAAATCTGAACACCTGCATCTGTTTTCCAGAATCTGAGCTTTCATGGAAGAGTGCATTGTTTTTTCTGTTGTAATATTCTTTCCCAGGCACTCTGTCTTGAGGAATGCACAAGTAAGTCAGCATACTATAAGAGACAAAAACAAGAGTACTGTGCTCTTAGAGATTACCAAACTGTTCAGGAACTCACATCGTTGTCGAGGAAGGATATCTAAAAAGGCCCCAATGCTTCAGATAAAGGCCATGCTATTAGAATGATCATGCATTTGGAAAGTATTACCATATTATTCTATGAATATGCAGATAATTTAGGATTCCAAACCAATCATCATGCATAAAAGTTGGTTAATTATTCAGGATCCCATCCTGACTCACCGTCAGTCATCTCTGTCTAGATGATTTTGAGTCAGAACCAAATTTACTGAAATGAATGATAGCAAACAATGGTTACATTACTCCTAAAATCGATGGCTGCGAATTAAAAAATGCTAAATGTACAATCTTACAAAAGGAAAAAAAGAACTTCAGCTGCAAAAACTATAATTGGGACTCTTGACTATGAAGTTTATCTTTTCTCCTGTCTGTGCATTTAATGTTGTATATCAGGTGGATTGTATTAGAATTCCACCCACTTTACACCACTGCCACCCGCCCGAACCTCCTCCAGATCCCGAACCCCCACCCTCCTTACTACGGTCTGGTGCCACAGGCCTAGCTGCCCTACAGCCAACCTTTCCATCTGGCTGCCTGCAGGCGGACCAGAGAAATTGAAAATGCTAATCAGGCCGTGGCGTTGAATTCGGCAGGGTCTGCGGGAAACCCATTCTCCCGGGTTTCCCAACCCACCCCTCCCTCCGCCCCGGTTTAGCCTCCAGATTAAAATTCTGGCCTATGTGACATAAATACCAGCTCTAAGTACATTACATGCTGCAGGTAGTTGATGCCATTTTTAAAACGGAATTTGCCATAAACAGAGCCCGAGTTCTCAACGCATTATGGAGTAGAATGATGCAACCAATCGGCCTTGATGATTCTATATTCACAAGGGTGGAATATTGAGCTTGCCTCAGTGAAACCTAAGAAACATAATTAATAGGAGCAGGGGTAGGCCATTTGGCCCCTCGAGCCTGCTCCGCCATTCAATATCATGGTTGATCGGATCATGGACTCTGCTCCACTTCCCTGCTCCCCATAACTCTTGACTCCCTTATCGCTCAAAAAATCTGTCTATCTCCGCCTTAAATATATTCGATGACCCAGCCTCCACAGCTCTCTGGGGCAGAGAATTCCATAGATTTACAACCCTCGGAGAAGAAATTTCTCATCTCAGTTTTAAATGCGTGGCCCCTTATTCTAAGACTATGTCCTCTAGTTTTAGTTTCCCCTATGAGTGGAAATATCCTCTCTGCATCCACCTTGTCGAGCACCCTCATTATCTTGTATGTTTCAATAAGATCATCTCTCATTCTTCTGAACTCCAATGAGGATAGGCCCAACCTGCTCAACCTGTCTTTATAAGTCAACCCCCTCATCTCCAGAATCAACCAAGTGAACCTTCTCTGAACAGCCTCCAATGCAAATATATCCTTCCTTAAATATGGAGACCAAAACCGTGCGCAGTACTCCAGGTGTGGCCTTACCAATACACTGTACAGTTGTAGCAAGACTTCAGTTTTTATACTCTATCCCCTTTGCAATAAAGGCCCAACATTCCATTTGCCTACCTGATTACTTGCTGTACCTGCATACTAACTTTGCGTTTCATGCACAAGGACCTCCAGGTCCCTCTGTACTGCAGCACTTTGCAATTTTTCTCCATTTAAACTATAATTTGCTTTTCTATTATTTCTGCCAAAGTGGATAACCTCACATTTTCCCATCTGCCAACTTTTTGCCCACTCACTTAGCCTGTCCATATCCCTTTGCAGATTATGTGTGTCCTCCTCACAATTTGCTTTCCCGCCCATCTTTGTATCAGCAAACTTGGCTACATTACACCCGGTCCCTTCATCCAAGTCATTAATATAGATTGTAAATAGTGGAGGACCCAACACCAATCCCTGTAGCACCTCACTCGTCACTGTTTGCCAAATGGAAAGTGAACCATTTATCCTGACTCTCTGTCTTCTGTTAGTTAGCCAATCCTCTATCCATGCTAATATATTACCCTCAACCCCGTGAACTTTTATCTTGTGCAGTAACCTTTTATGTGGCATCTTATCGAATGCCTTCTGGAAATCCAAATACACCACATCCACTGATTCCCCCTTATTCACCCTGCTCGTTACATCCTCAAAGAACTCCAGCAAATTTGTCAAACATAATTTCCTCTTCATAAAACCATGTTGTCACTCCTTGACTGAATCATGCTTTTCCAAATGTCCCACTACTGCTTCCTTAATAATGGACCCCAGCATTTTCCCAACGACAGATGTTAGGCAAACTAGTCTATAGTTTCTTGCTTTTTGTTTGTCTCCTTTTTTTAAATAGGGGCGTTACATTTGCGATTTTCCAATCCGCTGGGACCGCCCCAGAATCCAGGGAATTTTGGTAGATTACAACCAATACATCCACTGTCTCTGCAGCCACTTCTTTTAAGATCCTAGTATGTAAGCCATCAGGTCCAGGGCACTTGTCTGCCTTTAGTCCCATTACTTTACCAGTCCTTGATTGTACCAACAGTAGGGGGTCAGGATGGTGGAAGGGCCGGACATCATGGAAGGCATGGTACTTGGACTGGTAGCACTAGTTTTGTAACTTTCTACGGGTTGGGCAAGGTTATGAAATCATCTAATTCTCTTCAATTGCTCACTTCCTCCAGTCCATATTGGCAGCTAATTGTTCAGCTACTATGCCCCAGTCATCTAGAACTCTCAAACAGGTTTCCTCCGATTTTCTTCCTTTGAACACTGAGACTGACCAGATGGACAAAAAATAATCTTTTCTAGTTCTTCACAATGCTACATTAGTCCCTGCTTTTAAAAATGTTCTCAAAAGTGCCCTTGATTCTACATCCTCCCCACATCATGCCTCCATTCTCCTTCCCTTTGCCCAAGCTTAGTGTCCACCATATCCATTTCCTCTTAACTGAACACAGTGAAGTCTTCCTGCACGAGGAGGAGCGCTGCATAAATGCAAACTGTTTTTTTCAGTGTTTCTATGAAGCTTGGAAAACCTGACCATAATAAACAAGATTAACTTCCATTGATTTTGAATTTAATTTTAAAGACAGTGAATATTAATGTCTGTAGTGTACTTGTAAATGACTCCACGAGGCAATGTGTTGCACTCAAACTGTAGTGACCTTGGTCCTTTACCCGTAACTCCAGAGTGAGGCAGCCGCATGGTGGCTCCCCTTTTATATCGCCCCTGCCACCAGGGCAGGACAGGAAACCCCAGTCTCCACCAGTTGCACCCTCTAGTGGTGCCAGCATAGTATATACACAGTGTAAACCTTACTGATAGTACATCAGGTAAACAAGTCTCCATCTTATGTAACTATACAGTGACAACACAGAGTATATCTATAGTCTGCATATATAACAGTGAAAATCTGAGCCTGGTGTAATAATTTTTAGGATCATAACTTGGAAGATTTTAAGCAGATCAACCTTACAGTTACAGCTTTTAAAATAACCATAATTGAAAAAAAAATCATACCAGACTCTCAGTTGTCCCACCTTGTTGTAATAGAATATTTTACACAATTTGAATTAAACTACAACCCGATTGCATAACACCATTTGACAGTACTGAATATCAGCTCAATTAAAGCAGTGTCTTGGTTTACTTGTCTACATTGCAATAGGATCCTGGTTACTGGACTGATTAGCTGCACTAGTGGACTCTCAGGTATTCCTACAATGATACTTTCAAGGCTCTCAGAATCATATTTCAGTGTCCTTGCTATATGAAGTCTGCACATCATACAGAATCATAATTTCTGCACCTTAACATTGCTGGTCATTTAGAGAAAAATGGATGTGATTTTGTTCTTATCTTTTGTGAACTTTGTTTTCTGTTAAATATTAATGATGTTTATCTTTAGTTGACAGAAGTTCTCTTGTTTAAGGGAGAAGAGTAATAAATAGGTAACTACAGGTATTGGCAGAAATCGCTACAGGCCAGCAGTAGGAAGTGTCAGCACGAACCCGAAGAAATGGTTCCTGACATAAAGTCAGTGGCTGGGGGAAGGGGGTGTCCTGAGCTAACCAGTGTCAGGGAATCGTGAGGGAAGCCCAGTGTGGCTGGCTTTCATTTTAAGCACACATCCACTCCAATCCCACCTGGTTAAAATCAGTCTTCTAGAATCTATAATTCGACATAAAATTAGTAACCATTTAAAAATGAATCGTGTTACAAATTCGGGTCGGACAGATACATTCTCAGGTACAGTGGCGCCAGTTGCTCCCTTCAGCAGTCTCAGTGTCTTACTTTTGTGGGAGTTGTTAAAACGTGACCCAGGGGTAAAACAATAGTATCTCCTTGTCACCTGAATTGAATACATCTACCTTTTACAAATGGACTTCTTCAATCTCCTCAAAAGGCAAACCGAGCAAACATTTGATTAAATGAGGCCAGGCTATAAATCATTCTACTGACTTATTCCACATTATGGTGAATGTATAAAATAGCCGTATGATCAGACTCATTTAATTTAATCCATACAGTTGATCTTTGCAAATAATACAGAATAAATAATGTTACTCGAGCCCACAACAGTGGGTCACCATATTTGGCTTAAATAAAATGGCTTCTAACTATCCTTTAGCATTTCTAACCTCTGCGAAAAAGCCCTCAGAGCTTTCTCTAACAAATCTGACTGCCCTTACTGCCTTCTTGTTTCAAAGAGCCAGTCACCTGGTGTCCATAATTTCACTTTTTATTATCTCCCTCTGGTTAGACAAGGATCAATGGACTTTCGAACCCAATATCCATAAAGGATTTTTCGATTATCTGAAGTAGCCAATAAATTGTTTATCACTTAGGCTCTGTGGATAACAACTTCCATTTGGCATAATGGACACCTTTTTTTTAAAAACTTGTGAAAATATACTTAGCTTAAAACACATTAAAAGTAACCCTTTCTTTTCAATCCTTTCTGTGCATTTGGATGAAGAGGAAATGTAGCAGCTTGAATAGAAAGGTGGTTGACGGGTAGAAAACCAATACTTAGGGTAAATGGGCGTTACTCAGACTGGAGTAGGGTTGAAAGTAGTGTACTCCAGGGTCAAGTGCTAGGTCAGCTTTTGTCCAATATGGCATGTTTAGCAAATAATGCGCTCTGAGTGGGGAACTTCAATGTCCATCACCAAGAATGGCTTGGTAGCACCACTACTGACCAAGCCCTGAAGGACAAAGCTGACAGATTGGGCACGTGGCAGGAGAGAGAACAAACACAAGGGGAAAAACCTACTTGACTTTGTCATCACCAATCTACCTGTCGCAGATGCATCTATCCACGACAGTATTGGTAGGAGTAATCGCCACACAATCCTTGTGGAGACAAAGTCCCGGCTTTACATTGAGGACACCCTCAATTATGTTGTGTGGCACTACTAGCATGCTAAATGGGATAGAATAACAGTAGTTCAAAACTGGGTATTGATGAGGTGCTGTGGGCCATCAGCAGCAGATTTGTATTTCACCACAATCTGTAAACTCATAACCCAGCATAGTCATCAAGCAAGGAAAGCAAATCTGGTTCAATGAGGAGTGTCGAAGAGCATGACAGGAGAAACACCAGGTATACCTGAAAATGAGGTGGCAACCTCGTCAAGTTACAACACAGGATTACATGCATGCTGAACAGCAGAAGCAGCGGGCTATGGGCAGAGCTAAGGTGATCCCACAACCAATGGATCAGACCAAAGCTCTGCCACATCCAGACGTGAATGGTGGTGGACAATTAAACAAATAACAGGAGGAGGCTCCATTAACATCCCAATCTAAAATGATGGCGGAGCCAAGTTTGAGTGCAAAAGAAAAGGGCTTGCAATCTTCTTCAGCTAGAAGAGCTGAGTAGAAGATCCATCTTAACCCTCCTCCCGAGATCCCCATCACTACAAAAGCCAGTCTTCAGCCAATTTGATTCACTCCATGTGATCAAAAAATGGTTGAGCGCACTGGATAGAGCAATGGTTATGTGCTCCAAGAAAACCACAGCTGCATTGCTAAAGACTTGGTGCTCAAGAACTACCAATTCTTCTTGCCAAGCTGCTCCATTACAGCTACAACAATGGTATCAACACGACAATGTGGCAAATTGTCCAACTATGTCCTGTCCACAAATCCAATCTGGCCTTTTACTGCCCCAGCATACTCTCAATCCACAGCAAACTGATGGAAGGAGTCACTAACATGGCACTTCTCCACCTGCTCACTAATGCTCAGTTCGGATCCCGCCATGACCACACGGCTCCAGACCTTATTGCATCCTTGGTCCAAACATGAACAAAAGAACTGAATTCCAAAGGCAAGGTGAGAGTGACTGCACTTGACATCAAGGCAGCATTTGTCAGAGTGTCGCACCAAGGAGCCCCAGTAAAACTGAAGTCAATGGGAATCAGGGGGAAACTCTCCACTAGCTGGACTCCTATCTATTGGAGGCCAATCATCTCAACCTGAGCACATCGCTGCAGGAGTTCCTCAGGGCAGAGTCCTAGGCCGAAACATCTTCAGCTGCTTCAACAATGACCTGCCCTCAATCATAAGGTCAGAAGAAGTGTGCATGTTCGCTGATGATTGTTCAGTTCCATTTGCTATTCCTCAGATAATGAAGCAGTCCGTGCCCACATGCAGCAATACCTGTAAAACATCCAGGCTTGGGTTGATATGTGGCAAGTGCCAGGCAGTGACCATTGCCAACAAGAGAGTCTAACCACTTCCCATTGGTAATGCCATTCAATGTCATTGTTAAATCCCCCATGAACGATGAAGGAACGACAATATATTTTCAAGTCAGGATGGTGTGCAGCTTATAGGTGATGGGGTCACCATTCACCTGTCACATAAATACTGTGGCTATAAGAGCAGTTCAGAGGCTGGGTATTCTGCATCAAATGATTCACCTCCTGACTCTCCAAAGCATTTCCACCATCTGCAAGGCACAAGTCTGGAGTGTGATGCAATATTCTTCACTTGCCTGGATGAGTGTAGCTCCAACAATATTCAAGAAGCTCAACGCCATCCAAGACAAAGCAGCCCACTTTTTCAGCACCCCATCCACCATCTTTACACATTCACTCTCTCCACCACCGCGGTTGCAGTGTGCACCATTTATGAGATGCAAAGCAGCAACTCACCAAAGCTTCTTTGACAGCGCCTCCCAAACACAGCACCACTACCTAGAAGGACAAGAACAGCAGGTGCATGGGAACACCATCACCTATAAGCTGCACACCATCCTGACTTGAAAATATATTGTCGTTCCTTCATCGTTGCTGGGTCAAAATCCTGGAACTCCCTGCCTAACAGCACTGTGGGAGTAGCTCCCCCACCCCACCGACTACAGCAGTTCAAGGTGGCGCTGCCTCATCACTTTCTCGAAGGCAGCTAAGGATGTACAATAAATGCTGGTTTTACCAGTGATGCCCACATCCTGTGAATGAATAAATAAAATATAATTTTTTTTTAAAAAATAGTAGGGAGGCCTGTAAAAGATTTCAAGTACTCACTTCCCTAATGCTCCCAAGACCAAAACTCCTCTATTCCTCCCACTACTCACATCTTAGACCAACTTCCCAACACGACTAAAGGCACACCACCACCATACCTACATGCAACCCAGAGCACATTTCCTTATTATTGTCCTCACATTGCTGGATGTTTAAAAAAAAAAAATGATCCATAGGTACCTAAACTAGTATACAACAATCAGATCTGTGCTGTACGCTCTTGATGGTTTTAATATTCGAGGCACACAAAACTGTAAACAGTACTCTTACGGTGGCCTACCAATGTTTTGTATCAATTACATTAGTTCTTTACTCATACTCTCTGCCTTATTTATAGCACCCCAAATTCTTATGGCCCTTTTTTAGGCTTTCCATGAAAATGTAAGCCGAGTCACGTAAAATGAACCATCAACACTGGCATAACACTTTGAATAATTAAAATAAATCACCAAAATCACTGGCCCTATAAATTATACATTACATATAGATTCATCAGAGTTTACAGCACAGAAAAGGCTATTCTGTCCAATTGGTCTGTTGCTCCACACAAGCCTCCCACCCGAAGTCATCAGCATATCCTTTTATTCCTTCCTACCTTGTGTTTCTTTCGACCTTCCCCTTAAATGCATCTACGCTATTCGCCTTAACTATGCCATGTAGTTCCACATTATAATCACTCTCTGTATAAAGAGGTTTCTCTTGAATTCCTTGTTGGATACATTATATTTATGATGCCTAGTTTTGCACCCTGCACAAGTAGAAACATCTTCTACATCTACTCCATCAAACCTTTTCATCATCTTCAAGACCTTTCACCATCATCATCATAGGCAGTCCCTCGGACTCGAGGAAGACTTGCTTCCACTCCTGAAGCGAGTTCTTTGGTGGCTGAACAGTCCAATACAAGAGCCACAGACTCGGTCACAGGTAGGACAGATAGACGTTGAGGGAAGGGATGGCTGGGACTGGTGTGCCGCACGCCCTTTCCGTTGCCTGCGCTAGATTTCTGCATGCTCTCGGCGTTGAGACTCTAAGTGCTCAACGTCCCCCCGGATGCACTTTCTCCACCTAGGGCGGTCTTTGGCCAATGACTCCCAGGTGTCAGTGGTGATGTCGCACTTTTTCAGGGAGGCTTTGATGGTGTCCTTGTAACATTTCCGCTGCCCACCTTTGGCTCGTTTGCCATGAAGGAGCTCCGCATACAGCACTTGCTTTGGGAGTCTGGTGTCTGGCATGCGAACTATGTGGCCTGCCCAGCGAAGCTGATCAAGTGTGGTCAGTGCTTCAATGCTAGGGATGTTAGCCTGCACGAGGACACTGATGTTGGTGCACCTGCCCTCCCAGTAGGATCTTGGAGACATCGTTGGTGATATATCTCCAGCGACTTGAGGTGTCTTCTGTACATCGTCCATGCCTCTGAGCCATACAGGAAGGCGGGTATTAGTAGACCATGAACTTGGTGGTAGATTTAAGGGCCTGGTTTTCGAACACTCTTTTCGTCAGGCGGCCGAAGGCTGCACTGGCGCACTGGAGGCGGTGTTGAATCTCCACATCAATGTCTGCTTTTGTTGATAAGAGATTCCCGAGGTAAGGGAAATGGTCCATGTTGTCGAGGGCCACACCTTGGATCTTGATAATTTGGGCGGGGGGGGGGGGGGCAGTGGTGTGTGGCAAGGACAGGCTGGTGGAGTACCTTTGTCTTACGGATGTTTAGCGTAAGGCCTATGCTTTCGTAAGACTCAGTAAATACGTCAACTATACCCTGGAGTTCAGCCTCAGAATTTGCGCAGACGCAGGCGTTGTCCGTGTACTGTAGCTCAACGTAGAGGTTGGGGTGGCCATGGACCTGGCGTGGAGACGGCGAAGGTTGAACAGCTTCCCACTGGTTCTGTAGTTTAGTTCCACTCCAGCGGGGAGCTTGTTGACTGAGGTGGAGCATGGCAGCAAGGAAGATTGAAGAGAGGGTTGAGCGATGACGCAGCCCTGTTTAACCCCGGTCCAGACGTGGATTAGGTCTGTAATGGATCCATTGGTAAGGATCACAGCCTGCATGTCGTCGTGGTGCAGGCGAAGGATGTTGACAAACTTTTGGGGGATGCTCCATCGACCCTCGCGGTTGACAGTGTCAAAGGCCTTTGTAAGGTTGAGAAAGGCCGTGTATAAGGGCTGGCGCTGCTCCCGGCATTTTTCCTGCAGCGGTCGCTGTGCCCCGTAGGGGACGAAATCCACACTGTGACTCCGGGAGGAGCTCCTCGGCCACAGGGAGAAGACGGTTGAGGAGAACTCTAGCGACAATTTTCCCAGTGACTGATAGCAGGGAGATTCCCCTGTAGTTGCCGCAGTCAGACTGGTCCCCTTTTTTTTTAAAAAAGATGGTACGATCACTGCATCTCGGAGATCTCCCGGCATGCTCTCCTCCCTCCAGATAAGAGAGATGAGGTCATTTATTCCTACCAACAGCACCTCTCCGCCATACTTTAGCACCTCAGCAGGGATTCCATCCGCTCCCGTAGCCTTACTGTTCTTGAATGGTTTTCTGGCTTTTCCTACCTCATGCAACATTGGGGTTTCACTGAGGTGGTGGTGGGTCGAATGCTGTAGGTTGGAGTCGAGAACACTCGAGTCAAAGGCAGAGTCTCGATTGAGGAGATCTTCGAAGTGCTCCTTCCAGCGGGCCCCCGACAGCCTCGGTGTCCTTGATGAGTGTTTCCCCGTTCTTGGCCAGCAGTGGGGTGGGGCCTTGGGAGTTTGGACCGTAGGTGGCCTTGATTGCGATGAAGAATCCTCGCATATCGTGGCTGTCGGCCAGTTGTTTTATCTCCTGTGCCTTCTCCATCCACCACCTGTTCTTTAGGTCCCGGGTATTTTGTTGGACCTCAGCCTTGAGCCACCTGTAATGTTGCTTTGCTGCTCCAGAGTTGGGTTGTTGCTTGAGGCTCAGAAATGCACTGCGCTTGCGATCTATTAGTTCTTGGATCATTCTCATCAAACCAGTCCTGGTGTTTTCTGGTTGAGTGACCAAGTGTCTCTTCACAGGCACTGGTTATGAAGGCCTGGAGGGCAGATCCAGCGCTATGGGCATTCAGCATCTCCGGATCATTGAGGCATGCCAGGTTAGCTGTGAGGTGCCGGCTGTACAGGGCTCTCTTAGCTGGACCATTAAGTGCCACTGCATTGACTTTTTTGCTGCACTGCTTCTGCTGTCCCTTCTGCTTTGGGGCTAAGTTAATGTCGATGATGGATCAGATTAGGCGGTGGTCCATCCAGCAGTCGTCGGCTCCGGTCATGGCGCGGGTAATATGCACATCCTTGTGATCCCTGGCTCGGCCGATGACATAATAGAGCAGATGCCAGTATTTGGAGTGAGGGTGTTGCCACGATGCCTTGTATTTGTCCCTCTGGCGGAACAGGGTATTGGTGATAAGGAGTTCATGTTCTAGACATTTTGTCAGGAGTAGGGTACCGCTGGAGTTGGCTTTTCCTACCCCCTCTCTGCCAATCACACCTCCGCAGAGGGCTGTGTCTTTGCAGACCCTGGCATTGAAGTCACGTCGGAGGATCAATTTGTCGCCCGCGGGGATGCGGGACAGGGATGTTGAGAGGTTGGAATAAAAACGTTCTTTAGTCTCATCCATTGCATCGAGTGTTGGGGCACACGCACTGATGACTGTAGCGCATTGATTCCGGGATAGGGCGAGTCAAAGAGTCATGGAGCATTTGTTAACCCCGCGCGGGGAGTCTTTGAGGCGGTCGACCAGCTCATTTTTGATGGTGAAGCAGGCTCCGTGAAGGTGCCATTCTTCCTCTGGTTTTCCTTTCCAGAAGGTGTAACCTCCACCATGTTCCTTGAGCTGGCCTTCCCCTGCCCGCCGAGTCTCCCTTAGGGCGGCAATGTCAAAGCGTCTAAGTTTCCGGGCAACTATGGCGGTGCGGCGTTCTGGCCTGTCACTGTTGGAGTTGTCTATGAGGGTCCTGACGTTCCAGGTCCCAAATTTCATGTTAACGAAGTGGAAGATGCCTGTGCGCGAGTTCTATTAACATGGGGTGGCCATTGCACACCTACAAACACACGGGCTTAGCTGAGCAAGGTCTTGGTCCAGTGGCAAGGGGGTCCAAGACAACTGCGGACCAGACACTGCTGTATGAGCCTAATTGCCAACGGCAAGATGTTGGCTGCAAGCTCAGTGCCGAGTAGCGCCCTTGATGGTAGATGGCCCAAGGCTTGGTTTGGGGGCAGGCATGAGGAAGGTCAGTTGTCCGCTGGAGTTCCAAGAGATGTTTTAAAAGTTGCTTCCAAAGTTTTTTTATTTAAAGTTTTCCAAAGTTATTTAAAAGTTTCGCCAGAGGTTTTTTAAAAAAACTCTCCAGGTTGTTTAAAAGTTTAGAAATTGTTGAAATAGTTTCTCAAATTGATTAAATGTTTAAAAGTTGATTAAAAGGCGATTAAAAGTTTAAGATGCAAGTCAGTAGTAGGTCACTCCCTTGGTACTACTCCATAGGTGCTGCCAAGCCTCTGCAGCTGCACAAAGCCCTGGCCAAGCCACACCTGGAGCACCACGGGGAAGTAGAGGCCCAGTTGTCCCCGAAGTGGGCCCGGACGCCGCCAGGGAGGCGCCTGGATGCCACCGGGGGCCCGAGCACAAGCTGGGTGTGTTGAGTTGTAGTTTCGGGTAGTTTCCAGTGTTGTCCTGGGCCAGCTGCGGAGTCCCTTCTGCCGGTTAGTCGCAGGCCCCAGAGTCCCTTCGGCTGGTTAGTCGCCGGTCCCGGAGTCCCAGAGTCCCTTCGGCCAGCTCCTCCAGCTGCGTTCGCAACAGGAAATTCGGCGGGTCCCATATGACCCCCCTATTAGGTTTTCGGGGGTTAGGTTACCGGACTAGTAAACCAGAGGCCTGAACTAATGATCCGGAGACACGAGTTCAAATCCCACCATGGAAACTGGGAAATTTAAATTCAATTAAATAAATTTGGAATAAAAAGCTGGTATCAGTAAATGATGGCCATGAATCTAATGGATTATCATAAAAACCCATCTGGTTCACTCATGTCCTTTCGGGAAGGAAATCTGTCCTCCTTACCCACATTCTAGTACACCCATGTGTAGCTAGTTAGTACCTTTGAGCCAGATCAAGCTAAAGGCCTGTTGAAATTGAAGAACAAAAACACAGATGATGGGCCATGTTTCTTGAACAGATAACA
Organism: Pristiophorus japonicus; assembly: GCF_044704955.1. NCBI lineage: Eukaryota > Metazoa > Chordata > Chondrichthyes > Pristiophoridae > Pristiophorus > Pristiophorus japonicus. The sequence continues at coordinate 87,500,654 of NC_091979.1, read as the reverse complement.
AACCCTGGACAACCTAACAGAAGCAGCAGCATACCCATTTCGTAATCTAAAAGCAGGGCTTTTAGCTGCTGTGCAACCCCATAATTTGCCCAATTACTCCATTTCCCACATTAACATATTTTTCCTTTCCTTACATTTTACCAGCTACTCCTTTTGCTCATTAAGGCCTTTGGAAAGGATGAAAAATACCTTGACAATATTTGCAGCTTTAAGAAAAGCTGAAATAAGTTTTGGCATTCTTTAAATGAAGGGTTGCTGACTTGTAAAATTTCCTACCCCTCTCTCAGGTGAGCTTCCAGCACAACGATGGAACAGGAGCTCGCTTGAACATTTAATCAGGAGTTTCTGTGAGATCATACGAGCTCCAAATTAGCAAGCACTATGCTCACTGCCAAGGAATCATTACAATAGTAATTTGATATCGATGAGCAATGATTCCTTGGCAGTGTAAGCCATTTTGAAGTTGTGTGTGTAATTATTGTGGACACATGAAGAATCCAACAATTATGGTCAATAGTGTGCTCCTAGTTTGAAATGGGCTCACACTAAACATCACAACCATGCTATAAAATCCAGACTACCTGTGAGTGAAGTCACAGGACATCAACCGCCATACAAGTGATACCAGTAAACATTGAATCAATATCTCTTGCTGCACACATTTTTTTCCCCAAACAAAAAATATTAAATATTCAGCAAGAGAGCAGAGATAAGTCAATTTCTAAATGGAATCATCCCAATGTATTTAGCATCGAGCAAAAAACTTCAAGGTTAATGGAGTCCAAATATTAACAAATGATAATGTTGTGACACCAGGGAGAAAATTCAGCTGTTTTTTGTGTCAACAATAACAAGTCAGTATGCAGCACGTTTACAGTAACCACTTACTGCACAATTTATATATTGGCATTGGATGGAGCCATTCAAGGACTGTAACATTGGTAGTTAGGCAGTATTTAAATCCATTGCATTGCAAAATCTTTACTTAAGTACACGGGGTGGAGTTTCTGCTAGTTTTATCACTGCAAACTAGGTGAAATCGGCTGAATCAACGCTAAAGATCGCAGAAACTCAAGCATAAGCTAAGTCAAGCGTAAACTAAGTTTCCGCGATCTTTATCACTGGTTTAAAAATCATTTCTCCTAAAGCTGGCCCCTCCCACAGAAGTGACCACACCCCCAGATCGAAATAATAAGGATGCAGCGTTTACACCGATTGCGCCCATTCAAGAAGGGGCTTCAATATAGCTCTTTTCTTATGTCATTTTCAGTGATTTAAAATCAGGTTACTCACAGATGGACGACCTGACGCTCTTATTAAAAAAACTTTTTTTTGGTGATAAACCCATTTTCAACTATATTAATGTAACTGCCTCAGGTTACCATTCTTAAATATATGAATGAATATTGGCCCTGAATTTGCAGTTAGTATGACAACGTTCTCTCAGTTCACTGTCATGCTGCCTTTAAAACGGACTGCAACTTCGGGATTTGACACAAGAAAATACGAAGTTGCGGTCTGTCAACCATAGCTCTGAAACTGTGCTGTGCCCCCCTCCCCAAAGAGTTGGCAATCAGTGCAATCTCATAACTCATTGAAACTGCTGAAAACTTTGGCTCTTCCGCAGTAAGTAGCCGGTTAAATTCCCTGCTAAAAGTTAGACGTAAAGGGATTAGGTATAACTGGGGTTTTAACAGGGTATTCACTGCTAAACAAATGTTAAGGGCCTAGAAAACTAATTTTAATTTTGTGCAGTGCGAAATTTGTCCATTTTAATAAAATGTTAAATTTTTATGAAACTTGAACAAAAAAAGTTTATGCATCTTTTATTTTAAGTTTATGCATCTTTATTTTCAGTTTGCCTTTATCCCATCCAAGAACTAAAATCCTTCATTTGCTCTCTCTAACTATTTTAAGAATTTATAATTGTTAAGGGCTTACCCACTTCCTTGTTCGCTGTCCGTGAGAATTCTGCCTTTTGATTGGCTGCTTATACAGCCTGTTGACGTCACAGCCATTCGGACATGGGGATCCTATTAAATTCCGTTGCATTGACTATGAGGTCGGAAAACCCGAAGTTTTCGACACAGGGACAGGGATTGCAAGATAACTGTGGAGTGTACATCAGGGCCATCATTGAATGCATTTGCTTCGCTGCCGACCATAAATTCAGGGTCATTGTTTATTGCAACAGAAAAAATAATTAGGTTTTATTACGCTGAACGATTAGGCTGGTTCATGGAAAATTTTACACTTGTGATTATGCAAATGCATTTTAGCGGAAACTTAGTAAGCTAACTATGTCTGCAATTACCATCGAGTAACTCTACGAGGCCTTGTACTGTGAGTAAGAGCTGTGAGACTTCGGTCCATTTAATACGACTGCAAAGTGAGAGGCAGCATGGCTGACTGCCCTTTACATGCCCCTGCACACCAGGGCAGGAAACCCCTGGGGCTTCCAACAGCAGCGCCCTCAGGTGGTACATCGTACATAGTGAATACAAAGAGTTTGCATACATGACACTAACCAACACAATTTGCGTCCAAAGCGGAAACTCTACCCCACAATATTTAGGTGTTTCCTTGTAATAATCCGAAAAAGGAAGAGTCACAAATTGATATACTGGTACTGTATATTACAGAATAGAATAACCACCTCTTCTTGTCATGTCAAGATTAACTACAATTGCAAATAGTTCAAAATGATAGTGATCAATTCTAATTTTGAACCAAAAGCTCAATCAACTGAAAATTATTCCATTGAGAAATAAATTGTGGAAAAAAAAACAGAATTCTGTCTCTGCTTGGATAATTCGGATTTACATGGCCTGTGTTTTTTGAATAAGCAACCCTTCTAGATACTGGATAACTTTACTCACTTGTCATAATGCTAGAGAGAGTCATATTGGAAGCATGGTGTCATGCATGCTAATATGGGCATTCTCCGCATCACATAATTACATAGTATTTACCGCACTGAAACAGGCCAGTCAGCCCAACAGGTCCATGAGCTTTCTCACACCCTTCTTCACCCAACCCCATCAACATATACTTCTATTCCTTTCTCCCTTGTGTGTTTATCTAGCTTCCCCTTCAATACATCTCATATTGCAAATCGGGCAAAAAAATGGTCTTATCTCCATGTGTTATGAAAATTTGGCTTGAAATGTTGAATATAAATAAAACTATCTAATTCTACTACTAATTAATAGAACATTTTAACAGTATATCAGTAGAACAGTACAGTACAAGATGCATACTGCATTGGTATTTAGAGCAGGAGGACACAAGTTCCTCGCTCTAATTTCTGACATGGTAGCTTGCTGATATTAGCTAGACTGTGGGGACAAGTGAAGGCACAATGCAACCCCATAGAGATTAACAGTTAATCAATCTGGACTGTTGTTGCTGGCTAGTAGGAGGTTTCTTGGTCACCCTCTTGGCGAGGTATGCAGTCCAAAGAAATAGTTAGAAATGAAACAAAATTGGGGCTGAGTAGGGGGTAAAATGTTAGATGTGAACACTCAAACATGATTTGATTTGAATGTTTTTTTAAACTAGCCAGCCCCATGAATTAGAAGAATCAAATTTTTTATGCGCTACTTATACTGTATATTTGACATTGATACTATAATCTCTTGCCAGCATGTATCTCAATACAAAAATTGTCATTTTGGTACCAGTGGCAAGTCCAGCTTAAATAGATAGTCCTTCTGAAAACAATTCTGCTAATTTGACTTGCTGCTCTGTTGTTATGGAAACAGCCTGAACAACATTGGCATTAACAGCAGCCACAGTGGAAAAGGCAGCAAAAGAAATGGCAAAAAAACTCTTTCAGAAAACGAAATGCATAGCATTGGATTCCCTTAAAAAAAAAGAGAGCAATACCAAAGAGGAAACATTTTATACTTGTGTTTTTTTCTCTCATTAAATGCCTTCTTACTGAGGGGAATTTTTTTCCATGCTTTTTTTCTATTAACAATGTCTCAGAGATCCACCATATTGAATTTCCAAGCCAGAAATACCCATTTGTTGGATAGATCCAAATACATACGTCCCCATAAAGTGTCATTTATCAGAATAGGAATCAGCATCCTTATTGGTGCTGGAAGCAGATCTTGGCACGAAAATGCAAATATAAAAAGTACAATACTGGCTGCAACTGAATTGCTGATGTAATGGATAAGCTCTATTACAGGTCATCTCAACCAGCGAATTGTGTATGCTCCAAGGAGACCCCAGAGTATGAAAAAAAATATATAAAAAGAAAACAAAAAAATAAAATATGATTTTAGCTACCTTCAGACCAGGAAGCAATTAAATCATCTGGTAACATGTGTGCATCAGTTAATGCATGAAGTAGGTTACGCATATTTTTCTCCACACAGGCTCATTTTCAAGGTTATTCAATAACCCGTTTTTCTGGTTTTCTGTTTGATTGCAGTTTCTTTCAGATTATATACAGCTCTGCAACCCACCAATAAATGTTCTTGGCAGGGGGGGCAGGAAAGAGAGAAAATTTGATGTTGAGATATCTGCTTTGATATCATGCAGCATCTAGGAATCAGGTTCTCCCTGGTACAAGATATGCAAGTGGTAATAAATTTGTCTATGTTTTAATATCGTCACTCCTGCAGAATTAAGAATCAGAAGGCAGAATGAACTTCGCTCATTGGCAACGTCCCTTTTTAATGTGAGAAAAGTGTCCTATTTACATACTCAAGGCAAGGTCTCCTCATGCTATTATATAAAGAAAGTTGCCATATAAAGAAAGGCTGAGCAGGTTGGGCCTATACTCATTGGAGATTAGATGAATGAAAGGTGATCTTATTGAAATGGATAAGATTCTGAGGGGACTTTACAGGGTAGATGCAGAGGGGAAATTTCCACTCGTGGGAGAATCTAGAACTAAGGGGCTTTCAGAATCAGAGGTCACTCACTAAAATGGAAATTAAGAATTTCTTCTCTGGAGGGTCGTGAATCTGTGAAATTCTCTTCCCCAAAAAACTGTGGAGGCTGGGTCATTGAATGTATTTAAAGGTGGAAATAGACAGATTTTTGAACGATAAGGGAGTCAAGGGTTATGGGGAACTGGCAGGGAAATGGAGTTGAGGCCAGAATCACATCAACCATGATCTTATTGGCGGAGCAGGCACAAAGGTCCAAATGGCCTACTCCTGCTCTTATCTTTTATGTATTATTTATGCTTTATTTTTTGGCTGATCATGATATGAAACATATATCTTTTTTTTTTTTAAATGGTACTGGAGGATATGGAAAGCAGAGTTAAGAGTTCAGCCATTACAATGCGTTTTTTTTCAAACGCATGCTTTTTAGACCAATGTTAAAGTTTAAAAAACGCACAAATGATTACCTCTTGCAGCTAATCTTGGGTGCCTCAATCATCATCATAGAAACATAGAAAATAGGTGCAGGAGTCGGCCATTCGGCCTTCGAGCCTGCACCACCGTTCAATGTGATCATGCAACTTCAGTACTCTATTCCTGCTTTTTCTCCATACCCCTTGATCCTTTAGCCGTAAGGGCCACATCGAACTCCCTTTTGAATATATCTAACAAACTGGCCTCAACAACTCTGTGGGAGAGAATTCCACAGGTTCACAATTGAGAGTGAAGAAGTTTCTCCTCATCTTGGTCCTAAATGGCTTACCCCTTATCCTTAAGACGGTGACCCCTGGTTCTGGACTTCCCAAACATCAGGAACATTCTACTTGCATCTAACTTGTCCAATCCAGTCAGAATTTTATATGTTTCTATGAGATCCCCTCTCATTCTTCTAAATTTCAATGAATATAAGCCTAGTCGATCCAGTCTTTCTTCATATGTCAGTCCTGCCATCCCAGGAATCAGTCTGGTGAACCTTTGCTGCAGTCCCTCAATAGCAAAAATGTCCTCAGATTAGGAGACCAAAACTGTACAAAATATTCAAGGTGTGGCCTCACCAAGGCCTTGTATAACTGCAGTAAGACCTCCCTGCTCCTATACTCAAGTCCTCTCGCTATGAAGGCCAACATGCCATTTTCCTTCTTGACCACCTCCTGTACCTACATGCCAACTTTCAATGACTGATGTACCATGACACCCAGGTCTCGTTGCATCTCCCCTTTTACTAATTGGTCACCATTCAGATAATATTCTGCCTCCCTGTTTTTGCCACCAAAGTAGATAGCCTCACATTTATCTACATTATACTGCCTCTGCCATCATTTGCCCACTCACCTAACCTGTCCAAGTCACCTTACAGCCTCTTAGCATCCTCTTCACAACTCACAATGCCACCCAGCTTAGTGTCATCTGCAAACTTGGAGATATTACACTCAATTCCTTCATCCAAATCATTAATGTATTTTGTAAATAGCTGGGGGCCCAGCACTGAACCTTGTGGTACACCACTAGTCACTGCCTGCCATTCTGAAAAGGACCAGTTTATTCCTACTCTTTGCTTCCTGTCTGCCAACCAGTTCTCTATCCACATCAGTACATTACCCTCAATACCATGTGCTTTAATTTTGCACACTAATCTCTTGTATGGGACCTTATCAAAAGCCTTTTGAAAGTCTCAATACACCACATCCACTGGCTCCCTCTTGTCCACTCTACTAGTTACATCATCAAAAACATTCTAGAAGATTTGTCAAGCATGATTTCCCTTTCATAAAGCCATGCTGACTTGGACCGATCTGGTCACTGCTTTCCAAATGTGCTGCTATTACTTCTTTAATAATTGATGCCAACATTTTTCCCACTACAGATGTCAAGCTAACTGGTCGATAATTCCATTACCTCTCTCCCTCCTTTTAAAAAAAAAGTGGTGTTACATTAGCTAACCTCCAATCCATAGGAACTGATCCAGAGTCTATAGAATGTTGGAAAATTACCACTAATACATCCACTATTTCTAGGGTCACTTCCTTAAGTACTCTGGGATGCAGATTATCAGGCCCTGGGGATTTATCGGCCTTCAATCCCATCAATTTCCCGAACACAATTTCCTGACTAATAAGGATTTCCTTTAGTTCCTCCTTCTCACTAGACCCTGGGTCCCCTAGTATTTCCGGAAGGTTATTTGTGTCTTCCTTAGTGAAAACAGATCCAAAGTATTTGTTCAATTGGTCTGCTATTTCTTTGTTCCCCATTATAAATTCACCTGATTTTGACTGCAAAAGGACCTCCATTTGTCTTCACTAATTGTTTTCTCTTCACATATCTATAGAAGCTTTTGCAGTCTGTTTTTATGTTCCCTGCAAGCTTACTCTCATATTCTTATTTTCCCCCTCCTAATTAAACCCTTTGTCCTCCTCTGCTGAATTCTAAATTTCTCCCAGTCTTCAGGTTTGCTGCTTTTTCTGGCCAATTTATATGCCTCTTCCTTGGACTTAACATTATCCCTAATTTCCCTTGTTAGCCACGGTTAAGCCACCTTTCCAGTTTATTTTTTACACCAGACAGGGATGTATAATTGTTGAAGTTCATCCATGTGATCTTTAAATGTATGCCATCATCATAATCATCGGCAGTCCCTCGAAGCGAGCATGACTTGCTTCCACACCAAAACAGGATGAGTTAACAGGTGTTTCAATGTTCCAGATCCTGAACTACATCTTGAAGGGTGGAAGATGCCTGTGTGTGGATTTTTTTAAAAAATAGGTGTGGTGGCCATTGCACACCAGCTACTACACGGGCTTGACAGAGCTAGGTCTTAGTCCAGTGGCAAGGATTAATCAAGACAACTGGAGACCTGCTCTGCTGTAAGGACCCAGCACGTACACATACGGCAGTGTGGGCTGGCCAGTGCTGCCTTCGGGCCCTCGCCTCCTGAGCCCCAAACTCACGCTTCTCCTGGGCCCCGGTCACCTCCATCTACAAACTCTTGTCGCTCATTCGCCCCTCCTGTTGTGCCTGCCCGCACTGCAATCAGCAAACTGGCTTCGCAGCCGTCGCCCTCCTGCAGCAGCACGCGCTGCTCCCTGCAGCGGCATGCCGCCGCACGCTACTCCCTCTTCAATAACAAAATGGTTTCTACATTAGCTTTGTTTTATGCTCAAGGTTCTCGTGATCCTTGAGTCACAGAAATTACTGTGGAATTTACATGTACATTTGGATGTGTAATGTACAAGATGCAAAGTTCACGGGGATTATCAAGTTGCAAATCGAGAATTTAAAGACTGGTGTTGATTGCGCATCAAATTCAGAACACCAGGGCTAGAATTTCCACCTGGGCAAAAGCTCAAGTGGAATAATGACACGGTGCCTACATGCCTACCTGAAATAAACTGAGCCGACCTGCCACAACGTCTGGGGTCAGCCTAATTTGTGTAGTCATGACAAGCCCCTGGGCAGCAGCAGCACATCTTGGCAGCACACTACTTGCGTGAGTGGGAATATGCATGCTGTTACAGCTGCAGTAGCAGCATCACCATCATTATCCTTATCATCGTAATTCACAAAAGGTATGAAACAACTGGAGACTGAGAAATGGTGGAGAAAGGATTAAGGGTGGTGACTGAAAGAAAGCCAAAATGGAGCTGATGACAGCAGCAGTTACATAGAATGAGGCATTTAGTGAGGTGAAGTATTTATGGCTCCGAGTGAAGATACATTTCCTGGTGAAGATTGAGAGTGTCGAGGTCACCGCGCAGCCTTATGGTATTTAAGCTAAGCAAATCAAACACTAACTGTATACCAGAGGAAATGCACAGGATGAGCCACCAAACAGGAATGATCTGGAGCAAGCGAAGGAAGACAATGCTGACTGCCGAGAGTCAGGGGACTTCATCCCTCAATTGAAGAGCATGGCTACTCACATGTCATTGGTCCTGCTTTTCAATAGAAACTTGCAGAGCATTTACAGGTATTGGGCAATGTTTCTGATAGTGTGCTGTAGATGCTGGACCGAGTGAAAGAACTAACCATCCACATATGTACTCTTACAGCACTGCAGTACACCTAGAGCACGCTGCCCTCAGAGGTCCAAATGGAATTCTGTGCTGTGTTCATAGATGCTTTGACTGTTGTTATAGATGCCTGATGTAACTAAGTGGAGAGGACGGTTTCTTCTGACCTTGAAATGATAGTGGCTGGGATACAGATAACTATCTCACAGGATTTCTCATTGGTCTCATTAGTTCTGGTTCCCCATACAAAGTACTGTACTAGTAGCATGGCAGGCACGGGCATGTCTGATGCTTCTTTCCATCAGGATCACAGGACTTGCAGTCCCTCTAGCCAGCTTACTCAAATACCTGCACAAGTACCCGGACGCCTGTGCAGCCGTACAAGAGATGCAAGCTACACAGGTCTTAAGACATTGTACAGGTCTTAAGACAAGGGTCACCTCAATTCCAAGTGGCTTGGATAGGAATGCAACAGACACCCACCTCCCAGACTCCTGACACACAGAAAGCATGTATATCAATCACAAGATTATGTTTAAGAGGGTCCATATTGTGCAGGGGAAGCACAAAGCAAACACAATGCATGGTCTTAATTAAAATTATTGTTATGCTAAAGTTATTGTGCATGCAGACATTGCTGTTGGCAAAGTTTGATGAGGTGGCATGAATAGGAACTGAGTGTTACTGAACACAGAAAAGACTCATAGAAAATGGCATATTTCTGGTAAGAAGTATAATGATATACATAGGACTGTTAATGCAGCGAGCTTGTATAGTAGTCGAGAAGCTCTCCTGAATTAGGTAATCAAAAATGTCTCGCAGTCAATGGTTTCTTCTTCAGTTTCTTTAAGTTGCTGCTGCTGCTCCTCTTCCAAAAGATCTTGTTCCCATGAGGATCTTTATCCTCTTTGCATGGCAAAATTAAGCATAAAACAAAGAAGGTAAAGTCTCAATTACCAGACTGCAGCAGCAGGAGCTCCACATGTTATCCTATGCTGTGTGTCAGCTGTGGCTCAGTGGGTAGCACTCCGAGTCAGAAGGTTGTGGCTTCAAGTCCCACCCCAGGGACTTGCACATTAAAAAAAAAAATCTAGGCTAACACTGCAGTCGGAAGTGCTGTCTTTCGGATGAGATGTTAAACCGAGGACCCTTCTGCTTTCTCAGTTGGATATAAAAGATCCCATGGCACTGTTTTGAAGAAGAGCAGGGAAAGTTATCCCCGGTGTCCTGGCCAATATTTATCCCTCAATCATCATTAAAAAAAAATTACCTGGTCATTATCACATTGCTGTTTGAGAGAGCTTGCTTGTGCACAAATTGATTGCCACGTTTCCTACATTACAACAGTGACTACACTTCAAAAGTACGTATAAAGTGCTTTGAAACGTCTGGTGGCCATGAAAGGTGCGCTATAAATCCAAGTCTTTCTTCAAGTTGAGTGCTATGTGACTGTCATTCAGTAATACAGTACTACATTAACATTAAAAGATATAAGCCACGAGTTTGGGACATCCTCCAAAGCTAGCCCGGAGCCCCATCCCGTGACCTCAGCCATGTGCCCTGCACCCCCATTAGGCTCCTTGTGCAAGGGAACTGATCTGAGACATTGGGATTTCCTGGCATTCCCACCGGTGGAGGATACTTTCACCCATCTGGAGGCTAGAATGCCTCAATTCACTCAGTACACCCAGCCTCCAGTTATGCTGGGTCCCAATGAAGCCAGGCAAACAAGAACTCCCAACATAAGAATTTCCCTGCCCTTGGCTCTTCCCTCAAGACTTGCATGCAAGGGTCATAGAGTTCTGCCCTTTTATGGCATGTTGGAAACTTTCATAAATGGCAGAGATCCATTCGAGTTAATGGAAAATTCAACTGGTCTTCCAACAGAGGTATGGCAGGAGACCAACAGATCCTCACAGACATTCAGACCCCATGTGATTTTTCAGAGTGCTCAAAGCTACTAGCAGTTAAAACAATATCCCAGCTAGAGTTAACCTTGTTGGGAATGATTTACTGCTGCACGGCTTGAATGGGTCACTTGAGGGGGGGGGGGGGGGGGCAGAATGATCCTGATTATCATTGATGACTTTTCAAAATCAGGTAAAAAGTCAACTATAATTTGAATTTATTTTGTGTCACCAATTTCTTTTTTTAAATCCTTTTCTCAGATGCAGCAGGATGGGTTTCAGCTGTGTATTCAAACTAAATTTGTTTGGAGTTGGGCAAGGCACATCTTTCAGATGATTTTCTGCCTTTCTGGTGCTGCAGCTGCCCTTAGTAGTTGCATTTCTAGCCTGAAGGGCAAGATGACTGTCAGCTAACAACAGTAGGCAGACAGATTTAATACAGACAGTAACCTATTACCACCTGCGCAGGGCAAAATACAGCTGTGTCAGGACTCTCAACATTACTGCCAGATGAAGTTTTTTTCTGGAATGTTTCAGGGAGTAACACAAATCTGTGGCTGCAACCAGACAGAAAGCACACTGTGAAAGAGCAGACTAGCAGTAAAATGAGTCATGGGAGAGCCAAAAGAGTGAAAACCGTAAAGCCCAAGAAAGGGAGGTCAATAGTAGAGAAAAGCAAGGAGGAAAAACAGTGACAAGAATGAGAATAAATATATGCAGATGATAAATACAGTACAGTACAGAAAGGAGAAGGTTGTTAAAAAGGAGGAAAAACAAACAGTGGTCAAAATAGAAAGCGATACTCATTAAAAACAGGGGGGGATATAACTGGCAATATGCAAGTTACTGAAAATAGAGTCGACAGAAAAATAAGCCACTGTAAATAAACTCAGTTTTGGTTCTCAAATGTGGTGAAAAACATATTCAACAAATGCAAACATCATTGTATAAAAAGTACATGAGAAAACAGGTTTTACTTGTACCTGTATTCACTTGCCGCTTCCCCCCCCCCCCCCCCACTTTACTGAAATATACATTTTTCATTTAAATCAAGGAGAAATGGCTCATCCTTTCAACTATCCTGGTCACCTTTTCATGTAAAAAAAAGTGCTGTAACTAACATGACCGATTTATTCAAGGCATATGTGATCATTCCGAAGATATTACCATGTCCATAAATACTTTAAGTTGGCCCATTTCTTTTTGGAATACCAAATTTACATTTTCTGGAACTTGGCTACTATCTCACATGTGTAATGCATTTGGAGTCTGTTTCTTTGATATTCTCTTCTGTCTGCAAGTGGGCGTTGATGTGTGTACACAGACAACCTGTGAAAAAGGATCACCATCCAAAGATTTTGTTGCTTTTGTATGTTGCTTGAACAATCTAGCTGCTGATTGAAGCATGTCATTTCTAAATATTACGAGTGGATCCCCCATGGCATTCTTCATGGATAAAAGTAAACCAGTACATAAAATGTTCTCCTCACCCATCACAATTAGATTTTTAAAAAAGTGAAGAAATAAAATTGTACATTCCTCTATCACAGTATTTCCGGCCCGGAAACGATGTGCCGAAATGGTCTCCCTTCCATGCTGTAAATTTCTATGATACTATTTTAAAAAAAGAATTTATGTTCGCAATATGCTCGGACAACAAATGAAAAGGTGCATCACTCATATATTGGAGTTCACAATAAATTAGAATTATAGATGAGCATGAAAACAAATATACATACAATTGTGACTGCTTCTTTCACAACCAGTTTTCACGTGGATTATAAAATTTGCTCTCGCTTTAAATTAGATTGCTGCACATCAAAGAATGGCAGACGTGCAAAACAAAACAGTAACATTTTTGTTTCCCTGCACCTGAATACATGTAAATATTACTGAATAAAATCCGTTTCCCTTTCATTAGAAACTTATCAAATTCAAAATCACAATGATTTATTTTAAATAAACAGATTTACGAACGTCTGGATATTTCCTTGAAAGTTTTTTTTTTTATATTCAAAATTGAAGGCTGGGCACACTCACGTGTTGCAGTCTGCACGCTGCCTATGCCCGGTGGTTTCCTATACATAATGTACTACCTCACCTCTACCAACAGTGGGCTTCACAGGGGGCGGGGAGAAGGGGTCAGATGAAGCGAAATTTAGAAATCTAAATTGTGACAGGGAGAGACAGAGAGTTTAACTATAATACTGCATCAGCGATTAAGGTGAAAGCAGGGAATAAATGGTAAAAAGTTAAGATTAAAGGCTCTTTTTCTGAATGCATTCTTAATGACAGATGAATTAGTAGCACAAAGAGATAAATCCAGACAAGTGATTGCAGGATGACCAAAGTTGGGAACTAAATATTGCAGGGTATTTGACGTTTCGAAAAGATGGGCAGAATAAAAAAAAAAAAGAGGGGCAATAGCCCTGATAATACAGGATGAAACACAAGGACAGTAGTAAGAAAGGATCTTGGCTTGGAATATCAGGAAGTAGAAATAGTATGGTGGGAGTAGTTTATAGGCTCCCCTAACAGTAGCTATACAGTTGGACAGAATATTGATCAACAAATAATAGGAGCTTGCAACAAAAGTAATACAATATTCGTGAGGGACTTTTATCTTCATACAGACTGGGCAAATCAAATTGGCAAAGGTAATCTGGTTATTATTAAGGAAGTGGTAACAGGACACTTAGAAAATCAAAATGAGATTAGGTAGACTCAACATGGCTTTATGAAAACAAAATTGTGTTAAACAAATTTATTAGAGTTTTTAAGAGGATGTAACTAGTAGGGTAGATAACGGGGAAATCAGTGGATGTAGTATATTTGGATTTCCAAAAGGCATTTGATAAGGTGCCACATAAAAGGTTGCGATGCAAGATAAGGACTCCCTCGGTTGGGTGTAATATATTCACATGGATAGAGGATTGGTTACCGGACAGAAAACAGAGTAGGGATAAATGGGTAATTTTCCAGTTGGCAGGTTGTAACTAGTGGAATGCCGGGGCCTCACCTATTTACAATCAAAATTAATGACTTGCATGAAGGGACCGAGTATAATGTATCTAAGTTTGCTGACGATACTAAGCTAGGTGGGAAGGTAAGCTGTGAGGAGGACACAAAGATATGGACAAGTTAAGTGAGTGGGCAATAAGGTGGCAGATGGAATAATATGTGGGGAAATGTGAGGTTATTCACTTTGGTAATAAGAATAGAAAAACAGAATTTTTTTTTTTAAATGGTGAGAAACTATTAAATGTTAGTGTTATATTCAATGAATTTAGAAGAATGAAAGGGGATCTCATAGAAACATATAAAATTCGAACAGGATTGGACAGGTTAGATGCAGGAAAAATGTTACCTACGTTGGGGAAGTCCAGAACCAGGGGTCACAGTTTAAGGATAAGGGGTAAGCCATTTAGGACCGAGATGAGGAGAAACTTCTTCACCCAGAGAGTGGTGAACCTGTGGAATTCTCTACCACAGAAAGTTGTTGAGGCCAGTTCGTTAGATATATTCAAAAGGGAGTTAGATATGGCCCTTATGGCTAAAAGGATCAAGGAGTATGGAGAGAAAGCAGGAATGGGGTACTGAAGTTGCTTGATCAGCCATGATCATATTGAGGTGCAGGCTCGAAGGGCCGAATGGCCTACTCCTGCACCTATTTTCTATGTTTCGATGTTTCAGAGATTTAGGTGACCTCGAACAGGAAACACAGAAAGTTAGCATGTAGGTACAGCAAGCAATTAGAAATGCAAGTGGCATGTTGTCCTTTATTGCAAGGGGTTTGGAGTACAAGAATAAGAAATTCTTACTATAATTGTACAGGATTTTGGTGAGACCACACCTGGAGTACTGTGCGCAATTTTGATCTCCTTATCTGAGGAAGGATATACTTGCCTTAGAGGTGGTGCAACAGACTGCTTCCTGGGATGAGAAGTTGTCCTCTGAGGAGAGATTGAGTAGATTAGGCCTAGACTCTCTAGAGTTTGGAAGAATGAGAGGAAATCTCATTGAACATACAAGATTCTGAGGGAGATTGACAAGATAGATGCTGAGAAAAGCACAATGCCACGGATGCAGGAATCTGAAATAAAAACATAATGCTGGAAATCTCAGTTGGTTAGGCAGCATCTGTGGCGAGAAACGGAGTTAACGTTTCACGTTGATGACCCTTCGTCAGAACTGGCAATAGTTCAAAATGTAACAGACTCTTGAAGCGCTGGGGCCCTGAAAGGGGTAGGGGAGGAAAGAAGAAAAAGGGAAAGTCTGTGGGGTGGAAGGTAAAAGAGATTTGAGACACAAAAGGGATGATGGGCCAAAGTGAAATGGCACAAGTTAGGAAACAAGAGAGTCTAGATAGGGTGTGAATGCCAGAACAATTACCAGCTGCCATGGGAAAAAGAGAAAAATATTAAAAGAAAAAGGGGGAAGGGGGGAGTTGTTGTAAAAGAGGGGGGCAGGAAAGGGAACAAAATGTGCGCAGAGGTTATGGTCTTATAAATACGAAGAGATTGTTTCCCATGGCTGGAGTGTCCAGAACTAGGGGGCATAGTCTCAGGATAAGGGGTCGGCCTTTTAAGACTGAGATGAGGAAGAACTTCTTCACTCAGAGGGTTATGAATCTATGGAAAAGGGCTGTGGATTCTCAGTCTTTGGGTATATTCAAGGTTGAGATAGAGGATTGTTTAACAGACAAAAGCCATTCCAGCAGACTGCTGGCAGACCGGATTAAAAACTAAGCTCGGAACCAGATACACCATGTACCAACCAAGCGGCAAAGAATCCGGGATGACCTTGTGACTTGTAGTGGAGCCTCTCACCACAAGGATTTCGAAACAAGGGAGTTTTGGTCCTGAGGATAGAAGCTGGATGTCCGAACTCCTGTGACCTGTGCCTTCTTTGGGACACCATGTGTGGTCAGTGCAGGTATGCCTGGTCAGACCAGGTATATTGGCCAACCCATCGGCAGTTGTGGGGCTGACCTGGGGATTCAGGCCTGGTTAGGCAAGGGTATTAAGGGTTACAGAACAAAAAGGAATGGTGAATGAAGTTAAGATAGATAGCCATGATCTAATGGAATACCAAAGGCTGATTAGCCCCCTATTAGAACATAAGAAATAGGAGTAGGAGTAGGCAACCTGGCCCCTTGAGCCTGCCCCGCCATTTAATAAGATCATGGCTGATCTGATCATCGACTCAGCTCCATTTCCCTGCCCGCTCCCCATAACCCTTTATTCCCTTATTACTCAAAAATCTGTCCATCTCCACCTTAAATATATTCAATGACCCATCCTCCACAGCTCTCTAGGGCAGAGAATTCCATAGATTTACAACCTGAAGAAATTCCTCCTCATCGCAGTTTTAAATAGGCGACCTCTTATTCTGAGACTATGTCCCCTAGTTTTGGTTTCCCCTACGAGTGGAAATATCCTTTCTGCATCCACCTTGTCGAGCCCCCTCATGATCTTACATGTTGCGATAAGATCACCTGTCATTCTTCTGAACTCCAATGTGTATAGGCCCAACCTACTCAACCTTTGTTCATAAGTCAACCCCCTCATCTCCAGAATCAACCAAGTGAACCTTCTCTGAACGGCCTCCAATGCAAGTATATCCTTCCTCAAATACGGAGACCAAAACTATACACAGTAATCCAGGTGTGGCTTCACCAATACCCTGTACAGTTGTAGCAGGACTTCTCTGCTTTGACACTGCATCCCCCTTGCAATAAAGGCCAACATTCCATTTACCTTCCTGATTACTTGCTGTACCTGCACACTAACTTTGTGTTTCATGCACAAGGACCCCCAGGTCCCTCTGTACTGCAGCACCTTGCAATTTTTCTCCATTTAAATTATAATTTGCTTTTCTATTTTTTTCTATCAAAATGGATGATCTCACATTTTCCAACATTGTATTCATCTGCCAAATTTTTGCCCACTCACTTAGCCAGAATATATATCCCTTTGCAGATTTTTTGTGTCCTCCTCACAATTTGCTTTCCCACCCATCTTTGTATCATCAGCAAACTTGGCAACATTACACTCGGTCCCTTCATCCAAGTCATTAATATAGATTGTAAATAGTTGAGACCCCAGCACCTATCCCTGCGGCACCCCACTAGCTACTGTTTGCCAACCGGAAAATGACCCACCTATCCCGATTCTTTGTTTTCTCTTCGTTAGCTAATCCTCTATCAATGCTAATATATCACCCCCAACCCAGTGAACTTTTATCTTGTGCAGTAACCTTTTATATGGCACCTTATCCAATGCCTTCTGGAAATCCAAATACACCACATCCACTGGTTCTTCCTTATCCACCCTGCTCGTTACATCCTCAAAGAGCTCTAGCAAATTTGTCAAACATGATTTCCATTTCAGAAAACCATGCTGACTCTGCTTAATTGAATTATGCTTTTCCAAATGTCCCGCTGCTGCTTCCTTAATAATGGACTCCAGCATTTTCCCATTTCCCAGATGTTAGGCTAACTGGTCCTTAGTTTCCTGTTTTTGCCTGCCTCCTTTTTAAAAAAAAAAGAGTGGCGTTACATTTACGGTTTTCCAATCCGCTGGGATAGCCTCAGAATCCAGGAAATTTTGGTAGATTAAACCAACGCATACACTATCTCCGCAGCCACTTCTTTTAAGACCCGAGGATATAAGCCATCAAGTCCAGGGGACTTGTCCGCCTTTAGTCCCATTATTTTACCAAGTACTACTTCTTTAGTGATGGTGATTATATTAAGTTCCTCCCTCCCTCTAGCCCCTTGATTATCCACCATTGGGATGTTTTTACTGTCTTCTACCATGAAGATCGATACAAAATATTTGTTCAACATCTCTGCCATTTCCCCAGTCTCATCCTTTCGGGGATCAACATTTACTTTAGTCATTCTTTTCCTTTTTATGTACATGTAGAAACTTACTGTTTTTATATTTTGTGCTAGTTTACTTTCATAATCTATCTTCCCTCTCAATCATTTTTTTTTTTTAAAGTTGTTCTTTGCTGGCTTTTAAAAGTTTCCCAATTCTTTGGCCTCCCACTAGTCTTGGCCACCCTGCATGCCCTTGTTTTCAATTTGATACCATCCTTTATTTCCTTAGTTCGGTCAGCGGTCCAAGCAGGAGGGGTGCCCTGGGCAGGCTTGAAGTGTCGATGGGCCGAGTGTCGGCGCAGCCCCAAAGTCGGGGTGGAGGTCGGCCGCGTTCTGCACATGTACCCCCGGAATCATGCTGGAAGAGGGGTGGTGCCGGATAAGGGAAGTCCAACCTGTATATGGATTCTTGGACAGCACCTCCCAAACCCCTCTGACCACCGAGAAGGACAAAGGCAGTAGGACGCATGGGAACACCATCACCTCCAAGTTACACACCAACCTGATGTGGCAATAGATCACCATTCCTTCATAGTCACTGGGTTAAAATCCAGGAACTCCCTCCCCAACAGCACAGAGCATCATCACCATGCAGATTGCAGCAGTTCAAGAACGTGGCTCACCACCATCTTCTCAAGGGCAATTAGGGACAGGCAATAAATGCTGTCCTTGCCAGCGACACCAACATCTCATGAACAAATTAAAAATGGTGTAGGAAGGGAGGCCAGCAAGGAGATCGTTGGAATTGTAGACTCGAGAGGACAAAGGTGTGAATGAGGGTTCCAGCAATGATGCGGCACGATAGGAATGGAGCTGAGCAATGATAGAGGTGGAAATAAATGTGCTTTGGAGTGGCGAGGATATTGTATCTGAAAACAAGCCCTATGTCAAAACAAGATGTCACAGTTGCAAGTGTTTGGTTCACCAGGAGCCAGCGGTTGGGCAACAGGATGGACATAGGTGGCAAGGAAACAATTTGTAACAGGGGCTACAGACAATATCTTCAATCTTCCTGATGTGAAGATCAAGGAAGATGTGATTTATCAAAGACAAGGATGTCAACCAAGCAGTTTGACTTTACAGATAGGTCAACGAAAGCACTGCTTGCATTCTATCCTGCACTAAGTCCCATTCACCCATCACCCCCATCTTCACTGGCTCCCACCTCAAGTTTAAAACATTTAGTCTTCATTTTTAATTTCCTCCAGGGATTTGCCCTGCCCCATCTCTGGAATGACATCCAGCCTTGTACCCTCACATCTCTCTGACCTCATCGTTCCAGTGTTTGGCCCTTGTGCATACCAGCTCTATTCAATCCACCACTGGTGACTGTACTCTCACCTATCAAAGTCCTCTCTAGAATTTCTTAGCTAAATTCCTTTGTCTCTAATCCTTGAAGAGCATCCTTAAAAAGGAGGGATATTTTCTACATTATAAGGCACTATATAAATGAAAGTTACTGTTTTTGTTGAAGAAGTAGAGCTGCACGTCATTGACAAGCATGAACTTGTTCCAAGGGGAAAAAAAACACCAAGGTAAGAAAATTATAGAACAAACAGGAGCTTTTACAAACAAACATGTGGAGACATGAATGTGATTAGCTTGAATTCTAGGTTTTAGTACATTTGGCCAGGCAATTCCTTTGCATTACTGACGAAAGGACATCGACTTCAAACATTAACTATGTTTCTCTCTCCACAGATGTTGCCTGACCTGCTAAGTATTTCCAGCACTTATTGTTTTTATTTCAGATTTCCAGCATTCGCAGTACTTTGCTTTTGAATGAGTTTGCATTTACACTTCTTATAAAACAATAGCGTAAAGAAATAATAAATTGCGTTGTTGTACACATAATTTTCTCTAAAGATGAAATTATGGGGTGAATCAGTGATGCTCTGCTGCCAACGGGAAGTTGCACTCACAGGACTAGAATTTCGCCGGGTTTTTGCCGCGATTTGACCATCAGCTGCGAAAACCCAGTCGGCAAGATCTTCGGGCACCTTTTTGCGGCGGTGCTTCCATGTACCGCCGAAGAGAGGTGCACCGTGAAATGACGTGCAATGCCACGGATTGCGTTACCATTGTAATTTTGGCACTCTCCGCCACGCCCAGAATACCGACAGGGTCAAACCGACGGTGCAGCCTTGCCAGCAGCAGTAAGTATGAAGACCTGCAAAAGCATAAGTTAAAGTTTTTACTTTTTAATTATTTTCCACCAATTTAGTAGGCAAGAGTTTTGTGAATGTTTTTTGAAATTTTTCTTTTTTCCCCTCTCGAGGCGCTACCGGCCTCGGACTAAAGTTGCCAAAACTCTGTTTGTGCTGCAAATCCTCGTGCAATGCCGAGTTTAATGAAGTAAAGGCCGAAATTTAGGCCGAAAAATGGTAGTGCAGCGAAAACGGTAATTTTGGCATTCAACTACCATTTTCGCTGGCAGCCGAAAATCTAGCCCTAGTCAAAGAATCAGGACTATAATGTTGTAGCGTGTCTCCCACTTGTGCTCGTCTTAACTATGACTTTACATAAGAACATAAGAATTAGGAACAGGAGTAAGCCATCTAGCCTGCTCCGCCATTCAACAAGATCATGGCTGATCTGGCCGTGGACTCAGCTCCACTCACCCGCCCGTTCCCCGTAACCCTTAATGGTTAAAAATCTATCTACCTGGGATTTGAATACATTCAATGAGCTAGCCTCAACTGCTTCCTTGGGCAGAGAATTCCACAGATTCACAACCCTCTGGGAGAAGAAATTCCTTCTCAACTCGGTTTTAAATTGGCTCCCCTGTATTTTGAGGCTGTGCCCCCTAGTTCTAGTCTCCTCGACCAGTGGAAACAGCTCTCTGCCTCTATCTTGTCTATCCCTTTCATTATTTTAAATGTTTCTATAAGATCACCCCTCATCCTTCTGAACTCCAACGAGTAAAGACCCAGTCTACTCAATCTATCATCATCATAAGGTAAACCCCTCATCTCCGGAATCAGCCTAGTGAATCGTCTCTATACCCCCTCCAAAGCTAGTATATCCTTCATTAAGTAAGACAACCAAAACTGCACGCAGTACTCCAGGTGCGGCCTCACCAATACCCTATACAGTTGCAGCAGGACCTCCCTGCTTTTGTACTCCATCCCTCTCGCAATGAAGGCCAACATTCCATTTGCCTTCCTGATTACCTGCTGCACCTGCAAACTAACTTTTTGGGATTCATGCACAAGGACCCCCAGGTTCCTCTGCACCGCAGCATGTTGTAATTTCTCCCCATTCAAATAATATTCCCTTTTACTGTTTCCTCTCCCCCCCTCCCCCCCCCCCCCGCAAGGCGGATGACCTCACATTTTCTGACATTGTATTCCATCTGCCAAACCTTAGCCCATTCGCTTAACCTATCTAAATCTCTTTGCAGCCTCTCTGTGTCCTCTGCACAACCCGCTTTCCCACTATTCTTTGTGTCAACTGCAAATTTGTTACACTACACTGTCCCCTCTTCCAGGTCATCTATGTATATTGTAAACAGTTGTGGTCCCAGCACCGATCCCTGTGGCACACCACTAACCACCGATTTCCAACCCGAAAAAGGACCCATTTAACCCGACTCTCTGCTTTCTGTTAGCCAGCCAATTCTCGATCCATGTTAATACATTTCCTCTGACTCCGCGTACCTTTATCTTCTGCAGTCACCTTTTGTGTGGCACCTTATCAAATGCCTTTTGGAAATCTAAATACACCACATCCATCGGTACACTGCTATCCACCAGGCTCGTGATATCCTCAAAGAATTCCAGTAAATTCGTTAAACATGATTTCCCCTTCATGAATCCATGTTGCGTCTGCTTGATTGCACTATTCCTATCTAGATGTCCCGCTATTTCTTCTTTAATGACAGCTTCAAGCATTTTCCCCACTACAGATGTTAAACTAACCGGCCTATAGTTACCTGCCTTTTGTCTGCCCCCTTTTTTAAACAGAGGCGTTACATTAGCTGCTTCCCAGAGTCCAGAGAATTTTGGTAGATTATAACGAATGCATCTGTTATAACTTCCACCATCTCTTAATAACCTGGGATGCTTTTCATCTGGACCAGGAGACTTGTCTACCTTGAGTCCCATTAAGCCTGTCCAGCACTACCCCCCTAGTGATAGTGATTATCTCAAGGTCCTTCAAAAAGGAGTTAGATGAAGTCCTTACTACTAGGGGGATCAAGGGGTATGGCAAGAAAGCATGAAGTTGCATGTTCAGCTATGAACTCATTGAATGGCGGTGCAGGCTAGAAGGGCAGAATGGCCTACTCCTGCACCTATTTTCTATGTTTCTATGTCCTCCCTTCCCACATTCCCGTGACTAGCAATTTTTGGCATGGTTTTTGTGTCTTCCACGGTGAAGACCGAAGCAAAATAATCATTTCGCATTATTAAATCCCCCTTCTCATCTTCTAAGGGACCAACCTTTATTTTAGTCACTCCATTTTATATATCGGTAAAAGCTTTTACTATTTGTTTTTATGTTTTGCGCAAGTTTACTTTCGTAATCTATCTTTCCTTTCTTTATTGCTTTCTTAGTCATTCTTTGCTGTCGTTTAAAATTTTCACAATATTCTAGTTTCCCACTAACCTTGGCCACCTTATACACATTGGTTTTTAATTTGATACTCTCCTTTATTTCCTTGGTTATCCACAGCTGGTTATCCCTTCTCTTACCGCCCTGCTTTTTCACTGGAATATATTTTTGTTGAGCACTAAGAGCTCCTTAAAAGTCCTCCACTGTTTCTCAATTGTGCCACTGTTTAATCTGTTTCCCCAGTCTACTTTAGCCGACTCTGCCCTCATCCCACTGTAGTCCCCTTTGTTTAAGCATAGTACGCTCGTTTGAGACACTACTTCCTCACCCTCAATCTGCATTACAAATTCAACCATACTGTGATCACTCATTCTGAGAGGATCTTTTACTAGGAGATCGTTTATTATTCCTGTCTCATTACACAGGACCAGATCCAAGATAACTTGCTCCCTTGTAGGTTCTGTAACATACTGTTCTAAGAAACAATCTCGCATGCATTCTATGAATTCCTCCTCAAGGCTACCCCATGCGATTTGATTTGACCAATCGATATGTTGGTTGAAATCCCCCATGATTACTGCCGTTCCTTTTTCACATGCCTCCATTATTCCCTTGATATTTGCCCGCACCACCGTGAAGTTATTATTTGGGGGCCTATAAACTACGCTCACCAGTGACTTTTTCCCCTTACTATCTCTAATCTCCACCCACAATGATTAAACATTTTGTTCATTCGAACCAATATTGTCTCTCTCAACTGCCCTGATATCATCCTTTATTAACAGAGCTACCCCACCTCCTTTCCCTTCTTGTCTATCTTTCCGAATTGTCAGATATCCCTGTATGTTTAATTCCCAGTCTTGGCCCCCCTGCAACCACGTTTCTGTAATGGCCACCAAATCATACCCATTTGTAAATGATTT
This sequence comes from Pristiophorus japonicus, assembly GCF_044704955.1. Lineage (NCBI taxonomy): Eukaryota > Metazoa > Chordata > Chondrichthyes > Pristiophoridae > Pristiophorus > Pristiophorus japonicus. Next base: position 87,477,470 of record NC_091979.1, on the reverse strand, counting down.
GTGCCGTCAACTCATTTACTTTATTTCGAATGCTGCATGCGTTTAGGTAGTGTTTTAATACTAGTTTTTAAAGAGCATGATTTTTAGTTTTGACCCCTCCTGCAGCTCCTTTATATTCATACATGTTGTCCCTTCCTATCACCTTGTGGTTTACACTTACCCCAGTGCTACTCTGCTCTGTTGCCTCCTGCCTTTTGCATTCTTTCTTGGGGTCCTGTTCATCTGAGCTCTCACCCACTAACTAGCTCAGAGCCCTCTCCTGGGTTCTGAATACTCCTTCCATTGAGGCACCAAGCTTTCATGCTTGCCTTTTTATTACACTTTGACCCTTTAGAATTTTGCTGTACAGTGGTCCTGTGTTTTTTGCCTTGGGTTTCTCTGCCCTCCACTTTTACTCATCTCCTTTCTGTCTTTTGCTTTTGTCTCCATTTTGTTTCCCTCTGTCTCCCTGCATTGGATCCCATCCCCCTGCCATATTAGTTTAACTCCTCCCCAACAGCATTAGCAAACACTCCCCCTAGGACATTGGTTCTGGTCCTGCCCAGGTGCAGACCGTCCAGTTTGTACTGGTCCCACCTCCCCCAGAACAGCAAGAGCAGTATTGTGAAACCACCCTTCAAACACACAGATAGCTAATGACAGTCACTATAGGAACAGGAGTAGGCCAATCCCTCAAACCTGTTCCGTCATTCAATGGCTCATCTGTATCCTAATTCCATCCACCAGCCTTAGCTCCATGTCCCTCAATGCCCTTGACTAGCAAAAATCTATTATCTCAGATGTAAAATTATGAATTGCCCCAGCATCTGCTTTTTCTGAGAGAGTTCCACACTTCAACCACCCTGTGTGTGAAGAAGCATTTCCTAACTTATTTCCCGAATGACCCGTCTCTGATTTAGTTATGTCCCCATGTCCTCGACTCCCCCACCAGTAGAAAAATGTTCTCTATCTATCCCATCAATTCCTTTCAAAATATTAAAAATCTAAATCAAATCACTCCTTAACCGATATCCCAGGTAATACAAGCTTAGTTAATGTCATGATCATCATCATCATCATAGGCAGCCCCTTGGAATCGAGGAAGACTTACTTCCACTCCCAAAGTGAGTTATCTGGTTGCTGAACAGTCCAATACGAGAGCCACAGACTCTATCACAGGTGGGACAGACATTCGTCGGGGGAAGGGGTGGGTGGGGCTGGTTTGTCACGCATTCCTCTCGCTGTCTACGCTTGACCTCTTCACGCTCTTTGCGTTGAGACTCGAAGAACTCAACGCCTCTCCTCATAATCCAACCCTTGGAGCCCAGGTAAAAGTCTGGTGAATCTGCGCGGCATTCTTTCCAAGGCCAATATATCCTTTCTAAAGGTCCAGAACTGCACACAATACTCCTGAAGTGGTCGAACAAGGGCATTGTATAGCTTTAGCAAAATTTCCTCCCCATTATATTCTACCACCAAAAGAATCCTGGCCCTCATCCAGTATATCTAACTTCTTTAACTACAAGTGGGCCCTGGCCTCCAATTATCACACATGCCTTAAATATAAACCCCAAGACCGGCTCACATGCTGCTCACCACTATGCAAACATCTATTGATCCCCTTCAACTAGAGAAGCGATTACTAACATAAACATCCATAAGACAAAAGGTCCTCCACCAGCCGGACCTCGCCACACAGCACTCTCCCCATTCAAGATCCACGGCACGGCCCTGGACAACGTGGACTATTTCCCATTCCTCGGGAGCCTCTTAACAAGAGCAGACATTGACAACGAGATTTAAAACCGCCTCCAGTGCGGTAGTGCAGCCTTCAGCCACCTGAGGAAAAGTGTTTTTGAAGATCAGGCTCTCAAAACTGCCATCAAGATCATGGGCTACAGGGCTGTTGTAATACCCGCCCTCCTGTATGGATCAGAGACATGGACCTTGTACAGGAAGTACCTCAAGTCGCTGGAGAAATACCAACGATGCCTCCGCAAGATCCTACAAATCCCCTGGGAGGACAGACACACCAACATTAACGTCCTTGACCAGGCCAACATCCCCAGCAGTGAAGCACTGACCACACTTGATCAGCTCCGCTGGGCAGGCCACATCGTTCGCATGCCAGACACAAGACTCCCAAAGCAAGTGCTCTACTTGTTAATACGGATTCTTTTTCCCTCAATCTGTTTCAGCGAATACACTGACACGAACACCTCTTTGCCTTTTCTGGAAAAGAACTTTATTGAAGATTCTCTGGCCGGGACTTGTCAAGACAAAGGGACACTCTCAATCAGAGCCTGTTTACCTTCCCCTGGACAAGCCCTTTTCAGCGTGAAAAGCACAGTAGATGTACATTTTCAAAACAGAACACATTTGATGAGCACTTGGTCTATCCAATCCCTTTCTGCCTCCTCCTCCTCCTCTCTCCTTCCTCTTCCTTTCCTTTCTCCTCCCCCCCCTCCCAGAGTACATCCAATGGCAGGCAAGAAAGTCTCCCAATTAGGGCTGGTGTCAGGTCAGGTTAGTTATAGCTTTGCTACACTGTCTTCCCTCATCAGTAAAGAACCCAATTAGTTTCCCTTCCTCCTTATCAGTGGAAGTTATTACTTTTCCCTTCCTATCTAGGATTGCTTGCTTTCTTTGTGCTGCCTTGGGCTTTCTCATGACCCGTGTCTAACCTCAACTTCAACACTTGGTAACCCCTTTTTTTCTGTTGATTCTGTAGTTGTCTGCATCTTGACATTTCTTTAGCTATTTTCCCATGATTCCCTATCTCCATCCTTTTGCCACCTTCTCTATCCATCTACCACTTTCGCACCCCTTCTTTATTCTCATACTTGGAACTCCTTCACAGCAAACGAGCCAAAGGTGGGCAGAGGAAACGTCACAGGGACACCCTCAAAGCCTCCCTGAAAAAGTGCAACATCCCTACTGACACCTGGGAGTCCCTGGCCAAAGATTGCCCTAAGTGGAGGAAGTGCATCTGGGAGGGTGCTGAGCACCTCGAATCTCATCGGCGAGAGCGCAGAAATCAAGCGCAGACAGCGGAAAGAGCATGCGGCAAACTTGTCCCACCCATCCTTTCCCTCAACGATTATCTGTCTCACCTGTGACTCTCATATTGGACTGTTCAGCCATCCAAGGACTAATTTTAAAGGAGCGGAAGCAAGTCTTCCTCGATTCTGTAAGAGAAGGACAAAATTCCTCCACCCCCCCCCAGTGTTTGGACTCATTGGAAAGGAAACTTAATTTGGAACAACCTACCAGAAAGTTTGAAGTCCTAAAATGCTCATGGGAGAAACTACAAACTTTAATCGAATTTGGGATTCTACAAGACAAATTAAGTCTGTGGGCAGGTCGAGAGAACTAAAGAAGCCAGTTTGATTATTGAAACTGTCTGGGGCATTGAGACTAAGGTAAATTGTCTGGAAAATGGATACTCGAAAACCCTTCTCCACAAGGGACATTAACATTACAATAATTAACTCAGAGATGGCCAGCCATCAACCTGAACCTGGAAAGCCACTTTCAGCCTATGCAAAAAAACAAAAGGCCCACTCCAGCCTGCATGCAAAAACCAAGCACAAGAACATTGCGATTACCAAGCTAATATTTCCATCAATAAACAGATTTAGAAGATCAACCCACCCGAGACATATTAACTTTTAACGAGCCCTCCAAAATATGACAAAGAATTCTCGGGCCCCCCAAAATTAAACAAAGAATTGTGGAGTTAGCGCAAAGATTAGGACAACTCAAACAGTATAACTGGGCCCCTGTTTTAACAAAGAGTATGCTTTGCTGCTTATGCTACTGCCTTGAGAGACCTGCTTGTGCTAATACCATACTACGCCTATGCCATCAAGGGGGGGGAAGAGAAACCAACGCGACAGTTGTAAACTCACTTCTCCAGCCTCGACGTCCTGAAATTGAAAAGGAAGAACATCACCAGCGCGGTGGCAACCGACCATTAAAACTCACCTCGACCGACCAACCTCGAAACAAAACTTCACAAGGAAGAAATCGAAGAATCAAAAGTTTCCACTCTACAATCTAGGCCTGACTACCAACAGGTGAAAACGTTACCCAAAAGGACTTTGAAACCTATTTCTAACAAAAGGAAACAGGTACTTACCCCACAAATCCAAAACGCACCTACCGCATCAGCGGACTCAATCCAACTGAAGATTGCGCAGTAAGAAGTCCTGTGACGTTCGGGGTACGGCAAGCAGAATCCCGAAACCGCAAACTACCACTAACTGACCAGAAAGGATTGGTAAGCATAGTCCCTGTCTGCCCTGTAGTCTAACCTAGCCAGTATTAGGTATTTGGGAGATGAGAGGTGTTATTTTCACTGCAATCCCTTTGAATGTGTGATGTACTGTTCTTTATTAGTGTAATTATAAGTGTGACATTGTATTTGCTTATCCTTAATAAAATCAAAGTTCTTTTGCACCAAACCAGTGGTCTTTTGCATTTTATCACATCCCCCAAATAAATCCAGAGTCTAGAACCCAAGGGAGTGGATGCGATTTGAAACGCTCAAGTAGGTCAGAGGTGAACCTGACCTCTGGGACCAGCTCTTACAAATCCAAGGGACTGCCTATGATGATGAAAAGGTCTTTGTTGAAATTGTGGGGATGATTTTCAACTGCTTTCTGATTTACATGGTGTCTGGCAATACAAAATGGCAGGGAAATAGTGGCCATCCTTGGAGGCTTAAGACCCACCGGATTCAATTTTCAGGTGAGCTTGTAATTGGTTGTCCAGCACTCCTGTAGGACTCTTTGTAATTTTGAAGGGCAAATGGATATAGCATGCATCGTGCACACTCTGCCCATTTGTATCAGACTATTTTGGGAGGGGGGGTGGGAAGGGAAATCTTCAGTAGGGCGAGGAGGAGCAGGAATTTTTCTTCTGGTCCAACACAAATGCTGCAACCTGCTGCCAGCATGCTGGCTAGCAAACCCCCACCCCTCCCGCTTTACTGCAAACTTCTAGGTCAGCTTGCTCATGCATCTTCTGGATTTGACTCTTGTTGGATCCATCGCCATTTTCGACCAAAAGACCCAAGGTAGAAGAGAATCGAAATTCATCTTCACTTTAATCAGTTTCATGATTTTTATAGTATAGTTACTGTGATTCAGTTATGTTGGCCTATACAATATTGAATCTCTGAAATCTTAGCTTCTTTGATCACCTAAAAATTCTAACAAAATGTTCATCCCATGAGGCTGTCAGCTAGTGGAAGATATTATGCACACTGGCTGTGACTATAATGACAGGAAAAGTTTTGCTGCAAGCTAAAATAGAAGTTAGATCAATAAGTTGGGAGGTAGCAACTGAAGGTTTTCCAAAAACAGAGGGATACAAAGCAAACTTCACTGAACAAGAAATCTGTATGAACTTTCTTTACATTACTTACTTTTCTCATCTGTCAGAGTATCATACAAGAAATAGAATCTGAGGGATATGTTTGCAGAACAGATCAAATATGAGTTCAGGATAAAAAGTATTTTAAATTACTTTTACAGAGATGCTGGCTTACATTGGATTCTATAATGCAAGATCCGTTCTCCTGGATCATGCAAAATCATACAGCCATTTTCTCCTGGTTCTCCGAATCTGCCACCAGGATAAGGGAACCAAATGTAGTTGTGTAAATGCCAGGAGCTAGCTCAGAGACACCAGTTTTCCTGAATTAAACACAAACAAGCACCAGTATAAGAGCACATTTTAAAAAGTCAAACATCCTTCTGATTACCCCAGTCACAGCACTTAACATAACTCTGATATGTGAAGAAAAACAAGAGGAAGTTTTGTTACATATCTGACCTTCAACTGAATCATTATCTGCAAACAATTATTAATGCAATTACTGCTGGATTTTAATGCAGTGGCTAAAGTAAATGTTGGTCCCTTAGAGGACGAGACCAGGGAATTAGTAATGGGGAACATGGAAATGGCAGAAACTCTGAATATTTTGCATCAGTCTTTATGGTAGAGGACATTAACATTATCCCAACAATGGATAGTCAAGGGACTTGGGGGGGGGGGGGGAATGGAGAGGTGGAGGAACTTAACACAATCACAACAGTAAGATAATGGGACTAAAGGCAGATAAATCCCCTGGATCTGATAGCTTGCCATCCTAGGGTCTTTAGAGAAGTAGTGGCAGGGATTATAGATGTATTGGTTGTAGTTTACCAAAATTCCCTGGATTCTGGAGAGGTCCCAGCAGATTGGAAAACTGCAAATATAACACCCCTATTTAAAAAGGAGGCAGACAAAAAGCAGGAAACTATAGACCAGTTAGCCTAACATCTGTGGTTGGAAAAATGTTGGAGTCCATTATTAAAGAAGCAGTAGCAGGATATTTGGAAAAGCAAAATTCGGTCAGGCAGAGTCAGCATGGATTTATGAAGGGGAAGTCATGTTTGACAAATTTGGAGGAGTTCTTTGAGGATGTAACAAACAGGGTGGATAAAGGGGAACCAGTGGATGTGGTGTATTTGGACTTCCAGAAGGCAGTTGACAAGGTACCACATAAAAGGTTACTGCACAAGATAAAAGTTCACAGGGTTCGGGGTAATATATTAGCATGGATAGAGGATTGGCTAATGAACAGAGAGTCGGGATAAATGGTTCATTCTCTGATTGGCAATTAGTAACTAGTGGGGTGCCGCAGTGATCAGTGCTGGGACTCCAACTATTTGCAATCTATATTAACGACTTGGAAGAAGGGACTGAGTGTAACGTAGCCAAGTTTGATGATGATACAAAGATGGGAGGAAAAGCAATGTGTGAGGAGGACTCAAAAAATCTGCAGAAGGACAGACAGGCTAAGCAAGTGGGCAAAAGTTGGCAGATGAAGTATAATGTTGGAAAGTGTGAGGTCATGCACTTTGGCAGAAAAAAAATCAAGAGCAAGTTATTATTAAAATGGAGAAAGATTGCAAAGTGCTGCAATACAGCGGGACTTGGGAGTACTTGTGCATGAAACACAAAAGGTTAGTTTGCAGGTACAGCAAGTGATCAGGAAGGCCAAAGGAATCTTGGCCTTTATTGCAAAGGGGATGGAATTATAAAAGCAGGAAAATCTTGCTACAGTTAATTATACAGGATATTGGTGAGGCCACACCTGGAATACTGCATGTAGTTTTGGTTTCCATATTTACAAAAGGATATACTTGCTTTGGAGGCAGTTCAGAGAAGGTTCACTCGGTTGATTCCAGAGATGAGGGGGTTGACGAGGAAAAATTGGATCGGTTGGGCCTCTACTCATTGGAATTCAGAAGAATGAGGTGATCTTATCGAAACGTATAAGATTATGAGGGGGCTTGACAAGGTGAATGCAGAGAGGATGTTCCCACTGATGGGGGAAGACTAGAACTAGAGGGCATAATTTTAGAATAAGGGGTCACCCATTTAAAACTGAAGAGAAATTTCTTCTCTCAGAGGGTTGTAAATCTGTGGAATTCGCTGCCTCAGAGTTGTGGAGGCTGGGACATTGAATAAATTTAAGACAGAAATAGACGATAAGGGAATAAAGGGTTATGGGGAACGGGTAGGGAAGTGGACCCGAGTCCATGATCGGATCAGCCATGATCGTATTAAATGGCGGAGCAGGCTCGAGGGGCCGTATGGCCTACTCCTGTTTATGTTCTTGTGTTATGTAAAATGTCAGATAATAGTATTACACCATATTGTTTATATACTGATAATTTTCCCTTTACAGTTTTGAAGCTGTTTATCAAAGATGTTCGGAAACATTCCGGTTTGGATAATTGAATGATTGATTGCATATTGTTAATTCAGCAAGGCCATACTTGAAGTCTGACCAATTTGATTAACTGGTCAATATACAAGGTAGTTGAATAAATGACTTCTAACTGCATTTACTTTTACGATCTCCTGCTTTAATCCTCTTTCACTTTGTGATACAGGTATTCAACTTTTTATTTTATTTATTTGATCAGGGGATGAGGGCATCGCTGGCAAGGCCAGCATTTATTGCCCATCCCTAATTGCTCTTGGGAAGGTGGTGGTAGCGAGCTGCCTGATACAACTGCTGGAATTATTTGCCAAGCACAATTTAATGTCGACATTGTCCTTATGGAAATGTCCAGTGTGCTGGCAATCCTTATTAATTTATTTGTTATATTACTTGGAACAATATTATTCTGTCTCCAGCTGTATAAACAGGATACACAATGGGAATTGTGAAATGCAGTTTTTACACTCCAGGTGAGCCTCCATAACATGCCCATGGAAAAACCAATATCTACCATTTTGTATTATACTTGATATGGCTATACCTGTATGTTTATTTCCAGTCTATAATGGCTATGGCATTATTTCTCATCAATCATATGGAAATTTGTTCAAATATAAACCATTTCTGACAAGTCTTGATACATAGGAAATCAAACTAGTCGCATTGCAAAAACATTTGCAACTGAAATCACATGATAATATATTCAATACACGGTCTTCAAACTCTCTCAGCAATTCAACACATTATCAGAGATCTGGGTTTCAACACAATGATAGAAAAATCTCTGATCTCTGCATAATAACCACGTAACGAGGGTTTAACCATACACAAGAATCATCAAACTGGCATTGAAACAAATGAAAAGTCTACTGCATAAAATATTATTCAGTACAATTATAATTTTGTGCTCGAAGCACATTCATTGTCACAGTAATAAGTACACATGGCAAGAGAGTTTGAATGTCAGCAACCCAAGAAATATTTCAGTAGCCTGTGACTTTCAATCCCCATTAGTGGTTTCTATTTGGATACATAGATCATCAAATTTTCCCTTTTCTTCAATGTAGAACTTAGGTGATATTGAGACATGCCACTTTAAGTGTGAAATTGATAATTTGCTAATTCAATCCAAGTTATTTTCTTGCACCAAAAAAAAAAATCAATCAAGTAATTTAAGTTAAGCAACATAACTAACACAGCAAAGTGGGAATTTAGTGCTAATAAAATGTTAGTTTGCAGACTTAAGAGTAGACTAAAGCACAAATTCCAGCACAAATTTAAAAAAAAAAAAATCGGGCAAGGAAAATAATGGAGGAGATAATATTCTATTTCTCACCCTTCATGGGAATAAAACCTTTTCTCCATTATTACTTCCCAATGCCTGGTTGTGAAAATTACTCTCAAATTATACGAGTTCACAGTTCTGACACCATTTAATCCGTGCCATAACAGTCACGATTTCTAGCAACAAGGTTATCTGGTTGCATCTGGACATGCCTTTCATGTCCTTTTTTATAAAAAATAGTGTGCTTTTCACTTTACCTGTACAAAACTGAGTGGAAATAATGGGCCCAAGTTTCGGCCTCAGTTGCTCCTGATTTTTTGGAGCAACTGTTGTAGAACGGAGTATCTTAGAAATTCAGATTCTCGGCATTTAGTTTGCTCCAGTTCTAGTCAGTTAGAACAGTTTCACTTTGGAACAGAATTTTTTTTCAAAAAGGGGGCGTGTCCGGCCACTTACTGCTGTTTTCAAAGTTTCGGCAGTGAAAACTTACTCCAAAACTAACTTAGAATGGAGTAAGTGAAGATTTTTGTACGCGCGAAAAAACCTTGTCTACACTTTAGAAAATCAGGTGTAGGTTACAAATCAGGCATAGGGAATGGCGGGGGGGTGGTTTAAAAGGGAAGTTTACAAACATTAAACACTTCAGTTTTACAAATAAAGAGCCATCAATCAATAAATAATACAATCAAAGAAAAAAAGAAATAATTTTATTTTTTAAAAATCAATAAAACAAAACATTTTCTACTTCTCCCGACTGCAGCACCGGGAGCCCTCCAACAGCGTGCTGGGATGTACGCCCCCCCAGTGTGTCTCTGTCTCTCTGTCAATGTCTGTGTCTCTGACAGCAAGGTGAGAGGGAGAAGGAGAATGGGGTGGGGGGGGGGGGGGGGGGGGGGAGAAAGAGAATGGGGGGGGGGGAAGAGAAGGAGAAGGAGAATGGGGGGGGGGGGGGGGGGGGGGAGAAAGAGAAGAAGGAGAATGGGGGGGGGGGGGAGAAAGAGAAGGAGAAGGAGAATGGGGGGGGGGGGAGAAAGAGAAGGAGAAGGAGAATGGGGGGGGGGGGGGAAGAAAGAGAAGGAGAAGGAGAATGGGGGGGGGGGGGGGGAGAAAGAGAAGGAGAAGGAGAATGGGGGGGGGGGAGAAAGAGAAGGAGAAGGAGAATGGGGGGGGAGAAAGAGAAGGAGAAGGAGAATGGGGGGGGAGAAAGAGAAGGAGAAGGAGAATGGGGGGGGGGGGAGAAAGAGAAGGAGAAGGAGAAGGAGAAAGAGAAGGAGAAGGAGAATGGGGGGGGGGGGGAGAAAGAGAAGGAGAATGGGGGGGGGGGGGAGAAAGAGAAGGAGAATGGGGGGGGGGAGGAGAATGGGGGGGGGGGGGAGGAGAATGGGGGGGGGGAGGAGAATGGGGGGGGGGAGGAGAATGGGGGGGGGGGAGGAGAATGGGGGGGGGGGAGGAGAATGGGGGGGGGAGGAGAATGGGGGGGGGAGGAGAATGGGGGGGGGGAGGAGAATGGGGGGGGGAGGAGAATGGGGGGGGGGAGGAGAATGGGGGGGGGGAGGAGAATGGGGGGGGGGAGGAGAATGGGGGGGGGGAGGAGAATGGGGGGGGGGAGGAGAATGGGGGGGGGGAGGAGAATGGGGGGGGGGGGAGAATGGGGGGGGGGGGGAGAAGGAGAATGGGGGGGGGGGAGAAGGAGAATGGGGGGGGGGGAGAAGGAGAATGGGGGGGGGGGAGAAGGAGAATGGGGGGGGGGGGAGAAGGAGAATGGGGGGGGGGGGAGAAAGGAGAATGGGGGGGGGGAGGAAGGAGAATGGGGGGGGGAGGAAGGAGAATGGGGGGGGGAGGAAGGAGAATGGGGGGGGGAGGAAGGAGAATGGGGGGGGGGGGAGGAAGGAGAATGGGGGGGGGGAGGAAGGAGAATGGGGGGGGGGAGGAAGGAGAATGGGGGGGGGAGGAAGGAGAATGGGGGGGGGGAGGAAGGAGAATGGGGGGGGGAGGAAGGAGAATGGGGGGGGGGAGGAAGGAGAATGGGGGGGGGGAGGAAGGAGAATGGGGGGGGGGAGGAAGGAGAATGGGGGGGGGGGAGGAAGGAGAATGGGGGGGGGGGGAGGAAGGAGAATGGGGGGGGGGGAGGAAGGAGAATGGGGGGGGGGGAGGAAGGAGAATGGGGGGGGGGGGAGGAGGAGGAGAATGGGGGGGGGGGGAGGAGGAAGGAGAATGGGGGGGGGGGGAGGAGGAAGGAGAATGGGGGGGGGGGGGGAGGAAGGAGAATGGGGGGGGGGGAGGAGGAAGGAGAATGGGGGGGGGGGGGGGAGAGAGAGGAAGGAGAATGGGGGGGGGGGGGGGAGGGAGAGGAGGAAGGAGGAGAAAGGGAAGGGAGGCAGCCTTATGCACACAACCCCAGTGAGGCCATTTGGCCAGGGCTCGGGGCTGCGTTCTTCAGGCCCCTCCCACACAGTTTTGGGCGCCTGGAGCTACTGCACATGCGCCGGCCACTGTAGCGCGTATGTGCAGAGGTACCGGCACTGTTTTCAGCGCAGGGATCTGGCTCCGCCCCCTACAGCTTATGCTGCGCCGCGCCCGGCTCCAGAGGACCTGCAGGGAGCTGGAGAATCTAAGTTTTTTTTTTAGGCACACTTTGTGGCGCAAAAAATGGGTGTCCAGGTCGGGGCTGCGCTGTTTTAGGCGCGGCCCAAAACTTGGGCCCCATAAAACTAACACTTAGAAAATGTTTAAGTTAGCCTGAAATGCATTATAATTGCATGCCAGCAAGCGACCCAATACATTTTTGGGATCTTTGACCTTTTTATTTCAGATATTTTTAACTTTGCCGTTAGATTACTTTTGCAGGTGTGTGCCCGCCTGCTACATTCGGAAGCACTTTCGCTTGCCCCATTCTACCTGTATAGGTAGTACACAGGATAAAAAGAGAACCTTTTTTTAACTACTTTAGCTACTGATCCTATCCGATGCCTCCACAGATGCTCCTGATCATAAAAGTGGCGCAATAATGCTACTTTAGACTTTGGTTTGCACTTTAACTGCCAAACCCCTTAATTAAACAAGGAAATGGCTTAAAAGAATTATATACATTTACAGGAATTGACTTATACTAATTCCTAATATAGTAGAAAATAATTAATACTTTGTGACTCTATTGCTAATGCTAAAATGGACTGTCTTTTTGTTATGTGGTGATTCTTTAATCCTTTCCACACCAAATACGAGTATGTTTGTTTTACCTTATTTAATTCTGAGGTAGTAGTCAGACAAGCTGACTTTGAGGCTTTCAGATCAGGGCTCCTTCATTTGAAAGGCACATGATAAAAACTAACTTGTGTCTTGACTTCTCGCTCAGACTACCCAGAGACAAGACCAATTAATTGTCATATTATGTTTAGCTGCAAGATGATTTTTACATAATTAAAGTCAATGGCAAGCTAAATCTTAAACAAAAATGTTTCATTTATGTCATAGTATTAAACCTCAGACGAGTGCCTTCTTAGTCAAAATGACTACCAGATGACTTCAATACTGTCAAGTGTCTCGTCTCTATAAAAGCCTATTTTCTATTGGCCAGGTTGCTAAATTAATGGTAGTGGCACATGGTATGGTAGCATAGTGGTTATGTTACTGGACTAATAATCTAGATACACAAGTTCAAATCCCACCACAGATTTACATTTAGTTAAATACTAACTTTTAAAAATTCCAAATGTATCAGTAATGGTGACTATGAAACTACCAATTGTCGGAAAAACCCAACTGGTTCACTAATGTCCTTTAGAGAAGGAAATCTCTTATCCTTACCCAGTCTGGCCTATATGCGACTCCAGTAATGCCCTCTGTACTGGTCTAACAAGCTAACCAACAAGTGCAAGTTGGGATGTGCAATAAATGTTGACCTTGCCAAAAATGCCCATATCACAGGAATGAATAAAAAAAAGACAAGTAACTATCAACATCCACGCAACAAAACACATGTACAGAAGGGCAAGGGGGGGGGGGGGGGGGGGGGGACAGAGCGAGAGCGAGAGCAAAAACAAAAAGATGAGGTAGAAAGAGAGACAAAAACTATAGGTGCAACAAGACAGAAAGCACAATGGAGTGACAAATAGTGCAATGGAGCAAAAGAGATGGCAAAATAACCAACTCAAATCACAGTCATTAGGTACTTAAATTAAATTAATCACCCTCACCTCCAAGTAAGAAATGTGTCCGTTCAAGCTCCAATCCAGAAGTTGTGTGCATAATTTAAGCTGACACTCCAAAAATAATGCATAGTCAGAGATACCATCCTTCACGAGGTGTTTTGTTTATTCCTGGGATTCCGTTGCACATTAACGAACCCAAGGCACTATTTCAAGAACAACAAGTTCTCTTCGTGTCCTAACCCGTTTTTCCTCACTCAAATCAAAATGACTAAAAACTGATTAACTACTTATTCATCCCATTGCTGTTTATGGGATCTTCCCATCTACCAATATGAGTGTTGTAACTGTCTATGTAACCGTCACTATGCTTTACAATAGTTCATTACATGTGAAGTGCTCGAGACATTTCTAGGAGACATAATAAGGTGCAATATAACCGCAAGTATTTCTTAATTACCCAACCCAACTTTTTCTTTGATTTTAATATTTCCTATTTAAAATCGAGTGTACTGTTTTACAGAACCTACTTCCAATTCTGCAAGTCTGTAGCTGCATAAACATGTTCTTTGTTATACACAAATATATATTTCAGGTTTAAAGAAGCATGCTTAATATAAGCACATTCTAACTGCTTGAAATGAATTTATTTTTAACAATAGTGAAACATTGAAAACAGAGAGACAATTTCTCACTAAAGCATTTGTACAAACGTTTTGCCTGTCATTTCTGTAAATGGAGCTCTGTACTGAATTTCCACTCAAGAAAAAATAATTTTCTTAAATTTTACATGGACAAATATTCAACTTTGAAAATAGTGATGTTGCCATGTCTCTGAAGCATTGAGACTGGGAATCACTGATGCTCTGTAGAGCATGAGCTTTGGTGCCTGGTTTGAGATCATGGTCTTCAAACACTTTTTTCCTCAGGCGACCAAAGGCTGCACTGGCACACTAAAGGCGGTGTTGGATTTTGTCATCGATGTCTGCCCTCGCTGACACGAGGCTCCCAAGGTCTGGAAAGTGATCCACACTGTCCAAGGTCTTGTCATGGTTCTTGATGATCGGGGGGGGGGGGGGGCAGTACTGAGAGGCGGGGGCAGGTTGCTGGAGAGCCTTTGTCTTACGGATATTTAATGCAAGGCCCAGACTCTCGTACACTTCAGTGAAGGTGTCAACGATGGTTTGGAGTTCGGCCTCTTGAGTGTGCACATACGCAAGCGTCGTCAGCATACTGTAATTCAATGACAGAGGTTGGGACAACCTTGGTACTCGACTGGAGGCGACGGAGGTTGAGCAATTTCCTGTTCGTCCTGTAGACTGGCTCCACTCCAGCGGGGAGCTTGTTGAATGTTAGATGAAGCACTGCAGTGAGAAAGATTGAGAAGAGCGTTGGTGCAATGACACAGCCTTGCTTGACCCCGATCTGCACTTGTATTGGGTCTGTGGTGGATCCGTTGGTCAGAATCACGCCTTGCAGGTCATCGTGAAGCAGATGGAGGATGGTGACAAATTTTTTTTGAGGACAGCCTAATTTGAAGAGGATACTCCATAATCCCTCGCGGTTGACAGAGTCAAAAGGCCTTTGTAAAGGTAGAGGTTGGCACTGCTCCCTACATTTTTCTTGGATTTTACACGCAGTGGAAATCATGTCCATTGTGAATCAGTATTGCGACTTGGGAGGAGACTTCTTGCGATAATTTTCCCTGTGGTAGATAGCAGGGAAACTCCTCTACTTACCGCAATCGGTCTAGTCACCTTTCTTGAAAATGGTCATGATTATGGCATCCGAGATCCCCTGGCATGCTCTCCTTCTTTCAGGAGGTCATCGCTTCGCTCAGAGTACTTCTCCGCTGTGCTTTAGTACTTCGGCAGGGATTCCACCTGCTCCAAAGGCCTCCTTGTTTTTCAGCTGCCAGGTGGCCTTTTCAACCTCATGGCTGATGTGCCGAGATGGTGGCAGGTAGCATGCTGTGGGATGGAGTCGTGGACGCTCACGTCAAAGACAGAGTCTTGGTTAAGGAGTTCTTCGAAGTGTTCCTTCCTGCGGGCACTGACTGCCTCTCTGTCCCTGATGAGTACCTCTCCGTTCTTGGCCCTCAGTGGGGTAAGACCTTGGGCCGTAGGTGTCTTGACTGCACTAAAAAAGCCGCTCACGTCATGATTGTCAGCTAGTTGCTGGATCTCCTGCACTCTTTGCACCCACCATCTGTTCTTTAAGTCACAAGTTTTTTGTTGGACCTCGGACTTTAGTTGCCTGTAGGTTTTCTTTCTCTCGAGTTGTGATGCTGTTTCCAATTTAAGAATGCCTTGCATTTACGGTTTATTAGCTCCTGGATCTCCTGGTCGTTCTATCATGGATTGAGAACTGGTTGGCAGACAGGAAGCAAAGAGTAGGAGTAAATGGGTACTTTTCAGAATGGCAGGCAGTGACTAGTGGGGTACCGCAAGGTTCTGTGCTGGGGCCCCAGCTGTTTACATTGTACATTAATGATTTAGACGAGGGAATTAAATGTAGTATCTCCAAATTTGCGGATGACACTAAGTTGGGTGGCAGTGTGAGCTGCGAGGAGGATGCTATGAGGCTGCAGAGTGACTTGGATAGGTGAGGTGAGTGGGCAAATGCATGGCAGATGAAGTATAATGTGGATAAATGTGAGGTTATCCACTTTGGTGGTAAAAACAGAGAGACAGACTATTAGCTGAATGGTGACAGATTAGGAAAAGGGAAGGTGCAAAGGTATATCAGTCATTGAAGGTTGGCATGTAGGTACAGCAGGCAGTTAAGAAAGCAAATGGCATGTTGGCCTTCATAGCGAGGGGATTTGAGTACAGGGGCAGAGAGGTATTACTACAGTTGTACAGGGCCTTGGTGAGGCCACACCTGGAGTATTATGTACAGTTTTGGTCTCCTAACTTGAGAAAGGACATTCTTACTATTGAGGGAGTGCAGCAAAGGTTCACCAGACTGATTCCCGGGATGGCGGGACTGACATATCAAGAAAGACTGGATCAACTGGGCTTGTATTCACTGGAGTTCAGAAGAATGACAGGGGATCTCATAGAAACGTTTAAAATTCTGACGGATTCAGACAGGTTAGATGCAGGAAGAATGTTCCCAATGTTGGGGAAGTCCAGAACCAGGAGTCACAGTCTAAGGATAAGGGATAAGCCATTTAGGACCGGGATGAGGAGAAACTTCTTCACCCAGAGAGTGGTGAACCTGTGGAATTCTCTACCACAGAAAGTTGTTGAGGCCAATTCACTAAATATATTCAAAAAGGAGTCAGATGTAGTCCTTACTACTAGGGGGATCAAGGGGTATGGCAAGAAAGCAGAAATGGGGTACTGAAGTTGCATGTTCAGCCATGAACTCACTGAATGGCGGTGCAGGCTCGAAGGGCCTACTCCTGCACCTATTTTCTATGTTTCTATGACTTGATGTTTCTTGGTAGATACCAAAGAGTCTCTCCGCAGGTGCTAATTATGGTGTTTGAGGGCAGATCAGGCACAATGAGCACTCTGCTGCTCTGGTTCATTTGGTGTCGTCAGCCTGGCTGTGAAGCGTTGACTGAATAAGACTCTTTTTGCAGGGTCTTCGTGCTTAGCGTTGATTTTTTTTGCGGCAGTGTTTTTGTTGCCGCTGGCATTTCGAGGCAACGTTGATGGAGATAACAGAGCAGATTAGGCGGTGATCAGTCCAACAGTCATCAGCTCCAGTCATGGCATGGGTGATACGGACGTCCTTGCAGTCCCTCACTCGGACAATGACGTAGTCTAGCAGATGCCAGTGCCTGGAACGAGGGAGTTGCCATGAGGCTTTGTACTTGTCTCTCTGATGAAACGAAGTGTTCGTTAGGACAAGACCGTGTTCTGAGCATTTCATCAGGAGGAAGGTACCGTTGAGATGGCTTTCCTTACCTCTTTCCTGCCTATCACGCCTCTCCATAGGTCTGTGTCCTATCCGACTCTGGCATTAAAGTCGCCAAGGGGAATCAGCTTGTCGCCCGTTGGAACTGGGGACAGGGATTGTTCAAGGCAGGATTGGAATTCCTCTTTGGTCTCGTCTGTAGCTTCCAGGGTTGGGGCATACACACTGATGACCATGGCAAACTGGTTCCGGGTTAAGGTGAGCCAGAGGGACACGAGGCGTTTGATTATCCCGCAAAGGAAATCTCTAAGACACCAGACTAAATATCACCCTGGAGAGAACAATGCAACTCACAACATTATGCATGTCCAGAAGTGATCAGGTAACAGAAAAGTCAGTTCTCCAGCTAAAATGGAATGCACGAGAAAAATGCCAACATCTCCAAAATTGTGCTAAGAATTTAATTAATGACACAAAAAGCCAGAAGCTTTCGTCAAATCAATCCCAATTCACCCCTGGACAAGAAGTTAATAAATTGGAATGTGTCAAAATTAGCAAAGGCACTGCCTGAAAGAAAGTTGGTTGGTTAAATGAGCACATATGAATGGATTACATTTTCCTAATAACCTTTGAGACATTTATGTACTTAACCGTTCACCTTCTTTTACCTTGGGTCAGTGTAAGCCAAGAAACATAAACTCGTTTATTTTTCCAGAAACAAATTTATTGTCTTGCAGGTACAAGAGAAGGCAGTTGGAAGCAATCTCTCTCGCTCACCCCTCTTCTATGCCTGCTTGCAATGCACAAGGACTGAGCACTCCATCTGGAATGGAGAGAATAAACCACCATCTATGAGCTAAGCGAGCCTTGCTACTTCGACTGGGAGACTGATCTTGAGACTAGACTTGAATACCACAGTTTGGTACGGACCCAGAAGATACGTCTCATCGGAAGAAGCAGCGAGTAACCCAGAGGGGTAATTGGCGACCGAAGGCTGCACTGCCACACTGCAGATGGTGTTGGATTGAGTCATCGGCGGAGGTCGCAGCGGAGCAGGTCGGAAGCAGCAAGGCCCATAAAAGGGGCCCAGAAGGCGGGAGAAGCAGAGGAGGTCGCAGCGGAGCAGGTCGGGAGCAGCGAGGCCCATAAAAGGGGCCCAGAAGGTGGGAGAAGCCAGCTGGTGCAGGGGCAGAAGGTAAACAAAGAAGCAAAAAGAAAGTGAAGTGTGACGTCACAGCCAAGCAGGTAAGTAATTGGCTGGTGGATTGGTGAGTATTTAATCTTTTTCTTTTCTTATCAGTAAGAAACCTTTGGCGTTGTTACCAATTCGGTTAATTTAAGGGTTAAGTCATGGCAGGAGAGCCTAGACCCATGTCATGCTCCTCCTGTGCTATGTGGGAAGTCAGGGACACTTCCAATGTCCCTGACAACAGCATGTGCAGGAAGTGTATCCAGCTGCAGCTCCTGAGAGACCGCATTGCGGCACTGGAGCTGTGGATGGATTCACTAGGGAGATCCGCGATGCTGAGGATGTCATGAATAGCACGTTTAGTGAGTTGGTCACACTGCAGGTGAAGGTTACACAGCCAGATAGGGAATGGGTGACTATCAGGCAGAGCAGTGGAAGGTAGTACAGGGGTCCCCTGCAGTCATCTCCCTCCAAAACAGATACACCACCTTGGGTACTGTTGGGGGAGATGGCTCATCAGGTGAAGGCAGCAGCAGCAAAGTCCTTGGCACCAGGGGTGACTCTGCTGCACGGGAGGGCAGGAAAAAAAAAAAAAAAGAGTGGGAGAGCTATAGTGATCGGGGATTCTATTGCAAGGGGAATAGATAGGCGTTTCTGCATCTGCAAACGAGACTCCAGGATGGTATGTCGCCTCCCTGGTGCAAGGGTCAAGGATGTCTCGGAGCGGCTGCAGCGCATTCTGGAGGGGGAGGGTGAACAGCCAGCTGTCGTGGTACATATAGGTAAAAAACGGTATGAGGTCCTACAAGCAGAATTTAGGGAGCTAGGAGTTAAAATTAAAAAGGAGGACCTCAAAAAGGTAGCAATCTCAGGATTACTACCAGTGCCACATGCCAGTCAGAGTAGGAATTGCAGGATAGCTCCGATGAATACATGGCTTGAGGAATGGTGCAAGGGGGAGGGTTTCAAATTCCTGGGACATTGGAACCAGTTCTGGGGGAGGTGGGTCCAGTACTAACCAGACGGTCTGCACCTGGGTAGGACCGGAACCAATGTCCGAGGCAGAGTGCTTATTAGTGCTGTTGGGAAGGGTTTAAACTAATATGGCAGGGGGATGGGAAATCTATGCAGCGAGGCAGAGGGAAGTTAAAAGGGGGCAGAAACAAAAAGGTAGGAAGGAGAAAAGCAAGAGTGGAGGGCAGAGAAATCAAGGGCAAAAATCAAAAAGGGTCACATCACAACATAATTCTAAAAGGACAAAGAGTGTTAAAAAAAAAGCAAGCCTGAAGGCTCGGAGTCTCAATGTGAGGACCATTTGTAATAAGGTGGATGAACTGACTGCGCAGATAGCTATTAATGGATATGATGTAATTGGGATTATGGAGACATAGCTCCAGGGTAACCAAGGCTGGGAACTCAACATCCAGAGTTATTCAGTATTCAGGAAGGAAAAGGAGGTGGGTAGCGTTACTGGTTAAAGAGGAGATTAACCCAATAGTAAGGAAGGACATTAGTGTGGATGATGTGGAATCTATATGGGTAGAGCTGCGAAACACTAAAGGGCAGAAAACGTTAGTGGGAGTTGTGTACAGACCACCAAAAAGTAGTAGGGAGGTTGGGCATGGCATCAAACATGAAATTTGGGACGCGGACAATAAGGGTACAGCAGTTATCATGGGTGACTTTAATCTACAAATTGATTGGGCTAACAAAACTGGGAGCAATACTGTGGTGGAGGATTTCCTGGAGTGTATAAGGGATGGTTTTCTAGACCAATATATCGAGGAACCAACTAGAGAGCAGGCCATCCTCGACTGGGTCTTGTGTAACGAGAGAGGGGATTAATTAGCAATCTGGTCGTGTGGGGCCCCTTGGGGAAGAGTGACCATAATATGGTAGAATTCTTCGTTAAGATGGAGTGACACAGTTAATTCAGGGACTCAGGTCCTGAACTTAAAGAAAGGTAACTGCGACGGTATGAGACGTGAATTGGCTAGGATAGACTGGAGAATGATACTTAAAGGGTCAACGGTGGATATGCAATGGCAGACATTTAAATATCACATTATTGAACTACAACAATTGTACATCCCTGTGTGGCGCAAGAATAAAAAAGGGAAGGTGGCTCAACCGTGGCTAACAAGGAAAATTAGGGAAAGTGTTAAATCCAAGGAAAAGGTATATAAATTGGCGAGAAAAAGCAGCAAACCTGAAGACTGGGAGAAATTTAGAATTCAGCAGAGGAGGACTAAGGGTTTAATTAAGAGGGGGAAAATAGAGTGTGAGAGTAAGCTTGCAGGGAACATAAAAACTGACTGCAAAAGCTTCTCTAGATATGCAAGAGAAAAAATATTAGTGAAGACTAATGTAGGTCCCTTGAAGTCAGAATCAGCTGAATTCATAATGGGGAACAAGGAAATGATAGACCAATTGAACAATTACTTCGGTTCTGTCTTCACTAAGGAAGACACGAATAACCTCCCGAAAATAATAGGTGACCGTGGGTCTAGCGAGAAGGGGGAAACGGAGGGAAATCCTTAATCATCAGGAAATGCTGTTAAGGAAATTGAAGGGACTGAAGGGCCTGAAAGTCTGCATCCCAGAGTACATAAGGAAGTGGCCCTAGAAATAGTAGATGCATTGAAGGTCATTTTCCAACATTCCATGGACTCCGGTTTAGTTCCTATGGATTGGAGGATCGTTAATGTAACCCCACTTTTTAAAAAAGGAGGGAGAGAAAACAGGGAATTATAGACCGGTTAGCCTGACATCGGTGGTGGGGAAAATGCTGGAATCATTTGGAAAGCGGTGACAGGATCGGTCCAAGTCAGCACGGATTTATGAAAGGGAAATCATGCTTGACAAATCTTTGAGTTTTCTGAGGATGAAACTAGTAGAGTGGACAAGGGAGAACTAGTGGATGTGGTGTATTTGGACTTTCAAAAGGCTTTTGGCAAGGTCCCACACAAGAGATTAGTGTGCAAAATTAAGGCACATGATATTGGGGGTAATGTATTGACGTGGATAGAGCACTGGTTGGCAGACAGGAAGCAAAGAGTTGGAATAAACAGGTCCTTTTCAGAATGGCAGGCAGTGACTAGTGGAGTGCCGCATGGTTCAGTGCTGGGACCCCAGCTATTTACAATATACATTAATGATTTAGACGAAGGAATTGAATGAAATATCTCCAAGTTTGCTGATGACACGAAGCTGGGTAGCAGTGCAAGCTGCGAGGAAGATGCTAGGAGGCTGCAGGGGGACTTGGACAGGTTAGGTGAATGGGCAAATGCATGGCAGATGCAGAATAATGTGGATAAGTGAGAGTTTATCCACTTTGGTGGCAAAAACAGGAAGGCAGAATATTATCTGAATGGTGACAGATTAGTAAAGGGGAGATGCAACGAGACCTGGGTGTCATGGTACGTCAGTCATTGAAGGTAGGCAAGTACAGCAGGCAGTAAAGAAAGCAAATGGCATGTTGCCCTTCATAGGAAGGTCTTAATACAGTTGTACAGGGCCTTAGTGAGACCACACTTTGAGTATTGTGTGCAGTTTTGGTCTCCTAATCTGAGGAAGGACATTCTTGCTATTGAGAGAGTGCAGCGAAGGTTCACAGACTGATTCCCAGGATGGCAGGACTGATATATGAAGGACTGGACCAACTAGGCTTATATTCACTGGAATTTAGAAGACTGAGAGGGGATCTCATAGAAACATAAAATTCTGACAGGATTGGACAGGTTAGATGCAGGAAGAATGTTCCTGATGTTGGGGAAGTCCAGAACCAGGGCTCACAGTCTAAGGATAAGGGGTAAGCCATTTAGGACCGAGATGAGGAGAAACTTCTTCACCCAGAGAGTGGTGAACCTGTGGAATTCTCTACCACAAAGTTGTTGAGGCTAGTTCGTTAGATATATTCAAAAGGGA
This sequence comes from Pristiophorus japonicus, assembly GCF_044704955.1. Taxonomy (NCBI): domain Eukaryota; kingdom Metazoa; phylum Chordata; class Chondrichthyes; family Pristiophoridae; genus Pristiophorus; species Pristiophorus japonicus. The sequence continues at coordinate 87,455,289 of NC_091979.1, read as the reverse complement.
GCTAGATGCGGCCCTTACAGCTAAAGGGATCAAGGGGTATGGAGAGAAAGCAGGAATGAGGTACTGAAGTTGCATGATCAGCCATGATCATATTGAATGGTGGTGCAGACTCGAAGGGCCGAATGGCCTACTCCTGCACCTATTTTCTATGTTTCCATGTTTCTATGATGGACGTTAAAAGCAGCAGTGGTCAAGATTCCCATAATTTAAAAGTCAGAATCTTATTACATTATAATATAAACCAAGTGCTGTTGAATGTATTCTATGTTGATTATATAATTTAAGATCACAACCTGTTCAGCCCAGTGCTATGCCGCCATCCAAGAATATTAAAGATGATTTTGTACTCAACACTCAGAAATCATACAATTCTATTGAGCGACAGTTGGCGAGAGGTGGGAGCAGCGTCGGAGCGGCCTATAAAGGCCCAGCGGGAGCTCGACAGTCAGCGGCAGTTGGCGAGAGGTGGGAGCAGCATCGGAGCGGCCTATAAAGGCCCAGCGGGAGCTCGAGAGTCAGCGGCAGTTGGCGAGAGATGGGAGCAGCGTCGGAGCGGCCCATAAAGGCCCAGCGGGAGCTCGAGAGTCAGCGGCAGTTGGCGAGAGGTGGGAGCAGCGTCGGAGCGGCCAAAAAAGGCCCAGCGGGAGCTCGAGAGTCAGCGGCAGTTGGCGAGAGATGGGAGCAGCGTCGGAGCGGCCTATAAAGGCGTACCGGTGCAACTACAGCGGGAGAGAAAGCAAAAAAGTAGAAAGGAATCAAAAGGTGACGTCACAGCCAATGGGGTAAGTGATTGGCTGGTGATTGGTGAGTAGCTTTTCTTTTTATTTTTATATCAGTAAGTAAACTGTAGCATTGTTATTACCAATTTAAGGGTATCTAAGGGTTAAGGCATGGCAGGAGAGATGTGCTGCTCCTGTGCCATGTGGGAACTCAGGGACGCTTCCGGTGTCCCTTACGACGACATGTGTAAGAAGTGTATCCGCCTCCATCTCCTGATGGACCGCGTTGCGGAATTGGAGCTGAGGGTGGATTCACTCTGGAGCATCCACGATGCTGAGAATGACATAAGTGGCACGTGTAGTGAGTTGGTCTTACCGCATGAGAAGGATCCACAGCCAGCTAGGGAATGGAAGACCAGCAGAAAGAGTAGTACAAAGAAGGTAGTGCAGGGGTCCCATCTGGTCATCCCCCTGCAAAACAGATACACTGTTTTGAGTGCTGTTGAGGGAGATGACTCATTAGGGGAGAGCAACAGCAGCCAAGTTCATGGCACCGTGGCTGGCTCTGTTGTACAGGAGGGCATAAAAAAGAGTGGGAGAGCGATAGTGATAGGGGATTCAATCATAAGGGGAATAGATAGGCGTTTCTGCGGCCGCAATAGAGAGTCCAGGATGGTATGTTGCCTCCCTGGTGCAAGGGTCAAGGATGTCTCCGAGCGAGTGCAGGACATTCTGAAAAGGGAGAGAGAACAGCCAGTTGTCGTGGTGCACATTGGTACCAACGACATCGGTAAAAAAAGGGATAAGGTCCTACGAGACGAATTTAAGGAGCTAGGAGTTAAATTAAAAAGTAGGACCTCAAAAGTAGTAATCTCGGGATTGCTACCAGTGCCACGTGCTAGTCAGAGTAGGAATCGCAGGATAGCACAGATGAATACGTGGCTTGAGCAGTGGTGCAGCAGGGAGGGATTCAAATTCGTGGGGCATTGGAACAGGTTCTGGGGGAGGTGGGACCAGTACAAACCGGACGGTCTGCACTTGGGCAGGAACAGAACCGAGTGTTTGCTAGTGCTGTTGGTGAGGAGTTAAACTAATATGGCAGGGGGGATGGGATCCAATACAGGGAGACAGAGGGAAACAAAAAGGAGACAAAAACAAAAGACAGAAAAGAGATGAGTAAAAGTGGAGGGCAGAGAAACCAAAGGCAAGAAACAAAAAGGACCACGGAATATAAAAGGGCTGCAGGAGGGGTAAAAACTAAAAATCATGGTTTAAAAACTAGGATGAAAACACTCTATTTCTAATACTGCGTACATTTAGGTAAAGTAAATGAGTTGACGGCACAAATCATTACAAATGGGTATGATTTGGTGGCCATTACAGAGACATGGTTGCAAGGTGGCCAGGACTGGGAATTAAACGTACAGGGGTATCTGACGATTCGGAAAGATAGGCAGGAAGGGAAGGGAGGTGGGGTAGCTCTGTTAATAAGAGATGATATCACGGCAGTTGTGAGGGATGATATTGGCTCCAATGAACAAAATGTTGAATCATTGTGGGTGGAGATTAGAGATAGTAAGGGGAAAAAGTCACTGGTTGGTGTAGTTTATAGGCCCCCAAATAATAACTTCATGGTGGGGCGGGCAATAATCAAGGGAATAATGGAGGCATGTGAAAAAGGAACGGCAGTAGTTATGGGGGATTTTAACCTACATATCGATTGGTCAAATCAAATCGCAGGGGGTAGCCTGGAGGAGGAATTCATAGAATGCATATGGGATTGTTTCTTAGAACAGTATGTAACAGAGCCTACAAGGGAGCAAGCCATTTTGGATCTGGTCCTGTGTAACGAGACAGGAAAAATAAACGATCTCCTCGTAAAAGATCCTCTCGGAATGAGTGATCACAATACGGTTGAATTTGTAATACAGATTGAGGATGAGGAAGGTGTGTCAGAAACGAGAGTACTATGCTTAAACAAAGGGGACTACAGTGGGATGAGGGCAGAGTTGGCTAAAGGAGACTGGAAACAAGGACTAAACGGTGGCACAATTGAGGAACAGTGGAGGACTTTGAAGGAGCTCTTTCATAATGCGCAACAAAAATATATTCCAGTGAAAAAGAAGGGCGGCAAGAGAAGAGATAACCAGCCGTGGATAACCAAGGAAATAAAGGAAAGTATCAAATCAAAAACCAATGTGTATAAGGTGGCCAAGGTTAGTGGGAAACCAGAGGATTGGGAAGATTTTAAGCAACAGCAAAGAATGACTAAAAAAGCAATAAAGGGAAGATGGATTACGAAGGTAAGCTTGCGCAAAACATAAAAACAGATAGTAAAAGCTTTTACAGATATATAAAATGGAAAAGAGTGACGAAAGTAAATGTTGGTCCCTTCGAAGATGAAAAGGGGGATTTAATAATGGGAAATGTGGAAATGGCTGAGACCTTAAACAATTATTTTGCTTCCGTCTTCACAGTGGAAGACACAAAAACCATGCCAAAAATTGCTGGTCAGAGGAATGTGGGAAGGGAGGACCTTGAGATGATCACTATCACTAGGGAGGTAGTGCTGGACAGACTAATGGGATTGAAGGTAGACAAGTCCCCTGGTCCTGATGAAATGCATCCCAGGGTATTAAAAGAGCTGGCGGAAGTTATAGCAGATGCATGTGTTATAATCTACCAAAATTCTCTGGACTCTGGGGAGATACCAGCGGATTGGAGAGCAGCTAATGTAACGCCTCTGTTTAAAAAAGGGGGTAGGCAAAAGGCAGGTAACTATAGGCCGATTAGTTTAACATCTGTAGTGGGGAAAATGCTTGAAACTATTAAGGAAGAAATAGCGGGACATCTGGATAGGAATAGTGCAATCAAGCAGATGCAGCATGGATTCATGAAAGGGAAATCATGTTTAACTAACTTACTGGAATTCTTTGAGGATATAACGAGCATGGTGGATAGAGGTGTACCGATGAATGTGGTGTATTTAGATTTCCAAAAGGCATTCGATAAGGTGCCACACAAAAGGTTACTGCAGAAGATAAAGGTACGCGGAGTCAGAGGAAATGTATTAGCATGGATAGAGAATTGGCTGGCGAACAGAAAGCAGAGAGTCGGGATAAATGGGTCCTTTTCCGGTTGGAAATCAGTGGTTAGTGGTGTGCCACAGGGATCAGTGCTGGGACCACAACTGTTTACAATATACATAGATGACCTGGAAGAGGGGACAGAGTGTAGTGTCAAAAAATTTGCAGATGGCACTAAGATTAGTGGGAAAGCGGGTTGTGTAGAGGACACAGAGGCTACAAGGAGATTTGGATAGGTTAAGCGAATGGGCTAAGGTTTGGCAGATGTCGGAAAGTGTGAGGTCATCCACCTTGGGGAAAAAAAAAAAAACAGTAAAAGGGAATATTATTTGAATGGGGAGAAATTACAACATGCTGTGGTGCAGAGGGACCTGGGGGTCCTTGTGCATGAAACTCTTTTGGAGTTTATCTGCAAAAACAAAAGACATTAAACCGTGCCACCCTACCTGGGTGACACACCAGACATTTACAAGGCCCTTTTCTTTTTCCTTTTTTTTTGTGTTTTTCTTTTTTTTTGGGCACTAAAATCACAATTTTTCCCCAGTGCCCCCTATAAAAGGGAAGGGGGACACTAAAAGCACCGGCAATTAAAACAAATTAAACTTTAAAACGTAAAATCAAATTAAAATTTGGTTGCCGGGCGTGATGATGCACTCCAGTCCCTCCGGTGCCCACCTCTCGCGGAAGGCCGCGAGCGTACCGGTGGAAAAAGAACACCAGCTCCTTCGAGCCGGAATTGAACCAGCAACCCAAGGATGATCTTGCTGCATAATCCCAAAAGGATAGTTTGCAGGTGCAGCAGGTAATCAGGAAGGCAAATGGAATGTTGGCCTTCATTGCGAAAGGGATGGAGTACAAAAGCAGGGAGGTGTTGCTGCAACTGTATAAGGTATTGGTAAGGCCGCATCTGGAGTACTGCGTGCAGTTTTGGTCACCTTACTTAAGGAAGGATATACTAGCTTTGGAAGGGGTACAGAGACGATTCACTAGGCTGATTCGAGAAATGAGGGGGTTACCTTATGATGATAGATTGAGTAGACTGGGTCTTTACTTCTTGGAGTTCAGAAGGATGACGGGTGATCTTATAGAAACATTTAAAATCATGAAAGGGATAGACAAGATAGAGGCAGAGAGGTTGTTTCCATTGGTGGGGGAGACTAGAACTAGGGGGCACAGCCTCAAAATACGGAGGAGCCAATTTAAAACCGAGTTGAGAAAGAATTTCTTCTCCCAGAGGGTTGTGAATCTGTGGAATTCTCTGCCCAAGGAAGCAGTTGAGGCTGGCTCATTGAATGTTTTCAAGTCAAAGATAGATAGATTTTTAAGCAATAAGGGAATTAAGGGTTACGGGGAGAGGGCGGGTAAGTGGAGCTGAGTCCATGACCAGATCAGCCATGATCTTATTGAATGGCGGAGCAGACTCGAGGGGCTAGATGGCCTACTCCTGTTCCTAATTCTTATGTTCTTATGTTCTTAAGACACCAGGCCTCAAAGGCCAGCTTTCAAAAGACAACTGACAAAGAAAGATTCTACAGCATTAACCCTTTTTAAACATTTTCTTACATCAAGTGTGTTTCATTTTTATTCAGTTACCAATTCAAAAATGAGCGTTTACACAAATGTAAACTATAGGCTATTATTTTTTTTACTCAAGCATTTCTTATGAATTGCACATCTCAGTTGAAACAGCACAGTATTTATGATCAGCTTAAGGTTACTACTATTCTTTCTGCAAACATAAGCCTGCAGGACTGTATTTTTAAACTTTCCATTAACTTCAAGTGATGGTTATTGATAGCAGCCATAAGAACATAAGAATTAGGAACAGGAGTAGGCCATCTCGCCCCTCGAGCCTGCTCCGCCATTCAACAAGATCATGGCTGATCTGGCCATGGACTCAGCTCCACTTACCCGCCCGCTCCCCATAACCCTTAATTCCCTTATTGGTTAAAAATCTATCTATCTTTGACTTGAATACATTCAATGAGCTAGCCTCAACTGCTTCCTTGGGCAGTGACTTCCACAGATTCACAACCCTCTAGAAGAAATTCCTTCTCAACTCGGTTTTAATTTGGCTCCCCCGTATTTTGAGGCTGTGTCCCCTAGTTCTAGTCTCCCCGACCAGTGGAAACAACCTCTTTGCCTCTATCTTGTCTATCCCTTTCATTATTTTAAATGTTTCTATAAGATCATCCCTCATCCTTCTGAACTCCAACGAGTAAAGACCCAGTCTACTCAATCTATCATCATAAGGTAACCCCCTCATCTCCGGAATCAGCCTAGTGAATCGTCTCTGTACCCCCTCCAAAGCTAGTATATCCTTCCTTAAGTAAGGTGACCAAAACTGCACGCAGTACTCCAGGTGCGGCCTCACCAATACCCTGTACAGTTGCAGCAGGACCTCCCTGCTTTTGGACTCCATCCCTCTCGCAATGAAGGCCAACATTCTATTCGCCTTCCTGATTACCTGCTGCACCTGCAAACTAACTTTTTGGGATCCAAAAAGAGTTTCATGCACAAGGAGGGCACGGCCAAGGGTGCCATCAGCCGGTCCAGGCAGCGGGCGGTCGTTCAACCTGACTGCCTGCCTCTCTTCCGCTCTTACATCCGGTCCAGGGTGTCCTTGGAGATGGAGCACGCGGTGTCCACCGGTACGCTCGCGGCCTTCCGCGAGAGGTGGGCACCGGAGGGACTGGAGTGCATCATCACGCCCGGCAACCAAATTTTAATTTGATTTTACATTTTAAAGTTTAATTTGTTTTAATTGCCGGTGCTTTTAGTGTCCCCCTCCCCTTTTATAGGGGGCACTGGAAAAAGGAAAAAATTTGATTTTAGTGCCCAAAAAAAAACCAAAAAAAGAAAAGAAACAAAAAAGGGCCTTGTAAATGTCTGGTGTGTCATCCAGGTCGGGTGGCACGGATAAATGTTTTATGTTTTGCAGGTAGACTCTAAAAGAGTTTCATGCACAAGGACCCCCAGGTCCCTCTGCATCTCAGCATGTTGTAATTTCTCCCCATTCTAATAATATTCCCTTTTACTGTTTTCCCCCCCCCGGCAAGGTGGATGACCTCACATTTTCTGACATTGTATTCCATCTGCCAAACCTTAGCCCATTCACTTAACCTATCTAAATCTCTTTGCAGCCTCTGTGTCCTCTACACAACCCGCTTTCCCACTAATCTTTGTGTCATCTGCAAATTTTGTTACACCACACTCTGTCCCCTCTTCCAGGTCATCTATGTATATTGTAAACAGTTGTGGTCCCAGCACCGATCCCTATGGCACACCACTAACCTCCGATTTCCAACCTGAAAAGGACCCATTTATCCTGACTCTCTGCTTTCTGTTAGCTAGCCAATTCTCTATCCATGCTAATACATTTCCTCTGACTCTGCGTACCTTTACCTTCTGCAGTAACCTTTTGTGTGGCACCTTATCGAATGCCTTTTGGAAATCTAAATACACCACATCCATCGGTACACCTCTATCCACCATGCTCATTATATCCTCAAAGAATTCCAGTAAATTAGTTAAACATGATTTCCCCTTCATGAATCCATGTTGCGTCTGCTTGATTGCACTATTCCTATCTAGATGTCCCGTTATTTCTTCCTTAATGATAGCTTCAAGCATTTTCCCTCATTGCAGATGTTAAACTAACTGGCCTATATAGTTACCTCCTCATAGATTTAAATGGGCGATCCCCTATTGAGAGACTATGCCCCCTAGTTTTAGTTTCCCCCATAAGTGGAAATATCCTCTCTGCATCCACCTTGTTGACCCCTCTCATTATCTTATATGTTTCGATAAGATCACCTCTCATTCTTCTGAACTCCAATGAATATAGGCCTAACCGACTGAATCTATCCTCATGCCAACTCCCTCATCTCCGGAATCAACCTCGTGAACCTTCTCTGAACAGCCTCCAATGCAAGTAGATCCTTCCTTAAATACTGAGACCAAAACTGTACGCAGTACTCCAAGTGTGGCCTCTCTGCTTTTATACTCCATTCCCCTTGCAATAAAGGCCAACATTCCATTTGCCTTCCTGATTACTTGCTGTACCTGCATACTAACTTTTTGTGTTTCATGCATAAGGACCCTCAGGTCCCTCTGTACTGCAGCACTCTGCAATTTTTCTCCATTTAAATTATCATTTGCTTTTCTATTTTTTGTGCCAAAGTAGATAACCTCACATTTTCCCATATTATACTCCAGCTGCCAAATTTTTGCCCACTCACTTAGCCTGTCTATATCCCGTTGCAGATTTCTTGTGTCCTCCTCACAATTTTCTCTCCCACCCATCTTTGCATCATCAGCAAACTTGGCGACATTAGTTCAATTGGGTTTCCATTCCCTATGTTAACATTCTATATTAATCTGCTTTAAAATCTTGATTTCACACAAACTAATGTGCAAGAAACAATATGCACCTGCTCTAAATCTATTGTATAGCTGGACATACCAACCAATTTAAAAGAACACTTTGCAATGACAATGGTCCACACATCAGAATGATAGCATCATGGTGAGACTTTTCAAGAAGCTATTTATCATTAATTATCAATGCCAGTTTACAAGCCAATGGAACATGCTGTCTGCATACATAGGTTTCACACTGATAACATAATTTCACAGACCACATTCAGAAAAATACTCTCAAAATAATGACAAAGTAACAGAAGTAATCAAATATAAATTTGTTTCATACCGAAAAACAACTTAAAAGTTGCTTTGCACACATCAACAAACCTTTTATAGTATCTTGTCTCACTCAAGCCACACATTTGATTGCTTTAGCAATAGACTATAAACAAAGTTCGAGGCTCCCCACTACAAATAGGATGTCAGAAGTTCCTTCCTTCATTATTACATCCAGACCACATTAGATATGTAGACATGGCACGTACTTCTGAGGTCCTACTCCTCGACTTCAATAGTTCACTTCATCACCCTCTTCAACAAATTGTTCTTTTCAGCCTGGAACTTCCAACTATAACATTCCCTAAAACTGACCATAGCTATTAAATAAACAGAATACAACAGCGAGTTGTGTGTGACATGGCATTTTTACAAAGATAGAATTTAACCTTTACTCCTCATGTAGTGTGTGGGATGTAGGGCTGGCATCTGCATTGTGCCTAATTATGTGCAATATTTTCCTCCTTGGCATGATAAATTTGCAGCTGCAGTGCACACTCACACCAGAATGGCAGCTCTGCTGCATAGGAATGGCCAGGAGCTCACTGGTGCTCCACTCTCTGATGCTCTCCCCATCTCCAGTCCCAGCTGCAGCTCATACCCAACACTGTTGCTTAATTTCAGGAGTGCTATTCTGACATTGGTTGCAAATGGGAATTCCTCAACACAGTAGTTTTTGCCAGATCAGTATTGCTCACATGCAGCAGAGTCCAATCCTAGAATAGAGCAACACCATTGAGCAGAAACTGCAAGAAGAACTGGCAGTGAGCAGAGTATCAGTTAGGAAGAGTGCCTCCCTTTAAACTGAAGGGACAGTGTGGGATTGTGAAAAATATCTTTGTGAGGGAAGAGATTGGAACCAGGAAGATGGCTCCATGTGCGGTTGCAGTTAGATGAGGAATGTCTGTGTGATCTCATGAGGACAAGTGTTTGAGAACTTGGGAAGAATTCCTCACTGAAACGTGAGGGGTTTGCAGTGAAGAGGTGAGGAATACCTTCAAGAAAGGGAGAAAGTAATTTTACAGGAAGCTTTTGATAATCTGTTTTAGTTTGTTGAAATCCTTATTTCCTCGGTCAATTAAAATAATTGAATCATAGAAGTTTACAGCATGGAAGGAGGCCATTTCAGCCTATCATGTCCATGCCGGCCAAAAAGAGGCTATCCAGTCTAATCCCACTTTCCAGCTCTAGGTCCATAACCCTGCAGGTTACGGCACTTCAGGTGCACATGCAAGCACTTTTTAAAATGTGATGAGGGTTTCTGCCTCTACCACCCTTTCAGGCAGTGAGTTCCAGACCCCCACAATACTCTGCGTGAAGAAATTTCCCCTCATATCTCCTCTGAACCTCCCCCCAATTACTTTAAATTTATGCCCTCTGGTTGTTGACCCCAGATGACACTAAGCTGGTTGCAGTGTGAACTGTGAGGATGCTGCTAAGAAGCTGCAGGGTAACTTGGACAGGTTAGGTGAGTGGGAAAATACATGGCAAATGGCAGTATAATGTAGATAAATGTGAGGTTATCCACTTTGGTGGTAAAAACACGAAGGCAGATCATCTGAATGGTGACAGATGAGGGAGTGCAGCGAAGGTTCACCAGGCTGATTCCCGGGATGACAAAACTGACCTATGAAGAAAGACTGGATCGGCGAGGCTTATATTAAATGGAATTTAGAAGATTGAGAGGGGATCTCATAGAAACACAAAAAATTCTATCGGGATTGGACAGGTTAGATGCAGGAAGAATGTTCCCGATGTTGGGGAAGTATTGAACCAGGGGTCACAGTCTAAGGGTAAGGGGTAAGCCATTTTAGGACCGAGATGAGGAGAAACTTCTTCACTCAGAATTGTGAACCTGTGGAACTTTCACAGAAAGTTGTTGAGGCAGTTCGTTAGATATATTCAAAAGGGAGTTAGATATGGCCCTTACGGCTAAAGGGATCAAGGGGTATGGAGAGAATGCAGGAATGGGGTACTGAAGTGCATGATCACCCATGATCATATTGAATGGTGGTGCAGGCTCGAAGGGCCAAATGGCCTACTTCGGCACCTATTTTCTATGTTTCTATGGGAAATAGGTCCTTTCTATCCACTATATCTAGGCCCCTCATAATGTTATACACCTCAATGTCTCCCCTCAGCCTCCTCTGTTCCAATGAAAACAAATCCAGCCTATCCAATCTGTCCTCATAGCTTAGATTCTCCACTCCCGGCAACACCCTCGTAAATCTCCTCTGTATCCTCTCCAGTGCAATCACGTCCTTCCTATAATGCGGTGACCTGAACTGCACGCAGTATTCCAGCTGTGACCTAACCAGTGTTTTATACAGTTCAAGCATAACTCCCCCCTGCTCTTGTATTCTATGCCTCGGCCAATAAAGGCAAGCATTCCGGATACCTTCTTCTGTGCTGACTGCCCGTGATAAATCTTCACTTCGAAAGACACAGATTAATCATGTCCTTCAGGATTTTTTCCAATAATTTTCCCACAACTGAGGTTAGGTTGACTGGCTTGTAATTACTCGGTCGATCCTCTTTTCCCTTCTTAAACATTAGCAGTCCTCTACCACCACATAAGAAGCCAGAGGATTGGAAAATGATCATCAAAGCCTCTGCTATTTCCTCTTCTGCTTCACTTAGCTGCCTGGGATACATGTCATCCGGGCCTGGGGATTTATCCTTCTCTCTCACTATGTTTATTTCATTTAATATTTCACATTTCTTCTCCTCGATAGTAGTGTCTGCATCACCCCTCTCTTTTGTGAAAACAGACGCAAAGTATTCATTAAGAACCATACCGACATCTTCCGCCTCCACACACAGGTTACCCTCATGGTCTCCAATAGGCTCTACCCTTTCTTTGGCTATCCTCTTAATCTACAAATCTTTAAGTAAAAAAGTTGCAAAATGATCAAGAGTGCACCATACTTAATTTTTTTAAAAACTCTACTTTTATCATTGGAGCATACCTTGAAAGCCCTCTGGAATGGCACAGCGGTGGGCTCAGTATTTGAAAGGAGTACGCACAGTTCTAAATTCACTGCTATGTCCCCGTTTTTGCATTCGTTTAAATCATCATTAAAGTTTCATTCCATACCAAACGCAATACTGTGTCCTCCACATCAAATGCCTCCTCTTATGCTGTACAACACAGAAAATAGGTGCAGGAGTAGGCCATTTGGCCCTTCGAGCCTGCACCACCATTCAATATGATCATGGTTGATCATGCAACTTCAGTACCCCATTCCTGTTTTCTCTCCATATCCCTTGAGCCCTAAGGGCCGTATCTAACTCCCTTTTGAATATATCTAACGAACTGGCCTCAACAACTTTCTGTGGTAGAGAATGCCACAGGTTTACAATTCTCTGAGTGAAGAAGTTTCTCCTCATCTCGGTCCTAAATGGCTTACCGCTTATCCTTAGACTGCAAGCCCTCGTTCTGGACTTCCAACATCGAAAACATTCTTCCTGCATCTAATCTGTCCAAACCCGTGGGAATTTTATATGTTTCTATGAAATCCCCTCATTCTTCTAAATTCCAGTGAATATGAGCCTAGTCGATCCAGTCTTTCTTCATAGGTCAGTCCTGCCATGCTGGGAATCGCGGTACTCCCTCAATAGCAAGAATGTCCTTCCTCAGATTAGGAGACACAATATTCAAGGTGTGGTCTCACTAAGATCCTGTACAACTGCAGTAAGACCTCCCTGCTCCTATCCTCTCGCTATGAAGGCCAACATGCCATTTGCCTTCTTCACCACCTGCTGTACTTGCATGCCAACTTTCAATGACTGATGTCCCATGACACCCAGGTCTCATTGCACCTCCCCTTTCCCTAACCTGTCACCATTCAGATAATATTCTGCCTTCCTGTTTTTGCCACAAAAGTGGATAACCTCACATTTATCTACATTCTACTGCATCTGCCATGCATTTGCCCACTCACCTAACCTGTCCAAGTCACCCTGCAGCCTCTTAGCATCCGCCTCACAGCTCACACTACTACCCAGCTTAGTGTCATCTGCAAACTTGGAGATATTACATTCAATTCCTTCGTCTAAATTAATGTATATTGTAAATAGCTGGGGTCCCAGCACTGAACCTTGCAGTACCCCAGTAGTCACTGCCTGCCATTCTGAAAAGGACCTGTTTATTCCTACTCTTTGCTTCCTGTCTGCCAACCAGTTCTCTATCCACATCAATACATTATCCCCAATACCATGTGCTTTAATTCTGCACACAAATCTCTTGTGTGGGACCTTGTCAAAAGCCTTTTGAAAGTCCAAATACACCACATCCACTGGTTCTCCCTTGTCCACTCTACTAGTTACATCCTCAAAAAATTCTAGAAGATTTGTCAAGCATGATTTCCCTTTCATAAATCTATGCTGACCTGGACCGATCCTGTCACTGCTTTTAAAATGCGCTATTACATCTTTAATAATTGTTTCCAACATTTTCCACACTACCGATGTCAGGCTAACTGGTCTATAATTCCCTATTTTCTCTCTCCCTCCTTTTTAAAAAGTGGGGTTACATTAGCTACCCACCAATCCATCGGAACTGATAGAGTCTATAGAATGTTGGAAAATGACCACCTATGCATCCACTATATCTAGGGCCACTTCCTTAAGTACTCTGGGGTGCTGACTATCAGGCCCTGGGGATTTATCGGCCTTTAATCCCATCAATTTCCGTAACAAAATTCCCTGACTAATAAGGATTTCCTTCAGTTCTTCCTTCTCGCTAGACCCTCGGTCCCCTATTATTTTCGGGAGGTTATTCGTGTCTTCCTTAGTGAAGACAGAACCAAAGTATCTGTTCAATTGGTCTGCCATTTCCTGGTTCCCTATTATAAATTCACCTGATTCTGACTGCAAGTGACCTACAGTAGTCTTCACTAATCTTTTTCTCTTCACATATCTACAGAAGCTTTTGCAGTCAGTTTTTATGTTCGCTGCAAGCTTACTCTCGCACTCTATTTTCCCCCTCCTCATTAAACCCTTAATCCTCCTCTGCTGGATTCTAAATTTCTCCCAGTCCTCAGGTTTGCTGCTTTTTCTGGCCAATTTATATGCCTCTTCCTTGGATTTAACACTATCCCTAATTTCCCTTGTTAGCCACGGTTGAGCCACCTTCCCCTTTTTATTTTTACTCCAGACAGGGATGTACAATTGTTGTAGTTCATCCATGTGATCTTTAAATGTCTGCCATTGCCTATCCACCGTCAACCCTTTAAATATCATCATTTGCCAGTCTATCCTAGCCAATTCACGTCTCATACCATCGAAGTTAGTTACTTTTCTTTAAGTTCAGGATCCTAATCTCTGAAATAACTGTGTCACGCTCCATTGTAATGAAGAATTTTACTATATTCTGATCACTCTTCCCCAAGGGGCCACGCACGACCAGATTGCTAATTAATCCTCTCTCATTACACAAGACCCAGTCTAGGATGGCCTGCTCTCTAGTTGGTTCCTTGACATATTGGTCTAGAAAACCATCCCTTATACACTCCAGTAAATCCTCCTCCACAGTACTGCTACCAGTTTGATTAGCCCAATCTATATGTAGATTAAAGCCACCCATGATAACTGCTGTACCTTATTGCATGCGTCCCCAATTTCTTGTTTGATGTCATCCCCAACCTCCCTACTACTGCTACACAAAAGTTGTACGGAGAACTTACACTAGATGAAACTAATGCTTTTAACTCAAGGACATCTGCAAAATATCAGCAAGAAAATATTTTAACTTCTGAGAGTCTTCTGGTTTGCACTTATTTCTCACACGAGCGTTAGTGGTAGGAACTAGATGCTGGTTTTGGTGCATATTATTAATTGAGGAACAATGAATCTCAGATAGAAACTTTTAAGCAAATGATTGTAACTTGTATTGTAGAGCCAAGTCTGCAGCAATTACACAGGCTTAAATATTACATTCGTAGGGAAACCCCTGCCAACTGATGTAAGAAAGCCATAAAACTTACCCAAGTCAGTAGGCTCAGTCACATGACGGAAAAACATGAGCAATACGAAAAAGCAGAAGCATTCAAAATTCCCAGTAAAATAAATCTATTGACAAATGTACATGAAACTGAATGGAATAGTTAATGTCCAGACATATTCTTGCCTGCAGCCAATATGTAGTAAAAATTAAATTTCACATAATTTGATTAAATACATGATTCAATATTGTAAATTCCATAGAGACTCCAATTTGTTTTTAATTAACTCGGTGGTGGTGGTGGTGATGGCGGTAGCATTCAGAGTTCTCATAGCTTCAGAGTTCTGTAAATTTGGAATTCAACATGTATGGACGAGATTGAAAGTACAGGTACTCAATTTCCTTTCCTTGCTCTTGCCTGATCACAACCTGAAGATTCAGAATCCTCGCTTCAACTCTTCACTTCCCCACATTGCACAGCCTGCTGGCCCAAATCCATTTCCCAGCCCAATCCCTTGTGGCCATCTCCTCGCCAATGCTGCTCAGTTCAAAGTCCTAGTCCTCACCAGAATACCAGGCCACTTGTTGGGAAATATCAATCCAGCAACAGAACAATTGCAGGTCAGGTATGAACAGGAAGTAGACAGAGTGTACACCATTTAAATTTTTATTAAAATAGCAGCATTATTTCTTTCTTTCTACAGAATGATTGCATTTAAGTTTAATTAGGAAACTTACATGATTTTTAAGCAGTTGATTACTGTGGCATTTCAGAAGCAGCATGAATGATCATAGCTGTCTGGAAAAGCTGGAAATCACAAGATCTTGCCCCTTTAAACTACCATTAGATCTTGCAGCAACACCCGATTTCCTTCCCAGTCATTTGCAATGCTTCCATTATTTAATGAGGTTAACCTTTGCTAAATTACAATTGGGGACAGTGCACACAAGGTCAGGCAGGTACTGGATGCCATGGATGTACAGGTGTCCTTTGCATTCTGCATTGCTCGAGCACAAATTATACAAAATACCTGTCCATAATTTCTTGATTTGTATATCATAATACTACCTCATCATGTAGCTCAAAGTATAAAACACTCAAAACTCTGAACCTACACTTTCCAGACAAACAACATGTTTCATCTAAAGTTCAAACTTATGTAAAGCAGAACATTTTATGTATTTGAATAGTCCAATTGATAGCAAATTTGATTTTTTCGAGCAAGATTCTCCATTAGTAGCTAAATTACAAACATAATTATTTACTTCATCCTTGTGTTTATTTCTGTTTTATGTTATTGCTTGTATTTTTATTCAATTACTTAGTATCAATATCAGGCAACTAACTTGTAGAAGCAACTGAGCCCATAATGCAACAAAACTGAATTGTCCGTACCTGTTCAATATTTGTCTATAATACCAATTAGGCAACAGTTTCACCAAATTTTCTTTTGACCTTTCAAAATACAGATTTTCTGTGCACAATGATCTGTAGATTTTATATTCTAAATGTTGTGAAAGATTTTGGTATAAAATACTGCCAGCGTTCTTGAAGGATTCATCATCTTTGGCAGGAATTATTCATCCTATTTAATATGAGATTTTTGGATTGTCCTCTTTTATATATAAAACTCTGCTAATTAAAACATTTAGTTCACAAACAGTAATACTAATTTGCACAGTTTCACCAATCTTATTCTGTCTCTGAGATTCCACACCTCACGGTCTGGCTCAGAGAGAAAAAATAAAATGAACATTTTGCAGTCAACAGCTGACAAGAGTTCAACTAATTCCATTATGTGACCCTTGACTGATGTAGCAAACTGCCTGTATCCAGCACATTGTCAGCTGGCTGATTATCTGACATCCAGAGCTTGCATGGCCATGGAACAAAAAGGATTTTCACTTCCGTATTTCAGCGGCTCTTATGGAAGTGAGCTGGGTTCACAAATAGAGGGTCTCAAATCCAGAGCTGTGTCTTGGCTAATATTTCCACTTATATGGCCTCACCAGGCAAATGTCAGCTATTCAAAGCCATTGGATAGAGCATGGCAGAGTGAATCTTCTCAGATAAAATTTGCCATGACTAGTTGTGGCCTAGAGAAGCAAACCTCCTGTTGTCATCACAGAAGTGGCATTAAACACAACCATGGAATAATTTGTGGCTCAAAGTTAGGAGCCTGAAAGGAAGAGAGAATATATATGAACTTCTTTCACAGTGGATGTATACTCCGATGTCAATTCCATTATTGCTGTATCTTGCAACTACCAGGATGCTAGAGAACAAACTAGATGGATCATGGTCTTTTTTTCCAATCCAGCAACTTCTATGCTCCTATGTATATGCCATTTACTCTGGGTGAGTGACTCTACCTTTTTCTGTATGCCGTCTTACAGTGCATCACATTCCACATGCTTACTTGGAATATAATTTGGGTGTGAAAGCCTGAAATTACTCCAAAATAATGTGGAGCGAGACTCCTTCCTCCAAAGAGTCTCACTCGCTCCATTTGGGTGTGAGTTTACACCCCGATTCTGGATTCAGGTTAAATTATACTGTAATTACAGCGTCAGTGCAAAGCAAAACAGATTTAAATCAACACTACAGGTGTAATGCAAGGGCACCCTCATTGGCTCAGGGTGAGGAACCATAATTCCGACTCTTTCCGGATATTAAAAGCACGGATAGTTTCTAGAGGAGGGTCTTACCTCCTTTGCTTTGACAAAGTCAACACCTTACACAGGTGCATACTGAATGGTCAGATTTTAGGGTCTGCGGTGAAGTGATGGCACTCACTGACCTCGAAAAAAGCTGCCCACAAAGATCTAGCGATCTCTCTGACATCGATTTCACCTTCCCCAGCGTTAATTTTGTTCTGCCGCTATCTATAGGGTATCTCTGGCGTCCAGCAAGTGATGTTATTAAGCAGGCTAAGCAGCCAATCACACTGAAGAATTCCCTCGCAGATAGCAAACCAGGAAGTAAAAAGCATTGATTATCTTTCACATTTTAATCATGTTACAGAGAACGAATTAAAGATTGGGACATACAAATGGGATTAAGGTAGAAGCTAAAATATCAAACTTAAAAAAAAATGTATTTTAAAAATCCAAGAAATTTGTATCATTAGAGAAATTTGACATTCCACAAGTATAAAATTAGTATTTCATGACTAGATAGGTTGTCTAGCAGTAATTATGACTTTAAAACCCAGTTACACATCATTCAACGAGGCTCAACTTTTTTTTTGGGGGGGGGGGGATTAGAGCATTAAAAAGTGTAAGTTCACATCAATGCAAGTGAATTTCCATCTACGGGGTCTTCAACAGCACACCCTGTGGAAGAGCAAGGAATGACTGACAGCAACATCTTGATTTCTGCTTTTAACTGCGCGTGTGCGGGCGCCAGAATTTGCCGTCAATTTCACAGAGTAATGACAGCGAAATCCGGGCTTATATTTTAATATTTCAAATGAAAACACATACACTGTTCAAATTAGTGTTAACTCTTGTAGAACTAATGTTTTGAGATAATTCAGAATGTTTACCAAAGAAGACCAGTAAACCATATTTTTATATAAATAGGAATTCCACTGTGGACGTTACAAAGTATAGTTTTGCTACATTACCATTGGGTTATTGCTGCTTCTGTATTTTGCCACCCTCTTGTTGTTTCTACTTTTCCTTAACCTCCAACTTGTTGTGTTTGGAGCCCTTTGTCATTGAAAACAGTTTGTACATTTCAAATTGAAGTGTTCTTTTTTCTCTTGTGGACATTTGCTTGGGCAGCTCTGACTCATTTACTAGTGTGTGCTGCAGCAATGCTTTTTGCTTCTGCTGGTTTAACTTAAAAACTTACCACTCTCTCTGATCTCCAAGTAATAACATTCCAACATGCTACCACTAATTGTTACAATTTCTCAAGGGTTTCAACAGTAATTCCCATAAGCAGACCATTTCCCCTACCAACTAGAAACTCTACTTTAAGAAACCTCCCATTGCAGATTTCCACAAGCCCTAAAGGATTAATAATTATCCACCCTGCAGTAGCTTGCATACTGCATTAAGTGCAGATTGGCGCTATGATACCATTCTCTTTGATCTGGCAGAACAACAAAAAGATTTTAGAAGCCATAGAAATTCACTTCTTTATCCACAAATTAAATAGAAAATATAACAACCAACCACTAGATGGTATGCATATGAAATGCAAATACCAAAATAATCACCACATCAAGCAAAGTCCATAAACTTTCTGAAGAAATAGTGGAATACTTCTGGATTTGAGAATCAAACTTTGAGATTGCCAATAAAATGAATTCAATGGTTTTGTCTTCTTGTACTAATGGCTTTGTCTTCTTGTACCTGTATTACTGTTAGTGGAGTCTCATATTGTTCACGTATCCTCAGGCAGGGATTTCAAAAGAAGTTTCAGTTTGATCTTGCACCAGGAATCAAAAATAGCTCCAAGACTCCAGTCTCCTATTTTCTTATATTCACTATAATCCTCTGAAGTCAGGTTTTAGAGATGAACATCAAAATTATTTACAAATTAGAAGATTCCACCCCCCCTCCCATGGCATTGCTCATAACGAGTCCAGAAATAGTGTTTTGTAACGTGCGTCTGCAAAGCCACAACTGCAACCATTCTTCCACTCTGCTCCCAGCAGAGCCAGAATGAATATGAACACGATGAATGAAAAGCATTTACTTCCAAATACAGGGTACCTGCTAGCAGAAACAGGTAATCTGCCAATAGGGATTGAAAGAAATGCATGAAAAGTCTGCCAGTAGAAATAGTTGATCTGTTGTCAGTAGCTATTGCATGAGATTGGGACGAAGATTTAATCAGTCCCAGAAGTGCAACAGCAGCAATATCCCAAAGATTTCTATTTTAGTCGAATGCGATTTGGATTGGTTAAACAGAAACTAAACACAAAAAAAATTGTACAATATACAATGGTGAAACATTTAACATAGAACAGTAATGAATATACCAGCAGATAAGACTACTTCACTAATGTTTTGTTTGCAAGCTGGAGACACATTATGAAACCTTCTCCCCATCTGTGCTGCTTTACAAACTATGTCAACACTTCATCAGTGAAAATAATCTTTGATGTTTGAGATCAAATTAGCCAAAATTACTGAGAAAACAGCAATCGTCAGGCACTTTGGCAGAAAAAAAAAAATCAAAGAACAAGTTATTATTTAAATGGAGAAAGATTGCAAAGTGCTACAGTACAGCAGGACCTAGGGGTACTTGTGCATGAAACACAAAAGATTAGTGTGCAGGTACAGCAAGTGATCAGGAAGGCTAATAGAATCTTGGCCTTTACTGCAAAGTGGGTGGAGTATAAAAGCAGGGAAGTCTTGCTACAGCTGTACAGAGTATTGGTGAGGCCACAACTGGAATACTGCATGCAGTTTTGGTTTCCATATTTTCAAAACGATATACTTGCTTTAGAGGCAGTTCAGAGAAGGTTCACTTGTTGATTCCAGAGATGAGGGGGTTGATTTATGAGGAAAGGTTGAGTAGGTTGGGTCTCTACTCATTGGAATTCAGAACAATGAGAGGTGATCTTATCAAACGTATAAGATTATGAGGGGGCTTGACAAGGTGGATGCAGACAGGATGTTTCCACTAATGGTGGAGTCTAGAACTAGATAGCATAATTCGAATAAGGGGCCGCCCACTTAAAACTGAGATGAGGAGAAATTTCTTCGCTGAGGGTTGTGGATCTGTGGAATTCGCTGCCTCAGAGAGCTGTGGAAGCTGGGACATCGAATAAATTTAAGACAGAAATAGTTTCTTAAACGATAAGGGGATAAGGGGTTATGGAGAGCGGGCAAGGAAATGGACTTGAGTCCATGATCAGATCAACCGTGATCGTATTAAATGGCAGAGCAGGCTCGAGGGACCATATGGCCTTCTCCTGCTCCTATTTCTTATGTTCTTATGTGAACTTAATGTAAAAATGAATCAATCAGATTTAACATTTGTTCACCCTTTATGTCTTTCATGAATAGAACTTGATGAGTAAGCCTTTGGCATGGTGGCAGCATTCCCATCTGAGTAAGAGGTGCAGGGTTCAAATCCCACTCCAGACAGCCCCAACAAGTAGAGACCGAAGCTACAGATCTGAACTCTGGGTTAACATCCAGCAGGTTACTCATGTCCAGTGGCTGTAGGCGCTGCCGCCACCAACCCCTCTTCCCCCCCCCCCACCCCCCCCTCACAGTATGGGTTGTGGGGGCCTGTAACATCTTCTCAATATTATAGGTCTAACCATCCTATCAGCTGGTATGAAGATGGTTATGGCCACGGAGCGTTCTTGTCAAATTGTTAATCAGCCTGTGAATCCTTCCGTTCCTTCACAAAATTTTCAAAAGGGAAGAGTGTGAAGATACAAAGAACAAACAAAACCTTAATCAACAATATGTACTTCTAAACACAATTTTAGCAATTTTTTTCCCCCACTGTTTTGCAAGTAAATATTTGCATATTCTGCCACCTCTTGTAAAATCTACATACAGCTATGAATATAAAATTAAAAGCCGATTATAAAAATGTTCAAAAGAATCAGATGAAACAAATAATCTGTGTTCTTTTGTCATATTCGGCCAATTATGACTTGCCATCATTGAAATGCTGTCATGGAAATTTGCCTAACTAATTAGTTCACATTGCATATCGGTCTTACACATTTTCTAATTTGACCACTTTCAATTCTCTGTCAATTTAATGTACTGAAGGATAACAATGGAAACTTTATACAATTCCATAGGTGATACTCCTATTCAGCACGTGGCAAACACAGTATGTCAAATTTTATTTGCATATAAATAACCCCATACATGCTGGGCTTGGAGAAGTGAATTCAAAAACCACAGACATGCATTGGCAAGTATAAAGTATTTGTGCAACCTTTTTACCTTTTTCGAGATAGCATCACTATGATTCAGCACAAAAATAGGGCATTCGGCCCAGGGAGCTGTGGAGGCTGGGTCATTAAATATATTCAATGTGGAGATGGACAGATTTTTGAAGGATAAGGGGAGTCAAGGGTTATGGGAAGCGGGCAGGGAAGTGGAGTTGAGGCCAGGATCAGATCAGCCATGATCTTATTGAATGGTGGAGCAGGCTCGAGGGGCCAAATGGCCTTCTCCTGCTCCTATTTATCATCGGGTCTGTGCCAGTGTTTTTCTCCACGGGCTTCCTACTTACTCTCCTATCGTTTAATATTATTTTTCAAGTAACTATCTAATTACTTTTCTAAAGTACTAAAAGACTGCTTTAACAATTGTTTGTAGCAAAGCATTATAACCACCATGTGTAAAGACATTTTTCTAACCTTCCCTTTAATTCTTTTCCCAATCATGTAAAATTTGTGTCCACTCATTACTATTTCACTGACCAACAGAATCAATCTATTCCACTTGACTGTATCATTACTCTTGAATAGCTCAATCAGATTATCCTCAAGCTTCTTTAATGGAGTGACCAAAACTGTACACATTACTGCAACTGCTGCCGAGACAAGTTCAACAGTATCATCTTGATCTTGTATCCTATGCTTCTAATATAAAATCAAGGATTCCATTTGCCTTTATGACTTTACCTATTTGCGTTGCCACCTGTAATGACTCAAGGACCTGCACAACAATGTTCCTCTGCTCCGCCATTCCATTTAACATCTTACCATTAAACGGTATATTTCCTTTTTCTATTCTTACTTCCAAAAAGTAATAATTCACATTTCTCCACATTGAATTGTATTTGCCAGCTAGCTAGACTAGCGATGACCTCCTGCAGTATTTTACAGTCACCCCTCCAATTTGGTACCACTAGAAAATGTCAATATTGTTCCATCAGTTCCTAAATCCAGAATATTGATGTATATAATTGGCAAGAGTCCATCACAAATCTCTGTGGAACAACACTCACCACATTTTTCCAGTACAAGAAATCTCCCTTTTATTTCTGCCTTTACGTGGCCCACATTCCCCATGATTCCAGATGACATTATCTCTTGTGTGATATCTTAACATATGCTTTTTAAAGATTCAAGAACCACATCCACTGCATGGCCTTTTTATCTATCCTATTATTTCTTCTAAGAGACTGGTCAAGCAGGACCTTCCCATTAGAAATCTATGCTTCTTGGCCTTGATTAACTAATGTTTCTCCAGTGCTTAATAATTTCATCCTGTATTAAACAACTCTATTTATATTGCACCTTTAACTTAGAAAAACATCTCAAGGCACTTCAGAAGCAAAGAGTGAGATATTAGGATGTGACTACAGCTTGGTAAAACAGGTGGGTTTTAAGGAAAACTTGGAGAGGTGTTGGGGTTTAGGGGAAGGAATTCCGTAGCATGGACCTAGATGGCTAAAGGCACAACTGCCAGTGGTGGCCCGAAGCGGAGGCCGGGAGGTGGGGGCGTGGGGAAAATGCACAAGAGATTAGAGTTAGAGGAACAGAGAGTTGGAACAGTTTCCAGAGATAGGGAAGGGTAGGGCCTCGAAGGGATTTAAACAAGAGGATGAGAATTTTAAATTGGAGGCGCAAGGGACCAAAAGCCAGTCCTGGTCAGCAAGAACAGGAGTGCTGAGTGAGCAGGACCTGGTACAAGCAGCAGAGTTTTGGATAAGCTGAAGTTTACAAAGTATGGAAGACGAGAAGATGTCCAAGAGAGCATTGGAATAGTATGGAGCTAACAAAGGCATAGATGAGAGTTTCAATGGTAGATGGGCTGATGCAGGGGCTGAGGCAGGCAATGTTTCAGAGGTGGGTTGATGGTTTTAGTGACGGAGAGGATAGGAAGAGAATCCATTGCTGGAGATGCAGTGGCTATGATTGAATAGGTCTCGCTCAGGCCAACATCCAAGCATTGACCACACTCCATCAGCTCCGATGGATCAGCTCCATCGTCCGCATGCCCGATACGAGACTCCCAAAACAAGCGCTCTACTCAGAGCTCCAACACAGCAAGCGAGCCCCAGGTGGGTGGAGGAAATACTTCAAGGACACCCTCAAAGCCTCCGTGAAAAAGTGTAACATCTCCACCGACACCTGGGAATCCCTGGCCCAAGACCACTCAAAGTGGAGGAGAAGCATCCAGGAAGGCGCCGAACACGTCGGGTCTCTTCGCGGGGAGCAAACAGAAGCCAAGCGCAAACAGCAGAAGCAGCACAAGACAACCCAAGCACCCCACTCACCCGTCCCTTCAACCGCTGTCTGCCCCACCTGTGACAGAGACTACAGGTCCCACATTGGTCACATCAGTCATCTGAGAACTCAATAGTGTGGAAGCAAGTCATCCTCGACTCTGAGGGACTGCCCAAGAAGGAGGGAACCAAGCAAAGGCAGTCCCACTGAGCTGGACAACAAGGAGAAGTGTTGAGGAGGTTGGCATGAACTACCATGTCGATGGCTGCAAAAGTCAAGGAAGACAAGGAAGTAAAAGTCACCATCGTCACAGGATGTCATTTTTGAATTTGAACTGGGGCCATTTCAGTGCTATCGTAGAGGGGAGAGAGATTTATACATAAGAGTTGTAGGAAAGATGGGCACAAATTTAGAAACCAACAACACATTCAAGGACTTGGAAGCTGGGCAGTAGTTTTCAAGAACTAAGCAATCGCGGATGGGATTTTCTGAGGAGAGGGGTGATGCCACTGGTTTTGAAAGGTTGGGGGACAGTACCTGAAGAGAGGGGACCATTCACAATGTCAGCTAGAATGTGGACCAAGAAGTGAGTTGGGTTTCAGTAGTTCGTAGAAAAAGGTTCAAGGAAGCAGGAGGTGGATCTCATGGACAAGATGAGCTCAAAGAGGGCAGGGCGGGAAATAGGAAAGAAACTAAAGATGCAGGATCAGAGCTAGGTTGAGGGTAGAGTGGAGGTTTGGCTTAGTGGGAAAACAGAGCAGGGAGAAACAGCAGAAGCAACTGAATAGATGGTCTCAATCATAATGACAAAGAAATCCATGAGGTTCTTGTACTTCTTGTTGGAGCCAAGAGTGGTAAGGGCAAGGGAGAGGGGATTGAGGAGATAGTTGCGGGGGGGATCGTTTACTCTCTAGGATGATCCTGGAGGAATGGACAGTTTTGGCAGAGTGAGGCTTGATGTGCTCCAGCTGGATCTGGTGATGGATGGCTTGACCCATCCACCTCCACGGAGGTGTGTGGGGGGCCTGACCCATCCACCTCCATGGCACGAACCTGGTATTGCAGTACTTCCAGGAACGGTGCAGTGGCTCTCGGCCTTTTGGCTAAGAGCACTGGCGCAGAGTGATCCTTGATGTGTGCAAGGTGACCTCCGGCGTTTGTGATTTGACAAAGAATTGGAAAGATTGGCTACGCATTTTTTTAAAAAACCACATACGCGCAAATCAGCAGCCCTTGTGCTTGAAGCAAATGGGAGCCATATCAGGGGAACAACCAGATGGAACAGAGTATGTTTCACTGGGGCCAAGGGCATCAAAGGTAGAGGTGAGGGAGTGGTTGAACAGATTGTCAGCTGCTCAAGAATGTGTCGAATAAAAGGTTAAAGGCTCATTCGTTGGAACTTTGAAAGTGCAATGGTAAGTGGAGAAAAAAAAAAGAGAGAGATGTTTTTCTAGGTGTGGTCGCTGAAGGAAGTGGGATTGGAAAGGAGGAGAGGATGTGGGTGATGATGGGAACAAGGAAATCAGTACCAACATCTGAAATAAAACTAACTGGCCCATCATTTCCTGGATTAACTCAGTCTCCATTTATGGAGAAGCGAGTCACATTTGCCACCCTCCAATTCTCAGAAAATTTTCCTTTTTGCATAATTTTGGAAAGTCATAAGAGCCTTTGCTATTTCTTCTCTGCATTCCCTTATCAATTATAAAACATCAGGACCCAGTGATCTGACTACCTTAACAGAAAGACTTGCATTTATAAGAACATAAGAAATAGGAGCAGGAGTAGGCTATTTGGCCCCTCAAGCCTGCTCTACCATTTATTAAGACCATGGACTCAGCTCCACTTCCCTGCCTGCTCCTCATAACCCTTTATTCCCTTATCACTCAAAAATCTGTCTATCTCTGCCTTAAATATATTCAATGACCCAGCGTCCACAGCTCTCTGGGGCAGAGAATTCCACAGATTTACGACCCTTTCACGACCTCAGGACGTCCTGAAGCATTTTACAACCAACCAATGAAGTACTTTTGAAGTGTAGCCACTCTTGTAATGTAATCTTAAATGGGAGTAACTTAGTAAGTAACATGTTTCTTAAATTATAATCTAAACTCATCTCTGGGGATGTGGGTTGTCTTCCTTCTAATGTTCCTATATTCACCTCATCTATGAAAACCAGGACTTAAGTACACATTCAGTACTTTTTTTTGCCAATTCTTCATTCTCTTCGACAAGTTTACCTCTTTATCTCTTATCGGCCCTACTTAGATTACTAATATACCCATAGAAAACCTTTTTATTGCCTTTTTATGGTTTTGCTAATTTTCTCTCATACCCCTTTATCGGATTTTTGCAATGTGAATGGATGTCCCTGTTCTGAGGAACGAATTAAGGGGTCAGGTCAGGTGAGGTGGCTTTTCAGTTCCATGTTTTCTTGTTTAAGTGAAACAAATTATAAGCAGAAAAAACAATAAGTGCGCTATTTTCTTGATGTGAAGAACACAAATTTCTAAATTTAAAGAAACATTTAATGAGAACTAGGCTTGCTGAAAAGCAACAGCTCAGTGCAGAACTAAACTAGGTGCAGTACTCACCCTGAAGCAGGCAAAGGTGCGGTGCCGGATTCGGATACTTCCATCGCTTCCAGCACACGGGCAGGCTTTACAGCAGTTCAACACACCGTCGGGAAAGTTCTCATCGGCAGAAAGCTAGCTTTTTTTTTTCTTCCTTCCTTCCTTCCCCTGGTGTTCAACTGTCACGGAAGTACGGCAAGGAATGGTCACAACTTTTGAATTAAAAAGACTCGAGCAATTTAAATCCGAAATGAATTTACGTATCGGCGGCGTATAGTTGGTAGCAGTAAGGGAAAGCTGGATTTGAAAATGCGGACTGTGTGAGGGGTGTTCTCCTTCCCCCACTCCCTCCTCACCTAGCCGCGTTTGCTGGGGGTTTTAGCGGGGGGCCGCTGTCCGCTCCGAGCCGGCTCTGGCTGCCGTGCCTCTTCCGCACTCCCCACAGCACTGCGACCAATCTTCGCTGGGCTCAGCGCGGCGCCGACTCTGCTTTCGCAAACACAAACATTTTCAAGCCATGACATGTGCCCCACTCCTGATCAAACTTTCCAAGCCGCTGAGCTCGCTCCCGGCACCAACTGTCACCCGCTCCCAGCCCACAACACACAAAATCAAAGCGCCCCCGCCAGCACCAACTCATTGACGAAGGGTATTTGCATATATTTATCCCCCCCCCCGCGCCAAAAAAAAATCGTTTTTTTTTCTGGTGGAAGTTTCTGGCAGGATTGTGCGGGTTACAGCTGCGCTTGCCGATTCCTGCCACGAGGGGCGCTCTGCTGACAGTACAGAAGCTGCCCCGCTGCCACCTGCGCTTAAAGCCGAGCCGCACCCGGACCCGGACCCTGCCAGGCCGATTTTCGGTACGCTGCTTAAAATAAAATGATGTTACAAGCGGAGAAATGGTTTTTTTTAATTGCTTACCCCCAGCTTACCAAGTCTATCGAAATGTCTGCTTTGCATTTTTCTTTACACTTGATCAAAAGTTTAAAAAATGGCCAACATTGCAACTCAGAATCCAAACATAACTTGTTGGCGTGTTTTTATGTGGAATTAGCTTCACGCCCACAGCAGCATTTCACCCTTCTCCAGCAACCGGGAGAGCAACAGGCTAAACCGGCCCAAGTTTTGATTACCCCACTGCAGAATTCACTGCTGATCGTGGCCCCCTTAAAACTAGGTTACTACTTTTTAGTAACAGGGGTCATTTATTAAACCCCCCTCCTCCCCCCCCCCCTTAAAATTAGGTAATTACTTTTTATGAACAGGGGGCATGTCCTCGTCCAGGCTAACATCCCCAGCAGTGAAGCACTGACCACATTCGATCAGCTTTGTTGGGCAGGCCACAGAGTTTGTGTAAAGTCCTTACTCTACAGTATGAAACCACACGAGGCACCTTCTGGGGACAAGGTCACTCTGTGACCTGAACTCTTTATTCATAGGACTCCAAAGACAGTGACCCTGCGTGGGACCTCCCTTTTTCTACCTGAGTGATCAGGTAAGGAGTGTCTCCCACAAGTTCACCCCTTGTAGTCAAGGTGTGCATCTAGGTTGAGTGTATACAGTAATACAGTGGTGTTACATGATTTAGACGAGGGGATTAAATGTAGTATCTCCAAATTTGCGGATGACACTAAGTTAGGTGGCGGTGTGAGCTGCGAGGAGGATGCTATGAGGCTGCAGAGTGACTTGGATAGGTTAGGTGAGTGGGCAAATGCATGGCAGATGAAGTATAATGTGGATAAATGTGAGGTTATCCACTTTGGTGGTAAAAACAGAGAGACAGACTATTATCTGAATGCTGACAGATTAGGAAAAGGGGAGGTGCAATGAGACCTGGGTGTCATGGTACATTAGTCATTGAAGGTTGGCATGCAGGTACAGCAGACGGTGAAGAAAGCAAATGGCATGTTGGCCTTCATAGCGAGGGGATTTGAGTACAGGGGCAGGGAGGTGTTGCTACAGCTGTACAGGGCCTTGGTGAGGCCACACCTGGAGTATTGTGTACAGTTTTGATCTCCTAACTTGAGGAAGGACATTCTTGCTATTGAGGGAGTGCAGCGAAGGTTCACCAGACTGATTCCCGGGATGGCGGGACTGACCTATCAAGAAAGACTGGATCAACTGGGCTTGTATTCACTGGAGTTCAGAAGAATGAGAGGGGACCTCATAGAAACGTTTAAAATTCTGATGGGTTTAGACAGGTTAGATGCAGGAAGAATGTTCCCAATGTTGGGGAAGTCCAGAACCAGGGGTCACAGTCTAAGGATAAGTGTTAAGCCATTTAGGACCGAGATGAGGAGAAACATCTTCACCCAGAGAGTGGTGAACCTGTGGAATTCTCTACCACAGAAAGTTGTTGAGGCCAATTCACTAAATATATTCAAAAAGGAGTTAGATGTAGTCCTTACTACTAGGGGGATCAAGGGGTATGGCGAGAAAGCAGGAATGGGGTACTGAAGTTGCATGTTCAGCCATGAACTCATTGAATGGCGGTGCAGGCTCGAAGGGCCGAATGGCCTACTCCTGCACCTATTTTCTATGTTTCTATGTAATGTTTCTATATAAACCTTATTGTGAAATTCCTATTTGAAATATAGACCATTTAATTAATTTTGTTTGCTCTGGCAAGCTCATATCCAAATACCCCCTGGAAAAGAAATCCTGCCTGTGCCACTGTCTCACGCTCATGTCGTGATTCTATTGGTATGGGGATATGCAATTTCCAAAGCTGACGAAGGGTCATCGACCCGAAACGTTAACACTGCTTCCTCTCCACAGATACTGCCTGACCTGCTGAGATTTCCAGCATTTTCTGTTTTTATTCCAGAGCTTAATCTCTGCTGATTGATAGACATGTGCAATTGCAGGTGTGACTATGTGTCACATAGAAAGCAATGACAGGATCGGTCCAAGTCAGCATGGATTTATGAAAGGTAAATCATGTTTGACAAATCTTCTAGAATTTTTTGAGGATGTAACTAATAGAGTGGACAAGGGGGAGCCAGTGGATGTGCTGTATTTAGACTTTCAAAAGGCTTTTGACAAGATCCCATATAAGAGATTAGTGTGCAAAATTAAAGCACATGGCAGGAGTAGGCCATTCGGCCCTTCGAGCCTGCACCACCATTCAATATGATCATGGCTGATCATGCACTTCAGTACCCCATTCCTGCTTTCTCCTTGATCCTTTTAGCCGTAAGAGCCACATCTAACTCCCTTTTGAATACATCTAACGAACTGGCCTCAACAACTTTCTGTAGTAGAGAATTCCACATGCTCACAAATCTCTGAGTGAAGGAGTTTCTCCTCATCTCGGTCCTAAATGGCTATCCTTAGACTGTGACCCCGGTTCTGGACTTCCCTAACATGCATCCAACCTGTCCAATCCCATCAGAATGTTATATGTTTCTATGAGATCACCTCTCATTCTTCTAAATTCCATTGAATATAAGCCTAGTCAATCCAGTCTTTCTTCATATCCTGTCCTGTCATCCCGGGTATCAGTCTGGTGAACCTTCGCTGCACTCCCTCAATAGCAAGAATGTCCTTCCTCAGATTAGGAGACCAAAACTGTACACAATATTCAAGAAGTGGCCTCACCAAGGCCCTGTACAACTGTAGTGAGACCTCCCTGTTCCTATACTCAAATCCTCTTGCTATGAAGGCCAACATGCTATTTGCCTTCTTCACCGCCTGCTGTATGCCAACTTTCAATGACTGATGTACCATGACACCCAGGTCTCATTGCACCTCCCCTTTTACTAACCTGTCACCATTCAGATAATAATCTTCCTTCCTGTTTTTACCACTAAAGTGGATAACCTCACATTTATCCATATTATACCATATCTGCCATGTATTTGCCTACTCACCTAACCTGTCCAAGTCACCCTGCAGCTACTTAGCATCCTCCTCACAGCTCACACTGCCACCAGCTTAGTGTCATCTGCAAACTTGGAGATATTACATTCAATTCCTTCGTCTAAATCATTAATGTATATTGTAAATAGCTGGAGTCCCAGCACTGAGCCCTGTGGCACCCCACTAGTCACTGCCTTCCATTCTGAAAAGGACCCGTTTATTCCTACTCTTTGCTTCTTGTCTGCCAACCAGTTCTCTATCCACGTCAATACATTACCCCCAATACCATGTACTTTAATTTTGCACACTAATCTCTTGTATGGGACCTTGTCAAAAGCCTTTTGAAAGTCTAAATACACCACATCCACTGGCTCCCCCTTGTCCACTCCACTAGTTACATCCTCAAAATATTCTAGAAGATTTGTCAAGCATGATTTCCCTTTCATAAATACATGCTGACTTGGACCGATCTTGTCACTGCTTTTCAAATGCGCTGCTATTACATCTTTACTAATTGATTCCAACATTTTCCCCACTACCGATGTCAGGCTAACCAGTCTATAATTCTGTTTTCGCTCTCCCTCCTTTTTTAAAAAGTGGGGTTACATTAGCTACCCTCCAATCCATAGGAATTGATCCAGAGTCTATAGAATGTTGGAAAATGACCACCAATGCATCCACTATTTCTAGGGCCACTTCCTTAAGTACTCTGGGATGCAGACTATCAGGCCCTGGGGATTTATCGGCCTTCAATCCCATCAATTTTCCTAATACAATTTGCTGACTAATAAGGATTTCCTTTAGTTCCTCCTTCTCGCTAGACTCTCGGTTCCCTAGTATTTCCGGAAGGTTATTTGTGTCTTCCTTAGTGAAGACAGAACCAAAGTATTTGTTCAATTGGTCTGCTATTTCTTTGTTCCCCATTATAAATTCACCTGATTCTGACGGTAAGGGACCCACATTTGTCTTCATTAATCTTTTCCTCTTCACGTATCTGTAGAAGCTTTTGCAGTCAGTTTTTATGTTCCCTGCAAGCTTAGATTCTATTTTCCCCCTCCTAATTAAACCCTTTGTCCTCCTCTGCTGAATTCTAAATTTCTCCCAGTCCTCAGATTTGCTGCTTTTTTTGGTCAATTTATATGCCTCTTCCTTAGATTTAACACTATTCCTAATTTCTCTTGTAAGCCACCTTCCCCGTTTTATTTTCATGCCAGATAGGGATGTACAATTTTTGAAGTTTATCCATGGGATTTTTAAATGTTTGCCATTGCCTATCCACCTTTAAGTATCATTCGCCAGTCTATCCTAGCCAAATCACGTCTCATTCCGTCGAAGTTACCTTTCTTTAAATTTAGGACTCTAGTCTCAGAATTAGCTGTGTCACTCTCCATCTTAATGAAGAATTCTGCCATATTATGGTCAATCTTCCCCAAGGGGCCTCGCACAACAAGATTGCTAATTAATCCTCTCTAGTTGGTTCCTCGACATCTTGGTCTAGAAAACCATCCCTTATACACTTCTCCACTGTATTGCGACCAGTTTGTTTATGGAGGTGCCAAAAGAAGGAGTGTGTGACAGACACAGGAGATATAATGTATTTCTAGCCATCTCTTATGGTGTGCACAGGGATTCAAGAAGGTGAAACAGGATTAAAGGATGTAGGATAATCTGCATGGTTTCAGATCCCATTGATTTGCAGAGGATGCGTGTGTGCCAGTAGGTCGACTTGGTCGCGTCCTCCATCAGGATCAACTCGGATGAATGTTCCAGACTCCTGCTGGGTCAGTGGCGGGTGGACTTCCTGCTGGAGGAGTTCAGGCCTTTTGCCTGGAGCACCACTCATCTCCTCTATCTGGGAGTCTACCTTAGCCCTGATGAGGAAGCCTGGTCGGCAAACTAGTAAGAGCTTGAGGCCAAAGTCACTGCTCGCCTAAGACGCTGGACAAGAGTGCTCCGAGTGCTACAGGGGTCAAGCGCTGGTCATAAGGTGGTTGCTATGCTGTGGTACCGGTTGATCACTTTGATCCCTCCCCCTGCATTTGTCACCAAGATACAGAAGAAGCTCATTGACTTCTTCTGGGACAAAAGGAAGCATTGGGTCTTTGCTGCGGTTCTGAGTCTCCCGCTTCTGGAGGGCAGTCAGGTGCTGGTGTGCGTGCATACCCAGGCTGCGACTTTTCGTCTTCAGACCCTGCAGAGATACCTGTATGTCGAGGATCCTCCCAGATAGTGTGCGCTGGTGACGTATTTCTTCTAGCAGCTGCACAGCCTCAACTATGACAGGCAGCTCCTGTTTATAAATCTGGGAGGCGTCCGGGCCTCCATGTGGGGGCTGCCTGTCTTTTACCAGGAACTGATCAAGGTCTCGAACATGGTCGCCTGCAGATGCAGTTCTTCCCCATCAGGATTGTCGGCTGTCCTTCGGGAGCTGCTGCACAGGAATCCGCACCTCCACGACCACGGTTTCAGGTGGCAGGCGGGGGGCAGGGCTGTGTCTGGCAAGGTGACCAGAATCAGGGACCTACTGGCTGATGGAGCAGTGGGTTGGATGGTGCCAGAGGAGCTGGCGCAGCACCTGTCCTGGGTCGACATGCGGCTCACGACCAAAGCCATCAAGTCGCTAAAAGTGGCACTGGGCCCTGACTCCACTAGGTGTGTCGAGGAGGCTCAAGCACATGGGGCGACCCCGTCCAAACTGATCCACGTCTGGATGGAATTCCTTATTGGCGCCAAGCCCCGGAACCTCGTTCGGGAGCCGGAGCCTCACAGTTTGTGCTGCCTCCAGGAATTCTCTTTCGTGCCTTTCCATTCTGCGCAGAGGGGATTCCTGTATGGGCTGCTCTTGCACACCCTCCATTTTTCCATCTTCGTTTACCATCCGGACAAACCATGGTTCACCATCTTGCCATCCGGAGGAGGCGGGGGTCCCCAATGGAAGGCTCTCTATGCGGGAGTCCTCCCTTTATCTATTTGGGCCTTGGCCTAGAGGGTGTTGCACAGGGCAGTCCCGTGCATTAAGTTTTTAAATTGATTCATGGACTCCCAGGCCACCTGCATTTTCTGTGGCCTGGATGAGTTTGTGTTCCATGTTTTTATAGAGTGCGTGAGGTTGCAGTCCCTCTTCCATTATTTGAAGGGACTGCTCCTCAATTTCTGGCTGCACTTCAGTCCCACGCTCCTGATCTTTTGGGCACCTGGTGCAGGGGACTGCTCCTGGGCCTGGCCAAGGTGGCTATTAACCGGTTCAGGCAGTGGGCGGTCGAGGGGGTCATTCAGCCCAACTGCCTGCCGCTATTCCGTGGCTCCGTTCACATCTGGGTGTCCCTGGAGATGGAGCACATGAGGCCTTCCGTGACCAGTGGGACTGGAGTGCATCATCACCCTCGGAAACCAAATTTTGATTTGATTTGTTAGGTTTTCTTAAACATTTTTGGTTTGCTTTCAGTTTCTAGTTGTTGTGCCCCTTTTACAAGGGGGCACTTGGTTTAATTTAAAAGAGTTGTAGGATAATGGGACCATAGCGTGCAGACGTAATTCAGCCTCCATTAATAAATCATAATTCTGTCCTTATGTTTTACATTTACATCATAAATCCCTATGTTCACATTTATAATGGAAACTGCCTGTGTCAGCTGGTCATTCTGTATTTAGGCCCCCACTGGAGGGACCATTACCAAATGCGATCAAGGAAAGGCACTTTTGGTTTCAAATCTGCAGCTTCTTGAAATTTCTGTTTACACATCCACTTCATCATTTCAGCAAAGCAGAATTCGGCTATGCTAAAGTTAGCATGTATTTTGAATACTGAACATACATGAAATAAATCAATAAATTGTATGGCATGCATTTTGGGAATTTAGATGCCAAGAACAAGTTGGTCCCACAGGAATTTCAGTCCATTAATTTTAATTTTCATCACTGGCGTTGGATGCACTGTTTTCTCAGGAAAGGAACAAATACCATGTAATATAAAATCAGGTACAGTCCCCACCACTTAAACCACCCATGTTTAAATTGGTCAATCGTTCATATTGAGCAAATAGCCCAAACCATTTGCCATTACCATTATTGTCATTTACAAAGTTACCGTATACAGCATGTTAAGCACGCCAGCTATTTCAGGCAGGCACAGGTGTCCAGTGAGTATTTTGCACCTTGTTAAGGTGCAATTACCTATTATACTTCTCGGTACTTCAGTCCCATTTTCGATATTTGTTTATAACTTCATGGTCAGAATTTTCAAAGAAAGAGAATCTTCATGTGAGTGAATAGGAAGCAATATATGTACATATCAATGAATAAAAAGTATCTCTCAAACTTGCAGTGGATGGGTTCTCAGCTGCCAGATACCATGAGGTTGTTGCTGGGCCTGTGCTCCTGTTGCAAAGTACAGATGTATCGACCTCAGGTGAGAACACTAGGATACCTGCACACTTGAATACTCACTCTCTAGACTCAGGCATAATTCGCTACTTGGCGGCCGCAGTGCTTCCCTTTAAACCGTTTGTTATGTTTGTAGCTATATATAGTTGCCACCAGAGGGCGTGATGGTGGGAGTCCTACGAGTCACCCACACCTCGTGCTGTGCTGGTATAAAAGGCTTGCTACCTTGTTGTTTAGGCACTCTGGAGTTATAATAAAGAGACCAAGGTCGTACTATTTTTAGCTTACAGTACTCGGCCCAGTGAGATTATTTCATACACAATAACTGGCAACGAGTAAATAAATACAAACTTTCATGCGACCATGGCTGCCATCGGTATTTCAGAACAATTTGTTGAAGGGGAAGATTGGAAAGATTTTGTTGATCGCCTCAACCAGTACTTCGTGGCCAATGGACTGGAAGGAGCCAACATCGCCGTTAAGCGCTGGGCTGTCCTCCTCACCGTTTGTGGGTCCAAAATATAGAGACTCATCAAGAATCTCCTCTCCCCAATGAAACCATCACAGAAGCATTACACCGAGCTGTGCACGCTGGTCCGCGACCACTTAAAGCCGAAGGAGAGCATTCACATGGCCAGATATCGCTTTTACTCGCACCATCGCGCTGTGGGCCAGGACGTGGCGGGATTTGTCGCCCACCTGAGATGTCTTGCTGGGCTCTGCGAATTCGGAGCTGCATTGGGGGAAATGCTGCGGGACTTTTTCGTGTTGGGAATCAGCTGCCGAAAACCTAGACCTGAGCAGAGCCATCACGATTGCCCAGGCATTCATGTCCACGGACGACAACACTAAAGTGATCTCTTCTCAACATCAAGGCTCAACGGGACCGACAAGTATTGTACACAAACTAATGTTACCAGCAGGCAGAACTGCTAGTGGCTGGGCCAGTTTGCCTGCTGCTACAAGACCTGGAGTGACTCAGAGTCCGCCATCATGGGTGAATGCGAATCCATTAGCACCTTGTTGGCGCTGCGGAGCAAATCATCGGGCCCATCAATGCTGATTCAAGCACTACATATGCAAAGGCTGTGCAACAATGGGGCACCTCCAGCGAATGTGCAGACGTGCTGCAACACACCACGTGGCAGAGGATGATCAATCCGGCGTGGATCACACAAAACAGGCAACTCAACCCGAGGAAGAAGTGCATAGGGTGCACACCTTCACCATTAAGGGCCCTCCTATCATGCTGGAAGTAAAGCTAAATGGAGTTCCAGTATCTATGGAGTTAGACACAGGTGCGAGTCAGTCAATAATGAGCCAGAAGGCTTTCGAAAAATTATGGGTCAACAAGGCACAGAGGCCTAAACTGAGCCCCGTCAATGCAAAACTTCGTACCTACACCAAGGAACTCATTCCAGTCATTGGAAATGCGGCTGTGAAGGTGTCGTACTATGGAGCTGTGCATGATTTATCCTTATGGATTGTTCCAGGCAATGGCCCAATGCTGTTTAGCAGAAGTTGGCTCCAAAAAATAAGATGGAACTGGGATGGCATCAAAGCCTTGTCATCAGTGGATGACGCCTCGTGTACTCAGGTCTTGAGCAAGTTCCCCTCGCTACTTGAACCAGGCATCGGCAACTTCACGAGAGCCAAGGTGCAAATCCACCTAGCCCTGGATGCATGGCCTGCCCATCACAAGGCTGGGGCAGTCCCTTATATGATGAGGGAGAAAGTCGAGATCGAGCTGGAACGACTTCAACGTGAAGGAATCATTTCGCCTGTTGAGTTCAATGAATGGGCCAGTCCCATTGTCCCGGTTTTGAAAAGCGACGGCATGGTCCGAATTTGCGGGGGCTACAAGGTGACAATCAATCGGGTCTCGCTACAGGACCAGTACCCACTACCGAAGGCAGACGACCTATTTGCAACGCTGGCGGGCGGGAAGTCTGTTTCCAAGTTGGACCTGACCTCTACCTACATGACTCAAGAGTTGGCTGAATCCTCAAAAAAGCTGATGTGCATTAACACGCACAATGCTGCAATATTCCAGAGGAACATGGAGAGCTTGCTAAAATCCATCCCGAGGACTGTCGTGTTCCAAGATGACACCCTGATCACCGGTCGTGACACCACAGAACACCTACACAACCTGGAAGAAGTCCTGCGTCGCCTGGACAGAGTGGGACTCAGGCTGAAATGCTCCAAGTGTGTTTTCCTGGTGCCAGAGATTGAACTTTTGGGGAGGAAGATTGCAGCTGATGGCATCAGGTCCAAGGACTCCAAGTCAGAGGCCATCAAGAATGCACCTAGATCCCAAAATATGACGGAGCTGCGTTCGTTCCTGGGACTCCTCAATTACTTTGGTAACTTTCTCCCTGGGTTGAGCACGTTGTTAGGACCTTTGCACAGGTTGCTACATCAGGGTAATGACTGGATTTGGGGTAAATCTCAAGAGACAGCCTTCGCGAAGACTAAGAACCTGCTATGCTCTAATAAGTTACTTGTACTATATGACCCATGCAAACGATTAGTGCTAGCTTGCGATACCTCATCGTATGGGATCGGTTGTGTGCTACAGCAAGTCAATGTATTGGGGAAGCACCACCCGGTTGCATATGCGTCCAGGAGCCTTTCAAAGGTTGAAAGAGCCTATAGTATGGTTGAAAAAGAGGCCTTAGTGTGCGTTTATGCAGTTAAGAAAATGCACCAGTACCTATTCGGCCTGTGATTTGAGCTCGAAACTGACCACAAGCCGCTCATTTCACTGTTCTCTGAAAGCAAAGGTATAAACACCAATGCTTCAGCCCGCATCCAAAGATGGGCACTGACACTAGCCGCGTACAACTATGTTATTCGTCACAGACCAGGCACCGACAGCTGCTGATGCACTCAGCTGGCTTCCACTACCCACCACCGGGGTTGAAATGGAACAGCCCGCAGACTTGGTAATGGTCATGGAGGCTTTTGAGAGCGAGAAATCACCAGTCACGGCTCGCCAGATCAAAATCTGGACCAGCCAGGACCCAGTGCTATCTCAAGTAAAGAGTTGTGTCCTAAGCGGGAACTGGTCAGCCATTCACGGGCAAATGCAGAACGAATTTAAGCCTTTTCACCGCCACAAAGATGAAATGTCTATTCAGTCTGACTGCTTATTATGGGGTAATTGCATGGTTTTGCCAAAAAATGGCAGGGAGCTTTATACGCAACCTCCACCAGAGCCACTGGGAGTAGAGGATGTGTGAGCTGGTGCTTGGGGTGGTGATCGCCTATGGCTGGTGGAGTGATCTGCACCCCTGGGGTAAGTTTGTTGGGCCAGGGGCAAACACTCCTGCTCCTCCTGGTCCACAAGCAGTGCTGTAAGTGCACTTACCTTATGGATCCAATCCTTCTCACCTCCTTTTGGAGGATTGATTGCCTGTCCCCTGTCCCACTTTCATTAAAAGCAGAAGTGGGTAGGTTGGAGTCAGGTTCGAAATGTTTTAAATTTTAACTCCTCACCCAACCCAAAGACACCCACTCTTGGGGGTTAAAATTACCCTTGTTAATACTGTTTCTCTCTCACTTTCTTTCACTCTTTATTTTAATTTGCAACTTTACTGGTTACAGGATATTTACAGTGCCTGGACTAAGACAACAAGACAGCACATAAGCACTGTTTCAGAGATGTGGCTATCCCAAAGTTCATGTCACATTTCCAAAGCATCTGTCATTGTTTTACTTCTAGCTCTACCTTTGTTTACAAAAACAATATTATTTAGCTTGATAGGTTCTTTTCAAGGTTAAACAGCTTGCAGTATTAATTATGACGTTGCAATCTCTTAAAAAGTAGGCTGAAATGATAAATTCCTGACATGAATTCCGGACTGATGCTAGTGAACCTCTTAATTCTTTATCTTCAAATTTTATTTGTTATATTTACACATGTTGTCTATTTCTGATCCAAGCCACATGATGTGAGTCAAGGCCAGTAATCAGAAGGCAAGAGGTAGTGGGTACATAAGAAAGCAAGCTTGGAATAATATAAATTCCAGTGGTGCTCCAACCTATCAATCTTGTTGCTGCAGTGCAGGGACAATTGCCTTGTCTACTGTTTCCCAATTGACTGTTCTTCAACCAGTTACAATTTGTTATAACAAATTACACAGCTGTTGCAATAAGGGGGAAGCTGACTATTATCTATTTATTGAACTTGTCTACCATTTCCTGTTTTGTGGTATTTTGGCTAGTCCATGTGAATTTCTTTAAAAAAATGACTGGATTGATACCTGGCTGATGAAAAGGAAACATCTTTTGACACTGTTTGCTGCCTCTGTGGTAACTATCAATGTTTCAGCTGAGCCTTGGACATGTGTTTTGTGTGCAGAGAACTGTATAGAATTGCAAGTGGTCTGTGTTATATATGTAAACTTGTATTTACTCTGTACAGCCACCAGAGGGCTCATGCCCTGGAGTCCCAAGGGATTCCATAATCCCTTGGGAGCACACGTATTTAAGGAGGCCTCACAGGTTGGAGAGGCACTCTGGAGAACTGCAATAAAAGACTAAGGTCACACTTTACTTTGAGCTCACAATGTTCAGTCTGACTCTTTCTCCATACAAAACAGTCCGTAATTAAGGACTCTTTGGTCTGTTACTAGCAGTAAAGGAAAATCTCAGAAAAAGTTCAGCCACTCTGCTTGTCAAAAGAAACCAGCAGAAAGATTTAAGGTATTTCTGGATTTGGGTCAAAAAATATCCTTGCTTCACAGACTCATAAAGGTGCGCAACTTGAATAGTTCTTCTAATGCACTTGGCTGATGTCAGTGAGTGTCAGAAGAAAATCTCACAGCTGCTACTGTATGAGAGGTGGGAGACAATTCAGGCATGGTGATGGATATCACAGGCAGTCCCTCCAAATCGAGGAAGATTTGCTTCCACTCTAGAAATATCACCAGCGATGTCTCCGCAAGATCCTGCAAATCCCCTGGGAGGACAGAAGCACAAACATTAGCGTCCTGACCACACTTGATCAGCTCCGCTGGGCAGGCCACATAGTTCGCATGCCAGACACGAGACTCCCAAAGCAAGCACTCTGCTCGGAACTCGTCCACAGCAAACGAGCCAAAGGCAGGCAGAGAAAACGTTACAAGGACACCCTCAAAGCCTCCCTGATAAAGTGCGACATCCCCACTGACACCTGGGAGTCCCTGGCCATAGACCGCTCTAAGTGGAGGAAGTGCATTCGGGAGGGCACTGAGCTCCTCGAGTATCGTCGCTGAGAGCATGCAGAAATCAAGCGCAGGAAGCGGAAGGAGCGTGCGGCAAACCAGGCTCCCTGCCCACCCTTTCCCTCAACGACTATCTGTCCCACCTGTGACAGAGACTGTGGTTCTTGTATTGGACTGTATAGCCACCTAAGAACTCATGCTAAAGTGGAAGCAAGTCTTCCTCGATTCCGAGGGACTGCCTATGATGATGATGATGGTGATGGATATCATAGGCAGTCCCTCCGAATTGAGGAAGACTTGCTTCCACTCTAAAAATGAGTTCTTAGGTGACTGAACAGTCCAATACGAGAACCACAGTCTCTGTCACAGGTGGGACAGACATTCGTTGAAGGAGGGTGGGTGGGACTGGTTTGCTACTTATTCCTTCCGCTGCCTGCACTTGGTCTCTGCCTGCACTTGGTCTCTGCATGCTCTCGGCCACGAGACTCGAGATGCTCAGCGTCCTCCTGGATGCACTTCCTCCACTTAGGGCGGTCTTTGGCTAGGGGCTCTCAGGTATCGGTGGGGATGTCACATTTTATCAAGGAGACTTTGAGGCTGTCCTTGAAACGTTTCCTCTGCCCACCTTGGGCTCGTTTGCCATGAAGGCGTTCTGAGTAGAGCGCTTGCTTTGGGAGTCTTGTGTCAGGCATGGGAACAATGTGGCCTGCCCAGCAGAGCTGGTCAAGTGTGGTCAATGATTCAATGCTGAGGATGCTGGCCTGATCAAGGATGCTAACGTTGGTGCGTCTGCCCTCTCGGGATTTGCAGGATCTTGCGGAGACATCATTGGTGGTATTTCTCCAGCGATTTGAGGTGTCTACTGTATGTGGTTCATGTCTCTGAGCCATACAAGAGGGCAGGTATCACTGCAGCTCTTAAGTGGTTTCCCTTAGGTGTTTTTGACGCATCCCCAAATTACACTAATTCTAGACCTGGGAGTGAATACTGTACTGAACAGATGAATGAGTCACGGACAAATACCTCGGTCTCAACCGGCAATGCTTTATTAAAACTAAACACACACCTGCACCCAGTAAAAACCACACACACCCTAGTGTGTAAAACAAACAAATGCAGTACAATATACAGTGCGGCCTGTCTAACAGGCCCCTAACGTGAAGTACCCCAACGTCTAAAATACCTCCCCTGTAAACCCCTAAGAATTTGGTTGGGAGAATGCACGATCCTCCCTCACACCGTGGCTGTGATCTTAAAAGATGTGTGTGCCGAAATGATCACCGATTTAACTGGCTTACTTGCTGCTTCTTCCGATGAAAAGGTGTCTCTTCTAGTTTCTTCTCTCCGTCACAATACGGAGGGTTGGATTCTTGTAGAGGTGAAGCAACGAGGCAAGAGAGTTGTGTCCACATGGTATGCTTTGATATCCCAAGTTTGTTTGCCTTTTCAGACTGAATAAAGTTTGTTGTGAGGGTTCCTGTGGGTGTGTCTTCTGCTTTTACCCAATAAAGTTCCTTGTTTTTGAGGCTTCCTGTATTTGAGTCCAGTGATGGGTTTTTGCTTCCAAGTAGTCTGGGCTTAATGGCTCTCTATTGTTGTGGTAACTCATCCAGGTAATCACTGATCATTGATTGACGAGGTCACCTTGCCTAACAATGGACTCCATTAGCCCATTTCCTGCATTATGTTGGCCATTGTCATTCCAGACTCTCTGCCCATCTTTCTAAGTCCAACATGGAGCCGCACCTGGGCCCCTCCCACAAACAGCTTCCAGTTTTCTTTCTACAGTGAGAAAAATATTAAATGCAATGTCCATACAATGTCCAATAAATCCTTGGGGGTTCGATGCTTCCAGACCTTACAGAACCCCCTATGATATTTCAAGAGTCTTCTCGAACATATCCACGTCCGTTGGTGAGCACGCATCGTGATTCCCAACGAATTCTATCCCCTTTTACTTTTAAAATATCCCCAATATCTCTCTGAAATACAACTGTGCATTGCACTGTTACCATATAGATACAAAAAGTTACATTCAAGGTTCGTTAACTGCGGCCTCACATCGACTCCGGAGTGCCTGACTTCTCTTTTTACAAGAAATACACAACAGGAAATCACAATCAAAAGCTGTACAATGACGAGAGCATGTGAGCATATCCGGATCCAGGGAGGAACCTCCACACTTATACCAAGGTCCCACCAGGGCGGGGAATTTATCCCTTTAATTCTTTCCCCTGTGTCCCGGTTCGTCTGTTACAATGTGAAATAATGTTTTTGGGATAGCTCAATGGCCTTTAATAACGTTGTTAGGTGTTCCAGCAGAAAAGGAATCTGATGCCCGAACTGGGTAATGTACTGTTGCAAGTTCGGGATCGTGCCATTTACTGTAATATGTACCATGGATGGTTCTGGGATTGGAATAATATGTTCCTGTGTCACTTGAACTTTGGCGTGGGGTTTGAAGCAGAAAGTGCTGTCAGTGACCGGACACCAAGTGTCCCGGTGCACTCGATACCGGTCCACACTCATGGTTACGCAGTATGTCCCATTGCCCGCATATGCTGCCTGAGGTGGAACGTGGCTCTGGGCCCTCACCTCCATGGGGCAATTGATGAGTTCTCGACTCTCAGATTCAAACCCGCATTCTGGCCGATCGAACGCGTTCAAATGCTGGGGACACAATATGACGTGTGCACTCCTGCTCTGGCACCTCTTGAGGTCAGTGCCCGGTCATGGCGTGCTCCCACTTTATAACAAATGGTGGGACCGCATGATACCGCACGTGCACCCCTTCCCGTATGACCCCAATGTTCTCCATCCTGTATACCGGCGCTGGTTGTGATGTCCCACCCATTACTGGCATACGCAACATTATCTCCATGATTGCGTGGTTGAACCGACCGCAATCCACTGGATCAGGGTAGGCTTCGGAAGCTAGACGGAGCTGACACAGGCTCATCGAATTACTACACGGGCTTAGCGCTGCGAGGTGCCGGTTGCTGATCTATGATGGAACACGACTTTGATGGAGGTCCTCGAAATTACTGCGCCCCTCGCTCAGCAACCAGGCACCATACAATACGCACACTTCGTTTCCTGCTGCTTGCGTCGAGGCATTCCTGTCCTCCCATATTAACGCATTTACCGTCTTTGCGTGTGTCTCCAGCTCTGCGATAACCTCCATTACCTGGTCCTCCTCTAACTCCGACCCTACCAACGCGTTCCCTTCCCCCAGGATTTTCCGCAGCTGGTCCTTTAAGCCTCTGATCTTCACCTGCAGCTGCATGTCATCCATACTGTTGATGAGAGATGTACCCGTGCTAAACGACGTAGCAATATCATTGAGCACCCTGCGCCTCTGTCTCCCTGGACCAACGTTATCCCTCACTCCCATATCGTACAATCTTTCCCGACTCACATCCCCATACCTGAGTTCAAAGAACTGGTGGAACATTTCTTTAATGAGCGCCTCATACCCCGGTTAGGTTTAAAATGACTAACGTGACTGCGTAATGCACCCCGTGGAATAAATCCTTTCCAGTCGGGATTAAAACTAAACCATTCCCTGGGCCTGGTGTGGTGGCTGGACACCTAACTTCTATTGTGTGTACTGGTGGGGCAGGGTGCAGGGACTTCCTCTTGTGTGCTACAAGTTCAGTGGCACTTATTTTTTTGCGAGGGTCTGGGATCACGCAGGTGTCCATATTCCGATCCCATCTGATCCCAGCCCCGGCGTCCTGCCATTGCCTCGAAAAGGCAATTGATACACCAGCTGGGCAGATCTGCTCTGACCCCTACATACACACACAAATTCCCTGTTCCTCCTTCCACCACTTGTCCCAACACACTTCCATTCCTTCCTTTGACCCTGTGATCTGTCAGTAAGTATCATTACCCAGTCGTTCCCAGTCCGCTGTCTGGTTCCCCGTGTCCTGACTCAATTTCCTGAGCCACCACTACCGTCCCAGGGGAATGTGTCCCTTGCACTTTAAGCAAACGCGTTTGCCCTCGGTCACCCCAACCCGTGTGGCTGTGACCTTCAGCCTGGGACACGGTATGGAAGCCTCCCCATATGTGAACCGGCATGGCTGGTGTATTTAGTCGAATTCGACCCCATCCACCCTGGCCACCTTCCCTCGTGGAAGTAGGCTGCCATCCCGTCCGTGTCCCCTGTCCTACCCCCATTTGTCATGGTGGGTCCGTTCCCCCCAGTACATCCATAGAGGAAGGACAACTTGGCGTCACCCCCTCCTGCTGTACTCTGTTCCAGCCAAATTCCAAAGAACGATTACCAGGGTTGTCTTCATCTCTCTCTCAGCTTCCTGTGAAGATACAAAGAAACAACAACCTTTCTGTGAGAGGGTATACCTCCACAGGTCTGGCTTCATCAAAACACGCTCTGTAAAAACAGAAAACCGAGAAGGAAACTAAAGACACCACCACCCGTCTCTGGGTGGCCCCTCTAGGTCTCTACGATCCTGGGCCTTTTATGGCTCCTCGGCGGCGTGTAAGGAGGCGACCACGGCATTCTTGGCCATGGGATCCTGCTACTCTTCCTAACCACCACTGCCACTGGCTCCTCACTGTCCCAAACTATGGGAGGAAGACCCGCGTCCACCATGCTGCTTACAGCGCCTTGGTGCTTCTTTTTGTTTCTCGCTCTTTCCCCCGGGTTAAACAACTTGCTCTGGTTCACATGGAACCACTTCATGTGCTTCCGAAGCTTAACCGCG
This sequence comes from Pristiophorus japonicus, assembly GCF_044704955.1. NCBI lineage: Eukaryota > Metazoa > Chordata > Chondrichthyes > Pristiophoridae > Pristiophorus > Pristiophorus japonicus. The sequence continues at coordinate 87,410,906 of NC_091979.1, read as the reverse complement.
TACACCATGGGACTGACCTTATCTACGATGCTGTGGGGTCCCAAGTTCACAGGCTCAAACATGCTCACCCAAGCGTAATTGCGGACCATGACCTGATCCCCTACCTTCCACTCGTGGGTTCTCCGGGGCTCGAGCAGCAACCGGTGCTGCTTCCCCATGTTGCTGGCGGCTTGCCAATTAATCTGTTCCAAGTGCTCGAACAGATTCTTGACAAACTTGTTCCGGTTTACCTCTCTCATCTGCCCCACTGTGAGAACCGGCGCCAGAACATGGGTGGGTGTGCACATGACCCTACCAGTCATGAGTTCATGCGGAGAATACCCTGTGCTTCTGGAGAGGCTGGCTCAGACCCCCATCAGGACAAACGACAGGACCTCAACCCACTTTTTCAGAAACTGTCCTGTTTCCTTCAGCAGCCTTTCTTTGATGGTCCGATTAAGTTACTCCACAAACCCCGATGACTGTGGGTTGGTGAGCCACATGCCATTTCCCTTCTATCCCTAGCACTTTCAAGGTAGTCTGCATGACCTGCCCTGTGAAGTGGCTCCCCTGATCGGACTCCGCGATCTGTGGTGGTCCCCACCTAGAGAACACCTCCCTCACCAAGATCCTTGCCGTCGCCAAAGCTGTGGCTGATCGGCAAGGGAAGGCTTCAACCCACTTCGAGAAAACGCCCACTAGGGCCAAACAGTACTTGTAACCCCCCTTTGCGGTGAGAAATGGCCCGATGTAATTGACCTGTACCGACTGCCATGGTCCCTGTACCCTTCTCGTGTGTCCCATGGGAACCTTTCTTTTCTGGGGATCGGGGTTGTTCGCTGCACACACCAGACGGTCTGTGCAAAAAGCGCGGACATCCTCCCTCAGTTGCAGCCACCACCCTGCCTGTTCTACCCTCTGCCAGGTAGTCTCCGACCCTGGGTGTCCCGCTCCTGGGCCCCCATGGATTATTTGGAGGAATTGCCTCTGGTGCTATTGTGGGACCACCCACTGATCTCCCCTGAAAAGCATTCCCTCCTTTAAAGTAATGCCTGCTACCCCGAATGGACCTTCTACCTTTTCTCCCTTAGCCAGCTGCTTGAGGACGGGATCCTGTGCCTGGACTTTCCTCAAGTCCAGGGCCAATGATACCCCTACACTCCCTTGTGTTCCCCCCTTTGTCCCGGATCGCTGCTTCTGGGCTGGACCCGTATGGGTCCCAAAACTCTTCTGTTTTGGCTCCCTCCTTGACGAACTCATCAGCCTTTTGGTTGCCTTCCCCTTTGGGCTCTGTATTGGAATGGGCCTTTACTTTATGTATGTAATGGCTTCCCTGGGTTCCCGTGGCCTCTAAGATCCTTTGCAACAGTGGTTTGGTTGCTAAGGGCTTCCCGTCTGCGGATGTGAAACCGCGACGAGACCAAATGGGCAAGTATTCGGCGCACTAATTGCATGTGAACATGGAATCCGAGCAGATGGTGTATGGGGTCAGGAACTCATCGACGTGGGTAACGACATACACCACCTCCGACAGTTTGACGTACTGAGTGCTCAGGGTGCTCGGGAGTTTAATGGCCCTTGCATTGCCTGCCGTCGGATCATAAATCCCACATCCAGTGAAACGCTCCCCTGCTACCACTTAAGTGGATCCGTTGACATATATTTTGCAACCGTGGGGTGTAACCCGGCCCGAAATCCTATGTCTACGTCCCATACTCACTCTACCGAACACTTATGGGCCATCCCTGCATAGATCATGTTAGCTGCCAGCTTGGGCTCACAAAGGCCTTGCACTCTCAGATTCATCTGTGAGAGCAATAAAGTCCAGCGAGCAATGCGAGCACTACTCACTGCCATCCTTTATCCTCCCATCTAATAACATCTGAGTGGGGGTATGGTGGGTTGTAGAATGATCTGGGATGACCCCGTGAAGAGCTGGGAGCGCTTCACAGCCCACTGCATGGCAAGGAGATGCCTCTCGCAATTGGGGTACCCCTGTTCTACATCTGTGAGCACTCTTGAGGAGTAAGCCACGGGTCTCAGTTTGCCATGCCGCTCGTGGAGTAGCACCGCACTCAAACTGTCCCCGCTGGCTGCTACTTCTAAAAATAAGTCCTCCCCACCATTAATCGTCCCTAGTGCAGGTGCCATCTGCAGGTCTCCCTTGAGACGATTGAACCCGGCCGTGCATTCCTTATCCCACGCCCATTCGACTCCCTTGCGGAGGAGCTGAAGTAGAGGGGCTGTCATGACGGCATAATCCTCAATAAAGTCCCTTCAGTACCCCGTGAGCCCCAGGAAGGATCTCACCCCATCTCGGTCGTGGTGGCTGGTAACTCCTGTACCGCCTTCCGTTTGGCCTCGTCTATAGCCCTTTCCCCAGCCCTCATGGTCAGCCCGAGGAATTTGACTTCCCTCTGACCGGTCTGAGCTTTCTTGGGATTGACCTTGAACCCGGTGTCCTTCCAGAGCTCCAGCAGCTCGGCCAGCAGCGGACCATGCTCCTCCCCCTTGTCGGTGAACAGAAGAAAATCGTCCACATGCTGCACCAACTGCTGGGGCCTGCTGAAACCCTTTAAACTGTTGGCCATACACTGGTGAAAAATTGGAGAGAAACCCTGGGGAAGGCACGTCCAGGTATACCGTTGCCCTTTAAATGTGATTGCGAACTTGTACTGGTCCTCTCTTTTGATGGGAATTGACCAGAACCCATTCGATATATCCAGCACTGTGAATGTGGTCGCGGATGCTGGAATGCTCTCTATCAGGTCGGCTACAGCCGCGACAGTGGCTGGGATGTTCTTGTTGAACACCCGATAGTCCACGTTGGCCCTCCACGACTGGTCCGGTTTCCAAACCGGCCAAAGTGGAGAGTTCATGTGTGTGGCTATGGGCCTAAACACCTCCTGGGCTACCAGGGATCCCAGTGCTATCTCTAAGTCGGCCTCTGCCTCCCTGGGGAAATTATACTGTTTCTGCGGTCGGGACATGGGGTCTCCTTGTACCCTGACTTCTACCCCCGTCACCCTACCGCAGTCGTGTTTGTGTGTGGCGAACGATGCGAGATTGTCCCGCACGTAAGCCTAGTACTTGGCCGGGGTATTATTGACCAATTGTTGTCGGTCGTAACTATCCTTCGGCTTCATTGCATACTGTGCCTTTCCCCTCCCCCTTCCTTGGGATCACTACAACTTCTTCCTCCTTATCGGAACCCACTGCTCCTCAAAGGCAGTGATTCCTTAAATCCACTATGATTCTGTGGGCTAACATAAAGTCGGCCCCTAGGACTCCTGACCCCGGATGCTCCCATTTCAGCAGGACGCACTTCCATTTTGCGTGGAGTGATCCTAAATCAATGGTTAGCAGCCTGGAGATCGACCCCACCTGTTCGTTCCCTGTGAAACCCACCAGACTGTGTGGAACCTTGCTAGACCAAGGTGAGGTAGTCGGATCATTTGCGTGAATCACCGTGCTGGAAACCCCGGTGTCCAACAAATACTTCCCCTCTACCTTCTCCACCCGCATCCTCACGCATGGTCTACTCCACTCATCGTACGTCAGCGAACACATGTACTCAGGCTGGGTGAGCACTAGTCAGGGTGGTGGGATTACCAGAGCGGTCGGGATTTCCTTGCTCACAGCAGCATCTACCCTTCCCTGCTCTGGCACAAAAGCTGTCCGAAGGGCGGCCACTAGAACATCAAATTGTTCCGTGATCGGTCCCTTCGCCTCGACAAGTTTTGTCTTAGGCACTGTGCCTTGCCACCTCCTCGGGGCCGGGCAGTCTCTCCTCCAGTGCCCTGTTTTCCCATACCCGAAACACATCCTAGCCCTCTCTGAGCTACCTCCTTCCTGGCGCCATTCCCTTTTACTACCCTCTGGCCTTTAACTCGTGAACCTTCCCTTTAACTGGTTTGACCTCCTCCTCCACGCCGGCCTAAAATGCCAGACTCATGTGACGGAGCACATCGGCCTCCGTGTTCTGGAGATTCTCAGGGTCAAACCAGTTCTTGGACTTTACCCTAATCCAGGGCAAACTCTTTGACACTAGGATCCTGAGCCAATGGTTCCTTGGCTCCCCCTGCAACTGTGCTCGGTCCAGCACTCCATGACAAGCTTTATTATAGACCGGCCAGAGCCGTTCCGCAAAAGCGTGGGGTGCTTCCCCAGTCAGTTGTAGCATCCTTCCTACCCTGGAGAATGGACTACCTTCGGTGTAACCCATGGCTCTTAGGATTTCCTCCTTTAAGCCCTCTATGGTTCCCTGTTCCCTCTTGCTTTCGGCAGATAGAGCCTGGTACATCTTCCCCTCCAGGGAAAATAATAGCAGCTTGTGAACCTCTGCTTTGTTTCACCTATTAATCCCTCCCAACTGTTCCACCTCCGTGAAGTGGACCGATGGGTCTCCTTCGTTGGTAAGCTTGGACGTCCCTGAAATCATATTTTGCAGCTGTGGGGTTGTGAATGGGACCACAAAATCACTTTGCAGCGCCCCCTGATCTTGGCTGTCTACGGATGCACTGTATTTCTGCTGCCGTATGGGATGCATGGGTCCCTTTGGCGCTTCAAGTGGTGGGCGGACGTCCCTACCCTGCCCCCAATCCTCGCTATCTTCTCCTCCCTCTTTCCTGTGCACCCGAGCTTCCCCCGGGGCCATCAAGCAAACCATGCCTTTGGCTTTGGCAAGAGCTTGAGTCAAGTTTTGGATTTTTTCATGGCAAGGCCTGTGATTCCCACTCTCAAAACCCTTACTGGTGGCTACCCTACACGCTATCTTAATATCCTTCAGTCGCTCCTCCAGCCCGTTTACTTTGCCCACTAAACAAGGGGTCTACTCTCGTGTGACCTGCTCATCGAGCTTGGCCTCTGTTACCTGACAGAGCAGGCACTCCCTTTTGTGACGGGAGGTTTCCTCTTGAGTGTGCCTCTCCTGCTTTTCTTCACTCAACTCATCTAAAAGCCTCGTTCTGACCCCGGCCCTTGCGGCTGACTGCTCCTCGGACTCTTTGAGCTCTCCCTTAAGCCTACCAACCTGCTCCCAAAGCAGTTGGACCTGCTTCTGCAGACACAGGAGCCAGATGGCCTTTTCTTTTGCCTTTCTATGCCTCTTACTCCCCATCCACTCAGCGGTCTTGTCCTCCGGACTCTCAGTCCACAAAAGGTCTAGCACCCACTGCTGTATTATGTTAACTTTCCCAAAGATATATGAGGAAATCCAAGTCCCCATTGCCGATCTCTTGGCCTTAATATCTTCCATAACGCTCTGTTCAGCACAACCAGGTCCTACAGCGGTCACCAATTCTGTAAGTGGTTTCCCTTATGTGTTTTCGACGCACCCCCATGTTACACTAGTTCTAGACCTGGGAGTGATTACTGTACTGAACAGATGAATGAGTCACGGAAAAATACCTCGGTCTCAACCGGTAATGCTTTATTAAAGCTAACCACACACCTACACTCAGTAAAAACCACACACACCCTGGTGTGTAAAACAAACAAATGCAGTACATTACACAGTGTGGCCTGTCTAACAGGACCCTAATGCGACGTACCCCAATGTCTAAAATACCTCCCCATTAAACCCCTAAGAATTTGGTTGGGAGAACGCACGATACCCCCTCACACCGTGGCTGTGATCTTTGTGCAGAAATGCTCACCGATTTCACTGGCTTACTCGCTGCTTCTTCCATTGAAAAGGTGTCTTTTCTGGTTTTCTCTCTCCGTCACAATACAGAGGGCTGAATTCTTGTAGGGACGAAACAGTGAGGCAAGAGAGAGAACTGTGTCCACATGGCATGCTTTTATATCCCAAGTTCATTTGCCTTTTCAGGCTGAATAAAGTTTGTTTCGAGGCTTCCTGTGGGTGTGTCTTCTTTTTTTTTTTCATTGCCAATCTTTCCAATTCTTTGTCAGATCACAAACGCCAGAGGTCACCTTGCACCTGTCAAGGATCACTCTGCGCCAATGCTCTTAGCCAAAAGGCCTAGAGCCCAAGCACCATTCCTGGAAGTACTGCAATACCAGGTTCGTGCCATGGAGGTGGATGGGTCAAGCTACCCCACCCACCTCCTATTTCCAAAAAGCATAGGAGAACCACCTTCCTGATCCAGGGAGAACCACTTTCTGGTCATGGTTACTCCCCTGTCAGGTCAGTTATGCATGATCTTAGCCAAAAGGGTGTGTCTTCTGCTTTAACCCAATAAAGATCCGTGTTTTCGAGGCTTCCTGTGTTTGAGACCAGTGATGGGTTTTCGCTTCCAGGCAGTCTGGTCTTAATGGCTCTCTATTGTTCTGGTAACTCATCCAGGTAATCACTGATCAGATATGTGAAGTGAAAAAGATTAGTGAAGAGAAACGTAGGTCCCTTGCAGTCTGATTCAGGTAAATTTATAATGGGGAACAAAGAAATGGCAGACCAATTGAACAAATACTTTGGTTCTGTCTTCACGAAGGAAGACACAAATAACCTTCCGGAAATACTAGGGGACCGAGGGTCTAATGAGAAGGAGGAACTGAAGGAAATCCTTATTAGGCAGGAAATTGTGTTAGGGAAATTGATGGAATTGAAGGCCGATAAATCCCTGGGGCCTGATAGTCTGCATCCCAGAGTACTTAAAGAAGTGGCCCTAGAAATAGTGGATGCATTGGTGATCATTTTCCAACAGTCTATCGACTCTGGATCAGTTCCTATGGACTGGAGGGTAGCTAATGTAACACCACTTTTTAAAAAAGGAGGGAGAGAGAAAACGGGTAATTATAGACTGGTTAGCCTGACATCAGTAGTGGGGAAAATGTTGGAGTCAATTATTAAAGATGAAATAGCAACGCATTTGTAAAGCAATGACAGGATCGGTCCAAGTCAGCATGGATTTATGAAAGGGAAATCATGCTTGACAAATCTTCTGGAATTTTTTGAGGATATAACTAGTAGAGTGGACAAGGGAGAACCAGTGGATGTGGTGTATTTGGACTTTCAAAAGGCTTTTGACAAGTTCCCACACAAGAGATTGGTGTGCAAAATTAAAGCGCATGGTATTGACGTGGATAGGGAACTGGTTGGCAGACAGGAAGCAGAGAGTCGGGATAAACGGGTCCTTTTCAGAATGGCAGGCAGTGACTAGTGGGGTGCCGCAGGGCTCAGTGCTGGGACCCCAGCTATTTACAATATACATCAATGATTTAGATGAAGGAATTGAGTTAATATTTCCAAGTTTGCAGATGACACTAAGCTGAGTGGTGGTGTGAGCTGTGAGGAGGACGCTAAGATTCTGCAGGGTGACTTGGACAGGTTAGGTGAGTGGGCAAGTGCATGGCAGATGCAGTATAATGTGGATAAATGTGAGGTTATCCACTTTGGTGGCAAAAACATGAAGGCAGAATATTATCTGAATGGTGGCAGATTAGGAAAAGTGGAGGTGCAACGAGATCTGGGCGTCATGGTACATCAGTCATTGAAAGTTGGCATGTAGGTACAGCAGGCGGTGAAGAAGGCAAATGGTATGTTGGCCTTCATAGCTAGGGGATTTGAGTATAGGAGCAGGGAGGTCTTACAGCAGTTGTACAGGGCCTTGGTGAGACCTCACCTGGAATATTGTGTTCAGTTTTGGTCTCCTAATCTGAGGAAGGATGTTCTTGCTATTGAGGGAGTGCAGCGAAGGTTCACCAGACTGATTTCTGGGATGGCAGGACTGACATATGAGGAGAGACTGGATCGACTGGGCCTGTATTCACTGGAGTTTAGAAGAATGAGAGGGGATCTCACGGAAACATATAAAATTCTGACGGGACTGGACAGGTTAGATGCAGGAAGAATGTTCCCGATGTTAGGGAAGTCCAGAACCAGGGGACCCAGTTTAAGGATAAGGGGTAAGCCATTTAGGACTGAGATAAGGAGAAACTTCTTCACTCAGAGAGTTGTTAACCTGTGGAATTCCCTACCGCAGAGAGTTGTTGATGCCAGTTCATTGGATATATTCAAGAGGTAGTTAGATATGGCCCTGATGGCTAAAGGGATCAAGGGGTATGGAGAGAAAGCAGGAAAGGGGTACTGAGGTGAATCTTATTGAATATGCTGCAGGCTCGAAGGGCCAAATGGCCTACTCCTGCACCTATTTTTCACCTTGCCTAACAATGGACTCCATTAGCCCACCTCATGCCTTATTGTCATTCCAGACTCCCTGCCCATCATTCTAAGTCCAACATGGAGCCGCTCCTGGGCCCCTCCAACAAACAGCTTCCAGTTTTCTTTCTGCGGTGAGAAAAATATTCAACGTAATGTCCAGACAATGTCCAATAAATCCTTAGGGGTTCGATGCTTTCAGTCCTTGCACAGCCCTGTAGACCATGAGCTTTGTGGCAGATTTGCAGGACTGATCTTCAAACACTCTTTTCCTCAGGCAGCCTAAGGCTGCACTGGTACACTGGGGGCAGTGCTGAATATCATTGTTAATGTCTGCCCTTGTTGATAAGAGGCTCCCAAGGTATGGGAAGTGGTCCAGGGCTGCGCCGTGGATCTTGATAACTGTGGGGTAGTGCTGTGTAGTTGGGACAGGCTGGTGGAGGACCTTTGTCTTACAGATGTTTAGTGTAAGGCCCATACTTTCGTATGCCTCAGTGAAGATGTTGACTATGACTTGGAGTTCAGTCTCTGAATCTGCGCAGATATGTCGTCCGCGTGCTGTAGTTCGACGACAGAGGTTGGCACGGTCTTGGACCTGGCCTGGAGACGACGAAGGTTGAACAGGTTCCCACTGGTTCTGTAGTTTAGTTCCACTCCAGCGGGGAGCTTGTTGAGTGTGAGGTGGAGCATGGCAGCGAGGAAGATTGAGAAGAGGGTTGGCATGATGACGCAGTCCTGCTTGACCCCCGTCCGGATGTGGATTGGGTCTGTAATGGATTCATTGATAAGGATCACGGCTTGCATGTCATCGTGGAGCAGACAGAGGATGATGATGAAATTTTGGGGGCAGCCGAAATGGAGGAGGATGCTACCTAGTCCCTCACGGTTGACGGTGTCAAAAGCCTGTCTAAGGTCGAAGAAGGCCATGCATAAAGGTTGGCGCTTTTCCTGCATTCCCTGATAGATGGTTCTCAAAGTTCTTGTCCGCTAGAGTTATTTTTCTTCCTGGGAGATGAGTTTCATTAGTAGCTGTGGAGTATATAGCTTGGCCTTCGATGCATTCTGTTATCATTGCTGCAGATGAATATTTCTGGTAATTGGAAAATGGCATTAATGGGAGCATGGCATTTATGTGGTGATCTTCAAATTCCCTGAAATTGCTTGGGTACTAGTTTGAAGGTAGTATTCAATCCTTTTTGTTTTTTAATGTTATATTGTCAAGAGGCAGGAGAACCAGGTCCTGATAAGAGATTCCAGATGTCATCTGTTGTTTTCTTCTACTGCCAAGAGTTTAAGAACATAGGAAAAGGAGTAGGCCGTTCAGCCGCTCAAGCTAGTTTCACCATTCATTGTCATAGGCAGTCCCTCGAAATTGAGAAAGACTTGCTTCCACTCTATAAAAGTGAGTTCTTAGGTGACTGAACAGTTCAATACGGGAATTACAGTCTCTGTCACAGGTGGGACAGACAGTCGGTGAAGGAAAGAGTGGGTGGAACTGGTTTGCCGCACACTCCTCCCACTGCCTATGCCTGTTTTCTGCATGCTCTGGGCTCAGCGCCCTGCCAGATGCATCTCCTCCACCAAGGGTGGTCTTTGGCCAGAGACTCCCAAGTATCGGTGGGGATGTTGCATTTTATCAAGGAGGCTTTGAGGGTGTCCTCTAAACATTTCCTCTGCCCACCTTGGGCTCGCTTGCCGTGTAGGAGTTCCGAGTAGAGCGCTTGCTTTGGGAGTCTTGGGTCAGGCATGCGAACAATGTGACCCGCCCAACGGAGCTGGTCGAGTGTGGTCAATGCTTCGATGCTGGGGTTTGTTGGCCTGATCGAGGACGCTAATGTTGGTGCATCTGCCCTCCCAGGGGATTTGTAGGATCTTGCGGAGACATCATTGGTGTTATTTCTCCAGCGATTTGAGATGTCTACTGTATATGGTCCACGTCTCTGAGCCATACAGGAGGGTGTGTATCACTACAGCCCAGTAGACCATGAGCTTGGTGGCAGATTTGAGGGCCTGATCTTCAACAAGCTCCCCACTGGAGTGAACTAAACTACAGAACCAGTGGGAATCTGTTCAACCTTCGGCATCTCCAGGCCAGATCCAAGACCGTCCCAACCTCTGTGGTCGAACTACAATACGTGGATGACGTGTGCGTCTGCGCACATTCAGAGACTGAACTTCAAGACATAGCCAATATCTTCACTGAGGCGTACGAAAGCATGGGCCTTACACTAAGCATCCGTAAGACAAAGGTCCTTCATCAACCTGACCTCGCCAAACAGCACTGCCCCCCAGTCATCAAGATCCATGGCGCGGCCCTGGACAACGTGGACCACTTTCCATACCTCGGGAGCCTATTTTCAGCAAGGGCAGACATCGATGACGAGGTTCAACATCACCTCCAGTGTGCCAGCACAGCCTTCTGCCGCTTAAGGAAGAGTGTTTCACCATTCAATTAGATTATGGCTGACCTGTATCTTAACTCCATTTACCTGTCTTGGTTCCATATCTCGTAATACCCTTACCGATCTCAGTTTTGAAATTTTCAATTGACCTAACGTCAACAGCTTTTTTAGTCAGAGAATTCCAGATTTCCACTCACCTTTGTGTCAAGAAGTACTACCTGACATCACCCCTGAACAGTTTAGCTCTAATTTAAAGGTTATGCCCCCTTGTTCTGGACTCCCCCACCAAAGGAAATAGTTTCTCTCCATTTACCCTATCAAATATTTTAATCAGCTTAATTAGATCACCACTTAATCTTCCATATTTAAGGGGGAAAAAGCCTAGTTTATGTGGCCTGTCCATATAATTTAACTCTTTTAGCCCCAGTTTCATTTGGTGAATCTGCACAACACCCTCTCCAAGGCTAATATATCCTTCCTGAGGTGTGGTGCCCAGAACTGAATGCAGAATTCCAGATGTGGTCCAGCCAGAGTTCTATACAACTCAGTTAAAATTTTCACACCATCAAATTCCAGCACCCTTGTAATGAATGCTAACATTCCATTAGCCTTTTGAATTATTTTTTTGTACCTGTCCACTTGCTTTTAGTGATTTCTGCACATGGACCCCTAAATCTCTCTGCTCTTCCACAGTCATAGCTTCTCCCTTGGATTCTGGGGAGGTCCCAGCAGATTGGAAAATTACAAATGTAACACCCTTATTTAAAAAAGGAGGCAGACAAAAACCAGCAAACTATAGACCAGTTAGCCTAACATCTGTGGTTGGGAAAATGTTGGAGTCCATTATTAAAGAAAATAGCAGGACATTTGGAAAAGCAAAATTCAGTCAGGCAGAGTTCGCATGGATTTATGAAGGAGAAGTCATGTTTGACAAATTTGCTGGAGTTCTTTGAGGATGTAACGAACAGGGTGGATAAAGGGGAACCAGTGGATGTGGTGTATTTGACAAGGTGCCACAAAAAAGGTTACTGCACAAGATAAAAGTTCACGGGGTTGGGGGTAATATATTAGCATGGATAGAGGATTGGCTAACTAACTGAAAACAGAGAGTTGGGATAAATGGTTCATTCTCTGGTTGGCAACCAGTAACTAGTGGGGTGCCGCAGGGATCAGTGCTGGGACCCCCAAGTATTTACAATCTATATTAACGACTTGGAAGAAGGGACTGAGTGTAACGTAGCCAAGTTTGCTGACAATACAAAGATGGGAGGAAAAGCAATGGGAGGAAGGCACAAAAAATCTGCAAAAGGACATAGACAATCTAAGTGAGTGAGCAAAAATTTAGCAGATGGAGTATAATGTTGGAAAGTGTGAGAAAAAAATCAAAGAGCAAATTATTATTTAAATGGAGAAAGATTGCAAAGTGCCACAGAACAGCGGGACCTAGGGGCACTTGTGCATGAAACACAAAAGGATAGTATGCAGGTACAGCAAGTGATCAGGGAGGCCAATGGTATCTTGACCTTTATTGCAAAGGGGATGGAGTATAAAAGCAGGGAAGTCTTGCTAGAGTTATACAGTGTATTAGTGAGGCCACACCTGGAATATTGCGTGCAGTTTTTGTTTCCATAGTTACGAAAATATATTCTTGCTTTGGAGGCAGTTCAGAGAAGGTTCACTAGATTGATTCTGGAGATGTGGGGTTGACTTATGAGGAAGGGTTGAGTAGGTTGGGCCTCTACTCATTGGAATTCAGAAGAATAAGAGGTGATCTTATCGAAACATATAAGATTATGAGGGGGCTTGACAAGGTGGATGCAGAAAGGATGTTTCCATTGATGGGGGAGACTAGAACTAGAGGGCATGATCTTAGAATAAGGGGCCGCCCATTTAAAACAGAGATGAGGAGTATTTTCTTCTCTCAGAGGGTTGTAAATCTGTGGAATTTGCTGCCTCAGAGAGCTGTGGAAGCTGGGACATTGAATAAATTTAAGACAGAAATAGACAGTTTCTTAAACGATAAGGGGTTATGGGGAGCGGGTGGGGAAATGGAGCTGAGTCCATGATCATATCAGCCATGATCTTATTGAATGGCGGAGCAGGCTCGAGGGCCGTATGGCCTACTCCTGTTCCTATTTCTTATATTATGTTCTCACCATTGAGAAAGTATTCTGATCCATCTGTATTAGGCCCAAAGTGAATGACCTCGCATCTCCCACAATTGATCTCCATCTGCCATTGTTTTGCCCATTTACTTAATCTATAAGTGTCAATTTGCAACTTTCTGCTCTGATCTATTCTACTTTATGGCCAGAATTTTGCTGTCAGCAGTGAAGTGACGAGACTCATCGCTGACCTTGAAAAAAGCTGCCCACAAAGGTCTCGCGATATCTGTGGCATCGATTTCATCTTTCCCAGCGTTAATTTGATTTATGTACCAAGTCTAGGGGATCTCCAGCGTCCAGCAACAATGATGTCATCAAGCAGGCCAAGCTGCCAATCACATTGAAGAATTCTCACAGACAGCAATCCAGGAAGTAAAATGCACTGAATATCCTTCACTTTTAATAAATTTTATAGAGAGTGAAATAAAGATTGGGACATACACATGGAATTAAGGTAGAAGCTGAAATACCATAAACAAACTTAATAAAAATAACATTTTATTGTATTAAAAAATATGGAATTTTTAATTCTAATGGAGAAATTTGACATTCCACAAATCTAAAATTAGTTTATCAGGGCCAGAGAGGTTGTTCAGCAGCAATTCTGACTTAGCATACCATTAAAAACCCAGGTACATGTCATTGAACAAGGCTTAACTTTTTGGCAAAGTTTTAACAGCAATATTAGAGCATAAAAGCTGAAGTTAATGTCAGTTCAGTGATTTCAAAAAGATTGCCGACTATAGGGTCTTCAACCTGTGGAAGAGCAGGGTATCGCTGACAGCAACTTCTGGATTTCCGCGTTTAACTGTGCATGTATGGACGCCAGAAGTTGCTGGCAGTTTCATAGTGTAATTATGGCGAACGCTAACAGTTTTGCCGTCATTACAACTGCAAAATCCGGGCTAATGTTGCAACTAAGTTAGTGTCATCAGCAAACTTGGATTTATGGCTCTCTATTCCTTGATCTAAGACATTGAATCATGGGGTGGATAGCAACAACCTGTATTTATATAGCGTCGCTAATGTAGTAAAATATACCAATGTGTTTCACAGAAGCATTATCAAACAAGATTTGACACTGAGCGACAAAAGGAGATATAGGGGCAGATGACCAAAAGCATAGAAACATAGAAACATAGAAAATAGGTGCAGGAGTAGGCCATTCGGCCCTTCTAGCCTGCACCGCCATTCAATGAGTTCATGGCTGAACATTCAACTTCAGTACCCCATTCCTGCTTTCTCGCCATACCCCTTGATCCCCCTAGTAGTAAGGACCTCATCTAACTCCTTTTTGAATATATTTAGTGAATTGGCCTCAACAACTTTCTGTGGTAGAGAATTCCACAGGTTCACCACTCTCTGGGTGAAGAAGTTCCTCCGCATCTCGGTCCTAAATGGCTTACCCCTTATCCTTAGACTGTGACCTCTGGTTCTGGACTTCCCCAACATTGGGAACATTCTTCCTGCATCTAACCTGTCTAACCCCGTCAGAATTTTAAATGTTTCTATGAGGTCCCCTCTCATTCTTCTGAACTCCAGTGAATACAAGCCCAGTTGATCCAGTCTTTCTTGATAGGTCAGTCCCGCCATCCCGGGAATCAGTCTGGTGAACCTTCGCTGCACTCCCTCAATAGCAAGAATGTCCTTCCTCAGGTTAGGAGACCAAAACTGTACACAATACTCCAGGTGTGGCCTCACCAATGCCCTGTACTCAAATCCCCTTGCTATGAAGGCCAACATGCCATTTGCTTTCTTAACCGCCTGCTGCACCTGCATGCCAATCTTCAATGACTGATGTACCATGACACCCAGGTCTCTTTGCACCTCCCCTTTTCCTAATCTGTCACCATTCAGATAATAGTCTGTCTCTCTGTTTTTACCACCAAAGTGGATAACCTCACATTTATCCACATTATACTTCATCTGCCATGCATTTGCCCACTCACCTAACCTATCCAAGTCGCTCTGCAGCCTCACAGCATCCTCCTCGCAGCTCACACTGCCACCCAACTTAGTGTCATCCGCAAATTTGGAGATACTGCATTTAATCCCCTCATCTAAATCATTAATGTACAGTATAAACAGCTGGGGCCCCAGCACAGAACCTTGCGGTACCCCACTAGTCACTGCCTGCCATTCTGAAAAGTACCCATTTACTCCTACTCTTTGCTTCCTGTCTGACAACCAGTTCTCAATCCATGTCAGTACACTACCCCCAATCCCATGTGCTCTAACTTTGCACATCAATCTCTTGTGTGGGACCTTGTCGAACGCCTTCTGAAAGTCCAAATATACCACATCAACTGGTTCTCCCTTGTCCACTTTACTGGAAACATCCTCAAAAAATTCCAGAAGATTTGTCAAGCATGATTCCCTTTCACAAATCCATGCTGACTTGGACCTATCATGTCACCTCTTTCCAAATGCACTGCTATGACATCCTTAATAATTGATTCCATCATTTTACCCACTACCGATGTCAGGCTGACCGGTCTATAATTCCCTGTTTTCTCTCTCCCTCCTTTTTTAAAAAGTGGGGTTACATTGGCTACCCTCCACTCTATAGGAACTGATCCAGAGTCAATGGAATGTTGGAAAATGACTGTCAACGCATCCACTATTTCCAAAGCCACCTCCTTAAGTACTCTGGGATGCAGTCCATCAGGCCCTGGGGATTTATCGGCCTTCAATCCCATCAATTTCCCCAACACAATTTCCCGGCTAAGAGATAGGTTTTGAGGAGCTTCTTAAAGGAGGAAGGAAAGGTAGAGAGGTGGAGAGGTTTAGCGAGGGAATTCCAGAGCTATGGCCGAGGCAGCTGAAGGCACGGGCACCAATGGTGGACCGATTAAAATCAGGGCTGTTCAAGAGACCGGAATCGGAGGAAAGGAGATATCTTGACAGGTTATTGGGCTGGAGGAGATTGCAGAGATGGGAGGGGCGAGGTCATGGAGAGATTTGAAAACAAGGATAAGAATTTTCCAACCAAGGTGTTATTTTACCAGGAACCAATGTAGGACACGGGCAGCAGAGTTATGGATGACCTCAAATTTACAGAGGGTAGAACGTGCGAGTGTGTTGGATTAGTCAAATCAAGAGGTAACAAAGGAATCGATGAGGGTTTCAACAGCAAATATGTGGAGTCGGGTGATGTTATTGAGTGGAAATAGACGGTCTTAATGATGGGACTGATATGTGTTCGGAAGCTTATCTCGGTCTAATTTGACACCAAGGTTGCAAGCAGTCTCGTTCAGCCTCCGACAGTTGCTCGGGAGGTGGATAGATTCGGTGGCTAGAGAATGGAGTTTGTAGCGGGAACCGAAGATAATGGCTTTGGTCTTCCCAATATTTATTTGGAGGAAATTCCTGCTCATCCAGTACTGGATGTCAGACAAGCAGTCGGACACTACCAAATAGTCTTCATAGGATTTGTGCTTTTTTGGTTATTATCATCTGGGACCTGTCACTAAAAATTAATATTCTACATTTTGTAAAGCAATTTTGGAAGTTAAGATAGCATGGTCTATTATCTCCATTTATAAGTTGAAAATTCTTGAATACTCTTCTAAAAGTTTAAATAGCAAGATAAGAAAATGAAGGAGACTTTAAAACATAATTGGCTTGGCAACAAAGAATGACCTACTGTGACCATCCTTTATAAAAACTTGGGGCCGCGATTTTCCTGACCTCGGCGGGTCTGTGGCAGGCGATATCAATGGTGGGTCCCGACACCGCTGCTGGCTCCATCCTGCTCTGTGAAATTAATTTCCCTTGATCCGGATTGTTAAGTGTTTCCCGACCAATTAGAGGAATCCGGTCTGGTGACATCATTTGATGACACGTCATCAGCCGGTTTCTTTAAAGGGACCATGTCCAAATTTATTTTGACATTTGTGCTGTCAGTGTTCTGCAGCATTGAGGTGCAAAACACTGACCATGACTGCACAAAGGCACAGGGCTGCATTCAGTCTCTGCCAGGACTCCCTCCATATGCTTAAGTAGGGATATGTTCAGGAGGACCTGGGTGTAGTACCGCAAACATTTCAATGATCTCAGTAGATCACGAAACGTTAGTACAAAGTCACACTCAATCTCATCACATCCACGTCACTCTGTCTTCCCTACCCTACATCTACACATCCTTACTCACACCAACTTACCTTGGACCTCTACCCATCCCTCTCTATCTATATTTTCACATCCCCATCACACTCGCCCTCATCCTAGTGCAATCATACCAACTAACAACACATAAGGGGAGGCACTTGGGTGTTTTATCCAATGTTCATATAAAGTGCTGTCAAACATTGAAACCTTTATTTTCAACACTTTGCATTCTTGGACAGATTTGTGTGCACCTTTGGAAGTGGCTTAGTGAGTTGCAGTGAAAGGTGAGACATAATGGTACCCCAGCAAAGGTGATGAGCCTGAAAGAAATGGCTTGGGCATTGCAGGGATGCTTTATGGTGTTGATGTGGTGCCAACCTAGCACATCATATGGCAGCCAGGATATACAGTGTTGAGTGAAGTAAATGAGGCCATCCTTGGCGTCCTGGGCAGCACTGTGATTAGGTACTGATGCCTTCTGTCCTGTGCAGCTTCAGTTAATTGCGAAGAAGGTTGCTGCTGCTAGTGTGCCTGGTGCTGCTGGTGTTGGGGCTGATCATGGTGGGATTCTGAGGATCATGGTGAGAAAGTATAAAGGGTGCCCATGTTGATGGAATAGATGGCAGGTGAAGTAGAGATGATAGAAGCAATCTGTTAATGGTTAGAGAGGTAATGAGGTGAGGCTGGATGGAGACGAGGCTTGCAGCATGATGAATCTGTTGTGGAAATGCAGTGAGGAACAGCTTGTGGCTGAGTGAAAATAACTCTGCAAGGTGGGACCTTTTACTTGACGTTTGAAGCTGTCAACTCAACAGCTGATTCAATGGCCACTGAACTCCCACCTCAGCTTGACAGATGAGGTCCACGACCAGCATGGACCACCTGGGCGAGCTGTGAAATACAAAAGGTAAACTGAAAATCATTCTCAACAAGCCACTAATTACCTGAATTTGGTCACTCGCCCCTGCCTGACGGGTCTGCTCAGTGTTGACAGACCCGACATCAGGAAAGGTGCAAGGGAGCGAGTTGACAGCGAATTCCCGACCTGTCAAAAATTTCAAATTTCTCACCCGACCCGCCACGAATTCCACCCGATGAAAATTCCGGCCACATTGGTTTTAAAATTTTTATTTTGTGCTAATCAAGATAATGGATAGCGGTGCGAAAGAAATAGAACATTCATCCAGTTTACATGTAGTAACAGAATTGAGAATACTTTGGTTTAGTATAAGTAGGGGCCATATGCAACCCTATCTACTTTGTAATCTCAGAAGGGCTTTAGGAACTGGACAGCTGTACTGCTCATATGCTTGACACTCAGCAAGAGCATCAGAATTCAAATCTAAGTATTATTTGAATTTATACTTAAGTCTTCCAAGAACAAACTTGCTTATTTTGGCTGGGTTGTGTCAAGGAAGATTACATTTGGTCTCAGGGAAAATTATAGAGCTTCTTAAATTATTCCAACTGGCAAAATCTTTAAAATTGGTGCTACAGATCAAATATAGTGTCTATATTTTGAGAACCAAATTTGTTTGGCAGTCTAAATATCCAGTGTTCAAGGTAAAAAGAACAGAATATGTAGAAAAGCTAAAAGAACAAATTAATAGAGAACACATGTAATTTTTAACTATTATACAAGCGAGGATCGTACTCGCTAAGACGGAGATGCTTTCCAAATCCATCAAATGCATATCTGGTGGGTTGACCAGAAATAATTTCTGGTGTCTGTGATGACATCCACATGTAAGAACTTTACAAATACTGTATTATCTATCATTGTAGTTACCTGAAATCCAAAGATGAAATAGAGCTGGCGTTTGAAAATGAAATAGATTTGAACTGGGTGAGTTTGGAAGTATCAATTTAGATTTGGAAACTACTTGCATTTGAAGAAAAGAATGAATTTGTTTTACTTTTTGGTTTCATATGGTGATTGTACTCTCAAGGTTTATTTTGGGCTAAAATTTGTCTTGCTTGATGCAGCATGACTTCCTCTGCCCCTTTACACGACCTCACATGTTTTATCTTCTCCAATTTGTTCCCATCACGATCACATGATATTTTGATTTGCAATGACATTAACTACATTGGCAGAAATGATTTAACGACAGCATGAAAAGTTGTCTTGTGCACTATCATAGAGATATTGTTACAATGTCAGCATCTGGAGCCTGTACTAAGGATGCGTACACAACACTTTCAATTGAGAAATGTAGGGATGCTTCATACATTGATTGGAACAGGGACATTAAGAATGTAACAACAACAACAATAGTGCCTTTAACGTAGCCACAAAGAATGTAATTTGTGACTTCGATGAGAGCTGTTAAGATACTGTGGCAGGGGTGGAAACCTGATTGGAGGGATTCAAACATGGAGTTGCAGGAAAGATGGGCACAGATTTGGGAGATGACAACACATTCAAAGACTTTGGAGAGGAAAGGGAGGTTGGAGATTGTAAAGTCCTGTCCCCTCAGTACAGATTCACACGAGGCAGATAGTGAAGTCAAGGTCACTCTGGACCTGCACCTTTTATTTCACAGCTCTGGAATGCTGCACTTGCCTGAGACCTGTGCTTGTATACCTGTCTCTTGCAAGTGCACCCCCGGTGGTAAGGTATGCTGGTGGTTACAGGTCATATCTTATCACAGTCATGTATAGCATGTTGGGATACAGTTATATATAATACTGTAGGATACATGACATCACCCTCCCCCAAGGTCTAATTGTCTTTATAAGTTCAGTCTCTCAGGTGGTCTACGCTCTCGCGTGGAGCATCTGAGTTGTGGTTCAGTTGTTTGCCTTGGTGTCTGTTTTTCTTTGGGTGTGGTTGGTGGTATCTCGCCTGGGCTGTCTGATTCAATTGGTGTGATTGTTGTTGACTCGCCTGGGCTGTCTGTTGGGATTGCCCTTTCCTCAGGTTGTTCCCTCTGTCTGTCCACCAGGTGTGGTGTGAGTTCCACATTGTAGTCTGCCTCTGGTTCCGCAGTGCTGTTGGTAAATCTGCTTTTGACTTGGTCTACATGCCTCCAGCAGGTTTTGCCATTGTCCATTTGTAATACCAGTAGCCTGTTTCCTTCCTTGCCCGTTACTGTCCCTGCAAGCCATTTGGGACCCCTGCCATAGTTTAGTACAAACACTTTGTCCCCCATCTCATTCTATCTCCCCCTCGAATTTCTGTCATGGTACTCAGTCAGCTTACGGCGCTTTGCCTCAACGATTTTGTGCATGTCTGGGAGGATTAATGAGAGCCTTGTTTTTAAAGTCCTTTTCATCAACAGTTGCGCGGGGGGGGGGATCCCAGTCAGTGAGTGCGGACGAGATCTGTATGCCAACAGCAGTCGCGACAGGCGACCCTGCAGCGTGGGACCTTGGATTTTAAGCATGCCTTGTTTGATGATTTGCACTGCTCTCTCCGCCTGACCGTTGGAGGCCGGCTTGAACGGTGCCGTCTTGATGTGATTTATGCCGTGGTCAATTATAAAGTCTTGGAATTCTGCGCTGGTGAAGCACGGACCATTGTCACTGACTAATATGTCAGGGATTTGGTGCGTTGCAAACATGGTTGCGAGGCTCTCCACAGTGGTGGAGGTTGTGCTCGAGTTTAAAATGGTGCATTCGATCCACTTTGAAAATGCATCTACAACTACGAGGAACATTTTGCCCATGAATGGGCCCGCATAATCTACGTGCACCCACGACCACAGTTTGGTGGGCCAGGGCCACGGGCTCAGTAGAGCCTCCCTGGGGGCATTGCTGAGTTGGGCACAAATGGTGCACCTTCGGATGCAGAGCTCCAAGTCCACTTCAATACCAGGTCACCAGACGTGGGATCTGGCTATGGCTTTCATGAGAACGATCCCCGAGTGCTTGCGGTGGAGCTCCCGGACAAATGCCTCTCTGCCTCGCAGAGGCATGATTACTCGGCTGCCCCACATCAGGCATTCTGCTTGTAGTGATAGCTCATGCATGCGCCTGTGAAAGGGTTTTAATTCCTCGGGGCAGGCATCGCGAGCCTTTGCCCAGTCACCGGTTAGGACACATCTTTTTACTAAGGGGGTCGCTGGCCGTCCAGGCTCTGATTTGGTGAGCCGTCATGGGCGAACCTGTGGACTCCAAGGCATTGATTGCCATGACTATCTCACAGTCCTGTTCGTCAGACCCTTCCATGGTCGCCAGGGGTAGCCTGCTGAGCGCGTCGGCACAGTTGTCTGTGCCTGGTCTGTGCCTTATGGTATAGTCATAGGACGCCAGCATGAGTGCCCACCGTTGAATTCGCGCCGAGGCGTTGGCGTTTATTGCCTTGCTCTCAGATAGGAGGGTCGTAAGGGGCTTGTGGTCAGTTTCTAACGCGAACTTGGCCCCGAAAAGGTAGTGGTGCATCTTTTTGACACTGTACACGTACGGGAACACCTCCTTCTCTATCATTCCGTACCCGCACTCCGCCCGCGAAAGTGACCTGGAGGCATAAGCTATGGGTTGTAATTTGCCCGCACTATTGACATGTTGCAAAACGCACCCGACCCCATACGCTGACGCATCGCATGTGAGAACTAGCTTTTTACCTGGGTCAAAGAAAGTCAAAACACTGTTGGAACACAGAAGGTTGCGTGCCTTATTGAAGGCGCGTTCCTGGACGTCCCCCCAAAACCAATCGCACCCCTTCCTGAGTAGCACGTGGAGAGGCTCCAGCAGCGTGCTTAAGTTCTGCATAAAGTTCCCAAAGTAATTGAGTAGCCCGAGAAAGGCGCGCAGTTCTGAGACATTCCGGGGCCTGGGTGCCAGGCGAATTGCTTCTGTTTTGGACTCTGTTGGGCGGATTCCATCAGCGGCAATCCTTCTGCCCAAAAATTCAACCTCGGGTGCGAGAAACAGGCACTTGGATTTCTTGACTCGTAGGCCTACCCGATCCAACCGTTTTAGTACTTCCTCCAAATTACGGAGATGGGAGTCGGTGTCCCTGCCCGTGATAAGTATGTCGTCTTGAAATACAACCGTCCCCGGGATGGACTTGAGCAGACTCTCCATGTTGCGCTGGAATATGGCAGCTGCCGACCTGATGCCGAATGGGCATCGATTGTACATGAAAAGGCCTCGATGTGTGTTGATGGTGGTGTGTAGCTTGGATTCCTCTGTCAATTCTTGCGTCATATACACAGATGTGAGGTCTAATTTTGAGAAAAGTTTACCTCCAGCCAATGAGGCAAATAAGTCCTCCGCTCTAGGCAGCGGGTACTGGTCCTGTAGGGAGACTCTGTTTATGGTAGATTTGTAGTCCCCACAGATTCGTACGGATCCATCAGCCTTCATGACTGGGAGGATGGGACTTGCCCAGTCGCTAAATTCCACAGGTGATATAATGCCTTCCCGCAGAAGCCTGTCTAGTTCGTGTTCAATCTTTTCCCTCATCACATAGGGTACAGCTCTGGCCTTGTGATGGACCGGTCTAGCATCCTGTGTGAGGTAGATTTTGACTTTGGCCCCTTTGAAAGTGCCCACACCTGGCTGAAAGAGATGTTCAAATCGCTTTATAACTGTTGAGCAGGAGGTCCGTTCCTCTAATGACATGGCATGGACATCATCCCATTTCCAGTTTAGTTTTGCCAACCAGCTTCTCCTCAGCAGAACTGGGGGGTCTCCGGGGACAATCCACAGGGGAAGTCGGTTCACTGACCCTTTGTGTGTGACAGAGAGCATGGCGCTGCCGAGGACTGGTACGATTTCTTTGGTATAGGTCCTTAGTTTGCTGTCGACCCTTGTGAGTTTTGGTCTGTCTCTTTTATGCGGCCACAGTTGTTCAAATTGCTGAGCGCCCATGAGAGATTGACTCGCTCCTGTATCCAGCTCCATGTTGACAGATATCCCGTTGAGTAGGACCCTCATCATTATAGGAGGCGTCCTGTCGTAGGAGCAGTGGCCATTGATCGTGTTGACCCGCTGTACATCGGTGTCCCGGGTACTGTCCCCACCGTCTTCTGTTCCGCTTTCCGACCCATCCGATTCGTATACCAGCCGAGCTGCCGTTTTTTTGCACATGCGGGCCAAATGCCCTGTATATTCACAGTTCCTGCAAACAGCCTGCTGAAATCGACATTCCCTTGACGAGTGCCCACCCCCACACCTCCAGCACAGACTGCTTGCAAAGAATGAGCTGTGTCTGGCTGATCTCTCCTGAGCTTCTCTCAGTTTGTGGTTGATTGCTCGCTTTGTGGGTTGATGAGGTGTGAACAGCCGTTCCTGTGGCCCTTGATGGCTTCTGTTGCCACTGCTTGCTGTCGAAAGCTTGTTCTGCCGGTTTTATCTGTGTGTGGGGGTAGCAGTTTTTCTAATGCTGTGAACTCCTTGTTCCATTATTTCGTTAGTTGTCATACCTGCATTGTAAATCAACCTCGTTTCTACTTCTTCTACCAAGAATGTCTGTGCAACCAGTGCTGCTGCCTCTAAGGTCAGGTTCGTGGTCTCTATGAGCTTTCGGAATATGCCTGCGTGGCCTAGTCCTTCAAAGAAAAAGTCTCTCAGCATTTCTCTCCTCAGTTCATCGGAGAACTCACATAAACTAGCCAACCTCCGAAGTTCCGTCATGAAGTCGGGTATGCTCTGGCCCACACAGCGTCTGTAGTTGTAGAACCTGTGTCTGGCCATGTGTAGGCTGCTCGCTGGCTTCAGGTGGTCTCTTACCAGTGTGCTCAATTCTTCAATCGACTTGCTTGCTAGTTTCTCAGTTGCCAACAGATCCTTCATTAAAGTATATGTTTTCGAGCCACAGCTGGTCACGAGATGGGCTCTTCTCTTGTCTGCCGTATCATCACCTAACCAGTCTTTGGTTACAAAGCTTTGCTGGAGCCTTTCTATAAAGTCCTCCCAATTGTCTCCCGCATTGTACTTTTCATCTGATCCGTTGTTCGCCATTCTGTGGATTCTGTAATCCCATAACCCATCGCCACTGTAAAGTCCTGTCCCTTCAGTACAGATTCACACGAGGCATGTAGTGAAGTCAAGGTCACTCTGGACCTGCACCTTTTATTTCACAGCTCTGGAATGCTGCACTTGCCTGAGACCTGTGCTTATATACCTGTCTCTTGCAAGTGCACCCCCGGTGGTAAGGTATGCTGGTGGTTACAGATCATATCTTTTTTACAGTCATGTATAGCATGTTGGGATACAGTTATATATAATAATGTAAGATACATGACAGAGATGGCACGGTAATTTGCAAGGATGGAGGAGTCAAGCCTTGTTTTTTTGAGGAAAGAGGTGATGACTGCAGATTTGAGGGAGAGGGGGACAGTACCTGAGGAGAGAGAACTGTTAACAATGTCAGCTAACATGGGAGCCAGAAAAGGAAGTTGGGAATAGGGTTGAGGGAGCAGGAAGTGGGTCTCATGGACAAGGTGAGCGCAGACAGGTCATGAGGGGAAATTGGAGAGAAACTGGAGAAAGATGCAAGGCTGGGATGGGTGGGGGGTGGAAACCTAAAAGGAAGTTTGGCCCGGTGGGCTAGGGGAAGGAAGGGAAGTGGCAGAGGCAGCTGAACGGATGGTCTCCATCTTGGAGACAAAGAGATCCATGAGCTCTTCACATTTTTAAGAGGTGAGGGCGAAGGAGATGGGGAGAGGGGTTTAAGAAGATGGTTAGCAGTAGAGAATAGAAGCTGGGGTTTATCTTTGCATTCCAGAATGATTCTGGAATAGTGAGCAATTTGGCAGACGAAAGCAGGACCCAATCATGCTTTATGTGGTCCAGCCAGATCTGGTAGTCAATGGCTAAACCAGTTGTCTGCCATATCCGTTCAAGTCTGCGTCCCTTGGACTTAAGGGAGCGAAGATGAGGACTGTACCAGGGGGAATGGCCAAGGTGAGTGAGAGTAATTGTCTTAATAGGGACTTGGCATCAAAAGTGGTGGTGAGGGTGTGGTTGAGCTGCAGAAATGTCATGGTGAATGGAGGACCAAAGGCTGGACAGTTTGGATTTCGTATCCTCAGTTGTAAGAGAGTTGGAAGAGAGTTTTTTCAAGGGGCGGACACAGAAGGAAGTATGGTTCGAAGGGGGATGTGGGTGTAGAGCGATACATGGAAGTGGTCAGAGATAGCCTTTTCTGCGATTACCACGATAGGAGTAGCGAGGCCACGAGAGATGGCAAGCTTGAGGGGATGGCTGTGAATATGGGTTGGGAGAGTTTACATGGAGGAAGAGATTAAGGGAGGATAGGAGGCTAGTGAACTCAAAGGAGAGAGAGCATGATGAATTAAGATGAAGATTGAAATCACTGAGGATGAGAAGTCGCTATCGCTGAGGGAAAAAAAGCAGTGAAGCTATCTTGGTAATAACATTTTTATGGTACTTGGGTGGCGGGTAGAGAATGAAAATTTAAAATGAGTTGTGAGAGGGGTAGAATAGATGCTCAAAGGAGGAAAAAGTGCTGGAGGAGTAGGGGGACAGACCAAGGAATGATTTGGTGATGAGAGCAACACCGCCACGACGGCGACCTGGACGGGGCAATTGGTGGAAGGTATAGCCAGGCGGGGAGGCTTCATTTAAGGGTAAGATGTCATCACCCCTCAGCCAAGCTTCCATCAGGGCCATGATGTCGATGCAATCATCCACGATAAACTAATAACTATGAATATTTCTGCACATCTTCACTACTGAGTGAAGCAGAAGAGCAGGAAATAGTTAACAGCAATGTTACAGTGCTAAATGTTATACTGTAGTTTAAAGTGTAATACTGTGGAAAATTATAGAAAATTAATTTGAAGGCTATAAGCACGTATACTTCTAGATGTATGCATTTTAAAAATTGAAGTCTCTACAAAATTCAAAACAGAAGTTTTTTTAATGCACAATTAGTTGATATACAAATCACCAACTACAAATTATATAAATAAGGAATGTGCCGTTTCTTTTGGAGAGAAGTCACCATCATCTTTCTGTCCGGATTTGATGCGATAAAAGGTAATGAAAGACTAAGGTAAGAATAGTTTGTTATGCAACTATTTGACATTCTATTTTTGGGAAGTCACATCTTCAAAAATAGGTAAGATTTATACCTTCTAAAACAGGGTTGATTGTCAATAGGTTATTTTCTTACAGGTGCTTTTCTAATTTGTTTCTGATTTTGTTGTATATGCTGACTATGGGATGTACTCTATGTGTAGTCACTGTGAGATTGTATAAGATGGAGACTTGTTTACCTGATGTACTACCAATAAGGTTCACACCATGTACATACATGCTGGCACCACTGGAGGGTGCAACTGGTGGAGACCGGGGTTTCCTGCCCTGGTGGCAGGGCCCGAAATAAAAGGCTGCACACTATGCTTGCACAGCACTCTGGAGTTTGGAATAAAGGACCAAGGTCATTACAGTTCAAGTACAACACATTGCCTTGTGGAATTATTCATAAGTACATTATAGACATTACAGATTTAATTAGTTGTCTGATTATTGACATCAGGCTAACTGTTCAGTTGTCATAGGGTATGGCTTTGCCAAACTTTTTCAAATATGGAAACAACATTTGCCTCTTTCCAGTGCATTGCAACGTCGCTGATGTTCATTAGTTCTTCACAAATCTTCTCATCTTTCTAAGATTCTAATATGTAACTCTTTAGAACTAACATTGCTTTGAAGTCTGATATGTTGATCATTCTGTCTGTGTATCAGTATGTCAGGTGACTCCATTAGTAAACATGAATTAAAACAAAGGCAAGGTAAGGTTTCTACTTTACATGTGGCCAGAACTATTTTTTGGGGGAGGGGGTGGAGGGCGGAATTGGGAGAAGAAGAATATGTTGGGAATTAATTGAGATGATAATATATACTTGTAATATTGCATGCTAGGACTGTTCAAGATTGATGCTGAGACGATGGGAATGAGAGTGTGTGGGAGAGGTGGCAGAGAGCATGCACTTACTCACTCAATGGTTTGGCTCTAATCCCAGTTGTTCAAGAGCCAAAAGGCACATTGTAATAGAATACTTAAGTATGGCAACATAGTTTATAAGAGAAAAATCAACTTACTGGAATATATATTTTATCATTATGTTTAAATAGCCTATTCTGATGTGTGAATTTGCAATGTCAATAAAAAGGAAACACTGGAACTACTAGAAATCTGAAATTCAAACAGAAAATGGTGGAAATATGCAGTAGGTTGGTTCCTGTAAAGGGAAAAGGTAGGTAATGATGTTTTGGGTCAGTACCCTTCAATAGTTTGGTGCAGGGTGCACACCTAAAACATCCATTTTGTCTCTTCAAAGATGTTGACTAATGATGTGTATTTCCTGCCTTGTCTGTTATAAAAGCAAATTTAAATTTTGCATCAATTTGGTTGAACTATTTGAGTTTACAGCATTGATACAAAATGCTTAACTGCTTAGAAATTGCAAAAGTGCAGCAAGTTCCATTGTCAATGGATTAATATAGTGCTTAACTGTGTTCAGAAATCAAGGACTGGAAATTCGGTTGCGGCCATTTTGCGGCGTTATTCCTGGCAGGGTGGTAAATGCGGCTCCCTCTAAAAGTGTGCGTCTCCGACCAGGAAATTTGTTTGAAATGCAGCAAGAGTGAAAGGGGATGCCAAATCAGGCATTCCACATCTGTGCTCTGGCGCTGCAACTGAAAACTGCAGCGGTAAAATGCAAAGCAAAATGCGCATGTTCCGAGGCTTCCGAAAGATCCCGGGCCCAGCCGAATCTTAAAGGCGCCGCAGTATAACTATACGCATACGCAGTTCCAACTGTGCACTTTGAGCAGAGCAGGAAAATGGACGAGCAGGAAGATCGCCATCGTGCACGCCACTTCTCAGCCACGGCCACTGAGGCATTGATAGAGGTGGTTGAAAGGAGGTGGCCCATGCCACGAGTTTACCAAAGGCTTTGGAGGGAAGTGGCACAGAACGTCTCTGCTAGAGACATGGTGTCATGAACTGTGACACAATGTCGGAAGAAGTTTAACGACTACGTGAGGATCATCAGGACGAGTGCCCTTTATATTAAAGCACCAATGCCATGATTTCACACTCACTGTCTCACACAATGTACAGTCTTTGCAGTATCTTCCCCTTCCCTATGTGTTCCAGGCCATGGTGTTGGTTGGTCAAGCCAGCTGAAAAGTGGAAGCTCAGTTCACCAGCCATGCCCTGCGCATGCAAGCATCATGTCTCTTCTTGTTCCCGACTCAGTCTCACCCCTCCATGCACTACCCTTTCACTCTTGGTATGCTTTTGCCAAACATCACCTTGAACTGCAATCCTAGGTGTCTCTTACCTCATCCCACCCTTCCCACATGATCTGTGCGCAGCCTTGCAGATTATTATGAACATCTTTACACTTCCAAACATTAGGACCTACTGTACTATGGAAGGCACATGTGCCACACGATGAGCTGCACACTCACTCACACCACCTTCTTTTTCTTATTGCAGGCAAAATAGGCGCACAATCACCGGTAGCAGCAGCACACCAGAGGTGTGGAGCCTGATCTGCAGGACCTCACTCAGGTCGAGGAGCAAGTGTCACCAACCTGGGCACACCAGTTGGCGTGATGGTGGGCGGCGAGGCAGAGCCCCCTATGGAGAATGATGGTATGTGAATGGCGTTTGCGACTTCTGTGAGTTCCGTGACCCCTGATATCAATTGACCTACCCATTTTACATATAAATGTACAATGCCACCTTCCTCTTATCTCCCCTGCTTCTAACTGCATGTCTGTTGCTTTGTACTTACAGATGAACAGCCAGAAGCGCGGCAGCATGCCGCTGATGCTCCTACATCGACCAAGTGGGGAGATGACGAGGGAGGGAACAACTGTCTGATCATTGAGCGGAACACTCCATCAGTTCCATCGAGTGGGGACATCACATCGATGGAGGAGCCTGCATTCGTGGCGTGAGAGGAGTCTGAGATTCCTGGCCCCAGTGGACTACAGCAATGCAGAGCGCGAGGCTAAGCTCGGAGGCCAGCTCCACGGAGGGTGAGTTGATCCAGGAGTCCCGCTGAGAGACAGTCAGACATGGACCTGGACTTGGAGGCTATGTCCAGGGAGATCATGCAAATGCACCGCGAGCTCTTGGGTGCATTGGAGAAGATCCCACAGAGCATGGACCCACTTGCTCTGAGTGTGGGGGAGGCCACCTCAAGCATTGCCCGTGCCTCTCAGGAGTCCAACGAGCCCATCATTACCTGCTTACAGAGGGAGATGGGCCCAATGAGCGATAGTGGAGTCCCAGAGGGGGTAGCCCATGCCATGATTGACTTGGCAGCAGCTATCGCATCACAGGCCCAAGCCATGCAAGGACTTGTGATGTAATGCTGTTAGTGATTGCTGGCATGAACTTGCAGCCTAGCCTGCTGCATTTCAGGCTGAGTGTGCTCTGAGTCAGTTGCAGAGTGATGTCATGCACACACTGACTGCTGCTATCCTCTCTGTTCCCCACAGTCCCAACAGGGAACTGACGGTGCCGAAGCTAGGCCAGCAATGTGTGCACACATATCTTGCTCCGGATGAGTGGCAGTGGGCTTGGAAATGGAAGGTGCTGTCCATCCTCAATATGACAGCATTCCGGCTCCCACCACTGCCCCAGTCTATACCCAAGCCATTCCAGACTGCTGCCGCCGATGCTGAGGTGGTGGAGTCCTCAGCCAGGCCTTCCAGGCCCAGAGCTGGTCCAGGGCATCCTGTTAGGCCATCTGCACTGTCAGCCCCACACACACAGCAGCCCTCAAGCAGCCTTGCTGTAGGCACTGAGGTCACATTGATGAGAGCACCAGGCATGGGAGGGGGGTAAAGATAACAGGTGGCAAATGTGACCGGAAGTCTGAGTGAGGACTTTGCCCACCATAGGCAGGTGTCCTCATCGTGCAACTAATGGCTTTAAATATGTCGTTGCATTGTTTGACGCAACCTATTGTGAGTGCGAGTGCCTAACATGCCACGTGGATACTGCTGAGACATGACTAATAGAAGGGGCCTTTGTCCATACATTGTTGAACTTTATTGTGTTTGATGCACTTTTAACGGGATGTTGTGTTTTGTTTTGTTTTGTTACTTGCTGGGGAAGGGTTTATATGTGGTGTTTGGGACGACTATGTTGTTGTCGTCAATAAAATTTTACTTTGACCATTTTGCTTGGTGTCTTGTATCTGATTGTGGACTTTAATGGAGATGTGCTATTATGGTGGCACATTGCGCGGTCAGTATTAGCTGCATCCCTGAGCTTCCACCATTCAAGAGACCCGATGCATTATGAGCCGTTAACGTGTGGCTCTTGCACCAGCAACATTGCCATGCTGCCTCCACCATGGTGCTCCTCCTGGTATGGCTGGCCATTCGGGGCCTCACCAGGCTCCTGTTTCTCGCTCTCCTCCTCCAGATGTGAGGCTGCAGGTCTGCCTGTAGGAGATGGCATATCTCTCTCAGCACTTACTCTCGGAACCACATCCTTCTCACACACTGCTCCTCAGAGAGGTGGAAGTATGAGCATTGATGCCTGCAAACACATGACGTGGGAGGCGGGTAGGGGTGGGGGTTGGGTAAGGCCTCCTGACTAGACGTTCATGGCCTCTTCTCATTCGTGGTCCTGCATGGCCAACAACCCTTGTGTCTTCACACCGCCTAACGAGAGCATGGCGTAGGTGATGCTGGTGAACTAGTAATGCACCATTACATTATTTCACTCAAGTTGTAAGGATCCTGTAATAGCAGATCATTCTTCCGATTTAAACTCAGAGGTTCACGCAATGTGCTCTGTGGAATTGTTGTGCTCAATGTGGCTTCAGATTTATGATCCTCCTCACTCCCTTTAATTAGGTTGCAGATAGTGCCAACTGACCGTGGAACCGCCTGGTTTCTCTGCCGTGATTAGGGGCGGACACTAAATGAGACGGGTGCACCTAATTTTGCGAGCGGGCCGTTAGCGGGACATTGTATGACGATCTGAATGAAAGTATCGACCGAGGCGGTAATGTTTGGTGCCGCCGCAAAACACCCACCAACTTTCCCGACGGGCACTGTAAGCTGCAACGCCAGGCGATAAGCAATTTGACACGCATTACCGTCCTTCTGGGGCGCTAACAGAGACACTACACAACCGAATTTCCAGCCCCAGAAGTTGATTGTCATCAGTGCATACTGAGTGGAACTGTCAACTTCAGCGGGACATTAAATGATCGAAAACAGATCAGCCGCACATTATGCATCTCGCCCAATTGAACAGAAAATCAGGCAGGGGCAGCAGATCTGAGTTCCGGCCATTTTACATCTTGCACTGGTTTTACATATATTTTTATTACACAATGAATACTGTCATTCATTTTAATTGTTTTTGTTCGAGAAAAAGACAGACATAGAACCAAGGTTTAGGTGCATCACAATAGCGAGTTGGAAATTTTGTGCATAACTCAGAAGTACGAGACTCGACAGAAAGTGAAACCAGCTGTTAATAATACTTATTTGAAACATTTTATGATTCTGACATTCTGCCAAAAAAGCAGCTGCTATGCACCCAACTTATTCTAACCTTTACTACTACAGATTGTTGCTGCTGCTCTTAATTATCAGGTGCAATTTTCTTGCAGCTTCCTATGTTCAAACACAGACTTTGGGATGAATTCTCACTCCCATTTGCCTATAACTTTCATCACATCTTTGGTCATATATACCAAAACATTACCTATTATAAAGTATAGTATTTACAGTTCCAGATTGCAGAAAGGTAGGTGCCATGTAGAAGTTATGGGGAGAGCAATGCAATGTGGTTCATTAGTGCTGTCAGGATGGAGGGGACATGGCGTAGTGTGGGTAGATCAGAGGGTTGCGGATGACACTAAGTTGGGTGGCAGTGTGAGCTGCGAGGAGGATGCTATGAGGCTGCAGAGTGACTTGGATAGGTTAGGTGAGTGGGCAAATGCATGGCAGATGAAGTATAATATGGATAAATGTGAGGTTTTCCACTTTGGTGGTAAAAACAGAGAGACAGACTATTATCTGAATGGTGACAGATTAAGAAAAGGGGAGGTGCAACGAGACCTGGGTGTCATGGTACATCAGTCATTGAAGGTTGGCATGCAGGTACAGCAGGCGGTTAAGAAAGCAAATGGCATGTTGGCCTTCATAGCGAGGGGATTTGAGTACAGGGGCAGGGAGGTGTTACTACAGTTGTACAGGGCCTTGGTGAGGCCACACCTGGAGTATTGTGTACAGTTTTGGTCTCCTAACTTGAGGAAGGACATTTTTGCTATTGAGGGAGTGCAGCGAAGGTTCACTAGACTGATT
Organism: Pristiophorus japonicus; assembly: GCF_044704955.1. Taxonomy (NCBI): domain Eukaryota; kingdom Metazoa; phylum Chordata; class Chondrichthyes; family Pristiophoridae; genus Pristiophorus; species Pristiophorus japonicus. The sequence goes on along the minus strand of NC_091979.1, from coordinate 87,378,855 downwards.
CCCGAGATGGCGGGACTGACCTATCAAGAAAGACTGGATCAACTGGGCTTGTATTCACTGGAGTTCAGAAGAATGAGAGGGGACCTCATAGAAACGTTTAAAATTCTGACGGGGTTAGACAGGTTAGATGCAGGAAGAATGTTCCCAATGTTGGGAAGTCCAGAATCAGAGGTAACAGTCTAAGGATAAGGGGTAAGCCATTTCGGACCGAGATGAGGAGAAACTTCTTCACCCAGAGAGTGGTGAACCTGTGGAATTCTCTACCACAGAAAGTTGTTGAGGCCAATTCACTAAATATATTCAAAAAGGAGTTAGATGTAGTCCTTACTACTAGGGGGATCAAGGGGTATGGCGAGAAAGCAGGAATGGGGTACTGAAGTTGCTTGTTCAGCCATGAACTCATTGAATGGCGGTGCAGGCTCGAAGGGCCGAATGGCCTGCTCCTGCATCTATTTTCTATGTTTCTATGTTTCTATGCTGCACAATTTGGCCTTCATGAGGGCGCAGCCATTGCCACCAGGCATAGTTTCACCATCTGAGGAGGAGGAGGAGCAGCAACACCAGCGAAGGAGGAGGCAAGCACTCTTCTGCAAGGGCGGTCTGCAACCATCTCATCAGACTTCGATTCCAGTGAATTCCGTCCTACTTCCTGGTTGCTCTGCACATCCCCATCAGCACATCAATCTCCTCTTCTATACCAAAGCCCCAAAACTGAAATGAGAGACACCACCAAAGATGCAACATTCTAATTAAAATTTATCTCATAACATTTCAAAGTATCATAAACAACAATTATATTTAAGAATCACCCTTGTGCAGTACCTTATATCCCCTTTTAATATTAGATTTACCAATTCTAGAACTCCTCCGCAGTGTGTCCCCTATGGCTGCAGCAGGGCTGGCGGAAAGCTGCTGTGTGTCAGGGCTAGAGATTACATTTGGCCTTGCAGGTTGCCCTCGGCCAGCTCTGGGCCTGGAAGGCCCGGCTGTAGACTACATCACCTCAGTCTGGGCGATGGCAGTCCGGACTGGCTGGGTAACAGGCAGCGACAAGTGCAATGGCGGAGTAGTGGTGGGATCAGGAATGCTGTCATACTGAGAGAGGACAGCAGGTGCCTGCTCCACTGATCCACTGACATCACCCAGGACATCACCTCAGCATTCCCATTAATCTGCTGGAGCACAGATTGGTGGCCTGCTGCAACCGCATGAGATCCCCAGTGGACTGTGGTGGACCCAGCGACGATGGCAGCAGTCAGAGATTGCGTGGCATCCAGCTGAGACTGCATGAGAGCAGTCTGAGATTCAATGCCAGAAAGCATTGTCTGCATTACAGCACTAATAGTTGCGTCGCTTCAACCTGTGCTGCAATGAAAGCTGCTCTTTTGCCCATGCCATGCGTCATGAGGTCTGGATCCGCACAATCTCTCTGGGAGTCCACCGTCGTCTGTAGACTGGAAATGAAGGGCTCCATGGTGTGCAGAGCTCTTTGCAATTTTGGAGGTGGACTCTTCCACGCTCCTTACCATTGCCGAGAGGCTCTCGGGCACGCTTGCCATTGCACCTATCATCTCGGAGTGCATGGCCATCACCCATTTTGTGAACGCCTTCCCATCGAGGTCCTCATCGGAGTCCTGTGCAGCATAACTCGTGCACGAACCCTCCCTCCCCGAACTACCCTTTCCCCTTGGCCTTGCTGCAGCCCGCCAGGCCCTGGCGCATCACCAAGTGCAGACCCCTCTGCTTAGCTAACATCTAAGGACCGAGTAATGCCAGTCTCTTAGCTGGTGCCTGCGGGTGAGAGATGCAATGGCCCAGTGCTTGAGTCCTCCTCCGACTCCTCTTCTCCCTCCTCAGTGTCATGGCGGGGCTCACGTACAGGCTGCACATCTGCTTGCTGATTGTCTGAAAGCATAAATAGCACAAGACTGGCGTTAAGGTGAGGGCAGGGGGGCAGGAATAGAGCAAGGAAGGCAGACCGTATCAGCAGCTGGAAAGTGGTAAAAGCCTTCTGGTATGACAGGGAAGTGGGATAAAGATACCATTGCTGCCCCCAGCCAATGAGCCACAGCACTCGCTCCTCCTGGTCAGACAGCTCCTGCATGTTGAGGTTCAACCATGTCAATCTTCTGTTGCTCCCTCTTGCCATCTTGGCCTGCAAAAGAAAGGAATTTGCGTAAGAATTCAGCTTTATATGTGGTAGCTATGCCTGCCGTCATTGAATAGCTGTGAATATAGGCAAGGCGTAAGATGAGAATGTTTGAGTCGCTGCACATGTTTGGTTCGGGAGTGGCGGTTTGCACAGTGTGCACAGACAAAGGTTCAGAGGCTTGTATGTAGGAGGCGTGGAAGCATGTACTCACCTTGACTAACTGACTGAGGTCGTTGAACTTCTTCTGGCATTGTGTGCAGATTCGATCGACTACAGTTCTGGCCAACACCTCCCCGGCCATTTCTCTCCCCATGGCCCTGAAGACCTGTGGCAATGGCCTCCTTCCAGATGCGGGGAACAGCTCATCCCTCCTTCTCTCCACTGACCCCACCAATGCCTGCAATGCCACGTCATTGAATCACCTTGCCCTCTCCCTTCCAGCAGGATTTGTAGCAGCCATCCCAGAAAGTTGTTGTACCAGCTCACAGCTCTCCCTCAAATGCAGCACTGCTGAAAATGAGTTGGCGCAGCTTGAAATAACCCCCCACCCCCGCCCCTTTAAGAGCTAGAATCAGTGTTAAGGATTGAAGGATGATTGCTCAATACAAGTCACCTGAAATTGGATATCACGCTGCTATTAGCACCCCTGCAGCGCTCCACTGAGGTCATTAGCGCCTCATGTACCGCCCCCTTCCTGAGGCGCTAAAGCCCAATTTAGCAGAAATTAGCAATTGTTTGTGCCAATATTAGAGCTCGACCGAATTTCACCCCCCAAGACTCTCCCTCGTACTGTCACATTCCTCCCACTCTTATAAAGCCCTGGTACCCTATCTCAGTGCTAACAAACATTGAGACTGCCCATGCCAGTGCTCCCACGCACTGCAGCTGCATTCCCATTTGTGGATTGAGCAAACATTTGGGGCTGGATTTTTAGCTCGCTTGCGCCTCTGTTTGCTCCCTGGAGGAGGCATAACGGCGGGTGTCTAGCTTTTACCACCCAGCCGACAAATTCAGCTCATGGTTTTCAGTTGTGCAAAAACTTACTGCCCCGCCCCCTAGTTTCACTGACATCATGACATCAATTGTTGTGCAATGCTCCGATAGCACCCCGGATAGAAAATTCGGCCCTCATGGCTCATTTAATACCTGGCCCAGGAAAGGTCTGAAAAACCAGGTGTTCCCAGGGTGTAGCAGGCAGTATTGGAGGCATTTTTAAATGGAGGGATGAGGATCCTACATCGCAGGTCACATTGACTGGAACGGTTGCGCACATCATGCTGTGTGAAGCTTCGACTTGTAAAAGGCATTTTTATCTGCTGTTATAGTGCCCTTGCAAGATGAGCGAGAAAATTTAATGGGGGCATTACTAGTTCACCAGGGTATCATGCTCCATGCTATTGCCAGGCGGCATCAAACTAGAAGAAGAGCTCTTGGCCATGTTGACACACGAATGAGAAGAGGTCGAAGACATCTGGGGTGGAGGGCTTATCCTCCAAGGGTTTACAGGCACCAACGCTCATACATCCAGCTCTCTGATGAGAAGGCTGTGCCTTCCAAAAGTGCTAACAGACATATGCCATCTCCTACAGGCAGGCCGATGCCTGGACCGCTCTGGAGGCAGCCTTCAATACTCCCCTCAACAGGTATCCAAATTCATAGTGGTGTGCTGCATTTTGCTCAACTTGGCCAACATGAGCGGCCTGGCATTGCCAGTGGGGATTGCATGCTGACCTCAGGAGGAGGAGGACGAGGAAGAGGAGCCTGAAGAGGCCCCCATTGGATAGCCACACCATCCACGGGGGAGGAAGCGTGAGATGCTACCGGGCCGAGAGTCACATGTCGTCAGCTCGTAATGGACCGGTTCTCCTAAATGAAGGAAGCTGAAGGATGGAACTCATACTGGGCACGCTATGTGCCCCCATAAAGGCACATCTCAGGTGAACGTTGGCATGATGCACAAAACACCAATGGCAAATAATGAATCATAAATGTTACTGCAATAAAGTCACAGAAACTCCCCGTACCCAAATAAAACCATACAATATACAACATTATGTTGCAGGGCACTAAACAACAATGAAGTTCCTTAAATCAACAAAAGTTTTTTAACGCTGCGATTTTTGGCTCAGGCGCAAAAAATTCCTTGTGTAACGCCTGATTTTGCGCCCCGATTATGGAACCTAATTTTTTTCCTGAATTTTGGAGATGAGGGCGCAAACATTTTCCAGGTGGTATCAATACTGCCCCGCCGCCATTACCGCCCTGAAATCTGAAAAGCCGAAAATGCAACCCTTGATGAGGTGAAGCTTGATAAAAAATCATGAAGGTTCTTCATTTCAGTGCCTGAACATATTGAGCAACAACTATGATCAAATTCACTCAGTTCAATAAATACAATCTATTTCATGTAATGGTACAAAATAAAGAACATGCCTTCCACACATCAGTAGGTTATCTTGCTAGACTTCACAACATATCTTCTATTTTTTTCTCGAGCATTTAGTAATTCTCCGTTTGAAACCTCACTGCCCTGGCAGCCATCCTGTTTTTCCAGAAGCCTGTCTCTTCCTCTCTTTTATCTTCCATCTGTTCACAGACAGTGATCAAAGACTCTTCCAGCTCAATGAATGTGAGGTGTTCTTTGATTATCTGAACATGCTAACAGATTGGGTATTCTTTAGTCTCTGGGAAAACAGCTTTTATTTAGCATATTAACCATCTTTGTCTTAAACTTTTGAGAATATAATTTGTTTTAAAGTTTTAAAGTAGTTCTTTTATTCCAAATCCTTTTGTGGAAACATGGCCAAAAATCTTGGAACAAAATACTTGATGTATGATACTGTTAGATAGTTTTATCTTGATAGGTTGCTTAAAGTATGCCATCTTCTCGCACATCTGTTACCAAGTCCTGCAGATAGCCTATATAGTATTCAGTCTGGCCGCTAACCTCTGCCAGCGATGGTGCACTGTCATCTTGGGGGAGGGTGCTTTGTAGTGCTCTCCTTGCATCCACCCCACACAGCAGTACATCTATTTCAGCAGCCATCAAGCAGAGGATTAAATGATCACTTTGGACTTCTTGATGTTGAGCTGGAGAAAGCTGTAACTTATCCAATTATCTAAGACTTTGGTGGTGATTTTAACCCTACCTGCCCAGTGCAAATCAGGTGGGTAAGTAATTAAAATGCCCCGAGTTATTTACTCACCCAGGAACTGTCAATGTTCCACCATCTGAGATTTTAACACTCTCCTGAGCATATGGCTAGGACACCCACCCAAAGTGGGTTCCTTCTTTACATATGCCTGCCGGGTACCGATGACAATTTTAATGCAGGCCTGAGGGGGAAACTACTGTGGTCTTCCTGCCAGGGCAACCCAGGGCAGGAGCATCAGCCCCAGAAGAGGCTGTGGAGCCAGGAGTAGCAGCAGCATTTTCCAAGAGCATTTTCCAAGTCCTACATGTACATGTTACCACTAGGGACCCGATAGATTCTTCCCTCCCGTGAGACCCATTCAAACGACATTGATCACTTTTCTTGGGCATGCTGCCTTTATCTTGAAAGCTTTCACTTTCACCATAAGGCCATGACATAATCTATCCGCATGCATTCTGATAGTCAATGTATACATTATCAACCATATTACCAGTATCTTTGAGGAATTCTATCAAATCTTGTGGCGTAACTTACCTTTCATAAAACTGCATCGACCTCTCCACGTAAAGGTTATTCACAAAGTTAAAAGCGTAAAATGCCATCAAATGCCACATTACAATACACTTCTGTGCTTATTAAAATGTCAACTTTTACTTTTTGGCTTTACAACAAACAAACATTTTACAAAAAAGGGATTTCTTTTTACTATTTCCCAATACTCATTAAAATTGTGATTTAGACAAATAATCTTCATCAGCACATTCTGCATGGCTAATGTTACTTGCAATGGCACAATGTGGTAAGAAGGCAGCCAATGGGATAGAAATAGGTATGCGTTGCACCCATTCTTTGGGTGTAAAATAAGAGCATATTGTACCAATTTAGCAGTGGGGCAGCCAGGACTTAGTCCCAATGCTCAATTTGTGAGCCCTTTTTTTGGCATTCAACACTCTGAAAATGGGTTTTAAGCTCCTTAAATAGCTAAATTGGAGGCATAATGTCTGACCTAGAAGTTGATCGGCTGCCACGCTCAGGATTCTTCAGTGGTCCCTGTGATGGACAACACAAGGCAAGTTATTTTTTTAAATCTTTCCTGCGGAGCCAGGAGGAACCTGAGGGTCAACACCAGCGAGGCAGGTGGCTCAACATTGATCTCTTCACTCGGGTGTGCTGCAATTGGATCAGCTCTAGCATCTTGCGCAAATTATTGTGACAAGGTCCGAGGGCTAATTTCTAACCGTTCTTGGGCTTCTCGGTTTGGGAGGTGCTCATCGCACAGTGCTAAGTCTAGGATGGAAGACAGGCCCAGATGAAAATTTACCCTAATGGCCCAGATTTTATAGTCAGCGGCGAAGTGAGGTGCTCACTGCTGGCCTTGAAAAAAGCTGCCCACAAAGATCTAGCAATCTCTCTGGCCTGAATTTCATCCCCTTCGTCCCTCACCCCCACCCGACATTCATTTAATTCTGGCTCCACGTCTAGGGGATCTCCAGTGTCCAGCAACAATGATGTAATCAAATTGGCTAAGCAGCCAATCACATTGAAGAATTCTCACAGGCAGCAAATCAGTAAGTAAACTATACTGATTTTCCTTCACCTTTTAATCATTTTACAGAGAGTGAAATAAAGATTGGGACCTATACATAGGGTTAATGTAAAAGCTGAAATATAAACAAACTTAAAAAAAAGAAGTTTTTTATTTACATTAAAAATCTATGGAATTTTTATCATAATGGAAAAATCTGACGCTCTTCAAATATAAAATTAGTTTTTCAGGACCAGAACGGTTGTTTGGCAGTAATTAAAAGCCCAGTTACATCTCATTCAACATTTGGAGGGTTTTAACAGCGATATTCCAGCATAAAACAGGAAGCATTTGTCAGTTCAGTGATTTCAGTTGATTGCCGGCTCCAGGGAGTTCAACAGCGCCCCGTGTGGAGAAGCAGAGAATGACTGACAGCAACCTTTGGATTTCCACACTTAACTGTGCATGTGCGTACTCCAGAAGTTGCTGTCAGATTCGCAGTTGTAATGACGGCGAATGCTGACAGTTTCGCCATTATTACAATTGCAAATTCCGGGCCAATGTGTTCAGAAATTACCTTCCTTTCTACCTGACCTCATAGTGAGCAGCCAAGGTAACTATCCCTGCCTTTTATATCAAAGCCTAGAACTGATATGAAACTGATATATTAAGTGTAACAGAGTTACATAAAGGCAGCGCTCCGCATTTGGAAAAGTATCTTATCATTCCTGAATTCTGTTTGTAAACATTTAAAGTATAGTAATATGAATGTTGATCATTGTCAAATCAATTTTTTTTCTTTTACGGGATAAACAGTTTTGCAAAAGTTCACAGAATAGTTTAATGCATTCAATCAAAAATGCACATATGGGGAGGTTCTTATGTTACTGAATTAATATTTAATATGCTTAATGCAAAAATATTAAACAATACTGCATTACTGGCAAGGCAGCTCTTAAAGGAAGGGGTTATTGGATAGCAAGCAGGAGTAGTTGATTGTCCTCTTGCTAATCTTGGAACACTTAGTTTTATTGAGCTCAAATTTCCTCAGGAGTTGCTCCATTTTTTTTGGAGCAACTTAATTTTTCTGGAGTATCTTTTTAGTTGCAATTCTGGCCATTTAATTTGCGCAGTGTCAGTGAGTTAGTTAGGTTTTTTTTTAAGTTTAGTTTTTTTTTCAAAAGGTGGCGTTACCAGCCACTGGCCATTTAAGCAAGTTTAGCCAGCTAAAAGTTACTTCAAACTAACTTAGGCCAGCGTAAGTGGGCACTCTTATACGTTCAGAAAAACCTTGTGGTGACTTATGAAATCAGCGCAGGCAGCCAGAGATCGGGCGGGGGTGGGGGGGAAAGGGGACCTTGCAAAGCACCTTCACAACATTAAAGAAGCATAAATACATTTAAAGCACCAAGCACGAAACAAAGCAGTACATTTGCACCAAGCACTAAACAAGCACAAAAAGTAATCAGCAATTAATTGACAAATAAAAAATAGAAGGAACCCTGCACCTAAAGCACCAAGACCAAAGTAATAAGCAGTCAATCAATCAATAAATAACAAATTAAAAAAAATAGAAGGAACCCTGCACCTAAAGCACCAAGACCAAAGTAATAAGCAATCAATCAATCAGTAAATAACAAATAAAAAATAGAAGTCCTACCTTAGAGAACGTAGCGGGCTGCTGATGAGGGAGCCCATTTGGCCAGGGCGAGGGACGTCGTGCTTCAGGCCCCTCCCACACAGCCTGCAGCGCGCACTCACAGATGTGCAGACTCTCGTGCGCATGTGCAGAGGTCCCGGCACTGTTTTCAATGCCGAGACCTGGCTCCGCCCCCAATCTACTGGGCCACATTACGCCACCACTGAGGAGAGGCTGGGGAGCGGCCAGAATCGGGAGGATGATTTTCGGCGTGCTTGGAGGCGGACAAAAACGGCGCACCTCGGGTGAGGGCGCCAGAAAAAGGGGTTGGGGAAATTTGAGCCCATTGTAATGCCTCTCCTGCTGCCCTAGCTGAGATCAGATAGCTCAATACAGACCAGGGATCAAATATGGATCCTTCCTGGAAGGTTTTGCTCAGTTACTCGTTATGTAAACCCACTGGTCAAGTTAATTAATAGTGAAGTACATTATTTGAAATCATTTATTGATGCATCCAAATCAGTATCATTGTTGTTATGATCAAACACGTGCAGATTAATCAAAATTCTACAGTTCAGTTTGTTTCACTTTTATAAAAAGGGAAGCCAGTGTTTTCTTGTTTTATATATTGACAATAAATTAAAGCATTCAACTATAAATAAATAGGTTGCAAACTTTGGCATGAAATATGGAACATAATTTTATATTTATTTGAAAAAGTAACAGCACATTTGTTATAATGCAACAAAAATCAACATATGGTCAAACAAAATCACTGCAGAGATTCTTATATTTTTCAATATTTTTGCACTGAATACTGGAGATTGACTCCAAGTTGACTGGAGATCCAAAATTGGCTCAGTGGCAGGAAGCAATGGTTAATAGTCGACAGGTGTTTTTGTGACTGGAAGGCTGTTTCCAGTGGGGATCTGTAGGGCTCAGTACTAGACCCCTTGCTTTTTGTGGTTATATAACATAAATTTAGACTTAAATGTAGGGGGCATTATTAAGAAGTTTGCAGATGATACAAAAATTGGCCGTGTGGTTGATGGTGAGGAAGAAAGCTGTAGACTGCAGGAAGATATCAATGGACTGATCAGGTGGGCAGAAAAGTGGCAAATGGAATTCAATCTGGAGAAGTTCGAGATAATGCATTTGGGGAGCACTAACTAGGCAAGGGAATACACAGTTAATTGTGGATACTGAAAAGTGTCGAGGAACAGAGGGACCTTGGAGTGCATGTCCACAGATCCTTAAAGGTAGCAGGACAGGTAGATAAGGCGGTTAAGAAAGCATTCGGGATACTTTCCTTTTAATAGCTGAGGCATAGAATATAGGAACAGGAAGTTTACGCCAGAACTGCATAAAACATTAGTTAGGCCACAGCAAGGGTACTACGTCCAGTTCTGGTCACCACATTACAGAAAAGATGTGATCGTACTAGAGAGGGTACAGAGGAAATTTACGAGGATGTTGCCAGGACTGGAGCATTTTAGCTATGAGGAAAGATTGGATAGGCTGGGGTTGCTTTCTTTGGAACAGAAGTGGCTGAGAGGAGACTTAATTGAGGTGTATAAATTTATGAGGGGCTGAGATAGGAAGGACTATTTTCCTTAGCAGAGGAGTCAATAACCAGGGGGCATAGATTTAAAGTAATTGGTTGAAGGATTAGAGGAAATTGAGGAGAATTTATTTTCACCCAGAGGGTGGTGGGGATCTGGAATGCACTGCCTGAAAGGTTGGTAGAAGCAGAAACCCTCACTGCATTTAAAAAGTACTTGAATCGGCACTGAAGTGTTGTAACCTACAAGGCTACGGACCAAGAGCTGGAAAGTGGGATTAGGCTGGATAGCTCCTTTTAAGCCAACGCAGAAACAGTGGGCTGAATCACCTCTTTCTGTGTCGTAAATTTCTACAATTCTATGATGTGACTGACAGTCTCATTAAAGGCGACTGTAATATTGTATATAGATGAATTTGAATGCATGCAGTAAAACATCTCTTTTCCATGGCTGCACTCTTGGGGAAACAAGACAGCCATCACAAAACCAACAATCATCACCAATATACCAGTGATAAGGATCATACAAGACTGAACGCTGTCCCAATGATACCATGACTCTTCAGAGAGTTTTAGATAGCATGCCGTTGGAATGATGAAAACCAATGGAGTAGCACCAATCACCCCCTGTGAAAATAAAATAAAATGATAACATTGAAGGAAATTTTTCCGGTGTTGTTTCTTTTACATTTCTTTTATAGTCAAAATGTAAAGTTCTTGTAAAATCGCGGTGAAAAAGTGTGATTTTACATTTTTAAAATTTACATTCCTTTTTCATTATTACTCCCTTTTTCCCAATGCTAAATATTTCTGGGGATTTAAATTAATTTCGGGGTGGTAATGCAAAATGGGAGATAATGAACAACTGGCAGCCCATTTTGCACTCCGTCCAAATTTCTTTTCCATTGAAGTCAATTGGCGGAATGCAGATTCACGATCGTACATTTTGCACTACCGCTCAAGGTGAATTTCTACCCCCTTGTCTCTTTTTGTATTATCTTCTGGGAGAGTGAAAGAAACCAAGAGACATATGGGCATGGGTACATTATTGGCAGACTATTGGCAAAGGTCTAGTTTGAAATTCAGAATAAATTTTAGTCAAAAGGACCAAGGGCAGTGAGGTTCTTATAAACTAGTCTATTCACTCAAAGGAAAAGGACATTCTGGGAGGATTCTTTTCTGTTCAAAGTGCTCCCCTTATAGGCTTCGACATATGTACATATGCATATATCTTTTTCTCATCATAACCAATAGTGTAAAATATTTGTATTAATGTTCTAGGTAACATTACATCTATTAAAATGTGGCCTAACTGTCCCTATCCCTTCATCAATCTGGACAACAAGTGTTGTTCTTCTGACATGTATTGAACTGTTATATGAACATTTGACTCCCCCCACAGATGTTATTGGTAATGGATTCTCAAAATCTGTTCTAGAACTGGGACAGAATCTTGGGGATAATGGACAACATGGATTCATGACAACAGAACCTTTGTCTCTATTTTAATAATAAATTGCAAATATCTTCCCTGAACAAACTTGGATACTCTGAGCATTGCTCCTTCTCAGTGCACAGTGATGTTAATTGGCTGTAGTGATAACCTTTTGGCACTCACTTAAGGTACCAAAGAAAATAATTCCTGAACTAAGACACACTTGCATTAGATGCTAGTGATTAATTTTGAGCTTTTGCTTGCATTTTTATCCAATGATTAATATACTTAATTACTCCCTGTCCCATCCTGACACCTTGTTCAGTATTCAGAGACACTCATTTCCCCACTTTGGTCTTGGGGGTGAATGTTAATGATAGTGCTATTTTCGGCCAAATCTGGTTCCACTACAACAACTTTCATTTATATTACAGCTCTAATGTAGTAAATTGGACCAAGGCGTTTCACAGGAGTGTTATCAAACAAAATTTGTCACCGAGCCACATATGGAGAGGATATAAGGTCAAATCATCAGCTGAGGGTTAAATAAGTTGTCACGTTTTGAACAGCCTGGTTCAGCCTCAGACAGTAGCCAGGGAGAGGGATGGCGTTGGTGGTTAGGACTGAAGACAATGGCTTCAGTCTTCCCAATATTTAATTGGAGGAAATTTCTGCTCATCCAATACTGGATGTCGGACAAGTAGCGTGACAAATCAATGGCAGTGGAAAGGTCGAGAGAGGTGGTGGTGAGGTAGAAGTTGGTGACGTCCATGTACATGTGGAACCTGATGTGTTTTCGGATGATGTTGCTGAGGGGCAGCATTTAGGTAAGAAATAGGAGGGGCCAAAGATAGATTCTTGGAGGATGCCAGAGGTAATGATGTGGGAATGAGAAGAGAAGCCGTTACAGGAGGTCCTGTGGCTACAACTGGATAGATAGAAATGGAACCAGGTGAGTGCAGTCTTACCCAGCTGTACAATGGGGGAAAGGCGTTGGAGGATGATGGTGTGGTCAACCATGTCAAAGGCTGCAGACAGGTCAAGAAGGATGCGGAGGGGTAGTGGACCATGGTCACAGACATATAGGATGTCATTTGTGTCTTAGATAAAGGATTGGATTTTCGATGGTTTGTGATCGGGTTTTCGCCACGTTTTGACCCTCCGTGGCAAAAACCTGGTCGCAAAGTCCAGGCGGGATCCTCGGCTCCTTGTTTGCAGCGGCGATGGGAAGAACCGCCAGGGTTAGCTGCGCCAGATATGTAACGATGCGTATTGCTGTACCATCCGAGTTTCAGCACTCTCCCGACCCATACGCGCGCCCAGAACAGCGATAGGTAAAACCTGTCGGTGTAGCCCTGCCAGCAGGGGTAAGTTAGAAAACCTGCAAAAAAGGTGAGTTAAAGTTTTTATTAATTTTTTTTGCAGCGATTTGTTAGCTAAGGGTCTTGGTAATGTTTTTTGAATTTTTTTTTCTTCCCCCCCCTCCCAATGCCTCTCTCGCAGCGCAAACGACCCCGCACTAAAGTTGGCAAAACTCGTGTTTTGCGCCACGAATAATTGTGCAACACCTCCCTTTGCGATGACCCCAAAGGCCAAAAGACCGACCTAAAATCGGTAACACAGCGAAAATGGTAATTTTCATGTATCACTACCATTTTCGCCCAAAAACCCCAAAACCCGAAAATCCAGCCCAAGGACCATTTCAGTGCTGTGGCAGGGCAGAACCCGATTGGGGGGCTTCAAACATGGAGTTGCAGGAAAGATGTGCACGGATAAACTGGCTAAACCAGTTGTAGTGACAGGAATTGAATTGATGATTCACCCTGCATAATCTTACAGGGTGAATCATCAAATCCTATATATTAAGTATGACAGCAATGAGGGTGTTGAACACATAGGTGAGGAAGCAATTGTGCAGGTCCACGTGACTGAAGTGCTGTGACAGTTGAAAACCAAAGGAGCGGGTGAGATGACGACCAAAAGAGAAGGATGGGCTGCTACTGGAGAGCCAGTGATGGTAGCCATGGTGGATAGCAAGGGAGGCAGAGAGGAATGCTGGATTCCAAAGCTGGAGACAAAGTAGGGTGAGCAGTAGTGTTGGGTGAGAAGAGGAATTTAATTGTTGGAGAAGGGAAATGGCTGGATGAAATTAAGAGCAGAACAGGGGCTGGAAATCACCCAAAATAAAAGTGGGACTGGAAGACTGAGGGCTGGAATGTACATGAGTGGACACAGAGTGTGACTTTAGATTACATAGACCAGTAGCAGAGGTGCATAGTGCAGACGCTGATGTGAGAAAAGATAAGCAGCTCAATATCTGAGGATTGTAAGAAGGAAACCTCCAGGCAGGTAGCAGCAATAGAGAGAAGTCCAGTTCAAGAGCTAAGTAGAGAGCAAAGATTCAGTTCAGAGTTAGAAATGGGCAAAGACCAGTGCAATGACCATTATATTATAAACCATTTAGTAGTAAAGTACACAGGTACAGAAATGTAGAAGTTATGTTACTGGAATAGTAATCCAGAGGCCTGGACTAATAATCCAAATAACATGAGTTCAAATTCCATTGTGGTAGTTTGAGAGTTTGAACTCAGTTTAACTAAAAAGCTGCTCTCAGTAAAAGTGACCATGAAGTTGTAGCATTGTCATAAAAACGCAACTGATTAGGGAAGGAAACCTGGCGTCCTTTTCTAGTCTGTCCTGCATGAGACTCCAGTCCCACATCAGTGTGGATGACTCTTTCCTACCCTCTGAATTTGCCTAGCAAACAACTCAGTTGTATCAAACTATTAACTTGCTATCTAACAGCATTGTAGGAGTACCTTTGTCAAATGGACTGTAGCAGTTCAAGAACAAGGCCTTCTGAGGGCAACTATGGATGGGCAATAAATCCCAGCTTTAACAGCCACATCCCGAGAATGAATGACACAAAATAGTAAAGCACCTCTTATCTTAGGAATACTATTACTCACATTTAATTCCAAAACTATTCCAAGGCAATCATAGGCTAATGAAATGGCCATGGCTGCAGCAACAATGCAGACTGTCACAACAATATGAAAAATAGTTGATAGGGTTCCAGTAAAAAATAGGTTTCCAATAACCTGTAGATGAAAGACAATACTGTGACCCATCACTGAAAGATTAAAAGCATTTTTGTTCTTTTGGCAATAATGCTTTTTTTTTAAAAAGGTCCAGACATATACATCATGATATATCAAAACTATATAGAAAAATATTAAAAATCAAAGTTCACCTGATTCTTTGGCAGTCAAAATATACAGTCAAACTTAATTGTTACTATTTCAGACTCCACCAAAACAATTTTTCTTACTTAAATGATTAATGATGTTTCAGTTCTGCTGCAGATTATAATGAACCTTCATGCATGCTGATGGTCCCTGATTTACCATTTGCAATAATAAGATTCATATTATACACAGTTCAAAGCATATGCTTAAGTATTTACATTATAATATGGATACATATTATCTAATATACAATCTTAGCTTGTGAACTATAGGTCACAAGAGTACCAGATATATTTTCCATGCACAAAATCCTTAATCAAGCAGGCACTGAACATCTGTATCTCCATTATAAATGCACTGACTGATTACAAAATTGTGTTTTATAGAAGTCAATCTTGCACAGTAAACTATAAAAGCTATGTAAAGTTCTGGGTTAAAATTGCAGCCAGGGCAGACTGCCCTAGTAGATGCCTCCCTCTGCTGACTATAAAAAAAGACGAGTGAAGTAAGAATTCAATTTTAGTTTCCTTTCAGTCCCCCTTAAACAAATGGTTTGCATCCCCAACACCTCATAGTAGAATCTGAGAAAGGACAGAAATTATGGCATGTGAAACCACCACAACTGTCTTATTTGCATGCTGCCACTATACTTTAGGTATGCGCTTTGAAGACCTGGGGTAATTGCTTGTGGAAATCAAGAAAGACGCAAATAAGGGCCTAGAGCTGTGTCCACTTATGCAACCGCCACTCCCCACTCAACCCCGCCCAAATTACACTGCTACACCAGTAGAGTAGCAGCAGTAAATCCAGGCTGTAAACTACAAGAAACCATGAATGTATATTGAAGAGATTACATATGAGTATGTTGCAAGTCTGTAGTATTGAGGATCCAGATATTATCAAAAAGCAGAAGAAAACTCAAGCAGTTGATGTAATCTAAACTGCAGCAGAGGTCATATGGCATGTAAGCATATAGTTATGTATTCACTAGCCTATGTACTGTAAGTAACTAAGACTTACTGGAACTTTTTGGTTGGATTTGTTGAGCTTCTATGGTGAGGAATCCAGCTAATGGCCCAGAATTCCTGGTCAGCAGCGAAGCGATGGCGATCGCCGCTGACCTCGAAGAAAGCTGCCCACAAAGATCTCACGATGTTTGTGGTGAAAACTTTAACTTTCTCAAAGTTAATTTGATTGTAGCGCCCCAACGTACAGCAACAGTGATGTCATTAAGCTGGCTCAGCAGCCAATTACATTGAATAATTCTCACAGACAGCAAACCAGGCAATAAAAACTTTAAAAACATTTTACAGAGAGCAAAATAAAGATTGGGACATACACATGGGGTTAAGGTAAAAGCTGAACTATCATAAACAAACTTAAAAAAAAAGTTAAATATTTTTTATTATCTTAAAAAAATAGTAATTTTTATCATAATGGAGCAATTTGACATTCCACAAATATAAAATTCATTTTTATGGGGAAGAATGATTGTTCAGCAGTAGTTATTACTCAGCACATTGTTAAAAACCAAGTTGCAGCTTGGCTTAACTTTTTCATTAGGTTTTTAACAGAGATATAGAGCGGAAAACATAAGAATGTAATAAGAATTAGGAGCAAGAGTAGGCCATGTGGCTCCTTGAGCCTGCTCTTCCATTCAATAAGATCATGGCTCATCTTTGGCCTCAACTCCACTTTCCTGTCCGATCCCCATAACCCTTGATTCCCCTCGAGTCTACAAAATCTATCTATCTCAGACTTGAATATAATCAACAACTGAGCATCCACAACCCCCTGGGGAAGAGAATTCCAAAGATTTACAACTGTCTGAATGAAGAAATTCCTTCCTATCTCAGTCTTAAAAGGTCAAGCCCTATCCTGATACTGTGCCACTCTAGTTCTAAACTCTCCAGCTAGGGGAAACAATCTCTCAGACCTGAGCGCAGAGATCTCGGAGTGTTGAAGGGCTGGAGATGGTAACAGAGATAAGGAGGGGTGAGGCCATGGAGTAATTTGAAAATAAGGATGATAATTTTAAAATTCAGACGTTGCTGGACCGAGAGCCAACAGAGATCAGCGAGCACAGGGGAGTTGGGTGAACGGGAATTGGTGCCAGTTAGGATGTGGGCAGCAGAGTTTTGGATGAGCTCAAGTTTCGGAAGGGTGCAAGTTGAGGGGCAGGCTAGGAGAGCATTGGAATAGTCGAGACTGCAGCTAACACAGGCATGGATTAGGGTTTCAGCAGCAGATGAGCTGAGGCAGAGGCAGAGACCGGCAATGTTACAAAGGTGGAAGTAGGCGATCTTGCGATTACATAAGAACATAAGAAATAGGAGCAGGAGTAGGCCATTTGGCCCTTAAAGCCTGCATTGCATTCAATAAGATCATGGCTGATCTGATCCTGGCCTCAACTCCACTTTCCTGCCCGCTCCCCAGAACCCTTGACTCCCTTATTCAAAAATCTGTCGATCTTCACCTGAAATATATTCAAAGACCCAGCCTCCACAACTCCCTGCGGTAGAGAATTCCAAAGATTCACGACTCTCAGAGAAGAAATTCCTCCTAATTTCTGTCTTAAATGGGCGGCCCCTTATTCTGAAACTATGCCCCCTAGTTCTAGATTCCCGCATAAGGGGAAACATCATCTCTGCATCTACCCTGTCAAGACCCTCCAGAATCTTATATGTTTCAATAAGATCACCTCTCATTCTTCTAAACTCCAATGAGTATAGGCCCAATCTGCTCAAACTTTCTTCATATGACAACCCCATCATCTCAGGAATCAACCTCGTGAACCTTCTCTGAAGTGCCTCCAAAGCAAGTATATCCTTTCTTAAATAAGGAGACCAAAACTGTATGCAGTACTCCAGGTGTGGTCTTACCAACACCCTGTACAGTTGGAGCAGTACTTCCCTGCTTTTATATTCCATCCCCTTTGCAATAAAGGCGAACATTCCATTTACCTTCCTAATTACTTGCTGCACCTGCATGCTAACTTGTTGTGTTTTATGTACAAGAACCACCAGATCCCTCTGTACTGCAGCAATTTGTAATCTCTCCCCATTTAAATAGTAGTTTGCTTTTATATTTTTCCTACCAGAGTGGATAATCTCACATTTTCCCACATTATACTCCATCTGCCAAATTTTTGCCCAATCACTGAGCCTATCTATATCCCTTTATAGATTCTTTGCATCCTCCTCACAACTTGCTTTCCCACCTTTCTTTGCATCATCAGCAAATTTGGCTCCATTTTACTCGGTCCCTTCATCCAAGTCATTAATATAAATTGTAAATAGTTGAGGCCCCAGCACTGATCCCTGTGGCACCCCACTAGTTACCTTTTGTCAACCTGAAAATGACCCATTTATCCCGACTCTCTGTCTTCTGTTAGTTAGCCAATTGCCTATCCATGCGAATATATTACCCCCAACCCCATGAGCTCTTATCTTGTGCAGTAAGCTTTTAAGTGGCACCTTATCGAATGCTTTCTGGATATCCAAATATTAAGACAGAAATAGACAGTTTCTTAAACAATAAGGGGATAAGGGGTTATGGGGAGCGGGTGGGGAAGTGGAGCTGAGTCCATGATCAGATCAGCTATGATCTTACTAAATGGCGGAGCAGGCTCGAGGGGCCTTATGGTCTACTCCTGTTCCTATTTCTTATGTTCTTATGACATCTACTGGTTCCCTTTATCTACCCTGCTCGTTACATTCTCAAAGAACTCCAGCAAATTTATAAAACATGATTTCCCTTTCATAAAACTATGCTGACTCTGCTTGACTGCATTATGATTTTCTAAATATCCAGCAACTACTTCCTGAATAATGAACTCCAGCATTTTTCCCAATGACTGATATTAGGCTAACTGGTCTATAGTTTTCTGCTTTCTCTCTCTCTCCTATCTTAAATAGGGGCATTATATTTGCGATTTTCCAATCCACTGAGACCTCTCCAGAATCCAGGGAATTTTGGTAGATTACAAACAATGCATCCACTATCTCTGCAGCCACTTCTTTTAAGACCCTAGGATCAGGTCCGGGGAACTTATCCACCTTTAGTCCCATTAGCTTGCCGAGTACTTTATCTCTTGTGATAGTGATTGTTTTAATTCTCTCCCCCCCACCAATATCTCCTTGATTATCAATTATTGAGATGTTTTTAGTGCCTTCTACCGTGAAGACTGATACAAAATATTTGTTCAAAATCTCTGCCATTTCCCTGTTACCCATTATTAATTCCACAGTCTCATCCTCTAAGGGACCAATGTTTACTTTAGCTACTCACTTCCTTTTTCTCCACCTGTAGAAGCTATTACTGTCTGTTTTTATATTTCTTGCTAGGTTACTCTCATATGCTATCTTCTCTGTCTTTATCAATGTTTTAGTCGTCCTTTGCTGGTTTCTAAAAATTTCCCAATCCTCTGGCCTTCCACTGTTCTTCACAACATTATATGTTTTTGTTTTCAATTTGATACCATCCTTTACTTCCTTAGTTAGCCAAGGATGGTTCATCCTTATCTTAGAGTTTTTGTTTCTCACTGGAATATATCTTTGATGGGAGTTATGAAATATCTCCTTAAATGTTTGCCACTGCTTTTCTACAGTCTTACTCTTTAATCTATTATCTCAGTCCACTTTAACCAACTCTGCCTTCATATTTTTGTAATTACCTTTATTTAAGTTCAGGACACTAGTTTGAAACCTAGCTTTCTCACCCTCAAACTGAATTTGAAATTCTACCATGCTATGATTACTCTTCCAAGAGGTTCCTTCACTACGAGATCATTAATTTAGCCAGACTCGTTACACATTACGAGATCTAAAATAGTCTGCTCCCTTGTTGGTTCCACAATGTATTGTTCTAAGAAACCATCCCACATACACTCTATGAACTCTTCCTCAAGGCTACCCCTTTGTCAATTTGATATGTCCAATCAATGTAAAGATTAAAATCACCCATGTTTATTGACGTACCTTTCTTACAAGCCTCCATTATTTCTTGATCTATACTCTGTCCTACAATGTGGTTACTGTTTGGGGGCCGGTAGACTATTACCAGTGACTTCTTTCCTTTATCATTTCTTATCTCCACCCAAACTGATTCTACATCTTGATCTTCTGAACCAATATCATTCCTCACTTCTGCACTGATCTCATCCCTTATTAAAAGAGCTACCCCACCTCCTTTTCCTTTCTGCCTATCCTTACAACATGGCAAATACCCCTGAATATTCAGTTCCCAGTCTTGGTCACCTTGCAACCACGTCTCTGTAATGACAAACAGGTCATACCCATTTATTTCTATTTGTGCCGTCAACTCATCCGTCTTGTTACGAATGCTTCGTGCGTTCAGATATAGAGGTTTTAATTTTGGCTTATGTGTATACGCTCTGTCCCTTCCTTTCACTTCTCTTCTTAAGCAGTCTCTCGGAGTCAAGGATCATTGCTTCCACACTAAAGATGAGTTCTCAGGTGACTGAAGAGTCCAATGTGGGACCTACAGTCTCTGTCACAGGTGGGGCAGACGGTGGCTGGAGGAACGGGAGGTTGGGTTGCCTGAGTTGCCACGCACTCCTTCCGCTGTCGACGCTTGGCTTCAACTTGCTATTGGCGAAGAAACTCGAGGTGTTCAGCGCCTTCCCGAATGCTTTTCCTCCACTTTGGGCGGTCTTGGGCCAGGGATTCCCAGGTGTCGATGGGGATGTTGCACTTTTTCAAGGAGGCTTTGAGGGTGTCCTTGAAACGTTTCCTCTGCCCACCTGGGGCTCGCTTGCTGTGTCAGAGCTCTGAGTAGAGTTTCTTTTTGGAGTCTCTTGCCCAGCATGTGGACGATGTGGCCCATCCAGTGGAGCTGATTGAGCGTGGTCAATGCTTTGATGCTGAGGCTGTTGGCCTAAGCGAGAACACTGACATCGATGCGCCTATCCTGCCAATGGTTTTGCAGGATCTTGCAGAAGCAGCGTTGGTGGTACTTCGCCAGTATTTTGAGGTGCCTGCTGTATATAGTCCATGTCTCTGAGCCCTATAGGAGGGCGGATATCACTACTGCTCTGTAGACCATGAGCGTGGTGCCGGGTTTGAGGTCCTGGTCTTCGAAAACTCTCTTCCTCAGGCGACCAAAGGCTGCACAGGCACACTGAAGGCAGTATTGGACTTCATCGTCGATGTCTGCCCTTGTTGACAGTAGGCTCCCAATGAAAGGAAAATGGTCCACGTTGTCCAAAGCCTCGTCGTGGATTTTGATACCCGGGGGTTAGTGCTGTGTGGCGGGGGCAGGTTGGTAGAGGACCTTTGTCTTACGGATGTTTAGTGCAAGACCCATGCTCTCGTACGGCTTGGTGAAGGTGTTGATGATGGCTTGGTGTGCGCAGATGCAAGCGTCGTCTGCATATTGTAACTTGATGATGGAGGATGGGACGACCTTGGATCTGGCCTGGAGGCGGTGGAGGTTGAACAGATTCCCGTTTGCCTGTAATTTAACTCCATTCCAACGGGGAGCTTGCTGAGGGTGAGATGGAGATTGCAGCATGGAAGATCGAGAAGAGCTTTGATGCGATGACACAGCCTTGCTTGACCCCGGTTCGCACATGTATTGGGTCTGTGGGCCATCATTGGTCAGGATCATGGCTTACATGTCATCGTGTAGCAGGCGGAGGATGGTGACAAACTTTTGAGGGCAGCCGAATCTGAGGAGGACGCTCCATAATCCCTCATGTTTGACAGTGTCGAAGGCTTTTGTGAGGTCAAAGAAGGCCATGTACAAGGGTTGGTGCTGTTCCCTGCATTTCTCTTGTATCTGCTGCGCGGTGAAGATCATGTCCGTTGGGCCCCTTAGTGGGCGGAATCTGCATTGTGACTCTGGGAGGAGCTCTTCAGCCATAGGGCTTCCTGTCACACTCTGGTTATCATTACCCTTATCATTACCCTGCACTTTGCCCTTCTCATTTCCCTTTGACTTTTAAAATTTCCGCTCACCATGTTCCTCCCCACTATTTAGCTTAAAGCCCGCTCTACAGCTCTAGTTATTCGATTTGCCAGTACACTGGCCCAGCCTGGTTCAAATGAAGTCCGTCCCGACGGAACTGCTCCCTCCTATTCCAGTAGTGGTGCCAGTGCCCCATGAATTGAAACCCATTCCTTCCACACCAGTCTTTGAGACATGTGTTCATTTCTTTGATCCTATTTACCCTATGCAAATTTGCTCATAGCTCGGGTAGTAATCTAGAGATTATTACCTTTATGATTCTGCTTTTTAATTTAGTCCCTAGCTGCTCATAATCCCTCAGCAGAACCTATTTGTTAGTCCTATCTATGTCATTGGTACCTACGTGAACCACGATAACTGAATCTTTCCCCTCCAATTCCAAGTTCCTTTCCAGTCCAGAGGAGATGTCCTTAACCCTGGCAACACAGCCTTCGGGATTCACACTCTCGGCTGCAGAGAACAAGATCTATCCCCCTAACTATACTGTCCCCTACCACTACCACATTTCTTTTTATTCCCCCAACTTGAATAGCCCCATGTACCACGGTGCTGTGGTCAGTTTGCTCATCCTCCCTGCAGTCCTTGCTCTCGTCCACCCAGGGCATAAGAGCCTCGAAGCTGTTGGATAAGAGCAAGGGCTGATGCTCCTCCATCACTAAGTCCTGGGTTCCCATACCTGCCTCGCTCATAGTTACCCCCTTCTGTCTCTGAGTATAATTTTACAAATTTTTAGATTGCAGATGGATATACCATGGGTCCTCTGTTTTCTATTCTATTATATATAAATTCAAAATCGGTATCTCATTACTGTGAGGTAAAAGAAAACATTGCACTGTATATTATGAAGTTAACCTGGAAACTTCTATCAACACCAAGACACACAGTAAAATCAATAAACATTCCCATAATAGTTTTACAATTATATTTACTCAATGATTAACTTACCTCGCGTGTCACAAAACATTCAATTGGAAATGTCAAAATAATGGTTACTCCATACAGAAACCTTCCAGCGGTAGCCCAATTATCATTTCTGCAATAATTTTCAAATACATCTCCTAGTAGAAAAACATAAAAACAATTCTAGATTGATTTTCATTTCATTAAAATGATTAAAAGCATCAAAATTGTCCTAAATGATATATATACTCTCATTCTGAAGTAACTTACTGATTTCAAGAAATCATTTGCAAAATTTTGCATTAAATCCTCTTTATAATTTCAGATTGTGACAATCACCTCACTGTTGACTTACAGCATACACAATGGGGGGGAAATTGCAGTTGGAGGCTTCCTTCATACGAACACCTCCGACCCGAAAACAATCTACGCAAGTATCTGGTGGTTCCGGAGGAACGTAAGTTCCTGGCCGGAGGTGTAGATTCGCTGCGCAGTGCATGGGAAGATGTCTTTCAGGTATGTATGTACGTACAAGCTGGAGTCACATGGGCCTGGACCACCAATCACTATGCAGTATTCTCATTAATAAAAATGGGAACTCCGTTTGTACGAGTTCCCGTTATTATCAATGAGAAAAAACCCTAAAACACCAAAACACAGCATAATAAATAAAACACCTCACATATTTAAAATGAATTTAAATTAAATGTTTTTGAAAAAAATATTTTTTTTGGATTTTTTTTAATATGTTTTAATAGGGCTAAAAATACACTTAAAAATAAACAGGGTTTTTAATATAAAAATGATTGTTTAAATTTAATTTTTATATGTTTTAAAACTCTTACGCTGGTAAAAGTAAGCTATGCACCTGCTTTTACCAGGCGTAAAAGTTTGAAGGACATTCGTTGGGCAAATAGCCCAATCTCTACCATGTGAACATCCTTCTCCTGGGGATGCAGAGGATCTATACGGAGAAATCTTGACAGATCGGAAAATCTGGTTTTCGACAAAAAACCTGGCTTTTGTGAGGCCTCGCCGGGTCAGTGTGCACTTCGTACGGACTCGGCGAGGCCGGAATTTTCGGCCCAAATGTTATAAAATTACTTTGGCATAATATAAACATTTTATTTTCCAGTAAGATATTGAATTTTTAAATTGTGACAGAAGCTATGTTGCAAATGTAATCTTTCAATGAGAATGTCATCCATCTTCAAATGACTAGAGTATCCTAGCCATTTATGTCATCACTGAAATGACACACAGTAAAACAGGCCAGACTTCATGCTTATTTTTATATATAATTAGCACTAAAACGAGCGAATGGATGGGAGTTATTATCATAGAAATTGCAGTGCAGAAGGAGGTCATTCAGCCCATTATGCCTGAACTGGTACTAACTCTTCGGCTGCCCTATACGCATCCCCTTTCATATTCTTCCTTTCAAAATTAATTCAATTCAATTTTCAATATTATATTCCTTGCCTCAAAGGCCACCTACAGGACAACAGACCAAGTTCCAAAACTCTTTAATTTCTTCAAACTTCTCTCATCTTTTTAACAGTGATAATCCTGAGCATATTATCTATCCTCTCAAAACTTTACACAATTCTAAAAACCTTCATTAGATTTCCTTCTCTATTCCAGTGAAATAAAATTATATTTTGAGCCTTGCTTGAATACTTCTCATTCTTGGTATGTTTCCAGTGAACATTTGCTGTGCCCTTTCCATGGCTAATATCCTTCCTATAATTAGATTAGATTGGAGCTACTTGCATTCATCTAATTGTGGCTTAAAAAATGTTCTTGTTCCCAAATTCAACATAATTTTTTTGCTTATCATGGAATCATAGAAATATATAACATAGAAGGAGGCCATTCGACCCATCATGTCTGTGCTGGCCAAAAAAGAACTATCCAGCCGAATCCCACTTTCTAGCTCTTGGTCCGTAGCCTTGTAGGTTATGGCACTTCAAGTGCATATCCAAATACTTTTTAAATGTGCTGAGCGAATTTGTATTCAGTGCTCCTCTATAAAGCTCAGAATCTCATTTGCATTTTTATGGTTTTTTGTATATGTACTCCCATATTTAGAAATCTATGCATTTGCACACCTAGATGTCTCTTTCTCCACTCTGTTCGGAATCAAACCATTTAGGGTACACTTCCTTTCCATTGTCCCTTTTTCCCCTAAAATGAAATACTTCACAATTCACAGTCCCAAGAGGCTCGTAGCTGCAGTCCTGGCCACTGATCATGGGGCCTTCTGGCTGCTATTGGAGATGTGCTGGGATCTTGATAAGAGTGGCCATTAATTTTGTCAACCACCTTCTGCTTCCTACCTGACTTCCCTTCAAACTAGAGGATCTGATGGGATTCCAGGTTTAAGGCCCATCACCAACTTTTTGTGGTACCCCTGGAAATGGATGGCCCATAGATGAGTGTAGATGGCATTGAAGCAGGAGATGTCCAGGATTGCCCCTTCCCACCTCATTACTAGAGCAATGTTAGGCCTTCATCTATTGCAGGTGCAGGTCCTGCCTCACCCTTCAAAGGAATCCTGGAACTCCTTGTACAATGTAACTTAGGTGGACACCCAGTGCCATGTTTTCCATTCCTTTTTCCTCACCTGTGGCATAGGCAAAGTTGAGGAAAATTTGCCCTTTTTTAACTGCGGCTTCACCAACTTGTTCCCCAGGGAAACGGTTGAGGAAAATTTGCCCTAATATTTTAACTCTGACTGTTTCAGGTTTGTTTCAGAGTCGTAGGTCATGATTTCCCCAGGAAAAAGGTGGTCAATGTCGAGGGCGGATTCGAAACCCGCTCCTCGCTCCATGTCGGCTTTCCCCCTTAAGCACGCCCTGCAAGGTTCCCAGCCAATTAAATTGAAGCGGTTCTGATGACATCATTTGATGACATGTCATCAGCCAGTTTTCTTAAAGGGACCATGGCCACATTCATTTTGACAGTTGAGCTGTCAATGTTCTGCAGCATTGAGCTGCTGCAAACACTGACAAGCACTGCACAAAGGTGCACGGCTGCACCCAGGCTCTTCCATGACTCCCTCCATATGCTTATGGAGGGTGTCACAGGACTCGGGGAGGTTTTCTTCCCTTCCAATAGATGGAAGAGATCTCCCCAGGACATCAACCCAGCCTGGTTGCACATTGCACAGGCGGACACAAGCAAGCATGTCATCAGGAGGACTTGCCTGTAGTGGCGTAAATCTTTCAATGATCTCAGTTGATCACAAAACGTTACAGCAAAGCCACACTCAACCTCATCCTGCTGTGCCACTCATAACAACCCCATCATTCTGCCTTCCCTACCCAACTCCTGTACATCCTTAATCACATCAACTTACCTTGCACCTCCACCCACCCTCTCTCTCTCTATCGACATTACCACTTCCCCATCTCACTAGCCACCACTCACATTCACCCTCATCCTTGTCCAATCATACCAACTAACAACACACAAGGGTAGGCAATTGGGTCTTTTAGCCAATGTTCATGTCAAGCTTCTGTTAATGTGTTTTCAAACATTGAAATCTTTGTTTTCAACACTTTGCCTCTTGGCCAGATTTGTGTGCTCCTTTGGAAGTGGCTTAGTGAATTATAGTGAATGGTGAGCCATAAGGGTATGCCCCTCCCCCTCCCCCCCCCCCCCCAACCGCAATGGGGATGTGTGAAAGGAATGGCTTGGCATTGTAGGGATGCTTTGTGGTGTTGGAGTGGGATGGTACATCATGTGGCAGCCAGGGTGTACAGCATCAAGTGAAGTAAATGGTGAGACCATCCCTGGTCTCCCGAGCAGCAATTTGGTCATGTGCTGATGCCCTGTGTCCTGTGCAGCATCAGGTAATTGCGGAGAAGATTGGTGTTGTTGTTGGTGATGCTGATGTGCCTCGTGATGTTGATATTGAGGCTGATCATGGTGGGATTCTGAAGACCAAGATGAAATTTTTTCAAGGGTACCAATGCAGCTGGAATAGATGGCAGCTGAAGTTGAGATGACAGAAGCGATCTGTCAATGGTGAGAGAGGTTGCCCCAAGTAGGTGACACTGGATAGAGAGTTTAATCCAAACACTTCCAACCTTCCTAAAGCTGAAAAGTGCATTCCAAATTCTGAGGGCTTCAGCTTCTAACAATGGAAAGTGAACAGCTGTGAAATGGTAGCTTTTATACCACTTTTAAAGCTGTCACCTATTCAAAGCAATGGAGAGTTGTTGAAAACCCGACCTACTTACCTGACATGGTCCCTGAATGACGGGAACCTCATGAAAAAGTTGGAAAAATGGTTAGTAGGGTAAAATGCTGTTCAACTACCTTTTAAACACTCTCTTAACTATTTCAAATGGCTCACCCACTGCTTAGTGCCGGGTCTGTAAAGTGTAAGCAGGCCCGGCACTTGGGAAACTTACACGGATGCAGGTTCAGAGCGAGGCACTGCCCCGCTGTCAATCTTTTAGATTTTGACAGCGGACCCGTCTCCGATCCCGCCTTCTGTGCGTTGGCAAAATCCAGCCCGTAGTGTGTGATGTGAAGACTTACAGAGCTGTTTGGCGCAGATAAAAAAATGTCTCCGTACCTGCTGGCATTCTAAAAGTCACGGTTGCACAAAGCTCTAACATATGAACAAATAAATAATGCAAAGGCCAACAATGGTTGCCAAAGCTCTAACATATGAACAAATAAATAATGCAAAGGCCAACAATGGTTGCCAAAGCTCTCGATCTTTCTCTTCCTTCCCAATCCCTTCTTCCTATTATTCCTCTCTTTTGTTAATCTTTTTGTGAAAATTTATTTCACAAATCATATTCCCCTTCCCCTCTTCTTACATTTTTTATTTTGAGCTGTCTCATTTTTGTAGCTACTCCAGTTCATCTGTCTACCAATTTTTATTACAGCATTTTCAGCAGTTTGGGTAGGTTTTGAGTCAGTGACAAATTCATTAGCAGCATAGGTCCTTTAACCCTTTAGATCATCAATTTGACTCATTCCTTTTGCTTTTCTCTTTTTTTTTTTAAAAAGGTCAGTCTGTCAAGTACTTTTCCCCACTTTATGAGTCCAAATTTTCCCAGGAGTTGCTCTGTTTTTTTTTGAGTAACTTGATTTTTCTGGAGTTTCTTAAAAATCCCCATTCTGCACATTTAATTTGCACCAGTTAGTTAGGATTTTTTTTAGTTTTGTTTTTTTTCAAAATTGGGCGTTACCAGCCGTTTTGGCCATTTAAGCCAGTTTGGACAGCTAATAGTTGCTGCAAACTAACTTAGGCCAGCGTATGTGGCCACTTGTCGCCGAACAGAAAACCCTTGTGGAGAGTTAAGAAATCAGCGCAGGTTAGTACATTCAAAAGCATCAAGACTTACAAAGCACTAAACAAAGCACAAAAAGCATTCAATAACAAATAAAAAATAGAAGGATGTGGAGAAGACCTGCACCTAAAGCACCAAGTTTTAAGGAAAGATTAAAAGAAAATAAAGGAACTCTGCAAATACACAATCACAGTAGTTTAAACAACACAAGCAGCTATTTACATGTACAGGGCTTTTTTCATGTCACTCATTACTTTGCACATTTTACAGGTCTCCTTACAATCACTATTTTACCTGTACAGGGATCTCCCTAAAACAAATTAAGCCAAGCGATGTTTCCATTCTCTGTAAGTAATTGGCTCCAAAGACTGTATGCCAAGATACTCCCAAAAGATGTGTAAAATAGAAACAACTTCCCCATATTTTTGCCAGAAATAAGTTAGCACAGCAGGTTTCTATCTGTTCAACAATTCGCGGGCCGATGTGGGAGAGCATAGGGACAGGGGCGGCGAGCATAGCCTGCAGGATGCGCTGGGAGGGCGAGGAGCTACTGCGCATGCGCGCAGACTCCACCACGCATGCGGACAGCTGCCGGCACTGTTTTCGGCGCTGGGCTGTAGCTCCGCCCCCATTGCACTTTAAACGTTATGCCAGGACCTGGGACACAGAGCAGAGTGGCCAGAATCATGAGTAAGTTTGTTGCCGTCGTTTTGAGCGCACAAAGTCAGTGCATCTTGGGTTAGTGCGCTGGAAAAAGGGGTTTGGGAAATGTGGGCCCAAAAGGTGTACAAGTGGTTAAAACAAAATTGATTAAGACTGTGGGACTACTCGGCCATTATTAATATCAGAACATTATTGAACCAAACTCATAAATGAAAAAAAAAAGAAATCAAGATAATTTTCAACTTTTGCGGCAATAATTTCAGCAGGTGTTCCCCCAATGTTGCCCGATCTATTACCGTAACTTCATAGGAAGATTGGTGGAAACCCGAGAAATGGTGTAAATTGCATTTCCGCTCTTTTTCGAGGTTTCTGCCAGTCTTCCGCTGAAGTTACGATAGTAGATTGGGAAACCCCTGCTGAAATTCTACCCCTTATACTTTTAGTTGAGCTAATTTGCTTCCATCTGACGAAAGATCATCGACCTGAAATGTTAACTCTGTTATCTCTCCACAGATGCTGTCTGATTTGCTGAGTATTTCCAGCATTTTCTGTTATTTCTGATTTGCAGTATCCGCAGTCTTTTACTTTTGCTTTTGCTTCCTTACCTTGTGTATAGCCTGTGAAAGTTCCATATCCACATGCAGCGAAGATCACACTGATAAACAGGGCAAATAACACTGACACGTGAGTGACACGAGACCAGTTGTTTATTGTAGGCTCTTCCAGCGATCCATAAATTAAAAAACTATTATGATGACAAATAAAGGCTGAAAGTACATAATAAGATGTCAATAAATATTCTGCTGTTCCTTATGATAAACAAACAAATAAATGCAATTTTGTAGTTTCTTATAAGAGGCATTTAATTTTGGTTATTTTTTGGATTGGGGATGTTGCTAGAAAAATGTTACTATCCAGAGGCAATGATGTAGAAAAATCTTTCTTTGGGCTAGATTTTTTTGTTAATTGACGATGAATGGGTGAAAAACAAAATACTGCACATTAAGGAAGTTTTTCTTTGCTTAAGTTTGGGATTTCCATTCATTATTTGCTTACTCAGCTAATGTCCATTATAGATGAATAGTACTTAGTGGCTGAATTTTAGAATATTTTATTCCTTCCTTTGAGAACTCAGTAATGTGCTGGAGACAGCAAGGTCAGAGGAACCTCAATATCTGATGAATGTTGGGCATGGATTTATATAAATCAATGGCAACTGCACAATTTGGTGGAAGAAAACTTCAATCACTCTTAACATGAAGTAATTGAATATACCGGTAGTATGAAAACATTATAACATATATTTTTTTCTGAGAACAAATAGTACTTTCTAAGCATACAGAAATCATGAAAATTAAAAATGTTGAATTCACCGAGAATTTCAAACTGAAAACATTCTGTTCAATGTCAATGATTTTTAAGAATATAAGATATACAAAACAGTTTGTTTGGCTCATCGAGGCTGCTTTTTGCAAAAGAACAAATATAATTTGCATTGTCATGGAAACTTCCATTGTAATTTGATGCCCTGAGCAATGTCAACAACAACCATCTTTCTAAAATATAACTCTGAAATGACCTCACCCTGACCTCTCTACCAAAGGTATTCATAGTAAGAAATCTACTGGTTGTGGCAGTAGACTAGCAAGCCAAAGGTTGTGAGTTTAAATCCCGCCATGACAAATTGTGAAAACTGAATTTGATAAATCTGGTAATTAGTGGGGTGCACAAAAACAATAGTCATGAAAGCTTCTGGATTGTCATAAAAGTTCAACTGGTTCATTAATGTCCTTCAGGAAAGGGAGCCGACAACCTACATATAACTCCAAACCCAAACCCAAACTCATGCTCTCCTTGGTGTGTCTACCAAGTGTAATGTCTGTAAGCTTGTAATGCTTGTAGCTCCACACTGTGGATGTGGATGTATTGTGTACTGCAGCTGCATAGTTAATCATTAAACAACAGGCAGCTTTCCGGAGAGTTCCGAGAGAGAGCAGCCTGCATGTTAGGAAGCTGTGTGTGCTGTGCTCTGTGAAGATTTTACAGTTGGCGGCGAGATGAGAGATTTTTCGGATGTTTAAAGCTTAAATTTTGTTGGTGAAGGATTCAGCCAGCTGACAGAAGACTTTGGAAGTTTTTGTCTTTGAAAAAAACTACAAAAATCCGAGGTAAAATACAGCACACGGCGTGAACAGCTAGAGTTAAAAATGGCAGGTGTAATCAGATATTTGGGTGAATATAGATATGACCGGGTATGTATGTGAATCGACTAGAAATGTATTTCACTGCAAATAACATAATCGAAGTTCCAGACAATGCAGTCCAGAACCAGGCTGTGTTGGAACATAAGAAAGCGATCTTCTTATCAGTAGCAGGTCCGGCATGATACGAAACCCTTGCAAATCTGCTTGTGCCTGATGAGCCAAAGGACACAACTCTTAAAGAGATTTTAACGAAGCTGGAGCAGCACGATAACCCCAAACCGTCAGAAATTGCTGAAAGCTATCGTTTCGGGATTTGGAATCAAAAGGCGGATGAAAGTATCGCTGATTACATCGTGGCATTAAAAAAGCTATCGACGCACTGTAATTTTGGAAACTTTCAAAACCGAGCATTACGAGATCGTTTTGTTTGTGGGGTGAAAAATGAAGCGATCAGAAGGAAGTTATTGACGACAGATGACTTAACTTTTGAGATTGCTTGTCAACCAAGGTAAATCACCTGCAGGTTCAAAGTAAAAGACGGGTATGGTCAAAAGTCTCAGAAGCTGCAAATTCTACCAGAACGTCGAAGTCGTGCTATAGGTGGCTGGGACAACACATTGCTAAAAGTTGTCCATACGTGAAGGCAGAGTGTTTCTTCTGCAGAAAGACTGGGCATCTTGCGAAGGCATGCCGACTGAAGGGTAAACCAGTTTTTAAAGCTATGAGTCCAGCGTTCAAAGCTATGAGTCGAAATCCAAAGAGACTTCATAGCATGGAAGAACAACAACAGGACGAGGAGATGTTAGAATTACACATCATCAGGAGCACGAGGTTAACGGACAGCGATTCAGAAAGCATCAAAATCCACACAGATGTTGCGGGATTCAAGATACCAATGGAAATTGACACGGGTGCCTCCGTGAGTGTAGTACCGGAGTCACTGTACTGCGACAAATTGTATGATTTCCAACTGGAGAAATCCAAGATAGAGCTGCGAGGCTACTCGGGAGAGAAAATTCCTGTAGTAGGCCGTTTCACCGTACTGGTGAAATATAAAGATCAATTTCAGAACTTGCCTCTAATAGTAGTGAAAGGAGACAAGACTGCTTTACTAGGAAGAAATCGGATGAGCTCACTGAAGCTGGATTGGAGTAAGAATTTCTGTGTGGAAGCGAGATTTTCATCAACGGAAGAGGTTATCAAGCAGTATCCGAAGGTGTTCTGCGAAACGGGCAGTCCGATCCAAGGCTTCAAGGCGAGTGTCAGGGTACAGAAGGACGCTAGATCGGTTTACTACAAGCCATGTTCTGTACCATATGCACTCAAGGAGAAAGTTGAGCAAGAACTCAAAAGACAAGAGACTGAGAACATTATGTGTAAGATAGAACGATGTAATTGGGCTACATCCATTGTTGTTGTACCTAAGTCTGATGGTAAAGTAAGATTACATAAGAACAGAAGAACATAAGAATTAGGAACAGGAGTAGGCCGTCTAGCCCCTCGAGCCTGCTCCGCCATTCAATAAGATCATGGCTGATCTGGCCGTGGACTCAGCTCCACTTACCCGCCCGCTCCCCGTAACCCTTAATTCCCTTATTGGTTAAAAATCTATCTATCTGTGACTTGAATACATTCAATGAGCTAGCCTCAACTGCTTCCTTGGGCAGAGAATTCCACAGATTCACAACCCTCTGGGAGAAGAAATTCCTTCTCAACTCGGTTTTAAATTGGCTCCCCCGTATTTTGAGGCTGTGCCCCCTAGTTCTAGTCTCCCCGACCAGTGGAAACAACCTCTCCGCCTCTATCTTGTCTATCCCTTTCATTATTTTAAATGTTTCTATAAGATCACCTCTCATCCTTCTGAACTCCAACAAGTAAAGACCCAGTCTACTCAATCTATCATCATAAGGTAACCCTCCCATCTCCGGAATCAGCCGAGTGAATCGTCTCTGTACCCCCTCCAAAGCCAGTATATACTTCCTTAAGTAAGGTGACCAAAACTGCACGCAGTACTCCAGCTGCGGCATTACCAATATCCTATACAATTGCAGCAGGACCTCCCAGCTTTTGTACTCCATCCCTCTCGCAATGAAGGCCAACATTCCATTCGCCTTCCTGATTACCTGCTGCACCTGCAAACTAACTTTTTGGGATTCATGCACAAGGACCCCCAGGTCCCTCTGCATCTCAGCATGTTGTAATTTCTCCCCATTCAAATAATATTCCCTTTTACTGTTTTTTTTCCCAAGGTGGATGACTTCACACTTTCCAACATTGTATTCAATCTACCAAACCTTAGCCCATTCGCTTAACCTATCCAAATCTCTTTGCAGCCTCTCTGTGTCCCCTACACAACCCGCTTTCCCACTAATCTTTGTGTCATCTGCAAATTTTGTTACACTACACTCTGTCCCCTCTTCCAGGTCATCTATGTATATTGTAAATAGTTGTGGTCCCAGCACCGATCTTTGTGGCACACCACTAACCACCCGAATTCCAACCCGAAAAGGACCCATTTATCCCGACTCTCTGCTTTCTGTTCACCAGCCAATTCTCGATCCATGCTAATACATTTCCTCTGACTCCGCATACCTCTATCTTCTGCAGTAACCTTTTGTGTGGCACCTTATCGAATGCCTTTTGGAAATCTAAATACACCACATCCATTGGTACACCTCTATCCACCATGCTCGTTATATCCTCAAAGAATTCCAGTAAATTAGTTAAACATGATTTCCCCTTCATGAATCCATGCTGCGTCTGCTTGATTGCACTATTCCTATCTAGATGTCCCACTATTTCTTCCTTAATGATAGTTTCAAGCATTTTCCCCACGACAGATGTTAAACTAACCAGCCTATAGTTACCTGCCTTTTGTCTGGCCCCTTTTTTAAACAGAGGCATTACATTAGCTGCTTTCCAATCCGCTGGTACCTCCCCAGAGTCCAGAGAATTTTGGTAGATTATAACGAATGCATCTGCTATAACTTCCGCCATCTTTTTTAATACCCTGGGATGCATTTCATCAGGACCAGGGGACTTGTGTGGTGATTATAAGGTAACCGTAAACCAGGTTCTCGAGGGTAATGTCCCCAATACATTGCCGAACATAGAAGATTTGTTCACAACACTGACAGGTGGTCAGATCTTCTCAAAACTGGATCTTACGAATGCCTACTTACAGCTTGAACTAGATGAGGAGTCCAAGTCATGTTTGACTATAAATACTCATCTAGGCCTATATCAGTTTAATAGGCTACCGTTTGGAGTGTCTTCCGCCCCTGCCATATTCCAATGGGATAATGAAATAGATTTTGCAAGATATTGAAGGGGTAGCATGTTATTTGGATGACATACTAATTTCAGCACCAAATAGGCAAATTCATAATAACATATTGAATGAAGTCCTCAAACGGCTAGAGAAGCACAGAGTACGAGTATCTGCTCGTAAGTATGAGTTATTTAAAAACTCAGTGGAGTACTTAGGGTACAGAGTAGACAAAGATGGTTTACATCCAACCATGGAAAAATTCGATGCAATTAGAAATGCACCCACTCCCAGGAATGTCACTGAACTTCGTTCATTCTTGGGTCTTTTGAACTATTATGAGAAGTTCCTAGCAAATTTGGCTACAGTATTACATCCACTGAATGAACTTTTGGAAAAACAGGTCCAGTGGAAGTGGTCAAAAGAATGCGAAACAGCATTCAAGGAGTGTAAAAACAAATTGGTAGAGAGCACCATGTTAGTTCACTGCGACATATCTAAGAAGATTAAGCTAGCATGTGATGCCTCTCTGTATGGAGTTGGGGCAGTCATCTCTCATGTATTAAGTAGTGGGGAGGAGAGATCAATTGCTTTTGCTTCACGCACTCTCAGTGCCAGTGAGAGAAATTATGCTCAAATTGAAAGGGAAGCTTTGGCATTAATTTTTGGGGTCAAGAAGTTTCACAAACACTTGTATGGTCGTAAATTTACCATCATTACGGACCATGAGCTTCTAACAGCAATCCTCCATCCAAAGTCCCCAGTTCCAACATTAGCTGCAGCCCGAATGCAGAGATGGGCTTTGATTTTTCAGCATATACATATGATATTGAATATAGATGATCAGCTGATCACAGTAATGCTGATGCAATGTCTAGATTGCCTTCCCCATCACAAGTTACACCCGATAGGGAAGAAGTGTTTTATTTTTCATACATTGATGAACTGTCAGTCACAGCTGAAGAGATTGGTAGAGCAACCAAACGTGACCCAGTGATGTCAAAGATTTATGAGTATATTGCAAATGGATGGCCAAACCAGGTAACAGACAAAGATACACATCCATTCTTCATTCGTAGGAATGAATTATCAGTCGATAAAGATTGTATCATGTGGGGTGCAAGAATGGTTATACCAAATAAATTTAGGTCCAAATTATTAGGAGACCTGGGAATGTGCTGAACCAAGAGTTTTGCAAGCAGTTATTTATGGTGACCAGTTCTTGATAAAGATATAGAGTACATCGTGAATCAGTGTACAACATGTCAATCGGTAAGCAAACAACCACCACCAGTACCATTACAGTCATGGAAATGGCCTCCCAGGGTGTGGCAAAGGCTACATATTGATTTTGCTGAGTTCGATGGACAACAATTATTCATTGTAATTGATAGCCATTCAACGTGGATTGAGGTGTTTCCAATGTGGAAAATAACAACAAGTAAAACATTGGACATTTTACAAAAATTATTTTCTGCATTTGACCTCCCTGAAGAAATTGTTTCGGATAATGGACCACAATTTCGTTCAGAAGAATTCACGATTCACGAGCAAAATGGTGTGAAACATACCAAGGTTCCACCATACCACCCTGCTTCGAATGGTGCAGCAGAGCGCACTGTACAAATTGTCAAACGTGCCCTCATAAAACAAATGTTGGATCCAAATCCAAGAAAATGACAGTTGTCATTGGATCACAAATTGGCTAATTTTTTGATTACATATCGAAATACTCCTCATACAACTACTGGTAGAACACCAGCAGAGTTGTTTCTCAAATGACAGCCACGGACCAGATTCTCATTGTTAAAGCCAAATTTGGCACAGTCTGTAGAAGAGACACAATTGAGACAAAAAGAGAATCACAGTAAAGGGAGAGTAAAAGAGAGAAGAGTGACATTAAACCAGAACATAAGAACATAAGAACATAAGAATTAGGAACAGGAGTAGGCCATCTTGCCCCTCGAGCCTGCTCCGCCATTCAATAAGATCATGGCTGATCTGGTCGTGGACTCAGCTCCACTTACCCGCCCTCTCCCCGTAACCCTTAATTCCCTTATTGCTTAAAAATCTATCTATCTTTGACTTGAAAACATTCAATGAGCCAGCCTCAACTGCTTCCTTGGGCAGAGAATTCCACAGATTCACAACCCTCTGGGAGAAGAAATTCTTTCTCAACTCGGTTTTAAATTGGCTCCTCCGTATTTTGAGGCTGTGCCCCCTAGTTCTAGTCTCCCCCACCAATGGAAACAACCTCTCTGCCTCTATCTTGTCTATCCCTTTCATGATTTTAAATGTTTCTATAAGATCACCCGTCATCCTTCTGAACTCCAAGGAGTAAAGACCCAGTCTACTCAATCTATCATCATAAGTTAACCCCCTCATTTCTCGAATCAGCCTAGTGAATCGTCTCTGTACCCCTTCCAAAGCTAGTATATCCTTCCTTAAGTAAGGTGACCAAAACTGCACGCAGTACTCCAGGTGCGGCCTTACCAATACCTTATACAGTTGCAGCAACACCTCCCTGCTTTTGTATTCCATCCCTTTTGCAATGAAGGCCAACATTCCATTTGCCTTCCTGATTACCTGCTGCACCTGCAAACTAACCTTTTGGGATTCATGCACAAGGACCCCCAGGTCCCTCTGCACCACAGCATGTTGTAATTTCTCCCCATTCAAATAATATTCCCTTTTACTGTTTTTTTCCCAAGGTGGATGACCTCACACTTTCCGACATTGTATTCCATCTGCCAAACCTTAGCCCATTCGCTTAACCTATCCAAATCTCCTTGCAGCCTCTGAGTCCTCTACACAACCCGAAGGTGAGAATGAAGAACCATCACCATAAATGGTTAAAGTCGTTACCCGGAAGAATGGTGAAGATATATGGTCCTCGCACATATTTGGTAAAGATGTTTGATAATGGACAGGTTAGGTTTGTCCATATTGATCATATTTTACCTACAGACACGGAAGGAGTTGAAGGTGGGAATGATTTAATTATTTCTGACTTTTCAGATAGTTTTGATATACCAGTAGCAAATCCTAAATCCAATGTACTGGAAAAAAAATCAGGAGAGAATCAGAATGTAAATCTGAGTCCGAGTCAGGAAAACAAAGAGCCTGAAGTTAGAGTGAGTGCAAATGAAAATCAAGGAAATTCCATGGAGGAAAATGTTCCTCAGGATGAGCCTCAAATGAATGTGAAATCAACACCATGTTTGGACGGTTCTGTTCGAGAGCGAAGGTATCCTCTTTGAAACAGAAAACAAGTGGTAAAGTTAAATTTGTAAATAAGGAAAAAAAAAGTAAGTTTTTATCCTGTGTTATGTATAAACATGAAAGTTATTTATGATGTTTGTTATGATGGCTTTTTCATTAAGGAGGGAGAAGTGTAATGTCTTTAAGCTTGTAATGCTTGTAGCTCCGCACTATGGATGTGGACGTATTGTGTACTGCAGCTGCATAGTTAATCATTAAACAACAGGCAGCTTTCTGGAGAGTTCCGAGAGAGAGCAGCCTGCATGTTAGGAAGCTGTGTGTGCTGTGCTCTATGAAGATATTACACCAAGGAGTTGTAGAGCTTCCTCCTATGTTTACTAATCGGCCTGATGGTAACTATTCCTCCAACTATGCAAAGAAAATAACGATTTAAATAGGCTACTGATTAATTCAAAATGTATTTACTTCTGTAGATATTCCAATCTGACAGAGCTTTCAGGTGCAGGCTATGCAACGGGCTCTTCACTTCTTTTGTTTTGGGGTGAATTATATTTTCAGATTTCAGGATTTGAATCAACTACTATGTATTCACTTACCTTGGCTAAACTTGTGAGATGATTTAAATGTTTCTAGCACTATAATGCTATTTGTGGTGTAGTTGATGTGGCACTGACTGTCTGAGACAACTCTCTCCAAAATACCTGAACCACCCTCTTTGTGGGATACGTGTCTTAAGTGCCAGAGAGGGCTATTTGTGCCCATATTTCTGTGAACATTACCATCAAGGAAGCTTCTCAGAATTTTGGGGCTTTGGTCACAGTGGATACCCCCAATTGCTGCTCCTCCTCCTGCCATTTAAATCTCTTCTTAGGCTCTTACTTTCTCTTTTTCAGACATTTTTTCTGTGTTTCTGGCTCTTTAGCAACTAAAGCTAAACACCTCACTCTCTCAGTGATGGAGCACCTGTCAGGAGCATGATTACCACTTTAAACATGTCCAACATTTTAAATTAGTTCCTCTGACAAAGGAAATGCTGTTGGTATCACATGGGGTGGTGGAAATCCCTCCCCTTCATGTTGCTGATGAGCCCAGAAAAATCTAATCCTTGGTGTTTGAAGTAAAAAATGTTCTATTTCCAAGCACTATCTTTGAAAAACACAAAATTCACAAAATAGACATATAAAACCACATTTTCAAATCCAACATGCGATATAATTACTCCATATATAGGTTTATATTATAGAAAGCTCGGAAAGTTTATTCTTCAAGTAATTTCATTAACAATTATTATTTTACATTAGTCAATAATTAATGACCAGTTGAGATAAAGTATAATTATTGCACTGTAGCTGAATAAACAACAGAATGATCATTGATCTGTGGCAAATATTTAAGACTTACCAAATGCCATAACTCCCACTGCTTGTATTGCATTTGGCTGTGCAAAGACCCAGGCTCCTTCTGTGGATGGACTAGAAGATAAATATCAAAGTCAAATAACAATGCTCTTTAGTCTTCTATCTTTACTAATTTCAGTGAAAAGCTAGATGTGCACTCATCATTTAAAAAAAATTTGTTCATGGGATATGGGCGGCACTTGCATGGCCAGCATTTATTATCCATCCCTAATTGCCCTTGAGAAGATGGTGATGTTGAATCACTACAGTCCGTGTGGTGAAGGTCCTCCCACAGTGCTGTTCGGGGGAGAGTTCCAGGATTTTGACCCAGTGACGATGAAGGAACGGTGATGTACTTCCAAGTCAGGATGGTGTGTGACTTGGAGGGGAATATGGAGGTTTTGGTGTTCCCATGCGCCTGCTGCCCTTGTCCTTTTAGGTGGTAGATGTCGTGGGTTTGGGAGGTGCTGCCGAAGAAGCCTTGGTGAGTTGCTGCAAAGCATCTAGTTGGTGATACACACTGCAGCCACGGTACGTCAGTGATGAAGGCAGTGAAAGTTTAAGGTGGTGGATGGGTGCCAATCAAGCGGGCTGCTTTCTCCTGGATGGTGTTGAGCTTCTTGAGTGTTGTTGGAGCTGTTACCATCCAGGCAAGTGGGGAGTATTCCATCACAGTCCTGACTTGTACCTTGTAGATGGTGGAAAGGCTTTGGGGAGTCAGGAGGTGAGACACTCACCGCTGACCTGCTCTTGTTGCCACAGTATTTATGTGGCTGGTTCAGTTAAGTTTCTGGTCAATAGCAACCCCCAGGATGTTGATGATGGGAGATTCGGCGATGGTAATGCCGTTGAATGTCAAGGGGCGGTGGTTAGACTCTCGCTTGTTGGAGATAGACATTGCCTGGCACTTGTGTGGCGCGAATATTACTTGCCACTTATCAGCCCAAGCCTGAATATCAGCCAGGTTTGCTGCATGCAGGCATATACTGCTCCATTATCTGAGGAGTTGCGAATGGCACTGAACACTGTGCAGTCACCAGCGAACATCCCCACTTCTGACTTTATGATGGAGGGAAGGTCATTGATAAAGTAGCTGAAGATGGTTGGTCCCAGGACACTGCCCTAAGGAACTCCTGCAGTGATGTCCTGGGGCTGTGATGATTGACCTCTCACCACCACAACCATTTTTTTTTGTGTTAGGTATGACTGCAGCCAGTGGAGAGTTTTCCCCTTGATTCCCATTTACTTCAGTTTCACTAGGGCTCTTTGATGCCACACTCGGTCAAATGCTGCCTTGATGTCAAGGGCAGTCACTCTCACCTCACCTCTGGAATTTAGCTCTTTTGTCCATGTTCGGACCAAGG
This sequence comes from Pristiophorus japonicus, assembly GCF_044704955.1. Lineage (NCBI taxonomy): Eukaryota > Metazoa > Chordata > Chondrichthyes > Pristiophoridae > Pristiophorus > Pristiophorus japonicus. Next base: position 87,338,817 of record NC_091979.1, on the reverse strand, counting down.
CTGTAATGAGGTCTGGAGCCGAGTGGTCCTGGCAGAACCCAAACTGGGCATCAGTGAGCGAGTTATTGATGAGTAAGTGCCACTTGATAGCATTGTTGATCACAACTTTCATCACTTTGCTGATGATTGGGAGTAAGCTGATGGGGTGGTAATTGGCCGGATTGGATTTGTCCTGCTTTTTGTGGACAGGACATACTCTGTGCAGTTTTCCAAATTGTTGGATAGATGGTTCAATGCTTGTAGAAAGCAGTAACAGACTATTTGCCCATGTTCAGAGAACTCTGAATATTCAATGAAGACAGATCAGTGGACATCTTGAGGAGATGGTTCCAGCAATGGTATGCATGGAGAATCAGAAAAGCAACTGGTTATGAAGCACATGAGTGGCAGTTCTGCACTATTCACTAACACTGCAGACATTTCCTCTGAAAGCAATAAAGTAATGAGGCCAAATGTATACTACAGCCAGCTTCGAGGACAGTTTTGTCAGTTATTTTAGCAAGCTGGCAGACTGTGTAATAGAACACCATTCAGAGACAAGTTGTTGTATTTAGGATAGGAAGCCTGAAACAAAGCCCTTGTTGAATTCCAAGCGTGTGCTTTTTAGGAAAATCCTGAATTTATAAATACATTAATGAGCATTTTGAAATATATGAGTAAATTAATAATAGCCAGTGTGAATTTATTAATGGCAAACATATTTGACAAATGTAATCATTTTTTTTAAAGAAGTGACCAATTGAATAGATGAAGCTAAAACTGTCGATGTAGCTTTCATGGATTTTTAGAGAGTGCCTCACAAGAGATCTGTTTAAAAAATTCAAGCACATGGTGTAAGAGGAAAAGTAGCTGCACAGATAGAAAGTTGGATCAGGAAACAGAGTAAGGGTAAATGGGATTTGGTTGTCGTTTTTTCTTATACATTCATGGGATCTGGGCATGTTGTTGTTCGGGAGTTCCAGGATTTTTACCCAGCAAAGGTAAAGGAACAGCAATATATTTCCAAGCAAAGAAGATGTATGACTTGGAGGGGAACTTGAAAGTGATGGTATTCCTATGCACCTGCTGCCCTTGTCCTTCTAGGTTGTAGAGGTCGTGGTTTTGGGAGATGCTGTCAAAGAAGCTGTGGCGAGTTGCTGCAGTGCATTTTGTAAATGGTATACATTGCAGCCAAGGTGTGCAGGTGGTGGAGGGAGTGAATGTTTAAGGTGGTGGATGGGATGCCAATCAAGCGGGCTGTTTTGTCCTGGATGGTGTCGAGCATCTTGAGTGTTGTTGGAGCTGCACGCATTCAGCCAAATGGAGAGTATTCCATCACACTTCCGACTTGGACTTTGTAGATTCTGGAAAGGCTTTGGGGAGTCAGGAGGTGAGAGACTTGCCGCAGAATACCCAGCCTCTGACCTGCTCTCGTTGTCACAGTATTTATGTGGCTGGTCTAGTTAAGTTTCTGATTAATGGTGACCCTCCAGGATGTTGATGGTGGAGAATTCGACTATGGTAATACCATTGAATGTCATGGGGAGGTGGCAGAGAGGGAGCAGCTAGCTGCAGCTACAGCAGAGGCAGGTAGTAAACAAAGAAGTCAAAAGTAATCGAGGTGTGACATCACAGCCAAGAGAATAGGCGATTGGCTGGCTGATTAGTGAGTAGTTTTTCTTCATTTTTTTTCTTTTTCTCATCAGTAGGAAACCGTTGTCATTGTTGCCAAATTAAGTAAATTAAGTTATTTAAGGGTTAAGTCATGCCAGTTGAGCACAGCGCCGTGCCATGCTCCACCTGTGCTATGTGGGAAATCAGGGACACTACCAGTGCCCCTAAAAACATGTGCGGGAAGTGTGTCCAGCTGCAGCTCCTGACAGACTGCATTGTGACACTGGAGCTGCGCATGGATTCACTCTGGAGCATCCGCAATGCTGAAGATGTCGTGAATAGCACTTTTAGTGAGTTGGTCACACCGCAGGCAAAGGTTACTTCAGGCAGAGAGGGAATGGGTGACCAGCAGGAAGAGCAGTGGAAGGAAGGTAGTGCAGGGGTCCCCTGTGGTAATCCCCCTCCAAAACAGATACACCGTTTTGGGTACTGTTGCGGGGTGGGGGATGACTCATCAGGGGAGGTCAGCAGCAGCTAAGTTCATGGCACCATGGGTGACTCTGCTCCACAGGAGGGCAGGAAAAAGAGTGGGAGAGCTATAGTGGTAGGGGATTCTATAATAAGGGGAATAGATAGACATTTCTGCAGCTGCAATCAAGATTCCAGGATGGTATGTTGCCTCCCTGGTACAAGGGTCAAAGATGTCTTGGAGCGGAACCAGGACATTTTGGAGGGTGAGGGTGAACAGCCAGTTGTCGTGGTGCATATAGGTACCAACGATATAGGTAAAAAACGGGATGAGATCCTACCAGCTGAATTTAGGGAGCTAGGAGTTAAATTAAAAAGCAGTACCTCAGAGGTAGTAATCTCAGGATTGCTACCAGTGCCACATGCTAGTCAGAGAAGAAATAGCATGATAGCTAAGATAAGTATGTGGCTTGAGGTGTGGTGCAGGAGGGAGGGATTCAAATTCCTGGGACATTGGAACCGGTTCTGGAGGAGGTGGGACCAGTACAAACCGGATGATCTGCACCTGGGCAGGACTGGAACCAATGTCTCCGAGGGGGAGTGTTTGCTAGTGCTGTTGGGGAGGGGTTAAACTAATATGGCAGGGGGATTGGAACCTATGCAGGGAGATAGAGGGAAGTAAAATTGGGGCAGAAGCAAAAGATAGAAAGAAGCAAAGTAAAAGTGGAGGGCAGAGAAACCCAAGGCAAATATCAAAAAGGGCCACATTACAGCAAAATTCTAAAGGGACAAAGTGTGTTAAAAAGACAAGCCTGAAAGCTCTGTGCCTCAATGCGAAGAGTATTCGTAATTTGGTGGACGAATTAACTGCGCAGGCAGCTATTAACGAATATGATATAATTGGGATTACGGAGGCATGGCTCCAGGGTGACCAAGGCTGGGAACTCAACATCCAGGGGTATTCAACATTCAGGAAGGATAGACAGAAAGGAAAAGGAAAGGAAAGGGGCAGCATTGCTGGTTAAAGAGGAAATTAACATAGAAACATAGAAACACAGAAAATAGGTGCAGGAGTAGGCCATTCGGCCCTTCGAGCCTGCACCACCATTCAATATGATTATGGCTGATCATTCACCTCAGTGCCCCTTTCCCGCTTTCTCTCCATACCCCTTGATCCCTTTAGCCGTAAGGGCCATATCTAACTCTCTCTTGAATATATCCAATGAACTGGCATTAACGACTCTCTGAGGCAGGGAATTCCAGAGGTTAACAACTCTCTAATTGAAGAAGTTTCTCCTCATCTCAGTACTAAATGGCCTTCCCCTTATCCTAAGACTGTGTCCCCTGGTTCTGGACTTCCCTAACATCGGGAACATTCTTCCCGCATCTAACCTGTCTAGTTCCGTCAGAATCTTATACATTTCTATGAGATCCCCTCTCATCCTTCTAAACTCCAGTGTATAAAGGCCCAGTTGATCCAGTCTCTCCTCATATCTCAGTCCAGCCATCCCTGGAATCAGTCTGGTGAACCTTCGCTGCACTCCCTCAATAGCAAGAATGTCCTTCCTCAGATTAGGAGAGCAAAACTGAACACAATATTCCAGGTGAGGCCTCGCCAAGGCCCTGCACAATTGCAGTAAGACCTCCCTGCTTGTATACTCAAATCCCCTAGTTATGAAGGCCAACATGCCATTTGCGTTCTTCACCGCCTGCTGTACCTGCATGCCAACTTTCAATGACTGATGAACCATGACACCCAGGTCTCATTGCACCTCTCCTTTTCCTAATCTGCCGCCATTCAGATAATATTCTACCTTCGTGTTTTTGCCACCAAAGTGGATAACCTCACATTTATCCACATTATACTGCATCTGCCATGCATTTGCCCACTCTCCTAACCTGTCCAAATCACCCTGCAGCCTCTTAGCATCCTCCTCACAACCCACACCACCACCCAGTTTAGTGTCATCTGCAAACTTGGAGATATTACACTCAATTCCTTCATCCAAATCATTAATGTATATTGTGAAGAGCTAGTGTCCCAGCACTGAGCCCTGCGGTACTCCACTAGTTACTGCCTCCCATTCCGAAAAGGACCCGTCTGGGGTAAAAATAAAATAGGGAAGGTGGCTCAACCGTGGCTAACAAGGGAAATTAGGGATATTGTTAAATCCAAGGAAGAGGCATATAAATTGGCCAGAAAAAGCAGCAAACCTGAGGACTGAGAGAAATTTATAATTAAACTGAGGAGGACAAAGGGTTTAATTAGGAGGGGGAAAGTAAAGTATGAGAGTAAGCTTGCCGGGAACATAAAAACTGATTGCAAAAGCTTCTATAGATATGTGAAGAGAAAAAGATGAGTGATGATAAATGTAGGTCCCTTGCAGTCAGAATCAGGTGAATTTATAATGGGGAGCAAAGAAATGGCAGACCAATTGAACAAATACTTTGATTCTGACTTCACTAAGGAAGACACCAATAACTTTCCGGAAATACTAGGGGGCGAAGGATCTAGCGTCAAGGAGGAACTGAAGGAAATCCTTATTAATCAGGAAATTGTTTTAGGGAAATTGATGAGATTGAAGGCCGATAAATCCCCAGGGCCTGATAGTCTGCATCCCAGAGTATTTAAGGAAGTGGCCCGAGAAATAGTGGATGCATTGGTGATTATTTTCCAACAGTCTATTGACTCTGGATCAGTTCCTATAGACTGGAGAGTAGCTAATGTAACACCACTTTTTAAAAAAGGAGGGAGAGAGAAAACAGGGAATTAGCCTAACATCGGTAGTGGGGAAAATGTTGGAATCAATTGTTAAAGACGAAATAGCAACGCATTTGGAAAGCAGTGACAGGATCGGTCCAAGTCAGCATGGATTTATGACAGGGAAATCATGCTTGACAAATCTTCTAGAATTTTTTGAGGATGTAACGAGTAGAGTGGACAAGGGAGAACCAGTGGATGTGGTGTATTTGGACTTTCAAAAAGCTTTTGATAAGGTCCCACACAAGAGATTGTTGTGCAAAATTAAAACACATGGTATTGGGGGTAATGTATTGACATGGATAGAGAACTGGTTGGCAGACAGGGACCCCTGCTATTTACAATATACATTAATGATTTAGATGAAGGAATTGAGTGTAATATCTCCAAGTTTGCAGATGACACTAAGCTGGGTGGCAGTGTGAGCTGTGAGGAGGATGCTAAGAGGCTGTAGGATGACTTGGACAGGTTAGGTGAGTAGGCAAATGCATGGCAGATGCAGTATAATGTGGATAAATGTGAGGTTATCCACTTTGGTGGCAAAAACATGAAGGCAGAATATTATCTGAATGGTGGCAGATTAGGAAAAGAGGAGGTGCAACGAGACCTGGGTGTCATGGTTCATCAGTCATTGAAAGTTGGCATGCAGGTACAGCAGGCAGTGAAGAAGGCAAATGGCATGTTGGCCTTCATAGCTAGGGGATTTGAGTATAGGAGCAGGGAGGTCTTACTGCAATTGTACAGGGCCTTGGTGAGACCTCACCTGGAATATTGTGTTCAGTTTTGGTCTCCTAATCTGAGGAAGGACATTCTTGCTATTGAGGGAGTGCAGCGAAGGTTCACCAGAGTGATTCCTGGGATGGCATGACTGACGTATGAGGAGAGACTGGATCGACTGTATTCACTGGAGTTTAAAAGAATGAGAGGGGATCTCATGGAAACATATAAAATTTTGACGGGACTGGACAGGTTAGATGCAGGAAGAATGTTCCCGATGTTGGGGAAGTCCAGAACCGGGGTCACAGTCTAACGATAAGGGGTAAGCCATTTAGGACTAAGATGAGGAGAAACTTCTTCACTCAGAGAATTGTGAATCTGTGGAATTCTCTACCGCAGAGAGTTCTTGATGCCAGTTCTTTAGATATATTCAAGAGAGAGTTAGATATGGCCCTTACAGCTAAAGGGATCAAGGGGTATAGAGAGAAAGCAGGAAAGGGATACTGAGGTGAATGATCAGCCATGATCTTATTGAATGATGGTGCAGGCTTGAAGTACGAATGGCCTACTCCTGCACCTATTTTCTATGTTTCTATGTTTCTATGTTTGTATGCTAGGCTCTCTCTTGTTGCAAGTGGCCAATGGCTAGCACTTGTGTGGCGTGAAAATTGCTTGCCACTTATCAGCCCAAGCCTGAATGTCGTCCAGGTTTTGCTGCATGCGGGCGTGGACTGCTTCATTTTCTGAGGAGTTGCAAATGGAACTGAACACTGTGCAATTATCAGCGAACATTCCCATTTCTAACTTGTTGATGGAGGAAAGATCATTGATGAAGCAGCTGAAGATGGTTGGGCCAAGGACATTGCTCTGAGGAACTCCTGCAGCGATGTCCTGGGGCTGAATTGATTGACCCCCAACAACCACAGCCATCATCCTTTGTGTTAGGTATGACTCTAGCCAGTGGAGTGATTTCTCCCTGATTCCTATTGACTTCAATTTTACTAGGTCTACTTGATGTCACACTTTGTCAAATGATGACAAGGGCAGTCACTCTCACCTCATCTCTAGAATTCAGCTCTTTTGTCCATGTTTGGACCAAGGCTGTAATGACGTCTGGAGCTGAACCCAAAGTGCGCACTGGTGAGCAGGTTATTGGTGAGTAAGTGCCGCTTAATTGCACTGCTGATGACACCTTCCATCACTTTGCTGATGATTGAGAGTAGACTGATAGGACTGTAATTGGCCAGATTGGATTTGTTCTGCTTTTTGTGGACAGGACAGACCTGGACAGTTTTCCACATTGTCGTGTAGATGCCAGTGTTGTAGCTGTACTGGAACAGCTTGGCTGGAGGCTCGTTCTGGAGCACAAGTCTTCACTACTACAGTGGGGGATGCTGTCAGTGCCCATAGCCTTTGCTCAGCTGTTTATATCATATGGAGTGAATCGAATTGGCTGAAGACTGGCTTCTGTGAAGGTGGAGATCTCAGGAGGAGGCCGAGATGGATCATTCACTCGACATTTCAGGCTGAAGGTGGTTGCAAACACTTCAGCCTTGTCTTTTGTGTTGGAGAAAGGTTTGAAGTAGTGTACCCCAGTGCTCAATGACAGGCCACCTTTAGTTCTTGATAGATATTGATGATTTGTACTTGGGTATATTGAACAATCTCTCAATGATAAAAAAGTAAGAGGTTTGTCAAACAGCAAGGAGGACTGTAAATTACTTCAGGAAATCAAGACAGGTTAGCAGAATGGACAAACAGATGGCAGTTGCAATTTAATGTGGATAAATGTAAGTTAACATAAGATTTCTGTCATTGCTTGAACTCTCATCCCACCACACCTGAATTTTTACCGTCGCATGTCATAATGTGAAACACTTTGCTTCTATGCTTTTCTCCTCTGACAGTACTGGCTGGTCCAGTTTCTTTAGCTCAAAGCTGCCTTCCTAAAGTTGAATGCATACAATTGAAACATTCTCTTTTTCATAACAGACTTAATTTTAAACTCCACCATGTGGTGGTCACTCTTGTCAGAGTGTTCTCTAACTCAGATCTGTTGCATAAGAACATAAGAAATAGGAGCAGGAATAGGCCATACGGCCCTTCGAGCCTGCTCAGTCTTTTAATACGATCATGCCTGATCTGATTAAGGACTCAGGTCCACTTCCCTGCCTGCTCCCCATAACCCCTTAATCCCTTATCGGTTAAGAAACTGTCTATCTCTGACTTAAATTTATTCAATGTCCCAGCTTCCAAAGCTCTCTGAGGCAGCGAATTCCACAGATTTACAACCCTCAGAGAAGAAATTCCTCCTCATCTCAGTTTTAAACTGTCCCTTATTCTAAGATTATGCCCCCTAGTTCTAGTCTCCCCTATCCGTGGAAACATCCTATCTGCATCCACCTTGTCAAGCCCCATCATAGTCTTATACGTTTCGATAAGATCACCTCTCGTTCTTCTGAATGCCAATGAGTAGAGGCCCAACCTACTCAACCTTTCCTCATAAGTCAACCCCCTCATCTCCGGAATCAACCTAATGAACCTTCTCTGAATTGCCTCCAAAGCAAGAATATCCTTTCGTGAATATGGAAACCAAAACTGCACGCAGTATTCCAGGTGTGGCCTCACCAATACCCTGTATAATTGTAGCAAGACATCCCCGCTTTTATACTCCATCCCCTTTGCAATAAAGGCCAAGATTCCATTGGCCTCCCTGATCATTTGCTATACCTGCATACTAACATTTTGTGTTTCATGCACACGTACCCCTAGGTCCCGCTGTACTGCAGCACTTTGCAATTTTTCTCCATTTAAATGCTTTGAATTTTTCTGCCAAAGTGCATGACCTCACACTTTCCAACATTATACGCCATCTGCCAAATTTTTGCCCACTCACTTAGCCTGTCTATGTCCTTTTGCAGATCTTTTTTGTCCTCCTCACACATTGCTTTTCCTCCCATCTTTGTATCGTCAGCAAACTTGGCTACGTTACACTTGGTCCTTTCTTCCAAGTCGTTAATATAGATTGTAAATAGTTGGGGTCCCAGCACTGATCCCTGCGGCACCCCACTAGTTACTGATTGCCAACCAGAGAATGAACCATTTATCCTGACTCTCTGTTTTCTGTTAGTTAGCCAATCCTCTATCCATGCTAATATATTACCCCCAACCCCATGAACTTTTATCTTGTGCAGTAACCTTTTGTGTGGCATCTTGTCAAATGCCTTCTGGAAGTCCAAATACGCCACTCACACTGGTTCCCCTTTATCCATCCTGTTCATTACATTCTCAAAGAATTCCAGCAAATTTGTCAAACGTGACTTCTCCTTTATAAATCCATGCTGACTCTGCCTGACCGAATTATGCTTTTCCAAATGTCCTGCTCCTGCTTCTTTAATAAGGGACTCCAACATTTTCCCAATCACAGATGTTAGGCTAACTGGTCCATAGTTTCCTGCTTTTTGTCTGCCTCCTTTTTTTTAATTGGGGCATTGCATTTGCTGTTTTCCAATCTCCTGGGACCTCCCCGGAATCCACGGAATTTTGGTAAATTACAACCAATGCATCCACTATCCCTGCCGCTACTTCTCTTAAGACCCTAGAATGCAAGCCATTAGCTCCAGGAGAATTATCCGCCTTTAGTCCCATTATCTTACTGAGTACCAACTGCATAGTGATTGTGATTGTGTTAAGTTCCTCCCCACCATAGCCCCTAGACTATCCACTGTTGGGATATTGTTCGTGTCCTCTACCGTAAAGATTGATACAAAATATTTGTTCAGAGTTTCTGCCATCTGCATGTTCCACATTACTAATTCCCCGGTCTCGTCCTCTAAGGGACCAACATTTACTGAGCCGCTCTTTTCCTTTTATATATCTATAGAAACTCTTGCTATCTGTTTTTATATTTTGTGCTAGTTTATTTTCATAGTCTATCTGCCCTTTCTTAATCATTTTTTTAGTCGTTCTTTGCTGGCTTTTAAAAGCGTCCCAATCTCCTGTCCTCCCACTAGTTTTGGCCATTTTGTATGCCCTTGTTTTTAATTGGATACCGTCCTTTATTTCTTCAGCTAGCCACAGATGGTTGTTTTTTCTTTTACACCCTTTCCTCCTTGCTGGAATATATTTTTCTTGAGAGTTGTGAAATATCTCCTTAAATGTACGCCACTTTTCATCAACCGTCCTACACTTTAATCTATTTTCCCAGTCCACTTTAGCAAACTCAGCCCTCATACCTTCATAGTCTCCTTTATTTAAGCTTAGTACGCTGTTTGAGATCCAACTTTCTCACCCTCCATCTGAATTTGAAATTTAACCATGCTATGAACTCCCATTCCAAATGGATCTTTTACTTGGAGATTGTTTATTAATCCTGTCTCACTGCACAGGACCAGATCCAAGATAGCCTGCCCCCTGTTTGGTTCCATTACATACTGCTCAAGGAACCGGTCCCTTATGCACTCTATGAACTCTTCGTCAATGCCATCCTGACCAATTTGATTTGCCCAGTCAATATGGCAATTAAAATCACCCATGATCCCTTCTTACAAGCCCCCACTATTTCCTGGTTTATACTCCGACCAACAGAGTTGCAACTGTTAGAGGGCCTATAGACTACACCCACCAGTGAATTTTTCCCCTTATTATTCCTTATCTCCTTCCAAACTGTTTCAACATCCTGATCATTTGAGCCAATATCGTTTCTCACTATTGCAGTGATTCCATCCTTTATCAACAGAGCTACCCCACCTTCTTCTCCTTTCTGTCTGTCCTTCCGGATTGTCAAATACCCCATAATATTTAATTCCCAGTCCTTGTCACCATTAAACCACGTCTCTATTTGTACCATCAACTCATCTATTTTGTTCCAAATACTACGTACATTTAGACGAAGTGTCTTTAAATTTGTTTTTTATCCTTTTTTTTCCTGCTTGTTTCCTCTCTCCATCAAATTCACTTACTTTATTTTTGCTTTCTAATTCCAGCTTTACTCCTCTCCCTACTGAATCTAGTTTCATGTTCCCATCCCCCTGCCAAGCTAGTTTAAATTCTCCCCAACAGCACTAGCAACCCCCCACCCCAACCCCCTGCAAGGATATTGGTCTCGGCTCTGTTGAGGTGCAACCTGTCCGGCTTGTACAGGTCCCACCTCCCCCAGAAGCGGTCCCAATGCCACAGGATCTAAAGCCCTCTAGTATCTCTTGGTTGTTGTTTAATATGGTCCAATTGTGGATTCCTCGACCAATTATTCCATATAAAAATTCTATATTGTGTCTGGGATTATGTTTTCACTCCTATTGTGCCCTTTCTAAATTGGTAAAGCTGAAGTCATTGATAACAACTGATCTGTTCCTGTACACATTTCCCTTATTTGACTACAAACCTCTTGATCCAATGCCTCCTCCTGAACTCGTGGTCTACAACTGAATCTTTCATACCAGGGTTTCAACCTTATTCACACCCAAACCAGATACCTACATCTTCCTCTTCCTCCACTGAATATGGGTCTGCCTAGACCTCCTCTTTATCCTGATGCATGCTTACTGCTCCTTGCATCGTGAAGTTGTGCAACATGCATCAGACGGTAACTAATGTCGAGATGGTTACTGGGGTATATCGGAGATCGGAGGAATCCCCAATTGGTCCAAGCAATGGAATCTTTGCATGAGCATCGCAATGGTGTGCTCAACACTAGTTCTAGTTGAGGCATGTGCTTTGTTGTATTTCTACTTGGCAGTTATTTGGGGGTTTCTCAGAGGGGGAGGGGCGATCATCCCAGGATGGGGAGGGTTGCCCTGCTCCCCTAGCAGCCATCTATCTAGTTCCTAGTACTTGCAAATAATTCAGGCATGGGGAACAACTAGCACAAAATAAAGGCATTATGACTGCTTCCAGGATATCAGGCATTGAATTGTATAGTTATGTTTCTCTGGCTCAACACCATTTGCACATTAATATAATGGGATGGAAATCCTTCCCTTAACATGGGCTATGTGATTGATGTGAGGAGCCTAGGTGGACACATGGGTGCCACTCACCATGTCCTGCATTTTTGTGAACCCTGCTCCCCATAAACACTCTCTGCCCTGTACAGCTACTGGCACCTTTCCACAGGGCAAGTGTTGACCCTTACAAATATGGTGCTGGCCACTTGTTTGATTCATCTACAGATGGAAGACTAGTAAGTGGAATGCTTTTCTATTTTAAAGGCACTATATAAATCCAAATGTTGTCTAGCATATGTCCCCTTCAGTGACTTCATAGCACCATAAAAGCATAGAGCATAGAAGGAGGCCATTCAGCCCATTGTACCTGTGCTGGCTCATTGGAAAAAGCTATCCAATTCGTCCCACTCCCTTGCTCTTTCTCCATAGTCGTCCAATTTTTTCCATTTCAAGTATTTATCGCTTTTCACTTCAGGTATTTATTCAGATTTGCAACACTGCATTGAAATTTAATGTAATGGCAACCTTCACAGCTGAGATTAGCTGCCCCTGTTGTCAAAGTTGTCTGCAGATCGGCCTAAAGACGATGGCATAACTCCGTGACAGCTTCTCATGTGAAGCAACAGATAAGTCTTCTCAGCTACCCAGGTTAGTCTGTCTTGTTCTGTAAATGTAGGTTCTGGGGTAAGGACAGACATGTATTTAAAGCTTGAATTATAATCACACTTGTCTGTCTTGTGCTCTCAACATTTGCCTCCAAATCCTGGAGCACTGAGCACTTTGTTTCGGATAAGTAAATTTCAGCTGCAAGTTAGACTGTTGCAGGTAAAAGCCTTGCAATGCATAAAATGCTGTATAAATAGCACTAGGACAAAGGAAGATGTCATTGAAACTAAATAGTAAGTTTTAAAAAAACCTTTACAGGAAATTGTGGTTCAGATTTCACTGACAAAATAACGGCACTTGAACGACGCACGACATTGTTTATGTGCAAATCGGCCAGCAACTTGTGTCGAGGAAGAGATACCCTGTGAACTGTGATTCGCCACAAGTTGCTGGCCGATTTGCGCCGTTCCACCATTAGCTTCGCGAAAACATATCTCGCCCTTAACCTCCCTGTGATTTTCATGAAGTTGCTGCATTTTCACATTAATTGACCATTAAACTCGCTGCAGAAATTTAAGTCTAGTGATTCACCGTGTAATTACCTTTTTAAAGACATGATAAGTGTTCTTGGAGTTGCCTGGATGAGTCCAGCTCCAACAATACTCAAGAAGCTCGACACCATCCGCTTGATTGGCACCCCATTCATCACCTTCAACGTTCACTTCCTCCACCACTGGTGCACCATGGCTGCAGTGTGCACTATCTACAAGCTGCATTGCAGCAACTTGCCAAGGCTTCTTCGGCAGCACCTTGCAAACTCACGACCTCTACCACCTAGAAGGACAAGGGCAGCAGGCGCATGGAAGCACTATCACTTGCAAGTTCCCCTCCAAGTTACACACCATCCTGACTTGGAAGCATATCACTGTTCCTTTATTGTTGCTGGTCAAAATTCTGGAACTCCCTCCTGAGCAGCACTGTGGGAGTTCCTTCACCACAAGGACTGCAGCGATTTAAGGCGGCGGCTCACCACCACTTTCTCAAGGGCAATTAGGGATGGGCAATGAATGCTGGGCTTGCCAACGATGCCCACATCCCTGAACGAATTTTTAAAAATTTGTTAATGACTATCAAGCAACCTCCCTTGCCCAGAAAGTGAACAATTAAAAGTATGGACTTGCATTCCTTCAGGTTGTGAACTGTTTTAGGAGATTTAAAAAATGTCAATTTTTGAAAAAATTCTTACTTTTCCTTTCTGGCTCTCTTTTTCTCTCTCTTTTAATCCGATCCTTCTTTCCGTTTCTTTATTTCTCTTTTTGTATCTGATTTGACATTGAATTCGCCCATTCTAATTCACCCTCTTTCTCAGTCCTTCCATTGTTTATTTTTCAATCCTTTAATCTCATTGGTTAAGGATATACACTGTTTGTCCCATAGTTCACCAGATCCCAGATGCCAACAACTTTGTGGGCAAAAACTTCTAAAACCTAAATGTGCACAAATTCGTCTAACAGGACACACCACAATATGCCCCGCTCCAACAAAATATGGGCTAATTATATTGTTTAACCCCTTTACAAATGACATTGAAAATGTTTAAGCCTATTGCTATGGTCCAAGCTATCCTAAAGCTCTTTCCCTTGCTTCATATGAATGAGTTGTGCTGCAGGAGCAAAACCAGTAAGAGACAAGTGAAATCCAGCATGAGAGTCATTAACAGTAATTTTAATGGCATAATGACATTTATATTTGTCTCATAAAATGGGCAAATTGCCTCACTGCAAGACACAGAACTCTCCACGTCAGATGCTGAGCCTCTGCACCCAACTTTACAATGCACATCCCTGAATAGGGAGGTTCTGCACCAAACATGGTCTTGCCAAATGTATCCTTATGTCTCATTGTCTTGGACAGGCTGCACTGCAGCTATTCACAGGTGTGATCCCATACTGAATGACATGGTGTCATTATCTAAATTGATTGCAAACTGCAATGTGAATTTTATTTACTGGTATCTTAATACAGCTGTTGCTTTAGTGATTAACCATGCAGGATGGGAACGTCTGATGGGAAAACTATTGCAGTGACATTCACATTTCCTTTATTATACTGACAATATGATTATAGAATCCTACAATAAATTAAGCATCAGATCAGCATCATAAATAATGGAATAGTGTTGGTTCTGTGCCAATATTGACATGAAACTAAGAGGCAGAGAACATTTTTTAGGGTTTCCCTGACTGGGAAATAGCTGCCTTAATACCTTGCATTATTCTGGACAATTCTTCCCCAATACAATACTCAACAAAATAAAAATTCATTTCACTGCTGAATATTTATTTGGTAGTGCTTATTTCTACTTTGCAATGTCAGCTATAATAGATTTTTAGTACATGGTACTGCAAAAGGTGCATGCCATCAGCATTGGTACAAACTGGCAGCCCATATAAAATCTGACCCTCTGACGCTCTGATGAGAAAGAGAATCATAACAGAACTTGTTCAATATTTCAACTCAGAACTAGTTATAAATTGTAAAGAAAAACATTCTACAAATCATAAATCAAGAATAACACTGCTTGATTAGGTAAACTTTAAATATCCTGATTTCAATGTTTTGTATAGCATAACACTTGGTTTTGTTTGCAATAACTAAACCCATAATTTCCTCTTGTCAACTTTGGGTTGAGTCACTGATCAATAATAAGAAAAAAAATCAAAAGAAATTATAGTAAAACCATGTTCTGTGCGAACCTTTATCTATCTCTCCTCCTTCACTTCAGTTACTCTCTCTCCATACTCCATTACTTATTTCCGTACATTTTTTTCTGCTTTTAACTGACCTTTCTTACTCTTCTGTTTTACCATCCCCTCTCGTTTTCCTCTAATTGACTTTCTTGCAATTTTCTGCAGTGTTTGCCTCCCATGTAGGAGATTGCAAGGATGGGGTCGGGGGGTGAGGATGGGGGGAGGCGGCGGGGGGGGGGGGGGGGGTTGGAGGTGATGGGGCACTGAAGAGCTCGAAAGAGTAGGCTTTCAGAAGAGATGGAAACCTAAACAAATGAACAACTCTTTTTCTTAACTCACCAAGTATAATGAGCATCAAATAAGTCCACTTCCTCAACCCACTGGAATAATGTCTAACTGTGTTGCATGTGTGATTGAAGGAAGGAAAGGGTCCTGGAGAAAACCAAATGTGTCCAGTTCTGTTCAGTTAGGAATATGTGACTGACAAGAACTCAGCCAATTGGAAGAAACCATGGAACGGCAGTTGACCTCTGTGCTTATTAATACAAATTCAAATCATGTCACATGTGAGTCCAGTGACACAGGAACAACATTACCTTCTACTAATACCAATGTTATATATTGACACATATTTTTTCCAGACATACTCAGCTATATTATTGATCTAGTCACATTTAAACCTTCAAAAGGAGTTCCACTTTATCTTTAAAACTAGATTAAAATTTCATTTCTTATGAAGAGATGTTGCCTGAACTGCAACTGAATCTTCAAACCTGCATTCTATGTAGCACTCCACGCAAAACAGTTGGCTAGATATAGTTGCCATAGTTACAAATTCACCATTATGAAGCTCTCTTTTCCACATATTAATTCCAGAGATTTTAACAGGGAGGTACTATAAAGCATGTCAGCAAGCAATGATAAGTAATTTATTGCATTTCACTTAAACTAAAAGGGGAAAAATATATTTCTAAAGCTTCTTGTGTGCAGTGTTAATGTTAATGATTTGTTTCACTGGACAGCACGTTAGCTAAACATTTTGCTGTAGTTTTATTTTATGCATTTCCGTTTTCTGAAATATTTTATGGTTTTCAAAGAAACCAGAAAATATCTATTATGTAACAGCATTAATCCACTAGCTATCGAAGCTGATTTCATCCACAAGCAGAAACATAAAAAACAAAGCTGAATGTGTAAATGTCAGAACTCACGACTAAATGTCTTTCATAATTAATGCTATTCAGAAAATGCAAGGATTGAAAGGACTACTAAGCCATTTCTGAAAAGTTATTGTAGTTGTAAAGCATTTAAACATAAAATGGTTAGCATTTTCCATCCTCCCACTCAATAGAGCTGCTGACATATAACATTTTAAATTCTTAGTCATCTTTGCATGGCTTAAATTAATGCCTCCACTCTGAAGGTTTTGCTTCCTCAATTTGCAGGGCCTATGAGTATTATTGTAAACAATGTTTTCTCCCAACCTCTTTTTTAAAAATTACAGCACTGGTGTGTTACTAGACTACACTAATTTATTCTATTTTGTAGCTGGGTTTACTTCCAATATTACCACTTAGGTACCAGGCATGCCACGTCTGGATAAATTAAAAAATCAAAGTGAAGTACATTTTGTCCGATTTCTTTCAATGTAAATAACATTTGATTTCTGGCAGTGCTGGCTATGTATGTCTATAGTTTAACCATACATAGCAACTGCCTATCTGATAGCCATGATAATTTTACGAAGCCTTTCAGAGACATGTGCAATTATGATAGAAGTACTGCAACAAAAATTACATTTTTATAACAGCTGTAATGTACAGAAAGTCCCAAAGCATCTTACAGGCCAATAATAAGAGGAGTGGAATGTTGAGGCACGGGAGAGAGTTTAGGAGGAGTGACTGTAGGCTTGGATGAAAACCTTTTTGAGAAGGTCATTCGAAAAGTAGTGAAAAACAGTGAAGTGAAAAGGTTAGCGAGACAGTTCCAGAGACCAGGGCCTGGTTGGCTGAAAACTCTGCCACTAATGGTGGGATGAACGAAGGAGGCTAGAGTCGGAAAACCGAAGGGTGTTGGAGGGAAAATATGTCTGTATGAGATCACAAAGGTTGCAAGGTTATGGAGGGATTTGAAGTCGATTGAGAATGGAAATTTAAAATTGCATATATTAGGGGACAGGGACCCAGTATAGGTCCACGATGACAGGAGTATTGAGTAATGATTGAGCACATTAGGATATAGGCAGCGGTGTTTTGGACAAATCAGAGATTATGGAGCGAACAAACTCAAGTTATAAGTCTATTAAAATATTTGAGTCTGAAGGTGGCCAAAGCATGGATAAAGATTTTAACACCAGAGGGGCTGTAGCGGGGTCGAATGTTACAGGGAGATGGAGATAAGCAATCTCAGTGATGGAGAGAATGAGGGTTTGAAGCTCAGTTCCAGGTTGAATAGGCTGCCAAGATTTTGCATGGTCTTGTTTAGCTTGAGTGAGTGGTGTGGGAACAAGAGTCCACGCTATCTGAGTACTTCACTGTCCGGTGCTGCTTACGGGACCAACACACGTTGGGTTAAATTCTGAAGCTAAACTAAAACAGCTTTTTGCTCAATATGGGGTTGTAAGTTATGCACTGTACAAGGAGGTGCAAGATACGAGCATCTCTGCAGATAAAGAGCAGGATGGAATGTCTGAAGTAAGTGCTCAAGCAATGTCTGCGATGATCTGGAATATGTCTGCCTGATCACTATTGTGCTCATGGGGAATGGGACTGAGTTAACTAATGCAATGCACCCATGGCAATAAGATAACTGGAAGGGATTAAGAAGGGCAAGGTGCATCTTTCTGAGTCCATGTTCTGTAGATTCTGCTGTTGCCTGCATCTAACTTTGCTTCACTACGATTTATTGATAATATGCATGGAATGTATTGATGAAAGGTAAAAATGGTATATAAACATGAGTGAATCACTATATAGTAGCACTCATATGGGAATTGCGAGTATTGCGTCTCATTAAAGATTTGGTCCTGCATTGTTACTCTGTTATTTAAGGTAACAATGAATTCAAATGAGAAAGCTATCCAACAAGTGGCCGGGGAAAAGAATGGAGTCAGTCGCATGGGAGCAGAAATTGTGGTTGGCACTGAGAACAGTAGCTTCAGTCTTCCTGAGGTTTTGCTGAAGGGGGTTATGATTCATCCATGATGAAGGAAAGAAAGAATTCATTAATTAATTCAAATACATCGAAATTTACGCTATGTCTGCACATGATATCACTGAAGGCCAACATAATGATGAAGAAAACAACACAACCAAGAGACTTGAGTATCGATGGTGTAAAGAAGGGAAGAAAAATCTTTGTTTTATCGAAACTTACAGTACAGAAAGAGGCCATTTGGCCCATCGTGCCTTTCTTGGATAAGTAGGAGTGGTATCACCGATAATAGTAGTCTCAGAGGGCTGGACCATGGAGGAGAGGCAATGAAGGCAGTGTGATCAACTAATTCAAATACTGTGGAACGATCCTACTGACACTTGATGGGAAGAAAGTGTTGAGGTGAGCGTGAAAGTCAAAATTGTGACCAACAATTTGGCTATCTTTTCAGACTTTGGTGCCAGGAGTGTAAATACCCATTTTGGGGTTAATTATTAACATGAACATTTTTCCATATAAAATATCATGCACTTTTCACTGGGAACAAGCTTTCATGACTTTTTGCTTGACTCACATGAAAAACCATCACCAGTTCCTCATGCTTACCAGTGGTTAATGCCTCATCCAACGATAACTATTCTTCCTCACTGACTACTTCCTCCTGTGTGGGTGTCTATGTGCTGATGCTTGCACAATTAAGATGCCATGACACAGTTGCTAAGGAAATAGCAGCAGTTGAGACTTTGTATCTGGCAACAAATTCCCCAATGGTAATATTTGGGCGGTTGTCATCATGGTCAGGCTCTTTCTGCAAGGTATGTCCAATGATGTGCAATACAGAAACATAGAAACGTAGAAAATAGGTGCAGGAGTAGGCCATTCGGCCCTTTGAGCCTACACCACCATTCAATATGATCATGGCTGATCATGCAACTTCAATACCCCATTCCTGCTTTCTCTCCATACCCCTTGATCCCTTTAGCTGTAAGGGCCACATCTAACTCCCTTTTGAATATATCTAATGAACTGGCCTCCACAACTTACTGTGGTAGAGAATTCCACAGGTTCACAATTCTCTGGGTGAAGAGGTTTTTCCTCATCTTGGTTCTAAATGGCTTACCCTTTAGCCTTAGACTGTGACCCCTAGTTCTGGACTTCCCAAACATCGGAAACATTCTTCCTGCATTTAACCTGTCCAATCCCATCAGAATTTTATATGTTTCTATGAGATTCCCTCTCATTCTTCTAAATTCCAGTGAATATAAGCCTTGTTTAGCTGCGCACACAGTGACATTCCCCTTGAAGGAATAGCGGCTAAGTGTAAGGGCATTGCAATACTTTGAGAAAGCACATAAAGCTAAGACTACCAAGGAGCATTTCTCAGCTTTTGATAATAGTTTTGAGTGAGGAAGGTGTTTGAGGGTTTGTAGCAGTGAATTCCCCTGACACCCAGATGCTAAGGGAGAAAGAGTATGATACACAAGGATTTAAGTGAAGACTGCATGTCTATCAGCAATGGTGCCTGTTATGTATGTAAACCTCACCTATGTGTAAGACTTGCCACTAGGGGGCACACCTGTGGGAGACCTATGGGTCACCCGTGTACCCTGGAGCAAGCAGGTATAAAAGGCAGTACACCACGCTGCTGCCTCATTTTGGAGTTATATTAAAGAGACCAAGGTCACAATGGTTTGAGCTTACAACACAGTCTCGTGGAGTTATTCTAAACTTAACAACTGGCGACGAGTTACAGATCACGAACTTTCACGCAGAAATGGTATTCTTGAGAGATTTGTTGAGGATGATGATTGGGAAGCCTTCGTTGAGTGTCTCGACCAGTATTTCGAGGCCAACGAGCTGGACACGGCTGAGACGGTGATCAAGTGCAGGGCGATTCTCCTCACCGTATGTGGGTCTTCGAAATATGGCCTCGTCAAAAATCTGCTGGCACCGGACAAACCAATGGACAAGACTTACACAGAGCTGTGTGCGCTGGCTTGGGAACACCTCCAGTTGAAGGAGAGCATCTTAATGGCAAGGTATCGCTTTTACACGCACCATCGTTCTGAGGGCCAGAACGTGGCGAGCTTTGTCGCCGACCTAAGATGCCTTATGGGACAGTGCGAATTTTCAGGATCTTTGGGGGAAATATTGTGGGATTTTTTTCGTGCTTGGAATAGGCCACGAGGTCATTCTTCGCAAACTGCTGTCTGACGAATCCTTAGATCTGAGCAAGGCCATCACAATAGCCCAGGCCTTCATATCCACGAGCGACAACACGAAACAGCTATCTTCACAGCATCGTAACTCACCGGCAAGTACTGTGCATAAAATAATGCCTTCAGCAGGCAGAACTGTACATGTTAGTGCCCACACGACTGCAGAGGCCAGGCCTAGGGTGACTCAGAGGCAGCTGTGGAGTGCTAATGCTAATCCATTAACACCATGCTGACGCTGGGGGGGCAGTCATAGAGCCCATCAATGTCAATTCAAGCACTATATGTGCAAGGGCTATGGAACAATGGGGCACCTCCAGCGAATGTGCAAACAACCTCTGACTCACCACGTGGCAGAGTCAGGAGAGGACGACCGATCCAGCGCAGATCACACTAAATAAACAGGATAGGCAACTCAACCTGAGGATGAAGAGGAAGTGTATGGAGTACACACCTTCACCACCAAAAGCTTTCCGATAATGTTGAAAGTTAAACTTAACAGCATTCCAGTCTCCATGGAATTGGACACGGGGGCGAGTCAATCAATTATGAGCCAAAAGGCTTTTGAGAAACTGTGGGGCAACAAGGCACAGAGGCTAAAACTGAGCCCGATTCACACAACGCTGCATACTTACACCAAAGAATTCATACCTGTTATCAGCAGTGCGGCAGTGAAAGTATTGTATGACGGAATGGTGCATGATTTACCACTATGGATTGTACCAAGCGATGGCCCAACGCTGCTCGGCAGAAGCTGGCGAGGCAACATCCGATGGAACTGGGACGACATCAAAGCACTGTCTTCGGTGGATGACGCCTGGTGCGCCCAGGTGCTAAACAAATTCCCGCCGTTATTCGAGCCAGGCATTGGCAACTTCACAGGCCCCAAGGTGCAGATCCATCTTGTTCCTGGGGCATGGCCCGTTCATCACAAGGCCCGAGCAGTCCCATATATGATACGAGAGAAAGTCGGATCGAGCTGGACAGACTTCAACGAGAGGGAATCATATCGCCAGTCGTGTTTAACGAGTGGACCAGTCCAATCATGCCGGTGCTAAAGAGCGATGGGGCGGTCAGAATCTGCGGGGACTACAAGGTGACGATCAACTGAGTCTCGTTACTGGACGAGTACCCACTACCCAAAGCGGAGGACTTATTCACAACGTTAGCAGGGGGAAAGTCACTCACCAAGCTAGACCTAACCTCTGCTTACATGACACAGGAGCTGGCTGAACCGTCAAAGAAATTGACGTGCATCAACACACACAAAGGACTGTTCGTGTACCACAGATGCTCCTTTGGGATTTGCTTGACTGCGGCCATCTTCCAGAGGAACATGGAGAGTCTGCTGAAATTGGTTCCATGCACCGTGGTGTTCCAAGACGACATCTTGATCACTGGTCGCAACACCACCGAACACTTGCACAACCTGGAAGAGGTTCTAAAGGGACTGGACAGAGTGGGACATAGGCTGAAATGCTCCAAGTGTGTTTTCCTGATGCCAGAGGTCGAATTTCTGGGGAGAAAGATTGCGGCAGATGGCACCAGACCCATGGACTCCAAGACGGAGGCCATCAAGAATGCACCCAGACCACAGAATGTGACAGAGCTCCATTCATTCCTGGGACTCCTCAGCTATTTTGGTAACTTTCTATCGGGGTTGAGCACTTTGCTGGAACCCTTGCATTTATTGCTACGCAAGGGTGACGACTGGGTTTGGGGTAAATCTCGAGACAGCCTTTAATAAGGCCAGAAACCTGCTATGCTCTAACAAGTTACTTGTATTGTATGACCCATATCAACGTTTAGTACTAGCTTGTGATGCGTCGTTGTGCGGGGTCGGTTGTGTGTTACAGCAAGCAAATGTGTCAGGCAAACTACAACCGATTGCATATGCGTCCAGAAGTTTATCCAAGGCTGAAAGAGTCTACAGTATGGTTGAGAAAGCAGCGTTGGCATGTGTATTTGGGGTTAAGAAAATGCACCAATATCTATTTGGTCTCCAGTTCGAGCTCGAAACCGACCACAAATCGCTTATTTCACTTCTCTCAGAAAGTAAAGGTATCAACACCAATGCTTCGTCCTGCATCCAAAGATGGGCACTAACATTGTCTGCATATGACTATGTAACCCGCCACAGACCAGACACTGAGAACTGCGCTGACGCCCTCAGTGGCTGCCATTGCCCACCACCGGGGTGGAAATGGTGCAACCCGCAGACTTGCTTCTGGTAATGGATGTTTCTGAGAGCGAGGGGTCACCCATCACGGCTCACCAGATTAGGATCTGGACTAGCCAAGACCCTGTGCTATCACGAGTAAAAAGCTGCATCCTCAATGGGAGCTGGTCGGCTGTTCCCGGGGAAATGCAAGATGAAATTAAACCGTTTCATCGACGTATGGACGAATTGTCCATCCAATCGGATTGTCTCCTATGGGGGAATCGTGTGGTTTTGCCAAAAAAAGGCAGGGAAACGTTTATACGCGACCTACACAGTACCCACCCTGGCATAGTCATGATGAAGTCTATTGCCAAGTCGCATGTTTGGTGGCCCGGCATTGACTCCAAATTGGAGTCATACGTACACCAATGCAACACTTGCTCACAGTTGAGCAACGCACCCAGGGAGGCCTCTCTGAGCCTGTGGTCATGGCCCTCCAAACCGTGGTCCAGGGTCCACGTAGATTTTTCTGGCCCTTTTCTAGGGAAGATGTTTCTAGTAGCAGTGGACGCTTATTCAAAATGGATTGAATGTATAATAATGACATCATGTAAGTCCACTGTCATCATTAAAAGCCTCAGGGCCATGTTCGCCACCCATAGTTTGCCCAACATCCTTGTCAGTGACAATGGACCATGTTTCACCAGCTTGGAATTCAATGAGTTCATGACTCGCAATGGCATTAAGCATGTCAGGTCTGCTCCATTTAAGCCCGCATCCAACGGCCAAGTGGAACGGGCAGTCCAAACCATCAAGCAGAGCTTGAAATGTGTAACGGACGGCTCCTTGCAGACCTGGTTATCTCGGATCCTGCTCAGCTACCGGACGGCCCCCACTCGCTGACTGGGGTTCCCCCTGCAGAATTGTTAATGAAGAGAGCACTCAAAACCAGGCTCCCGGATCTCAATGATCACATAGAAACCCGGCGGCATCAGCATAACGTACACCACGATCGCACGGCTGTATCACGTGATATTGAAGTTAATGATCCGGTGTTTGTTCTAAATTATGATCACGGTTCCAAGTGGATTGCTGGCACTGTCTTAGCCAAGGAGGGGAATAGAGTACTTGTTGTGAAATTGTTGAATGGGCAAACGTGCAGAAAGCACTTGGATCAGACCAAACTGCGATTCATGGACAACCAAGAACAATTTGTAGAAGACTTTACCATCTATGATCCACCAACACACACCCAACCAGCAATTGACCTCGCTGTCAACCACGAGGATGAACCCACCATGCCCGACAGTCCAATCAGACCAGCCGCGTTGCCATGCAGCAATGATCCGACCAATTCACCCATGCCAGGACTTCAACTCAGGCGATTTACCCAGGAACGCAGAGCGTCAGATTGCCTCAACCTATAAATAACTTGTACTTAAGACTTTGGGGGAAGTGATGTTATGTATGTGAACCTCACCTATGTGTAAGACTTGCCACTAGGGGGCACACCGTGGGAGACCTATGGGTCACCCGTGTACCCTGGAGCAAGCAGGTGTAAAAGGCAGTCCACCATGCTGCTGCCTCACTTTGGAGTTATATTAAATAGACCAAGGTCACAATAGTTTGAGCTTACAACACAGTCTCGTGGAGTTATTCTGAACTTAGCAGTGCCTTGACTTACCTTGGTCATCT
The DNA here is from genome assembly GCF_044704955.1 of Pristiophorus japonicus. Taxonomy (NCBI): domain Eukaryota; kingdom Metazoa; phylum Chordata; class Chondrichthyes; family Pristiophoridae; genus Pristiophorus; species Pristiophorus japonicus. The sequence continues at coordinate 87,314,752 of NC_091979.1, read as the reverse complement.
CTGTGAAGTCAGTGAACCTCTTCTTATGTGGCAGTTCTTGGAATGGTGCAGAATCACTGATTGGAGAGAGGTGGAAGAGGCAGACAGCATTGGTCACCATCTTATGGGGCTTCCTATTTTCAGTCTACTTGTTCTTGCACTTATTTTAGCCAGCAACATCTCCAGAGATACATCTGACAATCTGGGACACTTGCAGCTGTCGCCCCCACACCCCTCCTCCTCCCCACTAGGTATGCTGTTGCTGCTTATGCATCAGATATTGATAACCTTCCTCATGTTCAGAAAGTGATTCTGCCCTTTGGCTGCAGCTTTGTAAATGCACCAGAACTGAATTTCCTCTCTTTCCTGGCAGTGGTAAACCTATCAGAAGTAGTATTCTAGTGAAGGATTCCGCTGGCGAGTCAATGTGATATCGCAGTAAATGATTTCTGCTGTAATTATGTTGTTGTATGTAATGTGGCAACGTCAATCCAGCTACATCAATTCTGGGGCCCTTAAGAACCTGCACACTTTATTAGAAACCCTACAGCTTTTGGGATTCTAGGTGCTGGTTTGTTCCAAAATTCACATACTGGTGTGTGGCTTTTAGGCACTGTGGGCAAAATAACAGCTCACCCATTGGATTTTTCCAGTGGGACCTGAAAGCTACTTGTTGCATAGAAACTGAGAAACATGGTGACCATGAAACTACTGGATTGTCGGAAAAACCCATCTCATTCACGAATGTCCTTTCGGGAAGGAAACCTGTCGTACTTATCTGCTCTGGCCTATATGTGACTCCAAACCCACAGCAAAATGGTTGACTCCTAACTTCCCTCTGAAATGGCCAAGTAAGCCACTCAGTTGTCTCAGAACCACCTTCTCAAGGGCAATTAGGGAAGGGCAATAATTGCTGGCCTTGCCAGCGATGCCCACATCCGCTGAATGCATATTAAAAACAATGCCTGCCACAGGAAGAGCAGTACAAACTGAAATATGTTCAAGACAATTTTAGGTTTTGCAAGCACTGTTGATTTTTTGGGGACAGGCAGGTGCTCCTTATCCTATACACACCCCCTGCAAATTATTTTGGGTGGTCTTAAGCTCTCTCTGAAGCCGCTGTTTCTGCTTTGTTCTCTGTCTCGTGCAGCTGTACAGAACATTACCTATTGCACCTGTACCGAACACTACATACTGCAGCTGTAAAGTTTACCAAAATGCTTACTTGTCCGGGAGATACAAGGGTAAATTCAGTAATCCTATGCTCTCAGCAAGGATTCACTGACAAAAAGAAAGTGAGTTGGAGATAGCGCTACAACACTGTAATGATTATTCTCTGTCTTGTCGGGGCCCAAGAGCGGCGTGATCAGGGTCCCAGGAGCAGAGAGATCGGAGTCAAGGAGCTGCGAGGTCGGAGTCGAGGAGCCCAGCAGCGATGCAGAGGCCCAAATGCGGTGCAGCGTATAACAACAGTGGGGTCGGGGCCCAGGGAAGGTGCAGCACGGGCCAGCCCACACTGCGACCTATGAATTCCAAGGACAGGAGGCGTATCAGTGTATACTCAGTCCGTACAGCAGAGCTTGGTCTCCAGTCTTGGTTAACCCTTGCCATTGGACCAAAACCTTGCTCTGTCTAGCCCATGTGGTGGCTGGTGTGCAACGGCCACTCCACATTAAAAGAATTCACGCACAGGCATCTTTCATCCTTCAAGATGTAGTTTGGGATCTGGAATGTCAGGCCCCTCATTGAAACACTTATGAACTCATCGTTTTTTGGTGTGGAAGCAGGTCATAGTCGACACAAGGGACTGCCTAATACTATACAGATTGAACCTCCCTTATCCAGAACTCCCTTATCCAGAACCACCCCTTGTCCAGAACTATTTCTGGCCACCGGGTGGCGCATGCGCAGATCTCCGACATGAACAAATTGAAGTCCTTCCTCACTGTCGACTCCCGCAATCGCTGGCCTGACCCCGCGACCCACCGCCCCCCCAACCCCATGATCTCTCTACCGCACTCTCAGTTCCAAGCCAGTCAGCCCCGATATCCACTTGCTTAGTACCTGTACCGTCCAATTTAACATGACCATCCCTCTTCCAGAAAAATCTCTAATCCAGAACAGGCCAGGTCCCGAGGGTTCTGGATAAGGGAGGTTCAATCTGTACTTCTTTCAAGTGCCCTCATCACTAAGATCGTGATATTTATGGAGTTGAACTTGTGGCATAATGGAAATAGGTGAGAATTTATTGCATCCAAAATTGCCCTTAATTGACATTAAGCAGTGGGTATTAAAAAAAAAGGCAGAAGTTGTGTTAGTAAATTATATTTTCACAGGAGTGAAAACCTCAAACAGCACAAAAGCTGCCAGTGGACACTGACAGTACTTTTCCACCAAGTTTTCCACCCTGTTATACGGCAATCTTTATAGGCTCAAGCAGCAAAAAACATAGTTACATTAATTAATCAGTTTACATTAGTACTGCGCGTGTATATCACAACCTTACTGTTTGACAAACCTGCAACTTGACAGTATAATTTTGTATATTTATCCCTGAGAACCATTACTTTTTAAAGTGGTATTGTCTTCATGAAAAAACAAGTGGAAAACCATGGCCTAGAAACTGACCCATTTAGCGCCATGGGTTTTCACAGCAATCCGGTGAAAAAATGGTGGCCGCCACTGTAGCGCCATTCTCTGGCGCAGGACTCAGTGGCCATCATTTGGGTGAGCATCTTAGTGCTACCGATAGCAACGCTGGCCCTGAAAATGTAAATAAAGAGGGGGTAATATCAGTCGGCATGCAACACTGACTTAACACCACTGAAGCAAACTTGGACCTTAGCACTGAGTTCAGCACTAGGTCCAAAGCTCGCCATGAAAACCCAGCATTCAGCAGACTGACAGAACCACTGTCAGCACCTCTTAAAGGGACACACACATCTTTCAGGTAAGTTTGCATTTAAGCTTTCGGACTGGATTTTTAAAATTTTATTGAGGTAGTGGCTTAGTGCAATATATGTTAGAAGTTCTTTTAATTGTGCAGGGAGTGCTACTAGATGCTTGCATGGTAAAGGAAGGCCTCTGAGGAGACAGAAAATGTTGGGAATTCTCAGCCGATCAGGCAACATCCATGGAAAGGGAAATAGAGTTCACATCTCGGGTCAAGTTGCTGCCTGACCTGCTGAGTATTTCCAGCAATTTGTGCTTTTATTCAGATTTACAGCATCCGCTCGCAGAGTGAAGAAGAAGACGCAGAAGAGGAGGAAGCAGACAGCCCCTTTTCTGACTGGGATATCTGGGATAGAATCATTCGCTTGAGGTACCAGTGAGCACAACCCAAATTCCCCTTACGACATGTGTCCCATAACTTACCTTCCCTCTGCTACTGATCATCACTGTGTCCTCTTGGCCACAATGCTGAAATAAATGCCACCAAAAATCAAACTTTCCAATCCAACTTTATACATCTATTCATTCCATATGACATCAAGAAATAAACTCATCACCTTTGTGCATTTTCTTAGTGACTGTATTGTGTGTGCCTTCTTTGCCTATCCTTCTAATGTCATGCAGTGCTGCCCCAGTGGCTGCAGCATGGCTGGTGGAAGGTTGTTGGCTTTCAGTGGTGGATACTGGAAATGACCTTGCTGGTCAACCTTGAGGAGCTGGTCACTGGGAGTGTCAAATTGAGTGATGGTTCTTCTTTCTTCTTTCTGCCTTCTTCTTCTTCTTGTCAGCTGTGGCTCAGTTGATAGTACCCTCATCTCTGAGTCAGAAGTGTTAAAGTCCCACTCCAGAGACTTTGAGCACAAAAATCTAGCTGACACTCCAGCGCAGTAGTGAAGGAGTGCTGCACTGTCGGAGGTGCCGTCTTTCAGATGAGACATTAAACCAAGGCTTCATCTGCTCTCTTAGGTGAATATAAAAGATCTCATGGCACTATTCGAAGAAGAGCACAGGAGTTATCCCCAGTGCCCTGGACAATTTTTATCGCGCAATCAACATTACCAAAAAACAGATTATCTAGTCATTATCACGCTGCTATTTGTGGGAGTTTGCTGTACATAAACTAGCTACTGCATTTCCTGCATTATAACAGTGATTACACGTCAAAAGTAATTAATTGGCTGTAAAGCGCTTTGGGACGTCTGGTGGTCGTGAAAGCCGCTATATAAATGCCAGTCTTTTTTTTTCTTCACTCTACTTTTCCTCCTCTTGATCATCCACTGGCTAGGCAGGCTGCATTTCTTGGGTTTGTGAAATGCGGAAGGCACAAGGATGGAATTGAGGGCAGGGCAGAAAAGCAAGAGGTGCATGCGAGAAGGAGGATAATGAATGTGGAAGAAAACGATCTATGTCCTATAATAAAGGAAAGGATTAAATTCACTTTTTGCTTATTCTGTAGAATTACTGGGGCTAGAAAAACACTCAAACTTCTCAGCCTTGAAACAAAGGATGTTGTTTTTAGTGACCATCTTCTTTCTGTGTAAGTCTCAAGATACCCTGCTTATCAAAATACGGACAGGGAGAAACTATGCAAGGACAGATAAAGTGTGCCTTCCAGGATGACCTTTGTATTCACAGAGTGAATGATTAATGTTCATGCATAGTATGTTTAAGAAAAACTCCTGTTTTGACTGTATAAATGTAGAGCGGGTTTGCTTGTAGAGTTCAGAGTTTGGCCTCAGTGCGGACTGAGCGGACTCTCCGAGATATCTTGTTAGAAAATAAAATTCTCTCGAAGTGCAACTCTGAAAGTCTCCGCCTGAGTTAATTTAAGCTAAATATTTCCTCGACAATGAATGAGAATATCAGCATCTTGTATCCTTTCAGCCATGCTGCTGGCCATTCCCCTGCCAAGAATGGCCATCACCATCTCTTCCAAATGGGGTGAGGTGAAGCTACTGCTGCACCTATTTTCTATGTTTCTATGCAGGAATGGGGTACGGAAGTTGCATGTTCAGCCATGAACTCATTGAATGGCGGTGCAGGCTCGAAGGGCCGAATGGCCTACTCTTGCACCTATTTTCTATGTCTATGTCTATCTATGAATGGGTGGTGTGCCTCGTAATTGGTACAAATTGTTGGTAGGTGAGTGATTGGGGGTGGGGGGCAATGAGAAGTGTGTGAGGCTAGTGATGCAGTTGGTAGGAGAGAGCTTTTGAAAATGTATTCACTGACCTTGACCTTTTGGGCACTGGAGCCAGGTGTTGGAGGCGGCACCGCTGGCAGTGACAGCCCTTGTGATCTGGTCCTACATCATTCTTTCTGGAGGGCTTCCTGGCCCCTGTGGGTAGAGGACCTCTCTTGCAATGTTGACCCCCTGCACAAAGCTGGAGTGGTGCGGGTGATACTCTGGGCACTCTTTACCTGGCTTGCTGAGCCATTTGTGTTAGTGCTGAAGCACTTTTCTCATCTTTGTAGGTGCGGCAGGGAATTCAGCTGAAGACTCCCATTTGATAATTCTTGACCATGTTAATTTTTTTTCGGAAGACAGTTGAGCTGTAAAAGCTGAAAACTATAGTTTTACATTGTTTCTATTTTTTGCCCACAATATTTTGTGAAATCACAGCCTCACTTTCAGAGGCTGTTTTAGCTGTACCAATGCTTGGGCAAGCCATATTGGAGCTTGCTGCTGGGACTAACGTCATCAGGATGGTGTCCCATGGTAAGTTAAGCGGTGGGCTAATGATAATAGTCTCCAGCGCCATTTTTTTGTTCCTGCCAGCGCCGCTATTTTCTGCAGCCGTTAGCCCCCAGCCGTGGTGGCACCGGCAACTTTTTGGCGACCACGAATTTCTAGGGTCTTTTCTTTAATGAACTACACAATGATTTAAATCATGTTGAAGTGACTACAAAGTTATTTTGGCCCTTTGTTCTTGCAACTAAAATATGCTTGCCAAACAGCACCACCATAAACACGGCTTACTTTAAATCATCAATAGTGCGCTAGACGTTTCTGCTAATGAAACGGGGCTCTTGCAATCACAAATAACTTTTGCAATGATTGATCACTGCTATGTAAATAGATTTGCTTCAATGACTAATGGAAGAAAATGGAATTGGAAGACAGCAGATTTTCTATCAGAAGCAAATTTGCTGCTTTTATCAAAACATCGCTCAAGTGCTCCTTGTTGGATCAGAGATAAAAGTAAGAAAACATTTGAAGCTTAATCTCTCCTGCTTGTGTCCTGGCCAATATTTATCCCTCAATCAACATAACAAAACACGGTATCTGGACATTATCACATTACTGTTTGTGGGTGCTTGCTGTGCACCAATTGGCTGCCGCGTTCCCCACATTACAACAGTGATTACACTCCAAAAGTACTTCATTAGCTGTAAAGCACTTTGAGACGTCCGGTGATTATGAAAGCTGCGACATAAATGCAAATATTTATTTTATTCATTTTGTTCTTTCCTCCCCTTTCCTCTTTCCCTGCTTCTGCACTTGCTTAAAAGTTATATCTCGAACGTTTTCCAGTTCTGACGAAAAATCACCAGCCTGAAACGTTAAATCTGTTTCTCTCTTCACAGGTGCTGCCTGACATGCTGAGTATTTCCAGTATTTTCAGTTTTTATTTCAGATTTCCCACACCTGCGGTGTTTTGCTTTTATATATTGTATAAAACATTTGAAGTGCTAGTTCTGCTATATTTAGAATTTGAGAATAGAAACATCGAAACATAGAAAATAGGTGCAGGAGTAGGCCATTCGGCCCTTCGAGCCTGCACCACCATTCAATAAGGTTATGGCTAATCATTCACCTCAGTACCCCTTTCCTGCTTTATCTCCATAACCCTTGATCCCTTTAGCCGTCAGGGCCATATTTAACGCCCTCTTGAATATATCTAATGAACTGGCATCAATAACTCTCTGCGGCAGAGAATTCCAGAGGTTAACAACTCTCTGAGTGAAGAAGTTTCTCCTCATCGCGGTTCTAAATGGCTTACCCCTTATCCTTAGACTGTGACCCCTGGTTCTGGACTTCCCCAGCATCGGGAACATTCTTCCTGCATCGAATCTGTCCAGTCCCGTCAGAATTTTATGTGTTTCTATGAGATCCCCTCTCATCCTTCTAAACTCCAGTGAATACAGGCCCAGTCGTCCAGTCTTTCCTCATATGTCAGTCCCGCCATCCCGGGAATCAGTTTGGTGAACCTTCACTGCACTCCCTCAATAGCAAGAATGTCCTTCCTCAGATTAGGAGACCAAAATTGAACACAATATTCCAGGTGAGGCCTCAGCAAGGCCCTGTACAACTGTAGTAAGACCTCCCTGCTCCTATACTCAAATCTCCTAGCTATGAAGGCCAACATGCCATTTGCCTTCTTCACCACCTGCTGTACCTACATGCCAACTTTCAATGACTGATGTACCATGACACCCAGGTCTCGATGCACCTCCCCTTTTCCTAAACTGCCGCCATTCAGATAATATTCTGCCTTCATGTTTTTGCCACCAAAGTGGATAACCTCACATTTATCCACATTATACTGCATTTGCCATGCATTTGCCCACTCACTTAACCTGTCCAAGTCACCCTGCAGCCTCTTAGCATCCTCCTCACAGCTCACACCGCCACCCAGCTTAGTGTCATCTGCAAACTTGGAGATATTACACTCAATTCCTTCATCTAAATCTTTGATGTATATTGTAAATACACTGGCAAATCCTTTGGTAAAGCCATGACTCATCAAGACTAAAGGTGCCAGTCATGTTTTGGGATTTTTGACTGACTTGGCCACAGAAAGATTGTTGTGCAAATTATGTTAAAATTTTACTGTTATAGATTGGCTCAACGTGTAGTACTCTCACATCGGAATCAGAAGATTGTGTGTTCAAGCCCCACTCCATGATCTGAACACATTATCTCAGCTAACATTTCACTACAGTACTTAGGGAGAGTTACAATGATAGAGATGACATATTTTCAGTGAGACGGTAAACAGCCATATCTGCCTTTTCATGGAATAAAAAAGATCCCGTGGCATTATTTCCCCAGAGTTCTGAGCAACATTTATCCCCTAACCAACACCATGTGATTCATCTTATTGCTGTTTGTGGGGCCTTACTGTGCATAAATTAACTGCCATATTTAAATATATAACAAGAGAGTGACGGCACATCAAAAGTAATCATTATCTCTGACATCTTGAGGATGTGAAAGGCATTAGATAAATGTAAGTTTGTTTATTCATACTATTAAGTGAAAATTTAGATCGATAAATCCATAGAACAGCCAAGTGCAAGGAGAAATGGATTAGATCTTGATGAACCAGTTCATCAGACTGAAACAATAGAAGTTCATTTTGACATTCCTTAAGCATCCACATCAGTTATGTTAACATGTCCAATTTATTTGAGGACACCAGGGAGTATTTGCAGGGATGTGCTTATTTGTACTGCAAAAATGGCCACCATGTTCCACCCTTTATGATTGGTTCCCTTGGAGGATAAGTCATACCCTGAAGTTTCACAAGAATGTGTAACTGGAATCGCCCGTCCCAAGATCTCACTGACTTTGCAATTTATAACAATCCACTTTGACTTCCTGAAGCGACAGAGGACAGAGCTCCCCAAAAGACAGCAAGGGCGAGCCAAAGTGCCTTACCCCAGTCCGTGCATGCCTTCCCTAGCCGAAGTGCCTTACCCTAGTCCAAGTGCAAGCCTCCCCCAGCCGAAGTGCCCTACCCCAGTTCAAGTATATCCCTCTCCCAGCCAAAGTGCCTTATCCCAGCGCAAATGTATCCCCTCGCCCCCCCCCATAGATAGGGCAGGCATTGTGTACGGATTGTTAGCAGATTTATTGGGTATGAAGTGAAAAGTGACAGTGTCGTGACTTCTGGATATCATCCACTCCAATGATGTCCCTTGTAGGGTGTTGAAGAATGTGATTCGTCTTCCCTGAGTTCCCTGTCTCCCCACCACCTGAGTCTCTTTCTCCCCCACGCACCCCCATCCCCCCGCAGTCTCTCTCTCTCTTCCCCAGTCTCTCTCTCTCTCTCCCCAATCTCTCTCTCTCTCTCTCCCCCAGCCTCTCTCTCTGCCTCCCCGTAGACACTCTCTCCCCCAGCCTCTCTCTCTCCCTCCCCCCAGTCTCTCTCTCCCTCCAGTCTCTCTCTCTCTTCCACCCCCGTCTCAGCCCCCCTGACTGCTGTTCTCAGCCCCCCCCCCCGACTACCGCTCTCGACCCCCCTGACTACCGCTCTCGGCCCTCTGGCCGCTGCCCTTGGCCTCCCCACTATCGCTCTCGGCTCTCCGAGAGGGGTCGGGGTCGGAGCAGGCGAGAGAGAGTCGGGTGGGAAAGAGGAGTCTTGGGCCTCAGGTCCCGCTTCTCGGCACCACATGGAGGGAATGATTTGGGGCTGGGAAGTCGGGGTGGGGAGCTTGACAGGGACGCATGTCTGTCAAAAAAAGTGCAGTACAAATAGTTACACTGTATTTGCAGGGACTCTCACTGAAGATAGTAATAGTCAATTTAATTGACAGCACAACTAGCCAATTTTAAAAAATTGGTTCATCAGATGTGGGCATCACTGGCAAGGCCAGCATTTATTGCCCATCCCTAATTGCCCTGTAGAAGGTGGTGGTGAGCCAACTTCTTGAACCACTGCAGTACTTATGGTGAAGGTACTCCCAAAGTGCTGTTAAGGAGCGAGGTCCAGCATTTTGATCCAACAACGAAGGAATGGCAATATATTTCCAAGTCAGGATGGTATGTGATTTGGAGGGGAACTGGGAGGTGATGGTGTTCCCATGTGCCTGTTGCCCTTGCCCTTCGCGATTTGGATATATGGAGAGCCAGGAGAATTTCAAGGTCAATAAATGGGCTTCCTCTCTAGCTAAGAAAGGAACAAAGAACATGCAGGCCCACAATCTGTGTCAATATAGAAGATCAGGCAAGGGAGAGAGACGTAGTGACAGTGCTCCCCTTAATGTAGTGCGAATCAGATTCAGAATTGCAGGTCAGAAAAGTTAAACTTAGTCCACCAACAGGGACAATGTGACTTGTTTTGTTATCTTTTATTCATTGTTTGTAAAATGAATCCACCTGTTGATTTAAATTCGGCTTTTAACACCAGAATGTTAAATCGTCTATAAGAACATAAGAAACATAGAAAAATAGGTGCAGGAGTAGGCCATTCGGCCCTTCTAGTCTGCACCGCCATTCAATGAGTTCATGGCTGAACATGCAACTTCAGTACCCCCTTCCTGCTTTCTCGCCATTCCCCTTGATCCCCCTAGTAGTAAGGACTTCATCTAACTCCCTTTTGAATATATTTAGTGAATTGGCCTCAACAACTTTCTGTGGTAGAGAATTCCACAGGTTCACCACTCTCTGGGTGAAGAAGTTTCTCCTCATCTCGGTCCTAAATGGCTTATCCCTTATCCTTAGACTGTGACCTCTGGTTCTGGACTTCCCCAACATTGGGAACATTCTTCCTGCATCGAACCTGTCTAAACCCGTCAGAATTTTAAACGTTTCTATGAGATCCCCTCTCATTCTTCTGAACTGCAGTGAATACAAGCCCAGTTGATCCAGTCTTTCTTGATAGGTCAGTCCCACCATCCCGGGAATCAGTCTGGTGAACCTTCGCTGCACTCCCTCAATAGCAAGAATGTCCTTCCTCAAGTTAGGAGACCAAAACTGTACACAATACTCCAGGTGTGGCCTCACCAAGGCCCTGTACAACTGTAGCAACACCTCCCTGCCCCTGTACTCAAATCCCCTTGCTATGAAGGCCAACATGCCATTTGCTTTCTTAACCTGCTGTACCTGCATGCGAACCTTCAATGACTGATGTACCATGACACCCAGGTCTCGTTGCACCTTCCCTTTTCCTAATCTGAAATAGGAGCATCATTCGGCCCTTCGAGCCTGCACCACCATTCAATAAGATCATGACTTATCTTATACCTCAACTCCATTTCCTGCACTATCCCCATATCCCTTGATTCCCTTAATATCCAAAAATCTATTGATTTCTGTCTTGAATATACTCAATGACTGGGCATTCACAGCCCTACGGGGTAGAGAATTCGAAAGATTCACAACCCTTTGAGTTGAGAAACTTTTCCTCAACGCAGTTCTAAATGGCCGACCCCTTATTCTGAGACTGTGACTCCTAGTTCTAGATTCCCCAGCTAGGGACAACATCCTCCCAGCATCTGCCCTGTCAAGACTTGGAAGAATTTTATATATTTCAATGAGATCATCTCTCATTCTTCTAAATTCTAGGGAATGTAGGCCTAGTCTCTTCAATCGCTCCTCATTTGAAAATCCCCCCCATCCCGGGAAACAGTCTAGTGAATCTTCGTTACACTTCCTCTAAGAAAAGGTTATCCTTCCTTTGGTAAGGAGACCAAAAGTGGATACAATACTCAGGTTTGATCTCACCAAGGCCTTATATAATTGCAGTAATAAAGGCCAACGTACTATTTGCTTTCTTAATTGCTTGATGTACCTGCATGTTAACTTTCAGTGATTCATGTACAAGGACCCCTAGGTCCCTCTGAATTCCAATATTTTCCACCTCTCACCATTTAAAAAATATTCTGCTTTTCTATTTTTCCGACCAAAATGCATAACTTCACATTTCTCCATATTATAGTTCACCTTTTGACACATTGTACATTGAAGATTACAGTATCCAGTTCAAATAACACAGGTTTCACATTATCATTGGAATAGTATTGGGCAGTAAAATGATAAACTCCACTTACAGGAGAGACTTGTGATGCTGAACACGAGAATATCTGGTGCAAACTCAAAATCTGTAACAGTCCCATATAAACAGTATTGCCATCAGATTCAGGTTAGATCAGTATGATCTAAAAATTTGTCTCATAGAAACATAGAAACATAGAAAATAGGTGCAGGAGTAGGCCATTCGGCCCTTCGAGCCTGCACCGCCATTCAATGAGTTCATGTCTGAACATGCAACTTCAGTACCCCATTCCTGCTTTCTCGCCATACCCCTTGATCCCCCTAGTAGTAAGGACTACATCTAACTCCTTTTTGAATATATTTAGTGAATTGGCCTCAACAACTTTCTGTGGTAGAGAATTCCACAGGTTCACCACTCTCTGGGTGAAGAAGTTTCTCCTCATCTCGGTCCTAAATGACTTACCCCTTATCCTTAGACTGTGACCCCTGGTTCTGGACTTCCCCAACATTGGGAACATTCTTCCTGCATCTAACCTGTCTAAACCGGTCAGAATTTTAAATGTTTCTATGAGATCCCTCTCATTCTTCTGAACTCCAGTGAATACAAGCCCAGTTGATCCAGTCTTTCTTGATATGTCAGTCCCGCCATCCCGGGAATCAGTCTGGTGAATCTTCGCTGCACCCCAGTGAATAAATACCGTCAATAGCATCACGACTGAATTCAATCACATTTAAGCCCTGAAGAACTACTTTTCCATTGCAATATTATAGCTTTTATTTCAGACTAATGTTTCTCTGTTAAAGGGAGAACTTACATGTATGGTCCAAGTGTTGCAGCTTTCACTACAACTATTACCAAGATGGCAATAGTTAAAACAAGTGAGGAAAATGACACCTAGAAAGAAAAAAAATACAAAGGAAGTGAATTTTCATTTTTTCAAAATCTTATGCCAAACTATCACACGATTCACCACAATACGTCAGAGCATAAGAAAATCAGCAACAACAAAAAGTTTTTTCAATCCAAATCTCATCCGTCTAGTATCTCAAATCTGCATTAAGGGGTTAAAATGATTCAGATGGTAGTCTGTGAGTGTGGTGTGAAGAGAGCGGGAAGTGACCCATTACAAATAACTGCAAGAATCTCAGTAAAACAGATGGCAGCACTGGAGAAGTGGCAAGGACGGCAAGGTGTTTAGCAGAGACCAAGGTGCAAGAAGACAGCTATTTGGCCCACTTTTTTCACATTTTGCTAGAGTTTAGCTGATGCTCCAAAAGAGTTTTTGCCTTATATTTTTTTCACATCTGCTGAAATTTCTGGAGATTGATTAACTTGAGTATGTCATGGATTTTTCAGTGATTTAATTACAAAATAAGGCTAATTTGGGACCCTTGACTTGTCTGAAAGAACTTGCATTTATATAGTGTATTTCATGGCCTCAGGATGTGCCTGAGCATTTAATAACCAATGAAATACTTTTTGAACTGTAGTCACTGTTATAATATAGGGAAATGCAGCAGCTAATTTAAGCACAGTAAGGTTCCACAAACCTCAATGAGATCAATTACCAAGCTAAATCTAGAAGGTACAGAGGAGTAAAAAAAGGAATAAGAGGGACAAAGAGAGAGTGTGAGAATAGAAAAGCGGCTAACATAAAAGGGAACCCAAAAATCTTTTATAAACACATAACAACATTGTATTTATATAGCGCCTTCAGCCTTCAAAGTATTAAATTCCCACGGTGATTCACAGGAGCTTTATCAAATAAAATTGACACCGAGCCACACAAGGAGAAATTAGGGTAGATGGAGGTAGGTTTTAATGAGCATCTTAAAGGAGGAAAGAGAGGTAGAGAGACAGAAAGGGAATTCCAGAGCTTAGGGCCTTGGCAGCTGAAGGCACGGCTACCAATAAGAAAGACTTGCATTTATATTACGCCATTCACGACCACTGGACATCTCAAAGCACTTTACAGCCATTGAAGTACATTTGGAGTGTGGTCACTGTTGCAATGTGGGAAACACGGAAGCCAGTTTTTGCACAGCAAGCTCCCACAAACAGCAATGTGATAATGACCAGATAATCTGTTTTGTTGTGTTGATTGAGGGATAAATATTGGCTGGAGATAAAGCCCCTGCTCTTCTTCAAAATAGTGCCATGGGATCTTTTACGTCCATCTAAGAGAGCAGACGGGGCCTCAGTTTAGTGATGAAAATTGAGCATGCTCAAGAGACAAGCTGCTCTGACTGCAGCTCGCCACCAAATGGTAATGAGGCCTGACCATCAAAATGGTGCAGAAACTCCATCTGATTTCATCAGCTGTATGATAGGCTTGCTTCCCCTGCCTCCCACCCGATGAAAGAGGTCACATCAAAATTGGCCTAATTGTTCCTGAAGCTCCGTTAGAACAATGTAAAAGATCAAGGACAAAGAGATCAGAGTTAAATGGCAAGCTGGGATCGGCTGTTTTCTCTCCACAGAAGCCAATTGACCTGCTGTGTGGCATCAGCTTTTTCTGCTTTGGTTTTTCATTATTTTTGCTTTTTATTTTTAGGGTTTAGGGACTGGAAATGAGCCAAATAACGCGATGATTGCTTTGTGGAGCTAATCGCTGTGCCCTTTTTAAAAAATTGCCAAACTATCACTATCATTTTAGCTCACAAAATTCACGAAACAGCAAATGGCGATAGTGATAGTGATAAAATCCAGCCTTGCACAATTTGTGCGAAAATGAAACTACTGAACTTAAAAAAAACGGACCTTCTGCACATACGCAAACTCCGCCCCCCCCCCACCCCCGTTTTTTTTTCTGTTGATTTTTTTTTCGCGATCCTGGTCACCTGTCAGGGTGTGCCCATGCAATGCGCAGTACACCTAGGGCTGAATCATCTATTTTTGAGAGTTAATTTGGTTGATCAACAGGATAATACAAAACGCAGGGGCTAATGAGACTCTCATTACTGCTATAGAAAGCAAATTGGGGGGTGGGGACGGAGATGACGAAGAAGGGTCGTTCTAAACTCCCCCCAGCCACTTTAAGATGAATGTGGAAAAGTGTGGCGGAGGAGGTTTCCTCAATGGATTCCATAAGGAGTGACTACAAACAATGTAGAAAAAGGTGAAATGACCCCTGCAGGGTCATCAGAGTAAGTAATATTTTTATTGATGCACTCCAATTACTTAAATTGTAAATGTGACACATGTTGGTATCGGTAGGCTTAGTGTTGCACCTTATTTGCCATGAATGATCATCACACATTTTGAAGACTGCTTTTTGACATCTTAAAAATGTTTTTGCACTTCAATGTCTTTCTCATGAAACATAGAAACATAGAAACATAGAAAATAGGTGCAGGAGTAAGCCATTCGGCCCTTCTAGCCTGCACCACCATTCAATAAGATCATGGCTGATCATTCATCTCAATACCCCTTTCCTGCTTTCTCTCCATACCCCTTGATCCCTTTAGTTGCAAGGGCCATATCCAACTCGCTCTTGAATATATCCAATGAACTGGCATCGACAACTCTCTGCGGTAGAGAATTCCACAGGTTAACAACACTGAGTGAAGAAGTTTCTCCTCATCTCGGTCCTAAATGGCTTACCGCTTATTCTTAGACTGTGACCCCTGGTTCTGGACACCCCCAACATCGGGAACATTCTTCCTGCATCTAACCTGTCCAGTCCCGTCAGAATTTTATATGTTTCTATGAGATCCCCTCTCATTCTTCTAAACTCCAGTGAATAGAGGCCCAGTCGATCCAGTCTCTCCTCATATGTCAGTCCTGCCATCCCAAGAATCAGTTTGGTGAACCTTCGCTGCACTCCCTCAATAGCAAGAATGTCCTTCCTCTGATTAGGAGACCAAAACTGTACACAATATTCCAGGTGAGGCCTCACCAAGGCCCTGTACAACTGTAGTAAGACCTCCCTGCTCCTATACTCAAATCTTCTCGCTAGGAAGACCAACATGCCATTTGCCTTCTTCATCGCCTGCTGTACCTGCATGCCAACCTTCAATGACTGATGTACCATGACACCCAGATCTCGTTGCACCTCCCCTTTTTCTAATCTGCCGCTTTTAAGATAATATTCTGCCTTCATGTTTTTAACCACCTGCAACTACCAGGACCATTAAACAGAGGACTGCATTAAATGCACACAGTATGGTATAAGTGCGTTGATGAATATCTGTGTGTGCCACAAGAGCAGAAGGTCCCTCTGGTAACCATTTGTATTGTCATCTTTGCAAGGAAAGTTGTGAGGTGTGAGAGGTAGGGGGGTGGGGGGGGACGGGCACAGGAGGGGGGTGGACATTGTCTTTGCACACCATCTCACAGTCCCATCTCACCATCTCATGTCCATTTGTATTGCCACCTTTGCAGGGAAAGTTGTCCGAGAACCGCCAGGAGCAGCAGTGCACAGGTGGCAGTTCACCCCAAATAATACCACTTCCAACCTCGAGGAACGCGTGGCAGGTCTTGTTGGTGCCTCACCCAGGTCAACTAGCCGTGCGGGTGCTGAGCCCTCATTTTCAAGTGAGAGTAATATTATATATGTGGACTTGTGTTTACTCTGTACAGCCACCGGAAGGTTCTTCCCCTGGAGTCCCAAGGGATCCCATAATCCCTTGGGAGCACAGGTATTTGGGGAGGCTTCACGGGATGGAGAGGCACTCTGGAGACCTGCAATAAAAGACTAAGGTCACACTTTCTTTGAGCTCACAGTGTTCAGTCTGACTCTTTCTCCATACACAACAACTGGTGATGAGATACAGATAGCGAACCCAAAGATGCAGAGAACAGTGGGCATCCTGGAGAAATCTGCGGAGGGAGATGATTGGGAAACTTTTGTGGAGCGACTCAACCAATACTTCGTGGCCAACGAGCTAGATGGGGAAAAGAATGCTGCCAAACGAAGGGTGATCCTCCTCACCGTCTGTGGGGCACCAACGTATGGCCTCATGAAGAATCTGCTCACTCCAGCGAAATCCATTGAGAAATCATACGACGATTTGTGCACACTGGTCCAAGAGCATTTGAACCCAAAGGAAAGCGTTCTGATGGTGAGGTACCGGTTCGACACCTACAAAAGGTCTGAAGGCCAGGAAGTGGCGAGTTATGTCGCCGAGCTAAGACGCCTTGCAGGACATTGCGAATTTGAAGGACATTTGGAGCACATGCTCAGAGGCTTTTTCATACTTGGCATTGGCCACGAAACCATACTTCGCAAACTTTTGACTGTAGAGACCCCAACCTTGAGTAAGGCCATAGCGATAGCCCAGGCGTTCATTGCCACCAGTGACAATACGAAGCAAATCTCTCAGTGCACAAGTGCTGCTACAAGTACTGTGAACAAAGTGATGTTGTTTTCGAATCGTAACGTACAGGGCAGATCACACATACCTGCAGCTGCACATCCGCAGATGTCTCAGAGTCCACCATCAAGGGTGATGAATGAAAGGCCATTAACACCTTGTTGGCGGTGCGGGGATGATCATCGTTTCTATTCATGCCGATTCAAAGAGTATGTTTGCAAGGGCTGTGGAACAATGGGACACCTCCAACGTATATGCAGGCGAGCTGCAAATCCTATTAAACCTGCAAACCACCATGTTGCAGAGGAGGACAGATCCGCGGAGCATCACGATGAACCAGAGCCTCGGATTGAGGAGGCAGAGGTACATGGGGTGCGTACATTCACCACAAATAATCCCCCGATAATGCTGAATGTTAAACTAAATGGGCTCCCGGTGTCAGTGGAGCTGGACACGGGTGCAAGCCAGTCCATCATGGGCAAAAAGACCTTCGCAAGGTTGTGGTGCAACAAGGCTTCAAGGCCAGTCTTGGCTCCAGTTCGCACGAAACTAAAAACTTATACAAAAGAACTGATTCCTGTAATCGGCAGTGCTAAAATAAAGGCCTCCTATGATGGAGTGGTGCATAAGCTACCATCTGGGTGGTACAGGGCAATGGTCCCACGCTGCTCGGCAGGAGCTGGCTGAGAAAGATACGCTGGAATTGGAATGACGTCCGAGCGCTCTCGTCCGCTGATAACACTTCGTGTGCCCAGGTCTTAAACAAGTTCCCTTCGCTGTTCAAACCAGGCACCGGGAAGTTCCAAGGAGCAAAAGTGTGGATCCACATAATTCCGGGGGCGCGACCCATCCATCACAAGGCGAGAACAGTACCGTACATGATGAGAGAACGGGTAGAGATCGAGCTAGACTAGCTGCAAAGGGAGGGCATCATTTCGCCAATGGAATTCAACGAGTGGGCCATACCGTCGTTCCTGCCCTCAAGGGAGACGGCACCGTCAGCCACTTTGTAATTGCCACAGATTCTATCAGTCGTTTCTCCCTGCAGGACCAATACCCACTAACAAAGGCCGACGACCTTTTTGCTACGCTGGCGGGAGGAAAGACGTTCACGAAGCTGGACTTGACCTCGGCCTACATGATGCAGGAGCTGGAGGAATCATCGAAGGCCCTCACCTGTATCAACATGCACAAAGGTCTCTTCATTTATAACAGATGCTCGTTTGAAATCCGATCAGCGGCGGCGATATTCCAGAAGTCGCTCCTGCACATGGTGGTCTTCCAGGACGACATCTTGGTTACAGGTCGGGACACAGTCGAGCAACTGCAGAACCTGGAGGAGGTTCTTAGTCGACTCAAACGCGTGGGGCTCAGATTAAAATGCTCGAAGTGTGTTTTCCTGGCACCTGAAGTAGAGTTCCTGGGAAGAAGAATTGCGGCGGACGGCATCAGGCCCACCGATTTGAAGATGGAGGCAATCGAGAACGCACCGAGGCCACAGAACATGACGGAGCTGCGGTCGTTTCTAGGACTCCTGAACTATTTTGGTTACTACTTACCGGGCCTCAGCACACTGTTAGAGCCACTGCACACCTTATCGCAAAAGAGACGAATGGGTATGGGGCAAAAGCCAAGAAAATGCCTTTGTAAAAGCTAGAAAATTGTTATGCTCAAACAAATTGCTTGTGTTGTATGATCCATGTAAGCGTTTGGGACTAGCATGTGATGCGTCGTCATATGGCGTCGGGTGTGTATTGCAACAAGCTAATGATTTTGGAAAATTGCAAGCAGTTGCTTATGCATCCAGGAGTGTGTCTAAGGCTGAGAGAGCCGACAGCATGATTGAAAAAGAAGCGTTAGTGTGTGACTATGGGGTAAAGAAAATGCATCAATACCTGTTTGGGCTAAAATTTGAATTGGAAACTGACCATAAGCCACTGATATCCCTGTTTTCCGAGAGTAAGGGGATAAATACCAATGCATCGACCCGCATCCAGAGATGGGCGCTCACGTTGTCCGCATACAACTACGCCATCTGCCACAGGCCAGGCACAGAAAACTGCGCCGATTCTCTCAGTAGGCTGCTATTGCCCACCATGGGGGTGGAAATGGCGCAGCCTGCAGATTTAGTCATGGTTATGAAAGCATTTGAGAGTGAGCAATCACCCGTCACAGCCCGACAGATT
Organism: Pristiophorus japonicus; assembly: GCF_044704955.1. Taxonomy (NCBI): domain Eukaryota; kingdom Metazoa; phylum Chordata; class Chondrichthyes; family Pristiophoridae; genus Pristiophorus; species Pristiophorus japonicus. The sequence continues at coordinate 87,295,597 of NC_091979.1, read as the reverse complement.
ATAAACTGGACGAAGCAGGACCCCTTACTGTCTCTAGTTAAAAACTGTGTGCTTCACGGGAGCTGGTCCAGTGTCCCAGTGGAAATGCAGGAAGAGATAAAGCCATTCCAGCGGCGCAAAGATGAAATGTCTATACAAGCAGACGGCGTTCTCTGGGGAAATCGGGTAGTAGTTCTCAAGAAGGGCAGAGACACCTTCATCAGTGACTTCCACAGTACCCACCCAGGCATTGTAATGATGAAAGCGATAGCCAGATCCCATGTGTGGTGGCCCGGTATTGATGCGGACTTAGAGTCCTGCGTACACATGTAATACATGCTCGCAGTTAAGTAATGCACCCAGGGAGGCGGCGCTAAGTTTATGGTCTTGGCCCTCCAAACCGTGGTCTAGGGTAGACGCCGACTATGCAGGCCCGTTCTTGGGTAAAATGTTCCTCGTGGTTGTAGATGCGTACTCCAAGTGGATTGAATGTGAGATAATGTCGGCAAGCACGTCCGCTGCCACTACTGAAAGCCTGCGGGCCATGTTTGCCACGCACGGACTACCCGATGTCCTTGTGAGCGACAATGGGCCATGTTTTACCAGTGCCGAGTTCAAAGAATTCATGACCCGGAACGGGATCAAACATGTCACATCTGCCCCATTCAAGCCAGCATCCAATGGTCAGGCAGAAAGAGCAGTGTAAAGTATCACGCAGGGCTTGAAGAGGGTAACTGAAGGCTCACTGCAGACTCGCCTATTCCGAGTCTTGCTTAGTTACCGCACGAGACCCCACTCGCTCACTGGGATTCCACCTGCTGAACTGCTCATGAAAAGGGCACTTAAGACAAGGCTCTGGTTAGTTTACCCTGATCTACATGAACAGGTAGAGAGCAGGCGGCTTCAACAATGTATATATCATGATAGCACAAATGTGTCACGCGAAATTGAAATCAATGATCCTGTATTGAATTATGGACAAGGTCCCAAGTGGCTTCCTGGGACCGTTGTGGCCAAAGCGGGGAGCAGAGTGTTTCGGGTCAAATTTTCAAATGGACTCATTAACCGGAAACACTTGAACCAAATCAAACTCAGATTCACGGACTATCCTGAGCAATCCACTTTGGACCATACCTTCTTTGACTCCCCAACATACACACCAGTGGCAACCGACACTGCTGTTGACCACGGAACAGAACCCATCATCTGCAGCAGCCCAGCAGGACTCACCACAACAGACAGCCCAGCAAGGCCAGCTGCATAGCAGTCCAGCGAGGGCCCAACAGACGGTTCACCAATACCAGCATCTGCACTGAGATGATCAACCAGGGAAAGAAGGGCCCCAGATTGTCTCACCTTGTAAATAGTTACACTGTTGACTTTGTAGGGGAGTGTTGTTATATATGTACACTTGTATATACTTTGTACAACCAATAGAGGGCTCATCCCCTGGAGTCCCAAGGGATCCCATAATCCCTTGGGAGCACAGGTACTTAAGCAGGGCTCACAGGCTGGAGAGGCACTCTGGAGACCTGCAATAAAAGACTACGTCACACTTTACTTTGAGCTCATAGTATCCAGTCAGACTCTTTATTGATAAATAACAATACCGACATCCAGGTTGAAATCACCTACACTTTTAAATGAATTAACATCTCCATTAATGTAGGAATTTTATACAATACATTAATACGATTGTATGCTTAGGGTGGAGTCACGTCTGAGATCTGCAACTGTCGTGCCAATATTTATCCCTCAACCAACATCACCAAAAACAGATTATAGAATCATAGAATGAAACAGCACAGAATGAGGTCATTCGGCCCATCGTGCCTGTGCCAGCTCTTTAGTAGGGCTACAAATTAGTCCCATTCCCCTGCCCTCACCCCTGAGCTCTGTAATTTTTCCCCCTCCAAGTATTTATCTAATTGTCTTTTGAATGTTACTATTGAATCTGCTTCCACCATCCTTTCAGGCAGTGGATTCCACATTACGACAACTCGCTGTATAAAAGAATATTTGTCCGTGTCGCTTCTGGTTCTTTTGCCAATCATCTTTAATCTGTGTCCTCTGGTTACCGATCCTTCTGCCACTGGAAATAGTTTCTCCTTATTTACTCTATCAAAGAAATTCATGATTTTGAACGCCTCTATTAAATCTCCTCTTAATCTTTTCTGCTCTAAGGAGAACAATTCCAGCTTATCCAATCCCTCCATGTAACTGAAGTATCTCATCCCTGGTACCATTCTAGTCAATCAATCATAGGCAGTCCCTCGGAATCAAGGAAGAATTGCTTCCACTCTTAGAATGAGTCCTTAGATGGCTGAACAGTCCAATACGAGAACCACAGTCCCTGTCACAGGTGAGACAGATAATCGTTGGGGGGAAAGGGTGGGTGGGACAGGTTTGCCGCATGCTCTTTCCGCTGCCTGTGCTTGATTTCTGCATGCTCTCGACGATGAGACTAAATCTAGTTCTAGTAAATCTCATTCTAGTAAATAGAAACATAGAAAATAGGTGCAGGAGTAGGCCATTCGGCCCTTCGAGCCTGCACCACCATTCAATAAGATCATGGCTGATCATTCACCTCAGTATCCCTTTCCTGCTTTCTCTCCATACGCCTTGATCCCTTTAGCCGTAAGGGCCATATCTAACTCCCTCTTGAATATATCCAACGAACTGGCGTCAACAACTCTCTGCGGCAGGGAATTCCACAGGTTAACAACTCTCTGAGTGAAGAAGTTTCTCCTCATCTCAATCCTAAATGGCTTATTCCTTATCCTTAGACTGTGTCCCCTGGTTCTGGACTTCCCCAACATCGGGAACATTCTTCCTGCATCTAATCTGTCCAGTCCCGTCAGAATTTTATATGTTTCGATGAGATCCCGTCTCATCCTTCTAAACTCCAGTGAATAAAGGCCCAGTCGATCCAGTCTCTCCTCATATGTCAGCTCAGCCATCCTGGGAATGAGACTGGTGAACCTTCGTTGCACTCCCTCAATAGCAAGAAAGTTCTTCCTTAGGAGACCAAAACTGAACACAATATTCCAGGTGAGGCCTCACCAAGGCCCTATACAACTGATAGAGAATTCAAACAGGTTGCAAAGTTGAGAAAACACAGACCCTTGCCTACATGAGAGCGAGCACATTGCATTAAGGCATCAATCAACTTGACATTTCAGGACTTTTGGCAGCGAGCCAATTATGGGCTAACAACATATCAATTGAGCCAATAAGGTCAAAGGGGGCGAGGTCACAATTGTAAATTGATCCAGGATAAGTACAGCCATTTTTTGCCATGTGTTTTAGAAGGACGAAGGACCTGGCATAAAGCCAGCAGTATGTTGTAGCTGCCAGAATAAAGTTATGTTAAACTATCACCGGAGTTCGCATCTCATTGAAAATTAAGAGATCTAACAACAACTGCAGTAAGACCTCCCTGCTCCTATACTCAAAACCCCTCGCCAAGAAGGCCAACATACCATTTGCCTTCTTCAACGCCTGCTGTACCTGCATGCCAACTTTCAATAACTGATGTACCATGACACCCAGGTCTCGTTGCACCTCCCCTTTTACTAATCTGCCGCCATTCAGATAATATTCTGCTTTTGTGTTTTTGCCACCAAAGTGGATAACCTCACATTTATCCACATTATACTGCATCTGCCAGGCATTTGCCCACTCACCTAACCTATCCAGATCACCCTGCAGCCTCTTAGCCTCCTACTCACAGCTCACACCGCCACTCAGCTTAGTGTCATCTGCAAACTTGGAGATATTACACTCAATTCCTTCATCCAATTATTAATGTACATTGTAAAGAGCTGGGGTCCCAGCACTGAGCCCTGCGACACCCCACTAGTCACTGCCTGCCATTCTGAAAAGGACCCATTTATCCCGACTGTCTGCTTCCTGTCTGCCAACCAGTTCTCTATCCACGTCAGTACATTACCCCCAATACCATGTGCTTTAATTTTGCACACCAATCTCTTCTGTGCGACATTGTCAAAAGCCTTTTGAAAGTCCAAATACACTACATCCACTGGTTCTCCCTTGTCCACTCTACTAGTTACATCCTCAAAAAATTCCAGAAGATTTGTCAAGTATGATTTCCCTTTCATAAACCCATGTCACTGCTTTCCAAATGTGCTGTTATTTCATCGTTAATAATTGATTCCAACATTTTCCCCACCACTGATGTCAGGCTAACCGGTCTATAATTACCCGTTTTCTCTCTCCCTCCTTTTTTAAAAAGTGGTGTTACATTAGCTACCCTCCAGTCCATAGGAATCTCTTCTGTATCCTCTTCAAGGACTTGACATGCTTCCTAAAGTGTGGTGCCTAGAATGACCACAATACTCCAGCTGAGGCCTAACTGGTGTTTTATAGAAGTTTAGCACAACTTCCTTGCTTTTGTACTCTATTTATATATAATAAAGCCAAGGATCCCATATACTTTTTAACAGCCTTCTCAACTTGTCCTGCCATCTTCAAAGATTTGTTTACTTACACCCCCAGGTCGCTCTGTTCCTGCACTCCCTTTAAAATTGTGCCATTTAATTCATATTGCCTCTCCTCAGTCTTCCTACAAAAATGTATCTCTTCACACTTTTTTACGCTAAATTTAATCTGCTATGTGTTTATCCATTCCATCAGTCTATCTGTGTCCTCCTGAAGTCTGTTACTATCCTTCTCATTATTTACTGCATTTCCAAATTTTGTGCCATCTGCAAACTTTTACATATGCCCTGTATACTCAGGTCCAGTTCATTAATATATATCAAACAGAGCAGTAGTCCTAAAAATGATCCTTGGGGAACACCACTGTATACTTCCTTCCAGCCTGAAAAACTACTAGGGGGGAAAATTGCCCTGTTTTTTAAGGCCTGTTGTGGTAACGGGGCGGTAAGGCATTTCTGCTCGGGGGCAGGCGGCGGGGCGACCCATCCGAAATTGTCCTCCGGGCTGGTGGCAGAGGGTTTCCACCATGCCCCGTGATTCTGCCCCGCCTGGCATGCCAACCCGTTGTCGGCCGCGCGCCAACTCCTTACCGACCAGCGGCGACTCCTTTTCCGCCCCACTTGGGAAATTCCCCCGCGGGAGCACAGATGCCACCAGTTAGTGCCACTGACAGCTTCGAAAGTCGGGAAGCTGCCAGTGGCTGGGTGTTGTGGCCGCCCTTAAAGGGGAGGATGCACCGCCACGGCCGCCATTTTATTTTAATTGTCGGCTGACTCCTGAGTCAGCCGACAATTGCGGCCGCTGGTCTGGCTGGGCCACCAACAGGCAACCCAGCAATCACACTTGGGTGCCGGGCCACCGGCCCGACTGAAACCCTCCCTGGTGGCCCAGTGGGCTCGACGTAGGCCTGGCAGCATCCCTCCCTGTAAGTGAAGGGGAGGGACGTTGCGACGCGTCAGCGCGACACGGCACATCTGCATCACGCTGACATGGTCAGCTCGGCAGTGATGCACACCGTCCCGCTCCAAACCCAATCCTGCCCATACATCGCCTCCAACATCGCCCCAAAGCGTTGGGAGGCAGTGTCAGAGTGAAAGAGCTAAATTTCCCAGCTCTTCTTTTTGATTCCTGCCGGGCGGAAAATTTTCAGTTTATTCGAATTGCTCGCTCCAATTTTCCGCTGATTTCTGGAACCTTCGTCAATTTTGTATCCATGCTGCCACTGTCTCTTTAATCCCATGTGTTATGTCTGCAACACCTTGTAACCAGCATTCTACCGCCACCAGAGGGTGCATCTGTTGGAGTCCCAAGGGATCCCAGCATCCCTTGGGAGCACTGCATATAAGCAGGCCTCCCATGCTGTGCCAGCACTCTGGAGTCAGAATTAAGAGACTAAGGTCACACTTACTCAAGTCTGCAGTACTCAGTCACATTGCTTAATTTGAGACATAACAACTGGCAACGAGTAATAGATAATGAACCATCACGCAAAAATGCAGAGAACTGTTGGTATCTTGGAGAAATTCTCAGAAGGTGATGATTGGGAAGCCTTCGTGGAGTGACTCGACCAATACTTTGTGGCCAACGAGCTGGAAATGAATGGGAACACTGCCAAATGAAGAGTGGTCCTCCTGCGGGGCAACAACCTATGGCCTCATGAAGAATCTTCTTGCTCTGGTGAAACCAACAACCAAATCGTATCAAGAACTGTGTATGCTGGTCCGGGAGCACCTAAATCCAAAGGAGAGCGTTCTGATGGCAAGATATCCATTTCATACATGTCAACGGTCTGAAGGCCAGGAAGTGGCGAACTACGTCGCCGAACTAAGGCGCCTTGCAGGACATTGCAAATTCGGTGGATTCCTGGAGCAAATGCTAAGAGACTTTTTTGTGCTTGGCATTGACCATGAGGTTATCCTTCGCAAACTATTGATTGTTGAAGCACCGAACCTGAGTAAAGCCATAACGATAGCCCAAGCATTTATGTCCACCAGCGATAACACCAAACAAATTTCGCAGCATAAAGATGCATCGGCAAGTACTGTACACAAAGTAACATCATTTTCAGGCAGGAATGTACATAGCAGAACGTACACGTCTGCAGCTGCACGACCTCAGATGACTCAGAGTCCGCCATCATGTGAAAGCAAGGCAATTAACCCCTTGTTGGCACTGCAGAGGTGATCATCGAGCCCATCAATGCCGCTTCAAACACTATGTGTGCAAAGGCAGTGGAACAATGGGACACCTCCAGCGAATGTGCAGACGAGCTGCAAACCTTGCAAACCACCACGTTGCAGAGGAAGACCGATCCATGGTGGATCAAACTGAACTAGAGACTCGAACTGAGGAGGCAGAAGTGTACGGGGTACACACCTTCACCACGAAATGTCCACCGATCATGTTAAAAGTTGAACTGAACGGAATTCCAGTTTCCATGGAATTGGACACGGGTGCGAGTCAGTCTATCATGAGCAAAAAGGCCTTCGAGAGGCTGTGGTGCAACAAGGCTCAAAGGCCCAAGGTAAGCCCTATTCATAGCAAGCTGAGAACTTACACTAAAGAGCTGATCCCTGTAATTGGCAGTGCAGCAGTAAAAGTCTCCTATGATGGAGCGGTGCATGAACTACCACTATGGATTGTACCAGGCGATGGCCCCACACTGTTCGGCAGAAGCTGGCTGGGAAAAATCCACTGGAACTGGGACAACATCCGAGTGCTTTCGTCCGTCGACAACGCCTCATGTGCCCAGGTTTTGAGCAAGTTCTCGTCGTTGTTTGAGCCAGGCATTGAAAAGTTCTCTGGGGCGAAGGTGCAGATCCACTTAGTTCCTGGTACACGACCCATCCACCACAAGGCACGTGTGGTTCCATACATGATGTAAGAGAAAGTGGAGATCGAGCTGGACAGGCTGCAACGAGAGGGCATCAGCGCGCCGATTGATTTCAATGAGTGGGCCAGTCCGATTGTTCTGATTCTCAAGGGCGATGGCATGGTCAGAATTTGTGGGGATTATAAAGTAATGATTAACCACTTTTCATTGCAGGACCAGTACCCTCTACCCAAGGCAGATGACCTATTTGCGATGCTGGCAGGAGGGATGACATTCACCAAGTTGGACCTGACCTACATGACGCAGGAGCTGGTAGAATCTTTGAAAGGTCTCACCTGCATCAACACGCACAAAGGTTTGTTCATCTCCAATAGATGCCCGTTTGGGATTCGATCGGCCGCGGCTATTTTTCAAAGGAACGTGGAGAGTCTGCTAAAGTCGGTTCCGCGCACTGTGGTTTTCCAGGACGACATACTGGTCACAGGTTGGGACACCATCGAACACTTGCAGAACCTGGAAGAGTTCTAAGTTGGCTAGATCATGTGGGACTCAGGTTGAAATGCTCGAAGTATGTTTTCCTGGCACCAGAGGTCAAGTTCTTAGGGAGAAGAATCGCAGCAGATGGCATCAGACCCACCAACGCCAAGACGGAGGCCATCAAGAACGTGCCGAGACCACAGAACGTGATGGAGCTGCGGTCATTCCTGGGACTCCTCACTTATTTTGGTAATTTCCTACCCGGGTTAAGCACCTTGCTAGAACCTCTACTTGTGTTGCTACGCAAGGGAGATGACTGGGTATGGGGGAAATCACAAGAGACAGCTTTTGAGAAAGCCAGAAATCTGTTATGGTGCAACAAACTGCTTGTTCTGTATGACCCATGTAAACGTTTAGTGCTAGCTTGCGATGCGTCTTTGTACTGGGTCGGGTGTGTGTTATAACAAGCAAACGAATCGGGAACATTTCAACCGATCGCTTATGCATCCAGGAGTTTGTCCAAGGCTGAAAGAACCTACAGTATGATTGAAAAAGAAGCTCTAGCATGTGTTTACGGGGTGAAAAAAATGCACCAGTGTCTATCTGGGCTTAAGTTCGAGTTAGAAACTGGCCATAAGCCGCTCATATCGCTATTCTCAGAGAGCAAAGGTATTAATACCAATGCCTCTGCTCGCCTCCAAAGATGGGCGCTCACGCTGTCTGCATATAACTATGTAATTCGCCACAGGTCAGGCACAGAGAACTGCGTTGATGCTCTCAGTCGGCTACCATTGCCAACCACCAGGGTGGAAATGGCACAACCTGCAGACTTGCTCTTGGTGATGGATGCATTTGAAAACCAAAATTCACCCGTTATGGCCTGCCAGATCAGGACCTGGACCAGCCAGGATCCTTTACTGTCCCTTGTAAAAAAAACTTTTTTCTCCATGGGAGCTGATCCAGCATCCCAGCGGTGATGCATGAAGAGATCAAGCCATTCCAGCGGCGCAAAGATGAAATGTCTATACAGGCGGACTGTCTTTTGTGGGGTAATCGTGTGGTTTTGCCGAAAAAAGACAGGGAAACGTTCATACGCGACCCACACAGTACCCACCCAGGCATAATAATGATGAAAGCTATAGCTAGATCCCATGTGTGGTGGCCCGGCATTGACTCAGATTTGGAGTCTTGCGTGCGCCAATACAACACTTGCTCTCAACTGAGCAATGCACCCAGGGAGGCACCGCTAAGTTTGTGGTCATGGCCCTCCATGATCCCATGGTCTAGGATCCACGTTGACTTTGCAGGCCCGTTTCTAGGCAAAATGTTTTTGGTTGTTGTGGATGCTTATTCAAAATGGATTGAGTGTGTAATAATGTCTGTAAGCACATCCACTTCCACCATCGAAAGCCTACGAGCCATGTTTGCCTCGCACGGCCTGCCTGATGTTCTTGTTAACGACAATGGGCTGTGCTTCAGCAGCGCTGAATTCAAGGGAGTCGTGACCCGCAGTAGGATCGAGCATGTCACTTCTGCTCCGTTCAAGCCCGCATCTAACGGCCAGGCAGAACCGGCAGTCGAAACCATCAAGCAAAGCTTGAAACGTGTGTCGGAAGGCTCCCTGCAGACCTGCCTGTCACGAGTCCTGCTCAGACACCGCACAAGACCCCACTCGCTTACCGGGGACACCTGCTGAACTGCTCAAGAAAAGTGCACTCAAAACAAGGCTCTCTCTAGTCCACCCTGATCTCCATGATCATGTCGAGGGCAGGCGGCATAAACAAAGCATGTACCATGATCGCGCAAATTTGTCATGCGATATTGAAGTCAATGACCCTATATTTGTACTCAACTATGGACATGGTGCCAAATGGCTTGCTGGCACTGTCATAGCCAAAGAAGGGAGTAGGGTGTTTGAGGTCAAACTTGCAAATGGACTAACTTGCAGAAAGCATTTGGACCAAACCAAACTGCGATTCACAGACATCCACAAGCAACCTGAAGAGGACACCACCAACTTCGACCCTCCGATACACACACAAGTGGCAACCGACATCATGGTTGACCACGAAGCTGAACTCATCATCCCCAGCAACCCAGCAAGGCCAGCAGCACAGCAGCCCAGCGAAGGCCCAACCAACTCACCTGCACCTTTGTTTGTACTGAGACGATCGACTCGGGAGCAGAAAGCCCCAGATAGTCTCACCCTGTAAATAAGTGCACTATTGACTTTAGGGATGGGGGGGGGGGGGGGGGGAGTGGTGGGGATTGATATTATGTATGCAGCACCTTGTACCCAGCATTCTACCACCACTAGAGAGCGCATCTGTTGAAGTCCCAAGGGATCCCAGCATCCCTTGGGAGCACTGCATATTAGCAGGCCTCCCATGCTGTGCCAGCACTCTGGAGTCAAAATAAAGAGACTAAGTTCACACTTACTCAAGTCTACAGTACTCAGTCACATTGCTTTATTTGAGACAACACCATAAGCCTTAATTTTGCTAACAAGTCTATTTTTTTAAAACTGTCATGGGATATGGCCGTTCGCTGATGATTGCAGTGTTCAGTTCCATTTGCTATTCCTCAGATAATGAAGCAATCCATGCCCGCATACAGCAAGAATTGGTCGACATTCAGGCTTGGGCTGATAAGTGGCAAGTAACATTCGCGCCACACAAGTGTCAGGCAATGATTGTCTCCAACAAGCGAGAGTCTAACCTCCACCCTTGAAATTCAACATTACTATCGCCGAATCCCTCACCATCAATATTCTAGGGATCACCATTCACCAGAATTTTAACTGGGCCAGCCACACAAATACTGTGGCAACAAGAACCGGTCAGAGGCTGGATATTCTGAGATGAGTGTCTCACCTCCTGACTCCCCAAAGCTGTTCCATCGTGTACAAGGTACAAAGCAGGAGTGTGATGGAATACTCTCTACTTGCCTCGATGAGTGCTGCTCCAACAATACTCAAGAAGGTCGACACCATCCAGAACAAAGCAGCTTGATTAGCACTCCATTCACCACCTTAAACATTCACTCCCTCCACCACCGGCGCACCGTGGCTGCAGTGTGTGCCATCTACAAGATCCAAGAATTGAACTGCTCGTTGATGTAAATGTATTTCCTGGCTTTCATAGACAGGCAAATACATGTTGCAAAAAATGTACATAGAGGTTTTAGGGACTGAAATTGCAACCCCATACCCCGCCGAAAATGCGGCGCACCTACCGCGTTTTGAATGTTTTTACCGCAGCGGTAGATGTGGTGGCCTCTTGCGCAAAATTCCGCTCTGTGGCTTTTTCTTTCGAACGGCCCAGATGCTGGTCATAATGGGGGTGGATGTGCAGTGGAGAGCGGAGGTTCGGTAAGCAGTGAGGGGCGGGCGAAGTATCCGCCGCTGTCATTCATCAGCGTAGCACTGATGACATCATCATGCTGGCGCGTCACCACGACTCTCCCCTTCTTTAAGTTAGGACCACCTGGGCAGGACCGCCATTTTACAAGCACTGCAAGCACAGTGCACCGACAGTAAAAGCTGTCAGTGGCACCGAGAGCATGATTTTCAATGCGGAATTTCGCGTTTGGGGGGGGGCACATTGGCGGTGCGCGTTCTAATGACGCACTTGGGACGGATCGGTAGCAGCGGTGTGGAAGTGGGTGGAGCGAGTCACCGCCGGGATACCGCAGGAGCGAAATTTTCAAAATGGCGGCCATTCCACGAAAAATCGGTGGCCATTGCATTCCGCAGCATGGCCGCTGATTTCTGGCGGTAACAGGCCTTAAGGGAAGGGGAAATTTTAGCCCCTTACTTTTGAGAACTGATCTTAGCATTATCCAATCTTTGCAAGGTTAGAATTAAAATTAAGATTAATTCTTCATCTCATGTTAATGATGGAAAGACTGCTATTGCAACTTTTGTAGATCAGCCTATTGGCTTTTTCATTTAATAATGTGATTCCATTTAACAACTTTGTTTCTAGTACTTATTGATAATAAGGGAATTGTATGAAATGAAATGTAGATTATTCAAGAGGAATACTGCTTCTAAACATTACTCCAAATATTGGGCTCAATTTTGCCCAAAGCCATTTTTTGGTGTATTGCCAGAGTTACGCCCGTTTTTCTAGGCCAGAAATACTCCAAAAATATTTGTGCCAAGTTTCCCCGCTGTATTTTTCAAGACTGGTGCCATGCAGCCTTTCCGTTCGCCTCGGGGCGTGGAGCTTGCTGTCTGCGCCGAAAAAACGATGCCGCACCTTCTGTGCATGCGCAAAAAAAGACATTGTTGACGTTATTCCTATGGGTGTGCATGCGCAATACAGCTGCCGATCAGCAATCGCCCATTTTTAAAGAGCCAGTTGTGTGTGTGAGAACGTTGAGTGCTGTGTGAGAACATTGGAAAAATCGGAGCTGCAATACAAGATGCAATGCGGTGCAAGGACCAAGAATTTCTAACAGGATGAAGGGGAGGCACTAGTTACTGTGATTAAGGCCAGATGGCAGGAGCTGGACACCAGCAGAGGTCACATAAAAGTTCCACCCAAAGAAATGAAGAAACGCTGGAACCAACTTCCACAAGATTACTGTGCAATGGTGACCACCCCGAGATCTGGAGGCCAGTGCAAAAAGAAATAGCAGGAGCTTGGTCAAGTAGTTAGTGTAAGTAATATTTTCATTTATTCATTGCAATTGTAAATGTAAATGTGACCAGCTGTATATGTCCCACCCAGCAGAAAGACACCCTCTCTAAAAAGTTATATTTTCATCTTTGCAGAGGAAGTTGGCATATAACAAAAGGGAAAGAACTCGAACAGAAGGAGGCCCGGCAAATCTGCATCCCTGAACACCCTTGGAAGAGAGGGTCACTGGTTTGATGGGTCCTCCCTGGAGAAAAGCAACCACCACTGCACAAGCTGGGCCCACGCTTGAGGAAGAGGGTAAGTCCTGCAAATTCCACAGTCTGGCTTTGCAAAATGTTAAGTACTGCGCGGGCTAGCCATGCTTCGGTTCATGGGGATGTCTCCATCAGCTACGCTTCGGTTGATGCAATGTGCTATCATTCATCATGGTCCTTCAAATCAGCCTGTTGCCTGCGCTGTGTGAGCCTACTCATGCCACCCACCCTGCCCCCTCCTCTGCTGCTAATCATTTGTCTGTTCTGTTATACTTTGTAGAACTTGAGGCCAACCCTGATGGTGCAGAAGAAGATTCAGACACGGACGAGCCTGAAGAGGAGAACACCTTCCAATGCCACCTTCCAGACCAAGAGCATGCGGGTGAGGGGGAGGTGGAGGGGATGGATAAAGCTCCATCTCTTGTACTCACTTTAGAGGAGGACTGGTGCCACCCATTGAGCTGTTAAACCACTCATCAGGGAAGGGGCTGAGTGTTGGTGGGATATTCCATGGTTTCCCACCGTACGAGGCTGGAAATTCCAATGGGGTGCAGTGAGGCACACCCAGGACCCCACCGTCCGAGGCTGCAGGTCCTAGTGTTGGGGTGCATCGAGGCACACCCAGGACCCCACTGTCCAAGGTTGCGGGTCCCAGTGGTGGGGTGCAGTGAGGCACACCCAGGACCCCACCATCCGAGGCTGCAGGTCCTAGTGGTGGGGTGCAGCGAGGCACACCCAAGGCCCCACCGTCCGAGACTGCGGGTCTCGGTGGTGGGGTGCAGCGAGGCACACCCAGGGCCCCACCATCCCAGGCTGCGGGTCCCACTGGAATGCTGCGAGTCATACCCAAGGTGAGGAGGGGAAGGAGAGCTCGACCATACTCTCTTGTGGTGCAGGATCTAACAGATGTGGTTCACATGATGGCAATGAGTGCGGAGAGCATTGACCTTACCCGATCATTCCTGGACACCATCAGTGGGGTGGGTGATGAGGTATCCGGATTGTCGGGAGAAGTAACAACACTCTCACGAGAAATGGGAACAATGTCCGGGACCAGGAGTGAGGAAATATCTCAGTCAGCTGAAACCATGTCAGTGAACATGAGGGAGGGAATGTCATAGGTAGCTGAAACACTCTCGGTGAACATGAGGGACGGAATGTCACAGGTAGTTCAGACATGCTCAATGAACATGAGAGAGGGAATGTTGCAGGTAGTTGAGACATGTTTGCTCAACATGAGGGAGGGAATGTTGGAAATCATTGAGACACTGTCCGGGCTCATGAGGGAGGGCATGTTGGAGTTAGCTGCTGCAATAAGGGAACACGCCCAGACCCTGCGCCCAATGACAGAATCAACTGCCACTCCCACTCCAATCTCCAGACCAGCCTCTGAAGAGCCCCAAGCCGGGTTCTCCACATTGCCGACTGCCCCAACAGGTGCACATTACCCAAGATGTTAGAAAGAATAAGCTTGGTACCAACCCCAGAAACACCGTGCCATCGCCTGCGGGCAGGGGAGGTGGAGTCACCAAGACCAAGCATGGCGGGTGGTCTTAGAATAAGGTGGAGGAGAGATGGGTGCAACCTTTCTTTGTTGCTGTTGTTGTTGTTATTATTGTTACTGTTGTAACTGTTGTTCTCAAATTAAGTTTTTTGTAAGTTATGTACATTTACGTTTAAAGTTAGTAAGTGATCTTAAAGTTTTTAAGTGATCTTTGAGTTTGTAATTGATCTTAACTGAAAACTTTAAAATTTGATACAAGAATATTTTTTATTTAAGTTAAGTACAAATCTTTGTTAAACTTTTGAAAAAAAATATTTTAAATTATAACTGAATCATTTACATTATTTGTTCCATTATTAGCACAATTTTTGAAGTAAACAAGAATCATTTCCATCATTTGTTCCATTAACACAACACATTACGGAACAGGTCCAAACAGTAAACATGGTCCATGTGGAATAGTTGCCACTGAGCCTTCAGGCAGCAAAGCGTTCATGGATGAGCTGCTGGCGCAAAGCTCGAGCAATCGTTAAAGGGGCACGATGGCTCGTCCTCCTCTGCCGCTGTGGTCCGGGTTCAGGTACTTGCATGGCTTCCTCAGCCTCGTCCTCTTCCTCATCCTCCTCCTGCTCATCATCTGCATTTTCCTCATCATTATAATCAGCCACTCTCACCGCAGGTGGGTCTTCTACGACCAGCTGCTGCTGCCTCATGATGGCTAATTTATACAATATGCAGCACACAACAGTGAACTGGCAGACAATCTCAGGGGAGTGTACCATGAAGCCTCTGGAATAGTCCAGGCAATGGAAATGCTGCTTCAATATGCCAATGGCCCTCTCTATTATGCTGCGCGTTGCAATGTGCGACATGTTGTATTTCAAGTCAGCTTCCGTCTGGGTTAGGCATAGGGGCATCATGAGCCAGGTGGTGAGGCTGTACCCTTTGACTCCCAATAGCCAGCTCTGCCCTTCTGGCTGCTGCTGAAACATGGCAGGTATAACACTCGTGTAGGATAAACGCATCATGGGTGCTCCCAGGGTATCTTGAATCAACTAACAGGATGCGATGCATGTCGTCACACACGAACTGTACATTAATGGAGTGGAAGCCTGTACATCTCGGAATCCTCCAAAGGTGCTCGCAAGGTGATGTGGTAACAATCAATGCAGCCTTGTACCTTTGGGAAGCCAGCAATCTTGGAGAAACCCACAGCCCTGTCACGCATTGCCTGGGCGGTCATGGGGACCTTTATGTAGTAATTCCTCTGGGCATATAGTGCAGCAATCACCTGCCGAATGCAGACATGTGTTGCATGTTGAGAAATGGCGCACACATCCCCAGTGTAGCTTGGAAGGATCTGGATGCATGGAATGAAAGTGCAGCTGTAACCTTCACTTCAACTGACAAAGCAGTCCTCCTGAAGCTTCTAGGTTGCAGGTCTGCTTTCACCAACTCACAGATCTCAGTTACAACTGCTTTGCGGAAACGCAGCCTTCTGACACAATCTCCATCACTCAGGTGCAGGTACGAATGCCTGTCTCAATATACCTGACGTGGGTAGGACCTCCTGCACAGCACCCTACGGGCTCCGAGGTTCCTGATGTGATGACGGCGAATCAATTGTTTCCTCCGCAGCACCATTATGCAGAAGGCTCGCACAAGGTATGGCACTGTCAGTATTGCCCCCATGCTTAAATGTTATCTTTGCAAGAAGCTCAAAACGGCAGGAGGACAAGACAGGTTATTTGTTTTCTCTCCCCAAGGTCTGTATGGACCACACTCAGGTCTGAACAAGCACAGTGATCGGGAACCCCCCTGGGCTCATTGCAGTCTTATTTCTTCCAATCGCGTTCAACAGCACCTTCCATTCCCTCCCCCTCCCCACCGGCCCATCGCCGCCCCCCCCCCCCCCCGCGGGCCCCCTTTGATGCCTAGCGCAGTCTTCCGTTCGGTGCCTCCCCCCACCCCCGTACTTGTTTTGCAACCGAACCCCGAGCCCCTTGTCCGGGCGCAGGGCCGACTCTGCTGGCCGAACCTCCAGCCCTGTTTGAAGACGTTCGCTGGTGGCGTGTGAATTAAAAAAAAAATGAAAAGTTCAGAATTCCATCAAACTTCCATCTGCTCTGTTATAAGGTAAAAAAAAATTAATCTTTATTATGCATATTTAAAGCTTTCTTATCTCCCTCCAAAACTTCAATGAGAAACAATGGCTTCTTTCTGTGCCGATTTTTCATTGTGCACTGCTTTCTCTTAGCTCACCAGAAGGTTTTTTGGGAGTGGCCAGATACGCCGACCAACTTTTTCGGGGCAAACTTTGTAAAATGATAAAAACTGGCGCAGACATGAGGTAATGCCCCCGATGACGTAAAAAAAAAAGCTAACCTAAAAAAATCGTAACTAACTCAGTTACGCTGGTGCAGATTCCTTGGGGAAACTTTAATTTAAAAACTTACGCCAAAAAAATTGTCGCAAATGACAGGCGAAAATTGGGCCCATTATCTTTATAATGGCAAATAAAGAAGCACTTATTTGATCATGGGACACATTACCATTGAGCCTTATTTTGTCCTTATGTATGCACTTTCAGCAGAGGTCATGCATCGTGACAATCAGCAGAAACCCGAGTTAATTTTGTCCTTCCAAACTCAGGGATTTTTAAATAACTGTAGCATCCCTATCAGCACTTCGACTGAGATCAGCTCAGTCAGCACAGACCAGATTCAAACCTGGTTCCTTCCTGTTATTTTGACACGACTTTTCACTCTATATCTGTTAAGCAACAGGGAGAGCACAAGAGTTATTTCACTTGTTTTTTTTCACATATTTCTTTTATTAAAATACCTAGAGTACCTTTTCTTCCATAATACGCAAGGGCTGATTTTAACCCTGTCCGCCTGGTGGAAATCAGACGGACAGGCAGCTAAAATAGTTGCAGTGACCCTCCCCCTCAGATCGTGCTGCTTTCCCGCAGATTGCAATTTTAACCTGCTTATTTGAGCAGGAAAGCGCGATACTTGCCGGCAGGTCGTCGGATTCTTCTATAAATATTTTGGGCAGAAATGTACTGCCGCTGAGAGGGCGGGATCGGCAGCACTGAACAGACCCGACACTAATTGGCTAGGGAGACAATTTAGATTATTAGGAGGTTGTTGTTAAAAGCCAATTAAACATGATTTTGTCCTGTATTTTGCACGAGGTTTATGGCGCTTGGGGATCACGTCAGGAAAGTAGGTCGGGTGTTCCATAAGTATTCATTCTTCTGAATAGTTGACAGCTGCAAATGTGGTATAAAAGCTACCATTTCACAGCTCTTCACTTCCCAATCTCAGAAGCTGGAATCTTCAGAATTTGGAAGACACATCTGAGCTTTATGCAGGTTGGTAGTGTTTTGGAGTAAACTCTCTATCGACTGTCACCTCCTTGGAACAACCTCTCTCTGTCATCTCAACTTCACTTACCATCTAGTCCATCAGCATCGGTGCCCTTGGAAAAGATCTCACCTTAGTCCTCAGAATCCCATCACGATCAGCCCCAACTCCAGCATCACGAGGCAAACCAGCATTACCAGGCACACCAGCATCACCAGGCACACCAGCAGCACCAGGCAAACCAGCATCACCAGGCAAACCAGCATTACCAGGCACACCAGCATCACCAGGCAAACCAGCATCACCAGGCACACCAGCAGCACCAGCATCACCAGGCAAACCAGCAGCACCAACAACACCAACCTTCTCCGCAATCAACTGATGCTGTAAAGGATAGAGGGCATCAGCACCCGACCACATTACTGCACGGCAGGCCAGAGATGGCCTCACCATGGCCAAATTTACTTCAATTGATGCTGTACACCCTGGCTGCCACATGATGTACCAGGTTTGCATCACCCCACACCAACACCATAAAACATCCCTGCAATGCCCCAGCCATTCCTTTTACACTCATCACCATTGTGGGTGTTACCATTATGTCTGACCATTCATTGCAACTCACTAAGCCACTTCCAAAAGTGCAAAACAATCTGTCCAGGACCGGCAAGTGTTGAAACTAAAGATATTTATGTTTGACACCCTTGTTAGTTGCTATGATTGGACGAGGATGAGAGTGAGTGTGAGGGGTGGCTAGTAAGATGGGGAAGTGATAATGTGGATAGAGAGAAAGGGATGGGTGGAGGTGCAAGGTAAGTTGGTGTAAGGATGTGCAGGAGTAGGGTAGGGAAGGCAGAGTGATGGGAGTGTGATGAGTGGTACAGCAGGATGAGGTTGAGTGTGGCTTTGTACGAACGTTTCATAATCTACTAAGATAATTGAAAGGTTTGCGACACTGTAGCCAGGTCCTCCTGACCACATCCCTGCTTGTGCCCTCCTGTGCAATGTGCAAACGGACTGCGTTGGTCTCCTGGGCAGTCTCTTCCATCCATTGGAAGGGAAGAGAACCTCCTTGCATGCTGTGACTCCCTCCAGAAGCATATAGATGGAGTCATGGGAGAGCCTCGGTGCAGCCGTGCACCTTTGAGCAGTGATTGTCAGTGTTTGCAGCACCTCAATGCTGTAGAACACTGATGGCACAACTGTCAATATCAATGTGGATATAGTCTCTTATAAGGAAATAGGCTGATGATACATCATCAATTGACGTCATCAGATCCGCTTCCTTTTAATTGGCCGGGAACCTCGCTGGGCGGGCTTAACAAGGCCAATCAAGGTAAAATCACTTGGAGAGAGTGGGATGGAACTGGCAGCGGGCCGGGACAAAATTACAGCCTTAGATTGGGTTCCGATGACATCACCGGGTCTGATTGCAATTCAGTTTGAGGCTTGTGCGAGGAATTTGTCATGGGTTACTCACCAGGCAAACTTGATGGCAAGTGGATGTGAGGCCAGAATAGTCCCAGAAAAAGAAGTTATTTTTTTCTTAATGTTCCATGTGAGCAAGGAGGAGCAGGAAACCTTCGGCCTCCTCTCCTCTGGGCTTCCCTCCCTCTCCCCTGATCGAGAGATCTTTGCGACCCCCGCCTAACCATTTACCTGACTACCGGAGACTGTTCTTTTGGGTCCCTGGCGGTGGCTTCTTGATGCCCAAAATCCCGCTCCCACACTTTGCCGGGTTTGACCGGGAGACTTTCGAGGCCCATGCAAATGAACCTGAAGTCAAAATCTCCCAAGCCTCACGTTGTGGAGGGCCAGAGAGATTCCCCTCGCCCCTGCCCGCTGACACATATCGGTAATTAAAATTAGGGCTCTAGGTTTTTTTTTAGTTAAAATACAGATTATAGCAGTGAATAGATTATTTACAAAAAATCTTCAAACTTTTAATACGCATCAGTTAATAAAAATGAAAATAATAGTCACCTTTCCTAAGTTAGCAATGTTGCGATACAGGGACAACGGAAGTGTAAGCAGAATGGTTGTTATCATAATCACAAAATGCCTCTCTGCTAATATGCTTTCAGGACCGACTGGAAAAAAAAACAGATGACACAGCAATGTTAGAATTTAATTTTACAAGGGAGTTTCCTATATAAACAAACAAAATATTGCACTCATTTACACACCAGCTGCCATTTGCCTAGCATTCTGAACTACGTGGAATAATATTGTGGAGAATCTCAACTTTAACATAACATTTTTCAATACATGGACAGCAATAATTTTTCACCTTTCTTCTAACCTGGTAACTTCAATGTGCTTAAATCTTGAAGTCAAAGTGGTCAAAGGTAGAGTTCTTCAGAACCAATTTTCCAATCAGCGTGGCCAGTGATTCCAGAGTGGAATGTGGAATCAGGACCCAGAGGTTGTACAGAACTACGTTACATCGTGTGCAATCTTCCAGCCAACTCATTTAGGTCAGCCTAAAGTTTTCTCATCAAAAATGGATAATAGCTTCACTTAAATATAATAGATTTAAATGAATTGCAGCTTAGGGTAGGATTGTGCAATGTCTTCCTTTTGCCCACCTACAATCAGACCAAGGGAAGTTCCTTTGGTGACGGAGCTCTGAAAGAAGAGTTTTTAGCAACTTTTATTAAAATTCCTAATTTACAAAATGCTTCAGTACTTTTTTGAAATTTTAATTAATTTAATTGGTTCTGAAGAACTCCACCTTTGACCACTTTGACTTCAAGATTTAAGCACATTGAAATACTGCATGTTTTTTTGTTACAAAGGGTATTTTTTTGTCACAAAATATTTACGTGGAACCTTAATTGGAATTTAAACTAGTGGGATATTTGTTGTTTGCTGATTCACCAAAAAGTGACTGGTATCGTACAGATCAACTTAGAAAACCACCAAAAGCTGATCAACAGATGCAAAAATATTGACTTTCCCCACCTCCCCACAGAAAAACCGACTCTAAAATGGCCCAAAAGTGCAAGGAAACATAGATTTGTAGCTTGAACTGTAGGTACAGGTGCAGCGCCTAAAATCCGGAACCCTCGGGACGGAGGCCGTTCCGGATTCCGAGCTATCCGGACTTTTGATTTGTTTTCTGAATCAGGAATCTGGAAACACCTGAGTCCAGGTTCGGTTATTTCGGGATTTCAGAACGTCAGAAATAGGGGGAGGGGGGATGATTCCCGCCGAAGAGCTGTTCGGGCTGTCCGGCCCCGCCGAGCAGGATGTCGTCGGCGGGCCCCACCAAGCAGGTTGTCGGGCGGACCCCGCCGAGGAGGTGTTCGGGCGGGCCGGCCCCACTGAGGAAGATGTCGTCGGGCAGCCCCCGCCGAGGAGGTGTTCGGGCGGCCCCCGCCAAGGAGGTTGTCTGGCGGGCTGACGAGGAGGCCCCAAAGTAAGGGCAGCGGCGGAGAGCGGGGTGAGGTGACCGGCGGCGAGGTAAGGGCAGCGGGGGTGAAGCGAGTGGCTGCGAGGTGAGGCCCGAGGTCGGGCAGCGGCGGGGCCCCGAGATCGGCAGGGTCGTCGGGTCCAGATTCCGGAACATTTTACGGATTCCGGACGATGCTGCCACCGATCGGTCCGGAGTTCAGATTCTGAAACTCCAGATTCTCGAAGCTGCACCTGTATACCTAACATTTCTCCATTCATATTAAGAGGGGAAAAAGTTCATAAAAGCCTGTAGAGGGATCCAAATACTAAAGATCTAAAATTGAGGTTTGATTTCTGGTGCTTTACTTGGTGCATTTTGCAGCAGTTTGGATTCTACAATGAACACAGGCGATGCAATGTTCGAAATCTTAAAAAATGTGTTCAATTTTATTGAGAGCTGTGCTCTATTCGAAATAAAGAAGCTGCATTCATAAAGCACCTTTCATGATCGGTGGGCATTCCAAAGCGTTTTACAGCCAATTAAGTACTGTTAAAGTGCAGTTACTGTTGTAGTATAGGGAAACGAGGCAGTCAAATTGCACACCGCAAGGTCCCACAAGAGCAATGAGATAAATGACCAGATGACCTGTTCTGGAGAAGGTGGTTGAAGGAAAAACATTGGCCAGGGCACAGAGAAAACTCCCCTGCTCTTTTTCCAATAGTGCAATGGGATACTTTATTTCCACCTGAGTGATCCAAAAGTCAGTGCCCTCAGTTCTGAATTCTCAGCCGAGATTGTGTGCTCAAGTGTCTGGAGCGAGGCTGAACTCATGCTCTTCAGATTCAGAGACAAGGTTGATACCTAATATTTAATTATTTTTCTTTCGAGTGTATTTCTTTCAGTAGCAAATCATTTATCACTGTAAGAATAAAAACATTTTAATTTAATACAAAAAAGTGCCTCATAGCAATCAAGGGAGTCAAACTCAGTCTTACTGAACATTGGGAAGCAGCTAGAAAATTTAGAGCTGTACACACTTATTCCAAATGCTGCCCCGTGCTAATTATTGAGTGCACACGGCATACTCCCCAAGAAAAAAAAAAATTAAACGTGAAAAAAGTGTGTTATAATTAGAATTAAACAGGATTATTTTGCTGGCAGTTGATTTTTTTTAAACGAGACAAAAAACACCGGAAAGGCAACTTACATTTGGGGTTTCAGTCGACCAAACAGACTATCACTTCCTCAAAAGCAACCTCAACAGTCTCCCTTCACTTCCAAATCTCCTCACAGTTCACCAAGGCATTCTCCTCCAGTCACCCCCAATTCAGACTCTCTTCACCTCCAACTCCCCTGTTCACAGATATTCTCCTCCCATCATACCCCTTCCCTCCACTTCTGAGAGCCTCTGTCTGCCCAACTCTTCCTCTGTCCAGGAGGAGCAGCAGCAACAACAACTTGCATTTATGTAGTGCGTTTACCATCGGGTGACTGATATCAGCAACCAGTGAAATGCCATCATGTGCATATTGGTAACGTGACCCATTTTTATCATATCTTCGAATTCATCTCTTCATCCTCCCACAGGTTCATCAAGTGTATTCTCCAGCTGGAGAAGGAAGATGACTCCTCAGAGGAAGCTTCAGTCTCTGAGGGTGCACTGACATCAGACCCATGCGCACCCAGCACCAGCGCAGATACACGCACCTCGGTGGGTCCTGTGCGAGATAGAGCAGTGTTGTCACCTGATGGCTCACACGTCACAAGTGAGCAAGAGCACATGGTGTTGAAAAGGACACCAGTGGAGACTCCACACTAGAGGGTGAGGACACTCTCAACTCTGCTGAGCTGCGTGCAGATGTTGAACCTCAAGGGCCAAGTGGATGATCTTGGAGGAGCAGCAACAAATAAAACAGGGAAGGTGGCTCAGCCGTGGCCAACAAGGGAAATTAAGGATAGTGTTAAATCCAAAGAAGAGGCATATAAATTGGCCAGAAAAAGCAGCAAACCTGCGGACTGGGAGAATTTTGTAATACAGCAGAGGAGGACAAAGGGTTTAATTAGGAGGGGGAAAATAGAGTATGAGAGGAAGCTTGCTGGGAACATAAAAACTGACTGCAAAAGCTTCTATAGATATGTGAAGAGAAAAAGATTAGTGAAAACAAACGTAGGTCCTTTGCAGTCAGATTCAGGTGAATTTATAATGGGGAACAAAGAAATGGCAGACCAATTAAATAAATACTTTGGTTCTGTTTTAACGAAGGAAGACACAAATAACCTTCCGGAAATATTAGGGGACCGAAGGTCTAGTGAGAAGTAGGAACTGAAGGATATCCTTATAAAGTGGGAAATTGTATTAGGGAAATTGATGGGATTGAAGGCCGATAAATCCCCGGGGCCTGATAGTCTGCATCCCAGAGTACTTAAGGAAGTGGCCATAGAAATAGTGGATGCATTGGTGATCATTTTCCAACAGTCTATCAAGTCTGGATCAGTTCCTATGACTGGAGGGTAGCTAATGTAACACCACTGTTTAAAAAAGGAGGGAGAGAGAAAACAGGGAATTATAGATTGGTTAGCCTGACATCGGTAGTGGGGAAAATGTTGGAATCAATTATTAAAGATGAAACAGCAACGCATTTGGAAAGCAGTGACAGGATCGGTCCAAGTCAACATGGATTTATGAAAGGGAAATCATGCTTGACAAATCTTCTGGAATTTTTTGAGGATGTAACTAATAGAGTGGACAAGGTAGAACCAGTGGATGTGGTGTATTTGGACTTTCAAAAGGCTTTTGACAAGGTACCACACAAGAGATTGGTGTGCAAAATCAAAACACATGGTATTGGGAATAATGTATTGACGTGGATAGAGAATTGGTTGGCAGACAGGAAGCAGGGAGTCGGGATAAATGAGTCCTTTTCAGAATGGCAGGCAGTGACAAGTGGAGTGCCGCAGGGCTCAGTGCTGGGACCCCAGCTCTTTACAATATACAGTAATGATTTAGATGAAGGAATTGAGTGTAATATCTCCAAGTTCGCAGGTGACACTAAACTAGGTGGCGGTGTGAGCTGTGAGGAGGACGCTAAAAGGCTGCAGTGTGACTTGGACAGATTAGGTGAGTGGGCAAATGCATGGCAGATGCAGTATAATGTGAATAAATGTGAGGTTATCCACTTTGGGGGCAAAAACACGAAGGCAGAATATTATCTGAATGGCGGCAGATTAGGAAAGGGGGAGGTGCAACGAGACCTGGGTGTCATGGTGCATCAGTCATTAAAAGTTGGCATGCAGGTACAGCAGGTGGTGAAGGCGGCAAATGGTATGTTGGCCTTCATAGCTAGGGGTTTTGAGTATAGGAGCAGGAAGGTCTTACTGCAGTTGTACAGTGCCTTGGTGAGGCCTCACCTGGAATATTGTGTTCTGTTTTGGTCTCCTAATCTGAAGAAGGATGTCCTTGCTATTGAGGGAGTGCAGCGAAGGTTCACCAGACTGATTCCCGAGATGGCAGGACTGACATATTAGGAGAGACTGGATCGACTGGGCCAGTATTCACTGGAGTTTAGAAGAATGAGAGAGGATCTCATAGAAACATATAAAATTCTGACGGGACTGGACAGGTTAGATGCGGGAAGAATGTTCCCGATGATGGGAAAGTCCCGAACCAGGGGACACAGTCTTAGGAAAAGGGGTAGGCCATTTAGGACTGAGATGAGGAGAAACTTCTTCACTCAGAGAGTTGTTAAGCTGTGGAATTCCCTACCACAGAGAGTTTTGATGCCAGTTCATTGGATACATTCAAGAGGGAGTTAGATATGGCCCTTACAGCTAAAGGGGTCAAAGGGTATGGAGAGAAAGCAGGAAAGGGGTACTGAAGGAATGATCAGCCATGATCTTATTGAATGGTGGTGCAGGCTTGAAGGGCCGAATGGCCTACTCCTGCACCTATTTTCTATGTTTCTGTGTCAGTTGCGAGAGGCTCTGGCAGCTTTTGCAGCCGTGATGTGTGCGGCTGTACAGAAAATGAAGGAGTACATCTCCAACATGAGCACCACCATTTCACAGGTGATGGCGATGATGGCTCTTCCATGGAAATGATGGCCACCTGCATGGAGCAGCAAATGTGCCAGTCACACGAAAATATGCTTGCTGCAAACAACAGTTTGAAGACACTCACTGACCTCATCTCAAGGAGGGATATGAATGTTGACTTGGGCGTTCATCGCCCCACTGATGTACAGCAAGATGCTCTCCAGCTCTTTGCTAGCAGGGAAGTGCGGGTGGCCCAGGAGAGGGATGATGGGGAGAGGGAACATGCAAGTGGGAGCTCCCCTCAAAGCGCTCACACTTCTCCCCCATTGCCTCCCCCTCAGTCAGAGCCCCAGATGCTGCCTCGGATCTTGATGGCCGAGTCTGCCCCTTCACAGTCACAGGAGGAGCAGACATTGGTGGGCCCATCACAGGCTCCAAAACCCAGAGGACATCTACAAAAAGTGTCCAAGCAGTCAGAGCAGGGAAGTGAGCAGCCTGTCGCTACCTCTGCTGAAGCCACAGGGGTTGCACCTTGTCGAAGCACACGTAAATGAAAAAATACACAATCCTAGATCGACAGGGGGATGCACATGGGTGTATGAAAAAAATTACATAGGATTAAATAGGATATATGGCATAGAACCAGGCCATTCAGCCCAACCAGTCCATGCTGGCACTTATGCTCCACTCGAGCCTCCTCCCGTCTTTCCTCAGCTAAAGCTATCAGCATAACCCTCTATTCCCTTCTCCCTCATATGGTTGTCTAGCTTCCCCTTAAATGCATCAATACTATTTGCTTCAACCACTCCCTGTGGTAGCGAGTTCCACATTCTCACCACTCTTTGGGTAAAAAAGTTTCTTCTAAATTCCCTATTGGATTTCTTGGTGACTATCTTATATTGATGGCTTCTAGTTATGCTCTTCCCCACAAGTGAACACATTCTCTCTCGATCAAAACCTTTCATAATTTTAAAAGACCTCTATTCGGTCACCCCTCAGCGTACTTTTTTCAAGACAAAAGAGACCCAGCCTGTACATCCTTTCCTGATATGTGTATCCTCATATTTCTGGTATTATCCTTATAAATCTTCTCTGTCTCTGCAACCTCTCCAGTGCCTCTATATCCTTTTCATAATATGGCGACCAGACCTGTAAGCAGTACTAAGTGTAGTCTAACCAGTGTTCGATACAGGTTTAGCATAACTTCCCTACTTTTCAATTCTATCCTCTTCTTCTTCTTAGGCAGTCCCTCAGTCTAGGGTGACTTGCTTCCACACTAAAAATGAGTTCTCAGGTGACTGATGAATCCAATGCAGGACCTACAGTCTCTGTTATGGGTGGGGCAGACGATGGTTGAAGGAATGGGTGGGTGGGATGCTTGGGTTGCCGTTCGTTCCTTTCGCTGTTTACGTTTGGCTTCAGCTTGCTCCCACTGGGGATGTTGTACTTTTTCAAGGAGGCTTTGAGGGTGTCCTTGAAGCGATTCCTGTGCCCATCTAGGCTCACTTGCCATGTCAGAGCTCTGAGTAGATTGCTTGTTTTGGGAGTCTCATATCGGGCATGCGAACAATGTGGCCCGTCCAAGAGAGCTGATCGAGCGTGGTCAATGCTTCGATGCTGGGGATGTTGGCCTGAGCGAGAACATTGACGTTGGTGCGCCTATCCTGCCAATGGATTTGCAGGCAGTGTTGGATTTCGTCATCGACGTCTGCCCTCCTTAACAGTAGGCTCCCGAGTTATGGAAAATGGTCCACATTGATAATTTAATTTCATAGTTCCTCTCTGCCTTCCTAATTGTTTTTTTGACTTCTCACCTGATCTCTTCATTTTATCCCTGATCATGCACTCCCCTGCTGTCTACGTACTTAATGTATGCCACTTTCCTTAGCCTAACAAATCTAGAGCCCTCTGGATGTCTAGGGACATACAGGGTAACAGGGTAAGATAAAGAAAAAAAGGGAAGCTAATGACAGATACCAAGGGCTAAATACTGCAGAATCTCTCGAGGAGTAGAGAAAGTCCAGGGGTAAGATCAACAGGGATATTAGGAAAGCAAAGAGAGAGCATGAAAAATTCTTGACAAGTAAAATCAAGGAAAATCCGAAGATGTTTCAGAAATATATTAAGAGCAAGAGGATAACTAAAGAAAGGGCAGTGCCTATTAGAGACCATAGAGGTAATCTGTGTGTGGAGGCGGAAGATGTGGGTATGGTTCTTAATGAATACTTTGT
Organism: Pristiophorus japonicus; assembly: GCF_044704955.1. Classification (NCBI taxonomy): domain Eukaryota; kingdom Metazoa; phylum Chordata; class Chondrichthyes; family Pristiophoridae; genus Pristiophorus; species Pristiophorus japonicus. The sequence goes on along the minus strand of NC_091979.1, from coordinate 87,268,412 downwards.
ATCTGTTTTCACAAAAGAGAGGGGCGATGCAGACACTGCTATCAAGGAGGAAGAGTGTGAAATATTAGATGAAATAAACATACTGCGAGAGGATGTATTAAGGGGTTTAGCAGCTTTGAAAGTGGATAAATCTCCAGAACCTGATGAAATGTATCCCAGGCTGTTAAGCGAAGAAAAAGAGAAAATAACAGAGGCCTTGACGATCATTTTCCAATCCTGTCTGGCTTCAGGTGTGGTGCCAGAGGACTGGAGGACTGCTAATGTGGTGCCTTTGTTTAAGAAGGGAGAAAGGGATAGACCGAGTAATTACAGGCCGGTCAGCCTAACCTCAGTTGTGGGAAAATTATTGGAAAAAATGCTGAAGGACAGGATAAATCTACATTTAGAAAGACACGGGTTAATCAGGGACAGTCAGCACAGATTTGTTAAGGGAAGGTCGTGTCTAACTAACTTGATTGAATTTTGAGAGAAGGTAACCAGAAGGGTCGGTGAGGGCCGTGTGTACGATGTAGTGTATATGGATTTTAGCAAGGCTTTCGATAAGGTCCCACATGACAGACTGGTCACGAAAGTAAAAGCCCATGGGATCCAGGGCAAAGTGGCAAGTTGGATCCAAAATTGGCTCAGAGGCAGGAAGCAAAGAGTAATGGTTGATGGGTGTTTTTGTGACTGGAAGGCTGTATCCAGTGGGGTTCTGCAGGGCTCAGTGCTGGGTCACTTGCTTTTTGTGGTATACATCAATGATCTAGACTTGAATATAGGGGGTATGATTAAGAAGTTTGCAAATGATACAAAAATAGGCTGTGTGGTTGATAAAGAAGAAGAAAGCTGTGGACTGCAGGAAGATATCAATCAACTGGTCAGGTGGGCATAACAGTGGCAAATTGAATTTAATTTGGAGAAGTGTGAGTTAATACTTTTGGGAAGGGCTAACAAGGAAAGGGAATACACATTAAATGGTAGGACATTGAGAAATGTAGAGGAACAAAGTGACCTGGGAATGCATGTCCACAGATCCCTGAAGGTAACTAGCCAGGTGGATAAGGTGGTTAAGAAGGCATACGGAATGCTTGCCTTTATTAGCCGAGACATAGAATATAAGAGCATAGAATAAAAGGGTTATGCTTGAACTGTATAAAACACTGGTTTGGCCACAGCTGGAGTACTGCATGCAGTTCTGGTCATCGCATTACAGGAAGGACGTGATTGCACTGGAGAAGGTACAGATTTATGAGGATGTTGCCGGGAGTGGTGAATCTTAGCTATGAGGACAGATTGGATAGGCTGGGCTTGTTTTCTTTGGAACAGAGGAGGCTGAGGGATAGTGGATAGAAAGGGCCTATTTCCCTGAGCAGAGGGGTCAACAGCCAGGGGGCATAAATTTAAAGTAATTGGTAGAAGGATTAGATGGGATTTGAGGGGAAATTTCTTCACGCAGAAGGTTGTGGGGGTCTGGAACTCTCTACCTGAAAGGGTGGTAGATGCAGAAACCCTTACCACATTTAAAAAGTACTTGGATGTGCTCTTGAAGTGTCGTAACATGCAGGGTTATGGACCTAGAGCTGGAAAGTGAGATTAGGCTGGATAGCCTCTTGTTGGCCGGCGCAGTCACGATGGGCCGAAATGGCCTCCTTCTGTGCTGTAAACTTCTATGATTCTATGATTAGTGTTTAGTTTATTCTTTCCTTTTCGAGGAATATATTGTTCCTGCTCTGTTGAACACTATTTTAAATGTTTTCCATTACTGTTCTATCTCGTTGTTTGCCAATATTGTTGCCCATTTTATTTTCCCAAGTTCTATTTTCAGCCCCTCAAAATCAGCTTTTCTCCAATCTATTGCCCTGGTTTTTGTTTTATTTATGTCCTTCTCAATTATTGCCTTAAAGTGTTAAAATGTTAATGTTAACTTTCAGTTATATTTATAACACACATAAATTTATATATTTGCACAGCTTTCTCATCTTGTCCATTTTTGCCTGCTACTTAGGAAGTGGTCTTGTCACTTGGAATGAATGGTGTCATTACTTAACCTTGAGAAATGGGGGTTTGGGTGACAGGAATAGCTTGGTCATTGTAGGACTGGTTTGTGGTGTTATTGGGGTTGCGGGGGCGGTGGGCAGGGGGGGCGGTTGCGGGGAGTTGGTACAGCATCTGGGAGCCAGATGGGTGCACTGGTGCAAATTAGGTAAATCTAGCCATTATGAGGCCATCCCGGGCATCCCAGGCTGCAATGTGCACCGCTGCTGGTGCCATCTCCACCTCAGGTTCCTCCTCTTCCTCCTGCTGAGTTCTACCCATTTCTCTTCCTCATGTTCCACCTGTTCCTCCTCCTCCTCTGAAGAGGCTGTACACTCTGCGCCTTACTTCTCCTGCAGCTCCAGTCCTCGTTGTTGTGCTATGTTGTTCAATGCGCAGCAAACGGCGCTGATTCTGGATACCCCGGCTGGTGCGTACTGAAGGGTTCCTCCAGATCTGTAAAGGCATCTGAAGCATATCTTAATCATGCCAATTGCTTGTTCTATGACACTTCTGGTGGACATGTGGCTGTCATTATAGCACTCCCCGGCCTCATTACTTGGCCTCCACAAAATTTGTCATCAGCCATGTCTTCAATGGATAGCCCTTATCTGTAAGCAGCCAGCTGGTAAGTCTGTTTGGAGGTGTGAAGAGCTGAGGGAAGGTGGACTGGTGCAGCACGATAAAATCATGACAACTGCCAGGGAATCTGGCGCACATATGCATGAAGATCTTTTTATGGTTGCAGACAAGCTGCACATTGAGGGAGTGGAAGCCCTTGCAGTTCACAAACACTCCTAGTGATGTGGGGTACCTTGATGGCCATGTATGCAGTCGATGACACCCTGCACCTGTGGGAAGCCAACCAGAGCAGCAAAGCCGAACGTCCGCTCTGTAACACTGGCTTCACCAGTGGCCAAAGTTTACATAAGTGGCTGACGTGTGAAACTTGTCAATCAGTCACCTGGGTGATGCATCTGTGGGTGGCTGACTGCGAAATCCTGCAAATGTCTGCTGCAGATCCCTGGAGGAGCCTGCAGCGAAGAAGTGCAGGGCAGTTGTGACTTTGACAGCCACTAGTAAGGAATGTCCACCAGGTCCTTTGGGCAGCAGGTCTTCTTCCAGCAAGTCACAAATGTCTGCGATGACCTGGAGCGATTGCCTGTGTCTCCTAAAGCTCTGCTGTTCAGTCATGTCCAGGAAGCTCATCCTCTGCCTGTATACCCAGTGTCGGGAGTATCACCTCCAGCGCAGTGCACCTCTGTGCTGATCCCCTCTCTCCTGTAGAGCATCAGGTCGGTGAGGAGAAGCCAATGTTGTGGTTGCTGCTGCTGGTATGGCTGCTGCTGCTGGTGTGGCTGGTGTTGGTGCTGGGGCTCACCTTGGTCCGTTTCTGTGGTCCAAGGTGAGACAGCATAAGCGGCACCCATGCTGATCTAATAGATGGCAGGTAAAATGGAGATCTGAGGCACAATCCTGCAATGTTCTGATAGTGATTAGCAATGTGGTGAGAGTGGCTTCTGAGGTTGCAAAAATCACCGGAGAATCCTGAAAGCTAAATCTCTGCGCAAAATGGAGTAAGCAAGGGCCTTTCCATTTGCCAAATAATCACATGTAATGTGTGAGTAATGATGTGTTTTTTCCAGCTCTCAGTTAATGGACTTGCAGTAAGTCCACTGAGCTTCTGCCTCCCCTTCACAGGCAAGCTTCCATAGGTGCGTGAATCCTGTGCGCAACAAGTTAAGGTCAAAACCTGATGTTAAAAAGATAGTTGAGGCTCTCTCAACAAGCAGTTAAGTACCACCTCTCCTGAACGGGTCCGTGGCGTGCCTCGAAATGCGCCCGAGTTAAATGTGGAAGTTGGCGGGATGACAGCGGGTTCCCAACGCACTGTCAATTTCTGCAAATTTAACTGCTGACCCATCCCCAAACCCGCACTATCGGCACCGAAAAAATTTCAGCCAAAGTATTTCATGGTGGAAATGGCATCAAGATAAAAGATGTATCAAGGAGATTAACAGGTATCAAAGTGGACTATCTGCCCCCACTGCTGTGCAACCAGCCATAGCTACAGGCTCAGCCCACCAATCTGGAATGACAGGATCTACTTGAAAGAGGAAAAGGATGACCTTGAAGGACATGATTCTCAGACAGAGAGCCTGTGGTATCTGCTGCAATGACCACCTAGAATCAACCTGCACCATATGTAAAACCTGCTTTCTGCCTAAAATGGGGGCCAACTGCACTATCAGCCATTGTACTGTCCATACAAATATCAATCAGGTGCCTGATGTATTGATCAGCACTTTAATCTCCCTTCTCACTGAATAGCAATAGCAGCATACCATGACTGCCCTATACCATTCCAAGGGGTCACCTCACAATAAGGGCATCAAGTTCCTGCTCTTTCTCTACTGCAACATTTGGTCCTCCTCATCTGTGTATTGTTGCTCACTTAGTTCTCAAGATCACCAACAATATCCTTCAGGATGTGTATAGCTGTACTGGGATTTGTTGATACTGGTTTGTGGAATACAGAACTGCCATTGACCCAGATCACCTCTGGTGCTGTCTTGTTCTGGGCCACTGGCAGTGCTGCAGGAAGCTCGTTCAGGCCGACAATGATAGAAAAGGAACAATCTTAGAAAACTGGTCTCACTACACACCTTAAAACAGAATCCATATACAAGATAATAACTGTGTGCAATGTTTGTGTGTATCCTATGCGGGAGTGAATAATATGGGTTGCAAGATGCAAGAGCTGGATGACACTCGTCTTCAGTTTGGGGAAAGCTTGCAACCTCCATGGTGGGAAAATTATTGGAAAAAATCCTGAGGGACAGGATCAATTTTTATTTGAAAAGAATGGATTAATCAAGAACAGTCAGCGTGGATTTGTTAAGGGAAGGTCGGGTCTGACTAACTTGATTGAATTTTTTGAGGAGGTAACCAGGAGGGTCAATGAGTGCAGTACATATGATGTAGTGTATATGGATTTTAGCAAAGCTTTTGATAAGGTCCCACATGGCAGACAGGTCACAAAATAAAACTGCATGGGATCCAGGACAAAGTGGCAAGTTGGATCCAAAATTGGCTCAGGAGGCAGGAAGCAAAGGGTAATGGTTGATGGGGGCGTTTTTGTGACTGGAAGACTGTATCCAGTGTGGTTCCGCAGGACTCAGTGCTGGGTCCCTTGCTTTTTGTGGTATATATCAATGATCTCGACTTGAATATAGCGGGTATGATTAAGAAGTTTGCAGATGACACTAAAATAGGCTGTGTGGTTGATAATGAATAAGAAAGCTGCGGATTGCAGGAAGATATCAATATACTGGTAAGGTGGGCGGAACAGTAGCAAATGGAATTGAATCCGGCTAAGTGTGAAGTAATGCATTTAGGGAGGTCTAACAAGGCAAGGGAATACACATTAATTGGTATGACACTGAAAAGTGTAAATAAACAAAGGGACCTTGGAGTGCAATGGTCTACAGATCCCTAAAGGTAGCAGGCCAGATAGATAAGGTGGTTAAGAAGGCACATGAAATACTTGCCTTTACTAGTCGAGGCATGGAATATAAGAGCAAGGAGGTTATGCTTGAACTGCATAAAACATTGGTTAGGCCGCAGCTGGAGTTCTGTGTGCAATCTGGTCACTACATTACAGGAAAGATGTGATTGCACTGGAAAGGATGCAGAGGAGATTTACAAGAATGTTGCTTGGACTGGAGAATTTTGGCTATGAGGAAAGATTGGAGATGCTGTGTCTGTTTTCTTTGGAACAGAAGTGGTTGAGGGGAGACCTGATTGAGATGAATAAAATTATGAGGGGCCTGGATATAGTGGATAGAAAGGACCTGTTTCCCTTGGCAGAGGAGTCAACAACCTTCTCTGGGTCAGGTCTCTTCCCTTTATATTATTTTCCATCTTGTCATGCATGCAAAGAAGATTTTGTTAAATGAGGAGCACATACACAGTAATAGATATATGCCCAGCCTGCAACCTACATGTCGGAAAGTGACCATGCATCATCCAGGTTGCATTGCAATGATTCTGGATTAAAATCTTTGGAGCTGTGAGTATCTTGAGTCTTTATATTGTAAATTGCAGCTGCAGTATGCATATGTATGTTCAGCAATTGAACAGCTTTGAAGTTGTGCAAAGGCCATCATTAATGGAACAGATTACATAAGAACATAAGAACATAAGAAATAGGAACAGGAGTAGGCCATATGGCCCCTTGAGCCTACTCCGCCATTCAATAAGATCATGGCTGATCTGATCATGGACTCAGCTCCACTTCCCTGCCCGATCCACATAACCCCTTATCGTTTAAGAAACTGTCTATTTCTGTCTTAAATGTATTCAATGTCCCAGTTTCCACAGCTCTCTGAGGCAGCGAATTCCACAGATTTACAACCCTCCGAGAGAAGAAATTTCTCCTCATCTCTGTTTTAAATGGGCAGCCCTTTATTCTAAGATCATGCCCTCTAGTTCTAGTCTCCCCTGCAGTGGAAACATCCTCTCTGCATCCACCTTGTCAAGCCCTATCATAATCTTATACGTTTTGATAAGATCACCTCTCATTCTTCTGAATTCCAATGAGTAGAGGCCCAACCTACTCAATCTTTTCTCAAAAGTCAAACCCCTCATCCCCGGAATCAACTTTGTGAACCTTCTCTGAACTGCCTCCAAAGCAAGTATATCCTTTTGTAAATATGGAAACCAAAACTGCAAGCAGTATTCCAGGTGTGGCCTCACCAATACCTTATATAGCTGTAGCAAGACTTCCCTGTTTTTATACTCCATCCCCGTTGCAATAAAGGCCAAGATACCATTGGCCTTCCTGATCACTTGCTGTACCTGCATACTATCCTTTTGTGTTTCATGCACAAGCACCCCCAGGTCTCGCTGTGCTGCGGCACTTTGCAATCTTTCTCCATTTAAATAATAACGTGCTCTTTGATTTTTTTCTGCCAAAGTGCATGACTTCACAATTTCCGACATTATACTCCATCTGCCAAATTTTTGCCCACTCACTTAGCCTGTATATGTTCTTTTACAGATTTTTTGTGTCCTCCTCACACATTGCTTTTCCTCCCATCTTTGTATTGTCAGCAAAGTTGGCTACGTTACACTCACTCCCTTCTTCCAAATTGTTAATGTAGATTGTAAATAGTTGGGGTCCCAGCACTGATCCCTGTGGCACCCCATGAGTTACTGGTTGCCAACCAGAGAATGAACCATTTATTCTGACTCTCTGTTTTCTGTTAGTTAGCCAATCCTCTATCCATGCCAATATATTACCCCCAACCCCGTAAACTTTTATCTTGTGCAGTAACCTTTTATGTGGCACCTTGTCAAATGCCTTCTGGAAGTCCAAATACACCACATCCACTGGTTCCCCCTTTATCCATCCTGTTCGTTACATCCTCAAAGAACTCCAGCAACTTTGTCAAACATGACTTCCCCTTCATAAATCCATGCTGACTCTGCCTGACCAAATTTTGCTTTTCCAAATGTCATGCTACTGTTTCTTTAATAATGGACTCCAACATCTTCCCAACCATAGATGTTAGGCTAACTGGTCTATAGTTTCCTGCTTTTTGTCTGCCTCCTTTTTTAAATAGGTACATTACATTTGCAGTTTTCCAATCTGCTGGGACCTCCCCAGAATCCAGGGAATTTTGGTAAATTACAACCAGATTGACAGATCACACTTGAGGCATGCTTACTTGACCATTCATATGGTAAACGTTATTCGAGGTAATCTTGCCTTGGTAGCTTTCTTAGGACATGCATCTTTTTTGCATCTGCTCCCAATTTGCAGAAGCTATCTTCTGCCTGGCATGCTGCACTCTTGTTCTCCATGGAAAGTATCTTGGAGTGGCAAATAGGACAACTCTTCTTGCAAGCAACTCATACAGCAGCATCTTCACTTTGCCCAGCCATCAATTAATGGTTTCAGATGTTATGCTGCTCCACCACTAGCCCACTGACTCAGTTTAGTGTCTCAACATTTCTTTGGCATCCCTTGTTTTGGCAAATAGTTCTTACCCAAAACAGATTTCGTTAAGGCTCAAAAATGCACTTGTGTTTGTCGCTTTGGTGAGGTCCCAGTACCAGGTTCGATCTGGGAAACCTTGCAAAGTTCCAAAATTCTCAGTCCTCAATTCTAATAATATTCTGCAAACCGATATTCTGAAAAGTGCATCTCAGCTGTGACCAATTTTAGTGGGAATCAGTTTACAATGAAGTCAGCATAAAGGTGGTGAAATGGTGCCCCCTAGATGATGGAAAATACAGTGCTACCAGTTGGATACTTCACATGACTCTAAATACCAGGCATACCGCTTCAGGCTAAGGAAGAAAACTATTCGAACCAGTCAGTCATCAAAACAGCTTGGAGCTGAATTTATGCAAGTGGTTTGACAGATTTCCCAGTGTAACTCTGGTGGAACCAAGTAAATGGCTGAGAATGGCAGTTTATGCCATTTCCCTCTCAGGGTTCTGACGGGAGTCTGGTAGAAAGCCTACTGAATTTCAGGGCCCTTGTATGTAATTTTGATAATAAGCATAAACATATCTTTACCGGGTAAAGATTTGCTCCCGACTCGTATGCACTAGTATAGCCTGCAGTAAGCAAACCTGATTAGAAACAACTATCTAGCTCCTTGATGAGCTAGTATCTAAAGAGAGAAACAGGTGTAGCATTGAGCCAAAAAGTCCCAGGCTTAATTTCTGTCTGTGCAGTCTGATACAGCAGCAGGAATGTTACAACAGGTCTCAACTGAGAAGAGGGGATCAGAAAAGAACAATCACCTGCCGAAAATTGTGCACTTCACAGGATTAGGCTTAGCTGCAAAAAAACCTGCAAACATTCATTATCTTAGCTCACACACAAAGAACGGCCACTTTGATGAGATATTAGAGGGCTTCTGCCACCCGTGTAACCATACTCCACTTTATATATAAACATATACATTTCAGAAAGTTCCTTGGCTCAACACAGCTTGTCTGCACTGACATGATCTATAGGAAGTCACCCTAAACCTTACCCACAATTGATCCATTGCTCGGACATATCTAGTTTAATTACATGTTTTCCTCTTCTCCTTAACAGCACCCTGGCCATTGATCATACTATGGATGAGAGGATAATCATGACACATGCTCCAAGGATGAGTTGTGTCTTCCAGGAGTTGTATAAGGCCAGCCCAAAGTATTGTTAATCACAAGTCCCTTTTGTGGTGGAGAAATTCCTGATCTATGCCTGGCATCTCCCCCTTGGCATAGCTAAGGTTAGGGAGCCACTATGTAGAGAACCATACGTGCAATTGCCACAGCAATAATTGCTTTACTTAGAAGTCTATTCCTGGTACACGGTGGAGGAAAAAATCTTTCTAATTTGAAATCTTGCTTGAGAGTGGTTATTTTTATACCTATGTCATCCAGTTCTGCAATCAGAGTCCAAGTTGAATGCTTGGCTTGCATCTAGATTACCCATTTTAGAAATCTGGATCATGTCTCCTCAATTTTCTTTTTCCTAATGGAAGAAAGTTCTGTTGATCATTATCTCTTCCATTATCATGCCATGAGTCAATGGCCATTACTTTAACTAACACTGGAGGAAATCATTTATTTTCCTCATTGGCTATCTTGTGAAGAGGCATACTAGGAACCTTATTTACTAATGAGGTGTTCCTTATTTTTTGAATTACGTTTTGTACTTCAGACAATGACAAGATCAGCATCCCAGCAGCATTTAAATATTGTCTTGTTTCTTTTTTTCTAAACTATAAACAAATAACTTTTGTGATTGAACTATTGTAGTCAGTAATAGTTACACTTGTTTCAAGCATACTGAGGGCAAAACATATATGGGCCGAATTTGCCTCCCTCTTTAAGGTCCATTACCATCCAAAATTTCTGCTGGCTTGGCCGAAACCCTCCCTGGTGGCCCAGTGAGCGTCACTACAGTGGCTGCAGAGCTCGCAGTGGCCCTCCCCTTTAACTGAAGGGGAGGGACGTTGCTACTTGTCAGCGCGACGCGGCACGTGTGTGTCGCGCTGACGTTATCAGCGTCGCGCTGACATGCTCAGCCCGGTGCTGATGATGCCACCCACCTTCCGCCCTGCTCCAGACGCATTTTAGCCCCTCTGCTGCCCCCAAGACCGCTCCAATTTTTTTTTTTAAAAAAGAGGGCAATTTCGATTGATTCTCCACCCCATTGATTCGGGCGGAGAATCATCAATTAATTCTAATTATCCGGTTTGTTTGGGGCGGATGGCAATTTTGGCTCCATAATATATACAACATACACATAAACACACATTCTGAATGATTTTTTTTAACTACAGCCACACATTTTAAAATGGAAAATTACTTTTGTGTTTACATGCATCATAATCATGTATTTATAAAAAAAATGAACAGTGTGTTACTGTTCCAAAAAACTGCGTCATGGTGGGAGAAGGGCAGGTAACACAAAGGGTGTCTGAACAGAGGCTACTTGTTTCCCCACAGTAAATGAGCTATGCATGTCCCAATAGCTGGTTACTGAGCAACATTGGTAGAGAGCTACGAGAAGGTTGTCTGTCTCCCTGTTCTCTTGACAGTGCAATGGTGCACATGATGAGAACTGAAAAAAACAAGGTGAAAAACATCCAATATATTTAAAATGATTCAAAGATGTGCTTTGTTAATGGAAAAGAAGTTACAAGCTTTTTTGTTTGAGCAGAGTGAAAAGCCAAGCATGATTTTCATCACAATGGCATCAAGTACAAGAGTTCAAATTTATTTTTATTCAGTTCATTTCTTAATATTTCACCTTATACTCAGTGTTACTATACTACATGAAGCAACCCTAAAACAATCACTTACCTCCAGGAATTCTTTGGAACACTTTCGTTAATGTATCTCCTGTGATTATGTTGTAGCTTACCATGGCTGAAAATTAAATTTTGCATTTTACAAAATTAATATTTATATAACATCTGTAGTACAGAACAAGATCTATGATGGTACATTTAGAAACTTAAATAATCAAAAGCAATTTCCTTTTAAATCTCTGTTGAAAATATTTGCACACTATCCAAATCATAAAAATTAGTTTTTTTTTAAACTTTGTACCGATATGGAAAGTCAAAAGCCTAGATTAGGGGTGGTCAAGACCAGATGTAATGCCAAATTAAATCTACAGTTTCCCCAAAAACAAAGCTTAGAACCAATGTTTTTAAGAGTTGATGGGGCTGATTCAATTGAGTTGGATAAATACTCGATGAACACTTTAATAGAGGGGTACAAGAGGTACTATGGAGTATGATATTTCCAGAACATTGGAATTGGCCAGATGGACTGCTATGGTCTTTTCCAGTGCTATACATTCCTGTATTCTGAAGAGCTACATACATGTAATGAAGTTACTTCACCAAACTAGTCTTATTTATGATGAAAATACTTCGTGTTCTCCCAAATTATGGTGAAAACTCATGATCGCATTTATATTGCAGATGGTGACAGGAAAGGTTTCGAGTTACTGGTGGATTTTGTACTGAATGCTAATGTCACCAAATGATTTCTGGTAGGGGTTTAGTGAGCGACAATCATTACCGCCAGTTGTTTGATAATGTCTTGCTTTTGAAGAGCTGCAGTTTGATAATTGGTTGGAAGGTAGAAAACAGAGCGTAAGAATAAAGGGAATGTTCTATGATTGGCAGAATGTGAGACCTAGCATTCCCCAAGGATCTGTGCTGGGGCCTCACAATATATATTAATGACAGATGAAGGAATAGAGAGGCGTATGTTCACGTTTGCAGATTATAATGGCCCAGAAATCCCGGTTTCTCCTTCCCGCAGGCATGCAAATGGATTTTAGAAAAAAGATGCCCACTTACCTGAAACTGCTGCGGCCACGCGAGATCCCAGTCCTGAGGCCTCTCCTGACTGCGCGTCACAGCACGTGCATGTCAGGACGTGCGCAGGCCTGGAGCTGGAGTCACATGGCTCTGGGCAGCCAATCAGGTGTTGTATATTCCCATTCATAATAATGAGAACTCCATAAGTTGGAGTTCCTATTATTATGAATGAGAACCCCCCCTCAAACACTAATAACCAATAATAAAAGATAGAAAAAATCACAACATATTTTTATTAATTTAAATTAAAGTTATTTATGTATTTAAAAAATATATATTTTTCCAATTTAAAAAAAAGTTTTTTTAATTATGGTTTAAAATAAACTTACCGTAGTGGGGAGGGTTTTTAACAACAACATGTGTTTTTAAAATTTTATTTTGCAATGTTTTTGTGTGTTTTAAAACTCTTATGCCAATAAAAGTAGGCGATGCGCCTGCTTTTATCAGGCTCAAGAGTTCTGAGGACATTTTCTGGGCAAGATATGGGTAAATCCCGTAATCCTGCCCTTGCAAATGTCCTCGCTCCCGATATGTGCAAAATCTGTCAAGCCAGAAACTTGACAGATCGGAAAAGCCGGTTTTCAGCGCATGCGCATTGTACGGACTTGGGAATGCCGGGATTTCCAAGCCACTATGTTCGATGGGAGCAGGAAGTTACAAAGGGACATAGACAAACTAAGTGAGTGAGCAAAACTATGGCAGATAGATGGCAAGAGTGAGGTCATCCATTTTGCATCCGAGAAAGATACATTGGAATATTTTCTTAATGGTGAAGGACTGGGGTTGTGGATGAGCAAAGGGATATAGCTGTAGACAGCTCACTAAAAGCTAGTACACAGTTATAAAAAGTAATCAGATAGGTTAATGGAATGTTGGCTTTTATCTCAAGGGGGTTGGAATACAAAACTGAGGAAATTATGCTTCAGTTCCACAGATCCTTGGTTAGACCCCATCTGGAGTACTGTATTCAGTTTTGGGTATTGAAACTCAAGAAAGATACATTGGCCTTGGAGGAAATACAGTACAGATTCACCAGAATTTTACCAGGGGTTAAATGCTGAAATTGAGGGCAGGTTACATAAACTTGGTTTGTATTTCCTTGAGTTCAGAAGGTTGAGCAGTGATCTAATTGAGATGTTGAAAATGATGGAGATTTGATAGGGTAGATACAGAGAAACTATACCTTCTGGTGGTAGAATCCAGATCAATGGGGCATAATCTTAAAATTAGAGCTAGATCATTGAGGACTGAAATCAGGAAATGCTCTTTCACACAAAGGGTAGTGAAAATCTGGAACTGCCTCTCCAAAAGGCTGGAGAGACAAATTACATTTTCAGGATTGAAATTGAATGAGCTACAAATCAACCATGATCTAATTGAATGCAAAATAGACTTGATGGGCTGGATAGCCTGCACCATTTCCTACGAGTAGAGAAAGAGGGGATCAGATAGCAGAATTATTGATCTGTCTTCAGATTTTATCATTTTAAAACAATGACAAAGATACGGCCAGCTAGAAATTGGCCTGATTTCTACAGCATTTTTTATTAAAACACTCCTCTTGGTCGGCACTAGAGTCATCCATCTGAGTGTTCAAATAATTCATATGGGCCTCTTTGTGTCTAATGTTAGAATCATAGAAATCTATAGCACAGAAAGGGGCCAATCAGCCCATCGTGCCTAAGCTCTTCTCTGAAACATGGATTAAAGAAGGACAGGAATGGCAGCTCAACATTCTGGTTACAGGATTTTCAGATGAGATAGAGGGAGGGATAAAAAGGGAGGGGGTGGCAATATTGGTTAAGGAAACTGTTATGTCTTGAATAAAGAGTCCCATTGTTCCACAGCCGTTGCAAACGAAACGGCATGAATGGAAACAATGATCACCCCCGCAGAGCCAACAAGGTGTTAATGGCCTTGTATTCACCACCCTTGATGGTGGACTCTGAGTCATCTGCGGGCGTGCAGCTGCAGGCGTGCAAGTCCTGCCTTGTACATTTCGATTCAAAAACAACGTTACTATGTTCACAGTACTTACAGCAGCACTAGTGTGCTAAGAAATTTGTTTGATATTGTCACTGGTGGCAATAAACGCCTGGGCGATCGCTATGGCTTTGCTCAAGGTTGGGGTCTCTACAGTCAAAAGTTTGCAAAGTATTACTTCATGGCCAATGCCAAGTACAAAGAAGTCCCTGAGCATGTGCTCCAAGTGTCCTTCAAATTCGCAATGTCCTGCAAGGTGCCTTAGCTTTGTCACGTAGCTCGCCACTTCCTGGCCTTCAGACCTTTTGTACGTGTAGAACCGATAACTCACCATCAGAACGCTTTCCTTCGGGTTTAGATGCTCCCGGACCAGTGTGCACAACTCATCGTATGACTTGTCTGTGGGTTTCACTGAAACAAGCGGGTTTTTCATGAGGCCATTCTTTGGTGCCCCGCAAACAGTGAGGAGGATCGCCCTTCGTTTGGCAGCGTTCGCTTCTCCTTCCAGCTTGTTGGCCACAACGTATTGGTCAAGTCGCTCCACGAAGGTTTCCCAATCATCTCCCTCTGAAAATTTCCCCAGGCTGCCCCGGTTCTCTGCATTGTTGCAGTAGGGTTCATCATCTGTATCTCATCGCCAGTTGTTATGTCTTGAATAAAGAGTCAGACTAGATACTGCAAGCTCAAAGTAAGGTGTGACCATAGTCCTTTATTACAGATCTCAGAGTTCCTCTCCAGCCTGTGAGGCCTCCTTATATGCAGGTGCTCCCAAGGGATTGTGGGATCCTTTGGAACCCCAGGGGATAAGCCCTCTGGTGGTTAGACATGGTACGTACAGGTTTACATACATAACAGAAACAATTACAGCTGTGAAGAGGGATGATATGTTAGGAGGATCATCAAATGAGGACTAATGTGTTGAACTGAAGAACAAAAAAGAGGCAGTCACACTGCTGGGGGTGTACTATAGATAACCCCCTCCAAAGAGTCAGAGGGAGGTAGAAGAGCAAATATGTAGGCAAATTTCTGAGAAGTACAAAAAGAATGGGGCAGTAATAGTATGTAATTAGAACTACCCTAATATTAACTGGAATAGAATCAGTGTAAAAGTTATAGAGGCTGCAGCATTCTTAAAATACATACTGGCTAAGAAAGTTCTCTAAAATGTAGCAAGCCCAACAAAAAAGGGAGTAGTTCTGGACTTGGTTTCAGAAAATGAATCAGGGTAGGTGGAAGGGGAGTTGAGAAGTTTTCTCACCCAGAGGGCGGTGAGGGTCTGAAATGCACTGCAGAAACCCTCAGCACATTTAAATAGTGCAGTTGGACCTCTCTGGCCGGCACCCCTGTGACCTGACCGGTGCCGGTTCAGAGAATTTTACGGACCACAGGTGGTCACGCCAACCCTAGACTTGTCTCACTCACTCACTCTCTGCTGGAACACTGTATTGATGGAGAATTCACCCTAGACATTGTCAGCAGCGTTGTCAGCAGTAGATTTACCGGGTACTACTGACAACGCTGCTGACAACGACCCAGCTGTGTTCTGCGCATGCGCTGCACAGAAGCCTACTGCGCAGCATTCTCAGGCCCAGCTTCGGCTACAAAACTCAGGCTTCGCTCTGTCACCACGCCGACCCAACCAAGGAGGTAACACCGGAGGCAGTGGGGAGAAGAGGAGCAGCCAGCCCCAGGACACAGCGCGGGATGCCACCTCCGCTGGGATTGATGCCGGACCAGGGATGTTTCCGGATTTAAAAAAAGAGTCCTGGACTGGAGAGGGAGAACCTGTATTTGGATATGCACTTGTGCCATAACCTGCAAGGCTTTGGACGAAGAGCTGGAAAGTAGGATTAGGCTGGATATTCCTTTTTTGATCGGCGCAGACACGATGCACCAAATGGCCTCCTTCTGTGCTGTAAATTTCTATGATTTTACGATCTACTTAGACCAAATACTCCTGCATCTTCCCGTTACACTTTTGAGTTTTTATATTTGAATATTTATCCATTTCCCTTTTAAAAGCTTCCAGCATTGCTCCGGGACAGCATTACATGCCCTAACAACCTACAACATAAAAATAATTCTCCTAAACTGCACCCTCCGTTATTTTGTTAAGAAAGACTTGCATTTATATAATGTGTTTCACAACCACCAGACGTGTTGATGATTTTAAATTTATATGCTCTTGTTACTTTCCCTGTGAAAATATTTCTTCCTGATTTACTTTCTCAAAACCGCTCAGACTTTTGAACACCGATAATGGAACTCCTCCTAACCTTCTTTGTTGTAATTAAAAGGTACTTTGATTTATAGCTTTTTTGTTAGAGAAAATTACGTTATGTTGTAATAAAATTGTATATTTCTCTACTTTATTTAATATTCAGCACTTGAATATTTCAGGAAATATATACAGTTGTTATCTTTACAGGTTTTGAACAAAATTCAGTGGTTAAAAAATGTAGAACTTAAATTCTTACCAATGAAAGGATACAGAAACTGCAGGAATGAAAGAATCGCATAACCTGTAATACCAAAAGCTTTGTTCACCAAAGATTGATAAGTGCTTGTTCCAGACAGGTTTCCTCCTTTAATCAGCAGTATAATAGAATAATCTATGAACAGAAAAGAACATTTATAATCTATTTAGAACATTTGTAATATTAACTTGAACTGGTAACTTTTTAAAATGTATTCAAAATACAAATGATAATACAATGGGTAAAAATATAATTCATGGAGTGGATTACCTGTTACATATGCGACCATAAAAAGGAGCAGCATTCCTAATGGGAAACCAGCTTGTTTCATTGAGTAAGGTAGTCCTGACAACATATAAAAATTGTAGTGAATTAATTCTGCAACAGTAAATGGATGCATCTAAGACGTGTATTTGATTTTTAAAAGTAATGATGTTTTCGTCTATATTAAAAAAACAATCTCACTTTTAACATTAATATGTTACAAATAGCAGATAAAGTACAGATAATAATTTATCTCCATTGTGAAAAATCAATTTTCTCTTGCTAATCACCCACTATAACTCCTTTCTAAAAATATTAATTAAGCGCATTCAACTGTAGTACCGTTAGCCTGTATTACTACTAAATTAATTTACATTCATATTAACCTACCAAAAGATAATCATTGTGCAGTCCAATACTTAAAGTTCAAGATTTTTCATCTTTCTTTCAGTCCAGTACTTCATATTTAAACATTGGGATAAATGAGCGTCATGCTAGAAATTTGGATCATTGCATTATAACACGTCGATGGTATAATCTGCATTATTCATGAGTTAACCAATTTACAAAGATACTATTTCAATACTCATCTAACATGTCATTAACTGTAATATATCACAGACAATAAAGATGTTGTTGTAGAATCTATGGGGGGTACTTTTGTGATCAATGTATTTCCTAACTTTGTGAAAGTATACTTCTAAAAATCTTGATCGATCCTTTCTTAAAATTAATTATAAAACTCTCCTAATGCTTCAGTTGGTTAATGCAGTGAGCAGCTGAATCATGTTGACCTGGAACGCTCCAGGCTTTGACCCACCGCCCCCGCCACCACCTGTACCAAGTCTGTACTGAGTTGGCTCTCAACTGGGTCAGCAGTTGGGGCAATCAGCCTCAGTACCCTCAGGTTAGGAAGGGTAAAATTGGTTCCCGATTGCTATCGAGTACCCCATGCTGGAAGCTTGAGGGATGCAATTTCACTTTCACTGCCTTATTTCAATGGAATGAAAATCAGGTGGCTTCTATTAAGTGCATGCAATCCACTCTGCCAAGTGGTGAAGACAAAAATCTACCCCCATGTGTCTGAATGTTGAGAGAGCACAGCATTGGGCTTGGCTGTGATGCCCCATAGTCAAATAACACGCAGCTCCCAGTGACGCGATCCCCGGCCACCGCAATTGCTGGATCTGATCCCTGATCCCAATCCTGATCCCTGACCATGATCCTGACCTATTCTGCATACTGTGGCTCCTTGTTGGCAACATCATAGACTAACTGGGAGGACGAGACTGTTTCAAGCTTTGGGTCTGCCTTCGATATTCTCTCGAGTACACTGATACTAGTCACTTCCATAACCGGTCTGACCATGTTGTGTGTCCATTCTGCCCAATATCTAAGAGATGTATTAATAGTATCCACTTGGGATCAGCATTGGAGTTTGTGGCCCAGATTATAGCAGTAGGCTATTGAAGTTATGAAATACGATATCAAGAAAAGCAATGAAATTATGGGTTGAAAATTGCCCTCCGCCCCATTTGGGCCGGATAATTTGAATTATTAGAATTATGACCGTCTGGCAGGAATCGGAGGGAAGGGCGGGAAATTCGGATTTTTTAACTTTGTCACTGCCTCCCAGCGCTTTGGGGCGCTGTTTGAGGCGGTGTAGGGGCAGGTTTGCGTTGGAAGCGGGGCTGTGATGACGTCAGTGTGGCGCGAAGCAACATCCCTCCCCTTCAATTAAAGGGGAGGGGCGCTGCGAGGCCTAGTGAGGCCTCCTTGGTGCTCACTGGACCACCAGGGAGGGATTCGGCCAGGCCAGCGGCCCGCCACCCAAAAGGCGAACCAGCGGCTGCCACTGTCGGGCTGACTGTAGATTTGGCCGAAAATTAAAACAAAATGGTGGCTGCGGCGCTGCATCCCCTTTAAGGGTGGATGCACCGCCCAGCCACTGCCAGCTTCCTTCCTCGCAAAGCTGGCAGTGGCACCAACCAGAGACGGGCCGTGCGCCAGCGCGGGGGATTTCCCCCGCAGGGTGGAAAAGGGTTTGCCGCCGGGCGGTAAGGTCGGAGCGCCGGCCAAAGTGGAAACTCCATCCAGTCGCACTATCTACCTGCCCTCAGTCAGGAAGGCCTTACCGCGGGCCTTAAAAAAGGGAGCAAATTTAGCCCAAACAGTTTAAATGGGTTCAAAAAGCAACTCGTTGTTGAGAAGAGATTGATCAATATGCTGGAAAGGTGGAAAGTGGGGTTGATCTCAAAGAAAGGGACCAGATAGTTGGCTCAATGAGCGTAACAGGTTTATAATCAGGACAAAGAAAATAAAAACAGAATCAAAAACAAATGTATTTCACTGGTTACTTTAGAGGGGTCAAAGGACAACTGGACTTGGCCCAGTCTATTCAGAAGGAATTGTTGTCAAAAAAAGCAGAGTAATAATGGAAAATACTAACTTGATTGAGTTCTTTAATGAAGTAACAGAGATGATTGGCGAGAGTAGTGCAGTTGAGGTTGTGCACATGGATGTTCAAAAGCTGTTTGATAAAGTGCCACATAAAAATTGAAAGCCCATGGGATTAAAGGGGCAGTGGCTGTTTGGATACATAATTAGCAAAGGCATATAAAGCAGAGAGTAGTGGTAAGCAGTTCTTCTTCAGACTGAAGTGTGCAGTGGTGTCCCCCATTTGTCGAGTATTGGGTCCACTGATTTTTTTTAATATATATTAATGACCTGGACTTGGGTATACATGACAAAATTTTAAAATTTGACGATGACAGGAAACTCGGAAATATAGTAATCAGTAAGAAGGATAGTAGCCGACAGACTGGTGTAATGGGCAGACTCATGGCAGATTAAACTTAATGCAGAAAATGTGAAGTGATTCATTTTGGTAGGAAGTACCAGGAGAGGCAATATAAACTACATGGTATAATTTTAAAAGGTGCACAGGAGCAGAGAGACCTGGGGTGTACCTTCACAGGTCTTTGAAGGTAGCAGGACAAGTTGAGAAGGCTGCTGAAAAGCCATACAGGAACCTTGACTTTATTAATAGAAGCATAGAGTATAAAAGAAAGGAAGTTATACTAAATCTTTATAAAACACTGGTTAGGCCTCAGCTGGAGTATTGTGGCCAATTCTGGGCACAGCATTTTAAGAAGAGCGTCGAGGCCTTAGAGAGGGTGCAGTAGAGATTTACTATAATGGTGGCAGAGACGAGAGAAACTGGGGTTGTTCTCTTCACAGAAGAGAAGGTTAAGGGGAGTTTAAGGGTGTTCAAAATCATGAAGAGTTTTGATGGAGTAAATGAGGAGAAACTATTTCCAGTGACAGAAGGGTCGGTAACCAGAGGACACAGATTTCAGATCATTAGCAAAAGAACGAGAGGTGACATGAGGAAAGAAAAATTACACAGCAAGTTGTTACATAAGAACATAAAAAATAGGAGAAGGCCATTTGGCCCTCGAGCCTGCTCCGCCATTCAATAAGATCATATTGAATGGCGGAGCAGGCTCGAGGGCTCCACTTCCCTGCCTGCTCCCCAAAACTCTTCACTCCCTTATCATTCAAAAATCTGTCTATCTGCACCTTAAATATATTCAAAGACCCAGCCTCCACAGCTCTCTGGAGTAGAGAATTCCAAAGATGCACGACCCTCTAAGAGAAGAAATTCATCCTCATTTCCATCTTACATACTATTGTGTTCCTAACACAGATGAGGCTGCACACAGGGAGGTTAAAGCAACAGTGACCTCAGTCTTTCATAAGACACCCCAGAGTGAGGAACAGGTCTTAGGGCTTATATACAGTGCTCCCAAGGGATGCTGGGATCCCGGACTTCAGGGGATGAGCTCCCTGCTGGTGGAACATGGGAGTGCATGCTTTACAGATACACATCACTCCTCCCGCAAAGTCAAAGTGAAAACTATTTACAAGGTGAGGCGGTCGGGAGCCTTTCTTTCCCTGGTGGACCGCCTCGGTACAAATGTCTGTTCTGGTGTGTTGGCTGTGCCCTCGCTGGGCTGACGTGTTGTTGGCCCTGCAGGGCTGCTGGGTGAGCCTGGCCTTGCTGGGCTGTTGGGCGTGATGGGTTCGATTTCCTGATCCGGCGTGGTGTCGTTGATCCTTTGGGTGTGTGTTGTGGGCTCGAAAAAGGTGGTGTCTGCTGTGGGTTGTTCAGGGCAGTCTGTGAACCGCAGCCTCGTTTGGCCCAGGTGCTTTCTGCAAATTTGTCCATTGTCTAGTTTGACTATAAATACCCTACTCCCTTCTTTAGCTATCACTGTGCCCGCAATCCACTTGGGACCATGTCCATAGTTTAGCACATACACAGGGTCATTCAGATCAATTTCCCGTGACACAGTGGCGCGACCATCGTTTACATTTTGTTGCTGCCGCCTGCTCTCTACCTGATCATGCAGGTTGGGGTGAGCCAGCGAGAGTCTGGTTTTAAGTGTCCTTTTCATGAGTAGCTCAGCCAGGGGCACCCCTGTGAATGAGTGGGGTCTCGTGCGGTAGATGAGCAGTACTCAGGAAGGCGGGTTTGGAGTGAGCCTTCTGTGACTCGTTTAAGGCTCTGTTTGATGGTTTGCACTGCCCGCTCTGCCTGCCCATTGGAAGCTGGTTTAAATGGGGCCGAGGTGACATGTTTGATTCCATTGCGGGTCATGAATTCTTTAATTCGGCACTGGTGAAACATGGCCCGGTGTCACTGACCAGTATGTCAGGCAGGCCGTGGGTGGCAAACATGGCCCTCAGGCTTTCAATGGTGGCGGTGACGGTGCTTCCCGACATTATTTCACATTCAATCCATTTTGAAAAAGCATCCACCACCACCAGGAACATTTTACCGAGAAACGGGCCCGCATAGTCGACATGGATCCTTGACCATGGTCTGGAGGGCCAGGACCACAAACTTAGTGGTGCCTCTCTGGGCGTGTTGCTCAACTGAGCACATATGCTGCATTGCCGTACACAGGACTCATTGTCAGAGTCGATACCGGGCCACCACACATGGGATCTGGCTATCGCTTTCATCATTACTATACCCAGATGTGTGCTATGGAGATCCGAGATGAACGTCTCCTTGCCCTTGTTTGGTAGCATCACGTGGTTACCCCACAACAGGCAGTCTGCCTGAATGGACAGCTCGTCCTTTCGCCACTGGAACAGCTTGATTGGCTCTTGCATTTCAACGGGGATGCTGGCCCAGCTCCCATGCAGTACACAGTTTTTTTACTCGGGACAGCAGAGGATCTTGGCTGGTCCAAGTCCTAATCTGGCGGGACGTGACAGGTGATTTATCATTTTCAAACACTTCCATGACCATCAACAAGTCTGCGGGCTGAGCCACCATCAACAAGTTTGCAGGCTGCGCCATTTCCACCTCCGTGGTGGGCAATGGTAGCCGACTGAGAGCATCCGCACAGTTCTCGGTGCCTGGCCTGTGGCGGATGGTATAGTTATACGCTGATAGCGTGAGTGCCCACCTTTGTATGCGGGTTGAGGCATTAGTATTTATCCCCTTGTTTTCAACGAACAGGGTGTGAGGGGCTTGCGATCGGTTTCCAGCTCAAATTTGAGGCCAAACAGGTACTGATGTTCTTTACCCCGAACACACACGCTCATGCCTCTTTTTCAATCATGCTGTAGGCACTCTCGTCCTTAGACAAGCTCCTGGAAGCATAGGTGACAGGTTGCAACTTCTCCGTAACGTTAGCTTGTTGTAATACACAACCGACTCCATACAACGACGCTAGCACAAGTCTTTTACACGGGTTCTACAATACAAGCAGCTTGTTGGAGCATAAAATGTTTCTGGCTTTCTCAAAAGCAATTACTTGGTTTGTTTTTTTCCCCCATACCCAGTTCTCACTTTTGCGCAATAACACATGCAGGGGCTCTAAAAGGGTGCTTAACCCTGGTAGGAAGTTACCAAAATAGTTGAGGAGTCCCAGGAACGACCGCAGCTCCGTGATGTTCTGTGGCCTGGGCACGTTCCTGATAGACGCCAAGACAGAGGCTGTGGGCCGAATGCCGTCCACCGCAATCTTTCTCCCCAAAAACTCCACTTCTGTTGCCATGAAGATGCATTTTGACCTCTTCAGCCGCAGCCCTACGTGATCCAGTTGCTGGAGGACCTCCTCCAGATTTTGTAGGTGCTCGCCGGTGTCCCGACCCGTGACCAATATGTTGTCCTGAAAGACCACCGTGTGTGGTACCGACTTGAGTAGGCTCTCCATGCTTCTCTGGAAGATTGCTGCAGCCGACCGAATTTCAAACGGGCATCTGTTGTAGCTGAACAGTCCTTTGTGCGTGTTGATGCAGGCGAGGCCCTTTGAAGACTCCTCCAGTGCCTGCGTCATGTAGGCCAAAGTCAGGTCGAGCTTGGTGAACGTCTTGCCTCCTGCCAGCGTCGCAAATAGGTCGTCTGCCTTAGGTAGCAGGTATTGGTCCTGTAGTGAGAAACGATTAATAGTTACTTTATAATCGCCACAAATCCTGACCGTGCCATCACTTTTGAGTACTGGAACAATCGGGCTGGCCTACTCACTGAAGTCCACTGGGAAGATGATGCCTTCGCGTTGCAGTCTGTCCAGCTCGGTTTCCACTCTCTCCCTCATCATATGAGGTACCGCTCGAGCGGTGAATGGGTCGTACCTCTGGGACCAAGTGAATACTCACCTTCGCCCCGGAAAAGTTCCTTAAGATGCTCCAGAACCAGTGTACACAGCTCCTCATACGAAATATCTGTGGGTTTCACCGGAGCCAGAAGATTATTCATGAGACTGTAGGTCGGTGCCACGCAGACTGTGAAGAGGACCGCTCTCCTTTTTGCAGCGCTTCCTTCTCCATCCAGCTCGTTGGCTACAAAGTAAGGGGTCTAGCTGTTCGACATAGGCTTCCCAGTCTTCACCCTCTGAGAACTTCTCCAGGATGCCCACAATTTGCTGCATCTTTGCATTGGATTCGTATTCTTGTCGCCAGTTATTGTGTTCCTAACACAGCTGAGGCTGCACACAGGGAGGTTAAAGTAACAGTGACCTCAGTCTTTAATAAGACACTCCAGAATGAGGAACAGGTCTTAGGGGCCGGCTTATATACAGTGCTCCCAAGGGATGCTGGGATGAGCTCCCTGGTGGCGGAACATGGGAGTGCGTGCTTTACAGATACACAACACATACCACCTAAGCTCTCTTACTCTTGCTGGACCTCTGATGCCAAGCCAGTGGGAGTGGAGCACGGAATCCTTCCCCAGAGTGTGACAAAACTTAGAATATGAAAATAAAATTGACAGCAGATGATTTTTAAATGAAATTTCCAGCATTCAGCCTGGTGTCCCTCCGGGGGTGATGCTTATTATATTTGAGTGAAATTAATGCATTAGATGAACAATGTGTTGGTGTGACACTCATACCTGCCTAATTTGTTAGTTTCAATGAGACTAATGCACTGTCAAATGTCTTGCACTACACTAGTACTTGCACTAAAAAAACCTTTAGACATCAATTTTGTAATGGATGTGCTTTGCTGCGGACATTAGTGCCCATTACTGTACATTTGTCATGAGCTTTAACATAAGACCATAAGAAATAGGAGCAGGAGTACATCATTTGGGCCCTCAAGCCTGCTCCGCCATTCGATAAGATTATGACTGATCTGATCTTGGCCTCAACTCCATTTCCCTGCCCGTTCTCCATAACCCTTGATTCCCTTATCATTCATAAAATATGTCTATCTCCACCTGAAATATATTCAATGCCTCAGCCTCCACAACTCTCTGGGTAGAGAATTCCAAAGATTCACGATCCTCTGAGAAAATAAATTCCTCGTCATTTCCGTTTTAAAGGGGCGGCCCCTTATTCTAAGATGATGTCCCCAAGTTTTAGTTTCCCCTATGAGTGCAAGTATCCTCTCTGCATATACCTTGTCGAGCCCTCTCATTATCTTATATGTTTCAATAAGATCACCTCTCATTCTCCTGAACTCAAAAGTGTATAGGCCCAACCTTCTCAATCTATCTTCATAAGTCAACCACCTCATCTCCGGAATCAACCTAGTGAACCTTCTCTGAACACCCTCCAATGCAAGTATATCCTTCCTTAAATACATTTTGGCTGACATCCTTCGATTCTGATATTTCCAATATTTGATTTTGATTTCTAAGGACACATACGGGGAAAAATGTGGGTCGTTTGCGCTTCCTGTTAGCGTCCCCGGGGGTACTAACGGGGCACAAATGATTTTTCGCCTGGGCTTGGCGCCACTCTGACTTACACCAGTGGAACTGGAAGGGCACCTCTCAAGTGCTTTTACAGGCACAAGCCACTCACCATGCCTCTTTTAATAACCCCATCCCCTTATTTAGGAAGGGGTCTGTGTCTTTCTCCATAGGCATATGGGAGTGCTGCTCTGGTGCACTTCCACTGATCCAGATGTGAGCACGCTTGACTCCCTTATCGTTCAAAAATCTGTCTATCTCCACCTTAAATAATATTAAATGACCCAGCCTCCACAGCTCTCTGGGGTAGAGAATTCCAAAGATTCACGATCCTCTGAGATGTGAGCACCGCATTGCAGCCCAAAGCATGGTATATTTAGTCTTTCAAAAAGTATTTGATAACATTCCATAAAAGAGATTTGTTGCAAAGAATAAGGATCATGTTATTAAAAGATAAAGTAACTGCATGGATAGAGAAATGGTTGAAGGATAGAAATCAGCAAATGGATGTACCTACACTGGAAAATGTAGCTCATGAGATGTGTTCCAGAAATCTACCACTAGGTGGGGATTCTTAAACTGCATGTAACCATATCAATAAAATCACAAAAGTACTGTGAAGCAATGGCACAGGCAGGGTTTTTTTCAGGGGGTGTTTGGATATGAGCTTGCCGGAACAAAGAAAATGACTTTAGGAGGTCTATAATTCAAATGGAAATTTCTCAAGAGTCGTGTCGAAACATTAATACATCCATTACTCAAACAATTCAAATAAAGCAAATGAAAAGAAAAAAGTCTTGTCATATAAAAAAACCCACAAAGTGCAAGAACTGGTTATGTGTCACTCGTCTATGAGTAACTTTGCTACTATTCACAGAACTATCCTGGTGAACATTTAAAAGTGTAAACCCAACTGATCGGTTTTCACTAGTAAAATTGTGGAATGGACTAGATCTGGAAGAACATACATTGGCCTAGAAATTCATTATTGCCCCGTTTGGGGGCGGTAACATCCAGGAGGTGGGAAACATTGCGCCAGGTGCGGAAGTCTCACCCCGCTAGCTAAATTCGGGTTACTGCCCCTGGAAAGAGTACTAAATCAACCGCTCCACTGCTTTAAACAGAAGAGCCCAAGCTGCATATTCTGCCAAAGATGAAGCCATCTACCTGGACCACTGGGGAGCCGGGGTGCCACACGATCAGCCCGGAACTCAAGCAGAATGCTGGGCTGAGCTATCGCGGCACCAGCCCCGTGAACAAATCACGGCCAGAGCGACAATGAAAAGGATATATTTTTTTTCACAGCAGCCGGCCACCTCCCCTTTAATTTTCACCCCGGTAGCAGCCGGCCATCCAGTATGCGTTCCCCTGAAGCAGTCGCTGTTATAGCCCCACACTGCTTCAGGGGGCGAAACCCAATTTAGGGGCCGAGGCACATGAAATCGGGGCACGATGCCGTAGTGCCGTGCCAAACTCCCGCCGAATTTAGCTGGAGTTGTTAGCGGCGCCTCGCCGCTCATTTGTGCTCCAGTAGCCCCCCATTGTTTCTGAGCACCCCATTCTATCAAGTGATCTAAGGCACATTCTTTCGAAAAATGGAGTGGTCCGAATACACAAAAAACATATACATCTCAAGAGATGTTTGAATAGTGACCCCACCTTCCCCCTGCCCCCTCCCCCACCCCCTGCTCCCGCTCCCGTCCTGCTCCCCAATCTATGTGTGAAGTTGGCCCTAGTACAGGCATAATGGATGATGGACAACATGGCCTCCTTCGGTCCTGAATTTTGTTTTTACAGTCTGCTAATTCAAGTAGTTTTTATGCTGGAAAAAGATGAATTATTCATGTGTTTGAACTAAGTAATTACAATATAACAAAACAGAAGGGTTTTTTTGCATGCTTTTAATTCAAATTCACAGATAATTCAATTTAAGTAACTTTGAATTAAAAGGAATAACTTGTATCTGTAATATTATTTTCATTTGACTTCAAATTGGGAGTGTGCCCAGTGGCCAATATAACTTGCTTATGTAACCTACTTAACAAAATTGCCTGCATTGCAGAGTGGGAGAGCATTTGCGCTTTACAAAAGAATGCTGAAGTGGGCAGGAACGACTGCTTACAACTCAAGTATACATTTGAGAAAATCCAATATAATTATGACTTGAAAAGCCTTCTGAGTAAGACAGAAATTTATAGCTGTAAGTCAAGATACAAGATTGAACGTTGGTTTATTTAGTAATTGTAACTTTCCATTTTGAGAAGGGAGCACTGTGAGGGAGTTATTACATAGTTAAAACAAAATGTTAAATACTGCAGATACGAAATCAGGAATAAAAACAGAAAATGCTGAAATCTATCTCCAGGTCAGGCAGCATCTCTTGCCCTTCATCAGAACCCCAAATATTATATATTTATCTCTCCACCCCTTATTGTCAGCTTTTGCCATTCCGTATCCAAGTCATCAAGGACTGAAAACAATCTGCTCTCAGACCTATTCTAGTGAAAGGCTTACAACAATGTAACAAAGGCTGGTTCAGTACTCTTCCCCACATTTATTGAGGTCCTGTTGGATTTTGTTTTGCTTACAACCATTATAAGTAGGCAAGATGAATTTAAATAAGTCAGAGACAGGATCAACTCAAGGAGGCATCGAAGAAGTATTGCCAAGCAGAGGCACAATTAGCAACAAAATTAGTTTATAAGGGAAGAAAGAGGAACTCTCAGGAACTGGGGCAGGCCTTCCTTCTTGGGCAGTCCCTTGAAGTCGAGGATGACTTGCTTCCACACTAATATGAGTTTTCAGGTGACTGATGAGTCCAAAGTGGGACCTACAGTCTCTGTCACAGGTGCGGCAGATGGTGGTGGGACGGGTGGGTGGGGTGCTTGGGTTGTCGTGCGTTCCTTCCACTGGGGAAAGCAGTGCAGGTATAACTCATGACAAAAAAAATAATTAGGATGGGGCAAGTGACATGTCTCTTTCTTCTCTCTTCAGTGTCCATGTCATTTACAATGGCACTTACAAACTCCCAATTGTCTAGCCTTTGGTCCTCCATTCAGCACAATATGTCTGCAGCTACCGTTCTGCTCTAGCACACCCTCACCACCACCTTTGATGCCCTTGTCCCCAGTAAAGCACTTACTCTCTTCCACCCTGGTTGCTCTCCTTGGTACAGCCCCCATCTTTGCTCCCTTAAGTCCAAATGATGTAGATTTGAATGTTTATGGCGGACAATTACTTTAGCCATTCATCGCCAGATCTGGCTGGACCACATCAAGCACTATCAGACCCTACTTTCCTCCCTCAGCTTTTTTTCTCCAACCATTTCCAAAAGCCCTGTCCCCAGCCTGCACCTTCAAGTGCAAAGAGCTCATAGATCTCGTTATCACTAAGATTGAAACCATCTGTTCAGTTGCCTCTGTGGCATCCCACCCTTCCTCTTGTCCACCAAGAACTTCTCCCAAGTGCCCCCACCCCCAACACCCTCGCCCTGAACTCACATATTTCTCTAGTTTCTCCTAACTCCCTTAATGCACCCCTCAGAGTTCTCCTTGCCCATGAAACCCACCTCCTGCTCTCTCAACCCTATTCCCACTTAGGCTGACCACCTAACTTCTCTTTGTGGAACCCATACTAAGTGATACTGTAAATGGTTGCTTGTCCTCAGGTACTGCCCCTTCCCTTTCAAATCTACCATCATCATCCCCTTCCTCAAAAAACCCAACCATGACATATCTGTGACATCCCCTTCCATTCCAAAGTCCTTGAATGTGTTGTCGCCTCCCAAATTCGTGCCCATCTTTCCCGCAACTCCATATTTGAATCTCTCCAATTAGGTTTCCGACCCTGTCACAGCACTGAAACAGCCCTAATTAAAGTAATAAATTACATCTTATGTAACTGTGAACATGGTGAATTATCCCTCCTCATTCTTTTCAACCCATCTGCAGTCTTTGACAGGGCTGCTCATATCATTCTCCTCTGCTTTTCAGCTGAGTGCACCTAAGAATATTTTATTACGTTAAAGGTGCTACATAAATGCAAGTTGTTGCTTTGTCACAAAGTTAAGGATAGAACATTACCAGCAAAAGGTACTGATGGAGATAAAGTTAAAGTGCAAATGGTTGTAGATAGGTGCAAATAGACACTGTACTCATGCAAAGGTAATGTTAAGAAGGATAAAGGAATGGGTATAAAAGAGAATAGGAAGCTGTTGCAATTTACACTATACACCATGAAAACAAATAGAATGTATTGGAGTTCATATCACCCTGTCTCAATCCGCACTGCACTTATGTTTTACGGCAAAGCTCACATAGGAGTGTAATGTGTGGTGAACCCTCACAGATCACTTTAACAATATATGAACAGAGGGGAGATAGGATTTCAAAGGTATTGGGCCTCAAGAGGTTGTAGGGATGCACAAACCAGCTGGTGTGTATAATATTAATCATGTGTTTATTATGATTGGCATCAAACATGAACATACCTGTATATACTGTGCACGTTTCATGTATTGACAATTCAATACCTAATGGCTGTGTCTATACACATCACCGCGGGCAGCTAGCTCAGCAGCCATCTTCCACTGACGTCCATTGTCACTTTCTACCAGTCTCCATCACCTGTTTGCTCCTATCTTCTTTTTGTTAACATTAGCATTACAGAGCAGAAAATAACTTTTATTGTGCATGCCCAACTTCGAATGTGCTATTTTCCTAAATTCTTACACTTTGGTTTTAACTTAATAAAAGTGTCTGAAAGAAAGTTCAAATGTATGTGTAGCTACAATCTATAATCTACGAAGTAGCATTCTATAGACAGAGCTAAGCGATCCTACAACCAACAGATCAGATCAAAGTTCTGCAGTCCGTCCATATCTAGTGGCGAATGGTGGTGGACAATTAAGCAACTAACGGGAGGAGGAGGCTCCATGAACATCTCCATCCTGAATGATTGTGGAGCTCAGCATAATAATGCAAAAGACAAGGCTGAAGCATTCTCAACCACCTTCAGCCAGAAATGCTGAGTGGATAATCTTTCTTGGCCACCTACAATACTGGCATCTACCAGACAATGTGGAAAACTGCCCAAGTAAGTCCTGGCTACAAAAAGCAGGACAAATCCAACCTGTCCACTTACAGCCCTATCAGCCTACTTACTCTCATTCATCAGCAAAATGATGGAAGGAGTTGTCAACAATTCTATAAAGTAGCACTTATTCACCAACAACTTAGTCACTTATGCTCAATTTGGGTTCCACTGGAGCCACTCAGCACCAAACCATCTTTCAGCTTTGGTCCAAACATTAACACAAGAGCTGAATTCTAGAGGTGGAGGTGAGAGTGACTGCCATTGACATTAAGGCAACATTCGACTGACCAAGGAGCCCTAGTAAAATTGAAGTCAATGGGGATCGGGGAAAACTCTCCAGTGGCTGGAGTAATACCCGGCACAAAGAAAGATGATGGTTGTTGTTGGAAACCAATCTCAGCCCCAAGATATCGCTGCAGGATTTTCTTAGGGCAGCATCCTAGGCCCAACTATCTTCAGCTGCTTCATCAATGATGTTCATTGATGATTTCCCTTCAAAATTCTTCAGTCATTGAAGCAAGACCGGACCAACATCCAAGCTTGGGCTGATAAATGGCACGTAACATTCACATAATTGCCAGGCAATGACCATCTCCAACAAGGGAGAACCACCCTTTGATATTCAACGCCATTACCGTCATAAATTCCCTCACCATCAGCATCCTGGGGATCACCATTGATCAGAAATTCAATTGGACCAGCCACATAAATTACTAGAGCAGGTCAGAGGTGGGGTATTTGTGATGAATGGCTCACCTCCTGACTCCATAAAGCCTCTCTAGCACCTATAAGGCAAAAATCAGGAGTGTGATGGAATTAATCTTCCCTTGCCTGGATGGGGGCAGCAGCAACATCACTTGAGCAGCTTGACACCATCCAGGACAAAGCAATCAGTTTGATTGGCACCCCATCCACAAAGTCTAAATATCCACTCCCTCCACCACTGGCATATCATGACTGTGGTGTGTACTATCTATCTACAAGATGCACTGCAGCAAGTCGCCAAGGCTTCTTTGGCAGTCTGCCTGGAATGACAAGGACAGCAGGTGCATGGGAACACAACTGCCTTCGAGTTCCTCGCCAAATCACAAACCATCCCGATGTGGCCATATATTGCCATTCCTTCATTGTGACTGGGTCAAAATCCTGGAACTCCCTACTTAACAACATTGCGCCATGTCACCTTTGGTTCTCTTTCCTCATGTTGTCTCTGGTTCTTTGCCAATCACATTAAATCTGTGTCCTCTGGTTACTGACCCTTCTGCCACTGGCAACAGTTTCACCTTATTTACTCTATCAAAACCTTTCATGATTTTGAACATCTCTATTAAATCTTCTCTTATCTTATCTTTCTCTGCTCTAAGGAGAACAAACCCTTTCTCCAACCTCTCCACATAACTGAAGTCCCTCATCCCTGGTACCACTTTAGTAAATCTCTTCTGCAACTTCTTCAAGCCTTTACATCCTTCCTAAAGTATGGTGCCCAGAATTGAACACAACACTTCAGCTGAGGCCTAACCAGTGATTTATAAAGGTTTAGCATAATGTCATTGCTTTTGTACTCTATACCTCTATTAATAAAGCCAAGGATACCATATGCTTTTTAAACAGCCTTCTCAACTTGTCCTGCCACCGAAGATTGGAGTATATACACCCCCAGGTCACTTACTCTTGCACCCCCTTTGAAATTGTATCATTTAGTTCACAGAATCATAGAATGGTTACAGCACAGAAGGCGCACATTAAGCCCATTGAGCCCGTTCCAACTCTCATCTCGTCCCACTCCCTCGCCCTTTCCCTGTAGCTCTGCAATTATTTTTCCTTCAGATACTTATCCAACTCCCTTTTGAAAGATAAAATTGAGTCTGCCTCCACCAGCCTTTCAGGCAGTGCATTCCAGATCTTAACCACTCGCTGTGTAGAAATGTTTTTTCTTACGTCACCTTTGATTCTTTTGCCAATCACCTTGGGCTCAATTTTCCCCAATGCCCTTTTTTGGCGTGTTTGAAGAGTTACGCCGTTTTTTTTTGGGCCCGACTACATTAAAAAAAAATAGTTGAAAGTTTCCCTGTTTTAACTTGTGAATGTGGCCCGGCGCACATTGTCCTTAAGTTCTATGGGTGGAGCCTAAGATATGCGCCAAAATGATTGGGTTGCCAGGGTAACGAGGGACACACTGCAGGCTGAGGCTGGAAAGTGAAACATACAAGACATTCTGGCCAGCTCACAGCAACCTGCACAAGCACATTGCAAAGACCCCCTTCCCCCATCGCCGGTGCTCAATGTCGCTCCTAGCCCGGGACGAAAGGCCTCCTTCCCCCTGGAGCTGGTGCCACTCCTAGCCCAGACCGAAAGGCCTCCCTGCCGGAGCTGGTGGCGCTCCTAGCCCAGGCTGAAAGGCCTCCCCCACAGAGCCAGTACTGCTCCTAGCCCAGGTATCAAGGGTGGACAGACCAAACCAAAAGCCCCAGATTAAAATTAATTCAAGATTGAAGACAAAAAGATTGTTACAGTACTCTAGAACCCATAAGTAAAAGAGGTTATAATTACCCACTCTCTCTCCCTCTCTGCCGCTGCTGTCCTGGCTGTGGAACTGGATGTTCTGCGTTGATTCTCTTACCTGCGTTGATTTTGTTAACTGCCCAGAAAGTTTTTCAGAGCGGACACATACACTGTCTTAAGCAAAATCGTAGTTGGCCAAACTTGCATAAGTTACGCCCCCAATGAGGTAAGAAAATCGTAGCCTAAAAAAAACTAACCGAAGTGAATTACGTTGGCATAGAAACTTTGGGGAAACTTGGAGATTTTAATTTACTCCAAAAAAACGGTGCACGCCAAAAAAGCGCCGCAGATAATTGGGAAAATTGAGCCCCTTAAATCTGTGTCCTCTGGTTCTTGACCCTTCTGTCAATGGAAACAGTTTCTCTCTATCTGCCCTGTTTAGACCCCTCATGATTTTGAACACCTATCAAATCTCCTTTCAATCTTCTCTGCTCCAAGGAGAACATCCCCAGCTTCTCCAGTCTATCAATGTAACTGAAGTCCCTCATTTCTGAAATCATTCTCACAAATCTTTTTGCACCTTCTCTAAGGCCTTCACATCCTTCCTAACATGTGGTGCCCAGAATTGGACACAGTACTCCAGTTGGGGCCGAACCAGTGTTTTATTCAGGTTCATCACAATTTCCACACTTTTGTATTCAATACATATATTTATGAAGCCCAGGATCCCGTAAGCCTTTTTAACTGCTTTCTCAACCTGCCCTGCCATCTTCAACAATTTATGCACATACATCCCAGGGCTCTCTGTTCATGCACCCCCTTTCGGATTGTACCATTTTGTTTATATGTTCGCTCCTCATTCTTACTACCAAACTGCATCACTTCACACTTTTCTGCATTACATGTCATCTGCCACGTGTCTGCCCATTTCACCAGCCTGTCTATGTCTTCCTGAAGTTTATCACTCTCCTCCTCACTGTTCATTATACTTCCAAGTTGTGTTATCTGCAAATTTTGAAATTGTACACCAAAGTCCAAGTCATTTATATCAAGAAAAGCAGAGGTCCTATAACCAACATCTGGGGAACACCACTGTATACCTTCGTCCAGTCTGAAAAACAACTGTTCACCACTACTCTCTGTTTCCTGTCACTTAGCCAATTTCGTATCCAGGCAGCCACAGTCCCTTTTATTCCATGGGCTATAATTTTGCTGGAAAGTCTATTATGTGGCATGTTGTCAAATGCCATTTGGAAATCCATGTACACCACATCAACCGCATTACCCTCACCAACCCTCTCTGTTAACTCATCAAAAAACTCAATCAAGTTGGTTAAACACGATTTGCCTTTAATAAATCTGTGCTGGCTTTCCTTAATTAATCCGCCCCTATCCAGGTAACTGTTAATTTTGTCCCTGATTACTGCAAGCTTCCCCACTCCCGAGGTTAAACTGACTGGCCTGTAGTTGCTGGGTTTATCTTTACACCCTTTTTTGAACAATGGTGTAACATTTGCAATTCTCCAGTCCTCTGGTACCACCCCGGTTCATATTGGCTCTCCTCATTATTCCTACCAATATGTATCACTTCACATTTAATCCACCTCTTATCGACCCATTTCACCAGTCTTTCCAGGTGCTCCTGAGATCTGTTACTATCCTTCTCATTGTTAATTACATTTCCGAGTTTCGTCTCATCCGCAAATTTGAAATTATGCCCTGTATACCCAAGTTTGGTTCATGAATATAATATAAAAAGAGCCGTGATCCTATTACCAACCCCTGGGGAACACCACTGTATACTGCGGTGTGAAAAACAACGATTCACCACTAATCTCTGCTTTCTATCCCCCAGAAAATGTTGTATCCATGCTGCCAGTGCCTCTTATTCCCATTGTCTTTAATTCTGCTCACAAGTCTATTATATGATACTTTGTCAAACGCCTTCTGTACTGCAAGATTCTATGATTCGATAAAATGTCGATCACCATTGTTTATATTAGGAAGCTATGGCAAAATTACTCTTACCGAATATTCATTCTATGCCATAGGTGCCTGTTGTTAATCTTTATTAGATCTCTGACAGAATCACATGACTTCTGTCTCTTCGCATCAATCTACTTAAACGTTTTCAACCACTCATTTCAAAGCAGTTCGCTTTTAAAAACACAAGCTCTAAATTATTGATTTGGGAATTTCTGAGGCATTGTTTTTCTGAGCATCAAACTTGAATTCTGGTGCCGATGACTCACTCCAGGCAAAGCTATGATGGGCTCGCTATTGGCTGATTGGCTTTTCATTACTGTAAAGCTAAAATAAACAGAAAGTGCGTTTACCAATGATCCCAGAGCCGATGATGGAGTTTATTACATTGAAGCTGGCTGATGAAAGATTGCTTTTCTCTCCTTCCGCGGCGTTCTCATTCAAAACCAACGCTTTTTTATCATCCACGTCGACCACCTGCAAAAAAATCGATGCGCAAAATTCATCAATAACAGAAAGATAAAATCATGAATTCCATTTATTTCAGTTCCGACACATCCTTTATTCACGTTTTAACCAACCACAAACAAACCAGTATTGCAGACTTTCGAGAAAAGAGCAGGCGAACACTGGCATTTTAATTCTCTGCTGAGGCTGTTCAACAACTGTTATATTTTATATTTTACACATTGCTTTACATTTTATTTTTCTCTGAAGTCTGGATTAATAGTTGTGAAAATATTTAGTTCTGCGCTAATAGAGTAAGTTTTTTCTCCGCAAACTTCTATTTCATGGATCTTAATGCAGCACCACTGTTAAATATAACAGTATTGGTTTAGCAGATATACTAACATGGGAGTGTGTTTAAAATAGCAGTGCTCCCCTTACCTCGTCAAAGGTTTCCTGCATCTCATGACTTTCATCTCCCATGTTGAGTGCCTCCATGAAAAAAAATGCTGTCGTTTTTAGTTTACAGTGTTGTGAAACTGAAGCTACCGTACCAACGGCTGTGCTCTAGGCTTTTAGTGGATGCTCAGAGGAAAGCCTTCTTCGGAAATACAGCTCCTCCCTCACCCGCCCCCTCTAAACGGACCCTGCCATCCGGACACATATGAGGGACACAATATAAAACTTCCTACTTCACTATTCCAAGAAAGCGAACAGTACGATTTTACCCTTTCACAACTTAGTATCTAAGATTATTCTCTGGTAACAATTTCTCTTTTAAACGCAGAATTAGCCCCCACTATGATGTAACAACACTGATAACGAACTTGACCCACCCACCTTCCGCCTGTGTAGATAGCTCTGCTGGACACATTTCATATTTTCCACCCAAATTTAATTATTTTGAAGTTTACACCGTTAAATGTACTATATTTTGGAGTTGGACAATTTTCTTCCCAGTATCAGGAGCCGTTTCTACATTGTTAATGTAAAGCTGGTCATAACTGTCATGTATTCAACCAGCATTGTAACCCATGTATAAACTGACCTAAGTTGTACACCGTGAGAACACTGACCACTAGGTGGGAGACACTCCTAACCTGGACCTTCAGGTATAAAAGGGGAAGCTCCACCCACCTTCATCACTTGAGTGCTAAGGAATAAAGGACAGGTCACAGACAGACCTTCTCTCAAGCATGGGCCTCGTGTGCATTTATACTGTGTAGTAAGGACGTATCAATGGCGACAAGAAACTGGGATCTAAACCACACGAGCATGGCCACTAGCAGAACAGACGAGAGGTACTGTGTTAAGGAATGGTTGGGACAGAGATTCAACATTGTTAAAGCAGCACACAGTTCTCCAGGCAGACAAGGGCAGTCAGGCATGCCCCAACATGTAGTCGAACCCAGAGGGGGAGTTCGACAAAGACAATGGCAAGCTGAACAGCAATTCACGCCATTGCAAGGGACAATGCGGCCAGTAATGGGGCCATCAATACCTGTTAATGGTGCACTCAAGGACAATAACAGGGGCACTCAGGGATGATCGACTGGCAAGGGACCTTTTATTTCAAACCGCAACTCATGCTGGAGGCGTGGAGGCATACATTCAGCCGGAGTTTGCAGAGATGAGCAAAATACCTGCAGAAATTGCAGAAATGGACACTGGTGGAAATCGCTGGAAGCTGAAGTTCAGCGAGTTCATGTGGAGCACGTATACAGTTCATACACCAGGACGCCACTGATAATGATGAAAGTGCTCCTCAATGGCATCCCAGTATCAATGGAGTTAGACACGGGTGCCAGCCAGTCCCTGATGGGTATCAAACAGTTCGAAAAGTTGTGGGCATCCAAGGCCAGGAGGCCAAAATTATCGGCGATTGACGCACAGCTACGGACTTACACAAAGCAGATCATTCCGGTGCTAGGCAGCGCGTGTCCCACAGCGGTAGTCGTGACCCACAAAGATTTGGAGAACAGGTTGCCACTCTGGATTGTCCCAGGGGACGGTCCCGCACTACTGGGGAGGAGTTGGCTTGCTGTCATAAACTGGAAATGGGGCGATGTCAATGCAATTTCTTCTGTGGAGCGAGTATCATGCTCACAGGTCCTGGACAAATTTGACTCATTATTTCAACCCGGCATTGGCACTTTCATGGGGGCCAAGGTAGTGATTCACATAAACCCGACGCCAGACCAGTACACCACAAGGCCAGAGCAGTGCCGTACGTGATGCAGGAAAAGAGAGAAGGCGAATTGGACCGTCTGTTGAGGGAAGGCATCATCTCGTCAGTCGAATTCAGTGACTGGGCGAGCCCGATTGCGGTGCTCAAGGCGGATGGGTCAGTCAGGATATGTGGCGATTACAAGGCCACCATCAATCGGGTGTCACTCCAAGACCAGTACCCGCTACCGAGAGCGGAGGACCTCTTTGCGACGCTATCCGGTGGCAAACTTTTTTCAAAATTGGACCTGACCTCAGCTTACATGACCCAGGAGCTGGTGAGTGAGTCGAAGAAGCTGACCACCATCACGACACACAAGGGGTTGTTTGAGTACAACAGATGTCCGTTCGGGATTCGCTCGGCTGCCGCGATCTTCCAACGAAATATGGAAAGCCTCCTCAAGTCGATTCCAGGGACGGTGGTTTTTCAGGACGACATCCTCATTACGGGTTACGATACTGAAGAACACCTCCACAACCTGGAGGAGGTGCTACGCAGACTGGACCGGGTAGGTCTGCGACTGAAAAAGGCGAAGTGCGTCTTCCTAGCTCCAGAGATAGAATTACTGGGGATGATGGTAGCAGCAGACGGGATCAGCCCTACTGCATCCAAGACGGAAGCGATTCAGAGAGCACCAGACCCCGTAACACGACGGAGCTGCGTTCGTTCCTAGGGCTCCTGAACTATTTTGGTAACTTTCTTCCCAAATTGAGCACGCTGCTAGAGCCGCTACACGTGCTCCTACGCAAAGGTCGTGAATGGGTCTGGGGGGACAGCCAGGAAAGGGCTTTTAATAGAGCACGCAAATTGTTATGTTCCAACAATCTGTTAACA
Source organism: Pristiophorus japonicus (assembly GCF_044704955.1). Taxonomy (NCBI): domain Eukaryota; kingdom Metazoa; phylum Chordata; class Chondrichthyes; family Pristiophoridae; genus Pristiophorus; species Pristiophorus japonicus. Next base: position 87,230,456 of record NC_091979.1, on the reverse strand, counting down.
CTATATGACCCATGTAAGAAACTTGTGTTAACGTGCGATGCGTCGTCCTATGGAGCCGGGTGTGTGTTGCAGCATGTCAATGCCAAGGGTCAGTTACAGCCGGTAGCTTATGCCTCCAGGAGTCAGTCCCAGGCAGAAAGGGGCGATGGGATGGTAGAAAAGGAGGCGCTCACATGTGTATATGCAGTAAAGAAAATGCACCAGTACCTGTTTGGCAGGAAATTTGAGCTGGAGACAGATCACAACCCCTAACGTCCCTTTTGGCCGACAACAAGGCCATAAATGCAAACGCATCGGCCCACATACAGAGGTGGGCACTCACGTTAGCTGCCTATGACTACACAATTCAGCACAGACCAGGCACCGAAAACTGCGCCGATGCACTCAGCAGGCTCCCACTAGCCACCACTGAGGGGGCTACCGAGCATGGTGCTGAGATGGTCATGGCTGTTGAAGCTTTCGGAAGCGAAGGCTCACCCGTGACAGCCCGTCAGATTAAAGTCTGGACAAATAGAGACCCGCTATTGTCTCGAGTCAAGAAATGTGTCCTGAATGGGGACTGGGCAGCCACGTACAGGGCATGCCTGAGAAATTTAAACCATTTCACAGGCGCAAGGATGAACTCTCGATTCAGGCCGATTGCCTACTGTGGGGAAACCGCGTAGTCATGCCCCAGATGGGCAGAGAGGTGTTCATCAGAGAACTCCACAATGGGCAGCCGAGCATTGTCACGATGAAGGCAATTGCCAGGTCACACGTTTGGTGGCCAGGGATAGACGCAGATCTGGAACTTTGTGTTCGCAGGTGCAACACGTGTGTCCAGCTGGACCATGTGCCCAGGGAAGCCCCCCTTAGCCCCTGGCCATGGCCCGCCAAGCCTTGGTCACGCATCCATGTGGACTACGCAGGTCCTTTCATGGGGAAAATGTTTTTGGTTGTAGTAGACACCTACTCCAAATGGATCGAGTGTGACATTTTAAATTCAAGCACATCCTCTGCCACGGTAGAAAGTCTACGGGCAATGTTCGCCGCCCACGGTCTACCGGACATCTTGGTCAGCGACAATGGCCCGTGCTTCACAAGCACTGAATTCCAGGACTTCATGGCAGGCAATGGAATTAACCATGTTAGAATGGCACCGTTCAAGCCGGCATCAAACGGCCAGGCAGAACGAGCAGTGCAGATAATCAAACAGGGGATGCTCAGATTCCAAGGGGGTTCCCTACAAACCCGCTTATCACGCCTCCTGTTGGCCTATAGATCCCGACCACACTCGCTCACAGGGGTTCCACCCGCAGAGCTACTATGAAAAGGACGCTCAAAACCCGATTATCCCTTATATACCCCACCATGAAAGAAATTGCCGAGAGCAAGCAATATCACTACCATGACAGGAATGCGTGGGCGCGATGTATTGATGTAAATGATCCTGTTTTTGTCCTCAACTACGCTGCAGGGCCCAAATGGCTCGCAGGCACTGTGGTTGCCAAAGAGGGAAATAGGATTCTAGTAGTTAAACTTACCAATGGACAAATCTGCCGCAAACATGTGGATCAAACAAAAAGGAGGTTCAGCAACCCCATAGAAGAAGCAGAGGAAGAACACGATATAGAGTTCACTCCACCACAGGTGACCGAACACCGGAATCAAAGGGAGGAGAGCCCAGTCACTGTGGGCAGTCCAGACAGGCCTGAGGCACTGCAAACAGCAGACACTCAGGCCAGCACCCAACAACCGGAGCCCCAACTCAGGCGCTCTACAAGGGAGCATAAACCATCAGAGAGACTCAACCTGTGATCCCAAAAAGACTTTGCGGGGGAGGTGATGTCATGTATTCAACCAGCATTGTAACCCATGTATAAACTGACCTAAGTTGTACACTGTGAGAACACTGACCACTAGGTGGGAGACACTCCTAACCTGGACCTTCAGGTATAAAAGGAGAAGCTCCACCCACCTTCATCACTTGAGTGCTAAGGAATAAAGGACAGGTCACAGACTGACCTTCTCTCAAGCATGGGCCTCGTGTGCATTTATACTGTGTAGTAAGGACATATCAATAACGTTGTAATTATTTCTTATTTATTACAATTAGAATGGGAAGCTACATACGAAGTTAACCACGATGTGCTGACTAGTATGCAGGACCTCCCCCTGCACAGCTCCATGAGATTTCTGGCCACCAGAATATCAGCAAGCTGTCAGTGAAGCCAAGCAGACAGCCACCACACTATTTTCAACAATAAATCACTTGGAAAGAGTGGTAGGTTAAGTGTCACATATCTGAAACACAAGCACCAAATCAATTTAAACTGTCAGCATTCATACACTCATAGGCAGTTCCTCAGAATGGAGGAAGAATTACTTCCACTCTAAAAGTGAGTTCTCAGGTGACTGAACAGTCCAATACTGGAATTACAGTCTCTGTCACAAGTAGGACAGAGAGTCATTGGAGGAAAGGGTGGGTGGGGAGTCTGGTTTATTGCACGCTCCTTCCCGTGCCTGCGCTTGTTTTCTGCAGGCTCTCGGCGATGAGACTCAAGGTGCTCAGCGCCCCCCCGAATGCTCTTCCTCCACTTAGGGCGGTCTTTGGACAGGGACTCTCAGGTGCCGGTGGGGATGTTGCACTTTATCAAGGAGGCTTTGAAGGTGCCCTTGAAAGGTTTCCTCTGCCCACCTGGGGCTCACTTGCCGTGTAGGAGTTCCGAGTAGAGTGCTTGCTTTGGGAATCTTGTGTTGGGCATGCAAACAATGTAGCCTGCCCAACGCAGCTGGTCGAGTGTGGTCAGTGCTTTGATGCTGAGGTTGTTGGCCTGATCGAGAACACTGACGTTGGTGCATCTATCCTCTCAGAGGATTTGCATGATCTTTCGGAAACATTGTTGATGGTATTTCTCCAGCGATTTGAGGTGTCTACTGCATATGGTCCATGTCTCTGGGCCATACAGGAGGGCGGATATCACTACAGCCCTGGAGACCATAAGCTTGGTGCCAGATTTGAGGGCCTGATCTGCGAACACTCTTTTCCTCAGGTGGCCAAAGGCTGTGCTGGCGCACTGGAGGCAGTGTTGAACCTCGTCGTCGATGTCTGCCCTTCCTGATAATAGGCTCCTGAGGTATGGAAAGTGATCCACGTTGTTCAAGACCACGCCGTGGATCTTGATGACCTGGCGGGGGGCAGTGCTGTGTGGCGGGGTTAGGTTGCTGGAGGACCTTTGTCTTATGGATGTTTAATGTAAGGCCCATGCTTTCGTACGCCTCATTGAAGATGTTGATGATGGCTTGGAGTTCAGCTTCTGAATGTGATCAGACGCAAGCGTCGTCCGCGTACTGTAGTTCGATGACAGAGGATAAGATCTCGCCTAGAGGCAACAAAGGTTGAACAGTTTGAACAGGTTCCTACTAGTTCCACTCCAGCATAAACTGGCAGCATTCATACATCTAGACATCTATAAGATAACTTACATAACATTTAATTTGAAAATTATGCTGAGTATTTAATTATTATTGGTTAACGTATAGCAGACACCTAAAGTAAGATTGTCACAGATGGTATTTGAAGAACTGAGTATGAAAGTGTAGGGCAAAATAATTTGGTCATATTTGGCAGATATGGTTAGCTGTGGCACTATTTAAAAGGTATCCAGAATTACTGCCTAGTGCACCTATCTTTTTGCATTGCTGTTACTGATGCTAATCTTTCATCGGCATTTCACCTCGAGCTCCTTATTCCATCTGTATGCTGAAGTCTTTCGTTATGTAAAGTTATGGAGCATGCAGTAGACGGCACTTAATTTTGGAAACTTTTGGAGTTGTTTAAATTTGATCAACATTTGAGATGCTGCTTCAACGTCTGAATGCAATATTTCATAATAATCCTGGTTGTAGCAAGAGCTTTCTTGTGCATCTGCTTTGTTTCTGCCCATGGTATATGTTATGTATTTGACCCTTGGCAACCTGTATCACACCACCACCAGAGGGCCTACCTATTGGAGTCCCAAGGGATCCTAGCATCCCTTGGGAGCACGGTATATAAGCAGGCCACCCACTCGGTACCTGCACTCTGGAGTCTAATTAAAGGAGCTCAGGTCACACTTACTCATTGCTTACAGTACTCAGTTTCATCCTTTATTAGGAGCATAATAATTGGCGATGAGGTAACGAACAACCGAGCGAAAATACAAGGAACAGTTGGTATCCTGGAGAAGTTCTCAGAAGGGCATGATTGGGAGGCCTTCCTGAAGAGACTCGACCAATACTTCGTGGCCACCGAGCTGGAAGGGGTCGAGAACACTGCCAAACGAAGGGCAATCCTCCTTACCGTCTGTGGGGCAACAATCTATGGCCTCATGAAGAATCTTCCAGCTCCGGTAAAACCAACAACCAAATCCTATGAAGAATTGTGTACGCTGATCCGGGAGTACCTAAATCCTAGCAAAGCATCTTGATGGCGAGGTATCGGTTCTACACGGTCGGAGGGCCAGGAAGTGGCGAGCTATGTTGCCGAACTAAGGCGCCTTGCAAATATTGCGAATTTGATGGATTCCTTGAACAAATGCTGAGAGACTTTTTCGTGCTTGGCATTGGCCATGAGGTAATGCTTCGCAAACTATTGACTGTTGAAACACCGAATCTGAGCAAAGCCATAACGATAACCCAGGCATTTATGTCCACCAGCAATAACACCAAACAAATTTTGCAGCATAAAGAGGTTTCGGCTAGTATTGTGCACAAACTAACATCGTTTTTGAGCAAGATTATACATGGCAGAATGTACATGCCGGCAGCTGCATGACCTCAGATGACCCAGAGTCCGCCCTCAATCGTTAACACTTTGTTGGCATTATGGAGGTGATCATTGGGTCCTTCAATGCAGCTTCAAGCACTATGTGTACAATGGCTGCAGAACAATGGGACACCTTCAGCAAATGTGCAGACGAGCTGCAAACCCTACAAGCCACCACGTTGCAGAGGAAGATCGATCCACAGTGGATCAGGCTGAACTAGAGACTCAAACCGAGGAGGCAGAAGTGTACGGGGTACACACCTTCACCACAAAATGTCCACCAATAATGTTAAAAGTTGAACTGAACGGAATTCCAGTATCCATGGAACTGGACACGGGTGCGAGTCAGTCTATAATGAGCAAAAAGGCCTTCGACAGGCTGTGGTGCAACAAGGCACACAGGACCAAGCTCAGCCCCATTCATACCAAGCTAAGAACTTACACCAAAGAACTGATCCCTGCAATTGGCAGAGCAGAAGTCAAAGTCTATGATGGAGCAGTGCAGGAATTCGCACTATGGATCGTGCCAGGGGATGGCCCCACACTGTTCACCAGAAGCTGGCTGGGAAAAATCTGCTGGAACTGGGACAATATCCAAGCGCCTTCGTCCGTCGACGACACCTCATGTGCCCAGGTTCTGAGCAGATTTCCATCGTTGTTCGAGCCAGGCATTGGAAGTTTCTCAGGGGCGAAAGTTTCCCGGCACACGATCCTCCACCACAAAGCACGGGCGGTACTGTATATGATGCGAGATAAAGTGGAAATTGAGCTGGACAGGCTGCAGTGGGAAGACATCATCGCGCCGGTGGAATTCAACGAGTGGGCCAGTCCGATTGTCCCGGTACTCAAAGATGACAGCACGGTCAGAATTTGTCGGACCTATAAAGTAACAATTAACCTTTTTTCGCTACAGGACCAGTACCCGCTACCCAAAGCAGATGACCTATTTGCGACCCTGGCTGGAGGAAAGATGTTCACCAAGTTGGACCTGACCTCAGCCTACATGACGCAGGAGTTGGAGGAATCTTTGAAAGGCCTCATCTGCATCAACACGCATAAAGGTCTGTTCATCTATAACAAATGCCCATTTGGGATTTGGTCGGCTGCGGCAATCTTCGAACGGAACATGGAGAGCCTGCTAAAGTTGGTTCCACGCACCGTGGTCTTCCAGGACGACATACTGGTTTACAGGTCGGGACACCATCGAACACTTGAAGAATCTGGAAGAGGTTCTAAGTCGGCTAGATCGCGTGAGACTCAGGTTGAAACACTCGCAGTTGTTTTCCTGGCACCAGAGGTCGAGTTCTTGGGAAGAAGAATCGCAGCAGACGGCATCAGACCCACCGATGCCAAGACGGAGGCCATTCAAGAACGCGCCGCGACCACAGAACGTGACAGAGCTGTGGTCGTTCCTGAGACTCCTCAACTAATTCGGTAATTTCGTACCTGGGTAAAGCACCTTGCTAGAACCCCTACATGTGCTACTGCGCAAGGGAGATGACTGGGTATGGGGGAATTCACAAGAGGCTGCCTTTTAGAAAGCCAGAAATCTGTTATGTTCAAACAAACTGCTTGTTCTGTGTAACCTAAGTAAACGATTAGTGCTAGCTTGCGATGCGTCGTCACACGGGGTGGGGTGTGTGTTATAACAGGCTAACGAAGTGAGGATTTTGCAACTGGTCGCTGATGCGTCCAGGAGTCTGTCCAAGGCCAAAAGGGCCTACAGCATGATTGAAAATGAAGCTCTGGCGTGCGTTTGCGGGGTGAAAAAAATGCATCAGTATTTGTTTGGTCTCATGTTTGAGCTAGAAACTGACCATAAGCCGCTCATATCGCTATTCTCAGAGAGCAAAGGGATTAACACCAATGCCTCTGCCTGCATCCAAAGATGGGCGCTCACGCTGTCGGCATACAACTATGTAATCCGCCACAGATCAGGTACAGAGAACTGCGCTGATGCTCTCAGTCGGGTACCATTGCCCACCACCGGGATGGAAATGGTACAGCCTGCAGACTTGATGGATGCATTCGAAAAAGAAAAGTCACCCGTTCCGGCCCACCAGATCAGGACCTGGACCAGCTAGGATCCTTTACTGTCCCTGGTAAAAAAAACTGTGTCCTCCATGGAGCTGGTCCAGCGTCCTAGCGGGGATGCAGGAAGAGATTAATCCGTTCCACAGGCGCAAAGACAAAATGTCCTTACAGGCGGACTGTCTTTTGTGGGGTAATCATGTAGTCTTGCCCAAGAAAGGCAGTGAAACGTTCATACGTGACTTACACAGCACCCACCCAGGCATTGTAATGATGAAAGCCATAGCCAGATCCCATATGTGATGGCCCCACATCGACTCAGATTTAGAGTCATGCGTGCGCCAGTGCAACATTTGCTCTCAATTGAGCAATTCGCCCAGAGAGGCATCGCTAAGTTTGTGGTCATGGCCCTCCAAACCGTGGTCTAGGATCCACGTTGACTATGCGGGCCCATTTCTAGGCAAAATGTTCTTGTTTGTTGTTGATGCTTAATCAAAATGGATTGAATGTGTAATAATGTCTGTAAGCACGTCCACCGCCACCATCGAAAGCCTACGAGCCATGTTTGCCACACATGGCCTGCCTGATGTCCTAGTCAGTGACAATGGGCTGTGTTTCACCAGTGCTGAATTCAAGGAATTCATGAACCGCAACGGGATCAAGCATGTCACATCTGCTCCGTTCAAGCCCGCATCCAATGGCCAGGCAGAACGGGCAGTTCAGACCATCAAGCAAAGCTTGAAATGCGTGTCAGAAGGCTCCCTGCAGACCCAACTGTCCCGAGTTCTGCTCAGCTACCGCACCAGACCCTACTCGCTCACCGGGGTTCTCTCAGCTGAGCTGCTCATGAAAAGGGCGCTCAAAACAAGGCTCTCTCTTGTCCACCCTGATTTCCATGAACACGTCGAGGGCAGGCGGCATCAACAAAGCATGTACCATGATCGCGCAAAGTTGTCACACGATATTGAGGTCAATGATCCTGTGTTTGTACTCAATTATGGACATGGTCCCAAATGGCTCGCTGGCCAAAGAAGGGAGTAGGGTGTTGGTCAAATTGGCCAATGGACCAACGTGCAGAAAGCATTTGGACCAAATCAAATTGCGGTTCACTAACAGTTACGAGCAACCTGAAGAGGACACCACCAACTTCGACCCTCCAACACACACACAAGTGGTAACCGAGATCATGGTTGACCACGAAGCCAAACTCACCATCCCCAGCAGCCTGGCAAGGCCGGGTGCCCAACAGCCCAGTGAAGAACCAACCAACTCACCCACACCTGCATTTGTACCGAGATGATGGACAAGGGAGCGAAAAGTCCAAGATCGTCTCACCCTGTAAATAAGTGTACTATTGACTTTACGAGGGAATGATGTTATGTATTTAACCCTTGGCAACCTGTATCACACCACCACCAGAGGGCCTACCCAGCATCCCTTGGGAGCATGGTATATAAGCAGGCCACCCACACGGTACCTGCACTCTGGAGCCTAATTAAAGGAGCTAAGGTCACACTTACTCATTGCATACAATACTCAGCTTCATCCTTTATTATGAGCATAATAGTATATACATAGACATTGTGGCTCCATGGAATAGCATTTGTCTCCCTGTTGCTATGCATCCATTCTTTATTCCTCATCAAAACAAGGATGGTACAGGTAATTGCCTTATGTTAGAAATTAGTAGTTCCTAAAATGTATATGGTTATGCAAATGAAATTGTGACGCGAATAATACTGTGTTTAAATGATTGCATTAGAGCTCGAGACAAGTAAGAGGTTAAAGTATAAGTTGCATTTTACTGGAACTGCTTAAGTTTCATTTTCCTGGAATCTTGTATTAGAGCTTGTGATAACGTACCTTCACACTAGTATTTGATTAGATGGATAGATGCTTAAAACTAGGCTAGCTGCCTGTTGTTTGTAAGTTAGGATTTTGACTTTGTTTAATATATCTTTAATGTGGCCAACTCAGGCCCAACGCCTATGTTTCTTAGCATTATAATGTAGTTATTGGAAATAATGTATGTTCGATATTAGAGTTTGTTTAACAGAACTGCTTGCGAAGATATGGAGAAGTTAATTAGTATAAGGACATAGAATAGAAGGAATTTATGGGAGTTAATGTATCATCTCTATTATCATCTATATTAATGACTTGGATGAAGGGACCGAATGTAATGTAGCCAAGTTTGCTGATGATGCAAAGATGGACGGAAAAGCATATTGTGAGGAGGATATAAAAAATCTGCAAAAGGTACAGACAGGCTAAGTGAGTGGGCAAAAATTTGGCAGATGGAATATAATGTGGGAAAATGTGAGGTTATCCACTTTGGCAGAAAAAATAGAAAAGCAAATTATAATTTAAATGGAGAAAAATTGCAAAGTGCTGCACTATAGAGGGACCTGGGGGTCCTTCTGCATGAAAGTTAGTGTGCAGGTACAGCAAGTAATCAGGAAGGCAAATGGAATGATGGCTTTTATTGCAAGGGGGATAGAGTATAAAAGCAGAGAAGTCCTGCTACAACTGTACAGGGTATTGGTGAGGCCACACCTGGAGTACTGTGTACAGTTTTGGTCTCCGTATTTAAGGAAGGATATACTTGCATTTGAGGCTGTTCAGAGAAGGTTCACTTGGTTGATTCCGGAGATGAGGGGGTTGACTTATCAAGATAGGTTGAGTAGGTTGGGCCTATACTCATTGGAGTTCAGAAAAATGAGAGGTGATCTTATCAAAACATAGAAATATAGAAAATAGGTACAGGAGTAGGCCATTCAGCTCTTCAAGCCTGCACCGCCATTCAATGAGTTCATGGCTGAACATGCAACTTCAGTACCCCATTCCTGCTTTCTCACCATACCCCTTGATTCCCCCTAGTAGTAAGGATTACATCTAACTCCTTTTTGAATATATTTAGTGAATTAGCCTCAACAAATTTCTGTGGTAGAGAATTCCACAGGTTCACCACTCTCTGGGTGAAGAGGTTTCTCCTCATCTCGGTCCTAAATGGCTTACCCCTTATCCTTAGACTGTGACCCCTGATTCTGGACTTCCCCAACATTGGGAGCATTCTTCCTGCATCTAACCTGTCTAAACCCGTCAGAATTTTAAACGTTTCTATGAGCTCCCCTCTCATTCTTCTGAACTCCAGTGAATACAAGCCCAGTTGATCCAATCTTTCTTGATATGTCAGGCACGCCATCCCGGGATTCAGTCTGGTGAACCTTCGCTGCACTCCCTCAATAGCAAGAATGTCCTTCCTCAAGTTAGGAGACCAAAACTGTACACAATACTCCAGGTGTGGCCTCACCAAGTCCCTGTACAACTGTAGTAACACCTTCCTGCCCCTGTACTCAAATCCCCTCGCTATGAAGGCCAACATGCCATTTGCTTTCTTAACCGCCTGATGTACCTGCATGCCAACCTTCAATGACTGATGTACCATGACACCCAGGTCTCGTTGCACCTCCCCTTTTCCTAATCTGTCACCATTCAGATAATAGTCTGTCTCTCTGTTTTTACCACCAAAGTGGATAACCTCACATTTATCCACATTATACTTCATCTGCCATGCATTTGCCCACTCACCTAACCTATCCAAGTCACCCTGCAGCCTCATAGCATCCTCCTCGCAGCTCACACTGCCACCCAACTTAGTGTCATCCGCAAATTTGGAGATACTACATTTAATCCCCTCGTCTAAATCATTAATGTACAATGAAAACAGCTAGGGCCCCAGCACAGAACCTTGCGGTACCCCACTAGTCACTGACTACCATTCTGAAAAGTACCCATTTACTCCTACTCTTTGCTTCCTGTCTGCCAACCAGTTCTCAATCCACGTAAGCACATTACCCCAATCCCATGTGCTTTAACTTTGCACATCAATCTCTTGTGTGGGACCTTGTCGAAAGCCTTCTGAAAGTCCAAATACACCACATCAACTGGTTCTCCCTTGTCCACTCTACTGGAAACATCCTCAAAAAATTCCAGAAGATTTGTCAAGCATGATTTCCCTTTCACAAATCCATGCTGACTTGGACCTATCATGTCACCTCTTTCCAAATGCGCTGCTATGACATCCTTAATAATTGATTCCATCATTTTACCCACTACCAATGTCAGGCTGACCGGTCGATAATTCCCTGTTTCTCTCTCCCTCCTTTTTTAAAAAGTGGGGTTACATTGGCTACCCTCCACTCCATAGGAACTGATCCAGAGTCTATGGAATGTTGGAAAATGACTGTCAATGCATCCGCTATTTCCAAGGCCACCTCCTTAAGTACTCTGGGATGCAGACCATCAGACCCTGGGGATTTATCAGCCTTCAATCCCATCAATTTCCCCAACACAATTTCATGACTGATAAGGATTTCCTCCTTCTTACTAGACCCTCTGACCCCTTTTATATCCGGAAGGTTGTTTGTGTCCTCCTTAGTGAATACCGAACCAAAGTACTTGTTCAATTGGTCTGCCATTTCTTTGTTCCCCGTTATGACTTCCCCTGATTCTGACTGCAGGGGACCTACATTTGTCTTTACTAACCTTTTTCTCTTTACATATCTATAGAAGCTTTTGCAGTCCGTCTTAATGTTCCCTGCAAGCTTCCTCTCGTACTCTATTTTCCCTGCCCTAATCAAACCCTTTGTCCTCCTCTGCTGAGTTCTAAATTTCTCCCAGTCCCCAGGTTCGCTGCTATTTCTTGCCAATTTGTATGCCACTTCCTTGGCTTTAATACTATCCCTGATTTCCCTTGATAGCCATGGTTGAGCCACCTTCCCTTTTTTATTTTTATGCCAGACAGGGATGTACAATTGTTGTAGTTCATCCATGCGTTCTCTAAATGTCTGCCATTGCCCATCCACTGTCAACCCCTTAAGTATCAATTGCCAATCTATCCTCGCCAATTCATGCCTCATACCTTCAAAGTTACCCTTCTTTAAGTTCTGGACCATGGTCTCTGAATTAACTGTTTCATTCTCCATCCTAATGTAGAATTCCACCATATTATGGTCACTCTTCCCCAAGGGGCCTCGCACAATGAGATTGCTAATTAATCCTCTCTCATTAAACAACACCCAGTCTAAGATGGCCTCCCCCCTAATTGGTTCCTCGACATATTGGTCTAGAAAACCATCCCTTATGCACTCCAGAAAATCCTCCTCCACCGTATTGCTTCCAGTTTGGTTAGCCCAATCTATGTGCATGTTAAAGTCACCCATGATAACTGCTGCACCTTTATTGCAAGCACCCCTAATTTCCTGTTTGATGCCCTCCCCAACATCACTACTACTGTTTGGAGGTCTGTACACAACTCCCACTAACATTTTTTGCCCTTTGGTGTTCTGCAGCTCTACCCATATAGATTCCACATCATCCAAGCTAATGTCCTTCCTAACTATTGCATTAATATCCTCTTTAACCAGCAATGCTACCCCACCTCCTTTTCCTTTTATTCTATCCTTCCTGAATGTTGAATACCCTTGGATGTTGAGTTCCCAGCCCTGGTCATCCTGGAGTCACGTCTCTGTAATCCCAATCACATCATATCTGTTAACATCTATTTGCACAGTTAATTCATCCACCTTATTACGGATACTCCTTACATTAAGACACAAAGCCTACAGGCTTGTTTTTTTAACACCCTTTGTCCTTTTAGAATTATGATGTCGTGTAGCCCTTTTTGTTTCTTGCCTTTGTTTACTCGGCCTTCCACTATTGTTTTTTTACCTTTCTACCATCTGTTTCTGACTCCATATTACTTCACCCTCTCTCGCTGCATAGGTTCCCATCCCCCTGCCAGATTATTTTAAACAATCCTGAACTGCATTAGCAAATGTTACCCCCAGGACATCAGTTCCAGTCCTGCCCAAGTGCAGACCGTCCCTTTTGTATAGGTCCCACTTCCCCCAGAACTGGTTCCAATGTCCCAGGAATTTGAATCCCTCTCTCTTGCACCACTGCTCAAGCCACGTATTTATTCTAACTATCCTGCGCCCTCTACTCTGATTAGCACGTGGCACTGGTAACAATCTAGAGATTACTACCTTTGAGGTCCTACTTTTTAATTTAACTCCAAGCTCCCTAAATTCAGCTTGTAGGACCTCTTCCCAATTCTTACCTATATCGTTGGTACCTACATGTACCACGACAACTGGCTGTTCACCCTCCCTCTTCAGAATGTCTTGTACCCGCACCGAGACATCCTTGATACTTGTACCAGGGAGGCACCATACCATCCTGGAGTCTCGGTTGCGGTCGCAGAAACTCCTATCTATTCTCCTTACAATAGAGTCCACTATCACTGTAGCTCTTCCACTCTTTTTCCTGCCCTTCTGTGCAGGAGAGCCACCCATGGTGCCATGAACCTGGCTGCTGGTGCCTTCCCCTGGTAAGTCATCTCCCCCAACAGTATCCAAAACGGTATATCTGTTTTGGAGGTAGATGACTGCAGGGGACTCCTGCACTACCTTCCTGCTCTTGCCTTGTCTCTTGGTCACCCATTCACTATCTGTCCTAACCCTTACCTGCGGTGTGACCAACTCACTAAATGTGCTATCCACAACATTCTCAGCATCGCACATGCTCCAGAGTGAGTCCATTCGCAGCTCCAGTGCCGTAATGCGGTCTGTCAGGAGCTGCAGCTGGACACACTTCCCGCACACATAGTAGTCAGGGACACTGGAAGTTTCCCTGATTTCCCACATAGCACAGAAGGAGCATGACACGGGTCCGAGCTCTCCTGCCATGACTTAACACTTAAATTAATTTACTTACTAAAATTTACTTAAACACCAAACAGCTACTTAGTAGTTCGCTGCCAATTAAACCAATATAAAAATCAGTCTAAAATACTTACCGGTCGAACAGCCAACCACTTACCAGCTTGGCTGTGATGTCACCTCTTGATTTCACACCCCTCTATCTTTGTCTGCAGCTGGTTGGGCTTATCTCTGGGCCTCCGTCTCCTACTCTCGCACTCCTTATCAGCTGCTCTTGTATCAGTACTGGTAGGAAAAACAAGATAAAACAGCACCTGCCACCCCCACTTACCCTTAAAACTCACCCACTTACCAAACTCACGAATGCCACTCTATGCTGTTGCACTTCGTGCTCTGCACGAGCTGCCTCTTTTTAAACTGTATCTAGGTCAGATGACTCACTACTGGTCAGTCGTTTACAGAACTGGTTTTAACTAGCTGCTAATTGCCTCCTACTGGAGAATTACCTTGTTTTTCTCTGCCTAAACCTGAAAGATTCCCAACTATTTAACTTTTCCCCTTTAAATTAAACTGCTACTTACTTAGAAGCTACTGGCAATTGCCACTAACAATTTACTCCACATATAAGATAATGAGGGGGCTCGACAAGATGGATGCAGAAGGATTTTCCACTCATAGGGGAAACTAAACCTAGGGGACATAGTCTCAGACTAAAGGGTCGCCCATTTAAAACTAGAGGAGGAGGAATTTCTTCTCTCAGAGGATTGTATATCTATGGAATTCTCTGCCCTAGAGAGTTGTGGAGGCTGGGTCATTGAATATGTTTAAGGCAGAGATAGACAGATTTTTAAGTAATAAGGGAATAATGGGGAGCGGGCAGGCAAGTGGAGCTGTCCATGATCAGATCAGCCATGATCTTGTTAAATGGCAGAGCAGGCTCGAGGGGCCAAATGGCCTCTCCTATTTCTTATGTTCTTACGTTCTCATCTCAGGATGGAATAGTCTGTTAGATTAAGGGGAACTAGTTTTGGATAGCGACTGACTGAGTAGTCACCTCTATCATGAGCCTCTGATTAAGTGGTCTAAGACCAAGGCTGGTACGCACTGGCATTACCAGGGAGGACAAGGACAGAAGAGATGAGGAATTCAGATGGATGCGTCTTCAGAACGTATAAATAGGAAAGACATTTGAGGTAAAGCATGAGACCCCTCAGGGAAGGGTTTTCATCTATAAGTTAAGACAAAGAATTCGACATACCATTGGGCACCTTGTTTTCAGAGAAACCTTGACAGGTGAAGTGGTCTTGAGAATGGATCAATGCTGACTTCAGTCTAACACTCTTGGGTAGTTCAGAAAGAGAGAGAAAGAAGAGATGTTCATGAACACCAACCATCTGTCCGATTGGGGCCGGTACCAACTACTGTCACAGTTGTATGTTTTTGCTGTATGTTATATTCCATCATAAACTCTGATTAAACACAATATGTCCACCATATTGGTTTGCACTCGATCCTAATTATTTGAAAGACCAGAGATAAGTTAATCTCAACTCTTAACAGGAAAGCCTCATGAGAGCTTTCAAGGAAATAGAAATAGACTTGCATGATTCTATTCTGGGTGTTGTGCTTATTGAAATTTATTTAAATCCTTTCAATTTGGGTCCTAAAGGGTAATGTGGGTGCAGTCAATGACCACCGCAGTCTGGGAAAGCCAGCAGTTCTGTAGAAATTTTTCATCTTCTCACATTGCTGTTGTTGGTTAGTGACAAAAGAGATAAATTTGATACCCTCATGAATAATGTATCCTTAATTCACCTTTCACAGAAATCTGTCTGACAGCGCAGCTGCCCCACTTCTGTTCTCGAAAAAGCAGGACATATAAAAACTGAAGAACACACTGGCTTTGATGGCGCTCCAGTGCCATATGGATGTTATATGTTATCTGGAGTTCATCCTGAAGGAGATGGCACATCTCTTCTCAGTACCGCTCTGCCACATCTTAGCCACCTTAAGCACATCTCCACCATCATTACCAGGCAGCAGTGCCAGATACGGTAGACCAACTGTGTCGCATACCAGTGGAATTTGACGGTACATCTTGCATACCAGCACCTAACCTCCTGGGCAACCCTCTCTTACTCTTGCTGGGCCTCTGATGCCAAGCCAGTGAGGGTGGAGCACTGTATGCTTCCCCATAATGCGGCAAAACCTAGAATATAAAAATAAAATTGACATTAGATGATTTTTAAATAAAATTTCCAGCATTCCGACTGGTGCCCTTCCAGTGAAGCTTATTATATTGAGTGAAATTGATGCTTTAAATAAACAATGTGTTAGTGTGATGGTTTTGTGCTATGTGACACACAGTATATTATCAGGATGACTGATAGATGGTGATTGGATGATTGAACATTATTTTACATTCTCTTAGAAATGATTATGGGAGTGTTGGCTGTATTTTGAGATTCAAATTATGTAATTGTGTCCACATTTTGTCAAAATTGTAAATAATAACATTTGTTTAGCTATGTAATTAATTTTGGGTTTGACTTTTTTAAAGTCCAGGGTCTGGAAGAAGCTGGGAGGGAAAATGTTCCAGATTGCAGGTAAGTGGGAGCTGTATGGGGGAGGGAGGAGTGATATGGTTTGCCCGTGTTTGGAGGATGATCCAGTGCTGTGGCAGCAATAGGAGAAGATATTGGAGTGCGGGAGGTGGGGGCATTGGAGGGGTAGAGAATTATTGTGGAGCAGCTTTCTTGGTTGCTAAAGTAGTAGGAGGCAGATTAAAGAGTCTGGGAGCAATGCATTAGGAGTGGGAGAGTGGTGTGAGGATTGCTGGGGGGTGGCAGTACTGGTTTTGGGATATGGACGCATTGGGATGGTGATAGTAGTGTGGGGGTGTCATGTATCCTACATGGTTACTGTTAGTACTATTACAAGGTGTGCCACCAGAGGGCACAGCGGTGGGAGACTTGTAGGTTACCTGTACAGGTGTGCCTGGCCTAGTATAAAAGGCAGGCCACCATGTGCGATCATCACTCTGGAGCTATCAATAAAGGACAAAGGTCACTACAGTTCAAGTATAACACATTGCCTCATGGAGTCATTATCAGAGCATCTAAAGACATACCAGGGGATATATTGAAAAGAGGAATTGCTGGGAAACATTGGGAGGCAGATTGTGAGTTTCCTGCGATACCTCAGCCTCCTTAGGCACATCTCCACTATCATTACCAGGCAGCTAAGTCTAATACGGTACACCCAATGTGTAGAATACCAATGGAACTTGATGGTATATCTTGCATATCACCACCTAACATCCTGGGCAACTCTTACTCTTGCTGGGTTTCTGATGCCAAGACAGTGGGAGTGGAGCATTGAATGTTTCTCCATAATGCAGTATAAACTAGAATATGAAAATAAAATTGGCAGCAGGTGTTTTTTAATGATATTTTTTCAATATTCCGACTGGTGCTCCTCCAGTGATGCTTGTTATATTTGAGTGAAATTAATGCATTGAATGAACAATATGTTAGCGTGACACTCATACCTATCTAATTTGTGAATTTAAATGAGATTAATGCACTGTCAAATGTCTTGAGTGTATTAGTACTTGCACAACAAAACCTTTAGACCGTAATTTTGTAACGGGTGTGCTATACTGTTGACATTAGTGCCCATTACTACACATTTGCCAACAGCTTTAACCTTAACGCTGACACAAATTACTAGGCTACTACACAATACTTCAAAGCACATGTTATGAAGAAACTCTGGTTACATTATACTTTAGTTGCATAACATTCCTATTTAATTTCAATTGTTGTAAAGACAACTTTTTGAGCTTTATCGAGCTCTCTCCTGGTGTTCTATAGTCAGTTGGAGGATACACGGTTTTGTGTGATGTGACACTATCAGGACGACTGATTTATGGTGATTGGATAGTACATTTTATTTACATTTTATTAGAGATTATTATGGGAGTGTTGGCTATATTTTGAGTTTCAAATTATGTAATTATGTCCACATTGTAAATAATAACTTTTGTTTAGATATGTAATTAATGTTAGTTTTTAGCTAAGGACTGGAGGAAGCTTGTAGGAAGATGTTCCAGATTGCAGGTAGAAGATGTATTGGGAGGGAAGAGTGATAAGCTTTGCTCATGTTGGGAGGGTGATCCAATCGTGTGGCAGCAGTAGCAGGAGATATAGGAGTGTGGGAGGTGAGGGCATTGGAAGGGTAGAGAATTATTGGGGAGCAGTTTCCTTGGTTGTTAAAGTAGTAAGAGGCAGGTTACAGAGTCTGCGACCAATGTGTTGGGAGTGTGAAAGTGGGGTGTGGCAGTACTGGTTTTGGGATATGGGTGCATTGAGATGGTGATTGTGTTGCGTGGGAACATTGAGAAGAGGAGTTGCTGGGCAATACTGGGAGGCAGGTTGTGATTTTTCTGCTACACCTCCACTATCTTTACCAGGCAGCTAAGTCTGATATGTTAGCCCCACCATGTAGCATACCAATGTAACAATACATCTTCCTGAGCAACCCTCTCTAACTCTTGCTTGTCCTCTGATGCCAGGCCATTGAGACTGGAGCACTGAATGCTTCCCCATAGTGTAGCAAAACCTAGAATATGAAAATAAAATTGATGGCAGATGATTTTTAACTGAGATTTCCAGCATTCCGACTGGTATCCTTCCAGTGATGCTTATTATATTTGAATGAAATTAATGCATTAAATGAACAATGTGTTAGTGTGACACTCGTACCTACCTAATTTATTTGTTTCAATCGGATTAATGGACTGACAAATGTCTTGAGTGTATTAGTACTTGCACTAAAAAAACCTTTAGACAGCAATTTTCTAACGGGTGTGCTTTGTTGCTGACATTAGTGCCCATTACTGTACATTTGACACCAGCTTTAACCTTAATGCTGACACAGATTTCTAGAGTACTGCACAGTACTTTAAAGCACATGTTATGAACAAACTCTGGTTACCTAAAACTTTGGTTGCATAACACTCCTATTTAACTGCAATTGGTGTGAAGACAATGTTTTGAACTTTATCAAGTTCTCTCCTGGTGTTCTGCATAGTCAGTTGGATGATTAACGGTGTTGTGTTATGTTTCACACAATATATTATCAGGACGACTGATTTATGGTGATTGGATAATAATTGAACATTTTATTTACATTCTATTAGAAATTATTATGGGAGTGTTGGCTGTATTTTGAAATTCAAATGATGTAATTGTGTCCACATTTTTATGGAAATTGTAAATAATAAGTTGTTCAGCTATGTAATTAAACTTGGATCTGACTTTTTTAAAGTCCGTTTCGGAGGAAGCTAGTAGGGAAGATGTTCCAGATTGCAGGTAGTTGGAAGCTGTATGGGGGAGGTAGGAGTACTATGGTTTGCTCGTGTTGGGAGGGTGATCCAGTGGTGTAGGAAGGGATCGTGGAGAGTGCAAGGCGGGAACAGTGGAGGGGGAGAGCATTATTGGGTAGGGGCTTCCTTGGTTATCAAAGTAGTATGAGGCAGATTGCAGAGTCTAGGATCAATGTGTTGGGCGTGTGAGAATGGAGTGAGGATTGCTGGGGGGTGGCAGTACTGGTTTTGGGATATGGGCACATTGGGATAGGGATTGTGGTGCATGGGAGCATTCAGAGGAGTTGCTGGGCAACATGGGGAGGCAGGTTGTGAGTTTCCTGCTACACCTCAGCCTCTTTAAGCTCCTCTCCACTATCATTACCTGGCAGCTGTGCCTGATACGGTAGATCCAATGTGTAGCCTATCAGTGAAACTTGAGGACGGTACATCTTACATACCACCGAACCTCTCTTACTCTTGCTGGGCCTCTGATGCTAAGCCAGTGGGAGTGGAGCACTGAATGCTTCCCCATAATGCGACAAATCCTAGAATATGAAAATAAAATTGACAGCAGCTAATTTTTAAATGAAATTTCCAATAATCAGCCTGGTATCCCTCCAGTGATGCTTCTTATATTTGAGTGAAATTAATGCATTGGATGAACAATGTGTTAGTGTGACATTCGTACCTACCTAATTTGTTAATTTCAGTAAGATTAATGGACTGTCAAATGTCTTGAGGGTAAAACCTTCAGACAGCAATTTTGTAACAGGTGTGTTTTGCTGCTGATATTAGTGCCCATTACTGTACATTTGCCACCAGCTTCAACATAAGACCATAAAAAATAGGAGCAGGAGTAGACCATTTGGCCCCTCGAGCATGCTGCGCCATTCAATAAGATCATGGCTGATCTGATCTTGGCCTCAATTCCACTTCCATGCCTGCTCCCCATAACCCTTGACTCCCTTATCACTCAAAGATCTGTCTATCTCCACCTTAAATATATTCAATGACCCAGCCTCCACAGCTCTATGGGGTAGAGAATTCCAAAGATTCTGAGAGAAAAAATTCCTCGAAATTTCTGTTTTAAATGGGTGACCCCTTATTCTGAAATGATGCCCCCTACTTCTAGATTCCCTCATGAGGGGAAACATACTCTCTGCATCTACCCTGTCAGCTCAGAATCTAACATATTTCAAAAAGATCACCTCTCATTCTTCTAAACTCCAATGAGTATAGGCCCAATCTGCTCAACCTTTCTCCGTGAGACAACCCTTTCATCTCAGGAATCAACCTCCTGAACCTTCTCTGAACTGCCTCCAATGCAAGTATATCCCTCCTTAAATAAGGAGACCAAAACTGCATGCAATACTCCAGTTGTAGCAGGGCTTCCCTACTTTTATACTCCATCCTCCTTGCAATAAAGGCCAGCATTCCATTTACCTTCCTAATTACTTGCTGTGCCTGCATGCTAACTTTTTGTGTTTCATGTACAAGGACCCCAGATCCCTTTATACCTCAGCATTTTGTAATTTCTCCCCATTTAAATAATAATTTGCTTTTTTATTTTTCCTACTAAAGTGGATAACCTCACATTTTCCCACATTATACTCCATCTGCCAAATTTTTGCCCACAAACTTAACCTATCTATATCCCTTTCCAGATTCTTTGCATCCTCCACACACCTATCTTTGTATCATCAGCAAATTTGGCTACATTAAACTTGGTCCCATCATCCAAGTCATTAATTAAGATTGTAAATAGTTGAGGCCCAGCACTGATTCCAGTGGCACCCCACTAGTTACAGTTTGCCAACCTGAAAATGACCCATTTATCCCGACTCTCTGTTTTCTGTTAGGAAGCCAATCCTCTATCCGTGCCAATATATTACCCCCAACCTTGTGTGCTCTTATGTGTGCAGTAACATTTTGTGTAGAACTTTATTGAATGCCTTCTGGAAATCCAAATACAGGTAGAGTGTCCGAAATCCGGAGTTACAAAAAACAGAATGTTCCGATAACCGGACACCGTGCACATCGCACGAGTCGATGCCCGGAATCCGGAAATTTGTTACGAAAACCGGGCATTTTCTTCACAACAGTGATACAAACGGCATAAAATGAAAGTAGTAAAATTTCAGAAATGGATATTTGGTATTCTGATCAGTATTCTGTAAATAAAACACCCCCCCCGCCCGACATGCACAGATACACACATCATCACCCCTGCTTTGCTGTTCTTCCAAGAGTGAATTTGAGTGTTATCTGATGCGATAACTGCCACATGAATAAACTAACATTATTTGCGAAGAGCTCTCAGTGTTTCCAACTGGGGTCTTACTGTGGGGGATTGGGGGGGCTGTGGTTGGGGGTGATGGTGACTGATTATCATTCCGTCCTTATAAGGTAAGGAGAAATGGGGCCCATTTGAGTCCTAAGCATGGGGTGGCACTTGCGGACAAACTCGTTTGAGGGGTTCTGCCCGCACTCGATGCTGAATGAGGTGGGCAGCGGTGAGGGAGTGATAACAAGGGCTGATCTTTTAAAGGCAAGAGTGGGAGGGGAGGGAATTATTTCATCATGCTGCTCTTGAAAACTCCCTTCAGAGACTGTGTGTCTGATCTGGTGTCAGCCCTGAATTCAGTCCTGCCAGATCACACCAGGTGCCCGTGCAGTCAATACAGAGCAATAGTAATCCAAAGCAAGGTTAAGCAGAATAAAACCACTTTTTTTTCAATCACCACTGCATTATCTGATTTTGAATCACCTACAGACGCTGCCTCTGATGGTATCAGGATTTGTATCTGTTATGTATGGAGAAAGAGTCAGACTGAACATTGTGAGCTCAAAGTAAAGTGTGACCTTAGTCTTTTAGTGTCGGCTTCCAGAATGCCTCTCCAACCTGTGAGGCCTCCTTAAATATCTGTGCTCCCAAGGGATTATGGGATCCCTTGGGACTCCAGGGATAAGCCCTCTGGTGGCTGTACAGAGTAAATACAAGCTTACATATATAACAACACTCCCCCCACAAAGTCAAATAGTGTAACTATTTATAATGTGAGTCGATCTGGGGCCCTTCTTGCCCTGATTGATGTGTGAAAGCTAGTATTGGTGAATCAATTGTTGGGCCCTTGCTGGGCTGCTGTGCAGCTGGCCTTGCTGGGCTGCCTGGTGTGGTGGGTTCTGCTGAGCTGCTGTGGATGATGGGTTCTGCTTCATGGTGCCAGTTGCTACTGGTGTGTATGTTGAGGGGCCAAAGAAGGTAGGGTCCAAGGTGGGTTACTCAGGATAGTCCATGAATCTGAGTTTGATTTTGGTCCAAGTGTTTCCAGTGAATGAGTCCATTTGAAAGTTTGACCCGAAACACCCTGCTCCCCTCTTTGGCCACTTGGGACCTCGTCCATAATTAAATACAAATACAGGATCATTGATTTCAATCTCGCGTGGCATATTTGCGCTATCATGGTATGTACTTTGTTGAAGCCGCCTGCTCTCTACCTGTTCATGTCGATCAGGGTGAATGGACAAGAGCCTTGTCTTAAGTGCTCTTTTCATGAGCAGTTCAGCAGGTGGGATCCCAGTGAGTGAGTGGGGTCTCATGCGGTAGCTAAGCAGGACTCGGGATAAGCGAGTCTGCAGTGAGCCTTCCGTTATTCTCTTCAACCCTGCTTGATGGTTTGCACTGCTCTCTCTGCCTGACCATTGGACACTGGTTTAAATGGGGCAGATGTGACATGTTTGATCTCATAGCGGGTCATGAATTCTTTGAACTCAGCACTGGTAAAACATGGCCCGTTATTGCTTGCCAGGACATCGGGTTGGCTGTATGTGGCAAACATGGCCTGCAAGCTTTCAGTGGTGGCAGCGGACATGCTTGCCAACATTATCTCACATTCAATCCATTTGGAGTACGCATCTACAACCACAAGGAACATTTTACCCAAGAACGGGCCTGCATAGTCGACGTGTACCCTAGACCACGGATTGGAGGGCCAAGACCATAAACTTAGCGGTGCTTCCCTGGGTACATTGCTTAACTGTGAGCATGTATTACATCTGTGAATGCAGGACTCTAAGTCCGCATCGATACTGGGCCAACATATGTGGGATCTGGCTATCGCTTGCATCATTACGATGCCTGGGTGGGTACTGTGGAGGTCACTGATGAAGATGTCTCTGCCTTTCTTGGGAACCACTACTCGATTGCCCCACAGAAGGCAGTTTGCTTGTATAGACATTTCATCTTTGCGCCATTGGAACGGCTTTATCTCTTCCTGCATTTCCACTGGGACATGGGACCAGCTCCTGTGAAGCATACAGTTTTGACTAGGGACAATAAGGGGTCCTGGCTCATCCAGGTTTTGATCTGCTGGGCAGTGATGGGTGATTGCTCACTCTCAAATGCTTCCATAACCATGGCTAAATCTGCGGGCTGTGCCATTTCCACCTCCGTGGTGGGCAATGGCAGCCTACTGAGAGCATTGGCTCAGTTTTCTGTGCCTGGCCTGTTGTGGATGGCGTAGTTGTATACGGACAACGTGAGCGCCCATCTCTGGATGCGGGCTGATGCATTGGTAGTTACCCCTTTACTCTCGGAAAACAGGGATATGAGTGGCTGATGGTCAGTTTCCAATTCGAATTTTAGCCCAAACAGATATTGATGCATTTTCTTTACCCCATAGACACACGCTAACGCATATTTCTCAATCATGCTGTAGGCTCTCTCAGCTTTAGACAGACATCTGGATGCGTAAGCAACCGGTTGCATTTTCCCGAAATCGTTAGCTTATTGCAATACACACCCGACGCCATGTGACGACGCATCACATGCTAGTACCAAACGCTGACATGGATCATATAACACAAGCAATTTGTTTGAGCATAACAATTTTTTACCCTTTACAAAGTTATTTTCTTGGCTTTTGCCCCAAACCCATTCATCCCCTTTACGCAGTGGTTCTAGCAGTGTGCTGAGATCCGGTAAGAAGTTACCAAAGTAGTTCAGGAATCCTCGAAACGACCACAGCTCCGTCACATTCTGTGGCCTCGGTGCGTTCTCGATTGCCTTCGTCTTCGAATCAGTGGGCCTTGTCATGTATGTAACCACAATGAAACACCACTGTATTACTGTATACACTCAACCTAGATGCACATCTTGACCACAAGGGGTGAACTTGTAGGAGACACTCCTTACCTGATCACTCAGGTATAAAAAGGGAGGTCCACGCAGGGTCACTGTGTTTGGAGTGAATAAAGAGTTCAGGTCACAGAGTGACCTTGTCCCCAGAAAGTGCCTCGTGTGGTTTCATACTGTGGAGTGAGGACTTTACATTGGCGACGAGAAACAGGAATTTACAACCCACGAGAATGGCCACCGGTAGCACAGAGGAACGGTATTGTGTTGGGGAAGACTGGGACGATTTTGTCGAGAGGCTTCAGCAAAGCTTTGTTATGAAAGATTGGCTGGGGGATGCAGCGGCTGACAAGCGAAGGGCTTATCTCTTGACCAGATGCGGACCAAAGACTTACGCGCTCATGAAGGACTTACTAGCACCTGAAAAGCCGGCGGACAAAACCCTTGAAGAACTTAGCAAATTGATCGGGGAGCACCTCAAACCAGCGAGTAGTGAGCCCAACACAGATTCGACACACACCGACGTCATGAAGGACAGAGCATACCGGACTTCGTAGCGACCTCCGGTGTTTGGCCAGCCTCTGTAAGTTCACAGACGCCTGCAGGGGGGAGATGCTAAGGGACTTCTTTGTCGAGGGCATCGGTCATGCGGGAATTTTCCGCAAATTAATTGAGACCAAGGTTTTGACCTTGGAAGCGGCGGCGTTGATGTCTCAAGCATTCATGGCGGGGGAGGAAGAGATGAAAATAATATACGTGCGCAATTCTGCCTCTAACGCAGCGATGGATCAGGGAGTCAACATCATTAATGCGACTCAGAGCCCCACATGCAGGCAGGAGCAGTCCGAAACAATAGACCCCAGAGCAGGACTTCAACAGAGACAATGGCAGGCTGAACGGACATTCATGCCATCACAGTGGACAATGCAACCCGGGATGGGGCCATTGACACCCACTAATAGGGTACTTAAGAGCAGTCAAAGGGACAGTCAGCACAGAATGCCTGGCCACAGCCCTTTTGTTCCCAACAATGGAAACTTTAACTCATGCTGGAGGTGTGGGGGAAAACACTCAGCTAGATCTTGCGGATTTCAACAGTTTGTCTGCAGGAACTGCAATCTCAGTGGCCACTTAGTTTGAATGTGCAGGAAGCCTGCAACCAGACTAATATATGAGGCAGATGGAC
This sequence comes from Pristiophorus japonicus, assembly GCF_044704955.1. Lineage (NCBI taxonomy): Eukaryota > Metazoa > Chordata > Chondrichthyes > Pristiophoridae > Pristiophorus > Pristiophorus japonicus. Next base: position 87,205,223 of record NC_091979.1, on the reverse strand, counting down.
CAGAAGAGGGTTTTTTGAGGCAGGAAAACCTTTGGGGCAAATCGATGGATGCTAAGGTGCAGCAGGTCCATGTGACGAATATTCACAGTTCATACACCAAAACGCCACCAATGATGATGAGGGTTTTATTAAATGGTATCCCTGTACGCATGGAGCTGGACACTGGGGCCAGCCAGTCACTTATGGGCGTTCAGCAATTTGAGAAGCTATGGCCACTTAAAGCCAGTAGACCCAAATTAGCACATGTTGACACACAATTAATAAATCATTCCGGTCAGTGCAATGTTGGTTGTCACACACAATGGCTTAGTGAATCGGCTACCGCTTTGGATTGTCCCGGGCAATGGTCCCGCACTGTTGGGGAGGAGCTGGTTAGCCGAGATGAACTGGAAATGGGGGGATGTTCATGCAATGTCATCTGTGGAGCGAAGTTTGTGCTCACAAGTCCTACAACAATTCGATTCACTATTTCAACCTGGCGTTGGGACTTTCAAAGGCACTAAAGTAGTGATACACATCACCCCGGACAACAGGCTAGTGCACCACAAAGCCAGAGCAGTGCCGTGTGTAATGTGGGAAAAGATCGAGAGCGAACTGGACCAGCTGTTGAAAGAGGGCATCATCTCGCCTGTCGAATTCAGCGACTGGGCAAGCCCCATCGTTCCCGTACTAAAAGCGGATGGCTCTGTCAGGATCTGTGGCGACTACAAGGCCACCATCAATTGGATGTCCCTACAAGATCAATACCCGCTCCTGAGAGCGGAGGACCTTTTCGCCACGCTGGCAGGCAGCAAGCTGTTCACCAAGTTGGATCTCACTTCAGCTTTTATGACCCAGGAACTGGCAGACAAATCTAAACTACTGACCACCATCACCACACACAAGGGACTGTTCATTTATAACAGGTGCCCGTTTGGCATTCAATCAGCGGCCATGATTTTTCAATGAAACATGGAAAGCCTGCTTAAATCCATTCCTGAAACGATCGTATTCCAGGACGACATTCTCATCACGGGTCGAGACACCAAGGAACACCTCCACAACCTGGAGGAGGTGCTACGCTGACTGGACCGGGTAGGCCTGCGACTCAAGGAGTCTAAATGTTTGTTCTTAGCTCCTGAAGTTGAGTTTCTGGGCAAGAGGGTTGCTGCAGATGGGATTCGGCCCACCGAATCCAAAACAGACGATTCAACGAGCACCCAGGCCCTGCAACACATCAGAGTTGCGTTCATTCCTGAGACTGTTGAACTATTTCGGGAACTTTCTGCCGAACTTGAGAACGTTGTTGGAGCCGCTACATGTGCTCCTGCGTAAGGGTTGTGATTGGTTTTGGGAGGACTGTCAGGAACGGGCTTTTGATCGGGCGCGAAACCTACTTTGTTCAAACAAGTTGTTGACCCTGTACGACCCCTGTAAAAACTTGGTTCTGACATGTGATGCATCGCCCTATTGGGTTGGGTGCATGTTGTAGCAGGGCAATGCTGAGGGTCAACTACAACCTGTGGCTTATGCCTCCAGGTCGAACTCTCAAGCAGAACGGGGATATGGGATGGTCGAGAAGGAAGCGCTTGCATGTGTATACAGTGTAAAAAAAATGCATCAGTACCTCTTTGGTCGGAAGTTTGAATTAGAGACGGACCACAAGCCATTAAAATCCCTGTTGTCAGACAGCAAGGCTGTCAATGCCAACGCATCAGCTCGCATACAGCGATGGGCTCTCATGCTGGCTGCTTATGACTACTCCATCCGACACCGGCCCGGCACTGAAAATTGCGCTGACGCGCTCAACAGGCTTCCACTGGCCACCACTGAGGGGGCAGTGGAGCAAAGCCCCGAGATGGTCATGGCTATCGATGCCTTTGACAGCGCAGGTTCCCCCATCACAGTCCGCCAGATCAAAATCTGGACAAACAGAGGTCCCCTCCGATCCCTGATTAAGAAATGTGTCCTGACTGGGGATTGGGCGCCCGCACACGGAGTATGCCCTGAGGAACTCAGACCGTTGCACAGATGGATGGATGAGCTCTCCATCCAAGCCGACTGCCTACTATGGGGCAGCCAGGTAGTTATGCCCCAGAAGGGCAGGGAGGCCTTCATTAGGGAACTCCACAGCGAGCACCCAGGCATTGTGCTGATGAAGGCCATTGCCCGGTCACACGTTTGGTGGCCTGGAATTGATTCAGACCTGGAACACTGTGTTCGCAGGTGCACGACTTGTGCCCAGCTGGGTAATGCCCCCAGGGAGGTCCCGCTCAGCCCGTGGCCCTGGCCCACCAGGCCATGGTCACACATTCATGTTGACTACGCGGGCCCGTTCATGGGGAAGATGTTCCTTATTGTGGTAGATGCATACTCGAAATGGATCGAGTGCATCATTCTGAATTTATGCATGTCATCCACCACCATGGAAAGCCTACGTGTGATCTTTGCAACCCATGGCTTGTCGGACATCCTGGTTATTGATAATGGCCCATGTTTCACAAGCTACGAATTCCGAGAGTTTATGTCAGGATGTTAAGTCCTGACTCTGATGTAATGACTTACACGAGACACATACTGAAGTCAAGGTCACTCAGGACCTGCACCTTTAATTCCAGCTCTCCAGTGCTGCACTTGCCTGAGACCTCCCTTTATATACCACAGTGGGACAGGTATGGAGTGTCTCCTGCAAGTGCACCTCTGGTGGTAAGGTATGCTTATTGTTACAGGCCATATCCAGTTATAGTCATGTATAGCATGGTAAGATACAGTTATATACAGTAATATGAGATACATGACATCACCCTCCCCCAAGGTCTTATTGCCTTTATAGATTCAATCTCTCAGGTGGTCTGCGCTCTCACGTGGAGTGTCTTAGTTGTGGTTCAGTTGTTTGCCTTGGTGCCTGTTTTTCGTTTGGTGTGATTGCTGGTATCTCGCCTGGGTTGTCTGTTGAGACTGCCCTTTCCTCAGGTTGTTCCACCTGTCTGTCCACCAGGTGTGGTGTGAGTTCCACATTGTAGTCTGCCTCTAGTTCTTCAGTGTTATCAGTGAATCTACTTTTTACTTGGTCGACATGCTTCCGGCAGGTTTGGCCATTGTCCATTTGTACGACCAGTAGCCTGTTTCCCTCTTTGTCTATTACTGTCCCTGCAAGCCATTTGGGACCCCGGCCATAGTTTAGCACAAACACTTTGTCCCCTATCTTATTCCACCTCCCCCTCGAATGTCGGTCATGGTACTCAGTTAGCTTTTGACGCTTAGCCTCAACAATTTCATGCATGTCTGGGAGGATTAACGAGAACCTGGTCTTTAAGGTTCGTTTCATCAATAGTTGCGCTGGGGGAACCCCAGTCAACGAATGCGGACGAGATCTGTATGCCAGCAGCAGTCGCGACAGGCAGCTCTGCAGCGTGGGACCTTGGATTCTGAGCATGCCTTGTTTAATGATCTGCACTGCTCGCTCCGCCTGGCCATTGAAAGCCGGCTTGAAAGGTGCCGTCTTAACGTGATTTATACCGTGGTCAACTATAAAATCGTGAAATTCTGCGCTGGTGAAGCACGGACTATTATCACTGACAATATGTCAGGAATGCCGTGCGTTGCAAACAAGGTTCTAAGGCTCTCCACAGTGGTGGAGGTGGTGCTCGAGTTTAAATGGTGCACTCGATCCATTTTGAAAATGCATCAACGACTACGAGGAACATTTTGCCCATGAATGGGCCCGCATAGTCTACATGCACCCGCAACCACGGTTTGGTGGGCCAGGGCCAGGGGCTTAGGGGGGCCTCCCTGGGGGCATTACTGAGTTGGGCACAAATGGTGCACCTACGGACGCAGAGCTCCAAGTCTGCGTCAATGCCAGGCCACCAGACATAAGATCTGGCTATGGCCTCCATAAGGACGATCCCCGGGTGCTCGTGATGGAGCTCCCGGACAAACGCCTTCCTGCCTCGTAAGGGCATAACTACTCGGCTGCCCCACATCAGGCAGTCTGCCTGTAGTGAGAGTTCATGCATGCACCTATGGAAGGGTTTGACCAACTCGGAGCAGGCATCGCGAGCCTCTGCCCAGTCACCGGTTAAAACGCATCTTTTAACTAGAGATAACGTGGGATCGCTGGTCGTCCAGGCTCTGATTTGGCGAGCCGTCATGAGCGAACCTGTGGATTCAAAGGTATTGATTGCCATGACCATCTCACAGTCCTGTTCGTCAGACCTTTCCGTGGTCGCCGGGATAGACTGCTAAGCGCATCGGCACAGTTATCTGTGCCTGGTCTGTGCCTTATCGTGTCGTCGTAAGCCGCCAGCATGAGTGCCCACCGCTGAATGCGCGCCGAGACGTTGATTGCCTTGCACTTGGATAGTAGGGACGTGAGGGTTTTGTGGTCGGTTTCTAATGCAAACTTGGCCCCGAAAAGGTATTGGTACATCTTTTTGACACCGTACACGCACGCGAGCGCCTCCTTCTCAACCACACCGTACCCGCGCTCCGCCCGCGAAAGCGACCTGGAGGCATAAGCAACAGACTGCAATTTACCCGCATCATTGACGTGCTGTAAAATGCAACCGACCCCGTACGCTGATTCATCACACGTAAGGAATAACTTTTGACCTGGATCAAAAAAGGTTGAAACACTCTTGGAACATATAAGGTTGCGTGCCTTATTGAAAGCGCGTTCTTGGGCGTCCCCCCAAAACCAATCACACCCCTTTCTGAGTAGCACGTGGAGAGGCTCCAGCAGCGTGCTCAAGTTCTGCATAAAGTTCCCAAAGTAATTGAGTAGCCCGAGAAAGGCGTGCAGTTCCGAGACATTCCGGGACCTGGGTGCCAGGCTTCAGTTTTGGATTCGGTTGGGCGGATTCCATCAGCGGCAATCCTTCTGCCCAAAAATTCAACTTCAGGCGCGAGAAACAGACACTTGGATTTCTTAACTTTTTGGCCTACCCGATCCAATCGACTTCGTACTTCCTCAAGATTGCGGAGATGAGAGTCGGTGTCCCTGCCCGTGATGAGTATGTCATCTTCAAACACAACCGTCCCCGGGATGGACTTGAGCAGACTTTCCATGTTGCGCTGGAATATAGCAGCTGCCGACCTGATGCCGAATGGGCATCGATTGTACTCAAAAAGGCCTTGATGTATGTTGATGGTGGTGAGTAGCTTAGACTCTTCGGTCAGTTCTTGCGTCATATACGCAGATGTGAGGTAAAGTTTCGAGAAAAGTTTTCCTCCAGCCAACATGGCAAATAGGTCCTCCGCTCTCGGCAGCGGGTATTGGTCCTGTGGGGAGACTCTGTTTATGGTAGACTTGTAATCCCCACAGATTTGCACGGATCCATAAGGCTTCATGATGGGGACGATGGGGCTTGCCCAATAGCTGAATTCCACGGGAGAAATTATGCCTTCCCGCAGAAGCCGGTCCAGTTCGTTTTCAATCTTTTCCCTTATCACATAAGGCACAGCTCTAGCCTTGTGATGGACCGGTCTGGCATTCTGTGTGATGTAGATTCTAACTTTAGCCCCTTTGAAGGTGCCCACACCTGGCTGAAAGAGATGTTCAAAATGGCTTAGAACTGTTCAGCAGGAGGTTCATTCCTCTGACGACATGGCGTGAACATCATCCCATTTCCAATTAAGTTCTGCTAACCAGTTTCTCCCCAACAGGGCTTGGAGATCCCTGGGGACAATCCACAGGGAAAGTCGGTGCGTGACTGAGAGCATGGCGCTGTCAAGGACTGGGACGATTTCTTTAGTATAGGTCCTTAATTTGGTATCGATCTTTGTGAGTTTTGGTCTGTTGCTTTTGTGCGGCCACAGCTGTTCAAATTGTTGAATGCTCATGAGGGATTGACTGGCCCCCGTGTCCAGTTCCATGTTGATGGGTATCCCATTGAGTAGAACCCTCATCTTAATTGGAGGCATCTTGGTGTAAGAACAGTGGACATTGATCGTGTTAACCCGCTGTACCTCAGCGTCCCATGCACTGTTCTAACCGTCTTCTGGTCCGCTTTCCGACCCTTCCGATTCGTATACCAGCCGAGCTGCTGTTTTTCTGCACATGCGAGCCAGATGCCCTGTGTAGTTGCAGTTTCTGCAAATGGCATGCTGAAATCGACACATCCTGGTTGAGTGCCTTCCCCCACATCTCCAACACAGACCGTTTCCATTGTTTCCGAAGGATGAGCTGTGTCTGGCTGATCTCCCTTGAGCTTTTCTCAATCTATTGTTGATTGCTCGCATTGTGGGTTGATGAGGTGTGATCGGCCGTTCATGTGGCCCTTGATTTTGATGGCTTCAGTCGCCACTGTCTGCTGTTGAAGGCCTGCTCTCCTGCCTTTGTCTGTGTGTGGGGGCAGCAGTTTGTTTCACAATGTGAACCCCTTGTTCTGATGCCTTGTTGATTGTCGTACCCGAAGTATAGATCAGCCTCGTTTCTTCTTCGCCTGCCAAGAATGTCTGTGCGACCAGTGCTGTTGCCTCTAGAGTCAAGTTCTTAGTCTCTATAAGCTTTTGGAATATGCCTGCATGGCCTATTCCTTCAAAAAAAACCTCTCAGTACTTCTCTCCTTAGTTCATCGGGGAACTCACATGAACTAGCCAGCCTCCGAAGTTCCGCCACGAAGTCGGGTATGCTTTGGCCCACACAGCGTCTGTAGTTGTAGAACCTGTGTCTGGCCATGTGTAGGCTGCTAGCTGGCTTCAGGTGGTCTCTCACCAGTGTGCTCAACTCCTCAAACGACTTGCTTGCTGGTTTCTCGGGTGCCAGCAGGTCTTTCATTAAAGCATATGTTTTCGAGCCACAGCTGGTCAAGAGATGGGCTTTTCTCTTGTCTGGCTTATCGTCGCCCAGCCAGTCTTTGGTCCCAAAGCTTTGCTGGAGCCTTTCTATAAAGTCATCCCAATTTCTCCAGCATTGTGTATCTCATCTGAGTTGTTGGTAGCCATTCTGTGGAATCTGTGATCCCGTAACTCATCGCCACTGTTAAGTCCTGACTCTAATGCACTGACTTACACGAAACACATACTGAAGTCAAGGTCACTCAGGACCTGCACCTTTAATTCCAGCTCTCCAGTGCTGCACTTGCTTGAGACCTTCCTTTATATACCACAGTGGGACAGATATGGAGTGTCTCCTGCAAGTGCACCCCTGGTGGTAAGGTATGCTTATTGTTACAGGTCATATCCAGTTACAGTCATGAAGAGCATGGTAAGATACAGTTATGTACAGTAATGTGAGATACATGACAGTAGATGCGTACTCGAAATGGATCGAGTGCATCATTCTGAATTCATGCATGTCATCCACCACCATGGAAAGCCTACGTGCGATCTTTGCAACCCATAGCTTGCCGGACATCCTGGTTAGTGATAATGGCCCATAAGAATTAGGAACAGGAGTAGGCCATCTAGCGCCTCGAGCCTGCTCCGCCATTCAACAAGATCATGGCTGATCTGGCCGTGGACTCAGCTCCACTTACCCGCCCGCTCCCCATAACCCTTAATTCCCTTATTAGTTAAAAATCTATCTATCTGTGACTTGAATACATTCAATGAGCTAGCTACGAATTCCGAGAGTTTATATCGGGCAATGGCATCAACCAAGTCAGGACTGCGCCATTCAAGCCGGCCTCCAATGGCCAGGCAGAACATGCGGTCTAAATCATTAAGCAAGGTATGCTCAGGATTCAAGGGCCCTCCCTACAATGCCGCCTATCACTCCTCTTGTTGGCCTATAGATCCCGACCGCACTCGCTCACGGGGGTTCTGCCCGCAGAGCTACTAATGAAACGGACACTCAAAACTCAGTTGTCCCTCATTCATCCAGTCCTGACCGACATAGTTGAGGCAAGCGCAAGTCACAAAACGAGTACCATGATCGTAATGCGAGGGGGAGAGGCATAGAAATAAATGATCCTGTTTTCGTCCTCAATCACGCTATGGGCCCAACTGGCTTGAGGGCATTGTAATTGACAAAGAGGGGAATAGGGTCATCGTGGTAAAACTCAACAATGGTCAGATATGCCGTAAGCATCTGGACCAAGTAAAAAAAAGGTTCAGCATCGACACGGAGGTACCTGAAGAAGACCATGAGATGGACCTCACCACACTGCCAGTGAACGAACAATAAGAGCAATCAGAAGAATGCACAGTCCCTGCGGTCAGCCCGGACATACCGGAATCACCACAGGTGACAGACACTCGTGTTAGTGTCCAACAACCAGAGCCCCAACTGCGGCGCTCCACGAGGGAGCGTAGACCGCCTGAAAGACTAAACCTATGATTTCAATAAGACTTTGTGGGGGGAGGTGATGTCATGTATGTAACCACAATGTTAAACCACTGTATTACTGTATTCACTCAACCTAGATGCACACCTTGACCACAAGGGGTAAACTTGTGGGAGACACTCCTTACCTGATCACTCAGGTATAAAAAGGGAGGTCCTATGCAGGGTCACTGTCTTTGGAGTCCTATGAATAAAGAGTTCAGGTCACAGAGTGACCTTGTCCCCAGAAGGTGCCTCGTTTGGTTTCGTACTCTGGAGTAAGGACTTTACAGGCCTGATGCCGTCCGCCACGATCCTCCTCCCCAAGAACTCCACTTCAGGTGTCAGGAAATCGCACTTCGAGTGTTTGAACCTGATCCCCACGCGGTTGAATCGACTAAGAACCTTCTCCAGGTTCTGCAGATGCTTGACTGTGTCCCGACCTATGACCAAGATGTCGTCCTGAAGACCATGGTGCACGGGACCGACTTCAGTAAGCTTTCCATGTTTCTCTGGAATATCGCTGCTGCTGATCAAATTCCAAACGGGCACCTGTTATAAATGAAAAGACCTTTGTGCGTGTTGATGCAGATGAGGCCCTTCGATGATTCCTCCAGTTCCTGCATCATGTAGGCTGAAGTCAAATCCAGCTTCGTGAACGTCTTTCCTCCCGCCAGCATTGCAAAGAGGTCGTCGGCCTTTGGTCCTGCAGGGCGACACGATTGATAGTTACATTGTAATCACCACAGATTCGGATGGTGCCGTCTCCCTTGAGGACAGGCCCACTCGTTGAACTTGACAGGTGTAATGATGCCCTCTCGTTGCAGCCGGCCTAGCTCGATCTCTACCCTTTCTCTCATCATGTACGGTACTGCTCACGCCTTGTGATGGATGGGTTACACCCCCAGAATTAGATGGATCTGCATTTTGATCTTTGGAATTTCCCGATGCCTGGTTTGAACAGCGAAGGGAATTTGTTTAACACCTGGGCACACGAAGTGTCGTCAGCGGGCGATGGCACTTGGACGTCGTTCCAGTTCCAGTGTATCTTTCCCAGAGTGGTAGCTTGTGCACTGCTTCATCGTAGGAGATGTTTACGGTAGCACTGCCAATAACAGGAATCAATTCTTTTGTGTAAGTTCTTAGTTTCGTACGAATTGGAGTTAAGACTGGCCTTGAGGCCTTGTTGCACCCCGATCTTTCGAAAGTCTTTTTGCCCATGATGGACTGGCTCGCATCCGTGTCCAGCTCCATTTACACCAGGAGTCCAATTCATTCAACATTCAGCATTATCGGGGGACAATTCGTGGTGAATGTGTGCACCCCGTGTACCTCTGCCTCCTCGGTCTGTGGCTCTGGTTCATTGTGGATCTGTACTCCTCTGCAACATGGTGGTTTGCAGGTTTAATAGGATTTGCAGCTCGCCTGCACATACGTTGGAGGTGTCCCATTGTTCCACAGTCCTTGCAAACATATCCTTTGAATCGGCATGAATGGAAACGATGATCACCCCCACAGCGCCAACAAGGTGTTAATGGCCTTGCATTCATCACCCTTGATGATTAACTCTGAGACATCGGCAGATGTGCAGCTGCAGGCATGTCTGACCTGCCCTGTACGTTGCGATTCGAAAACATCACTTTGTACACATTACTTGTAGCAGCACTTGTGTGCTGAAAGATTTGCTTAGTATTGTCACTGGTGGCAATGAATGCCTGGGCTATCGCTATGGCCTTACTCAAGGTTGGGGTCTCTACAGTCAAAAGTTTGCAAAGTATTGTTTCTTGGCCAATGCCAAGTACGAAAAAGCCTCTGAGCATGTGCTCCAAATGTTCTTCAAATTCGCAATGTCCTGCAAGGCATCTTAGCTTGACGACATTACTCGACACTTCCTGGCCTTCAGACCTTTTGTAGGTGTAGAACCTGGACCTCGCCATCAGAATGCTTTCCTTCGGGTTCAAGTGCTCTCGGACCAGTGTGCTCTAATCATCGTACGATTTCTCCGTGGGTTTCGCTGGAGTAAGCAGATCCTTCATGAGGCCATACACTGGTGCCCCACAGATGGTGAGGAGGATCGCCCTTTGTTTGGCAGCGTTCTCTTCCCCACCTAGCTCATTGGCCACGAAGTATTGGTCAAGCCGCTCCACAAAAGTTTCCCAATCATCTCCCTCTGAGAATTTCTCCAGGATGTCCACTGTTCTCTGCATCTTTAGGTTCGCTATCTGTATCTCATCACCAGTTGTTATTTATGGAGAAAGAGAGAAAGAGTCAGACTGAACATTGTGAGCTCAAAGTAAAGTGTGACCTTAGTCTTTTATTGCAGGTCTCCAGAGTGCCTCTCCAACCTGTGAAGCCTCCTTAAATACCTGTGCTCCCAGGGAATTATGGGATCCCTTGGGACTCCAGGGGATGAGCCCTCTGGTGGCTGTACAGAGTATATACAAGCTTACATATATAACAGTATCACCCACACCGCTGTCCTTGTCTCCGAAATCCGGAAATACCCGAAACTCGGCCCAAGGGTTTCCAGATTCAGGATATTGGATTTCGTCTCCGAAATTGGAAAAAACAGAAACTCGGCCCAGGGGTTTCTGGATTTGGGATGTCGGATTTCTGCTCCGAACTCCAGAAAAAACCTAAAAACCGGAATAGTTTTGGTCCGAAGGTTTCCGGATTTCGGAGGTAGTACCTGTGCACGATATATACTGGTTCCCCTTTATCCACCCTGCTCGTTACGTCTTCAAAGAACTCCAGCAAATTTGTCAAACATGATTTCCCTTTCATAGAACCATGATGACTCTGCTTGACTGTGTTATGATTTTCTAAAATGTCCTGCTACTACTTCCTTAATAATGGACTCCAGCATTTTCCCAATGTCTGATGTTAGGTTAACTGGTCTATAGTTTCCTGCTTTCTGTCTCCCTCCTACCTTAAATAGTGGCATTAGATTTGCGATTTTCCAATCCGCTGGGATCTCTCCAGAGTCCAAGGAATTTTGGTAGATTACAACCAATGCATCCACTATCTCTGCAGCCACTTCTTTTAAGACCCTAGGATACAGGCCATTGGGTCCAGGGGACATGTCCACCTTTAGTCCCATTAGTTTGGCTCGCACTTTTTCTCTCCTGATAGTGATTGTTTTAAGTTCCTCCCTCTCAATAGCCCCCGATTATTAATTATTGGGATGCTTTTAGTGTCTTTTACCATGAAGCCTGATACAAAATATTTGTTCAAACTCTCTGCTATTTCCCTGTTTGCCATTATTAATTCCCCAGTCTCATTCCCAAAGGGACCAACATTTACTTCAGCTACTCTCTTCCTTTTTATATACCTGTAGAAGCTCTTACTGTCTGTTTTTATATTTCTTGCTAGTTTACTCTCATAACCTATCTTCTCTCGCTTTATTATTATTGTGTTCCTAACACAAATGAGGCTGCACACAGGGAAGTTAAAGTAACAGTGACCTCACTTTAATAAGACACCCCAGAGTGAGGAACAGGCTTTAGGGGCCGGCTTACATGCAGTATTCCCAAGGGATGCTGGGATCCCTTGGGACTTCAGGGGATGAGCTCCCTGGTGGCAGAACATGGGAATGCATGCTTCATAGATACACAACATCACTCCCCCGCCAAAGTCAAAGTGAAAACTATTTACAAGGTGAGGCGGTCGGGAGCCTTTCTTTCCCTGGTGAAATGCCACGGTAACAAATGTCTGTTCTGCTGTGTTGGCTGTGCCCTCACTGGGCTGGCGTGTTGTTGGCCCTGCAGGGCTGCTGGGTGAGCTTGACCTTGCTGAGCTGTTGGGCGTGATGGGTTCGATTTGCTAGTCCGGCGTGATGTCGTTGATTCTTTGGGTGTGTGTTGTGGGCTTGAAAAAGGTGGTGTCTATTGTGGGTTGTTCAGGGCAGTCTGTGAACCGCAACCGCATTTGGTCCAGGTGCTTTCTGCAAATGTGCCCATTGTCTAGTTTGACTACATATACCCTATTCCCTTCTTTAGCTATCACTGTGCCCGCGATCCACTTGGGACCATGTCCATAGTTTAGCACATACACAGGGTCATTCAGATCAATTTCCCGTGACACAGTGGCGCGACCATCGTTTACATTTTGTTGCTGCCGCCTGCTCTCTACCTGATCATGCAGGTTGGGGTGAACCAGCGAGAGTCTGGTTTTAAGTGTCCTTTTTATGAGTAGCTCTGCAGGGGGCACCCCTGTGAGCGAGTGGGGTCTCGTGCGGTAGCTGAACAGTACTCGGAACAGGCGGGTTTGGAGTGAGCCTTCTGTGACTCATTTGAGGCTCTGTTTGATTGTTTGTACTGCCCGCTCTGCCTGCCCATTGGAGGCTGGTTTAAACGGGGCCGAGGTGACATGTTTAATCCCATTGCGGGTCATGAATTCTTTAAATTCGGCACTGGTGAAACATGGCCCGTTGTCACTGACCGGTATGTTAGGCAGGCCGTGGGTGGCAAACAAGGCCCTCATGCTTTCAATGGCGGTGGTGGTGGTGCTTCCCAACATTATTTCACATTCAATCCATTTTGCAAAAGCACCCACCACCACCAGGAACATTTTACTGAGAAACAGGCCCACATAGTCTACATGGATCTTCGACCATGGTCTGGAGGGCCAGGACCACAAACTTAGTGGTGCCTCTCTGGGCGCGTTGGTCAACTGAGCACAGACGCTGCATTGCCGTACACAGGACTCTAAGTCAGAGTCGATACTGGGCCACCACACCTTTTGTATGCGGGCTGAGGCATTAGTATTTATCCCCTTGTTTTCAGTGAACAGGGATGTGAGGGGCTTGTGATTGGTTTCCAGCTCAAATTTGAGGCCAAACAGGTACTGACGCATTTTTTTACCCCGAACACACACTCTAATGCCTCTTTCTCAATCATGCTGCAGGCCCTCTCAGACTTAGACAAGCTCCTGGAAGCATAGGCAACAGGTTGCAACATCCCCGCAACGTTAGCTTGTTGTAATACACACCCGACTCTGTACGACGACACGCCACATGCTAGCACAAGTCTTTTACATGCGTTATACAATACAAGCAGCTTGTTGGAGCATAAAATGTTTCTGCCTTTCTCAAAAGCAATTACATGTTTTTTTTCGCATACCCAGTTCTCACCTTTGCGCAATAACATATGTAGGGGCTCTAAAAGGGTGCTTAACCCCGGTGGAAAGTTACCAAAATAATTGAAGAGTCCCAGGAACGACCGCAGCTCTGTGACGTTCTGTGGCCTGGGCGCATTCCTGATAGCCTCTGTCTTGGCGTCTGTGGGCCGAATGCCATCCGCTGCGATCTTTCTCCCCAAAACCTCCACTTCTGTTGCCATGAAGACGCATTTTGACCTCTTCAGCCGCAGCCCTACGCGATCCAGTTGCTGGAGGACCTCCTCCAGGTTTTGTAGGTGCTCGGCGGTGTCCCGACCCGTGACCAATATGTCGTCCTGAAAAACCACTGTGTGTGGTACCGACTTGAGTAGGCTCTCCATGTTTCTCTGGAAGATCGCTGCAGCCGACCGAATTCCAAACGGGCATCTGTTGTAGATAAACAGTCCCTTGTGCGTTTTGATGCAGGTGAGGCCCTTCGAAGACTCCTCCAGCTATTGCGTCATTTAGGCTGAAGCCAGGTCAAGCTTGGTGAATGTCTTGCCTCCTGCCAGCGTCGCAAATAGGTCATCTGCCTTAGGTAGTGGGTATTGGTCCTGTACCGAGAAACGATTAATAGTTATTTTATAATCACCACAAATCCTGACCGTGCCATCACTTTTGAGTACTGGAACAATCGGGCTGGCCTACTCGCTGAATTCCACTGGGGAGATGATGCCCTCGCGTTGCAACCTGTCCAGCTCGATTTCCACTCTCTCTCTCATCATGTGAGGTACCGCTTGCGCCTTGTGGTGAATGGGTTGTGCCTCTGGGACCAAGTGGATCCGCACCTTCGCCCCGGAAAAGTTTCCAATGCATGGCTCAAAAAGGGAAAGAAATTTGTTAAGAACCTGGGTACATGAGGCCTCATCGACATGTGATAGCGCTCGGATGTCATCCCAGGTCCAGCGGATTTTGCCCAGCCAGCTCCTTTCAAGCAGTGTGGGGCCATCGCCCGGGACAATCCAGAGTGACAGTTCGTGCACCGTGCCCTCGTAGGCGACGTTGACCATGGTGCTGCCCAGGACAGTGATAATCTCTTTGGTGTATGTTCTCAATCTCGTGTAGATGGGGCTCAGGGCTGGTCTGAATGCCTTGTTGCACCACAGTCTCTCAAACATCTTTTTACTCATGATGGATTGGCTAACGCCAGTATCCAGTTCCATGGCTATGGGTAAGCCATTCAAATTTACGTTTAGCATGAAAGGTGGACATTTCTTCGAAACTGTGTGCACCCCGTGTACTTCAGCATCTGCCTCCTCTCTCTGAGGCTCGAAATTGCTTTGATCCATCATGGACCGATCTTCCTCTGCCATGTGGTGGTTAGCAGGTTTTGCAGAGCTTGCAGCCTGTTTGCAAGCTCGTTAGAGGTGCCCCATTGTTCCACAGCTCTTACAAACATACCCTTTGAAGTGGCATGAATAGGCTGAATGGAAGCCTCTACAACGCCAACAAGGTTGGGGATTCTGAGTCATCTGGGTCACCTGAGGCCTGCTGGCAGTTGCAGACTCGTGGGTTCTGCCCTATACATTTCTGCTCGCAAAAACAGTTCCAGTTAATTTATGAACATTGCTAGCACTTTTGTGCTGAGAGATTTGTTTGGTGTTATCACTGGTGGACATAAACGCCTGTGCTATCCCAATGGCCTTACTGAGGGTCGGTGTCTCTACAGTCAAAAGTTTTCATAGGATGGTCTCGTGGCCAATGCCCAGTACAAAAAAGTCTCTGAGCATTTGCTCCAGCTAGCCATCAAACTCACATTGTCCTGCAAGTTGCCTTAGTTCGGTGACATAGCTCGCCACTTCCTGGCTTTCAGATCGCTGGCACATTTAGAATCGATACGTCGCCATCTGCATGCTCTCCCTCGGTTAAGATGCTCTCGAACCAGTGTACACAGCTTCTCATATGACTTATCTGTGGGTTTCACCGGAGCCAGAAGATTCTTTATGAGGCTGTAGATCGGTGCCCCGCAGACCGTGAGGAGGACCGCTCTCCTTTTTGCAGCGCTTCCTTCTCCATCCAGCTCATTGTCTACAAAGTACTGGTGTTATCGTTCGACATAGGCTTCCCAGTCCTCACCCTCCGAGAACTTCTCCAGGATGCCCACAGTTTGCTGCATCTTTGCATTGGATTCGCATTCTCGTCCCCAGTTATTATGTTCCTAACACAGATGAGACTGCACACAGGGAGGTTAGAGTAACAGTGACCTCAGTCTTTAATAAGACACTCCAGAGTGAGGAACAGGCCTTAGGGGCCAGCTTATATACAATGCTCCCAAGGGATGCTGGGATCCCTTGGGACTTCAGGGGATGCGCTCCCTGGTGGCGGAACATGGGAGTGCATGCTTTATAGATGCACAACAATCATTATTTTAGTCATCATTTGCTGGTTTATAAAAATTTCCCAATCCTCTGGCCTTCTACTATTCTTTGCAACATTGTATGCCATTGTTTTCAATTTGGTACCATTAGCCATGGAGGGTTCATCCTTCCCTTCGAGTCTTTCTTTCTCACTGCAATATATCTTTGCTGAGAGTTATGAAATAGCTCCTGAACTGTTTGCCACTGCTCATCTACCGTCTTATCCTTTAATCTATTTTCCCAGTCCACTTTAGCCAATTCTTCCTTCTGTTCGACTAAAATTAAATATAGTGAAAATAAATAACCAGGGAATGAAAATAATAATGTACTGAAAGATTTGTGACTCCTTGGACAATGTTATGTTTTAACCTCTTTAAGGAACAGATATAAATTGTAATGTACTGAGAGGTTTGTGACTCCTTGGACAATGTTATGTTTTAACCTCTTTAAGATACAGATAAAATAGTAATGTACTGAGAGGTCTTGTAATACATTGGACATTGTTAAGTTTAAAACCACATTAACAAGCACGGAGGACATGCGTGATTGGAATCCTTGATGAGATAACCATTGTAAAAACAGAAATTGTGCAAAGACAGCTGCAACGCATTATAAGTAACAACCAATGGCAGTTGAGCATGATGCATATGCACGATGGGAAACTAATCAACAGTAATTTTGTACTTTTTGGGTAAAACAGTATAAAACGTGTGCAAAATGTATTGCACGTCGAAGATCCATTCTCAGAGGTCTGAGAAGTGAGATGCTTCCCCTGCCGGCTTGAATAAACTTCGTGTTCATATTTATTCGAGATGTCCGCCTGCTGATTCCGGGTCAAAGAATCTTCAAGTTTTTATATCAATTACTCCACTCTTACACTTTCATACCTTTGTAATTGCCTTTATTTAAGTTCAGGACACTAGTTTGAGACCCAGTTTTCTCACCCTCAAAATGAATTTGAAATTCTACCATGCTATGATCACTTGTCCCAAGAGGATCTTTACAATGAGATCATTAATAAATTCAGTCTCATTACACATTATCAGATCTAAAATAGTCTGCTCCCTGGTTGGTTCCACAACATATTGTTCGAAGAAACCATCCCGAATACACTCTATGAACTTTTCCTCAAGGCTACCCGTGACAATTTGATTTGCCCAATCAATATGAAACATAGAAACTGTTGTGTTCCTAACACAGATGAGACTGCACACAGGGAGGTTAAAGTAACAGTGACCTCAGTTTTTATTAAGACACTCCAGAGTGAGTAACAGGCCTTAGGGGCCGGCTTATATACAGTGCTCCCAAGGATGCTGGGATCCCTTGGGACTTCAGGGGATGCGCTCCCTGGTGGCAGAACATGGGAGTGCATGCTTTACAGATACACAACATCACTCCCCACAAAGTCAAATTGAAAGCTATTTACAAGGTGAGGCGGTCGGGAGCCTTTCTTTCCCTGGTGGACCGCCTCGGTACAAATGTCTGTTCTGGTGTGTTGGCTGTGCCCTCGCAGGGCAGACGTGTTGTTGGCCCTGCAGGGCTGCTAGATGAGCCTGGCTTTGCTGGGCTGTTGGGTGTGATGGGTTCGATTTCCTGGTCCGGCGTGGTGTTGTTGATCCTTTGGGTGTGTGTTGTGGGCTCGAAAAAGATGGTGTCTGCTGTGGGTTGTTCAGGGTAGTCTGTGAACCGCAGCCTCGTTTGGTCCAGGTGCTTTCTGCAAATTTGTCCATTGTCTAGTTTGACTACAAACACCACACCCCCTTCTTTAGCTATCACCATTAACGTGATCCACTTGGGACCATGTCCATAGTTTAGCACATACACAGGGTTATTCAGATCAATTTCCCGTGACACAGTGGCGCGACCATCGTTTACATTTTGTTGCCGCCGCCTGCTCTCTACCTGATCATGCAGGTTGGGGTGAACCAGCGAGAGTCTGGTTTTAAGTGTCCTTTTCATGAGTAGCTCTGCTGGGGGCACTCCTGTGAGCGAGTGGGGTCTCATGCGGTAGCTGAGCAGTACTCGGGACAGGCGGGTTTGGAGTGAGCCTTCTGTGACTCATTTGAGGCTCTGTTTGATTGTTTGTACTGCCCGCTCTGCCTGCCCATTGGAGGCTGGTTTAAACGGGGCCAAGGTGACATGTTTGATCCCATTGCGGGTCATGAATTCTTTAAATTCGGCACTGGTGAAACATGGCCCGTTGTCACTGACCGGTTTGTCAGGCAGGCTGTGGGTGGCAAACATGGCCCTCAGGCTTTCAATGGTGGCGGTGGCGGTGCTTCCGGACATTATTTCACATTCAATCCCTTTTCAAAAAGCTTCCTCCACCACCAGGAACATTTTCCCGAGAAATGGGCCCGCATAATCGACATGGATGCTCGACCATGGTCTGGAGGGCCAGGACCACAAACTTAGTGGTGCCTCTCTGGGCGCGTTGCTCAACTGAGTACACACGCTGCATTGCCATACACAGGACTCTAAGTCAGAGTCGATACCGGGTCACCACACATGGGATTTGGCTATTGCTTTCATCATTACTATACCCGGGTGTGTGCTGTGGAGATCCGAGATGAACGTCTCCCTGCCCTTTTTGGGTAGCACTACGCGGTTACCCTACAGCAGGCAGTCTGCCTGAATGGACAGCTCGTCCTTTCACCACTGGAACGGCTTGATTAGCTCTTGCATTTCAACGGGGATGCTGGCCCAGCTCCCATGCAGTACACAGTTTTTTACTATGGACAGCAGAGGATCTTGGCTGGTCCAAGTCCTAATCTGGAGGGATGTGACAGGTGAGTTATCATTTTCAAACGCTTCCATGACCATCAACAAGTCCGCGGACTGCGCCACCATCAACAAGTTTGCAGGCTGCGCCATTTCCACCCCCGTAGTGGGCAATGGTAGCCGACTGAGAGCATCCGCACAGTTCTCGGTGCCTGGCCTGTGGCGGATAGTATAATTATACTCTGATAGTGCGAGTGCCCATCTTTGTATGTGGGCTGAGGCATTCATATTTATCCCCTTGTTTTTAGCGAACAGTGATATGAGGGGCTTGTGATCGTTTTCCAGCTCAAATTTGAGGCCAAACAGGTACTGATGCATTTTCTTTACCCCGAACACACACGCCAATGCCTCTTTCTCAATCATGCTGTCGGCCCTCTCGGCCTTATCCAAGCTCATGGAAGCATAGGCGACAGGTTGCAACTTCCCCGCAACGTTAGCTTGTTGTAATACACACCCGACTCCGTATGACGACGCATCACATGCTAGCACAAGTCTTTTACACGGGTTATACAATGCAAGTAGCTTGTTGGAGCATAAAATGTTTCTAGCTTTCTCAAAAGCAATTTTTTCCCATACCCAGTTCTCACCTTTACGCAATAACACATGTAGGGGCTCTAAAAGGGTGCTTAACCCCGGTGGAAAGTTACCAAAATAGTTGAGGAGTCCCAGGAATGACCGCAGCTCCATGACAATTCTGTGGCCTGGGCGCATTCCTGATAGCCTCTGTCTTGACGTCTGTGGGCGGAATGCCATCCACCGTGATCATTCTCCCGCAAAACTCCACTTCTGTTGCCATGAAGACGCATTTCAACCTCTTCAGCTGCAGCCCTACGTGATCCAGTTGCTGGAGGACCTCCTCCAGGTTTTGTAGGTGCTCGACGATGTCCTGACCCATGACCAATATGTCATCCTGAAAAACCACCATGCATGGTACCGACTTGAGTAGGCTCTCCATGTTTCTCTGGAAGATCGCTGCAGCCGACCGAATTCCAAACGGACATCTGTTGTCGATGAACAGTCCCTTGTGCGTGTTGATGCAGGTGAGGCCCTTCGAAGACTCCTCCAGCTATTGCGTCATGTAGGCTGAAGTCAGGTCGAGCTTGGTGAACATCTTGCCTCCTGCCAGCGTCGCAAATAGGTCATCTGCCTTAGGTAGCGGGTATTGGTCCTGTAGCGAGAAACGATTAATGGTTACTTTATAATCACTGCAAATCCTGACCGTGCCATCACTTTTGAGTACTGGAACAATCGGGCTGGCCTACTCGCTGACTTCCACTGGGGAGATGATGCCCTCGTCCAGCTCAATATCCACTCTCTCCCTCATCATGTGAGGTACCGCTCGCGCCTTGTGATGAATGGGTCGTGCCTCTGGGACCAAGTGGATCCGCACCTTCGCCCCGTAAAAGTTTCCAATGTCTGGTTCAAAAAGGGAAGAAAATTTGTTAAGAACCTGGGTACATGAGGCCTCATCGACATGTGATAGCGCTCGGATGTCATCCCAGTTCCAGCGGATTTGGCCCAGCCAGCTCCTTCCAAGCAGTGTGCGGTCATCGTCTGGGACAATCCAGAGTGGCAGTTCATGCACCGTGCCCGCGTAGGTGACCTTAATCATGACGCCACCCAGGGGAGTGATAAGCTCTTTGGTGTACGTTTTCAGTTTCGTGTGGATGGGGCTCAGGGCTGGTCTGAGTGCTTTGTTGCACCACAGTCTCTCAAACATCTTTTTACTCATGATGGATTGGCTAGCGCCAGTGTCCAGGTCCATGGCGACGGGTAAGCCATTCAATTTTACATTTAGCATTATAGGTGGACATTTCGTCGAAAATGTGTGCACCCCGTGTACTTCAGCATCTGTCTCCTCTCTCTGAGGCTCAAAATTGCTTTGGTCCACCATGGACCGATCTTCCTCTGCCACTTGGTGGTTAGCAGGTTTTGCAGAGCTTGCAGCTCATCTGCAAGCTCGTTGGAGGTGCCCCATTGTTCCACAGCTCTTGCAAACATATCCTTTGAAGTGGCATGAATAGGCTGAATGGAAGCCTCCATAACGCCAACAAGGTGTGAATTGCCTTGCATTCATCCTTTGTTGGAGACTCTTGAGTCATCTGGGTCACCTGAGGCCTGCAGACTTGTGGGTTCTGCCCTGTACATTTCTGCTCACAAAAAAAGTTCCAGTTAATTTATGAACATTGCAAGCACTTGTGTGCTGAGAGATTGTTTTGTGTTATCTTTGGTGGACATAAACGCCTGTGCTATCACATTGGCCTTACTGAGGGTCGGTATCTCTACAGTCAAAAGTTTTCGTAGGATGGTTTCGTGGCCAATGCCCAGTACAAGAAAGTCTCTGAGCATTTGCTCCAGGTAGCCATCAAACTCACATTATCCTGCAAGTTGCCTTCGCTCGGTGACGTAGCTCGCCACTTCCTGACCTTCAGATCGCTGGCACGTGTAGAACCGATAACTCGCCATCAGCATGCTATCCCTTGGGTTAAGATGCTCCCGAACCAGTGTACACAGCTCCTCATACGACTTATCTGTGGGTTTCACCGGAGCCAGAAGATTCTTCATGAGGCTGTAGGTCGGTGCCCCGCAGACCGTGAGGAGGACCGCTCTCCTTTTTGCAGCACTTCCTTCTCTGTCCAGCTCGATGGCTACAAAGTACTGGTCGAGCCGTTCGACATAGGCTTCCCAGTCCTCACCCTCCGAGAACTTCTCCAGGATGCCCACAGTTTGCTGCATCTTTGCGTTGGTTTTGTGTACTCGTTGCCAGTTATTGTGTTCCTAACACAGATGAGGCTTCACACAGGGATGTTAAAGTAGCTGTGACCTCAGTCTTTATTAAGACACCCTAGAGTGAGTAACAGGCCTTCGGGGCCAACTTATATACCGTGCTCCCTCGGGATGCTGGGATCCCTTGGGACTTCAGGAGATGCGCTCCCTGGTGGCGGAACATGGGAGTGCATGCTTTACAGATACACAACAGAAACAGAGAAAGTAAGTGTAGGAGTAGGTCATTCGGCCCTTCGAGCCTGCACCACCATTCAATATGATCATGGCTGATCATGCAACTTCAGTACCCCATTCCTGCTTTCTCTCCATACCCCTTGATCCCTTTAGCCGTAAGAGCCACATCTAACTCCCTTTTGAACATATCTAACAAACTGGCCTCAACAATTTTCTCTGGTAGAGAATTCCACATGTTCCCAATTCTCTGAGTGAAGAAGTTTCTCCTCATCTCAGTCCTAAATGGCTTACCCCTTATCCTTAGACTGTGACTCCTGGTTCTGGACTTCCCCAACATTGGGAACATTCTTCCTGCATCTTAACATGTCCAATCCCGTCAGAATTTTATATGTTTCTGTGAGATCCCCTCTCATTCTTCTAAATTGCAGTGAATATAAACCTAGTCGATCCAGTCTTTCTTCATATGTCAGTCCTGCCATCCCAGGAATCAATCTGGTGAACCTTCGCTGCACTCCCTCAATAGCAAGAATGTCCTTCCTCAGATTAGGAGACCAAAACTGCACACAATACTCAAGTTGTGGTCTCACGAAGGCCCTGTACAACTGCAGTAAGACCTTCCTGCTCCTACACTCAAATCCCCTCGCTATGAAGGCCAACATGCCATTTGCTTTCTTTACTGCCTGCTGTACTCGCATGCCTTCCTTCAATGACTGATGTACCATGACACCCAGGTCTCGTTGCACCTCCCCTTATCCTAATCTGTCACCATTCAGATAATAATCTGTCTTCCTGTTTTTGCTACCAAAGTGGATAACCTCACACATCCACATTATACTGCATTTGCCATGCATTTGCCCATTCACCTAACCTGTCCAAGTTCCCCTGCAGTCTCCTAGCATCCTCCTCACAGATCACACTGCCACCCATCTTAGGGTCATCTGCAAATCATTAAATGAAGATTACAATTACCCATGATTATTGCTGTACCTTTCTTACAAGCCTGCATTATTTATTGATTTATACTCTGTCCTACAGTGTAGCTACTGTTAGGAGGTGGGGGGGGGGGGGCGGCAAAAGACTACTCCCACCAGTGACTTATTTCCCTTATTATTTCTTATCTCCACCCAAACTGGTTCTACATCTTGATCTTCTGTGCCAATATCATTTCCCACTACTGCACTGATCTCATCCTTTATTAACAGAGCTACCCCACTTTCTTTTCCTTTCTGCCTATCCTTCCGAAATGTCAAATACCCCTGAATATTCAGTTCCCAGCCTTGTTCACCTTGCACATCTCTGTAATGACTGTCAGATCATACCCATTTATTTCTATTTTTGCTATCAACTCATCTATCTTGTTATGAATGCTGCCTGCATTCAGTTAAAGAGCTTTTAATTTTGTCTTTTTATCATTTTTCTCTACTCTGACTCCACTTTCTGACGCACTCTTTTGTTTATACATTCTGTCCCTTCCTGTCACACTCTAGTTATCATTACCCATATCGCTTCTCTGGACTATTGCCTTCTCCTTTCTTTTTGACTTGTTACATTTCCGCTCACGTGATTCTTCCCCCGCCCGCCCCCCCACAACCTTAACACTGACACAAATTTCTAGGCTACTATTTACTATTAAAATGGAGGGAGGAGGATCCTATATCGCAGGTCACATTGACTACAATGATTGCACACATCACGCTGCGTGAAGCTCCAATTTGAAAGCACCAGTTTTATCTGCCATTGCAGTGCTTTTACAATATCAGTGTGTGTGAGAATTTATTGGGAGCATTACTTGTTCGCCAGTGTATCATGCTGCATGCTGTTGCCCGGCAGTATCAAGCTAGAAGAAGGGCTCTTGGCCTTGTCGGGCCGTGGATGAGAGAAGGCTGAACACGTCTGGAGAGGAAAGCTGACCCGCCACGGGTTTACAGGCTCCAACACTCATACTTCCAGCTCTCTGAGGAGTAGTGTGTGAAAAGGCTGTTCTTCCGAAAGGAAGTGCTGATAGAGGTATGCCATCTCCTACAGGCAGACCGATGCTTGGACCACTCTGGAGGCAATCTTCAATACTCCCATCAACAGATTTCCGAATTCATTGTGGTGTGCTGCATGTTGCACAACTTGGCCATCAGAGGGTCCAGGCATTGCCAGTGGGGATTGCAGGCCCACCTCAGGAGGAGATGGAGGACGATGAAAATAGCCTGGTGAGACCCCCATTGGATAGCCACATCATCCACAGGAGAGGCAGCATGGAGATGCTACCAGACCAAGAGTTGCACGTCGCCAGCTCATAAGGACCGGTTGTCTTAAATGGAGGAAACTGAGGGATGGAGCTAATACTGGACACACTATGTGCTCCCAAAAAGGCACATCTCCAGTGAAGGTTGGAATGATACACAAGACACCAACAGCGAAGGATCAAACAAACATTTTACTGCAACAAAGTAACAAATGCTCACCAAAAAAAAAACTGTAATGTATGTATGCCTGTGTTTACCTGCCACCAGGGGGAGCGACCGTCAGCGTTCATTGGGCCAAAGACACACACGTGCAGCCCTTGTATATAAAGAAAGCCTCCATGTTTAATCCTCACTTTGAGAGCCAATAAAGTAGAGTCAGGTTGCACCTGATTGAGTTCACGGTACTAAGCCTATTGAGTTATTGCATACGCAACATTTGGCGATGAGGCACAATACAAACTTTCACACCAAAAAAAATGAGCACTGTTGGAATCCTGGAGCGATTCGTGGAGGGAGAAGACGGGGAGGATTTTACAGATCACCTTGACCAGTACTTCATGGCCAACAAGATGGATGAAGACGCTGACACAGTTAGGCGCAGGGCGGTTTTCCTTACGGTTTGTGGTCCGAAAATCTATGGCCTCATAAAGAATCTGCTCTCACCTGCAAGTCCAACGGAAAGGACTTTTGAGGAATTGTATGCTCTGATTCGGGACCATCTCAAACCTAAAGAAGGCATCATTATCTCAAGATAGCGCTTTTACAAGCATGCTTGTTCTGAGGGCCAGGATGTGGCAAAATTTGTTGCTGACCTGAGACGTCTTGCTAGGCCGTGTAAGTTTGAAACGTTGGAAGACATGCTGTACAACGTCTTTTTAATAGGCATAAACCACGAGGTAATCCTGCGGAAACTGCTGGCTGCGGAGACGCTGGATCTGAGCAGGGCCATCATGATCGCCCAGGCTTGCCTGACCACGGTCAATAGTACAAAGCATATATCCTCGCAGAGTCGGAACTCCACGGCAAGTACTGTGCACCAGATTGTGTCGTCGGTTGGCAGAGCTGCACTTGGCAGGACCTACCCGACTGTGTTTGCGAAACCTGTAGCTGCTCGAAGTTTGCCACTGGGCATGAATCCGATTTCACCCTGCTGGCGTTGTGGGGGCAATCATCCGCCTCATCAGTGCTGTTTCAGACAGTATATTTGTAGAGGCTGTGCGAAAATAGGGCACCTTCAGCGGATGTGTCCGCAACTCAGCAAGCGTGCTGCGACATACCATGTGGATGTTGATGACCGATCCGGAGTGGATCCGGCAATGCAACCCGAGATACCCGAAGAGGAAGTGTATAGTGTACATTCGTTCCTGACAAAGAGCCAACCGATAATGATTGAAGTAAAATTGAATGGCGTGCCGGTATCTATGGAATCAGACACGGGTGCAAGTCAGTCAATTATGAGCCAGAGGACTTTCAAAAAGCTGTGGGACACCAAGGCCATGAAACCCAAGCTGAGTTCAGTAAATGCAAAATTGCGTACCTACACCAAAGAGCTCATACCAGTGATTGGCAGTGCAGCAGTCAAGTTGTCGTACGATGGGGCGGTTCATGATCTATCGCTGTGGATCGCTGTATGGCAGGAGTTAGCTCGAAAAAATGAAGTGAAACTGGAACGATATTAAAGCTTTGTCATTGGTGGATGACGCTTCATGTGCTCAAGTGTTGAGCAAATTTTCCTCGCTGTTTGAACCGGGCATCGGTAACTTCACGGGAGCCAAGGTGCAGATCCATCTGGACTCGGATGCAAGACCCATCCATCACAAAGCCAAGGCGGTCCTGTACATGATGAGGGAGAAGGTCGAAATCGAACTGTACAGACTCCAACGTGAAGGGGTCATTTCACCGGTCGAATTTAATGAATGGGCTAGTCCCATTGTTCCTGTGCTGAAGAGTGATGGCACTGTCAGGATTTGTGGAGACTACAAGATTACGATCAACCGAGTTTCGAAACAGGATCAGAACCCGTTACCAAAGACTGATGACCTGTTTGCAACGCTAGCCGGGGGAAAGTCGTTCACCAAATTAGATCTGACCGACCTATATGACACAGGAGCTTGTTAAATCGTCGAAGAAACTTACGTGCATCAATACGCATAAAGGGCTGTTCATTTACAACAGGTGTCCTTTTGGAATTTGCTCGGCTGCAGCCATATTTCAGAGAAACATGGAGAGTTTACTGAAGTCCATCCCTTGAACCGTGGTGTTACAAGATGACATTCTGGTCACAGGTCGTGACACTGCCGAACACCGACACAACCTGGAAGAGGTTCTACGTTGTCTGGACAAAGTGGGGCTCAGGCTGAAACATTCAAAGTGCATCTTTATGGCACTGGAAGTTGAATTCCTGGGAAGGAAGATTGGTGCAGACGGCATCAGGCCTACAGACTCGAAAACAGAGGCCATCAAAAATGCATCCAGACCCCAGAATGTGACAGAGCTGTGTTCGTTTCTTGGTCTTCTCAACTACTTCGGTAATTCCTTACCTAAATTGAGCACATTATTAGAGCCACTGCACATGCTGCTCAGAAAATGTGACAGCTGGGTTTGGGGTCTCAAGACAGGGCTTTCGAGAAGGCTAGAAATCTGTTTATTTCCAACAAATTGCTGGTACATTATGACCCATTTAGTCCACTTTGCAGACTCACTTGTCATGCATACTGCTTAGTTACAGGACGAGACCCCACATGCTTACCGGGGTCCCCCCTGCTGAACTGTTGATGAAGAGAGGTCTCAAGACCAGGCTTTCATTTGTCCACCCTGATCTTAATGAGCACGTCGAAAACAGACGTCAACATCAGCAGTGATATCATGATCGCACTGCCGTGTCATGTAACATCTCTATTAATGATCCTGTGTATGTGCTAAATTATGGTCAAGGCCCCAAGTGAGTCATTGGCACTGTTACGGCCAAGGAGGGTAACAGGATGTTTATTGTCAGGCTCACAATTGGGCAAACATGCAGGAGGCACATTGATCAGATGAAATTGCGACACACAGACGAACCGGAACAGCTTGAAGAAGACATCATCAATCACCAACCGATTCAGCCATCTGAAGGCAATGAATCTGGACCTTTAATCCCCGCCATGGACACTGCCACTCCCATTCGATCGGCTATCCAGCCTCAAGTCATGACTGACTCGGAGAGCTCACCCAGATCTGGAATTGAACTGAGACGATCAACTAGGGAGTGGAAAGCCCCGGATCATCCCAATTTGTAAATAGGATTGATACCAAGATCTTGGGGGAATGATGTAATGTATGTATGCCTGGGTTTATCTGCCACCAGGGGGAGCGACCGTCAGAGGTCATTGGGCCACAAACACACAGGTGCAGCCTTTGTATATAAAGAAAGCCTCCATGTTTAATCCTCACTTTGAGAGCTAATAAAGTAGAGTCAGGTCACACCTGATTGAGTTCACGGTACTAAGCCTATTGAGTTATTGCATATGCAACAAAAGCCACACAATAGACAGCGTGATGTTGCAGGGCACTAAACAAAAATGAAATGCATTAAATCAAATAAACCATTTGCAAGTGTAATCAACAAAAATCAGGGCATCTGCACGACCTGATCCTGCACATTATTCTGACTTATTTAACACTCGGCAGGGACACAAAAACCTCCTTGTGTAACGTCTGATTTTGCGCCCCCAATCATGGAACTCATTTTTTTCTGGATTTTTCAGACGAGGGCGCAAACTTTTTCCAGGTGATATCAGGACTGCCCCGCTGCCATTCTCGCCCCGAAATCTCTAAAGTCGAAAATACAGTCCGTGTATTAGTACTTGCATTAAGAAAACCTTTCGATAGCAAATTTGTAATGGGTATGCTTTGCTGCTGACATTGGTGTCCATTACTGTACATTTGCCACCAGCTTTAACTTGACGTTGATACAGATTTCTAGAGTACTGCACAGTTCTTTAAAGCACATGCTGTGAAGAAACTCCAATTGCATAATACTTGAGTTGCATATCACTTCTATTTAACTGCAATTTGGTGTGAAGACAACCTTTTGAACTTTATCGAGCTCTCTCCTGGTGTTCTGCATAGTCAGTTCAAGGATTCACGGTTTTGTGCGATGTGACACACAATATATTATCAGGGCGACTGATTTATAATGATTGGATAGTACGTGAACATTTTATTTATATTTAATTACAATGTATTATGGGAGTGTTAGCAGTATTTTAAGATTCAATTTATGTAATTATGTCCACATTTTTATGGAAATTGTAAATAATAAAATTTGTTTAGCTCTGTAATTAATGTTAGGTCTATCTTTTTTAAATTCCAGGGTCCGGAGGAACATGGTAGGAAGATGTTCCAGATTGCAGGTAGATGGGAGATGTATCGGGAAGGGAGGAGTGATATGGTTTTGCTCGTGTTGGGAGGGTAATACATTGGTGTGGCAGCAATAGGAGATAGTGGAGTGTAGGAGGTGGGAACAGTGGAGGGTTAGAGCAATATTGGGGAGGGGCATCCTTGGTTGTTTAGTGGGCAAAATTGTGACACATCCAAGATTGAATGTTGGATAAGCAACCTGACAGCACAGAGGCATTGGGGATTTCAAGAGAGTGGTGTTGATGTATCGCTGGGTGTTATCAGTGTTCATGTGGATTTCGACTCCATGTTTCCGGATGATGTTGCGAAGAAACAGTACTTAAATGAGGAAGAAAAGGGCCCAAAGGGAGATCCTTGGGGGACTCCTGAACTGATGGTGCTGGGCTGGGAAGAGAAGTCATTGATGGTCTGGATAGGAGAGAGTGGAACAAAGTGAGGGCAGTGGAGGGAGGATGTTGGAGGAGGATAGTGTGGTTAACCATGTTAAAGGCTATGTTCTTGGCTGTGACTATGTGTACTAAGTGCCTTAGCCATAGTGAATATCGTTTGTGATTTGGGTGCTGAGGGAGGGGCAGTATCCTGATTCAACAGATTCAGATCTGGGAGGCAACACCACATTCAAGGACTCAGGAGACGAAAGGAAAGTTGGAGATGAAGTAATAGTTTTAAAAGACAGAGAGAAGATGGGTTTTTTGAGCATAAATGTTATTTAAAGGAGGGGGAACAGTGCCTGACTACAGGGAACTATTCATAATGTCAGCTAAAATGAGGGCAAAGGAGGAAAGTTGGATGGGAATAGGATTAAAGGAGCATGGGATTGGTCTCACGGACAATTCGGAAAGATAGACAAGAAGGGAAAGGAGATGGGGTAGCTCTGTTAATAAAGGATGATATCAGGACAGTTGTGAGAGACGATATTGGCTCTAATGAACAAAATGTTGAATCATTGTGGGTGGAGATTAGAGATAGTAAGGGGAAAAAGTCACTGGTGGGCGTAGTTTATAGGCTCCCAAATAATAACTTCACGGTGGGGCGGACAATAATCAAGGGAATAATGGAGGCATGTGAAAAAGGAACGGCAGTAATCATGGGGGATTTTAACCTACATATCGATTGGTCAAATCAAATCGCATGGGGTAGCCTTGAGGAGGAATTCATAGAATGCATATGGGATTGTTTCTTAGAACAGTATGTTACAGAACCTACAAGGGAGCAAGCTATCTTAGATCTGGTCCTGTGTAATGAGACAGGGATAAATACGATCTCCAAGTAAAAAATCCTCTCAGAATGAGTGATCACAGTATGGTTGAATTTGTAAGACAGATTGAGGGTGAGGAAGTAGTGTCTCAAACGAGCATACTATGCTTAAACAAAGGGGACTACAGTGGGATGAGGGCAGAGTTGGCTAAAATAGACTGGAAACACAGACTAAATGGTGGCACAATTGAGGAACAGTGGAGGACTTTTAAGGAACTCTTTCATAGTGCTCATCAAAAATATATTCCAGTGATAAAGAGGGCGGTAAGAGAAGGGATAACCAGCCGTGGATAACCAAGGAAATAAAGGAGAGTATCAAATTAAAAACCAATGCGTATAAGGTTAGTGGGAAACTAGAAGATTGGGAAAATTTTAAACGACAGCAAAGAATGACGAAGAAAGCAATAAAGAAAGGAAAGATAGATTCGGAA
Source organism: Pristiophorus japonicus (assembly GCF_044704955.1). NCBI lineage: Eukaryota > Metazoa > Chordata > Chondrichthyes > Pristiophoridae > Pristiophorus > Pristiophorus japonicus. Next base: position 87,175,393 of record NC_091979.1, on the reverse strand, counting down.
AGTAAACTTACGCAAAACATAAAAACAGATAGTAAAAGCTTTTACCGATATATAAAATGGAAAAGAATGACTAAAGTAAATGTTGGTCCTTTAGAAGATGAGAAGGGGGATTTAATAATGGGAAATGTGGAAATGGCTGAGACTTAAAAAAATTATTTTGCTTCAGTTTTCACAGTGGAAGACACAAAAACCATGCCAAAAATTGCTGGTCACGGGAATGTGGGAAGGGACGACCTTGAGACAATCACTATCACTAGGGAGGTAGTGCTGGACAGGCGAATGGGACTCAAGGTAGACAAGTCCCCTGGACCTGATGAAATGCATCCCAGGGTATTAAAAAAGATGGCGGGAGTTATAGCAGATGCATTCGTTATAATCTACCAAAATTCTCTGGACTCTGGGGAGGTACCATCGGATTGGAAAGTGTCATGTATCTTACATTATTATATATAACTGTATCCTAACATGCTATACATGACTGTAATAAGATATGACCTGTAACCACCAGGGGTGCACTTGAAAGAGACAGGTATATAAGGACAGGTCTCAGGCAAGTGCAGCATTCCAGAGCTGTGAAATAAAGGTGCAGGTCCAGAGTGACCTTGACTTCACTACATGCCTCGTCTGAATCTGTACTGAGGGGACAGGACTTTACAGTGGCGACGAGTTACGGGATTACAGAATCCACAGAATGGCGAACAATGGATCAGATGAAAAGTACAATGCGGGAGACGATTGGGAGGACTTTATAGAAAGGCTCCAGCAAAGCTTTGCAATCAAAGACTGGGTTATGCGACGATACGGCAGACAAGAGAAGAGCCCATCTCTTGACCAGCTGTGGCTCGACAACATACGCTTTAATGAAGGATCTGTTGGCACTTGAGAAACCAGCAAGCAAGTCATTTGAAGAATTGAGCACACTGGTAAGAGACTAGCTGAAGCCAGCGAGCTGCCTACACGTGGCCAGAAACAGGTTCTACAACTACAGACGCTGTGTGGGCCAGAGCATATCCGACTTCGTGACGGAACTTCGGAGGTTGGCTAGTTTATGTGAGTTCTCCGATGAACTGAGGAGAGAAATGCTGAGAGACTTTTTCATTGAAGGAATAGGCCACACAGGCATATTCCGAAAGCTCATAGAGACCAAGAACCTGACCTTAGAGGCAGCAGCACTGGTTGCACAGACATTCTTCGAGGGGAAGAAGAAACGAGGTTGATTTACAATGCAGGTATGACAACTCACAAAATATCGGAACAAGAAGTTCACAGCACTAAACAAGCTGCTACCCCCACACACAGACAAAACCGGGAGAACAGGCTCTCGACAGCAGGCAGAAACCATCAAGGGCCACAGGAACGGCCGTTCACACCTCATCAACCCACAATGCGAGCAATCAACTACAAACTGAGAGAAGCTCAAGAGAGATCAGCCAGACACAGCTCATTCTTTGGGAACACTTTGAACAATGGAACAGGTCTGTGCTGGAGGTGTGGGGGTGGGCAGTCGTCAAGGGGATGACGATTTCAGCAGGCTGTTTGCAGAAATTGTGAATATACAGGGCATTTGGCCCGCATGTGCAAAAAAACGGCAGCTCGGCTGGTATACGAATCGGATGGGTCGGAAAGCGGACCAGAAGATGGTGGGGACAGTACCCGGGACACCGATGTACAGCGGGTCAACACGATCAATGGCCACTGCTCCTACAACAGGACGCCTCCCATAATGATGAGAGTCCTACTCAACAGGATACCTGTCAACATGGAGCTGGATACGGGAGCGAGTCAATCTCTCATGGGCGCTCAACAATTTGAACAACTGTGGCCGCATAAAAGAAACAGACCAAAAATCACAAGGGTCGACAGCAAACTAAGGACCTATACCAAAGAAATCGTCCCAGTCCTCGACAGCGCCATGCTCTCTGTCACACACAAAGGGACAGTGAACCGACTTCCCCTGTGGATTGTCCCCGGAGACCCTCCAGCACTGCTGGGGAGAAGCTGGCTGGCAAAACTAAACTGGAAATGGGATGATGCCCATGCCATGTCATTAGAGGAACTGACCTCCTGCTCAACAGTTATAAAGCGATTTGAACATCTCTTTCAGCCAGGTGTGGACACTTTCAAAGGGGCCAAAGTCAAAATCTACATCACACAGGATACTAGACCGGTCCATCACAAGGCCAGAGCTGTACCCTATGTGATGAGGGAAAAGATTGAACACGAACTAGATAGGCTTCTGCGGGAAGGCATTATATCACCTGTGGAAATTAGCGACTGGGCAAGTCCCATCGTCCCAGTCATGGATCCGTACAAATATGTGGGGACTACAAATCTACCATAAACAGAGTCTCCCTACAGGACCAGTACCCGCTGTCCAGAGCGGAGGACTTATTTGCCACATTGGCTGGAGGTAAACTTTTCTCAAAATTAGACCTCACATCTGCGTATATGACGCAAGAATTGACCGAAGAATCCAAGCGACTCACCACCATCAACACACATCGCGGCCTTTTCATGTACACTCGATGCCCATTCGGCATCAGGTCGGCAGCTGCCATATTCCAGCGCAACATGGAGAGTCTGCTCAAGTCCATCCCGGGGATGGTTGTATTTCAAGACGACATACTTATCACGGGCAGGGACACCGACTCCCATCTCCATAATTTGGAGGAAGTACTAAAGCGGTTGGATCGGGTAAGCCTATGAGTCAAGAAATCCAAGTGTCTGTTTCTCGCACCCGAGGTTGGAATTTTTGGGCAGAAGGATTGCCGCTGATGGAATCCGCCCAACAGAGTCCAAAACAGAAGCAATTCGCCTGGCACCCAGGCCCTAGAATGTCTCAGAACTGCGCGCCTTTCTCGGGCTACTCAATTACTTTGGGAACTTTATGCAGAACTTAAGCACGCTGCTGGAGCCTCTCCACGTGCTACTCAGGAAGGGGTGCGGTTGGTTTTGGGGGGACGCCCAGGAACGCGCCTTCAATAAGGCACGCAACCTTCTGTGTTCCAACAGTGTTTTGACTTTCTTTGACCCAGGTAAAAAGCTAGTTCTCACATGCGATGCATCAGTGTATGGGGTCGGGTGCATTTTGCAACATGTCAATAGTGCGGGCAAATTACAACTCATAGTTTATGCCTCCAGGTCACTTTCGCGGGCGGAGCGCGGGTACGGAATGATAGAGAAGGAGGCGCTCGCGTGCGTGTGCGGTGTGAAAAAGATGCACCAATACCTTTTCGGGGCCAAGTTCGCGTTCGAAACCGACCACAAGCCCCTCACGTCCCTCCTATCCGAGAGCAAGGCAATAAACGGCAACGCCTCAGCGCGAATTCAACGGTGGGCACTCATGCTGGCGTCCTACGACTATACCATAAGGCACAGACCAGGCACAGACAACTGTGCCGACGCGCTCAGCAGGCTACCCCTGGCGACCACGGAAAGGTCTAACGAACAGGACTGTGAGATAGTCGTGGCAATCAATGCCTTTGAGTCCACAGGTTCGCCCATGATGGCTCACCAAATCAGAGCCTAGACGGCCAGCGACCCCACGTTATCCTGAGTAAAAAGATGTGTCCTAATCGGTGACTGGGCAGAGGCTCACGATGCCTGCCCCGAGGAATTAAAACCCTTTCACAGGCGCATGCATGAGCTATCACTACAAGCAGACTGCCTGATGTGGGGCAGCCGAGTAGTCATGCCTCTGCGAGGCAGAGAGGCATTTGTCCGGGAGCTCCACCGCGTGCACCCGGGGATCATTCTCACGAAGGCCATAGCCAGATCCCACGTCTGGTGGCCTGGTATTGACGCGGACTTGGAGCTCTGCGTCCGAAGGTGCACCATTTGTGCCCAACTCAGCAATGCCCCCAGGGAGGCTCCACTGAGCCCCTGGCCGTGGCCTACCAAACCATGGTCGCGGGTGTACGTACACTATGCGGGCCCATTCATGGGCAAAATGTTCCTCGTAGTTGTAGATGCATTTTCAAAGTGGATCGAATGCACCATTTTAAACTCGAGCACAACCTCCACCACTGTGGAGAGCCTCGCAACCATGTTTGCAACGCACAAAATCCCTGACATATTGGTCAGTGACAATGGTCCGTGCTTCACCAGCACAGAATTCCAAGACTTTAGAATTGACCACGGCATAAATCACCGTTCAAGCCGGCCTCCAACGGCCAGGCGGAGAGAGCAGTGCAAATCATTAAACAAGGCATGCTTAAAATCCAAGGTCCCACGCTGCAGGGTCGCCTGTCGCGACTGCTGCTGGCATACAGATCTCGTCCGCACTCACTGACTGGGATCCCCCCCCGCGCAACTGTTGATGAAAAGGACTTTAAAAACAAGGCTCTCATTAATCTTCCCAGACATGCACAAAATCGTTGAGGCAAAGCGCCGTAAGCTGACTGAGTACCATGACAGAAATTCGAGGGGGAGATGGAATGAGATAGGGGACAAAGTGTTTGTACTAAACTATGGCAGGGATCCCAAATGGCTTGCAGGGACAGTAACGGACAAGGAAGGAAACAGGCTACTGGTAGTACAAATGGACAATGGCAAAACCTGCCGGAGGCATGTAGACCAAGTCAAAAGCAGATTTACCAACAACACTGCGGAACCACAGGCAGACTACAATGTGGAACTCGCACCACACCTGGTGGACAGACAGAGGGAACAACCTGAGGAAAGGGCAATACCAACAGACAGCCCAGGCGAGTCAACAACAATCACACCAATCGAAACAGACAGCCCAGGCAAAATACCAGCAACCACACCCAAAGAAAAACAGACACCAAGGCAAACAACCGAACCACAACTCAGACGCTCCACGCAAGAGCGTAGACCACCTGAGAGACTGAACCTATAAAGACAATAAGACCTTGGGGGAGGGTGATGTCATGTATCTTACATTATTATATATAACTGTATCCTAACATGCTATATATGACTGTAATAAGATATGACCTGTAACCACCAGCGTACCTTACCACCAGGAGTGCACTTGCAAGAGACAGGTATATAAGGACAGTTCTCAGGCAAGTGCAGCATTCCAGAGCTGTGAAATAAAGGTGCAGGTTCAGAGTGACCTTGACTTCACTACATGCCTCGTGTGAATCTGTACTGAGGGGACAGGACTTTACAGAAAGCAGCTAATGTAATGCCTCTGTTTAAAAAAGGGGGCAGACAAAAGGCAGATAACTATAGGCCGGCTAGTTTAACATCTGTAGTGGGGAAAATGCTTGAAGCTATCATTAAGGAAGAAATAGCGGGACATTGAGATAGGAATAGTGCAATCAAGCAGACGCAACACGAAGGGGAAATCATGTTTAACTAATTTACTGGAATTCTTTGAGGATATAACGAGCATGGTGGATACAGGTGTACCGATGGATGTGGTGTATTTGGATTTCCAAAAGGCATTCAATAAGATGCCACACAAAAGGTTACTGCAGAAGATAAAGGTACGTGGAGTCAGAGGAAATGTATTAGCATGGATGGAGAATTGGCTGGCTAACAGAAAGCAGGAAGTCGGGATAAATGGGTCCTTTTCGGGTTGTAAATCGGTGGTTAGTGGTGTGCCACAGGGATCGGTGCTGGGACCACAACTGTTTACAATATACATAGATGACCTGAAGAGGGGACAGAGTGTAGTGTAACAAAATTTGCAGATGACACAAAGATTAGTGGGAAAGCGGGTTGTGTAGAGGACACAGAGAGGCTGCAAAGAGATTTAGATAGTTTAAGCGAATGGGCTAAGATTTGGCAGATGGAATACAATGTCAGAAAATGTGAGGTCATCCACCTTGGAAAAAAAACAATAAAAGGGAATATTATTTGAATGGGGAGAAATTACAACATGCTGCGGTGCAGAGGGACCTGGGGGTCCTTGTGCATGAATCCCAAAAAGTTAGTTTGCAGGTGCAGCAGGTAATCAGGAAGGCGAATGGAATGTTGGCCTTCATTGCGAGAGGGATGGAGTACAAAAGCAGGGAGGTCCTTCTGCAACTGTACAGGGTATTGGTGAGGCCGCACCTGGAGTACTGCATGCAATTTTGGTCACCTTACTTAAGGAAGGATATACTGGCTTTGGAAGGGGTACAGAGACGATTCACTAGGCTGATTCCAGAGATGAGGGGGTTACCTTATGATGATAGATTGAGTAGACTGGGTCTTTACTCCTTGGAGTTCAGAGGATGAGGGGTGATCTTATCGAAACATTTAAAATAATGAAAGGGATAGACAAGATAGAGGCAGAGAGGTTGTTTCCACTGGTCGGGGAGACTAGAACTAGGGGGCACAGCCTCAAAATACGGGGGAGCCAATTTAAAACCGAGTTGAGAAGGAATTTCTTCTCCCAGAGAGTTGTGAATCTGTGGAATTCTCTGCCCAAGGAAGCAGTTGAGGCTAGCTCATTGAATGTATTCAAATCACAGATAGATAGATTTTTAACCAATAAGGGAATTAAGGGTTATGGGGAGCGGGCGGGTAAGTGGAGCTGAGTCCACGGCCAGATCAGCCATGATCTTGTTGAATGGCGGAGCAGGTTCGAGGGGCTAGATGGCCTACTCCTGTTCCTAATTCTTATGTTCTTATGTTCTATGAGATGAGCTTGGAGAGACCAAGGAAGAGATGGGAGAGCAAGTGGAGATGTGAAAAGCCTTACATTTCCCACTTGTTTCATCCCTGTAACTCAAATTTGTTACAATATTTTTCTCTAGCGTATGCCATTTTCTAAAGTTTATTTCTACAAATCAGATTTGAATGTAAGTAATTATTCATGTGCAATTTTTTCGAAATCTCTGAGTATAAAAGCAAAGATTAGATGGAACAGTAGGACTGGTTTCTCCATATTTGACTGGGAGAGTGGCCATTTTTGAGCAGCGGTGAGGACACAGATTTGAATTGGTTAGCCTCAGCACACTTGATGCTGAACTCCCAATATCATGAGAGAAGTAGCTTTGAAGGTTTTGAGTCAGCATTGCATGTGTTAACTGGCCTTGTCAGAGCCTAAATAAATACTAAGTCACACAACAAATTCTCTGTGGTCCTTTACAGTGCAGCTCCTGATTCACTGAGAGCCTGTATAAAATCGACGCTGGGAGGCTTCAAAACTGGTTGATCATGAATTGCACCACTTAGAACTTGGATTCTAACTGCTCTTTTTGGTTTGCCAAACTTAACTTTGTGCTGTATAACCCTTGTTGCCCTGGCTACTTACACCAATCAGGAAACCTCACAACTAAGTGTAGCAAAAAGACCCAAGGGCTAGAAATTCCACATTTAAGAAAAGTATTGTTTTTTGGCGCAATTTGTGAATAACGGCCGATTTTTTATGCTGAAATAGCGCCAAAAAAATAAGGCCTAAGTTTCGCCAAAAGTTTTTTAAATTTTGGCGTTATGTTAAAATACCACTGTTTTTAAAGATAAATTTTTTCGTGTTAAAAATAATGCCCGTTCTGCACATGCCCAGATGCTGGTGAATGGTGCGGGGTTGGGAGGGCGGGGGGGCGGCTGCGAGGGGCGGGGGGGATGAGGGGTTGGGGGTAGTCAAACTGGAGTTATTGGGATTTCGTGCAGTTCTGGAAACTGATTAGCAGAGTTAAATGCCTCAGGCTGTGAAACACAATAGTTACATGCCTCAGTCAGTTTAAAAATACAACCACACAGAAAACTTCGTGCATAGACCTGTAAATAATTCTCCTGGACACTTATTTCCAATTCCAATTACATTTAACAACCCTGGAGATCCTTCAAAAAAGTTGGCGTGCCAGCTGGCAGGATCGCTCTCTCGGCTGGACACATCAGCTCGGCGCTCGGCTCCCACCCGCCCCCCTCGCCCCAGGTAAGTACCTCTCCTCTCACTCTTATCACATCCGCTGTCACCACTGTCAAATTCTTCTTAATCTTCACCTTTGGAATTGGAGTCGTCGGGCAGCTTAAGAATGGGATTGAGGCAATCCCATCCCAGGCTTGTTGTTACCGGTATAGTGCAGTGTATCCAGGACTGCAATGTGGACAGTTTGCACATAGCAGAGTTGGGCTTTTACAAGCCGCCCAACTTTTATCTTCAAACTGCAACTGTCAGTTATAATGCACACGATTGTCATTCAATGATGAGGAGCCGCACAATTTGAGCTTCAATTCCACGAGTAGGGTGCAGACATTTTTGTCTAACATGGAATTGCAAACTCAAATCAAATCAAATCAAATCTGCTAAACTTTGCCCCATTCCATGGACGTTTATGTTCATATATTATGTGCTCTGCCTTGAAGATCATTCACTTAAAGTCAGGTTGAACTTGACAGATTGGGAATTAGATTAATTTAACCTCTGTGATTCCCAAGATGGCGCCGTTAGCACCGATTTCGATCGCACTCCACCAGGTAAGGCAAGCTTTTTCAAATCGATATTTAGCACTGTCCTTAAAAATGTCCTTATTGGCTAAACTCTCAAAAACGACGTTATCATTTGTTTTGATGCCGAGTGACGTCACAAAAACGGATCTCAAAAAATCGGCCCTTATTTTTTAAGGACAGCGTTATACCACTGGCAAAACTACCAAATGGCCCTAAATTTATTTAACTCCAAAAACAACCTTTTAGCTCCAAAAAATGGAACTAAATCGATCGTTACGGAATTTTCACGAATGGTTTTGCAGCAGCACTAAAACTTAGCGGCCCACCGTTGCATTGATCGTTTCGATGACGTAAATCATCGTGCATCGCTGCGCTAGCGCACTTGGTGGAACTTTCGAACATTTCACCCGATTTAGCGTCCGCCCGAAAACCCGCCCAGAAAAACCTGATGGACCGAGGGCTCACCAGGCGCTAATGGCGCCATGTTGAAAAAGGAGGAGAAAGTCACAATTGTGAGTGATTAAAAGGATTGGGAGAAGAACGCTGATTTACTGCATACTTTTGATTGTGAAGTTTATGTGAGTTTCTAGTTTGTTTTATAAAGGACATTTAAGGACATTTTAAAAGATCGGGGCCATGCTAAGTCAGGAGCCATTAATCCTGGTTGCTATTGCCATAAGGCTTCAAGCTGAAAGAAGGCTTATTGTTGATCATTTGCAACGTAATCAAAGCTGTCGCAGACGTATGGGGAGGGAGGCCTTACCCCTAACGAGTTTACAGGAAACATCGCTCATACCTCCAGCTCTCTGAGGCACAGTGCGTTAGAAGGCTTCACTTCCGAAAAGAGGTGGTCACAGAGATATACAATCTCATACAGGCAGACCGACAGCCACCAGCCACAATGGGACTGCACCACACGTTGAGGTGAAGGTGACTGTGGCATTTGCTTTCTATACCTCCGGCTCCATTCAGGCATCAGCAGGGGACATATGCTCCATCTCGCAGCATGCTACACATTGCTGCATTCGGCAGTGACTAATGCACTGTACGCACGCAGAATGGACTTCATAAACTTCCCAATGACCAGGGAGACCCAAAATGAGAGGGCTGTAGGTTTTGGATGATTTGCTGGCTTCCCCAAGGTTCAGGGTGCCCTTGACTCGATGCACATCGCCCTGCGAGCATCTTTACAGAAAACAGAGGTTTTCCAAAACCGAAAGGGATTCCACTCCATGAACGCACAGATTGTCTACGACCATACTCAGCACATCATGACAGTCAATACCCAATATCCAGGGAGCATCCATGATGCTTTCATCTTGCGTGAGAGCAGTGTCTCACACATGTTCCGTCTTCAACCACAAGGCCAGAGCTGGATGATCAGGGACAAAGGTTACAGCCTCATCACCTGGCTCATGACCCCTGCCTCCGGAACCCTCAGACAGAAGCTGAGCATCACTATAATGAGAGCCACGCAGGCACATGAAACATCGTCAAACAGACAATTGGAGTGCTCAAGCAGCGCTTCCGATGCATGGACCACTCTGGAGGCTGCCTGCAATACTCACCTCAGCAGGTCTCAGAGTTCATATGGTGTGCTGTATACTACACAACTTAGCCATCATGAGGAGAGAGGAATTGCCAATGGGGATTGCAGGACCACCTCAGGAGACGGGGAGAAGGACGAGGAGGAGGAGGAGGAAGACAAGGAAGAGGAGCCTGGCAAAGAACCCTTGCCACCACCACCATCACAACTCCCACCCCAACCACAGGGGAGGCATCGTGGAGATTTCACCACTCCAAAAGCCTCACATCGGCAGCTCATAATTGAATGCTTTGCTTGAAGAATGAACGGCATGTTTGACCGTTGCCTAGCCACTCTATCCCACCATGTTGACTATTCCCCTTCTTATTCTACAAATGAGACACTACACAGGAATGGTTAAGGTGAACAAAAGAATTTCTTAAACATTGTGAACTTTGTAAACTTAATTGTGATACTGTAATAAAATAAAAGAATTAACTGCATCCAGAAGTGTGAGCATTCAAAACATTATCAACAACATAATCCAGAACATAATAATAATGCAACATAAAACATAGCATGCATCCAGCATCAACATAATGCAGCAACCCCTGCCCCAGTATTTTTGCACCGGCTTTTGCCCCCCCCCTTCCCCTGCTCACCCGCCCTTGCCTGCTGCTCCTACCCAAAGTGGCACCATGATGGCATGCAGCCAGGTTGCCAGAACGTTGCTGTGTTTGGGAGAGAGACAATGGAGACACCGTCTGGGAACGCATTGGACCAGCTCATGGCGTGGAAGGCCCAGCTTCTGACTGGCTAGCCTCTTCATCGGGTTTAGGTGTGACAGTGGGGAACACAGAGCGTATGGCGGGAGGGTTTATAGACTGCACCTCCTGCCCAAGCTGAAGCAGAGCTTGTGCCCGTGATGCGCCATATTCCGCAAGGGTTCGCACCACCCTCTCCGGGACTCAACTGTTACTGCTGGAGGCCATCAGCCTCATGTGGGCATTGATGGCCTCGCTGGTATCATGGCTCACACTGACAATCTGCGACCCTACCTCCGTAATGGTCGCTGTGAGACTGTCGATGCTCGCAGGAATCCTATCCAAGACATCAAGGAGCTAACGGTTGACCTGGATGCTCTCCCTGGACAGTCCCATCATGTCTAGTTCCACGTCTGCCTGGCTATCAGCAGACCGACTTTGCTGACTCACCCTCCGGAGAGATGGCTTGCGGGATTCAACCCCAGAACTGGGTTGCTGCAGGCCACTCGTCCCAGGAGCCTGGGATTCCTCAAACCCCGAGAAAGTCACATCATCCTCAGAGGAGCTGAGTACTGGTGGCAAAACAGGGTGGATTGAAACTGCGCTGAAGTCGGCTCATCAGTTTCCTCCTCTTTCTCCTCCAGATGATGGCCTGATGTGGAGCGGTCCCTTGAGGAATGCCGCATCTGGGACCATTCCTTTGAGAGCTGCTGCGCCTGTGGCTGGTCATCTAGAAGTAGAAAGCAACAGACAAGTGGTTAGCAGCAGGGGAGGGGCAGGGTGAGATGAGGAAAGTTGCATAGCACAGGCTCATTTGAAGATCTGCCGCCACTCCATTATATCTAATCCAGAGATACAGCAGGACATTGCCCCAACCCAGCCCAGGGAGTGTGCAGGACTTACCCTCAGTTTCCGAGAAGGCGTCCGCACCCCCATTGGCAACTGCCTGACCTGTGATGCCGATGAGGTCTGCCACTTGTTTATCAATGTCGGTGAGTGGCAGGGTCTGAGGTGGACCGCCACCTGTCCTCAACTGCTCGTGGCGATTGTGAGACTGCTTGGCCTGCAAAGATGAAAATGGGAATGATTACAAGAGGGTCCATCTGCTCTTGTCGCACAGATAGCCACCAAAGCACTTATACCATACTGTCTGAATGTAATACAGTCCTCGGTTTAATGGCCTTTGAAGTTATACATGGTTCATCAGGAGCACATCGAGGTGGATAGCCATCTAATAAAATCTGAGAAAGCAATCTTAATAATAGGTTTAGTGTGTGGAGAAAGAGTCAGACTGAACACTGTGAGCTCAAAGTAAAGTGTGACCGTAGTCTTTTATTGCAGGTCTCCAGAGTGCCTCTCTAACCTGTGAAGCCTTCTTAAATACCTGTGCTCCCAAGGAATTATGGGATCTCTTGGGACTCCGGGGAATGAGCCCTCCGGTGGCCGTAGAGAGTAAATACAAGTCCACATATATAACAACATTCCCCCCCAAAGTCAATAGTGTAACTATTTACAATGTGAGTCGATCTGGGGCCCTTCTTGCCCTGGTTGATCGTCTCGGTGTGAAAGCTGGTGTTGTTGAATCATTTTTTGGGCCCTCCCTGGGCTGCTGTGCAGCTGGCCATGCTGGGCTGCCTGGTGTGTTGGTCCCTGCTGGGCTGCTGTGGATGATGGGTTCTGCTTCGTGGTCAACCGTGGTGTTGGTTGCCACTGGTGTGTATGTTGGGGGATCAAAAAAGGAAGGGTCCAAGGTGGGTTGCTCAGGGTAGTCCGTGAATCTGAGTTTGATTTGGCCCAAGTGTTTCCGATGAATGAGTCCATTTGAAAGTTTGACCCGAAACACCCTGCTCCCCTCTTTGGCCACGACAGTGCCGGGAAGCCACTTGGGACCTTGTCCATAATTTAAACAAATACAGGATCATTAATTTCAATCTCGCGTGACACATTTGCACTATCATGGTATGCACTTTGTTGAAGCTGCCTGCTCTCTACCTGTTCATGTAGATCAGGGTGAACTAACGAGAGCCTTGTCTTGAGTGCTCTTTTCATGAGCAGTTCAGCAGGTGGGATCCCAGTGAGTGAGTGGGGTCTCGTGCGGTAGCGAAGCAGGACTCGGGATAGGCGAGTCTGCAATGAGCCTTCAGTTACCCTCTTCAAGCCTTGCTTGATGGTTTGCACTGCTCTCTCTGCCTGACCATTGGACACTGGTTTAAACGGGGCAGATGTGACATGTTTGATACAGTTATGAATTCTTTGAACTCAGCACTGGTAAAACATGGCCCGTTGTCGCTCACCAGGACATTGGGTAAGCCGTGTGTGGCAAACATGGCCCGCAGGCTTTCAGTAGTGGCAGCGGACGTGCTAGCCGATATTATCTCACATTCAATCCACTTGCAGTATGTGTCTACAACCACAAGGAATATTTTACCCAAGAACGGGCCTGCATAGTCGATGTGTACCCTAGACCACGGTTTGGAGGGTCAAGACCACAAACTTAGTGGCGCCTCCCTGGGTACATTGCTTAATTACATGTATTACATCTGTGAACGCAGGACTCTAAGTCCGCATCGATACCGGGCCACCATACGTGGGATCTGGCTATCGCTTTCATCATTACGATGCCTGGTTGGGTACTGTGGAGGTCATTGATGAAGGTGTCTCTGCCCTTCTTGGGGACCATGACTCAATTGCCCCACAGAAGGCAGTCTGCCTGTATAGACATTTCACCTTTGTGCTGCTGGAACTGCTTTATCTCTTCCTGCATTTCCACCGGGACACTGGACCAGCTCCTGTGAAGCACACAGCTTTTGACAAGAGATAATAAGGGGTCCTGGCTTGTCCAGGTTTTAATCTGCCGGGCAGTGATGGCTGATTGCTCACTCTCAAATGCTTCCATAACCATGGCTAAATCTGCGGGTTGCGCCATTTCCACCCCCATGGTGGGCAATGGCAGCCTGCTGAGAGCATCGGCGCAGTTTTCTGTGCCTAGCTTGTGGCGGATGGCGTAGTTATATGCGGACAACGTGAGCGTCCATCTCTGGATGCGGGCTGATACATTGGTATTTATCCCTTTACTCTTGGAAAACAGGGATATAAGTGGCTTATGGTCAGTTTCCAATTTTAACCCAAACAGGAATTGATGTATTTTTTTTACTCCACAGACACACGCTAACACTTCTTTTTCAATCATGCTGGAGGCTCTCTCAGCCTTTGGCAGACTCCTGGAAGCATAAGCAACCGGATACAGTTTCCCGAAATCATTAGCTTGTTGCAATACACACTCGACGCCATAGGACGACGCATCACATGCTAGTCCCAAACGCTTACATGCATCATACAACACAAGCAATTTGTTTGAGCATAACAATTTTCTCGCTTTTACAAAGGCATTTTCTTGGCTTTTGCCCCAAACCCATTTGCCCCCTTTTCTTAGTAAGACATGTAGTGGTTCGAGCAGGGTGCTTATACTCGGTAAGAAGTTACCAAAATAGTTCAAGGGTCCCAGAAACGACCGCAGCTCCGTCACGTTCTGTGGCCTCGGTGCGTTCTCGATTGCCTCCGTCTTCGCGTTGGTGGGCCTGATGCTATCCGCCACAATCCTCCTTCCCAGGAACACCACTTCAGGCACCTTTGAGCGTTTTAACCTGAGCCCCACGCGGTTGATTGTCTAAGAACCTCCTCCAGGTTCTGCAGATGCTCGACTGTTTTCCGACCTGTGACCAAGATATCGTCCTGGAAGACCACGGTGTGCGGGACCGACTTCAGTAAACTTTCCATGTTTCTCTGGAATATCACCGCCGCTGATTGGGTTCCAAACGGGCATCTGTTTTCAACAAAAAGACCTTTGTGCGTGTTAATGCAGGTGAGGGCCTTCGATGATTCCTCCAGTTCCTGCGTCATGTAGGCTGAAGTCAGATCCAGTTTCGTGAAAGTCTTTCCTCCCGCCAGCGTTGCAAAGCGGTGTTGGCGTTTGGTAGTGGGTATTGGTCCTGCAGGGAGAAACGATTGTTAGTTACTTTGTAATCGACACAGATTCTGATGGTGCCGTCTCCCTTGAGGACTTGGACAATAGGATTGGCCCACTCACTGAACTCTCTCGGTGAAATGATGCCTTCTCGTTGCAGCCAGTCTAGCTCGATCTCTATCCTTGTACGGTACTGCTCTCGCCTTCTGATGGATGGGTCGTGCCCCCGGAATTAGGTGGATCTGCACTTTTGCTCCTTGGAATTTCCCAATGCCTGGTTCGATCAGCGAAGGAAATTTGTTTAAGACCTGGGCACACGAACTGTCATCAGTGGGCGATAGTGTTCGGATGTCGTCCCAGTTTCAGTGTATCTTTCCCAGCCAGCTCCTGCCGAGCAGTTTGGGACCATCGCCTGGTACCACCCAGAGTGGTTGCTTGTGCACTGCTCCATTGTACGAGACCTTTACGGTAGCACTGCCGATTACAGGAATCAGTTCTTTTGTGTAACTTCTTAGTTTCATGCGAATTGGAGTTCAGACTGACCTTGAGGCCTTGTTGCACCGCAACCTTTTGAAAGTCTTTTTGCCAATGATGGACTGGCCTGCGCCCGTGTCCAGCTCCATTGACACCGCGAGTCCATTTCGTTCAATATTCAGCATTATTGGGGGACAATTCGTGGTGAATGTATGTACCCCATGTACCTCTGCCTCCTCTATCTGAGGCTCTGTTTCGTCGTGACCCTCTTCTGCAACATGGTGGTTTGCAGGTTTAACAGGCTTAACAGCTCGCCTGCACACTCATTGGAGGTGTCCCATTGTTCCACAGCCCTTGCAAACGTATCGTTTAAATCGGCATGAATGGAAATGATGATCACCCCCGCAGCACCAGCAAGGTGTTAATGGCCTTGCATTCATCAACCTTGATGGTGGACTCTGAGACATCTGCGGACGTGTCGCTGCAGGTATGTATGACCTGCCCTGTACGTTACGATTCAAAAACAACATCACTTTGTTCACAGTACTTGCAGCAGCACTTGTGTGCTGAGAGATTTGCTTCGTATTGTCACTGGTGGCAATGAACGCCTGGGCTATCGTTATGGCCTTAATCAAGGTTGGGGTCTCTACAGTCAAAAGTTTGCGAAGTATGGTTTCATGGCCAATGCCATGTTCGAAAAAGTCTCTGAGCATGTACTCCAAATGTCCTTCAAATTCGTAATGTCCTGCAAGGTGTCTTAGCTCGGCGACATAACTCACCACTTTCTCGCCTTCAGACCTTTTGTAGGTGTAGAACCGGTACCTCGCCAACAGAACGCTTTCCTTCGGGTTCAAATGCTCTCGGACCAGTGTGCACAAATCTTCGTACAATTTCTCCGTGGGTTTCGCTGGAGTGAGCAGATTCTTCATGAGGCCATACGATGGTGCCCCACAGACGGTGAGGAGGATCGCCCTTCGTTTGGTAGCGTTCTTTTCCCTATCTAGTTCATTGGCCACGAAATATTGGTCAAGTCGCTCCACAAAAGTTTCCCAATCATCTCCCTCCGAAAATTTCTCCAGGATGCCCACTGTTCTCTGCATCTTTGGGTTCGCTATCTGTATCTCGTCGCCAGTTGTAGTGTGTGGAGAAAGAATCAGACTGAACACTGTGAGCTCAAAGTAAAGTGTGACCTTAGTCTTTTGTTGCAGGTCTCCAGAGTACCTCTCCAACCTGTGAAGCCTTTTTAAATGCCTGTGCTCCCAAGGGATTATGGGATCCCTTGGGACTCTGGGGAATGAGCCCACTGGTGGCTGTACAGAGTAACTACAAGTCCACGTATATAACAATAGGGTGCCGAACTAAGTCTACATATGTGTCATGCATTTTAGGAAGCAACCCACAAAGTGCTTAGAGGCAACAACAGCATGAGAACAAATAGTGTGTCAGACTTATAATTGAAGTAATGAAGGAGTGCATGAATTGAAATTGTACTCACTCATACTACCCTTGTCAGATCATTAAACTTCTTTCGACACTGTGTGCCAGACCTGACCACAGTGTCTGAGGCAGAGATCTCCTTAGCAATTTCCCTCCAAATCCACTTAAAAATCGATGGCAGTGGTCTAGATCCACCCCTGCGATGCAACTCCTGTCTTCTTTCGACAGCCCCCACAAGAGCCTCGTTAGCCTCATGGCTGAATCGCCTGACTCGTCGTCTTCCAATCTGGAAATCCAAATGCAAAATGGCTAATTCAGCCTCGGGTGTACTGCGCATGTGCGCGGCCCTGTACTGCACATGCATGTGGCCGTGCCCTGCATTAGCGTTTGCGACTGGACAGCAGACCAGAAGCACGGGAAGAAAAAAATTTAATTTGCGCATGCGCAGAACGGATGATTTTTTTTGCACCGGAACTTCCACCTCCGGCGCACAAATTCTGTGGTGCAATGCCAGAGTTAGCGCTAACTATCCTCATGAACTTTCATTTGACAAAAGTTGCTCGCTCTGGCGCTAACTTTAACCAGGCACTAAATTTTTGAATCCGCCACGAATTGTGCCCGGAAATGGGTGAAAACGCAAAAAACCGAAAATCCAGCCCTAAATGGCTTTTTTCTAATTTGTTTCGGCTTCTTTGAGCGAGGACGTTGAGGAGGCAGCCTATAAAAGGCCTAGCATCGGAGGGGCAGTGGTACTTCGAGCGGGGACGTCGAGGAGGTGGCCTATAAAAGGCCCAGCGTCGGAGGGGCAGTGGTACTTCAAGCGGGGACGTCGAGGAGGCGGCCTATAAAAGGCCCAGCGTCGGAGGGGCAGTGGTACTTCAAGCGGGGACGTCGAGGAGGCGGCCTATAAACGGCCCAGCATCGGAGGGGCAGCGGGACTTCGAGCGGGGATGTCGAGAAGGCGGCCGATAAAAGGCCTAGCATCGGAGAGGCCAGCCGGTGCAGCTGCAGCAGGGAGGCAAAGAAGAAATAGAAAGAAATCGAAAGGTGACGTCACAGCCAAGGGGGTAAGTGATTGGCTGGTGATTGGAAAGTAGTTTTTTCTTTTTCTTTTCTTTATCATTAAGTAACATTTAGCATTGTTGTTGCCAAATTAGGTTCATCTTGGGGTTAAGTCAGGGAAGGAGAGTTCGGACACGTGTTATGCTCCTCCTGTACTATGTGGGAAGTCAGGGACGCTTCTAATGTCCCTGACGACTACGTGTGCGGGAAGTGCATCCACCTGCAACACCTGACAGACGGCATTGCAGCACTGGAACTGCGGGTGGATTCACTCTGGAGCATGCGCGATGCTGAGGATGTCGTGAATAGCACGTTTAGTGAGTTGGTCCTACCGCAGATAAAGGGTAAACAGCCAGATAGGGAATGGGTGACCAACAGAAAGAGCAGTGTTAGGGAGGTAGTGCAGGGGTGCCCTGTGATCATCCCCCTGCCAAACAGATACGCCGCTTTGGGTACTGTTGAGGGGGATGACTTATCAGGGGAGGGCAGCAGCAGCCAAGTTCAAGGCACCATGGGTGGCTCTGCTGCACAGGAGGGCAGGAAAAAGAGTGGGAGATCAATAGTGATAGGGGATTCGATTGTAAGGGGAATAGATAGTCGTTTCTGCGGCCGCAACCGAGACTCCATGATGGTATGTTGCCTCCCTGGTGCAAGGGTCAAGGATGTCTCGGAGCGGGTGCAGGGCATTCTGAAAAGGAAAGGTGAACAGCCAGTTGTCATGATGCATATAGATACCAAAGATGTAGGTAAAAAACACGATAAGGTCCTACGTGACGAATTTAGGGAGCTAGGAGCTAAATTAAAAAGTAGGACCTCAAAAGTAGTAATCTCAGGATTGCTACCAGTGCCACGTGCTAGTCAGAATAGGAATCACAGGATAGCTCAGATGAATACATGGCTTGAGCAGTGGTGCAGAATGGAGGGATTCAAATTCCTGGGACATTGGAACCGGTTCTGGGGAAGGTGGGACCAGTACAAACCGAACGGTCTGCACCTGGGCAGGACCGGAACCAATGTCCTAGGGGGAGTGTTTGCTAGTGCTGTTGGGGAGGAGTTAAACTAATATGGCAGGGGGATGGGAGCCTATGCAGGGAGACAGAGGGAAGTAAAATGGGGGCAGAAGCAAAAGATAGAAAGGAGAAAAGTAAAATTGGAGGGCAGAGAAACCCAAAGCAAAAAACAAAAAGGACCACATTACACCAAAATTCTAAAGGGGCAAAGTGTGTTCAAAAGGCAAGCCTCAATGCGAGGAGTATTCGGAATAAGGTGGACGAATTAACTGCGCAGATAGCAGTTAACGGATATGATGTAATTGGCATCACGGAGACATGGCTCCAGGGTGACCAAGGCTGGGAACTCAACATCCAGGGGTATTCAACATTTAGGAAGGATAGACAGAAAGGAAAAGGAGGCGGGGTGGCGTTGTTGGTTAAAGAGGAAATTAATGCAATAGTAAGGAAGGACATTAGCTTAGATGATGTGGAATCGGTATGGGTGGAGCTGCGGAATACCAAAGGGCGGAAAACACTAGTGGGATTTGTGTACAGACCACCAAACAGTAGTAGTGAGGTTGGGGACAGCATCAAACAAGAAATAAGGGATGTGTGCAATAAAGGTATCATGGGCGACTTTAATCTGCCTATTGATTGGGCTAACCAAACTGATAGCAATGCGGTGGAGGAGGATTTCCTGGAGTGTATTAGGGATGGTTTTCTAGACCAATATGTCGAGAAACCAACTCGAGGGCTGGCCATCCTAGACTGTGTGATGTGTAATGAGAAGGGACTAATTAGCAATCTTGTTGTGCGTGGCCCCTTGGGGAAGAGTGACCATAATATGGTAGATTTCTTTATTAAGCTGGAGAGTATCACAGTTAATTCAGAAACTAAGGTCCTGAACTTCAGGAAAGGTTACTTCGACGGTATGAGGCGTGAATTGGCTAGAATAGATTGGCAAATTATACTTAAAGGGTTGACGGTGGATGAACTTCAACAATTGTACAACCCTGCCTGGAGTAAAAGTAAAACGGGGAAGGTGGCTCAACCGTGGCTAACAAGGGAAATTAAAGATAGTGTTAAAACCAAGGAAGAGGCATATAAATTGGCCAGAAAAAAGCAGCAAACCTGAGGACTGGGAGGAATTTAGAATTCAGCAGAGGAGGACTAAGGGTTTAATTAAGTGGAGGAAAATAGAGTACGAGAAGAAGCTTGCCAGGAACATAAAAACTGACTGCAAAAGCTTTTATAGACATGTGAAGAGAAAAAGATTAGTGAAGACAAACGTAGGCCCCTTGCAGTTGGATTCAGATTAATTTATAATGGAGAACGAAGAAATGGCAGACCAATTGAACAAATACTTTGGTTTTGTCTTCACGAAGGAAGAAACAAATAACCTTTCGGATGTACTAGGGGACCAGTGAGAAGGAGGAACTGAAGGATATCCTTATTAAGTGGGAAATTGTGTTAGGGAAATTGATGGGATTGAAGGCCGATACATCCCCAGGGCCTGATAGTCTGCATCCCAGAGTACTTAAGGAAGTGGCCCTAGAAATAGTGGATGCATTGGTGATCATTTTCCAACAGTCTATTGTCTCTGGATCAGTTCCTATGGACTGGAGGGTAGCTAATGTAACACCACTTTTTAAAAAAGGAGGGAGAGAGAAAATGGGTAATTATAGACCGGTTAGCCTGACATCAGTAGTGGGGAAAATGTTGGAATCAATCATTAAGGATGAAATAGCAGCGCATTTGGAAAGCAGTGACAGGATCGGTCCAAGTCAGCATGGATTTATGAAAGGAAAATCATGCTTGACGAATCTTCTACAATATTTTGAGGATGTAATGAGCAGAGTGGACAAGGGAGAACCAGTGGATGTGGTGTATTTGGACTTTCAAAAGGCTTTTGACAAGGTCCCACACAAGAGATTGGTGTGCAAAATCAAAGCACATTGTATTGGGGGTAATGTACTGACGTGGATGGAGAACTGGTTGGCAGACAGGAAGCAGAGAGTCGGGATAAACGGGCCCTTTTCAGAATGGCAGGCAGTGACTAGTGGGGTACCGCAGGGCTCAGTGCTGGGACCCCAGCTCTTTACAATATACATTAATGATTTAGATGAGGGAATTGAGTGTAATATCTCCAAGTTTGCAGATGACGCTAAACTGGATGGCGGTATATCCCAAGGTGGATAACCTCACATTTATCCACATTATACTGCATCTGCCATGCATTTGCCCACTCACCTAACCTATCCAAGTCGCTCTGCAGCCTCACAGCATCCTCCTCGCAGCTCACACTGCCACCCAACTTAGTGTCATCCGCAAATTTGGAGATACTACATTTAATCCCCTCATCTAAATCATTAATGTACAGTGTAAACAGCTGGGGCCCCAGCACAGAACCTTGCGGTACCCCACTAGTCACTGCCTGCCATTCTGAAAAGTACCCATTTACTCCTACTCTTTGCTTCCTGTCTGACAACCAGTTCTCAATCCATGTCAGTACACTACCCCCAATCCCATGTGCTCTAACTTTGCACATCAATCTCTTATGTGGGACCTTGTCGAACGCCTTCTGAAAGTCCAAATATACCACATCAACTGGTTCTCCCTTATCCACTCTACTGGAAACATCCTCAAAAAATTCCAGAAGATTTGTCAAGCATGATTTCCCTTTCACAAATCCATGCTGACTTGGACCTATCATGTCACCTCTTTCCAAATGCACTGCTATGACATCCTTAATAATTGATTCCATCATTTTACCCACTACTGATGTCAGGCTGACCGGTCTATAATTCCCTGTTTTCTCTCTCCCTCCTTTTTTAAAAAGTGGAGGAAGAAGAGGAATTCCTGCAGAGAGAGGAAAGGCAGTTGTGGCTGCATCACAGGTGTTTTGCAACCTAGGGTTGCCAACCTTCCAGGATTGTCAAGGAATTAAAGATTAATCTCCTGAAGATCAAAAACCCTGGAGAAAAATCATTGAGGTATTAAATAATTGTAGTTTTTTTTCATTTATTAGTTATATTTGAGATGGGAAAAAGTGCTGTTTGACTGCGTGTGCAGTTCGATGCACAAGGTCATATGACAACTACCTCCAGGAATATGTCCAATCAGAGTTGGCAACCCTACATGCAACCTAGTCTTGGGCAGCCCAGTAATCTAACCAAGGCACAACTACTTGAAGAGACTTGTGTTCAACACTTCAACAGGGAAGCATTTATGGATTGTGCCATATACTGGAGCATGAACTGCAGGCTAAATCCAAAAGAGTGAGTTAATGAAAGGCAAGGGAATACTTATTAAATGGTAGGACACTGAGAAGTGTAGAGGAACAAAGGAACCTGGGAGTGTATGTTCACAGATCCCTGAAGGAAGCAGGCGAGGTAGATAAGGTGATTAAGAAGGCATACGGAATGCTTGCCTTTATTAGCTGAGGCATAGTGTATAAGAGCAGGGGGGTTGTGCTTGAACTGTATAAAACACTGGTTAAGCCACAGCTGGAGAACTGCATGCAGTTTTGGTCACCGCATTACAGGAAAGGCGTGATTGCACTGGATAGGGGACAGAGGAGATTTACGAGGATGTTGCCGGGAGTGGAGCATCTTAGCTATGAGGACAGATTGTGTAGGCTGGGTTTGTTTTCCTTAGAACAGAGGAGGCTGAGGGGAGACCTCATTGAGGTGTATAAAATTAGGAGGGGTCTAGATATAGTGGATAGAAAGGGCCTATTTCCCTTAGCAGAGGGGTCAACAATCAGGGGGCATAAATTTAAAGTAATTGGTAGAAGGTTTAGAGGGGATTTGAGGGTAAATTTCTTCACGCATAGGATTGTGGGGGTCTGGAACTCGCTGCCTGAAAGGATGGTAGAGGCAAGAACCCTCACCATATTTAAAAAGTATTTGGATGTGCATTTGAAATGCCGGAACCTGCAGGGTTATGGACCTAGAGCTGGAGAGTGGGATTAGGCTAGATAGCCTCTTGTTGGCCTGCACGGACACGATGGATCGAAATGGCCTCCTTCTGTGCTGTAAACTTCTGTGATTCTATGATTCTATGATATAACCAAAAAGGTTTGTGGCTTGACATGTGACAGGATTGATATATCAAGATGATAGTGCTGTCTTGCACCTCAAATGATTCAGGAGAAAAATTTCAGGTTTTAGTCATTGGCCTGTGTGGCAGATCCTTTGATCCAAAAACCTTGCAACTGGATTAAATACAGAATACTGTTAACCAAAACAAATATTAATTGTCCATCTCTCTCATAAAAGAGATTAACATTGCAACTCTGGAATGTGTAAAGTTACTTCTGCAGTTTAAAAAAAGTAGATTTATTTGACTACAAAAGTTTTCACAGGGGCAATTTTATTTCCATTTTACTGTGTTGTGTGTGGAGTATATTTTTATATTTTTGGAAAGGAGTGAACTGAAAATAAAGTGTATTCAACAAAGCAACATGCAAACTATGAAAAGTTAGAATTGAACTTCAGAAGTCCAGAATAAAAATGAGACCACAAGCCATTCCAGGAGGAGCCAGGGTGGTGGGAAGGGGTGCTACCAATCAGTTCCCATGAAAGATTATCAATGGTAACTCTATTGGCTCCCATATATGTATAATTTTTAGGGCACCTGGCCAAGACACAGTCCAGGTACCCCAGGAAGACTCTAGTTTTACTGGCAGGGAATCAGATATGCCGCCTTTCACCTGGCTTACCAATCGCCAAGCGGATCTTCAGCCAGGGACAAGAAAACTTCGAGCTTGGGAGAGACATGTCCCTTCTGAATCAGGTGACCTTCTTTGGAGCAGATGGAGGTTCTGCCCCAAACAAGACCTCACAGATACTGGAAGTAGTTACAGGGAACAGATATTTTCAGTCCAGCCTAATTTGTGGACCTTCTGCTTCATAATAACTTCTCTCCAGCTTTCTGTTTGGGGTCCAATTCTCCCCTGATAAAATGCTTTATGATATTTTATTACATAAAATGTGTTATATAAATACTGTTCCGATTATTGGGCTCAATTTTCCTCAGTGATTTGCGCTGTTTTTTTGGCGCGCGGCACTTTTTTTGGCCTAAATTTAAAAATCCAAGTTTCCCCAAAGATTGTGCGCCAGCGTAACTCAGTTAGTTGCTATTTTTTTAGGTTAGTTTTTTTTTGCGTCACAGTGGGTGTAATCTGATGTCTGCGCCAGTTTATCACAATTATGCAAGTTTGACCAACTTACAATTCTCCTAGGACAGCATATGTGACCACTCCCCAAAAACCTTCTGGGCACTTCAGAAAAAACAGGACACATCAAAAAATCAGTGCAGAAAGACGTCATTGTTTTCAGGCAAAGTTTGTAGAGAATCAAGAACACATAAATATGCATCATTAAGCTTAAATTTTTCCAATTGAAAAGGCAGAAAATGGAAGTTTCATGCAATTCTTTGTTAGATTTTTTTTTAAGTGACACGCCACCACCGAACGTCTCCAAACCAGGCTTGAGGGTCAGAGCATCGGCCGGCAGAATCAGTCCCTCGCCCGGATACAGGGGCTCGGGGCTCGGCTTGAACAGAAGCCTGGGCAGTGTGGGGGCATGGGGGCACCGAACTAAAGGCATGAGAAGCCTTACACTATGCTTCTATGCAGCAAACAGAATCAAACGAAGCCCGGAGCGGTGGAGGCATGTTTCCCGATCTAAGCCCATTGCACATGCTCAGACCTGGGTGTGGTCCATACTAGGGCGTCGACCTTGGGGAGAGAGACAACAAAGAAGCTTGTCCTGCCTGCCGTTTTGAGCATCTTCCAAAGGTACAATTTAATCATGGGGGCAACACTGACAATGCCATTGCTCGTGCAAGCCTTCTGCATGATGGTGCTGCGAAGGAGACAATTGATTCAACGTCATCGCATGAGGAATCTCAGAGCACATAGGATGATGGGCAGCAGGCCTTACCCACATCAGGTACATCAAGACAGGCGTTCATACCTGCACCTTAGTGATGCACACTGTGTCAGAAGACTGCATTTCTGCAAAGAAGTTGTAACTGAGATCTGTGAGTTAGTAAAAGCAGACCTGCAACCTAGAAGCGTCAGGAGGACTGCTTTGTCAGTTGAAGTAAAGATTACAGCTGCACTTTCACTCCATTAATCTGGATTGTCCAGGCCACAACTGTGGATGTGTGTGCCATTTTTCAACATGCAACAGATATCTGCATTCAGCAGGTGACTGCTGCACTATATGCCTGGAGAAATGACTATATAAAGTTTCCCATGACTGCCCAGGCAATGCGTGAAAGGGATGTGGGCTTCTCCAGGATTGCTGGCTTCCCAAAGGTACAGGGCTGCATTGATTGTACCCACATCGCCTTGCGAGAACCTTTGGAGTATTCCGAGATGTTCAGGAATAAAAAAGGCTTCCACTCCATTAATGTGCAGCTCATGTGTGACGACATGTATCGCATCATGTCAGTCGATGCAAGATATCCTGAGAGCACCCATGATGCGTTCATCATTTGCGAGAGCGCTATATCTGTCATATTTCAGCAGCGGCCAGAAGGGCAGCTCTGGCTACTGGGAGACAAAGGGTATGGCCTCGCCATCTGGCTCATGACGTCCCTACGTGTAACCCGGGCGGAAGCTAACCGGGAATACAACATGTCGCACATTGCGACATGCAGCATAATAGAGAGGGCCATTGGCATCTTGAAACAGCGTAAAAAAACGGGATGAGGTCCTACAAGATGAATTTAGGAGCTAGGAGCTAAATTAAAAAGTAGGACCTCAAAAGTAGTAATCTCAGGATTGCTACCAGTGCCATGTGCTAGTCAGCGTCGGAATCGCAGGATAGCTCAGATGAATACGTGGCTTGAGGAGTGGTGCAGAAGGGAGGGATTCAAATTTTCTGAGACATTGGAACCGGTTCTGGGGGAGGTGGGACCAGTACAAACCTGACGGTCTACACCTGGGCAGGACCGGAACCAATGTCCTCGGGGGAATGTTTGCTGGTGCTGTTGAGGAGGAGTTAAACTGATATGTCAGGGGGATGGGAACCTATGCAGGGGGACAGAGGGAAGTAGAATGGGGGCAGAAGCAAAAGATAGAAAGGAGAAAAGTAAAAGTGGTGGGCAGAGAAACCTAAGGCAAAAAGCAAAAAAGGCCACATTACACCAAAATTCTAAAAGGGCAAATTATGTCAGAAAGACAAGCCTGAAGGCTCTGTGCCTCACTGCGAGGAGTATTTGGAATAAGGTGGACGAATTATCTGCGCAGATAGCAGTTAACAGATATGATGTAATTGGCATCACGGAGACATGGCTCCAGGGTGACCAAGGCTGGGAACTCAATATCCAGGGGTATTCACCATTTAGGAAGGATAGACAGAAAGGAAAAGGAGGCGGAGTGGCATTGCTGGTTAAAGAGGAAATTAATGCAATAGTAAGAAAGGACATTAGCTTGGAAGATGTGGAATCGGTATGGGTGGAGCTACGGAATACCAAGGGGCAGAAAATACTAGTGGGAGTTGTGTACAGACCACCAAACAGTAGTAGTAAGGTTGGGGACAGCATCAAACAAGAAATTAGGGATGCATGCTATAAAAGTACAGCAATTATCATGGGTGACTTTAATCTACATATTGATTGTGCTAACCAAACTGGTAGCAATGCGGTAGAGGAGGATTTCCTGGAGTGTATTAGGGATGGTTTTCGAGACCAATATGTCAAGGAACCAACTAGGGAGCTGGCCATCCTAGATTGGGTGATGTGGAATGAGAAAGGACTAATTAGCAATCTTGTTGTGCGAGGCCCCTTGGGGAAGAGTGACCATAACATGATAGAATTCTTTATTAAGATGGAGAGTGACATAGTTAATTCAGAAACTAGGGTCCTGAACTTAAGGAAAGGTAACTTCGATGGTTTGAGGCATGAATTGGCTAGAATAGTTTGGCAAAATATACTTAAAGGGTTGATGGTGGATAGGCAATGGCAAACATTTAAAGATCACATGGATGAACTTCAGCAATTTTACATCCCTGTCTGGAGTAAAAATAAAATGGGGAAGGTGCTAACAAGGGAAATTAATGATAGTGTTAAATCCAAGGACGAGGCATATAAATTGGCCAGAAAAAGCAACAAACCTGAGGACTGGGAGAAATTTAGAATTCAGTAGAGGACAAAGGGTTTAATTGAGAGGGGGAAAATAGAATACGAGAAGAAGCTTGCCGGGAACATAAAAACTGACTGAAAAAGTTTCTATAGATATGTGAAGAGAAAAAGATTAGTGAAGACAAACATAGGTCCCTTGCAGTCTGATTCAGGTGAAATTATAATAGGGAACAAAGAAATGGCAGACCAATTGAACAAATACTTTGGTTCTGTCTTCACGAAGGAAGACAGAAATAACCTTCCGGATGTACTAGGGGACCGACGGTCCAGTGAGAAGGAGGAGCTGAAGGATATCCTTATTAGGTGGAAAATTGTCTTCGGGAAATTGATGGGATTGAAGGCCGATAAATCCCAGGGGTCTGATAGTCTGCATCCCAGAGTACTTAAGGAAGTGGCCCAAGAAATAGTGGATGCATTGGTGATAATTTTCCAGTGGTCTATCGACTCTGGATCAGTTCTTATGGACTGGAGGGTAGCTAATGTAACACCACTTTTTAAAAAGGGACGGAGTGAGTAAGCAGGTAATTGTAGACCGGTTAGCCTGACATCAGGGGAAAATGTTGGAATCAATTATTAAGGATGAAATAGCAGCACATTTGGAAAGCAGTGACAGGATCAGTCCAAGTCAGCATGGATTTATGAAGGGGAAATCATGCTTGACAAATCTTCTGGAATTTTTTGAGGATGTAATTAGTAGAGTGGACAAGGGAGAACCAGTGGATGTGGTGTATTTGGACTTTCAAAAGGCTTTTGACAAGGTCCCACACAAGAGATTAGTGTGAAAAATCAAAGCACATGGTATTGGGGGTAATATACTGACGTGGATAGGGAACTGGTTGGCAGACAGGAAGCAGAGAGTCAGGATAAATGGATCCTTTTCAGAATGGCAGGCAGTGACTAGTGGAGTGCTGCAGGGCTCAGTGCTGGGACCCCAATGATTTAGATGACGGAATTGAGTGTAATATCTCCAAGTTTGCATATGACATTAAGCTGGGTGGCAGTGTGAGCTGTGAGGGGGACGCTAAGAGGCTGCAGGGTGACTTGGACAGGTTAGGTGAGTGGGCAAATGCATGGCAGATGCAGTATAATGTGGATAAATGTGAGGTTCCCCACTTTGGGGGCAAAAACGCGAAGACAGAATATTATCTGAATGGCGGCAGATTAGGAAAAGGGTGGTGCAACGAAACCTGGGTGTCATGGTTCATCAATCATTGAAAGTTGGCATACAGGTGCAGCAGGCGGTGAAGAAGGCAAATGGTATGTTAGCCTTCATAGCTCGGGGATTTGAGTATAGGAGCAGGGAGGTCTTACTGCAGTTGTACAGGGCCTTGGTGAATATTGTGTTCCGTTTTGGTCTCCTAATCTGAGGAAGGACGTTCTTGCTATTGAGGGAGTGCAGCGAAGGTTCACCAGACTGATTCCTGGGATGGCAGGACTGACATATGAGGAGAGACTGGATCAACTGGGCCTTTATACATTGGAATTTAGAAGGATGAGAGGGGATTTCATAGAAACATATAAGATTCTGACGGGACGGGACAGATTAGATGCGGGTTGAATGTTCCCGATGTTGGGGAAGTCCAGAACCAGGGGACACAGTCTTAGGGTAAGGGGTAGGCCTTTTAGGACTGAGATGAGGAGAAACTTCTTCACTCAGAGAGTTGTTAACCTGTGGTATACCCTACCGCAGAGAGTTGTTGATGCCAGTTCATTGGATATATTCAAGAGGGAGTTAGATATGGCCCTTACGGCTAAGGGGATCAAGGGGTATGGAGATAAAGCAGGAAAGGGATACTGAAGGAATGATCAGCCATGATCTTATTGAATGGTGGTGCAGGCTCAAAGGGCCGAAAGGTCTACTCCTGCACCTATTTTCTATGTTTCTATGCCTGGACCATTCCAGAGGCTACTTGCAATACTCCCCTGATATTGTTGGTCAGTTCACTGTTATGTACTGTATGCTGCATAACTTAGCCATCATGAGGCAGCAGCAGCTGCTCGTAGAAGACCCACCTGAGGTGAGAGTGGCTGATGAGGAGGAGGAAGATGCAGATGATGAGGAGGAGGAGGAGGAGGAAGAAGATGAAGATGAGGACGAAGGCGAGGAAGCCATGCAACTACCTGAACCCAGAGCACGATGGTGGAGGAGGGCGGGCCATCGTGCCCCTTTAAGAATTGCTCGAGCCTTGCGCCAGCAGCTCATCCGTGAATGCTTTTCTGCCTGAAGGCTCAGCGGCAACTATTCCATGTGGATCATGTTTACTGTTTGGACCTGTTCTGCAATGTTGTGTTGTGTTAATGGAACAAATAATAGAAATGATTTTTCTTTACTTCAAAAAGTTGTGTTAATAATGGAACAAATAATGAAACTAATTCGGTTATAATTTTAAATATATTTTAATCAAAAGTTAAACAAACATTTGTTTGTACTTAACTTAACTTTAATAAAAATAGCCTTGTATCAAACCTTAAAGTTTTCAGTTAAGATCACTTCCAAACTTTAATATCATTACAAACTCTAAGATCACTTAAAAACTTTAAGAGCTCTTACAAACTTTTAAACTTGTAAATTTATATAACTTAAAAAAACTTTTAATATGAGAACAGTTACAACAGTAACAACAATAATAATAATGATAATAATAAGAACAACAGCAGCAAAGAAAGGCTGCACCCATCGCTCCTCCATCTTATTCTAAGAACCCTCGCTGCGCTTGGTCTTGTTGACTCCACCCCTGTGCAGGCGGTGGCACAGTGTTTCTCTGGTTGGTACCAAGCTTATTCTTTCGAACATCTTGGATCTTGGGTAATGTGCACTTCTTGATGGGGTGGGGGCAGGCGGTCATGTGGAAGGTCCAGCTTGGGCCTCTTCAGAGGCTGGTTTGGGGATTGGAGTGGGAATGGCAGTTGATTCTGTCGATTGGCGCAGGGTCTGGGCATGTTCCCTTATTGCAGCAGCTAACTCCGACATTCCTCCCTCATGTGCCCTGACAGTGTCTCAGCTCCCTGCAACATTCCTTCCCTCATGTTCATTAACATTGTATCAGCTGCCTGAGACATTCCCTCCTTCATGTTCCTGGACAGTGTTCCCATTTCTCGTGAGAGTGTTGTTTCTTCTCCCAAAAGTCCTGATACCTCATCACCCACCCCACTGATGGTGTCCAGGAGTGATTGGGTAAGGTCAATGCTCTCTGCAGTCATTGCCATCATCTGAACCACATCTGTTTGACCTGCACCTTGGGAGAGCGTTGTCATGCTCTCCTTCCCCTCTTCACCCTGGGTGTGCCTCGCTGCATCCCTCTGGGACCCGCAGCCTTGGATGGTGGGGCCCTGGGCGTGCCTTGCTGCATCCCACTGGGACCCGCAGTCTCGGATGGTGGGGCCCTGAGTGTGCCTCGCTGCATCCCACTGGGACCCGCAGCCTCAAAAGGTGGGGCCTTGGGTGTGCCTCGCTGCACCCGACTAGAATCCCCAGCCTCGGACTGTGGGAAACCATGGAATGTCCCAGCAACACTCATACCCTCGTACCACTCAGGAAGGATGCTGGTACCTCAATGGGTGACACCTGCACCTCCTCCAAAGTGACTATAATAGTGGGGCTTAATCCATCCCTTCCCCCTTCCCCTCACCCCCATGCTCTTGGTCTGGAAGGTGGGATTGGAAGATGTTCTCCTCTTCAGTCTCGTCCACGTATAAATCTTCTCCTGCGTCATCATGGTTGGCCTCAAGTTCTGCAAAATATAACCGAACAGACAAATGATTAGCAGCAGAGGAGGGAGCAGGGTGGGTGGCTTGAGTAGGCTCACACAGCACAGGCAGCAGGCTGATTTGAAGGACCACGATGAATGATAGCACATTGCATCAACCAAAACGTAGCTGACAGAGACATCCCCATGAACCGAAGCATGGCTAGCCCGTGCAGTACTTAGCATGTAGCAAAGCCAGACTGTGGAATTTGCAGGACTTACCCTCTCCCTCAAGTGTGCACCCAGCTATTGCAGTGGTGGTTGCTTTTCTCCAGGGAGGACCCATCAAAGCAGTGACCCTTTCTTCCAAGATGCAGATTTTCCAGGCCTCCTCCTGTTCGAGTTCTTTCCCATTTGTTGTTTGCCACCTTCCTCTGCATCTTAGGGAGGGTATCTTTCTGCTGGGTGCGATATATACAGCTGGTCACATTTACAATTGCAATTCCAGTGAATAAATGAAAATATTACTTACACTAGCTACTTGACCAAGGTCCTGCCACTTCTTTTTGCACTGGCCTCCAGACCTCAGGGTGGTGACCATTGCACAGTAATCTTCTGGAAATTGGTTCCATTGTATTTTCATTTCTTTTGATGAAACTTTTATGTGCCCTCTGCTGGAGT
This sequence comes from Pristiophorus japonicus, assembly GCF_044704955.1. Taxonomy (NCBI): domain Eukaryota; kingdom Metazoa; phylum Chordata; class Chondrichthyes; family Pristiophoridae; genus Pristiophorus; species Pristiophorus japonicus. The sequence goes on along the minus strand of NC_091979.1, from coordinate 87,144,299 downwards.
CCAGCTCCTGCCATCTGGCCTCAATTACAGTAACCAGTGCCTCCACTTCATCCTGTAAGAAATTCTTGGTCCTTGAGTCGTGTTGCATCTTGTATTGCAGCCACAATTTTTCCAATGAGAATTAAAGTTCTCACACACAACTGGCTCTTTAAAAATTACCAAATGCAGACCGGGAGCTGTACTGGGCATGAGCACCCATAGCAATCACGTCAAAAACGTCCTTTTTTTTCCCGCACATGCGCAGAAGGTGGACATCATTTTTTTTGTTGCAGACATTATGTTCCACCCCCGCCAAAGCTACAGGACAAGCTGCATGGCACCAATTTCAAAAAATAGAATGGGGAAACTTGGTACTTATTTTTTTGGAGCAGTTGGGACCAGAAAAAACGGGCGTAACTCTGGCAATATGCCAAAAAACGGCATTGGGGAAAATTGAGCCTAATATTTTTGAAGGACAGCTTTTTAAGCCTAGTTGCCTTGTAGGCACCTGTCTAGATTTCAGACCATTTAATACTCATATTCAACATCTTGTCTCACTCCCAACAATACAGCAATCGGTAACATCTTTGTTTTGATCATCATCATAGGCAGTCCCTCGGAATCGAGGAAGACTTGCTTCCACTCCCAAAGTGAGTTCTTTGATGGCTGAACAGTCCGATATGAGAGCCACAGATCCTGTTACAGGTGGGACAGACATTCGTCGAGGGAAGGGGTCAGTGGGGCTGGTTTGCCGCGCGCTCCTTCCGCTGCCTGCGCTTGGCCTCTTCATGCTCTTTGCGTTGTGACTCAAAGAGCTCAACGCCCTCCTGGATACACTTTCTCCACCTCGGGCGGTCTGTGGCCAGGGTCTCCAGGTGTCAGTGGTGATGTCACACTTTACCAGGGAGGCTTTGAGGGTGTCCTTATAACGTTTTCGCTGTCCTCCTTTGACTCGTTTACCATGAAGGAGCTCCGCATAAAGCACTTGCTTAGGAAGTTTCGTATCTGGCATGTGAACTATGTGGCCTGCCCAGCGAAGCTGATCAAGTGTGGTCAGTGCTTCAATACTGGGGATGTTAGCCTGTTCGAGGACACTGATGTTGGTGCGCCTGTCCTCCCAGGGGATTTGCAGGATCTTGCGGAGACATTGTTGGTTATATATCTCCAGCGACTTGAGGTGCCTTCGATACATCGTCCATGCCTCAGATCCATACAGGAGGGCAGGTATTACTACAGCCCTGTAAACCATGAGCTTGGTGGTAGATTTGAGGGCCTGGTCTTCAAACACTCTTTTCCTCAGACGGCCGAAGGCTGCACTGGCGCACTGGAGGCGATGTTGAATCTCCGCATCAATTTCTGCCTTTGTTGATAAGAAGCTCCCGAGATATGGGAAATGGTCCACATTGTCCAGGGCCACGCCGTGGATCTTGATGATTGGAGGGCAGTGTTGAGCGGCAGTGTCAGGCTAGCGGAGGACCTTTGTCTTACGGATGTTAAGCGTAAGGCCCATGCTTTCATATGCCTCAGTAAATACATTGACTATACACCTTTCTAGATTTCAGATCATTTAATACTCATATTCAACATCTTGTCTCACTCCCAACAATACAGCAATCAGTAACATCTTTGTTTTGATACTGGCAATTCAGATTTACTTACTGCTGAGAACAACTGGGAAATGTCCTGAGTAAATCTAAAATTTCATTGAACTGCAACTGCAATTACAATTATTGTAATATTTATTTCCTAATTCAAGATGAACAAAAGCACTCGAGAAGCCTATGTCAACCAATGATACTCTCGGCTAATTAAATTACAATTTCAACTGCTCATAATTTTCTAAACTATTGTGAGACATTTATTTTGAACAGGTGTGGTGTGCAAGCTTGGAATGTAACTATAGATTTGGCAATGCAGTGCCAATTTTTGGGGCACTAACCAACCTACCACACCCCTAATATGGTGGTCAAAAGTGCACCACCCACTAAATCGGTACTGGAAATAAGTAGGTAGACAGGACAAACACCTGAAATAGGCGCTAGTGCCTTTGCATATGCAAATAAGGGCCTAATGCCTGTTTGAGGTCCCCACTTTAAGATTGGTTTTCCATGAGGCTGCTGGTGCCAGTGCTGACTGCAGTCAGTAAAACCATACCTTGGGACCGCCTGCTACCTACAAATGAAGTTTTTGAAATTTAGTTATCTGAATATGGAGCCGCTATGATGTTGCACTAGACTCGGGTCATGATTTATATGCTTTTACATTGTTAGAAATCAGGGTTTCAAAATGTGTAACACTGACATGAAGAATGAAAAATGTGACGTTTAAATTGTTGTTTTGAATTGCAGACAAAATGTCTCCTCAGACTTGTTTAGATGCTTAGATAATGCTTTGGTACCCTGCTGAGGGCAGGCTTTGACACAAGAATCAAGACAAAGAACTAGAAGTTGGGTATTAGGTTTTTAGGGAAACCTCTATAGGTCAAATTATCTTGTCAATATTCTATGTCAGGCCCACCCCTAAAAAGAGAATAAAAATAGCCGAATCAAGATTGTCCGCACAAACGGTGTGAGGGGAGAGCGAATCAGAAGTTGGGCTGGTCAAATATTCTTTGAGTGATCCCATGCTCTAGACAAAGAGAAAGAGGCTGTAAGCCAGAGAACTGCTCATGTGTGCCAGCCATTTGTCCGATCGGGATCAGTATCAACTACTTGTTACGGTCATATCTTTTTGCTGCATAACTAATGTGTTATATTCTGCTTAAACTCTGATTAAACACAATATACCCACCAGATTGATTTACAGTTGATCCTGATTATTAAAGTGACCAGAGATAGCCTTAAACTTGGCTATTTCTAACAACATGCAGGTTGAATAACCATACATTTCATAAATGGTAATAGTACTACTATGCAAACTTATTTTCAAATGTAGGAACATATTCCATAAAATTGAAAGGTTAAAAACAAAATAAATTCCAATTTTAAATAAATGCACTGAGTAAATGCACAAATGGAATAATTTGAATTTATTAAATATATATATATATATATTTTAAAATGTATTTTGTATTTAGTCCTCCACTACCCATAGATGCCTGTGCACCACACATCATGAGGCAAATAAGTAACCTGGTAAAGGGCCTGTAAATGTGCAACGCTGTAACAATTAATAATAGGTAAAGAACAGTGGTTAAGGTGACTCGTCCCATAATTGTTTTTACCTTTGTTATGCTTAACTTATCTTTGATAGACTTTGTGATGAATCACAGGTAGGCACCCACAGTTTAAGAATTTTCTAACCATTGAGACCCATCAGCTTGCAACAGATATTTTTTTTTATTCCAAATTCATTTTGCTTCATATTTCACACACAATGTTCATATTTTTGTAAAACGAGTTAAATTTTGGGTGCTTTTACCCTTTCTACTCTAGATATTTTTATTTATTTTGTTTTAAACAAGAGTCACTTGCTTTGATATCTAATCAAATATCATAGTGCACACAGGCTAATGGACAGAGAACCTATTTTTACTTCATGTTTTCTATTCTGTGCCTTTAGAGAATTCCCTTTGCATTCAATAGGTGGCAGAATAACATTAAACTGGACTCTGTTTTAGGTTTTAACTGTCAAACAACTTTATTGAACACCAATGTAAAAAGTCAACATTAACAATAACAGGAAGTTTTTAGAAATAGTTGTTAAATTTTGCTAGTAGCTCATATATTTTGCAACTCAACAACTTGCATTTATATACACCGGCTTTCACATAGAAAACGCACCCCAAGGTGCTTCATACAGCTATGATGAAAAAATGAGCATAAATGAGTCAAAAAAGATGTTATGAGGTGAGGTGACTAAAATCTTGGGTGAAGAGGGGGGATTTAAGATGGGTCTTAAAGAAGGAGAGGGAGGTAGAGAAGTGGAGGGATTTAGACTGGGAATTCAGGAGTTTAATGCCTTGGCGGCTGAAGGCATGGGAGGGATTTGTCAGTTTGGAGGAGGTTATAGATGTTACAAGGAGCAAGAAGCTGTATGGATAAACACTGAGGCCTAGATTTTAACTATCAGTGGATTTCTGTTTGCCCATGGAAGAATGCGACTGGGGTGATTTTAATGGCTGGCCCTCATTTAGATCCCGTCATCCAAATTCTCATCAGTTCCAGGTAGAAATTTACCGGGAAGTAGTAGAAACATGTCTGGCCTTGAGGCCAACCACTGACAGCAGGTAAGTGGTTAGATCAGCTGACAGGCCATCGCCAGGATCCTGTGATTGAGGGTGGCGGGGAGAGGGGGCGCGGGTGAAAATTTGCAGTAAGAGAGGCTGAAGCTTTCCTTGTGGGGCCCGCCTGCACTGTTGCTCCTCCTGGTCCCACAAAGGAAAGAAAAATGAACACATCTTATTACGCCTCTCCGAGCAGCGATCCTCTTTACTGCTGGGTTGACCCGGCAGGAAATTCACTGCTCCTTCCTGCTCAGATGGCTTAGTAAAAATTGCAGTCGGGTCCCTATGATGAGAAAGCAACCTGACACACCTATGTTAAAATGGATCCTGCCAGTTCTGGGTGGATGTTCCTTGCCACCTAGCGTTGCCAGCTCTGGTTTGATGTATTCGTGGAGATTTCACTGTGTGATATTTGCTCACATGATTGTCGATCACGTGATATCACTCATGTGATGCTTATTCACATGACATTTGAGCATGTGACATGTGCCCACAATATGCAGTAAGTTATAAAAATAATGAATAAAAGTAAACCAAACCTAATCCAATTCATTCATTCCCACAGCTCACCTCTGAAGCCCAGCTTCAGGAAGGTGAGGCTGAGTCCTCAGGAGATTTACCAAAGCTAATTACCAAAACTGCCAGACTCTGTAAACAAATAATTATACAACAACGTATTATACAACAGTCTGACATGAACTTCTCCATACAGTTTGTGTTTCTCTCTCTCTCTCCCTCTTCCAGTTTATGTTTCTCCACCCCCACCCCCCTCAGCCAGTTTGTGTTGCTCTCTCCCTCCCCAGTTTATTTCTCTCTCTCCTTCCCTCTCTCAGTTTGTGCTGGTCTCTCTCCCTCCATCTCTCAGTTTGTGTTTCACGGTCTCCCTCTCCCAATTTGTGTTTCACTCTCTCCATCTCTCTCCTAGTTTGTGTTTCACTCTCTCTCTCCCTCCCCCAGTTTACTCTCTCTCAGGACTCATGGGCCTAGAAATTCGGTTGCGTAGTACCCGTTGTTTGAACACTACATGTTGTGTATGGAGAAAGAGTAAGATTGAACACTGAGCTCAAAGTAAAGTGTGACCGTAGTCTTTTATTGCAGGTCTCCAGAGTGCCTCTCCAACCTGTGAAGCCTACTTAAATACATGTGCTCCCATGGGATTATGGGATCTCTTGGGACTCCGGGGAATGAGCCCTCTGGTGGCTGTACAGAGTAAATACAAGTCCACATATATAACAACATTCCCCCCCAAAATCAATAGTGTAACTAGTTACAATGTGAGTCGATCTGGGGCCTTCTTGCCCTGGTTGATTGTCTTAGTTTGAAAGCTGGTGTTGTTGAATCATTTGTTGGGCCCTCGCTGGGCTGCTGTGGATGATACGTTCTGCTTTGTGGTCAACCGTGGTGTCGGTTGCCACTGGTGTGTGTGTTGGTGGATCAAAAAAGGTAGGGTCCAAGGTGGGTTGCTCAGGATAGGCTTTGAATCTGAGTTTGATTTGGTCCAAGTGTTTCCGCTGAATGAGTCCATTTGAAAGTTTCACCCGAAACATCCTGCTCCCCTCTTTGGCCATGACAGTGCTGGGAAGCCACTTGGGACCTTGTCCATAATTTAATACAAATACAGGATCTTTGACTTCAATCTCGCGTGACACATTTGCGCTATCATGGTATGCACTTTGTTGAAGCTGCCTGCTCTCTACCTGTTCATGTAGATCAGGGTGAACTAACGAGAGCCTTGTCTTAAGTGCTCTTTTCATGAGCAGTTCAGCAGGTGGGATCCCAGCGAGTGAGTGGGGTCTCGTGCGGTAGCTAAGCAGGACTCAGGATAGGCGAGTCTGCAGTGAGTCTTCAGTTACCCTGTTCAAGCCTTGCTTGATGGTTTTGACTGCTCTCTCTGCCTGACCATTGGACGCTGGTTTAAATGGGGCTGATGTGACATATTTGATCCCATTACGGGTCATGAATTCTTTGAACTCAGCACTGGTAAAACATGACCCGTTGTCGCTCACCAGGACATTGGGTAAGCCGTGTGTGGCAAACATGGCCCGCAGGCTTTCAGTAGTGGCAGCGGACGTGCTAGCCGACATTATCTCACATTCAATCCACTTGCAGTATGCGTCGACAACCACATAGAACATTTTACCCAAGAACGGGCCTGCATAGTTGATGTGTACCCTAGACCACGGTTTTGAGGGCCAAGACCATAAATTTAGCGGCACCTCCCTGGGTACATGGCTCAACTGCGAGCATGTATTACATCTGTGAAAGCAGGACTCTAAGTCTGCATCAATACCGGCCACCACACGTGGGATCTGGCTATCGCTTTCATCATTACGATGCCTGGGTGGGTACTGTGGAGGTCATTGATGAAGGTGTCTCTGCCCTGCTTGGGGACCACTACTCGATTACCCCACAAATGGCAGTGTGCCTGTATAGACATTTCACCTTTGTGCTGCTGGAACGGCCTTATCTCTACCTGCATTTCCAATGGGACACTGGGTCAGCTCCCGTGAAGCACACAGCTTTTGACAAGAGATAATAAGGGGTCCTGGCTTGTCCAGCTTTTGATCTGCCGGGCAGTGACGGGTGATTGCTCACTCTCAAATGCTTCCATAACCATGGCTAGATCTGCGGGCTGTGCCATTTCCACCCCCGTGGTGGGCAATGGCAGCCTATTGAGAGCATCGGGGCAGTTTTTTGTGCCTGGCCTGTGGCGGATGGTGAAGTTGTATGCGGACAACGTGAGCGCCCATCTCTGGATGCGGGCCAATGCTTTGGTATTTATCCCTTTACTCTCGGAAAACAGGGATATAAGTGGCTTATGGTCAGTTTCCACTTGGAATTTTAGCCCAAACAGGTATTGATGCATTTTCTTTACCCCATAGACACACGCTAATGCTTCTTTTTCAATCATGCTGTAGGCTCTCTCAGCCTTAGACAGACTCGTGGATGCAGAAGCAACCGGTTGCATTTTCCCGAAATCATTAGCTTGTTGCAATACACACCCGACGCCATATGACGACGCATCACATGCTAGTACCAAATGCTTACATGGATCATACAACACAAGCAATTTGTTTGAGCATAACAATTTTCTCACTTTTACAAAGGCATTTTCTTGGCTTTTGCCCCAAACGCGTTTGCCCCCTTTTCATAGTAAGACATGTAGTGGTTCTAGCAGGGTGCTGAGACCCGGTAAGAAGTTACCAAAGTAGTTCAAGAGTCCCAGAAACGACCGCAGCTCCGTCACGTTCTGTGGCCTCGGTGCATTCCCGATCGCCTCCGTCTTCGCGTTGGTGGGCCTGATGCCGTCCGCCGCAATCCTCCTTCCCAGGAACTCCACTTCAGGCGCCAGGAAAACGCACTTCGAACATTTTAACCTGAGCCCCACGTGGTTGAGTCAACTAAGAACCTCCTCCAGGTTTTGCAGGTGCTCGACTGTGTTCCGACCTGTGACCAAGATATCGTCCTGGAAGACCACGGTGTGCGGGACCGACTTCAGTAAACTTTCCATGTTTCTTTGGAATAGAGCCGCCACTGGTCGGATTTCAAACGGGCATCTTTTATAAACAAAAAGACCTTTGTGCGTGTTGATGCAGGTGAGGTCTTCGATGATTCCTCCAGTTCCTGCGTCATGTAGGCTGGAGTCAGATCCAGCTTTGTGAACTTCTTTCCTCCCACCAGCGTTGCAAAGATGTCGTCGGCTTTTGGCAGTGGGTATTGGTCCTGCAGGGAGAAATGATTGATACTTGCTTTGTAATTGCCACAGATTCTGATGGTGCCGTCTGCCTTGAGGACTGGGACAATAGGACTGGCCCACTCGCTGAACTCTATCGCTGAAATGATGCCCTCTCGTTGCAGCCGGTCTAGCTCGATCTCTACCCTTTCTCTCATCATTTACAGTACTGCTCTTGCCTTGTGATGGATGGGTCGTGCCCCGGAATTAGGTGGATCTGCACTTTTGCTCCTTGGAATTTCCCGATGCCTGGTTTGAACAGCAAAGGAAATTTGTTTAAGACCTGGGCACACATCATGTCGTCAGCGGGCGATAATGCTCGGACGTTGTCCCAGTTCCAGCGTATCTTTCCCAGCCAGCTCCTGCCGAGCAGCATGGGACCATCGCCCGGTACCACCCAGAGTGTTAGCTTGTGCACCGCTCCATCGTAGGAGACCTTTACGGTAGCACTGCCGATTACAGGAATCAGTGCTTTAATGTAAGTTCTTAGTCTCATGCGAACTGTCGTTGAGACTGGTCTTGAGGCTTTATTGCACCACAACCTTTCGAAAGTTTTTTTGCCCATGATGGACTGGCTTGCGCCCGTGTCCAGCTCCTTTGACACCGGGACTCCATTTAGTTCAACATTCAGCATTATCGGGGGACAATTCATGGTGAATGTGTGTACCCCATGTACCTCTGCCTCCTCTATCTGAGGCTCTGGTTCATCGTGATCCTCCGTGGATCTGTCCTCCTCTGAGACATGATGGTTTGCAGGTTTAACAGGCTTTACAGCTCGCCTGCACACTCGTTGGAGGTGTCCCATTGTTCCACAGACCTTGCAAATGTATCCTTTGAATCGGCATGAATGGAAACGATGGTCACCCCCGCAGCGCCAACAAGTTGTTAATGGCCTTGCATTCATCACCCTTGATGGTGGACTCTGAGACATCTGCAGACGTGCAGCTGCAGGTATGTGTGACCTGCCCTGTACATTATGATTCGAAAACAACATCACTTTGTTCACAGTACTTGTAGCAGCACTTGTGTGCTGAGAGATTTGCTTAGTATTGTCACTGGTGGCAATGAATACCTGGGCTATCTCTATTGCCTTACTTAAGGTTGGGGTTTCTACAGTCAAAAGCTTGCGAAGTATGGTTTCATGGCCAATACCAAGCATGAAAAAGTCTCTGACCACTTGCTCCAAATGTCCTGCAAATTCGCAATATCCTGCAAGGCGTCTCAGCTCGGCAACATAACTCGTCACTTCCTGGCCTTCAAACCTTTTGTAGGTGTAGAACCAGTACCTCGCCATCAGAATGCTTTCCTTCGGGTTCAAATGCTCTCGGACCAGTGTGCACAAATCGTCGTATGATTTCTCCGTGGGTTTCGCTGGAGTGAGCAGATTCTTCCTGAGGCCATACGTTGGTGCCCCACAGATGGTGAGTAGGATTGCTCTATGTTTGGCAGCGCTCTCTTCCCCATCTAGCTTGTTGGCCACGAAGTATTGGTCGAGTCGCTCCACAAAAGTTTCCCAATCATCTCCCTCCGAAAATTTCTCCAGGATGCCCACTGTTCTCTGCATCTTTGGGTTCGCTATCTGTATCTCGTTGCCAGTTATTGTGTATGGAGAAAGAGTCAGACTGAACAATGTGAGCTCAAAGTAAAGTGTGACCGTAGCCTTTTATTGCAGGTCTCCAGAGTGCCTCTCCAACCTGTGAAGCCTTCTTAAATACCTGTGCTCCCAAGGGATTATGGGATCCCTTGGGACTCCGGGGAATGAGCCCTCTGGTGGCTGTACAGAGTAAATACAAGTCCAAATATATAACACTACGGGTGCCAAATTGGGACCAAAATGGAGTCCGAGTAGCACATGCACACTTCTGGTGCGGGCCGTTCTGGACACCATCTTGTGAGGGTGCTACAATGGCCGTTAGGAGCATGCACTAGAAATATTGTAAGTAAGCAGATCGTGATGTCAATCAGTATGCAACGCTGATTTGACGCAAGTTGTGCTATTTTCGTTAACATCGCTCGAGCTAACGCTCTTCTCAACCTCGCACAGCTGAATGTGCTGTCAGCAGCAGGAAGGGGCCTGCACCAGCGACATTTAAAGGATCATCACCTACTTTCAGGTAGGTTGCTTTTTGATTTTTCTTGCAACCAGAGCTTCAGCTTCACTCCAGGGCAAGGATACACTTCCAGTGGCTGTGCAGGTGACCGTGGCACTGAATTTCTTCATGTCGGGATCCTTCCAGGCTACAGCAGGTGACATCTGTAACATCTCCCAGTTTGCCATCTACTGCTCCATAAGAGAGGTGACAGAAACTCTTTATGCCAGGAGAGAGGACTTCATTGTCTTCTCCCTGACCGGAGAGAAGCAGATGCAGTATGCACGTGGCTTTGCCAGGATAGCGGACTTCCCCATGGTGCAGGGCACCATCGACTGCACGCATGTGGTTTTGTGGACACCTTATCTAAATGCTGAGATGTACCGCAACCGCAAAGGTTACCACTCGCTGAATGTGCAGTTGGTGCGCGACCATGCTCAGCAAATCAGGATGGTGAATGCCCAGTATCCTGGCAGCAGTCATGATGCTTTTAATATGCGCTAGTCCGCTGCTTCCTCAGTCTCTGAGCCAGTGCAACAAATCAAACTGGGTGACAAGGGCTAACCCTTGACCACCTGGCTCATGACTCCGCTCCATAACCCAACCATTCGTGAGCAGCATGCGTACAACGAGAGATATGCTACCACACAAAACATCATAGACATCCCTAAACATCTAAGGCACCCCTAAATAATGTTTCTGCTGCCTGGACCACTCTGATTTGTTGTGGTCTGCTGTATCCTTCACAACCTGGCCATCATGAGAGCACAGCCCTTGCCACCAGGGATACAGCCACCAGCTTAGGAGGAGGAAGAGGAGGAGGCAAAAGAGGAGGAAACAGAAATGGAAGGAAGGAGGAAATGCAGACCGCCCTTTTCTGGCTGGGATATCCGGGATTGAGTCATCTGCCTGCGGTACAAGTGAACGCAACCCCAATTTCCCATTCAAATTAGCCTCACGTCTTAGCTTCACTCTGTTACTGACCACCACAGCATCATCTTGGCCACAATGTTGAAATATAATTCACCACAAAGCAAACATTCCAATCAAACTTTATCCATCTATTCATCAAGAATTCAACTAATCACCCTTGTGCATTTCCTTAGTGAATGTCTCGCGTGTGCCGTTGCCTATCCTAGTGCTCCTGTGCAGTGCTACCCCTGTGGCTGCAACTTGGCTGATGGAAGGCTGCTGACTTTCAGTGGGAGAGACTGCAGATGGATGGTTTCTGCTTGTGCTGCGATGGAAGCTGAAACTTCGGCCATCAGACATGGCATGATGTTTGGGTCCATAAGTGCATTAATGGATCTGCCCTGCTCTTCCATGCTGGAAAGGATGGGTTCCAAGCTCTGCCCAAAGCCCTCTTCAATGTTGGTGCAGGACTCCTCCATGACCCTTGAAATTGCATTCAGGCTTTCTCCAGGTCTGCCAATGCACCAAGCTTACCCATCAGCGTTCATCTGTAGGCCACACCATCGAAATCTTCATCTGAGTCCTGTGCAACAGAACTTGTGTGCAACCTCATCTGCCAGGAAGCTGGCACCTGAGCTGCCTTTGCTCCTGCCCTGTCTGGAAGCCACTTATGGCCTCTATCACACCACATGCAGATCCCACGTCTAACCTAGCCTTTAAAGTACGCGGAGTGTCAATATCTGATGTAGTGGCTACGATTGTGAAATCGAGTGACGGTGATTCTTCTTCTTCTTCTTCACTCTATTCTCCCTCTTCATCAACCACTGACTGGGCAGGCTGGATTTCTTGGGTGTCTAAAATGAGAAAGGCACAAGGGTAGGATTGTGGTGAGGGGAGGGGGAAAAACAAGTAGTACATGCTTACACCATGTACATATTGTAAATTAGAAGAGTTTGTGGGATGAGAGAGAAATGGGATGTGAGAAGGAGGATAACATATGAGGATACCAGCATCTTGTATTCCTTCAGACCTGCAGTTGGCCATGCCCATGACATTGAATGGCTAGCACCGTCTCCTCCAAAGGGGTGATGTGATGCAGGCGAGCCTTTCCCTGTTGATTAAGGTCTGCTGGTGTCTTTTCCTGCAAGAGAAAGGGAAATGTGTCAGTGAGTGTGGTGAAATGCGTTTGGGTGATGTGCCTGTCATAATTGAATAGTTGACAGTGTGTTCAAGCTGTGAGATATGGGTGTGAGACTTGCAGCAGTGGTAAGTGTGTGCGGGTGAGGTGAAGCTATGAATGTGATGTAAGAGTCGGTGTTGGTAGGTGAGTGATGGGGGTGTGGTGCATTGAGCAGTGTGTGAGACGAGTAGTGCAGAAGGTGGGATATGGCATTTGAAGATGAATTCACTGACCTTGACCACTCGTGTGAGGTCATTAATCTTCTTCCTGCGCTGAGTCCAGATCCTCGCAGCTATACTGCTAGCATTGATCACATTGGCTATCTGCTCCCATCGCAGTCATGTCTTTTGCCTAGAGGACTTCCTGACCCCTTGTGCAAAGAGGACCTCTCTCCTGGAGTTGACCTCCTGGATCAACACCTCCAGTGTTGCATCAGAGAACCTTGGTGTCCTTTATTGGCCTGTTGAGCTATAGCTCAGTCTTCTTGTTTATTCCTGTTGATAGTATGCTCCAGTGAGTACCATCGGGCTCCTTCTGACGATTCGGAAAGATAGACAAGAAGGGAAAGGAGGTGGGGTAGCTCTGTTAATAAAGGATGATATCAGGGCAGTTGTGAGAGACGATATTGGCTCTAATGAACAAAATGTTGAATCATTGTGGGTGGAGATTAGAGATAGTAAGGGAAAAAAGTCACTGGTGGGCGTAGTTTACAGGCCCCCAAATAATAACTTCACGGTGGGGCGGACAATAATCAAGGGAATAATGAAGGCATGTGAAAAAGGAACAGCAGTAATCATGGGGGATTTTAATCTACATATGGATTGGCCAAATCAAATCGCACGGGGTAGCCTTGAGGAGGAATTCATAGAATGCATACGGGATTGTTTCTTGGAACAGTATGTTACAGAACCTACAAGGGAGCAAGCTATCTTAGATCTGGTCCTGTGTAATGAGACAGGAATAATAAACAATCTCCTAGTAAAATATCCTCACGGAATGAGTGATCACAGTATGGTTGAATTTGTAATACAGATTGAGGGTGAGGAAGTAGTGTCTCAAACGAGCGTACTATGCTTAAACAAAGGGGACTACAGTGGGATGAGGGCAGAGTTGGCTAAAGTAGACTGGAAACACAGACTAAACGGGGGCACAATTGAGGAACAGTGGAGGACCTTTAAGGAGCTCTTTCATAGTGCGCAACAAAAATATATTCCAGTGAAAAAGAAGGGCGGTAAGAGAAGGGATAACCAGCCGTGGATAACCAAGGAAATAAAGGAGAGTATCAAATTAAAAACCAAAGCGTATAAGGTGGCAAAGGTTAGTGGGAAACTAGAAGATTGGGAAAATTTTAAACGACAGCAAAGAATGACTAAGAAAACAATAAAGAAGGGGAAGATAGATTACAAATGTAAATTTGCGCAAAACATAAAAACGGATAGTAAAAGCTTTTACAGATATATAAAACGGAAAAGAGTGACTAAAGTAAATGTTGGTCCCTTAGAAGAAGAGAAGGGGGATTTAATAATGGGAAATGTGGAAATGGCTGAGACCTTAAACAATTATTTTGCTTCGGTCTTCATAGTGGAAGACACAAAAACCATGTCAGAAATTACTAGTCACAGGAATGTGGGAAGGGAGGACCTTGAGACAATCACTATCACTAGAGGGGTAGTGCTGGACAGGCTAATGGGACTCAAGGTAGACAAGTCCCCTGGTCCTGATAAAATGCATCCCAGGGTATTAAAAGAGATGGCGGAAGTTATAGCAGATGCATTCGTTATAATCTACCAAAATTCTCTGGACTCTGGAGAAGTACCAGCGGATTGGAAAGCAGCTAATGTAATGCCTCTGTTTAAAAACGGGGGCAGGCAAAAGGCAGGTAACTGTAGGCCGGTTAGTTTAACATCTGTAGTGGGGAAAATGCTTGAAGCTATCATTAAGGAAGAAATAGCAGGACATCTAGATAGGAATAGTGCAATCAAGCAGACGCAGCATGGATTCATGAAGGGGAAATCATGTTTAACTAATTTACTGGAATTCTTTGAGGATATAACGAGCATGGTGGATAGAGGTGTACCGATGGATGTGGTGTATTTAGATTTTCAAAAGGCATTTGATAAGGTGCCACACAAAAGGTTACTTTAGAAGATAAAGGTACGCAGAGTCAGAGGAAATGTATTAGCATGGATAGAGAATTGGCTGGCGAACAGAAAGCAGAGAGTCGGGATAAATGGGTCCTTTTCGGGTTGGAAATTGGTGGTTAGTGGTGTGCCACAGGGATCGGTGCTGGGACCACAACTGTTTACAATATACATAGATGACCTGGAAGAGGGGACAGAGTGTAGTGTAACAAAATTTGCAGATGACACAAAGTTTAGTGGGAAAGCGGGTTGTGTAAAGGACACAGAGAGGCTGCAAAGAGACTTAGATAGGTTAAGCGAATGGGCTAAGGTTTGGCAGATGGAATACAATGTCGGAAAGTGTGAGGTCATCCACCTTGGGAAAAAAAACAGTAAAAGGGAATATTATTTGAATGGGGAGAAATTACAACATGCTGTGGTGTAGAGGGACCTGGGGGTCCTTGTGCATGAATCCCAAAAAGTTAGTTTGCAGGTGCAGCAGGTAATCAGGAAGGCGAATGGAATGTTAGCCTTCATTACGAGAGGGATGGAGTACAAAAGCAGGGAGGTCCTTCTGCAACTGTATAGGGTATTGGTGAGGCCGCACCTGGAGTACTGCCTGCAATTTTGGTCACCTTACTTAAGGAAGGATATACTAGCTTTGGAGGGGGTACAGAGACGATTCACTAGGTTGATTCCGGAGATGAGGGGGTTACCTTATGATGATAGATTGAGTAGACTGGTTCTTTACTCGTTGGAGTTCAGAAGGATGAGGGGTGATCTTATAGAAACATTTAAAATAATGAAAGGGATAGACAAGATCGAGGCAGAGAGGTTGTTTCCATGGTCGGGGAGACTAGAACTAGGGGGCACAGCCTCAAAATACGGGGGAGCCAATTTAAAACCGAGTTGAGAAGGAATTTCTTCTCCCAGAGGGTTGTGAATCTATGGAATTCTCTGCCCAAGGAAGCAGTTGAGGCTAGCTCATTGAATGTATTCAAGTCACAGATAGATAGATCTTTAACCAATAAGGGAATTAATGGTTACGGGGAGCGGGCGGGTAAGTGGAGCTGAGTCCATGGCCAGATCAGCCATGATCTTGTTGAATGGCGGAGCAGGCTCGAGGGGCTAGATGGCCTACTCCTGTTCCTAATTCTTATGTTCTTATGTTCTTATGTTCCTCCAGAGCAGAAGCATTGTTTAAGGACACCAATAGTCTGCTTGATTATGTTTTGTGTGGCAGCATGGCTCCGTTGTACGCATGCTGTCCACGTGTGGTTGGGCTGCGGACCGGCTTCGTGAGCCAAAAGTTGTTTGAAAGCAAAGGCTAGAAATTAGCCTAATTTAAAATCATACATGAATTAAATACTTACTGATTTACCATTACAATTGTTACGCAATTGGTTGCAAATAATTGTCAACATAAGCTTTTCAGACCAATGGGTGGCACTATTGCAAATGTTGCAAATAATTTTCCCGATCATCTTTAGATTTGCAATATTAGCAGTGTAAATATGCAAAGTTAGATAATTTAATTGAGCCAAAATAATACTGCTGACCACATTAGAAAATTTTATACATACTGAAACATAGTCTTCAGGTCAGGAAGCTGATAGGAGCAGGTTCAAATATATATATGATCAAAAAAATTGTGAGACTAATCACAAGTCCATTTAACATATCGTGATTTGTAAGAATGGGATATATTAAAACAAGTTATATTTTCAGATCAAAGTGACTGAGAATCAAATGAGCATAGCGTGGTAGGTATGCTGAAAAATAGTAATTACTTGATAAAAATGAGCATTAAAGTGTTTTAACATAGAAACATAGAAAATAGGTGCAGGAGTAGGCCATTTGGCCCTTCGAGCCTGCACCGCCATTCAATAAGATCATGGCTACTCACTCCCTCAGTACCCTTTTCCTGCTTTCTCTCCATGCTCCTTGATCCCCTTAGCCGTAAGGGCCATCTCTAACTCCCTCTTGAATATATCCAATGAACCGGCATCAACAACTCTCTGCGGCAGGGAATTCCATAGGTTAGCAACTCTCTGAGTGAAGAAGTTTCTCCTCATCTCAGTCCTACATGGCCTACCCCTTATCCTAAGACTATGTCCCCTGGTTCTGGACTTCCCCAACATCGGGAACATTCTTCCTGCATCTAACCTGTCCAGTCCGGTCAGAATCTTATACGTTTCTATGAGATCCCCTCTCATCCTTCTAAATTCCAGTAAATAAAGGCCCAGTTGATCCAGTCTCTCCTCATATGACAGTCCAGCCATCCATGGAATCAGACTGGTCAACCTTCGCTGCACTCCCTCAATAGCAAGAACATCCTTCCTCAGATTAGGAGACCAAAACTGAACACAATACTCCAGATGAGGTCTCACTAAGGCCCTGTACAACTGCAGTAAGACCTCCCTGTTCCTATACTCAAATCTGCTAGCTATGAAGGCCAACATACCATTTGCTTTCTTCACCGCCTGCTGTACCTGCATGCCAACTTTCAATAATTGATGAACCATGACACCCAGGTCTTGTTGCACCTCCCCTTTTCCTAATCTGCCGCCATTCAGGTAATATTCTGCCTTTGTGTTTTTGTCCCCAAAGTGGATAACCTCACATTTATCCACATTATACTGCATCTGCCATGCATTTGTCCACTCACTTAACTTGTCCAAGTCACCCTGCAGCCTCTTAGAGTCCGCCTCACAGCTCACACCGCCATCCAGTTTAGTGTCATCTGCAAACTTGGAGATATTACACTCAATTCCTTCATCTAAATCGTTAATATATATTGTGAAGAGCTGGGTCCCAGCACTGAGCCCTGCGGCACTCCATTAGTCACTGCCTGCCATTCTGAAAAGGATCCGTTTGTCTCGACTCTCTGCTTCCTGTCTGCCAATCAGTTCTCTACCCACGTCAGTACATTACCCCAAAACCATGCGCTTTGATTTTGCACACCAATCTCTCGTGTGGGACCTTGTCAAAAGCCTCTTGAAAATCCAAATACACCACATCCATTGGTTCTCCCCTGTCTACTCTGCTAGCTACATCCTCAAAAAATTCCAGAAGATTCGTCAAAGCATGATTTCCCTTTCATAAATCCATACTGACTTGGACCGATCCTGTCACTGCTTTCCAAATGCGCTGCTATTTCATCCTTAATGATTGATTCCAACATTTTCCCCATGACTGATGTCAGGCTAACCGGTCTATAATTACCCATTTTCTCTATCCCTCCTTTTTTTAAAAGTGGTGTTCCATTAGCTACCCTCCAGTCCATAGGAACTGATCCAGAGTCAACAGACTGTTGGAAAATGATCACCAATGCATCCACTATTTCTAGGGCCACTTCCTTAAGTACTCTGGGATGTAGCCCATCAGGCCCCGGGGATTTATCAGCCTTCAATCCCATCAATTTCCCCAACACAATTTCCTGCCTAACAAGGATATCCTTCAGTTCCTCCTTCTCACTAGACCCACTGTCCCCTAGTACATTCGGAAGGTTATTTGTGTCTTCCCTCGTGAAGACAGAACTAAAGTATTTGTTCAATTGATCTGCCATTTCTTTGTTCTCCATTATAAATTCACCTGAATCCGACTGCAAGGGACCTACGTTTGTCTTCACTAATCTTTTTCTCTTCACATATTTATAGAAGCTTTTGCAGTCAGTTTTTATGTTCCCTGCAAGCTCCTTCTCGTACTCTATTTTCCCTCTCTTAATTAAACCCTTAGTCTTCCTCTGTTAAATTCTAAATTTCTCCCAGTCTCTAGGTTTGTTGCTTTTTTAAGCCAATTTATATGCCTCTTCCTTGGTTTTAACACTATCCTTAATTTCCCTTGTTAGCCACGATTGAGCCACCTTCCCCGTTTTATTTTTACTCAAGACAGGGATGTACAATTGCTGAAGTTCATCCATGTGATCTTTAAATGTTTGCCATTGTTTATCCACCATCTACTCCTTAAGTATCCTTTGCCCGTCTATTCTAGCCAATTCACGACTCAACTGGCGAAGTTACCTTTCCTTAAGTTCAGGACCCTAGTTTCCGAATTAACTGTGTCAATCTCCATCTTAATAAAGAATTCTACCATATTGTGGTCACTTTTCCCCAAGGGGCCTCGCACAACAAGATTGCTAATTAGTCACTTCTCATTACACATCACCCAGTCTAGGATGGCAGCTCTCTAGTTGGTTCCTCGACATATTGGTCTGGAAAACCATCCCTAATACACTCCAGGAAATCCTCCTCCACCACATTGCTACCAGTTTGGTTTGCCCAATCAATATGTAGATTAAAGTCGCCCATGATAACCGCAGTATGTTTATTGCACACATCCTTTATTTCTTGTTTGATGCTGTCCCCAACCTCACTACTACTGTTTGGTGGTCTGTACACAACTCCCACTAGCGTTTTCTGCCCTTTGGTATTCCGCAGCTCCACCCATACTGATTCCACATCATCCAGGCTAATGTCCCTCCTTACTATTGCATTAATTTCCTCTTTAACCAGCAACGCCACCCCGCCTCCTTTTCCTCTCTGCCTATCCTTCCTAAATGTTGACTACCCCTGGATGTTGAGTTCCCAGTGTTGGTCACCCTGGAGCCATGTCTCCGTGATGCCAATTACATCATATCCGTTAACTGCTGTCTGTGTAGTTAATTCGTCCACCTTATTCCGAATACTCCTCGCACTGAGGCACAGAGCCTTCAGGCTTGTCTTTTTAACACACTTTGACCCTTTAGAATTTTGCTGTAATGTGGCCCTTTTTGTTTTTTGCCTTGGGTTTCTCTGCCCTCCACTTTTACTATTCTCCTTTCTATCTTTTGCTCCTGCCTCCATTTTATTTCCCTCTGTCTCTCTGCATAGGTTCCCATCCCCCTGCCATGTTAGTTTAACTCCTCCCCAACAGCATGTGCAAACACTCCCCCTGGGACATTGGTTCCGATCCTGCCCAGGTGCAGACCGTCCAGTTTATGCTGGTCCCAACTCCCCCAGAACCGGTTTCAATGTCCCAAAAATTTGAATCCCTCGCTTTTGCACCACTCCTCAAGCCACAGATTCATCTGAGCTATCCTGCGATTCCTACTCTGACTAGCACATGGCACTGGTAGCAATCCTGAGATTACTACTTTTGAGGTCCTACTTTTAAATTTAGCTCTTCGCTCCCTAAATTCTGCTTCTAGGACCTCATCCTGTTTTTTGCCTATATTCTTGGTACCTATATGCACCACGACAACTGCCTGTCCACCCTCCCTTTTCAGAATGTCCTGCACCCGCTCCAAGACATCCATGACCCTTGCACCAGGGAGGCAACATACCATCCTGGAGTCTCGGTTGCGGCCGCAGAAATGCCTATCTATTCCCCTTACAATCGAATCCCCGATCTCTCCCACTCCTTTTCCTGCCCTCCTGTGCAGCAGAGCCACCCACAGTGCCATGAACTTGGCTGCTGCTGCCCTCCACTGATGAGTCATCCCCCTCAACAATAACCAAAGTGGTGTATCTGTTTTGTAGGGCGATGACCGTAGGGGACCCCTGCATTACCTTCCTTGCACTGCTCTTCCTGTTGGTCACTCATTTACTATCTGGCTGTGTACTCTTTACCTGCAGTGTGACCAAGTCGCTAAACGTGCTATTCATGTCATTACCAGCATCAAGGATGATCCATAGTTCATCCAATGCGTTCCGTCAGGAGTTGGAGGCGGATACACTTCCCGCACACGTAGTCGCCAGGGACACCGGAAGTGTCCTTGACTTTCCATATAGTGCAGGAGGAGCATAACACGTGTCCGAGCTCTCCTGCCATGACTTGACCCATAGATAAATTTAATTTGGCAACAACAATGCTAAATGTTACTTACTGATGAAGAAAAGAAAAAGAAAAACTACTTACCAATCACCAGCCAATCACTTACCCCCTTGGCTGTGACATCACCTTTCGATTTCTTTCTACTTCTTTTTGCCTTCCTGCTGCAGCTGCACTGGCTGGCCTCTTGTCGGCCTCTCGCCTCCCGAACTCCTGCCTCCTCGAGTTTTATGCCTCGCAGATACAGTAGAGATCACATTTACGAAATGGCTTTGGTACCTGAAACATTTTAAAGAAATTTGGAAAAGGGTAATCTAGTTGGCTCTGAAGTAAATGAACACATCATTATGGCATTTAAACATATAGATGGGGAAGATCTTAGGTCTGAGCCCCTGGTTTATGTACAGAATGAGCCAGGGCAGCAATCTCCTCAATGTCTCAAAAATATGAAGGGGAAAAATATGCTTCGTTCTGATTTATGATGACGAAATCAGTCCGATTCGATTTTTATTTCATGGTATTCTGCCATTTTTTTTACCAGTGCTTTGGGGATTACATTCTGCTACTCTGCCCATTATTCTCTGAAAATCATTAATCTGTGGCTTTCATTATTATTATTTTTAACATTTTAAAAGTCTTGGGGATACTTTTAAACAAACCAGTTTGGTGGCAACGAGGTGGATTTGGGTTGGGGACCCGCCTTAAGTCAATGGATCATACAACTGAACAGGGTGTAAAATGGGCAGTGACCTGATCCTATCCATTTCCCGCTGGGCGGGTTTGGTTAAATTACCCCCATTGCATTCGGCACATACCTCCTGTTTACATCATGGTTATTTCCTGTATCATGATTAGTCTGTCATGCTAGCGTGTCAGGCTGTTTTCATCATGCTATTGCTCTAACTCATCACTTTGCCTATTTATTTCAGTAGTGTTGATTCAGTGTGATCCATATTGTGACATCTACAAGATTGTTTTTTTTGACTATTTTGTCACAGCTCTAAATGCTGTTGTAAATATATTTTTATTTTCTTGCAACAGTAAAATAAATAAAAAATCCATGTGCTTTACATATCATGACTTCCCCAAACCAGAGGGAAAGTAGCAAAACTGAAGATTTACAGCCATCACTACCTTCAACACCTTCTTCTCTGCTCTAACCCCCACCTGCCCCAAGTACCCATGCCTTTATCCCCTCGCTTCTACTGCTTCCTGTCCTCAGAACCCATACCTTTCTACCCCTCGATCTTCCCTGCTCCTTTCACCACCTTCCATCCTGAGTGTCCAATACTTTTTGTCTTCCCACATTCTCTGTTCATTTTTTGTTTCTCTCACACTGAACATCCTGCCTTCCTACCCTTTCCCACTTACTGCTCACTCTCAAGTGCCCATACGTTCCCATTCTTTTGCTCTCCTGTATAATTTTGAATTATTATCCTAAATACATTCCTTTAAGGCACAAAAATCCCACAGGAAAAATGGTCCAACCGTTGCTAACATGAGAAGTTAAAGACAGTATTAGATCAAAGGAAGAGGCTTATAATGTTGCCAAACAAAGTAGTAAGCCCGAGGATTAGGAGGATTTTAGAATTCAGCAAAGGAAGACCAATAAATTGATAAAGAAAGGGAAAATAGAATGAGAGTAAACGAGCGAGAGACATAAAAGCAGATTATAAAAGTTTCTATCGGTATGTAAAAAGGAAAAGATTCGCGAAAGTAAATGTGGGTCCCTTACAGGCGGAGAATAAGGAAACGACATAGAAATTAAACAAATACCTTTTGTCTGTCTTCACAGAAGAAGGCTCAAAAAGCTTCCCAGGAATAGTAGAGAACCAAGAGTCTAGTGAGAATGATAGGCTGAAAGAAATTAGTATTTATGAAAAAATAGTACTGGAGAAATTAATGGGACCGAAAGCCAATAAATCCCCTTGCCCTGATGGCCTACATCCTAGGGTTTTGAAAGAGGTTGCTATAAAGATAGTGGATCCATTGTTTATCATCTTCCAATATTCCATAGATTCTAGAATGGTTCCCATGGATTTGAAGGTAGCAAATGTATACCCATGCTAACTGAGTGGACAAGATTATGGCAAATGGAATATAATGTGAACAAATAAGAAGTTGTCCATTTTGATAAGAAAAATAGAAAAGCAGAGTATGTTTTAAATGGTGAGAAGCTGGGAAATGTTGGAGTTCAGAGGAACCTGGGTGGCAAAGGGTGTTAAAAAAACAAGCCTGAAGGCTTTGTGTCTTAATGTAAGGAGTATCCATAATAAGGTGGATGAATTAACTGTGCAAATAGATGTTAACAGATATGATGTGATTGGGATTACAGAGACGTGGCTCCAGGATGAGCAGGGCTGGGAACTCAACATCCAAGGGTATTCAACATTCAGCAAGGAGAGAATAAAAGGAAAAGGAGGTGGGATAGCATTGCTGGTTAAAGAGGAGATTAATGCAATAGTTAGGAAGGACATTAGCTTGGATGATGTGGAATCTATATGGGTAGAGCTGCAAAACACCAAAGGGCAAAAAACGTTAGTGGGAGTTGTGTACAGACCTCCAAACAGTAGCAGTGATGTTGGGGAGGGCATCAAACAGGAAATGAGGGGTGCATGCAATAAAGGTGCAGCAGTTATCATGGGTGACTTTAATATGCATATAGATTGGGCTAACCAAACTGGAAGCAATACAGTGGAGGAGGATTTCCTGGAGTGCATAAGGGATGGTTTTCTCGACCAATATGTCGAGGAACCAACTGCGGGGAGGTCATCTTAGACTGGGTGTTGTGTAATAAGAGAGGATTAATTAGCAATCTCGTTGTGCGAGGCCCCTTGGGGAAAAGTGACCATAATATGTGAAATTCTACATTAGGATGGAGAATGAAACAATTAATTCAGAGACCATGGCCAGAACTTAAAGAAGGGTAACTTTGA
This sequence comes from Pristiophorus japonicus, assembly GCF_044704955.1. Lineage (NCBI taxonomy): Eukaryota > Metazoa > Chordata > Chondrichthyes > Pristiophoridae > Pristiophorus > Pristiophorus japonicus. The sequence goes on along the minus strand of NC_091979.1, from coordinate 87,121,313 downwards.
AGGTATGAGGCATGAATTGGCTAGGATAGATTGGCGAATGATACTTAAGGGGTTGACAGTGGATGGGCAATGGCAGACATTTAGAGACCGCGTGGATGAACTACAACAATTGTACATCCCTGTCTGGCGTAAAAATAAAAAAGGGAAGGTGGCTCAACTGTGGCTATCAAGGGAAATCAGGGATAGTATTAAAGCCAAGGAAGTGGCATACAAATTTGCCATAAATAGCAGCGAACCCGGGGACTGGGAGAAATTTAGAACTCAGCAGAGGAGGGCAAAGGGTTTGATTAGGGCAGGGAAAATGGAGTAGGAGAGGAAGCTTGCAGGGAACATTAAGACGGACTGCAAAAGCTTCTATAGATATGTAAAGAGAAAAAGGTTAGTAAAGACAAACGTAGGTCCCCTGCAGTCAGAATCAAGGGAAGTCATAACGGAGAACAAAGAAATGGCAGACCAATTGAACAAGTACTTTGGTTCGGTATTCACTAAGGAGGACTCAAACAACCTTTCGGATATAAAAGGAGTCAGAGGGTCTAGTAAGAAGGAGGAACTGAGGGAAATCCTTATTAGTCGGGAAATTGTGTTGGGGAAATTGATGGGATTGAAGGCCGATAAATCCCCAGGGCCTGATGGACTGCATCCCAGAGTTCTTAAGGAGGTGGCCTTGGAAATAGCGGATGCATTGACAGTCATTTTCCAACATTCCATAGACTCTGGATCAGTTCCTATGAAGTGGAGGGTAGCCAATGTAACCCCACTTTTAAAAAAAGGAGGGAGAGAGAAAACAGGGAATTATAGACCGGTCAGCCTGACATCGGTAGTGGGTAAAATGATGGAATCAATTATTAAGGATGTCATAGCAGCGCATTTGGAAAGAGGTGACATGATAGGTCCAAGTCAGCATGGATTTGTGAAAGGGAAATCATGCTTGACAAATCTTCTGGAATTTTTTGAGAATGTTTCCAGTAGAGTGGACAAGAGAGAACCAGTTAATGTGGTGTATTTGGACTTTCAAAAGGCTTTCGACAAGGTCCCACACAAGAGATTAATGTGCAAAGTTAAAGCACATGGGATTGGGGGTAGTGTGCTGATGTGGATTGAGAACTGGTTGGCAGACAGGAAGCAAAGAGTAGGAGTAAATGGGGACTTTTCAGAATGGCAGTCAGTGACTCGTGGGGTACCGCAAGGTTCTGTGCTGGGGCCCCAGCTGTTTACATTGTACATTAATGATTTAGACGAGGGGATTAAATGTAGTATCTCCAAATTTGCGGATGACACTAAGTTGTGTGACAGTGTGAGCTGTGAGGAGGATGCTATGAGGCTGAAGAGTGACTTGGATAGGTTAGGTGAGTGGGCAAATGCATGGCAGATGAAGTATAATGTGGATAAATGTGAGGTTATCCACTTGGTGGTAAAAACAGAGAGACAGGCTATTATCTGAATGGTGACGGATTAGGAAAAGGGGAGGTGCAACGAGACCTGGGTGTCATGGTACATCAGTTATTGAAGGTTGGCATGCAGGTACAGCAGGCAGTTAAGAAAGCAAATGGCATGTTGGCCTTCATAGCGAGGGGATTTGAGTACAGGGGCAGGGAGATGTTGCTACAGTTGTACAGGGCCTTGGTGAGGCCACACCTGGAGTATTGTGTACAGTTTTGGTCTCCTAACTTGAGGAAGGACATTCTTGCTATTGAGGGAGTGCAGCGAACGTTCACCAGACTGATTCCCGGGATGGCGGGACTGACATATCAAGAAAGACTGGATCAACTGGGCTTGTATTCACTGGAGTTCAGACGAATAAGAGGGGCTCTCATAGAAACGTTTAAAATTCTGACGGGTTTAGACAGGTTAGATGCAGGAAGAATGTTCCCAATGTTGGGGAAGTCCAGAACCAGGGGTCACAGTCTAAGGATAAGGGGTAAGCCATTTAGGACCAAGATGAGGAGAAACTTCTTCACCCAGAGAGTGGTGAACCTATGAAATTCTCTACCACAGAAAGTTGTTGAGGCCAATTCACTAAATATATTCAAAAAGGAGTTAGATGTAGTCCTTACTACTAGGGGGATCAAGGGGTATGGCGAGAAAGCAGGAATGGGGTACTGAAGTTGCATGTTCAGCCATGAACTCATTGAATGGCGGTGCAGGCTCGAAGGGCCGAATGGCCTACTCTTGCACCTATTTTCTATGTTTCTATGTTTCTATGTTACACGAATCACTGAAAGTTAACATGCAGGTACAGCAAGCAATTAGAAAAGCAAATGGTATGTTGGCCTTCATTTTAAGATGATTTGAGTATAAGAGTAAAGACATCCTAATGCAATTTTATAGGGCTATTGTGAGACCACACCTGGAGTATTGTGTACAGTTTTGGTCTCATTACCTAATTCACCAGACTAATTCCTGGGATGGGGGATTGTCCTATGAGGGGAGATTGAGTAGACTAGGCCTATATTCTCTAGAGTTTAGAAGAATGAGAGTTGATCTCATTGAAACATATAAATTCTTACAGGGATTGACAGGGTAGATGAGTATTAGGATGTCTCTCCTGACTGCGGAGACTTGAACCAGGGGTCACAGTCTCAGAATAAGGGCTCTGCCAATTAGGAGTGAGATGAGGAGAAATATCTTCACTCAGAGGGTGGGGAATCTTTGGAATTGCCTACCCCAAAAGGCTGTGGAAGCTAAGTTGTTCAGTGTATTCAAGACGGAGATCGCTAGATTTTTTGATATTATCATCATCATCATCATAGGCAGTCCCTTGGAATCGAGGAAGACTTGCTTCCACTCCCAAAGTGAGTTCTTTGGTGGCTGAACAGTCCGAAATGAGAGTCACAGACCCTATCACGGGTGGGACAGACATTCGTCGACAGACAGGGTGGGTAGGTGGGGTGCCTGTGCTTGACCTCTTCACCCTCTCGCCGTTGAGATTTGAAGAGCTCAGCGCCCTCCAGGATGCACTTTCTCCACTTAGGGTGGTCTTCGGCCAGGGACTCCCAGGTGTCAGTGGTGATGTCGCACTTTATCAGGAAGGCTTTGAGGGTGTCCTTGTAACATTTCCGCTGCCCACCTTTGGCTCATTTGCCATGAAGGAGCTCCGCATAGAGCATTTGTTTAGGAAGTCTCGTGACTGGCATGCAAACTATGTGGCCTGACCAGCAAAGCTGATGAGTGTGGTCAGTGCTTCAATACTGGGGATGTTAGCCTGAAGGAGGACACTGATATTGGTGCACCTGTCCTCCCAGGGGATTTGCAGGATCTTACAGAGACATCGTTGGTGATATATCTCCAGCGACTTGAGGTGTCGTCTGTACATCGTCCATGCCTCTGAGCCATACAGGATGGCGGGTATTACTACAGCCCTGTAGGCCATGAGCTTGGTGGTAGATTTGAGGGCCTGGTCTTCAAACACTCTTTTCGTCAGGCGGCCGAAGGCTGCACTGGCGCACTCGAGACGATGTTGAATCTCCGCATCAATGTCTGCTCTTATTGATAAGAGGCTCCCGAGGTATAGGAATGGTCCACATTGTCGAGTGCCGCGTCGTGACTCTTGATGACTCGGGGGGGAGCAGTGCTGTGCGGTGAGGACAGGCTGGTGGAGAAGGAAATCAAGGGATATGGGGATAGTGCAGGAAAGTGGTGTTGAGGTCGCAGATCAGCCAGGATCTTATTGAATAGTGAAGCAAACTTGAGGGGCCTAATGGCCTACTCCTGCTTCTATCTCTTTTGTTCTTATGTTCTTATACCCATGTTTTCCTGCCACTTGCCACTCACTCATGCACTCATGCTGCCTCCCAGCAGAGCACCAAAATCTTCTCCTCCTTCCTGTGCTTTCCTCCCACCTTTCACTGCTCTCACCATGAACACCAATTTCTTCCTGCTACAGTGTCACCCTCAGTTCTACAAAAACCAGCGCCATTGCCCCTCCACCCCCCTCCGCACAGTGTCAGCTTGGCTCAGTGGTAGCACGCTCGCCTTTGAGTCAAAAGTTTGTACATTTAAATGCCACCTCATGACTTGAGCACATTGTTTGGCTGATATTTCAGTGCAGCACTGAAAGAACGCTACATTTTCTATGGTGCCATCTTTTGGACGAAATGATACACTGAGACCCCATTTGCATGTTCCGGTGAAAATAAAAAATCTCATGGCACTTTTTGAAGAGCAGGGGGTTCTCCCAGTTTCCTGACCAACATTCACCCCTCAACCACCAAAGCAGATTAATTAGTCATTGTTCTCATTGGTGTTTGTCGGACTTTGTAGTGCACACATTGGCTGCCATGCTTGCCTACCAAACAACACTTTCAAAAAATGAATTAATTCATGTGGATCACTCTGAAAAAACCTGAGGACATGAAAGAAGCTGTGTAAATGCAAGTCTTATTTTCTTATTACTAAATCCCAAGAATTACATTGCAGTGCTACCAAACCCAGTACAAACACCCCCAATAATGGCTGAACTATTTCCATCATGCAACTGGTGTAACTCCATAGCTGTCCTATTTATTTCAATTGTGCTGATTCAGTCCTCCCAACTGAACCTACCACGACCAAACTCCATGAACGTTGCCCCCACACTCCTCACAATACACTTGAAACATATCTTAAACTCCAAACATTTTTCCACCATCGTCCTGTGTGTCCTATGCTTTAAAAGTTGGAGAAGATATCAACAGAATTGTTAATGCAATGGACACATTTCCAAATTAAGAGAGGGTCTCTTGTATGAGAGCTTGCTGGGTGATTCTCTTCCACCATTTCTTCAGACTGCTCCTGCTCTTCTTGGTGGTCCACTTGGTGCACCTGGAGGATTTCCTCATTCAGGATCTCCATGATACTGCCTCTTTGCAAAATTGTGCAGCATGTACCAGACGAGCACAACTCTTGAAGCCTAAGCCAGTCTGTATTTTATATTTATCCAAGCATCTGAAATGCTGTTACAACATGACAGTGATGATCTTGATGATAGATGCTAGCATCTCATTACCCTTGGATTCATCAGATATCCTTGGATACCCAGCCCAGTCATCTCATGTTGTTGCCAGGAAGGAGATGAGATTGCTTTCTTGGGCAAATAAGGTATTACGTTATATATCTATCTACAGATTTATGTTGCTGAACATTCCAGTGGTAACCTGGAATGAACCTGAAGTGGTTGTAACCTGGATAACCAATGACAGTGCGTGTCTGTGGAAGAATTAGTTGCAGGTAAGCATGAAACATTCGGCCCATCATGCCTTTTACCTGTATATTCTGTTATGCGGTTATGGCAGGTGGGCACAGAGGGCCACTGGTGAAGCCAGTCTTACCTGGTGTATATCTGTCAATCCTCCTTCTCTTCTTCCAAAAAAACTGAAGTAAAAAGGACTTTTCAAAACCCACTGTGATAGTTAATAAATGGCAGTGCCTGAATAATTTGGTAACAAACAACAAAGGAAATACACAATAAACATAAAAATGGTGCAGAAATAGCCTCCAAATGCCCCGACCAATCTTCTTATTGAGTTCTTAAAATCTATTTTTGCAAACAGCGCAGTCCCTAGCAGATAGATTGTGATGTTGCACCCTCTTAACTTTACACAGAGATTGAGGAGAATGTGGCAGTCACTGCAATATGGAGCAGTTGAAGCAGATAGCTTTGTCACATTTAAAGGAGGCTTGATGCATACATATGGGATATGGGGAAGGGCAGAAAGAGGTTGAGTGGGAGAGGCTCACATGGAGTATAAACATCAGCATAGACCAGTGAGGGTGACTGGCCTGATTCTGTGCTGTATATTCTATGTAATTCTATCTAACCTTATCTGAGTGCAGTCTATTACTGTCTTTCTGCTCTGTCTTTCTCAACCAACATGTTGCAAACATTTAGTAACTGATCTTCTAATAACCTTCTACTATTTTACATTACACTACTATCAGAACATCATAGAATGCATGCAGCATTCATAACAAGATAGATGAGCTGACGGCACAAATAGAAATAAATATGTATGATCTGAAAGCCATTACAGAGATGTGATTGCAAGGTGACCAAGGCTGGGAACTGAATATTCAGGGGTTTTTGCCATTTCAGAAGGATAGGCAGAAAGGAAAAGGAGGTGGAGTAGCTCCGTTAATAAAGGATGAGATCAGTGCAGTAGTGAGAAATTATATTGGCTCAGAAGATCAAGATGTAGAATTAGTTTGGGTAGAGATAAGAAATAATAAGGGAAATAAGTCATTGGTGGGAGTCGTCAATAGACTCCCTAACAGTAGCCACACTGTAGGACAGAGTATCAATCAAGAAATAATGCAGGCTTGTAAGAAAGGTATGGCAATAATCATGGGCGATTTTAATCTTCATATTGTTTGGACAAATCAAATTGGCAAAGGTCGCCTTGAGGAAGAGTTCATAGATTGTATTCGGGATGGTTTTTTAGAACAATACATTGTGGAACCAACCAGGGAGCAGACTATTTTAGATCTGGTAATGTGTAATGTGTCTGGATTAATTAATGATCTCATAGTAAAAGAGCCTCTTGGAAAGAGTGATCATAGCATGGTAGAATTTCAAATTTAGTTTGAGGGTGGCGAAGCTAGGTCTCAAACAAGTGTCCTGAACTTAAATAAAGACAATTACAAAGCTATGAAGGCAGAGTTGGCTAAAGTGGACTAGGAAAATAGATTAAAGCGTAAGACTGTAGAAAAGCAGTGGCAAAAGTTTAAGGAGATGTCTCATAACTCTCAGCAAAGATATATTCCAGTGAGAAAGAAAAACTGTAAGCGAAGGATGAACTATCCGTGGTAAACTAAGGAAGTAAAGGATGTATCAAGTTGAAAACAAAGGCATACAATATTGTGAAGAACAGTGGAAGGCCAGAGGATTGGAACATTTTTAGAAATCAGCAAAGGACAACTAAAAAAATGAAGAAGAGAGATGATAATTTATGACCGTAAACTAGCAAGAAATATAAAAAAAGAGCTTCTGTAGGTATATAAAAATGAGAGTAGCTAAAGTAAACGTTGATCCCTTAGAGAATGAGACAGGGGAATTAATAATGGGAAACAGGGAAATGGCAGAGACTTTGAACAAATATTTTGTATCTGTCTTCAGACACTAAAAGCTTCCCATTAATTGATAATCAAGGGGTTAATGGGAGGGGGAACTTAAAACAATCATTATCACTCGAGAAAAAGTTCGAGGCAAACTAATGGGACTAAAGGTGGACAAGTACCCTGGACATAGAAATATAAAAACATATAAAATCGGTGCAGGAGCAGGCCATTCGGCCCTTCGAGCCTCCACCACCATTCAAACTGATCATGCACTTTAGTACCCCATTCCTGCTTTCTCTCCATACCCCTTGATACCTTTAGCCATCGGGGACACATCTAACTCCCTTTTGAATATATCTAACGAATTGGCCTCAACAACTTTCTGTGGTAAAGAATTCCACATGCTCACAACCCTCTGAGTGAAGAAGTTTCTCCTCATCTCGGTCCCAAATAGCTTATCCCTTATCCTAAGACTGTGAGCCCTGGTTCTGGACTTCCCCAACATCAGAAACATTCATCCTGCATCTAACCTGTCCAATCCCGTCAGAATGTTATATGTTTCTATGGGATCTCCTCTCATTCTTCTAAATTCCAGTGAATATAAGCCTAGTCGATCCAGTCTTTCTTCATCTGTCAGTGCTGTCATCCCGGGAATCAGTCTGGTGAACCTTCGCTGCACTCCCTCAATAGCAAGAATGTCCTTCCTCATATTAGGAGACCAAAACTGTACACAATATTCAAGATGTGGCCTCACCAAGGCCCTGTACAACTGTAGTAAGACCTCCCTGCTCCTATACTCAAATCCTCTCGCTATGAAGGCCAACATGCCATTTGCCTTCTTCACCACCTCTTGTACCTGCATGCCAACTTTATGACTGATGTACCATGACACCCAGGTCTCATTGCACTTCCCCTTTTACTAATCTGCAGCCATTCAGATAATAATCTGACTTCCTGTTTTTACCACCAAAGTGGATAACCTCACATTTATCTACATTATACCGCATCTGCCATGTATTTGCCCACTCACCTAACCTGTTCAAGTCACCCTGCAGCCTCTTAGCATCCTCCTCACAGCTCACACTACCACCCAGTTTAGTGTCATCTGCTAACTTGGAGATATTACATTTATTTCCTTTGTCTAAATCATTAATGTATATTGTAAATAGCTGGGGTCCCAGCACTGAACCTTGCGGTGTCCCACTAGTCACTGCCTGCCATTCTGAAAAGGACCTGTTTATTCCTACTCTGTGCTTCCTGTCTGCCAACCAGTTTTCTATCCACGTCAGTACATTACCCCCAATACCACATGATTTAATTTTGCACACTAATCTCTTATGTGGGACCTTGTCAAAAGCCTTTTGAAAGTCTAAATACACCACATCCACTGGCTCCCCCTTGTCCACTATACTAGTTACATCCTCAAAAAATTCTAGAAGATTTGTCAAGCATGATTTCCCTTTCATAAATCCTTGCTGATTTGGACCGATCCTGTCACTGCTTTCCAAATGCGCTGCTATTACATCTTTAATAATTGATTCCAACATTTTCCCCACCCCCGATGTCAGGCTGACAGGTCTATAATTCCCTGTTTTCTCTCTCCTCCTTTTTTAAAAGGACCTGATGGCCTGCATCCTCGGGTCTTCATAAAATCATAGAAATTTACAGCATGGAAGGAGGCCATTTCGGCCCTTGCGTCCGCGTCGGCCGACCAAGAGCTCTTCAGCCTAATCCCACTTTCCAGCTCTTGGCCCATAGCCCTGTAGGTTACTGCACGTTAAGCAGTATCCAAGTATTTTAAAAATGTGATGAGGATTTCTGCCTCTGCCACCCTTTCAGGCAGTGAGTTCCAGACCCCCAATATCCTCTGGGTGAAGACATTTCCCATCATATCTCCTCTAAACCTCCCTCCAATTACTTTAAATCTACGCCCCCTAATTGTTGACCCCTCTGCCAAGGGAAACAGGTCCTACCTATCTACTCTATCCAGGCCCCTCATAATTTTATACACCTCAATCAGGTCTCCCTTCAGCCTCCTCTGTTCGAAAGAAAACAGACACAGCCTTTCCAATCTTTCTTCATAGCTAAAATTCTCCAGTCCAGGCAACATTCTTGTAAATCTCCTCTGCACCCTTTCCAGTGCAATCACATCTTTCCTGTAATGTGGTGACCAGAACTGCACAAAGTACTCCAGCTGCAGCCTAACCAGTGTTTTATACAGTTCAAGCATAACCTCCTTGCTCTTGTATTCCATGCCTCAACTAAAAAAGGCAAGTATTCCATATGCATTCTTAACCACCTTATGTACCTGGCCTGCTACCTTCAGGGATCTGTGGACCTGCACTCCAAGGTCCCATTGTTCCTCTACACTTTTCAGTATCATACCATTTAATGTGTATTCCCTTGCCTTGTTAGACTTTCCCAAATGTATTATCTCACACTTATCCGGATTGAATTCCATTTGCCACTGTTCTGCCCACCTGACCAATACATTGATATCTTCCTGCAGTCTGCAGCTTTCTTCTTCATTATCAACCACACAGCTTATTTTAGTGTCATCTGCAAACTTCTTAATCAAACATTTTAAAAGAAGTGGCTGCAGAGATACTGGATGTAATCCACAAAATTCCCTAGATTCTGGAGAGATCCCAGCAGAATGGAAAATCACAAATGAACTAAGAAATGTATTTAAGAAAGGAGTCAAAAAGCAGAAAACTATATGCCAGATAGCTTAACATCTGTCACTGGGAAAACGCTGGAGGCCATTATTAAGGGGGTAGTAGCAGGGCATTTGGAACATCTTAATGCAGTCAAGCAGAGTCAGCATGCTTTTATGAAAAGAGAAATTCAGGGACCAGCACCAACCCTTGTACATGGCCTTCTTTGACCTTACAAAGGCCTTTGACACTGTTAACCGCGAGCATCCTCCTCTGTTTTGGCTGTCCCCAAAAGTTTGTCTCCATCCTCCGCCTGCTTCACGATGGCATGCAATCCACCACAGACCCAATCAATGTCCGAACCGTGGTCAAGCAGGGCTGCGTTATCGTGCCAACCCTCTCTCGATCTTCCTCGCTGCAATGCTCCACCTCACACTCAAAAAGCTCCCCGCTGGAGTGGAACTAAACTATAGAACCAGTGGAAACCTGTTCAACTTTCATCACCTCCTGGCCACATCCAAGACCGTCCCATCCTCTGTCGTCGAACTACAGTACCCGGACGATGCTTGTGTCCGCGCATCTTCAGAGGCCGAACTCCAAGTCATCGTCAACATCTTCAACAAAAGCATAGGCCTTACACTAAACATCCGCAAGACAAAGACCCTCCAACAACCTGACCACACCACACAGCACTGCCCCACAGTCATCAAGATCCACGGTGCGACCCTGAACAACGTGGACCACTTTCCATACCTCGGGAGCCTATTATCAGCAAGGGCAGACATCGACGACGAGGTTCAACACCGCCTTCAGTGCACCCGTGCAGCTTTGTCCACCTGAGGAAGAGAGTGTTTGAAGATCAGGCCCTCAAATCTGGCACCAAGCTTATGGTCTACAGGGCTGTAGTGATACCCGCCCTCCTATATGGCTCAGAGATGTGGACCATATCATCATCATAGGCAGTCCCTCGGAATCGAGGAAGACTTGCTTCCACTCTTAGCATGAGTTCTTAAGTGGCTGTACAATCCAATACAAGAACCACAGTCTCTGTCACAGGTGGGACAGACAGTGGTTGAGAGGAAGGGTGGGCGGCTAGCCTGGTTTGCCGCACGTTCATTCCGCTGACTACGCTTGATTTCTGCATGCTCTTGGCGACAATACTCGAGGAGCTCAGCGCCCTCCCAGATGCACTTCCTCCACTTAGGGCGGTCTTTGGCCAGGGACTTCCAGGTGTCAGTGGGGATGTCGCACTTTATCAGGGAGGCTTTGAGGGTGCTCTTGTAACGTTTCCTCTGCCCACCTTTGGCTCATTTACCATGGACGAGTTCCAAGTAGAGCGCTTGCTTTGGGAGTCTCGTGTCTGGCATGCGAACTATGTGTCCTGCCCAGCGGAGCTGATCGAGTGTGGTCAGTGCTTCAATGCTGGGGATGTTGGCCTGGGCGAAGACGCTAATGTTGATGCATTTGTCCTCCCAGGGGATTTGTCGGATCTTGTGGAGACATCGCTGGTGGTATTTCTCCAGCGACTTGCGGCATCTACTGTACTTGGTCCACGTCTCTGAGCCATACAGGAGAGCGGGTATTACTATGGCCCTGTAGACCATGAGCTTGGTGACAGTTTTGAGGGCCTGGTCTTCAAACACTCTTCCTCAGGCGGCCGAAGGCTGCACTGGTGCACTGGAGGCGGTGTTGGATCTCATCCTCAATGCCTGCTCTTGTTGATAGGAGGTTCCCGAGATAAGGGAAGTGGTCCACGTTGTCCAGGGCTGTGCCATGGATCTTGATGTCTGGGGGGCAGTGCTGTGCAGCGAGGACAGGCTGTTGGAGGACCTTTGTCTTACTGATGTTTAGTGTAAGGCACATGCTTTCATACGCCTCGGTAAATACATCGACTATCTCCTGGAGTTCAGCCTCTGGGTGTGCACTGACGCAGGCGTCGCCCGCATACTGTAGCTCGACAACAGAGATTGGTGTGGTCTTGGACCTGGCCTGGAGATGGCGAATGTTGAACAGCTTCCCACTGGTTCTGTAGTTTAGTTGCACTCCAGTGGGTGCTTGTTAACTGTGAGGTGGAGCATAGCCACAAGGAAGATTGAGAAGAGGGTTGGGGCGATGACGCAGCTGTGCTTGACTCCGGTCCGGACAAGGATTGGGTCTGTGATGGATCCGTTGGTAAGGATCACGTCCTGCATGTCGTCGTGGCACAGGTGGAAGATGGTGATGTACTTTTGGGGGCATCTGAAATGGGGGAGGATGCTCCATAGACCCTCGCGGTTGACAGTATCAAAGGCCTTTGTAAGGTCAAAGAAGGCTACGTATAAGGGCTGGCGCATTTCCCTGTATTTTTTCTGCAGCTGTCGCGTTGTGCCCCAGAGGGGATGAAATCCGCACTGCGACTCCGAGTGGAGCTCCTCGGCCACGGGGAGAAGATGGTTGAGGAGGACTCTTGCGACAACTTTCCCAGTGGCTGATAGTAGGGAGATTCCTCTGTAGTTGCCGCAGTCGGACTTGTCCCCTTTTTTAAAGATCGTCATGATCACTGCATCTCTAAGATCTCCCGGCATGCTCTCCTCCCTCCAGATGAGAGAGATGAGGTTGTGTATTCGCGCCAGCAGTGCCTCTCCGCCATACTTCAGTGCCTCAGCAGGGATTCCATCCGCTCCCGTAGCCTTGCTGATTTTTAGCTGTCTTATGGCTTTTTCGACCATATACAGTAGACACCTCAAATCGCTGGAGAAATATCACCAACGATGCCTCCGCAAGATCCTGCAAATCCCCTGGGAGGACAGACACACCAATGTCAGTGTTCTCGATCAGGCCAACATCCCCAGCATCGAAGCACTGGCCACACTCGACCAGCTCTATTGGGCAGGCCACATTGTCTGCATGCTGGACACAAGACGCCCAAAGCAAGCGCTCTACTCGGAACTCCGACGTGGCAATCGAGCCCCAGGTGGGCAGAGGAAACATTTCAAGGACACCCTCAAAGCCTCCTTGATAAAGTGCCACATCCTCACCGACACCTGGGAGCCCCTGGCCAAAGACCGCTCTAGGTGGAGGAAGAGCATTCGGGAGGGCACTAAGCACCTCGAGTCTCGTCGCCGAGAGCATGTAGAAAACAATCGCAGGCAGCAGAAGGAGCGTGCGGCAAACCAGACTCCCCACCCACCCCTTCCTCCAATGACTGTCTGTCCCACCTGCGACAGAGATTGTAATTCCAGAATTGGACTGTTCAGTCAGTTTTGGAGTGGAAGCAAGTCTTCCTCGATTTTGAGGGACTGCCTATGATGACGATGATATGATGAAAAGAAAATCCTGTTTGACACTTTTGCTGGAGTTCTTTGAGGATGTAATGAGCAGGGTGGATAAAGGGGAACCAGTAGATGTTGTGTATTTGTATTTCCAGAAGGCATTTGATAAAGTGCCACGTAAAGATTACTGCACAAGATAAGAGCTCACGGGATTGGGGGTAATATATTAGCATGGATAGACGATTGGCTAACTAACAGAAAACAAAGAGTTGAAATAAATGGGTCATTTTCAGGTTGGCAAACTGTAACTAGTGGGGTGCCACAGGGATCAGTGTTGGGGCCTCAACTATTTATAATCTATATTAATGACTTGAATGAAGGGACCAAGTGTAATATAGCCAAATTTGCTGATGATACAAAGATAGGTGAAAATGCAAGTTGTGAGGAGGATGCAAAGAATTTGCAAAGGGTTATAGATAGGCTGTGAGTAGGCAAAAATTTGGAGGATGGAGTATAATGTGGAACTAGGGGGCATAGTTTCAGAATAAGGGGTCGCCCATTTAAATCAGAAATGAGGAGGAATTTCTTCTCTCAGATGGTCATGAATCTTTGGAATTCTCTACCCCAGAGAGCTGTGGAGGCTGGGTCATTGAATATTTAAGGTGAAGATAGACAGATTTTTGAACGAAAAGGGAGTCAAGGGTTATGGGGAGTAGGCAGGAAAGTGGAGTTGAGGCCAAGATCAGATCATCCATGATCTTACTGAATGGCGGAGCAGACTCAAAGGATCTAATGGCCTACTCATGTTCCTATTTCTTATGTTGTAAGTCCCAGAAAGTTGAAAACAAAATAGCACAAAATAACTTTTAAAAATGGCACCTCAGAGACTGCAATCCTATTTTTTGAAAACAGAAACCATTTCTCATTTAAAAGCTCCATTTGTCATGACTGTAAAGTCTTGAGCTGCATTCAGAGGTTTTTTCAGAGGTAAATTAGATTGAGGATTATCAGGCATAGCTTTTGCCAGTAACAGGTCAGTCAGGTGGAAGTGAGGAGTTTGTGAGCCTGAAGAGTTTCAGCAGTGATATCTGCAGCTGGGAGCAACTTATTGCAGCGATTTTTTGGCCCATTAGCCCACTTGTCCCGACATGAGTGTGCCATTAATCATCACCTGATGAATAAGTCAGCAACAAATAAATGCACTCGTTCCTGTATGACTCTAACCTCCATGAATAATAAAGCACAATGTAAGTGCACATTCTATTTTATTGCAACAAAGTACAAAGTGAACACAAGCCAAACAATTCTTTCATAACACTGTGCATCCACTGGGTGGTTACATGTGTCCTTCTTTCATTTATTCTATTGCTTCTCCTAGGTACAACCTGAGGGCCAGTATCACCACAGATGATTGGCTGCACATGCTCGGTAAAAAGGTAATTGGGACTGAGTTGACCCTCCTATCATGGCAGCTAGCTCCTGGCAGGGAGTCGCGGCTTTCTGCATCTCTGGGGTATTATTCCGGGGCAGCCTGATGTCACCTCCTATATTCTATTGAGTGCTCTCTGAGGGAGAAGGCTGGAGGCCTGGCATGTGTTGCTGTCCTGAAAGACGGCAGTATCAGGCAGGTGGAAACCAGCTGTCATCATTCCACCGAGCCCTGAAACTATGTCCCCATTGAACAGTGGGATATCTGGTCTAATAGTAGCTATCAGATCCTGAAAGCCCCTAGAGATAGCTGCATGCATCGCGGCCACCATGGTCTGGAAGTCATTAAGCAGGTGCTGGTTATTCTTTCCCCTATTGATACCAGAGTTGCACTCCTTGCTTCTGTGGATCTGAAGGCACTAACTGGTCCTTGGCCACTTCTTAGGTGGAGGAGTGTGTGGGGGTGCGGGGACTAAAGCTGCGACCTGCTCCATTTATGTCTGCAATGAAGAAAAAGATTCCCGGCTGCTGCCGCAAATGCAAGCTTTAGACGCCAGACTCATAGTTGTCAGGTGCTGTATATCCTCAGAGATTGACCTCAGAGCCAGGATATAAGTATGATGTTTCCTGATCATCCTTTTCATGCCGGGTCCCATGACTTCAAAGCCATAGGCAGTCTCCGCTGGGAAGTTGAGTGGTCTCAGGTATTAACAATATGCACCAGTCGATGAACCTGCAAAGGTGTTTCTACAGGCCGACCTTTTAGCTACGCTGTTCATCGTGCTGGATTTTTTCCCTTCATTTTCTTACATTGAGTGGTCTCCCAGCTCCTGTTCCATTCTTACGCCTCATTTCACAGCATAATTGTGTAGCATGCAGCAGGCAACAGTGATGTGGCAGGCTTTCATTGGATTGCATTGGAGTATGCCCCCAAGCTGGCAAAGCATTTACAGCAGTGATTCAATATACCTAGGATGTGTTCTATTATCATTCTTATGGCTGCACATTCCTCATTATGTTTGCAGCTGCTTGAAAGGTGTCAGGATTTATGATTGCAGAGGATTGGTCTGCTAGGACCCAACCTTGCACTCTTTGTGAGTCAACAACTAGGGCAAGATGGATTGCTGTAAAATAAACAGATCATGCTAACTGCGTGGGATGATCCTGCATGATTCTGTGTTGATGGTCACAGATAATCTGAACATTTCTGGAGCAGTAGCTCTTATAGTTCATGAAAGTACCACAACAGTATGCAGGAGCCCATAGGGCTGTATGGATGTTATCAGCCCTGTGCTTTTGTGGCAGGCCACATTGTTCGCATGCCAGACATAAGACTCCCAAAGCAAGCGCTCTACTCGGAACTCCTTCACGGCAAACGAGCCAAAGGTGGGCAGAGGAAACGTTACAAGGACACCCTCAAAGCCTCCCTGATGAAGTGCAACATCCCCACTGACACCTGGGAGTCCCTGGCCAAAGAGCATGCAGAAATCAAACGTAGGCAGCGGAAAGAGCGTACGGAAAACCTGTCCCACCCACCCTTTCCCTCAACGACTATCTGTTCCACCTGTGACAGGGACTATGGTTCTCGCATTGGACTGTTCAGTCACCTAAGGACTCATTTTTGGAGTGGAAGCAAATCTTCCTCGATTGCGAGGGACTGCCTATGATGATGATGCTTTGTGGAATCCTACCATTTGAAAACTGGGCTCGATTTTAAATCGTGGGAGGGAACACGACCAAGCTAGAGGCCGGCCTGAGGATGTGGTAGCAGGGAGGCTTGACCAATTTTAACGGCCAGAACTCATTAGCAAGCCACGTGCTGACCTCCCAAGGAAAAAGCCCGGGATATCGTCAGTACTGCTCCTCCTGGCCTACAAGGAAACTTAATAAATATTAAAAACACATGCTGGTTCTCTTCTGACCCTGGCCGCTGTTCCCAGTGGGTTTTGCTTGGCAGGGAAGCCACCACTGCCCCTCTGCTCAGGCCTCAAGTTAAAATAGCAGATCAGGCTCCGATTACATCATCAAAGCTCAATCTGCATATTTAAAGAAGACCCTGCAGCCTGCAATTTAAAATTGCAATTGGCCAGATTGGGCTGGGCAAGGAATGGGTAAGTCCCCTGCTCCTTTTTAACTGCTCGCTCGTCTAGTTTTTGCCAGGTACGGAATGTTAAAACTGACCCTATACAATGCCCTCACATGCTGTTGCCAATTTTTCATGGGAAAGGTAATGTGGTGGCTTTCTCTGCCAAACAGGCAACAGTCATCTGCTTAATACATCTGTGCACTGAAGATTGACTGATGTGGTTAATGTCCCCTGTAACACCTTGAAATAAGTTTGTCTGTGGCATGAAAATTAAGTGCTTTGATGACCTTGACAGTCTTTGACAGTGCCATGCTGTGGTGCAATTTGGTTGGAAGTCAGCATCCAGAATGTGTACAACAATTCTGCCACAGCCTACATGAATTGCAGTCTATAATGACAGAGGGCCTTAGTGCATATCTAACGGTATGTTCCGATTCTAGCAAAACGAGTGCAAACTCTCTGCCTCTGGTGTAACCTCTACTGTTTGGAATCCCTCCTTTGCCTCACAGTCCAAATTTAAATTGCATTCACAAAGAAATTGCAGTGCCAACTCTTGGTACAACATTAAAAAAATCATATAAGGCCCAAAAACCCCCTCACCTAAAAACCTCTTCTCTCGACTCCAAAAATCCTCATCAGAACATGTCAGTCTCCCTTAAATTTCATCGAATTTACAGCACAGCCATTCAGCCCAACTGGTCTGTGCCAGTGTTTATGCTCCGCATGAGTCGTCTCCCACCCTAATTTATCTATCCCTATCAGCATATCCTTCTATTCCTTTCATCCTCATGTACTTATCTAGCTTCCCGTTAAATACATCTATGCTATTCTTCTCAACTACTCCATGTAGTAGCAAGTTCCACATTCTAACCACTCTCTGGGTAGAGAAACATAGAAACATAGAAAATAGGTGCAGGAGCAGGCCATTAGGCCCTTCGAGCCTGCAGCACCATTCAATATGATCATGGCTGATCATGCAACTTCAGTACCCCACTCCTGCCTTCTCTCCATACCCCCTGATCCCTTTAGCCATAAGGGCCACATCTAACTCCCTTTTGAATATATCCAACGAACTGGACTCAACAACTTTCTGTGGTAGAGAATTCCATAGGTTAACCACTCTCTGAGTGAAGAACTTTCTCCTCATCTCGGTCCTATATGGCTTACCCCTTATCCTTAGACTGTGACCCCTGGTTCTGGACTTCCCCAACATCGGGAACATTCTTCCTGCATCAAACCTGTCCAATCCCATCAGAATTTTATATGCTGCTATGAGATCCCCTCTCATTCTTCTAAATTGCAGTGAATATAAGCATAATCGATCCAGTCTTTCTTCATATGTCAGTCATGCCATCCCAGGAATCAGTCTGGTGAACCTTCGCTGCATTCCCTCAATAGCAAGAATGTCCTTCCTCAAATTAGGAGACCAAAACTGCACACAATACTCAAGGTGAGGCCTCACCAAGGCCTTGTACAACTGCAGCAAGACCTCCCTGCTCCTATACTCAAATCCTCTCTCTATGAAGGCCAACATGCCATTTGCTTTCTTAACTGCCTGCTGTACCTGCATGCCTACTTTCAATGACTGATGTACCATGACACCCAGGTCTCGTTGCACCTCCCCTTTTACTAATCTGTCACCATTTAGATAATAATCTGCCTTCCTGTTTTTGCCACCAAAGTGGATAAGCTCACACATATCTACATTATATTGCATCTGCCATGCATTTGCCCACTCACCTAACCTGTCCAAGTCACCCTGCAGCCTCTTAGCATCCTCCTCACAGCTCACACCGCCACCCAGCCGAGTGTCATCTGCAAACTTGGAGATATTACATTCAATTCCTTTGTCTAAATCATTAATGTATATTGTAAATAGCTGGGGTCCCCGCACTGAACCTTGCGGTACCCCACTAGTCACTGCCTACCATTCTGAAAAGGACCCGTTTATTCCCACTCTTTGCTTCCTGTCTGCCAACCAGTTCTCTATCTGCATCAATACATTACCCCCAATCCGATGTGCCTTAATTTTGCACACTAATCTCTTGTGTGGGACCTTGTCAAAAGCCTTTTGCAAGTCCAAATACAGCACATCCACTGGTTCTCCCTTGTCCACTCTACTAGTTACATCCTCAAAAAATTCCAGAAGATTTGTCAAGCATGATTTCCCTTTTATAAATCCATGCTGACTTGGATTGATCCTGTCACTGCTTTCCAAATGCACTGCTATTTCATCTTTAATAATTGATTCCAACATTTTCCCCACTACTGATGTCAGGCTAACTGGTCTATAATTCCCTGTTTTCTCTCCCCCACCTTTTTTAAAAAGGGGGGTTACATTAGCTACCCTCCAATCCATAGGAACAGATCCTGAGTCCATGGAATGTTGGAAAATGAATACCAATGCATCCACTATTTCTAGGTCCACTTCTTTAAGTACTCTGGGATGCAAACTATCAGGCCCTGGGGACTTATCGGTCTTCAATCCCATCAATTTCCCTAACACAATTTCCTAACTAATAAGGATTTCCCTCAGTTCCCTCAGTTCCTCCTTCTCGCCAGATCCTCGGTCTCCTAGTACTTTCGGGGGTTATTTGTGTCTTCCTTACTGAAGACAGAACCAAAGTATTTGTTCAATTGGTCTGCCATTTCCTTATTCCCCATTCTGAATTCACCTGATTCTGACTGCAAGGGACCTACATTTGTCTTCACTAATCTTTTTCTCTTCACATATCTATAGAAGCTTTTGCAGTCAGTTTTTATGGTCACTGCAAGTTTACTCTCATACTTTATTTCTCCCCTCCAAATTAAACCCTTTGTCCTCCTCTGCTGAATTCTAAATTTCTCCCAGTCCTCAGGTTTGCTGTTTTTTCTGGCCAATTTATATGCCTCTTCCTTGGATTTAACACTATCCCTAATTTCCCTTGTTAGCCACAGTTGAGCCATCCACCTTCCCCGTTTTATGTTTACACCAGACAGGGATGTACAATTGTTGAAGTTCATCCATGTGATCTTTAAATATCTGCCATTGCCTATCCACCATCAACCCTTTCAGTATCATTCGCCAGTCTATCCTAGCCAATTCACATCTCATACCATCGAAGTTACCTTTCCTTAAGTTCAGGACCCTAGTCTCTGAATTAACTTTGTCACTCTCCATCTTAATGAAGAATTCTACCTGATTATGGTCACTCTTCCCCAAGGGGCCTCGCACGACAAGATTGCTAATTAGTCCTCTCTCATTACACAAGACCCAGTCTAGGATGATCTGCTCTCTAGTTGGTTCCTCGACATATTGGTCAAGAAAACCATCCCTTATACACTCCAGGAAATCCTCCTCCACAGTATTGCTACCAGTTTGGTTAGCTCAATCTATATGTAGATTAAAGTCTCCCATGATAACTGCTGTACCTTTACTGCACGCATCCCTAATTTCCTGTTTGATGCCATCCCCAACCTCACTACTACTGTTTGGTGGTCTGTACACAACTCCCACTAGCGTTTTCTGCCCTTTGGTGTTTCGCAGCTCTACCAATATAGATTCAACGTCATCCAAGCTAATGTCCTGAAGTTTTTCCTGAATTCTTTATTGGATTTATTAGCGACTAACTTAGATTTATGACCCTATTTTTGGACTTCTCACAAATGAAAACAAATTCTCTACTTCCAGCCTATCAAGCCCCTTCATAATTTTACAGACCTCTTAAGGTCAATTCCCAGCCTTCATCTTTCTGGCGAAAAGAGCCCCAGCCTATTAATTTTATCCTGATAATTATAATCTCCCAGTTCACGTATCATTCTTGTAAATCTTTTTTGCACCTTCTGCAGTGCCTCTATATCCATTTTGTAATATGGAGATCAATACTGTGCACAATATTCCACGTGTGGTCTAACCAAGGTTCTAAACAAATGTTGCATACCTTCTCTGCTTTTCAATTCTATTCCTCTAGAAATTAGCCACAGTGCTTTATTTGCATTTGTTATAGCCATGTTAACCTGTGTTTACTTTTAATGATTTATGAATCTGTACCCCATGATCCCTTTGCTCCTCTACCCCATTTAGATTCTTATTTTTCAAGGAGAATGTCAAACTGCAGGTGTTCATTTTCATGCAGTAACCTCTGAATATAATATTTAAATGAAATTCCTGCCTGCTTTCAGCAGGAGCTTCCCACCGCCATCCCACCTGGCTGGAAATGCATGTCAGAGATCCAAAAAGCGCATTCATCGGACTCAATTTTCCTCGAGCCCATTTTCTGGCGTACTTGCCCGAGTTGCGCCGTTTAATTACATGAATAGATGCGCCAGGTAAAAATCTTGGTAGTTTCCCCGATGTTTGGCCTCTAATCCACAGCCGCGTAGCGTGGCCAGTCGCCTCGGGGGGTGGAGCCTGCGGTCTGCACTGGAAAAAGGAGCCGGGCCTTCTGCACATGTGCGGGGGAAAAAGTGACGTTCTTGACGTCGCTGAAATGGCCGCGCATGTGCAGTAGAGCTCCTTGTGGTGGTAACCTCTTAAATTCTGATCCTAGCAGTACAGAAATATGATAAAAAAGTAACACAGGCAAAACTACATTTTGCCACAAAGAAAAATGTGTTGCCTTCTGTTTGGAAGGATGTTTGCAACAGTAACACCATCAGTAGACATCAAAATGAATGTATTGTTTTTTTTCTGCTGGCCCTGGTTGATCACCCAAATACCATTGCATCTTGGATTAAGTCCACAGTTTCTGACTGAAATCTTGGATCGCATTTCATTACAGGACCTCAGCCAGCACCACAGTCAGGCTGGGAGTGGATATCACTTCCATCTTAGAAGCCGATAGATTATCTCATTACTGGGTCTTCTAAAGTTCTGAAGATAACATGACTGACAGACAAGAACTTTTCATGTTTACAACTTGTTTGTATAATGGTCAGTTTGTAAACTTTTTTTCTGTTAAACCGATCCATACACTTTCATTTTGTTGACATCATTTCACTTAATTAACAACAACAGTAACTTACATTTATATAGCACCTTAAGCATAGTAAAACATCCCAAGACACCTTACAGGAGTGTTATTTTTTTTAAATTGGTAGTTAAAGGGGAACCAGTGGATGTAATATATTTGGATTTCCAAAAGACATTTGATAAGATGCCGCAAAGAATGTTGTTACACAAGATAGGACTCATGGGGTTGGGGGTAATATCTTATTTTATTCATACGTGGGATGTGGGCATTAATGACGACGCCAGCATTTTTTGTGCATCATTACTTCCCTCGAGAAGGTGGTCGTGAGCCATCTTCTTGAATACAACTGAGTGGCTTGCTGGGCCATTTCAGAAGGCAGTTAAAGAGTCAACCACATTGCTATGGGTCTGGAGTCACATATAGGCCAAACCAGGTGAGGATGGGAGATTTCGAACCGTAAAGGACATTAGTGAACTAGATAGGTTTTTACGACAGTTCGTTAGTTTCATGGGGCTCAATTTTGGCCAGGATTTGCTGTGTTTTTTTTGGAGTAACTTGGTTTTTCTGGCGTAACTTAAAAATCCCCATTTTCTCCAATCAATTTGCATCAGCGTAACTGAGTTAGCTTCGATTTTTTTTTGGTTAGTTTTTTTTTCTCAAAAGGGGCCCAGTTCTGCCCATTTAGGCAACTTTGGCCAGCTATTAGTTACTCCATTTATACTTAGGTCAGCGTATGTGGCCACTTCAGAAAACCCTTGGTGGAGCGTTAAAGAAATTGGCGCAGGTAGATACATCGGAGGCCATTCGGCCTGGGATAGGGGCGAAAAGAGAAGCGGCGAGGATCTGCACCTAAACCAACAAGCCTTGCAAACCACCAAACCTTGCAAACAGAAAGTACTAAGAACTCAATAAGAAATAGAAAATTGAAGTAAGTCCGATCTTCATCTTCAAACTCGGCCCGGGAAGGCAGTGGGCCGGTCGATGTGGGAAGCCACTCGGCCTGGGCTAGGGGCAGGACAACGCACCAGGAGGCCACTCGGCCTGGGCTAGGGGCGGGACAACGCACCAGGAGGCCACTTGGCCTGGCTAGGGGTGGGACAACGCACCAGGAGGCCACTTGCCTGGGCTAGGGGCGGGACAACACACCAGGAGGCCACTCAACCTAGGCTAGGGGCGGGACAACGCACCAGGAGGCCACTCGACCTGGGCTAGAGGTGGGACAACGCACCAGGAGGCCACTCGACCTGGGCTAGGGGTGGGACAACACACCAGGAGGCCATTTGGCCTGGCTAGGGGTGGGACAACACAACAGGAGGCCACTCGGCCTGGGCTAGGGGTGGGACAACACACCAGGAGGCCACTCGGTCTGGGCTAGGGGCGGGACAACACACCAGGAGGCCACTCGGCCTGGGCTAGGGGCGGGACAACACACCAGGAGGCCACTCGACCTGGGCTAGGGGCGGGACAATGCACCAGGAGGCCACTCGACCTGGGCTAGAGGTGGGACAATGCACCAGGAGGCCACTCGACCTGGGCTAGGGGTGGGGCAACGCACCAGGAGGCTATTCGACCTGGGCTAGAGGTGGGACAATGCACCAGGAGGCCACTCGACCTGGGCTAGGGGCGGGACAACGCACCAGGAGGCCACTTGGCCTGGGCTAGGGGCAGGTCAATGAACCAGGAGGCCACTCGGCCTGGGCTAGGAGTTAGAGAAATTGAACTCGCCAGCATCAGGATTTAACGGAGAGGCTGCAGCAAGCAAATCAACTGAAGGGCTGCAGCAGGCAAATGGAGAGGCTGGGGGCGAGGAGCGATTGAACTGGCTGGCTTTGAGTGTCAATGGAGAGGCTGCAGCAAGCAAATCAACGGAGAAGCTGGTGGTGGGCGGCGGGGGGGCGTGGTGGGAGGAATGGAGGAAGGGAGCTGACAAGCATCGTGGGCCACTGAGAGGGAGAGGCTGCAATTCAACGGAGAGGCTGGTGGGGGGGAGGGAGAGAGGTCACAAGACTCATGGAGGGGGGAGGCGGAGGGAGAGAGAGGTCACAAGACTCAAGGGGGGGGAGGGGGAGAGGAAAGGACAAAAGACCTTCAGATGTGGTCCATCCATACCTTGTGGGGAGAGAGAGAGAGAGAATTGCAAACCTGTGCTGCCTGCTTTCCTGCTGTTTTGACCTTCTTTGAAAGTTTAACTTTAAGTATGGGGGCAATACTGACAATGCCATATCTTTTGCAAGCATTCTGCATCATTGTGCTATGAAGGAGACAATTGATTAGAGCTCATCACATCAGGAACATCAGAGCCCGTAGGCTGCTGGGCAGGAGACCTTACCCATGTCGGCAATTTCGAGTCAGGCGTTCGTACCTGCACCTGAGTGATCAAGAATGTGTCAGAAGGCTGCGTTTCCACAGAGAAGTTGTCCGTGAGATCTGTGAGTTGCTGAGACCAGACCTACAGCCGAGAAGCGGCAGGTGAACAGCTTTGTCAGTTGAAGTTTACAGCTGCACTTTCATTCTATGCCTTCAGATCGTTTCAAGCTACAACTGGCGATGTGTGTGCCATCTCTCAACATGCAATACATGTCTCCATTCGCCAGGTCACGGCTGCACTGGATGCATGGAGGAATGACTTCATCAAGTTCCCAATGACCACCCAAGCAATCCATGACAGGGCTGTGGGGTTCTCAAGGATTGCTGGCTTCCCAAAGGTACAGTGCTGCATTGATTGTACCCACATTGCCTTGCGAGCACCTTTGGAGAATGCCGAGCTGTTCAGGAATAGAAAAGGCATCCACTCCATGAATGTGCAGCTCGTGTGTGACAACTGTGCACGGGAGTTCGCTGGTGAGGCGTACAAAAGGCACAGCAGGGAGTCCGGGGAGCCGCGTCATCGGAGGCAGAGCAGCAGTCGGGAGTTCGCTAGTGAGGCCTGCAAAAGGCACAGCAGGGAGTCCGGGGAGCAGCGTTGTTGGAGGCGGAGTGGCAGTCGGGAGTTCACTGGTGAGGCGTGGCTTGTGCAGCTGCAGCAGCGAGGCAAAAAAGAAGTAGAAAGAAATCGAAAGGTGACGTCACAGCCAAGGGGATAAGTGATTGGCTAGTGATTGGTAAGTAGCTTTTCTTTTTCTTTTCTTTATCAGTGAGTAACCTTTAGCATTGTTGTTGCCAAATTAAGTTAATCTAGGGTTTAAGTCATGGCAGGAGAGCTCGGACACATGTTATGCTTCTCCTGTACCATGTGGGAAATCAGGGATGCCTCCAGTGTCCCTGAAGAATACGTGTGCGGGAAATGTATCCGCCTCCAGCTCCTGACGAACCGCGTTGCAGAACTGGAGCTGCGGGTGGATTCACTCTGGAGCATGTACGATGCTGAGAATGATGTGAATAGCACATTTAGTGAGTTAGTCTTACCGCAGGTAAAGGGTCCACAGCCAGATAGGGAATGGAAGACCAACAGGAAGAACAGTGCAAGGAAGGTAGTGCAGGGGTTGCCTGCGGTCATCCCCCTACAAAACAGATACACCGCTTTGAGTACTGTTGGGGGGATGACTCATCAGGGGAGAGCAGCAGCAGCCAGGTTCATGGCACCGTGGCTGGCTCTGCTGCACAGGAGGGCAGGAAAAAGAGTGGGAGAGCAATAGTGATAGGGGATTTGATTGTAAGGGGAATAGATAGACGTTTCTGTGGCTGCAACCGAGACTCCAGGATGGTATGTTGCCTCCCTGGTGCAAGGGTCAAGGATGTCTCAGAGCGGGTGCAGGACATTCTGAAAAGGGAGGGTGAACAGCCAGTTGTCGTGGTACACATAGGTACCAACGATATAGGAAAAAATGGGATGAGGTCCTACGAGATGAATTTAAGGAGCTAGGAGTTAAATTAAAAAGTAGGACCTCAAAAGTAGTAATCTCAGGATTGCTACCAGTGTCACGTGCTAGTCAGAGTAGGAATCGCCGGATAGCTCAGATGAATACATGGCTTGAGCAGTGGTGCAGAAGGGAGGGATTCAAATTCCTGGGACATTGGAACCGGTTCTGGGGGAGGTGAGACCATTACAAACTGGACGGTCTGCATCTGGGTAGGGCCGAACCAATGTCCTAGGGGGTGTGTTTGCTAGTGCTGTTTGGGAGGAGTTAAACTAATATGGCAGGGGGATGGGAACCTATGCAGGGAGACAGAGGGGAATAAAATGGAGACAGAAGCAAAAAATAGAAAGGAGAAGCGTAAAAGTGGAGGGCAGAGAAACCCAAGGCAAAAAACAAAAAGGGCCACTTTACAGCAAAATTCTAAAGGGTCAAAGTGTGTTAAAAAGACAAGCCTGAAGGCTCTGTGCCTCATTGCGAGGAGTATTCGGAATAAGGTGGACAAATTAACTGCGCAGAAAGCAGTAAACAGGTATGATGTGATTGGCATCACGGAGACATGGCTCCAGGGTGACCAAGGTTGGGAGCTCAACACCCAGGGGAATTCAGCATTTAGGAAGGATAGACAGAAAGGAAAAGGAGGCGGGGTGGCGTTGCTGGTTAAAGAGGAAATTAATGCAATTGTAAGGAAGGAAATTAGCTTGGATGATGTGGAATCGGTATGGGTGGAGCTACTGAATACCAAAGGGCAGAAACGCTAGTGGGAGTTGTGTACAGGCCACCAAATAGTAGTAGTGAGGTTGGGGACAGCATCAAACAAGAAATAAGGGATGAGTGCAATAAAGGTACAGCAGTAATCATAGGCGACTTTAATCTACATATAGATTGGGCTAACCTAATTGGTAGCAATGCGGTAGAGGAGGATTTTCTTGAATGTATTAAGTATGGTTTTCTCGACCAATATGTCGAGGAACCAACCAGAGAGCTGGCCATCCTAGACTGGGTGATGTGTAATGAGAAGGGACTAATTAGCAATCCTATTGTGCGAGGCCCCTTGGGGAAGAGTGAAAATAATATGGTAGAATTCTTTATTAAGATGGAGAGTGACAAAGTTCATTCAGAAACTAGGGTCCTGAACTTAAGGAAAGGTAACTTTGATGGTATGAGGCGCGAATTGGCTAGATTAGACTGGCAAATGATACTTAAAGGGTTGACGGTGGATAGGCAATGGCAAACCTTTAAAGATTATATGGACGAACATCAACAATTATACATCCCTGTCTTGAGTAAAAATAAAACGGGGAAGGTGGCTCAATCATGGCTAACAAGGGAAATTAAGGATAGTGTTAAATCCAAGGAAGAGGCATATAAATTGGCCAGAAAAAGTAGCAAGCCAGAGGACTGGGAGAAATTTCGAATACAGCAGAGGAGGACAAAGGGATTAATTAAGAGGGATTAATTCAGAGAATACAAGAGGAAGCTTGCCAGAAACATAAAAAATTACTGCAAAAGCTTCTATAGATAGGTGAAGAGAAAAAGATTAGTGAAGGCAAACGTAGGTCCCTTGCAGTCGGATTCAGGTGAATTTATAATGGAGAACAAAGAAATGGCAGACCAATTGAACAAGTACTTTGGTTCTGTCTTCACAAAGGAAGACACAAAAAACCTTCCAGATGTACTAGGGGTCCGAAGGTCTAGTGAGAAGGAGGAACTAAAGGATATCCTTATTAGGCAGGAAATTGCGTTCGGGAAATTGACGGGATTGAAGGCCGATAAATCCCCAGGGCCTGATAGTCTACATCCCAGAGTACTTAAGGAAGTGGCCCAAGAAATAGTGGATGCATTGGTGATAATTTTCCACCAGTCCATCGACTCTGGATCAGTTCCCATAAACTGGAGGGTAGCTAATGTAACAGCACTTTTTTAAAAAGGAGGGAGAGAGAAAACGGGTAATTATAGACCAGTTAGCCTGACATTAGTAGTGGGAAAAATGTTGGAATCAATCATTAAGGATGAAATAGCAGCGCATTTGGAAAGCAGTGATCGGATTGGTCCAAGTCAGCATGGATTTATGAAGGGGAAATCATGCTTGATTAGTGGGAAAGCGGGTTGTGTAGAGGACACAGAGAGGCTGCAAAGAGATTTAGATAGGTTAAGCGAATGGGCTAAGGTTTGGCAGATGGAATACAATGTCGGAAAGTGTGAGGTCATCCACCTTGGGAAAAAAAACAGTAAAAGGGAATATTATTTGAATGGGGAGAAATTACAACATGCTGTGGTTCAGAGGGACCTGGGGGTCCTTGTGCATGAATCCCAAAAAGTTAATTTGCAGGTAATCAGGAAGGCGAATGGAATGTTGGCCTTCATTACGAGAGGGATGGAGTACAAAAGCAGGGAGGTCCTTCTGCAAATGTATAGGGTATTGGTGAGGCCGCACCTGGAGTACTGCGTGCAGTTTTGGTCGCCTTACTTAAGGAAGGATATACTGGCTTTGGAGGGGGTACAGAGACGATTCACTAGGCTGATTCCGGAGATGAGGGGATTACCTTATGATGATAGATTGAGTAGACTGGGTCTTTACTCGTTGGAGTTCAGAAGGATGAGGGGTGATCTTATAGAAACATTTAAAATAATGAAAGGGATAGACAAGATCGAGGCAGAGAGGTTGTTTCCACTGGTCGGGGAGACTAGAACTAGGGGGCACAGCCTCAAAATACGGGGGAGCCAATTTAAAACCGAGTTGAGAAGGAATTGCTTCTCCCAGAGGGTTGTGAATTCTCTGCCCAAGGAAGCAGTTGAGGCTAGCTCATTGAATGTATTCAAGTCACAGATAGATAGATTTTTAACTAATAAGGGAATTAAGGGTTATGGGGAGCGGGCGGGTAAGTGGAGCTGAGTCCACGGCCAGATCAGCCATGATCTTGTTGAATGGCGGAGCAAGCTCGAGGGGCTAGATGGCCTACTCCTGTTCCTAATTCTTATGTTCTTATGTTCTTATGTTGACAAATCTTCTGCAATTTTTGTAACTAGTAGAGTGGACAGGGGACAACCAGTGGATTGATGTATTTGGACTTTCAAAAGACTTTTGACAAGGTCCCAGACAAGAGATTGGTGTGCAAAATCAAAGCACATGGTATTGGGGGTAATGTACTGACGTGGATAGAGAACTGATTGGCAGACAGGAAGCAGAGAGTCGGGATTAACGGGTCCTTTTCAGAATGGCAGACAGTGACTCGTGAAGTGCCGCAGGGCTCGGTGCTGGGACCCCAGTTCTTTACAATATAT
The DNA here is from genome assembly GCF_044704955.1 of Pristiophorus japonicus. NCBI lineage: Eukaryota > Metazoa > Chordata > Chondrichthyes > Pristiophoridae > Pristiophorus > Pristiophorus japonicus. Next base: position 87,092,768 of record NC_091979.1, on the reverse strand, counting down.
ATATTAATAATTTGGATGATGGAATTGAGTGTAATATCTCCAAGTTTGCAGATGACACTAAACTGGGTGACGGTGTGAGCTGTGAGGAGGATGCTAGGAGGCTGCAGGATGATTTGGACAGGTTAGGTCAGTGGGCAAATGCATGGCAGATGCAGTATAATGTGGATAAATGTGAGGTTATCCACTTGGGGGCAAAAACACGAAGGCAGCATATTATCTAAATGGTGGCAGATTAGGAAAAGGGGAGATGCAGCGAGACCTGGATGTCATCATTCATCAGTCATTGAAAGTTGGCATGCAGGTACAGCAGGCGGTGGAGAAGGCAAATGGTATGTTGGCCTTCATAGCAAGGGGATTTGAGTATCGGAGCAGGGAAGTCTTACTGCAGTTGTACAGGGCCTTGGTGAGACCCCAGCTGGAATATTGTGTTAGTTTTGGTCTCCTAATCTGAGGAAGAACATTCTTGCTATTGAGGGAGTGCAGCGAAGGTTCACCAGACTGATTCCTGGGATGGCAGGACTGACATATGAGGAGAGACTGGACCGACTGGGGTTCACTGGAGTTTAGAAGAATGAGAGGGGATCTCATAGAAACATATAAAATTCTGACGGGACTGGACAGGTTAGATGCAGGAAGAATGTTCCCGATGTTGGGGAAGTCCAGAACCAGGGGACAAAGTCTTAGGATAAGGGGTAAACCATTTAAGACTGAGATGAGGAGGAACTTCTTAACTCAGAGAGTTGTTAACCTATGGAATTCCCTACCGCAGAGGCTTGTTGATGCCAGTTCATTGGATATAGTCAAGAGGGAGTTAGAAATGGCCCTTGTCGCTAAAGGGATCAAGGGGTATGGAGAGAAAGCAGGAACGGGGTACTGAAGGAATGATCAGCCATGATCTTAATGAATGGTGGTGCAGGCTCGAAGGGTCGGATGGCCTACTCCTGCACCTATTTTCTATGTTTCTATGTTTCTATGTAACATGCAGCGCACCATGTCAGTCAATGCAAGATACCCTGGCAGCACACATGATGCGTTCATCCTACGCGACAGCATTATATCTGACATGTTTGAGCAGCAGCCAGAAGGGCAGAGCTGGCTACTGGGAGACAAATGGTATGGCCTCGCCACCTGGCTCATTATGCCCCTACGTGTAACCTGGACGGAAGCTGAGCATCAATATAACATGTCGCACATTGCAACATGCAGCATCATAGGGAGGACCATTGGCATTTTGAAACAGCGTTTCTGATGCCTGGACCATTCCCGAGGCTACTTGCAATACTCCCCTGAGATTGTCGGTCAGTTCACTGTTGTGTGCTGCATGCTGCATAACTTAACCATCATGAGGCAGCAGCAGCTGATAGTGAAAGAAGATGCACCTGCGGTGAGAGTGGCTGGTGATAATGATTTGGAAGATGCAGGTGACGACCAGGAAGAGGATATAACGGGTATGGTGGATAGCGGTGTACCGATGGATGTGGTGTATTTAGATTTCCAAAAGGCATTCGATAAGGTGCCACACAAAGGATTACTGCAGAAGATAAAGGTACGTGGAGTCAGAGGAAAGGATAGAGAATTGGCTGGCTAACAGAAAGCAGAGAATCGGGATAAATGGGTCCTTTTCGGGTTGGAAATCGGTGGTTAGTGTTGTGCCACAGGGATCTCTGCTGGGACCACAACTGTTTACAATATACATAGATGACCTGGAAGAGGGGACAGAGTGTAGTGTAACAAAATTTGCAGATGACACAAAGATTAGTGGGAAAGCGGGTTGTGTAGAGGACACAGAGAGGCTGCAAAGAGATTTAGATAGGTTAAGCGAATGGGCTAAGGTTTGGCAGATGGAATACAATGTCGGAAAATGTGAGGTCATCCACCTTGGAAAAAAAAACAGTAAAAGGGAATATTATTTGAATGGGGAGAAATTACAACATGCTGCGGTGCAGAGGGACCTGGGGGTCCTTGTGCATGAATCCCAAAAAGTTAGTTTTCAGGTGCAGCAGGTAATCAGGAAGGCGAATGGAATGTTGGCCTTCATTGTGAGAGGGATGGAGTACAAAAGCAGGGAGGTCCTGCTGCAACTGTATAGGGTATTGGTGAGGCCGCACCTGGAGTACTGCATGCAGTTTTGGTCACCTTACTTAAGGAAGGATATGCTAGCTTTGGAGCGGGTACAGAGACGATTCATGAGGCTGATTCCGGAGATGAGGGGGTTACCTTATGATGATAGATTGAGTAGACTGGGTCTTTACTCGTTGGAGTTCAGAAGGATGAGGGGTGATCTTATAGAAACATTTAAAATAATGAAAGGGATAGACAGGATAGAGGCAGAGAGGTTGTTTCCACTGGTCGGGGAGACTAGAACTAGGGGGCACAGCCTCAAAATATGGGGGAGCCAATTTAAAACCGAGTTGAGAAGGAATTTCTTCTCCCAGAGGGTTGTGAATCTGTGGAATTCTCTGCCCAAGGAAGCAGTTGAGGCTAGCTCATTGAATGTATTCAAATCACAGATAGATAGATTTTTAACCAATAAGGGAATTAAGGGTTACGGGGAGCGGGCGGGTAAGTGGAGCTGAGTCCACGGCCAGATCAGCCATGATCTTGTTGAATGGCGGAGCAGGCTTGAGGGGCTAGATGACCTACTCCTGTTCCTAATTCTTATGTTCTTATGTTCTAAGAGGATGATGACGAGGATGAGGAAACCATGCAAGTGCCTGAGGCCGGAGCACGACGGTAGAGGAGGGCGGGCCATCGTGCTCCTTTAACGATTGCTCGAGCCTTGCGCCAGCAGCTCATCCGTGAACGCTTCACTGATGCCTGAGGGCTCAGCGGCACCTATTCCGCATGGACATGTTTATTTTTTGGAGCTGTTCCGTAATGTATTGTTGTGTTAATGGACCATGATTCAGTTTTAATACAAAATATATTTTATTCAAAAGTTTACAATGTACTTAACTATAGTGTCATAAAATTATTCTTGTATCAAACTTTACTTTCATATGACTCTTTAAGATCATTTAAAAACTTTACGATCACTTATAAACATGTAAAGTTACATCGCTTACAAAAAACTTTCAATTTGAAAACAGTTACACTCTATCACTTAACAACTTTAAGATCACTGATAAAGTTGTAAATTTACATAACTTACAAAATACTTTCAATGTGAGAACATTTACATTCTAAGATCACTTAAAAACTTTAAGCTCACTTATAAAGTTGTAAATTTACATAACGTACAAAAAACTTTCAATTTGAAAATAGTTACAACAGTAACATCAACAACAACAAAAACAACAGCAGCAAAGAAAGGCTGCACCCATCTCTCATCCCCCTTCGTCTAACACCGCCCGCACGCTTGGTCTTGGACTCTCCACTACCGCTGCCCGCAGGCAGTGGCGCAGTGTTTTTGGGCTTGGTACCAAACTTATTCCTTCTAACATCTCGTTTAATAGAAACATAGATAGAAACATAGAAAATAGGTGCAGGAGTAGGCCATTCGGCCCTTCTAGCCTGCACCGCCATTCAATGAGTTCATGGCTGAACATTCAACTTCAGTACCCCATTCCTGCTTTCTCGCCATACCCCTTGATCCCCCTAGCAGTAAGGACCTCATCTAACTCCTTTTTGAATATATTTAGTGAATTGGCCTCAACAACTTTCTGTGGTAGAGAATTCCACAGGTTCACCACTCTCTGGGTGAAGAAGTTCCTCCGCATCTCGGTCCTAAATGGCTTACCCCTTATCCTTAGACTGTGACCCCTGGTTCTGGACTTCCCCAACATTGGGAACATTCTTCCTGCATCTAACCTGTCTAACCCCGTCAGAATTTTATATGTTTCTATGAGGTCCCCTCTCATTCTTCTGAACTCCAGTGAATACAAGCCCAGTTGATCCAGTCTTTCTTGATAGGTCAGTCCCGCCATCCCGGGAATCAGTCTGGTGAACCTTCGCTGCACTCCCTCAATAGCAAGAATGTCCTTCCTCAGGTTAGGAGACCAAAACTGTACACAATACTCCAGGTGTGGCCTCACCAATGCCCTGTACAACTGTAGCAACACCTCCCTGCCCCTGTACTCAAATCCCCTTGCTATGAAGGCCAACATGCCATTTGCTTTCTTAACCGCCTGCTGCACCTGCATGCCAACCTTCAATGACTGATGTACCATGACACCCAGGTCTCTTTGCACCTCCCCTTTTCCTAATCTGTCACCATTCAGATAATAGTCTGTCTCTCTGTTTTTACCACCAAAGTGGATAACCTCACATTTATCCACATTATACTTCATCTGCCATGCATTTGCCCACTCACCTAACCTATCCAAGTCGCTCTGCAGCCTCACAGCATCCTCCTCGCAGCTCACACTGCCACCCAACTTAGTGTCATCCGCAAACTTGGAGATACTACACTCAATCCCCTCATCTAAATCATTAATGTACAGTGTAAACAGCTGGGGCCCCAGCACAGAACCCTGCGGTACCCCACTAGTCACTGCCTGCCATTCTGAAAAGTACCCATTTACTCCTACTCTTTGCTTCCTGTCTGACAACCAGTTCTCAATCCATGTCAGTACACTACCCCCAATCCCATGTGCTCTAACTTTGCACATCAATCTCTTCTTGTGCACTTCTTGATGGGTGGTGGGTGGCGGGGCCGGGGTCAGATGTTAATGTGGAGGGCCCTGCTTGTGTCTCTTCAGAGGCTGGTGTGGGGATTGCAGTGGGAGTTGATTCTGTCAATGGCGCATGGTCTGGGTGTGTTCCCTTATTGCAGCAGCTAACTCACACATGCCCTCCCTCATGCACCCTGACAGTGTCTCAACAGACTGAAACATTCCCTCCCTGATGGCCTGTGTCATTGCCAGTGTTGTCCTTTCTACTACCTCTGACATTCCCTCCCTCATGGCCACTGCTGTGCTTTGCACTACCGCTGACATTCTCGCCCTCATGGCCACTGTCGTCCTTTCCACTACCTCTGACACTCCCTCCCTCATGGACACTATTCCCTCACTGATGTTCCCGGACATCATTCCCATTTCCCATGCCATTGCTGTTACTTCTCCCGACTGTCCCACTACCTCATCACTCACCCCACTGATGGTGTCCAGGAGTGATCGGGTAAGGTCAATGCTCTGCACACTCAATGCCATGATCTGAACCATATCTGTTGCATCCTGCATCTCAGGAGAGCGTGGTCGATTTCTCCTTCCCCTCACCCTGGGTCTGCCTTGCGACATCCCACTACTGGGACCCGCAACCTCGGACAGTGGGGCCCTGGGTGTTACTTGCTGCATCCCACTACTGGGATCCGCAACATTGGATTGTGTGAAACCATGGAATGTCCCACCAGAACTCAAATCACTAGTCATGGAAGGGCTCACAACTCCAATAACTGCACATTCTCCAAATTCAGTAAATAAGTGGTAGCTTCATCCAGTTGACCCAACTCCCCCTCACCCCCATGTTGGTTTGGAGAGTTGGCTTCGAAGATATTCTCGTGCTCAGGCTCGTCCGCCTCCGCGTCTGAATCTTCTTCTGGATCTTCAGGATTGGCATCAGGTGCTGCAAAATATAACAGAACAGTCAAATGTTTAGCAGCAGAGGAGGGGGAAGGATGGGTGGGTGGCATGAGTAGGATCACACATAGCAGGCCAGGCAGCAGGTTGATTTGAAGGGCCGCGATGAATTTTCAGGACTTACCCTCTCCCTCGTGTGTGGGCCCAGCTTGTGCAGTACTGATTGTTTTTCTCCAGGCAGGACCCATCAAAGCAGCGACCCTCTCTTCCAAGGGTTTCAGTGTATGCAGATTTGGTGGGCCTCCTCCTGTTCGAGTTCTTTCCCTTTTGTTGTGGGACAATTTATTCTGCAAAGATGAAAATGCAACTTCTTAGAGAGGGTGGCTTTCTGTTGGGTGGGACATTTACAGCTGGTCACATTTACAATTGCAATTGCATTGAATAAATGAAAATGTTACTTCCATGAACTACTTGACCAAGGTCCTACCATTTCTTCTTATATTGGCTTCCAGATCTCTTGGTGTTCACCAATGCGCAGAAATCTTTTGCAACTTGGTTCCACTGTTTCTTCATTTCTTTGGGTCGTGCTTTTGTGCGACCTCTGCTAGTATCTCCACTTCTTCATGCAAGAAATTCTTTGTTCTTGGTACAGGTTGCTGCATTGCTGTATGCTGCAGCTGCTCTGAGACACACTCATCACTTTTCCAAATTCTTCGACACAGTGATTTTTCCAAACACACAGTCTTTATTTTACATGCAGCAATAATTTTTACAAATACAGCACTCCTTCTGGCATTTCTGCTGGCATGCAGCACTGATTTTTACCAAACAGAGCACTGCTTCTTGAATTCAGCAGTTAATTTCCTACTCCTTCTGGCACCAAAATACAAGCAGCTAGCTAGCTCTTTAAAAATGGCCGATTGCCAACTCTCAGCGTGGACATCACCAGCGGACTCCACCGCGCATGTGCAGATGTCCCGGCACATTTTCCAGCACAGAACGCTGGCTCCACCTCCGACTCGACTGGTCACGCTGCACAACTGCAGTGAAGAGGACGGACAGCGGCCAAAGTGGCAACAAAATTTTTCGCCGCACCTCGGAACATAGAAAAGCGGCCCAACTCTGGTAAGTGCGCCGAAAAATGGGCTCGGCCAAAATTGAGGCCAGGGTCAGCATTATCGATACTTGCTTTTTTTAATTCCAGATTTTAAATTAATTAATAGAATGTTTCCAGATCATTAGTCCAGATTTCTGGATTGCTAGTCCAGTAACATAATCACTATGCTACCGTACCCTGTCGAGCAAATGTAACCCCTCTATTCAAGAAAGGAGGGAGAAAGAAAACAGAGAACTACATGTCAGTTAGCCTGACATCAGCCATTGGGATAATACTGGAATAATTATTAAGGAAGAGGTAACAGAGCACTTAGAAAATCATAATATGATTAGACAGAGTCAACATGGTTTTATGAAAGGGAAATAGATTTTAACAAATTTATTAACATTTTTTGAGGATGTAACTAGCAGGGGAGCCAGTGGATGTAGTATATTTGGATTTCCAAAAGGCATTCGCTTAGGTGCCACATAAAAGGTTGCTACGCAAGGTAAGGGATCACGGGGGTAATATATTAGCATGGATAGGGGATTGGTTAATGGACAGAAAACTGAGAGTAGGGATAAATGGGTAATTTTTAGGTTGGTAGCCAGTAAGTAGTGGGCTGCCACAAGGATCAGTGCTTGAGCCTCAGCTATTTACAATCTATATTAATGACTTAGATGAAGGGACTGAGTGCAATGTATCCAATTTTGCTGATGATACAAAGCTAGGTGGGAAAGTAAGCTGTGAGAAGGACAAAAATAGCCTGCAAAGGGAAATAGACAAGTTAAGTAAGTGGGCAATAAGGTGTCAGATGGAGTATAATGTGGGGAAATGTGAGGTTATTCACTTTGGTAGGGAGATTAGAAAAACAGAATATTTTGTCAATGGTGAGAAACTATTAAATGTTGGTATTCGGAGAGATTTATGTGTTCTATACTCACTGGAGTTTAGAAGAATGAGAGGTGATCTCACTGAAACATATAAGATTCTGAGGAGGATTGACAGGATAGATGCTGAAAGGTTGTTTCTCCTGGCTGGAGAGTCTAGAACTCGGGGCATAGTCTCAGGATAAGGGGTCCGCCATTTAAGACTGAGATGAGGAGGAATTTCTTCACTCAAAGAGTTGTGAATATTTGGAAATCTCAATCCAAAAAGGCTCTGGATGCTGAATCATTGAGTATATTTATGGCTGAGATAGATAGAATTTTGGATTTCGGGGAAACAAGGGATGTGGCGATCGAGCGGGAAAGTGGAGTTGAGGTCGAAGATCAGTCATGATAGTATTGAATGGCGAGGCATTTTTGAAGGCTGTATGGCCTAACCCTGCTCCTAATTCTTATGTTCTTATGTTAAAATTTGACACCGAGCCATATAAGGAGATATTCAGACTGATGACCAAAAGCTTGATCGAATAGTAAGGTTTTAAGGAATGCCTTAAAGGAGGGGAGAAGTAGAGACATGGAGAGGTTAAGGAGGGATTTCTAGAGCTTAGAGCCCAGGTAGCTGAAGGCACAGCCACCAATGGTGGAGTGATTAAAATCAGGGATGCGCAAGAGGCCAAAATTGGAGGAGCGCAGAGATCTTGGAGGGTTGTAGGGCTGGAGAAAGTTAAAGATAGGTGGTGGTTTGGGAGGTGGCGGGGGGGGGGGGGGGGCGCAGGGAAGGCATGGAGGGATTTGTAAACAAGAATGAGGACTTTAAAATCGAGGCGTTGCTCAACTCGGAACCAATGTAGGGCAGTGAGCACAAAGCTGATGGGTGAACAGGATTTGGGAGTTAGGACACGGGCAGCAGAATTTTGGATGAGCTCACATTTATGTAGCATGGCTAATGGGAGGCCGGTCAGAAGAGCATTGGAATAGTCAAGTCTAGAGGTAACAAAGGCATGGATGAGGGTTTCAGCAGCAAATGAGCTGAGGCAGAGGCGGAGTCCTACCAGGAAAGAAACCTAGCTGATCCAGAAGCCACATTACTACACGCAAAAGGAGTAGCATTAAAGACAAGAATATCTGCTGTCATCCAATTACACATTTGGATCCTCTGGAAGCTATCTAAATGCACTGATTATCTGTAGTGTATTCAAATACTGAACTCACCTTAATTCTTCTTCCTCTCCTGTGGCTTCAACCTGAAATGGACCCACTTAAATGTGACTGAATCTTGCCATTTGGTGTGCATTTTCCTATTTTCTAAAGTTTTAAATAAAGTTACTTTTTGTTACTTCGTTATATGATCTTTGTTTCTTCCACAAAAACCTTCACCATCTCGTTTGGGTTGTCAAGAATTAAGAATTGATGGATTTACCTTAGAATTGCTTTTCTGATTTGTAGGTGAAGTATCATAGATGTGTGTTTTGTGACAGGTTGAATTTGTTATTGCATTGAAAAGAAAGAAAGTTACAAATTCATACATTGCAAAACTATTGTAATTGGTACTTCCTGATACTATGCTTCCTTCTTCATTGGATATGATATGTATCAAAGGCTTCTTCACAGCTTTCAACAGTGTTATTATATGATCATCCAGTGGAAGGCACACTTTTGCAAGGCAGGATGCCGAGATCTGAGGGAAGGAACCTGGCTTAAGAGAGTAGTGCTTCATCACAAAATTATAACCGATTATTCCAATAAAAATGGTTTCACATTTTAGAATTCAGCCAATTACATTACAAAATCAAACAGGTTTCTAGCATTTAAGTATTCAGTTGTTGTTTCATGCAACTTTACATCGAAAGCCAATTGTAAATATAATGGATTGAAAGTATGTAATCTTTTTGGACATAAATGGCCAGAAATGATCCATACATACTACAGTATTTTTTTCATATAATGGAGAATGCTTCTTGTCATCTTATTGCCTGTTTTTATTAACAAAGCTCCATTTAATTTGGATTTGCTAATATCTCTTGTTTGTCAGTTTTCTCCCACTGTTAGCTGTACTGAAATATAATTTTCCCTCCCACTGTTAGTTTTATTAAAACAACAGTCTCCTGCAGATGTACAGCTTTTCTCATTTTTTCATTAATTTGTTGCATAAACATATGCTTATATTGTAGATATTTTTAAATCATTTGCTTGGTTAATTCTTTAGTGATTATTGCAAAATTTTGGGTTATTTTTACAACTATGGGATATGTTTGGTGATGATGAAATTAAAATGTTTCTTGTAATTTAACTGCACAGAAATCATTACAATTTTTAATGACAATAAATTGTTACAATTATTAATTGTTAGTTGTGTTGTATTTTTTCATGTGCTTCAGTGGCATAGGTTTTGCTTTTGGCATTTGTCCAGATTTAATGTCAGCAGTAAAATATTGATTGTGAGTATACTCATTACCTCCTGGTCAGAGTTTTTACTCCGTGTTAATCATCAGCAGTAATGCTTACCGACAGAGATATTAAGAGCCAATTCAACTAATAATTAAGGAGGAAATGGTAGGGAAAAAAAGATTGGTTGCAATTTTCAATGCTAAATCGCAGCACTCGATACTAATGCATTTGGTTTAATTTGGAGCTTTCCTTTCTATTTGCCCTATTTCTTAAGGCCTGTTGCCGCTGGAAATCAGCGGCTATGCTACAGAGTGGAATTTTTTTTTTTTTTTTAATTCGTAGCCAATCGTTCCAATTCTTTGTCAAATCACAAACGCCAGAGGTCACCTTGCACATGCCAAGGATCACTCTGCGCCAGTGCTCTTAGCCAAAAGGCCTAGAGCCACTGCACCGTTCCTGGAAGTACTGCAATACCAGGTTCGTGCCATGGAGGTGGATGGGTCAGGTCCCCCACACACCTCCGTGGAGGTGGATGGGTCAAACCTCCCCACCCACCTCCTCGTGGAATGGCCGCTGATCTTTCATGGAATGGCCGCCATTTTGAAAATTCCACTCCTGTGGTATCCCGGCGATGACCCGCTCCCACCACTACCACCCTGCTGCTGCCAATCCATCCTAAGTGCGTCATCAGAGCAGGCACCGCCGATGTGCCCCACCGAACACAAAACTCAACCGAGAAAATGTTGCCTCCACCGCTCGGTGCCACCGGCAGCTTTTTCTGTCGGTGCACTGTGCTTGGAGTGCTTATAAAATGGCGGTGCTGCTGCCACTAAAGGGGAGGACCTACTGCTGTGGCCACAATCTATTTTGTTTTGTCGGCCGACTGCCAGGTCTGTCCGACAATTATGCCCCTGGGTTCGGCCGGGCTGCCAACAGGCAGCTTGGCATCCTCTCTTAGGTGCCAGGCTGCTGGCCTGGCCAAAACCCTCCTTGGTGGCCCAGTGGACTTAACCTAAAGAATCACAGAGGCTCTCCCCTTTAAGTGAAGGGCAGAGGCATGGTGACATGCCAACGTGATGACATCATCAGCGCCCCCCACTTCCACCCCTCTACTTACCAAACTTCTGCTCACCACCACACTTCTGCCTCCATAATGACCGACTTCTGGGCCGCTTGAAAAAAAAAAGCCAAAGAGCGGAATTTTGCGTAAGAGTCCACCACATCTACCGCTGCGGTAAAAATATTCGAAACACGTTGAGTGTGCTGCATTTTTGGTGGGAGGTAATTTCGGCTCCTTTGTTTGTTGATACCATTGAGCATCGTTCTCCCATCCTAAAATGTGTTCACAGAAATTAACAAATTGCCTTTTAGGGCCTTGTTAATCAGGAGAAACTAATGCATAATTACCTGTTGGTGGGGGAAGAGATATGGGGGTGGATTTCCATCAGCGTTCTCCCGAGAAAAGCTGCTTATGTAGTTTTTCCAGGGTATCCGTGGTTCTATAAATAAAAGATGGCTCTTTATGTTAACTGAATGAAGGGCAAGGTTTTGAAATATAACAGTACTGACAGAATGGAATAGCAGAGAAGAGTTTGTGTAGTTGCTATTATTCTGTGTCACGTCTTGCAGACAGAGCAGGAGGTGAAAGTTGGGCTGGGAGTACAACAACAACTTGCATTTATATAGTGTGTTTAAATCGTAAACTGTCCAAAGACGTTTCACAGGAGCATTATCAACAAAGGAATAAAAGGCACAGGACTCACAGAATTATTTATCTCAGGCAGTAAAACAATGTATGATTAGGCTCAGGCTTACCGGTGAGATATGACTGAAGTACATGCAACTCTCGATTATCCGGGTCCCTCGGGAATTGGGCTATTCCGGGTAAACTATTTTTCCGTTAGGGTGAGTCTACAATTTAAAGTTAAAATTTTAATGAATAAATACAATCGTTCGGGTGAGTTTAATGAACCAATATAATCAGTTACAAACAGTAACAAAAGACGGACATTACCAGCATGCATGTACAGGTTCTGTGCCTGGAACCTGGTGCCAGCACTGCCCCCGTTCCCAACGTCAGCAGCGGCCGCAAGAGACAGCGGCTACAGCAACGCGCACACACACACCAGCAAAGCAAGGGCAGAAGAGGGTGATTTTTACGGTGAGTGAGAGAGAGAGTGTGTAAGAGAGAGAATGTGCGAGTGTGAGAGAGAGAGTGTGTGAGAGAGAGAATGTGCGAGTGTGAGAGAGAGAGTGTGTGTAAGAGAGAGAATGAGCAAATACAAATGAGCACAGTGTTTGGAAGGAGATTTTTCCAAATTATTTGCGGCTGTCTTTTCACTTGTTTGCAACAGAATTTTAAATCCTGTTACAATGGTTTTCCATTGGATCTGTGTACGGATAATCAAGAGTTGCCTGTATATCAACTGGCCAAGAAAACCTGTAGGTTAACCATCTGCAATCCACTACCAATGGCACTGAAGGTTACCATTGCACTTTTTTTTACACAGAAGACCCTCCCAGGCACCTGCAGGTGACATCATAGGCATCCAATAATCTATCAGGTAGCTAACCAAAGCACTGTTTCACTCTGCACCTACCTACATATCCTCCAGCAGCAACGAGAAGTTCCAGTAGCCATGGAGTCTCCTAAAATCTTTCCAAAATAGCAGCTTTCCCAAGACAGAGTGTGACAGAAACAAGTGCTAACTGGAGAAAATTCCTATATTTTAGCACTCTATATGACATTTGGATAATGTAATACATTTAAAATTGACCACTTGGCTGTGCTGAGACAGAGTTCAAAAAACAAAATACCTAGATACTGGAAATTTGAAACAAAAACAGAAAATACTGGCAACGCTCAGCAAGTTAGGCACAGTAGGTATGGAGAGAAGTCACCAGCTAACTTTTCAGCCATAGCCCTTCATCAGAACTCAAATATATGACAAATGACTAGTTTATGTCAAGGAGCAGGGTTTTAAAGGACAGAAAATGATGAAAATCTCAGCGGGTCAGGCAGTATCTGTGGAGAGAAAAACAGAGTTAACGTTTCAGGTCGATGACCCTTTGTCAGAATTGGCAAATGTTCGAGAAGAACAAATTTTTAAGGAGCACTGAAAGGGGGAGGGGAAGAAGGAACAAAAGTGAAGGTCTGTGAGGGTGGAAGGCAGGAGAGATTAGAGAGACAAAAGGGACGATGGGCCGAATTGAAATGGTAATGACAGAAGTTAGAAAAAGATTAGTCTAGATAGGGTGTGAATGGCAAAATAATGACCAGCTGCCATCGGAGACAAAGAGAAAAAAAAACATAAAATTGGGGGCGGAGTGGGGCGGGGGGGCGGGGGGCGTGGTGTTAGGGAGCCAAAAATGGGCAGGGGTTATCTGAAATTGTTGAACTCAATGTTGAGTCTAGAAGGCTGCAAACTGCCTAAACGAAAGATGAGGTGCTGTTCCTCGAGCTTGCTTGAGCTTCATTGGAACAGTGTAGGAGGCTGAGGATGGAGATGTCGGAGTGGAGCAGGGAATTAAAGTGACAGGTGACCAGAAGCTCAGGGTCCATAAGCTCAATTCAGGAACCGTTTCTTTCGGCTGGAAAATTGCACGTGTAGTTTAAGAATGCTATTTAAGAATGGTGAGAGGGGTAAACCAGTAACACATCTGTTGTCGGGAAATTGCTGGAGTCGAAAATCTGACTGAACACCTCAAACATTTTCAGGAGATCAGTGAGAGCCAGAATGGACTTGTGAAAGGTAGATCATGCCTGACAAACCTGATTGAATTTTTTGAAGAGGTGACTGAAATAGTGGACAGGGGAATGTCTATGGATGTTATTTATATGGACTTCCAGAAGGCATTTGATAAAGTCTCACATAAGAGACTGTTATCTAAGGTAGAAGCCCATGGAATTGAGGGTAAATTATTGACCTGGTTAGGAAATTGGCTGAGCCGAGCCATTTTCGAATGCCTCCACTGCTCCTAGCCCCTCCATTGCAGGTAACCAGTCTTCCATGTATTTGTGCTTTCAGATGATCAACCAGACGCACCCCACTGGTGGAGATGCTGCCGAGGAGGAGGAGGAGGAGGAGGACACCTCCTTCAATGTCACAGAGGAGCCAACAGCATCTGAGAGCGGGGCCAGCAGCTTTGTTGACGAAGGGGTGGTTGGGGAGGCAGAGGTGGGTGCTGCTCTGGGAGCCAGTGGCCTGCAGCAATGCCACGGGGAGGGGGAAGCCCGGGGGCCAGCTCCCCGGAGGGTGAGTGCGTGCCTGAGTGATGCTCAGCAGCACTCTGATGATGAGCCGAAACTAGAGGTTGTCGCAAGACAATCCTTGCAGTTACACTGCGATCTTCTGGGTGCACTAGCAAGGATGTCATAGAGTCTTAATGCACTAGCTATGAGGATGGAGGAATCCGCCTCAACTGTTGCTCATGCCTCTCAGCAGCCCACCGAGCCCAGCCTTGGTAGATACCAATGGATGTTGGATGCAAACAGTGACCATGGGGCCCAGACATGGTGGGACGGGCTATGGCTGATGTTGCAGTGTCCATTGCAGTGTCAGTGCATGGTGGCATTAATCAGCTCTGCACTGTGCTGCAGTCGCAGTCGGTCTTAATGCAGAGGCAACTTGATTCCATGGATGCACTGACTGCTGCCACCCAGATTGCTGCAGATGATGAGGCTCTGCCCCAGGGAATAGAACTCTACTGGGCCTGTTGGAATGTGATGTCATCTCTCAGGACAACATCATTCCGCCTTTGCACCTACCGCTCTCTGCAACCCACCCGCAAAAGAGTGCTGCTGCCCATATTGAGGTGAGGCAGTCCGCAGCCGAGCCTTCCAGGGCCTGAACTGGTCGGGGACTTCCTCGTAGGCCATCATGTGCGGTTGCAGCTCCAAGTCAGCAACCAACTACCAGCCTTGCTGCAGGCCCTGAGACCCCATTGAGCAGGAGCAGTAGGCGTGGGAGGCGTGAGAAGGGAAGGGGTGGTAAAGCACCATATAAGTGCAAATAAAGACTTGTGGGAAGGTGACCACATATCCTCACCTTGTTAAAATATGAATTCATGTAACTAGTTGCACTTGTATGACCCAGCAAACAATTGCTTGATAGTCAACAGAGATGGCTACTTTGTTGGAATGTGAGCTGATATAAATTGTTGCACTTGGATAAATGAAGAAACAATTGTTTGCTAGACACCAGAGATGGCTACTTTGTTGGAAAATGAACTGATGTCAATAGTTGCACTTGCATGTCTTTGAAAATGTTTGAAGGGGTCTTGTAGGTATGATTATTTGTTGGGGATGAAGGCGTTGTCTTGTACTTGTTTTCAGCACACCATTGTTTATGTGTTAAATAAACAAAGTTTACATTCTTCACATTATTGTGCAGTGATTTATATTCACGGAGGGTTGCAGGGTGGGGAGCGATGTGTTTATTAAATGCTGAGGTGTACAGGCTGGCAAATCAGCACGTCTTGAGTCATTCACTGGAATCGATGGGCGATGAGTCTCTAACGAATAGCCCTTCCAGCCGTAGCAGTGTCAGGCTGCTTCCTCCTTGGCTGAAGCTCCTCATCTTCCTTCTCATCATCGTCGTCCTCCTGACGTGGGTCATCCATCCCTGGTGGTAATAGCTGGCCCCTCATAATGGCCAGATTGTGCAGCATGCAATGGCCACTATATCAGGTGAGTACTGCAATGCCCCTCCAGAGTGGTCAAGGCAGCGGAAATGCTGATTCAGGACCCCGATAGTTTGCTCTATAATGGTTCTAGTTGCGATATGGCTGCTGTTATAGTGCTGCTTGGCATGGGGGTGGGTGGGATTGTGGAGTGGTGTCATGAGGTGGCAACACCATATCCTTTGTTGTCGAGGAGCCAGCCACGGCCTTCATGCGATGGCTGGAAGAATCATGGCACACTGGTCTCTCGCAGGATGAAGGCATTGTGGCAGCTGCCAGGATAGCGTGCACTGACAATGAGGATCATCTGCTGTGATCGCAGACCAGCTGAAAGTTGAGGGAGTGGAATCCCTTGCGATTCCGAAACAACTCTCCATCTTGGGGCGGGGCCCTCAATGCCACATGCATACAATCAATGGCTCCCACAGGAGCACTCATCCAGGTCTCCCCTGGACATGCTGATCTTTATGTAGTCCATCCATTTGGTGTAGAGAGGGTCAGTCATCTGGCGAATGCAGCAAAGTACTGCAAACTGCGAGAAGTTGCATATATCGCCCACAGGAGACTGGAAGAGAATGGTAGCATAGAAGTTGAGGGCTACTGTCACTTTCACTGCCACTGACAGCGAGGTCCTGATGCCGATGTCAGCTGCCAAGTATTTCTGCAGGAGGTGATAGAGCTCCGTCACCACCTCCTTGCGGAACCTCAGCCTTCTTAGGCACAGCTCCTCGGGTATCTCAAGGTAAGAATAATGCCCACGGTAAACCCTGCGACTGTACGGCCTCCTGCCTCGCCGTCTGGGGTCTGTCCTCTGGCGAGCATCCACATTTACCATAAGACGTCTCTGCAGCTGGCGTCTTTCAAGTCTTCACCGCAGGACGACATGGTGTGCGATCACTGCCCCCATAACTTTGCAGAGATAACAGCAATATGCTCGTTACAAATGTATCCAGTCTTGAACCCACCAGTGTCTCCGAAATGCTAGTACTGAAGCTTAGGAGTCAGTCGCCGCAGGACACCAGCACCTTCGAACTGTGCATGGACCTCGAGCTTTCTGGGCCAGCTGCAACTCCCTTTAAATAATGCTCCAGATTAGTTTCACTGCTTTGTGCACACCAACTTTTTCAGGTGCCATCGCCGCCAGCCAGTAGGTGAAGCGACAAAAGTGAATTTGGCGAGACCGGCGCCAAGGAGGCATTGAACGAGTACTGATGTCAGGATTTCCATGGCGGTAGTCGGCGGGGTAGCAAATCTTTAAGCCCTTGAAGAAGGAGAACCAAATTTCCCATCAGGCAACACCCCCGCATAACGCCGCCAGCCAACCATTCACACCCTGTTGCCGCCTCTGTCAGGTAGTAACAGCTGGCAGTCGCTGTTATGTCTGTAATGTACTTATGAATGACTCCATGAGGCAATGTGTTGTACTCAAACTGTAGTGACGTTGGTCCTTTATTTGTAACTCCAGAGTGAGGCACAAGCATGGTGGACAGCCTTTTCTACTGGGCCATGCACACCTATGCAGGTGACCCTCAGGTCTCCCACCACAGTGCCCTCTGGTGAACAGCCTCTGCCACAGGGGCAGGAAACCTCGGTCTCCACCAGTTTCACCCTCTAGTGGTGCCAGCATAATATATACACAGTGTAAACCTTATTGATAGTACATCAGTTAACAGGTCTCCATCTTATGCAACTATACAGTGACTACACAGAGAGTATAACCATAGTCTGCATATATAACATCACTCTCCTCCAAGTCCTTTATGCCGATTACCTTTGCACTATGTGCTCTGGCTTAGCTCTCCCCAGACTTAATTGCCAATAGCCCTTGCACCTTCGCTGTGCTTTGGCTTGGCTCTCTCCCTATTAATCCCCAAGTCCTTTTGCCATAACGTTGGGTAGTGGTTACCAGTTTGAATGGTTCGATGATGCAGTGGAGGTTCCAGTGGGTTCTGGGTGTGATCCATGTGTGTGTCCATAGCTACATGCATCCATTTCCCCCCTTCCCCCAACCAGCCACAGCGAGATCATGCAGTAGGCCCATTACATTAACATACAGGATCAGACACTGTGCAAGTACAAAGAAAGGAAGTTACAGTTTGTATCGTGACACCTTGGTTCAGTGACTTATATTTGTTACATTTTGCAGTCGCGCGCCAGGATTGGGTAGATTGCATTCATGGTTCAGTCATGGTAAGTACTGAGGTAACAGTACAGATATGCGAGGACACAGGTTCCCGAACAACTGGATGGGGTCCTAGTCGTCTGATAGCAGCGCTGCACCCTCTACTACTGGGGTGGGCTTGGTTCGCTCACCTAGCCAGGACTCAGGGCCTTTGTCGTTGCCTAGTGGTGGGCAGATGTGTGTGGCCTCCCTGTCCTCCTTTGAGGGCTGCAGAATCTTCTGCCTGTTCTCTAACGGTGTTAGGAACCTGGCTGTTCCAGGTCCCATTTGGGGAACTCATTGGTTCTGACCTTTTTCTCCCAGACATGGCCGAGGTAGCGACTGGGTCTGGGGCTACGCCGTCTCCACCCGGGTGATGGGCAACGGCGGCCGACTGTGCATATTAGCACCGTTTTCGTGTCCAGGTCTGTGGCGAATAGTGCCATCGGGTGCCTGCAGCATGGGATAGGCCTGGGGCAGGGTATCAGGATCAGTGCCTTCACCCTCCTGAGGTCGCTGCCCTATAACTTGTGGAGACACCTGGGGCAGGGCATCAGGATCAGCACCTTTACCCTCCCGAATTCGCTCGCTTGCTACTTTTGGGAACACTCTATTCCCAACATCTCGCAACATTTTGTTCTTTACATTCGGACTGGTACCAACATCACGCAACAACATTTTGTTCTTTACATTAGGAATAGTACCGACATCTCACAACAACATTTTGTTTACAATCTTAATCGGTTCATTACATTGATTGCCATGCAGACAATGAGTCTTTAAGTTCAGTTGGATGTAGGTCTCCTTTAAGAGAACCCTGCTGGCCCAATCAAATCCTTTTTTAGACACCACGTGTTGGTCCCTCAGCGTTGCACCTCTTGATATTGCCGCAACCATCGTTTTTGTCAGCACGCTGCACCTTGCTGCAGCGGGGGCGCCATCTTGCCTCTGTCCTTGAGGTCGACTGCAGTTCCCTCTGGTGGACAGCCTTTGCCACAGGGGCAGGAAACCCCGGTCTCCACCAGTTGCACCCTCTTGTGGTGCCAGCATAGTATATACACAGTGTAAACCTTATTGAAAGTACATCAGGTAAAGAAATCTCCATCTTATGCAACTATACAATGACTACACAGAGAGTATAACTACAATCGGCATATAAAACAGTAGCAACCAAATTTTGACCCCTCTCACTCTCCATATGCGGTCACAGGCCTTCAGCATCATACTTACTCGTACCTCCTTGTACCTAGACCCCACCTTTTACACATCCACTATGAATTTCTATGCAGTCTAAGATGCAGACATTCACACCTCACGATATCACTGACCTCAGAAAGATGTTGCTCACCAATAGCTACAGACCCACAGACAACATCTTGTTTTGCTCAATGCAGGCCAAGCTCACTCACAACCGGCAATAGCAGGAATGGACAGGAGGAGGGGAGTCAGACCTCCAGGACCTCACCACCTTTAAGGAGCGAGTGTCTGCCCTCATGGTCCCAGCAGTCAGAGTGGTGGCGGCCTGACAGGCAGAGCCCCCACAGGACACTGACAGTATGTCAATGAGATGTCTGTTTTCTGTGACAGCCCTCACCCTTCATCCCACATGCCCTACAACATGTATCTGCAAAATAACAATATCCCCTCCTTCTTGCCTTCCTGCCCCCTGCCCAACTGTTATCCACACTTGTGTTGCTTTGTGCTTACAGATGATGAACCAAATGTGCCACAGCCTGCCCGTCAGCCAGCATCCTCACACAATGGGGAGGATGAGGAGGATGTTGAGTCTTGTGTGGCCACCGATCGGGACCCGACCCCAGTGCCTGCGAGTGGGGACACCAGCTCGGTGGAGCACACCACCAACTTCCAGGGCTTCCCAGATGCTGACGCTCCTGGACTCAGTGGCCTGCAGCAACGCGCAGCGTGAGGGGAAACTCGGGGGGCCAGCTCTCCGGAAGGTAACTCAGCCCAGGAGGCTCTGAACAGGGAGTCATCGCAGATGCACTGTGAGATAATGGGTGTATTGGGGACTGTGCTGCAGATCATGGTTGCACTTGGTGTGAGTGTGGTGGAGGCTGCCTCCAGCATGGGCTGCACCTCTCAGCAGTCCACTGAGACCATCCTTGCCTGTTTAGACCGGCAAACCAGAGGTGATAGCGCGTGTCATGGTTGACATGGCATCAGCCATGACATCACAGGCCGAAGCCACGCAAGGACTTTGTGATGTCATGCAGACATTGGTTGCTGGCATGCACTCTCAGACTGCAGCGGTTGAAGCGCAGACTGTGGCGTTTCAGGCACTCCCTGCATTCATTCAGTCTCAAAGTGATGCCATGCAAGCTGTGTCTGCCGCTATCCTCTCTGTCTTCCCCACAGTCGGACAGGAAACAGACTGTGCTGCAGCAGGTTAGCAATCTTTGGGGGCACATAATGCTCCTGATGCTCTGGTGCCGCCCCGGAGCAGTGGCAGTGTGCCGCTGGAAATGGAAGGTGCTGTCCTTCCTCATGACGACAGCAGTCCGGCTCCTGCCACTGCCAGACACACAGCAGCAGCCCTCAAGCGGCCTTGCTGTAGGCACTGAGGAACCATTGAGGAGGAGCACTGGGCGAGGGAGGATCTTGAGTCAGAGGGGTGGGAAATGCCAATGGAAAGCACACTGAGTAAAGGTGTCCCCATGGGTCTCATTCACAGAATGGTGGATATGTTATTAATATGTTGTATAATTTGAAGGGGCGGATGCTCCATTTTGTTTCATTTGAGGGGCTGGGTTTTTGGGGTTGTTGGGGGAATGTGTTGCAATTAAAAATGTAAGTTTCACGGTTTCCTTCAGCCTCTGGTGTATGACTGTTGACTTGTTACAGAGATGTGGCCTTCTCGTGGCACAATGCGCAGTCATTATTAGCTGGATCCCTCAGCTCACTCCATTTATGTGAAGCGCTCCCTGATGAACCACCGCCGAATAGTCCTGCCGCCATTAACATTGGCACACTGCCTCCTCCATCACTGCTGCTGGTCGTCGTCATCTTGCTGGACATTTGGGGCATCGGCAGGCTCCTGTTCCTCCTCCTCCTCCCCCTCCTCCTCGTCCTCCTGAGGTGGGCCTGTGATTCCCACTGCAAAGGCCTGGGCCTCATGATGACAGAGTTCTGCAGCATGCAGCACACCAAATGAATAGTGAGACCTGTTAAGGGGAGTATTGAAGACTGCCTCCAGAGCGGTCCAGGGATCGGAATCGTGCTTCAGAACCCCTATTGTCTGCTCTATGATGTTGCAAGTGGCGGCATGGCTGTCATTGTAGCGTTCCTCCGGCTCTGTGGTGGGGTTGCGGAGGGGGGTCATTACCCAAGTGGCCAGGCCGTATTTCTCGGCCTTGGCATGGTTGCTGAAACAGTCGAGGCACAGTGCTCTCCCATAGGATAAAGGCATCATGTGCGCTTCCAGGATACCGAGCATTGACTGTGAGGGTGTGCTGCGTGTCGTCGCACACCAGCTGTACATTTAGGGAATTATATCCCTTTCTGTTTCTGAAGACCTCTGCATCTCTGGAATGGTGCTCGCAAGGCCATGTGCGTGCAGTCAATTGCTCCTTGCACCCTCGGGAAACCTGCTATCCTTGCAAACCCACATGCATGTTCAATCTGTTTCTCCCTGGTCATCGGGAAGGTAATGAAGTCCATTCGATGGCTGTAGAGAGCCTTTGTGACGTCACGGATGCAGCAATGTGCTACGAATTGTGAACTGCTGCATATGTCTCCTGTGCAGCCTGGAAGGAGCCAGAGGCATAGAAGGTGAGTGCCACCATCACCTTCACTGCGACAGGCAGCGCAGTCCTGGTGCATTGTGAGGCTGCAGGTCTTCCTGCAGGAGATGGCATATCTCTGTAACGACTTCCTTTCGGAAATATAGTGCTCCGCGCACAGGTTCAGGTATGAGCGTTGCCGCCGGTAAAGCTGTTGGGGGTAAGGCCTCCTGCCACAACATCTAGGGTGCTCCTCCTTTGACCACAGACATGGCCAACAGCCCTTCTCTCTTCACAACTCCTTGCTAGAGCATGTAGAATGTGTTGCTGGAAAACTAGTAATGCCCCAATTAAAACTTTAGAAATAAGTTTCTCTCAAGCTCAACTGGTATGTCTGTCTGCCACTGCAAACCCAGAGGCACACCACTGTGCTGTGTGTAAACGTTGCACTGAATGTGACCTCCGAGGGAAGCACTTCTTCATCCTTGATCCCCATCGGATGAGACGTTAAACCAAGGCCCCATCTGCTCTCTCAAGTGGACGTTAAAGATCCCATGGCACTATTTCTAAGAGAAGTGGAGTTATCCCCGGTGTCCTGGCCAATATTTATCCCTCAATCAACACAGCCAAAAAAAGCAGATTACCTGGTCATTATCACATTGCAGTTTGTGGGAGCTTGCTTGAGTGCAAAATGGCTGCCGCGCTTCCTACATTAGAACAGTGACTACATTTTAAAGTACTTAATTGGCTATAAAGCGTTTTGAGATATCCAGTGGTCGTGAAAGGCGTTATATAAATCTAAGTCTTTCTTTCTTTCTTTAAGTAGCCACCAGTTAACGACTCTGCAAGCCTGTATCGACTGTTTTTCCAGACATTGTTCTTGACGGCTGCTAAATGAGGTGACCGCACCTAATTTACAACCGGGGCACAAGCGTGCGTGTTGCACCAGGACTGATGTCAGGATCGCACTGATGCTACTGGTTTGTGCCCCCGGTTAGCCTCTAATGAATTTTCAGTCAGGGTGCTAAAAGATGTGCTCCTGGTCGATATCCTCTTATACTCCATTAACGTCCCCTCTGGCCTTTAACTGAGGCATTAGACAACTAAAAATCCAGCCCCAAATGTTTGTGTTCAGAGCAATTTGGGTGTCTGTACATGAAACATTGAAACTTAACAGGCAGGTACAGCAAACAATTAGTAAGGCAAGTTGGCCTTTGTTGCAAAGGGATTGGAGTACAAGAGCAATGAAATCTTGCTACAATTGTACATCATCATCATCATCATAGGGCAGGTTATCTTAGATCTGGTCCTGTGTAATGAGACAGGATTAATAAACAATCTCCGAGTAAAGGATCCCCTCGGAATGAGTGATCATAGCATGATTGAATTTCAAATTCAGATGGAGGGTGAGAAAGTTGGATCTCTAACCAGCGTACTAAGCTTAAATAAAGGAGACTATGAAGGTATGAGGGCAGAATTGGGTAAAGTGGACTGGGAAAATAGATTAAAGTGTAGGACGATTGATGAACAGTGGTGTATATTTAAGGAGATATTTCACAACTCTCAAGAAAAATATATTCCAGTGGGGAGGAAAGGGTGTAAGAGAAAAGATAGCCAACCGTGGCTAACTAAATAAATAAAGGACGGTATCCACTTAAAAACAAGGGCATACAAAGTGGCCAAAACTAGTGGGAGGACAGAAGATTGGGAAGCTTCTAAAAGCCAGCAAAGAACGACTAAAAAAATGATACGAGAGGGAAAATAGACTATGAAAGTAAACTAGCACAAAATATAAAAACAGAAAGCAAGAGTTTCTATAGGCACATAAAAAGGAACAGAGTGGCTAGAGTAAATGTTGGTCCCTTAGATGACGAGACCGAGGAATTAGTGATGGGAACAAGGAGATGGCAGAAACTCTGAACAAATATTTTGCATCAGTCTTTATGGTAGAGGACACAAACAATATTCCGACAGTGGATAGTCAAGGGGCTATAGCGGGGAAGGAACTTAACACAATCACAATCACTAAGGAGGTGGTACTCAGTAAGATAATGGGACTAAAGGCAGATAAATCCCTTGGACCTGATGGCTTGCATCCTAGAGTCTTAAGAGAAGTAGCGGCAGGGATTGTGGATGCATTGGTTGTAATTTACTAAAATTCCCTGGATTCTGGGGAGGTCCCAGCAGATTGGAAAACTGCAAATGTAATGCCCCTATTTAAAAAAGGAGGCAGACAAAAAGCAGGAAACATAGACATAGAAACATAGAAACATAGAAACTAGGTGCAGGAGTAGGCCATTCGGCCCTTCTAGCCTGCACCGCCATTCAATGAGTTCATGGCTGAACATGCAACTTCAGTACCCCATTCCTGCTTTCTCACCATACCCCTTGATTCCCCTAGTAGTAAGGACTTCATCTAACTCCTTTTTGAATATATTTAGTGAATTGGCCTCAACAACTTTCTGTGGTAGAGAATTCCACAGGTTCACCACTCTCTGGGTGAAGAAATTCCTCCTCATCTCGGTCCTAAATGGCTTCCCCCTTATCCTTAGACTGTGTCCCCTGGTTCTGGACTTCCCCAACATTGGGAACATTCTTCCTGCATCTAACCTGTCTAACCCCGTCAGAATTTTAAACGTTTCTATGAGGTCCCCTCTCATTCTTCTGAACTCCAGTGAATACAAGCCCAGTTGATCCAGTCTTTCTTGATAGGTCAGTCCCGCCATCCCGGGAATCAGTCTGGTGAACCTTCGCTGCACTCCCTCAATAGCAAGAATGTCCTTCCTCAGGTTAGGAGACCAAAACTGTACACAATACTCCAGGTGTGGCCTCACCAAGGCCCTGTACAATTGTAGCAACACCTCCATGCCCCTGTACTCAAATCCCCTCGCTATGAAGGCCAACATGCCATTTGCTTTCTTAACCGCCTGCTGTACCTGCATGCCAACCTTCAATGACTGATGTACCATGACACCCAGGTCTCGTTGCACCTCCCCTTTTCTTAATCTGACACCATTCAGATAATAGTCTGTCTCTCTGTTTTTACCACCAAAGTGGATAACCTCACATTTATCCACATTATACTTCATCTGCCATGCATTTGCCCACTCACCTAACCTATCCAAGTCGCTCTGCAGCCTCATAGCATCCTCCTCGCAGCTCACACTGCCACCCAACTTAGTGTCATCCACAAATTTGGAGATACTACATTTAATCCCCTCGTCTAAATCATTAATGTACAGTGTAAACAGCTGGGGCCCCAGCACAGAACCTTGCGGTACCCCACTAGTCACTGCCTGCCATTCTGAAAAGTCCCCATTTACTCCTACTCTTTGCTTACTGTCTGACAACCAGTTCTCAATCCATGTCAGCACACTACCCCCAATCCCATGTGCTTTAACTTTGCACATTAATCTCTTGTGTGGGACCTTGTCGAAAGCCTTCTGAAAGTCCAAATATACCACATCAACTGGTTCTCCTTTGTCCACTTTACTGGAAACATCCTCAAAAAATTCCAGAAGATTTGTCAAGCATGATTTCCCTTTCACAAATCCATGCTGACTTGGACCTATCATATTACCTCTTTCCAAATGCACTGCTATGACATCCTTACTAACTGATTCCATCATTTTACCCACTACCGATGTCAGGCTGACCGGTCTATAATTCCCTGTTTTCTCTCTCCCTCATTTTTTAAAAAGTGGGGTTACATTGGCTACCCTCCACTCCATAGGAACTGATCCAGAGTCAATGGAATGTTAGAAAATGACTGTCAATGCATCCACTATTTCCAAGGCCACCTCCTTAAGTACTCTGGGATGCAGTCCATCAGGCCCTGGGGATTTATCGGCCTTCAATCCCATCAATTTCCCCAACACAATTTCCCGACTAATAAGGATTTCCCTCAGTTCTTCCTCCTTACTAGACCCTCCGACCCCTTTTATATCCGGAAACTATAGACCAGTTAGCCTAACATCTGTGGTTGGGAAAATGTTGAAGTCCATTATTAAAGAAGCAGTAGCAGGACATTTGGAAAAGCAAATTTCGGACAGGCCGAGTCAGCATGGATTTATGAAGGGGAAGTCATGTTTGCTGCAGTTCTTTGAGGATGTAACGAACAGGGTGGATAAAGGGGAACCAATGGATGTGATGTATTTGGACTTCCAGAAGGCATTTCACAAGTTGCCACATAAAAGGTTACTGCACAAGATAAAAGTTCATGGGGTTGGGAGTAATAAATTAGCATGGATAGAGGATTGGCTAACTGACAGAGAACAGAGAGTCGGGATAAATGTTTCATTCTCTAGTTGGCAACCAATACCTAGTGGGTGCCGCAGGGATCAGTGCTGGGACCCCAACTAGTTACAATCTATATTCACGACTTGGAAAAAGGGACTGAGTGTAACATAGCCAAGTTTGCTGATGATACAAAGATGAGAGGAAAAGCAATGTGTGAGGAGGACACAAAAAAATCTGCAAGAGGACATAGACAGACTAAGTGAGTGGGCAAAAATTTGGCAGATGGAGTATAATGTCAGAAAGTGTGAGGTCATGCAAAGAGCAAATTATTATTTAAATGGAGAAAGATTGCAAAGTGCTGCAGTACAGCAGGACCTGGGGGTACTTGTGCATGAAATACAAAAGGATAGTATGCAGGTACAGCAAGTGACAGGAAGGCCAATGGAATCTTGGCCTTTATTGCAAAGGGGATGGAGTATAAAAGCAGGGAAGTCTTGTTACAGCTACAAAGGGTATTGGTGAGGCCACACCTGAAATACTGCATGCAGTTTTGGTTTCCATATTTACGAAAGGATATACTTGCTTTGGAGGCAGTTCAGAGAAGGTTCACTAGGTTGATTCCGGGGATGAGGGGGTTGACTTATGAGGAAAGGTTGAGTAGGTTGGGCCTCTACTCATTGGAATTCAGTAGAATGAGAGGTGATCTTATCGAAACATATAAGATTATGAGGGGGCTTGACAAGTTGGATGCAGAGAGGTTGTTTCCACATAGGGGAGACTAGAACTAGAGGGCATGATCTTAGAATAAGGGGTCGCCCATTTAAAACAGAGATGAGGAAAAATTTCTTCTCTCAGAGGGTTGTAAATCTGTGGAATCGCTACCTCAGAGAGCTGTGGAAGCTGGGACATTGAATAAATTTAAGACAGAAATAGACAGTTTCTTAAATGATAAGGGTATAAGGGGTTAGGGGGAGCGGGCGGGGAAGTGGAGCTGAGTCCATGATCAGATCAGCCATGATCTTATTGAATGGCAGAGCAGGCTCGAGGGGCTGTATGGCCTATTCCTGTTCCTATTTCTTATGTTCTTATATAGACAGTCCCTTGGAATTGAGGAAGACTTGCTTCCACACTTAGAATGAGTCCTGAGGTGGCTGAACAGTCCAATATGAGAGCTGCAGTTCCTGTCACAGGTGGGACAGATAGTCATTGAGGGAAAGGGTGGATGGGACTAGTTTGCCGCATGTTCTCTCCGCTGCCTGCGCTTGATTTCTGCTTGCTCTCGGCGACGAGACTCGAGGTGCTCAGCGCCCTCCCAGATGTACTTCCTCCACTTAGGGCGGTCTTTTACCAGGGACTTTCAGGTGTCGGTGGGGATGTTACACTTTATCAGGGAGGCTCTGAGGGTGTCCATGTAACATTTCCTCTGCCCACCTTTGGCTCGTTTGCCATGAAGGAGTTCCGAGTAGAGCGCTTGCTTTGGGAGTCTCGTGTCTGGCATGCGGACAATGTGGCCTGCCCAGCGGAGCTGATCAAGTGTGGTCAGTGCTTCAATGCTGGGGTTGTTGGCCTGGTCGAGGATGCTAATGTTGGTGCGTCTGTCCTCCCAGGGGATTTGTAGGTTTTGCGGAGACATCGTTGGTGGTATTTCTCCAGCGACTTGCGGTGTCTACTGTACATGGTCCATGTCTCTGAGCCATACAGGATGGAGGGTATTACTACAGACCTGTAGACCATGAGCTTGGTGGTAGATTTGAGGGCCTGGTCTTCGAACACTCTTTTCCTCAGACGGAATTCCTCAGACAATTGCACAGGGCTTTGGTGAAACCACAACTGGAGTCCTGTGTGTAGTTTTGGTCTCCTTACCTAAGGAAGGATATGCAACGAAGGTTCACTAGATTCATTCCTGGGATAAGAGGGTTGTCTTATGAGGAGAGATTGAGTAGATTGGGCCTATACTCTCTGGAGTTTAGAAGAATGAGAGGTGATCTCATTGAAACATATAAGATTCTAAAAGGGCTTGACAAGGTAGATGCTGAGAGGTTGTTTCCCCTGGCTGGTGAGTCAGGAAATAGGGGGCATAGTCTCAGGATAAGGAGTCGGCCATTTAGGACTGAGATGAGGAATTTCTTCACTCATAAGGTTGTGAATCTTTGGAATTCTCTACCCCAGAGGGTTGTGGATGCTCAGTCGTTGATTATATTCAAGGCTGAAATAGATAGATTTTTGAACTTGAAGGGAATCAAGGGATATGAAGATCAGGCGGGAAAGTGGAGTTGAGGTCAAAAATCAACCATGATCTCATTGAATGGTGGAGCAGGCTCGAGGGGCCATATGGTCTACTCCTGCTCCTATTTTTTATGTTCTTATGTTCAAAGAACTCGATCAAGATAGTCAAATGGGATTGTGTTTAACAAATCCATGCTTATAATGTTTGCACCTGTGAGTATGCTCACAGGTTTTGTCGAGCTATTGATGGGTCAATGGCGGGTGGACTCCCTGCCGGAGGAGTCCAGGCCTTTTGCCTGGAGCACCACCCATCTCCTCTATCTTGAAGTCTACCTTAGCCACGACGAGGAAGCCTGGCCGGCGAACTGGCAAGAGCTGGAGGCCAAGGTCGCCGCTCGCCTAGGGCACTGGAGAAGGCTGCTCCAAGTGCTGTCCTACAAGGGTCGAGCGCTAGTCATAAACCAGCTGGTGGCCTCCATGCTGTGGTACCGGCTGGTCACTTTGACCCCTCCCCCTGCGTTTGTCGCCAAGATACAGAAAAAGCTGGTGGACTTCTTCTGGAACAACAGGAAGCACTGGGTCTCTGCGGCGGCCTTGAGTCTCCCGCTTAGGGAGGGCGTCAACACCCAGCTAGTGACTTTCTGTCTTCAGACCCTGCAAAGATACCTTTACGTCGAGCCCCCTCCTAGGTGGCGTGCGCTGGAGACGTATTTCTTCCGCCAGCAGCATGGCCTCAACTACGACATGCAGCTCCTGTTTGTGAGCTTGGGGGGCATCAGGACCGCCATCCAGGAGCTGCCTGTCTTTTACCAGGAACTCATCAGAGTCTGGAACAAAGTCTCTACCAAGCGCAGCTCTCCACTGTCTGGAGTGGCGGCTGTCCTGCAGGAGCCGCTGCTCAGGAATCCGTAACTCCACGACCGCGGTTTTAGGTGGCAGGCAGCCGAGAGGGCTGTGGCTGGTGAGGTGACCAGGGTCAGGGACCCGCTTGATGGCGGAGGAGTGGGCTGGATGGCGCCAGACATGCTGGCACAGCGCCTAAACTGGGCCGACATCCACCGTGCAGCCGATGCCATCGAGTCGCTAAAAACAACGCTGGGCCCTGACTCCGTTAGGTGTGCCGAGGAGGCTGAAGCACGTGGGGAGATCCCATCTGAACTGACCCCCATCCGGCCAGAATTCCTCATCGGCGCCAAACCCCGAAACCTCCCTCGGGAGCCGGCGTCTCACAACTTGAGCCGCCTCAGGGAAATTCCCGCCATGCCTTTCAGTTCTGCGCAGAGGGGTTTCCTGTACGGACTACTCCTGCACACTCTCCACTTTGCCATCCTCGTCTGCCGTCCGGACACGTCATGGCACACCATCTTGCCGTCCGGAGGAGGCGGGGGCCCCCGATGGAGTGCATTCTATGCAGGAGTCTATTTATTGGGGACTTGGCCTGGAGGATGGGGCACGGAGCAGTCCCGTGCAACAAATTTTTAAGTCGGTTCATGGGCTCCCAGGCCGCCTGCAATTTCTGCGGTCTGGAAGAGACCGTGCTCCATGTTTTTATCGAATGTGCGAGGTTGCAGCCCCTGTTCCATTTCTTAAAGGGGCTGCTCCTCAAATTCTGTCTGCACTTCAGTCCCACGCTCCTGATCTTTGGACACCCTGTGCGGAGGGGAGCGGGTAGGTCCAAAGGCCTTCTCATAGGACTGCTCCCGGGCACGGCCAAGGGTGCCATCAGGCAGTCCAGGCAGCAGGCGGTCGAGGGGGCTGTTCAGCCTGACTGCCTGCCTCTCTGCCGCGCCTACACCCAAGCCAGTGTGTCCCTGGAGATGGAGCATGCGGTGTCCACCGGTACGCTCGTGGCCTTCTGCAAGAGGTGGGTGCTGGAGTGACTGGAATGCATCATCACCCCCGGCAACCAAATTTTAATTTGATTTTATATGTTTTAAAGTTTACTTTGTTTTATTGCCGGGTTTTAGTGCCCCCTTCCCTTTTATACGGGCCACTTGTATAATTTGTGTGGTTTAGTGCCAAAAAATCCCACAATAACCCCCCCCCCCCCCCACAAAAAAAAAACCCCAAACAATAAAAAAGGCACGTAAACTCTTTGGAGTGTCCCCCCCTTTAATCAGGGGACACTTGATTTAATTGTTTATTTTTGTTCACAACAAAAGAGTTGTAGAGCTGTTGATGGGTCAGTGGCGGGTGGACTCCCTGCCAGAGGAGTCCAGGCCTTTTGCCTGGAGCACCACCCATCTCCTCTCTCTGGGAGTCTACCTTAGCCCTGATGAGGAAGCCTGGCCGGCAAACTGGCAGGAGCTGGAGGCCAAAGTCGCTGCTCGCCTGGAGCGCTGGAGAGAGCTGCTCCAAGTGCTGTCCTACAGAGGTCGAGCATTAGTCATAAACCAACTGGTGGCCACTATGCTGTGGTACCGGCTGGTCACTTTGACCCCTTCGCTTGCGTCTGTCACCAAGATACAGAAGAAGCTGGTCGACTTCTTCTGGAACAACAGGAAGCACTGGGTCTCTGCTGTGGTTTTGAGTCTCCCGTTTAGGGAGGCGGTCAGGCGTTGGTGTGCGTGAGCACCCAGGCTGCGACTTTCCGTCTTCAGACCCTGCAGAGATACCTGTATGTTGAGCACCCTTCTAGATGGTGTGCACCGCCGACATGTTTCTTCTGCCAGCAGTACTGCCTTAACTATGACACGCAGTTCATCAGGGTCTGGAACAGAGTCGCCACCAAGCGCAGTTCTCCCCGTCTGGAGGGGCCTTCGGAAGCCGCTGCTCAGGAATCTGTACCTCCACGACCGCGGTTTTAGGTGGCAGGCGGATGAGAGGGCTGTGTTTGGCGAGGTGCCCAGGATCAGGGACCTGCTTGATGGCGGAGGAACAGGCTGGATGGCACCAGAGGAGCTGGCACGGCGCCTATCCTGGGCCGATATCCGGCACGCGGCCAATGCCATCAAGTCGCTAAAAACAGCAATGGGCCCTAACCCCATTAGGTGTGTCAAGGAGGCTCAGCATGTGGGGCGATCCCGTCCAAACAGATCCCCGTCCGGACGGAATTCCTCATCGGCGTCATGCCCCGAAACCTCCCTCGGGAGCCGGCACCTCACAACTTGAGTCTCCTCTGGAAAATTCCTCTGTGCCTTTCAGTTCTGCACAGAGGGGCTTCCTGTACGGGCTGCTCTTGCACATTCTCCACTTTGCCATCCTCGTTTGCTGTCTGGACATGCCATGGCCCACCATCTTACCATCCGGAGGAGGAGGGGGTCCCCAATAGAGTGGTCGCTACACAGGAGTCCTCCCTTTATTTATTGGGGACTTGGCCTGGAGGGTGTTGCATGGAGCAATCCTGTGCAATCGGTTTTTAAATCAGTTCACGGACTTCCAGGCCGCTTGCAATTTCTGCGGTCTGGAGGAGTTCGTGTTCCACATCTATGTTGAATGTGTGAGGTTGCAGCCCCTCTTCCAATATTTGAAGGGGCTGCTCCTCAAATTCAGGTTGCACTTCAATCCCACACTCCTGATCTTTGGGCACCCTGTGTGGAGGGGAGCGGGCAGGTCGGAAGGCCTCCTCGTAGGACTGCTCCTGGGGATGGCCAAGGTGACCATTAACTGGTCCAGGCAACGGGTGGTCGAGGGGGCCATTCAGTCCGACTGCCTGCCTCTCTTCTGCGGTTACATCCGAGCCAGGGTGTCCCTGGAGATGGAGCACGCAGTGTCCACTGGTACGCTCGCGGCCTTCCATGAGAGGTGGGCACCGGAGGGACTAGAGTGCATCATTTCAACAGGGAACAGAATTTTAATTTGATTTAATTTGGAAAAAGATTTCCTTTAATTTTCAATTGTTAATTTGTGTTTTTTGGTGCCCTCAAAAAAAAAGGGGGGCACTTGATTGAGTTACTTTAAAAATAGTTGTAGAGCTGTTGAGTTGGGAGTGCAACAAAGACTAAGGTCACATTTTACTTTGAGCTCAAAGTGTTCAGTCTGACTTTTTCTACATACACAACAGATATGATGGTAAGTACTGCAGGGAATCGAATACGGCCAGAGTAATCTCCTGGACTAGTTTCCATCGCCTGGATGGGTCGGAGAGGAATTTTCCCAGATTTTTTTCCCTAATTGGCTTGGATTTTTTGCCTCTCCCAGGAGATCACATGGCTCCAGTTGGGATGGAGTGTAGAATGTTGCGGTGCAGGGAGTGTCGCAGTTGTGTGGGGTGGACTGGTTAGGCTGGGTGCTCTTTACCTTTCTGCCATTGTTCATTGGTTTATATGTAACCTTCAGCGCTGCTGACCGAGGGCCATGTGGCTCTTTGTTGGCCAGCATGGATACGATGGTCTGAAATGGCCTCTTTCTGCGCTGTAAATTTCTATATTTCTATGTGTTCATGGGGAACATTGCCTTTAGTTACCTTGGCCAACTAGGTGCAGTAATTGAAACTTGTCCTGCACGGTGCAACAGTTCATGAGGTGATAGTTACATTATTCTGCCATTATCCCACCATTCACACCCTATCTTGACTAATCTTTTTCTAACTCTTGGCATTATCATTTGAATTTGGGCATCATCCGTTTTGTCTCTCTAATCGCTCCTGTCTTCCAATCTATTGCAGACCTTCCCTTTTGTTCTTTCTTCCTCTCCCCCTTTCAGTGCTTGTTAAAAATCTGTTCTTTCCAAACACTCTCCAGTTCTGACGAAGGGTCTTCGACCTGAAACGTTAACTCTGCTTCCTCTCCACAGATGCTGCCTGACCTGCTGAGATTTCCAGCATTTTCTGTTTTTATTCCAGACTCTTAGCATCCGCAGTATTTTGCTTTTGTGTTGTGGTCGTTACATTTACTGCCTCTGCTCACTCGCTCCATATTGTTTGGACCAGACTGTTATGGTGCTTCCTGCTGTCAGTCCCCAGAAAACCTCATCTGAACATTATTTCTGGTACAAGCCTTCCACTGAAGCATCAGCAAATCTGAGAGTCCTTTCTGCTGCTGACTCCTTTTTCCCCACCCCGATGTCTCTCCTTTCTCACACATTGTGGCACTGTTCTGCTGTTTCCTGCAAAAAAATGTGTGCTTCTTTGATCAAGATTTGAAAAACTGCAGCATCACTCATGTTTCTTCTCTTCTAGCAGTGGTAAATCAATAGGCAGCAATTTTACCTCTGCCATTCAGCCATGCAAAACGAATGAGTATTAGTTACGCATTTCAGCCATGCATAACAGGTCCAGTGAAATCTACAAGAATGATTCCTAGCTGAAAGAACCTCAGCGGAGCTTGGTCTATTTACTTTTTAGAGCTGATCAGACAGAGCACTATAGTGTGCCTATTGATAGATTGTTCTATTTTAGATGGATTGAAAGTTGGAGTCTCATGATTGTATGGTGGAGAATGATTTAAATATTGATACATCAATAGCCTGTGTAGGAGACAAGCTGACACTGAAATACAGACGCAGACCTATGTAGAATCAGTGCAGCTGGTTGTGATGGATGTTGTGGCACTCTGCAGGGGCGGGACTAACCTGAACAAGGTCAAAAGGCCAGACTGTCTGGAGGAAGCAGACCAGCTGTATTAACTCCAAGACAGCATTGAGGTGTGGAGCACTGTTTTAAAATAAATCCCAATTATTAGCCCCTAACTTCACAAAACAGATTAAGCTGCTGTTTGTGAGCATAATCATTTTATAAATTGTCCAATAATATATTCAGGCATTTGTATTTAGTTCACTGGAAATATTTTTAGCCAATTATATGTATGACATCAATTAGTTTTGACATGAAATGGGAATCTACAGATAGCTGAAGTACAAAGAATGAAGAATTCAGATGCAGTGCAGTAAATTCTTGGGAAAATAATGGATTCAAATGATCAAAAAACATTTGTTCTGATTTACTAGGGATATATTTACTGTTAATAATACAGGTACAATAAACATTGTTGATAAGAAGTGCCAGATGAAGTTAATTAATTAAATGACAGAAGATATTGTCCCAGACTATTACTTCTTATTTTAGGCAGAAGTATTTAATGGTATTGAAGTTGACAGACTGACAGAGATATGTCACTTTAAATTGTAAAAAACTCCAGAAGAACAACAATGTGCTGTAAAACAATGGGCTGGATTTTAAGGTGCAGGACCTCGTGGGTTTGGGACTGGGGGGGCAGAGGGTTAATAAAACCGGTGTCGGGAAGCTACCCGACTTCCCGGTTTCACTCTGCTGCGTTTGGATGCGTGCGCGCAAACCCCTCGGGAGAGGTGGGTTGCCTATTAACATATGTTAATCACTTAATTAGAGCGCTATTGACACCAATATTTCACTTAAACTTTGGGTTCACGGGTTTCCCGGGTCTCCTGGAACCATGCCAGTGAAAGCAAGGCAAGTGCATAATGGCAAATGAGGGGGCTGAAGCAATCTCAGGGAAAGATGCCAATAAATATTCAGTACACACAGCTGCTTTCTTACCTGCTTGTAGGAAAGTGTTGGCTCACAGTGCTTTTGATGAGATTTACTTTGCACACTTTGAAGGTGTCATCTACACTTTGGAGGTTTGGTGTTCTGATCAGCACTTTAGAGCTCTGATCTATTAGATCAGGATGGCTGATGCTTATGCTGCCTTAGTTTGAATCTCAGATGTGGACCAAGGTGATCAGCACCAGTGCCAGCAGCAGCCTGCTGCTCACAGGCCTGTAGCTCCCCGTAGAGCTGTAGCAGGAGAGAGGGGAGCAGTAGAGTGGTGCAGTTTGCAGGAGGCCATTCCCAGAACACAGAGTCTATAGGCAAAGGATAAGCTTCTTTGACATGTCTGAACACCAGTGTCTCAGGAGGCTCAAGGTATCAGGTCAGGTGGTGGCAGATATTTACAGCCTACTGGAACAAGACCTTCTGCCAACTGGACCTGGTGGCCAGGATGGCTGTCAAAGTCACAACCACCTTTAACTTTTTTGCCTCTGGATCCTTCCAGGGCTCTGCCGGAGTCAATTGCAGGATCTCGCAGTTGGCCGCACACAAATGCATAAGACAGGTGACTGATGGCTTGCTTGCCAGGACCGGCAATTATGTGAATTTTGCCTGCGATGACGCCAGTCAGAATGAGCGGACGCTCAGATTTGTGGCTCTAGCTGGCTTCCCACTGGTGCAGGGCATCATCAACTGCACACACGTGGCAATTAAGACACCCATAGATCACCCAGGCATGTTCAGCAACTGCAAGAGCTTCCATTCCATCAATGTGCAGCTGGTTTGCAACCACAAAAAGATCTATATGCAGGTGTGCGGAAGATTGCCAGGCAGATGCTTTTTTCCAGCGGCAGTCCACCTTCCTAAACATCATCGCACCTGGAAGCAGCGTACTGGTTGGCTGCTTGGAGACAAAGGATACGCAGTTAAAATGTGGCTGATGATGCCTCTCAGAAACCCGAGGAATGAGGCCAGGAGCGATACAATGAATTCCATATCAGCACCGGGATGTGTCATTGTTCAAGGCATTGACATGTTGAAGCTGTGCTTCAGGTGACAGAACAGAGCTGGAGGGGCCCTTTAGTGCGCACCAGCCAGGGTCTCCAAAATGCTCATGGTGTGTGCGCTCTGCATAATATTGCGCAGCAGCGAGGTTTGGAGTTTCAGGAGGACCATGGGGCAGAGTGCAGATCTTCTTCGGAGGGAGAAGAGGAGAAAGATGAGGAGACAGAAGGTGATGAGGGCAATGCAGCACCAGCGGCACACAGTGCTGCATGGAATGCCTTGGATGTCCTGATCATTGCGAGGTTCACTTTGGGTGCACTGGTGCACCCATCGCACAACCTCCTGCAAAAGCTGTTAAGTATGAAAGAACTCCACAGGACTGAGTACTCTGAGCTAAAACTGATGTGACCTTAATCTCTTTAATACAACTCCGGAGTGCCTAAGCAGCATGGCAGACAACCTTTTATACTCCCTTACAAGCGGTGTGCAGGTGATCCTTAGGTCTCCAACAGTTGTGCCCTCTGGTGGCAAGTCTTACATGGTTACAATGTTTATATACATAGCATCACTCCTCTCAAAGTCTTTGATACAAATGATTTACAAGTTGAGATGATCAGGGGCCCTATGCTCCCTGGTTGATCGTCTGAGTTCAAACTCTGGCATGGGTGAGTTAGTCGGACCATTGCTGCACTGCGGCGTGGCTGGTCTGACAGGACTGTTGGGAATGGTGGGTCCATCCTCTTGATTGACAGCGAGGTTGATCGCGGGTTGGGTGTGTGTTGGTGGATCAATGATGGTGATGTCCTCTTCAGGTTGTTCCTGGTTGTCGGTGAACCGCAATATGGTCTGATCCAAATGCTTTCTGCACGTTTGTCCATTCAGTAGTTTGATTATAAACACTCTATTCCTCTCCTTGGCCAAGAGTGCCAGAAACCCATGTAGGGTTATGACTGTAATTCAGGACAAACACAGGGTCGTTAACATCAATGTCACACGATACAGCCGCGTGATCGTGGTACATGTTTTGCCGGTGATGCCGGGTGGACTCGGGATAGCCTGGTTTTGAGTGCTCTCTTCATTAACAGTACTGCAGGGGGAACCCCAGTGAGCGCGTGGGGTCGCGTCCAGTAGCTGAGCAGAACCCAAGATAAGTGGGTCTGCAAGGCGCCTTCTGTCACGCGTTTCAAGCTCTGCTTGATAGTTTGGACTGCCCGTTCTGCTTGACCGTTGGATGCGAGCTTAAACGGGGCAGACATGCTTGATGCCATTGCGGGTCATAAACTCGTTGAATTCCGAGCTGGTGAAACATGGTCCATTGTCACTGACAAGGACGTCGGGCAAGTCATAGGTGGTGAACATAACCCGGAGGCTTTCAATAGTGGCAGTGGATGTGCTGGATGACATGATTACGCATTCAATCCATTTAGAGTAAACATCCACTACAACTAAAAAAATTTTCCGAGAAAGGGGTCAGCAAAATCCACGTGGATCCTGGACCACGGTTTGGAGGGCCATGACCACAGACTCAATGGAGCCTCCCATGATGCATTGCTCAGTTGTGAGCATGCGTTGCACTGGTGTACGCATGACTCTAAGTCTGAGTCAATGCCGGGCCACCAAACATGCGACCTGGCAATAGCCTTCATCATGACTATGCCTGGGTGGGTATTGTGTCGGTCGCATATAAACATTTCCCTGCTTTTTTTTGGCAAAACCATGCGATTATCCCATAAGAGACAATCCGACTGGATGGACATTTCATCTTTGCATCGGTGAAACGACTTAATTTCATCTTGCATTTCCCCGGGAATGGCCGACCAGCTCCCATTGAGGACGTAACTTTTTACAAGTGATAGCACAGGATCCTAGATGTCGTTCCAGTTCCATCGAATCTTTTCCTGCCAGCTTCTGCCGAATAGCATTGGGCCATTGCCTGGTACAATCTATAGTGATAAATCACGCACAGCTCCATCGTACGATACCTTCACTGCCGCACTGCCAATGAATGGTATGAGCTCTTTGGTGTAGGTGTGTAGCTTTGTCTGAATCGGGCTCAGTTTGGACCTTTGTGCCTTGGTGCCCCACAGTTTCTCAAAAGGCTTCTGGCTCATAATTGACTGACTCGCCCCGGTGTCCAACTCCATTGATACCAGAATCCCGTTCAATGTGACTTTCAGCATAAAGGTGTGTATCCCATACACTTCTTCCTCGGGTTGAGTTGCCTCTCGTTTCTTCTGCGTGATCCGCGCCGAATCGATCACCCTCTGCCAACTCTGCCACGTGGTGAGTCGCAGCACTCTTGCACATTCGCTGAAGGTGCCCCATTGTTTCGCAGCCTTTGCACACGTAGTGCTTGAATCGACATTGATGGGCTCGAAGATTAACCCGCAGCGCCAACGTGGTGCTAATGGATTTGCATTCATGCCCGATGGCAGACGCTGAGTCATCCTAGGTCTTACAGCTGCAGATGTGTAGACTCTGCCATATGCAGTTCTGCCTGCTAGCGACATTATTTTATGCACAGTACTTGTCGGTGAGCTTCGATGCTGAGAAGATATCTGTCTGGTATTATCGCTCATGGATATGAATGCCTGAGCTATCGTGGTGGCCTTGCTCAGGTCTAGGGATTCAGCGGACAGCAGCTTGCAAAGAATGACCTCGTGGCCGATGCCAAGCACAAAAAAGTCCCACAGCATTTCCCCCAAAAATCCAGAAAATTTGCAAGTTCCTGCAAGGCGTCTCAGGTCAGCGACATAACTCGACACATCCTGGCCCTCGGAGCAGTGGTGCGTGTAGAAGTGATACCTGGCCATTAAGACGCTCTCCTTCGGCTCGAGGTGTTCCAGAACCTGCGTACATAACTCTGTATATGTCTTCTCCGTTGGTTTCTCCGGTGCTAGCAGATTCTTGATGAGGCCGTATATTGTGGACCCACACACGGTGAGAAGAATTGCCCTGCCCTTGATCGCTGTATCGTCCCCCCCATCCAACTCGTTGGCCATGAAGTACTGGTCGAGATGCTCAGCAAAGGCTTCCCAATCATCACCCTCTACAAATCTCTCTAAAATACCAATGGCAGCCATGACCGCGTGAAAGTTCGTAATCTTTT
The DNA here is from genome assembly GCF_044704955.1 of Pristiophorus japonicus. Taxonomy (NCBI): domain Eukaryota; kingdom Metazoa; phylum Chordata; class Chondrichthyes; family Pristiophoridae; genus Pristiophorus; species Pristiophorus japonicus. The sequence continues at coordinate 87,054,271 of NC_091979.1, read as the reverse complement.
ACTCGTTGCCAATTGTTAAGTATGGAAGAATTCAACAAGACTGAGTACTGTGAGCTAAAATTGTTGTGATCTTAGTCTCTTTAATACAACTCCAGAGAGCCTAAGCAGCATGGCAGACAACCTTTTATACTCCCTTGCACAAGGTGTGCAGGTGACCCTTGGGCCTCCAACAGTTGCACCCACTGGTGGCAAGTCTTACACAGTTACAATATTTACATACATAACAAAAGTCACTTTTCCCTGCTTCACCCCCACCCCCCTCCCCCCCCACTCTTCAATGTCATTAACACAAAACAGTCCTGCAAAAACAACCAAGCATCCCTTTCACATGCCCCCATTGGGCACCGTCAATTCATGTCTTCCTGAAACAAACAATTGAAAAGGCCACTTGCCAATCAGCAGCCAAGAATGGGCAACAAGAAAGTGGCACAAAAAACATTTATGTGCTTCAAATGAAGAAAAGACACTTAACAATATGTAAAGTGGCACCCATAGTCTGCAAGCCTTTGTTCAAGACCTGCATTCACTCGTTCGATTGCCGCATTTGATGCACCATGCAGTTTGCCACTCTATCCATGGAAGAACACATCATCGCAATGGCCTCTGACTGCATCCCACACATGCTTGAGGTGTACTCTTCCAATCTCTCTGCAATCGTGGACAGTGTGCTTCGAACGCCTTTCAGTACATCACATAATCTCTGTTGCTGCCCATTAATTATCCTCTTCATCGATAGCCCCCAGGATACAGCATCTGCGTCCAGCTGAGCAGAGCTTGGAGAGGCCTGCATCCTCTGATGCAGACTCTCCACAGCTGTCCCTGACTCCACCATCTGTTGTTGCTCGCTTGTAAAGTGTGAGTCACCAAGTGAAAACCCAGCTATCTAACTGGTCCCACCGAAGTGCGAATATCTGAGCTGGTACATGGTCTGCATAAGTCCTGTGATGGTGCAGCCTCAGGGGGATTGAGCTCCTCTGTTGTCATTGGTGATCTCAACCATCTCCTGCTGGACACGTGAAGACCCTATGAGAGATAAAAGTCATGAATTAGTACTGTCAAGGTAAGAATGTTGGGAAGTTATCATTATGAAAATGATCTTATTTCACTCACTGTTGACATCAAGTCAACGTGACTGAATGTCGTATGCCATATGGCTATCTGATATTTAATTCTGCCATCAGGTAGCTGGGAGGCCCCCATCTTCAACGGCCAGGCTCACCGAGATTACGCTAATCTCCAGCACCTCCTCCTCTGCAGCTGTTAATTGCTGTAGGGCCATCTCCAGTTCTTTGCCTCTCTCTGGTGTTTTCTGCTCTCTTCACCTGCACGAAGGGAAAGAAGAGACCTATGAGTGAGATTAATGATGAGGGTGACTATGAGGTGTCCGTGAAGCAGGGCACAGTCTTTGAACAACTCGCTTCCATTTCTGACCTTCCTACTCTCGTTCCCAACTCCAAATCCTTCAACTTGCATCTTTGGATTGACCCTTTAAATACTGGAGTTGGGACTGCCGACATTAATTGGACAGGAAACCCAGAAATAAAATACTAATGAAGTGGCTGCATTAAAAAACCACCAACACACTTAACATATTTCCTGGTTTCCCATACGCTAGAGTGTGAATAACTCAAAGCTGGCCAATCACAATACACCTGTGATGAGGTTTGTTTGGAACTTTTCAATTACTTTTCTAGTAAATAAGGGGCTAGAATTTCCCCTGGGAACGCTGCCACCGGATTCTTAGCGGTATTCCAGCAGTTGTGTCTTTTGAATCGCCGGAATACTGCTGCTGAGCACTCCCACGATTTTTGGTGTTTGAGTCTCAGCGGTGGCGATGCATTGCGGTAACGGGCCGGAGCGGGCAGAGGTGAAGGGCCTAAAAGTCAGCGATCTGCTTACCTTACTAAAGGCAAGTCGCACCCCTGGAAAACACATGTTTTTTCTTCTCTGGGCATGCGCAGAGAACACAGAGCATGCTGGACATTCTGAAAGTGCAGAGGTGGGTCGAGAGAGAGGAGCTGTTGAATATGTGTATAAAATGATTTTGAGAAATATATTCACTATTAATTGATATAATATAACTTTTTAAAATTAATAATAGTACATCATAAATAATAATAATAAAAATTTACATTTAAATATATAAATCAGTATAAATAAGTTGGAAAATCACACCATGGAACTGGAGAGGGAGGTAGATGGGAGGAGGCGGGTCATTTGTCTCTCCGAAGAAGCCCAGGAATCATTGGTCCACGAAGTGGAGGCCTGCTGGGATCAACTAATATGGGGTGGGCGAGGAAAATCTCCACCAAATGTGTATCAACGGTTATGGTGAGAGATCACTGAGGTGGTGTCGTCCGTCACGCCCGTGATGCGGGGGCCGAACCAGTGCCGCAAATGATGAAATGACATCGTTGGGTCTGTGAGAGTAAGTAATAACTTTGATCATGCATTGATCAAGTACTCTTAAATAATGCCACGTTTTATTATGTTGTAAAGCTTGGTGACATTTTTTATTACCCATCATCGATCTCATTGTGTTAGTCCTCTCTATTTTCATGTATTCATCATGCAACACTTGCGTGCTAACAGAACTTAAATGGTGCACTTGTTGTCGAAAAGACGGGACGGTTAATTGGGGATGTGTACCTATATATGTATATATGTGTGTATAAGAATATAAGAACATAAGAAATAGGAACAGGAGTAGGCCATATGGCCCCTCGAGCCTGCTCCACCATTCAATAAGATCATAAGATCTGATCATGGACTCAGCTCCACTTCCCTGCCTGCTCCCCATACACCTTATCCCTTTATCGATTAAGAAACCGTCTATTTTTGTCTTAAATTTATTCAATGTCCCAGCTTCCACAGCTCTCTGAGTCAGCGAATTCCACAGATTCACAACCCTCAGAGAAGAAATTTCTCCTCATCTCTGTTTTAAATGGGTGGCCCCTTATTCTAACATCATGCCCTCTAGGTCGAGTCTTCCCCATCAGTAGAAGCATCCTCTCTGCATCTAACCTGTGAAGCCTCCTCATAATCTTATACGTCTCGATCAGATCACCTCTCATTCTTCTAAATTACAATGAGTAGAGGCCCAACCTACTCAATCTTTCCTTATAAGTCAACCCCCTCATTCCCAGAATCAACCTAGTGAACCTTCACTGAACTGCCTCCAAAGCAAGTATATCCTTTCGTAAATATAGAAACCAAAACTGCACGCAGTATTCCAAGTGTGGCCTCACTAATACCTTATATAGCTCCATCCACTTTGCAATAAAGGCCAAGTTACCATTGACCTTCCTGATCACTTGCTGTATCTGCATACTATCCTTTTATGTTTCATGCACAAGTACACCCAGGTCCCGCTGTACTGTGGCACTTTGCAATCTTTCTCCATTTAAATAATAACTTGCTCTTTGATTTTTTTCTGCCTAAGTGCATGACCTCACACTTTCCAACATTATACTCCATCTGCCAAACTTTTGCCTACTCACTTAGCTTGTCTATGTCCTTTTGCAGATTTCTTGTATCCTCTTCACTCATTGCTTTTCCTCCCATCTTTGTATCGTCAGCAAACTTGGCTACGATACACTCAGTCCCTTCTTCCAAGTCGTTAATATAGATTGTAAATAGTTGGGGTCCCAGCACTGATCCATGCGGCATCCCACTAGTTACTGGTTGCCAACCAGAGAATGAACCTTTTATCCCGACTCTCTGTTCTCTGTTAGTTAGCTAATCCTCTATCCATGCTAATATATTACCCCCAACCCTGTGAATTTTTATCTTGTGCAGTAACTATTTATGTGGCACCTTGTCAAATGCCTTCTGAAAGTCCAAATACACACATCCACTATTCCCCTTTATCCACACTGTTCGTTACATCCTCAAAGAACTCCAGCAAATTTGTCAGACATGATTTCTGTTGTGTATCTGTAAAGCATGCACTCCCATGTTCCGCCACCTGGGAGTGCATCCCCTGAAGTCCCAAGGGATCCCAGCATCCCTTGGGAGCACTGTATATAAGCTGGCCCCGAAGGCCTGTTCCTCACTCTGGAGTATCTTAATAAAGACTGTCACTGTTACTTTAACCTCTCTGTGTGCAGGAACACAATAATTTCCCTTTCATAAATCCATACTGACTCTGCCTGACCGAATTTTGCTTTTCCAAGTCCTGCTACTGCTTCTTTAATAATGGACTCCAACATTTTCCCAACCACAGATGTTAGGCTAACTGGTCTATCGTTTCCTGCTTTTTGTCTGCCTCCTTTTTTTAAATAGGGGTGTTACATGCAGTTTTCCAATCTTTTGGGACCTCCCCAGAATGGGGGAATTTTGGCCAATTGCAACCAATGCATCCACAATCCCTGCCGCTACTTCTCTTAAGACCCTAGGATGCAAGCCATCAGTCCAGGGGCTTATCTGCCTTTAGTCCCATTATCTTACTGAGTACCACCTCCTTTGTGATTGTGATTGTGTTAAGTTCCTCCCCCTCTATAGCCCCTAGACTATCCACTGTCAGAATATTGTTAGTGTCCTCTACCGTAAAGACTGATACAAAATATTTGTTCAGAGTTTCTGCCATCTCCATGTTCCCCATTACTAATTCCCCAGTCTTGTCCTCTAAGGAACCAACATTTACTTTAGCCACCCTTTTCCTTTTTAAATACCTAAATATGTATGTATGTGTTCCGTATTAGTAGCTGTGAAATTAGTTGACACATATTTTGTCACCTTTGCAGAAAAAATTAGCTGGCAATAGGGCGGAGGTCTGCAAAACGGGCAGAGGTCCGCCAAAGACCATTCCTTTAACAGACCAAGAGGAGCACACTGCAGCCCTGTCTGGAGCGTATGATTGCACCGCTACACGTGTTGGTACTGAACCAGTTCTCCCGGAGGGTAAGTCTGCAATCCCTGGGCTGTACTGTGGTCATGTAATTCAATCTTATGGTAATATAATGTAGAATGTCATGTAATGCTGGGAGCACAGAATGTTGTTAGTTCTGACATGAATTTTTGCTTGATCCGCCACTTGGAAAGCAACGTACTGTTTGGGACTCAAGGTTTGTTATGTCTGTAGTTTCTGTCTACTTTGCTAATGATAGTTTCATGTAATGATTCTTGGTAATATATGTTTGTTCTCCACATAAGCCTGTGCAAAGTGAATTGCTCTCATGTTACCTCTGACCCCCTCCCCTCCCGCCAACCATTAATGTTATGTTTTTACAGTTGCACAGGTAGAGCCGCCTGTCCCTCCCAGAGAGAAGTCATTGGAGGGAATAAGGAAAGAAGAGATGGCGGTGGAAGAGACGGAAGAGATGGTGCTGCAGGAGCAGGAGCAGAACACTCCTCAAAACTTTGTCATGATGGTGGTGCAGGAGGAGGGAGGGATGGCGGAATTTCAAGGGTCCTTTCTACCTGTGGCCATTGGTTCCTCGTCGGAATCTAACTTCCTTGGATTCTGGTCTGAGGAAGCGGGACCAAGCGGCATGCAGCAGCGCACACCGACCCCCATACTGAATCCATGGTGGCTGATCCAGCAAGGTGGGAATGCTGCGAGCCTGGACTGTCCAGGATGAGCATCGACTTGAGTCGAGAGCTCCTCCAAGCCATTGCTGGGTTGTCCGCAAACATCGCAGCTTTAGCAGCCGATCAATCGGAGGACATAGAAGAGCTGATTACGTCGGTGAGGGAGGATACCCAAACCGTCAATGCCAATGCTGTGTAGCAATCAATGGTCATGGGATATGGCACTGCACCCCAAAGTGCCATACCACCAATGGTGACAGCACCTGATCGTCTGGAGGAACTTGTTTCTTCCGACTTTGAAGGTGGGTCCTCAGCACCCCTGTCATCTCCAGAGCCCCCACACATAGCGCTGCCATTGTCGCCTCCCCCTCAGCAGTTACTCTTGAGGTGCTCTGCTGCACGACGTACTGGTCCCAATGTGGGCAAGGCCAGGGGTATTGATAGAGGGAGGATGAGGTGGTCAGGGCCAAGGATCGGGGGGGATTGGGGAGGAAAAGCGTTGGGAGAGGTGGCTGCAGTAGAATCGTGGGAGGGTGCAGGGGTGGTTTGAGTGCTGTTTATATTGTTGTTGATGTTGTTGATATTGGGCCTGAAATTCTGGTTTGGCCTTTTCGCAGGCATTTTAGAGAAAAAATACGCACCTACCTTAAGCTGGTGCCCATATGTTGGACCTTCCGATGCTGTGGGCTCCTTCGACTGCGAGTCGCAGCGCGTGCATGTCGACGAGTGCGCAGGCCTTAAGCTAGACACACATGGCTCTGGGCAGCCAATCAGGTAAGGTATCATGATAATAGGGGTTCCGCAGGGTCCTAAACTCCTATTACTATGATTGTGATAGACCCAAAACACAGCCCCAAATACCCAAAACAGTAATAAAAAATAGAAAATAATTACACTACATTCATTTAAATTAAAGTTATGAATGTCTTAAACAAAATAATTTCCCAATTTTTTAAAAAGCTTTTTAAAATAAACTTACCATTGTGGGGAGGGTTTTTAAATGATAATACATGTTTTAATAACTTTATTTTTATATGTTTGTGTGTTTTTTAAAACACTCTCGCTTGTAAAAGTAGGCTATGTGCCTGCTTTTTCAGGCAAGATTTTTGAGGACATTTGTAAGCGTAAATATCGGAAATTTCCACTTGGAAGTGTCCTCGCTCCCGATCTGGCTACGATCTGCCAAGCCAAAAACTTGACAGATCAGAAATGCCGGTTTCCAGCGTATGCACATTGCACGCTGGAAACCAGCATTTCCGATGCCTTTCCGGGTCCGTAGGAACTCCGTACGGACTCGGGGCCCGGGGAGGCTGGAATTTCAGGGCCAATGTTTTGTTTCATTCAGAAGAATTATGTTATGTTACTTTATTAAGCCCAAGTTTGCCCCCAGGGTTAGAACGGCGCGTCCCCGTGTGGTGCAACGACTTTTTAGAACAGAAACAGCGCCGATTATTTACCTTGGTATTCTCCCCTCTGTCTGGTTGATCCAGGCTCTAAGCGCAGCACAGCAGAACGCGTGGAGGGCGGAGCCAGGTTCCGGTGCTGAAAACAGTGCCGGGACCTCTGCACGTGCGCACTAGACTGTGCGCGCATGGGCAGTAGCTCCAGGCCCCCGAGGCTGTGTGGGAGAGGCCCGAATACACGCCACCTCTAGTCCTGGCCAAATGGGCTGCCAGGGCGAAGATCGGACTCGGACTTCCTTCCCTCCCTCCCGTTTAAGCTCCCACTCCTTCCAGTTTAGCTCCTGCTCTCCCCACCCCCGCACTCCCTCCATCCCATTTAGCTCCCGCTCCCCCTCCCCCGCTCCTTCCCATTTAGCTTCCGCTTCCCACAACCCCACCCTCGTCGGCGGCAGCGTCGCCCGCCTGGCATCTTGTTGGAGGCGGGCCCCGCCCCAAGTCTTCGGCGGTCCGGCCCGGCATCTGCGTCGTTGGCGGGGCCCGCTCGCCCCCCCCGCCTCTCCTCTTCCACCCCTTCTCTTTCCCCCCCCTCCTCTTCCCCCCCTCTTTCCCCCCCTTCTCCCCCTCCTCCTCCTCTCCCCCGCCCTCCCTTCCCCTCCCCTCCCCTCTCCCCCTCCATCCCCTACCCCCCCTTCGCTGTTAGAAACACAGAGAGACACTGACAGAGAGAGAGAGAGAGAGACACAGACAGAAACATAGAAACATAGAAAATAGTTGCAGGAGTAGGCCATTCAGCCCTTCGAGCCTGCGCCACCATTCAATAAGATCATGGTTGATCATTCCCTCGGTACCCATTTCCTGCTTTCTCTCCATCCCCCTTGATCCCTTTAGCCGGAAGGGCCATATCTAATTCCCCTTTGGATATATCCAATGAACTGGCATCAACAACTCTCTGTGGTAGGGAATTCCACAGGTTAACAACTCTCTGAGTGAAGAAGTTTCTCCTCATCTCAGTCCTAAATGGCCTACCCCTTATCCTAAGACTGTGTCCCCTGGTTCTGGACTTCCCCATCATCAGGAACATTCTTCCTGCATCTAACCTGTCCAGTCCCGTCAGAATCTTGTAAGTTTCTATGAGATCCCCTCTCATCCTTCTAAACTCCAGTGTATAAAGGCCCAGTTGATCCAGTCTCTCCTCATATGTCAGTCCCCCATCCCGGGAATCAGTCTGGTGAACCTTCGCTGCACTCCTTCAGTAGCAAGAACATCCTTCCTCAGATTAGGAGACCAAAACTGAACACAATATTCCAGGTGAGGCCTCACCAAGGCCTTGTACAATTGCAGTAAGATCTCCTTGCTCCTATACTTAAATCCCCTAGCTATGAAGGCCAACATACCATTTGCCTTCTTCCTGCTGTACCTGCATGCCAACTTTCAATGACTGATGAACCATGACACCCAGGCCTTGTTGCACCTCCCCCTTTCCTAATCTGCCGCCATTCAGATAATATTCTGCCTTCGTGTTTTTGCCCCCAGTGGATAACCTCACATTTATCCACATTATACTGCATCTGCCATATATTTGCCCACTCACCTAACCTGTCCAAGTCACCCTGCAGCCTCTTAGCGTCCTCCTCACAGCTCATACCGCCATCCAGTTTAGTGTCATCTGCAAACTTGGAGATATTACACTCAATTCCTTCATCTAAATCATTAATGTATATTGTAAAGAGCTGGGGTCCCAGCACTGAGCCCTGCGGCACCCAACTAGTCACTGACTGCCATTCTGAAAAGGACCCGTTTATCCCGACTCTCTGCTTCCTATCTGCTAACCAGTTCTCTAACCATGTCAGTATATTACCCCCAATACCAAGTGCTTTGATTTTGCACACCAATCTCTTGTGCGGAACCTTGTCAAAAGCCTTTTGAAAGTCCAAATACACCACATCCAGTGGTTCTCCCTTGTCCACTCTATTAGTTACATCCTCAAAAAATTCCAGAAGATTTGTCAAGCATGATTTCCCTTTCATAAATCCATGACTTGGACCGATCCTGTCACTGCTTTCCAAATACACTGCTATTTCATCTTTAATCATTGATTCTAACATTTTCCCCACTACTGATATCAGGCTAACCAGTCTATAATTACCCGTTTTCTCTCTCCCTCCTTTTTTAAAAAGTGCTGTTACATTAGCAACCCTCCAGTCCAGAGCAACTGATCCAGAGTCGATAGACTGTTGGAAAATGATCACCAATGCATCCACTATTTCTAGGGCACTTCCTTAAGTACTCTGTGATACAGACTATCAGGCCCTCGGGATTTATCGGCCTTCAATCCCATCAAATTCCCTAACACAATTTCCTGCCTAATAAGTATATTCTTTAGTTCCTCCTTCTCACTAGACCCACTGTCCCCTAGTACATTCAGAAGGTTATTTGTGTCTTCCTTCGTGAAGACAGATCGAAGTATTTGTTCAATTGGTCTGCCATTACTTTGTTCCTCATTATAAATTCACCTGAATCCGACTGCAAGGGACCCTCATTTGTCTTCACTAATCTTTTTCTCTTCACATATTTATAGAAGCTTTTGCAGTCAGTTTTTATGTTCCCTGCAAGCTTCCTCTCGTACTCTATTTTCCCCCTCTTAATTCAACCCTTAGTCCTCCTCTGTTGAATTCTATATTTCTCCCAGTCCTCAGGTTTGTTGCTTTTTCTAGCCAATTTATATGCCTCTTCCTTGGTTTTAACACTATCCTTAATTTCCCTCTTAAGCCACGGTTGAGCCACCTTTCCCGTTTTATTTTTACTCCAGACAGGGATGTACAATTGCTGAAGTTCATCCATGTGATCTTTAAATATTTGCCATTGCCTATCCATCGTCAACCCTTTAAGTACCCTTTGCCAGCCTTTTGTAGGCCTCCCGACTCTGCTGCTCTGCCTCTCCGATGCCTCCTCGACCTCCCAACGCATATTCCTTCATCCAGCTATCTAATCTAATCTTGAACATAGCTTCTGCCTCAATCACTACCTCTGGAAGTGAATTCCACAGTCGCACAACTTTGTGCGTGAAGAAGTTTCTCCTGTCCTCTATTCTAAATCTCCTACAATTAATCTTGTATCTCATTCTAGACTCCTCAACTAAAGGAAACTAAAAGTTTTGACTGACTCAAATAATCACCTATCTGTTAACTTTTCAACCAAATGTCTGATGGTTAAACGTAAATGAATCAAAAATGTAAAAACAAGCACAACTTTCATTTATATAGTGTTTCAATGTTGAAAAACTGCCCAAGGCACTTTGCAGAGGCACAATAAGAAATAAATAGATGTCAAGTCAAATTAGGAAATATTAGTAGAGGTAACCAAAAGCTTGGTCAATGATGTGGATTTTAAGAAGGATCTTAAGACAAAACAAGTGGAGAGGCAGAGTAACTTAGTCATGGAATTCCAGAGCTGAAGACACAGACACATGTCCACCAATGGTGAAACAAAGGGAAGTGGGATGCACAAAAGGTCACAGTCAGAGAAATGGAGAGTTCGGGGTGGGGGTGTACTGTAGAACTGGAGGAGGTTACAAACAGAGGAAGGGTTGAAGCCAAGAAGGGATCAAAACATGAGGGTAAGATTTTTAAGTTGGAGGCATTATGTGGACCGGGAGTCAATGTAGGTCAGAAACGACAAGGTGAATGGAACTAACCAGTGAGGAATACGCCATCAGAAAACAATGCAATCAAATCCCCTCCATTTTTCTCAAAATGGCTATTCGTGAAACATGAAATACCACAGTAATTTAAATAAGATCAAAACATTGTTTTAACCAGTCATTTTTCTTCAGTCAGACCAACACATACAACTAAAATAGAATTAATAATGTAACATAAAATATTAACAATTCTGAAAAAAATTCACAAGTGAGTTATAAAATTGGATACTTAATGGTAGGAATAAATGCAAAAAGATTCCCTTTCATGAGCCTTACATTTTGTCTGAGTCCTGGCCTTTTGTGATGGGGATTTCCAATGATTATGGACAAATGTTTCCAAGTGTGAAAGAGAGATGCATTATCGAAGCTGCAATTTTCATGTGCTCCTGTGGATCCACAATATCCAGACTGCATTATGATATCCTCACCACTTGTGGCACATGACATCAAAGTAGGAAAAGACTACGGATTTACTGCTTATCGCTGCTGTTGACAAATTGTGTGTGAGAGAGTGAGAGAGAGACAGAGAGATGCATTATGGGAGATGTAGTTTTCATTCTGCTCCTCCTGTGGAATTAAACAGTATAACTATTTGTACTTCACTTTTTTTTGACAAACATGCGTCTGTAAAGCCCCACCCTCCCCATGCCCGTACTGCGCTTTTTTTGACAAGCCCCCCGCCCCATCCCGCATACCCGCCCCGAATTATTCGCTTCACGTGGTGCCGTGTGGCTTAATAACCCGCAGTGACTATTAGTTCTAACTCGCGCTTCTGCGCATGCATCTCCTGATGCATGCATAGAAGCGAGTTAGGACAAATAATCTTCGACTCTGCCCCACCCCACCACCCCCAGCGCAATTTACATTAACCCTTTTCTGCGCAAGAGTCGGAACCGGCCCTCAACACCACGTTGCCTGCTGGACCATGCCGAGCCCCGAGCTCCTCGTTGGGCTGAGCCAAGCCCTGAGCTCCCTGCTGGGCCACGCCGAGCCCTGAGCAGGGGCAAAGCAGCGGACAGAGAGCGCCGGCGTGCGACCGGGGGGAGGAAGAGAGAGAGAGTGAGAGAGAGATCCTGGTTTGGGGTAGGGGAAGAGCGAGAACCTTTTTGGTGGATGGGGGGAGGAAGAGACATCCTGGTTTGGTGGGGGGAAAGTGAGCCTGGTTTGGCGGGAGGGGGAGGTGAGCCTGGTTCGGGGGGGCGAGGGGGAAGTGAGCCTGTTTGGGGGGGGGAGTGGAGAGAGCTGGTTTGGAATGCGGGAGAGTCCATTTTGGGGGTGGAGGAAGAGAACCTGTTGCGGGGGGGCGGGGGGGAAAAGAAAGCCTGTTTGCGGCTGGGGTGGGGAGTGAGCCTAGTTGCGGGGGGAAGGTAGCCTGTTTAGGGAGGTGTAGAGTGCCTGGTTTTGAGGGGGAGGGGAGCGAGCCTTTTTGGTGGTGGGGAGAGAGTGAGTCTAGTTGTGGGGGGGTAGAAAGAAAACCTGGTTGGTGGGAGCGGAAAAAGAGTGCCTGGTTGGGGGCGAGCGGGGGGAGAGAGATCCTGGTTTGAGGGCGGGGGAGAAAGAGTGCCTGTTTGCGGGGCGGGGAGAGGGAGGGTGGAGAGAGCCTGTTTGGAGAAGGGTGGGGGAGGGAGGTGGGAGAGAGTGAGCCTGTGTGTGGTGGGAGGAGAGGTATGAGGGTGCCTGGTTTGGGGAGGGGAAGAAGAGAACCTGTTTGGGGAGGGCAGTGGGGAGAGAGTCCAGTTAGTGTGTGTGGGGGGGGGGGGGAAAGAGAGAGTGCTAGTTTAGTGCAGTATAGAGTGCCCGGTTTTGAGGAGGGCGCGTGGAGTGAGCCTGTTTTGGGGGGAAGAGAGAGCCTGGTTGGGAGGGTGGGGGAAGAAAGAGCCTGTTTGCCTGGTTGGGCGGGTGGGGAGGGCAGAGAGAGCCTGTTTGGGGGCGGGGGGTGGGGGAGAGTCTCATTGGTGGTGCGGAGAGAGAACCTGTTTTGGGAGAGGGAGGGGGGGAAGAGAGCCTGTTTGGGGGGCGGGGAGAAGAGAGTCTGGTTAAGGGGGATGGGTGCAGGGAAGAGAGCCTGGTTGGGGCAGGTGGGGGCGGAAAGAGAGCCTGGGGTTGGGGGTGGGCGCAGAGAGAGAGAGAGAGAGAGAGACATTCTTGGTATAACTTCCATGCGGGAACTCCGTGGGCTGATCTGCTGGACTCTTGCACTCGAGCTTGGGATCAAGGTAAATCGTCTCTCGCCCCTACAGAGTCCAAAGTTTTGGTGGTGGAGGGTCCTCTGATTCCACAAACCCCTCCCCAGCCGGAAGACAGATGCAACTTAATTTGTTACAACTGTTATAAGCCCGGACATTATACTCGTGAATGCCGCTATCGTCGATGTCTGAATAATGGCCCACGTTACCAACTCCCAATCTGTGAAAGTAATGTGCCTGATTTGAACTCTGTGCAGCAGCAAATAGAAAACCTTTTGGCAGCAGTTGCGGCCATGGAATGTGATCAGACAAGGGGGCAAAACGTTTTGTCTGTTACTTATAGTGGAAATGCGCTCCCAGACTCACAGCCCCAGTGATTGTCGCAGGCCTCCGCGGTGACCAAGTCTTCTCCTGTCTGGTACAGGGAGGTCGAAGGCGTACCAGATCAAGGCCACTGATCATAGAGGCTGCCACCACGTTTTGCTAGTGGATTCCGGTTACAGAAAGGGATTCAGTAGGAAACATCAGAAATTGAAAATTGGCTTATGGGAGAAAGGATAGAATAGTTATGATGGAATAAAGGAGAAGAGGGAAGATGGTCTCTTTCTGATGTTCTACAGTTTTTTATGTGCATGTTAATGTCTTTTTACAAAGCATGTAGAACATTTAAAAAGCTACAGTATTCCTTTTGTCTGAAAGTTGTCTTTTAAAAAAAGGTGTGTAAAGTCCTTACTCTACAGCATGAAACCACACGAGGCACATTCCATGGACAAGGCCACTCTGTGACCTTGACTCTTTATTCCAGGAATCCAGAAGTGATGACCCTATGTGGGACCTCCCTTTATATACCTGTGTGATCAGGTAAGGAGTGTCTCCCACAAGTTCACCCCCTGTGGTCAAGGTGTGCATCTAAGTTGAGTGCATACAGTAAAACAGTGGTGTTACATTGTAGTTACAAATATGACATCACCAAAGTTTTACTGGGATCATAGGTTCAGTCTTTCAGGTGGTCTACGCTCCCTCGTGGAGCGCCGCAGTTGGGGCTCTGGTTGTTGGACGCTGATGTGAGTGTCTGTCACCTGTGGTGATTCCGGCCTGTTCGGGCTGACCTCAGGGACTGTGCATTCTTCCGGTTGCTCTTGTTGCACGTTCACTGGCGGTAGTGTGAGCTCCATCTCATGGTCTTCTTCAGGTTCCTCCGTGTCCCTGCTGAACCTTTTTTTTACTTGGTCCAGATGCTTACGGCATACCTGGCCATTGTTGAGTTTTACCATGATGATCCTATTCCCCTCTTTGCAAATTACAGTACCCTCAAGCCATTTGGGCCCCATGGCGTGATTGAGGACGAATACAGGATAATTTATTTCTATACATCTCCCCCTTGAATTATGGTCATGGTACTCGTTTTGTGACATGCGCTTGTCCTCAACTATGTTGGTCAGGACTGGGTGAATGAGGGACAACCGAGTTTTGAATGTCCGTTTCAGGAGTAGCTCTGCGGGCGGGACCCCCTTGAGCGAGTTTGGGCGGAATCTATAGGCCAGCAGGAGGCACGATCGGCGGCATTGTAGGGAGGGTCCTTGAATCCTGAGCATACCTTGCTTAATGATTTGGACTGCCCGTTCCGCCTAGTCATTGGAGGCCGGCTTGAACGGCGCAGTCCTGACGTGGTTGATGCCATTGCCCGACATAAACTCCCGGAATTCATAGCTCGTGAAACACGGGCCATTGTCACTGACCAGGATGTCCGGCAAGCCATGGGTTGCAAAGATCGCAAGTAGGTTTTCCACAGTGGTGGATGACGTGCATGAATTCAGGCTGATGCACTCGATCCATTTCGAGTACGCATCTACTACAATGAGGAGCATCTTCCCCATGAACGGGCCCGCGTAGTCAATGTGAATGCGTGACCATGGCTTGGTGGGCCAGGGCCACGGGCTGAGCGGGGCCTCCCTGGGGGCATTACCCAGCTGGGCACAGGTCTTTTGCACCTGCGAACACAGTGTTCCAGGTCTGAATCAATTCCAGGCCACCAAACGTGTGACCAGGCAATGGCCTTCATCAGCACAATGCCTGGGTGCTCGCTGTGAAGTTCCCTGATGAATGCCTCCCTGCCCTTCTGGGGCATGACTACCCGGCTGCCCCATAGTAGGCAGTCGGCTTGGATGGAGAGCTCATCCAGCCGCCTGTGGAACGGTCTGACCTCCTCAGGGCATGCTCCGTGTGTGGGCGCCCAATCCCCAGTCAGGACACATCTCTTAATCAAGGATAGGAGGGGATCTCTGTTTTCCAGATTTTGATCTGGCAGACTGTGATGGGGGAGCCTGCACTGTCAAAGGCATCGACAGCCATGACCATCTCAGCGCTTTGCTCAGCTGCCCCCTCGGTGGTGGCCAGTGGGAGCCTGCTGAGTGCGTCAGCGCAGTTTTCAGTGCCGGGCCGGTGCCGGATGGAGTAGTCATAAGCAGCCAGCGTGAGGGTCCACCGCTGTATGCGAGCTGATGCGTTGGCATTGACAGCCTTGCTGTCTGACAACAGGGATGTGAGTGGCTTATGGTCCATCTCTAATTCAAACTTCCTACCGAACAGGTACTGATGCTTTTTTTTTACACCATAGACACATGCAAGCGGTTCCTTCTCGACCATGCCATAGCCCCGTTCTGCTTCAGAGCGCGACCTGAAGGCATAAGCCACAGGTTGTAGCTGACCCTCAGCATTACCCTGCTGCAACACGCACCCAACCCCATAGGACGATGCATCACAAGTCAGAACTAAACGTTTACAGGGGTCGTACAGGGTCAACAATTTGTTTGAACAAAGAAGGTTTCGCGCCCGATCAAGAGTCCGTTCCTGACAGTCCCCCCAAAACCAATCGCAATCCTTACGCAGGAGCACATGTAGCAGCTCCAACAACGTGCTCAAGTTCGGCAGAAACTTCCCGAAATAGTTCAACAGTCCCAGGAATGAACGCAGCTCCGATGTGTTGCAGGGCCTGGGTGCTCGTCTAATCACCTCTGTTTTGGATTCGGTGGGCCGAATCCCATCTGCAGCAACCCTCCTGCCCAGAAGCTCAACCTCAGGAGCTAAAAACACACGTTTAGACTTCTTGAGTCGCAGGCCTACCCGGTCCAGTCGGCGTAGCACCTCCTCCAGGTTGTGGAGGCGTTCCTCGGTATCTCGATCCGTGATGAGGATGTCGTCCTGGAATACGATCGTTCCAGGAATGGATTTAAGCAGGCTTTCCATGTTACGTTGAAAAATCGCAGCCGCTGATCGGATGCCAAATGGGCACCTGTTATACGCAAACAGTCCCTTGTGCGTGGTGATGGTGGTCAGTAGTTTGGATTCGTCGGACAGTTCCTGGGTCATATAGGCTGAAGTGAGGTCCAACTTGGTGAACAGCTTGCCGCCTGCCAGCGTGGCGAAGAGGTACTCCGCTCTTGGGAGAGGGTATTGGTCTTGTAGGGACACCCGATTGATGGTGGCCTTGTAGTCGGCACAGATCCTGACCGAGCCATCCATTTTTAGAACAGGAACGATGGGGCTCGCCCAGTCGCTGAATTCAACAGGCGAGATGATGCCCTCTCGCAACAGCCGGTCCAATTCGCTGCATGGACCCGCTGAACCTTGGCGTCCATCGATTTGCCCCAAAAGTCAACCTGCCTCACAGAACCCTCTTCTGGTCCCTCTGTCTCATTTATCAGTCTGGTTGCAGGTTTTCTACACATTCGGACTAAATGGCCACTGAGATTGCAGTTTCTGCAGGCAAAATGTTGGAATCTGCAAGATCTGGCTGAGTGTTTTCCCCCACACTTCCAGCATGAGTTAAAGTTTCCAGTGTTGGGGACAAAGGGACTATGGCCAGGAATTCCGCGCTGAGTGTCCCTTTGACTGCTCTTAAGTACCCTATTAGTGGGTGTCAATGGCCCCATCCCGGGCCGCATTGTCCACTGTGATGGCGTGAACATCCGTTCAGCCTGACATTGTCTCTGTTGAGATCCTGCTCTGGGATCTATTGCTGCCTGGTAAATGTCGGACTGCCCCTGCCTGCCTGCGGGGCTCTGAGTAGCATTTATGATATTGACTCCCTGATCCATCACCGCGTTAGAGGCAGAATTGCGCACGTAAATCATTTTCGTCTCTTCCTCCCCCGCCATGAAAGTTTGAGCTAACAACGCTGCCGCTTCCAAGGTCAAGTCCTTGGTCTCAATTAACTTGCGAAAAATTCCCACATGACCGATACCCTCGATGAAGAAGTCCCTTAGATCTCCCTCCTGCAGGCGTCTGTGAACTTAGAGGCTGGCCAAACGCCGGAGTTCCGCTGCAAAGTCTGGTATGCTCTGTCCTTCATGGCGTCGGTGGGTGTAGAATCTTTGTCGAGCCATGTGTATGCTGCTCGCCAGTTTGAGGTGCTCCCCGATTAATTTGCTGAGCTCTTCAAAGGTTTTGTCTGACGGCTTTTCGGGTGCCAGTAAGTCCTTCATGAGCGCATAAGTCTTTGGCCCGCAGCTGGTCAGGAGATGAGCCCGTCGCTTGTCGGCCGCTGCATCCCCCAGATAGTCTTTCGTAACGAAGCTTTGCTGAAGCCTCTCGACAAAATCGTCCCAGTCTTCCCCAACACAGTACTGTTCCTCTGTGCTACCAGTGGTCATTCTCGTGGGTCGTGAATTCCCATTTCTCGTCGCCAATATAAAGTCCTTACTCTACAGCATGAAACCACACGAGGCACATTCCAGGGACAAGGCCACTCTGTGACCTTGGCTCTTTATTTCAGGACTCCAGAAGTGATGACTCTGCGTGGGACCTCCCTTTTATATACCTGTGCGATCAGGTAAGGAGTGTCTCCCACAAGTTCACCCTCTGTGGTCAAGGTGTGCATCTAAGTTGAGTGTATACAGTAATACAGTGGTGTTACATTGTAGTTACAAACATGACAAGGTGTCTGTTACTTTGTTTCAGCTCCACCTACTTTTCTGCACTGAGAGCTGAAGCTGTTAAGCTTTTGAGTGCTGTTAAATTAAATTCTGGTTATTTTAAATTTAAAAAGATCGGCGTTTTTTTAATTAGAATTTTGAGACATTTGAGGTGATTCTTCTCGTTAAATATTTTGTTTGTATTGATTTAAACACAATTATCCACCATTGATAAGGCTGTTTTTTAAAAAAAAAACATACAGGATCCTGAGTTTTATAAATAGAGGCATAGAATACAAAAGCAAGGAAGTTATGCTAAACTATTACAAATCACTGGTTAGTCCTCAGCTGGAGTACTGTGTCTAATTGTCCAATTCTGGGCACTACATTTTAGGAAGGATATGAAGGCATTGGGGAGGGTGCAGAAGGGTTATTTGAATGATATCAGAGATGAGGGACATCAGTTATGTGAGAAGACTAGATAAGCTGTTACTGTTCTCCTTGGACCAAAGAAGGTTCAGGGGAGATTTAATAGATGTGTTCAAAATTATGAAAGGTTTCAATAGAGTGATTAAGGAGGAACAGTTTCCACTGACAGGATGGTCGGTAATCAGAGGGCATTGACGTAAGATAATTCTCCAAGCTTCTCTGTCTATAGATCTGAGGGTTATCAGACCCATGACAAGAGTGGCATGGTGCAAGGTAGACCTTATTTCAACCCTTGTTTGAGTTACCTCTTCGGTGAGCCTCTCCATTGAGGAGGCCACAGTGCAGCCCAAGGCCAGTATTGCTGCAGTCTGAGCATTCATTCATGACAGAACCTAGGACTGGCATCAAGGCTTTAGCTGTGAAGGGCTGCACAGCAAATGACCCTGGAACAGCAAACCACTCCAAGGATGTGGAGTGCATTCTATTCTGTGCATCAGGACCTACACATGCAAAATATGGACTTTATCACTGAATAACTGCAACAGTCTACCATGCTATGAAAGCATTCTTCTTTTGAATGTAGGGCTACGAAGCTCCGAGCCCACAGTTTGTGCTGCTGGAGGAGGCTCTTTTCTCCTCCAATGAGGGTCCTCCTCTTCCTGAACTCTGGTGCTCAGTGATTTCCACCCCAGTGCTTCCCTCATATTCTCTAACTATACTCAAAAGGGCAAATGCATATTTAGGCTCATGTATATTTAAGGCCTTGCATAATCAATTTCATCTGGATGGGAAAATCTTCAAAATTGATATTTTCTGTAACATTGACAGGGGCAGAGAAGGAAATAAAGAGAACAAATGCTCTGTTCATCATCCACTTCAGCATCTCTCTCAAGTTATGTTACTGCAGCTCTATGCCCTTTCCTCAAATGGGGTAACTTCCTGTATTGTAGCAGGCCCAAAAGCCCTGCTTTCTGTTAAAGACTGTCTACTCTTGCAGAGACATCTGAAACTTTCACAACTGACTGCAATATCATTATCCTCTACAATATTAGTAGTGCCTTTATCCTTTGTATTAAAAAGGAGTTGCAGTGATTGTGAAGACAGTGCTGCTTTACCGTTCTTTTATATTGTAGATACTTGCAGGTACTTGTGTGGAATGTCTGTGGCTTGTGACCAGGGAATGAATCCTAAATTGACGTGAGACTGTACGATACTTAT
Organism: Pristiophorus japonicus; assembly: GCF_044704955.1. NCBI lineage: Eukaryota > Metazoa > Chordata > Chondrichthyes > Pristiophoridae > Pristiophorus > Pristiophorus japonicus. Next base: position 87,034,890 of record NC_091979.1, on the reverse strand, counting down.
GTTCTCAGGTGTCAGCTTGAATCAATGACAGCACTCTTGCTTCTGAATCAGAGGATCATGGACTTAATCCTTGCTGCAGGACTTGAGCACATAATCTAGTCCGACACTGAATTGAGGAGCAACCTCTTCACTCAGAGGGTTGCGAATCTTTGGAATTCTCTACCCCAGAGGGCTGTGGAGGCTCAGAGATCGATAGATTTTTGGATATTAAGGGAATCAAGGGATATGGGGACAGTGCAGGAAAGTGGAATTGAGGTAGAAGATCAGCCATGATCTTATTGAATGGCACAGCAGGCTCAAGGAGCTGAATGGCCTACTCCTGCTCCTAATTCTTATGTTCTTATGACATTTCTGTGCTGTATTGAGGGAGTGCTGCTTTTTCATCGATGCCATCTTTCAGATAAGATGTTAAACCAAGGCCCCACCCACCCTATTCAGGTGAAAATGAAATATTCCCTTGCCACTATTTAAACAAGATCAGGGGAGACATTTATCCCTCAATCAACACCAAAACAGGTTAACTCATTTACCTCACTGCAATATTGATAAGGGACACCATTACAGCATTAGAAAGAGGCGATATCAGTAAGGGTAAGCACTAAGCAGGCAGTGGAAACACTATGGGTAAAATTGAGGAATAGAAAAGAATGGAAGATTTGGTGGGAGTTGTTCATAGACCTCCAGATGGCAGTGATAAAGTAGCAGGATACATAAACACAGAGAACAGAAAAGTTTGTTGCAAAAACAGAGTCGTTATAATGGGAGACTTTAGTTTTCACATAGCTTGGGAGAAGTAGAACAGCTAGGATCCCAAAGGCAGTAAATTTCTTGAGTACATTTGGAACAGTTTTTTGGAATAATATGTTCCTGAACCAACAAGAGAACAGGCCAGCTTAGATTATAAATGAGTAATGAGTCTGAATGAGTCAGTAATCTAATTGTAAAGGAACACCTAGATAGAATTCAATATTAGGTTTGAGAGAGAGAAGGGTGAGCCGTGAACCAAAGTTTTAAATTTAAGTAAAGCTGACTTTGGATGCATGAGGCAGAAATTGACCACAATAGGCTGGGCAGAACTACTAACTGATAAAACTACGGATGAACAAGGGGAGGTGCTCACCAAAGTATTTGGTCGAATACAAGACCTGTGGGTAACCTTAAAGGGCAAGAGCACTACTTGTGTAATTAAACAACCTTGGTCAACAAGGGAAGTGTGAGAGAGCATAAAACTAAAAGAAAGGGTTTATTCAAAGACAAAGAACAGGAGATATCCTGCAGACTGGGAGAGATATAGAGAACTGCAAAGGGATACAAAGAAAGTGGCAAGAGCCTCAAAAAGGGATGCGAGAAAAAAACGTGCGAGGGATATCAAGGTCAACACTAATGTTTTTACAAATATATTAAGATAAATAAGGTGGCTAAGAGTAATATGGACCCCTTAATGACAGATGTAAGTGATACTGTAATTGGAAATCAGGAAATGGCAGACATACTAAATTGTTACTTTGTATCAGTCTTCACAGTAGAGGATGAGGATGAAATAGCATAGATACAAGGAAAAATAAAAAATAAATCAAGAGGAAGAACTAACTAGATTCATTATAAGTGATGGAGAAACAAATATTATTAAAAGATAGACAGGTTTCCAGGACTCAATGGTTTCCACCTCAGGATATTAAAAGAAGTAGGTGAGAAATTGCTGGTGATTTTACCAAAACACTCTCGATTCAGGAATTTTTCTCTTGGATTTGAAAATTGCCAATATCACTCCACTATTTAAAAAGGGTAAGAGAGATAAACTAGGAAATTATCGACTGATTCGTCTAACGTCAGTTGTGGGGAAGTTACTAGAATCTGTTATTAGAGCCAGAATGACTACTGAGCATTTGGACAACTATGAGCTGATCAGAGAAAGCCACCATGGATTTGTAACGGGTAAGTCATATCTAATGAATTTAGTTGAATTTTTTGAGGAGGTAACTAGCATGGGAGATAAGCTAGTGTCTATGGATGTTATTTATATGGACATCCAGAAAGCATTTGACAAGGTTCCACATAAGTTACTGTTAACAAGAATGAGAGACCATGGAATTGAAGACAACCTATTGGTTTTGGATAGAGAATTGGTTTGGAGGTAGGAAACAGGGAGTAGGGATAATGGGTATGTACACATATTGGCAGGATGTGACTAGTGGTGTCCCCCAAGGATCTGTACAGAGGACACAGCTTTTCACTATATTTATAAATGACTTGGATGCAGGAATAGAGTGCCATATATCTAAATTTGCTGATGACACAAAATTAGGTGGCACAGAAAGCAGTGCAGATGGGAGCAAAAAGTTGCAAAGGGACATTGATAGATTAAGTGATTGGGCAAAACTGTGGCAGATGGAGTTCAATGTATGTGGTCATCCACTTTGGACCCAAGAAAGATAGATTAGAGTATTTTCTAAATAGCGAGAAGATATGAATTGTGGATGAACAGAGAGATTTTGAGGTCCAAGTACAGAAATCATTAAAAGCTGGTGGAGAGGTGCAAAATATAATTAAAAAGGCTAATGGAATTTTGACCTTTATCTCAAGAGGGCTGGAATACAAAGGGGTGAAAGTTATGTTATAGCTGTACAGAGCTCTAATTAGACCCCATCTGGACTACTGGATTCACTTCTGGGCACCTCACCTCAGGAAGCATATACTGGGGCCGAAATTCAGGGTCTCGGTAAGACCCGTTACTGCCCGTTTGTGACGGCCATGTGACAGAATCCTGTGGCCGCTGCTTTGTGGTCATCTTCAGGTTGGGGATTTTTTGGCTTGTCCCCACTTCCGCCCCGCTGCTGATGACCGCTGCAAGCATATCATAAAAGCGCGTATCGCCACTCTCCTTCACCTGCAGAATACTGCGCCCAAATTCACTGCAAAAAATCGTTCCCCCGCCGTGCGGTGTCCCCGACAGCTTTCTCTATCGGTGCACCTTCTTCTCACTGTGTGCGGCCCGGCCCTTCAAGGGGACAGCTCACTGCCATGGCCGCCATGTCTTTATTTTTGCCAGCCGTCTTCCTGATCGGTCGGCAAAATAGTGCCCATGGGTTCAGCCGGGCCGCCAACAGAAAGCCTGGCACCCCCTCTTGGGTGCCAGGCCGCTGGCCCGGCCAAAACCCTCCCTGTTGGCCCAGTGGCCAAAGATAAAAAATGCCGGATTCTCTCCCCTTTAACGGAGGGGAGAGCGCATGGTGACACACATGCGCTGTGACGTCACCACCACTCCACAGCTGATTGACAGCGGCGGAGTCCCGATCCCATCCTAACTTCCGCCCCATACCCTGCCTTCCTGCCTCACTTTCACCCCCACTATGACCAACTTCTGGTCCAACTTTTAAAAAACTGCAGAGTTCTGAAAATCGACAGAAAGGCTGCCTCAACGATCCTGGCAGAAAAAACTTGAAGAAAAAGGTAGGTCTGCCAGCTTTCTGGTGACTCTGAATTTCAGCTCCATTGTCTTTGGAGGGGCTGCAGCACAGATTCATCAGAATGATACCGAGACTAAAATGATTAAGTTATGAGGAAGCTTACAACACTAGGCTTGCATCTCTTTGAATAAAGATTAAGGGGTGATCTATTTGAAGTGTTTTTAAAGGATTTGATAGAGTAGATAGAGAGAAACTATTTCCTCTGGTGTGAATCTAGAAAAAGAGGGCATAACCTTAAAATTCGAGCTACAATGTTCAGGAATGATATCAGAAAGCACTTCTCTACACAACAGTTAGTGAGAATCTGGAACTCACTCCCCCAAAAAGCTGTTGAGGCTAGGTCAATTGAAAATGTCAAAACTGAGATTGATAGATTTTTGTTAGGCAATGGAATAAGGGTTACGGAACCAAGGCAGATAGATGGAGTTAAGATACAGATTAGATATGATCTAATTGAATGATGGAACAGGCTCAAATGGCCTACTCCTGTTCCTATGTTGTTTTTGGGACCTTTTTGTGCACAAATTTCCTGCCACATTTATAGGAACAGGAGTCGGCCATTCAGCCCCTCAAGCCTCTTCCACTAGTCAACTAGATCATGACTGATTTGTACCTGAACTCCATTTGACCCAATATTTACAGGGGTGCAGCGAGGATGCTAGGGAGCGCGGTAGCATGTGGAAAACCCAGCAAGACCGCCGATGTGGAAGGCCTCGTGATAATGGCAGGGACTCACTTAAATCACATGCTGCAGTCTCCTGCCCGACAGGTGGTTGGACTGACTGCTTGCCCGGTGGGCAGAAGTGCAAAAAACAACATGAGCCCGCAGCTGGGCGCCCATGGAGACTGTCCCTGGTAGTTAGTGGGGGAGTGGGCGAAAAGCTTGGGGCAGTGTTCAGGAGGAAGCGGGGCAGGGGTCAGAAACAGAGATTGTGCCGTGATCTGGGTATGGGGAGCAGCATTCCTGTCAAACAAGAAAACATGAAAAATGCATTTCAAATGAACCTTCAGGACCTCTCCTGGCCCAGGATCCAGCTCCCGACAAGTTTTGCCTGATGGGGAAGCTGACACTGCCCCGTCACTCAGGCCTTGGACAGCGTGGACCACTTTCCATACCATGGGTGCCTTCTGTCAATGAGGGCAGACATCGATGACGAAATTCAACACCGCCTTCAGTGTGCCAGTGCAGCCTTCAGTCACCTGAGGAAAAGAATGTTTGAAGACCAAGATCTCAAACCCGGCACCAAGCTCATGGTCCACAGAGCAGCAGTGATACCCACCCTTCTATATGCTTCAGAGACATGGACAATGTACAGTAGGCACCTCAAAGCACTGGAGAAGTACTACCAATGCTGCCTCCGCAAAATCCTGCAAATCCAGTGTCAGGATAGGCATACCAATGTCAGTGTTCTCTCTCAAGCCAACATCCCCAGCATCGAGGCACTGATCATGCTCAATCAGCTCTGATGGACGAGTCACATTGTCCACATGCCTGATACAAGACTTTCGAAACAACTGCTCTACTTGGTGCTCCGTCACCGCATGCGAATCCCTGGAGGGCAGAGAAAATGCTTCAAAGTTACCCTCAAAGCCTCCTTAATAAAATGTGACATCCCCACCGACTCTTGCGAATCCCTGGCCAAAGACCACTCAAAGTGGAGGAGAAGCATCCGAGAAGGCGGCAAACACTTCGAGTTTCTTCACCGGGAGCACGCGGAAGCCAAGTACAAACAGTGGAAGGAGCATGCGACAAATCAAGCACCCCATCCACCCGTTCCTCCAACCACCATCTGCCCCACCTGCGACAGAACTGTTGATCCTGCATTGGTCTCATCAGTCACCTTAGAACTCATTTTAGTGTGGAAGCAAATCACCCTCTACTCTGGTGGACTGCCTAAGAAGGAAGACGACTCAGGCCTCAGGTTAATATTGCAGATCAGGTCCTGATGACATAATTGGACCCAATCTGCATATTTAAAACAAAACGCTGTTTGCGTCCTGCAGGTGTCCTGCTCGCTTGCTCAAAATAACAGGTTAATATGGGGACACAGTGGTAAGGAAGCGGGATTGGCTGGGGTAAGTGACTCCCGTTATTTTAACAGTCCTCTGCTTGGTTCCCGCCAGATGGGTGCAGTTAAAATCGTGGCCTTAATATCTTTCGCTTTATATTCTAGCCCCGTTGAGATAATGAGCAACATTTCATTAGCCTTTTTGATTACTTTTCACACCTATAAATGTCTGTACATAAGAACATAAGAAATAGGAACACGAGTAGGCCGTATGGTCCCTCGAGCCTGCTCTGCCATTCAATAAGATCATGGCTGATCTGATCATGGACTCAGCTCCACCTCCCTGCATGCGCCCCATAACCTCTTATCCCCTTATCACTCAAGAAACTGTCTATTTCTGTCTTAAATTTGTTAGCGTTAGTGTTTTCTCAGAAGAATCATTCAACACTCAGAGTCGGTTCCAACGCCTGGCGGCCTTTATTACGCTCAGCGGGGAGGAAAAACTCAGGACGTATCCAGGTTTCTCTCTACCGAACAAAGGGTTACATGCACCTTTATATGTTTCACAACAGTTACAAAACAGTTTACTACAGCTACACAGCCCATCACGGCTGGACACAAGCCAATCACAACGATTATAGATTACATATAGGTTCTTTTAACCCAATAGAATTCCCCTATTATCCCGGGAACCATATGTTCGGTTATTGTCAGCTTGGGCTGATCGATGACTTTATAGGTTCTCTCCCTAGTTCTTTCATCTGGGAGAAATAATTGGTTTATAACCTTGTTTACAGGAGATGGTTTCCCTCTTATCTTTCTTCCTGGGGAATTAATTGGTTTATGACCTTGTTCACAGGAGATGGTTTCTTTCTTATCTCTGTCTTCCTGCATCCCAGGCATTCCTATAGTGGGCCTCACAGGGTTATTGCTTGGTCATTGAACGTTCAACAGTTCACAGCTTGACTACCTGATTTCCCATCATGCCTGGGCAGCCATTTTATGTGTGTGTCCATTTTAAGCTTATGTGAGTTTTAAATATCCAGCAGGTGCCTAATGCCTAGTTATATATATATATTTCTACTCTCTACAACAAATTTGTTCAATGTCCCAGCTTCCACAGCTCTCTGAGGCAGCGAATTCCATGGATTTACAACCCTCTGAGAGAAGAAATTTCTCCTCATCTCTGTTTTAATTGGGCAGCCCCTTATTCTAAGATCATGCCCTCTAGTTCTAGTCTCCACCATCAGTGGAAGCATCCTCTCTACATCCACCTTGTCAAGCCCCATCGTAATCTTATATGTTTCGATAATATCACCTCTCATTCTTCTGAATTCCAATGAGTAGAGGCCCAACCTACTCAACCTTTCCTCATAAGTCAACCCCCTCATCTCTGGAATCAACCTAGTGAACCTTCTCTGAACTGCCTCCAAAGCAAGTATATCCTTTTGTAAATATGGAAACCAAAACTGCATGCAGTATTCCAGGTGTGGCCTCATCAATACCCTGTATAACTTTAGCAAGACTTCCGTGCTTTTATACGCCATCCCCTTTGCAGTAAAGGCCAAGATTCCATTGGCCTTCCTGATCACTTGCTGTACCTGCCTGGTCTTCACTCTTTGAAGGCTGTGCTGGTGCACTGGAGGCGATGCTGAATCTCCGCATCAATGTCTGCCTTTGTTGATAAGAGGCTCCCGAGGTATGGGAAATGGTCCACGTTGTCCAGGGCCGCATAGTAGATCTTGATGATTGGAGGGCAGTGCTGCACGGCGGTGACAGGCTGGTGAAGGATCTTTGTCTTACGGATGTTAAGCATAAGGCCTATGCTTTTATATGCCTCAGTGAATACATTGACTATCCTGGAGTTCAGCCTCCGACCCGTTCCCCCAACGAATGTCTCTCCGCACCTGTAACAGGGTCTGTGGCTCTTGTATCAGACTGTTCAGCCATCAAAAAACTCACTTTGTGAGTGGAAGCAAGTCCTCCTCGATTCCGAGGGACTGGCTGTGAAAGTGATGTACCTGCATACTATCCTTTTGTGTTTCATACACAAGTACCCCCAGGTCCCGGTGTACTGCAGCACTTTGCAATCTTTCTCCATTTAAATAATAACTTGCTCTTTGATTTTTTTTCTGCCGAAGTGCATGACCTCACACTTTCCAACATTACACTCCATCTGCCAAAATTTTGCCCGCTCACTTAGCCTGTCTATGTCCTTTTGCAGATTTTTTGTGTCCTCCTCAAACATTGCTTTTCCTCCCATCTTTGTATCATCAGCAAACTCAGTCCCTTCTTCCAAGTCATTAATATAGATTGTAAATAGTTGGGGTCCCAGCACTGATCCCCGTGGCACCCCACTAGTTACTGGTTGCCAGCCAGAGAATGAACCATTTACCCCGACTCTCTGTTAGTTAGCCAACCCTCTATCCATGCTAATATATTACCCCCAGCCCCTTGTGCAGTAACCTTTTATGTGGTACCTTGTCAAATGCTCTATTTCCTTAAGCATCAGGGAAGGTGTTTCTGAAAGTGTTCCTTTATGAAAAATCTTTTAAACCTCTGACTTTTATTGGCGTATATATTTATTTCATGCTTTAGAACTATTCAATTGTTGAATACTTTGAAAATGTACTATCAGAGTCTAATGTTGGGAATTTCCTGCTGCAACTATTACACTAGGAAATGTTTTGTTTCTGTTTATTTTTTGTTACCTATTATCTGGCTCAAAGTCAGGAAGCTTTTTTTCCACGACTTCCCTTGGGCTTACCTATCTTTAGAACTAATGCCTCAAGGAGGATACATCAATTTTCTTTTGGAGTAGGACTGAAAAAATAACAAGTGGGAGGGGTTATTATTGAAACAAATATTGGTGCTTGACCTTGTAATTCTTCTTCCAATACAAATGATGTAGGGGTCAGAAGGAGATCAGCGTATTAAATGTAATCGTTTGAAATATATATCATTTTTACTTCAACATCACCAACAGCCACCATCAGGACTACCACCGTCGCCACAAAAACAAGCCAGCACAGAACACAGTAAAACCTGCTCCAAATGTCTCGGACGTACGGCTTCTATGTCACTGGGACGTAACTCAACAAACCTCCCCCAGTCTCTTTGGCCAATAAGGGATTTTATGAAGCAGGTTGCAGACGAGTTGACATGGAGACCACGCAGATTTCTTTCACGACTGTTCGACGAGATACGTGTAAAGCTCAGAGGATCCCGCGTCATTGTTACCCAGGAATGAATGACCGGAACCTATCAGGGTGTTAAATAAGAGAGCAGCATGAAATGCAATCTTGACTAAATGTAAATGACAATACATCTTTGCTAAAGACGGCAGATTTGCAAATTAAATAGGCACATAGAACATTCTGAACAGATTGCAGACCAGAAGTTAATCTGCGACAGTAAATTCTGTGAAGAAATACACCGGGAAGTATGGTGAGTCAATTGAAGGGAATGATTGGGCAGGGAAGACCAGACATTTGTTAAAGGAAATTTGATTTTCTTTTATTGTACAAGATTAGAGCTAGAACGTTCAGCGTATGTATGGGGATTACGATTGAGGTTGTTCGGCATTAGAATTGTACGAATTAGGAAGGAAATAATAAAACCAGTAATATATCACCAATACATGTAATATACGATGTAATTGAAACAGACATGCTTATAATTCGGCAATAAAATAATCAGTATATTATTGAGTGCTATAAAGAATCGGGTGTTGTTTTTCCCCCTTGAATGAGACTTTTCGAGAATGATTAGGATGAGTTCAGAATATCGCTGCTTCCCCTGTGGACAGTCTAAGTAACAGCACTCGTGCGAATTCAACTTGTAGCTATTTTGCAGAAACCAGAAAAATGTATCTATACCCGTTAAGTAAGAAAAAACATGACAAGATTAATCCCTAACCTCATAAGTTTTTATATCTGATAAAAATTACATTTATGTTAATTTTCTGTTGCACTTTGAATGCATCTTACTGGGGTTCCTCACTATGACAGCATTATGATTTCTAAAGTGGTTTGCATTTTAAAGCAAATTAAATAATTGATGGAATGATTGGCCTGCGTGTCATTTGCACAAAATCAAAAGTAAGCACACAGTATTTTCTATATCTTCCTTTGTTAGACAGACAATAATTGGATTAAAATAGACATAGAATCGTAATATGACAATAACGAGTTGCATGTTATAAGAAAACGTGTGAACATCGAGGCAAAAATCGAACGTTTTTGTCGGTTCGGTAGTTACCATCAATAATCGGATGGAATACGTAGGCTTTATATAGTTTATTTTTTAAATAACACACTTTAGTCTTACAGAAGCATTGTTATTTTGTTTTTGCAAACTTGAACAACTTTTCAGCATAACAGAAACAGAAATTATCTAGTTTTAAACAAGGTAAATCATCAAAAAGTTAACTGTTCACGTAATAATAGAGTAATCATAATGAATCATATTGAAAATTAAAGCGTAAAATATACTAAATGGAATTGGAGTCAAATTTAATAAATAAAATTTTGCAGATTCCACAGTCATGTTGTATAAACAGGAGATAAATATTTCCCAATGATAGTATGGTATTTGGTTGTGAAATATGCTGAATAAAAGTAAAAATCTAACAATCCAAATAGTTTAGGTTATCAACCAATGACATAATTCATTCTATATACAGAATGCATTTGAATCATTGTTATTACCAAATTGATGCACCTGAATTTTTGCTGTATGCTGATATACGAAAATAAATCTGCTTTGAAGTTATGAGGGCCGGTGCCGGTGTGACTTCAGGAGAGTGGGTGGGGAGGCTGATAAGTGGAAGCTGGCTGGAGCTGGGCGGAGATATTGCAGGGAGACGGTTGCACCGACTGTGCAATTGAAATGGGGATGCCATCAAACATGGCGACAGCTGCAGCCTGCTCCCCCCTTTCCTGAACAGCGACCGCTGACCGACGCCTTGTTCGACATGCGTTGCTTCACAAATTGTAAGAAAATAACAACTATGTTGATGCAATTGAGTTGAATATTCATAAAGGACATAATCCTGTCGCTGTCCCGTGCCGATCGTGCCGCAGACTAATTAATATTTTGCTCTGCATGCCGACGACCGTCGTATCTCGGCACCTTCGTGAAACGGACGCTTGGTTGCAGGGCGTTTGTCAACATCTTTTTCACCTAGTGAGATGAAGCAGGGTGGCAACTTTCAGTCATTTTTGTTTCTTTAAGCAGTGAAACATTGCTGATTTCAGATGGCCGCGCGGATAGTCTGAAGGAGCTGCCACTGTTGGTACATTTTGTCCACCATTTGGATGATAATGTTGCTGAAATTTTACAGAAATGGTCAGGGATGGCACGCGTTTGATGTAAGGTTCTCGAGGATGTGAAACAGCGCCTTGCTTTTTTCCTCCAGCGACATGGTCAAATTCCGTTGTCTCACATTTTTCCCCTCAGACAATCTGTATGTAATGGTTGAATTTTATTGCTGCTGTTCGCCATAGCTGTTCTGGTTGTCGGGAGTGTGGTGGTGTGCATTTTCAGTGAAATACTCGTATTTCCTTCGCGTTGTGCGATTTTTGAGTCATTGTTAAGGTTCTGCAGATCTGGTTCATGATTTCGGCAGATTAGCATGAATCATTCATAAAGCGTGGAAGTAATATTGGGTGTTTGTCCAAGTCGGCGGAGTCAGGGATCAGGGCGAATAGAGCAGGACGAGGGAAACACATTTTGTGTGAAGGAGTTTAAAAGGTGTAGCAAACAAATCAAACCTCGGTGGGTCTAAATGTATTTGTATGTTGTGAACAGTTGCGGATTTATAATGGGCATGTCGAATGTAATATGTATTATATCCCTCAAACGCAATTTCTTCTTTCTATCTCGCACGCCTCCTTGCAAACTATTAATAAAAGTGTATTTTTTTATCAAGGCAAAGTGTTCCATAGAGTAATGTAAATGTATAAAGTTGGAATCAAGTAACCGTGCCTTTCTCATTTTTGGAAATTCTTTGCTTGGATAATTTGCCTTTTAACACTGGGGGTGATAGATGGTGTTTAATCCTGCCGTCTATTTCTATTATGCGAGCATATTAAGTGCATTATTTAATGTTGAACCCATTACATTTTATATGCTTTCGTCATCCACGATGGGAGAGGCAGAAAGAAAATTCTAGCACAACCAGCTCTCAGTAACACGCATGGGCAGGCTTCAAGCAAAACAATTTTGTGTCTCTTTTTGTATGGGGGAAAAAAAATGACCCTGCTATTGTTTTGGATCAACAGGCCACAAATGGGAATATTCATTTGTTAAGGCTCTTAGTAAATCTGAGGTGGGAAAAAAATAATTGTAGGATTATTGTTTGAATGTCATCAGATATTTATAAAGCCACAACCTTATTAAAGGTCCAATTCAACAGATAATTGTACTTTGTCCATTCTTTTCGGGTAGGTCATGATTATTTTTTCAAATGTACACGTTTTTGTTAACAAAAAATCAACAAGTTGTTTTCCTGCAGACAATATTTAAATATAAAGGGGTAGAGTTTGCGTTATTTTGTGCCAGTTTTATCAGCCCAATCCAAGTGAAATTGGCCGACCTAGGGCAAAAGATTGGGCAATTTTAAACGTAAGTTGCCTCAAGTGTAAATCGATTTTCCTGATCTTTAATACTGACTTCAAGGTTTCAAACTGATTAATAGGGATGGTGTATGAAGGGGCAGAAAACATTGGCGGGTGTTGTTTATAGGCCCCCAAACAGTAGATGTAATGTAGGGTAGAGTATAAATCAGGAAATGAGAGGCGCATGTAACAAGGGTAATACAGTAATCATGGGGGAGCTTTAATCTACCTAGAGACTGGGCAAACCAAATTTGCCGTAATAATAGTGTGGAAGACAAATTCATGGAATGTATACAAGATAGTTTTCTAGATCAATATGTTGAGGATCCAACGATTGGAACAGGCTATTTTAGATCTAGTATTGTGCAATGAGAAATGGGTAATTAATAACCTTGTAGTAAAGGGGTTTTTAGAGAAGAGTGACCATAATATGATAGAATTTTATATTGAATTTGAAAATGATTTAGTTAAATCCAAAACTAGGGTCTTAAATCTAAACAAAGCAAACTACATAGATATGAGGGCGAGTTGGCTAAAGTAGATTGGGAAACTACATTAAAAGGTATGATTGTTGACAAACAATGGATAGCATTTAAAGAATTGATACATAATTTACTAAAAAATATACATTCCTTCAAGGCACAGAAACCCCACAGGAAATGTGGTCTAACCGTAGCTAACAAGAAAAGGTAAAAATAGTATTAGAACATAAGAAATAGGAGCAGGAGTAGGATATTTGGCCCCTGCCATTTAATAAGCTCCTGGTTGATCTGATCTTAGTCTCAGCTGCACTTCCCTGCCTGCTCCCCATAACCCTTCACTACCTTATCATTCAAAAATCTGTCTTATCTCCACCTTAAATATATTCAATAACCCCGCCACCACAGCTCTCTGGCGCAGAGAATTCCACAGATTTATGATCCTCTGAGAGAAGAAATTTCTCCTCATCTCAGTTCTAAATGTGTGACCCCTTATTCTTAAACTATGCCCCCTAGTTCTAGCTTTCCCCACAAGTGGAAACATCTTCTCTGCATCCAGCTTGTTGAGCCCCCTCAGTATCTTATATGTTTCAATAACCTCTCATTCTTCTAAACTCCAATTAGTATAGGCCTAACCTGCTCAACCTTTCTTCATAAGTCAATCCCTTCATCTCAGGAATCAACCTAGTGAACCTTTTCTGAACTGCCTCCAATGCAAGTATATCCAATAAGGAGACCAAAACTGTACGCAATACTCTAGGTGGGGTCTCACCAATAACCTGTACAGTTGTAGCAGGACTTCTCTGCTTTTATACTCCATCCCCCTTGCAATAAAGGCCAGCATCCCATTTGCCTTCCTGATTACTTGCTGAACCTGCAAACTAACTTTTTGTCTTTCATGCACATGGACCCCCAGGTCCCTTTGTACTGCAGCATTTTGTAATCTCTCCATTTCAATAATATAAAAAAAAATATTTCCTGCCACAGTGGATAACCTCACATTTTCCCACATTATACTCCCATCTGCCAAATGTTTGCCCACACACTTAGCCTGTCTATATCCCTTAGCAGATTCTTTGTGTCCTCCTCACAACTTGCTTTCCCACCCATCTTTGTATCATCAGTAAATGTGGCTGCATTACACTCGGTCCCTGCATCCAAGTCATTAATATAGATTGTAAATAGTTGAGGCCACAGCACCAATCCCTGTGGCACCCCATTAGTTACCATTTGCCAACTGGAAATTACCCATTGATCCCGACTCTCTTTTCTGTTAGATAGCCTATCCTCGATCCATGCTAATATTATCCCCAGCCCCGTGACCTCTTTATCTTGTGCAGTATAATCGCCTTTATTTAAGATCAGGACACTGGTTTGAGTCCCAACTTTCTCACCCTCGCAACTGATTTTTAAATTCAATCATGCTATGATCACTTTTTCCTGAGGATCCATTATGATGAGATCATGTATTAATCCTGTCTCATTACACAGTACCAGTTCTAAGGTAGCCTGCTCCTTGGTTGGTTGCACAACATACTGTTCAAGGAAACCATCCTGGAATACACTCTATGAACTCTTCCTCAAGGCTATGTTGGCCATTATGATTTGTCCAATCAATATGAAGACTAAAATCGTCCATGATTATTGCTGTACCTTTCTTACAGGCCTCTATTATTTCTCGTGATAGCCATCAAAGGATGATGCTTATAATGTTCCCAAAAAGAGTAGTAAGCCTGAGGATTGGGAGGATTTTAGAATTCAGCAAAGGAGGACCAAGATGTTGATAAAGAAAGGGAAAATAGAATGAGAGTAAACTAGCAAGAGGTATGTAAAAAGGAAAAGATTCGCGAAAGTAAATGTGGGACCCTTACAGGCCAAGACAGGAGAAATTATAATGGGGTATAAGTTAATAGCAGAGAAATTAGACAACTACTTTGTGTCTGTCTTCATGGAAGAAAAAGCAAAAAACTTGCTGGAAATAGTGGAGAACCAAGGGTCTAGCGAGAACTGAAAGAAATTAGTATTAGCAAAAAAATAGAACTGGAGAAATTAATGGGACTGGAAGCCGATAAATCCTAGGTTTTGAAAGAGGTGGCTATAGCGATTAGTGGATGCATTGGTTGTCATTTTCCAAAGTTCCACAGATTCTGCAACGGTTCTTGCGGATTGGAAGGTAGCAAATGTAAACCCACTATTGAGAAAATGGGGAACTACAGACCAGTTAGCCTGACATCAGTTGTAGGGAAAATGCTCGATCTATTATTAAGGATATGGTAACCAGGCACTTAGAAAGTAATAATAGGACTGGGCAGAGTCAACACAGATTTATGAAAGGGAAATCATGTTTGACAAATCTCTTAAGAGTTTTTTGAGGTTGTACTTAGCAGAATAGATAAGAGGGAACCAGTGGATGTTGTGTATTTGGATTTTCAGAAGGCATTTATTAAAGTGCCACACAAAAGGTTATTAAACAAAATCAGGGCTCATGGGATTGGGGTAATATACTAGCATGGATTGAGGATTAGTTAACGGACAGAAAACAGAGAGTAGGAAACAGAGAAACATAGAAATTAGATGCAGGAGTAGGCCATTCGGCCCTTTGAGCCTGCGCCACCATTCAATAAGATCATGGCTGATCATTCAACCTCAGTACCCCTTTCCTGCTTTCTCTCCATACCCTATGATCCCTTTAGCCGTAAGGGCCATATCTAATCCCTTTTGAATATATCTAACGAACTGGCCTCAACAACTTTCTGCGGTAGAGAGTTCTACAGGTTAACAACTCTGAGTGAAGAAGTTTCTCCTCATCTCGGTATAAACGGGTCATTTTTGGGTTGGCAGGCTGTAACTAGTGGGGTACCGTATCAGTGCTTGGGCTTCAGCTATTTACAATGTATATCAATGATTTGGATGAAGGGACTAAATGTAATATATACAAGTTTTCTGATGATACAAAGCTAGGTGGGAATGTAAGTTGTGAGGAGGATGCAAAGAGGCTTCAAGTGGATATAGAGAGCCGAAGTGAGCGGGCAAGAATATGGCAAATTGAATATAATATGGAGAAATGTGAAGTTATCCACTTTGGTAAGAAAATAGAAAAACAGAATATTTTTCAAGTGGTGAGAGGGACCTGGGTGTGCTTGTATACAAATCACTGAAAGTTAACATGCAGGTACAGCAAGCAATTAAGAATGCAAATGGTATGTTGGACTTGATATTACAAGAGGAATTGAGTATAAAAATAAATATGTCTTACTGCAATTATATAGGGCCCTGGTGAGACCACACTTGGAGTATTATGTACAATTTTGGTATCCTTACCTAAGGAAGGATACACTTGCTATAGAGGGAGTGCAACAAAGGTTCACCAGACAGATTCCTGCGATCGGGGAGGAGAGGGGGGAAATTTTCTTATGAGGAGAGATTGAGCAGACTAGGCTTATAGGGCCCAATTTCGGAGCAACTAGATTTTTTTTGGAGTATCTTAAAAATCGCAATTCTGCTCATTTAATTTGCACCAGTGTTAGTGAATTAGTTAGTTTTTTTTAAGCTTTGTTTTTTTTTAAAGGGGGCGTTACCAGTCACTTCGGCCTGTTTTGGCCATTTAAGCAAGTTTAGACAACTAAAAGTTATTCCAAACTCTCTTAGGCCAGTGTATGTGGCCACTTGTGGCTGCGCAGAAAATCCTTGCGGTGAGTTAAGAAATCAGCGCAGGTAGCTGGGGGGAGGTGGGGGGGTGGGGGAGGGAGGGAAGAGGGGGAGGGGGAGAAGAGAAATGAGAGGACTTGCGAAACACCTTCACAGCAACATTAAAGAAGCATAAGTACATTTAAAGCAATACATTTAAAGCACCAAGCACGAAACAAAGCACAAAAATAAGCATTCAATAACATAAAAAATACAAGGAAGATGAGAGGACCTGCACCTAGCACCAAGACTTACAAAGCTCTAAACAACTAGGTTAAAAATGGATTGGTAAACTAGCAAATACATTATAGCAAGTCCTGTAAATAAGAGTTTCAGCTAAACTATTTTACAGAATTCTGAAAGCAGATGAAGAGTAAACTTGAATGTAAATCAAACAAGAATTTAGGACCACATAATCAATCAATCAATCAATCAATCAATCAATAAATTAAATAAATAAATAAATAAATAAATAAACAAACAAATAAAAAATAGAAGTCCTACCTTCAACAAAGCTTTACTGCAGAAAAACACTAGCAGATGGGTATAGCAAGCTCTGCACACTCTGGCTACTGATGAGAGAGCCCATTCGGCTAGGGATAGGGGCGGCGTGCTTCGGGCCCCTCCCACACAGCCTGCAGAGCATGCGCAGAGATTCTGGGGGCGAGGAGCTACTGTACATGCGTGCACACTCAAGCACGCATGTGCAAAGGGCCCGGCACTGAAAACAGTGCCGGGACCTGGCTCCTTCCCCCACTGCTTGTGCTGCGCCAGACAAAGGTCTACAATGTTCCAAGCAGCGGGGAGAACACCGAGGTAAGTTTTTGGTGCTGCTTTTCGTGTACAAAGTCTGCGCCGTTTTAACCGGAGGGGCAAACTTGGGCCCTCTAGAGTTTAGAAGAATGAAAGGTGATCTCACGGAAACAATATTCTTTCAGGGCTTGATAGGTTAGATGCAGGAAGGATGTTTCCCCTGGCTGGGGAGCCTAGAACCAGGGCTCAAAGTCTCAGACTAAGGGGTCGGTCATTTAGGACTGAGATGAGGAAACATTTCTTCACTCAGAGAGTTGTGAATCTTTGGAATTCTGTACCCCAAAGGGTTGTGGAGGCTCAGTCGTTGAGTATATTCAAGACCGAGATTGATAGATTGTTGGATATTAAGGGAATCAAGAGATATGGGGATAGTGCAGGCAAGTGGAGTTGAGGTAGAAGGTCAGCCATGATCTTATTTAATGGCGGAGCAGATTCAAGGGGCCTAACGGCCTACTCCTGCTCCTATGTTCTTATGAAGTTGTGTATATGTGTGCACATGGAGCCATAATTTTAATTAAATAATTTGTCAAATATTAGAAGACTGAACCACTCTATGATTTCTATGATGAACTACAATTCTATTGTATTTTATGAAGAACTTAAAGTGCGCGTATGACGGTTATTGAGATAATATGCAAACTGACCATGGTCATGCATTTACTACATGCATTATAAATCTGGACCTAATTTAACATTTCAGTTGTTCTTTCTTTAACGGCCATACAAAATTAATCATAGTGTGCTATCGTACTGTCATTCAGGTTGCAGGTTTTCGAATCTGCCCATTAGATAGTACAGAAATATGAAAGAAGGAAGTGCTTAACTAATAGGAGATAGGAAAAGTAATTAACAAAAGGTTGAATAGATGGAGGAATATTTTAGTTGCAGGGCAAACAGTATTTTTGTAATTATAAGTGTGTTACGTTGAAAAATAATTTATGACTGAGAAATCTTAACTGAGAAGTAATTTTTGTTACTTGTGCTTATCATGTAAACTGTAGAGCATTTGGTAGCAATTTCATTTTTTTTTGCCCAATAAACTACTAAAAGCGTTCTCTATCTTTCCGAGCTGGAGTATTTCTTTCAATAAAACATACTTGGGTTTAAAAAAAGGAAAAGGTATCTAGGAAGCATTAATCTTCAGTTGCCTGGTGAAAAAAGGTCCAAAAGGAAATGTCCCTTGATTTTCAAAATTATCTAGGATAGTTATTCAAATTGGGCAATGCCAAAATATGAATATATAACTCTGCACTTAAGAAGGTGGAACTTCTATATTTTAAGGAAATAAAATCTTGCAAAAGTATTTGTGGTCCTTTTGGATTCAATACTATAGATATATTTTCATTCTACTCAGTTAATTGCTTCGTAAAATACATGTTCCAAATATGTTTGCATAACTGCGCAAAATGTATACATTATTAATTAAGTGGCTTCCGGTTAAACATTTAGGAAGTAATATCTAATGTAGACTGTTACACTCCAGGAGTGCCAAGAGGTGCATCAGTTTCAGCATAAGCAAATTAAATAGCCATATGCTACTGTTTTCAGAAATATACATTTCTCACATGGTAGGCTTAATGCATTAGGATACTGTATTTTTGAAAATTTGTTCTTGGGATATGGGTGATGCTGGCAAGGATGCATTTATTGTCTAGGTCCCTGGAGAAGGTGGAAGGGTCCTTTTCATTGAGTTGCTGCAGTCTTTTTGCTAATGGTGCACCTATGATAATGGTTGGTCGGGAATTCCAGAATATTGATCCAGCGAAGATGAAGGAATGGCGATTATATGTCAAAGTCAGGAAGATATGTGACTTTTTGAAGTTAAATTCTGCAAGAATTTTTGTTTTCTTTAAAAATATTGTTATGAATTTTTATATCTGTCGAAGTGATCGAAATCTGCATTAAGGAATGCAACTTTCAGTCACTTTTGTTTCTTTAAGCAGTGATACACTGCTGATTTCAGATGGCCGCGTGGATAGTCTGAAGGAGCTGCCACTGTTGGTACATTTTGTCCACCATTTGGATGATAATGTTGCTGAAATATTACAGAAGTGGTGAGGGATGGCACGCGTTTGATGTAAGGTTCTCGAGGAAACAGCGGCGTGTTTTTTTTTCCCAAAGACATTGTCAAATTCAGTTGTCTCAAATATGGAAGATTTTTCCCCTCATGGTTGAATTTTATTGCTGCTGTTCGCCATAGCTGTTCTGGTTGTCAGGAGTGTGGTGGTGTGCATTTTCAGTAAAATACTCGCATTTCCTTCGCCTGTG
The DNA here is from genome assembly GCF_044704955.1 of Pristiophorus japonicus. Taxonomy (NCBI): domain Eukaryota; kingdom Metazoa; phylum Chordata; class Chondrichthyes; family Pristiophoridae; genus Pristiophorus; species Pristiophorus japonicus. The sequence continues at coordinate 87,015,547 of NC_091979.1, read as the reverse complement.
TGATTTTTGAGTAATTGTTAAGATTCTGCAGATCTGGTTCATGATTTCGGCAGCTTAGCATGAATCATTCATAAAACTTGGAAGTAATATTGGGTGTTTATCCAGGTCGGCAGAGTCAGGGATCAGGGCAAATAGATTGGGACGAGGGAAAAAAAATGATGTGAAGGAGGTTAAAAGGTGCAGGAAACAAATCAAACCTCGGGGGTCTAAATGTATTTGTATGTTGTGAACAGTTGCGGATTTATAACGGGCATGTCGAATGTAATATGTATTATATCCCTCAAACGCAATTTCTTCTATCTCACACGCCTCCTTGCGAAACTATTAATAAAAGGTTTTTTTTAATCAAGGCGAAGTGTTCCATAGAGTAATGTAAATGTATAAAGTTGGAATCAAGTAACCGTGCCTTTCTCATTTTAGGAAATTCTTTGCTAGGATAATTTGCCTTCTAACACTGGAGGTGATAGATGGTGTTTAATCCTGCCGTCTTTTTCTATTAAGCATGCATTATTTAATGTTGAAACCATTACATTTTATATGCTTTCGTCATCCACTATGAGAGAGGCAGAGAGAAAATTCTAGCACAACCAGCTCTCAGTAACACGCATGGGCAGGCTTCAAGCAAAACAATTTTGTGTGGAAAAAAATGACCCTGCTATTGTTTTGGATCAACAGGCCACAAATGGGAATATTCATTTGTTGAGGCTCTAAGTAAATCTAGGTTGGCAAACAATGATTGTAAGATCATTGTTTGAATGTCATCAGATATTTAGAAAGGCACAACCTTACCGAAAGTCCAATTCAACAGATAATTGTACTTTTTTCGTTCCTTTGGGGTAGGTTTTTGTTTAAAAAAATCAACAAGCTGCTTTACTGCAGACAATATTTAAATATAAAGGGGTAGAGTTTGCGTTATTTTGTGCCAGTTTTATCAGTGCAATCCGAGTGAAATTGGCCGACCCAGGGCAAAAGATTGGGCAATTTTAAATGTAAGTTACCTCAAGTGTAAATTGATTTTCCTGATCTTTAATACTGACTTAAAAATCATTTTGCCAAAAGTCGGATCCGCCCACAAAACTGGCCAGGCCCTCAGATCGAAATAATGAGGATGGCGAGTTATTGCACCCGCTTGCAATCGTTCAAGGAGGCTCTTCAAATTGAACTGGTTTTCTTAGGTACACAGGCACTAGTAGGCAGGTTTTAAAAGCTTTTTCTTTTAAAACAAATATTTAATTTAGTAAGAAACTGACTGGTGTACACGGCTGAAGCTAATAAATGGTTTAGTACAGTTTTTTTTAAGTCATTTCCAGTGATTTAAAATCAGGTTACTCACAGGTGGAGAACTAGACGCTCTTATTAAAAATGCTTATTTTTGTGATAACTTTATCAGTTGCATTAATAAAACTACCAGGTTACCACTCTTAAATATATCAATGAATATTTTTTAATGCAAAGAAAAATAAATGATTATATTCTATTATGCTAACCAATTGCGCTGGTTCATGGAAGATTTTTCATTTGTGATCTTACAAAGTAATTTTAGCGGTAACTTGAACTGAATTTCCTGATTGTGCCCAAAGTGGAAATGTACCCCACAAATGCCTAGTGAAAACAAATAATGTTTACCAGGTAATAAGTCAGTTAGTGACGTTGGACTTAATGGCAAACAAGTCCAATGAGCAATTGTAAGGTGCATTTTCTGAGTAAATTAGCACTACTCACTGCTTATTTTGTACATTAAAGTTAGTATATTTTTGAATTTCTATGTATATTTTCCATTTGGAAAGCAAATTACTTGTCCTAGTTCCGGCAAGAATACATTGTGCAGAAGGAGGTGGGGTGTTCAGTAAAAGAGGCCTGATGTTGATTAAACTCTCATGCAATGCTGCATCTGCCATAGTGTTCAAGGGAGGGTGGAGACTAATAGAGAAAGTCAGGCCAATACAACAAAATTTCTGACTAAACTTACCTTAGGTTCAAAAAAGCAGGTGTTCATCAAGGATATGGTTACTGTGTTGTGCTCAGGCAGATAACCAACGGGTACTAAGTTGACAAATATAAAATAATTTGAAAATTGCTAAATACATGTAGTGAAAATATACTGAGGATTTTCATTTATACTAAAAGTAAAATTACTGCCAAGCTCACTGGAGCTTATGGAGAATGCCCAAACATGGGATCCATACTGATTTTATATTTCACAGACTCTACTTGAATAATTCATCAACACATTTTATGCACATTTTTTGTGTGCTTTCAAGTGAACTAAGGATGTTATGCAGAAACATAGCTATTCCAATCATAGAGCAAATAGCTGGTGTCAGAGTAAAATGTATATGATAATGACACCTCACGATGAAGGGCATCCCCAATTACATTTTTGGAATGCTGATATTCAACTTCAAGGATTCAAACTGATGACTAATTTATGCATACTTTCAATTTTTGTAGGGATGGTGTATGAAGAGGCAGAAAAAAATTGGCGGGAGCTGTTTATAGGCCCCCAAACAGTAGATGTAATATCGGGCAGAGTATAAATCAGGAAATGAGAGGCGCATGTAACAAGGTAATACAGTAATCATGGGGAACTTTAGTCTACATATTGACTGGGCAAATTCATGGATAGTTTTCTAGATCAATATGTTGAGGAACCAACTAGGGAACAGGCTATTTTAGATCTAGTATTGTGCAATGAGAAATGGGTAAGTAATAACCTTGTAGTAAAGGGGCTTTTAGCGAAGAGTGACCATAAGATGATAGAATTTTATATTGAGTTTGAAAATGATTTAGTTAAATCCAAAACTAGGGTCTTAAATCTAAACAAAGCAAACTACGTAGGTATGAGGGCGAGTTAGCTAAAGTAGATTGGGAAACTACATTAAAAGGTATGATGGTTGACAAGCAATGGATAGCATTTAAAGAATTAATACATCATTTACCAAAAAATATGCATTCCTTCAAGGCACAAAAACTGCACAGGAAATGTGATCCAACTGTAGCTAACAAGAGAAGGTAAAAATAGCATAAAAACATAAGAAATAGGAGCAGGAGTAGGCCATTTGGCCCCTTGAGGCTGCTCTGCCATTTATTAAGATCATGGCTGATCTGATCTTGGGTTCAGCTTCACTTCCCTGCCAGCTCCCCATAACCCTTCACTCCCTTATCATTCAAAAATCTGTCTTATCTCCATCTTAAAAATATTCAATGATCCCACCACCACAGCTCTCTGGGGCAGAGAATTCTACAGATTTATGATCCTCTGAGAGAAGAAATTCCTCCTCATCTAGTTCTAAATGGGCAACCCCTTATTCTTAAACAATGCCCTCTAGTTCTAGCTTTCCCCACAAGTGAAAACATCCTCTCTGTATTTACTTTGTTGAGCCCCCTCAGTATCTTATGTTTCAATAAGATCACCTCTCTTCTAAACTCCAATGAGTATAGACCCAACCTGCTCAACCTTTCTATATAAGTCAATCCCTTCATCTCAGGAATCACCCTTGTGAATCTTCTCTGAACTGCCTCCTACGCCAAAAATAGTAGTAAGCCTGAAGATGGGGTGGTGTTTTAGAATTCAGCAAAGGAGGACCAAGGTGTTGATAGAGAAAGGGAAAATAGAATATGAGTAAACTAGCGAGAGACATAGGGCTCAATTTTCCCCAAAGCATTTTTTTGGTGTACTTCAAGATATACGGCCGATTTTTTGGGGGGCCAAAGTATGCCAAAAAAAAAAATTCTAAGTTTCCCTGTTCCCCTCCTCCTCTCTCTCTCTCCCCCCTCTCTCTCTCCCCCCCCTCTCTCTCCCCCCCCTCTCTCTCCCCCCCTCGCGCTCTCTCTCCCTCCCCTCGCGCTCTCTCTCCCCCCCCCTCGCGCTCTCTCTCCCCCCCCTCGCGCTCTCTCTCCCCCCCCTCGCGCTCTCTCTCCCCCCCCTCGCGCTCTCTCTCCCCCCCTCGCGCTCTCTCTCCCCCCCCTCGCGCTCTCTCTCCCCCCCTCGCGCTCTCTCTCCCCCCCCTCGCGCTCTCTCTCCCCCCCCTCGCGCTCTCTCTCCCCCCCCCTCGCGCTCTCTCCCCCCCCCCCTCGCGCTCTCTCCCCCCCCCCTCGCGCTCTCTCTCCCCCCCCCCTCGCGCTCTCTCTCCCCCCCCCTCGCGCTCTCTCTCCCCCCCCCTCGCGCTCTCTCTCCCCCCCCCTCGCGCTCTCTCTCCCCCCCCTCGCGCTCTCTCTCCCCCCTCCCTCGCGCTCTCTCCCCCCCCCCCCTCGCGCTCTCTCTCTCTCTCCCCCTCTGCACGACTGGAGTAACTCTTAGCTGGCCAAACTTCCCTAAATGGCGTAGGTGGCTGGTTAAGCCCACTTTGGCTGAAAAAAAAACTGACCAAAAAAATCGTAACTAACTGAATTACATTGGGGAAACTGTTTTTTCAACTTCGGCCAAAAAGAGCAGCCTGCTGCAAAAAAATGGCGCAAATCACTGGGGAAAATTGAGCCCCATAAAAACTGACTTTAAAAGCTTCTATTGGTATGTAAGAAGGAAAGGATTAGCAAATGAAATGTGGGACCCTTACAGGCTGAGACAGGAGAAATTATAATGGGATATAAGGTAAAGCAGAGAAATTTAAAAACTACGGTGTGTCTGTTTTCATGGAAGAAGACGCAAAAAACTTTCTGGAAATAGTGGAGAACCAAGGGTTTAGCGAGAATAAGGAACTGAACAAAATTAGTTTCAGCAAAAATTTGTAGTGGAGAAATTAATGGGACTGGAAGCTGATAAATACCCTGGACTGGATGGCCTGCATCCTAGGTTTTGAAAGGGGTGGCTATAGCGATAGTGGATGCATTGGTTGTTATTTTCCAAAATTCAATAAATTCTCGAACAGTTCATGTGGATTGGAAGGTAGCAAATGTAACCCCACTATTTAAGAAAGGAGGGAGAGAGAAAACGGGGAATTACAGACCAGTTAGCCTGACATCAGTAGTAGGGAAAATGCTGGAATCTCTTATTAAGGATATGGTAACAGGGCACTTAGAAAATAATAATAGGATTGGGCAGAGTCAACACAGGAAAATCATGTCGGCGAGAGGCGACAGTCCGGGGTGTGTGGAGGCCTACAAAAGGCCCCGAGATCAGGAGTCGGGCAGCATCAGAGAGAGGCGACAGTCCGGGGTGCGTGGAGGCCTACAAAAGGCCCCGAGATCAGGAGTCGGGCAGCATCAGCGAGAGGCTTGTGCAGCTACAGGGAGAAGGCAAAAAAGAAGTAGAAAGAAATAGAAAGGTGACGTCACAGCCAAGGGGGTAAGTGATTGGCTGGTGATTGGTGAGTAGTTTTTCTTTTTTCTCTTCTATAACAGTGAGTAAACTTTTGCATTATTGTTGCCAATTTAAGTGTATCTAAGGGTTAAGTCACGTCGGGAGAGCTCGGTCAAGTGATATGCTCCTCCTTTACCATGTGGGAACTCGGGGACACTTCCGGTGTCCCTGACGACTACGTGTGCGGGAAGTGTATCCACCTCCAGCTCCTGACAGTCCGCGTTGCGGAATTGGAGCTGTGGGTGGATTCACTCTGGAGCATCCAGGATGCTGAGAATGACGTGAGTAGCACGTGTTGCGAGTTGGTCTTACCGCAGGTAAAAGGTCCACAGCCAGATAGGGAATTGAAGACCAGCAGGAAGAGCAGTGCAAGCAAGGTAGTGCAGGGGTCCCCTGCGGTCATCCCCCTGCAAAACAGATACACCGCTTTGAGTACTGTTGAGGGGGATGACTCATCAGGGGAGGGCAGCAGCAGCCAAGTTCATGGCACCGTGGCTGGCTCTGCTGCACAGGATGGCAGGAAAAAGAGTGGGAGAGCGATAGTGATAGGGGATTCAACTGTAAGGGGAATAGATAGGCGTTTCTGCGGCCGCAACCGAGACTCCAGGATGGTATGTTGCCTCCCTGGTGCAAGGGTCAAGGATGTCTCGGAGCGGGTGCAGGACATTCTGAAAAGGGAGGGTGAACAGCCAGTTGTCGTGGTGCACATTGGTACCAACGATATAGGTAAAAAAAGAGATGAGTTCCTACGAGACGAATTTAAGGAGCTAGGAGCGAAATTAAAACGTAGGACGTCAAAAGTAGTAATCTCGGGATTGCTACCAGTGCCACGTGCTAGTCAGAGTAGGAATCGCAGGATAGCTCAGATGAATACATGGCTTGAGCAGTTGTGCAGCAGGGAGGGATTCAAATTCCTGGGGCATTGGAACCGGTTCTGGGGGAGGTGGGACCAGTACAAACCGGACGGTCTGCACCTGGGCAGGACCGGAACCAATGTCCTTGGGGGAGTGTTTGCTAGTGCTGTTGGGGAGGAGTTAAACTAATATGGCAGGGGGATATGAACCAATGCAGGGAGACAGAGGGAAACAAAATGGAGACAGAAGCAAAAGACAGAAAGGAGATGAATAAAAGTGGAGGGCAGAGAAACCCAAGGCAAAAAACAAAAAGGGCCATTGTACAGCAAAATTCTAAAGGGTCAAAGTGTAATAGAAAGGCAAGCATGAAAGCTCGGTGCCTCAATGCAAGGAGTATTCGGAACCCACGAGAGAGCTCTGAGCTCGTTAGAGTAGGTGAGGGCTCAGATGAACAGGACGCCAAGAAAAAATGCAAAAGGCAGGAGGCAACAGAGCAGAGTAGCACTGGGGTAAGTGTAAACCACAAGGTGATAGGAAGGGACAATAAGTATGAATATAAAGGGGCTGCAGGAGGGGTCAAAACTAAAAATCATAGTTTAAAAACTAGTATTAAACACTCTACCTAAACACACGCAGCATTCGAAATAAAGTAAATGAGTTGACGGCACAAATCATTACAAATGGGTATGATTTGGTGGCCATTACAGAAACGTGGTTGCAGGGTGGCCAAGACTGGGAATTAAACATACAGGGGTGTCTGACAATTCGGAAAGATAGACAAGAAGGGAAAGGAGGTGGGGTAGCTCTGTTAATAAAGGATGATATCAGGGCAGTTGTGAGAGACGATATTGGCTCTAATGAACAAAATGTTGAATCATTGTGGGTGGAGATTAGAGATAGTAAGGGGAAAATGTCACTGGTGGGTGTAGTTTATAGGCCCCCAAATAATAACTTCACGGTGGGGCGGGCAATAATCAAGGGAATAATGGAGGCATGTGAAAAAGGAATGGCAGTAATCATGGGGGATTTTAACCTACATATCGATTGGTCAAATCAAATCGCACGGGGTAGCCTGGAGGAGGAATTCATAGAATGCATCCGGGATTGTTTCTTAGAACAGTATGTTACAGAACCTACAAGGGAGCAAGCTATCTTAGATCTGGTCTTGTGTAATGAGACAGGAAAAATAAATGATCTCCTAGTAAAAGATCCTCTCTGAATGAGGGATCACAGTATGGTTGAATTTGTAATACAGATTGAGGGTGAGGAAGTAGTGTCTCAAACGAGCGTACTATGCTTAAACAAAGGGGACTACAGTGGGCTGAGGGCAGAGTTGGCTAAAGTAGACTGGAAACACAGACTAAACGGTGGCACAATTGAGGAACAGTGGAGGACTTTTAAGGAGCTCTTTCATAGTGCTTAACAAAAATATATTCCAGTGAAAAAGAAGGGCGGTAAGAGAAGGGATAACCAGCCGTGGATAAACAAGGAAATAAAGGAGAGTATCAAATTAAAAACCAATGCGTATAAGGTGGCCAAGGTTAGTGGGAAACTAGAAGATTGGGAACATTTTAAATGACAGCAAAGAATGACTAAGAAAGAAATAAAGAAAGGAAAGATAGATTACGAAAGTAAACTTGCGCAAAACATAAAAACAGATAGTAAAAGCTTTTACAGATATATAAAACGGAAAAGAGTGACTAAAGTAAATGGAAGATGAGATGGGGATTTAATAATGGGAAATGTGGAAATGGCTGAGACCTTCAACAATTATTTTGCTTCGGTCTTCACAGTGGAAGACACAAAAACCATGCCAAAAATTGATGGTCACGGGAATGTGGGAAGGGAGTACCTTGAGATAATCACTATCACTAGGGAGGTAGTGATGGACAGACTAATGGGATTCAAGGTAGACAAGTCCCCTGGTCCTGATGAAATGCATCCCAGGGTATTAAAAGAGATGGCGGAAGTTATAGCCGATGCATTCGTTATAATCTACCAAAATTCTCTGGACTCTGGGGAGGTACCAGCGGATTGGAAAACAGCTAATGTAACACCTCTGTTTAAAAAAAGAGGAAAGACAAAAGGCAGGTAACTATAGGCCGGTTAGTTTAACATCTGTAGTGGGGAAAATGCTTGAAGCTATCATTAAGGAAGAAATAGCGGGACATCTAGATATTAATAGTGCAATCAAGCAGACGCAACATGGATTCATGAAGGGGAAATCATGTTTAACTAATTTACTGGAATTCTTTGAGGATATAACGAGCATGGTGGATAGAGGTGTACCGATGGATGTGGTGTATTTAGATTTCCAAAAGGCATTCGATAAGATGCCACACAAAAGGTTACTGCAGAAGATAAAGTTACGCGGAGTCAGAGGAATTGTGTTAGCATGGATCGAGAATTGGCTGGCTAACAGAAAGCAGAGAGTCGGGATAAATGGATCCTTTTCGGGTTGGAAATCGGTGGTTAGTGGTGTGTCACAGGGATCGGTGCTGGGACCACAACTGTTTACAATGTACATAGATGACCTGGAAGAGGGGACAGAGTGTAATGTAACAAAATTTGCAGATGACACAAAGATTAATGGGAAAGCGGGTTGTGTAGAGGACACAGAGAGGCTGCAAAGAGATTTAGATAGGTTAAGCGAATGGGCTTGGCAGATGGAACACAATATCGGAAAATGTGAGGTCATCCACCTTGGGGAAAAAAAACAGTAAAAGGGAATATTATTTGAATGGGGAGAAATTACAACATGCTGAGGTGCAGAGGGACCTGGAGGTCCTTGTGCATGAATCCCAAAAAGTTAGTTTGCAGGTGCAGCAGGTAATCAGGAAGGCGAATGGAATGTTGGCCTTCATTGCGAGAGGGATGGAGTACAAAAGCAGGGAGATCCTGCTGCAACTGTACAAGGTATTAGTGAGGCCGCCCCTGGAGTACTGCGTGCAGTTTTGGTCAACTTACTTAAGGAAGGATATACTCGCTTTGGAGTGGGTACAGAGACAATTCACTCGGCTGATTCCGGAGATGAGGGGATTACCTTATGATGATAGATTGAGTAGACTGGGTCTTTACTCGTTGGAGTTCAGAAGGATGAGGGGTGATCTTATAGAAACATTTAAAATAATGAAAGGGACAGACAAGATCGAGGCAGAGAGGTTGTTTCCACTGGTCGGGGAGACTAGAACTCGGGGCACAGCCTCAAAATACGGGGGAGCCAATTTAAAACCGAGTTGAGAAGGAATTTCTTCTCCCAGAGGGTTGTGAATCTGTGGAATTCTCTGCCCAAGGAAGCAGTTGAGGCTAGCTCATTGAATGTATTCAAATCACAGATAGATAGATTTTTAGCCAATAAGGGAATTAAGTGTTACAGGGAGCGAGCGGGTAAGTGGAGCTGAGTCCACGGCCAGATCAGCCATGATCTTGTTGAATGGCGGAGCAGGCTCGAGGAGCTAGATGGCTTATTCCTGATCCTAATTCTTATGTTCTTATATGTTTGACAAATCTCTTAAAAGTTTTTTGAGGTTGTAATTAGCAGAATAGATAAGAGGGAACCAGTGGATGTGGTGTATTTGGATTTTCAGAAGGCATTCGATAAGCTGCCACACAAGAGGTTATTAAACAAAATCAGGGCTCATGGGATTGGGATAATGTACTAGCATGGATTGAGGATTGGTTAACGGACAGAAAACAGAGAGTAGCAATAAACGGGTCATTTTTAGGTTGGTAGGCTTTACTAGTTGGGTACCGTATATCAGTGCTTGGTTCTCAGCTATTTACAATCTATATCAATGATTTGGATGAGGGGACCAAATGTAATATATCCAAGTTTGCTGATGATACAAAGCTAGGTGGGAATATAAGTTGTGAGGAGGATGCAAAGAGGCTTCAAGGGGATATAGAGAGCCCAAGTGAGTGGGCAAGAACATGGGAAATTGAATATAATGTGGAGAAATGTGAAGTTATCCACTTTGATAGGAAAAATAGAAAAGCAGAATATTTTTAAAATAGTGAGAGATTGGGAAATGTTGATGTTCAGAGGGACTTGGGTGTCCTTGTACACAAATCATTGAAAGTTAACATGCAGGTACAGCAAGCAATTAAGAAAGCAAATGATTTGTTGGCGTTTATTACAAGAGGATTAGAGTATAAGAGTAAAGATGTCTTTCTGCAATTATATCATCATCATAGGCAGTCCCTCGAAACGAGGATGACTTGCTTCCACGCCAAAAAAGGATAAGTTCACAGGTGTTTCAATGAAGGACCAAATATTCTAGGTCCAGAACTACATCCTGAAAGGTGGAAGATGCCTGTTCATGGATTTTTTTAACATGTGGCTGTTGCACACCAGCCACCACACGGGCTTGACAGAGCTAGGTCTTGGTCCAGTGGCAATGGTTTTTCAAGATGATTGGAGACCAGGTGAGAGCACACTTGGAGTATTATGTACAGTTTTAGTATCCTTACCTAAGGAAGGATATACTTACCATAGAGGGAGTGCAATGAAGGTTCACCAGACAGATTCCAGGGATGGGAGATTGTCGTATGAGAAACGATGGAGCAGACTAGGCTGATATGCGCGGGTCGTTAGAAGAATGAGAGGTGATCTCATTGAAACATACAATATTCTTACAGGGCTTGACAGCTTCGATGCAGGAAGGATGTTTCCCCTGGCTGGGGAGTCTAGAACCATGGCTCACAGTCTCAGAATATGGGGTCGGTCATTTAGGATTGAGATGAGGAGAAATTTCTTCACTCAGAGGGTTGTAAATCTTTGGAATTCTGTATCCCAAAGGGTTGTGGAGGCTCAGTCGTTGAGTATATTCAAGACAAAGATAGATAGATTTTTGGATATTAATGTAATCAAGGGATATGGGGATAGTGCAGGCAAGTGGAATTGAGGTAGAAGATCAGCCATGACCTTATTCAAGGGGCCAAATGGCCTAATTCTGTTCCAGTGTTCTTCTGAAGTTGTATATATGTGTGCACGGGAGTCATAATTTTAATTAAATAATTTGTCAAATATTAAAAGACTGAACCAGTGTTCAGAAATGTATTTCTATTATGAACTACAATTCTATTTTATTTTATAAGGAACTTAAAGTGCATGTATGATGGTTATTGAAATAATATGCAAACTGACCATGGTCATGCATTTACTACATGCATTATAAATCTGGACCTAATTTAGCATTTCAGTTGTTCTTTCTTTAACGGCCATACAAAATTAATCATAGTGTGCTATCGTACTGTCATTCAGGTTGCAGGTTTTCGAATCTACCCATTAGATAGTACAGAAATATGAAAGAAGGAAGTGCTTAACTAATAGGAGATAGGAAAAGTAATTAACAAAAGGTTGAATAGATGGAGGAATGTTTTAGTTGCAGGGTAAACAGTATTTTTGTAATTATAAGTGTGTTACGTTGAAAAATAATTTATGACTGAGAAATCTTAACTGAGAAGTAATTTTTGTTACTTGTGCTTATCATGTAAACTGTAGAGCATTTGGTAGCAATTTCATTTTTTTTTGCCCAATAAACTACTAAAAGCGTTCTCTATCTTTCCGAGCTGGAGTATTTCTTTCAATAAAACATACCTGGGTTTAAAAAAAGGAAAAAGTGTCGAGAAGGCATTAATCTTCAGTTGCCTGGTTTAAAAAAAAAAGTCCAAAAGGAAATGTCCCTTGATTTTCAAAATTATCTGGATATTTATTCGAATTGGGGAATGCCAAAATATAAATATATAACTCTGCACTTAAGAAGGTGGAACTTCTATGTTGTAAGGAAATAAAATCTTGCAAAAGTATTTGTGGTTCTATTGGATTCAATGTCTTTACTGTAGATGTATTTTCATTCTATTCAGTGAATTGCTTTGTAAAATACATGTTCCGAATATTTTTGCATAACTGCGCAAAATGTATACATTATTAATTAAATGGCTTCCCGTTAAACATTCAGGAAGTAATATCTAATGTAGACTGTTACACTCCAGGAGTGCCAAGAGGTGCATCAGTTTCAGCATTAGCAAATTAAATGACCATATGCTACTGTTTTCAGGAATATACATTTCTCACATGGTCGGCTTAATACATTAGGATACTGTATTTTAAAAAATTTGTTCTTGGGATATGGGTGATGCTGGCAAGGATGCATTTATTGTCTAGGTCCCTGGAGAAGGTGGAAGGGTCCTTTACATTGAGTTGCTGCAGTCCTTTTGCTAATGGTGCTCCCATGATGGTGGTTGGTCGGGAATTCCAGAATATTGATCCAGCGAAGATGAAGGAATGGCGATTATATGTCAAAGTCAGGAAGATATGTGACTATTTTTGAAGAGTTAACTTATGCAAGAATTATTGTTTTCTTTAAAAATATGGTTATGAATTTAGATATCTGTCGAAGTGATAGAAATCTGCATTAAGGAATGCAACTTTTATCCCCCACTGTTTGCACTTGGTATCAGTATCAAGCACTCCTAGATTAGATACAGCATGGGTCAAATTCAGGGTAGGTACATTGGGGTCAAGTTTCGGCCTGAGTTGCTCCTGTTTTTTTTGGAGCAACTAGTTTAGAATGGAGTACCTTAGAAATTGCAATTCTCGGGCATTTAGTTTGCTCTAGTTCTAGTGAGTTCGAACAGTTTCATTTTAGAACAGATTTTTTGTTCAAAAGGGGGCGTGTCCGGCCAGTTACACCTGTTTTGCAAGTTTAGACAGCGAAAACTTACTCCAAACTAACTTAGAATGGAGTAAGTGTAGATTTTTGTATGCTCAGAAAAACCTTGCTTCCACTTGGAAATCAGGCATATGGAATGAAAGATGGGGGTGCTGGGGAGGGGGGTTTACAATAAACACTTCACTTTTATAAATAAAGAGCCATCATCAATAATAAATGATAAATAAATCAATAAATAGACCAATAAATAAATCCAAATAAATTAAAAAAAAAATTAAAATCACTAAAATAAAAAAAAATATTTCTACTCACTTACTGCAGCACCAGGGAGACGAGAGGAAGATGGGGGGAGAAGTGAGGAAGATAGAGGAGTGAAGAAGATGGGGGGGGCAGAAGAGAAGAAGATGGGGGGGACAAAGAGAGGAAGATGGGGGTGGGGGGGAGAAGAGAGAGAAGACGACTAAGAAACCAGGCCCCGCCGAGGACTTCGAGTGGGGCCCGCAAGCAGCCGATGCCGGGCTGACGCCTCTTTTCGGGTGGGGCCCGCCCCCAGCAAAAGGCCAGGCGGGCGGGCCCCGCCGCTGAGGTAAGATGCGCAGGCCACTCGGCCGGGGATAGAGGCGATGTCCCTTCGGCCTGGGATAGGGTCGTCGCCCTGGAGACAGGACGCCGGCAGCTACTGCTGCGCAGCGCCGAGGTGGAAATGGGCCTACAGCTATCTGAGAATCGCGAGGTAAGTATTCGGTGCAATTTTTGTTCTATAAATTAGGCGGGCCTCTCCGATGTGTGCCATTCTAGCGGCCGGCCGAAACTTGACCCCATTGTTTCAATAATGTTTCTTAATCCCGGTCCACAGAGGTGCATCCCAAAGGTTTCAGAGTGCCAATTAATGCCAAATTATGGGCAATTCAGCAATGTGAATTTATGTCCATCAGAACTGGATTAAAACTGCCTCACTAATTTCACTTAGGACTCACATAAAGATCCATTCCACTAGTCCTGAATAGTTTCACACCCAGGGACAAAAAATGAAATCGATAAAGTTGTAACCTACTCAGCATCCCAGTTTCTGAGAATGACTGTTGGATGAAGTTTAGCAGTAATCGTGTATTTTTTATTCTATAATGTGCATTAATCATCCAGCCTTGATGTCTCTGTTAATTTAGGAGCCATTTAATAGGTTCACAGGTCATTTATTACAGTTGTAATGAACAGTATAACAACCTTGGAGAGCATCTAGTTATAACCATGCTGCTCTTCACAACTGCAATTATGAAAATTCAGTAGAGAACAGTTAATAATGTCAGAAATTTCTTTGGCAAGTGTAATGCATTTGCTTCATGGGTCCTTTGCCTAAGATTTCATAGCAACATACTAGTTGGTTTATTAGCAAAAGGTTTAAAAATCATACTCCACATTACCAGTTCGTCCACCAGGCTCACAACCACTTGCTACATTGTGGATTCCCCAAACCCAACTGGCTGGGGTTTTATTGAGTCTTGTGAACATCACGTGACTGGCTAAGCCGCTCCCACTAACAGCTCTACAACTATTTTAAATAGAACTTAAAGCCGAGTGCCCCCTTATTAATGGAACACTAGAACACACAAATTAACAAATAAAACTTGACAGTGAACTTAAACCAATTCAACAGCGTTACAACCCTGTGAGCATCCTCACAGGTGCATACATTACAGCAAAACTATTTGTGAAGTAGAATTCATGATAACTATGGGGGAGTCTTTCGCCTTCATTTTCGGCGGTTTTCTCGGCGGTACAGCTGTTTTTGGAAGCGAAATTGCCGGGCGAAAGTTTCTCCCTTGCATTTTAAATAGAACTGCCCACATTTCGAAAAGACCACCGGGGAGCAAACATGCCCGCGTGCACCACCGAGATAGAGCCAGGATCGAAGTTTGGCCTCAACGGAGGCCTGTACAGATCGCCAAGGGAACCGTCCATGAGAAGCAGCCTGAAACAGGGCGGTAGGTGAGTACCCTGCAAAGAAAGGTAAGTTAAAGTTTTTTTTATTATTATTTTTTAAATTCTAAAATGGCGCTTACCGTTAAAATTATCTTGAGAATGTTTTTTAACTTTTTTTTTTAAAAGTAAAAAAATATTTTGACTTTTCCCCACTCCCTAGGCCCAACTGCAACCTCGGACTAAATTTTAAATACTTATTGTCCATTCAGGTAAGAACCGCTCTAGTTTCCCTAGTTTCAGCTTTAACCGCCGAGAATCTTGGTGCTGGGTGGTATTTCTTACCTTTTATTAATGGAAATTTTCGCCGGTGTTAATTGCAGAACATGAGCGGTGTTTCTGGGTGGCAATCGGGCGGTGAGGGGCTTTGGGGAAAGTCTAGCCCATTGTAACTTTGTTTACTTTTCCACTCTCAGCATTTCTGATTTGGTGTAAGCAGTGATCCAATGAACAGTAATGAGAAACAGCTGTGAGTGTGCCAAAGTTTATGCGAATTAGTAATCAATATACAATTTGCATATCACTGCTTATAAAGTTAATTAATTCAAACATATAGATACATATTTAAATCATAGGACTACTTTCTGTATGTGGTATAATTGGTGTATGTAGTTAATTTTCTGAAAATGTACTTTTAAATAGCATGTCCACTCAAATAATTTCTAACATATGATATAGTTGATAGTGCATTCTTCCACGCTCTTACAGATTATATTTTATATCATATTATCAAGATGGCAGCAATTGAGTACAAAAATAAAAGTTGCCAATTTGGAAAAGGAAGTTATGGTTTGGAATCTAATCCAAAAAGTATAAGACGAGAAACATAGAAACATTAGAAAATAGGTGCAGGAGTAGGCCATTCGGCCCTTCGAGCCTGTACTGCCATTCAATGAGTTCATGGCTGAACATGCAACTTCAGTACCCCATTCCTGCATTCTCACCATACCCCTTGATTCCCCTAGTAGTAAGGACTACATCTAACTCCTTTTTGAATATATTTAGTGAATTGGCCTCAACAACTTTCTGTGGTAGAGAATTCCACAGGTTCACCACTCTCTGGGTGAAGAAGTTTCTCTTTATCTCGGTCCTAAATGGCTTACCCCTTACCCTTAGACTTAGAAGTTCAATGATAAATGTTCTGGTATGCAGTAAAATGTGAAAACTCTATTTTAAACATTTGATGTGATCCAAGGAGACCAAATACATTACAAAATAATCATAAAAATATGGATAAAAGTATCATCTAAAGAAATCGCCAATTTTAAAAAGAACTATAATTCTTTAGGCAAACAAGATTGAAAGACAGTAAATTGCTCCCTGTTGCATTTTCATCTTGCCTCCATCAAATTTTAAATTGGTAAGTGTTCATTCAGACATAAGATATTAGTTGATGTTCGTCTTGTGGTGAAAGGTCATTTAAGTGCTAATTATTGATAAGCTTGTGAAAGAGAGATAGAGTCATTGCTTACAAAGAAGACGTCAATTTATCAGTAATATAACTCATTTAGGCAGAAGTTATAAGTGCGTTATAAGTGCTTGTCATTCCAGTTACAGCAGTTTTAGGTATTGCAGTATAAAATCGATTTAATAGGAAGGGAGATGTAATAAACATTTTCTACCTCTAATGTTGATGTAACATTCAGCTCAAAATACCTATTAATTATTGACATCCATGGCTTGTTAATATTTCGGGTGTCATTCTTGGGATATGGATGTCATTGGCAAGACTGGTATTTATTTCCCATCAGTTGCCCTTGAGAAGGTGGTGGTGGGCCGCCTTCTTGAACCACTGTGATCCATGTGGTTAAGGTGCTACCACAATGCTGTTAGGCAGGGAGTTGCAGGATTTTGACACAGCAACAGTGAAGGAACAGCGATATATGTCCAAGTCAGGATGGTGTGTGACTTGGAGGTGATGGTGTTCCCATGCAACTGATGCCCTTGTCCTTCTAGATCAGGGGTTCAAATATACGGCTCATGGGCCGGTTCCAGTCCATGGTTCAGTTTAATCTGGCTCATGTGTGCTGTGCTTAAGGTTGTTGTGTGTCCTGAAATGGGATACGATTCTTCCGGATATTGCTTCTCACAGCCTGGGAGAACTGCACCTTTTAAACTACCCGCCGCAGCATTGGCCTCCGCTCTGTGACGTCAATCCCTCCCTCTCATGGAGTGGCTGGTGAAGGGAAGGGAGAGATGAAGTAGGTTGGGCTGTAAGAGAGCCCGAGACCCAAGAGATTGGGGGTGCTGGGTCGGGAGTTTAAAATCGGGACTCGGAGGGCAAGAGACAAAGAGATCAGAACTGGAGTGGGTAAGGAAACAGATTGACACTGAGGGAGTCAGGATACTGAGACTGGGATGGGTGTGTCAGGAGCTAGAGATTGGGAGGTGGGGGGGGTCAGGAGATATAGATTGGGATGGGGGTCTCAAGACAGAGATTTGGGTGGCAGGGGGGGGGATGGTTTCAAGAGACTGAGACAAATGCGGAGTCAGGAGATTGGGATATTGGGGAGTGCAGGTTGGGACGATGGGTTTTGGACGTTGGGACTTGGGGTGATGGGGAGATTGGGGATTGAGAGAGGGGAACTGGGGGTCAGGGGGATTGGAGCTTGGGGTGGGGAGAGGCGAGAGAGAAATGGGGTGAGTCGAGAACAGTAGCAGCAACATGGTGAATGCTAACGGTGCCGAGAGGAGCAGCCAGTAATGGGATGAGTGAACCTGGGCACCTTATTTTGGATAAATAAAGTAAGATTATTTCCACTGTTGGGTGAATGGAGAACATGGGTACGGAGATTGAGGATTCTCATTGCGCTCATGGAACCTCACAATCTCCCATGCATAGACGAGTGAAATGCAGGAGATCCAAGAATGGTCCACAGCATTACGGCAGGAGCACCCTTGCTCCTCCACGCTCCACAGAAGAGGAAGTAAAAAAAAAAATGGTTGCCAACCATTTCTTCAGCGATCCCTTTAAAAACTGCTGTTTAGGCTGCTGCAGAACTGGAAAAACTCGTCATGGCGCATGCTCCACCTAATTGTTCACACATTCTGTCGAAGGGTGCCGAAGCAGACACAGGACCCTTCTTTTATATTTAAATTAATCCATTCATTAAATTAATCCATTCATGCGCAAATGCCACTGTTGTGCCTATTGCCTACATAATTGAAATTGCCACTGAAGATGTCACTGGTATTGCCACATGCTTAGTGTTAGATTGCACTGCAGACAACTAGTGCTCTGTCGGGTCACGCCATAGGAGATGACAGTGCATATCTGAGTGTTGGACTCCCCCACATTGTTCAGATCACCTTCTAATGTGTGTAAGGAGGTAAGTGATTCATCAGTATGGTCCTGTTGCTGTATCAGCTTCTGTTGGAAAGCAGGCCCAGTAGGTCTGCATCCCTAAATAACTCTGGAAGGACACACAGCTTGTACTTCCTCACCAGAGCTTGGTGATTCACCCAGTGATTCCTCCTCCACACCACTATCTACTACTTCTGCAGTACCCTGTATATATATTTGAGTTGGTGTCAGTTT
The DNA here is from genome assembly GCF_044704955.1 of Pristiophorus japonicus. NCBI lineage: Eukaryota > Metazoa > Chordata > Chondrichthyes > Pristiophoridae > Pristiophorus > Pristiophorus japonicus. The sequence goes on along the minus strand of NC_091979.1, from coordinate 86,997,205 downwards.
CACGTGAGGACAGTGAGGGTTCTGTTTTGGTGAGTGGTACAAACTGAATGGAAGATCTGTGAGATTTGTGCTCCTTCAATTTCTGCAGTTCTCACTTTTTCCAAATTCTCCTTCTCAAATAAACTTCATCATCATCATAGGCGGTCCCTCGTATCAAGGATGACTTGTTTCCACGCCAAAAAGGAATGAGTGTTGTAATTTACCAAAATTCCCTGGATTCTGGGAAGGTCCTAGTGTTATATATGTATACTTGTATTTACTCTGTACAGCCACCAGAGGGCTCAACCCTTGGAGTCCCTAGGGATCTCACAATCCCTTCGGAGCACAGGTATTTAAGGAGGCTTCACAGACTGGAGAGGCACTCTGGAGACCTGCAATAAAAGACTGTCACGCTTTACATTGAGCTCACAGTGTTCAGTCTGACTCTTTCTCCATACATAACAACTGGCGACGAGATGCAGATAGCGAACCCAAAGATGCAGAGAACAGTGGGCATCCTGGAGAAATTCTCGGAGGGAGATGATTGGGAAACTTTTGTGGAGTGACTCGACCAATACTTCGTGGCCAACGAGCTAGATGGGGAAGAGAGCACTGCCAAACGAAGGGCGATCCCCCTCACCATCTGTGGGGCACCAACATAAGGCCCTATGAAGAATCTGCTCACTCCAGCGAAACCCACGGAGAAATCGTATGACGGTTTGTGCACACTGATCCGAGAGCATTTGAACCCAAAGGAAAACGTTCTGATGGTGAGGTACCAGTTCTACATCTACAAAAGGTCTGAAGGCCATGTATTAAATTATGGACAAGGTCCCAAGTGGCTTCCCAGCACTGTCGTGGCCAAAGAGGGGAGCAGGTTGTTTCGGGTCAAACTTTCAAATGGACTCATTCACTGGAAACACTTGGACCAAATCAAACTCCGATTCATGGACTAGCCTTAGCAACCCACCTTGGACCCTACCTTTTTTGATGCCCCAACATACACACCAGTGGCAACTGGCACCACGGTTGACTACGAAGCAGAATCCATCATCCACAGCAGCCCAGCAGGGCCCAACACACCAGGCAGCCCAGCATGGCCAGCTGCACAGCAGTCCAGAGAGGGCCCAACAAATGATTCAACAACACCAGCTTTCACACCGAGACGATCAACCAGGGCAAGAAGGGCCCCAGATCGACTCATATTGTAAATAGTTACACTATTGACTTTGGAGGGGAGACGGCAGGGGAGAGGAGTGTTATATATGTATACTTGTATTTACTGTGTACAGCCACCAGAGGGCTCATCCCCTAATCCCTTAGGAGTACAGGTATTTAAGGAGGCTTCACAGGTTAGAGAGGCACTCTGGAGACCTGCAATAAAAGACTGTCACACTTTACTTTGAGCTCACAGTGCTCAGTCTGACTCTTTCTCCAGACACAACACCCAGCAGATTGGAAAATCGCAAATGTAACGCCCCTATTCAAAAAAGGAGGCAGACGAAAAGCAGGAAACTATAGACCAGTTAGCCTAACATCTGTGGTTGGGAAAATGTTGGAGTCCATTATTAAAGTAGCAGTATCAGGACATTTGGAAAACAAAATTCGGTCAGGCAGAGTCAGCATGGATTTATGAAGGGGAAGTCATGTTTGACAAATGTGCTGGAATTCTTTGAGGATGTAATGAACAGGGTGGATAAAGGGGAACCAGTGAATGTGGTGTATTTGGACTCCCAGAAGGCATTTGACAAGGTGCCACATAAAAAGTTGTTGCACAAGATAAAAGTTCACGGGGTTGGGGGTAATATATTAGCATAGATAGAGGATTGGCTAATTGTCAGAAAACAGAGAGTTGGGATAAATCGTTCATTCTCTGGTTGGCAACCATTAACTAGTGGGGTGCCGCAGGGATCAGTGCTGGGACACCAACTGTTTACAATCTATATTAAGGACTTGGAAGAAGGGACTGAGTGTAACGTAGCCAAGTTTGCTGATGATACAAAGATGGGAGGAAAAGCAATGTTTGAGGAAGACACAAAAAATCTGCAAAAGGACATCGACAGGCTAAGTGAGTAGGCAAAAATTTGGCAGATGGAGTATAATGTTGGAAAATGTGAGATCATGCACTTTGGCAGAAAAAAATCGAAGATTGCAAAGTGCTGCAGTCCAGTGGGACCCGGGGGTACCTGTGCATGAAATACAAAAGGATAGTATGCAGGAGATCAGGAAGGCCAATGGAATCTTTGCCTTTATTGCAAAGGGGATGGAGAATAAAAGCAGGGAAGTCTGGCTGCAGTTATACAGGGTATCGGTGAGGCCACACTTGGAATACTGCGTGCAGTTTTGGTTTCCATATTTACGAAAGGATATACTTGCTTTGGAAGCAGTTCAGAGAAAGTTCAGTGGTTGATTCCGTAGATAAGTGGGTTGACTTATGAGGAAAGGTTGAGTAGGTTGGGCCTCCACTCATTGGAATTCAGAAGAATGTGAGGTGATCTTCTGGAAATGTATAAGATTTATGAGGGGGCTTGACAAGGTGGAGGATGCAGAGAGAATGTTTCCACTGATAGGGGGGACTAGAACTAGGGGGCATAATCTTAGAATAAGGGGCCACCCACTTAAAACTGAGATGAGGAGGAATTTCTTCTCTCAGAGGGTTGTAAATCTGTGGAATTTGCTGCCTCAGAGAGCTGTGGAAGCTGGGACATTGAATAAGTTTAAACAGAAATAGACAGTTTCTTAGACGATAAGGGAATAAGGAGTTATGGAGAGCGGGCAGGGAAGTGGACCTGAGTCCATGATCGGATCAGCCATGATCGTATTAAATGGCAGACCAGATGCGACGGGCCGTATGACCAACTCCTGCTCCTATTTTTTATGTTCTTATGAGTTCGCAGGTGTTTCAATGAAGGGCCTGATATTCCAGGTCCCGAACTACATGTTGAAGGGTGGAAGATGCCTGTGGATTTTTTTACAGGAGCCACCACATAGGCTTGACAGAGCTAGGTCTTGGTCCAGTGGCAAGGATTAACCAAGACGACTGGAGACGTGCTCTGCTGCACGAACCGAGTGCGCGCACGTATTGCAGTGTGGGCTGGCCCGTGCTGCCCCTGGGCCCTCGCCTTTTCTGGGCCCCAAAATCACACCTCTCCTGGGCCCCGATCACGTCACTCCACGATCACTCGCCGCTCCTGCATCCAAACCTCGCCGCTCCTGCTGCACATGCCCACGCTCCAATCTGCAACCTGGACATTGGTGATGTCCAATCCAGTCGCCCCCTTCACAGCCATCGCTCTCCAGCGCACACTGTACCTTGAAGTGGTACGCTCCTTTGAAGGCTTACAGTATCGTGCTCACAGTGTTAGTGGTTTATGGTTTGATGGTTCTGCTATATATCCCATACTCCAGTCATCAATTCTATACAAGTTACTTTTTCAACACAGCAGCAGTGGGGATTAAGATATGATGATCACTCCGTGCACGACCTCTTTTTCATTGTGCATCCATAATGTAATTTCCATAACACTGCAATTTTTGCTTTTAATACTTGCTACATTCATGCTGACATTTTTGTCAATACAGTATTGTTTTTCATATATCTTTTACAAATAACATAAGAACATAAGAATTAGGAACAGGAGTAGGCCATCTAGCCCCTCGAGCCTGCTCCGCCATTCAATAAGATCATGGCTGATCTGGTCATGGACTCAGCTCCACTTACCCGCCCTCTCCCCGTAACCCTTAATTCCCTTATTGGTTAAAAATCTATCTATCTTTGACTTGAAAACATTCAATGAGCTAGCCTCAACTGCTTCCTTGGGCAGAGAATTCCACAGATTCACAACCCTCTGGGAGAAGAAATTCTTTCTCAACTCGGTTTTAAATTGGCTCCTCCGTATTTTGAGGCTGTGCCCCCTAGTTCTAGTCTCCCCCACCAGTGGAAACAACCTCTCTGCCTCTATCTTGTCTATCCCTTTCATGATTTAAAATGTTTCTATAAGATCACCCCTCATCCTTCTGAACTCCAAAGAGTAAAGACCCAGTCTACTCAATCTATCATCATAAGGTAACCCCTAATTTCTGGAATCAGCCTAGTGAATCGTCTCTGTACCCTTCCAAAGCTAGTACATCCTTAAGTAAGGTAACCAAAACTGCACGCAGTACTCCAGGTGCGGCCTTACCAATACCTTATACAGTTGCAGCAAGACCTCCCTGCTTTTATACTCCATCCCTTTCGCAATGAAGGCCAACATTCCATTCGCCTTCCTGATTACCTGCTGCACCTGCAAACTAACTTTTTGGGATTCATGCACAAGGAATGCCCCATGTCCGGCCAGTTATACGCCGTTTGCGTGGAGCCTTTCCTGCGCCTCTTGCGGACGAGGTTGACGGGACTGGCTCTGCAAGGGCCGGGTGTGGAGGTCGTCCTCTCGGCTTACGCCGATGACGTGCTCCTCGCGGTAGAGGATCCCGCTGACCTGCGGAGGATGCGTGAGTGCCAAGAGATTTACTCGGCCGCATCCTCCGCCAGAATCAACTGGGAGAAATGTTCCGGACTCCTGGTGGGTCAGTGGCGGGTGGACTCCCTGCCGGAGGAGCTCAGGCCTTTTGCCTGGAGCACGACCCATCTCCTCTATCTGGGAGTCTACCTTAGCCCCGACGAGGGAGCCTGGCCGGCGAACTGGCAGGAGCTGGAGGCCAAGGTCGCCGCTCGCCTAGGGCGCTGGACAGGACTGCTCCGAGTGCTGTCCTACAGGGGTCGAGCGCTAGTCATAAACCAGCTGGTGGCCGCAATGTTGTGGTACCGGCTGGTCACTTTGACCCCTCCCCCTGCGTTTGTCGCCAAGATACAGAAGAAGCTGGTGGACTTCTTCTGGAACAACAGGAAGCACTGGGTCTCTGCCGCGGTCTTGAGTCTCCCGCTTGAGGAGGGCGGTCAGTCGTTGGTGTGCGTCAGCGCCTAGCTCGTGACTTTCCGTCTTCAGACCCTGCAGAGATACCTTTACGTCGAGCCCCCTCCTAGGTGGTGTGCTCTGGCGACGTATTTCTTCCGCCAGCAGCGCGACCTCAATTACGACACGCAGCTCCTGTTTGTGAACTTGGGGGGTGTCAGGACCGCCCTCCGGGAGCTGCCTGTCTTTTACAAGGAACTCATCAGGGTCTGGAACAAAGTCTCCACCAAGCGCAGCTCTCCGCCGGCTGGAGTGGCGGCCGTCCTGCAGGAGCCGCCGCTCGGGAATCTGTACCTCCACGACCGAGGTTTTATGTGGCGGTCGGAAGAGAGGGCTGTGGCTGGTGAGGTGACCAGGGTCAGGGACCTGCTCGATGGCGGAGGAGCGGGCTGGATGGCGCCAGACACGCTGGCGCAGCGCCTAAATTCTGCCAACGTCCGCCACGCGGCCGATGCCATCGAGTCGCTAAAAACAGCTTTGGGCCCTGACTCCGTTAGGTGCATCGAGGAGGCTCAAGCACGTGGGGAGATCCCGTCCGAACTGACCCCCGTCCGGACGGAATTCCTCATCGGCGCCAAACCCCGGAACCTCCCTCGGGGGCCGGCGCCTCACAACTTGAGCCGCCTCGGGGAAATCCCCTCCGTGCCTTTCAGTTCCGCGCGGAGGGGTTTCCTGTACGGGCTGCTCCTGCACACTCTCAACTTTGCCATCCTCGCCTGCCGTCCGAACACGCCATGGCGTACCATCCTGCCGTCCGGAGGAGGCGGGGGTCCCCGATGGAGGGCACTCTACGCAGGGGTCCTCCCACTATTCATCGGGGACTTGGCCTGGAGGGTGGTGCACGGAGCCGTGCCGTGCAATAAATTTTTAAGCCGGTTCACGAACTCCCAGGCCGCCTGCAATTTCTGCGGTCTGGAGGAGTCCGTGTTCCATGTTTTTATTGAGTACACAAGGTTGCAGCCCCTGTTCCATTATTTGAAGGGGCTGCTCCTGAAATTCTGGCTGCACTTCAGTCCCACTCTCCTGATCTTTGGGCACCCTGTGCGGAGGGGAGCGGGTAGGTCCGAAGGCCTCCTCGTAGGACTGCTCCTGGGCACGGCCAAGGGTGCCATCAGCCGGTCCAGGCAGCGGGCGGTCGAGGGGGTCGTTCAACCTGACTGCCTGCCTCTCTTCCGCTCTTACATCCGGTCCAGGGTGTCCTTGGAGATGGAGCACGCGGTGTCCACCGGTACGCTTGCGGCCTTCCGCGAGAGGTGGGCACCGGAGGGACTGGAGTGCATCATCACGCCCGGCAACCAAATTTTAATTTGATTTTACGTTTTAAAGCTTAATTTGTTTTAATTGCCGGTGCTTTTAGTGTCCCCCTCCCCTTCTATAGGGGGCACTTGGAAAAATGTGATCTTAGCATCCAAAAAAAAAAACAAAAAAAAGAAAAGAAAAAAAACCCACAAAAAAAGGAAAAAAAAAAAAGGGGCCTTGAAAATGTCTGCTGTGTCACCCAGGCGGGTGGCATGGTTTAATGTTTGTTTTTTTTCAGGTAAACTCAAAAGAGTTTCATGCACAAGGACCCCCAGGTCCCTCTGCACCACAGCATGTTGTAATTTCTCCCCATTCAAATAATATTCCCTTTTACTGTTTTTTTTTCCCAAGGTGGATGACCTCACACTTTCCGACATTGTATTCCATCTGCCAAACCTTAGCCCATTCGCTTAACGTATCCAAATCTCCTTGCAGCCTCTGAATCCTCTACACAACCCGCTTTCCCACTAATCTTAGTGTCATCTGCAAATTTTGTTGCACTACACTCTGTACCCACTTCTAGGTCATCTATGTATATTATAAACAGTTGTGGTCCCAGCACTGATCCCTGTGGCACACCACTAACCACTGATTTCCAACCGGAAAAGGACCCATTTATCCTGACTCTCTGCTTTCTGTTCGCCAGCTAATTCTCGATCCATGCTAATACATTTCCTCTGACTCCGCGTACCTTTATCTTCTGCAGTAACCTTTTGTGTGGCACCTTATCGAATGCCTTTTGGAAATCTAAATACACCACATCCATCGGTACATCTCTATCCACCATGCTCGTTATATCCTCAAAGAATTCCAGTAAGTTAGTTAAACATGATTTCCCCTTCATGAATCCATGCTGCGTCTGCTTGGTTGCACTATTCCTATCTAGATGTCCCGCTATTTCTTCCTTAATGATAGTTTCAAGCATTTTCCCCACTACAGATGTTAAACTAACCGGCCTATAGTTACCTGCCTTTTGTCTGCCCCCTTTTTTAAACAGAGGCGTTACATTAGCTGCTTTCCAATCCGCTGGTACCTCCCCAGAGTCCAGAGAATTTTGGTAGATTATAACGAATGCATCTGTTATAACTCCCGCCATCTCTTTTAATACCCTGGGATGCATTTCATCAGGACCAGGGGACTTGTCTACCTTGAGTCCCATTAGCCTGTCCAGCACTACCCCCCTAGTGATAGTGATTGTCTCAAGGTCCTCCCTTCCCACATTCCTGTGGCCTGCAAATTTTGGCATGGTTTTTGTGTCTTCCACTGTGAATGCTCTGTCATTGAGTATATTCAAGACTGAGATTGATAAATTTTTTGGCACTAATAGAATCAAGTGATATGGGGATAGGGTAGGAAAGTGGAGTTCATTGAGAAGATCAGCCATGATCTTATTGAATGACTGTAGTGTTGAATTGCTGCAGGCTTGAGGAGCCGTATGGCCTACTGCTGCTCCTATATAAATATCCTGAGCTGCTAATGTACTGTATATACATATTTTACTTTTAAACTCTTTGGGGCCGAAACTTCCCCTCTCCTTAAGGCCTGTTACCACCGTAAATTGGCGACCATGCTGCGTAGTGGAGTGGCTGCTGACTTTTCATGGAATGGCTGCTGCTGGCCCAATTGTCCCCGCGAGTTTTCCCGGCGGTGCCCCGATCCGCCGATTTTTTTTTTTTTTTTTTTCCCCCCCCCCCCCGGCCCCCCACAACAGCGCCCCCCCCACCGCTCTACTGCTGCCGATCCATCATAAGCGCGTCATCACCATGCGCACCGCTGATCTAACCCCCCAACGGCGACATTCCCCTCCGAAAATCTTCAGCCCACCCGGCAGTGCCAGGACAAGCTTTTTCTCAGTGGTCCAGCGAGGCTGTGGCCTTCTACAGCGGCGGTGCGGCTTCCCTAAAGGGGAGGATGCACTGTTGCTGCTGCCATGTTTTTTTTTTCGTCGGACTGCCAGGCCGGGCCAACAATTATGCCCCTGGTTCGGTTGGGCCACCAACAGGCAACCTGGCACCCCCTCTTGGGTGCCAGGCCACTGGTTCTGCCGAAACCTCCCCCCCGCCCCGGGAGCCCAGTGGCCCGAAGTTTAAAAATCGTGGCGGCTCGCCCCTTTAAGTGAAGGGGAGGGCTGTGGTGATGCGGCGCAGTGATGACGTCATCATCATCATCATAGGCGGTCCCTCGAGCGAGGATGACTTGCTTCCACATGAGTTCACAGATGTTTCAATGAAGGACCCGATATTCCAGTCCTGAACTCCAGTTGAAGGAGTGGAAGATGCTTGTGCGTGGATTTTTTTAACATGTGGTGACCGTTGCACATCAGCCACCACATGGGCTTGACAGAGCTAGGCCTTTATCCAGTGGCAAAGGTTAACTAGGACGACTGGAGACCTGCTGTGCCTCACGGACCTAGAGCGCGCACACATCGCTGGCTGACCTGTGCTGCCCCTGAGCCCTCGGCTCTTCTGGGCCTCATACCCTCATTTGCCACACCTCCACCATGATCTCTCGCCACTCCTCCGCCCCATAACACTCACTGCACCTTTGCCATGATCGCACACCGCACCTCCGCACCAAACGTTCGGCGAACCTCCGCCACGATCACCCACCGAATCTCAGCCCGATCCCTTCCCACTCCTCTGTTTTACCAGGGCCCCGCCGTGATGATGTCATCGCGGCGGGGTGACTCTCCTCCGCACCCAACTTCCACCCCTCAGTTGCTGTCACCGCCCCCATTATGGATCGAGTTCCTGATGCATGGAGAAAAAAACAACAAAGAGCCGAATGTCGCGCAAGAGTTGACCTGAAACGCAGCTGCAGTAAAAACCATCGGGCGAGGGGCAATTGCTACCCCTTTAAGTTATGCAATTTCTTCTGGATCTCCTGCCAGGTCCTCCAAGTTGTGGACACTGTAGTGTATGAATAAAGAGTCTGACCAGATACTGTGAGCTCAAAGTAAAGTGTGACCGTAGTCTTTTATTGCAGGTCTCCAGAGTGCTTCTCCAGCCTGTGAGACCTCCTTAAGTACAGGTGCTCCCAAGGGATTGTGGGATTCCTTGGGACTCCAGGGGATGAGCCCTCTCGTGGTTAAACAAGGTATTTACCGGTTTACATATATAACAACACTCCCCCCACTCCACCCCGGCCAAAGTCAAAAGTGTAACTATTTTCAAGGTGAGTGGATCTGGGGCCTTTCTTTCCCTGGTTGATCGTCTCGGTGCAAATGCTGATTTTGGTGAGTTGTTTGTTGGGCCCTTGCTGGGCTGCTGTGCAGCTGGCCTTGCTGGGTTGCGTGATGTGGTGAGTCCTGCTGGGCTGCTGTGGGTGATGGGTTCTGCTTCGTGGTCAACCGTTGTGTTGGTTGCCATTGGTGTCTGTGTTGGGTCAAAAAAGGTAGGGTCTAATGTGGGTTGCTCTGGATAGTCCGTGAATCTGAGTTTGGTTTGGTCCAAGTGTTTTCTGTAGATGAGTCCATTTGAAAGTTGACCCGAAACACCCAACTCCCCTCTTTGGCCATGACAGCGCCAGGAAGCCACTTGGGACCTTTCCATAGTTCAACACAAATACAGGATCATTAATCTCAATTTCACATTATACATTTGCGCTATCATGATATTGCTAGAGTTCTCCTCAATCGTCTTCTCCCTGTGGCCGAGGAGCTCCTCCCGGAATCACAATGCGGATTTCATCCCCAACGGGGCACAACAGACATCATCTTTGCAGCACGAGTTGCAGGAAAAATGCAGGGAGCAGCGCCAGCCCTTATACATGGCCTTTTTTGATCTGACAAAGGCTTTTGACACTGTCAACCATGAGGGTCTATGGAGCGTCCTCCTCCATTTCGGATGCCCCCAAAAGTTTGTCGACATCCTTCGCCTGCTTCACAACGACATGCAGGCCGTGATCCTTACCAACGGATCCATTACAGACCCAATCCAAATCCGGACCGGGGTCAAATGGGGCTGCGTCATCGCTCCGACATTCTTCTCAATCTTCCTCGCCGCCATGCTCCACCTCACAATGAACAAGCTCCCCGCTGGAGTGGAACTAAACTACAGAACCAGTGGGAAGCTGTTTAACCTACCCCGGCTCCAGGCCAGGTCCAAGATCACCCCAACCTCTGTCGTTGAGCTGCAGTATGCGGACGCCGCCTGCGTCTGTGCACATTCAGAGGCTGAACTCCAGGCTATAGTCAATGTATTCACCGAGGCATATGAAAGCATGGGCCTTGCGCTTAACATCCGTAAGACAAAGGCCCTCCATCAGACTGTCACTGCCGCTCAGCACTGCCTCCAATCATCAAGATCCACGTCGTGGCCCTGGACAACGTAGACCATTTCCCATGGAATTTTTTGAGGATGTTTCCAGTAGAGTGGGCAAGGGAGAACCAGTTGATGTGGTATATTTGGACTTTCAGAAGGCTTTCGACAAGGTCCCACACAAGAGATTAATGTGCAAAGTTAAAGCACATGGGATTGGGGATAGTGTGCTGACATGGATTGAGAACTGGTTGTCAGACAGGAAGCAAAGAGTAGGAGTAAATGGGGACTTTTCAGAATGGTAAGCAGTGTCTAGTGGGGTACCGCAAGGTGCTGTGCTGGGGCCCCAGCTGTTTACATTGTACATTAATGATTTGGACGAGGGGATTAAATGTAGTATCTCCAAATTTGCGGATGACACTAAGTTGGGTGGCAATGTGAGCTGCGAGGAGGATGCTATGAGGCTGCAGAGTGACTTGGATAGGTTAGGTGAGTGGGCAAATGCATGGCAGATGAAGTATAATGTGGATAAATGTGAGGTTATCCACTTTGGTTGTAAAAACAGAGAGACAGACTATTATCTGAATGGTTACAGATTAGGAAAAGGGGAGGTGCAACGAGACCTGGGTGTCATGGTACATCAGTCATTGAAGGTTGGCATGCAGGTACATCAGGCAGTTAAGAAAGCAAATGGCATGTTGGCCTTCATAGCGAGGGGATTTGAGTACAGGGGCAGGGAGGTGTTGCTGCAGTTGTACAAGGCCTTGGTGAGGCCACACCTGGAGTATTGTGTACAGTTTTGGTCTCCTAACTTGAGGAAGGACATTCTTGCGATTGAGGGAGTGCAGCGAAGGTTCACCAGACTGATTCCCGGGATGGCGGGACTGACATATCAAGAAAGACGGGATCAACTGGGCTTGTATTCACTGGAGTTCAGAAGAATGAGAGGGGATCTCATAGAAACGTTTAAAATTCTGACGGGTTTAGACAGGTTAGATGCAGGAAGAATGTTCCCAATGTTGGGGAAGTCCAGAACCAGGGATCTAAGGATAAGGGGTAAGCCATTTAGGACCGAGATGAGGAGAAACTTCTTCACCCAGAGAGTGGTGAACCTGTGGAATTCTCTACCACAGAAAGTTGTTGAGGCCAATTCACTAAATATATTCAAAAAGGAGTTAGATGTAGTCCTTACTACTAGGGGGATCAAGGGGTATGGCGAGAAAGTAGGAATGGGGTACTGAAGTTGCATGTTCAGCCATGAACTCATTGAATGGCGGTGCAGGCTCGAAGGGCCGAATGGCCGACTCCTGCACCTATTTTCTATGTTTCTATGGGCCCAAGTTTCCACACGATAAAAAACGGGCGCCCCTCCGAGCTGGGCGCCCGTTTTTCACGCCACAAAGTGCGCCTAAAAAAACCCTCCGTATTCTCCACCTCCCTGCAGGTCCTCTGGCCCTCGGCGCGGCGCAGCAGGAACTGTAGGGGGCGGAGCTAGGACTCTGCGCTGAAAACAGTGCAGGGAGCTCTGCACATGCGCGCTACAGTGGGCACGCAAGTGCAGTAGCTCAAGGCGCCCGAAACTGTGTGGGAGGGGCCCGAAGCACGCAGCCCCTAGCCCTGGCCGAATGGCCTCACTGGGGCTGCGTGAATAAGGCTCCTCCCACGGCCAGCTCCTGCCGACTCCCGCTCCTGCTCCCCCCCCCTTCCCCCGACCGGACCTGACTCGACCCTCCTATCGCTGCCGCTCCTGCTTCCGCCCCGCCTCCCCCCACCCCCGACTGGACCGGAGCTGACTCGACCCGCCTGTTGCTGCCGCCCCTGCTTCCCCGCCGCTCCTGCTTCTGCCCCGCCCCCCCCCGCGACCGGACCAGACCCGACTCGACCCGTCTGCGTCTGCCGCTCCCGCTCCCGCTCCCACCCGACTCGACCCGACTCTAATCTCGCCCCCGGACTGGATCCGACCTGACCTCCCCGTCCCCGACCTGACCTCCCTCTCCCCCACCTGACCTCCCTCCCTCTCTCCCTCTCTCTCTCTCTCCCTCTCTCTCTCTCTCCCTCTCTCCCTCCCCCGCCGACCCGAACCGAACCTCTCTCCCCGACCCGACTCAACGCCACCTACCTCTGGTGCTGGGGACAGGCCCTGCCCGAAATCTCGGGCCCGGCCCGTTCAGCCTTCGGTCCCGACGGCAAACTGCTTCCTAAAGGCCTGCCTGAAGAACTTTCACACAGGTAGGAACATGGTTTATTTAATCTTTTCTTTGCTTATAAATGTTTATTCAGGTTGGATTTATTTGTATAATATTTGTATAAATATAACTAAGGATTTATTGTAGAATTTAATTACTTCCCTTCCCCCCCCCCCCCCTCCCCCCCTCGTTCCCTACGCCTAATTTGTAACCTGCGCCTAATTTTTTTAATGTGTAGAACAGGTTTTTTCAGTTCTACAAAAATCTTCACTTGCTCCATTCTAAGTTAGTTTGGAGTACGTTTTCACTGTGGAAACTTTGAAATCAGGCGTCAGTGGCCGGACCTGCCCCCTTTTTGAAGAAAAAATTCTGTTCCAAAGTAGAACTGTTCTACCTGACTAGAACTGCAGAAAAAAAAATGTGGAGAATTGCGATTTCTAAGATAGTCCGTTCTCCACCAGTTGCTCCTAAAAATCAGGCGCAAATCATGTGGAAACTTGGGCCCCATGTTTCTATATCTCGGGAGCCTCTTATCAACAAAGGCAGACATTGATGCGGAGATTCAACATCGCCTTCAGTGCGCCAGTGCAGCCTTCGGCTGTCTGAGGAAAAGAGTGTTTTGAAGACCAAGCCCTCAAATCTTCCAGCAAGCTCATGGTCTACAGGGCTGTAGTAATACCTGCCCTCCTGTATAGATCTGAGGCATAGACGATGTATAGAAGGCACCTCAAGTCGCTGGAGATATATCACCAACGATGTCTCCGTAAGATCCTGCAAATCCCCTGGGACGACAGGCGCACCAACATCAGTGTCCTCGACCAGGCTAACATCCCCAGTATTGAAGCACTGACCACACTCGATCAGCTTTGCTGGGCAGGCCACATAGTTCGCATGCCAGATACGAGACTCCCTAAGCAAATGCTTTATGCGGAGCTCCTTCATGGTAAACGAGCCAAAGGAGGACAGTGGAAACTTTATAAGGACACCCTCAATGCCTCCCTGGTAAAGTGCGACATCACTACTGACACCTGGGAGACCCTGGCCGAAGACCACCCGAGATGGAGAAAGTACATCCGGGAGGCCGTCGAGCTCTTCGAGTTCCACCGCAAAGAGCATGCAGAGGCCAAGCGTAGGCAGTGGAAGGAGCGCGCGGCAAACCAGCTCCATCCACCCTTTCCCTCGACGAATGTCTGTCCCACCTGTAACGGGGTCTGTGGCTCTCGTATCGGACTGTTCAGCCATCAAATAACTCACTTTGGGAGTGGAAGCAAGTCTTCCTCGATTCCAAGGGACTGCCTATGATCATGGTATGTACTTTGTTGAAGCCGCCTGCTCTCTACCTGTTCGTGTAGATCAGGGTGAACTAACGAGAGCCTTGTCTTAAGTGCCCTTTTCATGAGCAGTTCAGCGGGTGGAATCCCAGTGAGCGAGTGGGGTCTCGTGCAGTAACTAAGCAGGACTCGGGATAGGTGAGTCTGCAGTGAGCATTCAGTTACCCTCTTCCAAGCACTGCTTGATTGTTTGCACTGCTCTCTCTTCCTGACCATTGGACCATTAAACGGGGCAGATGTGACATGTTTGATCCCATTGCGGGTCATGAACTCTTTGAACTCGGCACTGGTGAAACACGGCCCGTTGTCACTCACAAGGATATCGGGCAGGCCATGCATGGCCAACATGGCCCGCAGGCTTTCAGTGGTGGCAGCGGACGTGCTTGCCGACATTATCTCACATTCAATCCATTTGGAGCACGCATCTACAACCACCAGGAACATTTTTCCCAAGAACGGGCCTGCATAGTCGACATGGACCCTCGAGCACGGTTTGGAGGGCCAAGACCATAAACTTAGTGGCACCTCCCTGGTGCATTGCTTAACTGTGAACATGTATTACATTTGTGCACGCAGGACTCTTAAGTCCACATCGATACCGGGCCACCACACGTGGGATCTGGCTATCGCTTTCATCATTACAATGCCTGGGTGGGTACTGTGGAGATCACTAATGAAAGTGTCCCTGCCCTTTTTTTGGTACCACTACCTGATTGCCCGACAGAAGGCAGTCTGCCTGTATAGACATTTCATCTTTGCACCGCTAGTACGGCTTTATTTCTTCCTGCATTTCTAACGGGACACTGGACCAGCTGCCATGAAGCACCAGTTTTTTACTAAGGACATAGAAACATAGAAACATAGAAAATAGGTGCAGGAGTAGGCCATTCGGCTCTTCGAGCCTGCACCGCCATTCAATAAGATCATGGCTGTTCATTCCTTCAGTACTCCTTTCCTGCTTTCTCTCCATACCCCTTGATCCCCTTAACGGTAAGGGCCATATCTAACTCCCTCTTGAATATATTCAGTGAATTGGCATCAACAACTCTCTGCGGCAGGGAATTCCACAGGTTAACAACTCTCTGAGTGAAGAAGTTTCTCCTCATCTCAGTCCTAAATGCCTACCCCTTATCCGAAGACTATGTCCCCTGGTTCTGGACTTCCCCAACATCGGGAACATGGAAAGTAAGGGGTCCTGCTCGTCCAGGTTCTAATCTGTGGGGTGGTAACAGGTGATTGCTCACTCTCGAATGCTTCTATTACCATAACTAAATCTGCGGGCTGCGCCATCTCCACCCCTGTGGTGGGCAATGGCAGCCTACTGAGAGCATCGGCACAGTTTTCTGTGCCTGGCCTGTGGCGGATGGCGTAGTTGTATGCGGACAACGTGAGCGGCCATCTCTGGATGCGGGCCGATACGTTGGTATTCATCCCCTTTCAGAAAAGAGGAAGATCAATGGTCGGTTTCCAATTCAAATTTGAGCCCAAACAGATATTGATGCATTTTCTTTACCCCATAAACACATGCTAACGCTTCTTTTTCATTTATGCTGTCGGCCCTCTCAACCTTAGACAGACTTCTGGATGCATAAGCAACCGCTTGCAATTTCCCAGATTCATTAGCTTATTGCAATACACACCCGACACCGTATGATGACGCATCACATGCTAGTACCAAACGCTTACATGGATCATACAACATGAGCATAACAATTTTCTAGCTTTTACAAAGGCATTTTCTTGGCTTTTACCCCATACCCATTCGTCTCCTTTATGCAGTAAAGCGTGCAGTGGTTCTAAGAGTGCGCTGAGACCCGGTAAGAAGTTACAAAAGTAGTTCAGGATTCCTAGAAACGACCGCAGCTCCGTCACGTTCTGTGGCCTTGGTGCGTTCTCGATTGCCTCCGTCTTCGAATCGGTGGGCCTCATGCCGTCCGCCGCGATTCTTCTCTGTAGGAACTCCACTTCAGGTGCTAGGAAAAAGCACTTAGAGCGTTTTAACCTCAGCCCCACACGATTAAGCCGAAGAACCTCCTCCAGGTTCTGCAGATGCTCGACTGTCCCGACCTGGAACAAAGATTCTGGTCGTCCTGGAAGATCACGGTGTGCGGGACTGAGTTCAGTAAGTTTTCCGTGTTTCTCTGGAATATCGCCATGACTGATCGAATCCCAAACGGGCATCTGTTGTAAATGAAGAGACCTTTGTGCATGTTGATGCAGGTGAGGCCCTTCGATGATTTCTCCAGCTCCTGCGTCATGTAGACCGAGGTCAAGTCCAGCTTCATGAACGTCTTTCCTCCTGCCAGCGTCGCAAAAAGGTCATCTGCCTTTGGTAGTGGATATTGAACCTGCAGGGAGAAACGATTGACAGTTACTTTGTAATCATCACAGATTCTAATGGTGCCGTCTCCCTTGAGGACTGGAACGATCAGACTGGCCTACTCGTTGAATTCGATCGGTGAAATGATGCCCTCTCATTGCAGCCAGTCCAGCTCAATCTCCACCCTCTCTCTCATCATGTACGGTACTGCTCTCGCCTTGTGATGGATGGGTCAGGCCCCGGAATTAGGTGGATCTGCAGTTTTGCTCCTTGGAACTTCCCGATGCCTGGTTCGAACAGCGAGGGGAACTTGTTTTGGACCTGGGCATACGAAGTGTTGTCGACAGGCGAGAATGCTCGGACGTCGTCCCAGTTCCAGCATATCTTCCCCAGCCAGCTCCTGCCGAGCAGCGTGGGGCCATCGTCTGGTACCACCCAGAGTGGTTACTTGTGTACCGCTCCATCGTAGGAAACCTTTACAGTAGCACTGCCGATTAAGGGAATCAGTTCCTTTGTGTAAGTTCTCAGTTTAGTGCGAATGGGAATCAGGATTGGCGTTAAGGCCTTGCTGCACTACAATTTATCGAAAGTCTTTTTGCTCATAATGGACTGGCTCGCACCTGGGTCTAGCTTCTTTGACACCAGGAGTCCATTTAATTCAACCTTCAGCATTATCAGGGGACACTTTGTGCTAAATGTGTGCACCCCATATACCTCTGTCTTCTCGGTCTGAGACTCTGGTTCGTCGTGATCCGCCATGGATCTGTTCTCCTCTGCAACATGGTCGTTTGCAGGATTAGCAAAACTTGCAGCTCACCCGCACATGCGTTGGAGGTGTCCCATTGTTCCATAGCCCTTGCAAACGTATCCTTTGAATCGGCATGAGTGAAAACGATGATC
Organism: Pristiophorus japonicus; assembly: GCF_044704955.1. Classification (NCBI taxonomy): domain Eukaryota; kingdom Metazoa; phylum Chordata; class Chondrichthyes; family Pristiophoridae; genus Pristiophorus; species Pristiophorus japonicus. The sequence goes on along the minus strand of NC_091979.1, from coordinate 86,979,979 downwards.
ACCCCCGCAGCGCCAACAAGGTGTTAATGGCCTAGCAGTTCCCTTGATGGTGGACTCTGAGACATCTGCGGATGTGCAGCTGCAGACCTGTGAGGCCTGCCCTGTATCTTGCGATTCAAAACAGCATTACTTTCTTCACAGTACTTGTAGCAGCACTCGTGTGCTGAGAGATTTGTTTGGTATTGTCACTGGTGGCGATGAACGCCTGGGCTATCACTATGGATTTACTCAAGGTTGGGGTCTCTGCAGTCAAAAGTTTGCGAAGTATTACTTCATGGCCAATGCCAAGTACAAAGAAGCTCCTGAGCATGTGCTCCAAATGTCCTTCAAATTTGCAATGTCCTGCAAGGCATCTTAGCTCAGCGACATAGCTCGCCACTTCCTGGTCTTCAGACCTCTTGCACATGTAGAACCGGTACCTCGCCATCAGAACGCTTTCCTTCAGTTTCAGATACTCCCGGACCAGTGTGCACAAATCATCATACAATTTCTCTGTGGGTTTCGCTGGAACAAGCAGATTTTTCATGAGGCCATACGTTGGTGCCCTGCTAACGGTGAGCAGAATTGCCCTTCGTTTGGCAGCGTTCACTTCTCCTTCCAGCTCATTGGCCACGAAGTATTGGTTGAGTCGCTCCACGAAGATTTCCCAATCATCTCCCTCTGAAAATTTCTCCAGGATGCCCACTGTTCTCTGCATCGTTGCGTTGGGGTTCGTCATCTGTATCTCGTCGCCAGTTGTAGTGTATGAATAAAGAGTCTGACCAGATGCTGTGAGCTCAAAGTAAAGTGTGACCGTAGTCTTTTATTGCAGGTCTCCAGAGTGCCACTCCAGCCTGTGAGGCCTCCTTAAATACAGGTGCTCCCAAGTTATTGTGGGATCCCTTGGGATTCCATGGGATGAATCCTCTGGTGGTTAAACAAGGTATTTACAGGTTTACATATATAAGAGACACTGCCTTGACTTTTTCTGTGACATACTGTCACATCTGCTGCCTACTTTATATGTTTGGGGGCCATTCTCCCACAATAAAAATCTGATCCAAGATACTATTAAATGCTATTCCTTGTGCATCCAAACCTGATTTGAAAACCAAGTAGTAGTCACATCCCACAGAGCTATCCACAACAAACCAGTCCACAGCTGGATGAACAAGCATTTCAGCATTTATCCCAGTTAAGCAGCTTGTACACTGCTTGAGAAGCATAGGATCATTATTATAGGTCTGTTATTATTAGCTGTTATGTTTTCTTTCTTGTTAACAAAATTCATTCACAGGAATTGCACATTTCAAAACTGCTCAAAGGTAGTAATCTCTGGATTACTCCCGATGCCACGCATGAGTGAGTGTAGAAATAGGAGGAGAGAGCAAATGAATGTGTGGCTGCAGAGATGGTCCGGAGGGAGGGCTTCAGATTCTTGGGGCATTGGGGTGGGTTCTGCGAGAGGTGAGACCGGTACAGGCCGGACGGGTTGCACCTCAACAGAGCAGGTACCGATGTCCTCGCGGTGAGATTTGCTAGTGCTGTTGGGGAGGGTTTAAACTAAGTTGGCAGGGGGATGAGCACCAGGATGTAGCATTAGAAAGGAGAAACAAAAGGTACAAAGGATTGGGAGAGATGGATAGCACTAAAGCAAGAAATAGTAAGGTATTAGGTGGGGTCAGACTAAGAGAGAACACAGGATGGTCTAAGGTACGTTTACAGTGTATGTATGTGAACGCATGAAGCATAGTAAACAATGTTGGTGAGTTTCAGGCGCAAAGAGCCACATGGGAATATGGGGCCAAAGGCTCCTATTTTTTGGAGCAACTATTTTTTTTGTTTTTTTTGGAGTATCTTAAAAATCACAATTCTCCACATTTAGTTTGCTCCAGTTTCAGTGAGTTAGTTCAGTTTCTTTTTAGTTCATTTTTTTTTTCAAAAGGGGGCGTTACCAGCCATTTAAGCAAATTTAGACAGCTAAAAGTTACTCCAAACTAATTTAGGCCAGCATATGTGTCCATTTTTGCACGCTCAGAAAAACCTTGTGTAGACTTAAGAAATGAGCGCAGATAGCCAGAGATAGTGGGGTGTGAGGAAGGAAAGTTCGAGGATTTTCCAAAGCATTAAACACTTCACATTTAACAATAAAGAACCATCATCAATAATAACTGATAATTAAATCAATAAATAAAAAATTAAAAGTTCCGACTTCACCTTCTGCAGCATGAAGCGCCTATCCATTCGAGCCGTTCGACCAGGGGCTAGGGACGGGATTCGAGCATCAGAAGCCAGCAGCACACGCAGCAGCAGCGTCTTTTCGGGCTGTTCGGCCAGGGGCTAAGGAAGGGAGAACACCAAGCAGCAGGCTGTGCTGCAGGAAGGAATTTAAAGGGGGCTGCGGGAGAGGGAGAGAGAAGTGACATCACTGAAGGGGAGGGGGAGAGAATAAAAGACCTTTGGGTGTGGTCCTTATACCTTGTGGAGAGGGAGAAGTGCTGTGCTGCCATTTTTCATCATTGACTGTTGAAAGTTTAAGTTGTACTTCAAGTATGGGTGCTGCATTATCAACGTCACGGATTTTGCAATGGTTCTGCATCATTGTGCAACATAGGAGAGAATTGATTCGAGCTCATCGCATCAGGAACGTCATAGCCCGTAGGCTGCTGGGCAGGAGGCCTTACCCACCTCGGCAATATCGAGTCAGGCGTTTGTACCTGGACCTGAGTGAGGCTGATTGTGTCAAAAGGCTGCGTTTCCGCAGATAAGTTGTCCTTGAGATCTGTGAGTTGCTGAGACCAGATTTACAGGTGAGAACCAGAAGGTGGACTGCCTTGTCTGTTGAAGTGAAGGTTACAGCTGCACTTTCCTTCTATGCTTCGGGATCGTTTCAAGCTACAACTGGAGATGTGTGCGCCATCTCTCAACTTGCAATCCATGTCTGCATTCACTAGGTCACAGCTGCACTGCGTGGAGGAATGACTTCATCAAGTTCCCAATGACCGCCCAAACAATCCATGACAGGGCTGTGGGGTTCTCAAGGATTTCTGGCTTCCCAAAGGTACAGGGCTGCATTGATTGTACCCACATCGCCTTTCGCTCACCTGTGGACGATGCCGAGCAATTCAGGAATAGAAAAGGCTTCCACTGCATTAATGTGCAGCTCGTGTGTGACAACATGCAGTGCATCATGTCAGTCGATGGAAGATACCCTAACAGCACCCATGATGCGTTCATCCCACACGACAGCATTATATCTGACATGATTGAGCAGCAGCCAGAAGGGCAGAGCTGGCTACTGGGAGACAAAGGGTACGGCCTGGCCACCTGGCTCATGACGCCCCTACGTGTAACCCAGATGGAAGTTGACAATCAATACAACATGTCACACATTACGACACGCAGCATCATAGAGAGGACCATTGGTATCTTGAAACAGCGTTTCAAAGAAATAGCGGAACAAAGAAATGGCAGACCAATTGAACAAATACTTTGGTTCTGTCTTCATGAAGGAAGACACAAATAACCTTCCGAAAATACGAGGGGACTGAGGGTCTAGTGAGAAGGAGGAACTGAAGGATATCCTTAGTAGGCGGGAAATTGTGTTTGGGAAATGGTTTGAGGCATGAATTGGCTAGAGTAGACTGGCAAATGACCGGACTGACATATGAGGAGAGACTGGATCAACTGGGCCTTTATACATTGGAGTTTAGAAGGATGAGAGGGGATCTCATAGAAACATACAAGATTCTGATGGGACGGGACAGGTTAATAGAAACATAGAAAATAAGTGCAGGAGTAGGCCATTCGGCCCTTCGAGCCTGCACCACCATTCAATATGATCATGGCTGATCATTCACCTCAGTACCACTTTCCCGCTTTCTTTCGATACCCCTTGATCCCTTTAGCCGTAAGGGCCACATCTAACTCCCTCTTGAATATATCCAATGAACTGGCATCAACGACTCTCTGTGGCAGGAAATTCCACAGGTTAACAGCTCTCTGAGTGATGAAGTTTCTCCTCATCCTAGTCCGAAATGGCCTACCCCTTATCCTAAGACTGTGTTCCCTGCTTCTGGACTTCCCCAACATCGGGAACATTCTTTCTGCATCTAACCTGTCCCGTCCCGTCATAATCCTATACGCTTCTATGAGATCCCCTCTCATCCTTCTAAACTCCAGTGTATAAACATAGAAACATAGAAAATAGGTGCAGGAGTAGGCCATTGGCCCTTCGAGCCTGCAGCGCCATTCAATGAGTTCATGGCTGAACATGCAACTTCAGTACCCCATTCCTGCTTTCTCGCCATACACCTTGATCCCCCTAGTTGTAAGGACTACATCTAACTCCTTTTTGAATATATTTAGTGAATTGGCCTCAACAACTTTCTGTGGTAGAGAATTCCACAGGTTCACCACTCTGCGTGAAGAAGTTTCTTCTCATCTCGGTCCTAAATGGCTTACCCCTTATCCTTAGACTGTGACCCCTGGTTCTGGACTTCCCCAACATTAATAAGAACATAAGAATTAGGAACAGGAGTAGGCCATCTAGCCCCTCGAGTCTGCTCCGCCACCCAACAAGATCATGTGGCCGTGGACTCAGCTCCACTTTCCTGCCCGCTCCCCATAACCCTTAATTCCCTTATTGGTTAAAAATCTATCGATCTGTGATTTGAATATATTCAATGAGCTAGCCTCAACTGCTTCCTTGGGCAGAGAATTCCACAGATTCACAACCCTCTGGGAGAAGAAATTCCTTCTCAACTCGGTTTTAAATTGGCTCCCCCATATTTTGAGGCTGTGCCCCCTAGTTCTAGTCTCCCCTACCAGTGAAAGCAACCTCTCTGCCTCTATCCTGTCTATCCCCTTTATTATTTTAAATGTTTCTATAAGATCACCCCTCATCCTTCTGAACTCCAACGAGTAAAGACACAGTTTACTCAATCTATCATTATAAGGTAACCCCCCTCATCTCCGGAATCAGCCTAGTGAATCTCTCTCTGTACCCCTTCCAAAGCTAGTATATCCTTAAGTAAGGTGACCAAAACTGCACGCAGTACTCCAAGTGCGGCCTCACCAATACCCTGTACAGTTGCAGCAGGACCTCCCTGCTTTTGTACTCCATCCCTCTCGCAATGAAGGCCAACATTCCATTCGCCTTCCTGATTACCTGCTGCACCTGCAAACTAACTTTTTTTTGGGATTCATGCACAAGGATGGAGCCTTTCCTGCGCCTCTTGCGGACGAGGTTGACGGGACTGGCTCTGCAAGGGCCGGGCGTGGAGGTCGTCCTCTCGGCTTACGCCGATGACGTGCTCCTCGCGGTAGAGGATCCCGCTGACCTGCGGAGGATGCGTGAGTGCCAGGAGATTTACTCGGCCGCGTCCTCCGCCAGGATCAACTGGGAGAAATGTTCCGGACTCCTGGTGGGTCAGTGGCGGGTGGACTCCCTGCCGGAGGAGCTCAGGCCTTTTGCCTGGAGCACGACCCATCTCCTCTATCTGGGAGTCTACCTTAGCCCCGACGAGGGAGCCTGGCCGGCGAACTGGCAGGAGCTGGAGGCCAAGGTCGCCGCTCGCCTAGGGCGCTGGACAGGACTGCTCCGAGTGCTGTCCTACAGGGGTCGAGCGCTAGTCATAAACCAGCTGGTGGCCGCAATGCTGTGGTACCGGCTGGTCACTTTGACCCCTCCCCCTGCGTTTGTCGCCAAGATACAGAAGAAGCTGGTGGACTTATTCTGGAACAACAGGAAGCACTGGGTCTCTGCCGCGGTCTTGAGTCTCCCGCTTGAGGAGGGCGGTCAGTCGTTGGTGTGCGTCAGCGCCCAGCTCGCGACTTTCCGTCTTCAGACCCTGCAGAGATACCTTTACGTCGAGCCCCCTCCTAGGTGGTGTGCTCTGGCGAGGTATTTCTTCCGCCAGCAGCGCGACCTCAATTATGACATGCAGCTCCTGTTTGTGAACTTGGGCGGTGTCAGGACCGCCCTCCGGGAGCTGCCTGTCTTTTACAGGGAACTCATCAGGGTCTGGAACAAAGTCTTCACCAAGCGCAGGGCTGTGGCTGGTGAGGTGACCAGGGTCAGGGACCTGCTCGATGGCGGAGGAGCGGGCTGGATGGCGCCAGACACGCTGGCGCGGCGCCTAAATTCTGCCAACGTCCGCCACGCGGCCGATGCCATCGAGTCACTAAAAACAGCTCTGGGCCCTGACTCCGTTAGGTGCATCGAGGAGGCTCAAGCACGTGGGGAGATTCCGTCCGAACTGACCCCCGTCCGGACGGAATTCCTCATCGGCTCCAAACCCCGGAACCTCCCTCGGGGGCCGGCGCCTCACAACTTGAGCCGCCTCGGGGAAATCCCCTCCGTGCCTTTCAGTTCCGCGCGGAGGGGCTTCCTGTACGGGCTGCTCCTGCACACTCTCAACTTTGCCATCCTCGCCGGCCGTCCGGACACGCCATGGCGTACCATCTTGCCGTCCGGAGGAGGCGGGGGTCCCCGATGGAGGGCACTCTACGCAGGGGTCCTCCCACTATTCATCGGGGACTTGGCCTGGAGGGTGGTGCACGGAGCAGTGCCGTGCAATAAATTTTTAAGCCGGTTCACGGACTCCCAGGCCGCCTGCAATTTCTGCGGTCTGGAGGAGTCTGTGTTCCATGTTTTTATTGAGTGCACAAGGTTGCAGCCCCTGTTCCATTATTTGAAGGGGCTGCTCCTGAAATTCTGGCTGCACTTCAGTCCCACTCTCCTGATCTTTGGGCACCCTGTGCGGAGGGGAGCGGGTAGGTCCGAAGGCCTCCTCGTAGGACTGCTCCTGGGCACGGCCAAGGGTGCCATCAGCCGGTCCAGGCAGCGGGCGGTCGAGGGGGTCGTTCAACCTGACTGCCTGCCTCTCTTCCGCTCTTACATCCGGTCCAGGGTGTCCTTGGAGATGGAGCACGCGGTGTCCACCGGTACGCTCGCGGCCTTCCGCGAGAGGTGGGCACCGGAGGGACTGGAGTGCATCATCACGCCCGGCAACCAAATTTTAATTTGATTTTACGTTTTAAAGTTTAATTTGTTTTAATTGCCGGTGCTTTTAGTGTCCCCCTCTCCTTTTATAGGGGGCACTGGAAAAAGGAAAAAATTTGATTTTAGTGCCCAAAAAAAAACCAAAAAAAAAAGAAAAAAAAGGGGCCTTGTAAATGTCTGCTGTGTCATCCAGGGCGGGTGGCATGGTTTAATGTTTTATGTTTTACAGATAAACTCTAAAAGAGTTTCATGCACAAGGACCCCCAGGTCCCACTGCACTGCAGCATGTTGTAATTTCTCCCCATTCAAATAATATTCCCTTTTACTGTTTTTTTTTCCCCAAGGTGGATGATCTCACATTTTCCGACATTATATTCCATCTGCCAAACCTTAGCCCATTCGCTTAACCTATCTAAATCTCTTTGCAGCCTTTCTGTGTCCTCTACACAACCCGCTTTCCCACTAATCTTTGTGTCATCTGCAAATTTTGTTACACTACACTCTGTCCCCTCTTCCAGGTCATCTATGTATATTGTAAACAGTTGTGGTCCCAGCACCGATCCCTGTGGCATACCACTAACCATCGATTTCCAACCCGAAAAGGACCCATTTATCCCGACTCTCTGCTTTCTGTTAGCCAGCCAATTCTCGATCCATGCTAATACATTTCCTCTGACTCCGCGTACCTTTATCTTCTGCAGTAACCTTTTGTGTGGCACCTTATCGAATGCCTTTTGGAAATCTAAATACACCACATCCATCGGTACACCTCTATCCACCATGCTCGTTATATCCTCAAAGAATTCCAGTAAATTAGTTGCACATTATTTCCCATTCATGAATCCATGTTGCGTCTGCTTGATTGCACTATTCCTATCTAGATGTCCCGCTATTTCTTCCTTAATGATAGCTTCAAGCATTTTCCCCACTACAGATGTTAAACTAACCGGCCTATAGTTACCTGCCTTTTGTCTGCCCCCTTTTTTAAACAGAGGCGTTACATTAGCTGCTTTCCAATCCGATGGCACCTTCCCAGAATCCAGAGAATTTTGGTAGATTATAACGAATGCATTGGCTATAACTTCCGCCATCTCTTTTAATACCCTGGGATGCATTTCATCAGGACCAGGGGACTTGTCTACCTTGAGTCCCATTAGCCTGTCCAGCACTACCCCCCTAGTGATAGTGATTGTCTCAAGGTCCTCCCTTCCCACATTCCAGTAACCAGCAATTTTTGGCATGGTTTTGTGTCTTCCACTGTGAAGACCGAAGCAAAATAACTGTTTAAGGTCTCAGCCATTTCCACATTTCCCATTATTAAATCCCCTTTCTCATCTTCAAAGGGACCAACATTTACTTTAGTCACTTTTTTCCGTTTTATATATCGGTAAAAGCTTTTACTATCCGTTTTTATGTTTTGCGCAAATTTACATTTGTAATCCATCTTCCCCTTCTTTATTGCTTTCTTAGTCATTCTTTGCTGTTGTTTAAAATTTTCCCAATCTTCTAGTTTCCCACTAACCTTGGCCACCTTATATGCTTTGGTTTTTAATTTGATACTCTCCTTTATTTCCTTGTTTATCCATGGCTGGTTATCCCTTCTCTTACCGCCCTTTTTCACTGGAATATATTTTTGTTGAGCACTATGAAAGAGCTCCTTAAAAGACCTCCACTGTTCCTCACTTGTGCCACCGTTTAGTCTGTGTTCCCAGTCTACTTTAGCCAACTCTGCCCTCATCCCACTGTAGTCCTGTTTTGTTTAAGCATAGTATGCTCGTTTGAGACACTACTTCCTCACCCTCAATCTGTATTACAAATTCAACCATACTGTGATCACTCATTCCATGAGGATCTTTTACTAGGAGATCGTTTATTATTCCTGTCTCATTACACAGGACCAGATCTAAGATAGCTTGCTCTCTTGTAGGTTCTGTAACATACTGTTCTAAGAAACAATCCCGGATGCATTCTATGAATTCCTCGTCAAGGCTACCCCATGCGATTTGATTTGACCAATCGATATGTCGGTTAAAATCCCCCATGATTACTGCCGTTCCTTTTTCACATGCCTCCATTATTCCCTTGATTACTGCCCCCCCACTGTGAAGTTATTATTCGGGGGCCTATAAACTACGCCCACAAGTGACTTTTTCCCCTACCTATCTCTAATCTCCACCCACAATGATTCAACATTTTGTTCATTAGAGCCAATATCGTCTCTCACAACTGCCCTGATATCATCCTTTATTAACATAGCTACCCCACCTCCTTTCCCCCCTTGTCTATCTTTCCGAATTGTCAAATACCCCTGTATGTTTAATTCCCAGTCTTGGCCACCCTGCAACCACGTTTCTGTAATGGCCACCAAATCATACCCATTTGTAATGATTTGTACCGTCAACTCATTTACTTTATTTCGAATGCTGCGTGCGTTTAGGTAGAGTGTTTTAATACTAGTTTTTAAACCATGATTTTTAGTTTTGACCCCTCCTGCAGCCCCTTTATATTCATACTTATTGTCCCTTCCTATCACCTTGTGGTTTACACTTACCCCAGTGCTACTCTGCTCTGTTGCCTCCTGCCTTTTGCATTCTTTCTTGGGGTTCTGTTCATCTGAGCTCTCACCCACTCTAACTAGCTCAGAGCCCTCTCCTGGGTTCCCATCCCCCTGCCAAGCTAGTTTAAAGCCCTCCCAACCGTACTATCAAAACCACCCGCGAGAACATTGGTCCCGTCTCTGTTGAGGTGTAACCTGTCCGACTTGTACAGGTCCCACCTTCCCCAGAAGCGGTCCCAATTGTTCAGGAAACTAAAGCCTTCCCTCCTACACCAACGGGAGAGTGGAGAGCACCAGCTCCAACTGTTGCAGGTTAGATGCGGGTAGATTGTTCCCGATGTTGGGGAAGTCCAGAACCAGGGGACACAGTCTTAGGATAAGGGGTAGGCCGTTTAGGACTGAGATGAGGAGAAACTTATTCACTCAGAGTTGTTAACCTGTGGAATTCCCTACTGCAGAGAGTTGTTGATGCCAGTTCATTGGATATATTCAAGAGGGAGTTAGATATGGCCCTTACGGCTGAAGGGATCAAGGGGTATGGAGAGAAAGCAGGAAAGGGGTACTGAGGGAATGATTAGCCATGATCTTAGCGAATGGTGGTGCAGGCTCGAAGGGCCAAATGGCCTACTTCTGCACCTATTTTCTATGTTTCTATGTCTATGTTTCCGATGCTTGGACCATTCCGGAGGCCACTTGCAATATTCCCCAGAAATTGTCGGTCAGTTCACTATTGTGTGCTGCATGCTGCATAACTTAGCCATCATGAGGCAGCAGTAGCTGATAGTGGAACTAGAAGACCCCACCTGCAGTGAGTGCCCGATGATAATGTTATATATGTGGACTTGAATTTACACTGTACAGCCACCAGAGGGCTCATCCCCTGGAGTCCTAAGGGATCCCATAATCCCTTGGGAGCACAGGTATTTTAAGGAGGTTTCACAGGTTGGAGATGCACTCTGGAGACCTGCAATAAAAGACTACGGTCACACTTTACTTTGAGCTCACAGTGTTCAGTCTGACTCTTTCTCCATACGCAACAGATAATGATTTAGATGACGACGACGATCAGGAAACCATGCAAGTGCCTGAGGCCGGAGCACGACGTTGGAGGAGGGCGAGCCATCGTTCTTCTTTAATGATTGTTCAAGCCTTGCGCCAGCAGCTCAATCGTGAACGTTTCACTGATGCCTGTGGACTCAACGGCAACTGTTCCGCGTGGACGTGTTTATTTTTTACAGTTGTTCCTAAATGTGTTGTGTTCATGGAACATGATTCAGTTTTAATGTAAAAATATTTTACTGAAAAATTTACAAAGTTACTGCACTTTAGTGTAATAAAATAAGTCTTGTATCAAACTTTACTTTAATATGACTCTTTTTAAGATCACTTTCAAACTTTAAGATCACTTATAAAGTTGTAAAGTTACAAAACTTACAAAACAATTTCAATTTAAAAACAGTAACATCAAAAACAACAACAGCTGCAAATAAAGGCTGCACCCATCTCTCATTCACATCTCAGTGAATGTGCACTTCTTCATGGGGGTGGCATTTGATTGGCCGGGCTGTGTGCCCGTATTGCAGCAGCTACCTCACATTGGCCCTTCCTGATGGCCTGTGCCGTCACTTATAAGCCCTCCATGACGGCCTGTGCCCTCGTTTGCACTGCCTCTCACATTCCCTCCCTCATTTCCCGTGTCATTACTGCTATTTCTCCCGACAGTCCCGTTACCTCATCAGCCACCGCACTGACGGTGTCCACGAGTGATCGGGTATGGTCATTGGTCTCCATACCCAATGCCATAACCTCAACCACATCTGTTGCACGCTGCATCTCACGAGAGCGTGGTCGGATTCTCCTTCCCCTCGGCCTGGGTCTGCCTCGTGGCACCCCTCCAGTGGGAGGCGCATGCTGGGATGGTGGGCCCTCGGTCTTCCAAGGGCATTCCACCACCACCACCACTGGGAATCGCAACCTCTGGCAGTGGGGCACAGGGTGTTAGAAGCTGCATTCCACCACCACCACTGGGACCCGCAACCTCAGAATCTGTGAAACCATGGAATGTCTCATCAGAACTTAAAGCACTACACAAGGATGGGGAGGAGGTGAAGAAACCATGGAATGTCGGACCAGAACCAATGCAAGTGTTTGGTAAACTGCGGTTCTGTAATATGGATTGATCCATATTAAGATCAACATTCTCCCCTGAAAACATATCCATGCTCCTCCCACCCCCAACCTTGGTCCTGATTGTATGCATCTGAATCTTCTAGATCTTTAGGATTGGCATCATGTTCTGCAAAATATAACAGAACAGTCAAATGGTTAGCAGCACAGGATGGGGCAGGATGGGTGGCATGAGTAGTCTCTCACGTAGTAGGCCAGGCAGCAGGTTGATTTGAAGTGCCATGATGCATTTTCAGGAGTAACTCTCTCCCTTGCGTGTGGACCCAGCTTGTGCAGTATTGATTCTTTTTCTTCAGGTACGACTCATCAACGCAGCGACCCTCTGATCCAAGGGTGTCAGTTGGTGCAGATTTGGCGGGCCTCTTCCTGTTCGAGTTATTTCCCTTTTGTTGTGGGCCAATTTCTTCTGGAAAAGATTGAAATATAACTTTTTAGAGAGGGTGTCTTTCTGCTGTGTGGGGCATATACAGATGGAGCAGAGATGGGTAGGTACTCAAATTGGCAGGATGTGACTAGTGGTGTCCCACAGGGATCTTTGTTGGGGCATCAACTATTCACAGTATTAATGACTTGGATAATGGCACAGAAAGTCATGTATCCAAATTTGCCGATAGTGTACATGAAAGCATAAAATTACAAATTGATATCGACAGATTAAGTGAATTGGCAAAACTGCAGCAAATGGATTTCAATATAGGTGAATGTAAGGTCATCCACTTTGGACTTGAAAAGGATAGAACAGGGTGACCAGCTAACAGTGGAGGTTCAAAGCAACTTGGGGTGGTCCATGTACATCATTAAAATGTCATGAACAGGTACAGAAAATAATCAAAAAGGCGAATGGAATGCTAGCCTCACCTCGAAGACTAGAATACAAGGGGTAGAAGTTATGCTGCAGCAGTGAAGACAAACGTAGATCCGTTGCAGTCAGATTCAGGTGAATTTATAATGGGGAACAAAGAAATGGCAGACCAATTGAACAAATACTTTGGTTCTGTCTTCACGAAGGAAGACACAAATAACCTTCCGGAAGTACTCGGGGACAGTGGGACTAGTGAGAAGGAGGACCTGAAGGATATCCTTATTAGGCAGGAAATTGTGTTAGGGAAATTGATGGGATTGAAGGCCGATAAATCCCTGGGGCCTGATGGTCTGCATCCCAGAGTACTTAAGGAAGTGGCCATAGAAATAGTGGATGCATTGGTGATCATTTTCCAACAGTCTGTCGACTCTGGATCAGTTCCTATGGACTGGAGGGTAGCTAATGTAACACCACTTTTAAAAAGGAGAGAGAGAGAGAAAGTGCATAATTATAGACTGGTTAGCCTGACATCAATAGTGGGGAAAATGTTGGAATTAATTATTAAAGATGAAATAGCATCGCATTTGGAAAGCAGTGACAGGATCAGTCCAAGTCAGCATGGATTTATAAAAGGGAAATCATGCTTGACAAATCTTCTGGAATTTTTTGAGGATGTAACTAGTAGAGTGGATAAGGGAGAACCAGTGCATGTCGTGTATTTGGACTTTCAAAAGACATTTGACAAGGTCCCACACACGAGATTGGTGTGGAAAATCAGAGCACATGGTATTGGGGGTAATGTACTGACGTGGATAAAGAACTGGTTGGCAGACAGGAAGCAGAGAGTCGAGATAAACGGGTCCTTTTCAGAATGGCAGGCAGTGACTAGTGGGGTGCCGCAGGGCTCAGTGCTGGGACCCCAGCTATTTACAATATACATCAGTGATTTAGATAAAGGAATTGAGTGTAATATCTCCAAGTTTGCAGATGACACTAAGCTGGGTGGTGGTGTGAGCTGTGAGGAGGACGCTAAGATTCTGCAGCGTGACTTGGACAGGTTAGGTGAGTGGGCAAATGCATGGCAGATGCAGTATAATGTGGATAAATGTGAGGTTATCCAATTTGGTGGCAAAAACATGAAGGCAGAATATTATCTGAATGGCGGCAGATTAGGGAAAGGGGAGACCTGGGTGTCATGGTACATCAGTCATTGAAAGTTGGAATGCAGGTACAGCAGGTGGTGAAGAAGGCAAATGGTATGTTGACCTTCATAGCTAGGGGATTTGAGTATAGGAGCAAGGAGGTTTTAGTGCAGTTGTACAGGGCCTTGGTGAGGCCTCACCTGGAATATTGTGTTCAATTTTGGTCTCCTAATCTGAGGAAGGACGTTCTTGCTATTGAAGGAGTGCAGTGAAGGTTCACCAGACTGATTCCCGGGATAGCAGGACTGACATATGAGGAGAGACTGGATCGACTGGGGTTCACTGGAATTTAGAAGGATGAGAGGGGATCTCAGAAACATATAAAATTCTGACGGGACTGGACAGGTTAGATGCAGGAAGAATATTCCTGATGTTGGGCAAGTCCAGAACCAGGGGTCACAGTCTAAGGATAAGGGGGTAAGCTGTTTAGGACTGAGATTAGGAGAACCTAATCTCCTGCAACTCGGTTCCAGTGTTTCTTCATTTCTTTGGGTGGCACTTTTGTGTGACCTCTGTTGCTAGTATCCAGCTCCTGCCATCTCTTCTCAATGACATTAACGAGTATCTCCACTTCGTCAAGCAAGAAATTCTTCATTCTTGGTGCAGTTGTTGCATTGCTGTATTGAATTGTCACTGTGATTTTTCAAAACATACAGTCCTGACTTTGCATGCACCTATGCAGCACTCTTTCTGGAAGTTTAGTAGCAACACAGAGCACTCACTGATTCCAGCAGCTGATTGCTTCCACAGTACTGCTAACAGCATTCTTTCAGGCACAAAAATCAATCAGAAGGCTTTCCACTACTCCAGGCACCCAAAAATCACTCTGCAGCCTTTACCTTTAAAAATGGCCAATTGCCAATGTTTCTGTGCCATTGCGCATGTGCGCATGCTCCAACGCGCATGCGCAATGCTGCCGGCACTCAGACACGCTGGGCCCTATCCCCGCCCCCCCCCTGCCGGCTATGTTGACACAGCATGTCCATAATTGTAGGCAAAACTGTAGTGGAACAATGGGCTGCCTTTGAAGAGGAAATAGTTTGGGTACAGTCAAGGCACATTTCACGAGGGGGAAAGGTAGGGCAAATACGTCAGAGCTCCCTGGATGACGAAAGAGATAGAGAGTATGAAGAAGTAGAAAAAGAGCGCGTATGACAGATGTCAGGTCGAGAATACATCTGAGAATCAGTCTAAATATAGAAAGTTCAGAAGACAGATGAAAAAGAAAATAAGGGCAAAGAGAGGGTATGAGGATAGAATGGTAGTTAACATAAAAGGTAATCCAAAAGTTTTCTATAGGCATATAAATAGTATAAGGGTAGGAAAAGGAGGGTTGTGGCTGATTAGGGACCAAAAAGGAGACCTACGCATGGAGGCAGAGGGTATGGCTGAGGTACTAAATTAATACTTTGCATCTGTCTTCACCGAGGAAGAGTATGCTGTCATAGTCAGAGTAAAGGAGGAAGTAGAGGAGATACTGGATGGGATAAGAATTGAAAAAGACTAGGAACTAGAAAGGCTGTCTGTACTTAAAGTAGATGAGTCACCAGGACCGGATGGGACGCATTCTAGGACGCTGAGGGAAATGAAGGAAGAGATTGTGGAGGTACAGGCTATAATATTCCAATCCTCATTAGAAACGGGGGTGGTGCCAGAGGACTGGATAATTGCAAATATTATACCTTTGTTCAAAAAGGAATGTAAAGATAAACCCAGCAACTACAGGCCGGTGAGTTTAACCTCGGTAGTGGGGAGCTTTTTAGAAACAATAATTTGCAGCTGACTCAAAACTTGGAAGTATAGTGAACGGTGAGGAGAATAGTGATAGACTTCAAGAGGAGATAGACAGGCTGGTGAAATGGGCGGACATGTGGCAGATGGAATTTAACGCAGAAATGTATGATGTGATACACTTTGGTAAAAAGAATGAGAAGAGGAAATCTAAACTAAAGTGGGTGCATGAATAGAGAGACTTAGGGGTATATGCGCACAAATCGTTGAAGGTGGCAGGGCAGGTTAAGAAAGAGGTTAAAAATGCTTATGGGATCCTGGACTTCAAGAATAGAGTAAAAACCGTGGAAATTATGATGAACCTGGGTAAAATACTGCTCAGTCTCAACTGGAGTATTGTGCCCAATTCTGGGCACCGCACTTTAGGAAGTATGTGAAAGCCATAGAAAGGGTGCAGAAAAGATTTATGAGAATGATTCCAGAAAGGAGGAAAACGGGAGCAACACTTAAGGTGCTGATATACAGGCACAGAGAATAGTGTAGAACACTATGATCAATAACCACTTCCAGTAATGGACACATCCTGCCAATGATCAGCATCTGCTATTAAAAACCATACTTTATCCCCCCAATATACTACACATTGCCTCTGCTGAAGCTAAACTGGCATCTTTCACTCCCTTCTCAGCACTTACTACCTTTCCAAAGGCCCACTCAACAAACACTGTCCACACTAAGGAGAAATAAAATGATCAATATTTAGTGTTATTTACAATGATAATTTGATCTAAGCCCTATGTTCTTACTTGCCTTTGGTGCCGCCATAAGTTGTCTTTGTACTACTTAACCTAAATGCTCTGAATGGGAGGAACAATTGTGGTGGCAAGTAGTGATGTGATCCCTTTGGGATGGTCACAACCTTGGACATCTGGGTATATGGTTATACAATGTTCCTGCATCAGTTAAAGCCACATCTGATGATGCAGTGACTGTCAATGCCTGCCTGCTCTTGGTCATTTCCTCATTGCTTTGAGAGGCTTGGCTCGAGTGGAAAGATGTGTGGCCACTTTGAGAAGAAGCTGCATCACTGGATTCTTTCCCCAGCCATGCCCATGGTGTTGACCACCCTAGTTGGATGACCTGCAGTTTGCATTGGAGCAGTCTGTAAGATGTCTTTGCTGTGGATGAAATCTGGCATTCCTGCTGTTTCCAAATGATGAACCAATCTGTCAAATCTAGGAACGTCAGACTTTATAGCTTGGTGCCACAGTGTCAATGGCATCACTCATAACAGTGATGAGAGAACCCTGTGCTGTGCTTGCTCCTGTACTGTTTTGTGGCTCTGTCGTACTCTGCATTTCTGTAAAGTCCTCCCACAGGATTGCAGTGATGTCAGAAGTGCGCCACTGTACATTCTCCATCAGTTGCTGCAGGCTGCTCATCATGTCCTCAAAGGATGCAGTAAATACCCTTTGCTCCTGCGTAAAATTTCATCGGAAGCCTAGCCTAGTAGGATACCAATCTCTTGCCAATAAAGTTGACATGCAGGATGAGATTGCAGACTATCCAAAAATTCACTTTGTCCTCTCCTGTTGGTTGTGTAAGAGGAAAATTTGGCATTAGGGGTACCAGCGGGACAAGGGTTAAAGTGCTGGTTCCTGCACTAACCCATAAGGAGGTAAAGGCCTTTCTTCTCACGCCTTGTACATTCCAGCACCAAGGCTCCAGAAGGGACTGTTATGGGTTGGGATACCAGATAGTATTCCAACATGGAATGTCAATAGGAGAGAACCTAAACAGACCGCTGATAAGGCCGTGAGAAGAGGCCCGAGATAGACTTCATGGCACCAAAGGAAATGTATAACAAATTCCAACCTAATGATACCACTCTGGGAACGGTCTAAGATGGTCACGAGATCATGGCCTGTCAGTCAGACCTCATGACCTGTCAATCCGGAGTAGCACTGATAAGGTAGTCCAATTAGAGCAGTAGCACTGATGAGGTAGTCCAATTAGAAATCTAGGGAGGTCTTGTCCGGGAACAGAAGGGTTTTTGAAATGTATAAAAGTTGTATGATTGTGCTGTTTGGGGAGCATCTCCACTCACAGGCGGCTGTGATGAGGGGTGTTCCCGGACGTTCATAATAAAGATCGTTATACTTTGCCATCCGTCTCTATCTGCTAACTTTGAGAATTGCTTTGTGGGCTGGGGCGAGCGAGAACCCTCTATATCAGTGGGCCCGCTCGTGGGAAAAGAAGCCTTCCCTCTCTCTCCTCAACAGTTGTTTGTCCTGACTTAGGTCTTTTGAGATAGCTGGTGCTTCGTTCTCAAGCTCACTAAGTACATTAACATTTAATAGTGTTGCATTTAGCAGTAATAATAGAATTATAGAGTGATGAGTGGAATGAAAGTTGTCAGGATGCATCAGACTGATCAAGACACCAGATGGATAAACACATTTTTGATGAGCGACAGCAGGAGGACAGGCGTGTTTGGAGTATTTTTCTGAGTACACACCGGTGGCAGGATTGCAAGTACCTATTGGAAAATTGGTACAGCACACCAACATATTTCCAATATTGACTTGCACCACCGTATTATTGGAAAATTAGCCTGTAGTACCAGATCTGGCAGAATGGGAAAAGTGAGGTATGAAACATTCCATGCCAGCTAGAATAAAATAAGTTACTTCACTGGTGCAGATAGAAGGGTACAAGCAGCAGTAACCAGACAATGACAGCAAAGAAATCTTGAAGATGATCCCATCTGGCTGAATGACAGTGCTGCAGACATGCCAGCTCTCATGAACTTATCACTAGAGATACGATTTCAAAGTAAAATTAAGCCTCTCTCATGATCTTGCGATATAAATCTCAAATCTCCGGATGTTTAAAACTACATCAGGCAAATTTCTCGAGCATGTGCAGTTCCCTTTTCATACCGTGACATCATATTCGGCCTCTTCAGCATCTTCCAAGCCATGCATGTGTCCTGCGCTTTTTGGAGAATTCGTGGGGGAAACAGAGCGAGGCTGTCCTATGAGTGGCGCAACACCCCACCACCTCCAGAATCAGTCAGCGAGACACGATGTGCAACTGCATGGCTGGCTGAGTTGAGGGGCCTTTGTGGGGAGGGATGCTTTCTGGGGATAGGGGATGGGACAATCCGGAGGGGTGGGTCACTGAGGTTTCACCCCCCACTCCTCCCGAAGGTATTGGTATTGATGATCCGAGGTGACCCAGACCCAGAGCAAGCAGTCCCTCCTGCCTAAAGATATCTGAAGATATAGCAATAGCTTTTATTAAAATTTGAAGATATTGAAGTGGCAGTGCCATGCTTTAATAAGTATAGATTGTAAAAAATATTAGCATAAACCCAGATTTGCAAGTTTTGCAATGTCACTATCTTCAAATTTTAATAAAAGCTCATGCTATGAGCTGAAATCTTCCCAACAGCTACTGGAAATTGCTAAATGCACAATACTGCAGCAGATGTCATGCCAATCACGGTCACCTACCTTACACTGAGATGCACAGCAATGTGGTGATAATAGGTATGTTTTTTTAAAGTTTTTTGTAAAGCATGTTCCAATTCAGTAATTTAGTTTTTGTAAAGTGTTATGATCTCTTAAAATTAAGTGAGCCATGAATGAAGTTTATAAATCAACTGTCAATCTATATTAGGTTGAAAAAAATAGCAACTCATGATTTTTATACCAAATCTCTTGAATTTAAAGTTTTTAAGAAGTATCTGCACTCTAATTCTGCCCACTTGAGTTCCCTGATTATAATCAATCAACCATTGGTGGCTGTACTTTCTGTTGCCTAGGTCCTAAGCTCTGGAATTCCCTCCCTAAACCTCTCCATCTCTCTACCTCTCTCTTCTTTAAGACGCTCCTTAAAACCTACCTCTTTGACCAAGCCTTTGGACAGCTGCAGTAATTTTTCCTTATGTGGCTCGGTGTCAAATTGTTTGTCTTATAATATGCCTGTGAAGCGCTGGTTCCACTGCCAGCTGCTGCCTCTGATAAGGGGCACTACGCCTTAGAAAGGATACACAGGTAGAACGTCCAGAAACCGGAAATCTCATGACCGAGGCCATTCCGGTTTCCATGTTTTTCCGTATTTTGGAGAAGAAATCCGACATCCGAATCCGGAAATGCCTGGGCCGAGTCGCTGGTATTTCCAGATTTTGGAGAAGAAATCCGAGGGGAGTACGTGGGCCAGGTGGGAATCGGCTCGGGTCACACGTGGGTTAGGTCGGGTCGGCTCGGGTCTCACATAGGTTGGGGTCATGGGGCATTCCGAAAGCCTCAGGAGCAGGTCTTGTAGGTAACCTGTATTTGCCATTTAAAAAAAATATGTCCGGTTTTCGAAACAGATTTCCAGATTCCGGACAACTCTTTGCCTTCCATGCGCCGTTAAAAAAAAAAGTCTTGTTTTCGGAACAGATTTCCGATTCGAGACGCCGACTCCTGCGATCTGCCCAATGTCTGATTTGCTGACAATTACGGTTTTTAGAACTCTGGATTTCGGGCATTCTACCTGTATCGGCCTTGGAAGATATGCAGTGCAGATTCACCAGAATGTTACCAGGGCTCCAAGGTTTAAATTATGAGGCGGGATTACATAACTAGGATTGTATTCCCTGGAATGCAGAAAATCAAGGATGATTCATAGAAACATAGAAAATAGGTGCAGGAGTAGGCCATTCGGCCCTTCGAGCCTGCACCACCATTCAATGAGTTCATGGCTGAACATGCAACTTCAGTATCCCATTCCTGCTTTCTCGCCATACCCCTTGGTCCCCCTAGTAGTAAGGACTACATCTAACTCCTTTTTGAATATATTTAGTGAATTGGCCTCAACAACTTTCTGTGGTAGAGAATTCCACAGGTTCACCACTCTCTGGGTGAAGAAGTTTCTCCTCATCTCGGTCCTAAATGGCTTACCCCTTATCCTTAGACTGTGACCCCTGGTTCTGGACTTCCCCAACATTGGGAACATTCTTCCTGCATCTAACCTGTCTAAACCCGTCAGAATTTTAAACGTTTCTATGAGATCCCCTCTCATTCTTCTGAACTCCAGTGAATACAAGCCCAGTTGATCCAGTCTTTGAGGGTTTAGGATTTTGAAAGGAATTGATAGGGTAGATGGAAACTTTCGCTGCTTGTGGAGGGGAGTCTAGGATAAGGAACATAATCTTAAAACAGTGTCAGGTCATTCAGGAGAGAAGTTAGGAAACACTTCTTCACACAAAGGGTGGTAGAGGTGTGGAACTCTCTCCCACTAAAAGCAGTAGCTGCTAGCTCAATTAATCATTTTAAATCTGAAATCTATAGATTTTTGCAAGCCAAGGATATTAAAGGATATGGAGCCAAGGCGGGTAAATGGAGTTAGGATACAGATCAGCCATAATCTCATCAAATGGCAGAACAGGCTTGAGGGACTGAATGGTCTACTCCCATTTGTAGGTTCTTAATTTCCGAGAAATTCTAGAAACAGCAGAAACTCGGCATTACCAGGTCCCTGTATAAGAACATAAGAACATAAGAATTAGGAACAGGAGTAGGCCATCTAGCCCCTCGAGCCTGCTCCGCCATTCAACAAGATCATGGCTGATCTGGCCGTGGACTCAGCTCCACTTACCTGCCCGCTCCCCGTAACCCTTAATTCCCTTATTGGTTAAAATTGGTGGGCTCTGCTGGAGCTATAGGGGGTGATTTTTGCCAAATACTTCAGGTGCTCCAGAGCCTACAAGGTGGCCAAGATGGGGTCTGAAGCTGCAACGCTGGTTTTGTCTGTGTTTTGCGCAAGACGGCATCTTGGTAAAGGAGTTGAAGCGCTCGCTAGAAATGGCTGCCCAGAGGATCATTAAGGGGCGGATTGACAATTAAAGTGCCTGCTAGTGTTCATTAAAGAGGCTGCACGGCATTTTGATGGGTAATAATTTATTTAACAACCTCTCCTAACAATGACCAGCTGAACAGGAGTAAACAAGTCATTGCTGAGGATTTTGAGTGCGACTTACAACCATGCTTCCTGATTGAGATCGACTGAGAGCGTTTGAAGAGGTCTTTTGAGACTTTTTGGGACATTTTGTCAAAACTTCACCAACAACCTATCAACATTTTTCCCAGATATTCTCTCAGGACTTTAGCTAGAAAGAGTGAGCGCTGTGCTATTCTGCCTTACTGGACACCTTTACAGGAATCAGCAGGAGAAAATAACTGGTTGGTCATGGGCATCTTGCTTGGGGTCCGCCATGCTCTGCATGACTATTTGGAGGAGGAGATGAGGCTAGGCAGAGCAGCAGCAACTGCTGCAAGAGAGTGGGACAGGAGGACGAAGAGGGCTCTCAGCAGGAGGCCCTATCCACCCAGGGTCATGATAATCATCAATTAGTCTGAAAATTGTATGCTAAATCCAGGCATTCAAACAGGTATTTCTTATTTGCACAGCACTCATTTAGCACTTGTTTTAACCCTTTGTCCAAAATAACCCCAATAGTGTGAGTCCGGCGGGGCCCCGGAGTAACTTTTGGCCAATGTTAAGAAGTCAAATTTGCAGTTGATATCCATCTTGGAGAGGCAGTTGATTCTGAGGAAATAGTATATCCCATCACAGTGATTTGGACAAAATGTTTAAGTGGATGGCACAATGGCATATGCAGTTTAGTATGGATAACTGCAAAGTGTTCCACACTGGAAGAGAAATGGAGAAAGAAGTGTTCAATTAATGGTGCCACAGTAAGCATAATTCAATGTTCAAAATGCCAAACTACTGTGAGCAGCAATCAGTAAACCAAATAAGAATGGTGTATTACAGTAGAGTACAAATCAAAGTATATTGTTCTGGTCAGTCCATATTTTGAGTGCTTTGTCCAGTTTTGATTCAATAAAAACATACAGATTATAGAGGCTGTTCAGAGATGAGCTACAAGTCTGATCACTAGTATCAGAGGGCAAAAGTATGAGGAGAGATTGGAAAAATTTGAGTGACTTAATGCAGGTTTATAGGATAATAAATGATATAGAAAAGGTAAGCCCAGAAAATTACTTCAAACTAAACTGTGACCGTACGGCAAAGAGACACAAGAGGTGATTTTAACACTGCCCGTCTGGGCAGTTAAAATTGTAAAACGGCGGGTTCGTTTTTTAAACATGTAGAACATGACATCATCAGGGCCCAACTATTTTTTAACCATATGCCTAGCAGGGAAGCGTCTGTGGCCTTCTTGCTAGGCCAATCTAATGGGCAGAGGATCCAGGGCCAGAAGATGTCCATAGAGGTAATTGTTTTAAACTTTTCTTTACTTTTCTTGAGACCAGAAGGAACAGATGTGTGTCTCTGGTTCCCACAGAGCAAGTTTTGGCCTCCCCTGCCCCAGGCTCTCCCCTCAGTCATGAAGCCTTCCTGAAACCCCTTCCCCCTGACTTATCTGGAACTGTATCTACAGTCGTCGCCGGAGGCCTCTTGCTATCGGGCGTTGTACTCCTGCCTGCCAGCCAGTATCCGCTACTCATCGCTTTCAGGCAGGAAACTAAAGGGGAGCATGCAGATGAGGCCTGGGAGTTAAAATCTCTCTGGCCTCATGCTGCCTAGGTAAAGATGGTTGGCCATCTGACTCTGCCCCAGCCCAGTCCATTCTCACCCCGAGTTAAAATCAGAGCTATAGATCCAAAATAGTAAACGGCAAATTTAGGATCAATATCAGGAAGGTCCAGAGTGATCAGTGCAGACAATGGACTTATGAGTAAGATGGAGGACTCTTTGTCTGTCTACCTGTCTATCTTTGACTCTCTTTCTCTTTCTGGTCAAGCAGAGACACAAGACTGTCAGAGTGTATCTGGCCTGATTTTGACCGACTACAGAGCTAGTTATTTTAGGAACAGCTAGCTTAAAACAGCTGTGTGCCTGTTATGACTCCTCTATTCATTCCACCATCTCAGATTTGATCTTCCAGCTGGTCTTTTCGCAACTGGGACTTATTCCATCTCCCTACATGGGTACTGAACTTTACCCATACAGTCTAATGCTCTACCCATCACAGGCTTCTAGCATAACATTCACCAGGCTGTTTCTTCTCATTACTTCAGTGTTACTCTGGCCTCATGGCTGATGCATTCTTATGCATTTTTTCCTGAAAGCATGTAGCCTCTGCTTCTGTATCTTTGTAAGTACTCTTGGTGGTAGTTATTGAAGTCCCCCACCCATTCTTTTTGGCAGCTTTGTTACAGCATGGGCTTCATTGTCCCTGCACTATGCTTTGTGTGGTTATTGCAAAAGCATCCTGAGCCATGGCTGAATAGTTTAGCCCTCGTTTCCCAGAAGCCAACCTACCACTTGTTCTTCCCCCACAAATAATGGCAGAGTATTGCATTGTGGGAGCTGTTCTTACCTGCATTATTGTGTGCTGCTGGTCATACACAAGTTGGACATTAGTAATGTATAGGCCCTTTCATTTGAGGTAGGGCATAGCAGTGTGCACAGCAGTCAGAATGGCCAGATTCATGCAATTGATGAAAAAGGGGACTCTGTTGAAACCAACAGACTTGCAGAATTGCATTACCCTGTTTTGCTGGTCTATTGGTTAGAAGGAAAGATGATGAGATTGTGTGCCATGTGGAAAAAGGCATCCATCAGGTGTTTGCTACATTTGAACCTATCAAACAGTCCTGAGGATGTGATAAGCACATAAAAATATGTTTTTTTGTAAACTAATTCTTCTGATTATATATGCCCAAATATCTGATGTAACTGATCAGAAAATCGATCCTAAGTAGTCTTGCATATGATTATGAGCTAGTAACAGTGATTCAAAGTTGATTGTTAATCTGACTATAGGAATATAGAAACAGGAGTAGACCATTTAGCCCCTCGAGCCTATTCCGCCTGACAATCTGTCAGGTTAAATAACTGTTGAGATGTTATAGTTTCTAAATGTTCTTTGAGGAAAATGTCATGTTCTATATTATTTGATGAAAATAGTAAATTAGGGTTCGTCTGTCTATGTAATTATTGGCTTTTAAGATTAACAACTGGGGTGCAGTTAATTTGCGATTCTTTAGCGAGTCAGAATCATCATTAACAATTAGGATGCTGGGAATAGACTTAGCCAATTTTTATTTTTTGGTTTTATTTTGCTGTGAGCTATAGGGGTACTGGCATATGGGTTCTATGATTTACGTGACAAGCATTATTGTAAAAGATGATTTAAAAGAGAAACATAATTTTTTTTGCTAATCATCCCATTAGTTTTCTTGAACTAAAACTGAATCGATTGATTAGTTCTACTAATGAAAAACAGATCTTATGTGATGATTCAAATAATTTACTTATCTGTACGTACATAGAAACATAAAAAATAGGTACAGGAGTAAGCCTGCACCACTATTCAATAAGATCATGGCTGATCATTCACCTCAGTACCCCTTTCCTGCTTTCTCTCCATACCCCTTGATCCCTTTAGCCGTAAGAGCCACATCTGACTCCCTCTTGAATATATCCAATGAACTGGCACCAATAACTCTCTACGGTAGGGAATTCCAGAGGTTAACAACTCTCTGAGTGAAGAAGTTTCTCCTCATCTCAATCTTAAATGGCTTACCCCTTATCCTTAGACTGTGTTCCCTGGTTCTGGACTTCCCCAACATCGGGAACATTCTTCCTGCATCTAATCTGTCCAGTCCCGTCAGAATTTTATATGTTTCTATGCGATCCCCTCTCATCCTTCTAAACTCCAGTGAATAAAGGCCCAGTCAATCCAGTCTTTCCTCATATGGCAGTCCAGACATCCCGGGAATCAGCCTGGTGAACCTTCACTGTACTCCCTCAATAGCAAGAATGTCCTTCCTCAGATTAGGAGACCAAAACTTAACACAATATTCCAGATGAGGCCTCACCAAGGCCCTGTACAACTGCAGTAAGACCTCCCTGCTCCTATACTCAAAACCCCTAGCTATGAAGGCCAACATACCATTTGCCTTCTTTACCACCTGCTGTACCTGCACGCCAACTTTCAATGACCGATGTACCATGACACCCAGGTCTCGTTGCACCTCCCCTTTTCCTAATCTGCCGCCATTCAGATAATATTCTGCCTTCGTGTTTTTGCCTCCAAAGTGGATAACCTCACATTTATCCACATTATACTGCAGCTGCCATGCATTTGACGACTCACCTAACCTGTCCAAGTCACCCTGCAGCCTCTTAGCATCCTCCTCACAGCTCACACCGCCACCCAGTTTAGTGTCATCTGCAAACTTGGAGATATTACACTCAATTCCTTCATCTAAATCATTAATGTATATTGTAAATAGCTGGTGTCCCAGCACTGAGCCCTGCGGCACCCCACTCGTCACTGCCTGCCATTCTGAAAAGGACCCGTTTATCCCGATTCTCTGCTTCCTGTCTGCCAACCAGTTCTCTATCCATGTCAGTACATTACCCCCAATACCATGTGTTTTAATTTTGCATACTAATCTCATGTGTGGGACCTTGTCAAAAGCCTTTTGAAAGTCCACATACACCACATCCACTGGTTCTCCCTTGTCCACTCTGCTAGTTACATCCTCAAAAAATTCCAGAAGATTTGTCAAGCATGATTTCCCTTTCATAAATCCATGTTGACTTAGACCGATCCTGTCACTGCTTTCCAAATACGCTTTAATAATTGATTCCAACATTTTCCCCACTACTGATGTCAGGCTAACCAGTCTATAATTACCTGTTTTCTCTCCCTCCTTTTTTAAAAAGTGGTGTTACATTAGCTACCCTCCAGTCCATAAGAACTGATCCAGAATCGATAGACTGTTGGAAAATGATCACCAATGCATCCACTATTTCCATGGCCATTTCCTTAAGTACTCTGGGATGTAGACTATCAGGCCCCGGGGATTTAACGGCGTTCAATCCCATCAATTTCCCTAACACAATTTCCCGCCTAATAAGGATATCCTTCAGTTCCTCCTTCTCACTAGACCATCGATCCTCTAATACTTTCGGAAGGTTATTTGTGTCTTCCTTCATGAAGACATGACCAAAGTATTTGTTCAGCTGGTCTGCCATTTCTTTGTTCCCCATTATAAATTCACCTGAATCTGACTGCAAGGGACCTACGATTGTCTTCACTAATCTTTTTCTCTTCACATATTTATAGAAGCTTCTGCAGTCAGTTTTTATGTTCCCAGCAAGCTTCCTCTCATACTCTATTCCCCCCCCCCCCAAATAAACCCTTTGTCTTCCTCTGCTGAATTCTAAATTTCTCCCAGTCCTCAGGTTTGCTGCTTTTTCTGGCCAATTTTTATGTCTCTTCCTTGGATCTAACACTATCCTTAACTTCCGTTGTTAGCCATGGTTGAGCCACCGTCCCAGTTTTATTTTTACTCCAAACAGGGATGTATAATTGTTGAAGTTCAACCATGTGATCTTTAAATGTTTGCCATTGCCTATCCACCGTCAACCCTCTAAGTATCATTTGCCAGTCTATTCTAGCCAGTTCACGTCTCATACCATCGAAATTACCTTTCCTTAAGTTCAGGACCTTAGTCTCTGAATTAACTGTGTCACTTTCCATCTTAATAAGGAATTCTACCATATTATGGTCACTCTTCCCCAAGGGGTCTCGCACAACAAGATTGCTAATTAGTCCTTTCTCATTACACATAACCCAGTCTAGGATGGCCAGCCCTCTCGTTGGTTCTTTGACATATTGGTCCAGAAAACCATGAGAAAGGACTAATTAGCAATCTTGTGCGAGACCCCTTGGGGAAGAGTGACCATAATATGGTAGAATTCCTTATTAAGATGGAGAGTGACACAGTTAATTCAGAAACTAAGGTCCTGAAAACCATCCCTAATACACTCCAGGAAATCCTCCTCCTTCGTATTGCTACCAGTTTGGTTAGCCCAATGTATATGTAGATTAAAGTCGCCCATGATAACCGCTGTACCTTTATTGCACGCATCCCTAATTTCTTGTTTGATGCTGTCCCCAACCTCACTACTATTGTTTGGTGGTCTGTACACTCGCATACAATAGAGTAAATTGAATTCCAATACAGGTTAAGGCTCATAAGATAATTAACAGTATGAAAAATAGAGGAAACTGGAAGCTATAGTTTGAAACATCAAAATAAAAAAGGCGTATTACATTTATGTTAAAGCTAGAGGCGTTCTTACAGGTGTGTTGTAGATACTTACCAGTGACAGATGGCCGTATCCGGGGACTCTTGGAATGGTCCCTCAGAATAATGAGGGAGAGGGAGCGGAGATCAGGGTTTTGGGGGGTAGTGGGGGGCGGGGCGGTGGGCGCGGGGGTAGAGAGGCATCCGTAAGCGAGGGAGGCCGGAGATCAGGGCTGGGTGGGGAGGCAGTGGAGAGAGGCAATTAGAAGGGGTGAAGGCCTGAGATCGGAGCTTGGGGGGCAGGGTTTAGAGAGAGGCAATGATTGGCAGAGGGGAGGCCTAAGGCTTCCTCGAGGGGCCCACAAGGAGTGTTGTAAAAGGCACCTTTTTGAGGCAGCAGCTCCCACCTCCCTTTCACTGTCTGGTTTCCCGATCTGCGTAGCAACTATTAAATTTAAATCAGGCTTCCAATTGAACTGTGGGAACCTGATTTAAATATGTTAATGAAGTGTCCCGCCTCTCCATAATGGGACATTCACACGTTTCGAAAAACGGCAACAGACGTGTATAGAAACATAGAAAAAATCTGGGAAAATTCCTCTCCCACCCATTCAGGTGATCAAAACTAGTCCAGGAAATCACCCTGGCTGTATTCAATTCCCTACAGTACTTACCATCATATCTGCGCCGGCCAACAAGAGGTTACCCAGTCTATTCCCAATTACCAGCTCTAGGTCTGTAACCCTGCAGCTTACGACACTTTAAGTGCCCATCCAACCATCTCGTAAATGTGGTGAGGGTTTCTGCATCCACCACTCTTCCAGGCAGTGAGTTCCAGATCCCCACAATCCTCTCTTAAAGAAGCCCCTCTCAAATCCCCTCTAAACCTGAGGAAAAGAGTGTTTTAAGACCAGACCCTCAAAACTGTCACCAAGCTCACGGTCTATAGGGCTGTAGTAATACCCGTCCTCCTGTATGGCTCAGAAATATGGACCATGTACAGTAGACAACTCAAGTCGCTGGAGAAATACCACCAACGATGTCTCCGCAAGATGCTACAAATCCCCTGGGAGGCAGACGCACCAATGTTAGCGTCCTCGACCAGGCCAACATTCCCAGCATTGAAGAACTGACCACACTTGATCAGCTTCGCTGGGCAGGCCACATAGTTCGCATGCCTGACACGAGACTCTCAAAGCAAGCGCTCTACTTGGAACTCCTTCAGGACAAACGAGCCAAAGGTGGGCAGCGGGAACTTTATAAGGACACCCTCAAAGCCTCCCTGATAAAGTGCAACATCCCCACTGACACCTGGGAGTCCCTGGCCAAAGACCACTCTAAATGGAAGAAGTGCATCCGGGAGAACGCTGAGCTCCTCGAGTCTCGTTGCCGAGAACATGCAGAAATCAAGCGCAGGCAGCGGAAAGAGAGTGCGGCAAACCAGTCCCTCAACAGCTAGCTGTCCCACCTGTGACAGGGACTGTAGCTCTCGTATTGGACTGTTCAGCTACCTAATATTTTGTACACCTCAATGAGGTCTCCTCTCAACCTCTGTTCCAATGAGAACAAACCCAGCCTATCCAATCGGTCCTCATAACTAAGATTCTCCATTCCAGGCAACATCCTAGTAAATCTCCTCTGCACCCTCTCTAGTGCAATCATGCCCTTCCTATAATACAGTGATCAGAACTGCACGCAGTATTCCAGCTGTGGCTTAACCGGAGTATTTTACAATTTAATCATAACCTCCCTGCTCTTATATTCTAAGCCTCGGCCAAGAAAGGCAAGCATTCCGTATGCCTTCTTCACCACCTTATCCACCTGGCCTGCTACTTTCAGGGATCTGTGGACAAGCACTCCAAGGTCCATTTGTTCATCTACACTATTAAGTGGCCTACCACTTAATGCGTATACCCTTTCCTTATTAGCCCTCCCAAAGTGCATTACACTTACCTTACACTTCTCTGAATTAAATTCCATTTTCCGCTGCTCTGCCCATCTGACCTGTAGATTGATATTCTCCTGCAGCCCACGACTTTCCTCGTCATTATCAACCACACAGCCAATTTTAGTGTCATCTGCATACTCTCTATATTCAAATCTAAATCATTGATATATGCCACAAAAAGCAAGGGACCCAGCACTGAGCCCTGCGGAAACCCACTGGAAACATCCTTCCAGTCATAAAAACATCCATCAACCATTACCCTTTGCTTCCTACCTCTGCCAATTTTGGATCCAACTTGCCACTTTGCCCTGGATCCTATGGGCTTTAACCTTATTCACCAGTCTACCATGTGGGATCTTTTCAAAAGCTTTGCTAAAGTCCATATACACTACATTGTACGCACTAACCTCATCAACCCTCTTGGTTACCTCCTCAAAAAATTCAATCAGGTTAGTCAAACACGATCTTCCCTTAACAAATCGTGCTGACTGTCCCTAATTAATCCTTGCCTTTCCAAATGTAGATTTATCCTGTCTTTCAGGATTTTTACCAATAATTTTCCCACCACTGAAGTTAGGCTTACAGGTCTGTAATTACTCGGCCTATCCCTTTCTCCCTTCTTAAACAACGATACTACATTAGCAGTCCTCCAATCCTCTGGCACTATGCCCAGATCCAAAGAGGACTGGAAAATGATGGTCAAGGCCTCTGCTATTATCTCTTTTACTTCGCTCAACAGCCTGGGAAGCATTTTATCTTGGTAGGGGGACATCTACTTTCAAAGCTACTAAACCCCTCTCAGTATGTTTATTTCATCCAGAATATGTGGCGGGTTGGGGGCGCGTGCCTGGGTTATTAAATTTTTAATCCTCTCTCACCCGTCGTGGGGGGCAGTTAATGTTGAGGCCAATGTTTCAATTCATTTTAAGAAGTTGGGGGATGAAATTGTCTCATGCCCCGTTTGGAGGTGATAACCATTCTGGAGCCGGGACATTTATCGCCTGGCCCGGAAGTTCTGGCCCCGGCACAGAATTCGGCCCTTCCGGCCCTCAGTGGAGGTGGAGTGCTATCGGAGGTGCTCAGAGTCTGTGGAGGGGCGCTCCCGGAGTGGTAGTGCAGAGCTGAATCCAGCCCCGCGCTCAGGAGCCCAGTGCTCTGCCAGTGCTCCGCCTAGCGCTAACCCGGCAGAACGGCCACCCCTTCAAATAAAGGGAAGGACCGCTGCGCGCTCTGCAGTCTCTTTGGCGCCTGCCACTGGCCCACCAGGGACGCTCTGGACCAGGCCAGCTGTCCGGCATCCATAACCGAGTGCCGGACTGCAGGATGGCGGCCCGGTCAAGGTGAGGGCTGCCATTGTTGGGCAGACAGAAGAGCCAGCCGACAGAAAAATATGGCGGCCCATGGCGCAAACGGCCATGGGCCGCCACAGGGTGCCCCGGCGGCAGATGTCCGCATGAAGCTGGGATTGACATCGGCTGGCGCCAGCCTCGTGTCCCGTGGGGCAATTTCCCCCGCGGGCGCAAAGAGGTTAGCATGGGGCGGTGAGGGGCCGTTGCAATTTCGCCCTCTAAAAGATTTGATATGCACTTTCATTTGTCAGTGTGAAATTTCACTGAAATGATTTACTCGGTGATCGATTGAATAGTTCTGTTAACCTTCCTCTAGTTTTTGTAACCACGCAGCACAATTTTATTGGATAACTAAGATGGTCATTTGAGGCTTCTAACATTGAAATAAAAGCTCTCCAATACACTCCAAAAACACGGTGCGAAATTGCCCTTTTTTTATAGCCTCATTAGCACCTCCGAGGGCTGCTAATGGGGCGCAGATGAGGTTATTGCCAAGGGGAAAAGGTCAAAAACGCCTCCAGGGAAATTGCCCTAGAGGTTTGGGGGCGTTGTTCCGTTCGCACCGCACCCCATGATTTGCACTGTGGGCTGGTGCAAGTGCGGCGATGACATCATCGCTGTGCTCACTGACCCCTTACCGCCCCGCGGTGGGAGAGGATGGTGCCAGCTGATGTCAGCGGAAGCTGATGCACATGCGCCGCTGGGTAAGCCGTTTGCGCCATGGGATGCCATATTTTTCCATCAGCCGACTCTTTCAGAGCATCCGCGTAGTGCTGACATTGCCGGCGGGGAGTTGAGTTCCGGAGCAGCGCCGCTCTACCGCCCTGGGAGCGCCCCTCCACGGATGCGGACAGCCTCGGATAACGCTCCACCTCCGTGGAGGGACAGAAGGGCTGAATTTCAGGCCGGGGGTGGAACTTCTGGGCTGGGTGATAAATGTCCCGACCCCAGAAGGTTACCGCTTCCAAACGGCATGCTTGGCAATTTTTCCCCCACAATTTCAGAGTAATTGATCTGGTAATGCCAACAGGTTAGACCATACTATGGTATCGTCTGATGTGCCAGGTGATAATAAAAACAAAAGATTGGTTGATTTGAGAACTCTGTTACTATCTTATGAGTTGCTAATAATATTTCACTGATATTAACACCTAAAAGCATAGTGAGGTATTCAGTCCCAGTCCATCCTAGTCCTGAAAATGAATGTGAACAGAGGAGGAGGAGAATTATGGACAGAGAAATAATAAAGGTGGCTGTCATCAGCACTAATCTTTCTCCTCAGTGCCATCTGGTGATATCCTTCAGAGAAAAAAAATGAGCTCCAGTACTTATCTGAAGATGAGCAATCAGTATCAACAACAATTTGAATAAACAATATACATGCTAATCCTCTAGTTTGTTCCAGAATCATCCACTTATGTTTTACATCACTGATTCGCTATCTAGATTGCGCAGTGATATTGATCTAATCGTGTAATGCACAGACGAGAGATATTTAAATCCTGAGATTATGATCTGTCTAATTGCTCTGTTGGTCAGCCATGTGGTTTGTTAAGTACCACAGACTGGTTTGACTAGGTTGTGTTTTTTGTTCAAAGCTATCAGAAATATAGTGACACCAAGCAGAAAATAATCTAATGAGGTCGTAGTGAACAAAAAATATTGTTACAGATTGTTTGTAGCAATATTATACCTCCTTATAGGCTTGAAGAATGTTTGATTTGGATAATGGATTTTTTGTACACATGGCTTAAATGTTGTGAATAAATGTATTCATTTATCCATACCTATATATTTGATGTTCCTCTGTAAGCAAACTCACCTAAAAGATATCCCTTCAATTTCAGGGGCCATAATCAGAATAATAAACCTTCTTGCAATCTATTGACCTTGCAATCTCTCGTGGCCTTTCTATTCCAATCGTATCAATTAAAAATAAAGCCATCTTTGACCATTTCCTTGTATCACTATTGACCCATATTCCCCTTCCCCAATCCAAACCTACTTCCTTCTGCATCCGTCCCTGGAAAAAACTCTTTCCAAACTCTATTACAACTGCACTTATCAACTCTAAACTGTCCAACCGGTGGCCCTCTTTTAACAATGACATTTCTTCAGCCACCGATCTGCTCAACCACAGCCTCACTACCACCTTTGATGCCCTAGTCCCAATTAAAATGATTACTCTCTCCCACCCTTACCGTTCCCTCTGGTACAGCCCTCATCTTCGCTCCCTCAAGTCAAAAGGGCGCAGACTTGAACGGATGTGGCGGACAACTGGTTTAGCCATTCACTGCCAGATCTGGCTCAAAAACATAAAACACTATCGGTTCTTACTCTTGTCTTCAAAAACTGCTCACTGTTCCAGGATCATTCTGGATTTCAAAAATAACCCCACGCTACTATTTTGTTCTGCTAACTGTCTCCTTAAACCCCTCTCCCCTGTCTCCACCACACCTCCAACAACAGGTGTGAGGAGCTCATGGACTTCGTTGTATCAGAGATTGAGACCATCTGATCAGCTGCCTCTGCGAGTTCCCTTCCTTCACCTTGCCCACAGGGTCAAACTTCATCTGAGGCTCCCACCTGCCCGAGCCCTAAATTCATATTGTTCTCTAGTTTCTCTTTGATCTCCCCTCTTAATCTCTCCAAACTCATCTTGTCCATGAGACCCACTTCCTGCTCTCTTGACCCAATTCCCATTAAACTACTGACCACCCAACTTCCTTTTTTGGCTCCCATGTTAGCCAACATTGTTAACGGTTCTCTGTCCTCAGGTACTGTTCCCCTCTCCTTCAAATCTGCTGTCATCACCCCACTCCTCAAAAAACCAACCCTTTACCCCACTTTGTTTGTTAGCTATCGCCCCATCTCCAACCTCCCTTTGCTGTCCAAAGTATTGGGACATGTTGTTGCCTCCCAAATCCGTGATCATCTTTCCATGAATTCAATGTTTGAATCCTTTCAATCTGGGTTTCGCCCCTGCCACAATACAGAAACTGCTCTCATCAAAGTCACAAATTACATCCTTTGTGACTGTGACAAAGGTAAGTTATCCCTCCTCTTGCTTCTGGACCCGTCTGCAGCCTATGACACAGTTGACCACTCCATCCTCCTCCAACACCCCTCTACCAATGTCCAGCTTAGTGGTACTGCACTTGCCTGGTTCCATTCTTACCTACCTAACCGTAGCTAGAGAATCTCCTGCAATGGCTTCTCTTCCCACTCCCCCATCATTACCCCTGGTGTCCCCTAAGGATCTGTCTCTTATTTCTCATCTATATGCTGCCCCAGGAGACAGAGAGGAGAGGTTGGGGGCGAGAGAGAGAGGAGGGGGAAGAGAGAGGAGAAGGAGGGGGGCGGGGACAGAGAGGAGAAGGAGGGAGGGGGACAGAGAGGAGAGGGAGGGCGAGAGAGAGAGGAGAGGGAGGACAGAAGTCAGTTTCCACATGTATGCAGACAACACCCAGCTCTACCTCTCCACCACTTCTGTCGACCCCTGCTTGGTATTTAAATTGTCAGATTGCTTGTCCGACATCCAGTACCGGATGATCAGAAATTTTCTCCAATTAAATATTGGGAAGGCTGAAGCCACAAACTGCGTTCCCTAACCACTGACTCCATCCCTCTCCCTAGCATCAATCTGAGGGTGAACAAGACTGTTCGCAACCTAGGTGTCATATTTGACCCTGAAATGAGCTTCCAGCCACATATCTATGGCATAACTAAAACTGCCTTTTTCCACCTCCGTAACATTGCCCACCTCTGCCCCTTCCTCAGCTCTTCTGCTGCTGAAACCCTCATTCATGCCTTTGTTATCTCTAGACTTGATACTCCATCTCACTCCTGGCCGGCCTTTCACATTCCATACTACGTAAACTTGAAGTCATCCAAAATTCAGCAGCCCGTGTATTAACCCGCACTAAGTCAAGATCACCCATCACCCCTGAGCTTTCTGACCTACATTGGCTCCCAGTTAAATGCCTCGATTTCAAAATTCTCATCCTTGTTTACAAATCACTCCATGGACTTTTCCCTCCCTATCTCTGTAATCCTTTTCAGCCTCACAATCCCACAAGATGTCTACGCTCCTCAAATTCTGGCCTCTTGAACATCCCTCATTATAACTGCTCAACCATTGGTGGCCGTGCCTTCAGCTGCCTGGGCCCGAGGGTCTGGAACTCCCTCCCTAAACCTCTACAGCTCTCTACCTTGCTTTCCTCCTTTAAGATGCTCCTTAAGCAAATTTTTGGTCACCTGCCTTAATTTCTTCTTCTGTGGCTCGGTGTCAAATTTATCTGTTTGTCTTGTAACACTTT
This sequence comes from Pristiophorus japonicus, assembly GCF_044704955.1. Lineage (NCBI taxonomy): Eukaryota > Metazoa > Chordata > Chondrichthyes > Pristiophoridae > Pristiophorus > Pristiophorus japonicus. Next base: position 86,944,771 of record NC_091979.1, on the reverse strand, counting down.
CGTGAAGCGCCTTGGGACGTTTGACTACATTAAAGGCGCGATATAAATAAAAGTTATTATTATATCTAAAAAAGTGGATTGAGGAATCAATGTTAAAAACAATAGATTTTCTTAATAATGGAAAAGAACAGAATGGGGAAAGGGGAAAAAGTAACGTATTTTCCAAGCATGCTTTTTATTTATACTAGTATGAACCACAAGTAGGTTGCCTATTTAAAACTTTGGCCCTGGTTTTATCTGCTCCCATCTGGTGGGAACAGGGTGGGTGAGTCAGTTGCCCCTTCCGATCCAGCTTCCTTCTCACGGTGTCTCGATGATAACCTATTCTTTTGAGCAGACGAGCGGGACACATCCAGGAAGGTGGGGTCCTACTTTTAATATGCAGACCAGGTCTGATGATGTAATCAGAAGCCAATCGGCAATTTCAAGTGAGGCCTGAGCAGGGGACAGTGTTTCTCATCTGTTGGCGAGCCGGATTCTATGCCTAGAGAGGCCCAGAGAGTAAGTTTTAAATATATTTTTCAGGTTTGCTTGTGGGCCAGGAGAGGCATGTTTGTCTTCTGAGCCTTAACTGAAGCTTTGGATCTCCCTTGCACCGGGCTATCCCCCTGATCACGGCCAGACCGCCACCTTCCCCTCCCCCTCCTCCTTGATTGTGGCCAGGCCACCCTCCAATCACAGCCAGAACTCCCTCTCCCGAATACGACAAGAATCTCCATCGTGGCCATATGCCCCACGAACAGCTGTGGTGCATGCAATGGGTCCTTGGCTATGGCCTATTGCTACAAATCCTTGTCCACTGGCTAGGCTGTTGGTTCAGGCGGGAGTCTGCTGCAGCTAATTTAAATGAGGCCCTGCCATTAAGATCGGCAGTGCCTCCATGTCCCTGGCCCTGTGGGTGTTCTCTGGGCTCCCCCGCTCCCTCACATCTTCCTCGCATGCCCGTTAATATCAAGGCCAGGTCCTCTGGATATGTGCTACTGCCTGAGGGAATTCTGGACAATGTAGATGCTGTTGAAAGTAGCAGAAAAGTACCTTAATTCGTTCTAATCAGCAATAGTAATTTACCATCAAACTATAAGATTGAAATTCTAAGTACAAGTGAAAACCAAGTCATGATTAAAAAAAATAAACTTGAATTGTTTGAGGGAATTATTTCTTGAAACATTCTATTTGCAAATTTTTCTAGGGAGGTTACTTTATTCTGTGCAATGGTAGGCATTTTGTAAATAGGTTTAATTTGAAATGCATTTCAAAATAATAACTTTTTTAATGACATTTCTATATATTTATTTTGATGTAGCACCTTCTTATGCAAGAGGCTAGAAGTTAATCTCCAAGGTGCACGATGAAAAGATGGCGCATCCACTGCTTGCACCGCCAGGACCAGACAGCCTCCGTCTTTTTACCCGAGAATCTCTTGCAGCTATTGAGAGATGCATTGCAGAGGAAAAAGCCAAGAGACCCAAGGACCATCGTGCTGATGATGATGAAAATGGCCCAAAGCCGCATCGTGACTTGGAAGCTGGCAAATCACTACCATTTATTTATGGTGACCTACCTCCAGGGATGGCTTCTGAGCCAATGGAAGACCTGGACCCATTTTATAGCGCAAAGAAAGTGAGTGTTTGATTAGATTCTCAAATGAATGACATACTCTGCAACCATTTTAACAGTAATACTGACAGTTGTGTAACTTTTATCTGCTCTTTTTCTTGATTTGTCTTTTTCTCTTGACATCTATCTACATATGATAAGATAGACACGATTATCAACTGTTTATGTAAAATTACATGCAACTAGTTATAATTGCTAATGGATCTTTTTGGTCATTGTAAATGGGAAGTTTGGAATTTGGATCTTAGTGCTTTGTACATGTTAGTTGTACGGTGCTGACATTGTTTGTTTCTCATTGACTTCTTGCAGTTATCTGTTGAGGATTTGGATTTGCCAGGCAGGCAAGGCTGAGGTTGAGCTTGTTCTGCCAGTGCTGCTTGTGGAGCACCTTTTACTTTCTGGACAGTAAACATTTGGGTTTGGAAAGACTACACCCTTGTGGCTTGACTTTAGAAGTGCCTGGAATGCACTGTCGCACTAAAGGGTTTGGGTGCCCCATGGAAGAGCTGCACTGTGAACCCTTTCCCTCCCCATATCTCTGTTACTCTCTCCTCTTCTGTAAATGTGTTTCTATGGGCTCAATTTTCCCCAGTATTTGCTCCGTTTCTTTTGAGTCGGCTGCTTTTTCTGGCCTAACTTAAAAATCCCCAGTTTCCCCAATCAATTTGCACCAGCATAACTGACTTAGTTACGTTTTTTTTAGGTAAGTTTTTTTTTGCTCAAAAGGGGTCGTTACCAGCTACCTATGCCAATTCTGCCCATTTAGGCAACTTTGGCCAGCTAATAGTTACTCAATTTCTACTTAGACCAGCGTTTGTGGCCACTCAAGAGTGTTAAAGAAATCGGCGCAGGTAAGTACATCGGAGGCCATTCGGCTTGGGGTAGGGGCGGGAAGCGAAGAGGACCTGGCCCGGCACTCAATCGGAGCTGGGGGGATGGGTGGGGGTGAGGGAGCAAGCGAACTGATCGGCATAAGGCGGGGACCACACAGCGAGCAGCAGGAAGGCACTAGAGAGGCTCGGTGGGGTGGGGGGGTACTCACCACAGTGGACCAGGAAGGCACCTCACTCAGGGACTGGGGAGAGAGAGGGGTCACAAGACTCAAGGCGGGTGGGGGGGCGGGGGAGAGGGAGAGAGAGGTCACAAAAGGGGGTGAGGAGGGAGAGAGGAGAGGACAAAAGACCTTTGGGTGTGGTCCATCCATACAGACCTTGTGGGGAGAGAGAGAGAGAACTGCGAACCTGTGCTGCCTGCTTTCCTGCTGTTTTGAGCTGCTTTGAAAGTTTAACTTTTAAGTATGGGGGCAATACTGACAATGCCATACCTTGTGCTAGCGTTCTGCATCATTGTGCTACATAGGAGACAATTGATTAGAACTCATCACATCAGGAACATCAGAGCCCATAAGCTGCTGGGCAGGAGTCCTTATGCACCTCGGCAATTTTGAGACAGGTGTTCGTACCTGCACCTGAGTGATGCACACTGTGTCAAAAGGCTGCGTTTCCGCAGAGCAGTTGTCCGTGAGATCTCTGAGTTGCTGAGACCAGACCTACAGCCGAGAAGCGGCAGGTGGACTGCTTTGTCAGTTGAGGTGAAGGTTACAGCTGCACTTTCATTCTATGCCTCCGGATCTTTCAAGCTACAACTGGAGATGTGTGTGCCATCTCTCAACATGCAATACATGTCTCCATTCACCAGGTCACGGCTACATTGTATGCGTGGAGAAATTACTTCATCAAGTTTTCAATGACCGCCCAAGCAATCCGTGACAGGGCTGTGGGGTTGGCAAGGTTTGCTGGCTTCCCAAAGATACAGGGCTGTATTGATTGTACTCACATTGCCTTGCGAGCACCTTTGGAAGATTCCGAGATGTTTAGGAATAGAAAAGGCATCCACTCCATTAATGTGCAACTCGTGTGTGACGACATGCATCGCAACATGTCAGTCGATGCAAGATATCCTGGCAGCACCCATGATGCGTTCATCGTACGCGACAGCATTACACATGACATGTTTCAGCAGCAGGCAGAAGGGCAGGGTTGGCTACTGGGAGACAAAGGGTACGGCCTCACCACCTGGCTCATGACGCCCCTACACATAACCCAGAGGGAACCCGGACGGAGGCTGACCATGAATACAACATGTCTCACATTGCGACGCATAGCATCATTGAGAGGACCATTGGCATCTTGAAACAGCGTTTCAATGCCTGGACCAGTCTGGAGGCTCCTTGCCATACTCCCATGAGATTGTCAGTCAGTTAACTGTTGTGTGCTCATGCTGCATAACTTAGCCATCATGAGGCAGCAGCAGCTGGTAGTGGAAGACCCACCTGCGGTGAGAGTGGCTGATGATAATGATGTAGAAGATGCAGGTGACGAGGAGGAGGAGGAGGAGGATGATGACGAGGATGAGGAAACCATACACGTGCCTCAGGCCAGAGCATGACGGACGAGGAGGGCTGGCCATCGTGCTCCTTTAACGATTGCTCGAGCCTTGCGCCAGCAGCTCATCCGTGAACGCTTTACTGATGCCTGAGGGCTCAGCGGCACCTATTCCACATGGACATGTTTATTTTTTGGAGCTGTTCCGTAACGTTGTGTTCATGGAACATGATTCAGCTTTAATATAAATTATATTTTATTCAAAAGTTTACAATGTACTTAACTTTACTGTAATAAAATTATTCATGTATCAAACTTTACTTTAATATGACTCTTTAAGATCACTTAAAAACTTGAAGATCACTTATAAACTTGTAAATTTACATAACTTACAATAAACTTTTAATTTGAGAACAGTTACAACAATAACAACATCAACAACAACAGCAGCAGCAAAGAAAGGCTGCACCCATCTCTCATCCCCCTTAGTCTAACACCGCCTGCTGCACTTGGTCTTGGACTCGCCATCACCCCTGCCCGCAGGCCGTGCTGCAGTGATTTTGGGTTTGGTACCAAGCTTATTCCTTCTACCATCCCTGGTAATGCACACTTCTTGATGGGCAGTGGCGGGGTGGGGGGGGGTGCTGGGGTCAGGTGGTAATGTGGAGGGCCCGACTGGGGCCCTTTCAGAGACTGGTGTGGGGATTGCAGTGGGAGTGGCAGTTGATTCTGTCACGGGGCGCATGGTCTGGGCCTATTCCCTCATTGCAGCAGCTAACTCACACGTGCCGTCCCTCATGCACCCTGACAGTGTCTTAGCGAACTGAAGCATTCCCTCCCTGATGGCTTGTACTACCCCTGACATTCCCTCACTCATTGCCAGTGTCGTGCTTTGCACTACCTCTGACATGCCCTCTCTCATGGCCACTGCCATGCTTTGCACTACCTCTGACATTCTCTCCCTCATTGACACTATTCCCTCACTGATGATCCCAGACATCGTTCCCATTTCCCGTGTCATTGCTGTTACTTCTCTTGATAGTCCCATTGCCTCATCCCTCACCCCACTGATGGTGTCCAGGAGTAATCGGGTAAGGTCAATGCTCTCCACACTCAATGATATCATCTGAACCACATCTGTTACATCCTGCATCTCAGGAGAGCGGGGTCGAGTTCTCCTTCCTTTCACCCTGGGTCTGCCTCGCTGCATCCTACTGGGACCCGCAGCCTCAGACGGTGGGGACTTGGATGTGCCTCATTGCATCCCACTGGGATCCACAGCCTGGGCCGATGGGGCCCTGGGTGTGACTTGCTGCATCCCACTGGAATCCGCAGCCTGGGCCGATGGGGCCCTGGGTGTGACTTACTGCATCCCACTGGGATTTGCAGCCTGGGATGATGGGGCCCTGGGTGTGACTTGCTGCATCCCACTGGGATCCGCAGCCTGGGACGATGGGGCCCTGGGTGTGACTTGCTGCAACCCAATTACTGGGACCCGCAAACTCGGAAGGTGGGAAACCATGGAATGTCCCACTGGCGCTCAAACCACTAGTCACGGAAGGGACTGTCAACTCCATGCCTGCTACCTCCTCAAGATTCAGTACAACAGTGTGACCTTCATCCATCTCCATCCCCTCCCCCTCACCCCCATGTTGGTCTAGAGGATTGGATTGGAAAATGTTCTCCTCTTCAGTCTCGTCTAAATCTTCTTCTACATCTCCAGGATTGGCCTCAAGTTCTGCAAAATATAACACAACAATCAAATGGTTAGCAGCAGAGGAGGGGGCAGGATGGGTGGCATAGCAGGCCAGGCAGCAGGTTGATTTGAAGGGCCACGATTAATTTTCAGGACTTACCCTTTCCCTTGATTGTGGGGCCCAGCTTGTGCAGTACTGATTGTTTTTCTCCAGGCAGGACCCATCAAAGCAGCGACCCTCTCTCCCAAGGATGTCAGTGGGTGCAGATTTGGCAGACCTCCTCTTGTTCGAGTTCTTTCCCTTTTGTTGTGGGTCAATTTCCTCTGCAAAGATGAAAATGTAACTTTTTAGAGAGGGTGGCTTTCTGCTGGGTGGGACATATACAGCTGGGCACATTTACAATTGCATTGAATAAATGAAAACATTACTTACACTAACTACTTGACCAAGGTCCTGCCATTTCTTTTTACATTGGCTTTCAGATCTCTTGGTGTTCACCACTGCGTAGTAATCTTCTGTAACTTGGTTCCAGCGTTTCTTCATTTCTTTTGGTGGCACTTTTTTGTGACCTCTGCTGGTATCCAGTTCCTGCCGTCTGTTCTCAATCACAGTAACTAGTGCCTCCACTTCTTCCACCAAGAAATTCTTTGTTTTTGGTTCGCGTTGCTGCATTGCTGTATTGCCATCATCATCATCATAGGCAGTCACTCGGAATCGAGGAAGACTTGCTTCCACTGCTGAAATGAGTTCCTTGGTGGCTGAACAGTCCAATACAAGAGCCACAGACTCTGTCACAGGTGGGACAGATAATGGTTGAGGGAAGGGGTGGGTGAGACTGGTTTGCTGCACGCTCTTTCCGCTGCCTGCGCTTGATTTCTGCATGCTCTCGCCGTTGAGACTCGAGGTGCCCAGCGCCCTCTCAGATGCACTTCCTCTACCTAGGGCGGTCTTGGGCCAGGGACTCCCAGGTGTCAGTGGGGCTGTCACACTTTATCAGGGAAGCTTTGAGAGTGTCCTAGTAGCGTTTCCGCTGTCCACCTTTGGTTCGTTTGCCGTGAAGAAGCTCCGAGTAGAGCACTTGCTTTGGGAGTCTCGTGTCTGGCGTGAACTAAGTGGCCTGCCCAACGGAGCTGATTGTGGTCAGTGCTTCAATGCTGGGGATGTTAGCCTGGATGAGGCCGCTGATGTTGGTGCACCTGTCCTCCCAGGGGATTTGTAGGATCTTGCGGAGACATCGCTGGTGATATTTCTCCAGCAACTTGAGGTGTCTGCTGTACATGCTGTCCCCCTTGCCACTGGATTGCTATACTGCTGCAGCTGTTCTCAGACACACACAGCACTTTTTCAATGCTCTGAGACACACACAGCATTGCTTCTATATTCAGCTGGGGTTTTTCTAAACACAGCACTCCTTCTGGCACACACACACACAAGCTGTTCTTTAAAAATGGCCGATTGCCAACTTGGAGCGCTACTGCGCATGCGCGGCCATTTCAGAGACATCAGAAAAGTTACTTTTGACCCGCGCATGCGCAGAAGGCCCGGCACGTTTTTCCAGCGCAGTCTGCAGGCTCCACCCCCCGAAGCGATTGGTCACGCTGCGTGGCTGCAGAGTAGAGGCCAAACATCGGGGAAACTAAGAAGATTTTTCCCTGGCGCATCTACTGACGTAATGAAGCGGTGCAACTCGGGCAAGTACGCCAGAAATCGGGCTGGGGGAAAATTGAGCCCCCAATCTTCATTACTCAAAAGCCTTTTCTTTATACTTTCATATTGCTGTTTCCTTTTCTCTGTCTGCTACTCTCCTCCTATGCCTATTACTCGCTCTCTGTTTACCTGCCTTGTGTCTCTGTTACTCTTCATCTTTCAATGGAAATGAAAATTGGGAACGTCTTTAAATGGGCTGCCAATTTATTATCGCCATTTTCCACCAATGACTGAAGTTAAAATTACCCCCTTGTTCTTTGAAACTCTCCCAAACTTCCTCTGCTTTTCTACCTCTCACCATTCCTTCAACAGTCTCTTAAAAATCTTGTTGATTGTACTTTCAGGTTCCTCACTTAATGTTTTCCACCTCCTGCTTGACATTCTCCTCTACTCATTGTAAAGCATTCTGAGCTATTCTTTTACAAAAGGGACACGATAAGATGCGAGTTCTATTTAAGATTTTACAGAGATCCAACCATTCACCATAGATCCATCTATCTCTCTGTCTGTACATCAGGTTTCAAATCTGTTTTCTATGAACATCATGGTATCAATGACTTAGATGAGGGGACCGAGTGTAATATATCCGAGTTTGCTGATGATACAAAGGTAGGTGGGAAAGTAAGTTGTAAGGAGAATGCAAAGAGGCTGCAAAGGGATATAGACCGGTTAAGTGATTGAGCAATAAGGTGACAGATGGAGTATAATGTAGGGAAATGTGAAATTATCCACTTTGGTAGGAAAAGCAGAATAATTTTTTAAAATTAAGAGACGAGTAAATGTTGGTATTCAGAGGGATTTGGGTGTCCTTGCACATGAATCACAGAAAGTTAGCATGCAGATACAACAAGCAATTAGGAAGGCAAATGGTATGCTCGTCTTTATTGCAAGGGGGTTGGAGTACTTAAGGAGGTGGCCTTGGAAATAGTGGATGCATTGACAGTCATTTTCCAACATTCCATTGACTCTGGATCAGTTCCTATGGAGTGGAGGGTAGCCAATGTAACCTCACTTTTTAAAAAAGGAGGGAGAGAGAAAACATGGAATTACAGACTGACATCGGTAGTGGGTAAAATGATGGAATCAATTATTAAGGATGTCATAGCAGTGCATTTGGAAAGAGGTAATATGATAGGTCCAAGTCAGCATGGATTTGTGAAAGGGAAATCATGCTTGACAAATCTTCTGGAATTTTTTGAGGATGTTTCCAGTAGAGTGGACAAGGGAGAACCAGTTGATGTGGTATATTTGGACTTTCAGAAGGCTTTCGACAAGGTCCCACACAAGAGATTAATGTGCAAAGTTAAAGCACATGGGATTGGGGGTAGTGTGCTGACATGGATTGAGAACTGGTTGTCAGACAGGAAGCAAAGAGTAGGAGTAAATGAGGACTTTTCAGAATGGCAGGCAGTGACTAGTGGGGTACCGCAAGGTTCTGTGCTGGGGCCCCAGCTGTTTACACTGTACATTAATGATTTAGACGAGGGGATTAAATGTAGTATCTCCAAATTTGCAGATGACACTAAGTTGGGTGGCAGTGTGAGCTGCAAGGAGGATTCTATGAGGCTGCAGAGCGACTTGGATAGGTTAGGTGAGTGGGCAAATGCATGGCAGATGAAGTATAATGTGGATAAATGTGAGGTTATCCACTTTGGTTGTAAAAACAGAGAGACAGACTATTATCTGAATGGTGACAGATTAGGAAAAGGGGAGGTGCAAAGAGACCTGGGTGTCATGGTACATCAGTCATTGAAGGTTGGCATGCAGGTACAGCAGGCGGTTAAGAAAGCAAATGGCATGTTGGCCTTCATAGCAAGGGGATTTGAGTACAAGGGCAGGGAGGTGTTGCTACAATTGTACAGGGCCTTGGTGAGGCCACACCTGGAGTATTGTGTACAGTTTTGGTCTCCTAACCTGAGGAAGGACATTCTTGCTATTGAGGGAGTGCAGCGAAGGTTCACCAGACTGATTCCCGGGATGGCGGGACTGACCTATCAAGAAAGACTGGATCAACTGGGCTTGTATTCACTGGAGTTCAGAAGAATGAGAGGGGACCTCATAGAAACGTTTAAAATTCTGACGGGGTTAGACAGGTTAGATGCAGGAAGAATGTTCCCAATGTTGGGGAAGTCCAGAGCCAGGGGACACAGTCTAAGGATAAGGGGGAAGCCATTTAGGACCGAGATGAGGAGGAATTTCTTCACCCAGAGAGTGGTGAACCTGTGGAATTCTCTACCACAGAAAGTTGTTGAGGCCAATTCACTAAATATATTCAAAAAGGAGTTAGATGAAGTCCTTACTACTAGGGGAATCAAGGGGTATGGTGAGAAAGCAGGAATGGGGTACTGAAGTTGCATGTTCAGCCATGAACTCATTGAATATCGGTGCAGGCTAGAAGGGCCGAATGGCCTACTCCTGCACCTATTTTCTATGTTTCTATGTTTCTATAAGACTAAGGAAGGCTTGCTGCAATTATATAGGGCTTGGTGGGATCACACCGAGAATACTGTGCCCAGTTTTGGTTGCCTTACCTAAGGAAGGATATACTTGCCTTAGATGGGGTACAACAAAAGTTCATTAGATTGATTCCTGGGCCGAGAGGGTTGTTTTCTGAGGAGAGATTACATAGAATGGGCCTATATTCTCTGGAATTTAGAAGAATGAAAGATGACCTCATTGGAACATATACGATTCTGAGGGGGATTGACAGGGTAGATGGTGAGATGTTTCCCCTGGCTGGAGATTCTAGGACTAGGAATCGTAGTTTCAGAATAAAGGAGCGGCCATTTAGGACTGAGATGAGGAGAAATGTCTTTACTCCGAGGGTATGACCTTTGGAATTCTCTACCCCAGAGGGCTGTAGCTGCTCAGTTGTTGAGTGTTAGTTGATTTCTTCGTGGTTACCATCACAACAAAGGGTTGTTAATCCAGCAACAATAACTCCGCTTAGGATTCACGTACGAGTGGTTTTTATAATAACAAGCTTTATTGAAGTGACTGATTTAGTCTTCCATTTATATTAAATGACATGCAAATCATACAACCTGGTTCCCCTGCTGCGACTACCTCGGACAACGCTCTCTGATGTCAGAGAACACAAGTCTTGAAGTGATCAGTTCCCGCACTCCAGTCCAGCTATGCGACTGCATTGCTCCTGACTCTTGAGACTGCCCTGAGCTTAAAGGGACCTGGTTCTATTCTGATACTATGGGCCCAAGTTTCCACATGATTTGCGCCTGATTTTTAGGAGCAACTGGTGGAGAACGGACTATCTTAAAAATCGCAATTCTCCACATTTTTTTTTTCTGCAGTTCTAGTCAGGTAGAACAGTTCTACTTTGGAACAGAATTTTTTCTTCAAAAGGGGGCGTGTCCAGCCACTGACGCCTGATTTGAAAGTTTCCACAGTGAAAATGTACTCCAAACTAAAGTAGAATGGAGCAAGTGAAGATTTTTGTAGAACTGAAAAAACCTGTGATACACATTAAAAAATCAGGCGCAGGTTACAAATTAGGCGTCCAGAACGAGGTGGGGGGGAAGGGAACTCATTAAATTCGACAATAAATCCTTATTTATACTTCTACGAATATTATACAAATAAATCCAACCTGAATAAACATTTATAAGCAAAGAAAAGATTAAATAAACCATCTTCCTACCTGTGTGAAAGTGCTTCAGCCAGGGAGAATTCTGCAGCTGTTCGTGCCGCTGAGCGGGGGGGGGGGGGGGGTGGGGAGGAGAAAGCAGTTTGTTGTTGTGGAGGGGAGGGAGGGGAAGGAGACAGCGGGTTGTTGCCGCGGAGGGGAGGGAGGGGAAGGAGACAGCCGCTTGTTGCCGCCGCGGAGGGGAGGGAGGGGAAGGAGACAGCGGCTTGTTGCCGCGCAGGGGAGGGAGGGGAAGGAGACAGCGGGTTGTTGTTGTGGAGGGGAGGGAGGGGAAGGAGACAGCGGTTTGTTGCCGCGGAGGGGAGGGAGGGGAAGGAGACAGCGGTTTGTTGCCGCGGAGGGGAGGGAGGGGAAGGAGACAGCGGTTTGTTGCCGCGGAGGGGAGGGAGGGGAAGGAGACAGCGGGTTGTTGCCGCGGAGGGGAGGGAGGGGAAGGAGACAGCAGGTTGTTGTTGTGGAGGGGAGGGAGGGGAAGGAGACAGCGGTTTGTTGCCGCGGAGGGGAGGGAGGGGAAGGAGACAGCAGGTTGTTGCCGCGGAGGGGAGGGAGGGGAAGGAGACAGCAGGTTGTTGTTGTGGAGGGGAGGGAGGGGAAGGAGACAGCGGTTTGTTGCCGCGGAGGGGAGGGAGGGGAAGGAGACAGTGAGAAGGGTAGCCTCAGTGCTGATGTGCTGATGGCAATGTGATTTTATTAAAACATTTTCAAAAATTAAACAGCTACAAAGAACTACAAAAATGGCCGAGTGCCAATGTTTTTTTTCACACTGAGCATGCGCGAACGCTCCAACGCGCACGCGCAGCGTTGCCGGCAGGAAAAAAAATAATTTAAATAGTACCCGCCCCCTCCCACTTACAAAATCGGCGCGCCGCGCCAAACAGACAAGGAGCTGCAAAGCGCTTGAGAATAGTGCGTTTTTTTTCTGACGCCGTTTTAGGCGCGAAAAACGGGTGCCCAGCTCGGAGGGGCGCCCATTTTTTATCCTGTGGATACTTGGGTCCTATAATACAATCTTGGCATGTGCTTACATAATACGTAGTTTGCACGTTTAGCTGAGAACATAAGAACATAAGAAATAGAAGCTGGAGTAGGCCATTTGGCCCTTCGAGCCTGCTCCGTCATTAATCAAGATCTTGGTTGATCTTCTATCTCAACTCCACCTTCCCGCACTATTCGCATATCCCTTTATTCTGTTTGTTCCCCAAAAATATATCAACCGCTGTATTGCATATACTCGATGACTGAGCATTCACAAGGTAGAGAATTCCAAAGATTCACAACCTTTGAGTGAAGAAAGTTCTCCTCTTCTCAGTCCTAAATGGCCTACCCATTATTCTGTGACTGTGACCTCGTGTTCTAGATTCCACAGCCAAGGGAAACATTTTTCCAGCATTAACCCTGTCAAACCCCTGAAGAATTTTATATGTGTCAATTAGATCACCTAAACTCTAAGGAATGTAGCCTAGTCTACTCAATCTCTCCTCAAAGGGCAATCCCCTCATCTCAGGAACCAGTCTAGTGAACCATCGCTGCACTCCCTCTATGGCAAATATGTCTTTCCTTGGGTAGGAAGACCAGAACTGTACACAGTCCTCCAGGTGTGGCCTCATCAGTGCCCTGTATAATTGTAGTAAGACTTCTTTACTCTTATACTCTAATCCCTTTGTAACAAAAGCTAACATACCATTTGCTTTCCCAATTGCTTGCTGTATCTGCATGTTAACTTTCTGTGATTCATGTACAAGGACACGCCGGTCCCTCTGAGTGCTTGGGCTGGAGTTTTGGTCTTCTGTTGCCCCTGTTAGCGCCCCGGAGGGGTGGCAATAGCGGCGGTAAGCATTTGTGGGCGGGCAGCCAACTTCTAACTCACCGCCGGGACATTAGGTGCCAGTTTCGACGGGACTCGGAGCATTACCACCCAGAAGAGGCGAGCAGGTGTGCAACGCCAATGGTTGCAACACGGCTCGATTTTTGGCTGCCGCCCGATTTGTAGCGCTCCGTAGAGCATCCTGCTGGGACCACCTGTGAAAGCTGGTAGTCCGAGCTGTAACGGCCGCAGTGAGGTAAGTAATGTTAACCTCTGGTAAGTGTGATTGTTTTTTAAAATTTTATTCTTTTTGCCGATTTATTTTATGGTGGCGTGAGTTATGTATTGGGAATATTTTTGGTGCTTTTTTCAGGTTTTTTTTCTCCCAGGCCTCGCTCAGGGAGCTCCGAGGTCGGCTGTTTAGCTCGGGACTGTCACTTGCTCAGCCGGCCTAGCACCCTAAGATAGACGTGCAACACCTCCCTTAGCTCACCTCACACTCAGGGCCCAGCTGATGAATACCTCGCCGTCACTCTGGGGCAAAAAACAGAGCGTAGAAGACCCAAAAATCCACCCCAAAATCATAGAAACATAGAAAATAGGTGCAGGAGTAGGCCATTCGCCCTTCGAGACTTTACCACCATTCAATAAGATCATGGCTGATCATTCACCTCAGTACCCCCTTCCTGCTTTCTCTCCATACTCCTTGATCCCTTTAGCCATAAGGGCCATATCTTTTGAATATTTTGAATATATCCAACGAACTGGCATCAACAACTCTCTGCGGTAGAGAATTCCACAGGTTAACCACTCTCTGAGTGAAGAGGTTTCTCCTCATCTCAGTCCTAAATGGCTTACCCCTTATCCTTAGACTATGTCCCCTGGTTCTGGAGTTCCCCAGCATCATAAAACATTCTAGCATTTCTCCTTTTGACACAGGCTGAGCAATCACTCTGAATCAATTAAATTTCTTTCTGGCTTTACCTTGCAATAATTTGGAGTTGAAAGTTGATTATTATACTTACATAAGCATATATAACTTATCTAAGTTTCATTCATTAAACACTACGGGACCGAAATTGCCCTCCGACTGAAAGAGGGTGCACTCACCGATCTTAAAGATTTTTCTCCGCCCCAATCCATGCAGCGGAGAGTAGTGCAAAATTCTTATCTTTAAATTTTTCTTTTCTTCCATGTGGCGTTAGGGGTGGAAGTTGGCGTGGAGCAGGATGGACGTCGGTCGGTGTCATCAGAGTGCCACGGACGTCCCACGCCATGCTGATGCGTCACACTGTCCTTCCCCTTCAGTTAAAGGGGAGGGCCACTTCGAACTCTGCAGTTAGTTTAGTTTGGCCCACTCGGCCGCCAGGGAGGGTTTCGGTAGGGCCAGCGGCCCGGTATCCAAGAGTGGGTGCCAGGCTGCTTGTTGGAGGTCCGGCCGAATCCACGGGTGCCATTGTCGGGCCGACCTCGAAGTCGTCTGACAATTAAAATAAAATGGCAGCCGCGGCAGAGTGCCCTCCCCTTTAAGGGCAGATGCGCCCTCCAGCTACACACAGCTTCCAGCAGGGGAAAGCTGTCGGGGGCACTAAGCGGTGGCCGATCTGCTCCCGCGGGGCAATTTCCCACGCAGGGCGGCGGTCGGTAAGGGGTCAGCGTGTGCCCGACGGGGCGGCAACATGGGTGGCACAATGATGATCACCGTTGGAAAAGAAGTGGAGGGCAATTTATGAAAGGGTGGCGACTGAACGCCAACTAGGCGGTGAATCTATACCGACCCGTGTCTGCCTCTTTGAGGCGGTCTCGGTTATTACAGAAAGGGGCAATTTTGGCCTCTACATATCATGATACAGACAGAGAAAATCATAATACATTGCACAGAAAGCTACGGTGCACTATATTATCAAGAGATTTAGTGACTTAAAAGATTCTCCAGCTCTCCTTTTACCCGTATGCATCTTGTCGATAATTCTTGTTAAGTATTAGTTCTCCCTGGACCTTAATTGTCCCAATCCAAATTCTATGTCCTCGCCACTTTAACTTCAATCCGTCTGACAGGTACCAGTGTGTTTAACTCTATCTTTGGAGCTTGGTGATTTTAAATGTTGTCTTTCTCTCTTGAGCCACATTGACCATTGCATGTTGTGCCGTTGTCAAGTAACTGAGCATGCCTGAGACCCGCTCTTCAGTGCAAATTCATCATGCTCGTTTCCTCACATTTGCATGTGATCCAGTATCATGTGACATCTTGGGTTATCAGGTGATATTATCAACAGATCGTGGGCAGGCGTATGTGTGTTGTCTGGAGATCTTTGCTCATCTACATGATCCTGATGTCTCGGGTAGTGACCAGGCTATAAATTGCAGTTTTCTTACTGTTCATAGGCAAGAACATAACCAGCTCCAAGAGAAAGCTATGAAGTTACTATTCTCACCTACACTTTCTTGACTATCACTAGAATGTTAGAAACATTTCATTTGATAGGGTAGTTTTCCTGTTTCTAACATCCTCGTTCAATTTTAACATCCCATTTATCACCATTCTATCTCATTCATGGGCTCTGGAGGAACTTTACTGTCCAATACAATATTAAAGGTAGAAAACATAGATTAAACATTCCTTCCTAGTTATTGACACGTTTTATTTGTTTATTTGTTTATTTAAGAGGACTTTTTATACACCTACATATTGTGCAGGCTCGAGGGGCTAGATGACCTACTCCTGTTCCTAATTCTTATGTTCTTTGTGCCTGAGTCTATTTTATTATAGCTGGACTGACAGGACTCATTTTATTTCAACAGAAACTTACTTCCTTGCTGCCACATAAACTGCTTTCCACCATTTTTTTAAATAAAAAATTGACTATCCCTTTAAACTTCAGGTAGATTTTCCCTTCATGAGTACTTGAAACAGCAACTCATATCAATTTATCTTTATCAATTCCAATTTCAAAAACAAATGATGCCCAGGTTCGATGGTTTTACATTAGAGACATTGAAATGGTAACTCCCATATCTCCTCACTCGAGTACCCTGCCTCGGAAGATAACAAATTACCCTGAATGTATTAAGTCCGAGCTTTTGAAAGGCAAATTCTTGTCCAAATTGTCACCATGCTGTGACATTTGATGTTTGTTGATGTCTGCAGATAAGTTCTTAAATTCTTAAAACTCGTGGATCAGCAACCATGTGATTTAGAAATCCTTGGCCTCCTGTTTATAAGAAAGAAACAGAGAATCCATTTAGAAACATAGCAACATAGAAATTAGGTGCAGGAGCAGGCCATTTGGCCCTTCGAGCCTGCAGCGCCATTCAATAAGATCATGGCTGATCATTTAACCTCAGTACACCTTTCCTTCTTTCTCTCCATAGCCCTTCATCCCTTTACTTTCTCCTCATCTCGGTCCTAAATGGCTTAGCCCTTATTCTTAGACTGTGACCCCTGGTTCTGGAACTCCCCAGCAATGGGAACATTCTTCCTGCCTCTAACCTGTTCAATCCCATCAGAATTTTATATATTTCTATGAGATCCCCTCTCATTCTTCTAAACTCCAGTGGATACAAGCCAGTTGATCCAGTCTCTCCTCATATGTCAGTCCTGCCATTCCTGGAATGAATCTGGTGAACCTTCGCTCTACTTCCCCAATAGCAAGAACATCCTTCCTCAGATTAGGAGACCAAAACTTAACACAATATTCCAGATGAGGCCTCACCAAGGCCCTGTTCAACTGCAGTAAGACCGCCCTGCTCCTATACACAAATCCCCTCGCTATGAAGGCCAACATACCATTTGCCTTCTTCACCACCTGCTGTACCTGCACGCCAACTTTCAATGACCGATGTACCATGACACCCAGGTCTCGTTGCACCTCCCCTTTTCCTAATCTGCCGCCATTCAGATAATATTCTGCCTTCGTGTTTTTGCCCCCAAAGTGGATAACCTCACATTTATCCACATTATACTGCATCTGCCATGCATTTGCCCACTCACCTAACCTGTCCAAGTCACCCTGCAGCCTCTTAGCATCCTCCTCACAGCTCACACCGCCACCCAGTTTAGTGTCATCTGCAAACTTGGAGATATTACATTCAATTCCTTCATCTAAATCATTGATGTATATTGTAAATAGCTGGGGTCCCAGCACTGAACCCTGTGGCACCCCACTGGTCACTGCCTGCCATTCTGAAAAGGACCCGTTTAACCCGACTCTCTGCTTCCTGTCTGCCAACCAGTTCTCTATCCACGTCAGTACATTACCCCCAATACCATGTGCTTTAATTTTACACACTAATCTCTTGTGTGCGACCTTGTCAAAAGCCTTTTGAAAGTCCAAATACACCACATCCACTGGTTCTCCCTCGTCCACTCTACTAGTTACATCCTCAAAAAATTCTAGAAGATTTGTCAAGCATGATTTCCCTTTCATAAATCCATGCTGACTTGGACCGATCCTGTCACTGCTTTCCAAATGCGCTGCTATTTCACCTTTAATAATTGATTCCAACATTTTCCCCACCACCAATGTCAGGCTAACCGGTCTATAATTACCTGTTTTCTCTCTCCCTCCTTTTTTAAAAAGTGGTATTGCATTAGCTACCCTCCAGTCCATAGGTGCAGAGTCAATAGAATGTTGGAAACTGATCACCAATGCATCCACTATTTGTAGGGCTACTTCCTTAAGTACTCTGGGATGCAGCCCAAGTGGTTAATTTGTCAAATCATGATTTTCTTATTTCACCATGGGGAAATATCCACTTTAATTAAGAAACTTAATATGTAATAATGCCCAATATATAAATTTTCATTCAGCAATACAAAAGTTCATCAGTGCAAAATTCAGACCATTAGTGCTCATTTTTTGACTTCTGAGAGTGCCCTTGGAGGTCCAAAATGGCGTCTATTTCTGTGGCAAATTACACTGGATGCCATATTGGTGAGGGCATTAGCGTGTGCAGTGAGCATACGCCGGAAGTAGGCAAAGTAGACACATCATGATTTCACTCAGCATGCAATGCTGATTTGATGCCAGTGCTGCCATTTTTCAGCTCAACGCTCCATCAAACGTCCTCTCTTAAGCTCACACAGTTGAACGCGCGTTCAACAGCGGGAAGGACACCCCCCACCAGCGCTATTTAAAGGGATCATCAACTACTTACAGGTCAGTTGCTGGTTAATGTCTTCTGGCTGTTGGTAATGTTCTGTAAGTGTTTGGTGCTCTCTATAATTACTTAAAATTGCAAAAGTCTACAGGGAATGGTATGGTATGTGCTGAAGTACATTTCCTTGACTTCAAGGCTTCTGCACAAACCACTTGCCTACAGGCATGAGTGCACTAGTACGAATTCCCCTTGGAATACAGCATGACTTGGAGAATGAACAGAGGGAATGTACAGCAAGACAAGCTACCGGAAGAAGGAGGAGAAAGACGGGGAGGCCACATCCAACCACGATGTTCAGGGACATGATTCTCCGACCTGAACCTCAGAGAGAAACAATGGCCGGAATTTCCATGCTGACATGCGTGCGGGACTGGAGGTGTGTCGGGAGTAAAATGCGCAAAGAATGGGAGCGGGTCAGGAACGTGCCATCATCCCGCCTCCTCATGCCTTTAACTCGGTTGTGTTTGCCAGCACGGCACGGACACGAATGGCAGAGGTGACCGACCTAATTTACCTCATTAATACTTGTTGTCAGACCCTTAACAGTGATTTTAACCAGACCTTTTGAATTTCACTGCATGACCACGGGAATCACGCAGATCAGGAACCACATCTGTCAAGCTGAGGTGGAAGGTCAGTGGCCATTCATCGACGTCAATATGGCAGAGCATGGAAAGCAAAACAAATGCTGCCACATAACAACTGCTTACTTGCATAAGGGTAAAGCTCTTGTTGAGTGCATTTTGAGCACAGATTTAGGTGTCTACAATTTGCAAGTCTTTTCTACAAATTCGGAAGTCACTCTCATCTCATTGCTACTACCTATCACGCCATTGAAAGATGGGTACTGCACTCTCGACCTGACCTTCCATCTATTACTATTTATTGCCATTTATACTGCCTCACACTGGGCCTCAGAATCGGACCAGGATGAGATCCAACACCAGCAGCAGCAGGTACACCAGTAAGAACAGCAACACCAACCTTCTCCTCAATGCTGCACAGGACAGAGAGGCTGCACTGCACTGAAGGCGATACCCACAACACTGAGTGTACAGGCAAGAGCATGAGCTTCCTCAACATGACTGAGCAGCAGTGCCAAAGAAGGCTCAGGCTATCGCGCCAGGTCGTCGCAGACATTTGCAGCTTACTGATACCAGACCTGCAGCCCAGAGGAACTGGTGGACATGCCTTACCAATGGCTGCCAAGATCTCCAGCGCCCTCAACTCCTTTGGCTCAGGCTCCTTCGAGGCACCTGCAACAGACATTTGTGGGATTTCGGTCGGCCAGCCACAGATGGATCACACAGGTTACGATGCTCTGTTTGACAAGGCTGCCAATTTCATCAACTTTGCCACTGATGAAGCAAGTGTTACTGAGCGGGCGCTGGTCTTTGCTGCTCTGGTTGGCTTCCTACCGGTACATGGCGTCATCAACTGCACACAAATGGCCATCAGGGCACCCCATCATCACCCAAGAGTGTTTGTGAACCACAAGGGTTTCCACTCCCCTAACGTGCAGCTCATCTGATACCATAAAAAGATCATTATGCATGTGTGCACCAAATTCCCTGACTCTTTTGTCCTGCGCCAGCCCACCCTCCCTCAGCTCTTCTCACCGCTAAACACACTTATCCAGCTGGCTGCTTGGAGACGAGGGCTATCCACTGAACATGTGGCTCATGAAACCCTTGACGAGGTCACGTACAGAGGCTGAGGAGGGATATAATGAAAGCCACATGCCCACCAGATGTGTTATAGAGCAAACAATAGACATGCTGAAGATATGCTTCAGATGCCTTGACAGATCTGGAGGAGCCCTTCAGTACAGCCCAGCCAGGATATCCAGAATCATTGTTATCTGCTACGTGCTGCACAACATATCGCAGCAACATGGATTAGCGCTGCATGAGGAGCAAGGCACAGAGCGCACAGCCTCTTCGGAGGAGGAGAAGAATGAGAACAGATGGAAGACAAGGATGAGCAGGAGGTACCTGAGGTCCAGATACCACCAGCACTTGAGCACATTGCTGCCCAGGAGACCAGGGATAGCCTCATCATGGCCAGATTTACTTAACTTCCTGCATTACACCCATATGGCTGTCTGCAGCAGAGCTGGCCTCCAGTCGTCCTGGTTAATACTTGCCACTGGACCAAGACCTAGCTCTGTCAAGCCCATTGTGGTGGCTGGTGTATAATGGTACCACATATCAAAAAAAATCCACGCACAGGCATCTTCCACCCCATCAACTGGAGTTCAGGACTGGAATATCGGGTCCTTCATTGAAACATCTGTGAACTCGTGGAAGCAAGTCATCCTCGTTCGAGGGATCGCCTGTGATGATAGCTGTCACATGCTGTGTCAGGTTCCCCCCTCACCCCCCCCCCCAAAAAAAAAACGATAACGCATCCCTACATAGACCAAGCCATTCCTTTCACATTGACTCCCATTGCTGGAGGTAAAGTTATGTCTCACCATTCACTCCAACTCACTAAGCCACTTCCAAAGTAGCAAACAGAAATTGGGTACCTGTATAACCGGAAAGTGGTGAGAATAAATAGTTTTAGATGTGACATAAGAGTAACGGAACCTTAACAGAAACAGTTCTTTAAAAACCCATGTGCTTACCCTTGTGCATCTACTTCTGTGTCATCTTTCAATTGACATAAAATAAATATTCCAAACCAAATGTATATAGACTTATAATAAACTTATATTTATATATGAAATATAGAAATATTAATATATATATTCATTATGTATTTATTCATATATATATATATATATATATTCACATATTTAAACATATATATTTTTATAAATGAAATTATGTCATATTGCATACATACGTAAACTAATCGCGCTTGTGCATTCCCTTAGTGCCTGACTTCCTTGTGCCTTTGCCTCTCCTACTGCTCTTACGCACTGCTATACCAATGGCTGGTGGAAGGCTGCTGAATTTTATTGGAGGAGACTGCAGATGGCCTTGGAGGATGACTTCAAGCAGCTCTGGGCCTAGAAAGCCCGGCTGCGGATGGCACAATCTCAGTGTGGGAGGTAGCAGTCTGGGCTGACCGGCAACAGCAAGGGCATTATAAATTGAACATTAGAACAGTAGGCCGGAGAGTGGAAGGAGCAGCGTGGCAGCCTAGCGCAGCATTCTATGCGGCCCCCGGCCTGCGAGCACTATTGGAGCAGGCCAGGGAGCGGAAGGAACAGCGTGGCAACATACCACTCCAGGGAGCAGCATGTGCTGGAGCAGAACAACAGCAGTGAAAAGGGACGTCACCAAGGTCCAGGTCGGTGATTGGAGCGTGGGCAGGTACATCAGGAGCGGCGAGATCGGGGCGAAGGAGCGGCGAGAGATTGTAGAGAGATGTGATCAGGGCCCAGGAGAGGCGCGAGTTCGGGGCCCAGAAGAGGCGAGGGCCCAGGGGCAGCACGGGCCAGCCCACACTGTGATATGTGTGCGCACTAGGTCCGTGTAGCAGAGCAGGTCTCCAGTTGTCTTGGTTCATCCTTGCTACTGGACCAAGACCTAGCTCTGTCAAGCCCGTGTGGTGGCTAGTGTGCAATGGTCACCACACGTTTAAAAAAAAATCCAAGCACAGGCATGTTCCACCCTTCAAGATTTAGTTCGGACCTGGAATTTTAGGTCCATCATTGAAACACCTGTGAACTTTTTGACGTAGAAGCAAGTCATCCTCGGTTCGAGGGATTGCCTATGATGATGCCTATGATGATGATATAAATTGTGTGACGGTCTCTAAATCTGGACCTGAGGCTATCACATAAAAATTGGCAGTTTTAAACTTCTTAACTGTTTAATGATTTGAAGTAGAAATTGCTATCTCTATGGCAACAATGCTGGAGACACCTTGCAATTGGACTGCATTAATTAACACTATTCAAGTTTTAAAAGGTACAAAATAGCGTTTGGTTGCCACAAAGATAGTCGGACTTTCACAATTTAATAGGCTAATTAACCTCAATAATTCCAATTTAATTCACATCAACATTTTATTAACTAAACACAGTTCATAACAGATAACATAATCAAGTCAGCATGTGGTTACAAAAACCCAGTAAATTACATCACCCTTCTTCAGGCAATTTCTATATGGTTGTAAAAAAATATTGAATATAACTGAAGTAAATTCATTTGCACAAATCAAATCAAAGTGTCTTGGAATGTTCAAATTAAATAACAGGCACCATAGCAACCGTAACTCCAAGGCAAAACTTATCTTTTTTTTTAAACAAACTGGAGCCAAAATTGCCCTCTGCCCTGTTTGGAGTGAATTATTCAAATTTTGATCGCCTGGCGGGAGTCAGAGGGAAGAGCCAGAAAATTCAGCTCCTTACCTCTGACACCGCCTCCCAGTGCTTTGGGGCGCTATTTGAAGTGTTGTAGGGGTGGGTTCGAATGTCCATCCCCTTCACTTAAATGAGAGGGATGCTGCGAGTCCTACGTCGAGCCCACTAGGCCACCAAGGAGGGTTTCGGCCAGGCCAGTGGCACAGTACCCAAGAGTGGGTGATGGGCTGCCTGTTGGCAACCCGACCGAACCAGTGGCCGCCATTGTCGGGCTGACTCAGGAGTTGGCCGACAATTAAAACAAAATGGCGACCATGGCAGTGCGCCCTCCCTTTAAGGGTGGCGGCACTGCTCAGCCACTGGCAGCTTCCCGCCGTGCAAAGTTGTTGAGGGCACTGACCTGCGGCGGCCGCGCTCCATGGGGCAATTTTCCCTGCGGGATGGAAAAGGGTTCGCCGCCAGACGGAAGACGTCAGCACGTAGCCAACAAGGGGTTGGAGCGCCAGGCAGGGCAGAAACATGGGGCGTGCCGGAAACATAGAGAAAACAAACTTAAAAGAGCATATTCTTACAGAAAAGACATTGATTAAAATGCTTAAAATACTACACATTCCTCAAAGACAAGACTACAATGGATTAAACTGCTTTTTAATCTTAACATTCATAGCTCTGCAAACTTCCACACATTCACACACACTTTTAAACTCACTTCCAGCTAATGTATTTTTCATTTGTCCCGCACTATGTCGGTTCCCATGCTGTTGGTTCAGGACCCCACCTAAGACACTGGTGAACTCCTCTACCTTTTGTTTAAACTTTGATTTAAACCCTCCTGCTCTTCTTGCTTGGCTTTACATTTTTCCACTTTGTCTAGATTGTAGAGCATATCCCTGTTTGTGCTCTCGTCATGGCTATGATCTCAATCCCGAGAGACAATTACCTCCCAATTTACGCTTGGTGGCACCTGAAGGGTTGGCTACCTTTCGATAACTCGGTTCATAACCAATTGGCCCCTTCGTTCCCCTTCCCATTTCAGGCTTGAGCTTATCCCTTCTCCCATCGGAAACTAGTCAATCCAGTAACACGGTCATCTCCAAACCTTTAACTCCAGCCCGACCAGGTGACGCCAATGTTTGTGGATTTTTTAGTGATTATCATCGCAACAAAGGTTGTTAGTTTGGTGACAATAATTCCGCTTGTGATTCAAGCACGAGTGTTTTTTATAATAACAAGCTTTATTACAGTGTCTGATTTGGTCTTTCGTTTATATTAAATGACATGCAAATAATACAAAAGCAAAATACACTGGATGCTGGAAATCTGAAATAAAAACAAAGTGCTGGAAATACTCAGCAGGTCAGGCAGCATCTGTGGCGAAAAGTTAACGTTTCAGATCGATGACCTTTCGACAGAACAGGAAAAAGTTAAGAGATGTAACAGGTTTTAAGCCAGTACAGAGGCAGGGAAAGGTGGGAGGATGGTAAAGAACAGAAGGGGAGGTCTGACAGGGTGGAAAGCAGAAGAGATTAAATGGCAAAAGATATGATGGTGCAGGCAAAAGGAGATTGTAATGGGACAAGTAAAGAAACAAAAGATGATGGCGTAAATGGGAATACATGACTGACAGCAGCTGTCCGAAAAAATGGGGGCAGAGGTTATGATCTGAATTTTTGAACTCAAATGTTGATTCGGAAGGCAGTAAAGTGCCTAGAATAACGAGGTGCGGTTCCTCGAACTTACGCTGAGCTTCATTAGAACAGTGTAGGGTAGGAGGCAGAGAGGTCAGAGCGAATTTGGGGCGATGAATTCAAATGACAGGCGACTGGAAGCTTGGTCATACTAGCGGATTGAATGGAGCTGCTCCGCAAAGCGGTCACCCAATCTGCATTTAGTTTCCCAAATATAGAGGAGACCACATTGTGAACAGCGAATACAGTATACTAAATTGACAGAAGTACAAGTAAATTGCTGTTTCATCTGAAAGGAGGGTTTGGAGCCCTGGACTGAAGGGAGGAGGTAAAATGGCAAGTGTTGCATCTCTTGTGCTTGCATGGGAAAGTGCCGTGGGAATGGGAGGGGATGTTGGGAGTGATTGAGGAGTGAACTGGGGTGTCACGCAGGGAATGGTCCCTTCGGAATGCTGAAAGGGAAGAGAAAGGGAGGGGATGGGAAAGTGCGTTTGGTGGTGGCATCACACTGAGGCTAGTGAAAATTGTGGAGGATGATCCATTGAATGTGAAGGCTGGTGGGGTGGAAGATGAGAACAAGGGTCACCCGATCATGGTTTTGGGAGGGAGAGGAAGGGGCGAGAGCAGAAGTGCGGGAAATGGGACGGACACGGTTGGAGGGCCCTGTCAACCACGGTGGTGGGGAATCCTTGGTCGAGGAAAAAAGAAGACATAGCGGAAGCACTGGTATGGACTGTGGCATCCTCAGAATAGATGCGACGACGGCTGAGAAACTCAGAAAATGGACTAGAGTCCTTACAGGAAGCAGGGAGAGAAGAAGTGTAGTCAAGGTAGCTGTGGGATTCTGGGCTTATAGTGAATATTGGCGAACTGGATATCGAGGAACAGCACCTCATCTTTTGATTAGGCACTTTACAGCTTTCCGGATTCAACATTGAATTCAATAATTTCGATCATAACCTTTGCCCCCATTTTTTCGGACAGCAACTGTTGGTAATGACTCTGCTATTCATTGTTACATCTCCTCTAGACCCATCTTATGTTTCTTTACTTGTCCCATTGCCACCTCCTTTTGCTTTACACCTTCATACCTTTTGTCATTTAATCTCTCCTGCCTTCCACCCGATCACAGACTTTCCCTTTGATCTTCACCCCTCCTTTCCCTGTCTCCGTACTTGCTTAAAATCTATTACATCTCTAACTTTCTCCAGTTCTGACGATAGGTCATCGACCTGAAACATTAACTCTGTTTCTCTCTCCACAAATGCTGCTTGACTGAGTATTTCCAGCATTTTTTATTTATATTATTATACGACCTGGTCTGGGTACCTCCAAGAATGGTCACTGATGTCAGAGAACAACACAAGTCCTGGAGTGACCAGCTCCCACCCTCTGCATTGCTCCTGACCCTCGAGAATACCCTGAAGTTAAAGGGAACCTGGTTCTATTCTTATATACAATAATACAACCTTGGCTTGTGCTTACATAATACATAGTTTGCACGTTTAGCTGAGCTGACAGATCAACCATGATCTTATTAAATGGCGAAGCAGGCTCAATGGGCCAAATGGCCTATTCCTGCTCCTATTTCTTATTTCTTCTGTTCTTATAATCTTTTCAGTTTTAGCCCCTATGCTACAAGCTTTGTTTGTAGTACAATAAGTGCTTAGACCAAATGTTTATCCCGTTCCTTAGACCTGTTGTTCATATATAGAGCCAAGATTACATTCCCTTTCTCACACCTTTGCTCTACCACTTAAAATGCTAAAAGAAAAGAATGCTGGTATAGATTGACTTTTAAATCATTTTTAAAACATTCTAACATTGATTATATTCAAGACGGAGACTAAGGGAACCAAGTGATATGGGGATAGAGCAGAAAAGTGGATTTGAAGTAGATCAGCCCTGATCTTATTAAATGGTGAAGCTGGCTTGCATATGGCTTACTCCTGCCCTTATTTCTGATGTTCTTGTGTTCTTACTTCAAGCAATCCTAAATTGTCAAAACATATCTACTAGTTATTGAACATAACAAAATGGTTTGATAACTTGTGTGTATTTAGAAGTTATTTCAGCTGGTAAGCAGTTCTTCTGTAGAAGAGATAAAATAATCATTATGAGTAGAGAGCAAATAGCAGATGCATGCTGCCACAATTTGATTTTAACATAACTTTTGCACACTGAATGTTACATGTCAAAGGTGACTGTTTTGTTTCATTTAGTCTAAATGTAAAATGAATTGCCCAGGAGGATTTTTTCCATTAGTAATCCTGAAATATTTGTACACAACATTTTCCTGAACTCATCAGTGTTTTTGGAAAGGAATACTGAAAATGAATGCTGATAGTGTTCAGTCGGTTTGTGCAAGAAAACCTGTGACATGTAAAATGTGTTTCATTGCTCAATATATATATGTCTACACTTGATTATTATAATCACGCTTGTCATTTTATTTTACAGACCTTTATAGTATTGAACAGAGGGAAGGCAATCTTCCGATTTAGTGCCACACCTGCCTTGTACATTTTAAATCCTTTCAATCCTTTAAGGAAAATAGCTATTAAGATTTTGGTACATTCATATCCTTTATGTGGTATATTTTACTATCTACAAAGCCTATACATGATAAAGAGCGACAAAACCTCATTTCACATTGCACATGGAATGTGTCGGAACTGTTAAAATTCACACCTGGTCAGCCTGCATAGAAATTGCACCAAATTGTGTCCTGTTTTTAATAATCCAGTAATTCCAGACAGCCATATTTAGAATAGCTGCCTTTTAAGTTCTTTAACAAAAGTAATCTTGTGTATCAGAAAAAAGTGTGATCCAAGAACAGAGCTTCTTTCTGAATTTTACAATAGCTTACGTTGTAGTGCAGCTGTACGTTTTCCCTATATGGCATTTGGAGGTGCCCACATTGATGACAACGTACAGGAGTCGTTACCCAACGGCAATGCTTCTGAGACTGCTCCAGCGGTCACCCAATATGGTGGGTCACTGTCAAGAGGGAGCTTGCCATTTCCCGGATGCAAAATATCAATGGTACCACAGTGGGACTCCCACTGCAGTTTCAGAAGAGGTAGCTGCACAGTTAAAGGGGAAGAAATGTCACAAAGATCTGCCCATTAGCTGCCTTGTATGCCTTGGAAGACATGGGGCCCAAATTTGGTGAAGGTCCCCGCCTGCCCAAGTGCCACCCAAAGGACTGCCGATGGCCACCGAGGTACCTGACAGTATTTTTGGCGGGGTTTTCATCAAAAAGTTCCTTCAAAGGGTGGCGGGCAGTAAATGAGGGACTTATGCTGCCAATCTGGGCAGCAGCCGGCGGGAGCTCCCAATCTCGGCAGCAAAGGCGCTTGGCGCCCAAGTGCCGCCGAGGATGGAGTCAGGCCTACGGAGAGTTGAAGACCTGTAAAAAAAAAAGCATTAAAAAAAAACATCGGAAGACCTTCGGGGGACCCCATAAAGGTAAATCCCTGTAAAGAAAAAAAGAAAAAAATGTTTACTCACCTTTTTTTACAGCTCTGAATACCTACTGTCGGGGACAGACCAGCCTCCTCGCAGCGGTCCACCCTGTTCTGCCGCCGACTCCCGCCCGCACCAATCTGGCATTTAGGCAGGCAGGAGTCCACTTATGCCACTCGGCCATCCGCTGACGTCAGCGGGTGGTTCCCAGTGGCTCTCCCCTCTTGCCCTCTCCAGCCCAGATCGAAACTGGCACTGGGCGGAACCAGAGGAGGATTATCAGCAGCAGTGGGTGCTGAGTGCATCAATTTTGGGCCTATGGAGTGTTATAAAGCAAAGTAAGTGAGGGGCTAGAATGGAGCATGGGGAGGTCGCTACAAAGCCTTATGCTTCGATGGGGGATATCAAGGCTATTACCATTGCTTCCCGATGCATACCACCATCTTCCTCATGGTACCCTTGGATAGCACAGGCAGAAGCTTGTCATGCGCACTATTATGACCAATGTTCTATGTTTATGACCATAAGTAATTCTCTAGAGTGGAGTGTAGAGTAAATACAAAGGGGTCGAAATTGCCCTGTTTATCGAGGCCCGTTGACACCTCTGGGGGGGAGGGGGAGGGTTCTACCGGCTCCCACGAAATTGCACAGGAGTTAGCGGAGGTCGGTAGTGCCCCGGGCTGCCGTGCGTACTGGCGATGATGTCATTGATGTGCGTGGGACCCCTTTCCACCCAGCGGCGGACATTGGGCAGTATATTACGAGGCTGCTGCGAACGGTGTCAGTGCTCGCCTCACAGGTCGCGAATCGGGCTTACATCTACTCGCGGGACTGAAGTTAAAGGGAAGGTCAGGAGTGTCCCGCATCGCCATCTTGCCGGTTTAGCTGACTCACCTGTTGGCCTGATGTCTTCCTCTGTTGCGTGGTCCGTGCCGCCATTGTGCAGCCCGGCACTCTGTTTTGGGTGCCGGGCTACGGCTTCGGTGCCACACCGCCCTGGTGGCCCAGTGAGGCCATCAGAGACCCGGCAGAGTGTCAGCGACCCTCCCCTTTAACCGAACGGGAGGGGCGTTGAAACACATCGGCGCTACGCAGAGCTGCCGCGTAGTGCTGACCAACGCGCCCCAGTAGTGCCCCGGAACCCACCCCAGCAGGAAGTGGAGCATGCGAGATTGCACAATTTCGCGGCCGGGCGAGACTGCTCAGCAGGCGCAGGAAGTTCCGCCCCGAGTCAGTTTCCATCCCCAATTGGGGCGCAGGGGAATTTCGCTCCGGTAGTATTTTGTGTATTACTGAATTAAGAATATTGTTAATTTTAATACAAGACAGAGTTTTCATAGCTTGTAAAGAATACAGTATCCAAGTTAGGGACCTGAACCCTGCCCTGCCACAATTTCAATGCGGTGGGTAAGGGAGGAAATGCAGTTTGTGCAGTGAGTTGATAGTAGGCTTCACCACCTTAATTTTCCATCATTCTCCACTGATATTCCACCCAAAATCGCAGCAGATAATCCAGCCCTATAGTCTGTTAGCATATTATGTATAGTAAAGTCAAATGTTTCAGGGTCAAACTATTTTGTTGGTATCCAAGAGGGCAATCTGGGCAGAAGTGCCCTACTTGCCGAGGAGCGCCAATGGATTAGGTCACTATATTTAAGTTTTATTGTGTGGGGCTATAATCTTAGCTTTCCTCTCGTCAGCCTACCTCTCGCTTAGCATAACTGTGCTGTTTGGTATGCATAACGGGGCTCTTTCAGCCTTCAAGGAAGGGTTCTCTGCTTGCTGTCTATTATCAAGACCATGTCCATTTGGAATAAATGTCGTTTAAAAAGAGCTTCCTACTCATCCCAGGTTCTGATTCAATTCATGGCAAGTAGTCCTGGGAGATTCCTGTTGCACCAGATTGGAGAGAAGACTTACAGGTGTAGTGTATCTTCAGAAAGGAAATATTTTTTTGAAAATGCTCGGATCTATTCATAGATTCCACAATCAGCGAATTAGATCAAAGGTCTTCAGTCCTGCCACATCCAGTCGAGAATGGTAGTGGATCATTAAACAACTAACGGAAGGAAGAGGCTCCATGAATATCCATGAGTACAAAAAACAAGGTTAAAGCGATTACAACCATCTTCAGCCAGAAGTGCCGAGTGGATGATCCATATCTGCATCCTCCTCAGGTCCCCACCATCACACAAGCCAGTCTTCAGCCAATTCACTCCATGTGATATCAAAAAACGGCTGAGCACACTGAATACAACAAAGACTATGTGCCCCGACAACATCCTGGCTGTTGTGTTCAGTGCCATTCGCAATTCCTCAGAAAATGAAACAGTCCATGCCCACATGCAGCAAGACCTTGATGACATTCAGGCTTGGGCTGATAAGTGGCAAACATAGAAAATAGGTGCAGGAGTAGGCCATTCGGCCCCTCAAGCCCGCACCACCATTCAATAAGATCATGGCTGATCAATCACCTCAGTTCCCCTTTCCTGCTTTCTCTCCATATCCCTTGATCCCTTTAGCCATAAGGGCCATATCTAACTCCCTCTTGAATATATCTAACGAACTGGCCTCAACAACTTTCTGCGGTAGAGAATTTCACAGGTAACAACTCTCTGAGTGAAGAAGTTTCTCCTCATCTCGGTCCTAAATGGCTTACCCCTTATCCTTAGACTGTGATCCCTGGTTCTGGACTTCCCCAACATCGGGAACATTCTTCCTGCCTCTAACCTGTTCAATCCCGTCAGAATTTTATATGTTTCTATGAGATCCTCTCTCATTCTTCTAAATTCCAGTGAATATAAGCCTAGTCGATCCAGTCTTTCCTCATATGTCAGTCCTGCCATCCCGGGAATCAGTCTGGTGAATGTTCGCTGCACTCCCTCAATAGCAAGAATGTCCTTCCTCAGATTAGGAGACCAAAACTGTACACAATATTCAAGGTGTGGCCTCACCAAGGCCCTGTACAACTGCAGTAAGACCTCCCTGCTCCTATACTCAAATCCTCTCACTATGAAGGCCAACATGCCATTTGCCGCCTTCACCGTCTACTATACCTGCATGCCAACTTTCAATGACTGATGTACCATGACACCCAGGTCTCGTTGCACCTCCCCTTTTCCTAATCTGCCTCCATTCAGATAATATTCTGTCTCCCTGTTTTTGCCACCAAAGTGGATAACCTCACATTTATCTACATTATACTGCATCTGCCATGCATTTGCCCACTCACCTCACCTGTCCAAGTCACCCTGCACCACACAAGTGCCAGGCAATGACTATCTCCAACAAGTGAGAGTCCAAACACCACCCCTTGACATTCAATGGCATTACCATCGCCAAATTCCGCACCATGGACATCCTGGGAGTCACCATTGACCAGAAACTTAACTGGACCAATCACATAAATACTGTGGCAACAAGAGCAGGTCAAAGACTGGGGATTCTGCGGCGAGTGACTCACCACCTGTCCCCCCAAAGCCGTTTCACCATCTGCAAGGCACAAGTCAGGAGTGTGATGGAATACTCTCCATTTGCCTGGATGATGGCAGCCCCAACAACACTCAAGAATCCCGATACTATCCAGGACAAAGCAGCCCACTTGATTACCACCCCATCCACCACCTTAAACATTTACTCCCTGCACCACCAATGCACCGTGGCTGCACTGTGTACCATTTACAAGATGCACTGCAGCAACTCACCATAGCTTCCTCAGCAGCACCTCCCAAACCTGTGACCTCTACCACCTAGAAGGACAAGGGCAGCAGGCGCATGGGAACACCATCACCTGCAAGTTCCCCTCCAAGTTACACACCATCCTGACTTTGAAGTATATCGCCATTCCTTCATCGATGCTGGGTCGAACTCCTGAAACTCCCTAACGGCACTGTGGGAGTACCTTCACTACACAGACTGCAGCGTTGCAAGAAGGTGGCTCACCACGATCTTCTCAAGGACAGTTAGGGATGGGCAATAAATATTGGCCTTGCCAGTGACACCCACATCCCATGTACGAATAAAAAAAAAGAAACCCTAATAGTTGTATTTTAATAGGTCTGAAATATATTAGATCCCGAAATGGAGCCTTATCCCTTTAAGATTCTTATTCTTCCTTATTTTATTATAAATGTGATTGAAATTCAAAGTACTTTGTTTTATGAATGTTATTATGTTTGCTTTCCTTGACTACATCTTACATTGTTCAGCATGCTTATCATGTGCACTATTCTGACCAATTGTGTGTTTATGACCATGAAAAATCCTCCAGACTGGTCGAAGAATGTAGAGTAAGTGGATTTTGTGGAATATTGAGTTTACAATATTGTTAATATTAAAACAAGAGAGTTTTCATAACAACGAATACAGTATCAATGTTTTGCCTCAGGTAAAATTAATTCTTTGTTTAATCTGGAAAATAGATTTTAATAGGTTACCTACAATTCCATGCACTTTCATTTTTGATAATCTCTTTTGTGGAACCTTAACAAATGCCTTCTGGATGCCCATATAGACAACATCCATAGACATCCTGTCAGTGACCTCCTCAAAAATCTCAGCCCATTTTACTGTGATCAAATTATTTCTCATCACTTTGAAGTTTTCCTTAATTAAATTTAAAACATTGGCTTGTAATTATCCTGCCTCCCTCTCAAACCAAATATCAGATTCAATCTATTTCCACAATTCTCCCTTACTGTCAGATTGTTAACTAATTCTGGTTTGTTACTCATCACTAAATCTAGTATAGATTTGCACTATTCTGATTGCACATATTGGCTGGAATTTTCTGCTGATAAACGGTTTGGGGGCAGGGGGCCTGGGAGGCCATATTTCCCGCAGGCCCTTCCAACTTTAACATGCCGACATTTGCACGTGAGGCCTCGGATTCGCGCCTGCAGCCAGCCAGATTAAGAGGCTAGCTGGCTGCGTGCGGGTAGGCCTGCAGTTGCAGAGAGGGAGTGAGGATTCGGTCCAGTCAGGGACCGCGGTGGGGGGGTGGGTCAACGGGGGCTTCAGCCGGAGCATTGGGGAGGAGAGCGGATTGGGGCCAGCCACCGAAGGTGTTCAGAGGCCGTGTGAAGGGGTCTCCGATCGCAGGGCGGGGGCGGTGGTTCGATAGGGACCCTGGATCTAGGAGGTAAGTATCAAGCCACTGGAACAGTCCCCGCCTCGGTTTAACTAGCAGGTTTCACGAGTTGTGTGAAACCCGTCCACTTGCAGTTAAAAACAAAATGAGGTTTTAAAAAAAAGAGGCTTCCAGTCTCATTATAATGTTTAAATTGGTCACCCCTCCCCCCCCCCCCCCCCCACCCCCACCGATCCCACCTCCATTAAAACCAGATGTTGGAGGGTTGGAGGCGGGATCAAGTTGGGAATCCTATTTGTAACAATTTAACTGCCATCACGTTCCAAATCCACCTGTTTTAGGGGAAGATTCCGGCCATTGTTCCAGTAAACTGACCCATTCACAGGTTTACTTTACATGGAAAGGAATTATGTTAAAATATACTGAAAGTCCTTCTTGTTCTCTTAAATTTGATTTGGACTCAAGTCTCGGAAATTAACTTGCAAATGAATAATAGAAAAAAAATTGTAGTTCCAGAATTCAATTACAATTAATGTAATAGAACCGAAGGACGTTCTTATATCAGGAATCATTAATAAAGATCACAGCTTTTTTAGACTGAAACTTATGGAAGTTGCCCTTTTTAGTGAAATTTGCCGATGAAAATAACTGAACAGCTTTTTTTTGTTATAATTCTATTAGGTACACCTTCACTGGTATTTACACATTTGAATCGCTTGTAAAAATTCTTGCAAGGGGCTTCTGTTTAGAGAGTTTCACTTTTCTTCGCGATCCATGGAACTGGCTGGATTTCAGTGTCATTCTTATGGCGTAAGTACTTACAAAAAACATCAAATATATTCTATGCTGTTTTCCTTTGGGGGCATTCCTTGAAAGCATAACTGTAGAATGATAAATTCAAAATACAGTCAAGTACAATGAGTTGATTTATTCGTGATAAACAGCAGTAACATTTCTATCAAAGGTGCTGCTTGGTCAAGAAAAATCCAGATCAATTGTTTGAGAAGTACATTTTGATTTATTTATATCTATCATCACCCCTTGACTCAGTGGATGAATGTACAACGTGGTGCAAAATTGAGCCATACTGACTAGGAAGGCCCCAGCTTAGATCCCCGGTTGGTGCTAATTTAACTGATTTCACCTGGGGTAACAGTGGAATGCTGTAGTTGGTGCCATTGTTCTTGGGCGAGGGAGAGATAAACATTTGGCTATTGCATGTTGGATAAGGTCAATATTAGCCTCCATGTTTGAATAGTCTGGCAATATTCGGTGTCTAGGTTTACACATGAAGAATAGCAATTTGTTTTGGGTACCAGAGGGCTGCCAGCACCTATGGAACTGTACCCTAACATAAGTTACTATCTTCTAGACAATCTAAGAAGGAAAACAAAAATACAGATACAATCACCAAAGTGAAAGACCAAGCATTGTAATTATATTAAAAAGCTTTGAAAGCCAAAATAACTGTGATTTAATTCTACAGGTATGTAACAGAATTTGTAAACCTAGGCAATGTTTCAGCTCTTCGAACTTTCAGAGTATTGAGAGCTTTGAAAACTATTTCAGTAATACCAGGTAAGAAGTGATTGGTGTAAGATGCTAGCAGGTCCCATGTACCACCAACTGTATCTTTGTGTCCTGTCATTGTGTTTGTGTGTGTCCTCCCCATTACAGATATGTGACAGAGTTTGTGGACCTGGGCAATGTCTCAGCGTTGAGAACATTCAGAGTTCTCCGAGCTTTGAAAACAATTTCTGTCATTCCAGGTGAGAGCTAGATTAAACACTGAGGCTGATCTTTTTTCTTGCAATTAAAAATAAAACACAAAAGCCGGAATCAGAGAAAATATTTTAAATGATAGAATTCCTTGTTTTTGAACGTGTTTTTATTTGTTTGTAGATTCAGCCTTGACGTTTAATAATTTCTTGAATGAGACATTGCAATATCCAGCATGAGTGGTTTGCATCCTGTGATGTCTAGTTTTCCCTTCCCTATTCTGCAAATTACTCAGTGCATTCTGCAAATCGTCTTTGTTGAAATGATGCACCTTTTCTATAAATCAGATGTCATGCATAAACAATACAAATACAAAATCAAGACATTGAAAAAAATGATTACTTAATAATATGCAAACGTAGAGATGAGAAAACAAAATACTGCACATCAGCATGATAAATGCATGAAAGCTTAATCAATTTAGGGCATCGTTTGTACTCCAAACCATTAAAAACTTTTACAACACAGCTCCTTGTTATGAGTGGGTATTTGGAGATGGTCACTATCTGTGCTCATTTATAGGTTGTGACAATAGCGTGAGACAGATGTAATTTAGATTAGTCACTGTTCAATATTGCAAAAATATATGAAATGAAATGAAAATAAATGAAATGTTATATCAGTTGAGTTGAATGAGTTCACGAAATACAAAACACAAAATAAAAATTGTGTTGCTCCACACAAACAGCCATCTTATTAAGAATCTATACAGCTACATTCTTTCACATTCACAAGTTAGATCAATGTACATGAAGTTTCATTCAACGACACAAATGCTGCAGCTTTCCATTTGTTATTACAGTATTTCAGGTCATTCATTATATTTAGCTTAGTTTCAGCAAATTCTTACTTAAATGTAAGTTAATTCTGGCAATTTAGCTTTTGCATGAGATTGACTAATACAATACATGAAGAACTGATGATTTCTTGCATGATCTAATGATCATCATCAGCATAGGCAGTCCCTCGAAATCGAGAAAGACTTGCTTCCACTCTAAAAGTGAGTTCTCAGGTGGCTGTACAGTCTAATGCGGGGATTACAGTCTCTGTCACAGGGGGGACAGACAGTGTTTGAAGGAAAGGGTGGGTGGGAAGCCTGGTTTGCTGCGTGCTCCTTCCTCTGTCGGCACTTGATTTCTGCATGCTCTCGGCGACGAGACTCGATCTGATGAGTATGCTTATTATAAAAGATCACAGAAGAGCCTTATGTTTTTTGCAGGTCTCAAGACCATTGTGGGTGCCCTGATCCAGTCAGTGAAGAAACTGGCCGATGTAATGATTCTGACTGTTTTTTGTTTAAGTGTATTTGCACTAATAGGACTGCAGCTGTTCATGGGAAACTTAAAACATAAATGTGTACGTTGGCCAGTTGCCATCTCTTTTAATGCAAGTAACAGTTCATTTGACCTAAATGGCACCATGATGAATAAGACAGTGAACACAGTCAACTTTGAGAAATACATCCTAGAAAAAGGTAAGCACTTAATGTTCATATTAGCTAATTTATCTGGATGTAATTGAGTCAGGTGTCAGCGCTATATTTGATCTTAGTTTTTAAGTCAAAGATGAATAAAGATTTTAAGGGAAATTATTATTTCTCAATGTACAGTGTGAGCACAATAAAAATGATTAGAGAATATAGACATAAAAATAAGTCTGTACTGCTTTATTCAGCAGAACAAACATTGCCACTCAAAGGCCCCCCATCCAATGGCTCGGTGACTTTATCCTCTGAAAGTGAGCCATAATGGTTGAAGGCTATAATTCGTCTCAGTGCTCCTGGGTTAGGCAAGGAAAAATAGTAGATGTACCTGCTCGGATTGAGAGCCTCCATTGATCCTTGGATAAAGATCGAGTCATGCTTAAGTGTGATGCCACTTTGTGGTTCAATAGTCATACATGAGTAATTGCCACAGGGCCAAAGTATCAGCGTGCCAATGGAACCATAATCTATATAAGGGGTCAATATCTTCATGGGAGGAGGAGAGAATATTTTTAAAGAAAAAAATATTTAAAAAATGGTGCCTCGTTTTTGGATTGGGCAGATTTCGGAAAAATTATTAAATATTTTTGAGAAATTATCTGGTACACTAACATTTCAGGTTCTACAACATGAATCTTATTAGAACCAGCTGTATACAGTATATTCTAAGCACATTTCATTTAGGATCTTTACAGTCACCTGAAACAGGAGATCTAGTAGTTTGTGGTAAATCTAAACCCAGCTCCCAGAGGTGAATAGTCGTCTGGAAAATTGTTCAGTCACTGAGGTCCATGCAATCAGCTTGGCTCGAGCTCTGATTTATAAAGACACAATTCTGTTTAGAAGTTGTTGCTCCCCAAGCACCATAACTTTACTAAATCAGAGTTTGTATTAGTGATATCTATATTGTTCAGTCAAATGCATTTTACCATACAGTGCCACCAAACTAAGAGAAAAATATAGCTCTTCTTTTTCTTTTTTTGCTGATGTTTGAACTTGGAAGATTTGTGTGATTATTTTTATTTACTCAGCAATTTTCTCTGCATATTTGTCTCCATTTCCTGAAGACATTACTGGGATTCAGTTCCACAGAAACCAAACCCCTTCCAATCATTCGCACAAGTGGCCATTGTTCAGTGAACCTTACGTGCTGGCAAGTTGTGGAAGCATCACTGCCAACCCTAATTCTGTCTGCATCCAACATCTCTCTATACATTAGAGATTACTGGATAGTAAGATTGGGAGCTCTGCCCAATTTACTCGACACTAAACCAGGGCACCCTGGCTGAGACTAGTTAACTAATTACAAGTTGAGGATTGAACCTGGAATCTTCCTGGTCTATATGTTTCAGCTACTCACTTGATAAACTTATTGTGTTATCAGGCGAGTTGTGTATGACTACTTTTGATGTACTGTGCCATGTTCTTTAAGACACACCCTTTTATTATTAGTTATACCATACATGCTGGATCATTTTCATTTTATTTCTATTTCTGCTGAATTAAATTGTAGATTTGAAATATTGGTATTTGTCATGTTTGCAACTACAATGTAACACCACTGCATTACTGTATACACTCAACTTAGATGCACACCTTGACCACAGGGGGAGATCTTGTGGGAGACACTCGTTACCTGATCACACAGGTATATAAAAAGAGGTCCCAAGCAGGGTTATCACTTCTGGAATCCTGTAATAAAGAGTTAATGTCACAGAGTGGCCTTGTCCCTGGAATGTGCCTCGTGTGGTTTCATGCTGTAGAGTAAGGACTTTACATTGGCGACGAGAAACGGGAATTCATGACCCACGAGAATGGCCACAGAGGAACAGTACTGTGTTGGGGAAGACTTGGACGATTTTGTTGAGAGGCTTCAGCAAAGCTTCGTTATGAAAGACTGGCTGGGGGATGCAGCGGCCGACAAGCGACGGGCTCATCTCCTGACCAGCTGCGGGCCAAAGACTTATGCGCTCATGAAGGACTTACAGGCACCCGAAAAGCCGTCGGACAAAACCTTTGAAGAGCTTAGCAAATTAATTGGGGAGCACCTCAAACCGGTGAGCAGCAGACACATGGCTCGACACAGATTCTACACCCATCGACGTCGTGAAGGACAGAGCACACCGGACTTTGTAGCGGACCTCCGGCGTTTGGCCAGCCTCTGTAAGTTCACAGATGCCTGCAGGGGGAGATGCTCAGGGACTTCTTTATCGAGGGTATCGGTCATGCGGGAATCTTTCACAAGTTAATTGAGACCAAGGACTTGACCTTGGAAGCGTCAGTATTGTTAGCTCAAACTTTCATGGCGGGGGAGGAAGAGACTAAAATGATTTACATGCGCAATTCTGCCTCTAACGCGGCGATGGATCAGGGAGTCAACATCATCAATGCTACTCAGAGCCCCGCAGGCAGGCAGGGGCAGTCCGACATTTACCAGCCAGCAATTGACCCCAGAGCAGGACCTCAACAGAGACAATGGCAGGCTGAACGGACGTTCACGCCATCACAGTGGACAATGCGGTCTGGGATGGGGCCACTGACACCCACTGATAGGGTACTTAAGGGCAGTCAAAGGGACAGTCAGCATGGAATTCCTGGCCACAGCCCTTTTGTCCCCCACAATAGAAACTTTTAACTCAAGCTGGAGGTGTGGGGGAAAACACTCAGCCAGGTCTTGCAGATTCCAACAGTTTGTCTGCAGAAACTGCAATCTCAGTGGCCATTTAGCTCGAATGTGCAGAAAACCTGCAACCAGACTAATATATGAGGCAGATGGACCAGAAGAGGGTTCTGTGAGGCAGGATGACTTTTGGGGCAAATCAATGGATGCCGAGGTTCAGCGGGTCCATGCGGCAAATATTCACAGTTCATACACCAAAACGCCACCAATGATGGGGAGGGTTTTGTTTAACGGTATCCCAGTACGCATTGAGCTGGACACTGGGACCAGCCAGTCACTCATGGGCGTTCAGCAATTTGAGAAGCTATGGCCACTCAAAGCCAGTAGACCCAAATTAGAACGTATTGAGACACAATTACGGACTTAGACCAAAGAAATCATTCCGGTGCTAGGCAGTGCAATGGTGGCTGTCACACACAATGGGTTAGTGAACCGGCTGCCACTCTGGATTGTCCCGGGCAATGGTCCGGCACT
The DNA here is from genome assembly GCF_044704955.1 of Pristiophorus japonicus. Classification (NCBI taxonomy): domain Eukaryota; kingdom Metazoa; phylum Chordata; class Chondrichthyes; family Pristiophoridae; genus Pristiophorus; species Pristiophorus japonicus. The sequence goes on along the minus strand of NC_091979.1, from coordinate 86,905,759 downwards.
GCTGGGGAGGAGCTGGTTAACCGAGATGAACTGGACGTGGGGGGATGTTCACGCAGTGTCCTTGGTGGAGCGAAGTTCGTGCTCACAAGTCCTACAACAATTCGAGTCACTATTCCAACCGGGCATCGGGACTTTCAAAGACACTGAAGTCGTGATACACATCACCCCGGACACCAGGCCAGTGCACCACAAAGCCAGAGCGGTGCCGTATATGATGCGGGAAAAAATCGAGAGCGAATTGGACCGGCTGTTGCGAGAGGGCATCATCTCGCCTGTTGAATTCAGCGACTGGGCGAGCCCCATCGTTCCTGTTCTAAAAATGGATGGCTCGGTCAGGATCTGTGCCGACTACAAGGCCACCATCAATCGGGTGTCCCTACAAGACCAATACCCGCTCCCAAGAACGGAGGACCTCTTCGCCACGCTGGCAGGCGGCAACCTGTTCACCAAGTTGGACTTCACTTCAGCCTATATGACCCAGGAACTGGCCGCTGAATCCAAACTACTGACTACCATCACCATGTACAAGGGATTGTTTGTGTTTACAGGTGCCCGTTTGGCATTCGATCAGTGGCCGCGACTTTTCAACACAACATGGAAAGCCTGCTTAAATCATTCCAGGAACGATCGTATTCCAGGACGACATCCTCATCACTGGTCGAGACACCGAGGAACACCTCCACAACCTGGAGGAGATGCTACGCCGACTGGACTGGGTAGGCCTGCGACTCAAGAAGTCTAAATGCATGTTCGTAGCTCCTGAGATTGAGTTTCTGGACAGGAGGGTTGCTGCAGATGGGATTCGGCCTATCGAATTCAAAACAGAGGCGATTCGATGAGCACCCAGGCCCTGCAACACATCGGAGCTGCGTTCATTCCTGGGACTGTTGAACTATTTCGGGAACTTTCTGCCGAACTTGAGCACGTTGTTGGAGCCGCTACACGTGCTCCTGCGTAAGGGTTGTGATTGGCTTTGTGGGGAATGTCAGGAACGGGCTTTTGATTGGGCGCGAAACCTACTTTGTTCAAACAAGTTGTTGACCCTGTACGATCCCTGTAAACGTTTAGTTCTGACATGTGATGCATCGTTCTGTGGGGTTGGGTGCGTGTTGCAGCAGGGTAATGCTGAGGGTTAGCTACAAGCTGTGGCTTATGCCTCCAGGTCACACTCTCAAGCAGAACAGGGCTATGGGATGGTCGCGAAGGAAGCGCTTGCATGTGTCTATGGTGTAATAAAATGCATCAGTACCTCTTCGATAGGAAGTTTGAATTAGAGACGGACCACAAGCCACTCACATCCCTGTTGTCAGACAGCAAGGCTGTCAATGCCAATGCATCAGCTCGCATACAACGATGGGCTCTCACGCTACCTGCTTATGACTACTCCATCCGGCACTGAAAACTGCGCTGACGCGCTCAGCAGGCTCCCACTGGCCACCACCGAGGGGGCAGCTGAGCAAAGCGCTGAGATGGTCATGGCTGTCGATGCCTTTGACAGTGCAGGCTCCCCCATCACAGCCCGCCAGATCAAAATCTGGACAAACAGAGATCCCCTCCTATCCTTGATTAAGAAATGTGTTCTGACTGGGGATTGGGTGCCCACACACGGAGCATGCCCTGAGGATGTCAGACCGTTCCACAGGCGGATGGATGAGCTCTCCATCCCAAGCCGACTGACTACTATGGGGTAGCCGGGTAGTCATGCCCCAGAAGGGTAGGGAGGCATTCATCAGGGACCTCCACAGTGAGCACCCAGGCATTGTGATGATGAAGGCCATTGCCCGGTCACACGTTTGGTGACCTGGAATTGATTCAGACCTGGAACACTGTGTTCACTGGTGCACGACCTGTGCCCAGCTGGGTAATGCCCCCAGGGAGGCCCCGCTCAACCCGTGGCCCTGGCCCACCAAACTATGGTCACGCATTCACGTTGACTACGCGAGTCCGCATGGGGAAGATGTTCCTGATTGTAGTAGATGCATACTCGAAATGAATCGAGTGAATCATTCTTAATTCATGCACGTCATCCACCACCGTGGAAAGCCGACGTGCGATCTTTTCAACCCATGGCTTGCCGGACATCCTGGTTAGTGATGGCCCGTGTTTCATGAGCTATGAATTCCGGGAGTTTATGTTGGGCAATGGCATCAACCACGTCAGGACTGCGCCGTTCAAGCCGGCCTCCAATGGCCAGGCGGAATGGGCAGTCCAAATCATTAAGCAAGATATGCTCAGGATTCAAGGACCCTCCCTACAATGCCGCCTATCGTGCCTCCTGCTGGGCTATAGATCCTGCCCGCACACGCTCACGGAAATCCCGCCCGCTACTCATGAAAGGGACACTCAAAATTCAGTTGCCCCTCATCCACCCAGTCCTGACCGACAGAGTTGAGGGCAAGCACAAGTCACAAAACGAGTACCATGACCGTAATTCAAGGGGGAGATGTATAGAAATAAATGATCCTGTATTCATCCTCAATCATGCCATGGGGCCCAAATGGCTTGAGGGTACTGTAATTGACAAAGAGGGGAATAGGGTCATCGTGGTAAATCTCAGCAATGGTCAGATATGCCGTAAGCATCTGGACCAAGTAAAAAAAAGGTTCAGCGGGGACACGGAGGAACCTGAAGAAGACCATGAGATGGAGCTCACACTACCGCCAGTGAACATGCAATACGAGCAATCAGAAGAATGCACAGTCCCTGAGGTCAGACCGGACAGGCCGGAATCACCACAGGTGACAGACACTCACGTCAGTGTCCAACAACCAGAGCCCCAACTGCGGCGCTCCACGAGGGAGTGTAGACCGCCTGAAAGACTAAACCTATGATCCCAGTAAGACTTTGGGGGGGGGGGGGGAAGGTGATGTCATGTTTGTAACTACAATGTAATACCACTGCATTACTGTGTACACTCAACTTAGATGCACACCTTGACCACAGGGAGTGAACTTGTGGGAGACACTCCTTCCCTGATCACACAGGTATATAAAGGGAGGTCCCACATAGGGTCATCACTTCTGGAGTCCTGTAATAAAGAGTTAAGGTCACAGAGTGGCCTTGTCCCTGGAATGTGCCTTGTGTGGTTTCATGCTGTAGAGTAAGGACTTTATAGTATTCACCTATTCAAGTATCTCAGTGCTGGGCCCCCAGCTATTTACAATATGCATTAATGATTTGGACGAAGGAATTGAATGTAATATCTTCAAGTTTGCAGATGACACTAAGCTGGGTGGCAGTGTAAGCTGTGAGGAGGATGTTAAGAGGCTGCAGGGTTAGGTGAGTGGGCAAATGCATGGCAGATGCAGTATAATGTAGATAAATGTGAAGTTATCCACTTTGGTGGCAAAAACAGGGAGTCAGAATATTATCTGAATGGTAACAGATTAGGAAAAGGGGAGGTGCAACGAGACCTGGGTGTCATGGTACATCAGTCATTGAAAGTTGGCATGCAGGTACAGCGTGTGGTGAAGAAGGCAAATGGCATGTTGGCCTTCATAGCGAGAGGATTTGAGTATAGGCGCAGGGAGCTCGTACTGCAGTAGTACATGGCCTTGGTGAGGCCACACCTTGAATATTGTGTACAGTTTTGGTCTCCCAATCTGAGGAAGGACATTCTTACTATTGAGGGAGTGCAGCGAAGGTTCACCAGACTGATTCCCGGGATGGCAGGACTGACAGATGAAGAAAGACTGGATCGACTAGGCTTATATTCACTGGAATTTAGAAGAATGAGAGGGGATCTCATAGAAACATATAAAATTCTGATGGGATTGGACAGGTTAGATGCAGGAAGAATGTTTTCGATGTTGGGGAAGTCCAGAACCAGGGGTCACAGTCTAAGGATCAGGGGTAAGCCATTTAGGACCGAGATGAGGAGAAACTTCTTCTTGCAGAGAATTGTGATCCTGTGGAATTCACTACTACAGAAGATTGTTGAGGCCAGTTCGTTAGATATATTCAAAAGGAAGTTAGATATGGCCCTCATGGCGAAAGGTATCAAGGGGTATGGAGAGAAGGCAGGAGTCGGGTACTGAAGTTGCATGATCAGCCATGATCATATTGAATGGCGGTGCAGGCTCGAAGGGCCGAATGGCCTACTCCTGCACATATTTTCTATGTTTTCTATGTTTAATGTCAATGATAAGTATCTTGTGCTGGTTTTATCCTGCCCCAGTTAACATCAAATCTTGCTTATATTTAAAAAAGATAAAAGAATAAGCAATTTAGGGTGCAAATTTAATGTACTACTCCATAAGTATGGCAGAATACAGTTACAGTGAATTCATTTAACTTATTAAATTTAAGGTGATCATTATATTTTCCTCGGTATTTAGGCAGATGTGTTTATAGGAAAATACAAAATAACTTTGTTTACCATTTAATTAACAGAAAATTACTATTTCCTGAATGGATCTAAAGATGCACTGCTTTGTGGTAATGGCACAGATGCTGGGTGAGTTATAGTCAATTGTGCTTTTTGCTGAACTTGTTTTAGAATAGACTGCATAAGTGAATTGTTATATTTAAAGACAATTAATAAATAAATAGTTTTTAATCCATACTTTATTGTAATTATGAAAATTGCTGTATAGAATATTTGGATTGAGGTATGAAATAAGGCTGCAACAAATTTAAGGGCATTAGATGTTGGGCTGGATTTTCTGCTGTTTTGTGCCTTTGTTTGCACCCCGGAGGGGCAGTAAATGATGTTTCTGGGTATAACACCGGGCGTCCAGGTTTTAGCGCCCAGCCGGTAAATTTGGCTCCAGATTTGTGGCGCCGCAGAAACTTACCGCCCCGCCCTTCAGTTTGAATGAGATCATGATGTCAATCGTCGGGCAAAGCTGCACTTGCGCCCTGTATGGAAAATTCGGCCCTTATGTCTCATTTAACGTCTGCCCCAGGAAACGTCTGAAAAAACTGACGTTCCCAGGGTGCAACAGGTGGTATTGGCAGCGTATTTAACTGTAGAGAGGAGGACCCCACATCGCAGGTCATTATGCGCAACTGTTGCAGTCAATGTGAGCAGGGACAGCCAGAATGAGAGGGCATGTGGGTTTAGCAGAATTGCAAGTTTCCGGGGGGTTCAAGGAGCCATTGACTGCACACACATCACCTTTCGAGTACCATTCAACAACGCAGAGGTATTCAGAAACCAAAAGGAATACCAGTCCACTGGTGTGTGACCAGATGCAGCGCATCCTCGCAGTGAATGCTCGCTATCCAGAGAGCGCACATGATGCTATCATTCTTGCGTGAGAGCAGTGTCGCATGAATGTTTCAACGACAAAGGGAACGGCAGGGCTGGCTGATCAGGGTCGAAGGATATGGCCTAGCCACCTGGCTCATGACCCCCCTCCTCAACCCAGCACAGAAGTCGAGCAGCACTACAATGAGAGCCATGCAGCCACCCGCAACATCATCAAACAAACAATTGGGGTGCTCAAGCAGCGCTTCCGATGCCTGGACAGCTCTGGAGGCAGCCTTCAATACTCCCCTGATCAGGTCTCTGAATTTATTGTGGCGTGCTGCATGCTACACAACATGGCCACCATGAGGGACCAGGCATTGCCATTGGGGATTGCAGGCCCACCTCAGGAGGAGGAGGACGATGAAGAGGAGTCTGGTGAGGCCCCGATTGCACAGCCATCCCATTCACGGGAGAGGCAGCGTCCAGCTACTGCCGGAGCAAGAGCCGCATGTCACCAGCTCATAATGAACCTGTTTGGTTGAATGGAGGAAGCTGAGGTGTGCATCTAATACTGGTCATGCTATGTGCCACCATATAGCAGATCTATGCTGAGCTTTTGAATGATACAAACGATACCAACGGCAAAGGATCATAGTGACATTTTTATCAAAAAAAATTGCAAACAATGAAGCCCTAACAAAACCAAACAAGAAAGTAAACCATCATAAACAAACAATACAATAAACAGTGTTCTGCTGCAAGTTACTTAAAAAGTGCATTATTAAAAAGTAACTATTTACAGGCGTTCTCATAAAATATCAAGGCATCTGCAGAACGCTGTCCCACCCCTTAATGGGACTTGGCCTGAGATTCTCCCCTTCCCTTCATTCCCCTCCCATGCCTGCTGCTCATCCTCAATGAGGCCTCAGCACCTCCCGCAAGGCTGGTTGAGGGCTGCTGTGTTCGGGGGACGACAATGTGGACGGCGTTTGGAGACGCCCGAGACCAGCTCTGGGCCTGGAAGGGCCGGGTGCGACCGCTGCACCTTATCATCAGCAGAAGCAGTTACTGCTGGCTCGGGTGTATACTGTGTAGGGTGCATGGTTGGAGAGTCAGTGGTGGGAGCCGGAATGCTGTCATCTTGAGGAAGGACAGCACCGTCCATATCCGACGGGGCTGGGCCTCAACAATCAGAGCACGATGTGGCTCCATAACTTGCTGGCCTGCTTCAGCACTATCCCTTCCCCGTTGGACAGTGGGGAACATTGAGAGGATGGCACCAGTCATCAACCGCATCACATCACCAAGCTGCTGCGCAGCTTGTGCCTGTGATTCGATTGATGCTGCAATGTGATCAGTAGCACGTGCCACACAATCTGGAACGCTACTGTCGCTGCTGGAGGCCACGTGCCTCTGTGTGTGGGCAATGATGGCCTCGCTGGAGTCCTGAGTTGCACCGACAATGTGTGACACTGCCTCTGCAACAGTCGCAGAAAGCTTGTCGATGCTATCTGGGATCTGACCCAATGTAGCCATGAGCTCACGGTGCACGTCTGTGTTTTCCCTGGACATTTTCACCAAGTCCAGTTCCATGTCTGCCTGTTGTTGAGCAGACGTATTTTGCTGACTCACCCTCCAGAGAGCTGGCCTCCAAGATTCCCCTGTCACTGCGCGTTGCTGTAGGCGACTGTGCTCGGAGCGTCAGACGACTCAAAGCCGGGGAAATTGGGCTCGTCCGCAGATGCGCTCTGTTGCGACGGGCCAACTGGTGGACTCTGAGGCTCAGGCATTGCAGTCTCGTCGTACGTCTCATCATCTCCCAGATGGCCATGGCTCCCTGGACGCCTGTCACGATTGTGGCTGTTCTTCTGCAAGCAGAAAATAACAGATGTGTTTTTAACAGCAGGTTGGGGGCAGGGTGGTAGCAGGAAGGTGGCATTGCACATGTACATGTGAAGGCCCCACACCACTTAATAATATGTCTCAATAAAGTCACATTTACACACCCTCACTACCCGAAAGGGGCTCAGCATCACCTTCGGCAACTGTCCGAGCTGGTGCTCCAATGAGGACAGACACCTGTTCCTCCACATCTGTTAAGTCCAGGATCTGAGACGGACCCCGCCTGTCCGGCACTGCTCACGCCTGTTGTGTGACAGATTCGCCTGCAATGAGAAAAATAGGAAGGGTTCAGAAAGGGTGCACCTCCTGTTGTGCCACATATGCCTACCATAGTTCAATAGCTGTGACTGTGGACTTCAACCTCTGGATTTTGCATGAGCTTTGTGAGCGATTGGTAGGAGGTGAGAGAGATGTAGCATAGGGGCTGCAGGTGATCTTTATGAAGCCCATATCAGCAGTGGGAGTGTATTGCGAGGAAGGTTCTGAATGATTAGGGAACACGAGACTATGTGCATCCTTAATTAAGAGGCAATGGCTGGAGAAGTCAGCTTTCAGCTTTCTGATGCATTGTGAAACCCACACCACAGGCTGCAAGACTTTGAGAATGGGCAGACACTTGAAAGACTTAAGACTTGTGGGGGAATCTAGAACTAGAGGGCATAGTTTCAGAATAAGGGGTCTCCCATTTAAAACAGAAATGAGGAGGAATTTCTTTCTCAGAAGTTTGTGAATCTTTGGAATTTTCTATCCCAGAGAGCTGTGGAGGTTGGGTCTTTGAATATATTTAAAGTGGAGATAGACAGATTTTTGAATGATAAGGGTTATTGGGAGCGGGCGGGGAAGTTGAGTTGAGGCCAGGATCAGATCAGCCACGATCTTATTGAATGGCGGAGCAGGCTCGAGGGGCCAAATGGCCTACTCCTGCTCCTATTTCTTATGTTCTTATGACTTCACATAATGTCCAACATTCATGTTGGAAGAATAGCAGGCATACATAAATGTGAAGGGTACTCACCCTGGTAAGATCATTGAACTTTTTGCGACATTGGGTGCTAGTTCTGGCAATCGTGTCTGCCACAGATACCTCTTGGACAAGTTCACACCATAGAAACATAGAAAATAGGAGCAGTAGTAGACCATTCGACCCTTCGAGCCTGCACCGCCATTCAATATGTTCATGGCTGATCCTCTGTCTCAACACCATCGGAGGAGGCCGGGGAATGGAAGGAGCATTGTGGGGGCCTAGCCCAGCAGGTTGAGTGGCCCCCGGCCTGCGAGCACCATTGTAGCAGGCCGGGGAGCAAAAGAAGCAGCGTGGCGGCATACCACTCCAGGGAGCAGCATGTGCTGGAGCAGGTGAGCCACGGCAGTAAAAAGGACATCAACAAGATCCAGGTCAGTGATTGGAGCGTGGGCAGATAGAGCAGGAGCGGCGAGTTCAGGGCGAAGGAGCAGTGAGAGATTGTAGAGGGACGTGATCGGGGCCCAGGAGAGCCGTGAGTTTGGGGCCCAGAAGAGGTGAGGGCCCAGGGGCAGCACGGGCCCGTCCACACTGCGATATGTGTGCGCATTAGGTCCATGCAGCAGAGATGGTCTCCAGTTGTCTTGGTTAATCCTTGCTACTGGACCAAGACCGAGCTCTGTCAAGCCTGTGTTAAAGCCACATTAAAAAAAATCCATGCATCGGCTTCTTCCACCCTTAAAGATTTAGTTCGGGACTTGGAATTTTAGGTCCTTCATTGAAACACCTGTGAACTTTTTGACGTGGAAGCAAGTCATCTTCGATTCGAGGGATTGCCTTTGATGATCTCAACACCATATTCCAGCTTTTTCCCCATACCCCTTGATGTCTTTTGTGTCTAGAAATCTATCCTTCTTAAATATATTCAGTGACTTGGCCTCCAAAGCCTTCTGTGGTAGATAATTCCACAGGTTCACCAACCCCGAGTGAAAAAATTTCACCTCATCTCACTCCTAAATTTGCTACCCCATATCCTGAGACTGTGATCCCTTGTTCTAGACTTCCCAGTCAGGGGAAACATCCTCCCCGCATCCAGTCTGTCCAACCCCGTCAGAATTTTATACGTTTCAATGAGATCCCCTCTCATTCTTCTAAACTAGAGTGAATACAGGCCTGGTCGACCCAATCTCTCCTCATACGCCAGTCCTGCCATCCCAGGAATCAGTCTGGTAAACCTTTGCTGCACTCCCTCTATGGCAAGTATATACCTTTCTTAGGTAAGGAGACCAAAACTGCACACAATACTCCAGGTGTGGTCTCACCAACGCCCTATCTAACTGTAGTAAGACATCCTTGCTCCTGTGCTCAAATCCTCTTGCAATGAATGCCAACATACCGTTTGCCTTCCTCGCTGCTTGCTGCACCTGCATGTTTGCTTTCAATGACTGGTGTACAAGGCCACCCAGGCCCCTTTGTACATCGACATTTCCCAAGCTATCACCATTTAAATAATACTTTGTGTTTATTTTTCCTACTAAAGTGGATAACTTCACATTTATCCATGTTATACTGCATTTGCCATGTGTTTGCCCACTCACTCAACCTATCAAAATTGCCTTGCAGCGTCTTTGCATCCTCCTCACAACTCACAATCCCACCTAGTTTTGTGTCATCAGCAAACTTGGAAATATTACATTTGGTTCCCTCATCCAAATCATTTATTTATATATATAATATATATATAGCTGGGGCAAAAGCACTTATCCCTGTGGTACTCCACTAGTCACTGCCCACCACCCCAAAAAAGACCCGTTTATTCCAACTCTCTGTTTCTTGTCAATTAACCAATTTTCTATCCATTCCAGTATATTACCACCAATCCTATGTGCTTTATCAAAATCTGAAAATCCAAATACACCACATCCACTGGTTCTCCCTTATCTATTCCATCAATTACATCCTCAAAAAACTCCAGTAGGTTTGTCAAACACGATTTTTCTTTCATAAATCCATGTTGACTTTGCCCAATCCCGTTGATATTATCTATCCCGTTATCACATCCTTTATAATAGACTGTAGCATTTTCCCTGCTACTGATGTTAGGCTAACTGGTCTGTAGTTTCCTGTTTTCTCTCCCTCCTTTTTTAAATAGTGGGGTTACATTTGCCACCCTCCAATCTGCAGGAACTGTTCCATAATCTGTAGAATTTTGGAAGATGACAATCAGTGCATCCACTATTTCCTTGGCTACCTCTTTTAGTATTCTGGGATGCAGATCATCAGACCCCGTGGATTTATCGGCCTTCAGTCCCATTAGTTTCTCCAGCAATATTTTCTTAGTAATAATCATTTCCTTTCATTCCTCTTGCTCACTAGACCATTGGTTCCCTTGCATTTCTGGGATGTTATTTGTGTCTTCTTCTGTGAAGACAGAACCAAAGTATTTATTTAATTGTTCTGCCATTTCCTTGTTCCCCATTATAAATTCTCCCGTTTCTGACTGTAAAGGACTTACATTTGCCTTCGCTAATCTTTTTCTTTTTACGTACTTGTAGAAACTTTTGCAGTCGTTTTTTATGTTCCTTGCAAGTTTACTCTCATACTCTATTTTTCCCCTCTTAATCAATCTCTTGGTCCTTTTTTGCTGAATTCTAAACTGCTCCCAATTCTCAGGCTTGGTATTTTTTCTGGCAACTTTGTATGACTCCTCTTTGGATCTAATACTATCCTTAATTTCTTTTGTTAGCCATGGTCGGGCCACATTTCCTTTTGTGTTTTTACGGCAGAAAGGAATGTATAATTGTTGCAATTCATGCATTCGCTCCTTAAATGTTAGTCATTGCCTATCCACTGTCATGCCTTTTAATGAATCTTCCCAATCTATCATAGCCAATTCATTCCTCATACCTTCATAGTTTCCTTGATTTAGATTTAGGACCCTAGTTTTGGATTGGACTACTTCATTTTCCATCTTAATAAAGAATTCAATCATGTTATGGTCACTCTTTCCTAAAGGACCCCGCACAACAAGACTGTTAATTAACCCCTTCTCATGCACAATACCCAATCTAGGATAGCCTGTTCCCTAGTAGGCTCCTCAACATATTGGTCTAAAAAAACATCTTGTACACACTCCAGGAATTCATCTTCCACAGTACTATTACTAATTTGGTTTGGCCAGTCTATATGTAGATTAAAGTCACCTACGATTACTGTAGTACCCTTGTTACATGCATCTCTAATTTCCTGTTTGATGCCGTCCCTACATTATCACTACTGTTTGGAGGCCTCTAAACAACTCCCACCAATGTTTTCTGCCCCTTGGTGCTCCTTCGCTCTACCCAGACTGATTCTACATCTTGATTTTCTGAGCCTTTCTCACTATTGCTCGGATTTCATCCTTTACTAACAATGCCACACCACCCCCTTTTCCTTTTTGCCTGTCCTTCCTAAATATAGAATATCCTTGGATATTCAGTTCCCAACTCTGGTCACCCTGCAACCATATCTCTGTAATTGCAACTATATCGTATCCATTTACATCTATTTGCACTGTTAATTCATCTACCTTATTACGGATGCTTCGCGCATTCAGATACAGCGCTTTTAGATTTGTCTTTTTAACATTATTAGCCATCTTAACATTTATTTTGTATTATAGCCCTATTTGTCTTATCGCTATTTTTTTCTTACCTGGACCCTATTTGTTCATGCACTCTTTTGTTTGTATGCTCTGTCCCTTCCTGACATAATCTGGTTATCCTTGCCACAATCACTTTACTGCATCACTTCCTTTTCTTTTCTCTTTAGCATTCTAGATTTCTCTCCACTGCGACTTATTTAGTTTAAAACCCTGTCTACCTCTCTAGTTATTCGATTCGCTAGAACTCTGGTCCCAGCATAATTCAAGTGTAGTCCGTCCTCACGGAACAGCTCTCTCTTTTCCAGGTATTGGTGCCAATGCCTCGCGAATCAAAACCCACTTCTCCCACACCAACCTCTGAACCAAGCATTCATCGCCCTGATTCTATTGATCCTATGCCAATTTGCTCGTGGCTCAGGTAATAATGCAGAGATTATTACCTTTGTGGTTCTGCTTTTCAATGAATCCCTAGCTGTTCAAACTCTCTCAGCAGAACTTCTTTTTTAGTTCTACCTATGTCATTGTACCGATCCTACCCCTCCCACTCCAAGTTGTTCTCCAGCCCGGAGGAGATGTCGTTTACCCTGGCACTGAGTAGGCAACACAGCCTTTGGGACCCACACTCTCAGCTGCAGAGAACCCTATCTATCCCCCTAACTATACTGTACCGTACTACAACCACCTTCCTCTTTACTCCCCCCACTTCAATGACTTTCTGCACCATGGTGGCTTGGTCAGTCTGCTCGCCCACCCTATTTGAAAATTGTTGGCAGCGGCCTCCCTCCCCCAACCAGATGGAGTGATGTCCACCTCTTCTCCACGGCGTGGACTAAGTCTTCAGCAGCCTCCGTTGAGAAAAGCCTGGCATGCTGTCTGTCCTCCTACTACTCCATCTCTGCAAGAGTGTTAGACGTTGGGCGGGTCATCTGCACATGTGCGGAGAAAGCTGCCATGCTCATTAAATAAGGCCTGCATCTGGGAAAACAAAAACTCGACTGTGCATGCACAAAATAGCTGGCTCTTTTACCGCCGCGATTTTCGGCTTGGGCGCACAAAGTCCGTTGTTTAATGCGTGATTTAATGCCCCCGAACAGGAACCCTCATTTTTTGCCGAAGTTTCCAGTTGAAGGCGCAAACTTTGTTCAGGCAGCATCGGGACACCCGCCGTGATTTGCACCCCAAAATTGGGAAAGCCGAAAATCCAGCCCGTAGTTTTAAAATGAGAACTTGTGAACATCATCTGAATCCATTGATTGTATTACAGCTGGCACAACTGAGACTAAGTGCGTTTCTGTGTATTGTAAATGTGCTATTTTGGCATTATAAGTAGCTATATTGTGCAAGCATCAACAATAGCTATGTGGTCTTCTGGTATCCACTACAATGATCTTGAAGGACATATGAGTTCTTAAGGCATGTCATGATGAGCTAGCTTTTGTGACAAAAACGACAATTTGGGTTTATATAGCGTCTTTAGCATAGTAAAACGTCCCAAGGCACTGCACATGGGTATTAAAAGACAAAAATGTGAAACCGTGCCATATAAGAAGATATTAGGATAATTAATCAAAAGCTTGGTCATAGAGGTAGGTTTTAAGGAGCGTCTTAAAGGAGGAAAGAGAGATGGCGAGGTTTAGGGAGGGAATTCCAGAGCTTGGGATCGAGGCAGCTGAAGGCACGGCCACCAATGGTTGAGCGATTATAATCAGGCATGCTCAAGAGGGCAGAATTTGTGGAACACAGACATCTTGGGGGGGATGTGGGTCTGGAGGAGATTATAGAGATAGGGAAGGATGAGGCCATGGAGGGATTTGAAAACAAGGCTGAGAATTTTAAAATCAAGGCATTGTTTAACCAGGAGCCAATTTAAGTCAGCGAGCACAGAGTGAACGGGACTTGGTGCGAGTTGGAACACGGGCAGCCAGGTTTTGGATGAACTCAAATTTACCTAGGGTAGCATGTGGGAGGCCAGCCAGGACTGCATTGGAATAGTCAAGTCTAGAGGTAATCAAGGCATGGATGAGGGTTTTAGCAGCAGATGAGCTAAGGCAAGGGCAGAGACAGGCAATGTTATGGAGGTGTAAATAGGCGGTCTGAGTTATGCTGCGGCTATGTGGTCGGAAGCTCATTTTAGGGTCAAATATGACACCAAGGTTGTGAACAGTCTGGTTCAGCCTCAGACAGATGCTAGGGAGAGAGATGGAGTCGGTGGCTAGGGAACAGATCTTATGGCAGGAACCGAAGGAAATGGTTTCAGTATTCCCAATATTTACTTGGATAAAATTTCTGTTCATCAAATACTGGATGTCGGACAAGCAGTCTGACAATTTAGAGACCAAAGAGGGGTTCGAGAGAAGTGGTTGTGAGGTAGAGCTGGGTGTCATCAGCGTACATGTGGAAACTGCCATGTTTTCGAATGGTGTCGTCAAGGGACAGCATGTAGATGAGAAACAGAAGGGAACCAAGGATAGATCCTTGGGGGACCCCAGAGGGTACATAAGAACATAAGAACATAAGAATTAGGAACAGGAGTAGGCCATCTAGTCCCTCGAGCCTGCTCTGCCATTCAATAAGATCATGGCTGATCTGGCCGTGGACTCAGCTCCACTTACCCGCCCGCTCCCCATAACCCTTCATTCTCTTATTGGTTAAAAATCTAGCTATCTGTGATTTGAATACATTCAATGAGCTAGCCTCAACTGCTTCCTTGGGCAGAGAATTCCACAGATTCACAACCCTCTGAGAGAAGAAATTCCTTCTCAACTCGGTTTTAAATTGGCTCCCCCGTATTTTGAGGCTGTGCCCCCTAGTTCTAGTCTCCCCGACCAGTGGAAACAACCTCTCTGCCTCTATCTTGTCTATCCCTTTCATTATTTTAAATGTTTCTATTAGATCACCCCTCATCCTTCTGAACTCCAACGAGTAAAGACCTACTCAATCTATCATCATAAGGTAACCCCCTCATCTCCGGAATCAGCCTAGTGAATCGTCTCTGTACCCCCTCCAAAGCTAGTGTATCCAAAACGATGCAGGAGCGGGAAGAGAAGCCACTGCAGATGATTTTATAGGTAAGAATGGAACCAGGCGAGTGCAGTCCCACCCAGCTGGACGAAGGTGGAGAGGTGTTGGAGGAGGATGGAGTGGTCGACAGTGTCAGAGGCTACGGACAGGTCGAGAAGGAAAAAGAGGAATAGTTTACTTTTATTACAGTCACAAAAAATGTCATTTGTGACTTTGATGAGAGCCGTTTCGATACTGTGGCAGGGGTAGAAAGCGGTTTGGAAGGATTCAGACATGGAGTTCCGGGAAAGATGGACAGGGATTTGGGAAGCGACAGCACATTCAAGGACTTTGGAGAGGAGAGGGAGGTTGGAAATGGGGCGGTGGTTTGCAAGGACAGTGGGGTCAAACGGTTGTTTTTTTGAGGAGGGGGTGATGACATCAGATTTGAAAGAGAAGGGGACAGTACCTGAGGAGAGCGAACGGTTAACAATGTCAGCTAACATGGGAGCCAGAAAAGTAAGTTGGGTGTTCAACAGTTTAGTGGGAATAGGGTCTCATGGACAAGATTAGCATGGAGAGGTCAAGAGGGGAGATTGGAGAGAAACTGGAGAAAATGCAAGTTCAGGGCTAGGGTAGGGGGGAACCTTGGAGAAGGTTTGACCTGGTAGGCTAGGGGAAAGAAGGGAAGTGGCAGAGGCTTCAGAAGGTTTCAATCTTGGAGATAAAGAAATCCACGAGCTCCTCGCACTTGTTAGAGGTGAGTGTGGAGGAGACTGGGGAGAGGAGTTTAAGAAGATGCTTAGCAGTTGAGAATGAAGTAGGGGGTTATCTTTGCATTCCAGAATGATCCTGGGCAGTTTTGGCAGACAAGAATAGGACCCAGTAATGTTTTATGTGGTCCAGCCAGATCTGGCGGTGAATGATTGAACCAATTTTCTGCCATATCCGTTCAAGTGTGCATCCTTTGGATTAAGGGAGCGAGAAATCTCAGGCAAATGACAGGCAACAGTGAGGCAGGAATATTTTTTGTTGATAGACATAAAAAAATAACTATAAATTATATAAAAAAATTAAAAGTAGCTATGTTAAACATTTTAATTGTGGTTTTTATTTCATACTTTATTTTCTTAGTCAATGTCCTGAGGGGTTTACATGTATGAAAGCTGGAAGAAACCCAAATTATGGTTATACCAGCTTTGACACATTTAGCTGGGCATTCTTATCATTGTTTCGTCTGATGACTCAGGACTTTTGGGAAAACCTTTACCAGCTGGTAAGCATGATTTATCATTATGAATAAAACTATTATGCAAATGCATGTGCATAAGAATATTTGTAATGCTATTCAATAGTACAATACAATGTCCGCTAGGGAAGGAAATCTGTGGCCCTTATCCGGTCTGGCCTATATGTGACTCCAGATCCACAGCACTGTAGTTGACTCTTAGCTGCCCTCTGAAATGGCCTAGCAAGCCACTCAGTTGTAGGAAAACACCTCATGGACTGCAGCAGTTCACAAAGGTGGTTCACCAACACCTTCTCAAGGACAATTAGGGATGAGCAATAAATCCTGGCTTTGCCAGCGGTGCCCACATCCCCTGAATGAATAAAGAAAAGTATACAGTACATTTGATTTATATTGGATGAACTATTGAATATAAGTAGAACAATCACAATGGAATAAAAGTCTGCTATTCTCTGGCTACTAATAAAAATAATCTGAGTAGTCCTTTCACCCTCATACCCAAGTATTTGTGACCAAAATATATATCAACTTTCAAATGTACTAATGTAACAACCCAAGTGTTTTCAGATAAATCTCTACAATAAGAGATAAATGTCTCTACATGACATAATCTCACATTTAACCTAACAATTTAATTGAGATTGGGAAGTGTGCAGAGCAACAATCATTCTTAGGTAGCATTCTTTTCAATAGACCAAGTCATGGAACAAAATATTTTAAATTGATCAGTCACCAACTGTCAAATGCACTGCTGATACAACTCAAGTATTTTCAGCGAAATCTCTACGATAAGAGATAACTGCCTCTACAAGACATAAAATAATCTCATATAACTAAGGTATTTAAGTATCCACGGTGTTTTTGAAAGAAAGGAAAATATGTATATTTTTTAACAAACATTATAACTATAATACTCAATGGATAGTTATGAAATAACAGGGGAATAATTGATCCCCATCGTGCCTTATCTTTGGGTGCAAAATGCACGACCAATTTCTCTGCTCAGTCTCCCATATCCAATCCCCCCATGAAATGTGCCGACTACCCAGGTGACCATTTGAAACAGATGTTAGACACCTTAAATATGCTAATCAAGATCCCAATGCCAAATCTGGTAGTTGTCGCTCAGTTTTTCCATGTCTACATCAGCATAACTAGAGCCTGCTGGAGGACACCAAAGGAAAGGTAGGTTTTTCACTTTTCACTTATCTTAATATGGAACCAGGAGGAGCAGGAGTGCTGCTCTTGGCTCTATGGCAATACTACAGGTCACTGCCCACTTGTGCACTTCCTCCCCCACCCAGGACTTACAGATCTTTGGAAGGCTCCAATTGCGAGTTGCATCGGAATGGCCAATTGATCTCACTTTTATGGAGATGAGGCCCAAGGCCCAATTTTGAGCGAGCCTCAGGCCTTTGTCTTTGGGTACATGCTCTAGATGCATTGCCGGTTTCATGCTGGTTCCCAGCGGTCACCACATTTCTCACCCGCCATGTTTCCATGTTTATCCCACTTGTAAAGCAGATCTATTTGTGAGTGTATAATCTTCCTGATTGATATTGTATAGTTATTTAGGGGGTCTTCAGATGCTATACTATCCGTGCTATATTTTCATCTGATACATTAAATTTTTTATTAATTATTAACAATTAATCTGAATTCAGTTACCATAAGATGTAATGAAAATAAATCAATCAGTAAAAGAATCGAACCAATCAAATCACTTAAAATGTTTTTTTCAAAACCTTTTGCTATTTTTTTTTCCCACACACATTAAAAAATTACATATTTCACAACATATCTATAAAAATGTCTGCTGCGTCTAAATACCTTCATTAGCATATTTACCCAAAGACTCAAGCCTTCTGGAAAAGCCTAGCCTTTAATTTGAGATTCTTCCTAGATCTATTACTTTGTCAGAAGTATCATTAAATGCTCTGAAATATTTGAGGATGATATATTATCCCTGATTGTTATAGGTAAATAATTTATTAATGATTGATTGTTAATTAATAATGACTTTAAAAAGTTGATGCTATTTATTTTTGTGAACGGTTTACCCCAAGTGCCCTTATTCATTCTAGTTTTGTGCTAAAAAGTATAATGCTTTTACATGTAGAAATTCTGATTTGTCAAAATAGACCATCTCAGCAGAAGAGTAAGGGAGCACCTAAAATTTTGTTTTATCAGACCCTGAGAGCTGCTGGCAAAACATATATGATATTTTTTGTGCTGGTCATATTCCTGGGATCATTCTACTTGGTCAATTTGATTCTTGCTGTTGTTGCCATGGCCTATGATGAGCAAAACCAGGCTACTTTAGAGGAAGCTGAACAGAAAGAAGCAGAATTTCAACAGATGCTTGAACAGCTTAAAAGACATCAAGAAGCAGCTCAGGTAGAATTTTCATAAGTGTCATTTCATAACACATATGCTGAAGTTGCCAAATTGCATTATGATAATGACTATTATGGTAATCTGTATCTATCTCTCTGGCTGATCAATTTATAATTGAATTGCCGACAATAACCTTTGTAAAATGAATGTATTTTTGGCAGCATTACACTCAGAAAATTTAGGCCTCTCCCATTCTTTAACAGTCTTATCTATTTATTAAAAATGGTGCATCCAGAGTGCATTTCCTTTAATCCATCACACAGGTCCGACACTTGCTCCGCTCATTGAAGATTAATTTAGCAGGAGGGGCCTGAAACAGGCATTAGGCCCCACATTTAGACATGGAAGGAGCCTAACTCCTGTTTCAGGCAGACAACATCCGGATCCAGTTTTCAGTTGGACTATTTGAGGCGTCCTTGGGTGCTGGACGTTGGTCCTTGAGATTGGGCCTCATTGCACCCGTTTTTGTCTGCAATTTCTACCCCAATGAATCTCATTCTTTTTATTTGCAAAGTTATATCCTCAGTGCTTAAAATCTACCAGCCCTCTTATAGTGCAGTGTCCAAATCACTACATCGTGGAGGAGCGGAGAGGTCAGAGCCCAGAAGTAGAGCAGCTTGGACAAGACCAAGGGAAGGCTCATATTGCGTACTATGAATTCCACGTAGAGAGACGTCCTGTGGAAGGAGGAGAGTAGGAGTATGTTTGAGTTTGTGTGTTTGTATTGGCACATGCGGCGGAGGCAGAGCCTTGTCTTCAGTCTTGGATCCCCTTGCAATTGGATCAAGCCTTTGCTCCGTCAAGCCCGTGTGGTGGCTGATGTGCAACGGCCACCCCACGTTAAAATAATTCACGCACAGGCATCTTCCACTGTTTAAAATTAGTTCATCAATCACCTGAGTACTCATTTTTAGTCTGGAAGCAAGTCATCCTCGACCCCGAGGGACTGCCTATTATGATGATGATGACATCTTGATCATCTCCATGGCTTTCAAAGTAGGAATAAAAAACATCTTTATTTAAATTGTTCAAACATTTGGGTCTCAAACTTACAGTTGGATAATAGCATATGAATACTTAAAAACATTCGACTGAAATTCTTTTGTGCACACTTTTAGAAGGTGCATTTAAAGGTAGACTGATGCATTTAAGGGGAGGTTGATGCATTTAAGGGGAGGGTAGACAAGCATATGAGGGAGAAGGGAATCGAGGGTTATGTGAATAGATTTAGACGAGTGGAGCATAAACACCGGTATGGACTGGTTGAGCCAAATGGCCTTTTTATGTGCTGTATATCCTATTTAGAGGTATTAACCTATCTTCCTCCCCGATTCTTCTAATTAAAATATACTGATAAATTAGTAACAATTCATTTTTAGTTAATATAAATACCTTTTCTACCTGGTACCTTTTGTAATATTGAAAATAATTTTGCAAAATGCTGTGATGTTCCTTCCATTGGACAGGCTGCAGCAGCTACTGCAGTTGAGACAGGGGATGGAAGTGGAAGAGTTGGACTATATGAAATGTCACATAGTTCCTCAGATGCATCAAAGCTTAGTTCAAAGAGTGCCAAGGAAAGGCGAAACAGAAGGAAGAAACGGAGACAAACAGAGCAAGAAGCCGAGGAAAAGGATAATGATGAAAAGATTCACAAATCAGAATCAGAAGACAATGGAAGAAAGGGGAATGGTTTTCGGTTTTCCATTGATCGTAACTGTCTTTCTTACGAAAATAAAAATTCTTCCCCACATCAGGTAAGAGGAATTAATTACAGAAAGTATATATGTCATTATACATTAATCAGCAGTAAATAAGCAATGTGAGGCCTGCAACTAGGAGATAGTTCAGGTACAGACTACATACATTCCCAGGAGGGGGAAAGGAAGGGCATCCAAAGCTAGAGCTCCCTGGATGACTAAAGATATAGGGAGAGAAATTCGGGAGCATCTCGTTTGGGGCACTAACTTTTAAAAGTTGGAAAAATTAGCGGCAACCACTAACGTTTTCTAACTTTAAAAAGAAATTTGCCATTTACGCTCCAAGAATGAGGTGGAGTGCTAAATCAAGTGCCCCACTATCTTCCCGGAGTGCGACAAGCAGCAGGTGGGGCGGTAGGTGTGCAGCGCTGCACAATGGGCCGTGTAGCACTGCCCCATTGGAATGCTCCTTCCCTCCCTTAAATGGAAGGGCCATCACTGCAGGCTCTGCAAAAGAAGCACTTACCTAGACCACGACGGCAAGTCGCGCTCCAGCCCGATCAGCCCGATTCACTGCAGCAGAGTGCTGGGCTGATCAATCGCGGGCAAAGAAGATCTGAAAAATATCAGAGAGGATTGAAAATGTTTCCTTACTCAGCTACCTCGCCTTTAAGCAGCACCCCAAAGTGCCCAGCCTCCCGATAAACGCGTCCTTCAGCTGCCGGTATTTTCGTCTGGCAATGCTGTAGGGGGCGGAACCGAAGTTCAGGTCCAGGGCGATGCGCACAGTGCTGATATCACGATGTCTGGGCAAAGGAGATCGGGGCGCAATGTCATACCGCCACCGCAAACCTCCCGCTGAATATGGCGGGAGTCGATCCTCTCACCGCGTCCAGTTGGTAAGGGCTTAGTGCACCATTAGCGCCCCCCGAATGCAATAACAGGAGGTGCTGCGGCCAATTTCTAGGCCATTGAGATAAAACAGAAAACGGCTAATGATAACATGTTCATAATTCACGTTGCTGCTCCAAGGGGAGGAGCCTGGAGACTGAAGTGGGCCAAACGTTTTTGATTTATTTAATTCAGATGGAAGGGCCAACATTGAGCTGTAATCAGACCCTGGATCAGTTACCTTTCGATTTGTTACTGCTTGGGCCTTCACTGATCCTACAACAGAACTGTTAACTATTCTCAGCAGACATAGGTGCCACTGGGTCTAAGAGGCACATTTGTTGGGTTTCTAGGATAACCTGGCAATGCCTCCTGAGATGACCCCACCAAAACCGCTGAATCAACATAACTGGAGAGTGCTGAAGAAGTTCCTGGCCCCCTGAGAGCAATTTGTTGGAAACTGTAAGTGGAGTGGAAACCACTGGATTCAGATTCCACCCCATTTTCTGCTTCCCCTTCCCCTAAATTATTCTTCACTTGTGCAATTTCCAGGCTAACCTATTTCGCTTCAAATTAGAAGCTCCTACCTCTGATACGTAATTGCTAGGCGAAAACAATACAACAATTGAAGCAGATTGAATAAATAATATAAACTGCCTCCTTAATAGTTACTAATGCTAGTAGTTGAATAAAAGATCAATTACTATTTATTTGCTCAAATGTTAAATTACTGGGTTTTGTGGCAGCATTCTCATGTGTGTTAGAAGGTTGTGTGCAAACTTGGTTGATATTCCACTGAGGGTGTGCTGCTTTGTCAAATGTATTGCCTTTAGAGGAAATGTGAAATTGAGAAACCATCTTTCTGTCCATTAGTTCAGATAAAATTCAAATACCCATGGCATTATTTGGTGAGTAGGTTGAACTCCCAGTCTCCTGACCAACACTCCTACCTCAACCAATATCAACAAAATAGATCAAGATCATTATCTGATTGCTAGTATGACCTAACCCCAATATATGTCCCCTACGGTGTTGTTCAGTATATTCCCCTGTATGTCTCTCTTCCATGTCTTTTCCAAAAGTTGGTGATAGGTGTCATTGGCCTTTCACAACCACCGGATGTCCCGAAGCGCTTTACAGCCAATAAAATACTTTCTTGAAATGTAGTCATTGTTGTAAGTAGGAAACGCTGCAGGCAATTTGTGCACAGCAAGCTCCCACAAACAGCAATGTGATAATGATCAGACAATCTTTTTTTTTTGTGATGTTGATTGAAGGATAAATATTGACCAGGACACCGGGGAAAACTCCCCTGCTCTTCTTCGAAATAGTGCGACGGGATCTTTTACATGCCTCAGAGAGCAGACGGGGTCTCGGTTTAACGTTTCATCCGAAAAGACAATGAAGCACTTTGGAAATGTATTTACTATTGCGGGGAAAGGCGGCAGGAACAGCAACGTGACCAAATAAAGTGTGTTTTTTTTAAATGCTGTTGGTTGAGGATTAAATGTTGGACATCCTGGGCCGCCCCGACCTGTGTGGGAACACCACCACAGGTCGGGGCTATATATAGAGCTGGAGCACTGGGCCCTGGAACATCATGGGCAAAGGTGCGGTGAATGAGGGTACGGGACCTAGAAGAGCCGAGAGCCCAGGGGCAGCACAGGCCAGCCCACACTGTGATATGTTTGCGCACTAGGTCCGTGCAGCAGAGCAGGTCTCCAGTCGCCCTGGTTCAACCCTTGCCACTGGATAAAGGCCTAGCTCTGTCAAGCCCGTGTGGTGGCTGATGTGCAACGGTCACCACACCTTAAAAAAATCCACACACCGGCATCTTGCACCCCCTCAATTGGAGTTCAGGACTGGAATATCGGGTCCTTCATTGAAACATCTGTGAACTCTTGTGGAAGCAAGTCATCCTCGCTCGAGGGACGGCCTATGATGATGATGATTGCTATTTGTGGGACTTCGTGTACCTATGTTTGACTTCCTGGACCAGAGATTTTTGGAATGGCGCATTTTGTGGTGAGCAAAATGAATTAAACTTTTTACCTCACCCTTCGGATCGCACTATATTTGCATCGCAAATGTGAATTGGTAATGACGCAGCAATGTTAACGTTGAATCTGGGACTGCATGAAAGTTGTGCACTATCTCCTTAACTAATGAAAGAAAAACAGAGAAGGAAATAGGGTAAATTAGAATCAAATTAGATACAGAAAATCATCCAGAAATTTGTGGCGAATCGAAACTCATGGTGTATCTCTTTGCCACAAATTGCTGGATATTTTATGAACTAATAATTCACCGTTATTTTTCCAGCAATTTCTGGATTAATAGCTTATAACCCAGCCAGTGCAGGATATGAAGGTTAGTCTCACTCTGATATAACAGTCTGTCTCTTATGTGGCTGTATATTGTAAAAGGAGATATATAATAGCCTCGCTAGTGTATCGGTCCTTTTATTTGATCTGCCAGTCTCATTAAACCCCTCTTCCCAATCTCCATCCTCACCTCCGACAGTAAGTGTGAGGAGCTCATAGACTTCTTTGTCTCTAAGATTGAGACCATCCGTTCGACTGCCTCTGCCACTTCCCTTCCTTTTCTACCGAGCCAACCTTCCTCTAAGGATCCCCCCTGCTCTAGCCCTGACCTCACATCTTTCTCCAGTTTCTCTCCAATCTCCCTTCATGATCTTTCCGCACTCATCCTGTCCATGAGACCCACGACATACTCGCTTGATCTTATTCCCACCAAATTGCTGACCACCAAGTTTCCTTTTCTGGCTCCCATATTAGCTGACATTGTTAACGCTTCTCTCTCCTCAGGTACTGTCTCCCTCTCCCTCAAATCTGCCGTCATCACCCCTCTCAAAAAAACAACCCTCAATCCCTCCGTCCATGCAAACTACCGCCCCATCTCCAACCTCCCTTTCCTCTCCAAAGTCCTTGAACGTGTTGTCATCTCCCAAATCCGTACCCATCTTTCCAGGAACTTCCATGTTTGAATCCCTCCGATCCGGTTTCCGCATCTGACAAAGTATCGATTGTATCAAAGGCAAACTATCCCTCTTCGTCCTCCTTGACTTGTCTGCAGCGTTTGACACGGTTGATCATTCTATCCTTCTCCAATGCCTTTCCACCAACGTCCAGCTGGGTGGGACTGCACACGCCTGGTTCCTTTCTTATCTATCTAATCGTAGCAAGAGAATTGCCTGCAATGGCTTCTCTTCCCGCCCCCACACCATTACCTCTGGTATCCCCCAAGGATCTATACTTGGCCCCTTCCTATTTCTCATCTACATGTTGCCTCTTGTTGTCATCATCTGAAAACACAGCATCAATTTCCACATGTACGCTGATGTCACCCAGCTCTAACTCACTACCACTTCTCTTGACTCCTCCACGGTCTCTAAATCATCAGACTGTTTGTCCGAAATCCAATTCTGGATGAGCGGAGATTTTCTCCAATTGACTATCGAATATTGTTTTTGTCCCCCTCCACAAACCCCGTTCCCTAGCCATTGACTCCATCCCTCTTCCCGACTTCTGTCTGAGGCTGAACCAGTCTGTTCGCAACCTTGGTGTCATATTTGACCCTGAAATGAGCTTTCAACCACATATCCGCAGCATAACTAAGACTGCCTATTTCCATCTCTGTAACATCGTCCGTCTTCGCCCCTGTCTCAGCTCACCTGCTGCTGAAGCCCTCATCCATGCCTTTGTTACCTCTAAACCTGATTATTCCAATGCACTCCCACATTCTACACTATGTAAACTAGTGGTGATCCAAAACTCGATGGGTGAGTGGGATTTGGTGTCCTAAGTTGCATAAGTCCCACTCACCTATCACCCCTGTGCACGCTGACCTGCATTGGCTCTCAGTTATGCAATGTCTTGATTTCAAAATGTTCATTCTTGTTTTTAATTCCCTCCATGGCCATGCCCCAGCCCCCGCGCCCCCGCCGCCCCACGAGATATCTGCGCTCCTCTAATTCTGTCCTCTTGAGCATCCCTGATTATAATCACTCAACAATTGGTGGGCTGTGCTTTCGGTTGCCTTGGCCCTATGCTCTGGAATTCCATGCCTAAACCTCTCTGCATCTCTACCTCTCTTTCCTCCTTCAAGATGCTCCTTAAAACTTACCTCTTTGACCAAGCTTTTGGTCATCTGCCCTGATATCTCCTTATGAGGCTCGGTGTCAAATTTTTGATCTCATAATAGTCCTGTGAAGCGCCTTGTGACATTTCACTACATTAAAGGCACTATATAAATACAAGTTGTTGTTATGAAGAATTTTTGGATATTTTAAGACATTGAAGTTATACATATATTGAAAATGATGACGCAGCTCTCAGAACTCCAGCACCAAATAGTGCTTCAGTTTTTTTTGTAAATGGCTTATTCCATTAAATAGAAGTATTAAGTGGTTTAGCATCTTTTTAAGTAGATAAATCCCCAGTCCCAGATGAAATGTATCCCAGGCTGTTAAGAGAAGTAAGAGCGGAAATAGCAGAGGCTCTGATCATCATTTTCCAATCTGTCCTGGCTACAGGTGTGGTGCCGGAGAACTGGAGGACTGTTAATGTTGTACCATTGTTTAAAAAGGGAGAAAGGGATAGACAGAGTAATGATAGACCAGTCAGCCTAACCTCGGGAAAATTATTGGAAAAAATTCTGAGCGACAGGATAAATCTTCATTTAGAAAGACACGGATTAATCAAGGACAGTCAGCATGGATTTGCTAAGGGAAGGTCGTGTCTGACTAACGTGATTGTATTTTTTGAGAAGGTAACAAGGAGGGTCGATGAGGTAGTGTATTTGATGTAGGGTATATGGATTTTAGCAAGGCTTTTGATAAGGTCCCACATGGCAGATTATCATGCATCCGCAAGATCCTGCGAATCCACTGGAAGGATAGATGCACCAACATCAGTGTTCTCGCTCAGGCCAACATCCCCAGCATCAAAGCACTGACCACACTCTACCAGCTCTGTTGAGCGGGCCACATCATCTGCATGCCCAACACAAGACTTCCTATAAGCAAGTGCTTTACCCGGAACACCTACTCGGCAAGCGAGCTCCATTGGGCAGAGGAAACACTTCAAGGACACCCTCAAAGCCTTCTTGATAAAGTGTAACATCCCTACCAGCACCTGGGAATTCCTGGCCCAAGACCGGCCAAAGTGGAGGAAGAGCATCCGGGAGGGCAATTTGCACCTTGAGTCTCGTCACCGAGAGCATGCAGAAGCTAGGCGCAGACAGCAGAAGGAGCATGCGGCAAACCAGGCTCCCCACCCACTCTATTCTTCAACCACTGTTTACCCCGCCTGTTACAGAGACTGTAATTCCCGCATTGGACTGTACAGCCACCTGAGAACTCACTTTTTGAGTGGAAGCAAGTCTTCCTTGATTTCGAGAGACTGCCTATGATGATGACATGGCAGACTGGTCATGAAAGTAAAAGCCATGGGATCCAAGGCAAAGTGGCAAGTTGGATCCAAAATTGGCTCAGCGGCAGGAAGTAAAGCATAACAGTTGATGGGTGTTTTTGTGACCGGAATGCTGTTTTCAGTGGGATTCCGCAGGACTCTGTACTTGGTTACTGCAGAAGATAAAGGTACGCGGAGTCAGAGGAAATGTATTAGCATGGATAGAGAATTGGCTGGCTAACAGAAAGCAGAGCGTCGGGATAAATGAGTCCTTTTCGGGTTGGAAATCGGTGGTTAGTGGTGTGCCACAGGGATCGGTGCTGGGACCACAACTGTTTACAATATACATAGATGACCTGGAAGAGGGGACAGAGTGTAGTGTAACAAAATTTGCAGATGACACAAAGATTAGTGGGAAAGCGGGTTGTGTAGAGGACACAGAGAGGCTTCAAAGAGATTTAGATAGGTTAAGCGAATGGGCTAAGGTTTGGCAGATGGAATACAATGTCGGAAAATGTGAGGTCATCCATCTTGGGGGAAAAAAAAACAGTAAAAGGGAATATTATTTGAATGGGGAGAAATTACAACATGCTGCGGTGCAGAGGGACCTGGGGGTCCTTGTGCATGAATCCCAAAAAGTTAGATTGGAGGTGCAGCAGGTAATCAGGAAGGCAAATGGAATGTTGGCCTTCATTGCGAGAGGGATGGAGTACAAAAGCAGGGAGGTCCTGCTGCAACTGTACAGGGTATTGGTGAGGCCGCATCTGGAGTACTGCGTGCAGTTTTGGTCACCTTACTTAAGGAAGGATATACTAGCTTTGGAGGGGGTACAGAGATGATTCACTAGGCTGATTCCGGAGATGAGGGGGTTACCTTATGATGATAGATTGAGTAGACTGGGTCTTTACTCGTTGGAGTTCAAAAGGATGAGGGGTGATCTTATAGAAACTTTTAAAATAATGAAAGGGATAGACAAGATAGAGGCAGAGAGGTTGTTTCCACTGGTCAGGGAGACTAGAACTAGGGGGCACAGCCTCAAAATATGGGGGAGCCAATTTAAAACTGAGTTGAGAAGGAATTTCTTCTCCCAGAGGGTTGTGAATCTGTGGAATTCTCTGCCCAAGGAAGCAGTTGAGGCTAGCTCATTGAATGTATTCAAATCACAGATAGATAGATTTTTAACCAATAAGGGAATTAAGGATTACGGGGAGCGGGCGGGTAAGTGGAGCTGAGTCCACGGCCAGATCAGCCATGATCTTGTTGAATGGCGGAGCAGGCTCGAGGGGCTAGATGGCCGACTCCTGTTCCTAATTTTTATGTTCTTATGTTCCCTGCCTTTTGTAGTATATATCAATGATTTGGACTTGAATGTAGGGGTATGTTTAAGAACCTTGCAGATGATACAAAAATTGGGCGTGTGGTTGATAATGAAGAAGAAAGCAGGAAGATATCAATGCACTGATCAGGTGGGCAGAACAGTGGCAAATGGAATTCAATCTGGAGAAGTGTGAGGTAATGCATTTGGGGAGGGCTAACGAGGCAAGGGAATACACAATACACGGTAGAACACCGAGAAGTGTAGAGGGACAGTGTAAGTGTGCATGTCCACAGATCCCTGAAGGTTGCAGGACAGGTAGATAACGTGGTTAAGAAGGCATATGGAATACTTGCCTTTATTAGCCGAGGCATAGAATACAAGAGCTGGGAGGTTATGCTTGAACTGAAAAAACACTATTTAGGCCACAACTAGTGTACTGCGTGCAGTTCTGGTCACCACATTACAGGAAAGATGTGATTTCACTTGAGAGGGTACAGAGAAGATTTACGAGGTTGAAATAAATATAGTGAAAGAGGAGGTATTAAGGGGTTTAGCAGCTTTGAAAGTAGTTAAGTCCCCAGGCACGGATGAAATGCATCCCAGCCTGTTGAGCGAAGTAAAAGAGGAAATAGAAGAGGCCTTAACCATCATTTTCAAGTTCTCTTTGGATTTGGATGGTTCTGGAGGACTGGAGGGCTGCTAATGTGGTATCCTTATTTAAGAAGGGAGAAAGGGATAGGCCGAGTAATTACAGGCCTGTCAGCCTAACCTCAGTTGTGGGAAAATTATAGGAAAAAATCCTAAAAGGCAGAATAAATATACATTTGGAAAGGCAAGGATTAATTAGGAACAGTCAGCACGGATTTGTTAAGGGAAGATCATGTTTGACTAACCTGATTGAATTTTTTGAGGAGGTAACCAAGAGGGGCGATGAGGGTAGTGTATATGGACTTTAGCAAAGCATTTGATAAGGTCGCACATGGTAGACTGGTCATGATGGTTAAAGCCCATGGGATCCAGGGCAAAGTGGCAAGTTGGATCCAAAATTGGCTTAGAGGTAGGAAGCAAAGGTTAATGGTTGATGGATGTTTTTGTGACTGGAAGGATATTTCCAGTGGGGTTCCGCAGAGCTCAGTATGGGATCCCTTGCTTTTTGTGGTATATATCAATGATTTAGATTTGATTATAGAGAGTATGATTAAGAAGTTTGCAGATGACACTAAAATTGACTGTGTGGTTGATAATAAAGAGGAAAGTTATGGGCTGCAGGAGGATATCAATCTACTGGTCAGGTGGGCAGAGCAGTGGCAAATGGAATTTAATTCAGCAAAATGTGAGGTAATGCATTTTGGGAGGGCTAATAAGGAAAGGGTATACACATTAAGCGCTAGGCCACTTAATAGTGTAGATGAACAAAGGGACCTTGGAGTGCTTGTCCACAGATCTCTGAAAGTAGCAGATCAGGTGGGTAAGGTAGTTAAGAAGGCATACAGAATGCTTGCCTTTATTGGCCGAGGCATAGAATATAAAAGCAGGGAGGTTATGCTTAAATTATATAATACTTTGGTTAGGCTACATACAGAATACTGCGTGCAGTTCTGGTCACCGTATTATAGGAAGGACGTGATTGCACTCGAGGGTGCAGAGGAGATTTACTAGGATTCTGCCGAGAATGGAGAATCTTAGCTATGAGGACAGATTGGATAGGCTGGGTTTGTTCTCATTGGAACAGAGGAGGTTGAGAGGAGACCTCATTGAGGTGTACTAAATTTTGAGGAGCCTGGATATAGTGGAGGGGTCAATTGCGAGGGGGCATAGTTTTAAGATGGTTGATGGAAGGTTCCGAGGGAATTTGAGGGGGGGCTTCTTCACGCAGAGGGTTGTGGGGGTCTGGAACTCACTGCCTGGAAGGCTGGTGGATGCAGAAACCCTCACCACATTTTAAAAGCTGCTTGGATGGGCACTTAAAGTGCCATAACATGCAGGGTTATGGACCTAGAGCTGGTACTTGGGATTAGACTGGATAACCTCTTGTTGGCTGGCGCAGATATGATGGTAAGTACTACAGGGAATCAAATACAGCCAGGGTGACCTCCTGGACTAGTTTCGATCGCCTTGAAGGGTTGAAGAGAAACTTTCCCAGATTATTTTTCTCCCCAGTTGGCCTGGGTTTTTATCTGATTTTTGCCACTCCCAGGAGATCACATGGCTCCGGTTGGCATAGAGTGTAGAATGTTTCACTGTAAAGGGTTTCGCAGTTGTGTGGGGCGGACTAGTTGGGTTGGTGATCTTTACCTTTCCTTCATTGTTCATAGGTTTATATGTAACTTTCAGGGTTGCTGACCGATGGCCGTGTGGCTCTTTGTCGGCTGGCGTGGACGCGATGGGCCGAAATGGCCTCCTTCTGCATGTAAATTTCTATGTTCTATGTTCTATGATGTTGTCTGGACTGGAGAATTTTAACAATGAGGGAAGATTGGATGAGCTGGGGTTGTTTTCTTTGGAACAGAGAAGGCCAATCGGAGACCTTATTGAGGTGCATAAAATTATGAGGGACCTAGATAGAGCGGATAGCAAGGACCTACTTTCCTTAGCTGAGGGGTCAACATTCGGGGGGCACAGATTTAAAGTAATTGGTAGGAGTTTTAGAGGGGATGTGAGGGAAAATGTTTTCACCCAGAGGGTGGTGCGGGTCTGGAACTCACTGCCTGAAAGGGTGGTAGAGACAGAAACCCTCACCACATTTAAAAAGTACTTGGATATGCACTTGAAGTGCAGTAAGCTACAAGGCTACAAACCAAGAGCTGGAAAGTGGGATGAGGCTGGATAGTTCTTTGTCGGCCGGCATGGACACGATGGGCCGAATGGCCTCTTTCCATGCTGTTAATTTCTATGATTCCATGATTGATATTCCGACTAAAATGGTGCAAGACTGCTTCTTCAGTATAGAGAATACAGGAAATGCCTTGATCAAAATAAATCTGCAAATAACTGCATAAAACATTAATGACATACTGCAGTTCAAAGTTGAAGTGATACTCAGTAATATATATTCTCATTCTTTTTCAGTCACTACTAAGTATTCGTGGATCTATCTTTTCTCCAAGACGCAATAGCAGAAGCAGCATCTTCAGTTTCAAAGGACGGACTAAAGATGTAGGGTCAGAAAATGATTTTGCTGATGATGAACACAGCACTTTTGAAGACAATGAAAGCAGAAGGGGCTCACTCTTTATCCCACACATGCAGGGTGAGAGACGCAGCAGTAACGTTAGTCAGGCCAGTAGGTCCTCCAGGATGCTACCAGTGCTTCCAGTGAATGGGAAGATGCACAGCACAGTGGACTGCAATGGAGTGGTTTCACTTGCCGGTGGACCTTCAACTCCAACATCACCCGTTGGACGACTTCTGCCAGAGGTGATAATAGATAAGCCAGCTACTGATGACAATGTAAGAAAGTTTTAAATAGTTAGGTTAGGCAATTTGGCCATATCATACTGCATCAGTCAGTATGATTACAGCAATAGGATGCCATGGAGAAATCCACAGCTAATCTAGCAAATGATGTACAATTTTTTTTTTAAAGATCAGAAAGTAATGTATGAAACAGTTTGACAAATTCTATAATATATTAAAAGTTTCATGCATATCATTTCAGGTTTGTAGCACAAAGAAACTGTTACAGTTTTTAGATTGGTTGATAGTATCCAGGAATAAATCAAAAATATATTTTATCTCTATCCACTTCCAATTACTTCAGTTCCTCTCACTGTATCTCTCACAATTTCTACCATACCCTCCAATTCACTGAGTAATGCCATGGGAAATGCTCGAGATTTGCTGAAATATTATAGTTACCTATTTACGTACTGAGAGCCTTTCTAGATCAAGCCATCAATTAAATAAAAGTAGTGGTTTCATTTCACTATGGAACATTTTTATGTGTACATAATAATGTATCTTGTATCTTGCAGTTTCATTACTGAGAGTCATAATCTGACAGCCTTTAAATCACAAGTTAACAATAAAAATAAGCTTTGAAAATAGACATTTTCTCTATAATTCACATTTCAAAGACATAACAGAATAGTGTTAACAGTATTATTTCTTGGGACCTGATTATTCAATACAAATGGTTCCACACCAATTTCTCACATCTCACATTTTAAAGGTGAATTATGTGTTGTGACAGCCTTGGATCACCTGAGAAATTAATTTAATGGATAGATAAACTATGCAGGCAAAATAATGGCTCTGAAAGTTGCCAGCCCTTCCACTGCACTCATATCGTAACTTCAGGGGTTGTCTGTCCAAAGGGCCACAAGATAGGTTGGAACTTAGTTACACCAGGTTGTCGCTTCACCGTTGGTAGGCTTGGGGACTTCCTACACTGAGAGTTCACCTTTCCTGCCCCACTCAGGGATAGAAACATAGAAACATAGAAAATAGGTGCAGGAGTAGGCCATTCGGCCCTTCGAGCCTGCACCGCCATTCAATAAGATCATGGCTGATCATTCCCTCAGTACCCCTTTCCTGCTTTCTCTCCATACCCTTTGATCCCCTTAGCCATAAGGGCCATATCTAACTCCCTCTTGAATATATCCAATGAACTGGCATCAACAACTCTCTGCGGCAGGGAATTCCAAAGGTTAACAACTCTCTTGAGTGAAGAAGTTTCTCCTCATCTCAGTCCTAAATGGCCTACCCCTTATCCTAAGACTATGTCCCCTGGTTTTGGACTTCCCCAACATCGGGAACATTCTTCCCGCATCTAACCTGTCCAGTCCCGTCAGAATCTTATACGTTTCTATGAGATCCCCTCTCATTCTTCTAAATTCCAGTGAATAAAGGCCCAGTTGATCCAGTCTCTCCTCATATGACAGTCCAGCCATCCCTGGAATCGGTCTGGTGAATCTTCGCTGCACTCCCTCAATAGCAAGAACGTCCTTCCGCTGTTTGTTCAGCAGAGGGTTGTTATGAGATTAGGGACAACTACCAGTCAAAGAGTGGAAATGAGGCTTGCCCATGCTGAGATCGTGGCTTGGATCACTGAATGAAAATGTAAAAATTTTTTTTTTTTAATTTTGACATCACTATGCTCTGCTGAATCTGACACTAAAGCTACTAATAGCCTATTTAGACCAGACATCGAGTACCTGTACAATAATAACAGCCATGTGTGCTTTGTGGATGTGTATGTGATCTTCAACTGTACTACAATCATACGTAAACAAGCCCAAAACAAATGCAAGATGCCATACTTGTTTGTAATTTATTTGCTAGTCCTCATTTTTTATGGGCTTGTTTTATTTGCTTACTTTCAAGTTATGCTATTTTCAGTACTTCTCTACAGTGTCACACCTCATTTCTTGGCTTGAGAGAGGTCAATTGAGCAGAGTGGACAAGGGAAAACCAGTGGATGTGGTGTATTTGGACTTTCAAAAGGCTTTTGACAAGGTCCCACAAAAGAGATTGGTGTGCAAAATCAAAGCGCATGGTATTGGGGGTAATGTACTGACGTGGATACAGAACTGGTTGGCAGACAAGAAGCAGAGAGTCGGGATCAACGGATCCTTTTCAGAATGGCAGGCAGTGACTAGTGGAGTACCGTCAGGCTCAGTTCTGGGACCCCAGCTCTTTACAATATACATTAATGATTTAGATGAAGGAATTGAGTGTAATATCTCCAAGTTTGCAGATTACACTAAACTGGGTGGCGGTTTGAGCTGTGAGGAGGACGCTAAGAGGCTGCAGGGTGACTTGGATAGGTTAGGTGAGTGGGCAAATGCATGGCAGATGCAGTATAATGTGGATAATTGTGAGGTTATCCATTTTGGGGGCAAAAACACGAAGGTAGAATATTATCTGAATGGCGGCAGATTAGGAAAAGGGGAGGTGCAACGAGACCTGGTTGTAATAGTTCATCAGTCATTAAAAGTTGGCATGCAGGTCCAGCAGGCAGTTAAGAAGGCAAATGGTATGTTGGCCTTCATAGCTAGGGGATTTGAGTATAGGAGCAGGGAGGTCTTACTGCAGTTGTACAGGGCCTTGGTGAGGCCTCACCTGGAATATTGTGTTCAGTTTTGGTCTCCTAATCTGAGGAAAGACGTTCTTGCTATTGAGGGAGTGCAGCGAAGGTTCACCAGACTGATTCCAGGGATGGCTGGATTGTCATATGAGGAGAGACTGGATCGACTGGGCCTTTATTCACTGGAGTTGAGAAGGATGAGCGGGTATCTCATAGAAACGTATAAGATTCTGACGGGACTGGACAAGTTAGATGCGGGAAGAATGTTCCCGATGTTGGGGAAGTCCAGAACCAGGAGACATAGTCTTAGGATAAGTGGTAGGCCATTTAGGACTGAGATGAGGAGAAACTTCTTCATTCAAGAGAGCTGTTAACCTGTGGAATTCCCTGCTGCAGAGAGTTGTTGATGCCAGTTCATTGGATATATTCAAGAGGGAGTTAGATATGGCCCTTATGGCTAAGGGGATCAAGGGATATGTAGAGAAAGCAGGAAAGGGGTACTGAGGGAATGATCAGCCATGATCTTACTGAATGGCGGTGCAGGCTCGAAGGGCCGAATGGCCTACTCCTGCACCTATTTTCTTTGTTTCTATGACCTCTGGTGAAGCCATTCTTGGACAAGCTGCTTGGAAGATAATACAGGAGAATCACTCCCAGCGTCAGTTACCATGCTTCTTCCCTACAATGGCCTGCTAGGGATTGTGAATTCATAATAGAATTGTCGGCTGAAATCCCTGTTCCAGCACCACATTACATAGTGCTAGAACACTAAAACACTACACCATCACACTGTCTTCACCCAGGTGTTATTTTGCCCAGATTCTGCAAATGAAAAATGACAAGCAAAATAATCAACAAAGAGTGTATGATGTAGCAGGCACAGGACAGCAATGACTATAAATAGTCTATGAAAATATTCTGAATATCTCAATTTTTCAATCTACAGTTTGCTGAAATGACTATTAGAAAGCATCAGGATAAAATACTTTTATATGTTCTGGTTAAAACTTAAATCTGTGTGAAAAAGAAAGGTGGTTAACAAGATAAATTATTTGGCAGATAGGTGCTGATAGAGCAACATTCTACTCTTCAAAAGGAAATAGGAAGCACAGTTGACTTACCAGTATTCAGACTGTATTTTCATGCTTTCAGGTGCTAGTGGATCATCAGAAGCAATTTTGGTCCTGTTTAATATAACAACATAAGAAATAGGAACAGGAGTAGGCCATATGACCCCTCGAGCCTGCTCCGCCATTCAGTAAGATCATGGCTGATCTGATCATGGACTCAGCTCCACCTCCCTGCCCGCTCCTCATAACCCCTTATCCCCATATCGTTTAAGAAACTGTCTATTTCTGTCTTAAATTTATTCAATGTCCCAGCTTCCACAGCTCTCTGAGGCAGCGAATTCCAGATTTACAACCCTCTGAGAGAAAAAATTTCTCCTCATCTCAAATGGGCAGCCCCTTATTCTAAGATCATGCCCTCTAGTTCCAGTCTCCCCCATCAGTGGAAACATCCTCTTTGCATCCACCTTGTCAAGCCCCCTCTCATTCTTCTGAATTCCAATGAGTAGAGGCCCAACCTACTCAACCTTTCCTCATAAGTAAACTTCCTCATCTCCGGAACCTTCTCTGAACTGCCTCCAAAGCAAGTACATCCTTTGGAAACCAAAACTGCACACAGTATTCCAGGTGTGGCCTCACCAATATTCTATATAGCTGTAGCAAGACTTCCCTGCTTTTATACTCCATCCCCTCTGCAATAAAGGCCAAGATTCCATTGGCCTTCCTGATCACTTGCTGTACCTGCATACTATCCTTTTGTGTTTCATGCAAAAGTACCCCCAGGTTCCGCTGCACTGCAGCACTTTGCAATCTTTCTCCATTTAAATAATAACTTGCTCTTTGATTTTTTTTCTGCCAAAGTGCATGACCTCACACTTTCCAACATTGTACTCCATCTGCCAAATTTTTGCCCACTCACTTAGCCTGTCTATGTCTTTTTGCAGATTTTTTGTGTCCTCCTCACATATTGCTTTTCCTCCCATCTTTGTATCGTCAGCAAACTTGGCTACGTTACACTCAATTCCTTCATCTAAATCATTAATGTCTATTGTAAATAGCTGGGGTCCCAGCACTGAGCCCTGCGGCACCCCACAAGTCACTGCCTGCCATTCTGAAAAGGACCCGTTTATCCCGACTCTCTGCTTCCTGTCTGCCAACCAGTTCTCTAGCCACGTCAGTACATTACCCCCAATACCATGTGCTTTAGTTTTGCACACTAATCTCTTGTGTGGGACCATGTCAAAAGCCTTTTGAAAGTCCAAATACACCACATCCCTTGTCCACTCTACTAGTTACATCCTCAAAAAATATATTACCCCAACCCCGTGAACTTTTATCTTGTGCAGTAACCTTTTATGTGGCACCTTGTCAGATGTCTTCTGGAAGTCCAAATACACCACATCCATTGGTTCCCCCCCCCCTTTATCCACCCTGTTCGTTACATCCTCAAAGAATTCCAGCAAATTTGTCAAACATGACTTCCCCTTCATAAATCCATGCTGACTTTGCCTGACTGAATTTTGTTTTTCCAAATGCCCTGCTACTGCTTCTTTAATAATGGACTCCAACATCTTCCCAACCACAGATGTTAGGCTAACTGGTCTATAGTTTCCTGCTTTTTGTCTGCCTCCTTTTTTAAATAGGGGCGTCACATTTGCAGTTTTCAAATCTGCTGGGACCTCCCCAGAATCCAGGGAATTTTGGTAAATTACAACCAATGCATCCACAATCCCTGCTGTTACTTCTCTTAAGACCCTAGGATGCAAGCCATCAGGTCCAGGGGATTTATCTGCCTTTAGTCCCATTATCTCACTGAGTACCACCTCCTTAGTGATTGTGATTGTGTTAAGTTCCTCCGCCCCTATAGCCCCTTGACTATCCACTATTGGAATATTTTTAGTGTCCTCTACCATAAAGACTAAATATCTGAATGTTTCTCTCTCGACAACCAAATCTTTCTTTACCTAATTCCCATATTTAAATAAAAACAGAAAGTGCTGAAAACACTCCAGATCAGGCAATATCTTTGAAGAGAGAACCAGTATCAACATTTGAAGTTACTGACCTTTCAACAGAACTGAATCATCTCGTTCTGATGAAAGATTATCGATCTGAAAAGTTAACTCTGTTTTTCTCCCCACAGATGTAGCCTGACCTGCTGAGCTTTTCCAATATTTTCTGTTTTTATTTGAGATTTCCAGCATTCGCAGTATTTTGCTTTTACCCATATTTACATGTCCGCTTATGCGGCTTTTGGCTTTGTAGTGGCCATATTTCTCACCGTCACTAGCAGATTTGAGAGAGAAAAGTTGTACTCAAGTAATCGGTGTGCCAAGTTTTACATTTTAAACATACACTTTAACTGGGCTCATCACTATTGAACAGACATCTGGATGCTTGCTTCATGAAGCACAAGATTCCAGTTGTCTTCTGAAAAATACAAACTCACGAATAAAAATTAAGCAAGAAGAAGAGTAGCCTGTAACTGGTCTTATTCTCGCTGCTGGTGTCAACTGCACATGAAGTAGAAATCAGCTGACAGCTCAGCACTTCCACCGACTTCACTCTTTTAGACTGGATAACCTCTTCCCCTCACCGAGTCTCTGGCAGTGCTAAAGAGATAAGAAAATTAAACCTGGTGGTATATCTCTTGTTACTGCTATTGAGAGGTTAACAATGATGCAAGTAGTAACAGTGCCACTTCAGTATGAAAATCCAGTCCAGTGTCTTTCTAAAAAATAAATATGTTTTGTGGAACAAATAAAAAGGAAATGTAAGTTATTTTTATAATTTGTATTTGCATTTTATCACAGTTTTTCAGGAATATATTTGAAAGTGAACAGATTGAGATAAAACTGAATAATTGAGGTATGTGTCATTTGTAGGGCACCAACACAGAAACAGACCATAAGAAGAGGAGATTGGGATCTCATCAAGTTTCTATGGATTTCCTGGAAGATCCTATACAAAGGCAGAGAGCCTTAAGTGTGGCCAGTATTCTCACAAATACTATGGAAGGTTTGTCAACACTTTAATTACACTTCAGCATTTCATAACATCTGTAATGGAAAAGAACAGCCTAGTTGGACAAGTTCAAATGAGGCAGATTTTCCTGTTCATGCATTTGGACATTGGATCGCTAGGGTGGATTTCATAGAAAAAATATAGTGGAAAGGAGCACATGTTGATGAGAGAGCCCTGCTGATTTACCTTCCATTAATTTAAGTTGATGGAAAATCAGGTGAACTCCTTTACTGGCATGCAGTCTGATTTTCCTCCAGGTCATCGTCATCACCATCATCATCATAGGCAGTCTCTCGGAATCGAGGAAGACTTGCTTCCACTCTAAAAGTGAGTCCTTAGGTGGCTGAACAGTCCAATACGAGAACCACAGTCCCTGTCACAGGTGGGACAGATAGTCGTTGAGGGAAAGGGTGGGTGGGACAGGTTTGCTGCACGCTCTTTCCGCTGCCTGCGCTTGATTTCTGCATGCTCTCGGCGATGGGACTCGAGGTGCTCAGCGCCCTCCCGGATGCACTTCCTCCACTTAGGGCGGTCTTTGGCCAGGGACTCCCAGATGTCGGTGGGGCTGTTGCACTTTATCAGGGAGGCTTTGAGAGTGTCCTTGTAACGTTTCCTCTGCTGACCTTTGCCGTGAAGGAGTACCGAGCAGAGCGCTTGCTTTGGGAGCCTCGTGTCTGGCATGCAAACTATGTGGCCTGCCCAGCTGAGCTGATCAAGTGTGGTCAGTGCTTCAATGCTGGGGATGTTGGCCTGGTCGAAGACGTGAACGTTGGTGCGTCTGTCCTCCCAGGGGATTTGTAGGATCTAACGGAGACATCGTTGGTGGTATTTCTCCAGCGACTTGAGGTGTCTATTGTACATATGCCTAGCATGCATCCTCCAGGTACTGTGCCTATAGAAGATACAGTAAGTCGAGGTGCAGCAAAAAGAAAATCTGCCCCATATAACTTTTCAGTATAACTACGCGGAGAGCTAATGTAATACCTATATTTAAGAAGGAGGATAGAAGATGTCCTGGGAATTATAGACCAGGCAGCTTAATATCGGTGGTAGGAAAAATAATGGAATCCTGACTAAAGGAGAAAATAGAAGAACATCTAGGAACCAAAAATATAGCAATGAATAGTCAGCATGGATTTCAAAAGGGAAAGTCTTGCTTGACCAAAGTCATAGAATTTTTTGAGGAGGTAACAGAGAGAGTAGACAATGGCAATGCAATTGATATAATTTATCTAGATTTTCAAAAGGCCTTCGTTAAGGTACCGCATAATAAACTGATGAACAAGGTCAGGGAATGCAGAGTCAGGGGACAAGTAATAGAATGGATAGCCAGCTGGCTTCAAGACCGAAAGCAGAGAGTAGAGGTAAAAGTTAGCTATTCACCGTGGCAGAAAGTGGGTAGTGGTGTTCCACAAGGATCGGTGCTGGAACCAATGTTGTTCACAATTTATATTAACGATTTAGACCTTGGAATCAAAACCACTGGGGCCGAAATTCAGTAATGCCTCATTTGTGGGCAGTAACCAAGGCGAGGTGGGACTTCCTGCGCCGGCGCGGAAGTCCTACCCCGGCCGCGAAATTGGGGTTACCACCCCCGAGAGGAAGTGCAATGCAATGTCGGATGCTCCACTTGCTCTCAGAGGCGGGATCGGGGTTTTAAGCGCAGGAATTTTCCAGTGCTATGCGGATCGGCGCTGAGCAGAACCACCGGGCCCTCCCCTTCCATTAAAGGGGATGACACACTGCGAGCTCTGCAATGTGGCAAGGGGCCACCACTTCACCACTGGGGGAGAGGGGTGCCATGGCAGTAGCCCAGCACAGAAGCGGAGTGCCGGGCTGGAACATTACGGCATGGACCCCGCTAATTCGTCATTGCAAGGCCGGTAAGTTGGCCTTTGAAAAATTCTGGTGTCATGTACCTCCCTTTTAACTTTCGCCCCTCAAGCCGAGTACGGCCCAGTTTGTGACCTGCGAAGCTGGTGCTGCCTTTGCTAGCAGCAGCCTCACAGTACAACCGAATTTCCGCTCCGAGGCAAAAGCGGCTCACTGCGCACGGCAATGACGTCATCATCACCGCACAGTGGCCCGAGTCGCTACCGGCAAGTGCGGGGTGCTACTGGTTTTGTGCCTCCACAAGCTCCCGCTGCATTTTGCGGGAGATGGTAGCTGCCCCGCACCCTGGGCAAGAAATTGTTTGCGCTCCATTAGCGCCCCGGGAGGCGCAAACTAAGCGAATTTCTCCCCCAGATGACACCAAATTGCGGGGGATAGTCAATACTGAGGAGGATTGCATCAAATTTCAGGAGGACATGAATAAACATGCATAATGGGCATAAAACTGGCAAATACAGTTCAACACAGATAAATGTGAGGTATTACATTTTGGCAGGAAGAATTACTTGGAGGGTGCGAGTTTAGGTGGGGTAGAGGAACAAAGGGATCTCGGAGCACAAATACACAAATCACTAAAAGTTGCGACACAGGTTAGCAAGGCCAGAAAAAAAAAAACAAGCACTCGGGTTTATTTCTAGAGGTATAGAATTTAAAGTAGGGAAGTTATGCTAAACCTGTATCAAACCTTGGTTAGACCACACTTAGAAGCCAAAATTGCCCCTTCCGATAAGGCCCCTGGCTGCCTGAAAATGGCGGCCATGGGGTGGCACGGAATGGCTGCCAACTCTCCGTGGAGGGGCCGCCATTTTGGAAATTGCCCTCCTTTACTTTCGGTGTGGTGTCCCAGACCACTCTGCCGTTTGCCCGCCGTGGCGTGCATGCGCCAAACACTTAATGACCGGTGGGGACACCCTCGCAAAATTGCCCCTCGGGAAAATGCCCCGTGGGAGTGACCCTACCGCCGATTGGTGCCCCCAAAGCTGCCGGTACGCCCTCTGGCATGGCGGCTCTGTGGAGGGTGCACTGCCGCGGCCGCCATGTTATTTTTTTTGTCGGCTGACTGCCAAGTTGGTCTGACAATTATGGCCATGGTTTCGGCTAGGCCACCAACAGCAGCTTGGCTTCCCTTCTTGGGTGCCAGGCCACTGACCTGGCCAAAACCCTCCCTGGTGGCTGCAGAGTTTGCAGCGGCTCTCCTTTTTAACTGAAGGGTAGAGATGTTATGATGTCATCAGGGCGCCGCTGATGACTGACAGCCTTGGATACTCTACCCCGCACCCACTTCCACCCCACTACTGACGGCACTCCGTCCCCCCCCCCACTTCCAGCCCCATGACGAGGCCACTTCTGCCCCGCTCGAAAAGAAACCCCGAACTGCTAAATTTCAACGGTTAGTCGCCCCAACGCCTACATCGAAACCGTAGGTGTACCTCGTTTCAGGCGGTGGGCAATTTTGAGCCCTTAGAGTACTGCGTACAGATCTGGTCGCCATATTACAAAAAGGATATCAAGATACTGGAGAGGATGCAGAGAAGATTTATAAGGATGCTAGAAATGCGAGGATATACTTATCGGGAAAGGATGAACAGGCTGGGTCTCTTTTCTCGTGAAAAAAGAAGACTGAGGGGTGACCTAATAGAGGTCTTTAAAATTATGAAAGATTTTGATAGAGTGGATGCAAAGAGAGTATTTCCACTTGTGGGGAAGAACAAAACTGAAGGCCATCAATATAAGATTGTCATCAAGAAATCCAATAAGGAATTTAGAAGAAACTTCTTTACGCAAAGAGTGGTGAGAATGTGGAACTCGCTACCATAGAGAGTTGTTGAAGCGAATAGTATAGATGTATTTAAGGGGAGGCTAGACCAGCATATGAGGAAGATGGGAATAGTGGGCTCTGTTGATAGATTTAGATGAGGGGGTGATTTTTGTGTCCATACTGCTATGTTTGTACTTGAAAAGGAGATTGGCAGCAGTTGGAAAATGAAATGGCATTTGGTCCTGCTGTGTTGGTACTGGTTCCAGATCTTGCCCTATTTTTTTAAAGAGAGCAAAGTGGATTTCCTGATAGCCAGAGCTCCCGGCTTAAATAGATGAGAGTCTCAGGAATGCATGTAAATTGGTGTGATTGATATGACTGAGATAGCAATGTGATTTTCCGACCTAACCATCCCACTAATGCCATTTTCTGTGTTCTGCCCGCAACTCATGAATGGTAGAAAATCTCAGGTGACCATTTCTTAATGCAATTTAAAGGTTTCTTCACCTAATATATTTTCTGACACTAGCTTATGGGTAACATTTTTCCTGGCATTTTGTAAAAATTTATAGTTTACCATCGCAAGCTGTAGACGAAAGAGGGGCTTTTGCCATTCAAGCTTCAAGACTTTTATCTTAATGGAATCCTACTCTGGAAGAGGAGGAAGGAGTAAACAGCTGCAGCTGGAAGGAAAAAGAATGAGGTATGCTCAGAGAAACACCCAGCAGAATTACAGGTCCAGAGAACCAAAGTTCTCTGAAGAGCAATCTATAAGAAGACTTTGTTTTTCCAGGGAGCCAATGATAGAGCTGTTCCATTCTGCAAGAAACCTTCAGCCAATTGCCAGAGCACGCACAGCATTCACTGCCTGTTGCATTCAGGATCACTGTGGCCCTGAACATTTTTGTCTCCAGCCCCTTCCAGGCTGCAACATGGAATTTCAGCAACCTCAGCTAATCTGTCTACGTGCTTGTATCAAGTAGATGACCGATGCCTTATTTGTTCAAGCAAAAAGATTTCATCAATTTCCCTATGGACATCAAGAAGTAGCAGGATATTGCTGTGGGGTTTGCTGAGATTGTAGGATTCTTCCAAGGCATAATTGACTGCAAGCATGTCACCGTTTGCTCCCATCTACAATGCTGCTGCCTCGGTGAATTGAAAAGGTTACTGCCTAATATATGTTCAACTTGTGTGTGATGACCGGCAGCACATCATGCAGATCTGTGCCCGCTTTCCCGACAACTACCATGATGCATTTATATTATGTTAGTCAACCAGTACCTGTATTCTTGCTGAAAACAACTTCTATTCAAATATAAATTAGATATTTATCACCAGGAGATTTTTGAAATATTTTTTTAAAAATCACTGTTTTCCAAATTTACTGGCATGATACCAGAAGTTCTTTTAAACAATGTTTAAGTAGCATTCAACAGTATTTGGAAAATGGTTCACCCTGCACAGCAAATTAAAGGCTAACTTCTTTGAAATGGGACTATCCCTTAAACACATGGCTTATAACACCTCTTAAAAATGAAAGCTTTGCAGTGAATCTCTGTTCAGCTACAGTCTTCATTAAACAGACCATTGAAGCTCTGTAGCAACGATTCAGATGCCTGGACAGCTTTAATGGATTCCTCCAAAACATTTCACAGATACTGTCCCATATGATTGTGGTGTTCAGCTTGCATGCATAACTTTTCTGTGCAGTGAGGATTGCACATGGATCTGCCAATGCAGGAGGGTATTCAGCACGATGAGACAGAGGACACCAATGACTTGGATCATTGACAAGGAAGTGAATGCAGTCCAGCAGTTATCTGCCACCAGAACTGTTCAACAGCAGTGTATTGAAGAGAACTTCATCTGAACAATTGGTGCTGCTCTGCATTAACAGTCATTTCTAACATGTACTTCCTCACTACCAGCAATAACATCTGCCCAAATATCAAAATTGTTTGATCGGTCAGCTCACACTCCAAGATCACCAGCCACTACAAAAACAATCACTGCACACAAAGCCTTCAAACAGCATTATTGGTTCATTAGTGCACAGAAATATTACAAACTATTTCTTACCCCAGTGT
The DNA here is from genome assembly GCF_044704955.1 of Pristiophorus japonicus. Classification (NCBI taxonomy): domain Eukaryota; kingdom Metazoa; phylum Chordata; class Chondrichthyes; family Pristiophoridae; genus Pristiophorus; species Pristiophorus japonicus. Next base: position 86,862,211 of record NC_091979.1, on the reverse strand, counting down.
GAGACTCTTGTGGTGGACCAATGCGCTCCCTTTACCTATTCCAGTGCTCCGATGAGCTGCTCCCCCAGTGGCTGCAATATGGGAGATGGTACACTGTTGTGGTTCAATCAAGGGGTCTTGAAATGTTGATTGTCAGCAATCTCTACGAGCTTGGGCTGCAAAGGGCCCAGCTGCAGGCTGCAGCAACTGACCTAGCTTGCTTTCTGCCACTGAGACAAGCATTGGTTGAAGTGGTTGCAGGAATACAGAGGTGATGTTATTATGATAGTTGGCACCATTCCCATTGCACAACTGCTTCTGCTACTGAGCTGCAGCTCAACATTTCTACTGATAAGCAGGATTGCAGGCTCTGGGAGATCACTGATCTGAGTGAAGTTCACATTCAGGTGAACACTCAGCTTTTCCAAGGCAAAGGAAGAGTTCGAGGCCAGGGTCTGCATGGTTCCAGATACTGTTACTGATGTCACAGACTCCTGCAGGAGGGGCTCAGTTGCAAAGGCCTTGAAGTGACAATGCACTTTTGGCACCCTCAAAGTCTAGACCTTTGTCCCCTTTAATAGAACTAGAATGCTAGGACCCTCTAGATATCTCTTCCATTGGCCTTTCTTTCCCCTTCCACCAACTTCTGCTCATTTGTATTCAGTGAATCCTCAAATGCAGTCCCCACAAATTTATTAAATAATAAGGTATGATTATTCCTTAGCAAGTGCTTGGCATGTTAAGAGTGAGTGACCATATATAGTTATAAAAGCATTCTTCTTCACACTGCCTGGCAGTAGCATCTAAGTCACCTGATGGACCTAGAAAATAGGGAGAAAGACAATGAATAGGATGTAATATTAATGGTCGTCACATACCGGATCACTGGCAGCACTGTACCATATCAGGCTGTCATGTTCAGGAGGCGAGTGAAAGTGTGAGTAAAATAATTAAGCAGATTAAGAGATAAGGATAATCAACAATAGAATGATAATTATATGTGATTTTCATCATCTAAAAATAGACTGGAATAGGGAACATTTTGTGGAACTGTGAGAAAAAGCAAAAAAATCATTTGAAGGATTAACTTTTAAATGCCTTTTTGGGTTATTCACTTGGTTTGAAGATACTAAATGACTCTTTTTTTGAATGAAAAGAGGCATCAATAAAAATAGGGCGGGGGGATGGCTACGCATTCTGGAGTTGTATTTTAAGCAAATTTAATATCTTGCAAATTTTGATCAAATCATCCCTTAATCTTCTAAATTCCAAGGAATCATTCTGGTAAATCTATGTTGTGTTCCCTCCAAGTCTAATATATCCTTCCTAAGGTGCGATACCCAGAACTATTCACAGTATTACAGGGGTGGTCTACCCAGGGCTTTTTATAGCTGTAGTATAACTTCTACCCATTTGCATTCTAGTGCTCAAGATATAAAGATATAAAGCATTTCTTTAGCCTTTTTGATTATTTTCTGTACCTATCCATGACAGTTTAATAATCTATCTGCATGGACCCCCAAATCTCTTTGGACCTGCAATGTTTCCAGCATTTACTTACTGTGATGATAATGGGGTGTGTCTCATTGGCAAGCCACATTTAAGATTTCCTGCCTATTGATTGACATTTCTGACTGACTGAATAGTTTTGTCTGTTGTAAATGAAGAATAGTGAATTCAAACAATGCCTATCAATCAATGATAAATTTTAGAGTTGGCGGGATATGCTGGAAATGTAACTTTTTAAGGAGCCTGGAGACAATATCAAACTCGATTGTGATATCTCCACGGGTATGTAGCTTGCCAACACATGGATATTTGAAATCTCAGCGGGTCAGGTAAACATCTGTGTCGATGCTGCCTGACCCGCCGAGATTTCCAGCATTTTCTGTTTTTATTTCAGATTCCAGCATCCGCAGTATTTTGCTTTTGTACATGGATATTTGAGACAGGTATTGGAGGGTTGCTGGAACCTGTAGAACTGTTCACCAGCATGAGTCACCACCTACAGCAGAAGATGGATAAGTGGAGAAATCATAAATCTAAATAAATAAAATGGACTTGTGTGGAAATTATCAAAAATTTGTTTTAAAATGGTTGAAATGACAAATAGATTTGTAAGCGTATTTCAATTAATACTCCCTTCAACATCTGTAATTCCACTCATCCATAAAATGCAAACAAATTGACACTTGTGGGGACATTTAACAATATGCCTGAGGTGTTTTCTATATCAAAATGCATGCCATGCTTACTTTCTGCACTGTATAAAATCATTTACTGTTACTGCTCATAAATTTGGCATATTCTAAGTTATTTGTTTAATTTAGCAACCTTTTTATAATCGTGTTTTGTTTGCATTTTGTAGAGCTTGAAGAATCTCGACAGAAATTTCCCCCATGCTGGTATAAATTTGCAAATAACTTCTTGATCTGGGACTGCCATCCATACTGGCTAAAAATAAAGGACATCGTACATGTAATTGTGATGGACCCATTTGTGGACCTTGCTATTACTATCTGTATTGTTCTGAACACCCTTTTTATGGCCATGGAACATTACCCAATGACAGAACGCTTTCAAGATGTGCTCGTATATGGGAACTTGGTATGTGTTCTGTGAACAACATCTCCTGACCTATGGGGGGGAGGGCTATAAGAAGTCCTGTGAATTTTTTTATGTTTTTGCTTTGTTCGCTGTATTAGGCAGGCCAACATTAATTGTTATTTACTAACCAATAATACATTAAGTATTGCTAGCTGTTATCTTTCAACCTCCTTCCTTCTATGTTTCACCAAACCATATTTCAAGTAAGTACAGGACACTTTGTAGTGTAGTATATGGAACAGACTTTATTGATACCTAGGTTGAGGGATCATGATCAGAGAGTGATTTTTCGGTTTCTGAATCTTTTGAGCCCCTTGAGTTACTGTTGAAAACCAAGCTACTTTATACACTATATTTTGCCTACATCAAAGGTATATGTTATAGCAAGATTGCATGATGTATCTATTCCCAAATCCTTTTGAAGACACTCTATTCATGTAAACATAGAAACATAGACATAGAAACATAGAAAATAGGTGCAGGAGTAGGCCATTCGGCCCTTCGAGCCTGCACCACCATTCAATAAGATCATGGCTGATCATTCACCTCAGTACCCCTTTCCTGCTTTCTCTCCATACCCCTTGATCCCTTCAGCCGTCAGGGTCATATCTACCTCCCTCTTGAATATATCTAATGAACTGGCATCAACAACTCTCTGCGGTAGAGAATTCCACAGGTTAATAACTCTCTTGAGTGAAGAAGTTTCCCCTCATCTCGGTCCTAAATGGCTTACCCCTTATACTTAGCCTGTGACCCCTGGTTCAGGACTTCTCCAACATCAGGAACTTTCTTCCTGCATCTAACCTGTCCAGTCCCATCAGAATTGTATAAGTTTCTATGAGATCCCCTCTCATCCTTCTAAATTCCAGTGAATACAGGCCCAGTCGATCCAGTCTCACCTCATATGTTTCTATGTCTCAATGATGCAAAGAAGTTCAGCTGTTAATCTTTTAACTTTCCATGATGTCCAACACTAGCCAGTGCAAGTGTAACATTTTTTTATCAAGATAGTCAATTATGTTGAAATAAGCACCCATTAAGTAGCTGTTGAGTATAAAAACATAAGAATTAGGAGCAGGAGTACGACCCCTCGAGCCTTCTCCGCCATTCAGTAAGACCATGGCTGATCTTCGATCACAACTCCACTTTCCTGTCCGCTCCTCATATCTCTTGATTCCCCTAGAATCCAAAAATCTTTCTCAGCCTTGAGTATACTCAGTGACTCAGCATCCACAGACCTTTCGGGCAGAGAATTCCAAAGATTCTCAACCCTCTCAGTGAAGAATTCCTTCTCATCTCAGTCCTAAATGGCCGCCCCCTTATCCTGCGACTGTGCCCCCCAGTTCTAAACTCTCCAGCCGGGGAAACAATCTCTCACCATCTACCCTTTCAATCCCACTCAGAATATTTTATGTTTCAATCAGATCACCTCTCATTCTTCTAAATTCTCGAGAGTATAGGCCCAATCTACTCAATCTCTGCTCATAGGACAGCCCCCTCATCCCAGGAATCAATCTAGTGAACCTCCGTTGTACCACCTCGAAGGCAAGCATTTTCTTCCTTAGATAAGGAGACCAAAGCTGTGCACAGTACTCCAGGTGTGGTCTCACCAAAGCCCTGTACAATTATAGCAAGACTTCCTTATTCTTGTACTCCAACCCCCTTGCAATAAAGGCCAACATGCAATTTGCCTTCCTGAATGGTTGCTGTACCTGTGTGCTGTGTTTCTTGTACTAGGATACCTAAATCTCTCTGAACACCAACATTTAATAGTTCCTCACCATTTAAAAAAAAAAAATTATGTTTTCCGATTCTTCCTACCAAAGTGAATAATCTCACATTTCCCAACATTATACTCCATCTGCCATCTTATTGTCCACTCAATTAACTTGTCCATATCCCTTTGCAGGCTATTTTTGTCCTCCTCACAGCTTACTTTCCCACTTAGCTATGTTTCAGCAGCAAACTTGGATACATTACACTTGGTCCCTTCATCTAAGTCATTAATATAGATTGTAAATAGCTGAGGCCTAAGTACTGACCCTTACGGCACCCCACTAATTACAGCCTGCCAACCTAAAAATAACTCATTTATCCCTACTCTCTGCTTTCTGTCCGTTAACCGATCCTCTATCCATGCTATTATATTACCCCAAACTCCATGAGCCCTTATCTTGCATAACAAACTTTTATGTGATATCTTATTGAATACCTTTTGGAAATCCAAATCTACAGGTTCCCCTTTCTCTACCCTACTAGTTACATCCTCAAAGAACTCTAATAACATTTGTCATCTCCTAAGTTCTGTTAATATATCATAAAACTCTAAAATAAGAATGATAGGTTTATTTATCCCACTTGAATATCAATATGTGTTAAAAGATACGACAGCTATGCCCAACAACAATCAACGTTTACATTATAGTTCACTCAAGTGAGCATTGATTGCAGTCTGAAAATTAGATTTTCGCCAGTATATTATAATTAAGCTTACTGGAAAATATACCTATGAAAAATGTTGATGGTTGCAAAAAAAGATTCAAAATCAAAACAAACCAAATTTCACATTAATTTCAGCATTCTCTGTGTGGTGCTGAGTACGCAAAAGGCTCATGTTATCATTCAGAGTCCTTAATAGAATTTTCAGTTCAAATTGAAGATAAAAACAAGGCCTTGAAATTACATGGTGGGACAATAGCACATGAATACTTATCACATTCATCTGAAATGTCTTTTTTTTCATTATTTTAGTGGAAGCATTAATCTATTTATTCTAAATTGTTAAAATCATGATAGCAAGGCCCAGATTACCAAGCATGCTAAAAAATGGAACATTTATGCAAAAATTGAATAAATACTTGAATACCATGACGCATATACCATGACGCATACCATATACATTTAATGTATATTAGTAGAAACTGACTGCCGGTAGCACTCGCTATATATGAATGTACTTGTCTTACATTTGTGAGGATGCTGTGACCCTCAAAAGGTTTAACTTAGCTGATCTTGTGAGGGCCTGATGCCGGAAATTGCACAATGAAACTTTAAACAAGAAGCAATAACCCCCTTTGTATTCATTTAGGTATTTACCGGAATCTTTACTGGTGAAATGATTTTTAAAATCATAGCCTTGGATCCTTATTATTACTTCCAAGAAGGATGGAACATTTTTGATGGCATTATTGTAAGCCTCAGTCTAATGGAACTTGGTCTCGCTGAAGTGGATGGACTATCCGTGCTGCGATCTTTTCGATTGGTAATTATAAATATGTATATCTGTTTTATACAATCTACATTATAATGCACCAGTATTACAATTAGTTCAAAATACACTTTGCTTCATTTGTGTTCTTTTTTGATGAATTGCATGTTATATTTTAATTAATTTTATTCAAAAGAGTTAGATGTGAGAACTTTAGAAAGTCACTGGTAAAGCTACTTATTATGCTGATGAATAATTTTTATCCTAAACCATTGTTTTTCAGCTCAGAGTTTTTAAATTGGCAAAGTCATGGCCAACACTGAACATGCTGATTAAAATTATTGGCAACTCAGTCGGTGCTTTGGGCAACTTAACCTTGGTGTTAGCGATCATTGTCTTCATTTTTGCTGTGGTGGGCATGCAGCTCTTCGGTAAAAGCTACAAGGAGTGTGTCTGTAAAATTGAGAAAAACTGTAAACTGCCTCGCTGGCACATGAACGACTTTTTTCATTCCTTTCTAATCGTGTTCCGTGTGTTGTGTGGAGAATGGATTGAGACAATGTGGGACTGCATGGAAGTCGCTAGCCAGTCTATGTGCCTCGTCGTCTTTATGATGGTCATGGTAATAGGTAATCTTGTGGTACGTAATAAAATATTTTTGTAACACTTTTAAGGTTACAATAGTAAACGAAAATGAAAATGTCTGAAATACTAAATACTAATGCATTATGAAAATTACATTTTTAATTATTTGTTGCACTTACTGTCTGAAGATTCTCTTGAAAATAATTTAAAATCACATATTGTACTTAATAATCACAGATTTGGGCTAAGAGTATTGTGTTGGTAAAATACAGTCCCTGATATATATGTCCATTCTGGCCCATAGGACACACATTGCATGTAATGTAAAGTACCTGAGATTATGAAAAACAAAGTACTATAGATGCTGGAAATCAAAATAGAAAAAGCTTTATGTTGTCTATTTTATGTATGAATGTATAGAATCAATTAGAAGGGTAATGCTTTTATGTTCTTCTTGACCTCCAGGTATTGAATTTATTTTTGGCTTTGCTACTGAGCTCATTTAGTGCTGACAACCTTGCTGCTACAGATGATGACAGTGAAATGAATAATTTACAAATTGCTGTGGGGAGGATACAAAGAGGCATTGATTATGTAAAAAGAAATGTGCGAGAATTTTTTCAGAAAGCCTTTATCAGGAGGAAGGTCACAGAAGACATCAAACCTCTTGATGACCTGCACAACAAGAAAGATATCTACATCTCTGATCACACAACAGTTGAAATCAGTAAAGAGGTTGACTATCATAAGGATGGAAATTGCACCACCAGTGGAATTGGCAGTAGTGTGGGGAAATACAATGCAGATGAAAGTGACTACATGTCCTTTATTCACAATCCAAGCCTCACTGTAACTGTGCCAATAGCTGTGGGAGAGTCAGACTTTGAAAACCTAAACACAGAAGACTTTACCAGTGAATCGGAAATGGAAGGAAGCAAAGAGGTAAAAAAACATTTAGTTTTCTGCTGTATAAAATAAATCAAGGTGAATTACATTTATATATGCATGACCTTTTAAATAAAGGTAAGACTGTTATCGTTCAAGATTTTCAGCATTTGTAAAGAATATGACCTAGAATTCGGCACCCGTTGTTTGGGCACTATGGGTGCCGAATTGGAACCAAAATGCCTTCTGAGCAACGCATGCACACTTTTGATGTGCACCGCGCCATACCCCAAATTGGTGAAGGCAGTAGGGTAGCCATTAGGAGCGTGCACTCGAAGTATGGAAAGTAGGCAGATCGTGATGTCAATCTGATTTGGCACCAGCATTGCCATTTTTGTCATCAGCGCTTGGGCATCGCCCTTTCGTAACCTCAAACAGCTGAACATTAGTTCAGCAGCAGGAAGGGCACCCCACTAGCATAATTTAAAGGGATCATCACCAAGATTCAGGTAACTTGCTGTTTGATTTCTACTGGCTTTGCATAACTTTGTTGAATGGTTTGGAGCTTTCTCGAGTTATTTACAGTTGATCGGGTGACAGGGAACGCTACTACAAGTGGAGAAGGCCTTGCTTCTGACTTCAAGGGTTCTAGTCAGACCACTTTCTCCCAGACATGGGTGCTCCAGTTGTCATCTCCCTTGGCCTGCATCATGACATGGAGGTGGAGCAGAGGCAGCAAGGAAGAGGACAAGCTACTCGCAGAGGGAGGAGGAGGAGGGGGAGAAGGGCTTTCAGCAGGAGGGTGAACCCACCTAGGGTCTTCCGAGAGCAATTCTCTTACCTTAACCTAAGCCAGGAGCAGAGTCTGAGGTGTCTGCAATTTATGAAGGAATTGCTTGCAGAACTCTTGTCACCTCTTGCAACCAGAGCTGCAGCTTCATTCCAGGCCAAGGTCAGCACTGCCCGTAGCTGTGAAGGTGACCGTAGCCCTGAATTTCTTAGCATCGGGATATTCCAGGCTGGAGCAGGTAACATCTATAACATCTCCCAGTTGGCCGTCCAGAGAGGTGACAGATGCTCGTTATGCCAAGAGATATCTTCTTTGATCAGAGCGAAGCAGACGGAGCGTGCATGTGACTTGCCAGGATAGCGGACTTCCCCATGGTGCAGCCCGCCATCAACTGCATGGACATGGCTTTGCGGGCACTGTATATAAATGTTGAGGTTTACCACAACCGCAAATGTTACCATTCGCTGAATGTGCAGTTGGTATGCAACCATGCTCAGCATATCATGATGGTGAATGCCCGGTATCCTGGCAGCAATCATGATGCCTTTATTCTGTGCCAGTCCACTGCTCTCTCAGATTTTGAGACACCATGACAAACCAGAGGGTGGCTGCTGGGCGACAAGGGCTATCCCATAAGAATATAAGAAATAGAAGCAGGAGTAGGCCATTTGGCCCCTCGAACCTGGTCTGCAATTTAATATGATCAAGGCTGATCTGATCATGGACTCGGGTCCTCTTCCCTGCCCACTCCCTATAACCCCTTATTCCCTTATCGATTAAGAAACTGTCCCTTGTCCACCTGGCTCATGACTCCACTCGTAACCCGAACACACGTGGGCAGTATGCGTATAATGAGAGCCATGCTGCCACACAAAACATCATAGAGAAGATCCTGACCAACGAATTCATCACAGACCCAATCCATGTCCGGAACAGGGTCAAGCAGGGCTGCGTCATCGCGCCAACCCTCTTCTCGAACTTCCTCGCTGCAATGTTCCACCTCACGCTCAGCAAGCTCCCCACTGGAGTGGAACTAAACTACAGAACCAGTGGGAACCTGTTCAACCTTCGTCGTCTCCAGGCCAGATCCAAGACTGTCCAAACCTCTGTCGTCGAACTACAGTAAGCAGACGACTCTTGCTTCTGCGCACATTCAGAGACTGAACTCCAAGCCATCGTCAACATCTTCACTGAGGTGTATGAAAGCATGGGCCTTACACTAAACATCCGCAAGACAAAGATCCTCCACCAACCTGACCCCGCCACACAGCACTGCCCCCCAATCATCAAGATCCACGGCAGGGCCCTGGATAATGTGGACCACTTTCCATAGCTCGGGAGCCTATCATCAGCAAGGGCAGACATCGACGATGAGGTTCAACACCACCTCCAGTGCGCCAGCGCAGCCTTCGGCCGCCTGAGGAAGAGAGTGTTTGAAGATCAGGTCCTCACATCTGACACCAAGCTCACGGTCTACAGGGCTGCAGTGATACCCACCCTCCTGTATGGCTCAGAGATGTGGACCATGTACAGTAGACACCTCAAATCGCTGGAGAAATACCACCAACGATGACTCCGTAAGATCCTGCAAATCCCCTGGGAGGACAGATGCACCAACGTTGGCGTCCTCGATCAGGCCAACATCCCCAGCATCGAAGCACTGACCACACTCGATCGGCTCCGTTGGGCGGGCCACATTGTTCGCATGCCTGACACAAGACTCCCAAAGCAAACGCTCTACTCGGAACTTGTACACGGCAAGCGAGCCCCAGGTGGGCAGAGGAAACGTTTCAAGGACACCCTCAAAGCCTCCTTGATAAAGCGCAATATCCCCACCGACACCTGGGAGTCCCTGGCCAAATACTGCCCTAATTGGTGGAAGAGCATCCGGGAGGGTGCTGAGCACCTCGAGTCTCGTTGCCGAGAGCATGCAGATAACAAGTGCAGACAGCGGAAGGAGTGTGCGGCAAACCAGTCCCACCCACCCTTTCCATCAACGACTGTCTGTCCCACCTGTGACAGAGACTGTAATTCCCACATTGAACTGTTCAGTCACCTAAGAACTCACTTTTAGAGTGGAAGCAAGTTTTCCTCAATTTCAAGGGACTGCCTATGATGATGAGAGAAGACCACTTGCATCCTTAAACAATGCTACCGCTGCCTGGACTACTCTGGAGGAACTCTGCAGTACTCACCGGAGCATGTGGCTCGATTAGTCATGGTTTGCTGTATCTGCTACAAACTGATCATCATGAGGGCACAGCCCTTGCCACCAGGGATATGGCCACTAGCTCAGGAGCAGGAGGAGGAAGCAGCAGGAAGGAGGCAACCCAGACAACCCCTTTCTGATCGGGATAACCCGGGATCGAATCATTCCCCTGTGCAACCCCAATTTCTCATTCATTATTAGTCTCACACCTTACCTTCCCTCTGTTAACAGTATCATCTTGGTCACATTGCTGAAATAAAAGCCGCCACAAAGCAAACATTGCAATCAAACTTTATCCATAAGAACGTAAGAAATAGGAGCTGGTGTATGGCCATTTGGCCCTCCGAGCCTGCTCCGCCATTCAATAAGATCATGGCTGATCTCCCACCTCAGCTCCACCTTCCCGCATTATCCCCATATCCCTTAAATCCTTTGGTTCCTATAAATTTATTGACCTCTGTCTTGAATATACTCAACGATTGAGCATCCACAGCTCTCTGGGGTAGAGAATTCCAAAGATTCACCACCATTTGAGTTAAGAAATTTCTCCACCCCTTATTCTGAGACTGTGTTCTAGATTTGCCAGCCAAGGGAAATATTTTCTCAGCATCAATCCTGTCAAGCCCCTTAAGAATTTTGTGGGGGAGAAATTGAATGCATTTGCACCTCCCATTAGGCACGAACGAGATGCATATGCCTTTGTGACCAGGTGCGGTGCTGACATTGACAGAGATCGTGTCATCATCGCCATGCGCATCGCCCCGCTAGTGCCCCGGACCCAAAATTCATTTTCACCCCCTGCAGCAGTGCCAGACGAAAGCACCGACAGCTGCAGGAGGCGCGGATCGGCAGCTAAATGCGAGGTGGCTGATGTAAGTGAAAAACAACTTACCTTTCCTCTTGGGCTTTATTTCATGGGTTCCTACCCGCGATCGTTCAGCCAGGTGCCTGTTAAATTGCAGCTTGCAGCGATGGCCTTTGCCTTTAAGGGAGGGCAGGGCCCTTTGAACGCGGCAGTGCTACATGGCTCAGTGTGCAGTGCTGCTGAGGTCTCTGCCCCACCTGCATCCTTTAGCGCTCCAAGAATGAAATGGAGTGCTTCATTTAGCGCTCCACTTCTTTCCTGGAGTGCTAAAGCCAATTTTTTGAAAGACGGGAATCATTAACGCCTGCCGCTAAGTTTTCCAGCTTTCAAAAGTTATCGCCTCCCAAGAGCGACGATAATGAATTTCACCCTCTATGTTTCAATTACATCACCTCTCATTCTTCTAAAATCTAGGGAATTTAGGCCTAATCTACTCAATCTCTCCTCATAGGGGCAATCCCCTCATCCCAGGAATCAGTCTAATGATCCTTTGTTACACTCACTCGAAGACAAGTTTGTCTTTCCTTCGGTAAGGAGACCAGAACCGTACACAGTACTCCAGGTATAGCTTCAAATGTCCTGTATAATTGTAGTAACACTTCTTTGCTCTTATACTCTAATCCCTTTCTAACAAAAGCTGACATCCCATTTGTTTTTCTAATTGCTTGCTATACCTGCATGTTAACTTTCTGTGATTCAAGTACAAGGACACCGAGGTTCCTCTGAATGCAAACATTTCACCATGTCTCACCATTCAAGAAATAGTCTGCTCTTTTGTTTTGCCTACCTAAGTGATTGGGCTACTTTTGCAGGAGCGCAAAAGTATTGCCGGGCGTTAAACAATTGAATCCGATGCGAACTTCAGGTTTTGCGCTCCATGAGGGAAATGGAGAGTTAAATCAAGCATTACCACTTCCCTTGGAGCACTAAACAGAGCAAGAGGGGGCGATTGTGACACAGCGCTGCACAATGTCCGAGGCAGTACTGCCTGATTCAGAGACTCCTTCCCTCCCTTAAAGGGAAGGGCCAACGCAGAGGGCATTTCAAGGTAAAGTTGGGAATGGTCAGCGAGGGCACCTGCGATCCGTGAAGAGCAGTCCCAAGCAGAAGAGTGCAGGGCTGATCAATTACGGGATGGGAAAAATTAAAAAAACAGCACACATTTTGGCCGAGGTTACAGCTGCTCCTGCAGCTGCCGTTGTTGACACCCGGCGATGCTGCAGGGGGCGGAAACGAATTTAAGATCCGGAGCGATAACGGGGAGCTGCACACCGAATTACATCACGATCTCTGGGGCGCAGGAGTTCGAGACTGTAAGTTTTAGCGCCAGCCATGCAAGTTCACAGGCATTGGTAATTTCGCCATGGCTGGCTGGTAAGCCCTCGGAGGTGCTAATGGGAAGCGCAAAGAAGGCTAATTTCTCCCCCAGTAACGTCACAATTTCCCACATTGTATTCCATTTGCCATGTTCTTGCCCACTCAGTCAACCTGTCTATATATCTCTCTGTGTCCTCCTCACTGTTTACTTTCCCACCTAACTTTGTATCATCAGCAAACTTGGATATGTTCCACTCATCTAAGTAATTATTGTAGATTGTAAATAGCTGAGGCCCAAGCACTGATTCTTGCGGTACCCCACTAGTTACAGCCTGCTAAACCGAAAAAGTCCCGTTTATTCCTACTCTCTGCTTTCTGTCCATTAACCAATCCTCAATCCATGCTAATATATTACCCCCAATCCCATGAGTCTTAATTTTGTGTAATAACCTCTTGTGTGACACCTGATCGAAAGCTTTTTGAAAATCCAAGTACACTACATACACAGGTTCCCCCTTATCCATGCTACTAGTTACATCTTCAAAAAACTCTCAACAGCTTTGTCAAACACGATTTCCCTTTCATAAAACCATGTTGACTCTGCCTATCCATCCAATATTGTTGACTCTGCCTATCCATCAAAAATTGAACTAATCACCCTTGTGCATTCCCCTATTGACTGTCTTGCATGTACCTTTTTCTATCCGAGTGCTCCTTCCAGTGGCTGGTAGAAGGCTGCTGACTTTCAGTGGAGGAGATTGCAGCTGGCCTCGTAGGGTGACCTCAAGGAGCTCTAGGCCTAGCAGCCCGGCTTAGGACTGCACCTCAGCATGGGCGGCAGCAGTCTGGGCTGGCTGGCTGACAGGCAACAGCAAGGACACTGGAGGAGTTGCAGTTGTGGAGGTACAAACGCTGTCATCCTGAGAGAGGACAGCAGGGTGGTCCTCCATGGATCCATTGCCACTCCCCGCGGCAGTGCCTCAGCAATCCTAGTAATCTGATGGAGTACAGACTGCTGGACTGCTGTGACACCCTGCAAGCTCCTTTCAATACTGGTAAACCCAGCCAGGATGGCAGCAGTCTGGGCTTGTATGACTTCAGTCTGAGCTTCCATTGCAGCACTTAGATGTTGGGTGGCTTCTACTTGTGCTGTGATGGAAGCTGAAACTTTGGCCAATCGACATGGCATGGTGATTGGGTCCACAAATGCGTTAATGGATCTGACCCATGACATCCACGCTGGAAAGGATGAGGTCCAAGCTCTTCCCAAAGCCATGTGAAAAGCTGGAACTGGACTGTTCCATGTTCCTTGACATTGCATTCAGGCTTTTTGGCAAGCCGGCCAACGCACCAAGCATTTCATTGTGCATACCCACCAGCGTTCTTCTGTAGGCTGCTGCAATGACATCTTCAGCTGAGTCCTGTCCAGCAGCACTCATGTGCGACCTCGTCTTCTGGGAAGCTGGCACTGAGCTATCCTTATCCCTGCCCTGGCTGCAAGCCACTTGTGCTTGGTGTCTCAGCGCATGCAGATCCCACGTCTAACCTATCCTCTAGCGTACATGGACTGTCAGTATCTAAGCTGGTGGCTGGGAGTGGGAAATCGAGTGAGATGCTTCTTCTTCACTTTCCTCCCCCTCTTGTTGTTCAAACACTGGCTGGGCATGCTGGATTTCTTGGGTGTCTGAAATGTGAAAGGCACATGGGAACACTGTGGTGAGGGGAGGGGGGAAAGAAAGCAAGAGGTGCATGTTCCTGGAGTGCATAAGGGATGGTTTTCCAGACCAATATGTCAAGGAACCAACTAGGGGGGAGGCCATCTTAGACTGGGTGTTGTGTAATGAGAGAGGATTAATTAGCAATCGCGTTGTGCGAGGCCCCTTGGGGAAGAGTGACCATAATATGGTGGAATTCTACATTAGGATGGAGAATGAAACAGTTAATTCAGGGACCATGGTCCAGAACTTAAAGAAGGGTAACTTTGAAGGTATGAGGCGTGAATTGGCTAGGATAGATTGGCGAATGATACTTAAGGGGTTGACAGTGGATGGGCAATGGCAGACATTTAGAGACCGCATGGATGAACTACAACAATTGTACATCCCTGTCTGGCCTAAAAATAAAAAAGGGAAGGTGGCTCAACCGTGGCTATCAAGGGAAATCAGGGATAGTATTAAAGCCAAGGAAGTGGCATACAAAACAAATTGGCCAGAAATAGCAGCGAACCCAGGGACTGGGAGAAATTTAGAACTCAGCAGAGGAGGACAAAGGGTTTGATTAGGGCAGGGAAAATAGAGTAGGAGAGGAAGCTTGCAGGGAACATTGAGACGGACTGCAAAAGCTTATATAGATATGTAAAGAGAAAAACATTAGTAAAGACAAACGTAGGGCCCTGCAGTCAGAATCAGGGGAAGTCATAACGGGGAACAAAGAAATGGCAGACCAATTGAACAAGTACTTTGGTTCGGTATTCATTATGGAGGACACAAACAACCTTCCGGATATAAAAGAGGTCAGAGGGTCTAGTGAGAAGGAGGAACTGAGGGAAATCCGTATTAGTCGGGAAATTGTGTTGGAGAAATTGATGGGATTGAAGGCCGATAAATCCCCAGGGCCTGATGGACTGCACCAGAGAGTACTTAAGGAGTTGGCCTTGGAAATAGCGGATGCATTGACAGTCATTTTCCAACAATCCATAGACTCTGGATCAGTTCCTATGGAGTGGAGGGTAGCCAATGTAACCCCACTTTTAAAAAAAGGAGGGAGAGGGAAAACAGGGAATTATAGACCGGCCAGCCTGACATCGGTAGTGGGTAAAATGATGGAATCAATTATTAAGGATGTCATAGCAGCGCATTTGGAAAGAGGTAACATGATAGGTCCAAGTCAGCATGGATTTGTGAAAGGGAAATCATGCTTGACAAATCTTCTGGAATTTTTTGAGGATGGTTCCAGTAGAGTGGACAAGGGAGAACCAGTTGATGTGGTGTATTTGGACTTTCAGAAGGCTTTCGACAAGGTTCCACACAAGAGATTAATGTGCAAAGTTAAGGCATGGGATTGGGGGTAGTGTGCTGACGTGGATTGAGAACTGGTTGGCAGACAGGAAGCAAAGAGTAGGAGTAAATGGGTACTTTTCAGAATGGCAGTCAGTGACTAGTGGGGTACCGCAAGGTTCTGTTTTTTATCGTGTGGAAACTTGGGCCCAGTATATGGAGAATTTAATGGGACTGAAAACTGATAAATCCCCTGGACCTGATGGCCTACATCCTAGGGTTTTAAAAGAGGTGGCTATAGAGATAGTGGATGCATTGGTTGTCACCTTCCAAAATTCCATAGATTCTAGAATGGTTCCCGCAGATTGGAAGGTAGCTAATGTAACTCCGCTATTTAAGAAAGGAGGGAGAGAGAAAACGGGGAACTACAGACAAGTTAGCCTGACATAAGCTCTACGGAAAATGCTAGAATCTATTATTAAGGATGTTGTAACAGGGCACTTAGAAAATAATAATAGGATTGGGCAGAATCAACACGGAATTATGAAAGGGAAATCATGTTTGACAAATCTGATTGAGTTTTTTGAGGTTGTAACTAGCAGAATAGATAAGGGAGGGACGTGTGGAGGTGGTATATTTGGATTTTCAGAAGGCATTTGATAAGGTGCCACACAAGATGTTAATGAACAAAATTAGGGCCCATTGGATTGGGGGTAATATACTAGCATGAATTGAGAAAGAAAGAAAGAAAGAAAGATTTGGATTTATATAGCACCTTTCATGACCATCGGACGTTTCAAAGCACTTTACAGCCAATGAAGTACTTTTGGAGTGCAGTCACTGTTGTAATGTGGAAAATTGGTTAACGGACAGAAAACAAAGAGTTGGAATAAACTGGTCATTTTCAGGTTGGCAGGATGTAACTAGTGGGGTACTGGAAGGATTGGTGCTTGGGCCCCAGCTATTCACAATCTATATCAATGATTTGGATGAGAGGACCAAATGTAATGTATCCAAGTATGCTGATGATACAAAGCTAGCTGGGAATGTAAGTTGTGAGGAGGATGCAAAGAGACTTCAAGTGCATACAGACAGGCTAAGTTGGTGGGCAAGAACAATGTGGAGAAATGTGAAGTTATCCACTTTGGTAGGAAAAATAGAAAAGCAGAGTATTTTTTAAATGGTGAGAGATTGGGACGTGTTAGTGTTCAGAGGGACCTGGATGTGCTTGTACACGAATCACTGAATGTTAATATGCATGCACAGCAAGCAATTAAGAAAGCAGATGGTATGTTGGCCTTTATTGCAAGAGGATTTGAGTATAAGACATCTTACTGCATTTATATCGGGCCCTGGTGAGACCGCACCTGGAGTATTGGGTATAGTTTTGGTCTCCTTACCTAAGGAAGGATATACTTGCCATTGAGGGAGTGCAACATTGATTCCTGGGATGGGGAGATTGTCCTATGAGGATAGATTGAGTAGACTAGGCCTATATTCCCTCGAGTTTAGAAGAATGAGAGGTGATCTCATTGAAACATACAAAATTTTTACAGGGCTTGTCAGGGTAGATGCAGTGAAGATGTTTCCTCTGGCTGAGGAGTCTTAGAACCAGGGATCACTGTCTCAGAATAAAGGGTTGGCCATTTACGACTGAGATGAGGAGAAATATCTTCACTCAAAGGGTGGTAAATATCTGGAATTCTATACCCCAGAGGAATGTGGAGGCAGAGATTGCTAGATTTTTCGATATTAAGAGAATCCAGGGATATGAGGATAGTGCAGGAAAGTGGAGTTGAGGTAGAAGTTCAGCCATGATATAATTGAATGGCGGAGAAGGCTTGAGGGGCCAAATAGCCTATTCCAGCTCCTAATTCTATTTGTTCTTATTATGTTCTTATGTTTTAAGTAACGCCTTAAAGGAGGAAAGAGAGGCGGAGTGGTTTAGGGAGGGAGTTCCAAAGCTTATGGCCCAGGCAGCTGAAGGCACTGCCACCGATGATTGAGCAGTTATAATCAGGGATGCTCAAGAGGGCAGAATTTGAGATGAGCAAATATCTTGGGGGTTGTGAGGCTGAAGGAGATTACAGAGATAGGGAGGGGCGAACTCTCCCTGTACACACCCCACTTACCTAAACTCAGAAATCTTAGCCACAGGATCACAAGAGCCAAGGCTTAGGACCCTCCAGTGTATGCAAACAATTAATATAAATTCTAGAAATAGTAATTAATGCAAAATGTTTAGTGCAATGGCTGTTGTTGTGGAAGTGTTGTTAGATACTTGTAAGGTTATGCGACATATGTGTTCTAAATAGAAAAGTTAATTTTGCGCATAAAAACATTTTGTTACACTAATATAGACACATTTTTGTGTGATGAGAAACTTGAAGTTACTTGAATATAGTAGACAAGAATAACCAATCCAAAACCAATAACAATGTGACATTATTAATAATAAAAGATTGATTTGTTTAAATATATCCTGGTTGTACTACTCATAACTATTATATATAGCACCTGGTAATTATTGAGAGTGTTTTTTTTTATTTGTTGGTGTGATGTGGGCAAAACTGGAAAGGCAGTATTTATTGCCGATCCTGAGGCCATCAAGTCAAGCACAGTAGGATAGGAATAGCAGGTTTCCAACCCTAATGGACATTAGTGAATCAGTTGGGTGTAATGAAAATTCAGAAGCTTTTTTATGGTTATTTTTCTGGTGTTAGCGCAATAATTACCAGATTTATTGAATTCAATTCATGACTTGCCATGATGGAATTTGAACTTATAACTCTTGGTTACTAATCGAGTTCCATAACCACTAGGCTACTGTACCCAAATTAGAATATCTGAAAGTCACACCACACCAATGCCATTTTTGATTTGCGTCGACTGGAGGCTCTGCCACATTTGCTTGTAAAAATCCTTTTCCCTCAATTTTTCTACAGTCTTTAATTTACCTTTTTTGTCTTTACATGTAACATGTTTTATTTAATTCTCCAAATGCTGTCTCATTTTGTATATTGTTTTTCTTCTACTTAAGGACAACCAGAAAGAAAGGCTTGTGTGTACGATAATGATCATATTAGGAACGTGGGCAGGGATATCAGCATCAAATACAGGCAGAGACAGAAATTGAAAGACAAAATCAAAATGGTGGAAAAGGGATATGAAAAGAATGAAGGCAATAACTGAAACTGGCATTTAGGGAAAGGACAGGAAGATGCAAGTATAAAGGAAACATGAAAAGAGTCACAGCCAAATAATGTGGTACTAATTGTCATATGGAGTGAATTCTATGATAAGTGGTTAAATTAAACAATCTCATGATTAGAAGTGTGCGCATATTAATAAAATATTAGTAATTACCCAATCATAGCGCTCAAATTTGGCCCACCCTTTTTTTTGGCGCACTTACCGGCGATGCGTCGCTTTTCTCCGTTGATAAGTGCGCCGAAAAAAATCGCTCCCCACTTTGGCCGCTGTCTGGCCTCTCCTTGGTCTTCGTGCAGTGTGGCCAGTCGGGTCAGGGGCGGAGCCAGCGTCCTGCACTGAAAACAGTGCCTCGACATCTGCACATGCGCAGTGGAGTGTCCACGCATGTGCAGTAGCTCCTCACCCCCATACTCTCTGTGTGTGTGCTGCAGCCGCTGTGTGTGTGGGACCCGATGCCTGCCCCTATCCCTGGCTGAGTGGCCTCCCGGTGCGATCGACCTCAGGTTTGAAATTTTATGCACTGTAGCTATTTTTGAATTTTCTTAATGGCTTGTCATTTTCCTGGACTTTCGGATATTTTGAAAAAAATTATGTAAATATGTTTTGTCTCTTGTGAATTGTGGTGACCATTTGTCAAGCCTATTCACCTGGTGCTATTGTGACAGAAGAACATAAGTGACGGAGGAACACTGAGAGAATATCTTATTTATTGAAGTCGACTTTATTTAGATAATATGGGCTCAATTTTGGCCCAGTATCATCATTGTAAACAAATAGTTGTTTAAATTAGTTGTGAGATTAGGGCAATTTAATTCAACTATCTTTTACTTCTTTTATTTTTGTAGTTTAAGCTTCCATGAATGCTTCTGTTGTATAGTAAATTAACTTTGCGAAGTTTGTCATATGATGTCCTGTATAGCTGTTTGATCCTATTCACATTCTTTAGTCAAGTCATTAAGTTCTGCTGGCCTCTGATGTACCTACCTGCGCTGATTTCTTAACTCTCCGCAAGGGTTTTCTGAAGTGGCCACATACGGTGGCCTAAGTAGATTTGGAGTAACTATTAGCTGGCCAAAGTGGCCTAAATGGCCAAAACTGGCATAGGTGGCTGTTAACGCCCCTTTTGAGAAAAATTAAAGAAAACTAAAAAAAATCGTAACTAACTTACTTACACTGGCACAAATTGAATGTGCAACATGGGGGATTTTTAAGATACCCCAGAAAAATCAAGTTGCTCCAAAAAAAACGGAGCAACTCCTGGGCAATTTTGAGCCCTATAAATACCTTTCTAAAACGATTTAATGAGTTTGCATTGTATGGATTGATTTTATTTTAAACACAAAGAAGCATGAAAAAATAGGCTTTCAAAATTTTGCTTTCAAAACCAAATTCAAGTCTGAACATGAGATTGCTTTGGGAAGTGATGCAGAAAAACACAGGAACTCACAAGAAATCTCAGTTCTCTGAGCTGTGGCTATGCTTTATTTTGGATTTACATCAGATCAGGTTGTATGATTACATTTTGTGAATATTTTATGATCGGTGAAGCTGTCTAATGTTGTGTAACTCTTGTTTTTTTTTGAGGTTTTCTTTTCTTGAATAATTGCAACATCTATCGAGACTTCAAAGTAGATTTAAGTGATTATTGAGAGCAGTAAATGAAAACTAAGGAAGTGAAACCTACTTGGTAGATGTTATCACTCATACAGTTGTGAATACAGCTTATATAATGAATAGCCTTTTGCTTAACACTGCAACCTTTTGAGAACATTATATGTAGTTGAACTGAATGGATTACAAATTGTGGAAATATAGTAAGATTTAATTTTTATTTTACAAATGTTAACACTATGCACCAGGAAAAAGCAAGGAATGTATGGATATCTGGTACTTAAATGGATTATGCTCTTTAAGCTTCATTGTCAACTCTTGTACATTCATTTATCCTAAACTGGACAACTAACATAGGAACAGGAGTTAGGCCATTGAGCCCCTCGAGCTTGTTCCACCATTCAATGAGATCATGGCTGATCAGTATGGATCATAGGAAAGGAACCAATGTTTGAGAGAAGGACCGGTCATGCTTTGTTTACTATTTCAGAGGCATAGCACCTATATATGTAATATCTCTCGTATATAAACATAAGTCTCATAATAATGTGAAGTCTTGCACAATGTGTACTGTATGTGAAAGAATTGAAAATACCTGTATTTATATAATGCACATTGTAGCTTTTGGTAGCTGTTCAATAAAGCTTATCTAGGAAAACAAAATACAAAAAACAGAATTAAGTACTAAAAGTAATTGTTAACTGTGTGCAGAAATACCACTAATAACGTGTTATCATGACCAAAATGGTGCAACATAATAAATCTTAGTATTGTTCGTGGTATATTCTTTTAATTTTCATAAAAAGATCATGTTTAAAAATAATTCAATATGTACACCTCGTAAGAATGTCTTTACTACTTTCTGATAAAACACAGAGCTTGTAAATTCTTTTCACCCTCATTGGAAATTAACTCCAGCTAAATAGTATAGAATCGGTGTATTGGAGAAACATAAATTTGAAGCATCTTAAAGTCCCTGTAGTTGGTTTAAACTGTGTGCAACAAGCATACTGATATGAGCAATCGACTTATCTCAGCATATTAAGAATGTAGCGACTTTAAAGGTGCATTTTGTGCTATTCATTTCTAGCCTTAGTGTTCTTCATTTTCTTTGCTAATGACTAACCGTAAATTTCACATAAGGTGCGTTACCTTCTGCCGCCTATCTAGCCTAACTTATCTGGTTGTTATTACAGCTCTATTCCAGAAGCAGACCAGTTTTCATTGAGAAGAGAATTGTAAGACCAATTTGTTGTACATGAAAAGTAATTACTGCTCATTGCTGTAAAAAAATAAACTATTGCTAAAGTTTATTAATTCTCTTTATCCACCTAAATAACATTTGATATTTTTTTTCTTTTCTTTTTTCCTCTGATGGTCCTGCGCTTTAGACATCAGATGACTTTAAGTTCAGCATTAGCTTCTTGGCATTTTTAATAAACTATGCTACACAATAAGTATTGTTTCAGCTCACCCACTGTATACAGCCCATAGCATATTTGATGCTTTTCTACTTTTATTTATAAATATAAATGAGAAATAATTATAAATAAAAATAGTGTGGCATATATATATATATATATGCAAGGTTTAAGCTATGCCACAAGAAATCTTACTATTTTAGCTATTCTGCATGGAAACAGATGGGCAGCTGAACCAAACCAACCACAAGGCTGGCAGAGAATTTCTAAGTTGATTAATTGGGCCAAAACTGAAGATAAAATTCTAGTGAAAGAAACTTATAGAATACCAAAATGCAATTTGGCTAGTGCCAACTTAAACTGCATATTTTGCACTTTTGGTGCAGGCAACATAAGTGAACAAAAGTTTCCGAAACATCTGATTTGATGGGACAGAAAAAAAACCTACAATGTTTTTGGCACATGGAGCTTCAGATTACCGATATTTAGTAGTACTTGATGGAATGATGCATGCAGTGCTGGTAATCTAAAGACATTGTGGTTCAATGCGTTTTTGTCATCTGTCTCTATGACCTAGGGGCCGAAATTGGTCGATACCGATGGTCCGCCCATTTCTCGGTGGTATGTTGGCGGTATGTCGTTTCATACCGCTCGGTACTGCTGGGGCGGAGTGTGCGCGATTTTCATCACATTTTTCTTGGCAATATGCCGAGCGGAGACCAGCGGGTGCGGGTGAGTCCATTTCACTTGGGAGTCCTTTTCTTGGTTCCCAAGTTGTGCACATGCGCATGTTGCTGCGAAGCTCCGCCCCCAAGAGGCACCGACGAATGTCCACAGGTACTGCCGGCATGAGAGTGCTGTCGGGCGGCCTGAGATCACTGTGGAGGTATCTACAGTATTCCCTTGTACAAAATAGCACCTATTTATTTTGATTGCAGGTTTTATTTACTTGTACTTTTAAATGAGGTTTAGTTTTTTTTTGAGAAGTATAGTGGGGTACTTATTGGGGGGATGAGATCGCTGTGGGGGATTTCTGCGGGAGGGGGGGAGATTGCTGGGGGGAGGGGATTGCCGTGGGCGGGGGCGAAGAGAAGAGATCGATGGGGGGGGGAGAAGAGATCACTGTGGGAGGTTGATCGCTGTGGAAAGGGGAAGAAATCGCTGTGGGGGGGGGGTGGGAGAGACTGTGGTGGGGGGGGAAGAGATCGGTGTGGGTGGAAGAGATTGTTGGGGGCGGGGGAGACTGGGGGGTGAGAGACACAATTTTTATTACAGCTAAAGATGCATACCGCCAACTGAAGATCGACATAAAACCATCTTTTCCAGGGCGGTCTGCAGGGTCGGCGGTGTGCCGGTGGTAAGTGATGAATTTTGCAATTTTGGGTGGTATGTCGGCGGTCTGTATGGGCGGGACAGTATGCATACCGCCCAGCGGTATGTCTCTGATGAATTTTCCGCCGGGCGGTATGTAGGTGTTTTTTGATGAATTTCGCGATTTTGGGCGGTATGTCGGTAGTGCGCAGACGGTATGCGGCCGTATGTCGACCAATTTCGGGCCCCTAATAAAATGTGCACCCAACCTAAGTCAAGGAAAGTTAGTATTTCTAAAGCATTGTTTCAGTCGAATTATTGTACAGGGGTCAGTGTCACTACCAGTTAAAAAACTAATTTCTTCTGATCTGCTTATTCTGAACATACATAATTTCAAGCTTCCACAAAAACTTGCTTTTAACAAAAATTATTGTGCTAATTGATCCAACATTTTGGGCAAAGAGGTAAACTGATCTAAGCTACTTGCTTTGAAATAGATTAACATATAAGACATGGACCATACATTTTTATAAATTCAAATATTGTCGTGATTGACAGTTTAGAGAGTAGGCTCGGTTATATTATTGATGTCACAATCTTTAAAAGATGATAAAACATCTTAGTCTCACTTTGTAAGAATTGCCAATTTCACCTGCTGTGTGTCACAATAAGTGCAATCAGAATGTAATTGTGGAGAATCTCCCTTGTGTCAGAATATATTTTAATAGGTGACTGAATTTGAGTGTGTTCATGTTTTTAACTTCAGCTTTTGAGTGCAGTGGAATACTTAAAACATGAAATGCAATTTTCTTTAATAGAATATCACTAAAAGTACCTATTGTCAATCATATTGATGTCTGGGAATATGTTGCTGTATTTGACGGACACCTGGCGCATGGACCTTTGCTCCCACGTGTCACTGTGATTGACAGCTGATACAGTTCACTGATCAGTTTGTTAACATGTAAGTTAGGTGAGCATAATTTAAAATAAATTCAGTCTCAAATTAAAATGCTGCCTTGAGCCCATTCAAATTGCTTTCTGCTATTGTATTGTGGAACATTACAGCTTTGATGCTTATTAAGGCTTTGGTTATGAAACTGTGATCCATTAATAGGTACTAATGATAGAAAGTGAAGAGTAAGAAGGCACAAAGTTATTGTGGATGACTGGGGTACATGGCTAAGTTGGAAAAGTTTGTAATGAAATTACTTATTGCAAATAGAAGTTTCTTGCCACGGAAATAAATGGAGGGAGGAATTTACATGTGGATCAAATTTGTCTTATCTAACTTGCTTTTAAGTGGAGTGACATAATTTATTTAACAAAGCTTTAAAGTCCCTTAATCCAGCTCAGTTGAGAAATCAAAATAGTGGCACTGTCCTTAATTTAGGCTTTATTGTAATTTTGAGGAACGCCTTACTTGTAAAACAAGAATGACATTGTTCTTATTTTAACTAGTTTTGAATTGACAACCATATGGCATTTTTAAGGAAACATATTTTTAATTTTATATTATTCAATAATAATCTTCCATGTATTTGCCTGCTTACATCATCTCTTTTCAGTTGGTTTGTCAGGGCAGCCATGAATGCTGTAATAGATGAATTTGTGCAAAATATCTTGTATCCCACAGTACACAAATGGAATGCCCAGCTACTGATTCTCATATTTCAGAGTGGTCCTCAGGCTTGTTCACTGTTGACAAAGGCAATTTGTTTTTGTCATTACAAAACCTGCAAAAGAATTCAATTACCAGGTGATTAAAATCTTTTAGAATGAAAATGCCAGACTCTGCAAATTGAATCAACAGGAATATGCACTTTCTATAAAACTCCAGAGCAAGTGTGTGTACCACTTTGATCCATGAGTGCTGCTGCCCTAGTTCATCCATTTTAGTAGCAAACAAAAGTTTAAAAATGTGTAACAGTTGTCCTATAGCTAATGTACTGATCTTCCTTTCTGATGTTCAGAAATTGCAGAAGCTCGGAATTCCTTACACAATGAATGGTAAAGTGTATTTTCATGTCAATGAAGATTACACCTGGAGTGTTGGATTAAATGTATATTTTTCATAAATATTTCATGCTTTCTTTAGAAGTGATGTAAATATTCTTTTGAATATAATAGATGTGTAGATCAGTTTGCTTTATGCATGTATCCACATGCAATTTCATGGTAATACAAGCTTTACAAAGTCATTTCAATTTATATTCAATATAATAATTGTAAAATAAAATCTTGGCAACATCAAATCCACTGCTCAGAGTGCTTGGCTGTTAGGTACTTAAATTACATATTCTGGTAAATAGCGTATATTTGGGTTTCCTTGACAGAAACTGGCTGAAAGCAGCTCATCTGAAGGGAGCACTGTTGACATGAGTCCACCTGGAGAGGGGGAGCAGCCAGAAGAAACACCAGAAGACTCTATGGAGCCTGATGCATGCTTTACTGAAGGTATTGCTGATAATTAAGGCTATTCAAGTGCCTAAAAGAATAATGTGGATGCATATATCTTTTGATTTATTTTAATGCTAATCTGGATCTGTGTTTGTTGCCACATTTAATTTTTGTTACTGTTTGCTACTGCATCCGTTGAGAAAATGACCTAGAGTATCCACCCCAATGCTCTGGACATTTATTCTGCTTTTGGCCAATAGATGAAAGGATTGTTGTAAATATCTACTGTGTAATGTGATTGTATCTCATGATGGCAGTGTTGAAGCGAACCACTGACACTAATATAACATTTCATATAAAAATTATACAGATTTTTATGATCTGTAAACCTAGAGGTTTAACATTTGCATCACTACAATATATGCATAGACAAGAGAAATGTGTTACATATTTGGTGCTGTCTCTCATTATAGTTTTGGGGCTGGGGTATGGAAGGGGAAATTGATGTGCTGATGGGGACGTGCAGAGCAACCGGAAAGTGAAGGAACCGAAGTCTGATGAGGCAGTCACAGATCGTCCTTGCAGAATGCCGATTTAGTGATTGCCTCCTCCATCACTGCTGTTGCTGCTCCTCCTTCTCCTCCTCCTCATCTTCCTCTTTGTCCTCCTCCTGCTCCTCCTTGTCCTCCTCCTCCTGAGGTGGTGGAGCTATGCCTGGTGGCAATGGCTGTGCCCTCATGATGGCCAAATTGGGCAGCATGCAGCAGTTGATGACGAAAAGGGAAATCCGCTCAACCGAGTACTAGAGGACTCCTTCCGAGGGGTCAAGGCAGCTTGTACACATCGATGGTCTTCTCAATGATGTTCCTGGTGGCAGCATGGCTATCATTATATAAATGCTGGGCAGGAGTGTTGGGGTTGCAGAGGGGGCTCATGAGCCAGGTGGAGAGTGGACAGCCCTTGTCTCCGACCAGCCAGCCGCGAGCTTGATGTGGTGGCTGGAAGAGAGCTGGCACACCGGTCTGGCGCAGGATGAATGCATTGTAGCTGCTGCCAGGATAGCGGGCATTGACGGTGAGGATTGAGTGTGTGTGGCCACACACCAACTACACATTCAGTGAGTGATAGCCCTTGCGATTATGGAATACCTCAGGATTTTGATGCGGTGCCCGCAAAGCGACGTAGGTGCCGTCAATAGCACCCTGCCCCATGGGGAAGCCCGCTATCCTGGCAAAGCCACATGCATGCTCCAGCTGCTTCTCTCTGGTCATGGGGAAGGTAATATATTCCCTTCTCCTTCTGTGACCTTGTGAATGCAGTAATGGACGGCAAACTGGGAGATGTTGGAGATGTCTCCTGTTGAACACTGGAAGGATCCGCTGGCGTATAAATTGGCGATGGTGATCTTGACTGCCACTGAGAGAACCGTCCACACCCTGATCTAAGGCTTGGGGTCTGGTTGCAGGAGGTGACAGGGCTCTGTGACCACGATGTAGAAGAACTGCTGCCGGAATACCCTGCGAGGATAATGCCTCCTGTTGGCCTTCCTCCCTCTGGCCACATTTTACTGTCTTTCTCTGTGCCTAAGTTGCCTCCGATGGTGACGTTGGATGCAAGATCCAGTGCCAACACAGCTCCCATGAAATACAGGTTGAACCTCCCTTATCCAGAACTCCCTTATCCAAAACCACCCCTCGTCCAGAACCATTCCCTGCCACCGAGTGGCGCATGCGCAGAACTCTGACATGAACAAATTGAAGTCCTTCCTCGCTGCTGACTCCCGCAATCGCTGGCCTGACACCGCGATCCACTGCACTTCCCCCCCCCCCCCCCACCCCCTCATGATCTCTCTGCTGCAGTCCCAGCCCCAATCCAGCCAGCCTCGATATCCCCTTGCTCAGTACCTGTACCATCCAATTTAACGTGATCGCCCCTCGTCCGGAAAAATCCCTTATCCAGAACAGGCCAGGTGCCGAGGGTTCCGGATAAGGGAGGTTCAACCTGTAATATAAATGCTGGACTTTCAAATCTGCCCTCAAATGAAAGTCACAAATCTTTAACATGCAAAACATGCCTTCAAATGGAAATCAGTAAAATCTGTCAAAACGCCTGGTCTACCTATGTGGAAGTAAGCAGCAACCATTGTTGGCCGACTAAAACTTTACCCGATGCTGGCGCCTTTAAATAGCGCTCCTCCAGCCGACTTCCAGCTGAAACATGGCAGCTGAAGCTATCATTGTCAGCGCCAGGCGGTAAAACAGGGGGCAAGGCCAATTTTTCTTCCAGGGCGGTAACGGGGCGCTGCGCACAACGATGACATCACCATTGCCGGGCGCAGCCGAGCGGGACGCTAGGTATTAATGCCACCGCAAAACCGCCGGCCAATTTAGCGGGAGGCACTATTTTTTACTTGTCCAGGTTCAAACTCACTTGCTTACAGGAAGTGCAAAGTAGCCTAATTTCACCCCCATAATGTTTTCATTTTGAGAACTGGCCCACACGATGACTAACTCCACGTTACTGTGTAAACATACAAAAACAGTACTCATGGGTTGCTTCCAGAAACATGGACGCAGACCCCAAATTAAGAAAAAGCCTTTAATTTTACTTGTTAAAAAATTGTCAGCCATCCTGCACATCAGTGCTTGAAAAATTATCTCTAAGGTTTGGATAAATTTATTGTTGATAGAGTTCCATTGTAAATTCTACAGACTGGCCCTTTTCAATGACAGAGGGATGGTAAAGTGGGAAAATTGAACAACGGGGATTTGGGATTTCATTCAGAGGAACCAGAGTCTGATGATGCGTTCACGGACTGCCTGTTTTGAACGTGGATGTGCAGGCTGTGTCCTTCCTTTCTCCATCTCCTCCTCTTGCTCCTCCTCTTCCTCTTTGTTCTTCTCCTCCTCCTCCTGAGGTGGTCTCTGAACCCATGGTGGCAAGGACTGCACCCTCATGGTGGCCAAGTTGTGGAGGATGCAGCAGTACTCGCTCCGGTGAGTACTGGAGAGCTCCTCCCAAGCGGCCAAGGCAGCGGAATCATTGCTTGAGAACCCCGATGGTCTGTTTAATGATGTTACTCATGGCAACCTGGCTCTCTTTATATGAGTGCTGGCCACAAGTGACGGGGTAGCAGAGCGGCGTTATAACCAGATGTATAGCAGATAGCCCTTGTCGCAGAGCAGCCACCCTCAGGTTCGTCGTGGTGGCTGGAAGATTTCTGGTACAGAATGAAGGCATCATGACTGATGCCAGGATAGCGGGCATTCACCAGCATGATCAGCTGGGAGGGTAGTATAAAGCGGGATCTGCACGTGGTGAGTTCCCTGCAGCCAAGGCAGGAGGAAAGGGTAGTGCAGATGCCAGCTCCCTATTGTCACTGTCAAGTAGCATGGAGGAGTCTGGCTCCAACAATGCACAGAGATTCGCGCAGAGCTCGGAGCCCATGATTTCCAGGATGGAAGTGATGGGCAACTCCATTAGAGCACTTGTAGACGCAACCATGATGCAGGGTCTGATGGGCGATGTCTCAGCTTCCATTGTAGCACAAGCGGCACGACCCAATGTCTGAGTGTTGCAGTGGAAGCTCAGACTTCTGTAATGAAACCTCAGCTTGCTGCCTCGCAAGCTCAGACTGCTCCCATGCAGACTCAGCTTGCTGTCGTGCAAACTCAGACTCTGCCATCATGGTTGCATTTACCAGGGGCTTGCAGAGTGTCACAGCATTCCAGCAATTGGTCCTCCGACAGATTACTAGGATTGCTGAGGCACCGCCTCGGTGGAGTGCCAGTGACTTTGTGGCGCACAAACCTGCTGACCTCTCTTAGGATGACAGCATTCGTACTTCCACCACTGCCACTCTACCAATGCCCTTGCTGTTGCCTGTCAGAAAGCCAGCCCAGACTGCTGCTGCCCATTCTGAGGTGGTGCAGTCTACAGCTGGGCCTTCTCGAGCTGCTCGTGGTCATCCTGCAAGGCTATTTGCAGTGTCCCTCACTGAAAGTCAGCAGCCTTCCACCAACCATGCCACAGCCACTGGGGTAGCACTTCGTAGGAATACTAGGATAGACAAAGGCACACAAAAGACAGGCTCTAAGGGAACGCACAAGGGTGATTAGTTGACTTTGTTACGCAATATTGGATTGAATGATTTATAAATGTGGTTTGGAATGTTTATTTTGTGATGGCTTTCATTTCAGCATTTTGGCCAAGAGGATGTTTGGCCAGTCTCAGTCCAGTTCCTAGTGGGCATGGTCCTATAGTACAAACCTATCTCTTAATTGTCACCAATTGACAATCTCACTGGGAAATGGAAAACAAATGCCATTGCTGGGACAGAGTGGAGGACTTCACTCTGCATTTAGCTATGCTTTGCCTGCCTGGAAGTGTTTGATGCGGGCACCAGATTCCCAAAATAGGAAATGTTCTATTTCTCTCTTACTCTTAAAATCTAGTTCTGATATGAGCATAAAAATTAAATAATTTTGATCTATCATGCATTGTTTACATCATAAGGAATTGATCCTACAATATTTTATAATGTTTTTAAAAATTCGATTGCAAGGTTGAAATAATGTGTGACATGTTTGAAGATAACAATGACTGTAAATAAGGACTTCAGTTGTAAATAATTGCTATCTCACAGGGTTATATATGTGATGATTGAAAAACTGCATGTTAAAGTGTCCAAGGCCAAAGACTGAAGGTGTTATTTCATGTTTCACATCACTTCTATAATCCCAGTAGCATTACCAGTTATATTAAATGTCTGGTTAATAATAGGAACATCTCAATTCTGTTGTCTGCTCAGAACACTCACTGAAAACTTAGTCCAAGTGTTTCTTAGTGATAATCGTGAAAACTATTTGCCAGCCTATTCTACAGCCAATCACGTTTACCATTTTGATCAATGGGTATAATTATTTACACAAAATAGCAAAAAAATGTTCAGACTTTATTTATGTACCATTATCATGCTCTGTACAACTCAGCGGTATTTTCAGTTTACATAAAATGATTGCAAAGGAGGTATAGTTAAACCAAATTTTACACATTATGATGTGGTGAAGTATCATTGCCAAACTGAGTCACAATGACAATAACATGTTCAAAATGACAATATCTCTCTTTGGTGGAATAAACTGATTTAAATTTAAATTAAAATCATTTAAATGTTCCAGTGATTAAACCTAACAGCAGTGTGTTGATTACTATTTAAAAAACACAGGATGGTAACTTTAAATTTAGAGAAACTGGTCCTATATTCTGTTACCTGTTACTATTTGCTTCACAAGATATTTTGTTTACTGTATAATGGTAGTTATTTTTAAACATGCATTTGGCATATATTTGGTATTAAAAATTAATTCAGCATTTGTGGTTTAATAAATGTTTTTATTCATAAACATTATTGGCAAGAGAGACATTGACCATTTTGGCTATTTGTAATTATAAAGATTATGATAGAATAGGAAGATGACATTACTCGCTATTAGTATTCCTGTAAGCCAAGATGCTGTGCCTGTTCGTGTCATCATTTATATGTTTCAGTTGACCTACTTTTTGCTAGCGATGCACAATGTGTCATTTTGTGTCTAGCAATAACTTGAGGTGAACAACTTCGCTGATCTTAAAATACAATAGATATTTGTAGAGATGGAGCTTGAATCATTGAAAATGTAAATATGGGGAAATGCTTAGTTAAATAATTTAGGAAAGAAATTGCAGTGAAAATAATTAAGCAAGTATTAGTTCACATACCTTGATGATAAAGCAACCATTTCACAGAAATTCATCGGTATGCTTTAGCCTTTCAATTGCCAATATTAGTAATTGTATGTGCATGTTGGATTTATCAGACTGGTTTCAGTTCGTCTGAGAGGATGAGTCAGCCATTCGGGAAGAGTCTTTGCTTTGGGAGCCATTTTCTGCATGCTTTGCCTTTAGGGTGTTACAGCATTTGGTTCGACTGAAGAACTGGAAAAGCTGAATGATTAGAAAGCTTTAGAATGAAGAAGGGTTTTTCATCGTCCGAATGCTGTAAATTAGCACCTACAGAAGCTGGGCAGTGGACTATAAAAAGAAGGCAGTGGAAGGAATAAGAAACAACTGAAAGCTTATTTTATTTTTTTTTAAAGCTATTATGTTCGACACTGTTTGGCTGCATGTTCTTGAATGCAATAATTGCACATTGAGGTTATAAAGAAACTAGCCTTCAGTCACATCTCTATTTTTTGTCCATTTTTCTACAGAATGTATTTTGGAAAAAAGAGCTATTTTTAAATGTTGGGTTTTTAAAGTAAAGTATATCAACACACGATCTTTAAAAAATCACCCAGATGAAAGCTGGTTCATATGCTAATGTACGTTCATTTTTCCCCCAAGGACTGTAAACTACTCTTGATAATCACTAAATACTTTACACCTATTGGGCTGAGGTCCTTGGGTCTGGGTCTGTGGCAGCAGTTGACTGAAATATGCTTTACCCTCGGGTTGTGAACGAGAGATATAAAAAAACAGGCTGGCGGTCAGTCAGGTCCAGCAAAGGTTGTATATTCCATCAGACTCTAAATGTAAAGCTCAAAAGGAGAATGAATGCTGGGATCCTTTGGGACTGCAACAAGTAGGCCCTCTGGTGGACAGGTGTGATGCAGGTTACAAGGGGTTAAATACATAACATCACTCCCCCATGAAGTCAACAATACATTTATTTACAAGGTGAGACGATCTGGGGCTTTGCGCTCCCTTGTCGATCGTCTCATTACAAATGTTGGTGTGGTTGGGTTGGTCAGTTCTTCATTGGGCTGTTGGGCAGCCGGCCTTGCCGGGCTGCTGAGGATGATGAGTTCTGTTTCGTAGTCAACTGTGATGTCACTTGCCACTTTGTGTGTGTGTGTGTGTGTGTGTGTGTGTGTTGGAAGGTCAAAGTTGGTGCTGTCCTCTTCAGGTTGTGTGTAGCTGTTGCTGAACCGCAGTTTAATTTGGTCCAAGTGTTTTCTGTGCGTTTGTCCATTGGTCAGTTTGACCTGAAACACCCTACTCCCCTCTTTGGCTGTGACCGTGCCAGCGAGCCATTTGGGACCATGTCCATAATTGAGCACAAATACAGGATCATTGATCTCAATATCGTGTGACAAGTTTGCGTGGTCATGGTACACACTCTGTTGATGCCGCTTGTCCTCCACGTGATCATGTAGATCAGGGTGGACCATAGAGAGCCTTGTTTTAAGCGCCCTTTTCATGAGCAGCTCGGCTGGGGGAATCCCTGTGAGTGAGTGGGGTTTGGTGCGGTAGCTGAGCAGTACTCGGGATAACCGGGTCAGCAGGGAGCCTTCCGACAAACCTTTCAAGCTTTGCTTGATGGTCTGGACTGCCCGTTCTGCCCGGCCGTTGGATGCGGGCTTGAACGGCGCAGATGTGACATGTTTGATCCCGTTGCAGGTCATGAACTCTTTGAATTCGGCACGAGTACATAGGGCAGGCCGTGCATGGCAAACACGGCCTCTTAGACTTTCAATAGTGGCCGTGGACATACTTCCAGACATTATTGCACATTCAATCCACTTTGAGTAAGCATCCATGCCAACCAAAAACATTTTGCTTAGGAATAGGCCTGCATAGTCTACATGGATTCTCGACCACGGTTTGGATGGCCAGGACCATAGACTTAGCAGTGCCTCTCTGGGTGCATTGCTCAACTGAGAGCAAGCATTGCACAAGACTCTAAATCTGAGTCGATGCCTCGCCACCACACGTGGGATCTGGCTATGGCTTTCATCATCACGATACCTGGGTGGGTGCTGTGTAGTTCCCCAATAAATGTGTCTCTGCCTTTCTTGGGCAATACCACACTATTGCCCCACAAGAAACAGTCCAGCTGCAGGGACAGCTCATTTTTGCGTCTGTGGAATGGAAGCATCTCCATTGAGACACTGGACCAGCTCCCATGGAGGACAGAGCTTTTTACCAGGGACAGTAATGGATCCTGGCTGGTCCAGGTCCTGATCTGGCAGGCCGTAACAGGGGATTTCTCATTCTCAAATGCCTCCATGACCATTAGCAAGTCTGCTGTCTGTGCCATTTCCACCCGTGTGGTGGGCAATGGTAGCCGACTGAGAGCATCTGCGCAATTCTCTGTGCCCGGTCTGTGGCGAATTACATAGTTGTATGCCGACAGCGTGAGCACCCATCTTTGGATGCGGGCAGAGGCATTGGTATTGATCCCTTTGCTCTTCGAGAATAACGATATGTGGTCTGTTTCAAGCTCAAACTTCAGACCAAATATCGTTATTTTTACCCCGTAAACTCACGCCAGAGCCTCTTTTTCAACCATGCTGTCGGCCCTTTTGGCCTTGGACAAACTCCTGGATGCATACGCAACAGGTTGCAATGTTCCCGATTCATTAGCCTATTGCAACACACACCCGACCCCGTATGACAACGCATCGCAAACTAACACTAGTCGTTTACATGGGTTATACAGGACAAGCAGTTTATTGGAACACAGTAAATTTCTGGCTTCCTTAAAGTCAGCCTTTTGTGAATTCCCCCACACCCAGTCGTCTCCCTTGCGCAGTAGCACATGCAGGGGTTCTAGCAGAGTGCTTATCCCAGGTAAGAAATTACCAAAATAGTTTAGGAGTCCCAGAAATGACCGCAGCTCCGTCACGTTCTGTGGTCGCGGTGTGTTCTTGATGGCCTCCGTCTTGGCATCGGTGAGTCTGATGCCGTCTGCTACGATTCTTCTTCCCAAGAACTCGACCTCCGGCACCAGGAAAACACACTTTGAGGTTTCAACCTGAGCCCCACGCGATCCAACCAACTAAGACCTCCTCCAGATTCTTCAAGTGCTCCATGGTGTCCTGACCTGTAACCAATATGTCATCCTGGAAGACCACTATACAAGGAACTGACTTTTAGCAGGCTTTCCCTGTTTCGCTGGAAGATCGCTGCAGCCGACCGAATCCCGAACGGGCACCGGTTGTAAATAAATAGACCTTTGTGTGTGTTGATGCAGGTGAGGCCTTTCGAAGACTCCTCCAGCTCCTGCTAAGGTCAGGTCCAACTTGGTGAACGTCTTCCCTCCAGCCAGGGTCACGAATAGTGTAAAGTCCTGTCCCCTCAGTACAGATTCACACGAGGCATGTAGTGAAGTCAGGTCACTCTGGACCTGCACCTTTATTTCACAGCTCTGGAATGCTGCACTTGCCTGAGACCTGTCCTTATACACCTGTCTCTTGCAAGTGCACCTCGGGTGGTAAGGTATGCTGGTGGTTACAGGTCATATCTTATTACAGTCATGTATAGCATGTTAGGATACAGTTATATATAATAATGTAAGATACATGACAAATAGGTCATCTGCCTTGGGTAGCGGATACTGGTCCTGCAGCAAAAAACGGTTAATTGTTACTTTATAGTCACCGCAAATTCTAACTGTACCGTCCTCCTTGAGTACCGGAACAATCGGGCTGGCCCAGTCGTTGAATTCCACCGGCGCATGATGCCTTCACGTTGCAGCCTGTCTAGCTCGATTTTCACTTTTTCACGCATCATGTACGATGCCGTCCAAGCCTTGTGGTGGATGGTTCAAGTACCAGGAACCAAATGGATCTGCGCTTTCACCCCCAAGAAACTTTCAGTGCCTGGCTCGAATAACAATGGGAATTGCTTAGCACCTGGGTGCATACTGTGCCGTCGACTGACGAGAGCGCTTGGATGTCGTCCCAGTTCCAGCGGATTTTCCCCAGCCAGCTTCTACCAAATAACGTGGGGCCATCCCCTGGCACAATCCATAGCGGGAGTTCATGTACTGCTCCATCAAAGGAGACTTTGATTTCAGCACTGCCAATTACCGGGATTAGTTCCTTTGTGTAAGTCCTTAGCTTCGAGTGAATGGGGGTGAGCTTGGACCTGTGTGCCTTGTTCCCCCACAGCCTGTCGAAGGCCGTTTTACTCATTATGGATTGGCTTGCCCCCATGTCCAGCTTCATAGATACTGGAATACCGTTCAGTTCAACTTTCAACATTATTGGTGGGCATTTCATCGTGAACGTGTGTACCCCGTATGTAATGTCCCTGCACCTTACTACAAACTCACACGAGGCATGGATATATCAGACACAGTCACTCTGTGACCTTCACCTTTATTGCCAGGACCAAGGAGACTGACCCTGGGTGGGACCTCCCCTTTTATACCTGAAAACCCAGGTGAGAAGTGTCTCCCGCAAGTTCACCCCCTGTGGTCAGGGTGTGCATTTCTATGGTACAGGTACAGTGTACATGAGTTACAGTTACATGACTATGTCATGCAAGATGGTTAAATACATGACACCGAACACCTCTTCCGTGCGAGTTTCCAATTCCGTTTGATCCACTGTGGACCGATCTTCCTCTGCAACGTGGTGGTTTGCAGGGTTTGCAGCTCGCCTGCATATTCGTTGGAAGTGTCCCATTGTTCTGCAATCATTGCACGCATAGTGCTTAAAACGGCATTGATGGGGCCAATGATCACCCCCACAGCGCCAACAGGGTGTTAACTGCCTCGCATTAACAGATGATGGCGGACTCTGGGTCAATTGAGATCATGCCACAGCATCCAGCGTGTACCTTCTGCCTTGTATATTTCTGCTCAAAACCGACGTTACTTTATGTACAGTACTGGCCGAAACTTTTTTGTTCTGTGAAATCTGTTTGGTGTTGTCGCTGGTGGACATAAATGCCTGGGCTATCGTTATGGCTTTACTTAGATTCGGAGTTTCTACGGCCAACAGTTTGCGAAGGATTGTCTCATGTCCGATGCCCAGTACAAAAATGTCCCTGAGCATTTGTTCTAGAAATCCCTCAAACTGACAATGTCCTGCAAGGCGCCTTAGTTCGGCGACGTAGCTCGCCACTTCCTGGCCCTCCGATCGTTGACACATGTCGAACTGATATCTCGCCATCAAAACACTTTCCTTAGGATTTAAATGCTCCCGGACCAGCGTACACAGTTCTTCGTAGGATTTCTCTGTAGGTTTAGCCGGTGCCAGGAGATTCGTCATGAGGCCATAGATAGTGGCCCCGCAGACAGTTAGGAGGATCGCCCTTCGTTTGGTCGCGTTCTCGTCCCCATCCAGCTCATTGGCTATGAAGTATTGGTCGAGTCTCTCCATGAAGGCCTCCCAATCGTCCCCCTCCAAGAACTTCTCCAGTATGCCGACTGTTCTCTGCATTTTCGTGCGTTTCGTTACCTTTGTCGCCAATTGTTATATAAAAATAAATGGTCAGGCGGAGTGCTATGTGTAATGATCAAGTGTGACTCTAGCTCCTTTATTGTAGTTCCAGAGTGCAGGTACCTCGTGGGTGGCCTGCTTAAATACTGTCCTCCCAAGGGATGCTGGAATCCCTTGGGACTGCAACATATAGGCCCTCTGGTGGACAGGTATGATGCAGGTTACAAGGTTACAAAGGGTTAAATACATAACACAAAGAGGTTAGTTAAGGGCTAGAAATTCAGCTCCGTAGCGCCTACAGTTTTGTGCCAAAAATAGCCTCTACGCTGAATGTGTGCACTTCTGGTGCGGGCCATGCTGCACACCATTTTGATGATGGCAGTAACACGTACGTTAGAAGTGTACGGTGGAAGTATGTAGAGTGGGCACAGCGTGATGTCAATCAGCATGCAACACTGATTTAAAGCCAGTGCTACCATTTTTGTCCTCAACGCTGGACCTAATATCCTGTCTTAAGCTCCCACAGCTGAACATGAGTACAGCACCGGCAAGGACCCCAGCCAGCAATTGAAGGGATCATCAACCACTCTCATGTTAGTTGCTGATTCATTTCTATTGGCTCTGTGTAAATTAGAAAAGTGTTTGGTCAGGGTTCTGGTCAGACCACTTGCTCCCTGTCATGGGTGATGTAGTCGCCGTCCTCCTTGGCCTACAGCATGACAGGGAGATGGAGCAGAGGCAGTAAAGAAGAGGACAAGCTGCTTACAGAGAGAGGAAGAGGGGGAGGAAGAGGTGGAGGAAAAGGAGCAGGAGGAGCAACTCGCATATCCCTTCTCCGGCTGGGCTGTCTGTGATCGCCTCATTCGTCTATGGTTCCACTGAACACAACACGAAATCCCCTTTTTCATGCTAAACGTGTATCGAACCTTGGTTAGCCCACACTTGGAGTACTGCGCACAATTCTGGCCGTCATATTATAAAAAGGATATAGAGGCACTGGAGTGAGTGCAGAGAAGATTTATACGGATGATACCAGAAATACGAGGGTGTACCGATATAGACTGGGTCTTTTCTCTTGAAAAAAGAAGGCTGAGGGCTGAGGTGCGACCCAGTAGATGTCTTTAAAATTATAAAAGGTTTTGATAGAGTAGATACAGAGAGAATGTTTCCACTTGTGGAGAAGAGCAATACTAGAGGTCATCAATATAAGATAGACACCACGAAATAAAATAGGGAATTCGGAAGAAATTTTTTTACCCAAAGAGTGGTGAGAATGTGGAACTTGCTAGCACAGGGAGTGGTTGAAGCGAATAATATAGATGCATTTCAAGGGAGGCTAGACAAAGATAGGAGGGAGAAGGGAATAGTGGGTTATTCTGATAGATTTAGATGGGGGCCGCAGGGTGGGGCGGGGGGGGAGAGAAGTGGGAGAGAGGTGCCGTGGGGAGGAGAAGAGGTGGGGGTGTGAAGGAGAGGGGGCGCCATGGGGGGAGGGAGAGGGGAGGGGGGCACTGGGAGAGGGGTGGAGGGGGGTAGAGGTTGTGGCACAGCGGTATACAGTCGGGAGCAAGTGGTCCTGGGAGTCCTCAATATTGTCTCCAGACCCCATGAAGTCTCATGGCTTCAGGTTAACATGGGCAAGGAAACTCCTGCTGATTACCACCTAACACCCTCCCTCAGCTGATGAATCAGTACTCCTCCATGTTGTACACAACTGGAAGAAGCACTGAGAGTAGTAAGGGCTCAGAATATTCATCACCAAGAGTGGCTCGGTAGTACTACTACTGACCGAACTGGCCGAGTCCTGAAGGACATATCTGCCAGACTGGGCCTGCAGCAGGTGGTAAGAGAACTAACACGCAGAAAAAACCTACTTGACCTGGCCCTCACCAATCTACCTGTTGCATATGCATCTGTCCTTGACAGAATTGATAGCAGTAATCACCACCCAGTCATTCTGGAGATGAAGTCCCGTCTTCACACTGATGACACCCTCCATCGTACTGTATGGCACTACCACCATGCTAAATGGGATAGATTCAGAACCGATCGAGCAGCTCAAAACTGGGCATTCATGAAGCGCTGTGGGCCATCAGCAGCAGCAGAATTCTATTCCACCACAATCTGTAATCTCATGGCCAGCATATCCCTCACTCTACCATTACCATCAAGCCAGGGGACCAACCATGGGTTCAATGAGGAGTGCAGAAGAGCATGCCCGGAGCAGCACCTGGCGTACCTAAAAATGAGGTACCAACCTGGGGAAGCTGCAACACAGGACTATATGCATGCTAAGCAACGGAAACAGCATGCTATAAACAGAGCTAAGCGATCCCACAATCAACGAATCACATCAAAGCTCTGCAGCCCTGCCACATGAATGATGGTGGACAATTAAACAACTAATGGGAGGAGGAGAATCCATGAATATCCCCATCCTCAATGACTGCATAGCCCAGCACTCATGCAAAAGACAAGGTTGAAATGTTTGAAACCTTCTTCAGCTATAAGTGGCAAGTGGATGATGCACATCGGTTTCCGCCTGAGGTCCCCACCATCACAGAAGCCAGTCTTCAGCCAATTTGATTCACTCCACGTGATATCAAGAAGGGGCTGAGCGCACTGGATGCAGCAAAGGCTACGGGCCTCGACAACATCCCAGCTGTTGTGCTGAAGACTTGTGCTCCAGAACTAGCCGTGGCTCTAGCCAAGCTGTTCGAGTACAGCTAAAACACTGGCATCTACCCGACAATGTAGGAAACTGCCCAGCTATAAGCTGTCCACAATAAGCAGGACAAATCCAATCTGGCCAATTGCCGCCTCATCAGTCTACTCTCAATCATCACCTTCAAAGTGATGGAAGGTGTCATCAGCAGTGCTATCAAACTGCACTTATTCACCAATAACCTGCTCATGCTCAGTTTGGATTCCATCAGAAACACTCAGCTCCAGACCTCATTACAGCCTTGGTTTAAACATGGACAAAAGAGCTGAATTCCAGAGGTGAAGTGAAAGTGACTGCCCTTGACATCAAGTCAACATTTGACCGAGTATGGCATCAAGGAGTCTTGATAAAATTGAAGTCAATGGGAATAAGGGGGAAAACTCTCCACTGGCTAGAGTCATACCTGGCACAAAGGAAGATGGTTGTCGTGGTTGGAGGTCAATCATCCCAGCCCCAGGACATTGCTGTAGGAGTTCCTCAGGGCAGTGTCCTAGGCCCAACCATCTTCAGATGCTTCATCAATGACCTTCCCCCCCCCATCACAAGGTCAGAAGTGGGGATTGTCATGTATTCAACTGTCATTGTAACCCATGTATAAACTGACCTAAGTTGTACACCGTGAGAACACTGACCACTAGGTGGTGAACTTGTGGGAGACACTCCTAACCAAGGCTTTCAGGTATAAAAGGGGAAGCTCCACCCACCTTCAGTGCTGGCTAATAAAAGTACTGGTCACAGAGTGACATTCTCTCATATGGGCCTCATGTGCATTTGTACTGTACAGCAAGGACATATTGGCGACGAGAAACTGAGATTTAAACCACGCAAGCATGGCCACTAGCAGCACAGACGAGAGGTACTGTGTTGGTGATGATTGGGATGATTTTATTGAGAGACTACAGCAAAGTTTTGTCACTAAGGAATGGCTGGGACAGGATTCGGCCGACAAACGCAGGGCTCATCTCCTGGTTTGTGGATCCAGGATGTACTCCCTGATGAAGGACCCTCTAGCGCCAGAGAAGCCGGTGGACAAGACTTTTGAAGAGCTCAGTAAGTTGATCGGGGAACACTTTAAACCGGTGAGCTGCATGCACATGGCGAGACACCGGTTTTACACGCACCGGCGGCGGGAACGGCAAAGCGTTCCAGATTTCATGGCAGACCTCCGGTGACTGGCGAGCCGATGTAAGTTCCCAGATGCATGCAGAGAGGAGATGTCGTGAGACTTTTTTATTGAGGGCATCGGGCATGCTGGGGTTTTCAGGAAACTGATTGAGACCAAAGACTTGACCCTGGAAACGGCGGCTTTGATGGCCCAGACATTTATCTCAGGAGAGGAAGAGACCAGAATGATGTTTGACAAAAATCTTGGTTTAAATGCAGCAAATGGACAGGGAGTCAACATTGTTAAAGCAGTACACAGTTCTCCAGGCAGACAGGGGCAATCGGATATGCCCGAGCATGTAGTTGAACCCAAAGGGGGAATTCAACAGAGACAATGGCTAGCTGAACGGCGATTCATGCCATCGCAAGGGACAATGCGGCCAGTAATGGGGCCATCAACACCTGTTAATGGTGCGCTTAAAGACAGTTACAGAGACAGTCAGAGATGATCGACTGGTAATGGACCTTTTGTTTCCAACAACGGCTCATGTTGGAGGTGTGGAGGCAAACACACAGCCAGAGCTTGCAGGTATCAGCAATATATCTGCAGAAATTGCAACGTCAGCAGTCACTTGGCGCGTATGTGCAGGAAGCCTGCAGCCAGGTTGATGTACAAGGAGGACAGGCCCGATGTAAGCCCTACGAGGCCAAATGGACACTGGGGGAAATCGCTGGAAGCTGAAGTTAAGCGAGTTCACATGGAGCACATATACAATTCATACACCAGGACGCCACCGATAATGATGAAAGTGCACCTCAATGGCATCCCAGTATCAATGGAGCTAGACATGGGGGCCAGCCAGTCCCCGATGAGTATCAAACAGTTCGACAGGTTGTGGATGTCCAAGGGAAGGAGGCCAAAATTGTTGCCGATTGAAGCACGGCTATGGACATATACAAAGGAGATCATTCCGGTGCTAGGCAGCGCCACGGTAGTCGTGACCCAAAAAGATTCGAAGAACAGGTTGCCACTCTGGATTGTCCCGGGGGACGGTCCTGCACTGCTGGGGAGGAGTTGGCTTGCTGTCATGAACTGGAAATGGGGCGATGTCAATGCAATTTCTGTGGAGCGAATATCATGCTCACAGGTCCTGGACAAATTTGACTCACTATTTCAACCCGGCATTGGCACTTTCATAGGGACCAAGGTAGTGATTCACATAAACCCGGACGCCAGGCCAGTACACCACGAGGCCAGAGCGGTGCCGTACGTGATGCGGGAAAAGATAGAATGTGAATTGGACCGCTGACTGAGGGAAGGCATCATCTCGCCAGTCGAATTCAGTGACTGGGCGAGCCCGATTGTGCCGGTGCTCAAGGCGGATGGATCAGTCAGGATATGTGGTGATTAGAAGGCCACCATCAATCGGGTGTCACTCCAAGACCAGTACCCGCTACCGAGAGCGGAGAACCTCTTTGCGACGCTATCCGGTGGCAAACTTTTTTCAAAGTTGGACCTGACCTCAGCTTACATGACCCAGGAGCTGGCGAGTGAGTCGAAGAAGCTGACCACCATCACGACACACAAGGGGTTGTTTGAGTACAACAGATGTCCGTTCAGGATTCGTTCGGCCGCCGCGATCTTTCAACGAAACATGGAAAGTCTCCTCAAGTTGATTCCAAGGACGGTGATTTTTCAAGATGACATCCTCATCATGGGTTGCGATACTGAAGAACCTGGAGGAGGTGCTGCACGGACTGGACCGGGTATGTCTGCGACTGAAAAAGGCGAAGTGCGTCTTCTTAGCTCCAGAGGTAGAATTCCTGGGAAGGAGGGTAGCAGCAGACGGGATCAGACCTACTGCATCCAAAACGGAA
This sequence comes from Pristiophorus japonicus, assembly GCF_044704955.1. NCBI lineage: Eukaryota > Metazoa > Chordata > Chondrichthyes > Pristiophoridae > Pristiophorus > Pristiophorus japonicus. The sequence continues at coordinate 86,819,894 of NC_091979.1, read as the reverse complement.
GCGATCCAGAGAGCACCCAGACCCCGTAACACGACGGAGCTGCGTTCGTTCCTGGGGCTCCTGAACTATTTTGGGAACTTTCTTCCCAAGTTGAGCACGCTGTTAGAGCCGCTACACGTGCTCCTATGCAAACGTCACGAATGGGTCTGGGGAGACAGCCAGGAAAGGGTTTTTGATGGAGCATAATAAATTGCGTGCTCTAACAATCTGTTAACGCTATATGACCCATGTAAGAAACTTGTTTTAACGTGCGATGCGTCGTCCTATGGGGTCGGGTGTGTGTTGCAGCATGTTAATGCCAAGGGTCAGTTACAGCCGGTAGCTTATGCCTCCAGTAGTCTGTCCCAGGCAGAAAGGGGCTACGGGATTGTAGAAAAGGAAGCGCTTGTATGTGTATATGCAGTTTAAAAAAAATGCACCAGTACCTGTTTAGCAGGATATTTGAGCTGGAGACAGATCACAAACCCCTAATGTCCCTTTTAGCCGACAACAAGGCCATAAATGCAAATGCGTCGGCCCGCATACAGAGGTGGGCACTCACGTTAGCTGCCTATGACTATACAATTCAGCACAGACCGGGCACTGAAAATTGTGCCGATGCACTCAGCAGGCTCCCACTAGCCACCACCGAGGGGGCAACCGAGCATGCTGCTGAGATGGTCATGGCTGTTGAAGTTTACGAAAGCGAAGGCTCACCCGTGACAGCCCGTCAGATCAAAGTCTGGACAAATAGAGACCCAGTACTGTCTTTAGTCAAGAAAGGTGTCCTGAATGGGGACTGGGCAGCCATGTACGGGGCATGCCCTGAGGAATGAAACCATTTCACAGGCGCAAGGATGAACTCTCGATTCAGGCTGGTTGCCTACTATAGGGAAACCGAGTAGTCATGCCCCAGATGGGCAGAGAGGCGTTCATCCGAGAACTCCACAATGAGCACCCGGGCATTGTCATGATAAAGGCAATTGCTAGGTCACACGTTTGGTGGCAAGGGATAGATGCAGACCTGGAACTTTGTGTTCGCAAGTGCAACACGTGTGCCCAGTTGGGCAATGCGCCCAGGGAAGCCTCCCTTAGTCCCTGGTCCTGGCCCACCAAGCCATGATCACGCACCCATGTGGACTACGCAGGTCCTTTCGTGGGAAAAATGTTTTTGGTTGTAGTAGACGCCTACTCCAAATGGATCGAGTGTGACATTCTCAATTCAAGCACATCCTCGGCCACGGTAGAAAGTCTACGAGCAATGTTCGCCGCCCATGGTCCACTGGACGTCTTGATCAGCGACAATGGCCTGTGCTTTACAAGCATTGAGTTCCAGGACTTCATGGCAGGAAATGATATCAACCATGTCAGAACGGCACCGTTCAAGCCGACCTTAAACGGCCAGGCAGAACGAGCAGTGCAGATAAACTAACAGGGGATGCTCAGAATCCAAGGGGGTTCCCTACAAAAGCCGCTTATCACGCCTCCTGTTGGCCAATAGATCCCAACTACACTCGCTCACAGGTTCCACCCGCAGAGCTGCTAATGAAAAGGATGCTCAAAACCAGGTTATCCCTTATACATCCTACTATGAAAGAAATTGTTGAGAGCAGGCATCAGTTACAATGGGCCCAAGTTTCCACATGATTTGCGCCTGATTTTTAGGAGCAACTGGTGGAGAACGGACTATCTTAGAAATCGCTATTCTCCACATTTTTTTTTCTGCAGTTCTAGTCAGGTAGAACAGTTCCACTTTGGAACAGAATTTTTTCTTCAAAAGTGGGCGTGTCCGGCCACTGACGCCTGATTTGAAAGTTTCCACAGTGAAAACGTACTCCAAACTAACTTAGAATGGAGCAAGTGAAGATTTTTGTAGAACTGAAAAAACCTGTTCTACACATTAAAAAATCAGGCGCAGGTTACAAATTAGGCGTCCAGAACGAGGTGGGGGGGGGGGAGGGGGGGGGAAGTCATTAAATTCTATAATAAATCCTTATTTATACTTATACAAATATTATACAAATAAATCCAACCTGAATAAACATTTATAAGCAAAGAAAAGATTAAATAAACCATCTTCCTACCTGTGTGAAAGTGCTTCAGGCAGGGAGAATGCTGCGGGGGGGTGGGGAAAGAGGCAGCCGTTCGTTCCCGCGGGGGGGGGGGGGGAAGCCGTTCGTTCCCGCGGGGGGGGGGGAGGAGGAAGCCGTTCGTTCCCGCGGGGGGGGGGGGGGGGGAGGGAAACGGCTGCCTCAACTTTCTGAGGCTTCCTGCAGCCTTCTCACTGCTGCAAGAAGCCTCAGTGCTGATGTGCTGATGGCAATGTGCTTTTATTAAAAAATGTTCAAAAATTAAACAGCTACAAAGAACTACAAAAATGGCCGAGTGCCAATGTTTCCTTCACACTGCGCGTGTGCGAACGCTCCAATGCGCACGCGCAGTGTTGCCGGCAGGAAAAAAACTAATTTAAATGGTACCCGCCCCCTCCCACTTACAAAATCGGTGCGAGTGTAGGCTCCGCCCCCTGGGCGTCGCGCCAAGCAGACATGGAGCTGCAGGGCACTCCAGAATCGCGCGTTTTTTTTCCGGCGTCGTTTTTGGCGCAAAAAATGGGCGCCCAGCTCGGAGGGGCGCCTGTTTTTTATCGTGTGGAAACTTGGGCCCAATGTGACTACCATGACGGGAATGTGAGGGCGCGATGTATTGATGTCAATGACCCGGTCTTTGTCCTCAACTACGCTGCAGGGCCCAAATGACTTGCAGGCACTGTGATTGCCAAAGAGGGGAATAGGATTCTGGTAGTTAAACTTACCAATGGACAAATCTGCCGCAAACACGTGGATCAAACTAAAAGGCGGTTCAGCAACTCCATAGAAGAAGCAGAGGAAGAACACGACGTAGAGTTTACTCCACCACAGGTGACCGAACACCGGAACCAAGTGGAGGAGAGCCCAGTCACTGTGGGCAGTCCGGACAGGCCTGAGGCACCGCAAACAGCAGACACTCAGGCCAGCGCCCAACAACTGGAGCCCCAACTCAGGCGCTCTACAAGGGAGCGTAAACCACCAGAGAGACTGAACCTGTGATCCCAATAAGACTTTGGGGGGGGAGGTGATGTCATGTATTCAACTGTCATTGTAATCCATGTATAAACTGACATAAGTTGTACACCGTGAGAACACTGACCACTAGGTGATGAACTTGTGGGAGACACTCCTAACCTGGACCTTCAGGTATGAAAGGGGAAGCTCTACCCACCTTCATCACTTCAGTGCTGGCTAATAAAAGGACTGGTCACAGAGTGACCTCCTCTCTAGTATGGGCCTCATGTGCATTTGTACTGTATAGTAAGGACATATTAGGGATGTTCGCTGATGATTGCACAAAGTTCAGTTCCATTCGCAACTCAGAAAATGAAGCAGTCCATTTTATCGTGCAGCAAGACCTGGACAACATTCAGGCTTGAGCTGATAAGTGGTAAGTAACATTCGCACCACACAAGTGCCAGACAATGACCATCTCCAACAAGTGAGGGTCTAACCACCATCCCTTGATATTCAACAGCATTACCATAACCAAATCCCCTACCATCAACATCCTGGGGGTCACAATTGACCAGAAACTTAACTGGACCAACCACATAAATACTGTGGCAATAAGAGCAGGTCAGAGGCTGGTATTGTGCAGTGAGTGTTACCTCTTGACTCCCCAAAGCCTTACCACCATCTACAAGGCACAAGTCAGGAGTGTGAAGAATACTCTCCACTTGCCTGGATGAGTGCAGCTCCAACAACACTCAAGAAGCTCGACACCATCCAGAACAAAGCAGCCCGTTTGATTGGCACCCCATCCACAACCTTAAACATTCACTCCCTCCATCACTGATGTACCATGGCGGCAGTGACTACCATCTGCTAGTGTGAGATAAAGCATTTTGGGAGGGCTAACAAGGCAAGGGCATACACATTAAATGGTAGGACACTGAGAAGTCTGGAGGAAAAAAGGGACCTTGTAGTGCATGTCCACAGATCCCTGAAGTTAGATGAGGTGGTTGAGAGGGCATATGGAATACTTGCCTTTATTAGCCGAGGCATAGAATACAATAGCAAGGAGGTTATGCTTGAACTGTATGAAACACTAATTCGGCCAAAGCCAGTTCTGGGCACCACATTACAGGAAGGATGTGAGTGCACTAAAGAGGGTCAGAGGAGATTTATGAGGATGTTGCCTGGACTGGAGAATTTTAGCTGTGAGGACAGATTGGATGGGCTGGGTTTGGAACAGAGGAGGTTGAGGGGAGACCTTATTGAGGTGTATAAAATTATGAGGGGCCTAGATAGAGTGGATAGGATGGACCTATTTCCCTTAGCAGTGGGGTCAACAACCAGGGGATATAGATTTAATGCAATTGGTAGGTGGTTTAGAGAGGGTTTGAGGGGACATTTCTTCATCCAGAGGATGATTAGGGTCTGGAACTCACTGCCTGAAAGTGTGGTAGAGACAGAAACATTCACCACATTTAAAAAGTACTTGGATGTGCACTTGAAGTGCCATAACCTACAGGGCTACGGACCAAGAGCTGGAAAGTGGGATTAGGCTGGATAGCTCTTTGTCGGCCGGCGCGGACACGATAGGCCGAAATGGCCTCCTTCTGTGCTGTAAATTTCTATGATTCTATCTACAAGATGTACTGCAGCAACTCACCAAGGCTTCTTCAGCAGCACCTCCCAACCCCGCCAAGAGGGACAAGGGCAGTAGGTGCATGGGGGCACCATCACCTGCAAGTTCCCCTCCAAGTTACACACCATCCTGACTTGGAACTATATCGCCGTTCCTTCATTGTCATTGATCAAAATCATGGAACTCCCTCCCGAATAGCACTGTGGGATTTCCTTCACCATGAGGACTGCAGCGGTTCAAGAAGGTGGCTCACCACCACTTTCTCAAGGGAAATTAGGGATGGGCAATAAATGCTGGCCTTGCCAGTGACGCTCACATCCCAGAACAAATTTTCTTTGAAACTCTGTCAGCCCTTTCCCGCACTGGTAGATGCATGAGAGCAGTCTGAGCTTGCATGACAGAAGTCTGAGCTTCCACTTCAGCATTCTGACATTGGGTGGCTTCTGCTTGTGCTACAGTGGAAGCTGAGACATCAGCCATCAGGCCCTGAATGATGGATGGGTCCACAAGTGCATAATGGAGTTTCCCATCACTTTCCTGCTGGAAATCATCGACTGCAAGCTCCGCGCAATGCCCTGTGCTAGGCTCGTGCTGGACTCCTCCATGCTCCTTGACATTGCACTCAGGCAGGCCTGCCAATGCACCAAGCATTTCATTGTTATACCCATCAGCCTTCGTCTGTAGGCCACCCCATCGAAGTCCTCATCTGAGTCTTGTGCAGCAAAATTCATGAGCGACCTCGCCCTCTGGGGAGCAGGCACCTGCTCTACTCTTTCCTCCTGACCTGGCTGCAGGCCACTCGTGCCCGTTGTCTTGCCACATGCAGATCCCACCTCTAACCTAGCCTATAAAATACATGGAGAGTTAGTATCTAAGCTGGTGGGTCCTCAGTGAACCAGGGCTTGATCATCTGGTTTGGTGGAGGAGTGGGTGGTATGCCAGCCCATGATGTGGTATACAATTCAGCTGCTGTTGAAGGCCCACTGTGCCTTATTGATGCCCAGTTTTGAGTTGCTGGATATGTTCTCAATCTACCCCACTTAGCACGGTGGTAGTGTCACATGAAAGTGGAGCGTGTCCTTAGTGTGAAGATTGACTTTGTCTCCAAGGTCTGTGGAGACTAGCACCTCTGTACGTGAGAGAATGTCGAAGGCAAAATCCTAAATTTGCAACATCTTTACATTCCTGTCAAATATATATCATTCAGATTCTATATAATTATCCATTTTTACACAAAATGAATACATTGGTTAGGATAGCAATGATTATATTAATAGTTTATCAAAATTGAAAATGTGGAAGTGCAGGGACTGTGGCTCTCTTAAGCCACATTAACAGTTGAAAAACCATCAGTATGAAAAAACCAGTATTAAAAAAAATCAGACCCTGAAATTATGTTATGGGTTATTAGCGTATGAACACTTAATATACCCAACTGAAATTTGGCTCTCCTTTATTTTAGAAGTATTAACCCATTTATTTTAAACAGGTTAATGCCCCTGCTAAAATACCAGAGAGGAATTTCAGATGGACTTATCCTGAAAGGATATTTCAGGCTCCTTGTACTTTGCTAACATGTACGTAAACAGTTGTCAATTGTCTTCGAATAATTTCCGATCACTGCTTATTCATGCAGTACAAGAGTGGGAAGATCGAGAAAAGCATTCGTGCAATGACACAGCCTTGCTTGACCCCGATCCAAATATGAATTGGGTCTGTGGTGGATCCGTTGGTCAGGATCATAGCTTGCATGTCGTGATGCAGACAAAGCATGGTAACAAACTTTTGTGGGCAGCCGAATTTGAGGAGGATGCTCCATAATTTCTCCCTGTTAACCATGTCGAAGGCCTTTAAAGAAAGCCATATCAAGGGTTGGTGCTGGTCCCTGCATTTCTCTTGGATTTGCCATGCAGTGAAGATCATGTCCATTATGCCCCATAGTGGGCGGAATCCTCATTGCGAATCTGGGAGCAGTTCTTCAGCCACTGGGAGAGGTCATTGAGGAGGATTCTTGCGATGACTTTCCCTCTGGCAGGCAGCAGGGAAATTCCTCTGTTATATATGTAGACTTGTATTTACTCTCTACAACCACAAGAGGGCTCATCCCCTGGAGTCCCAAGGGATCCCATAATCCCTTGGGAGCACAGGTATTTAAGGAGGCTTCACAGGTTGGCGAGGCACTCTGGAGACCTGCAATAAAAGACTAAGGTCACACTTTACTTTGAGCTCACAGTGTTCAGTCTGACTCTTTCTCCATACACTACAACTGGCGACGAGATACAGATAGCGAACCCAAAGATGCAGAGAACAGTGGGCATCCTGGAGAAATTTTCGGAGGGAGATGATTGGGAAACTTTTGTGGAGCGACTCGACGAATGCTTTGTTGCCAATGAGCTAGATGGGGAAGAGAGCGCTGCCAAACGAAGGGCGATCCTCCTCACCGTCTGTGGGGCACCAACATATGGTCTCGTGAATATTCTGCTCACTCCAGCGAAACCCACGGAGAAATCATACGCCAATTTGTACACATTGGTCCGAGAGCATTTGAACCCGAAGGAAAGCGTTCTGATGGCGAGGTACCAGTTCTACACCTACAAAAGGTCTGAAGGCCAGGAAGTGGTGAGTTATGTCTCCGAGCTAAGATGCCTTGCAGGACATTGCGAATTTGAAGGACATTTGGAGCACATGCTCAGAGACTTTTTCGTACTTGGCATTGGCCACGAAACCATACTTCCCAAACTTTTGACTGTAGAGACCCCAACCTTGAGTCAGGCCATAGCGATAGCCCAGGCGTTCATTGCCACCAGTGACAATACGAAGCAAATCTCTCAGTGCACAAGTGCTGCTACAAGTACTGTGAACAAAGTATTGGTTCAGGGCAGATCACACAAAGCTGCAGCTACACGTCCGCAGTTGTCTGAGTCCACCATCAAGGGTGATGAATGCAAGGCCATTAACACCTTGTTAGCGCTGCGGGGGTGATCATCGTTTCCAGTCATGCCAATTCAAAGAGCACGTTTGCAAGGGCTGTGGAACAATGATACACCTCCAACGTGTGTACAGGCGAGCTGCAAAGCCTGTAAAACCTGCAAACCACCATGTTGCAGAAAAGGATAGATCCACGGAGGATCACGATGAACCAGAACCTCAGATCGAGGAGGCAGAGGTACATGGGGTGCACACATTCACCACGAATTGTCCCCCGACAATGCTGAATGTTGAACTAAATGGACTCCCGGTGTCAATGCATTTGGACACCGGTGTGAGCCAGTCCATCATGGGCAAAAAGACTTTCGAAAGGTTGTGGTGCAACAAGGCCTCAAGGCCAGTCTTAACTCCAGTTCGCACGAAACTAAGAACGTACACAAAAGAACTGATTCCTGTAATCAGGAGGTGTAAAGGTCTCCTACGATGGAGCGGTGCACAAGCTACCACTCTAGGTGGTATCGGGCGATGGTCCCATGCTCGGCAAGAGCTGGCTGGGAAAGATAAGCTGGAACTGGGACGAAGTCCGAGCGTTATCGCCCGTTGACGACCCTTCGTGTGCCCAGGTCTTAAACAAATTCCCTTCGCTGTTCGAACCAGGCATCGGGAAATTCCAAGGAGCAAAAGTGCAGATCCACCTAATTCCGGGGGCGCGACCCATCCATCACAAGGCGAGAGCAGTACCGTATATGATGAGCGAAAGGGTAGAGATCGAGCTAGACCGGCTGCAAAAAGAGGGAATCATTTTCCCAATCGAGAAACGGCACCGTCAGAATCTGTGGCGATTACAAAGTAATTATCAATCGTTTCTCCCTGCAGGGCCAATACCCACTACCAAAGTCCGATGACCTCTTTGCAACATTGGCGGGAGGAAAGATGTTCACGAAGCTGGATCTGACTTCAGCCTACATGATGCAGGAACTGGAGGAATCATCGAAGGTCCTCACCTGCATCAACACGCACAAAGATCTTTTTGTTTATAACAGATGCCCGTTTGGAATCCGATCGACGGCGGCGATATTCCAGAGAAACATGGAAAGCTTACTGAAGTCGGTCCCACACAACTTGACGACACCAGGACAACATCTTTGTCACAGATTGGGACACAGTCGAACATCTGCAGAACCTGGAGGAGGTTCTTAGTCGACTCAACCGCGTGGGGCTCAGGTTAAAACTCTCGAAGTACGTTTTCCTGAAGTGGAGTTCCTGGAAAGGAGGATTGCGGCGGACGCCATCAGGCCCACCAACGCGAAGACGGAGGCAATCAAGAACGCACCAAGGCCACAGAACGTGACGGAGCTGCGGTCATTTCTGGGACTCCTGAACTACTTTGGTAACTTCCTACCGGGTCGCAGCACACTGTTAGAACCACTGCATGTCTTACTACGAAAAGGGGACGAATGGGTTTGGGGCAAAAGCCAAGAAAATGCTTTTGTAAAAGCGAGAAAATTGTTATGTTCAAACAAATTGCTTGTGTTGTATGATCCATGTAAGCGTTTGGTACTAGCATGTGATGCGTCGTCATATGGCATCGGGTGTGTATTGCAACAAGCTAATGATTTCAGGAAACTGCAACCAGTTGCTTATGCATCCAGGAGTCTGTCGAAGGCTGAGAGAGACTACAGCATGATTGAGAAAGAAGCGTTAGCATGTGTCAATGGGGTAAAGCAAATGCATCAATACCTGTTTAGACTAAAATTCGAATTGGAAACTGACCATAAGCCACTTATATCCCTTATCTCCGAGAGTAAAGGGATGAATATCAACGCATCGGCCCGCATCCAGAGATCTGCGCTCACGTTGTCCGCATACAACTATGCCATCCGCCACAGGCCAGGCACATAAAACTGCGCCGATGCTCTCAGTAGGCTGCCATTGCCCACCACAGGGGTGGAAATGCACAGCCCGCAGATCTAGCCATGGTTATGAGAGTGAGCAATCACCCGTCACTGCCCAGCAGATCAAAACCTGGACAAGCCAGGACTCCTTATTATCTCTAGTCAAAAGCTGTGTGCTTCACGGGAGCTGGTCCAGTGTCCCAGTGGAAATGCAGGAAGAGATAAAGCCGTTCCAGCGGCGCAAGGTTGAAATGTCCATACAGGCAGACTGCATTCTGTGGGGCAATCGAGTAGTGGTCCCCAAGAATGGCAGAGACACCTTCATCAATGCCCTCCACAGTACCCACCCAGGCATCGTAATGATGAAAGCGATAGCCAGATCCCACATGTGGTGGCCGGTATCGATGCGGACTTAGAGTCCTGCATTCACAGATGTAATACATGCTCGCAGTTAAGCAATGCACCCAGGGAGGCGCCGCTAAGTTTATGGTCTTGGCCCCGCAAACTGTGGTCTAGGGTACACGCCGACTATGCAGGCCTGTTCTTGGGTAAAATGTTCCTTGTGGTTGTATATGCGTACTCCAAGTGGATTGAATGTGAGATAATGTTGGCTAGCACGTCCGCTGCCACTACTGAAAGCCTGCGGGCCATGTTTGCCACACATGGCCAACCCGATGCCCTGGTGAGCAACAACGGACCATGTTTTACCAGTGCTGAGTTCAAAGAATTCATGGCCCGTAACGGTATCAAATATGTCACATCTGCTCCGTTTAAATCAGCGTCCAATGGTCAGGCAGAGAGAGCAGTGCAAACCATCAAGCAAGGCTTGAAGAGGATAACTGAAGGCTCACTGCAGACTCGCCTATCCCGGGTCCTGCTTAGCTATCGCATGAGACCCCACTCACACACTGGGATCCCACCTGCTGAACTGCTCATGAAAAGAGCACAAGACAAGGCTCTCATTAGTTCACCCTGATCTACATGAACAGGTAGAGAGCAGGCGGTTTCAACAAAGTGCAAACCATGATAGCGCAAATGTGTCACGTGAGATTGAAATCAATGATCCTGTATTTGTATTAAATTATGGACAAGGTCCCAAGTGGCTTCCCGGCACTGTCTTGGCCAAAGAGGGAAGCAGGGTGTTTCGGCTCAAACTTTCAAATGGACTCATTCACCGGAAACACTTGGACCAAATCAAACTCAGATTCACGGACTTGTATTTACTCTGCACAGCCACCAGAGGGCTCATCCCCTGGAGTCCCAAGGGACCCCATAATCCCTTGGGAGCACAGGTATTTAAGGAGGCTTCACAGGTTGGAGAGGCACTCTGGAGACCTGCAATAAAAGACTCCGGTCACACTTTACTTTGAGCTCACAGTGTTCAGTCTGACTCTTTCTCCATACACTACACTCTGTAGTTACCGCAATCGGACATGTCGCCTTTCTTGACGATGGTCACGATTACCGCATCTCTGAGATCCCTGGCATGCTCTCCTCCCGCCAAAAGTGCTTCTCCGCCGTGTTTTAGTGCTTCAGCGGGGATTTCATCTGCTCCTGAGGCCTTGTTATTTTTCAGTTGACGGATGGCCATTTCTATCTCATGCCGAACTGGGATTGTGCTGAGATGATGGCGGGTAGCATGCTGTGGGATGGAATCGAGGGTACTCACGTCGAAGACAGAGTCTCGGTTGAGGAGATTTTCTAAGTGCTCCATCCAGCGCGCACTGACTGCCTCTCTATCCTTGATGAGTACCTCTCTGTTCTTGGCCAGCAGTGGGGTCGTACCTTGGGTGCTTGGGCCATCGATGGTCTTGCCTGCACTGAAGAATCCACACATGTCGTGGTTGTCTGCTCATTGCTGGATCTCCTGTGCTTTCTCACCCACCATCTGTTCTTTAGGTCGCGAGTTTTTTGTTGGACCTCGGCCTTCAGACATCTGTAGAGCTGCTTTCTTGCTCTCGAGTTGTGTTGCTGTTTCCAGCCCAAAAATGCCTTGCGCTTGTGGCTTATTAGCTCATCGAACCAGTCTTGTTTCCTGGTTGAGTGACCAACATGACCCCGCCACGCAGCACTGCTCCCCAATTATCAAAATTCACGACAAGGCTTTGGACAACGTGGACCATTTCCCATACCTTTGGAGCCTACTATCAACCAGGGCAGACGTCGATGACGAAGTCCAACACTGCCTCCAGTGTGCCAGTGCAGCCTTCGGTCGCCTGAGGAAGAGAGTGTTTGAAGACTAGGACCTCAAACCTGGCACCAAGCTCATGGTCTACAGAGCAGTAGTGATACCCACCCTCCTATATGCCTCAGCGACATGGACTATGTACATCAGCACGTCAAAGCACTGGAGAAATACCACCACCGCTGCTTCATCGGGGTCGGCGAGAGGCCTATAAAGGCCAGCGGGAGTCGGGCAGTTCGAGCAGTCAGTCGAGGAGGCGGGAGCTCGGAGCAGCGCGAGTCCGGGGTCGGCGAGAGGCCTATAAAGGCCAGCGGGAGTCGGGCAGTTCGAGCAGTCAGTCGAGGAGGCGGGAGCTCGGAGCAGCGCGAGTCCGGGGTCGGCGAGAGGCCTATAAAGGCCAGCGGGAGTCGGGCAGTTCGAGCAGTCAGTCGAGGAGGCGGGAGCTCGGAGCAGCGCGAGTCCGGGGTCGGCGAGAGGCGTACCGGTGCAGCTGCAGGGAGAAGGCAAAGATATAAAGGTGACGTCACAGCCTAGGGGGTAAGTGATTGGCTGGTGATTGGTGAGTAGTTTTTCTTTTTCTTCTTATATTGGTCAGTAACTTTTAACATTGTTATTACCAGTTTAAGTGTATCTAAGGTTTAAGACATGGCAGGAGAGCTCGGTCGGGTGTTATGCTCCTCCTGTACCATGTGGGAACTCAGGGACGCTTCCGGTGTCCCTGACGACTATGTGTGCGGGAAGTGTATCCGCCTCCAGCTCCTGACGGTCCGCGTTACGGAATTGGAGCTGAGGGTGGATTTACTCTGGAGCATCCACGATGCTGAGAATGACGTGAGTATCACGTGTAGTGAGTTGGTCTTACCGCAGGGAAAGGGTCCACAGCCAGATAGGGAATGGAAGACCAGCAGGAGGAGTAGAGCAAGGAAGGTAGTGCAGGGGTCCCCTGCGGTCATCCCCCTGCAAAACAGATACACCGCTTTGGGTACTGTTGAGGGGAATGACTCATCAGGGGAGGGCAGCAGCAGCCAAGTTCATGGCACCGTGGCTGGCTCTGCTGCACAGGAGGGCAAGAAAAAGAGTGGGAGAGCGATAGTGATAGGGGATTCAATTGTGAGGGGAATAGATAGGCGTTTCTGCGGCCGCAACCGAGACTCCAGGATGGTATGTTGCCTCCCTGGTGCAAGGGTCAAGGATGTCTCGGAGCGGGTGCAGGACATTCTGAAATGGGAGGGAGAACAGCCAGTTGTCGTGGTGCACATTGGTACCAACGACATAGGCAAAAAAAGGGATGAGGTCCTACGAAACGAATTTAAGGAGCTAGGAGCTAAATTAAAAAGTAGGACCTCAAAAGTAGTAATCTCGGGATTGCTACCAGTGCCACGTGATAGTCAGAGTAGGAATCGCAGGATAGCTCAGATGAATACGTGGCTTGAGCAGTGGTGCAGCAGGGAGGGATTCAAATTCCTGGGGCATTGGGACCGGTTCTGGGGGAGGTGGGACCAGTACAAACCGGACGGTCTGCACCTGGGCAGGACTGGAACCAATGTCCTAGGGGGAGTGTTTGCTAGTGCTGTTGGGGAGGATTTAAACTAATATGGCAGGGGGATGGGAACCAATGCAGGGAGACAGAGGGAAACAAAAAGGAGCCAAAAGCAAAAGACAGAAAGGAGATGAGGAAAAGTGTAGGGCAGAGAAACCCAAGGCAAAGAACAAAAAGGGCCACTGTACAGCAAAATTCTAAAAGGACAAAGGGTGTTAATAAAACAAGCCTGAAGGCTTTGTGTCTTAATGCAAGGAGTATCCGCAATAAGGTGGATGAATTAATTGTGCAAATAGATGTTAACAAATATGATGTGATTGGGATTACGGAGACGTGGCTCCAGGATGATCAGGTCTGGGAACTCAACATTCAGGGGTATTCAACATTCAGGAAGGATAGAATAAAAGGAAAAGGAGGTGGGGTAGCATTGCTGGTTAAAGAGGAGATTAATGCAATAGTTAGGAAAGACATTAGCTTGGATGATGTGGAATCTATATGGGTAGAGCTGCAGAACACCAAAGGGCAAAAAACGTTAGTAGGAGTTGTGTACAGACCTCCAAACAGTAATAGGGATGTTGGGGAGGGCATCAAACAGGAAATTAGGGGTGCATGCAATAAAGGTGTAGCAGTTATAATGGGTGACTTTAATATGCACATAGATTGGGCTAGCCAAACTGGAAGCAATACGGTGGAGGAGGATTTCCTGGAGTGCATAAGGGATGGTTTTCTAGACCAATATGTTGAGGAACCAACTAGGGGGGAGGCCATCTTAGACTGGGTGTTGTGTAATGAGAGAGGATTAATTAGCAATCTCATTGTGCGAGGCCCCTTGGGGAAGAGTGACCATAATATGGTGGAATTCTGCATTAGGATGGAGAATGAAACAGTAATTTCAGAGACCATGGTCCAGAACTTAAAGAAGGGTAACTTTGAAGGTATGAGGCGTGAATTGGCTAGGATAGATTGGCGAATGATACTTAGGGGGTTGACTGTGGATGGGCAATGGCAGACATTTAGAGACCGCATGGATGAAGTACAACAATTGTACATTCCTGTCTGGCGTAAAAATAAACAGGGGAAGGTGGCTCAACCGTGGCTATCAAGGGAAATCAGGGATAGTATTAAAGCCAAGGAAGTGGCATACAAATTGGCCAGAAATAGCAGCGAACCTGGGGACTGGGAGAAATTTAGAACTCAGCAGAGGAGGACAAAGGGTTTGATTAGGACAGGGAAAATGGAGTACGAGAAGAAGCTTGCAGGGAACATTAAGGCGGATTGCAAAAGTTTCTATAGGTATGTAAAGAGAAAAAGGTTGGTGAAGACAAACGTAGGTCCCCTGCAGTCAGAATCAGGGGAAGTCATAACGGGGAACAAAGAAATGGCGGATCAATTGAACAAGTACTTTGGTTCGGTATTCACTAAGGAGGATACAAACAACCTTCCGGATATAAAATGGGTCAGAGGGTCTAGTAAGGAAGAGGAACTGAGGGAAATCTTTATTAGTCGGGAAATTGTGTTGGGGAAATTGATGGGATTGAAGGCAGATAAATCCCCAGGGCCTGATGGCCTGCATCCTAGAGTACTTAAGGAGGTGGCCTTGGAAATAGCGGATGCATTGACAGTCATTTTCCAACATTCCATTGACTCTGGATCAGTTCCTATGGAGTGGAGGGTAGCCAATGTAACCCCACTTTTTAAAAAAGGAGGGAGAGAGAAAACAGGGAATTATAGACCGGTCAGCCTGACCTCAGTTGTGGGTAAAATGATGGAATCAATTATTAAGGATGTCATAGCAGTGCATCTGGAAAATGGTGACATGATAGGTCCAAGTCAGCATGGATTTGTGAAAGGGAAATCATGCTTGACAAATCTTCTGGAATTTTTTGAGGATATTTCCAGTAAAGTGGACAAAGGAGAACCAGTTGATGTGGTATATTTGGACTTTCAGAAGGCTTTCGACAAGGTCCCACACAAGAGATTAATGTGCAAAGTTAAAGCACATGGGATTGGGGGTAGTGTGCTGACGTGGATTGAGAACTGGTTGTCAGACAGGAAGCAAAGAGTAGGAGTAAACGGGTACTTTTCAGAATGGCAGGCAGTGACTAGTGGAGTGCCGCAAGGTTCTGTGCTGGGGCCCCAGCTGTTTACATTGTACATTAATGATTTAGACGAGGGGATTAAATGCAGTATCTCCAAATTTGCGGATGATACTAAGTTGGGTGACAGTGTGAGCTGCGAGGAGGATGCTATTAGGCTGCAGAGTGACTTGGATAGGTTAGGTGAGTGGGCAAATGCATGGCAGATGAAGTATAATGTGGATAAATGTGAGGTTATCCACTTTGGTGGTAAAAACAGAGAGACAGACTATTATCTGAATGGTGACAGATTAGGAAAAGGGAAGGTGCAACGAGACCTGGGTGTCATGGTACATCAGTCATTGAAGGTTGGCATGCAGGTACAGCAGGCGGTTAAGAAAGCAAATGGCATGTTGGCGTTCATAGCGAGGGGATTTGAATACAGGGGCAGGGAGGTGTTGCTACAGTTGTACAGGGCCTTGGTGAGGCCACACCTGGAGTATTGTGTACAGTTTTGGTCTCCTAACTTGAGGAAGGACATTCTTGCTATTGAGGGAGTGCAGCGAAGGTTCACCAGACTGATTCCCGGGATGGCGGGACTGACCTATCAAGAAAGATTGGATCAATTGGGCTTGTATTCACTGGAGTTCAGAAGAATGAGAGGGGACCTCATAGAAACTTTTAAAATTCTGACGGGTTTAGACAGGTTAGATGCAGAAAGAATGTTCCCAATGTTGGGGAAGTCCAGAACCAGGGGTCACAGTCTGAGGATAAGGGGTAAGCCATTTAGGACCGAGATGAGGAGAAACTTCTTCACCCAGAGAGTGGTGAACCTGTGGAATTCTCTACCACAGAAAGTAGTTGAGGCCAATTCACTAAATATATTCAAAAGGGAGTTAGATGAAGTCCTTACTACTCGGGGGATCAAGGGTTATGGCGAGAAAGCAGGAAGGGGGTACTGAAGTTTCATGTTCAGCCATGAACTCATTGAATGGCGGTGCAGGCTAGAAGGGCTGAATGGCCTGCTCCTGCACCTATTTTCTATGTTTCTATGTTTCTATGTTTCCACAAGATTTGCAAATCTATTGGCAGGATAGACGCACCAATCTCAATGTTTTCGCTCAGGCCAACATCCCCAGCATCGAAGCACTGACCACTCTCGATCAACTCGGTTGGGCAGACCACGTCGTCTGCATGCCCGATACGAGACTCCCAAAACAAGCACTCTACTCTGAGCTCCGGCACGGCAAGCGAGCCCCATGTGGGCAGAGGAAACATTTCAAGGACACTGCCTAAAGCCTCCTTGAAAAAGTGCAACATCCCCACCGACACCTGGGAATACCTGGCCCAAGACCGCACAAAGTGGAGGAAAAGCATCCGGGAAGGCGCCTAATACCTCGAGTCTCTATGCCGAGGGCAAGCTGAAGCCAAGCGTAAACAGCAGAAGGAGCGCACGACAACCCAAGCACCCCACCCACCCCTTCCTTCAACCACCGTCTGCCCCACCTGTGACAGAGACCGCAGGCCGCACATAGGACTCATCTCATTTTTAACTCATTTTTAGTGTGGAAGCAAGTCACTAAGGGACTGCCTAAGAGAGAGACAAAAGTGGGAGAAGAATAGAAGAGTTTTATGTCAGAAATGCTTTGCATATTTCTTTTCAATATTTGCGACAAGGATCTGGTTACTTTGTCAAATTAGTAATATTATGCAGTTGTGTAACTGATAAAATGTCTAATTAATAGTGATGAGTAAACATACATGCAGGCAAGATGAAAAAACAATGCAGACACATGAGTCAGTGCTAATGTATCTTGATTGTATTCAGTGTGTAAATCATAATACATTTGATCATTTATATTTCTTGAAAGTGGGTTGTATTGTTAGACTAAATATAATTCACTTAACATTTGCTTTTTGGAACAACTCCCACTTTCAAAATGACTTGTTAATAAACCTATTTTTAGTTAAATGTTTAGAAGGCATTCAAATTAAACTGTAAGGCAGAGAAATTGCGTAGCGTCCCGTTTGGGCCGATAACTTTTGCGGTAACGCAGAAGTATCGCTGGGTGTTATGCGAGGGACTATGATACGAACTTCTGGTTTCGCACTCCAAAAAGGAAGTGGAGTGCTAAATCAAGCGCGAGCACTAAAGCCGGCAAGAGGGGCGATAGCAGTGCAGCGCTACCTAATGTCACGGGCAGCGCTGCTGGGAACGGAGGCTTCTTCCCTCCCTTAAAGGAAAGGGCCATCGCTGCAGGCTCTGCAATTAAAAGAGGTACCTCATCGCCGACGGCAGCTGCGAAGCACCACGATCGGCCACAATCGATCAGCAGAGTACATCGCTGATCGATCGCGGCCCAAGAAAATCATGAAAAATGAAAGTTAGGCATCACGGAAAAAAATTCCCCCGCAAACATCATCCCCTTTAAACAGTGGCCCGAAGCGCCAGGCCTCCCGTACAATGCCTCCTGTAGCTGTCGGTGTTGGCGCCCGGCAATGCTGCAGGGAGCGGAACCGAAGTTCGGGTCCGGGGCAATATGTAGGCCGAGGATGTCACGCTCTCGGGGTGCAGGAGGTCGTGGCGCAAGGGGTTACCATCACAGCAACAAAAACAAAAATGGAAGCACTTAGAGATTTAATAGTTTATAAGCAAGTACAGAGCCAGGTAAAAAGGGAGTGGGAAGAAAGGGCGAAAAGGAAAGTCTCTGATAGGGTTGAGGGCAGCATTGATTAAATGACAAAAGGGATGATGGTGCAAGGCAGAAGTGGGGTTATAATCGGAAAATAAAGAAACAAAAGATGGTTCCAGGTGTAAATGACAACTGCAGAACCATTACTAGCCCATACTGTTGGAGAAAATGGGAGCGGTGGTTAGGATCTGAAGTTGTTGAACTCAATGTTGAGGCTGAAATGTTGTAGTGTGCCTAATTGAAAAATCAAGCTTGTGTTGAACATCATTGGAACAATGTAAGAGGCCAAGAACAGAGAGATCAGAGTGGGATGGAGAATTAAAGTGGTAAGCGACCGGAAGCTCAGGGCCACGCTTGAGGACTAAACGAAGATGTTCATGAAATGTCTTCCTTTCTTGCAGAAAGTACAAAGTATATTTGTAATCGGCTTGGCATGGGATTTAATTTTTATCGTCTTTTCAGGATGTGTACAAAAATTCCCGTACTGCTATGTCAACATAGCAGAGGGCTCAGGCAAATCATGGTGGAACCTCAGAAAGACCTGCTACAGAATAGTGGAACACAATTGGTTTGAGACATTCATTATTTTCATGATTCTTCTCAGCAGTGGTGCCCTGGTGAGTAGGATTTTACATTATACAATCTTAATACTTTTCACACAGTTGGTATACTATATTACAGTTGTGTGTTTTAAAAAAAACGATAAAGTGCACTCTAAATTTTGAGGATTTAAAGGTTCCTCCTCTCTATAGCTTGATAAACCAGGTCATTCAATCCATCAAACATGATTCAAATTACAACTGATAGCTCAGAAACCAGAAGGCCGTTTGGTGCACAATAGTTAGAAAATCAGAATCACTTTATATTTATGGCGTTCCGAGACCTGGTCAAGACCAATCCTCCTAATCTATAACAAAGCAAAACTGGCAGTAACTGTGGAGAATGCCATGGTCTAGACTAACTCACCCTGCAGATTGATGGAGGTTGTGTGTTGGTGGGAAACAGAAAGAAAAAGAGGTGGGAAATCTGATCACGAAACTCAAATTGTCTTTTAGTAAAATATCAGAGGTTTTACCTTGCGTTTATTTTTAGGCTTTTGAAGATGTTCACATTGAACAACGGAAAAGCATCAAGTCAATGCTCGAATATGCTGATAAAATCTTCACCTACATTTTTATTCTGGAAATGCTCCTGAAGTGGGTGGCCTACGGTTTTGTGAAGTATTTCACTAATGCCTGGTGTTGGCTGGACTTCCTCATTGTTGATGTATGTATTCTGGATTTTTGCTTTGTTATTGGCAATCCATGGTATGATGTGACAGAATCATAGATTTGGCATATGATGCCTACGGCCATATTGCTCAGGGACCACTGTATAAAATGAAAATTTCTCAGTGATGCAGGAGTGACTGCTCTTCTGAGATTCAGGAGATTTATTGAGATAATAGTAAGGAGTTGTATGATAGTCATAGGGAGCTCCTCTCCATGTTCCAGTATACCTGGGAATTCTTGATGCTGACATTGCTGCCAAAAGTGGAAAAATATTCCATTCATTATTGTCAGCAGTAATGTCCCTCACTTTGATAAGTGAAAAATCACATCAACTTCTACAAATAAAATCTGTATTTATCCTGAATAATACAAATAGCTTATTTAATGTGTACCTGGGCATTGGTTCATGAATTTAAGAGAATCATTTTGACATTCTATGTAAGCTATAAACCTGTAATGCTAATTGAAAATAAATATACTGTTTTAATTTTTCATATTTTATGTGTGATGATTATTTGTGCTTATATAGCCTTATAATTTAGACTGTGTTTCCGATACAATGTGGAATTTCAACATGATCTTTTCTTGTTTGTTAATGCTCTATACTTCTGAGGAGCTTAGAAAAATATCTAGTCAAGAGCAGGGTTAAATGTTACAGGGATTTGTTTAATCTTAGATAATCAAATATTTCAGAGAACCATGGTTCAATTATTGTTGGGATCATGTGAAAGTTTTCTGTGGAATCAAACCAATCCGTTTGATGCCATCTTTTACTTACTTTGTGTTAACTTACCACTAAGAATAAAAATTGTTAATGCAGCTGATGTAGATTGGCCAGCCTTGGTTCTTCCTGAGAAGCATATGACAAATGCCACATCATGCAATTTCACAAACTACATTAACCACTTGGAATTTTTTATTTTTCCCTTTTTGTGTAGGTCTCTTTAGTGAGCCTTACAGCTAATGCCTTGGGCTACTCGGAACTAGGTGCCATTAAGTCCCTTAGGACACTAAGAGCTTTGAGACCTCTAAGAGCCTTGTCACGATTTGAAGGCATGAGGGTAAGATGGAACAAAACCTCTAGTTATGCATGTGTATAAGATGCATTTTGATCCAAAACAAATAAATTAATAAAGAATGAGTTACAGAAGTGGCGCTCTCACAGTTTCTACGCTATCCTAATATGAAGCAGCATTACAATATTGCAACACATGGCCACAAACTATCTAGTATCATAATATGTAAAATTCACTTATACTTTCCTGGCCAGCTTTTCAGTTATATAATCAAGGGGGTGAAATTGCCGCTTTTTATGAGGCCCATCAGCGCTTCCGGCTGGGGTGGGCAGGTATAAACAGCAGCTGAGTGGGCCGCGAAGCTGGCCAACATCCACTTGCAGGGTAGAAGTTAGAGGGATGGTCGCCAGCGCCCCACGCCGCCATCTTACATTTTTTGCCGACTCTCAGGTCAGCTTGCTTACCTCTTTTTTTTGCGTGGTCCGGGCCGCCATCGTGCAGCCCGCCACTCTGTTTTGGGTGCCAGGCTGCAGGCCCAGAAACACGCTGCCCTGATGGTCCAGCGGAGGCCATCAGAGGCCTTGCAGAGTGCGCAGCGGCCCTCCCCTTGTATATTTAACTTGGTATTTTTCACAAAAAAAATAGTTGTTTTCATATATTGTTTAGTTGCAGTACTTTCTGAAAACTATTAAAAATAAAATCAATTCAATTTCCAGCTCTATAACAGTTTTTGGTGCAATTTGAAATATGTGTTTTAACCGTGAGAAACCTCTTTACTGATTGTCAGCTTTATGAATACAATTGCATTTGAAGAGTTTTGAGAAAGAAACTTAATGAGTACCACAGGTTAAACTTTACAAGTTCATGCACCTGGCACTAAATTTTGCGTGCCAGGAATGCACATCGGGAATTCATCCTAAAAGGGCATATCATGAAATTAAATGTAGAGGTCAGCGGGACCCACTGGATTTTAACAAGACAGAAAATCAAGTGAACTTCACACACTCATTCCTGATTTGCACTTCTCGGAGGCGAAGCTTCATGTAGACAATGCAACTTAGGACATTGTTCCACAATTCGCAATCTAATATAAGAACATAAGAATTAGGAGCAGAAGTAGGTCATACGACCCCTCGAGCCTGCTCTGCCATTCAAGAAGACTATGGCTGATCTTCGACCTCAACTCCGATCCCCATATCTCTTGATTCCTCTGGAGTCAAAAATCTTATCTATCTCAGTCTTGAATACACTCAACAATTCAACATCCAAAGTCCTTTGGGGTAGAGAATTCCAAGGATTCACAACCCTCTGAATGAAGAAATTCCTCCTCACTCAGTCTTAAATGGCCGATATCTTATCCTGAGACTATGCCCCCTAGTTCTAGACTCTTCAGCCAGAGGAAACAACCTATCAGCATCCACCCTGTCAGTCCCCCTTAGAATCTTATATGGTTCAAGGAGATCTCCTCTCATTCATCTAACCTTGAGAGTATAGGTCCAATCCACTCAATTTCTTCTAATAGGACAACCCTCTCATCCCAGGAATCAATCTAGTGAACATTCTTTGCTCCACCTCTAAAGCAAATATATCCTTCCTCAGATAAGGAGACCAAAACTGTGCACAGTACTCCAAGTGTGGTCTCACCAAAGTCCTAGACAACTGTAGCAAAACTCATGTACTCCAACCCCCTTGCAATAAAGGCCAACATGCCAATTGCTTTCCTAATTGCTTGCTGTACCTGCATGCTAAATCCCTGTTTCCCGTATGAGGGCACCTAAATCTCTCTGAACACCAATATTTAATAGTTTCTCACCATTTAAAAAATATTGTGTCTGATCATCCTGTGAGGGTACCAAAAATGATTAGTTTCACACCTGCCAAACATAAACACACATCTGCCAAACTAAGACCTGCCATTGTTTGATTTTATTTTCCAGTTTCACAATATTATGCCACTAATTTTGATTTTGAAGTCTGTATTTTACTTATAATTTTACATATTTTGTTTCTTTGCAGTAATCAAATTATGTGACATCATCGGTCCACCACAAGGTTTTTGCTTTATTTTGCTTTTTTCAATACATGCAATATCATTTGGTCAAATAGCTTTCTTTCAATTACTTTATATTGTTTCTATGTCCATATCTGTGATCATTTTGTCTGGTTTTGTTTCATGATATATTTAATCTTCATTGCACAAAGAGTTAGTGTTATTTCAGCTGCATGCATAAACTACAACTTAGAGACTACTTTTAACAAAAATCAATTTTCTGTTTATATAACCAAGCATCTTTTCTCATTCTGACATTTATAGTTTGTCTAACATGTTTTTCCTCAAATGTTAATGATTAGGTGGTCGTCAATGCCCTTCTTGGAGCAATTCCTTCCATCATGAATGTGCTGCTTGTCTGCCTGATATTCTGGCTCATTTTCAGTATAATGGGTGTGAATCTTTTCGCTGGAAGGTACTACCACTGTATCAACACAACTGACGGACTTCCATTCCCCATCAATGTTGTTGACAACATGACTGATTGCCTTCAGCTTAATACTAGTGCACGATGGAAAAATGTAAAAATCAACTTTGACAATGTTGGAGCTGGCTACCTTGCTTTACTACAAGTGGTGAGTTAACTGCTGCCTCACAATTTTTTTTAAAATAAAGAATAAACAAGGCCTTGGAAAACCATATAGTTTTGCAATTTTAGGTTGGTATGGAAAGAGTGGCTCGAACTAATAATTCATAGTTGGATTAAAGCTGCTAGACTAGAGTTAGTCATTTTATGGTCTACAGACCAACTTTGGGCATGTTGTGCTCCATGGCAGGATCTAGTCCAGCTTGTCTTTCTAGCTTGTTATTTTCTTGCACCCAATCGATTTTGGTGTACATCGGGTCTGATGTGTTGCAGTGGAGATCTCATATGACATTTATAGCAGTGTGCACAACTTCCTCCTGGATTTGGGTACTGAACGTTCTATAGTTGTAACTGTACCTCCCCAAATGCTGATGATGACTTCTTTCCTGCCTTCTTTAGCTCTGCTTCCCACCTCAGACAAAATGACGAAATTGTGTTGCCATTTGAACAAATTTCTTCGCTGTTTAAGAGTGGTATAAGTCTCCATGCTGAAGTTGTATACAATTTTATTTTGATGAAAACTTTTCACTATTGAAAGAATTAAAAAATATATATTTGGTAATTATATGTTACAATTGATTATTTAAAGGTATCAAGCAGATTTTCTATTCAGTACTGCTGTCTTTTTCTTGGTAAAATTAGGAAATTCTTTTGTTTCAATAACATTATTTTGAAATGAAAGAAAAAAGAGCTTTACAAAGCTGGTATTCTCTGAATCATTGACATGACCTGCATACTCATTGGTAGAAAGTGAGATCTCACCTCAGTGCACTAATCTTCATCATATTCCAAATTCCATAAGTATTCTTCCTTCGTTAGATCAGTGGTCTGGTTGAAAATTAGGACATGGAAATGCGGTATCCCCAAAAGCGGGCACGGGGATCGGGGGATCGAAGGCAGCACGTAAAATTCGTGCTGTCTGCTACTTTGCATGATTGTAGTGTTCAGCTGAGTCTGAACGCGCTGCTGAGCGGCTGAACATTCAGCAGTCGCCCAAGTTCATGTAGTACTTAAAGGCAGTCTGCACCTTTTAAAAGGGAGATGCCTACAGCCTGCCACAGGTCCTAGAACTGTTTGTGGAGGCTACTGCCATAAAGGCTGAATAATTCCTCAACAGGAAAGAGAAAGAACTTCGAGGTTCTCTGATGCAGCACTGGAGGTATTGGTCCTGGACGTCAACTCCAGGAGCGAGGTTCTCTTCCCACAGGAGTCCCTCGAGGCAATATGGTCTTGACCAGCAGTGTAGCCGTGAGGACCTGCACTCAGTGCAGGAAGAAGTTTAATGACCGTACACGCTGGTCAAGGTCAGTGAATTCATCTTCAAATACCATATCTTACCATCTGCACCATTGGCCTCACACACTGCTCAATGTACCACACATCACACTCACCTACCAACAATCTCTACCAAACACAACTCATATCTTATATTCATACCTTCACCTCACCTGCACACACTTACCACTGCTGTAAGCCTCACATCCACATCTCACAGCTTGAACATTTATTAAATTAATAAATAATTATTAGAATCGGTGGACATGACATTGGATGGAGATTAGTAATGAGATAAGTGAATTTAAAATAGAAAGAGGGGAGGGGATATATTAAACAAACTCGAAGAGGATAAAACCCCTGGTCTGGATGGATTGCATCCACACATTTTAAAAGAATCTAGGAAAGAGATAGCACAGGCATTAATACACATATTTAATAATTCATTAGAAAAAGGTGGTGCCAAAGGACTGGTGGATAGCTAACATAATACCTATATTTAAGAACGGGGATAGAACATGTCCAGGGAATTATAGACCAGTCGGTGGTAGTAAAAATAATGGAACCCCTACTGAAGGAGAAAATAGAAGAACATCTAGAAACCAAAAATATAGTAATGAATAGTCAGCATGGATTTCAAAAGGGAAAGACTTGCTTGACCAACGTCATTGAATTTTTTGATGAGGTAACAGAGAGAGTAGACAATGGTAATGCAGTAGATGTAATTTATCTAGATTTTCAAAAGACCTTTGATAAGGTACCTCACAGACTGATGAAAAAGGTCAGAGTGTGGAGTCAGGGGTCAAGCAGCAGAATTGATGGCTAACTGGCTTCAAGACAGGAAGCAGAGACTAGGGGTAAAAGGTAGCTATTCACAGTGGCAGACGGGTATTGGTGTTCCACAAGGATCAGTGCTGGGACCACCGTTGTTCACAATTATATTAACGATTTAGACTTTGGAATCAAAAACACAATTTCTAAATTTGTGGACGACACCAAATTGGGAGGCGACAGTCAATACTGAGGAGGACTGCAATAAATTACAGGAGGACCTGAATAAATTTGCAGAATGTTGACAAATGAAATTCAACACAGATAAATATGATGCACAGGTTCGATCTCCCAACTCTGGGAGTTCTGAAATCCGGAAAATGTTCCGAAATCCGGACATTTTTTAAAACGGCGAAAGCGGTATTTTTTCGCCAAAAATACCGCTAATGACTCCGCTATTTTTTAAAGGCCCAGTAGTAAAAATCAGCAGAAACCACGGTCCTCGCCAACTTTAGTCTGAGGATGATTACCGCTGCAAGTTCGGCCTAGGGAGGGGGAAAACACAAAAAAAAAATACAAAAAATAAAAATTCACAAAACATTCACAAAACCCTTACCTACTAAATCGCTGAAAAAGAATTAAAAAATAAAAACTTTAACGTACCTTTTTTGCAGGTCTTCATACCTACCACTGTTTTTGGGGCTGCAACGCGGGTTTTTCTCGGGCATTTTTTTTTCGCCCAGAATACGAGTGCGGCAAAAGTCAAATTTCAGGACGTCGGAAATGCACGCTGTCTGCTCTTCTACCCGCTGCTTCCGGTGTTCCCTCTTTGGTCGGGTTGGCACACTGTCGGAAAATACAGGTACACGAAAGTTGGCCCAAGGGTTTCCGGAATCGAGACTTCGGATTTCTGTTCCGAAATCCGGAAATACCTGAAATCCGGAAGGGCCTTGGTCCTGAGGTTTCTGGATTTCGGAGGTCGAACCTGTATTACATTTTGGTAGGAAGAATAGGGAGGTCACTTATTACTTGGAGGGTGAGAGTCTGGGTGGGGTAGAGGAACAAAGGGATGTCAGAGTACAAATACACAAATCGCTAAAAGTTGCGACACAGGTTAGCAAAGTCATAAAAAAAAAAGCAAACCAAGCACTACGGTTTATTTCTAGAGGTATAGAATTGAAAAGTAGGGAAGTTATGTTAAACCTGTATCGAACCTTGGTTAGACCACACTTAAGATTACTGCGTAAAGTTCTGGTTGCCATATTATAAAAAGGATAGAGACACTGGAGAGGGTGCAGAGAGGATTTACAAGATTGATACCAGAAATTAGGGTATACATATAAGGAAAGGATGAACATGCTGTTGAAAAAGAAGGCTAAGGACTAACCTAATAGAGGTCTTTAAAATTATGAAAGGTTTTGAGAGAGTGGATACAGAGAGAATGTTTCCACTTGTGGGGAAGAGCATAACTGGAGGCCATCAATATAAGATACTCACCAAGAAATCCAATAGGGAATTCAGAAGAAACTTCTTAACACAAAGAGTGGTGAGAATGTGGGACTTGCTACCACGGGGAATGGTTGAAGCGAATAATATAGATGCATTGAAGAGAAGGTTAGACAAGCATATGAGGGAGAAGGGGATAGAGGTTGATGCTGATAGATTTAGATGAGGAGAGACGGGAGCAGACTTGAGTGGAGCATAAACGCCGGGTTGGACTGAATGGCTTGTTTTTGTGTCGTATAACACACTGCCAGCTATTCAACCATGACAGACACATCACCCAAACACCAGACTCACTGACACACTTTCCTTTCTCTTGCAGGAAAAGGTGGCATATAACAAACTCAAGCAAGCCTTAGCTGGTGGGCGATAGGCTCGCCTGCATCTCCTCATTCCCTTGGAGGGGATGGAGCTGACCATTCTTAGCAGGGGCATGGCTGAGCCCGTGGTCAGTGGCTGGGTTGAAGGAATACAAGGTGCCATTCCCCTCATACATTATCCTCCTTCTCACATCCTACTTCCCCTTATCTCTCAATCTCGTCTTTATAATCACCATATAGAAACCTAGAAATTCACAGCCCAGAAGGAGGCCATTTTGGCCCATCGTGTCCACGCCAGCCGACAAAGAGCCGCACGGCCCTTGGTCAGCAGCCCTAAAGGTTACATATAAACCTATGAACAATGACGGAAAGGCAATGAGCACCCAGCCCAACCAGTCTGCCTCACCACAATTTCGTCGCCCCTTATACTGAAAACATTCTACACTCCACCTCAACTGGAGCCATGTGATCTCCTTGGAGAGGCAAAATCCAGAAAAACCCAGGCCAATTTAGGGAGAAAAAATCTGGGAAAATTTCTCTCCAGGCGATCGAAACTAGTCCAGGAGATCACCCTGGTTGTATTCGATTCCCTGCAGTACTTACCATTATTTCTGCGTCGGCCGACAAAAGATTATCCAGTCTAATCCCAATTACCAGCTCTGGGTCTGCAGGATTCAGCACTTTAAGTGCCCATCCAACCATCTCTTAAAAGTGGTGAAGGTTTCTGCATCCACCACTCTTCCAGGCAGCGAGTTCCAGATCCCCACAACCCTCTGCATAAAGAACCCCCCCCCCCCCACCCTCAAATCCCCTCGAAACCTTCTACCACCCACCTTAAAACTATGCTCCCTCGTAAGAGACCCCTACACCAATGGAAATAGGCCCTTACTATCCACCATGTCCAGGCCCCTCAATATTTTGTACACCTCAATGAGGTCTCCTCTCAACCTCCTCTGTTCCAATGAGAACAAACCCAGCCTATCCAATCTTTCCTCATAACTAAGATTCTCCATTCCAGGCAGCATCCTAGTAAAATCTCCTTTGCACCCTCTCTAGTGCAATCACATCCTTCCGATAATACGGCAACCAGAACTGCACACAGTACTCCAGTTGTGGCCTCACCAAAGTATTTTACAATTTAAACATAACCTCTGTGTTTTTATATTCTATGCCTCGGCCAATAAAGGCAAGCATTCCGTATGCCGCCTTAACCACCTTATCCACCTGGCCTGCTACTTTCAGGGATCTGTGGACAAGCACTCCAAGGTCCCTTTGTTCATCTACACTATTAAGTGGCCTACCGCTTAATGTGTATACCCTTTCCTTATTAGCCCTCCCAAAGTGCATCACCTCACACTTCTCTGAATTAAATTCCATTTGCCACTGCTCTGCCCACCTGACCAGTAGATTGATATCATTCTGCAGCCCATGACTTTTCTCTTCATTATCAACCACATAGACAATAGTGTTGTCTGCAAATTTCTTAATCATACTCCCTATATTCAAATCTAAATCATTGATATATACCACAAAAAACAAGGGACCCAGTATTGAGCCCTGGGGAACCACACTGGAAACATCCTTCCAGTCACAAAAGCATCCATCAATCATTACCCTTTGCTTCCTACCTCCAAGCCAATTTTGGATCACTTTTGCCACTTTGCCCTGGATCCCATGGGCTTCAACCTTCATGACCAGTCTACCATGTGCGACCTTATCAAAAGCCTTGCTAAAGTCCATATATACTGCATCGTATGCACTACCCTCATCAACCCTCTTGGTTACCTCCTCAAAAAATTCAATCGGGTTAGTCAAACACGATGATCCCTTAACAAATCCGTGCTGACTGTCCCTAATTAATCCTTGCCTTTCCAAATGTAGATTTTTCCTGTCTTTCAGGATTTTTTCCAATAATTTTCCTACCACTGGGGTTAGGCTGACAGGCCTGTAATTACTCGGCCTATCCCTTTCTCCCTTCTTAAACAAGGGTATTACATTAGCAGTCCTCCAACTCTCCGGCACCATTCCCAGATCCAAAGAGGACTGGAAAATGATGGTCGAGGCCTCTGCTATTTCCTCTTTTAGTTCGCTCAACAGCCTGGGATGCATTTCATCCAGGCCTGGGGACTGATCTACTTTCAAAGCTGCTAAACCCCTTAATACTATATTTATTTCATCCAGAATATCACACTCCTCCTCGATAGCAGTATCTGCATTGCCCCTTTCCTTTGTGAAAACAGATCCAACGTATTCGTTAAGAATCCTACCAACATCTTCCGCCACACAAAGATTACCCTCATGGTCTCTAATGGTTTAAGCATGCAACTCTTGCTTCCCTCCCATCACCACACCCTAACCTGTGCCTTTCACACAACCAACCACCAGCTCAGATACTGACACTCCGCGTACTTTAGAGGATAGGTCAGACACTGAATCTGCACGTGGTGAGACACCGGGCATGAGTGGCCTGCAGCTAGGGCAGGGGAAATGGGTAGCTCAGGTGCCTGATCCCCGTAGGGGGGGGGAGGTCGCACACGAGTTCTGCTGCACAGGACTCAGCTGAAGACGTCGTTGGGGCAGCCTACTGAAGAACGCTGATGGGTAGGCACAATGTAATTATTGGTGCATTGGCAAGTCTGCCCGAAAGCCTGAATGCAATATCAAGAAGCATGGAGGAGTACAGCTCCAGCCTAGTACAGGGCTTTGGGAAGAGCTTGGACCTTATCCTTTCCAGCGTTGAATTGTTTTGTCAGATCCATTGACGTATTTGTGGACCCAACCACCATGTCACATCGCTTGGCCAAAGTCTCAGCTTCCATTGCAGCACAAGCAGAAGCCACCCAACGTCCTAAGTGCTACAATGGAAGGTCAGACTGAAGTCATACAAGCACAGACAGCTGCCATCATGGCTGGGTTTACCAGTGAAGATAGGGGCCTATAGAGTGTCACAGCAGTCTGTACTCCCTCAGATTAGTAAGATTGCTTAGGCACTGCCCTGGAGAGTGGTAACGGATCCGTGGAGAATCACGCTCTCTCAAGATGACAGCATTTGTCCTCCCAAAAACAGCTACTCCACCAGTGCCTGGCTGTTGCCTGTCACCCAGCCAGCCCAGACTGCTGCCGCCCATGCCGAGATGGTGCAATCCAAAGCCAGACCTACTAGGCCCAGAGCTCCCAGAGGTCATCCTGCAAGGCAACTGCAGTCTCACCCACTGAAAGTCAGCAGCCCTCCGCCAGCCATACTGCAGCCACTGTGATAGCACCACGTAGGAGCACTAGGATAGTCAAAGGCACACAAGGGAATGCACAAGGGTGATTCGTTGATTTGTTGATGTAATATTGGTTGAATAGATAGATAAAGTTTGATTGGAATGTTTGCATTGTGGTGACTTTTATTTCAGCATTGTGGCCAAGATGACGCTGTGATGGTCAGTAACAGAGGGAAGCTAAGGTGTGAGACTTATGTTGAATCGAGAATTGGGTTTGTGTTCACTCGTACCACAGGCAGATGATTCGATCCCGGCCTTAAAGGGGCTGTCTGGGTTGCCTCCTTCCTTCCACTTCCTCCTCTTCCACCTTCCTTCTCTTCCACCTCCTCCTTCTCTTCCACCTCCTGCTCCTGAGCTGGTGGCCGTATCCCTGGTGGCAAGGGGTGTGTCCTCATGATGGTCAGGTTGTAGACGTTACAGCAGACCACCATGAATCAGGACACATGCTCCCTGACAGCGCACTCTTGAGTTGTCGAAATCCATTTGAAAGGCCCCGCAACTTCTGGGTTTCCACATGCTCGAAATCCAGAACTTGCAATCTGTCACGGTACGTTTTGACAGATCATCCGAAGCGCATGGAAACTTAGTATTGCTGGCACAGATTTGGGCTATTTGCCCAACAACAGACTGGCAATTGCCCATAAAACTCTTACGGCAGATAAAGGCAGGTTTAGGGCTGCGATCAACAGCATAAGGGTATATATAAGCCTTAATTTAAACATTTAAAAATCAAAAAATAAGCACATGCACTTGAAATGAGTTTACACAAATAATGTCCTGGATTAAAATGTTTAAAACTATTTAACAAAAAAATAATTTTTTATTGAGGTTACTGCAATGAAGAGAGTTACAAAATTGCAATTTGTTATATTTATAATCATCAGAATTCTGTAAATTGTATAATTATTTGGGGATTAAATTGCATATCATTGGGGGATTCCCTTCGTAAATGATTGCAATGGAATTCTCCTTTCTCATTGGAGGACCGGACCCACGCAATCCCAGATACGGTTCCGAACCACCTGCATCCCTGGGATCCGTGGGCCTTTACGCTGCCTGGGTGCCTGGAGGTAGGTTCAAATTTGTTTTGTGGGTTGGAAGCGTAGTGTGAAGATACGCTTCCGACCGCAATTTCTAACCCCATGGGGCCGAAATTCAGTGTCCCTAGAGGGACCGTTAACGTGCGTTTCTGGCGGCCGATCGCAAAAATTGATCGGCCGCTGCATCCCGGTGTATTGGCCCCCCCCCCCCGATGCACATTTAGCTCGGTGCGGGGGGGGGGGTTGTTCCAGCGGTGAGCACTTCCGCCCTAGTGGTAAAGGGGGTTTGGCTGTGGTGACATCATCAGTGTGCGCACAGCTGCTATGCGGCCACGCTACCCATATTCAGCACTTAAAAGGGAGGCCTTTTTTCAGCACTGACCCTGCCAGGTTTTTGTGTCGGTCCATGGAACGCGACACCATTGGACGAGGTCAATGGACTAATCCCGCAATCAGGGCAATTTTTGGAGGAAAGTTTTACTTCTGTTTTTTGCCTACATTGAACCTGCTAAGTTAGAAGTTTTGAGAGAGTTCTGAGGACTTTCAGCTCTTAGGGCTCAATTTTGGCCAGGAGTTGCTCTTTTTTTTTGGAGTAACCTAATTTTTCTGGCGTAACTTAAAAATCCCCAGTTTCCCCAATCAATTTGCATCAGCGTAACTCAGTTAGTTACGATTTTATTAGCTTCGTTTTTTTTTCTCAGAAGGGGGCGTTACCAGCCACCTACGCCAGTTCTGCCCATTTAGGCAATTTTGGCCAGCTAATAGTTCCTCTATTTCTACTTAAGCCAGCGTATGTGGCCACTTCAGAAAACCCTTGCAGAGAGTTAAAGAAATTGGCGCAGGTAGATACATCAGAGGCCATTCGGTCTGGGATAGGGACGGGAAGCACAGAGGACTGGCACCTAAACCAACCCCAAGCCTCACCCTTAGCAATGTTTGCAAACACTAAGTACTAACAATTCAATAAGAAATAATAAATTTAAGTCCTACCTTCATCTTCAAACTCAGCCCGGGAAGATAGTGGGCCGGTGCCGGAGGCCACTCAGCCTGGGCTAGGGGCGGGACAACGCACCGGGAGGCCACTCTGCCTGGGCTAGGGGCGGGACAACGCACCGGGAGGCCACTCGACCTGGGCTAGGGGCGGGCAGGAGAACTGATAAAAATCACCAGCAGGCAGTGATTTCTATCAGTTCTCCTGCCCGCCCCTAGCCCTGGCTGAGTGGCCTCCCGGTGCGATCATTCTCTTAGAAATCACCGGCAGGCAGGAGCACTAAGAGATCGAACACACCGGGCGGCCACTCGGCCACCTGTATCTTAATACTTTGAAATTATTTTACCAACAATTAATTAATTGCAAGTTAATAGCTGAGAATACAATACTCCTCATCCTAGTCTTTAAAAAAAATGATATCAGGTCCAGGGCAAACATTTACAGAGAAAATATAATATTTTGTAGAATGTTCATAACAAAAGAAAATGAAGTATTGTAAGCAAATCTACACAATATTCACTAAGGAGGACACAAACAACCTTCCGGATATAAAAGGGGTCAGAGGGTCTAGTAAGAAGGAGGAACTGAGGGAAATCCTTATTAGTCGGGAAATTGTGTTGGGGAAATTGATGGGATTGAAGGCCGATAAATCCCCAGGGCCTGATGGACTGCATGCCAGAGTACTTAAGGAGGTGGCCTTGGAAATAGCGGATGCATTGACAGTCATTTTCCAACATTCCATCGACTCTGGATCAGTTCCTATCGAATGGAGGGTAGCCAATGTAACCCCACTTTTAAAAAAAGGAGGGAGAGAGAAAACAGGGAATTATAGACCGGTCAGCCTGACATCAATAGTGGGTAAAATGATGGAATCAGTTATTAAGGATGTCATAGCAGCACATTTGGAAAGAGATGACATGATAGGTCCAAGTCAGCATGGATTTGTGAAAGGGAAATCATGCTTGACAAATCTTCTGGAATTTTTTGAGCATGTTTCCAGTAGAGTGGACAAGGGAGAACCAGTTGATGTGGTATATTTGGACTTTCAGAAGGCTTTCGACAAGGTCCCACACAAGAGATTAATGTGCAAAGTTAAAGCACATGGGATTGAGGGTAGTGTGCTGACATGGATTGAGAACTGGTTGTCAGACAGGAAGCAAAGAGTAGGAGTAAATGGGTACTTTTCAGAATGGCAGTCAGTGACTAGTGGGGTATCGCAAGGTTCTGTGCTGGGGCCCCAGCTGTTTACATTGTACATTAATGATTTAGATGAGGGGATTAAATGTAGTATCTCCAAATTTGCGGATGACACTAAGTTGGGTGGCAGTGTGAGCTGCGAGGAGGATGCTATGAGGCTACAGAGTGACTTGGATACGTAAGGTGAGTGGGCAAATGCATGGCAGATGAAGTATAATGTGGATAAATGTGAGGTTATCCACTTTGGTGGTAAAAACAGAGAGACAGACTATTATCTGAATGGTGACAGATTAGGAAAAGGGGAGGTGCAACAAGACCTGGGTGTCATGGTACATCAGTCATTGAAAGTTGACATACAGGTACAGTAGGCGGTTAAGAAAGCAAATGGCATGTTGGCCTTCATAGCGAGGGGATTTGAGTACAGGGGCAGGGAGGTGTTGCTACAGTTGTACAGGGCCTTGGTGAGGCCACACCTGGAGTATTGTGTACAGTTTTGGTCTCCTAACTTGAGGAAGGACATTCTTGCTATTGAGGGAGTGCAGCGAAGGTTCACCAGACTGATTCCCGGGATGGCGGGACTGACATATCAAGAAAGACTGGATCAACTGGGCTTGTATTCACTGGAGTTCAGAAGAATGAGAGGGGACCTCATAGAAATGTTTAAAATTCTGATGGGTTTAGACAGGTTAGATGCAGGAAGAATGTTCCCAATGTTGGGGAAGTCCAGAACCAGGGGTCACAGTCTAAGGATAAGGGGTAAGCCATTTAGGACCGAGATGAGGAGAAACTTCTTCACCCAGAGAGTGGTGAACCTGTGTAATTCTCTACCACAGAAAGTTGTTGAGGCCAATTCACTAAATGTATTCAAAAAGGAGTTAGATGTAGTCCTTACTACTAGGGGGAATCAAGGGGTATGGCGAGAAAGCAGGAATGGGGTACTGAAGTTGCATGTTCAGCCATGAACTCATTGAATGGCGGTGCAGGCTCGAAGGGCTGAATGGCCTACTCCTGCACCTATTTTCTATGTTTCTATCTGTCTACAACTCACATCATCCCACGTCCAGCACTTCTCAATGGCTGTTACCCCAGTTTCTCTGTAGTATTCTTCCAAGGGTGGCTCCACCAAAATAACATGTTGCACGCTACTGCGCATGCGCCAACATCACGAATCACCACTGCGCATGTGCAGACGTCCCAGCACATTTTCCATCGCAGAATGACTGGCCACATTGCACGACTGCAGTGAAGAGGCCAGACAGTGACCAAAGTTACAACATTTTTTTTCGGCACATCTGGGAACGTAAAAAAGCGGCGTAACTCTGGTAAGTGCGCGGAAAAATGGGCTCAGCCAGAATGGAGCCCTTAGTCTTTAGTGGAGGCCAATGGGCCTCATTCTGTGCTCCAGAGGCATGTTTGGCAGAGTGCATCCTGAAAAAGAATGGGATCAATGTTGGCAAGGGAATACCTGATCAAACGCAGGGTGGCACGCAGGAGAAGGCATCGCCATCAGGAACGTCGAGAGAGGCAGCAGGCAAGGGAGGTGGCAGCCATGGCTGACCAACAGAGAGAAAGGCCTGCAGATGTGCGCAGCCTTGCAGCTAGAGAAGGTGGCCAGGAGCGGGGTGGCGTCAGGAAGAGGGTGAGGTATGCTGACCACGCCCCCCACCAATTATTAGGCCAGGAGCCTTGCCAGCAACAGCCTCCAGAGACGCCCAACAATCCGGAGGACCAGGGAGATAGGCATCATCCAGCTGTCAGTGGATGTGGGCAACGCAGAGGTGGGGGAAGGAGGCCCTACCTTCCGTGTCTAGAGATCTCAATTCTCCTTCCTCCAGCTCAGTGATGAGCAATGTCTGCAAAGGCTAAGATTTAGTAAAGAAGTACTCAGGGAGCTCTGCACTGTTCTGCGTGAAGATCTCCAGCCTCACACAAGGCTGAGGACTACCCTGAGCGCATAGACCAAGGTCACCATCGCCTTGAATTTTTATACCACGGGGTCGTTCCAGTCTGCCACTGCAGACATTGGCAACATCTCACAATTCTCCACACATCGGTGCATCCGGCAGGTCACCGATACACTCTACAGCAGTACAGCTCCTCCCCCATGACAAGCAACAAACAGGTAGAGTGGCAGGGTGGATTTGCCTGAATTGCAGGCTTCCCAAGGGTGCAGGGTGCGATAGGTTGCACACAAGTTGGGCTGAGGGCGCTACAACATTACCCCGAGATCTTTGTGAACTGCAAGGGTTCTACTCGCTGAATGTGCAGCTCGTGTGTGACCACCAGCGCGGATCCTGGCAGTTGATGTGAGGTATCCAGAAAGCAGCCATGATTCCTTCACTCTGTGCCAGACCAGTGTTCCCACCTTCTTCACAGGCCTAAATCAGGATTATGGTTAGCTGCTTGGGGACAAGGGATATCTCCTGTCCACTTGGCTGCTGACTCCACTGCGGAACCCCAGGACAGCGCCAGAGCATGCCAACAATGACACTCATTCTGGCACCAGGTGTATCATCGAGCACTGCATTGGCATTCTTAAGCAGAGCTTCTGTTGCCTGGATCGGTCTGGTGGCGCCTTGCAGTACTCTCCTCAACGAGTCTTCATATTCGTGGTGGTCTGCTGCATGCTGCACAACTTGGCCATCATGAAGGGGCAGACGCTGGAGGTCGAGCCAGCAGTACCACCTGATGAGGAGGAGGAGGATCCCCGTCGCTACCGAGCTCGGAGGCATCGTCCCCATCGCAACCCTGCAAGGGAGGTGCAGCTGTGTCTCATAGCTGCTCACTTCAGATAATCCCATCCTCACATGACCTTC
Organism: Pristiophorus japonicus; assembly: GCF_044704955.1. Taxonomy (NCBI): domain Eukaryota; kingdom Metazoa; phylum Chordata; class Chondrichthyes; family Pristiophoridae; genus Pristiophorus; species Pristiophorus japonicus. The sequence goes on along the minus strand of NC_091979.1, from coordinate 86,783,814 downwards.
CAGCTCCCACTTTCAACGGCCATCGCAATGAGTGGCTTTACGCACAAATGCCCACTCCCAAATGAAACACCTGGCCAGATAGAAATGCTAAAAATAAAGATTTATCAAAATATTCAATTTTGTGCAAAAACACAACATAAACAAAAAGACTCCTATCAACTAACACCTATAATCATGTCCTACCTCTATGCATGTCCTTATAACACCTACCCAAACACTAAGCCTAAGTGTCTTACTTGTGGCTGCATCATGAGTCATGCTGCTGTGGTTGTTGTGTGGGAGCTATAGCTGTCCTTCGAGAACTTCCTCGAACACCTTTGGGCCTGGAAGGGCTGAGTGCAGACTGGCCAGCACCCTCCTGGGAGGATGCAGTTTGGCTTGGCTCGGGTGGAACCATGCTTGGAGGCACTGGTGGAGTGGGAGGTCCAAGGCCAGGAATGTTGTGATCCTGAGAGAGCATATCATCAGGATCCTGGTCCGAGGAGCCTGCGTCACTCCCTGGGGATGGCACCTTAACACACCCACCAAGCTGAGGGAGGTCAGATCGGTGCGGTGGCGCAACACCGGAAGGTCCCCCGTGGCCAGTGTTGGACCCAACCGCGAATGCAACTGAGGTGTCTGGTGGCATTGAACTAAGGTTGCATGAGAGCAGCCAGAGTCTCAAATCCACCAGAGTTGGCAGCAGTGTGATGCTCCATGGCAGCACTAAGATGCTTCGTGGCCTGTTGCTCAGAGTATAAGAGCATTGAGCTTCCAGGGCCGCAGCCATCCTCTCCAATCCAGCACTGATGCGATCGTTTCGCTCGCGCCTGTGCCGAAATGGCAGCTGCCACATCACCTGCAGGTTGCTGCATTACAGGTGGATACGCACGGACACTCTGGGAGTCCACCATTGCCTGCACACTGGCAATGATGGACTCCATGGTGTGTGCAGAGCTGTCGACAATGCGGGAGGCGGACTCCTGACCACTTCCGACAGCCTCTCTGGCAACCTTGCCAGTGCCCCCAACATCTGGGAATGCATGGCCTCCATCCTTCTCTCATAAGCCGCTACGTCAATGGCATCATCGGAGTCCTCGTCAGCAGAACTCCGGTGCAGACTGCCACCCCTCCGCCCCACCGCCTCCGGAGAGGCGGCACCTGAGGTTGCCTAGCCCCGTCATCATGCTGCAGCCCGCTAGTCCCTGATACAACACCCAGTGCCGCCCCACTTACCCTGTCAACTACTTCAGACTGCGCACTCCCACCAGTATCTGAGCTGGCACACGTGGCTGGAAGCAGTGACACGCTTGTGCCATCTGTGTCCTCTTACTCATCAGTCATATCGATGAGCCAGAGAGTGCTGTCAATGGTCTCTTCAGTGCTTGAGGCCTCAATTTCATCATTAGTATTTGTGGAAATTGGAGGGCTTCTGTCAATAGGCCTGTGCTGCAGGCCTCTAGCTGGTCTCACAGGTGGTGCGTCCCTTACTCCTGCCACTCGGTGTGTCATTTGCAAGCACAAATGGGAGAAGGGCTGCCGTGAGGGGGAGGTGGGGGATTGATGCATGGAGCCTGCAACTAGCACACTTTTGGATAGAAAAGCACAGTACGCACTGGCGCGCGCATTCAAGTAGTGAGCACATTTAACGACGGCCTCACTTACCCATGCTGCCCTCATCAGCGTCGCCAGTTCTGCTGCCCACGGGAGGCGTGTCATCTGCAAGCATAAATGGGAGAAGGACTGCCATGTGGGGCATGAAAGCATGGAGGATGAAACTAGCAGATTTCCATGAAGAAAGGTGTCATGTATTCAACTATCATTGTAACCCATGTATAAGCTGATCTAAGTTGTACACCTTGAGAACATTGACCACAAGGGGCGAACTTGGTGGCACTCCGAACCTGGACTTTCAGATATAAAAGGGGAAGCTCCAACCACCTTCATCACTTGAGGTCTTGGTAATGAAGGTAACTGGTCACAGAGTGACCTTCTCACAAGTATGGGCCTCGTCTGCATCTATACTCTATAGTAAGGACATATAGAAACATAGAAACATAGAAACATAGAAAATAGGTGCAGGAGCAGGCCATTCAGCCCTTCTAGCCTGCACCGCCATTCAATGAGTTCATGGCTGAACATGAAACTTCAGTACCCCCTTCCTGCTTTCTCGCCATAACCCTTGATCCCCCGAGTAGTAAGGACTTCATCTAACTCCCTTTTGAATATATTTAGTGAATTGGCCTCAACTACTTTCTGTGGTAGAGAATTCCACAGGTTCACCACTCTCTGGGTGAAGAAGTTTCTCCTCATCTCGGTCCTAAATGGCTTACCCCTTATCCTCAGACTGTGACCCCTGGTTCTGGACTTCCCCAACATTGGGAACATTCTTTCTGCATCTAACCTGTCTAAACCCATCAGAATTTTAAACGTTTCTATGAGGTCCCCTCTCATTCTTCTGAACTCCAGTGAATACAAGCCCAGTTGATCCAATCTTTCTTGATAGGTCAGTCCCGCCATCCCGGGAATCAGTCTGGTGAACCTTCGCTGCACTCCCTCAATAGCAAGAATGTCCTTCCTCAAGTTAGGAGACCAAAACTGTACACAATACTCCAGGTGTGGCCTCACCAAGGCCCTGTACAACTGTAGCAACACCTCCCTGCCCCTGTATTCAAATCCCCTCGCTATGAAGGCCAACATGCCATTTGCTTTCTTAACCGCCTGCTGTACCTGCATGCCAACCTTCAATGACTGATGTACCATGACACCCTTTCCCCACAAAAGTCTTATTGGGATCACAGGTTAAGTCTCTCTGGTGGTTTACGCTCCCTTGTAGAGCACATGAGTTGGGGCTCCGGTTGTTGAGCGCTGGCCTGAGTGTCTGCTGTTTGCGGTGCCTCAGGCCTGTCCGGACTGCCCACAGTGACTGGGCTCTCCTCCACTTGGTTCCGGTGTTCGGTCACCTGTGGTGGAATAAACTCTACGTCGTTTTCTTCCTCTGATTCTTCTATGGGGTTGCTGAACCTCCTTTTAGTTTGATCCACGTGTATGCAGCAGATTTGTCCATTGGTAAGTTTAACTACCAAAACCGTATTCCCCTCTTTGGCAATCACAGTGCCTGCAAGCCATTTGGGCCCTGCAGCGTAATTAAGGACAAAAACAGGGTCATTAACATAAATACATTGCGCCCTCGCATTTCTGTCATGGTAGTCACATAGCCTGCTCTCAACAATTTCTTTCATAGTAGGGTGTATAAGGGATAACCTGGCTTTGAGCATCCTTTTCATTAGCAGCTCTGCGGGTGGAACCCCTGTGAGCGAGTGTGGTCGGGATCGCTTGGCCAACTGGAGGTGTAATAAGCGGCTTTGTAGGGAACCCCCTTGGATTCTGAGCATCCTCTGTTTGATTATCTGCACTGCTCGTTCCGCCTGGCCGTTTGAGGCCGGTTTGAATGGTGCCATTCTGACATGGTTGATTCCATTGCCTGCCATGAAGTCCTGGAATTCAATGCTTGTGAAGCATGGGCCATTGTCGCTGAGCAAGACATCCGGTAGACCATGGGCGGTGAATGTGCTTGAATTTAAAATGTCACACTCAATCCATTTGGAGTAGGCATCAACTACAACCAAAAACATTTTTCCCATGAAAGGACCTGTGTAGTCCACATGGGTGCGTGACCATGGCTTGGCGGGCCAGGACCAGGGGCTAAGGGGGGCTTCCCTGGGTGCATTGCCCAGCTGTGCACACGTGTTGCACCTGCGAACACAAAGTTCCAGGTCTGCATCTATCCCTGGCCACCAAACGTTGTGACCTGGCAATTGCCTTCATCATGACAATGCCCGAGTGCTCATTGCGAAGTTCTCTGATAAACACCTCTCTGCCCATCTGGGGCATGACTACTCGGTTTCCCCACAGCAGGCAATCGGCCTGAATCGAGAGTTCATCCTTGCACCTGTGAAACGGTTTAAATTCCTCAGGGCATGCCCGGTACGTGGCTGCCCAGTCCCCATTCAGGACACATTTCTTAACTAAAGACAGTAGCGGATCTTTATTTGTCCAGACTTTAATCTGATGGGCTGTCACATGTGAGCCTTCACTTTCGAAAGCTTCAACAACCATGATCATCTCAGCATCATGCTCAGTTGTCCCCTCAGTGGTGGCGAGTGGGAGCCTGCTGAGTGCATCGGCGCAGTTTTCAGTGCCCGGTCTGTGCCGAATTGTGGAAGTCATCAGCGGCTAACGTGAGTGCCCACTTCTGTATGGGGGCCGAAGCTTTCGCATTTATGGCCTTGTTGTCGGCCAAAAGGGACGTTAGGGGTTTGTGATCTGTCTCCAGCTCAAATTTCCTGCCAAACAGGTACTGCTGCATTTTTTTTTAAACTGCATATACACATGCTAGCGCTTCCTTTTCGACCAACCCGTAGCCCCTTTCTGCCTGGGACAGACTTCTGGCGGCATAAGCTACCGGCTGTAATTGACCATTGGCATTCACATGCTGCAACACACACCCGACCCCATAGGACGATGCATCACACGTTAAAACAAGTTTCTTACACGGGTCATATAACATTAACAGTTTGTTAGAGCACGCAATTTGTTATGCTCCATCAAAAGCCCTTTCCTGGCGTCCCCCCAGACCCAATCGCGACCTTTGCGTAGGAGCACATGCAGCGGCTCTTAACAGCGTGCTCAATTTTGGAAGAAAGTTCCCAAAATAGTTCAGGAGCCCCAGGAACGAACACAGCTCCGTCGTGTTATGGGGTCTGGGTGCTCTCTGGATTGCTTCCGTTTTGGACGCAGTAGGTCCGATCCCGTCTGCTGCTACCCTCCTCCCCAGGAATTCTACCTCTGGAGCTAAGAAGACGCACTTCGCCTTTTTCAGTCACAGCCCTACCCGGTCCAGTCTGTGTAGCACTTCCTCCAGGTTGTGGAGGTGTACTTCAGTGTCACGACCCGTGATGAGGATGTCGTCTTGAAAAACCAGCGTGCTTGGAATCGACTTGAGGAGGCTTTCCATATTTCGCTGAAAGATCGCGGCGGCCAAACGAATCCCGAACGGACATCTGTTATACTCAAACAACCCCTGTGTGTCGTGATGGTGGTCAGCTTCTTCGACTCACTCGCCAGCTCCTGGGTCATATAAGCTGAGGTCAGGTCCAGTTTTGAAAAAAGCGTGCCACCGGATCGCGTCGCAAAGAGGTCCTCCGCTCTCGGTAGCGGGTACTGGTCTTAGAGTGACACCCGATTGATGGTGGCCTTGTAATCGCCACATATCCTGACCGACCCATCCGCCTTGAGCACCGGCACAATCGGACTTGTCCAGTCACTGAATTCGACTGGCGAAATGATGCCTTCCCTCAGCAGGCGATCCAATTCGCATTCTATCTTTTCCCACATCACGTACGGCACCGCTCTGGCCTTGTGGTATACTGGCCTGGTGTCCGGGTTTATGTGACTCACTACCTTGGCCCCCATGAAAGTGCCGATGCCGGGTTGAAATAATGAGTTAAATTTGTCCAGGACCTGTGAGCATGATCCTCGCTCCACAGAAGAAATTGCATTGATATCGCTCCATTTCCAGTTCATGATAGCAAGCCAACTCCTCCCCAGTAGTGCGGGACCGTCCCCCGGGACAATCCAGAGTGGCAACCTGTTCTCCGAATCTTTGTGGGTCACGACTACCGTAGCGCTGCCTAGCACCGGAATGATATCCTTTGTATATGTCCGTAGCCGTGCGTCAATTGGCATAAATTTTTGCCTCCTGTCCTTGGACACCCACAACCTTTCGAACTGTTTGATACTCATCAGGGACTGGATGGCCCCCGTTTCTAGCTCCATTAATACTGGGATGCCATTGAGGAGCACTTTCATCATTATTGGTGGCGTCCTGGTATATGCTCCACATGAACTCGCTGAACTTCAGCTTCCAGCAATTTCCCCCAGTATTCATTTGGCCTCGTAGGGCTTACATCGGGCCCGTCCTCCTCGTACATCAGCCTGGCTGCAGGTTTCCTGCACATACGTGCCAAGTGACTGCTGACGTTGCAGTTTCTGCAGATATATTGGGTGTTTGCCTCCACACCTCCAGCATGAGCTGGAGGCCCCGTTGTTGGAAACCAAATGTCCATTACCAGTCGATCATCTGACGGTCTCTGTAACTGTCTTAAGCGCACCATTAACAGGTGTTGATGCCCCCATTACTGGCCGCATTGTCCATTGCGATGGCATGAATCGCCATTCAGTTAGCCATTGTCTCTGTTGAATTCCCCCTTTGGGTTCGGCTACATGGTGGGGCATGTCCGATTGCCCTTGTCTGCCTAGAGAACGGTGTGCCGCATTAACAATGTTGACTCCCTGGTCGTTTGCCGCATTTGAGCCAAGATTTTTGTCATACATTATTCTGGTTTCTTCCTCCCTTGAGATAAATGTCTGGGCTATCAAAGCCGCCACTTCCAAGGTCAAGTCTTTGGTCTCAGTCAGTTTCCTGAAAACCCCAGCGTGCCTGATACCCTCAATAAAAAAGTCTCGCATCATCTCCGCTCTGCATGCATCTGGGAACTTACATAGACTCGCCAGTAGCCGGAGATCTGCCACGAAGTCTGGAACGCTTTGCCCTTCTCGCCGCCGGTGCGTATAAAACCGGTGTCTCGCCATGTGCATGCTGGTCACTGGTTTAAGGTGTTCTCCGATCAACTTACTGAGCTCTTCGAACATCATGTCCACCGTCAGGAGATGAGCCCTGCGTTTGTTGGCCGAATCCTGTCCCAACCATTCCTTCGTGACAAAACTTTGCTGTAGTCTCTCAATAAAGTCGTCCCAATCATCACCAACACAGTATCTCTCTTCTGTGCTGCTAGTGGCCATGCTCGCGTGGTTTAAATCCCAGTTTCTCGGCACCAATGATATGTCCTTACTATACAGTATAGATGCACACGAGGCTCATACTTGAGAGAAGGTCACTCTGTGACCAGTTAACCTGATTACCAAGGCCTCAAGTGATGAAGGTGGTTGGAGCTTCCCCTTTTATATCTGAAAGTCCAGGTTAGGAGTGTCTCCCACAAGTTCACCCCTTGTGGTCAATGTTCTCAAGATGTACAACTTAGGTCAGCTTATACATGGGTTACAATGATATTTGAATACATGACAAAAGGAACAATAGGCGTGGCGCATTGAAGGAGAGAGTGTATTAAAGTAGGGCCTTCACTTACCCACATCGGTGTCAGCACTACCCTCACTCACAGGGAACGCACCATGTCTGACGACCACCTCCTCAGCCCTCTCCTCGAGAGGTGTGAGGACCTGTGTGTCTGCTTCGCCATCCCTGGTCACCCTTTGCTCGCCTGTATTGTGAGCCAGTTTAACCAGCAAAAGAAAGCATGGTTGGTGAGTACAACTGTGATAACGCATCAGAAATGAGTGCACAAGTGTTTGTCCGTGACAGGCAGCTGAAAGTGTGAGACGAAAGGGAGCCTCCATTGCAAGAACACACACATATATGTATAGAGGCGTGAACACTGAAATGCTGGTCGAGTGACTAAAGAGTTGAGTATGGGAAATAAGAGCATGTTGTAGGAGAGTGTCGCAGATGCAAGGTCAGCAGTTGGTGGAGGAGTTATTCACTTTCATAAGCTGGATTATGTCATGGAATCACTTCCTGCACTGCACTGGAGTCCTCTGATAGATGGAGGTGCCTGACACTCCTGTGCAATCTCAGTCTACGGATTATTAATCACCTGCCTGCTTGCTCTCCCCATGTCTGGAAACATCAATCGACATCTATCCGCCACACCTTGCATCAGGGTGTCGAGCTCCAACTCTGTAAAGTGGTTCGCCATCCTTCCTGCTCTCACCCCAGCCATCCTTCAACCCAACTCCTTCCCTCCTCAGGGCCCAGCTACAAACTCTGGCTCGTTAGAAACACTTACCTACATGCTGAATTTCTCTGTGGCAATTCCACTCCAGTTAAGACAGCCACACCGTTGAAAACTGGACTTTGGAAGGGCTCCTTAGTGCTGGAACCCGTTTTTCAACTTTTTGAGCTCAATATGGATCGGGTTTTCGGTGGTAATGGCCGCAAAAATTCGGGAGGAGTGCCAGCTTTCCAGTGGTCCTGAATTTCGGCCCCCATATGTCTGTCAGGCAAAACATTGTGTTTGGCTTAAATTGCCATCATCTGTTAAGTTTATCATGCTGATTGGTTCAAATATCCCACTGACTAAATGAAAAGCAATCAGAAACCATTCCCATTTAATAGACAGATCGGAAAACTTACAATCAGCAATGGCAAACATCTCAAAACCGCTTCAGAAGAATATTCAAAATTTTTTCAACTCTGCATTCTGTAACCACAAAATACCACAAAGTAAACTAAATTGTGTAGTGTCTTCATATTGTTTTCCACTGGCATTTTCCATTTCGATCATGTCAGTATATTCAGTCAAAAAATAACATAACAGCACATTAAAAATTACTCTGAAATCATTCTGAAACAAATCACTACATTTACATGTAAAAATGTGGTTTAGAATGTCCTCATAATGTAGCTCCGAGGAGTTCCAGGTGCTATGGAAAAATTCTGTGGGTTTGAGAGAGATGTATCATGGAAGTTGTATTTTCCACCGCTTTTGCGCAACTATAAAATCCCAAATACTTTGATAATCCATATCACGTGACAATCAGACAGAAAATGTGTCACTGAGAGGGATTAAGGCTTGTACCAGGGCTGGAAGATAATGTTTTAAAGGAATTTTGATGCTAAAGTCAGGCTTTGTACCCAGAGTCAGTCAGTCAACCTGGCTGGTCAATGGCAGATATTCAAGGTGCTGGTCACTTGAGAATTGACAGTGGGAAAGTCTCTGATGCAATGCTATACAACAACAGCATCAGCATGAACTACACATTCACTCTTTTACAGTCATGCAATGGAGAAGGATAAGGAAGATTTGGAGGAAGGAAGAGGTATGATTAAACAAACATAAATCTTCAGAAACCATTTCAGATCTATCATAACAGCAAAGAATTATGTAAATAAGTTTTGGAGAGGGAAGTACAAATGCAAGTATCAGCTTGGTTCATTCTAAGCTCTGTGTTACAAGGTTGAGGATTCAAGCTCCTCTCCAGGACTGGAGCACATAATCCAGGCTAATACTTCAGATAGTGCTGCATTGTCAGAGGTGTTGTCTTTTGAATGATATGTTAAACTGAGCCCCCAAATGTCTCTTCAGATGGACACAAAAAGGATCCCATAGTCGAAGAAGAGTCTTGAGTTCTTCCAGTGTCCTGGTCAGCATTCATCCCTTACCTTACAAATGACCTTGTCATTTTTTTTTTGCTGTTTGTGGGACTTTGCTGTATGAAGGTTGGCTGTTGTAATTGTCTTCAAAACAACAGTGACAGCACTTAGAAAAAGCAATTAATTAGCCATGAACCGCTTTGGGACATCCTGAGGTCATGAAAGGTGTTATATAAATGCAACTCCTTTCTTGCTTGCATCTTGCAAGTTTGGTAAAGTGATAAGTAAATAGTCTAAAAAGTATAATATTTCATAGAATCATTGGGCCCAAGTTTCGGGCTGCGCCTAGAACGGCGCAGCCATGACCTGGACGCCCGTTTTTCGTGCCACAAAGTGCGCCTAAAAGATACTTACAGATTCTCCGGGTCCCTGCAGGTCCTCTGGAGCTGGGCGCGGCGCAGCACGAGCTGTGGGGGGCGGAGCCAGATTCCTGCGCTGAAAACAGTGCCGGGACCTCTGCACATGCGCGCTACAGTGGGCGCGCATGTGCAGTAGCTCCAGGTGCCCAAAACTGTGTGGGCGGGGCCCCACACAGCCCCTAGCCCTGGCCGAATGGCCTCACTGGGGCTGCGTGGATAAGACTTCCTCCCACGCCCAGCTCCTGCTTCCTCCTGACCGGATCCGACCCGACTCGTCTCCCGCTCCCCCCGCCCCTGGATGGGACTCGACCATCCCCCCGTCCCCGGATCCGACCCCCCCCCCCCCCGACCCGACCTGCGCTCTTCCCCCTCCCCGACCTGACTTCCCCCCCCCCCCCCCCCCGACCCACGCTCTCCCCTCCCGCCCCACCCCGGACCCGACCCGACCCACGCTCCCCCGGACCCGACCCCCCCAACCCACGACCCGACCTCCGACCCCCCCCTCAACCCAACCTCCCTCTGCCACCCCAACTACGCTCCCGGACCCGATGCCACCTATCTGTAAATCCAGTGCTGGGGTCGGGCCCCGCCCGAAGTCTTGAGCCCAGCCAGGCCCGGCCCGTTCAGCCTCCCTATCCTTTCTCCCCTGCCCCCTCTCTCCCCCTGCCCCCCCTCTCTCCCTCCACCCCCCCTTCATCCCCCTCCTCCACCCCCCTCCTCCCCCTCCCCTCGCAGTCAGAATCACAGATACTGACAGACAGAGAGTGAGAGACACACACACAGACAGAGAGATAGAGACACTGACAGAGACATAGTGGGGGGAGGGGAACCGTCCCAGCACGCTGTTGGAGGGCTCCCGACTGCAGTCGGTAAGTAGAAAATGTTTTATTTATTTATTTTTTTATTTTTTTTATTTTTTATAAAAATTTTTTGATTGATTTATTGGTTGATTTATTGATGTATTTATCATTTATTATTGATGATGGCTCTTTATTTGTAAAACTGAAGTGTTTATTGTTTGTAAACTTCCCTTTAAACCGCACCCCCCCCCCCCATTCCCTACGCCTGATTTGTAACCTATGCCTGATTTTCTAAGTGTAGACAAGGTTTTTCTGAGCGTACAAAAATCTTTACTTACTCCATTCTAAGTTAGTTTGGAGTATGTTTTCACTGCCTAAACTTTCAAAATGGGCGTAAGTGGCCAGACATGCCCCCTTTTGAAAAAAAAATCTGTTCCAAACTGAAACTGTTCTAACTGACTAGAACTGGAGCAAACTAAATGCCTAGAATTGCAATTTCTAAGATACTCCATTCTAAACCAGTTGCTCCAAAAAAACAGCAGCAACTCAGGCCAAAACTTGGCCCCATAGGGCCCAAAATTGATGAAGGCCAAGGCTCACCCAAAGGCCGAGAGACCGGACGGTACTTTGCCAGGAAGATTCCTCTAAAAGTGGTGGCAGTACTACCCGGCAGCCAAATAACGGCTTATGCTGTCAATCTGGGTGGCAGCGGGCAAGAGCTCTCAATCTCGGCGGCAAAGATTCTTGCCGCCCAAGTGCGGCCGAGGATGGAGTCGGGCCCAGGGAGGGTAGAAGAGCTGGAAGTAGAAAGCATTACAAAAAAATACAACAGAACACCTTCAGGGGACCCCATCCAGGTAAGTTGCTGTGAATCTTTTTTTTTTAATTATGTTCACTAACCTTTTTTTTCCGTTCTTCATACCTACCGTCGGGGCTAGACCAGCCTCCACGCAGCAGTACTTCCCCCTGCTGGCGCCGACTCCCGCCCGCACCAATCTGACATCTCGGCGGGCGGGAGGCCACTTGTGCTACTTGGCCGTCAGAGGCCGTCAGTGGGCAGTTTTCGGCAGTACGCCCCTCCCGCCCGCTCCAGTCCAAGTGGAAACTGGGAAAGAGAGGAACCCAGAGGCAAAACTCAGTGGCAGCAGGCGGCAGTGGGCGATAAGGCTACAAATATCGGGCCCATAGAAATTTACGGCACAGAAGGCCATTCGGCCCATCGTGTCTGTTACATTTATGATGCCTGCATTTATTAAGTATCAATAAGATCGTGACAGTCATGCCATATATTGGCCTGTATTTTCCTTGGGCAGTATAGTTTTTTTTTAATATATATATATATATATATATATATATTCATTCCTGGGACGTGAGGGTGGATGGTATGGCCAGCATTTATTGCCCATCCCTAATTGCCCTTGAGAAGGTGGCGGTGAGCTGCCTTATACAACTGAGTGGCTTGTTAGGCCACTTCAAAGGGCAGTTAAGAGTCAACCACATTGTTCTGGGTCTAGAGTCACATATAGGCCAGACCAGGTAAGGGTTGCAGATTTCCTTCCCTAAAGGACAATAGTGAACCAGATGGATTTTTACGACAATCCAGTAGTTTCATAAGAACATAAGAAATAGGAGCAGGAGTAGTAGGCTATTTGGCCCTCGAGCCTGCTCCGCCATTCAATAAGATCAAGGCTGATCTGATCTTGGGCTCAGCTGCACTTCCCTGCCCACTCCCCATAACCCTTCACTCCCTTATCGTTCATGGTCATCATTGCTGATACGAGCTATATATATTCCAGATTTATTTAATTCATTGAATTTAAATTTCACATCTGCCCTGGTGGGATTTGAATACATGCCTCTGGATTATTAGCTAAATGGATTAATAATGGATTGCTAGTCCAGTAACATAACCACTATGCTACAGTACCCCTGTATAGTGGCAGTAGAGCAAGGAAAATGGGGTGGAGAAGCCTACCGCCAAATTTCTGCTCCTTAAAACACTGTTAGCAAGTGTGTTCTCTCCCAGCAGGGGTCTCGGTTGCCCACCCACTGACTGCCTCGACACATTTAAATGACAACGGGGGAGAGGTGAACATGTGAAGCTGAGCGATTTCTCTCCCTTCCTGCATTTGTACCCACAGTCCACATTAAGACCAGGAAATGGGACGGTAGTACTTATTAGCGCAGCAGTGGGAAAATTGACGAAGGTGCTAAATGAGGGAAAGGATCTTCAAATGGCCACTTCTTCCTTTCTTCTGCCCTCCTGACACCAGGATCTGAGATGTTGGCTAATTCAGAGCCATTTCAACAGAGGTCCTGCAAGTCTTCGTGGGTTTCTGCCCTCTTTAAATTTTGCTCCTCCCACCCACCTTTTGAATGTTCAGGCTCCCTCTGCAGAGTAGAAGTATTGTTAGGTGCCTGAATAAATTTATGGAAGATTTTTAATTAGTGTAACAAAATCATAAACATGTTCATAAATAGTTTATGATTTCACTACCGCTAGCACAGAAGAAACCTTCCCCAGTATCTTAAAGTCATCATTATATTTAACTTAAGACTTAATTGGCACTTAATTTGCCTTGCGTGTTATAGCTACCGCAAGCAAGAAGTGTCCATTAAGAGGTAGCAATTTTTGTGCATTAATATTCATGGTCATTACTTATTTCATCATGTTCCTAACTTGCTTCCAGGAGTAAATATTTCAAATGCACAGTACACATATTTATGCAGTTAATGCTATTTTTGCCTGTTAACCAACAATTAACACGGACTTTGCAAATTTACTCAAGAATCATTTATTACCCACACTGCATTAATTTCTTACACTTAAAGCTGATCTTCAAACCTGAGAGGGAGCCAATAGAGTTCCAGTGATGAACAGAGCAGGAGTCATTGCCTAAAGGACAATTCTTTCAGTGAACTCTGCAGCATGGGTGTCAGATTAAATCTGTCAATGCTGGATACTTTGAAAGGAGAAACGACAACAGCAGGAGACCACAGCATGTTAGTTTAAAGGCTACACGAGATGGCTTGATGGGACTTACTACTACTTGATGCACTGTGAATACACCACCACATGGATCTCAGCAAGACACATTGCAGAAGAGGACGAGCCTCAACAGCCTTGTGATCTCAGAACTGTGTCAGCTCCCAGGACCAGACATACAATCATTGAGCACCGTTTGGACATTGCGTTAAACTTCTGTGCTAATGGGTGTTACTAGGCAGCATCATTCGGATCAACTAGTTTGCAGTTTATCACTGCATCACCGAAGTTGCAGATGTCTTTTCCAGCGATTATTGACATCTAATTCAGCTGTGGAACATAGCACTACCTGCAGAGGGACATCCAATTTTGCCAATCACGTTGCATTTCCTGAGTACAAGGCAGCAAGATAACACTTTCATTACCACTTTTACTGTATGCAGTGCGCTTCCTCATATCAACAGAAAAGGTTTATTCCTCCTTCAGTGTGCAACAACAACAAATTGTATTTATATAGCATCTTTAACATAGTAACACATCCCAAGACTCTTCACAGGAGTGTTATAAGACAAACGAATAAATTTGATATCGAGCCACATAAGAAGAAATTACGGCAGATGAAAGAGATAGGTTTTAAGCAGCATCTTAAAGGAGGAAAGAGATGTAGAGAGGTGGAAATAGGCAATCTTAGTTACGCTGTGGATATGTGGTTGAAAGCTAATTTCAGGGTTAAATTTGATACCAAGGTTGCGAACAGTCTGGTTCAGCCTCTGACAGATGCAAGGGAGATGGATGGAGTCGGTGACTAGGGTAAGCAGTTTGTGGTGGAGTGACTAGGGTATGTAGTTTGTGGTGGGGACCAAAGGCAAAGGCTTCGGTGTATAACCACTGACAAAATAAATGGTGGTTTTGGGGAGTTCTTAAAATTCTCAAACAAAAGGAAAACAAAATGCAAAGTAGACTCCAGAGAAACATTAAATACCTGCTCGAAATGTGACTGATGATAATTTATGGAACTCCCAGAGTCCACAGGAAAGAGCCTAAAATGATGCAAATGTGAAAAACAGAAGAATAAATTACTCAACCATTGCCCTACAATTTCCAATGCTTGGACCACTAGTGATGCCTCACATTTGAAGCAGAGTGTTTTGGCAGAATAATTATAACATGTTGCATAATGCAAAATATTATCATTGAAAGAGGAGTGCACATCCTTGTCAAAAAAAGTTACAAGTCATGGACCAAGAAGAGAAGGGCCGGTGGAGGGGGGTGGGGGGGGGTAGTGTGGGGAGAGGGGGTCAGAGGGCACCATTAATCCACTGCAGTGCACCATCTGACATCTCAAATGGCAGCACAGCAGTGTGCACTGATCTTTCTACAAGCTGAAGGACAGAAGGTGAACATTGTGCTTACATTTTAATTAATATTTCACTGAACCTTTTGAACAAAAGATGAAATATTCATTTTTCTTCCTATTTCCAAGGAAAAAAACATTTTTTCTTCTAACAATTGTACTCTTAAAAAGATTGAAAACTTAATGGTTTTCAACATTTTCTTTTATTAATTAAAAGTGAATAGGCCATGAATGCTTACTATGTTAGTATGACATTCCTTTGGTCATACTAACCAATGCGTATAAGGTGGCCAAGATTAGTGGAAAACTAGAAGATTGGGAAAATTTTAAACAACAGCAAAGAATGACTAAGAAAGCAATAAAGAAAGGAAAGATAGATTACGAAGGTAAACTTGCGCAAAACATAAAAACAGATAGTAAAAGCTTTTACAGATATATAAAACGGAAAAGAGTGACTAAAGTAAATGTTGGTCCCTTAGAAGATGAGAAGGGGGATTTAATAATGGGAAATGTGGAAATGGCTGAGACCTTAAACAATTATTTTGCTTCGGTCTTCACAGTGGAAGACACAAAAACCATGCCAAAAATTGCTGGTCACAGGAATGTGGGAAGGGAGGACCTTGAGACAATCACTATCACTAGGGGGGTAGTGCTGGACAGGCTAATGGGACTCAAGGTAGACAAGTCCCCTGGTCCTGATGAAATGCATCCCAGGATATTAAAAGAGATGGCGGAAGTTATAGCAGATGCATTTGTTATAATCCATCAAAATTCTCTGGACTCTGGGGAGGTACCAGCGGATTGGAAAGCAGCTAATGTAACGCCTCTGTTTAAAAAAAAAGGGGGCAGACAAAAGGCAGGTAACTATAGTTTGGTTAGTTTAACATCTGTAGTGGGGAAAATGCTTGAAACTATCATTAAGGAAGAAATAGCGGAACATCTAGATAGGAATAGTGCAACCAAGCAGATGCAGCATGGATTCATGAAAGGGAAATAATGTGTAACTAATTTACTGGAATTCTTTGAGGATATAACGAGCATGGTGGATAGAGGTGTACCGATGGATGTGGTGTATTTAGATTTCCAAAAGGCATTCGATAAGGTGCCACACAAAAGGTTACTGCAGAAGATAAAGGCACGCAGAGTCAGAGGAAATGTATTACCATGGATCGAGAATTGGCTGGCTAACAGAAAGCAGAGAGTCGGGATAAATAGGTCCTTTTCGGGTTGGAAATCGGTGGTTAGTGGTGTGCCACAGGGATCGGTGCTGGGACCACAACTGTTCACAATATACATGGATGACCTGGAAGAGGGGACAGAGTGTAGTGTAACAAAATTTGCAGATGACACAATGATTAGTGGGAAAGCGGGTTGTGTAGAGGACACAGAGAGGCTGCAAAGAGATTTAGATAGGTTAAGTGAATGGGCTATGGTTTGGCAGATGGAATACAGTGTCGGAAAGTGTGAGGTCATCCACCTTGGGAAAAAAAACAGTAAAAGGGAATATTATTTGAATGGGGAGAAATTACAACATGCTGCGGTGCAGAGGGACCTGGGGGTCCTTGCATGAATCCCAAAAAGTTAGTTTGCAGGTGCAGCAGGTAATTAGGAAGGTGAATGGAATGTTGGCCTTCATTGCGAGAAGGATGGAGTACAAAAGCAGGGAGGTCCTGCTGCAACTGTATAGGGTATTGGTGAGGCCGCACCCGGACTACTGCGTACAGTTTTGGTCACCTTACTTAAGGAAGGATATACTAGCTTTGGCAGGGGTACAGAGACGATTCACTAGGCTGATTCCGGAGATGAGGGGGTTACCTTATGATGATAGATTGAGTAGACTGGGTCTTTACTCGTTGGAGTTCAGAAGGATGAGGGGTGATCTTATAGAAACATTTAAAATAATGGAAGGGATAGACAAGATAGAGGCAGAGAGGTTGTTTCCACTGGTCGGGGAGACTAGAACTAGGGGGCACAGCCTCAAAATACGGGGGAGCCAATTTAAAACCGAGTTGAGAAGGAATTTCTTCTCCCAGAGGGTTGTGAATCTGTGGACTTCTCTGCCCAAGGAAGCAGTTGAGGCTAGCTCATTGAATGTATTCAAGTCACAGATAGATAGATTTTTAACCAATAAGGGAATTAAGGGTTATGGGGAGCGGGCGGGTAAGTGGAGCTGAGTCCATGGCCAGATCAGCCATGATCTTGTTGAATGGCGGAGCAGGCTCGAGGGGCTAGATGGCCTACTCCTGTTCCAAATTCTTATGTTCTTATGATTTTAATGTAAGCTTATTAACATCTCTGTTAAAATAGCAGGCAGCGTAATATTATGCAAATGCATTTGCCCATTAATATGACAATAATTTATAGGCTTGTGTGCAGTATGTTTATCGTGATGCACTGCTGTGCTATTCCCTTGTGCTTCACAAACAAGTCTGACGCATTCTTGCTTATGTACTTCTCGTAACAGATGCACTATTGAATGGAGTAATTATGGAAGATTCTTGAGAACTTGTCAGAGAACCCTGAAACAACTCTGCTGGCTTCCTACCTTTATGCATTGCAGATTCAAAGCCCTGCCTATGTGCCAGGATTAGTCTATCTTGTTTTAGTTGTGGTACACTGCATACTTTGGGGTACTTCTTCCGTCATTTGACTAAAGGCAGATGTTGATAAGATATTAGTGATGAGAGAGCCTGATTCAAATTCAAAGATGTGAATTAGATTCAGAATTGTGCTTACCACATCAGCTTGAGACAATGAAAGTTTGTTGATACATTCCCGTAAACATTCACACAGAATTTATTGGAATGATTTAATTTATGTACGCTAAGTGGGGGTAGCTGTTTTATTTAGCAGCTTGACTGGCCAATTCTTGAGCACAGAAAAGCTGATGAAGGGTCAGAGGTCAAGCCTCTGGCTTCCTGTCAAGTTAAGAAAGGACAGGCAATCGAGAGAAACCTGGAATTATACTCAACACAGCAGGCGAGATCACCCTTCTATTTTTTTTGTTGAATAATTTCAGAGAATTAATAGTCAGAAAAGTGTATTCCGTGCAATAACGGGGATATTGTGTTCTGAGATGTATTACAAAACAGGTTAAAATTTTGCTATACAGGATATTGTGTTCATTTACATATCATCTGTAAAGTAAATCAGCTTGTTGGGTTACAACTGGCCTCTTTTCACTCGAGTGTGTATCAATCTGCCTTTTGAAAGATTGGAGAAACACACATGGGGGCACGTGTAGAATTATAGTGACCAGCTCAGATAACATAAGAACATAAAAACATAAGAATTAGGCACAGGAGTAGGCCATCTAGCCCCTCAAGCCTGCTCCGCCATTCAACAAGATCATGACTGATCTGGCCGTGGACTCAGCTCCACTTACCCGCCCGCTCCCCATAACCCTTAATTCCCTTATTGGTTAAAAATCTATCTATCTGTAACTTGAATACATTCAATGAGCTAGCCTCAACTGCTTCCTTGGGCAGAGAATTCCACAGATTCACAACCCTCTGGGAGAAGAAATTCCTTCTCAACTCGGTTTTAAATTGGCTCCCCCGTATTTTGAGGCTGTGCCCCCTAGTTCTAGTCTCAGAACTCATGAAGAATTGCTGATAGTTATAGATTTGAAATATCTCCATTTTGATCTGCATTTAATTATATCACTCCTAAACAGAAATAAACCAGACTAAGAAGCTATATAGTGTGGTAACACAAGTGTGAATAGTACTGTATGTGTTAGAAAATGCTACAGTATAGGGTTCAATTATCCCCAGTGATCTGCGCCATTTTTTTTGAGCAGGCTGCTTTTTTTGGCCTAAGTTTAAAAAAAACAGTTTCCCCAATCAATTTGTAAAGCGTAACTCAGTTATGATTTTTTTAGGTTAGTTTTTTTTTCAGCCGAAGGGGACGTAACCTGCCAGCCGTGCCAATTCTGGCCATTTAGGAAAGTTTGGCCAGCTGAGAGTTACTCCAATACTGCTTAGGCCAGCGTATGTGGCCTCTGCAGAAAACCTGGAGAGAAATTGGTGTCGGTAAGAAAATCAGTGCAGGTAAGTGCAGCAGATACCCGGACACACACACGAGAGAGAGAGGAGAGAGCAGACTGGGACCGGGCCACCATTTTTTGGGATGTCGGGCAGGGAAGCGAACCGGCAGGTAAGTTGTTGCAGTATATTTTGATGTGTTTTTAAATTGATGCAATGTGTTTAGACGTGTTGCGAGCTGGCTGTCTGTTTCACTCTGCAGTCTCAGCTCGCATTGTGTCCCTAGTTACCATGGCAGCCCGATCTTTTTGGCGCAGGTTAAGGTTCTACCCCCAAAACTAAAGGACCGGTTAGGCCACGCCACGATGAAGAAATCCAATGGGGAAACGTAGAATTTTTTTTGACGTACTTAGGCCCCCAAAAAACGGGCACAACTCTTCAAGTACACCAAAAAAATGCTTTGGGGATAATTGAGCCCATAGTCTATGTGCAGTAAATTGCTCTTCTCTGATTCTAGTTTCAACATTAACAAGGCAAAAAGTATTACTCCATTCCAGTTACTTGATAATCCAACAGTTTAAAAGTACAAGCAAAAGATAATCTAAAATAAGAGTGGCATGGAGAAGAACATTATTTTCATAGTAAATGTTTACTATGTACCCGATGGAAAAAAATTATATGGCTGGCAGAAGATAGGACAAATGCTTCGAGGATTGAAAGAACAGATTTTTTTCTCTTTTAATGAAAACATTAGAAATGCTTATTGCATTAGGGAAACAATTTTTTTCTTGCTAAAAATGTATCATTTTAGATTCGGTGCAAATGCCTATTATTTATTTGTGTTGTTTACTTAGGCAACGTTTAAAGGATGGATGGAGATCATGTACGCTGCTATTGATTCAAGAGGTGTAAGTATGCATTAGTCAGTATAATTTATAGATACTTAGCTTACAAGCTCAAATGTACAAAAACAAAGACTGGTTATTTAATTTCATGCCATTTATGAAAATTCTTGAAATTATATTTGACTATTCAATTGTATATTGATGGAAGACCTCGGTCCCCAGATTGAAGCTGTAACCAAGAAGTGAAAAACAATTTCCAGAATCTTAATTACTAATTTAAAACATTGGTGATTGTAGTGTATATTTTATCCATAAATACATTAAAAATTGCCACATGCATTTGGATTTATATGCTGAGGTATGTTACAAATAAGGTATTTTGTTGTAATGAACATTTTGGCTATTTTTAGAAAACAAATTTCTGATATTACTTTAAATATTAGTGTAACCAGCCAAAAGAGATTAAAAATATGGGAGGTTGCTTGGAATTTTCAATCCTACTATGTTTGTGAGACAGACTCTTTCCTCGTGGAAAATTATATGGAGCAAACTATATTATTTCCCAAATAACTAACACAGACAGTGACCACAGTTCCATGTTTATTGCCCAAGGCAATTAATAATTAACCGCAGAACCTGGTGTATAAATGGTCTAAATGGTCTTAACAATTTGCCATAGAACCATGCCCAGCAGAAGTCAATACTTCAAGAGAGGAGGAGGGGAGAAAATTGCCCAAAGAAAAACAATGTGAACAATATACACATGCAAATACTATAGACATCATAATAGTCGAAGTGTTGCTGCTTGAATTAGTCCTCTGGGAGATATAGTGGCTGGTGCTCATAGCTGCAGAACCAAAAATATTTAAAACACTAATTTTACAGCTCACAGACCAGTTATAGTGGGCAAAACAGAAAGTTGACAATCAAACTGTGAAGGCAACCTTGTAAAGTTGGCTTCCTCCTATCTGTTGTTTCTCTCAAAGATAATCCCCAAAATAATGGAGAGGGACAGGAGTAAATCAGTCTATAGTTACTGCCAAGAAACAAATCTGTTTTCAGCTTGATTGTGGAATGCAGAGCCTAATTCTTGTCCAGGTCACTACTTGCATGCTACTTGCGGATCTCTTATGAAGAAACTGGTACCTGGTAGAGAAAGTGAAGAATTCGCAAAAACATTCTTTAAGAACGTGTATGTGATTATGAAGTGCAGGCATATTGGCACTGACATCGCCATCCCAATTGCCAGGCCAACAGATATTTCCAATGAATGATAGTGCCTCTTCTTCCTGATGAGTTAATGTATGGGTGTATGTGCTTTCTCCTCCAATGTCCTGCCATTCCCTGTCATTGTGTTAATTGGCTCTAGCGATTTTCAGATCCTCCAGTCACAATCTATCAGGGTTCATGAAATGATAGCAATAATAGTTGGTGGAAGGGAAAAAGGACTTAGGACATGAGAGTTCAATTTGCTAGTATGCATTACATGTCTGAGATAGTTAATATGAGTAATGTCAGGTTACAGTGTTTTTGAGGAAAAGAACAAGCTGCTATGTAATTTGAGTAAGAGCATTGCATGAATACTGAAATAGGAAATACCCATGTCCCGTTGTGTTTCAGTATACTTTCCTGTTATTCAGCTGGCAACTCACTTACCGTTGCTGATTATGTGAGATTATTTAACTTCTTATGACACTGAGGGAGGTTTTTGGGATTATCAAGGTGGCGCTTACTGCCATTGCCACCTCCTTCCACGTCACCCATGCTGCTGCATTTGATAGCTTCCTCCCAGTTATTCGAACAATGGCATCTCTATTTTATTTCTAGCAGTAGAACTTCAACATGAATCTCAGAAATAAATTGTGCTTACCTTATTTCTTCCTCTTGCAGCTGCCATTGTGTGACCCCTTATCAGAGTCTCTTCACCCCTTTAAACGGAATACACCCTTTAAATCATGATGCCCGTGCTGTTGTTCCATTTCCTTTCCAAATTTTGAAGTGTCCTCCCCTCCCAGCATATCTGACCTGGCAGGACATATAACGTTGTCCTACCCAGCATTAGGCAAAGCAACTGACCTCAGGAATTCTGATGGGTTCAGCATCCATGAATATCGATTGGTAGAATTCCCCTACAGCACCCCTCTCTCCATGTCGTCATGGTCTTCAAGATCTAGAGGTGAATATATGATTGCCCTACTTCAATGGTTTGCTTCCCATAGGAAGAGCTTTTATCGAGAATTCCCTGGAGAGTGGTGCATCTACGGGATTGGGTTCAGTTTACATTGTAAAAGTCACAGGAAATGATGGCGCAAGTGAGTTATGCCATTATTCACGCTGTGAACTTTTGCATGGCTTCACTAATACCCTCAGCAAAATTATACAAAATGGATTATCATAGCATAGTGATGTGAATTTCCTGGATTTACACCAGTTTTCTCACTGCCACTAAGATATTTAAATTCATGAGTTTTAATAATTGATTAAAGTAAAATAAAATCTCTGCTCTTGTTAATTTTATTCTTCACTAAAACCCATCAAAAAACTTCTTCACCATTGTATATAGGTTCAGTGTACATTGTGTGCATTGTGCAGATCATTGAACTTCCTGCACATGCCATTGATTAAAGTGAGAGTTGAAGAGAAATTAGTTTAGGCCCGTTTTCAGGCCCAAACTAGTCAGGCCCTCATGGGAGTGGGGTGGGGGACGCAAATAGGAGGGGACGAATGCGGGCTAGCAGCAGCCTACAGCAGTGCTGTGGGTAAATTAAAAAGAAACAACTTACATGTATGTCAGTGGCCGCCAGCAGTCCCTTTAAGGACACAGAAGGAACTGGTAAAACTGAGCCATGAATGCCTAATGCCTGGTCCACTCAATTTGTGACCAATATACAAATGCATATTTAAAGCGCCCTCGGAGTGCAGGACATATCCCTGGAATTTGGATATTTTTGCCCTCGTGTCACCTTGAGAAATGGGCGAAATGATGTCCAATTTCAGCTCTTCCCCCCTCCCATCCCCCATTTTTAAAATCTGAGACCTTTTTAGGTAGTTTAAATTATTAATGTCATCTTCTAACTAAATAGCACAAAAAAAGGAGTACAACAGCTGAGTTGGTCCATAACTCAAACAAATTTCTGTAAGTGATCAAATTCAGCATCGTGGAAGAATTTGAAATGTTACGACGCCGGTCATGTCATGCAAGTACAACAAGCAATTAGGAAGGCAAATGGCATGTCAGCCTTTATTGCAAGGGGCTTATAGTATAAGAGTAAGGAAGTCTTGCTGCAATTATACAGGGCTTTGGAGAGACCACACCTGGAGTGCTGTGTACAGTTTTGGTCTCTTTACCGAAACGAGAATATACTTGCCTTAGAGGCAATGTAACAAAGGTTCACTGGATTGATTTCTGAGATGAGAGGGATGTCCTATCAGGAAAGATTGAGTAGAATGGGCAGATACTTTCTGGAGTTTAGAAGAATGAGAGGTGATCTCATTGAAAGAGAATTGAGAATATGAATATATTGAAAGAAACTCAACAGAGTATAAATTAACATGGAGAAGGCTTTCATTGAGTTACAGGTTAAAAATGCTAAGTGAGAAAAAAATATATCTGAGGAGAATTGGAAAAATGTGGCCAGAGCCTCCATAATTTCCATCTTTACTTTCCTCAGCAACCTAGGATGCATCCCATCCGCGTGATTTTTCTATTTTGAGCACTTCCAATCTTTTAAGTACCTTCTCTTTATTTTTATCCTATTGAATTTTTCTGCTGCTCCACCTTTACTGTGACATTGGCAGAATCCTCTTCTTTAGTGAAGACAGATGCAAAGTACTCATTTAGTACTTCAGCCATGTCCTCTGCCTCCACAAGAAGATCTCCTTTTCGATCCCTAATTGGCCCCACCCTTCCTTTGACTACGCTTATGCTATTTATAAGTTTACCCACTATCTAGTCTTATAAACTCTCTTTGTCCCTCTTATTTCCTTTTTCAGTTTTCCCCTGTACATTTTGTATTCAACATTTGGAAACTTTAAATCTGAGTTTCCATTCACATCCTGACACATTCCAAGACGCTGCCTTAACCCATGGTCCCAAATCCAGACATGCTATTCCCAATCTCTGGTTTTCCTTATTACCTCACCCCAATACTCCTTGCCATTGCTGCACAATTCTATGACCTCCCTGCCCACCAGGCACACACATAGGTACTCCCAACCCACTTTTATCCTTTGGGGCTCCACACCTCAGGTCTTCAGTATGACTACATTCCACAACTCATTCCCAGTACTACAGTGTGACAAAACAACCTCCAGTATTGCTGAATCCCACAAATCCACACCCTTTTCTCCCACATTCTGACACCACCCTCCCAAAACTGCCTCATCTCACCCACTAATTGTCTAGCCTATGACCCCCAGCGTGTTTATTTCACTTTACTCCATACCTTTACCCACACCATTTTCTCCTTCATCACCACTCTATCCTCTTCACACTTGCATCTCATAACTTCTTTTACACGCACCATCAAACACTCTACAACCCTTTTGTCAATTGCTCTAATGCCTATTGGGAGAAAAGGATGTGGCATGGCAGTATAAACAAACTCCAGTATTTAGGCACAAATGAGAGAGGATATAAAAAAGGAAAGTGCAGACACAGAATCACTTTGGATCGAATTTATAGACAGTAACAGAGATAAACTATTATGCTATAGAACCCCAGGAGTAGGGTGACAGCCTTGATCAGGAACTCTGGGATGAGATAAGAAAGGTAAATAGCCAGGGACTGTAGTTATTGGAAATTTTAACTTACCAGAAACTGGCTGTGACAATGATGTCTCTACTGGTAACATAGGAAAAGGATTTCTAGAGTTAATGGAAGACTATTTTATGATTCCATTTCTAAAACAGCCAGAGGAGACAACATCTTGGATTAGTTGCTCCCAGTCTACCTCCATAGCTTCGCCCTCCATATTTCTGTAACCTCCTTCTGTCCTACAGCCCTCTGAGAACTCAGTGTTTCGCCAATTCTGGCCGCTTGAGTATCCCCAACTTCCTTTGCCCCACCATTGGCAGCCGTACCTTCAGCTGTATAGGACCTAAGCTCTTGAAGTTGTTCCCTAAACCTCTCCACCTCTCTTTCTTCTCCTTTACGACGTTCCTTAAAACCTAATAATTTGGCCAAGCTTTTGGCCACCTGTCCTAATGTCTTCTTTGACAGTGTTAATTTGTTTTTGTCTGATTATGTTATATAAATGCAAGTTTTAAAAATATGTTCTGGGGTATGGGCGTCGCTGGCAAGGCCAGCATTTATTGCCCATCCAAATTATTGTTTGTAACAGAGACAATCAAATCTTCAACACACAGGTGGCTGAAGCTTTTAAGTACCAGTGATCACATTTGACATTACAAGGACTGGAGTTGCTATTAAAAATCCAAACAAATTTGCCAAATTTCAAACCTTATCTGATTGAAACCTCTTGCCAGAGTAAGCTCGGGTGAGGGCATGACAAATGATACTGCAAAAATGATAAATATGTTTTTTTGCCTCAGTTTTTACCAAGGAGGAGATAGGTAACTGATCTGGAAATAGAACTAGATCATCATTTCCAAAGTTCTGTGAAAAGGAGAATTGTGGCAGAGGAGTGGAAGGTGGCAAATATTACTCTGTTCTTCAAAAAAGACAGTGGTTGGTAAACTACCAAAGTCGACAATGTGGCATGAAATTACTAATCAGGGCCAGAAACTATCATAACCGGCATGGATTTCTAAAAGGCAGGTTGTGCTTGACCAACCTTATAGAATTCTTTGAAGAAATAACAGAGGATAGATAAAGGATTTGTAGTGGATGTGGTTTATACAGGTTATAAAAATGAACATTTTATAAAGTTCCACACAATGCCCTTATGACAAAGTTAATGAATGGCACATGAAATTAAGGGGAATGTGTTCTTTTGGACAGAGAGATGGTCGTGAGAACAATTTTTAAAAACGCTATATTGCCAAGAAACGCTACTTTCATTTTATTTACACTGACGTTTAGAATATGATTCTATGATTCTAAGGGTTCTTAATTTAGCTGGTGTAGACTATTTTGTCTATTTAATGTTATGTACAGTGCTTAAAAACATGAAGATCAAATAAATACAGAACAAAATGTGAACATTTATTTTCAGTATTTTTAAGTTCTTTGCCCTAAATTATGTCTTTCTTTAGGTCAAGCAGCAGCCTGACTATGAATGCAATCTGTACATGTATTTTTACTTTGTCATTTTCATCATCTTTGGATCTTTCTTCACCTTAAATCTGTTCATTGGTGTCATTATTGACAACTTCAATCAACAGAAGAAAAAGATAAGTATTTTGCCCTATTAGAAAATAAACACAACTAAGATGCTCATAGAGCAGTATAATGCCTTAAAATGTATTTATAAAATGCCAGTAGTGCTAGTTTTTTGCAAATTGCCCTCAAGGTCATATGTTATTTTCCAAGGGACCAAAACACTGGGCATAGTTCTGTTATTTCAAAAACTGCATTATTACACCATATTTCTGTCTAACACATCCAATCACATATGTCCAGAGACTCCTGTGTTTCCTTCTAGTAGTTTTATGCAATACAAATTAATTAACCATTAATAGCGGAAACCTGACGAGCACTTTTAATCTGCAATTATGCTAACAGTCACATTTTAAAAACTATATTTTCTGTATTTCTCAATTTATTGTCTTTTTAAAGATATTCTTTTCCATCTGTTACTTTTGCAGTAACTTTTGTTATAGCTTGTGTTCCCCTTCTGTGTATTAATTGCAGAGTATATTTTTCTTATTCTTATTCATTACATGTAGCTACTTTTCATTAATATCCTTTATCGTTTTTTTCTGTACTTTTGATTCTATGCTCTTTATGGGCCCAAGTTTGGGGCCGCGCCTAGAATGGCACAGCCTGGACCTGGACACCCGTTTTTCGCGCTCGAAAGTGCACCTAAAAAATACTAACTGATTCTCCGGCTCCCTGCAGGTCCCATGGAGCTGGGCGTGGCGCAGCATGAGCTGTGGGGGGCAGAGCCAGGTCCCTGCGCTGAAATCAGTGTCGGGACCTGTGCACAGGCGCACGACAGTGGGCGCGCATGTGCAGTAGCTCCAGGCACCCAAAACTGTGGGAGGGGCCCGAAGCACACCGCCCCTAGCCCTGGCCAAATGGGCTCACTGGGGCGGCATGAATCAGGCTGCACCTCCCACTTCCTCCCTTCAGCTGGCTCTCAACCCACCCCCCCCCCCCCACCCAGCTCCCGACCCGACTCCCCCCCCACCCCCCCTGGACCCGACCCCTGCTCCCTCCCCCCCCCCCCCCCCCCCCCGGACCTGACCCCCGCGCCCCTTCCCCTGGACCCGACTTGACTCCCGCTCCCCCGCCCCGGACTCGACCCGCGCTCCCCGGACTCGACCCGCCCTCCCCCGCCCCGGACTCAACCCGAGCTCCCCCGTCCCGGACTCAACCTGACCCCCCCCCCCCCCTCCCAGCCCAGGACCCAACCCACCCCCCAGGACCCGACTCGACCCCCAGCCACCTAACTTTAACTCCGGTGCTGGGGGTGGGCCCCGCCCGAAGTCTTGGGCCCGGCCGGGCAGGGCCCGTTCAGCGTCCCTCTCCTCTCCTCTCTCCTCTCCCCCTCCCTCTCTCCCTCCCTTCTCCCCCCTTCTCCCTCCCCCCTTTTCCCTCCCTCCCCCATTCTCCCTCCCTGCCTACCTCCCCCCCTCCCTCCCTCTCTCCCCCCCTTCTCCCCCTCCCTCTCTCCCCCCATTCTCCCCCCCTCCCTCCCTCCCCTTCTCACTCTCCCTCCCTCCTCCCCCTCCCTCTCTTCTCCCCCTCCCTCTCCTTCCCTCCTCCCCCTCTCCCTCCCTCCCTCTTTCCTCCCTCTCCACCCCCTCCCTCTCTCCTCCCCCTCCCTCTCCTTCCCTCCTCCCCCTCTCCCTCCCTCCCTCTTTCTTCCCTCTCCACCCCTCCCCTTACTGTCAGAAACACAGACACTGACAGACAGAGAGTGAGAGAGACACACACAGACAGAGAGATAGAGACAGACTCGGGGGGCGGGGGGGCGGGGGTGGTCCCAGCACACTGTTGGAGGGCTCCCGGTGCTGCAGTCGGTAAGTAGAAAATGTTTTATTCATTGATTTTTTAAATTTTTTTAATGTTTTATTAAATTTTTTGATTGATTTATTGATGTTTTTATCATTTATTATTGATGATGGCTCTTTATTTGTAAAACTGAAGTGTTTAATGTTTGTAAACTTCCCTTTAAACCCCCCCTCCCCCATTCCCTACGCCTGATTTGTAACCTATGCCTGATTTTCTAAGTGTAAGCAAGGTTTTTCTGAGCGTACAAAAATCTACACTTATTCCATTCTAAATTAGTTTGGAGTATGTTTTCACTGCCTAAACTTTCAAAACGGGCGTAAGTGGCCGGACACGCCCCCTTTTGAAAAACAAAATCTGTTCCAAACTGAAACTGTTCTAACTGACTAGAACTGGAGCAAACTAAATCCCGAGAATTGCAATTCCTAAGATATTACATTCTAAACCAGTTGCTCCAAAAAAACAGGAGTAACTTAGGCCGAAATTTGGCCCCTTTGAGAGTCTCTGCTCTATATATGATCCTGTGTTCTGTATATTTAATGCATTACTTTGTATATTTGAATCTCTCATGTTCCTTCTTTTCTGTTGCCACATTCTTTTTTCTAACTAATGTTATATCTTGTGTATCAGTTCTGTGTTCTTCTGCATTCTGTGAATCTGATTCTCAACGTTTGGATCCAATTCTCTATTTGGAGGTTTTAATTCCTTGTTGTTTTCTAATTTTCTATGAACTGAGTCTTCATTCAGTGTTTGACCAATGTTTTTTTCTCCATTCTGTTTATAAGAACAGAAGAAATAGGAGTAGGAGTAGGCCACCTGGCTCCTCGAGCTTGCTCCACCATTCAATAAGATCATGGCTGATCTGACCATGGACTCAGCTCCAATTCCCTGCCCGCTCCCCATAACCCCGTATCCCCTTATTGCCTTATTGCTCAAAACTCTATCTCTGCCTTAAATATATTCAATGACCCAGCCTCCACAGCTCGCTAGGGTGGAGAATTCCATAGATTTACAACCCTCGGAGAGAAGAAATACCCATTCATCTCAGTTTTAATTGGGTGGCCCCTTATTCTGAGACTATGTCCCCTAGTTTTAGTTTCCCGTATGAGTGAAAATATCCTCTCTGCATCCATCTTGTCTAGCCCCCTCATTATCTTACATGTTTCGATAAGATCACCTCTTATTCTTCTGAACTCCAATGTGTAGAGGCCGAACCTACTCAATCTATCTTCATAAGTCAACCCCCTCATCTCCGAAATCAACCGAGTGAACCTTCTCAGAACAGCCTCCAATGCAAGTATATCCTTCCTTAAATATGGAGACCAAAACTGTATGCAGTACTGCAGCTGTGGCCTCACCAATACCCTGTACAGTTGTAGCAGGACTTCTGCTTTTATACTCTATCCCCCTTGCAATAAAGGCCAACATTCCATTTGACTTCCGAATTACTTGCTGTACCTGCATACTCACTTTTTGTGTTTTATGCACAAGGACTCCCAGGTCCCTCTGTACTGCAGCATTTTGCAATTTTTCTCCATTTAAATTATAATTTGTTTTTCTATTTTTTCTGCCAAAGTGGATAACCTCACATTTTCTCACATTATACTCCATCTGCCAAATGTTTGCCCACACGCATTTTTTGAGTCCTCCTCACAATTTGCTTTCCCACCCATTTTTGTATCATCAGCAAACTTGGCAACATTACACTCGGTCCCTTCATCCAAGTCATTAATATAGATTGTAAATAGTTGAGGCCCTAGCACCGATCCCTGCGGCACCCCACTAGTTACTGTTTGCCAACCGGAAAATTACCCATTTATCCCGACTCTCTGTTTTCTGTTGGTTAACTAATCCTCTAACCATGCTAATATATTACCCCCAACCCCGTGAACTTTTATCTTGTGCAGTAACCTTTTATGTGGCACCTCATCGAATGGCTTCTGGAAATCCAAATACACCACATCCACTGGTTCCCCCTGAACCACTTTGCTCGTTACATCCTCAAAGAACTCGAGCAAATTTGTCAAACATGATTTCCCTTTCATAAAACCATGCCAACTCTGCTTAATTGAATTAGGCTTTTGCAAATGTCCCGCTACTGCTTCCTTAATAATGGACTCCAGCATTTTCCCAACGACAGATGTTAGGCTAACTGGTCTATAGTTTCCTGCTCTCTGATTCTGATTCTCTGTTCTTAAACGCAATTCTTTGTTCTGTGTACCTTATTCTCTGTTAACTTTTCCCTGTTCTGTTTACCTGATCTACTCTTCTCTCTTCTGTTTTCATGTTTTATTTAGTTTTTTCTCCTGTCTTTCCAATTCTGTGTTCTTTGTGGCCGAACGACAGTGAATGATTACAGAATTAAGGGCAGTAACAGCAGGGAGAAGAGCTATTGACGAGGGTAGCAACCACGAATGACTCAAACACTATGAAGCTGCCAGATCCATTACATTGAAAATTATGGTATACTGAATGAGCCCCACTTCCCTCGCAAGAGCATGTTTTTTGATTGGCTCCCAAATACTGCATTATAACAAGGGTCTTCTGTATGTATCTCTTTTCTTTCTATTCCAGCTGAAAAACTGATCTATTTTTGTAATTTTACTGAGTAATGTTATAAAACTCAAATTATAGGCATGTACAGAATCAGAGAACATTTCTTAATACACAAGATCCAAAGTTCTGCTGACCCTTTTGAGGAGGTCATCATGGAGACAGGGGACTGATTTACATACTGAAGGCAGGTGGCCCATGCTTGTCGAATTGCAACTGAAGTTCCCGTCTTGTGGTGCCGCCGGAAAATCAGAGCAGCCCCCTGCTTCTGCAAAGGGGGAGCCCATGTCCATATCAGGCCAACGGTTAAAGTTAAAAAGAAGCTTCATTAGCTGCAGGGAATGATAGGACAGAATTCAGAAGGTAATTGGGATTGATTACTTTTTGCCTTAACCTCTTTGAAGTCTTGCAACCAATGCCATCTCTCAGCAGATGGAATTTGCATCGTAGACCAAGAATGGCCCAGACACACTCCCAAACTGCTCATGTCTTATCAATGCTGGACACTACTTAGTCGAAGCATTAAGGGGTCGAAATTTGTTATGGCCGTTTTTGAGACATTAGAACACAACAAATTGGTGCAGGAGTAGGCCATACGGCCCCTCGAGCCTTCTCCACCATTCAATAAGATCATGGCTGATCTAATCATGGACTCAGCTCCACTTCCCCGCCCACTCCCCATCACCTCTTATCCCCTTATCATTTAAGAAACTCTCTATTTCTGTCTTAAATTTATTCAATGTCTCAGCTTCCACAGCTCGCTGAGGCAGTGAATTCCACAGATTAACAACCCTCTGAGAAGAAATTTCTCCTCATCTCTGTTTTAAATGGGCGGTCTTTTATCCTAAGATCATGCCCTGTAGCTGTAGTCTCCCCATCAGAGGAAACATCCTCTCTGCATTCACCTTGTTAAGCCCCCTCATAATCTTATATGTTTTGATAAGATCACACCTCATTCTTCTGAATTCCAATGAGTAGAGGTCCAACCTACTCAACCTTTCCTCATAAGTCAACCTCCTCATCCCCGGAATCAACCTAGTGAACCTTCTCTGAACTGCCTCCAAAGCAAGTATATCCTTTCGTAAATTATGAAAACCAAAACTGCACGCAGTATTCCAGGTGTGGCCTCACTAATACCCTGTATAGCTGTAGCAAGACTTCCCTGCTTTTATACTCCATCCCCTTCACAATAAAGGCAAAGATACCATTGGCCTTCCTGATCACTTGCTGTACCTGCATACTATCCTTTTGTGTTTCATGCACAAGTCTTCCCAGGTCCCGCTGTACTGCAGCACTTTGCAATCTTTCTCCATTTAAATAATAACCTGCTCTTTGATTTTTTTTCTGCCAAAGTGCATGTCCTCACATTTTCCAACATTATACTCCATCTGCCAAATTTTTACCCACTCAGTAGTCTGTCTATGTCCTTTTGCAGATTTTTTGTGTCCTCTTCACACATTGCTTTTCCTCCCCTCTTTGTATCGTCAGCAAACTTGGCTACGTTACACTCAGTCCCTTCTTCCAAGTCGTTAATATAGATTGTAAATAGTTGGGGTCCCAGCCCTGATCCCTGCGGCACCCCACTGGTTACTGGTTGCTGGTTGCCAACCAGAAAATGAACCATTTATGCCGACTCTCTGTTTCTGTTAATTGGCCAATCCTCTATCCATGCTAATATATTACACCCAACCCCGTGAACTTTTATCTTGTGCAGTAACCTTTTATGTGGCACCTTGTCAAATGCCTTCTGGAAGTCCAAATACACCACATTCACTGGTTCCCCTTTATCCATCCTGTTCGCCTATCACCGCCTGGGTGCTGATTTTCGTGTCGGATGTTCGGCGCAGCCTCAAAGTCCTAAATTCAGTTTTCACGCCCAAAAATGAGAGAATAGCGCTAAAAAGTGGCGCTGCACACCCATCCTTGGGCAGCAGCTCAGGAGGCCAACTGAATTTCCTGATGGGAGGTTGCGACCATGCTAGAAAAAAAACAGGAAGAAAAAAAAGAACTAAACCTTCTCCGATCCACAAACACACTTCCCCATTCTTAAAACTAATAAAAACATGCAGAAATAAATAAAGAGAAAAGCTTACCTTCCTTTCTAGGCAATTCCGCCCGAGATCCACTCTTGACGACCACTTTTTCCTGGCTGTTCGGCAAAGCAAATGTCGCGACAGAGACGTCAAAGAGGCATTGAACGCTGGATGACGTCACCACGCCGGTGGCGTTAGCCAGCGCAGCGTTTCCTTTTGGCGCCTCTGCCAAAGAGCCGACTGAATTTAGGACGAGGCGTTGACCCCGCTTACCGTCGAAGTTAGGCCTTTGCCGCCTTTCACGCAGGATAACAGGCGGCATCCACCACTGAATTTTGACCCCTAAATGTTTAAATGACCACAGCAGTGAGAGCAATTGATGTAGGGGAGTAAAGACAAAACCTGAAAAAGGGATTCAAGATAAATCCTGAAAATGGGATTCAAGATAAAACCTGGGAATGAATTTAAAAACTGGCTGAAGCAGCAAGTATGTGTTGGGTGAATGATGTCCGAGTGGATGGGGTAGCACTGAGGGGAATGCCCCAGAGATCTGTTTTGGAAAACTTATTGTTCCTAATATACATTAAAATTTGGGATTCAGAAGCTCAGTGCAAATTTGCAGGTGATACAAAACTGGAATCTAAGGGACATAGAGATTTATTTATATAAAATACGCAGGTGGACAGAACAGTAGCAAATTAAATTTGTGTATAAATTATTGCACATATTAAGAAACAGTGGTCGTCATATGTACTCAACAAATGGTAACCAAATAGCTACGGGTGAAATGAAAGAGAGCTTGGGCCCTTAGTAGACTTGATACTTAGTCAACAAAAGTGGCAATCAGCAAGACAGATAGGTCTAGAGTACATGATGACCTCCTCAACAAAAGTATAAACATTGTAGAATTACTGGAATTGGACCGTAATGAATTTCTGGGAAGTAGCACTGCTTTATCCATCAATCTATATCAAATTAAAAAAACTTTAGTACTTGTGCATTTTCTTTGTATCTCAGATGTCAGTCACACTTCGGACGTCGCATACTGTCGAATGCAAAATACTGTGTCACTTTTTTTTAAAAAGGAAAAAGAATTAGTACTTTCCTCCTGCCCTGATTCAAAGAGAATTGTCTCTTATATGCCAGAAAAGAATTATTGAGATTCTGGATTTTCAATATCTAACCTCTCAAATTCAAAAGGGAACTGCAGTCAGATACAAACTGAACCAATTACTAAATCTTTATATATCTGAAAATGTGTTACTTTGCTAAAGGGAGTTGACAACAAACTCACATCATTGTATTGAGACAAGCCTGGTGTAAAACCCTGGCCCAAGCTAGCTGTCAAACTATCCGTGCAATGATGAGTTTCAAAGGGGCATCCACCAAACAAAAATATAACCAGGGTGATTTTCATTTGTATTCTGTCCCATTAAGCCTGAAAACGGGGCAGCTACCAGAAGTTTTATTTAATTATCTCCCGCCATCCAATTCAATTATCAAGCAGACCTCAAAATGCAGGACCAGAACTCCAAATAAAAACCGGCTTATTTAAATTGGAGTACTACATTGGTTCTAGGACCCTGACATAATGTTCATGTACCAGTGGGCAGAACATGTCCTGTAGATGTTCCGCCCAGTGGTATTGGAGGTAGAGTGGGCTAATAAATGGAAACTGCTCCCAAACACTCAAAAGACCAGTAATCCACAAACATCATCCTACTGATTGCAAGCTGTTCAGTGGTCCGTCACTAGGAATGCGCCCCTTCCCATTTAAGTTTTGACTTCTGGTCCGGCTCGGCAAACATAGGAACATAGAAAATAGGTGCAGGAGTAGGCCATTCGGCCCTTCGAGCATGCACCGCCATTCAATGAGTTCATGGCTGAACATGCAACTTCAGTACCCCATTCCTGCTTTCTCGCCATACCCCTTGATCCCCTAGTAGTAAGGACTACATCTAACTCCTTTTTGAATATATTCAGTGAATTGGCCTCAACAACTTTCTCTGGTAGAGAATTCCACAGGTTCACCACTCTCTGGGTGAAGAAGTTTCTCCTCATCTCGGACCTAAATGGCTTACCCCTTATCCTTAGACTGTGACCCCTGGCTCTGGACTTCCCCAACATTGGGAACATTCTTCCTGCATCTAACCTGTCTAACCAGTCAGAATTTTAAACGTTTCTATGAGATCCCCTCTCATTCTTCTGAACTCCAGTGAATACAAGCCCAGTTGATCCAGTCTTTCTTCATATGTCAGTCCCGCCATCCCGGGAATCAGTCTGGTGAACCTTCGCTGCACTCCCTCAATAGCAAGAATGTCCTTCCTCAAGTTAGGAGACCAAAACTGTACACAATACTCCAGGTGTGGCCTCACCAAGGCCCTGTAGTAACACCTCCCTGCCCCTGTACTCAAATCCCCTCGCTATGAAGGCCAACATGCCAATTGCCTTCTTAACCGTCTGCTGTACCTGCATGCCAACCTTCAATGACTGATATACTATGACACCCAGGTCTCATTGCACCTCCCCTTTTCTTAATCTGTTACCATTCAGATAATAGTCTGTCTCTCTGTTTTTACAACCATAGTGGATAACCTTACATTTATCCACATTATACTTCATCTGCCATGCATTTGCCCACTCACCTAACCTATCCAAGTCACTCTGCAGCCTCAGAGCATCCTCCTCGCAGCTCACACTGCCACCCAACTTAGTGTCATCCGCAAATTTGGAGATACTACATTTAGTCCCCTTGTCTAAATCATTAATGTACAGTGTAAACGGCAACCAGGTTCTCCCCACCTCCCTCCAGGCCCAGCACTGCCGCAGCAAGCTGCCCATCTGTGCTCATTGGATGCTGACAATTTGCTTATTCCATTAAAATGAGGAGCAACTATGGAAATGGTCCGGGCCTCTTGCTAGAGCCATTGGGCAGGCGGTACAATCGTTCTGCCCGCTGCCCACCTACTGTGTGTTGTGGACCCCCTCGGACATGTTCTAAACGTACATTTCATTGATGTCCATCCCTGCTCACTGCTTTGGCCAACTTTGTGGTAAATATGAGCGTGTAGGCCCGACCTGCGAGAAACCATCAGCGGCAGATCGGGGCCATAAAAGGAGCGGCGTGCGGAGGCCCATGAGCAGTGTGGAGGCATGCCATTACAAGGTACAGCGCGAGCTGGTGCAGGATTGCAATGGCAGCGAAGAGTGATGTCAGCAAGGTCCAGGTCGGTGATTGGAGCGTGAGCAGATGCAGCAGGAGCAGTGAGAGGGGCGAAGGAGCTGTGAGAGACTGTGGAAGGATGTGATCGGGCCCAGGGGAGGCGTGAGTTCGGGGCCAGGGGCCCAGGGGCAGCACGGGCCAGCCCACACTGCGATATGTGTGCACACTAGGTCCGTGCAGCAGAGCAGGTTTCCAGTTGTCTTGGGTAATCCTTGCCACTGGACCACGACCTAGCTCTGTCAAACCCGTGTGGTGGCTGGTGTACAACGGCCATCACACATTAAAAACATCCACGCAAAGGCATCTTCCACCCTTGAGGATGTAGTTCGGGTTCTTCATTCGAAACACCTGTGAACTCTTCCTTTTTTTTGGTATGGAAGCAAGTCATCCTCGTTTCGAGGGACTGCCGATGATGATGTATATTAAAATCAGCTTTGTCAGTTTTGTCACAATGTTTCTTATAAAACAGCATATCATCCAACTTACTGAGCCACATGGTGATAAGGGAAGATTAAGTATTATTAAATTCAGTTACATTGCAGAATAAGAAAAAACATGTATAAATTATCTTAAAAAACTCAAATGTAAATCTCAATATTAATAGAAGACATATTTAAAATTAATGCACAAATTAGTCATATAATTGCTAGTCTTAAAAGTTTTCTCTTAATGGCAGTACTAATTCCTCATCCCCTGAAGAATTTATTTTAACTGTTCACTTCGCTGAATTTATGCAGCCTGGCTCAAATAAGACCAGGTGAAATTTGGATTAATTATCACCGGGAATGGTGCTGGAAGATCTGAGACACATAAATTAATTAGTGCAAAACATGCTGGGCAGTAAGGTTTAAAGCTGGTACAACATTATAAAGAGGAAAGTAAACAACATTTCTTAATTTCAACTGTAATTTAGAAAAAGCCAAAAGCAAAACTTCTAGTATTGTTTCCGAAGAAATTTCCAAAGTACCGTTACATTTACAGACTTTAAAACATATTTGTGAAATATATAATTTAGATGTATGTTCTGTAGTTTAACAATACAGTTCATGTGATCTCACATTTACTGAAATAAAAGTAAGGGGTGTATTTCATAAAAGTCTTACTGGATGTTGTGAAATTGGCAAATAGATTTATATGTATTTGGTTATAACCAGTATGCTTTTGTCACTTTACTTTGGAGGTCAAGATATTTTCATGACTGAAGAACAAAAGAAATATTACAATGCTATGAAAAAGCTTGGCTCCAAGAAACCACAGAAACCTATACCCAGGCCCTTGGTAAGAGCTGTTAGTTTAATATAGCAAAAGTAATCGATGAATTAAACAATTTGCACTATTATGCTTACAGAGTATGATGTTCACATAAAGAACACATTGAAGAGCAGAGGACCTTTAAGGATGTGTCTGCTGCAGTGGTTATTCATGGAATGCAGTTTAATGTAGTTATCCACGAAAGCATAGTTGTGAAAAGTCATGGGTTTAAGCCGTTAAAGTGGTTAATCTGTTAACAGCATTCTTTTTAAATAGAGATTATGTACAATAAGGATAGAGATTGAGGGGGAGAAATTCACTATCCCCCAGGTTTGGGGCACTAATTTTTAAAAGTTTGAAAAGTTACCGCCAGGCGCTAATGATTTCAAACTTTAAAGCAAAATTCGCTGTTTCCGCTCCAGGAGCACAAATGGCAGCAGATGGGGCGGTGACTTCAACAACGCTGCACACTGAGCCATGCAGTGCTGCCGCATTCAAAGGCTCCTTCCCTCCCTTAAAGGGAAGGGCCATCGCTGCAGGCCCTACAAAATAAAAAGTACCTACCTGGACTACCACGACAGCCGTAATTCTGAGCAATCAGCCTGACTCTCAAGCAGAGTGCCGGGCTGATCGATTGCGGGCAGGAACTCGAACAAAAAAGGTACTTTTTTTTACTTACCCGGGCTACCTCGCCTTTAAGCATCGCCCCTGAAGTGACCGGGCACCCGATACATGCCTCCTGCAACTGCCCATGTTTTCACCCGACCCTGCTGCAGGGGGCGGAAGTCAATTTAGGGTCCGGGACGCTACTGGGACGATGCGCACGGTGATGCCGTCATGATCTCCGGGCGAAGGAGATCAGGACGCAACGCCGTAGCACTACCGCATAACTCACGGCGAATATGGCGGGAGTCGATGTCATCGCCGCACCCGGTCATAAAGCCGTCGGGGGTGCTAACGGGAGGCGCAAAGGAACGCAATTTCGCCCCCTTAGAAAATGTACAGAAGTGTGAAAAAATTATGAGGCCAGCAACCAGAACTGAAATGGGAATTCTTTTGCTCTTGATTAATAGATGGGCGTTAAACTGGCAGAAAACTAGAAAATCTGTTTTTCTGTGCTATTCCTTTTTTTCTGACATCCACAAAGGAAGTGAAATTGATGGCAACATTTTTGTGAAAAATCTGCTCTTGCCTGTTAGGCCTTTTAATACTTTGTTAATGAGCTTTCAGGGAAAGGCACAATAGTTTTTCACTGGGAGAAATTTCAAAGACCAGGCAGCAATTAAGATATCTGCTCAGCTAGAGTTACTTAAAAAATGCAGCAGTTAAACTCTTTTCAGATTATTTTTGCAATTTGAATTGTATGCAATATTATATTATATTAGTTGGTCAGTGTTACCATTGGGTCGGAGAAGCCTGCCTAGCCATGCAGTCTCCACCAGAGATTAAGTACTCAACCCAGCAGTCACCAATGAAGGTTCAAACTGTGCTGATCACCAGCACTCTAATTGTTGAGTATTGCTGGGTTGGACATAAATAGAACATTACATTGTTGAACAGTTAGCGATTGAAAATGCTAATGTACCGCTTTACAATATTCTTAATTCTCATTCATGGTAAATCAAGGCCTAGATGATTAAATTAATCATTACACGTATTTAAGTCAAGCGCTGGAGAAGTACCGCCAGCGCTGCCTCCGCAAGATCCTGCAAATCCATTGGGAGGATAGACGCACCAACATCAGTGTTCTCGTCTAGACCAACATTCCCAACATTGAAGAACTGAACACACTTGATCAGCTCTGTTGGGCGGGCCACATCGTCCGCATGCCCAAAACGAGATTCCCTAAGCAAGCACTCTACTCAGAGCTCTGACACGGCAAGCAAGCCCCAGGTGGGCAGAGGAAACGTTTCAAGGACACCCTCAAAGCCTTCTTGATAAAGTGCATCATCCCCACTAGTACTTGAGAATCCCTGGCCCAAGACCGGCCAAAGTAGAGGAAGAGCATCCAGGAGGGCGCTGAGCACCTCAAGTCTCATCATCAAGGGCATGCGGAAATCAAGCGCAGACAGCGGAAGGAGCTTGTGGCAAACCCGGCTCCCCACCCACCCTTTCCTTCAACCACTGTTTGCCCAACCTTTGACAGAGACTGTAATTTCCACATTGGACGCTACAGTCACCTGAGAACTCACTTTTAGAGTGGAAGCAAGTCTTCCTCAATTTTGAGGGACTGCCCATGATGATAATAATGAGGAATTGGAGAGATGGCAGGGAGGAAGAGGGAGTGAGAGAAGAGGAAGAAGGGGGTGGAGTGAGGCAGGGAGAGAGCAAAGTGGAACTGAGTCCATGATCAAATCAGCCATGATCCTATTAAATGGCAGAACAGGCTCGAGGGGTCAAATGGCTTACACCTGCTCGTATTTCTTATGTTCTTAACTTCAAACATTGTCGATAGCAGCAATTAGTGTTGAGTTTCTTTTTAAATCAGGCATTCAAGAAATGAGTTGCTTTGCAATTAATTGGAAGAGAAGGAAATTATTACAGTGATCATAGTATCATAAGGTTTAGATCAGCTATGGAAAAGGAGTGGGAGCAATCTAGAGTAAAAATACTTAATTGGAGGAAGACCAATTTCAGTGGGTTGAGAATGGATCTGGCCCGGTATATTAGAATCAAAGATTGGCAGACAAAACTGTAATCGAACAATGAGCTGCCTTTAAAGAGGAGATGGTTCGGGTACAGTCGAGGGGGAAAGGTAGGGCAACCAAAGTCAAAGCTCCCTGGATGATGAAAGAGATTGAGAGTAACATGAAGCAGAAAAATGCACGTATGACAGATGTCAGGTTGAGAATACAAGTGAGAATCAGGCTGAATATGGAAAGTTCAAAGGGGAAATTTCAAAGGAATTAAGAGGGGCAAAGAGAGAGTATAAGAAAAGATGGGCATCTAACACAAAAGGGAATCCAAAAACTCTTCTATGGGCATATAATTAGTAAAAGGAGGGGTGAGGCTGATTCAGAAACAAAATGGAGGCTTACGCATAAGAACATAAGGAATAGGAGCAGGAGTAGGCCAGGTGGCCTCTCGAGCCTGCTCCGCCTTTCAATAAGATCATGGCTGATCTGATCCTGGCCTCAACTCTACTTCTCCGCCCGCTTCCCATAACCCTTGACTCCCTTATCATTCAAAAATCTGTCTATCTCCACCTTAAATAAATTCAAAGACCCAGCCTCCATAGCTCTCTGGGTTAGAGAATTCCAGAGATTCACATCCCTCTGAGGGAAAAAATTCCTCCTCATTTCTGTTTTAAAAGGGCAACCCCTTACTCTGAAACAACACCCCATAGTTCTAGATTCCCACATGAGGGGAAACATCCTCTCTGCATCTACCATGTCAAGCCCCCTCAGAATCTTATATGTTTCTGTAAGATCACCTCTCATTCTTCTAAATTCCAATGAGTACAGGCCCAACCTGCTCAACCTTTCTTGATATGACAACCCCTTCATCTCAGGAATCAACCTCGTGAACCTTCTCTGAAGTGTCTCCAATACAAGTATATCCCTCCTTAAATAAGGAGACCAAAACTACACAATACTCCAGGTGTGGCCTTACCAATACCCTGTACAGTTGGAGCAGGACTTTCCTACTTTTATGCTCTATTTCCCTTGCAATAATGCATTAAATGCCAGCATTCTATTTGCCTCCCTGATTATTTGCTGTACCTGCATGCTAACCTTTTGTGTTTCATGCACAAGAACCCCAGGTCCCTCTATACTGCAGCATTTTGTAATTGCTCACTATTTAAATAATAACTTGCTTTTTTATTTTTCCAATCAAAGTGGATAACCTCGCATTTTTCCACATCTGCCAAATATTTGCCCACTCACTGAGCCTATCTATATCCCTTTGTAGATTCTTTGCGTCCTCCTCACAACTTGCTTTCCCACCTATCTTTTTATCATCAGCAAATTCGGCTACGTTACACTCGGTCCCTTCATCCAAGTCATTAATATAAATTGTAAATAGTTGAGGCCCTAGCACTGATCCTTGTGGCACCTTGCTAGTTAAAGTTTGCCAATCTGAAAATGATCCATTTACCCCGAATCTGTTTTCTGTTAGTTAGCCAATCTTCTATCCACGCATGGAGACAGAGGTCATGTCTGAGGTACTAAGTGAGTACTTTGCATCTGTCTTTATCAAGGAAGGAGATGCTGCCAAAGTCATAGTGAAAGAGGAGGTAGTTGAGATACTGGACAGGATAAAAATTGATAAAGAGGAGGTACTAGCAAGGCTGGCTGTGCTTAGGTAGATCAGTCATCAGGACTGGATGGGATGCATCCTAGGATGCTGAGGAAAGTAAGGGTGGAAAATTGTGAAGGTACTGGTCATAATCTTCCAAGCCGCCTTAGATACGGGGGTGGTGCCAGAGGACTGGAGATTTGCAAATATTACACCCTTGTTGAAAAACGGGTGCAAGGATAAACCCAGCAACTACAGCCCAGTCAGTTTAACCTCGGCAGTAGGGACATAGAAACATAGAAAATAGGTGCAGGAGTAGGACATTTGGCCCTTCGAGCCTGCACCATCATTCAATAAGATCATGGCTGATCATTCACCTCAGTAACCCTTTCCTGCTTTCTCTCTGTTGTGTCCTTACACACTACAGCAAATCAACACGAGGCACATACTGGAGACAAGGTCACTCTGTGACCTGTACCTTTATTCACAGGACCAAGAAGTGATGACCCTGCGTGGGATCTCCCTTTATATACCTGGATGACCAGGTCAGGAGTGTCTCCCACAAGTTCACCCCCCGTGGTCAAGGTGTGCATTTTGCAAGTGCATACAGTGTACAGTGTTGTTACATAAAGGTTACAGTTATGTGAGGTAACAAACATGACATCACGTCCCCCCAACGTCTTTGGATCAAAGATTGAGTCTTTCAGGCGGTCGACACTCTCTTGTGGAGCGCCGCAGTTTGGGCTCTGGTTGTTGAGCCTTGGCATGCATCTTTGTCACCTGTGATTCCGGCTCGTCCGGGCTGACCGCAGGGACTGTGCATGCTGCTGGCGGTTCTTGTTGCTCGTTCACTGGCAGTGGTGTGGGCAGCATCTCATGATTTTCCTCAGGTTCCTCAGTGTCCATGCTGCACCGTTTTTTGACTGGGTCCCGATGCTTGCGGCATGTCTGACCACTATGACCCTATTCCCCTCTTTACCAATTACAGTACCCTCGAGCCACTTGGGCCCCACATCGTGATTAAGAACAAATACAGGGTCATCAATTCCTATCCATCTCCCCTTTGAGTTACGGTCGTGGCACTCATTTTGGGACTGGCGCTTGCCCTCAACAATGTCTGACAAGACTGGATGAATGAGGGACAGCCGAGTTTTTAGTGTACGTTTCATGAGTAGTTCCGCTGGCGGGACTCCCGTGAGCGAGTGCGGTCGGGACCTGTAGGTCAGCAGGAGGCGCGATAGATGGTATTGAAGGGAGGGTCCTTGAATCCGGAGCATGCCTTGCTTTATGATTTGGACTGCATGTTCCACCTGGCCATTGGAAGCTGGCTTGAACGGCGCTCTCCTGACATGCTTGATGCCATTACCCAATATGAACTCCCGGAATTCATAGCTAGTGAAACACGGGCCGTTGTCGCTAACTACGATGTCCGGCAAGCCGTGGGTCGCAAAGACTGCACACAGACTCTCCACTGTGGTGGATGTCATGCACGAATTCAATATGATGCACTCGATCCATTTCGAGTACGCATCAACAACAATGAGGAACATTTTCCCATGAACGGGCCCACGTAGTCTATGTGAATACGTGACCATGGCTTGGTGGGCCAGGGCCACGGGCTGAGTGGGGCCTCCTTGGGGGCATTGCCCAGCTGGGCACATGTCGTGCACCTGCGAACACAGTGTTCCAGGTCTGCATTAATTCCCGGCCACCATACATGTGACCGGGCAATGGCCTTCATAAGCACAATGCCTGGGTGCTCTCTGTGGAGTTCCCTGATGAATGCTTCCCTACCCCTCTGGGGCATGACTACCCGGCTGCCCCATAGTAGGCAGTCGGCTTGGATGGGGAGTTCATCCATCTGTCTATGAAACGGTCTGACCTCCTCAGGGCATGCTCCGTGTGCGGGCGCCCAATCCCAGTCAGGTCACATTTCTTAATCAGAGATAGGAGGGGATCTCTGTTTGTCCAGGTTTTGATCTGGTGGGCTGTGATGGGGGAGCCTGCGCTGTCAAAGGCATCGACAGCCATGACCATCTCCGCGCTTTGCTCCACTGCCCCCTCAGTGGTGGCCAGTGGAAGCCTGCTGAGCGCGTCAGCGCAATTTTCGGTGCCTGGCCGGTGCCGTATGGTGTAGTCATACGCAGCCAGCGTGAGAGCCCATCGCTGTATGCGAGCTGACACATTGGCATTGACAGCTTTGCTGTCGGACAACAGGGATGTTAACGGCTTGTGGTCCGTTTCTAACTTGAACCTTCTGCCAAAAAGGTACTGGTGCATCTTTTTCACCCCGTAGACACATGCGAGTGCTTCCTTTTCAACCATCCCATACCCTCTTTCTGCTTGGGAGAACGATCTGGAGGCATAAGCCACAGGTTGGAGTTGGCCCTCATCATTACTCTGCTGCAACACGCACCCAACCCCATAGGATGATGCATCACATGTCAAAACCAATTTCTTACAGGGGTCGTACAGGGTCAATAACTTATTAGAACAAAGCAGGTTCCGCGCACAATTGAAAGCCCATTCCTGACAGTCTCCCCAAAACCAATCACAGCCCTTACGCAGGAGCACGTGTAGCGGCTCCAACAATGTGCTTAAGTTCGGTAGAAAGTTCCTGAAATAGTTCAATAGTCCTAGCAATGAACGCAACTCTGATGTGTTGCCAGGCCTGGGTGCGCGATGGATCGCCTCCGTTTTGGATTCGGTAGGCCAGATCCCATCTGCGGCAATCCTCCTGCCCAAAAACTCGACCTCTGGGGCCAAAAACACACACTTGGACTTCTTTAGTCGCAGGCCTACCCGGTCCAGTCTGCGTAGTACCTCCTCCAGGTTGTGGAGGTGTTCCTCGGTGTCTCGACCCGTGATAAGCATGTCGTCCTGAAATACGATTGTTCAGGGGATGGATTTGAGCAGGCTTTCCATGTTCCTCTGAAAGATAGCGGCTGCTGAACGAATGCCAAATGGACACCTGTTGTAGACAAACAGCCCCTTGTGCGTGGTGATGGTGACGGGATGGATTTGAGCAGGCTTTCCATGTTCCTCTGAAAGATAGCGGCTGCTGAACGAATGCCAAATGGACACCTGTTGTAGACAAACAGCCCCTTGTGCGTGGTGATGGTGGTCAGTAGCTCGGATTCTTCGGCCAGTTCCTGGGTCATGTAGGCCGAAGTGAGGTCCAACTTGGTGAATAGCTTGCCGCCTGCCAGCGTGGCAAAAAGATCCTCCGCTCTCAGAAGCGGGTATTGGTCGTGAAGCGACACTCGGTTGATGGTGGCCTTGTAGTCGCCAGAGATCCTGACCGAGCCATCCGTTTTTAGAACAGGGACGATGGGGCTTGCCCAGTCGCTGAATTCAACAGGCGAAATTATGCCCTCTCTTAGCAACCTATCCAACTCACTCTCAATTTTCTCCCGCATCACATACGGCACAGCTCTGGCTTTGTGGTGC
Organism: Pristiophorus japonicus; assembly: GCF_044704955.1. Lineage (NCBI taxonomy): Eukaryota > Metazoa > Chordata > Chondrichthyes > Pristiophoridae > Pristiophorus > Pristiophorus japonicus. The sequence continues at coordinate 86,739,327 of NC_091979.1, read as the reverse complement.
ACTGGTCTGACGTCCGGGGTGATATGTATCCTTACTTTGGTGCCTTTGAAAGTCCCGACGCCAAGTTGAAATAATGACTCGAACTTTTGTAGGACCTGTGAGCATGAACTTCGCTCCACAGATGAAATGGCGTGCACATCCCCCCAGTTCCAGTTCATCTCGGCTAGCCAGCTCCTCCCCAAAAGCGCGGGACCATTTCCCGGGACAATCCTGAGTGGCAGCCGGTTCTGAGATCCATTATGTGTGACCACCAACATTGCACTGCCTAGCACTGGGATGATATCTTTGGTGTATGTCCGTAATTGCGTGTCAATGCGTTCTAGTTTGGGTCTGCTAGCTCTGAGTGGTCACAGTTTCTCGAATTGTTGGACACTCATACGTGACTGGCTGGCTCCATGTGTACCGGGATGCCGTTTAACAGTACTCTCATCATCATAGGTGGCGTTTTTGTGTATGAGCTGTGGATGTTTGCCACCTGGACCCGCTGAACTTCAGCGTCCATTGCTGTGTTCCAGGCATCCCCCTGCCTTGCAGACCCCTCTTGTGGTTCATCCACTTCATAAACCAGCCTCGCTACGGGCTTCCTGCACACCCTGGCTAAATGTCCACTCAAGTTACAATTTCTACAGATGAATTGTTGAAACCGGCAGGTCTTCGCAGCATGTTTGCCTCCACACCTCCAGCATGAGCTGAGATTGTTGTGAACAAAAGAGCTGTTACCAGGCTTTCCTCTCTGATTGTCTCTTTGATTACTCTTGAGCACTATGTTAGTAGGTGTCAATGGTCCCATCCCGGGACGTATTGTCCCTTGTGATGGTGTAAGTGTCCGTTCAACCTGCTATTGTCTCTGTTGCGGACCCACCCTAGAGTCTGTTACTGCCTGGTTGGTGTCGAATTGCCCTTGCCTATCTGCAGGGTTCTGAGTCGCGTTTACCATGTTAACTCCCTGCTCCATTGCCACGTTGGGAGCAGAGTTGCGCGCGTATATGATCTTGGTTTCCTCCTCCCCCGCCATGAAGGTTTGAGCCATCAATGTCGCTGCTTCCAAGGTCAAGTCCTTGGTCTCAATTAGCTTCCTAAAAATCCTGGCATGACCAATGCCCTCAATGAAGAAATCCCGTAACATCTCCCCCCTGCAGGCGTCTGTGAACTTACAGAGGCTGGCCAAGCACCAAAGGTCCACAACGAAGTCCGGTATGCTCTGCCCTTCCCGACGTCGGTGCGTATAGAATCGGTGTCGGGCCATGTCTATACTACTCGCCGGTTTGAGGTGCTCACCGATCAGTTTGCTGAGCTCCTGAAAGGTCTTGTCCGCCGACTTCTCGGGTGCGAGCAGGTCTTTCATCAGCACATACGTCTTAGACCCACAGCTGGTCAGTAGATGCGCCCTTCGCTTGTCAGCCGCTGCCACTCCCAACCAGTACTTCGTGACAAAGCTCTGCTGGAGCCTCTCAACAAAATCGTCCCAATCCTCACCAACACAGTATCGTTCCTCCGTGCTACCGGTGGCCATTCTCGTGAGTCGTTGATTCCTGTTTCTCGTCGCCGAATGTTGTGTCCTTACACACTACAGCAAATCAACCCGAGGCACATACTGGAGACAAGGTCACTCTGTGACCTGTACCTTTATTCACAGGACCAAGAGGTGATGACCCTGCGTGGGACCTCCCTTTATATACCTGGATGACCAGGTCAGGAGTGTCTCCCACAAGTTCACCCCCTGTGGTCAAGGTGTGCATCTTGCAAGTGCATACATTGTACAGTGTTGTTACATAAAGGTTACAGTTATGTGAGGTAACAAACATGACATTCTCTATACCTCTTGACCCCTTTAGCTGTAAGGGCCATATCTAACTCCCTCTTGAATATATCCAATGAACTGGCATCAAAAACTCTCTGCGGTAGGGAATTCCACAGGTTAACAACTCTCTGAGTGAAGCAGTTTTTCCTCATCTCAGTCCTAAATGGCTTACTCCTTATCCTTAGACTGTGTCCCCTGGTTCTGGACTTCCCCAACATCGGGAACATTCTTCCAGCATCTAACTGTCCAGTCCCATCAGAATTTTATATGTTTCTATGAGATCCCCTCTCATCCTTCTAAACTCCAGTGAATACAGGCCTAGTCGACCCAGTCCCTGCTCATATGTCAGTCCTGCCATCCCGGGAATCAGTCTGGTGAACATTTGCTGCACTCCCTCAATAGCAAGAACGTCCTTCCTCAGATTAGGAGGCCAAAACTGAACACAATATTCCAGGTGAGGCCTCACCAAGGCCCTGTACAACTGCAGTAAGACCTCCCTGCTCCTATATTCAAATCCCCTAGCTGTGAAAGCCAGCATACCATTTGCCTTCTTCACCGCCTGCTGTACCTGCATGCCAACTTTCAATGACTGATGTACCATGACACCCAGGTCTCGTTGCACCTCCCCTTTTCCTAATCTGCCACCATTCAGATAATATGCTGCCTTCGTGTTTTTGCACCAAAGTAGATAATCTCACATTTATCCACATTATACTGCATCTGCCATGCATTTACCCACTCGCCTAACCTATCCAATTCACCCTGCAGCCTCTTAACGTCCTCCTCACAGCTCACACCGCCACCCAGCTTAGTGTCATCCGCAAACTTGGAGATATTACACTCAATTCCTTCATCTAAATCATTAATGTATATTGTAAAGAGCTGGGGTCCCAGCACTGAGCCCTGCAGCACCCCACAAGTCACTGCCTGCCATTCTGAAAAGGACCCATTTATCTCGACTCTCTGCTTCCTGTCTGCCAACCAGTTCTCTATCCATGTCAGTACATTACCCCCAATACCATTTGCTTTGATTTTGCACAACAATCACTTGTGTGGGATCTTGTCAAAAGCCTTTTGAAAGTCCAAATACACCACATCCACTTGTTCTCCCTTATCCAATCTACTAGTTACATCCTCAAAAAATTCTAGAAGATTTGTCAAGCATGATTTCCCTTTCATAAATCCATGCTGACTTGGATCGATCCTGTCACTGCTTTCCAAATGTGCTGCTATTTCATCTTTAATAATTGATTCCAACATTTTCCCCACTACTGATGTCAGGCTAACCGGTCTATAATTACACGTTTTCTCTCTCCCTCCTTTTTTAAAAAGTGGGGTTACATAAGCTACCCTCCAGTCCATAGGAACTGATTCAGAGTCAATAGACTGTTGGAAAATGATCACCAATGCATCCACTATTTCTTGGGCCACTTCCTTAATTATTCTTGGAAGCAGACTATCAGGCCCCGGGGATTTATCGGGCTTCAATCCCATCAATTTTTCTGACACAATTTCACGCCTAATAAAGATTTCCTATAATTCCTCCTTCTCACTAGACCCTCGGTCCCCTAGTATTTCCGGAAGGTTATTTGTGTCTTCCTTCGAGAAGACAGAACCAAAGTATTTGTTCAATTGGTCTGCCATTTCTTTGTTCCCCATTATAAATTCACCTGAATCTGACTGCAAAGGACCTACGTTTGTCTTCACTAATCTTTTTCTCTTCACATATTTATAGTAGCTTTTGGAGTCAGTTTTTATGTTCCCAGCAGGCATGCTCTCATACCCTATTTATCCCTCCTAATTAAACCCTTTGTCCTCCTCTGCTGAATTCTAAAATTTTCCCTGTCCTCAGGTTTGCTACTTTTTCTGGCCAATTTATATGCCTCTTCCTTGGATTTAACACTGTCCTTAATTTCCCTTGTTAGCCATGGTTGAGCCACCTTCCCCATTTTATTTTTACTCCAGACAGGGATGTACAATTGCTGAAGTTCATCCATGTGATCTTTAAATGTTTGCCATTGCCTATCCACCGTCAACCCTTTACATATCATTTGCCAATCTATTCTAGCCAATTCACGTCTCATACCATCGAAGTTACCTTTCCTTAAGTTCAGGACCCTAATCTCTGAATTAACTGTGTCATTCTCCATCTTAAGGGGCCTTGCACAACAAGTTTGCTAATTAGTCCTTTCTCATTACACATCACCCAGTCTAGGATGGCCAGCGCTCTAGTTGGTTCCTCGACATACTGGTCTAAAAAACCATCTCTAATACACTCCAGGAAATCCTCCTCCACCGTATTGCTACCAGTTTGGTTAGCCCAATCTATATGTAGATTAAAGTCGCCCATGATAACTGCTGTACCCTTATTGCGCGCATCCCTAATTTTTTGTTTGATGCTGTCCCCAACCTCACTACTACTGTTTGGTGGTCTGTACACAACTCCCACTCGTGTTTTCTGCCCTTTGGTATTCCGCAGCTCCACACATACAGATTCCACATCATCCAAGCTAATGTCCTTCCTTACTATTTCCTCTTTAACCAGTAACGCTGCCCCACCTCCTCTTCCTTTCTGTCTATACTTCCTGACTGTTGAATACCCCTGGATGTTGAGTTCCCAGCCGTGGTCACCCTGGAGCCATGTCTCCATGATGCCAATTATATCATATTCATTAATTGCTGCCTGTACAGTTAATTCGTCCATCTTATTACAAATACTCCTCTTATTGAGGCATGTCTTTTTAACACACTTTGTCCCTTTAGAATTTTGCTGTAACGTGGCCCTTTTTGATTTTTGCCTTGGGTTTCTCTGCCCTCCACTTTTACTTATTTCTATCTTTTGTTTCTGCCCCATTCTACTTCCCTCTGTCTCCCTGCATAGGTTCCCATCCCCCTGCCATATTAGTTTAACCCCTCCCTAACAGCACTAGCAAACACTCCTCGTAGGACATTGGTTCCGGTCCTGCCCAGGTGCAGACCATCCCATTTGTACTGGTTCCACCTCTCCCAGAACCATTCCAATATCCCAGGAATTTGAATCCTTCCCCTCTGCACCACTCTTCAAGCCATGTGTTCATCTGAACTATCCTGCGATTCCTGCTCTGACTAGCACGTGGCACTTGTAGCAATCCTGAGATTACTACCTTTGAGGTCCTACTTTTTAATTTAACTCCTCGCTCCCTAAATTCAGTTTTTAGGACCTCATCCCCTTTTTTACCTAGAAATGATAATCTGGGACAAGAGTAACATTAAGGAAATCTAGCACGGATTTGTTAAAGGCAAATCACGTTTAAGTAACTTGATTGAGTTTTTTGATGATGTAACATAGAGTTGATGTGGTGAACATGGACTTCCAAAAGGCGTTGGATAAAGTACCACAAAGTTGAAGCCCATGGAATAAAAGGGACAATGGTGGCATGGATACAAAATTGGCTAAGTGACAGGAAACAGAGAGTAGTGATGGACAGTTATTTTTCCGACTGGAGGAAGGTACACAGTGGTGTTCCCCAGGGTTCAGTACTAGGACTACTGCTTTTCTTGATACATATTAATGACTTGGACTTGAGTTGTAGTGTATGAACAAAGAGTCTGACCAGATACTGTGAGCTCAAAGTAAAGTGTGACCTTAGTCTTTTATTGCAGGCCTCCAGAGTGCCTCTCTAACCTGTGAGGCCTCCTTAAGTACAGGTGCTCCCAAGGGATTGTAGGATCCCTTGGGACTCCAGGGGATGAGCCCCCTGGTGGTTAAACGAGGTATTTATAGGTTTACATATATAATAACCCCCCCCCCCCCCCACCCCCAAAGTCAATAGTGTAACTATTTACAAGGTAAGTGGATCTGGGGCCTTTGTTTCCCTGGTTGATCGTCTCGGTGCAAATGCTGCTTTTGGTGAGTCGTTTGTTGGGCCCTCGCTGGGCTGCCTGGTGGAGTGAGTCCTGCTGGGCTGCTGCTGGTGATGGGCTCTGCTTCGTGGTCAACCGCTGTGTTGGTTGCCACTGTTGTGTGTGTTGGGGGGTCAAAAAAGGTAGGGTCTAATGTGGTTTGCTCTGGATAGTCCGTGAATTTGAGTTTGGTTTGATCCAAGTGTTTCCTGTAGATAAGTTAATTTGAAAGTTTGACCCGAAACACCCTACTCCCATCTTTGGCCACAACAGTGCCGGGAAGCCACTTGGGACCTTGTCCATAGTTCAACACAAATACAGGATCATTAATCTCAATTTCACGTGATACATTTGCGCTCTCATGATATGTACTTTGTTGAAGCCGCCTGCTTTCTATCTGTTCGTGTAGATCAGGGTGGACTAACGAGAGCATTGTCTTAAGTGCCCTTTTCATGAGCAGTTCAGCAGGTGCAATCCCAGTGAGCGAGTGGGGTCTCATGTGGTAGCTAAGCAGGACTCGGGATAGGCGAGTCTGCAGTGAGCCTTCAGTTACCCTCTTCAAGCTCTGCTTGATTGTTTGCACTGCTCTCTCTGCCTGACCATTGGATGCTGTTTTGAACGGGGCAGATGTGACATGTTTGATCCCATTGCGGGTCATGAACTCTTTGAACTCAGCACTGGTGAAACACGGCCCATTGTCACTCACAAGGACATCAGGCAGGCCGTGCACGGCAAACATGGCCCTCAGGCTTTCAGTGGTGGCAGCGGACGTGCTTGCCGACATTATCTCACATTCAATCCATTTGGAGTATGCATCTACAACCACGAGGAACATTTTTCCCAAGAACGGGCCTGCATCGTCGACATGGACCCTAGACCACAGTTTGGAGGGCCAAGACCATAAACTTAGTGGCGCCTCCCTGGATGTATTGCTCAACTGTGAACATGTGTTACATTTGTGCATGCAGGACTCTAAGTCCGCATCAATACCGGGCCACCACACGTGGGTTCTGACTATCGCTTTCATCATTACAATGCCTGGGTGGTTGCTGTGGAGGTCACTAATGAAAGTGTCCCTGCCCTTTTTAGGTACCACTACCCGATTACCCCATAGGAGGCAGTCTGCCTGTATGGACATTTCATCTTTGCGTCGCTGGTATGGCTTTATTTCTTTCTGCATTTTAATGGGACACTGGACCAGCTCCCGTGAAGCACACATTTTTTTTTACTAAGGACAGTAAGGGGTCCTGGCTCGTCCAGGTTCTAATCTGTCGGGCGGTAACAGGTGATTGCTCACTCTCGAATGCTTCCATTATCATAACTAAATCTGCGGGCTGTGCCATTTCCTCCCCTGTGGTGGGCAATGGCAGTCTACTGAGAGCATCGGCACAGTTTTCTGTGCCTGGCCTGTGGTGGATGGCGTAGTTGTATGCGGACAATGTGAGCGCCCATCTCTGGATGCGGGCCGATGCATTCATATTTATCCCCTTACTTTCAGAAAAGAGGGATATCAGTGGCTTATGGTCAGTTTCCAATTCAAATTTGAGCCCAAACAGATATTGATGCATTTTCTTTACCCCATAAAAACATCCAAATGCTTCTTTTTCAATCATGCTGTAGGCCCTCTCAGCCTTAGACAGACTTCTGGATGCATAAGCAACCGGTTGCAATTTCCCAGATTCATTCGCTTGTTGCAATACACACCCGACACCATATGACGACGCATCACATGCTAGTACCAAACGTTTACATGAATCATACAACACAAGCAATTTTATTTGAGCATAACAGTTTTCTAGCTTTTACAAAGGCATTTTCTTGGCATTTACCCCATACCCATTCGTCTCCTTTACGCAGTAAGGCGTGCAGTGGTTCTAACAGTGTGCTGAGACCCGGTAAGAAGTTACCAAAGTAGTTCAGGAGTCCTAGAAACGACCGCAGCTTCGTCACGTTCTGTGGCCTCGGTACATTCTCGATTGCCTCTGTCTTCAAATCGGTGGGCCTCATGCCGTCCGCCACGATTCTTCTCTGCAGGAACTCCACTTCAGGCATCAGGAAAAAGCACTTTGAGCGTTTGACCCTGAGCCCCATGCGGTTGAGTCGACTACGAACCTCCTCCAGGTTCTGCAGATGGTCGACTGTCCCGACCTGTAACCAAGATGTCATCTTGGAAAACCACCGTGCGCAGGACTGACTTCAGAAGCTTTCCATGTTTCTCTGGAATATCGCCGCAGCTGATCAGATCCCAAACGGGAATCTGTTGTAAATGAAGAGACCTTTGTGCGTGTTGATGCAGGTGAGGCCCTTCAATGATTACTCCAGCTCCTGTGTCATGTAGGCCGACGTCAAGTCGAGCTTTGTGAATGTCTTTCCTCCCGCCAGCGTCACAAAACGATCGTCTGCTTTTGGTAGTGGGTATTGATCCTGCAGGGAGAAATGATTGATAGTTACTTTGTAATCATCACAGATTCTGACTGTGCTGTCTCCCTTGAGGACCGGAACAATCGGACTGGCCTACTCGTTGAATTCGATAGGCGAAATGATGCCCTCTCGTTGCAGCCAGTCCAGCTCGATCTCCACCCTCTCTCATCATGTATGGTACTGCTCTCACCTTGTGATGGATGGGTCGTGCCCCCGGAATTAGGTGGATCTGCACTTTTGCTCCTTGGAACTTCCTGATGCCTGGTTCGAACAGTGAGGGGAACTTGTTTAGGACCTGGGCACACGAAGTGTCATCGATGGGCGAGAGCGCTCAGACCTCGTCCCAGTTCCAGCGTATCTTCCCCAGCCAGCTCCTGCCGACCAGCGTGGGGCCATCGCCCGGTATCGCCCGGTACCACCCAGAGTGGTAACTTGTGCACCGCTCCATCGTAGGAGACCTTTACTGTAGCACTGCCAATTACGGGAATGAAGTTCCTTTGTGTAAGTTCTCAGTTTAATGCGAATAGGAGTCAGAACTGGCCTTGAGGCCTTGCTGCACTACAATTTAGCGAAAGTCTTTTTGCTCATAATGGATTGGCTCGCGCCCGTGTCCAGCTCCATTGACACGGGGAGTCCATTGAATTCAACCTTCAGCATTGTGGTAAATGTGTGCACCCCGTGTACTTCTGTCTTCTCGGTCTGAGGCTCTGGTTCATTGTGATCCGCCGTGGATCTGTCCTGCTCTGCAACATGGTGGTTTGCAGGATTAGCAGGATTTGCAGCTCGCCTGCACATATGTTGGAGATGTCCCATTGTTCCACAGCCCTTGCAAACATGTCCTTTGAATGGAAAGGATGATCACCCCGTAGCGCCGACAAGGTGTTAATGGCCTTGCATTCATCACCCTTGATGGTGGACTCTGAGACATCTGCGGACGTGCAGCTGCAGGCATTTGAGGCCTGCCCTGTATGTTACGATTTGAATACAATATCACTTTGTTCACAGCAGTTATGGCAGCACTCTTGTGCTGAGAGATTTGCTTGGTATTGTCACTGGTGGTGATGAACGCCTGGGCTATCGCTATGGCTTTACTCAAGGTTGGGGTTTCTACAGTCAAAAGTTTGCGAAGTATTACTTCATGGCCAATGTCAAGTACAAAGAAGTCCCTGAGCATGTGCTCCAAATGGCCACTTCCTGGCCTTCAGACCTCTTACACATGTAGAACCGGTACCTCACCATCAGAACGCTTTGCTTCGGGTTAAGATGCTCCCGGACCAGTGTGCACAAATCATCATATGATTTTTCTATGGGTTTCGCTGGAGCAAGCAGATTTTTCATGAGGCCATACGTTGGTGCCCTGCAAACGGTGAGGAAAATCAGCCTTTGTTTGGCAGCGTTCGCTTCTCCTTCCAGCTCATTGGCCACGAAGTATTGGTCGAGTCGCTCCACGAAGGTTTCCCAATCATCTCCCTCCGAAAATTTTGCCAGGATGTTCACTGTTCTCTGCATCATTGCGGTGGGGTTCATCATCGATATCTCGTCACCAGTTGTAGTGTATGAACAAAGTGTCTGACCAGATACTGTGAGCTCAAAGTAAAGTGTGACCTTAGTCTTTTATTGCAGGTCTCCAGAGTGCCTCTGCAGCCTGTGAGGCCTCATTCAGTACAGGTGCTCCCAAGGGATTGTGGGATCCCTTGGGACTCCAGGGGATGAGCCCTCTGGTGGTTAAACAAGGTATTTACAGGTTTACATATATAACATGAGTGTACAGAGCACAATTTGAAAATTTGCAGATGACATAAAACTTGAAATATAGTGAACAGTGAGGAGGATCGTGATAGATTTCAAGAAGACATAGATAGGCTGGTGAAATGGGCGGACACGTGGCAGATGAAATTTAACGCAGAAAAGTGCGAAGTGATACATTTTGATAGGAAAAACGAGAAAAGGCAATATAAACTGAAGGGTATAATTCTAAAGGGGGTACATGAACAGAGAGATCTGGTTGTATATGTGCACAAATCATTGAAGGTGGCAGGGCAGGTTGAGAAAACAGTTAAAAAATCATACAGGATCCTGGGCTTCATAAATAGAGGCATAGAGTACAAAAGCAAAGAAGCTATGATGAACATTTATAAAACACTGGTTTGGCCTCAACTGGAGTATTGTGTCCAATTCTGGGCACTGCATTTTAGGAAGGATGTGGTGGCCTTAGAGAGGGTGCAGAAAAGATTTACAAGAATGGTTCCAGGGATGAGGGACTTCAGTTACATGGATAGACTGGAGAAGCTGGGGTTGTTCTCCTTAGAGCAGATAAGTTTGAGAGGAGATTTGATAGAGGTGTTCAAATCATAAAGGGTGTGGATAGAGATAAACTCCTCCCAATGGAGGAAGGGTCGAGAACCAGAGGACACAGATTTAAGCTGATTAGCAGAAGAACCAAATGCGACATGAAGAAAATTCTTATTTACGCAGCAAGTGGTTAGGATATGGAATGCACTGCCTGAGAGAGTGGTGCAGGCAAACTCAATCGTGGCTTTGAAAAGGGAATTGGATAAATATCTTAAGGAAAAAAAATTGCAGGGCAGGGGAGTGAAGCTAGCTGATGTGCTCTTGTAGAGAGCTGGCATGGGCTCAATTACCTCTTTCTGTGCTGTAACCATTCTTTTTTTATATTTATTTGTTCATGGGATGTGGGCATCGCTGGCAAGACCAGCATTTATTGCCCATCCCTAATTGCCCTTGAGAAGGTGGTGGTCAGCTGCCGCCTTGAACCGCTGCAGTCCGTGTGGTGATGGTACTCCCGCAGTGCTGTTAGGCAGGGAGTTTCAGGATTTTAACCTAGCGACGATGAAGGCACAACGATATACTTCCAAGTCTGGATGATGTGTGACTTGGAGGGGAACTTGCAGGTGGTGATGTTCCCATGCACCTCCTGCCCTTGTCCTTCGAGGTAGTAGAAGTCGCAGGTTTGGGAGGTGCTGCCGAAGAAGATTTGGCGAGTTGCTGCCGTGCAGCTTATAGATGGTAAACACTTCAGTCACGGTACGCCGGTAATGGAGGGAGTGAATGTTTAAGGTAGTGGATGGGGTGCCAATCAAGTGGGCTGCTTTGTCCTGGATGGAGTCGAGCTTCTTGAGTGTTGTTTGAGCTGCACTCATCCAGGCAAGTGGAGAGTATTCCATCACACTCCTGACTTGTGCTTTTTAGACGGTGAAAAGCCTTTGGGGAGTCAGGAGGTGAGACACTCGCCACAGAATACTCAGCCTCTGACCTGCTCTTGTTGCCACAGTATTTATGTGGCTGGTCCAGTTAGTTTCTGGTCAATGGTGACCTCCAAACCCCCCACCCCCCCCCCCCCAGGATGTTGATGCTTGGGGATTCAGCCATAGAATATCAAGGGGCGGTGATTAGACTCTCTCTTGTTGGAGATTGTCATTGCCTGACACTTCTGTGGCATAAATGTTATCAGCCCAAACCGGAATGTCGTCCAGGTCTTGCTGCATGCGGGCATGGACTGCTCCATTATCTGAGGAGTTGCAAATGGCACTGAACACTGTGCATTCATCAGCGAACATCCTCACTTCTGACCTTATTCATGAAAGTCATTCATGAAGCGGCTGAAGATGGTTGGGCTCTGAGGAACTCCTGCAGTGATGTCCTGGGGCTGTGATGATTGATCTCCAACCACTACAACCATCTTCCTTTGTGCCAGGTATGACTTCAGCCATGGAGACTTTCCCCCCTGATTCCCATTGACTTCAGTTTTACTAGGGCTCCTTGATGCAACACTCGGTCAAATGCTGCCTTGATGTCAAGGGCAGTCACTCTCACCAGAATTCTGCAATTCAGTTCTTTTGTCCATGTTTGGACCAAGGCTGTTATGAGGTCTGGAGCTGAGTGGTCCTGGCAGAACCCAAACTGGGCATCAGCAAGCAGGTCATTGGTGAGTAAGTGCCGCTTGATAGCACTATCGACGACACCTTCCATCACTTTGTTAATGATTGAGAGTAGACTGATGGGGCGGTAATCGGCCTGAGTGGAATTGTCCTGCTTTTTGCAGACAGGACGTACCTGGCCAGTTTTCCTCTTTACATAGAAACATAGAAAATAGATGCAGGTGTAGGCCATTCGGCCCCTCGAGCCTTCACCATCATTCAATAATCCGTCAGTACCCCTTTCCTGCTTTCTCTCCATACCCCTTGATCCCTTTTACCGTAGGGGCCATATCTAACTCCCTCTTGAATATATCCAATGAACTGGTATCAACAACTCTCTGCGGTAGATAATTCCACAGGTTCACAACTCTCTGAGTGAAGAAGTTTCTCCTCATCTCAGTCCTAAATGGCCTACCCCTTATCCTAAGACTGTGTCCCCTGGTTCTGGATTTCCCCATCATCGGGAACATTCTTCCCGCTTCTAACCTGTCCAGTCCCGTCAGAATCTTATAAGTTTCTATGAGATCCCCTCTTATCCTTCTGAACTCCAGTGTATAAAGGCCCAGTTGAACCAGTCTCTCCTCATATGTCAGTCCCGCCATCCCGGGAATCAGTCTGGTGAACCTTTGCTGCACTCCCTCAATAGCAAGAACATCCTTCCTCAGATTAGGAGGCCAAAACTGAACACAATATTCCAGGTGAGGCCTCATCAAGGCCCTGTACAACTGCAGTAAGACCTCCCTGCTCCTAAACTCAAATCCCCTAGCTATGAAGGGCAACATACCATTTACCTTCTTCACTGCCTGCTGTACCTGCATGGCAACTTTCAATGACTGATGAACTATGCCACCCAGGTCTCGTTGCACCTCCCCTTTTCCTAATCTGCCGCCATTCAGATAATATTCTGCCTTTGTGTTTTTGCCACCAAAGTGGATAACCTCACATTTATCCACATTATACTGCATCTGCCTTGCATTTGCCCACTCACCTAACCTGTCCAAGTCACCCTGCAGCCTTTTAGCGTCCTCCTCACAGCTCACACCGCCATCCAGTTTAGTTTCATCTGCAAACTTGGAGATATTACACTAAATTCCTTCATCTAAATCATTAATATATATTGTGTAAAGAGCTGGATTCCAGCACTGAGCCCTGCGGCACCCCACTAGTCACTGTCTGCCATTCTGAAAAGAACCCATTTATCCCGACTCTCTGCTTCCTGTCTGCCAACCAGTTCTCTATCCACATCAGTACATTACACCCAATACCATGTGCTTTGATTTTGCACACCAATCTCTTGTGCGGAACCTTGTCAAAAGCCTTTTGAAAGTCCAAATACATCACATCCACTGGTTCTCACTTGACCACTCTACTCGTTATATCCTCAAAAAATTCCAGAAGATTTGTCAAGCATGATTTCCCTTTCATAAATCCATCCATCCTGTCACTGCTTTCCAAATGCACTGTTATTTCATCTTTAATAATTGATTCCAACATTTTCCCCACTACTGATGTCAGGCTAACCAGTCTATAATTACCCGTTTTCTCTCTCCCTTTTTTAAACAGTGGTGTTACATTAGCTACCCTTCAGTCCATAGGAACTGATCCAGAGTCGATAGACTGTTGGAAAATGATCACCAATGCATCCACTATTTCCATGGCCACTTCCTTAAGTACTCTGGGATGCAGACTATCAAGCCTCGGGAATTTATCGGGCTTCAATCCCATCAATTTCCCTAACACAATTTCCCGCTTTATAAGGATATCCTTCCGTTCCTCCTTCTCACTTGACCCACTGTGCACTAGTATTTCCAGAAGGTTATTTGTGTCTTCCTTTGTGAAAACAGAACCAAAGTATTTGTTTAATTGGTCTGCCATTTCTTTGTTCCCCATTATAAATTCACTTGAATCTGACTGCAAGGGACCTACGTTTGTTTTCACTAATCTTTTTCTCTTCACATATCTATAGAAGCTTTTGCAGTCAGTTTTTATGTTCCCAGCAAGCTTCCTCTCATACTCTTATTTTCCCCCTCCTAATTAAACCCTTTGTCCTCCTCTGCTGTACTACAAAATTCTCCCAGTCCTCAGGTTTGCTGCTTTTTCTGGCCAATTTATATGCCTCTTCCTTGGATTTAACACTATCCTTAATTTCCCTTGTTAGCCACGGTTGAGCCACCTTCCCTGTTTTATTTTTACTCCAGACAGGGATGTACAATTGTTGAAGTTCTTCCATGTGATCTTTAAATGTTTGCCATTGCCTATCCACCGTCAACCATTTAAGTATCACTCACCAGTCTATTCTAGCCAATTCACGTCTCATACCATCGAATTTACCTTTACCCAAGTTCAGGACCCTAGTCTCTGAATTAACTGTGTCACTCTCCATCTTGATAAAGAATTCTACCATATTATGGTCACTCTTCCCCAAGGGCCAGTTGGGTAGATGCCAGTGTTGTAGCTGTATTGGAACAGCTTGGCTAGAGGTGCAGCTAATTCTGGAGCACAAGTCTTCAGCATGACAGGCCCATAGCCCTTGTTGTATCCTGTGCGCTCTGCTGTTTCTTGATATCACGTGGAGTGAATTGGATTAACTGAAGATTGGCTCTGTGATGGTGGGGACCTCAGGAGGAGGCCGATATGGATCATCCACTTCAGCTTTGTCTTTTGCACTTAGATGCTGGGCTCTGCCATCATTGAGAATGGGGATATTCATGGAACTTCCTCCTCCCATTAGTTGTTTAATGGTTCACCACCATTCATGACTGGATGTGGCAGGACTGCAGAGCTTTGATCTGATCCGTTGTTTGTGGGATCGCTTAGCCCCATCTATGGCATGCTGCTTCCACTTTTTAGCATGCATATAGTCCTGTGTTGCAGCTTCCCCCAAGTTGGCACCTCATTTTTAGTTATGCCTGGTGCTGCTCCTGGCATGCTCTTCTACACTCCTTATTGAACCAGGGTTGGTCCCCTGGTTTGATGGTAATGATAAGTGAGGGATATGATGGGACATGAGGTTACAGATTGTGATAGACTACAATTCTGCTGCCGCTGATGGACCACAGCACCTCATGGGTGCCCAGTTTTGTGCTGCTGAATCTATCTCATTTAGCACAGTGGTGGTGCAACACAACACGACGGAGGGTGTCCTCAGTGTGAAGACAGGACTTTGTCTCCTCAATGACTGTGCAGTGTCACTGCTACCAATGCTGTCATGGACAGGCGACAGGTAGATTAGTTAGGATGAAGTCAAGTAGATTTTTCCCTCGTGTTGGTTCTCTCACCACCTGCCACAGACCCAGTCTGGCAGATATGTCCTTCAGGACTCGGCCAGTTCAGTCAGTAGCAATACTACCGAGCCACTCTTGGTGATGGACATTGAAGTCCCCCACTCAGAATACATTCTGTGCCCTTGCTACTCTCAGTGCTTCTTCCAAATTGTGTTCAACATGGAGGAGTACTGATTCATCAGCTGAGGGAGGGTGCTGGGTGGAAATCATCAAGAGGTTTCCTTGCCCATATTTGACCTAAAGCCATGAGATTCATGGTGTTCCGGAGTCAATGTTGAGGACTCCCAGGGACGCTCCCTCCTGACTGTATACCGCTTTGACGCCACCCCTGATGGGATTATTCTGACCTTGCGACAGGACATACCTGGGGATGGTGATGGAGGAGTCTGGGTCATTGGCTAAAAGGTATGAATCTGTGAGTATGACTGATTCTATAATAGTAAAACTTTGTACAGAATCTTTCAGTGCAGGACTCCTCAAAGAGGTGAATTAATCATTAAAAAAAAAATTCATAAAAGTACTAAAATCTAATGGTGGGTAGAAAGCAGCTAAGAACAGCCTGAAGAGCAAAAAAAAGCAGAGGCAGAAACCAGCCTGTGAAAAGGCCTAAGGAATCCAAAGAAGATTACAGTTGAGACTGAGACTATCCATGAAAGGCCCCAGAAATTTCAAACATTTACAATCTGAAAACCCAGCAATTGAACAGGCAATGAGCAGAAGACTGTTGGAGGGAGATAAGGAGTAGCAGCCGAGCGAAACAGCAGTGTAGCCTCTGAACAAGGCGAACATTGGGTCAGAGCCAGCGGAGTGGCAATTGAGTCCCCAGTACAGCAGCTGATTTGGAGAAGGGAGGGCAGCAGAGATGTAGGGTGGGCCATGAGCAGAGCAGCCAATTTAGGAATTTAATTTTGAAAATGATATTTAAATTTAAAATTATCTGCTGCACTTTCTTTACCAACATGGCTGACAAACAATATGCTCAGAAACTTAGACCGCTCTATAGCAACATCCAGTGGTTAAAGCCTGTAACCACATGCAGAGTTAAGCAGGTTTTGTTTTACCTTGCAGACTCAGTTTACAACAGCACCTATTGTCTGGCATCAAGCATTATGTTGCAAGTAAATGTGGACCATTTTACTTTGGGCTTTCCAAAAAGGTGCCAGTTATCATAGGAGACTTCAATGGCATGTTCGCCCCAATTACCAAAGTGAATACATGATAAATACAATTTATACAACTAAACACTGCACACAATTTTTCAAATATGAAATGTAATTAAATTTTTGTTCCTGATTTCAAAATTTAGAGGTTGATTATATGCTTAAGAGCAAATACTTTGATTCTAGAGCCTGGACCTGCAGCATATGTTGTGTGTCGAATTTCTCAGGATGCATCAGCACCATTCAGACAGCTGTAGTTTTGGAACATTTTTTTTTAACTGCTAACAATTTGCACACAGCTTTTCTTCAAATAATTTTGAAAAACAAAGGGACAAATTTGAAAAGTTTCTTAAGGTTAAATTTATGTAGTTTTGTGTGTGTATGCATGAGAAAAAAATGGCAGTGTTCTGATTATGCATCTGTAGTCGTTTTTGTTTGTGTTCTATAAACTTTAGTTATAAATTGAGAAAGAATGAGAGACAGACATCCTTGACTTAGAGTGCTGGGAGAGGGAGAGACAAGAGAGGGAAAGGAGAAACGGTCATTCTTTCGTTGAATTTTGAAGCCAACTAATTACCTTGTCGCAATTGTTTTTTATTGAATTACAGAAGGTAATTGTTAATTAATGCTTACGTTTGTGTGTGCGATAGTGAATGCACACTAAAGAGACTTGGATCAGAGACAATGAGGAAGGAAAGAGAGAATGCAGACAACCTTTCCTTATTATAATATGATTTAATTTTTTTTAAACAAATTGAGTTTCCCGTTAAACCGCTCTTTGGGTAAGCAAATGGGAGTAGGAGGGATGGAATGTAGGATGTGAGCTGTAGTGACAGCAGAGAAAGGGAGGGTGCAGAGAATACAAGATTTAAGTATGTTGTTCAAAGGGAAAGAGCTAAGGGATGTGGTGGGGCGGACGGTCCGAGGAGGTCAGTTGAGTCATGGCCAAATCCAAGAACCACACCAACCACAATCAGTGCACAGAAGGGAGATCAAGAAGCCCAAGGGCTAGATTTTCCACTTTTTTTGCATGCATAACACCCACTTAACATCCATTTTACTGCTGAAATTACGTATTATGCCCAGATATTGCCCATTTAGCCACAAAATGGAAACTGCCGCCCATTTTTCGGACACTTATCGGCAAATGTTACTTTCCCCATGTGTGTAACGCTGGGAAAAAATAATACCGCCCACCCACTTTTTTTGGGCAGAATCATCAGAATGGGCGAAACCAACGGCCATAATATCGGCCAGCGTTACTTAGCACAGGTAATTAACGGCGAGATTCAATAATACTGACCGCCCACTTTATTTTGTCATAAAGATCATATTTGCCGAAACTAACGCCCAGGAGATCGCCCAGCGTCACTTTCACCACCTCTCACACATCTCGCCCACAATATCGCTCGCCCAAAAAGCCGCCGGGGAAAAGTGGAACTAAGTGGAACTAACCGGAACTACTCACAGTGTTATGGACGTCATGTTCTAAATCACATGTCGCATCCTTTAAAAGGTTGCTCTGCTTCAACCTCGGGGGAGTTCAGATGTACTCTGGAGGTCTTTAGAGATGATGTGAACATCTGAACAAACATCTTTATCATACTGTGAACGATTGGAATTTAATAGGTGTCTTCGTCGGGACATTCATTCTTTGTGACCAATCAGTGGAAAACAGATAGCTATTAGAATGGGGTCTGTCCTTTCTCACCCTCTCTTGATGACCAATTACATGCTGCAGACTCAAGATGGCAGAAGGTATGCTCCACAGCATTATGTGCCCAATGTAAGACGTGCCAGACTGATGAGGAGGACCAGATGTTACACCTCCTGCAAGTACAGGGAGAAGCAGTCTTACCTCAATTTGTTCGATAACACCTGACTTCGGAGACTGCGCTTCCACAAAGTGGTTATCACTGAGGTGTGCCAGCTCATAAGGGAGATCTGCAGCCTGCCAGCACCATCAGAACTGCACTGTCCGTCGAGGTCAAAGTCACCGCGGCACTGTCGTTCTATGCATCGGGATCTTTTCAGGCCTCAGCTGGCTACATTTGCGGTCTGTCTCAGCATGCCACACATTGCTGCATTAGACAATTCACTGAAGCCATGTACGCACGAGGGATGGACTTTTATCAGCTTTCCTAGGACCAGGGAGGGTCAGACAGAGAGGGCTTTAGGATTCTACCGAATTGCTAACTTCCCCAAGGTGCAGGGAGCAATAGACTACGCACAACGCGATGCGGGCACCTTTTCAGGATGCAGAGGTTTTCAGGAACTGCAAGGGATTCCACTCCCTGGATGTGCAACTCGTTGTCAACCACCAGCAAATTATTATGGCAGTGAATGCTAAATTTACGGACAGCATCCATGATGCTCACACCCTGCGTAAGAGCACTGTATCTGACATGTTTAACAATCAGCCACAAGGTCACGGCTGGATGCTTGGCAACAAAGGATATGGCCTTGCCACCTGGCTGATGACCCCTCTGCGTGTCACCCACACTGAAGCCGAGAGGCTATATAATGAGAGCCACAGAGCGACTCACAATATCGTGGCGAAAATCATTGGAGTGCTTAAGCAGCACTTTAGAAGCCTGGACCACTCAGGAGGCGAGCTCCAATACCACCCTGAGCAGGTTGCTCAATTCGTGGTGGTGTGCTCCATGCTACACAACTTGGCTATCAGGAGGGGACAAGAATTGCCAGAAGAGTCTGACAGTCCACCTCAACAGAGAAAGGAAGAGGAGGACAAGGAGGTGGATGCTGACATTGGCCCAGACAATCAGGCTGACACTGAAGCCATGCCCCCGCCCCCCTGTAGACCACATGAAAGTGCCCGTGGTGGCATGATAGCTGCAAGACTCTTGCCTCAGGAGCTCATAAATGATCGCTTTGCCTGAAAGAACGTTGGTGGTATTTACAAGGCTGACACACTGCTGGGTGTGCAGGTCATACATCAATGGTGGGCAGCACCTTGGTGACAGTTAAACTTTAAGTTGATTAAAGTTAAGTGTAATTATACCGTTTGAGGTTAAGGAATCATCAGCGTGTAACGGTGCAGTTATCTGAGCTAATGCACAACAAGGTTTTGTTAAATAAAAAAACATTTAAAGCGAACATTTGCCTGAAATCATCAGTATTTCTGTAAAAACCAAACCACCCCGCTTCTCCCCACCTCTACCCCTTCCTCTCCTGACTCGAAGCCGCCTGGCCGAGGAGCTCCTCAGACGATGCTTCATTGCGGGGGGGGGGGGGGGGCGGGCGGTGCGATGACAGCCGAACCACTGCTTGGAGTATACGGGAGAGGATGGTCCCAAGATGGGAACGTGCTCCAAGCCAGAAGCAAGATGTTGCTCCTGGCTCTCATGTGTTGTTGGCAACGAGATGCGACACCTTGGGGTGCAATGCCGCACTCCGGGACCACTGGGAGCCCTCTGCCACCAGTGTACCTGGCTACCAGCTCCAGGGCCTCCTCCATCCCTTCCATGTTATATCTTATTTGTTGGACAAAAACTCAGTGCCAACTATGTTCTTGGTGATTAGTAGGCTTTTTGCTGCTGGTGAATCTCCCTCGTGCCTACCACAACAGCCAAACAAGCACACACCTCAACCCACAGACGTTTTCAGTCCCTCTCAATTCCCTCTCTCTCTAACTCCTCTTCTGTGCATGTAATGATGACACCTGACCTCCTGAATCGTGGGAAAAGATCATTGCCATGCCATTGCTAAGGACGGTGACACTTTACGGCAGAAAGTCAGAGAGATTTAACACAAACGTCCATTTCATATCACTTGTGGTAATGCCCAATTTCAAAAATGGAGACTCGGGGCTATGAGAATGGGCAACAAGCCAGCGATCTGAAAACCCATTTTTAACGCCCACGCCGGAAATAACGGCCATTTTTGGGCGATCTGCACAAAAGTGTAAAATCTAGCCCCAAGTCTTTTTGATTCGAATCCCTGAAAGGAGTTGATCCCAAATTTCTGAGGAACATGCGGTTTGCCAAGAAGCACAACAAGAAAGGAACGGGGAGGTTGAAGGCAAAAAATGAAAAGGACCAACAGTCTTGATGAGCTAACATCTACTCTCCTTGAGGATGGCAGCTCTGTGATATATTGTATTCAAAATGTTTTATTTTGAATAAAAACCCAAGTGGTTGGAACTTTAAAAAAAAAGGGATGTGGTGGGAGTGATGGGTGGTAGGAACGGGAAGAGATGTTGGTGAGGTGAATGAATATGAATCCATTGGGAGCAATGGGGTGGGAAGAAACATGAGTGATTGCAAAAGGGCAGGAATAGAGCCACTGATGACCACATTTTCCCTGCAAACCCATCCCAAATGCAGTCTGCAGCCATTAGGGACTCATTTTCCCAACACACCACATCATTGCATGCATCACCTATCACCTGAAAGTAAAAAATAAAAATGAAAGAGAACTGCAAAAAGAAGAGTATGAGAGAGCAGAAGAAGCATGATAAAGAGAGAAATAGCATCACAAAAGCAGCGGACACAAGTAAGAGAGACCGTATTGTCTGACTTATCATGAGAGATTGACCGGTATTAATAAGAAATGTTTTCTACAATAGAAGATTTGACTGAAGGCAATGATTGTGAAGGGCCCCATAAAAAGAAAAGTTTGAAAATCATCATTGCAAAATTCTGTGAAAAGTAACAATACCTCAAGGCCTGGAAATTAAACCTGGAAAGTGCGGTGCCACAGTGGACCAAGGTTAATGGGTGCCTGCAAAGAGCGTAGGCAGGTATTTTGGTACTGCCTGCTGATTTAAATGAGTGCAGCGCAGAATCTCCCGTGCAACGCGCTCTTTCAAGTGGTAAAATCAGCAGCAGGCCGAAGGTTGCCTCTAAAGGATCTGTGTGGCGTTCTCAGGAGATCGTGATTTTGTAGTGAACTGCTATGTTTCCAGTTATGTTTCTCGGTTGACAGAGAGAGTATGCAAGATAAATGAAAGTATAAAATTAGACTAATCTGACATAATTTAAAGAATACAACCAATATTTCTGATTCTATTCGCTAGAATACAAATAAAAGCAAACTATTCTTTCAATACACATACACAGTGAATAAGCTTTGTTATTACAGTGGCTTTTCACTGTAAGTAATTTTAGGAGTATATCTCTCTAGAAAGTACCCGGAGAAGCATTTTGAAAGGGCAGTGGTGTACTGGAATTGGGAGATTTGTTTGCAATACTGGATGTCAGAGCTGGCACAGGTGATCCTAAACAGTGCAAGAATCCAGCTGAACATCCTCTCGGGCAGTCACCTTATTAACAGTTACCAACCACCTGTGCTCTCTCCCCCGCCCCGCTTCATCCCAATTTCCCATACAATACAAATTGCTATTTCCTGTCTTCATGAGATATGGGGCTATTGGGAAGTTAAGATTTTCAATAAGAACAGAACCACCCTCTACAAAACTTAATATTTCTTTGTTTAGCACGTTCATCAGCATTTTCCTAATGTAAACTGGATCTTGATTAAACGATCAAAAACATAAATTAAATTAAACAACAACGAAAAAGATCCCAGCTCGATTTGGATCATATTAAAGGATTTTTGCAATAAACTAAAAGACAGTTGAAGTCAGCTATTTGGGTATAACTTATTTAAAAGTAGCACTGTCAATGTGAATTGTACAGAACGTTTACTATGCTATAAGTAAGTTGATAGCCCTCCACCGCTTTCTCCCAGCTCTATGCGCTGTTAACAGCTGCACGCACAGGTGTGCTTTGGAGGGGGTGGTAAGAGGAGCAGTGAAGTCCAAAATTGCTGAGCGTGCATCAATTCGCCGTTGCATGCTAATTGACATCACACTCCTGGTAATTAAAATAGGCGGCGAGCATAAGCATCGGCAGCGCCTCTGACCTGCTCAATATGGTAGCTGCCACATTCTGCGCCAGAAATGGGCGGAGACGAGGCAGCCACCATGTTTTCTTCAAAACCAGCCTCAACGGCCAGCGCTAAAGGTTCCAATTTGTATTTGGCTATATTTCAGCAGCAGTTGTGCTAGTAAAATAGAATACTTGATTGGAATCAGCAGCACATGGTTTTATTCATTCATGTAAACTCATCAGCAAATGTAGGTGATGACTTAACTCTCTAGGCTTTCATTTATAATTTTGTAAAGACCGTTTCTGTCAAGCATAGTCTGTAACCAAATCAGCTCATTACATTTTTTCATGCTTTAAGAATTTGTTTTGATTGTATTTGCAAATAAATACACTTGGACAATAATTGATTTGCACAATGTGGCACCACTGCTTTACTGTAATACTCAGTTTTTGATGTTTGTACAGTATAAGTACATAACATAAGACTATATCTTGAAAGATATGATGTTATTATGTCCTTGTGGGTGCTGCTGAGAATAATTAATTTATCTGGTACTATTTACCTTATTTTATAGAACAAGATCCAAGGAATGGTGTTTGATTTTGTAACCCAACAAGTCTTTGATATCACCATCATGATTCTCATCTGCCTTAACATGGTCACCATGATGGTGGAAACTGATGACCAAAGTAAAAAGATGGACTTCGTCTTATATCGGATCAACCTGGTTTTCGTTGTCCTTTTCACAAGCGAGTGTGTGCTTAAACTGATTGCGCTCCGTTATTATTACTTTACAATAGGCTGGAATACTTTTGACTTTGTGGTGGTCATTCTTTCGATTATAGGTAAGAACATTATTGAGTTTAAGTCAATGTCAAAAATAATTATTCCTTCAAGTTTTTCTGTCTTTGGAATTGAATGTACTAGTTTTGATATTTGACTAAATACTAGCAATTTTAGTTATTATGTGAAAAGTTATGTGACATCAGTGTTATTTAACAAAACTTAATTCTTGCAGAAAGTTCAAAAATGCATTATATTCTGCAAAACTAAAACAAAAATTTAAGTAATTGTCACTGATATTAATTTTGAAAGTAATTAAATTAATGTTTCGTAGTATTATTCAACTATTAATGTACTGTAGAAAACATTTGGAAACATTAACACAAAAAGTTTACTTAAATGTAAAGTTAAGATTCATTAACAATTGTTTATATTAGCATAGAGGTCGTGATATTTTGATATTGGCCCGCTTCATTCAGTTAAATAAATCCCAGTTTCGCTATTTGTCAAATTGTGTGGTACAATTTCAATGCTTGGAAAAATCCACAATTCTGACATAAGGGCCTAACATTTATTACTGTCTGCTGTGATACTTTAACTATCATAAATAAAAAATAGAAAGCATTTAGTGAAATACTATTAAAAAAATGTTTAATCTATAAGTTTGTATGTATGTTATATGCAATGGAATTTGACTCAAGGCAGTGACAGATCTTGATATTAAGAAGATTAAAAATCAGCCTGAGCTTTGCTCTTGTGGCTTGTGACATTTTCTCAATCCTTCGATGTGTTACTGTTTACATATATTTCAGATTATGAATGATCCTATATGTATTATCACACTAAAATTAGTTAGGCACAACTGGCTAATGCATTTTTTTTCTTTTAGGCATGTTCTTAGCTGACATCATTGAAAAATACTTCGTGTCACCAACATTATTTAGAGTTATCCGACTTGCCAGAATTGGTCGTATCCTACGTTTAATCAAGGGCGCTAAGGGCATCCGTACACTGCTGTTTGCACTGATGATGTCGCTTCCTGCCTTGTTCAACATTGGCCTGTTGCTGTTCTTAGTCATGTTCATTTATGCCATATTTGGGATGTCTAATTTTGCTTATGTGAGGCACGAGTCTGGTATTGATGACATGTTCAACTTTGAAACTTTTGGAAACAGCATGATCTGCCTGTTTCAGATCACTACATCTGCTGGCTGGGATGGGTTACTGGCTCCAATTCTCAACAGTGGGCCACCAGACTGTGACCCAAAAAAACACAACCCAGGCAGCCCTATCAAAGGAGATTGTGGTAACCCATCAGTTGCAATTTTATTCTTTGTCAGTTACATCATAATATCTTTCTTGATTGTCATAAATATGTACATTGCTATTATTTTGGAGAATTTCAGTGTTGCTACAGAGGAAAGTGCTGAACCACTGAGTGAAGATGATTTTGAGATGTTTTATGAGGTTTGGGAAAAGTTTGATTCAGACGCAACTCAATTTATGGAGTATGGCAGATTGCATGATTTTGCAGATGCCTTGGAACCACCTCTTCGTGTGGCAAAACCCAACAGAATACAACTTATAGCTATGGACTTGCCCATGGTTAGTGGGGATAGAATTCATTGTCTTGATATCTTGTTCGCATTTACGAAGCGTGTGCTGGGTGAGGGTGGAGAAATGGATGCTCTTCGACAACAAATGGAAGAACGCTTTATGGCATCCAATCCATCCAAGATATCATATGAACCAATTACAACCACTCTACGACGTAAACAGGAACATGTGTCTGCAACTATAATTCAGAGAGCTTTCAGGCGCTATCTGATTAGGCGAACAGTAAAACAAGCCTCTTTCATGTTTAAAGAAAAAGGTAAAACAAGTGAGCTTTTACCTGGCAAAGAAGAAATGGTAATAGATAAATTTAATGAAATCTCCACTTCAGACAAAACTGATATAACTCCTTCTACCACATCTCCACCATCCTATGACAGTGTAACAAAACCAGAGAAAGCCAGAGAGGAGAAAGAAAAAGAAGACAGAGGCAAAGATGTAAGGGAATATAAAAAGTAAAATGCAAACAAATAAAAAAAAGATCCACTTGTATGACATTGTTTACAGCCTTTTAAGCGTGACCCAATTATATCAGCAAGACTCCATTTGGAGATCTATGCCAAACTGACAATTCATACATTAAAAGGTCAGTGCCTAAAAAAGGCAGTGACCCTCATCAGGAGACTGTGACTCTGTACAGCAGGGGAGTCAGCAACCTGGACGGGAGGTTACTGTTTCCATTACCAATTGACACTGCTGAAGAGGAGAGTCAAATGGCTACTAAGACGAGGGACGAGACAAAGGGACCAGAAAACTTTATATGTTTGTGTGTCATTTAATGTGCAACACTAGTATCTTTTATCCCTGTAATTTGCATTCCAATTGCCACAGTTCCACAGTTTATACCAGGCCCATAACAATTCACACATTATTTTATAATTCATGAGTTATATATTATATGTGACTATTTTTCTAAATGGGGGGGCTTTATGTTTTTGGGAAGGGGTTTCAAGCACTACTTTTAAGGTAAGAGGATCATCCCACAAAGTTTAGGAAAACGTGTTTAACATGTAAAAAAATGTTTTGCATGGAAGCATGCTGCACTCATTCATCGTGCATGGAATCATTAACTCACAAATCAAACAAAATATTTTTATCTATTTAGTGTTTCAGGGTAGTCCTGATGTCCAAGGTGCTTTACTAAATGTGTTGTGTTATATTTGAACAGTTCTAATACGTGCCTGTTAGTTATTTATAACCCCTAAACTGAGAGTTGATGGGTATTTTTATGTGGAACATTTACAAACAACTCTCAGCAGCTGCAATTTTAGTGTAAGTTCTGGAAACACAATCATTATTTATTCCTTTTATACTGCCATTGGTGGATAGAAACCAAGAAACCCTGAAGGGATCTGCCCAACAAAACTGAATTGACCAAAATTGAACTTTACAGAAATTGCTCTGCTTTATCCTGCAGTATTGTTTAGCCATCTTCAGCTCTCAACAAGATTGACATTGTACATGACAAATAAATCCCTCTGTTGTGTAAATAGTTACTTCACACTGTGGTGCATGTTTGAGAAAAAAAGTAACCCGGGCACAGCATTCATTGCATCAAATATGCACCACATTAAGTCTAGTTTGCAAGCTTTTGCCAGGTAATATGATGTATTCTGTATCATTATGCATAGTTTGGATGCTGTCACTGATGCATGTTTATATTGCCTTTGCTGCTCTACACTGTTCCTTCCACTGTCCAGAAACGTTTAAAAATGGGAAGTCATAAGCCAGTGGTAAACTGAGAAATTGCTCAACAAGACCTCACTCCTCCTAGTTTGCAGTTAAGAAGCTTCTTTTTTTTTGAGTTTCCTGATTCAAATTGAAACTGTATGCTGTAAGATCAGACTCTACAGGATATGTTGCAAATTGCTTGAAATGCTCAAATATGTGGTTGAATTTTCTAAGAAAAAATATAAATACTGTAAAAATTCATTTTATTTTACTTTCCAGCATTTGTACATATAAAAAAGCTAACGAGAATTACTTCAGGTCAGTACCACAGACACATTTTTTTACTTTGATCCATAGCACTTTTCATCAATGAATTTCTCAAAAAGAGAAACAAAAGAACAGTCAATGTTAGTTTACTTTTTAATAAGTGCACACATTTTTAGTATAACAAACTTAGTTTGTCCAAAATTGGGACCATGATTCACTTCCTTCTGCAAAGTGATATCCAGAAAAAGAACACGAGAACAAAAGAACAAAGAAAATCCTTGATCCTTCATGGTGTCCATTTATATGGACCTTTTTGTCATGTGAAATGATTCATGCTGCACTAGAACTGTTTGAAATGAAAAATGGGCCCACAGTTCTTTTCACATGAACAAAGTTGATCTTTAATCACACCCAGGTTATTTGGCGTTTTCTTACACAAAGAGGTTAAATGTAAACTCCTTTTATTAAGCCTATTGACTTGTAGTGTATTAGTGAACTGCATGTAGGATAATGCTAATATTACCGTAAATAATGGTAAGACATTACAGAAATAAGCTAACAGAATAAATAATTTTTTTTATTGTATGTAATGACTCTGACTCTGTGTGGATTTTTTGTTTCAATATTGCACAGTTGTCTTCTGTTTACATAGAAAGTATTTAAAATCTGTTCCACATATTCATTTCAGATTGATTAAACTATTTTAATTTACATTTTGGTTTATCTGGGTAGATAAAGTACACATTTGTAAAGTCTTGCATGTGCAAAACTTTTCTGACTATTAGGTGATCATGCCTGTCCCTCGTGTAGCTTTCTTTGGTGCAACATCTCTTAATTGCTTATATTTTTTGTGTTGTGTATTTGTATATATACAATACTATTTATAGTATCATAATATAAATCCCATTTTTTGCCATTAACACCATATTTGGGGTTGCATAATTTTTCTTTTCCTTTCATTTGTGTGATGTCCAGAATATGCCAGACATGTGGTACTTAATACAAAAGCAAAATACTGCTGATACTGGAAATCTGAAATAAAAACAGAAATACTCAGCAGGTCAGGCAGCATCAGTGGAGAGAGAGAAACAGAGTTAACGTTTTAGGTCGATGACCTTCCGTCAGAATATCTGGTAGTCTTAAGACTGTTCTTTATTTAACATACATATATATTCACAACTCCTCAAATGAAGCAGTCCATGCCCACGTGCAAGACCTGGACGACATTCAGGCTTGGGCTGATAAGTGGCAAGTAACATTCACGTCACACAATGCTAGGCAATGTCTATCTCCAACAAGAGAGAGTCTAACCAGGGCCCCTTGACATTCAGTGGCATTCTCATTACTGAATTCTCCTCCATCAACATCCTGGGGGTCACCATTGACCAGAAACTTAACTGGACTAGCCACATCTATACTGTGGCAACAAGCGCAGGTCAGAGGCTGGGTATTCTGCAGCGAGTGTCTCACCTCCTGACTCCCCAACACTTTCCCCCCATCTACAAGGCACAAATCAAGAGTGTGATGGAATAATCTCCACTTGCCTGGATGAGTGCAACTCCAAGAACACTCAAGAAGCTCGACACCATCCAGGTCAAAGCAGCCCGCTTCATTGGTACCTTAAACATTCATTCCCTTCACTGTGGCTGCAGTGTACCGTCTACAAGATGCACTGCAGCAACTCGCGAAGGCTTCTTCGATAACACCTCCCAATCCTGCGACCTCTAGACCTAGAAGAACAAGGACAACAGGCGCATGGGAAGACCATCACCTGCAAATCTCCCTCATTACATACCATCCAGACTTGACAATATATCGCCGTTCCTTCATTGTCACTGGGTCGAAATCCTGGAGTTCCCTCCCTAACAACACTATGGGAGTACCTTCACCACACGGACCGCAGGGGATCACGAAGGCGGCTCAACACCAACCAATTAAGGGCAATTATGGATGGGCAATAAATGCTGGCCTTGCCAGCGATGCCCACATCCCAGGAATGAATAAAAAAATATATATAATATACAAGCTGATGTCCTGTTGCATTATTCACAATCAGGCAGAGTAAAAGAACAATGGTGTTATGCCAAATAATATTGTCAGGGCTCCTGATTTATCAGCATTAGCAGCAGCTATGATTTATGCAAACATTTGAGTAGGAGGCCCAGAGACTGTCAGCACCGAGAAGGGGATCACAGAATCTCACAGTACAAGGACGGAAGTCCTGAGATCTAGAAATATGGGGGAGGGAGGCTGGAGTCCAGGGCACCGCTGAGAGGGGTTCTTAGAGTGCTGGGGCAGCTTCTGGAACCATTGGGAAGAAAAAGTCCTTCCTCTAGAAGCATGGGAGGCAGCCCTGGGATCAGGGCCCTGGCGTCTGGGAGTTTTAATGGCACAACTGTGGCCTGGAAACAATGAAGGGGCGATCCTGGGAATGTGCATTATAGTGCCATAAACATTTATGCTGTTGGCTAAGGTAAGTGAAGGCAAGAGTCTCTGTGTAGATCCTGAAATAATGCTGGAAGGAGAACTCACCTTCACACATCTGTGTCTGCCCAGTGTAAATAAAAAGATTAATGAGATGGATAGTATGTATTAGATTCCTCAGCAAGCCCTTTCGCACATCCCTCTTCCGCCATTCCATTATTCCTTATCACACTTCTTGAGACCAAGGCTGAAAATATTGGAGCAAAAAGTGAGGAGAGTGCTTCATAACCTGCACCTGAAGGCATTATAACCCTGGAATGTCTGCAGTTATCCGGGTGAAATTCAATCAACAGCCTTATTAATCAACGGCAAAGAAGTAGCATGGCAACATAAGAACATAAGAATTAGGAACAGGAGTAGGCCATATAGCCCCTCGAGCCTGCTCCGCCATTCAACAAGATCATGGCTGATCTGGCCGTGGACTCAGCTCCACTTACCCGCCCGCTCCCCATAACCCTTAATTCCCTTATTGATTAAAAATCTATCTATCTGTGATTTGAATACATTCAATGAGCTAGCCTCAACTGCTTCCCTGGGCAGAGAATTCCACAGATTCACAACCCTCTGGGAGAAGAAATTCCTTCTCAACTCGGTTTTAAATGAGCTCCCCCATATTTTGAGGCTGTGCCCCCTAGTTCTAGTCTCCCCGACCAGTGGAAACAACCTCTCTGCCTCTATCTTGTCTATCCCTTTCATTATTTTAACCATCAGGCAATTAAGTAAGTGCGAGGGGAATGTTACTCAACTGCTTGGCAGACATACTGGGGGAAAAGAGAGAAGTTGGAGGAGAGGTGGCAGGATCAGGTTGCGAATGGAATGAATGGTTTACAGTCCTCTGAATAATTACAGTTTTTAAACATTCTGATTCATTGTAAGGCCTCCTATCAGTTGCCAGTCAGTTTTCCTGAATCACAACTGATGCATCCTCCAAAAATGAATGACCTTTGTGTACCTTACAGGTGCTAACTGTTTACAGAAAGAAGGATCTAATAAATAGTGTGGCAGCTCTAGAATGTCCATTCCATCACCTGCTTCAATGACTCTGTCATGGCACCTTGCTTATTGAAGCATCATCCGAGATAGACCGAACAAGAGAACATAAATAATGAGACAGGATATATCACAGGGTGATATATGGCCTTAATCTCATGAGTAACTGAACAGCTTCTGCATCCTACTCCGTTCATCTACACTCACTGATTCCTGCTATTGTTGTTGATGTACAAAATTTTAAATAAATGACACTGCCCTCCGAACAGCACTTAATTACAACTGAGGTAGAGGAACCTTACAGTTACTTAGATAATTTCCATTGTTAATCCAGTCTGGATTGCTGCAGCATCAAGTCACTAAGAAAAGCTTCTATGAACATTGGTGGCTTGTGGAGTGACAGCTAACAATACTTGTAGGAAAAAAGTCTTAAAAAACTGACTTAAATATGTCCTCATAATAGAGTCAGTAGTAAGATTGATTGCTAGGAAAGGAAAGGACTATTGCTAATTTAATCATGATGACTTAGACAAACAAAACATTCCTTAGCAGGGACAAATGAAAAGCCTTCAATACCATAACCCAGGAGACTTGTTAAAAGAGATATAAGCATGTCCTGCCTTGTCTGGACATGTGTGATGCCCTTCATTTGCAAAAACCTGAAGCTAGGGAGTGACCTGCTATATCTCGGTCATTAACTCCAAAGATGTGAGACTTAAGGTTCAGCTAATCAAGCTTACAGCAACAAATGTAATGACTTTTATTAACAGCAATAAAATACAGAGTAGCAATACAAAACAAAATGTCAAACAAAAGTGTAAAAAGTCAAACAAAAAGGTTATAGCCTCCAATGCCTCTTCTCCGTCGGACAGCTGGGTGGGACTGCCTGTGCTGTCATCTGCAATTGCTTCTCTTGCCCACTCCCACAACCTTACCTCTCAAGTCCCCCAAGGATTTATCCTTGGCCTCCTATTTATCATCTACATGCTGCCCCTCGGCGACATCATCCGAAAACACAGGCTGGAATTTATCTTACCTTACCTTGCAGCTGGTGTCCGTGGCGGGTCCCGACCCTGCTGTTGGTTCGAACCCGCTGTATAGAATTAACTTATCTTAAGGGGAGGCTATTCAGCCCACCCAGCATGTTACCTGGCTCAATTAGATGGAGCGGGTCTGGTGATGTCACTCATGACGCATTTTAAGCCGGAATCCTTAGAGGGACCTTGGCCACATTAAATTTTAAGTTCAGTCTAAGATAGTGGGTGTTGAATCCTTACTGTGCAATCATGTAATAAGAGTTATATATGAGTGACAAAAAAAATGTAAATAGAATTATTGTGTAATATAATTCCATCTACAAATACAATCAAGAATATAATTTTAAAATTACATTAATTGAGATGTTATTGGTGCTTTAGTCAGAAATCTATAGACTTTTGTATCAGTAACTGGTATAAATATAACATGTATGTGTATAGATAATACATAAAATACAGATTTTAAATGTAATTGTAAAGGATTTACAATCTTTTGCAAGTTCAGCGGAACAGCTATGGAATCCCTGGCAGAGTAAGTGGTGCTTACAAAGTATTTCTGGGATTTCTGAAGCTCTTCTGTTGAAGTTAACAATGGATAAGTGAGAGAACCGCCACAGAAATTCACCCTCAAGTCTCAGACTGAAAAATTAAATTAGTCCTATTCAGGGACTGAAAGCAAGTTGAACCAGTGAATGAGTGATGAGAATGAAATTGTTACAGTTGATGACTTGATTTAATCTGTAACTGGACAATCAAAATATACTGTGAGAAAAAATGGATCAGAAACAGCAAAAAAATTATTTAAATGGTATATGTCATTTTTAATAGTTCAGATCAATTCACTGCAATTACTATTCAGTTGGAAGGCCAGTGAAAAATTAACATTATCAGTAGCTTTTCAGGTAGAACAGAATCTCCAATTTTATTTCAGTTTGTTTACAATGTTGTCAAGTAATCAGTTGGAGCAATGGCCATGGAACTCACATCTCCGATTGACAGGTGTGGTTCCCGAGCTGTGTGAAACCCGTGGTCATGCAGGAAAATTTAAAAAGTTGGGGGGGGGGGGGAATAAGGCTCTTAAGTGCCTGTAAAGTACCTAATAATGATTTCAATTGCGTCCCCCGCCGTTGCCAGTCAGGTTGGCTCCACGCTGACAGATGTGCCTGATGGAAAGGTGCGTGGGAAAGACATTGATAGTGGCTTCCCAATCCTGCAATCAAAAAAAACAACTTTCCCACTCAATCCACCACTGATTGTGCCCGCTACCACCACAGAAAATTTAGCCCACAATGTCAGGTTCCGCAGTAGCACGCATGGACCTGTCAGTGATGAATGACACAGTATGGAAGCGTGGACTGCTTTTCAAGCTCTCCACCATTTTACCCTGCAGAACAATGATCAATCTTCTAGACATAATGCTCAGCAACCAACACTTCCATGTATACGCTGGCACCCAGAAGAGCAGATTATAGGACATTGAACAACGGACTCCCATAGGGTTCTGTCCTGGTACCCATGTTATTCAACATTTACACCAGTGACAGAGTCCCGCAAGTTTGTATACGCTGATGACATTGCCTTGGCCACTCAAAACATGACTGTCCACCACCAAAGAGACCCTGGCCAGTGATTCACAGAGGATGGAAGCCTACTTCCGCTGATGGCGACTTCGACCAAACCCACAAAGGACCGTCACCTCGACATTCCACCTCAACACCCATCAAACAAATCAAGCTTTCAAAGTCTCTTTTTGCAGCACAGAGGTAAACCATGCCAAAAAAAACCTCCTATTTAGGAGTCACGCTTGATTGCACCCTGCCATTTCGACAACATCTTCAGAACCTTGGGAAGAAACTAAAGAGTAGGGTCAACTTGATCCTGCAGAAGATAGAGGTACGCGGAGTCAGAGGAAATGTATTAGCATGGATAGAGAATTGGCTGGCGAACAGAAAGCAGGGAGTCGGGATAAATGGGTCCTTTTCGGGTTGGAAATCGGTGGTTCGTGGTGTGCCACAGGGATCGGTGCTGGGACCACAACTATTTACAATATACATAGATGACCTGGAAAAGAGGACAGAGTGTAGTGTAACAAAATTTGCAGATGACACAAAGATTAGTGGAAAAGCGGGTTGTGTAGAGGACACAGAAAGGCTGCAAAGAGATTTAGATAGGTTAAGCGAATGGGCTAAGGTTTGGCAGATGGAATACAATGTCGGAAAGTGTGAAGTCATCCACCTTGGGAAAAAAAACAGTAAAAGGGAATATTATTTGAATGGGGAGAAATTACAACATGCTGAGGTGCAGAGGGACCTGGGGGTCCTTGTGCATGAATCCTAAAAAGTTAGTTTGCAGGTGCAGCAGGTAATCAGGAAGGCGAATGGAATGTTGGCCTTCATTGCGAGAAGGATGGAGTACAAAAGCAGGGAGGTCCTGCTGCAACTGTATAAGGTATTGGTAAGGCCGCACCTGGAGTACTGCGTGCAGTTTTGGTCACCTTACTTAAGGAAGGATATACTGGCTTTGGAGGGGGTACAGAGACGATTCACTAGGCTGATTCCAGAGATGAGGGGGTTACCTTATGATGATAGATTGAGTAGACTGGGTCTTTACTCGTTGGAGTTCAGAAGGATGAGGGGTGATCTTATAGAAACATTTAAAATCATGAAAGGGATAGACAATATAGAGGCAGAGAGGTTGTTTCCACTGGTCGGGGGGACTAGAACTAGGGGGCACAGCCTCAAAATGCGGGGGAGCCAATTTAAAACCGAGTTGAGAAGGAATTTCTTCTCCCAGAGGGTTGTGAATCTGTGGAATTCTCTGCCCAAGGAAGCAGCTGAGGCTAGCTCAT
The DNA here is from genome assembly GCF_044704955.1 of Pristiophorus japonicus. NCBI lineage: Eukaryota > Metazoa > Chordata > Chondrichthyes > Pristiophoridae > Pristiophorus > Pristiophorus japonicus. The sequence goes on along the minus strand of NC_091979.1, from coordinate 86,705,294 downwards.
TGAATGTATTCAAGTCACAGATAGATAGATTTTTAACCAATAAGGGAATTAAGGGTTACGGGGAGAGGGCAGGTAAGTGGAGCTGAGTCCACGGCCAGATCAGCCATGATCTTATTGAATGGCGGAGCAGGCTCGAGGGGCTAGATGGCCTTCTCCTGTTCCTAATTCTTATGTTCTTATGTTCTTATGATCCAGAAGCTCACCGGATCCACGTGGGGAGCAGTTGCGCAATCCTTCATACGGCAGCACTCGCCCTGGTGTACTCTACAGCAGAGTACTGCTCGCCGGCATGACTATCAAGTCTGCATTCCAAATCTATTGACATCCAGCTGAATTCTACTATCCGAATTATTACCGGTATGCTTTTATCAACACCAAACTCACTGCCTGAAAGGGTGGTAGAGGCAGGAACCCTCATCACCTTTAAAAGACACTTGGATGTGCACTTAAAGTGCCACAAGCTACAGCGCTATGGACCAAAAGCTGGAAAGTGGGATTAGGCTGGATAGCTCTTGGTCGGCCGGCACGATACTGCAAACGCTTCAAACCTCCATAAAGCTGAAAAGTGTATTCCAAACCCTGAAGGCTCCAGCTTCTACGATTGGGAATTGAACAGCTATGAAATGTTAGTGTTTATACCACTTTTGCAGCTGTCAACTATTCACAGCAATGGAGAGTCATTGAGAATCTGACACACTTAACTGATGTGATCCCCAATCGCCGGGAACCTCGTAAAAAACTTGGAAAAATAGTTAGGACCTGGTAAAATGCTTCTTAAATATCTTTAAGTAGCTTCTTAAATATCACAATTGCCTGACCCACCGCTTAGTGCCAGGTCTGCAAACCGCAGGCAGAGCCGGCACTTGGGAAATTAACATGGAGGCAGCTTCAGAGCGGACTTACGCCCCGCTGTCAATCACGGCTATTTTGACAGTGAGGCCACCTCCAAACTCGCTCTCACACCGCCAGTAAGATTCAGGCCCTAATCTCTCCTGTGGTTCACCATCTGTTTTGCTTGTATCTCTGTGAAGCAGCTTGGTATCCTTTCTGTGATAAAGCTACTCTATAAATCAAGTTCTTAATGTAATTTTGAATCAGCTTTGTGCCAGGGCACAATGGTCTGGATTTTCCTTTGAATTACAGCCCATTTTAGATCCAGGATGATAATCAGAACGATATGCATTCTTAAAGGCTATCACCTCAAATACACCACAAAAAAACTGCATTTACGTTCTTCTTACAAAAAACTACCAGTTCCCCACAAGAAGCCCACTGTGCCATATTTATATGGGGTCAAGAGGGCATGGCTAACCCCTCTGTCACATTCTCCTCCATTTCTGCTTTAAAATCACACCAACTAATTACTGGAGGTGGATACCCGATTGAAGATGCCACTTTGTGTGCAACTACTGAAAGTTGGGTTTGTTTCCTACATAAAGATTTTTTATTGGAGTTAAGTCAGGAATTTTGCCACTACCTTTATTTAGCTCTGCTCAAACTACAGCTTTACATTCTAGACATGGTGTTCTCAATGGGAATATCTTTATTTTGATGTTAGGAGGAGGAATATGAAGAGATGGAAAAGTTAGGTTTGCAGCTTTCTAAATCAGGCATCTCCAAAAGTCTCTCGCACCACAGAAGCAAGGTCTTACGTAGGCTTCCCTGCAGCATGAGGGAAATGTGCAAGAAGGAGAGTAATTAGAATACAAGACCTGAGTACGGAGAGCACTAATGATAGCCCAAAACTTTCAATAAAAGTGACTCACCAAATAATTATTTTATACCTGCCATCATTCAACTCCCAAAAGTTGAAATCATACACAGAAAATACATCTTTATTTGATCACACCTTTATTTGGTCTCCCGAAACAACATTCACCAGGAATCGTGAGCAAAGTCCATTCTCCCTTCCTACAACTACTTAACTCTATTACTCTCCTTTGTATCAGCAAACTAACTTACTTTAGTTTCTAATCTTTTACTCCTATGGAATGCTCCCTGAGCGAGATGAAGTTCAGCTGAGATGGTTCCCCTGGAATTATGGAGCTCTGATGTTATTCTTGTCTCAGGGTAGCTGCTGTCCCAGATGGATTGTCTTCCGGCACTTTAGCAGTTGCGGTAGGAAAGGGTTACCAATGTCAAGATTGCAGATCTTTCATATGAAGGCATTGGAGGTGGCATTAGGAAACAGGTTCATGACCATTCTCTGTGGAGACAGTGACATCTGTGCCCACACCTTACAGTCCACTGGTGCTGGACGCAGTTTCTGAGGTACTATTGGTTGGTGTCATCACAGACCGAATAATCTCAATCAGGACTTCAAAACCTGTGAAAGTGTTCTGTTCAAAGTATTTAGTGCAGTATGTAATAACACTGGGATATACACCCTGACAAAATTATTTAGCAAGGCTACCAGGTGAATCGAAACCATTCACCTTAACTCCTCATTAAGGAACTATCTAGGGTTTACCACCCGGTTTATGCCAAGGAGTGAATGATGTCCAAATTTGGCTCACAGAACTGTTTTAGATCAAACTTAAATGGAGAATAATGACTACTTGGAAATGCTTTCAAGACAGTAATCTAATTGAAAGATTCAGGGGCCAATTTCTGAACTTCTGAAGTTGTTCCCAGCACTGTCACAGTGGATTATACAGGTACGAGCATTTACACTACCAATCTCCCATCAGGATCTGCACAAACTACTGAACAAAGTCATGAACTAACATTTGTTTATTAACCTTAGAATCATAGTTAGTAGCACCTAAACAGTGTATATGCAAATAATTAGTAGATAGGGTTAATTGATTAAATAAATAATTCGGGTTACAGGGGCAGTTCAGTAATGTTACAACAACAACTTACAGTATTATACAGCACCTTTAATGTAGAAAAACATCCCAAGATATTTCACAGAGGCATAATCAGACAAAAATGGATACTTAGTGGTCAAAGAGGGAGTTTTAAAATGTGCCTTAAATAAGGAGGTGGTGCTGGAGAGAGAGAAGGATTTAGGAATGGATATCTTAGACAGCTGAAAGCATGGTTGCCAATGGTGCGGCAAAGGAGGGGGGGATACACAAAGGCCCAGAATCAAAGGAATGGAGAGTTTCCAGATGGTTATAGGAGCTGGGGGAGGTTACAGAGGACGGCCATGAAGGGAGTTAAGAACAAGGATGGGAACTAATGTAGATCAGCAACAACAGGGGTGTGGGTGAATGGGACTTAGTGTGGGATGGTATACAGGCAGCAGTTTTGGATGAAATAAACTTTAGAGAGAGTAGAAGATGGGAGGCCAGCCAGGAGAGCATTGGAATAGTTGAGTTTATAGCTGACAAAGGCAAGGATGAGGGTTTCAGCAACAGATGGGCTGAAGTAGAGGAAAGCAATGGTGCAAGTAGGCAGTCTTTGTGATGGAAGTTGGGAATTCAGCACCGCAACTGCGAATAGTCCAGTTCCACTTGAGACAATGGGCAGGGAGGAGAATGGACTTGGTGGAGAGATTACAAAGTTTGTGGTAGGGGTGAAAGACAATTTCCCCGCTAATTAGTCTCTTATTTGCCACTAACCTGAGCAGTTTAAGAATTATATTATTGCTCAGCAAAATGTCATTCTGCACATGTGCTGCATCAGCGACTGTCAATTATTTGCATTATTAGCGACAGTGCTGGGAACAACTCCAGAAGTTCAGGAATTTGCCTCTGAACCTTTCAATTAGATTACTGTCTTGAAAGCATTTCCAAGTAGTCATTATTCTCCATTTAAGTTTGCCAACATTTTACAGCATATTATCTTGTTTTGTAAATTTTCCCGATTTGAGCACTTCCCCCTGCTGTCTGAATATAGTCCCTACAATTATGTTGTCCTCAACTGATTGGATGAAGATAAAATATTTGTGTGTGGACTGGTGATTTACACAAATAGACCACAAAATATTGCTATTTAAATTCTGCTTGAATGTTTTTATCAAAAAATTTGCATGCCTGTCAAACAACAAAAGTAAGTCCAGATACCTTTATTGATTATATATAGTAGTAATTAGGAGGCATGAATTTCACTGATTCCAGATAATGTCATAAGCTGCACACGTGTAGAATGAGCTATATTGAACCACAAGGTGAGATTAGAGCCTTCAAATTAGTCAGGGTGTCCATTATTTTTAATTTGCAGTTTGTAGCATAATTTTATCCTGTTTTGGGTTGTTTTTCTTCAACAGTGTCTATCATGTCAGATACTGTTTCCCAGTTTCCCTCACGTCCTACATACATATGGAGATCTGGAGGGCAGACCAAGCGCTGTGGGCATTCAGCATCTCGGGGTCATCAAGGCACGCCAGGTTAGCTGTGAGGTGCTGGCTATATAGGGCTCTCTTAGCTGGACCATTAAGTGCCCCGGCATTGACTTTTTTGCAGCACTGCTTCTGTTGTCCCCTCTGCTTTGGGGCTATGTTAATGTCGATGATGGATCGGATTAGGCAGTGGTCCGTTCAGCAGTCGTCAGCTCCAGTCATGGCGCGGGTGATGCGCACATCTTTGCTCAAACGATGACATAGTTGAGCAGGTGCCAGTGTTTGGAGCGAGGGTGTTGCCACAATGCTTTGTATTTGTCCCTCTGGCCGAACAGGGTGTTGGTGATGAGGAGTTCATGTTCTAGACATTTTGTCAGGAGCAGGGTACTGCTGGAGTTGGCTTTTCCTACCGGTTCTCTGCCAATCACGCCTCCCCAGAGAATCATAACCAGTGCCTGTGACGAGACACTTGGTCACTCAACCAGAATACACCAGGACTGGTTTGATGAAAATGATCAGAAGATCCAAGAACTAATAGAAACATAGAAACATAGAAAATAGGTGCAGGAGTAGGCCATTCAGCCCTTCGAGCCTGCACCGCCATTCAATAAGATCTTGGCTGATCATTCCCTCAGTACCCCTTTCCTGCTTTCTCTCCATACCCCTTGATCCCCTTAGCCGTAAGGGCCATATCTAACTCCCTCTTGAATATATCCAATGAACTGGCATCAACAACTCTCTGCGACAGGGAATTCCATAGGTTAAAAACTCGCTGAGTGATAAAGTTTATCCTCATCTCAGTCCTAAATGGCCTACCCCTTATCCGAAGACTATGTCCCCTAATTCTGGACTTCCCCAACATCGGGAACATTCTTCCTGCATCTAACCTGTCCAGTCCGGTCAGAATCTTATACGTTTCTATGAGATCCCCTCTCATCCTTCTAAACTTCAGTGAATAAAGGCCCAGTTGATCCAGTCTCTCCTCATATGACAGTACAGCCATCCCTGGAATCAATCTGGTGAACCTTCGCTGCACTCCCTCAATAGCAAGAACATCCTTCCTCAGATTAGGAGACCAAAACTAAACACAATATTCCAGGTGAGGCCTCACTAAGGCCCTGTACAACTGCAGTAAGACCTCCCTGCTCCTGTATTCAAATCTGCTAGCTATGAAGGCCAACATACCATTTGCCTTCTTCACCGCCTGCTGCACCTGCATGCCCACTTTCAGTGACTGATGAACCATGACCCCCAGGTCTCGTTGCACCTCCCCTTTTCCTAATCTGCCTCCATTCAGATAATATTCTGCCTTTGTGTTTTTGCCCCCAAAGTGGATAACCTCACATTTATCCACATTATACTGCATCTGCCATGTATTTGCCCACTCGCCTAACCTGTCCAAATCACCCTGCAGCCTCTTAACATCCTCCTCACAGCTCACACCGCCACCCAGTTTAGTGTCATCTGCAAACTTGAGATATTACACTCAATTCCATCATCTAAATCGTTAATGTATATTGTAAAGAGCTGGGGTCCCAGCACTGAGCCCTGCGGCACTCTACTCGTCATTGCCTGCCATTCTGAAAAGGACCCGTTTATCCCGACTCTCTGCTTCCTATCTGCCAACCAGTTCTCTATCCATGTTGGTACATTACCCCCAATACCATGTGCTTTGATTTTGCACACCAATCAATCAGTGTGGGACCTTGTCAAAAAACTTTTGAAATTCCAAATACACCATATCCACTGGTTCTCCCTTGTCCACTCTATGAGTTACATCCTCAAAAAATTCCAGAAGATTTGTCAAGCAGGATTTCCCTTTCATAAATCCATGCTGACGTGGACCAATCCTATCACTGCTTTCCAAATGCGCTGCTATTTCATCCTTAATGATTGATTCCAACATTTTCCCCACTACTGATGTCAGGCTAACTGATCGCTAATTACCCGTTTTCTCTCTCCTTCCTTTTTTTAAAAAGTGGTGTTACATTAGCAACCCTCCAGTCCATAGGAACTGATCCTGAGTCGATAGACTGCTGAAAAATTATCACCAATGCATCCACTATTTCTAGGGCCACTTCCTTAAGTACTCTGGGATGTAGACTATCAGGCCCTGGGGATTTATTGGCCTTCAATCCTGTCAATTTCCCTAACACAATTTCCTGCCTAATAAGGGTATCTTTCAGTTCCTCCTTCTCACTAGACCCTCGGTTCCCTAGTACATCCAGAAGGTTATTTGTGTCTTCCTTCGTGAAGACAGAACCGAAGTACTTGTTCAATTGGTCTGCCATTTTTTTGTTCCCCATTATAAATTCAGCCTAATCCGACTGCAAGGGACCTACATTTGTCTTCACTAATCTTTTTCTCTTCACATATCTATAGAAGCTTTTGCAGTCAGTTTTTACGTTTCCAGCAAGCTTCCTCTCGTACTCTAGATCGCAAGCGCAGAGCATTTCTGAGCCTCAAGCAACAACCCAACTCGGGAGCAGTAAAGCAGCATTATAGACGGCTCAAGGCTCAGGTGCAACAAAAAACCCGGGACCTAAAGAACAGGTGGTGGATGGAGAAAGCACAGGAGATACAACAACTAGCCGACAGCCACGATACGCGAGGATACTTCATCGCAGTCAAGGCCACCTACAGTCCAAACTCCCAAGTCCCCACCCCACTGCTGGCCATAAATTGGGAAACACTCATCAAGGACACCGAGGCAGTCAGAACCCACTGGAAGGAGCACTTTGAAGATCTCCTCAATCAAGACTCTGCCTTTGACTCGAGTGTTCTCGACTCCATCCTGCAGCATGCTACCCGCCACCACCTCAGTGAAACTCCAATGTTGCATGAGGTAGGAAAAGCCATAAAACAGCTCAAGAATAACAAGGCTATGGGAGCGGATGGAATCCCTGCTGAGGCGATGAAGTATGGCGGAGAGGCGCTGTTGGAGTGGATACATGACCTCATCTCTCTCATCTGGAGGGAAGAGAGCATGCCAGGAGATTTCAGAGATGCACTGATCGTGACCATCTTTAAAAAAGGGGACAAGTCTGATTGTGGCAACTACAGGGGAATCTCCCTGCTATAGCCACTGGGAAAGTTGTCGCTAGAGTTCTCCTCAACCATCTTCTCCCTGTGGCTGAGGAGCTCCTCCCGGAGTCACGCGGATTTCGTCCCCTACGGGGCACAATGGACATGATCTTTGCAGCGTGATGTAATGTCCTTACTCAATGGCACAAAACCCACACGAGGCACATTCTATGGACAAGGTCACTCTATGATCTGAACTTTTATTCACAGGACCAAGAAGTGATGACCCTGCATGGGACCTCCCTTTATATACCTGGATGACTAGATAAGGAATGTCTCCCACAAATTCACCACCTATGATCAAGGTATGCATTGCTTAAGTATATACAGTATTGAAGTGGTGTGATATAGAAGTTACATACATGACATCACTTCCCCCAAAGTCTTATTGGGATCAAAGGTAGTCTTTCAGGTGGTCTACGCTCCCTCGTGGAGCGCCGCAGTTGGGGCTCTGGTTGTTGAGCCTTGGCGTGAGTGTCTGTCACCTGTGGTGATTCCGGCCTGTCCGGGCTGACCGCCGGGACTGTGCATGCTGCTGAATGTTTTTGTTGCTCGTTCACTGGTGGTGGTGGTGTGAGCACCATCTCATGATCTTCTTCGGGTTCCTCAGTGTCCATGCTGAACCTTTTTTTTACTTGGTCCCGATGCTTACGGCCTATCTGCCCATTGTTAAGTTTAACCACGATGACCCTGTTCCGCTCTTTGTCTATTACAGTACCCTCAAGCTATTTGGGCCCCACGACGTGATTGAGGAAACATTTATTTCTATACATCTCCCCCTTGAATTTCGGTCATGGTACTCATTTTGGGACTGGCGTTTGCCCTCAACTATGTTGGTCAGGACTGGGTGAATGAGGGACAATCGAGTTTTGAGTGTTCGTTTCATAAGTAGCTCTGCGGGCGGGACCCCCATGAGCGAGTGCGGTCGGGACCTATAGGCCAGTAGGAGGCACGATGGGTGGCATTGAAGGGAGGGTCTTTGAATCCTGAGCATCGAGTGCATCATTTTGAATTCGTGCCTTGTTTAATGACTTAGACCGCACATTCCGCCTTGCCATTGGAGGCCGGCTTGAACGATGCTGTCCTGACATGGTTGATGCCATTACCTGACATGAACTCTCGGAATTCGTAGCTCATGAAACATAAGGCATTATCGCTAACAAGGATGTCCGGCAAGCCGCACGTAGACTCTCCACAGTGGTGGATGTCGTGCACGAATTCAAAATGATGCACTCGATCCATTTCGAGTACGCATCTACCACAATGAGAAACATTTTTCCCATGAACGGGCCCGCGTCATCTACAAGAATACGTGACCATGGCTTGGTGGGCCAGGGCCAACGGCTGAGCGGGGCCTCCCTGGGGGCATTACCCAGCTAGGCACACGTCGTGCACCTGCGAACAGTGTTCCAGGTCTGCATCAATTCCCGGCCACCAAACATGTGACCGGGCAATGGCCTTCATCAGCACGATGCCTGGATGCTCGCTGTGCAGTTCCCTGATGAATGCCTCCCTGCCCCTCTGTGGCATGACTACCTGGCTGCCCCATAGTAGGCAGTCAGCTTGGATGGAGAGCTCATCCATCCGCCTGTGAAACCATTTGACCTCCTCAGGACATGCTCCGTGTGCGGGCGCCCAATCCCCAGTCAGGACACATTTCTTAATCAGATTTTGATCTGGCGGACTGTGATGGGGGAGCCTGCGCTGTCAAAGGCATCAACGGCCATGACCATCTCAGCGCTTTGTTCCGCTGCCCCCTTGGTGGTTGCCAGTGGAAGCCTGCTGAGCGCGTCAGCGCAATTTTCGGTGCCAGGCCGGTACCGGATGGAGTACTCATAAGCAGCCAGCGTGAGAGCCCATCGCTGTATGCGGGCTGACGCATTGGCATTGACAGCCTTGCTGTCTGACAACAGGGATTTTAATGGCTTGTGGTCCATTTCTAATTCGAACCTCCTGCCAAAAAGGTACTGATGCATTTTTTTTACACCATAGACACATGCGAATGCCTCCTTCTCAACCATCCCATACCCCCTTTCTGCTTGAGAGAGCGACCTGGAAGCATAAGCCGCAGGTTGTAGTTGGCCCTCAGCATTATTCTGCTACAACACGCACCCAACCCCATAGGACGATGCATCACATGTCAGAACCAATTTCTTCCAGGGGTCGTACAGGGTCAATAACTTATTTGAACAAAGTAGGTGCCTCACCCGATTGAAAGCCTGTTCTTGACAGTCCCCCCAAAACCAATCACAACCCTTACACAGGAGCACGTGAAGCGTGAAGCAGGAGCAATGTGCTTAAGTTCGGCAGAAAGTTCCCGAAATAGTTCAAGAGTTCCAGAAATGAATGCAACTCCAATGTGTTGCCAGGCCTGGGTGCTCGTCGAATCATCTGTTTTGGATTAGGTCGGCCAAATCCCATCCGCAGCAACCCTCCTGCCCAGGAATTCAACCTCAGGAGCCAAAAACACACATTTAGGCTTCTTGAGTCGCAGGCCTACCCGGTCCAATCGGCGTAGCAACTCCTCCAGGTGTCACGACCCGTGATGAGGATGTCGTCCTGAAATACGATTGTTCCAGGAATGGATTTGAGCAGGCTTTCCATGTTTCTTTGAAAAATCACGGCCGCTGATCGAATGCCAAACGGGCACCTGTTTTAAACGAACAGTCCCTTGTGCGTAGTAATGGTGGTAATTAGTTTAGATTCGTCGGCCAGTTCTTGGGTCATGTAGGCTGAAGTGAGATCCAACTTGGTAAACAGCTTGCCGCCTGCCAGCATGGTGAAAAGATCCTCCACTCTCAGGAGCGGGTATTGGTCTTGTAGGGACAACCGATTGATAGTGGCCTTGTAGTCGCCACAGACCCTGACAGAACCATTCGCTTTTAGGACGGGAATGATGGGGCTCGTCCAGTCGCTGAATTCAACAGGCGAGATGATGCCCTCTCTCAGCAAACAGTCCAATTCACTCTCAATTTTCTCCCGCATCACATATGGCACCGCTCTGTCTTTGTGGTGCACTGGTCTGTATCCGGGGTGATGCGTATCACTACTTTGGTACCTTTGAGCGTCCCGACGCCAGGTTGGAATAGTGACTCAAATTGTTGTTGGACTTGTGAGCACGAACTTCGCTCCACAGATGACATTGCGTGCACATCCCCCCATTTCCAGTTCATCTCAGCTAACCAGCTCCTTCCCAACAGTGTGGGACCATTGCCCGGGACAATCCAGAGTGACAGCCAGTTCATTGACCATTGTGTGTGACCGCCAACATTGCACTGCCTAGTACTGGAATGATTTCTTTGGTATACATCCGTAGTTGTGTCTCAATGCGTTCTAGTTTGGGCCCACTGGCTTTGAGTGGCCATAACTTTTTGAATTGTTGAACGCTCATGAGTGACTGGCTGGCCCCCGTGCCCAGCTCCATGCGTACAGGGATGCCGTTTAATAAAACCTTCATCATCATTGGTGGCGTTTTGGTAAATGAGCTGTGAATGTTTGCCACATGAACCCGCTGAATTTCAGCGTCCATTGATTTGCCCCAAGAGTCATCCTGCCTCACAGACCCTTCTGCTGGTCCATCCGCCTCGTAAATTAACCTGGTTACAGGCTTCCTGCACATTCGAGCTAAATGGCCACTGAGATTACAATTTCTGCAGACAAATTGTTGAAACCTGCAAGTCCTGGCAGAGTGTTTGCCCCCACACCTCCAGCATGAGCTGAGATTCCCATTGTTGTGAACAAAGGAGCTATGACCCGGCATTCCTTGCTGATTGTCCCTTTGACTGCCCTTGTGTACCCTGTTAGTGGGTGTCAAAGGCTCCATCACAGACCGTATTGTCCACTGTGATGGCGTAAAAGTCCGTTCAGCCTGCCATTGTCTCTGTTGAAAACCTACTCTGGGGTCTATTGCTGCCTGGGGTGTGTCGAACTGCCCTTGCCTGCCTGCAGGGCTCTCAGTCGCGTTTATGATATTGACTCCCTGATCCCCCGCCACGTTGGAGGCAGAATTGCGCGCGTATATTATTCTGGTTTCCTCCTCCCCCGCCATGAAAGTTTGAGCCATCAACGCCGCCGCTTCAAAGTCAAGTCCTTGGTCTCAATTAACTTTCGGAAAATCCCCGCATGACCGATGCCCTCAATAAAGAAGTCCTTTAACATTTTCCCCCTGGAGGCGTCTGTGAACTTACAGAGGCTGGCCAAACGCTGGAGGTCCGCAACGAAGTCCGGTATGCTCTGTCCTTCATGACGTCGGTGGGTATAGGATCTATGTCGGGCCATGTGTATGCTGCTCGCTGGTTTGAGCTGCTCACCGGTTAGTTTGCTGAGCTCTTCAAAGGTTTTGTCCGCCGGCTTTTCGGGTGCTAGTAGGTCCTTCATGAGCGCGTAAGTCTTAGATCCGTAGCTGGTCAGCAGATGGGTGCTTTGCTTGTCGGCCGCTGCATCTCCCAGCCATTCTTTCGTGACAAAGCTTTGCTGGAGCCTCTCAATGAAATCGTCCCAATCCTCACCAACACTGTACCATTCATCTGTGCTACTGGTGGCCATTCTCGTGGGTCGTTGATTCCCGTTTCTCGTCGCCAAAGTAATGTCCTTACTCAATGGCACAAAACCCACACGAGGCACATTCTATGGACAAGGTCACTCAATGACCTAAACCTTTATTCAGAGGACCAAGAAGTGATGACCCTGCATGGGACCTCCCTTTATATACCTAGATGACCAGGTAAGGAGCGTCTCCCATAAGTTCACCCCCTGTGGTCATGGTGTGAATTGCTTAAGTATACACAGTATTGCAGTGGTGGTACATAGAAGTAACATACATGATACGTGACAGCTGCAGCAAAAATGCAGGGAGCAGCGCCAGTCCTTATACATGGCCTTTTTCGACCTTACAAAGGCCTTTGACACTGTCAACCGCGAGGATCTATGGAGCGTCCTCCTCCGTTTCGGATGCCCCCAAAAGTTTGTCAACATCCTTCGCCTGCTCCACGACGACATGCAGGCCATGACCCTTATCAACGGATCCATTACAGACCCAATCCACGTCCGGACCGGGGTCAAACAGGGCTGTGTCATCGCTCCAACACTCTTCTCAATCATCCTCGCTGCCATGCTCCACCTCGTAGTCAACAAGCTCCCCGCTGGAGTGGAACTAAATTACAAAACCAGTGCGAAGCTGTTTAACCTATGCCGCCTCTGGGCCAGGTCCAAGATCATCCTAACCTCTGTCGTTGAGGTGCAGTACGCAGACGACGCCTGTGTCTGCGCACATTCTGAGGCTGAATTCCAGGATATAGTCGATGTATTTATTGAGGCATATGAAAGCATGGGTCTTACGCTAAACATCCGTAAGACAAAGGTCCTCCACCAGCCTTTGGTTCTTTTGTCAATCACCTTAAATCTGTGTCCTCTGGTTCTCGTCCCAATGGGAACAGTTTCTCTCTATCTACTCTGTCCAGACCCCTCATGATTTTGAACAACACTATCAAATCTCCTCTCAATCGTCTCTGCTTCAAGGAGAACTGTTATGTATGTGGACTTGTATTTACTCTGTACAGCCACCAGAGGGCTCATCCCCTGGAGTCCCAAGGGATCCCATAATCCCTTGGGAGCACAGGTATTTAAGGAGACTTCACAGGTTGGAGAGGCACTCTGGAGACCTGCAAAAAAAGACTAAGGTCACACTTTACTTTGCGCTCACAGTGTTCAGTCTATCTCTTTCTCCATACACTATAACAGGTGACAAGATACAGATAGCGAACCCAAAGATGCAAAGAACAGTGGGCATCCTGGAGAAATTTTCGGAGGGAGATGATTGGGAAACTTTTGTGGAGCGACTCGACCAATACTTCGTGGCCAATGAGCTAGATGGGGAAGAGAGCGCAGCCAAATGAAGGGCGATCCTCCTCACCGTCTGTGGGGCACCAACGTATGGCCTCATGAAGAATCTGCTCACTCCAGCGAAACCCACGGAGAAATCGTATGACAATTTGTGCTGGTCCGAGAGCATTTGAACTCGAAGGAAAGCGTTCTGATGGCGAGGTACTGGTTCTACACTTACAAAAGGTCTGAAGGCCAGGAAGTGGTGAGTTATGTCGCTGAGCTAAGACGCCTTGCAGGACATTGCGAATTTGAAGGACATTGCGAATTTGAGAGACTTTTTCATACTTGGCATTGACCACGAAACCATATTTTGCAAACTTTTGACTGTAGAGACCCCAACCTTGAGTAAGGCCATAGCGATAGTCCAGGCATTCATTGCCACCAGTGACAATGCGAAGCAAATCTCTCAGCACACAAGTGCTGCTACAAGTACTGTGAACAAAGTGATGTTGTTTTCGAATCGTAACGTACAGGGTCGGTCACACCTACCTGCAGCTGCACGTCCGCAGATGACTCAGAGTCCACCATCAAGGGTGATGAATGTAAGGCCATTAACACATTGTTGGCGGTGCGGGGGTGATCATCGTTTCCATTCATGCCGATTCAAAGAGTATGTTTGCAAGGGTTGTGGAACAATGGGACACATCCAATGCATGTGCAGGCGAGCTGCTAAGCCTGTTAAACCTGCAAACCACCATGTTGCAGAGGAGGACAGATCCATGGAGGATCACGAAGAACCAGAGCCTCAGATAGAGGAGGCAGAGGTACATGGGGTGCACACATTCACCACGAATTATCCCCCGATATTGTTGAATGTTGAACTAAATGGACTCCCAGTGTCAATGGAGCTGGACACGGGCCCGAGCCAGTCCTACGTGGGCAAAAAGACTTTCGAAAGGTTGGGGTACAACAAGGCGTCAAGGCCAGTCTTAACTTGAGTTCGCACGAAACTAAGAACTTACATGAAAGAACTGATTCCTGCAATCGGCAGTGCTACCGTAAAGGTCTCCTACGATGGAGCGGTGCACAAGCTACCACTCTGAGTGGTACCGGGCGATGGTCCCAAGCTGCTCGGCAGGAGCTGGCTGGGAAAGATGCGCTGGAACTGGGATGACGTCCGCGCACTATCGCCCGCTGATGACATTTCGTGTGCCCAGGTCTTAAACAAATTTCCTTCGCTATTCGAACCAGGCATTGGGAAAATCCAAGGAGCAAAAGTGCAGATCCACCTAATTCTGGGGGCACGACCCATCCATCACTAGGCGAGAGCAGTACCGTACATGATGAGAGAAGGGGTAGAAATCGAGCGAGACCGGCTGCAAAGAGAGGGCGTCATTTCACCGATCGAGTTCAGCGAGTGGGCCAGTCCTCAAGGGAGATGGCACTGTCAGAATCTGTGGCGGTTACAAAGTAACTATCAATTGTTTCTCGCTGCAGATCCAATATGCACTACCAAAGGTTGACAACCTCTTTGCAACGCTGGTGGGAAGACGTTCACGAAGCTGGATCTCACTTCAGCCTACATGACGCAGGAACTGGAGGAATCATCGAAAGCCCTCACCTGCATCAACACGCACAAGGGTCTTTTTGTTTATAACAGATGCCCGTTTGGAATCCGATCAGTGGCGGTGATATTCCAGAGAAACATGGAAAGTTTACTGAAGTCGGTCCCGCACACCGTGGTCTTCCAGGACGACATCTTGGTCACAGGTCGGAACACAGTCGAGCACCTGCAGAACCTGGAGGAGGTTCTTAGTCGACTCAACCGCGTGGGGCTCAGGTTAAAATGCTCGAAGTGCGTTTTCCTGGCACCTGAAGTGGAGTTCTTGGGAAGGAGTATTGCGGCGGACGGCCCACCAACGCGAAGACGGAGGCAATCGAGAATGCACTGAGGCCACAGAACGTGGCGGAGCTGCGGTCGTTTCTGGGACTCTTGAACTACTTTGGTAACTTCTTACCGGGTCTCAGCACACTGCTAGAACCACTAAATGTCTTGCTACAAAAAGGGGGCGAATGGGTTTGGGGCAAAAGCCAAGAAAATGCCTTTGTAAAAGCGAGAAAATTGTTATGCTCAAACAAATTGCTCATGTTGTATGATCCATGTAAGCGTTTGGTACTAGCATGTGATGCGTCGTCATATGGCGTTAGGTGTGTATTGCAATAAGCTAATGATTTCGGGAAAATGCAACCGGTTGAATATGCATCCAGGAGTCTGTCTAAGGCTGAAAGAGCCTACAGCATGATTGAAAAAGAAGCGTTAGCGTGTGTCTATGGGGTAAAGAAAATGCATCAATATCTGTTTGGGCTAAAATTCGAATTGGAAACTGACCATAAGCCACTTATATCCCTGTTTTCCGAGAGTAAAGGGATAAATACCAATGCATCGACCCACATCCAGAGATGGGCGTTCACATCCGCAGGCCAGGCACAGAAAACTGCGCTGATGCTCTCAGTAGGCTGCCATTGCCCACCGCGGGGTTGGAAATGGCGCAGCCCGCAAATCTAGCCATGGTTATGGACGCATTTGAGAGTGAGCAATCACCCGTCACTGCCCGGCAGATCAAAACCTGGACAAGCCAGGACTCCTTATTATCTCTAGTCAAAAGCTGTATGCTTCACGGAAGCTGATCCAGTGTCCCAGTGGAAATGCAGGAAGAGATAAAGCCGTTCCAGCGGCACAAAGTTGAAATGTCTATATAGGCAGACTGCCTTCTGTGGGGCAATCGCGTAGTGGTCCCCAAGAAGGTCAGAGACACCTTCATCAATGACCTCCACAGTATCCATCCAGGCATCATAATGATGAAAGCAATAGCCAGATCCCACGTGTGGTGGCCTGGTATCGATGCGTACTTAGAGTTCTGCATTCACAGATGTAATACATGCTCGCAGTTCAGCAATGTACCCTGGGAGGTGCCGCTAAGTTTATGGTCTTGGCCTTCCAAACTGTGGTCTAGGGTACACGTTGACTATGCAGGCCTATTCTTGGGTAAAATGTTCCTTGTGGTTGTAGAGGCATACTCCAAGTGGATTGAATGTTGAGATAATGTCGGCTAGCACGTCCGCTGCCACTACTGAAAGCCTGCGGGCCATGTTTGCCACACACCGCTTACCCGATGTCCTGGTGAGCGACAACAGCCATGTTTTACCAGTGTTGAGTTCAAAGAATTCATGATCCGTAATGGGATCAAACATGTCACATTTGCCCCATTTAAACCAGCGTCCAATGGTCAGGCAGAGAGAGCAGTGCAAACCATCAAGCAAGGCTTGAAGAGGGTAACTGAAGGCTCACTGCAGACTCGCCTATCCTGAGTCCTGCTTAGCTACTGCACGAGACCCCACTCACTCACTGGGATCCCACCTGCTGAACTGCTCATGAAAAGAGCACTTAAGACAAGGCACTCGTGAATTCACCCTGATCTACATGAACAGGTAGAGAGCAGGTGGCTTCAACAAAGTGCATACCATGATAGCGCAAATGTCACATGAGATTGAAATCAATGATCCTGTATTTATATTAAATTATGGACAAGGTCCCAAGTGGCTTCCCGGCACTGTCATGGCCAAAGAGGGAAGCAGGGTGTTTCGGGTCAAACTTTCAAATGGACTCATTCACCGGCAACACTTGGACCAAATCAAACTCAGATTCACGGACTATCCTGAGCAACCCACCTTGGACCCTAACTTTTTTGATCCCCCAACATACACACCAGTCGCAACTGGCACCATGGTTGACCACAGAACAGAACCCATCATCCACAGCAGCCCTGTAGGGCCCAAAACAACAGGCAGCCCAGCAAGGCCAGCTGCACAGCAGCCCAGCGAGGGCCCAACAAATGATTCAACAACACCAGCTTTCACACCGAGATGATCAACCAGGGCAAGAAGGGCCCCAGATTGACTCACATTGTAAATAGTTACACTATTGACTTTGGGGGGTAGTGTTGTTTTTATGTGGACTTGTATTTACTCTATACAGCCACCAGAGGGCTCAACCCTTGGAGTCCAAAGTGATCCCATAATCCCTTGGGAGCACAGGTTGGAGAGGCAACTCTGGTGACCTGCAAAAAAAGACTAAGGTCACACTTTACTTTGAGCTCACAATGTTCAGTCTGACTCTTTCTCCATACACAAGAAGAACAACCCCAGCTTCTCTAGTCTTTCAACATAACTGACGTCCCTCATTCCTGGAATCATTCTCGTAAATCTTTTCTGCACCTTCTCTAAGGCCTTCACATCCTTCCTAAAGTGTGGTGCCCAGAATTGGACTCTACCTCAGTTGGGGCCGAACCAGTATTTTCTACAGCTTCATCATAATTTCCACACTTTTGTTCTCTACACCTCTATTTCTGAAGCCCAGGATCCCATAAGCCTTTTTAACTGCTGTCTCAACCTGCCCTGCCACCTTCAACGATTTGTGCACACATACCTCCAGGTTTCTCTTTAGGATTGTACCATTTATTTTCTATGTCCTCTCCTTATTCTTTCTGCCACAATGCATCACTTCAATAAAGTCAAAAATTCAACATGTGCCTTATGTTAAATTCTTTCTCTCAGTTAATGGGAAGGTAGATTTTCACCTGCTGACATCACAATTATCCAATAATTGCTTCATGGACATATATTATCCAATAGCATTCAGTAGAGAATATGAACACTATTTTAAAACTGAGCAATACAAAGACCCATAGATTAGCAGAGTGTCTGTATTCCTGCCATAGGACCTTTTATTTTTCCATCAACTGCACGAATGCCCATAGACCTGCCCTGGGAGATTAATTTGCCACTTTAATAATGATTTTTAATTCCCGTACACTATTAGCAACAGCAGGAGGATTTGTTTTATTCCTGTTTATGAATGTCATATTAAACATAGGTAAGTCCAAGAGGAATACTTTCTGTTTGAAATATTCCCAGCCCAATCTCTATCTGAAAAACAATATGGAGAGGGCTCTGCAGCTGGGTTTATCAGCAATATTTTCATGGCTCCTTCAGGTAGAAAAAGTCCAGAGCACTTTCCCAAGGGAAAAGCAATGGTAAACAGTTGTGGGAAAGGTTGGCGACGTGACCATAGCTACCATGGGTACGAACGATATAGGTTAAAAAACAGGATGAGGGCCTACAACCTGAATTTAGGGATCTAGGAGTTAAATTAAAAAGTAGCAATCTCAGGATTGCTACCAATGCCACCTGCTAGTCAGAGTAGTAATAGCACGATAGTTCAGATGAATACGTGGCTTGAGGAATGGTGCAAGGGGAAGGGATTCAAATTCCTGAGACATTGGAACCGGTTCTGGGGGAGGTGGGACCAGTACAAACAGGAATTGAATGTAATATCTCCAAGTTTGCAGATGACATTAAGCTGGGTGGCAGTGTGAGCTGTGAGGAGGATGTTAAGAGGCTGCAGGGTGACTTGGACAGGTTAGGTGAGTGGGCAAATGCATGGGAGATGCAGTATAATGTAGATAAGTGTGAGTTTATCTACTTTGATGGCAAAAACAGGAAGGCAGATTATTATCTGAATGGTGACAGATTAATAATAGGGGAGGTGCAACGAGACCTGGGTGTCATGGTACATCAGTCATTGAAATTAGGCATGCAGGTACAGCAGGCAGTTAAGAAAGCAAATGGCATGTTGGCCTTCATAGTGAGAGGATTTGAGTATAGGAACAGGGAGGTCTTGCTGCAGTTGTACAGGGCCTTGGTGAGGCTACACCTTGAGTATTGTGTGCAGTTTTGATCTTCTAATCTGAGGAAGGACATTCTTGCTATTGAGGGAGTGCAGCGAAGGTTCACCAGACTAATTCCAGGGATGGCAGAACTGACATATGAAGAAAGTCTGGATCGACAAGGCTTATATTCATTGGAATTTGGAAGAATGAGAGAGGATCTCATAGAAACATATAAAATTCTGACAGGATTGGACAAGTTAGATGCAGGAAGAATGTTCCCGATGTTGGGGAAGTCCAGAACCAGGGGTCACAGTCTAAGGATAAGAGGTAAGCCATATAGGATCAAGATGAGGAGAAACTTTTTCATCCAGAGAATTGTGAACCTGTGGAATTCTCTACCACAGAAAGTTGTTGAGTCCAGTTCGCTGGATATATACAAAAGGGAGTTAGATGTGGCCCTTACGGCTAAAGGGATCAAAGGGTATGGAGAAAAGGCAGTAATGGGGTACTGAAGTTGCATGATCAGCTATGATCATATTGAATGGTGGTGCAGGCTCGAAGGGCCAAATGGCCTGTTCCTGCACCTTTTTTTTATGTTTCTATGTGACCAAAAGCAGCGTCAAATAGAATCTTTTAACAGTGAGGAGAGAGGTAGCACATTGAAAGGATTTAGGAAGGGAGTTTCAGAAAGTAAGCCCAATATTGCTAAATCCTCTGCCTCCTGTGCATCAATGGTGATGCACAGGAGGCAAGAGCGGGAGGACCAAAGGGCGTGAAGTGGGATGTTGGATGAGGTTCCAGAGGTGCAACGGTTGAGGCCAAGGGGGTGGGGTTGGTGAGAGGGGCGGGGGGTGGTGGTGAGGGGGGCGGGTGGGTGATGGTGGGGGCAGCGGGGGTTGATGAGGGGGCGGGATTTTCATGGGATTTGGGCATCACTGGCAAGGCCAGCATTTATTAC
This sequence comes from Pristiophorus japonicus, assembly GCF_044704955.1. NCBI lineage: Eukaryota > Metazoa > Chordata > Chondrichthyes > Pristiophoridae > Pristiophorus > Pristiophorus japonicus. Next base: position 86,685,412 of record NC_091979.1, on the reverse strand, counting down.
CCATCCCTAACTGCCCTTGAGAATGTGGTGGTGAGCCACTTCTTGAACCGCCGCAGTCCGAGTGGTGGAGGGAGTGAATGTTTAAGGTTGTGGATAGGGTGCCAATCAAGCGGGCTGCTTTGTCCTGGATGGTGTCTAGCTTCTTGGGTATTGTTGGAGCTGCATTCATCCAGGCAAGTGGAGAGTATTCCAGCACACTCCTGACTTGTGTCTTGTAGATAGTGGAAAGGCTTTGCGGAGTAATGAGGTGGGTCACTTGCCACAGAATACCCAGCCTCTGGCCTGGTCTTGTAGTCACAGTATTTATGTGGCTGGTCCAGCTAAGTTTCTGGTCAATGATGACCCCTAGGATGTTGATGGTGGGGGCGGCAATCCCATTGAATGTCAAGGGGCGGTGGCTAGACGCTCTCTTGTTCGAGATGGTCATTGCCGGTCATTTGTGTGGCGCGAATGTTACTTGCCACTTAGCAGCCCAAGCTTGAATGCTGTCCACGTATTGCTGCATGTAGGCATGGACTGCTTTATTATCTGAGGAGTTGCGAATGGCACTTAATAGAATGGAATCATCAGCGAACATCCCCACTTCTGACCTTATGATGGGGGAAAGGTCATTGATGAAGCAGCTGAAGATGGTTGGGCCTAGAAAATTGCCCTAAGGAACTATCCTGGGGCAGAGATGGTTGGCCTCCAACAACCACAACCATTTTCATTTGTGGTAGTATGACTCCAGCCAAAGGAGAGTTTTCCCACTGACTTCAATTTTACTTGGGCTCCTTGATGTCATACTTGGTCAAATGCTGCCTTGATGTCAAGGGCAGTCACTCTCACCTCACTTCTACAATTCCGCTCTTTTGTCCATGCTTGGACTAAGGCTGTAATGAGGTTTGCTGATAATTGAGATTAGGCTGATGGGGTGGTAATTGATCGGCTTGGATATGTCCTACTTTTTGTGGACAGGAGATACCTGGACAATTTTCCACCTTGTCGGGTTGATGGCAATTTTGTAGTTGTACTCGAATAGCTTGGCAAGTCTTCAGCACGACAACCGTGATGTTGTTGGGGCCCATAGCCTTTGCTGTATCTGGTGCGCTCAGTCGTTTCTTGATATCATGTAGCGTGAATCGAATTGGCTGAAGACTGGCTTCTGTGATGGTGGAAACCTCAGGAGGAGGATGAGATGGATTATCTACTTGGCACCCCTGGCTGAAGATGTTTGCAAATGCTTCAGCCTTGTCTTTTGCACTCATATTCTGGGCTCCAACGTCATTAAAGATGGCAATGTTCATAGAGCCAACTCCTCCAGTTAGTTGTTAAATTGTCCACCACCATTCACAACGGGATGTGGCAGAACTGCAAACCTTTGATCTGATCCATTGTTTATGGGATTGGTAGCTCTGCCTATGGCATGCTGCTTCTGCTGTTTAGCATGCATGTAGTCCTATGTTGTAGCTTCACCAGATTGGCACCTCATTTATAGATATGCCTGGTGCTGCTCCTGGCATGCTCTTCTCATTGAGCCAGTGTTGGTCCACTGACTTGATGATAATGGCAGAGTGACGGATAGGCCATGAGGTTACGGATTGTGTTGGTATACAATTCTGCTGCTGCTGATGGTCCACAGCGTCTCATGGATCCCCAGTTTTCAACTGCTCGATCTGTTCTGAATCTATCCCATTTATCACATGGGTAGAGCCACACAACATGGTGGAGAGTGTCCTCAGTATGAAGACGGGACTTCATCTCCAAAATGGCTGTGCGGTGGTCGCTGTTACCAATACTGTCATGGACAGGTGCATCTGCGACTGGTAGATTGGTGGGGAGAAGGTCAAGTAGGTTTTACCTTCGTGTTGGTTCTCCCACTATCTGCTGCAGTCTGGCAGCTCGGTCAGTAGTGGTACCACCGGGCTCCTCTTATGATGGACATTGAAGTCCCCAACTCAGAATAGATTCTTGCTACCCTCAGTGCTTCTTACAAATGGTGTTCAACATGGAGTACTGATTCATGGTAGGTGGTAATTGTGGGAGTGAAAGCCCGTATTTCTGAAATGCTTCGGCGTAGTCTGGAGAAATCGAAGGGGATGAAGGTTGAAGATTCAGGTTTGGATCAAAACAAGATGCTCGACAATATGGAGCCATTTAGCCATTCAAATGTGTCTATCTGATCACCTGTGTGATTACAGTACTTCATGGTGGGAGTCGATTTATGGCAGTGAGACTTGACTTCAGGATAATGAGTAGCTGGTCATTTATCTGTACGTTAATTATTTGTATGTATCATCGATACTATCTATGTGATGATGATGATGATGATGCATGGAATCAAAGAAACTCCTCTGCCGATCACCTGGTTTGTGTACAGTAATTCATGACATCGTCTGTATGTTAATTATCTGTATGTACTATGCAAGGTAATGAGAATTCAAAGGCTTTTTTGGTATAAAGATGAGAGGGAAGGCTGTTTGAGACACACACATTAGACACAAGACACTGGACATTCGGAAGGCGTGTGCCTCACAAGCAGCCACTGAAAATCGGAACAAGCAGAAAGTTGGCTTGTGAGCTGTTTGTGTTTCAGTAGCTTTCATACTGAGTTTGTTTAATATGAATGTTTAAATAAAAGACTTGATCCTGCCATTACTATAACTGAGTGTGTGTGTAATTCAACGTTTAAAGCAACAAAGTGAAAAGACCAAGAAAGCTGTCCAACAGTAATCAGCAGGAGGCTTCCTTGCCCTGATGCCATGAGACATTATGGGGTCCAGAATCAAAGTTAAGGATTCCCAGAGCCACTCCATCCCGACTGTATATTACTGTGTCGCCACCTCTGGTGGATCTGTCCTGCCGATAGGACAAGACATACTCAGAGATAGTGATGGACAAGCATGGGACGTTGTCTGAAAGGTATGATTCTGTGAGTATGACTATGTCAGGCTGTGGCCTGCCTCGTTTGTGGGACAACTCTCCCAATTTTGGCACAAGTCCCCATAGGTTAGTGAGAAGGACTTCGCTGGGCGTGCCTTTGCCTGTGCCTAGGTCGATGCCAGGTGTTCCGTCCGGTTTTATTCTTATTGTTTTTCCTGGCAGTTTGATTCAACTGAGTGGCTTGCTGGGCTATTTCAGAGGGCAGTTAAAAGTTAACCATATTGCTGTGGCTTTGGAGTCAACCACTGGATCAATTTCCTTCCCTAAAGTACATTAATGAACCAGATGGGTTTTTATGATAATCTGATAGTTTCACGGTCACCATTACTGATACTAGCTTTTTATTCCACAGCTGCTGTGGTGGGATTTGAACTCATGTCTCCGGACCACACTCGATCAGCTCCATTAGGCGGGCCACATTATTCCCATGCCTGACACAAGACTCCCAAAGCATGCGCTCTACTCGGAACTCCTACACGGCAAGCGAGCCCAAGGTGGGCAGAGAAAATGTTTCAAGGACACCCTCAAAGCCTCCTTGATGAAATGCAACATCCCCACCGACACCTGGGAGTCTCTGGCCAAAGAGCACCCTAAGTGGAGGAAGAGCATCCGGGAGGGTGCTGAGCACCTCGAGTCTCATCGCCGAGAGCATGCAGACAGCAAGCACAGGCAGCGGAAGGAGCGTGCGGCAAACCAGTCCCAACCACGCTTTCCTTCAACCACTGTCTGTCCCACCTGTGACAGAGACTGTAATTCCCGTATTGAACTGTTCAGTCACCTAAGATCTCACTTTTAGAGTGGAAGCAAGTCTTCCTCGATTTCGAGGGACTGCCTATGATGATAGTGTATTACCGCTCCAGAAAGATAACCACTATGCTACCATTCCCCTGAAAGATACGGACTGTCTATGTATTCCATCTACAAAAATCAAATGAGGTCTTTTCTCTAAACACATCAGCGCTTGATGTTTTGAAAATGCCAACAGGGTTTGACCTTTAATTAAAAACCCATAAAACCAGTGAAGTATTTTATATTCAAGAAGTCACCTTTCAGAGTTAGGGTCCCTTTATGCACACAGTGGAATGCCTGAAGCAGCTTCTGGCAGTTCAGACAATATGTAATAGAGTGGAGAGAAGTTTCATACTCCCACCAGAGAGTCTTAGCACAACACTGGTTCATCTGCTACAAATTTGTCTGGTGGTTGATTTACACAATTGAACATTGTTTTAAATTTCTAGTATACAAGCTGGTATGCAATTTAGATCTTTCAGTACATTCTACAAGTCAACAAGTAGATACTGTGCTGATACTGGTTTTTAATCAACAACAGTACGTTCTTGAGTGTTTAGTCTCTTCTCATAGAATTTGGTCTGCATTATTAATAATTTTCACAATAGGATAGATAGGAGCTATGGGCACTGTTCATTTTTCGAGTTAAAACTGAAGCAATATTGGTACAAGAAGCAACCTCACAGGAGAGCCCCAGCTGGGAATATTACTTTAAATGCTGGCTGTATTGATTGCTTCTAAAATGAAATAAACAATAAAAGCTGATATTTGAGAAGATAATTTGAAGACTTGCCTATGACCCTGAAGTACATTCATTGTGTGGCAAATAACAACCGAGCAAAATCAACACTGCAGTTTTTCCCTTTGTGTTTGTAATAGTATCCATTTTTCTGTGCCACATAACTTGACGCCTACAGTCAAGAGGTTGAGTGAATAGCTTATCCACTGGTTGATGGCATTGTCTCCTGTAGCTGGCTGCCATAAGATGCAAGAAACCACTTAGGCTTAACTCTTCTATCGGATTTCTCGCCTTGCCTTCTATGCCCCGCTTGTTTTACTGTTTGAACAATATTTTAAGAAAGAAAGACTTGGATTTATATAGCGCCATTCATGTTCACCAGATGTCTCCAAATGCTTTACAGCTAATTAAGTACTCTTGGAGTGTAGTAACTGTTGTAATGTAGGAAACGCGGCAGCCAATTTGCGCACAAGCAAGCTCCCACAAACAGCAATGTGATAATGACCACATAATTTGTTTTTTTGTTGATTGAGGGATAAATATTGGCCAGGACACCAGGATAACTCCCCTGCTCTTCTTGGAAATAATGCCATGGGATATTTGACATCCACTTGAGAGCGTAGACGTGGCCTTGGTTTAATGTGTCATCCAAAAGACGACACCTCCGACAGTGCAGCACTGCCCAGGAGTGTCAGCTTAGATTTTTTTTGTAATATAAGTTCCTGGAATGGGACATTAACCCACAACCTTCTGACTCAGAAGTGAGAGTGCTACATATTGTGTTCCTAACACAGATAAGATTGCACACAGGGAGGTTAAAGTAACAGTGCCCTCAGTCTTTATTGAGACACTCCAGAGTGAGGAACAGGTCTTAGGGGTCGGCTTATATACAGTGCTCCCAAGGATGCTGGGATCCCTTGGGACTTCAGGGGATGCGCTCCCTGGTGGCAGAACATGGTAGTGCATGCTTTACAGATACACAACATCACTCCTCCCCAAACTCAAAGTGAAAACTATTTACAAGGTGAGGCAGTCGGGAGCCTTTCTTTCCCTGGTGGACCACCTCGGTACAAATGTCTGTTCTGGTGTGTTGGCTGTGCCCTCGCGGGGCTGGCGTGTTGTTGGCCCTGCAGGGCTGCTGGGTGAGCCTGGCCTTGCTGGGCTGTTGGGCATGATGGGTTCGATTTCCTGTCTGGGGTGGTGTTGTTGATCCTTTGGGTGTGTGTTGTGGGCTCGAAAAAGGTGGTGTCTGCTGTGGGTTGTTCAGGGCAGTCTGTGAACCGCAGCCTCGTTTGGTCCAGGTGCTTTCTGCAAATGTGTCCATTGTCTAGATTGACTACAAACACCCTACTCCCTTCTTTAGCTATCACCGTGCCCGTGATCCATTTGGGACTATCTCCATAGTTTAACACATACACAGGGTCATTCAGATCAATTTCCCGTGACACAGTGGCGCGACCATCGTTTACATTTTGTTGCTGCCGCCTGCTCTCTACCTGATCATGCAGGTTGGGGTGAACCAGCGAGAGTCTGGTTTTAAGTGTCCTTTTCATGAGTAGCTCAGCCGGGGGCACCCCTGTGAGCGAGTGGAGTCTCGTGCGGAAGCTGAGCAGTACTCGGGACAGGCGGGTTTGGAGTGAGCCTACTGTGACTCGTTTGAGGCTTTATTTGATTGTTTGTACTGCCCGCTCTGCCTGCCCATTGGAGGCTGGTTTAAACGGGGCCGAGGTGAGATGTTTGATCCCATTGCAGGTCATGAATTCTTTAAATTCGGCACTGGTGAAACATGGCCTGTTGTCACTGACCAGTATGTCAGGCAGGCCGTGGGTGGCAAACATGGCCCTCAGGCTTTCAATGGTGGTGGTGGCAGTGTTTCCCGAAATTATTTCACATTCAATCCATTTTGAAAAAGCATCCACCGCCACCAGGATCATTTTGCCGAGAAACGGGCGCACATAGTCGACATGGATACTTGACCATGGTCTGGAGGGTCAGGACCACAAACTTAGTGGTGCCTCTCTGGGCGTGTTGCTCAACTGAGCACACACGCTGCATTGCCGTACACAGGACTCTAAGTCAGAGTCGATACCGGGCCACCACACGTGGGATCTGGCTATCGCTTTCATCATTACTATACCCGGATGTGTGCTGTGGAGATCAGAGATGAATGTCTCCCTGCCCTTTTTGGGTAGCACTACACAATTACCCCACAACAGGCAGTCTGCCTGAATGAACAGCTCGTTCTGTCACCGCTGGAACGGCTTGATTAGCTCTTGCAATTCAACGGGGATGCTGGCCCAGCTCCCAAGCTGTCATGTATTCAACTATCATTGTAACCCATGTATAAGCTGGCCTAAGTTGTACACCTTGAGAATGTTGATCACAAGGGGTGAACTTGTGGGAGACACTCCTAACCTGGACTTTTAGGTATAAAAGGGGAAGCTCCATCCACCTTCATCACTTGAGGTCTTGGTAATAAAGATAACTGGTCACAGAGTGATCTTCTCTCAAGTATGGGCCTCGTGTGCATCTATACTGTATAGTAAGGACATATCATTGGCAACGAGAAACTGGGATTTAAACCACGCGAGCATGGCCACTAGCAGCACAGAAGAGAGGTACTGTGTTGGTGATGATTGGGACGACTTTATTGAGAGACTACAGCAAAGTTTTGTCACTAAGGAATGGTTGGGACAGAATTCGGCCGACAAACGCAGGGCTCATCTCCTGACGGTTTTTGGATCCAGAAATTACTCCCTGATGAAGGACCTTCTAGCGCCAGAGAAGCCGGCGGACAAGACGTTCGAAGAGCTCAGTAAGTTGATCAGGAAACACCTTAAACCGGCGAGCAGCATGCACATGGTGAGACACCGGTTTTATACTCACCGGTGGCGAGAAGGGCAAAGCGTTCCAGACTTCGTGGCAGATCTCCGACGACTGGCGAGCCTATGTAAGTTCCCAGATGCATGCAGAGTGGAGATGCTGCAAGACTTTTTTATTGAGGGCATCGGGCACGCTGGGGTTTTGAGGAAACTGATTGAGACCAAAGACTTGACCTTGGAAGCGGCGGCTCTGATAGCCCAGACATTTATCTCAGGGGAGGAAGAGACCAGAATGATGTATGACAAAAATCTTGGCTCAAATGCGGCAAACGACCGGGGAGTCATCGTTGTTAACGCGGCACACAGTTCTCTAGGCAGACAAGGGCAATCGGACATGCCCCAGCATGTAGTCGAACCCAAAGTGGGAATTGAACAGAGACAATGGCTAGCTGAATATTGATTCATGCCATCGCAATGGACAAGGCGGCCAGTAATGGGGCCATCAACACCTGTTAATGGTGCGCTTAAGACAGTTACAGAGACAGTCAGAGACAATTGACTGGTAATGGACCTTTTGTTTCCAACAATGGGGCCTCCAGCTCGTGCTGGGGGTGTGGAGGAAAACACCCAGCCAGAGCTTGCAGGTATCAGCAATATACCTGCAGAAACTGCAATATCAGCGGTCATTTGGCGCGTATATGCAGGAAGCCTGCAGCCAGGTTGATGTACGAGGAGGACGGACCCGATGTAAGCCCTACGAGGCCAAATGAATACTGGGGGAAATCGCTGGAAGCTGAAGTTCAGCGAGTTTATATGGAGCACACATACAGTTCATATACCAGGACGCCATCGATAATGATGAAAGTGCTCCTCAATGGCATCCCAGTATTAATCGAGCTAGACACGGGGGCCAGCCAGTCCCTGATGAGTATCAAACAGTTCGACAAGTTGTGGGTGTCCAAGGCCAGGAGGCCACAATTATTGCCGATTGACGTACAGCTACGGACATATACAAAGGAGATCGTTCCGGTGCTAGGCAGCGCCACGGTAGTCGTGACACAAAGATTCGGACAACCGGTTGCCACTCTGGACAGTCCCGCACTACTCGGGAGGAGTTGGCTTGCTGTCATGAACTGGAAATGGGACGATGTCAATGCAATTTCTTCTGTGGAGCGAGTATCATGCTCACAGGTCCTGGATAAATTTAACTCAATATTTCAACCTGGCATCGGCACTTTTGTGGGGGCCAAGGTAGTGATTCACATAAACCCGGACGCCAGGCCAGTACACCACAAGGCCAGAGCGGTACCGTACGTGATGCGGGAAAAGATAGAATGTGAATTGGACCGCATGTTGAGAGAAGGCATCATCTCGCCAGTCGAATTAAGTGACTGGGCGAGCCTGATTGTGCCAGTGCTCAAGGCAGATGGGTCGGTCAGGATACATGGCGATTACAAGGCCACCATCAATCGGGTGTCATTCCAAGACCAGCACCCGCTACCGAGAGCGGAGGACCTCTTTACGACGCTATCCGGTGGCAAACCTTTTTTCAAAATTGGACCTGACCTCAGCTTACATGACCCAGGAGCTGACGAATGAGTCGAAGAAGCTGACCACCATCACGACACACAAGGGATTGTTTGAGTATAACAGATGTCCATTCGGGATTCGTTCTGCCGCCACGATATTTCAGCGAAATATGGAAAGCCTCCTCAAGTCGATTCCAAGGACGGTGGTTTTTCAAGACGACATCCTCATCACGGGTTGCGATACAGAAGAACACCTCCACAACCTGAAGGAGGTGCTACGCAGACTGGACCGGGTAGGTCTGCAACTGAAAAAGGTGCAGTGCGTCTTCCTAGCTTCAGAGGTAGAATTCCTGGGGATGAGGGTAGCAGCAGAAGGGATCAGATCTACTGCGTCCAAAACAGAAGTGATCCAGAGAGCACCCAGACCCCGTAACACGATGGAGCTGCGTTTGTTCCTGGGGCTCCTGAATTATTTTTGTAACTTTCTTCCCAAATTGAGCACGCTGTTAGAGCCGCTACACGTGCTCCTACGCAAAGGTCGCGATTGGGTCTGGGGGGACAGCCAGGAAACGGCTTTTGATAGAGCACGCAATTTGTTATGCTCCAACAAACTGTTAATGTTATATGACCCGTGTAAGAAACTTGTTTTAACGTGCGATGCGTCGTCCTATGGGGTCAGGTGTGTGTTGCAGCATGTGAATGCCAATGGTCGGTTACAGCCGGTAGCTTATGCTTCCAGAAGTCTGTCCCAGGCAGAAAGGGGCTACGGGATGGTAGAAAAGGAAGCGCTAGCATGTGTATATGCAGTAAAAAAAATGCACCAGTAACTGTTTGGCAGGAAATTTGAGCTGGAGACAGATCACAAACCCCTAACATCCCTTTTGGCCGACAACAAAGCCATAAATGCGAATGCATCGGCCTGCATACAGAGGTGGGCACTCACGTTAGCCGCCTATGACTACACAATTCGGCACAGACCGGGCACTGAAAACTGCGCCGATGTACTCAGCAGGCTCCCACTAGCCACCAATGAAGGGGCAACTGAGCATGATGCTGAGATGGTCATGGCTGTTGAAGCTTTCGAAAGCGAAGGCTCACCTGTGACAGCCCGTCAGATTAAAGTCTGTACAAATAAACACCCGCTACTGTCTTTAGTTAAGAAATGTGTCCTGAATGGGGACTGGGCAGCCACGTACTGGGCATGCCCTGAGGAATTTAAACCCTTTCATCGGCGCAAGGATGAACTCTCGATTCAGGCCAATTGCCAACTGTGGGGAAACCGAGTAGTCATGCTGCAGAGAGGTGTTTATCAGAGAACTTCACAATGAGCACTCGGGCATTGTCATGATGAAGGCAATTGCCAGGTCACACGTTTGGTGGCCAGGGATAGATGCAGATCTGGAACTTTGTGTTCGCAGGTGCAACACGTGTGCTCAGCTGGGCATCGCACCCAGGAAGCCCCCCCTTAGCCCCTGGTCTTGGCCCGCCAAGCCATGGTCACACATCCATGTGGACAACGCAGGTCCTTTCATGGGAAAAATGTTTTTGGTTGTAGTCAACGCCTACTCCAAATGGATTGAGTGTGCCATTTTAAATTCAAGCACATCCTCTGCCACAGTAGAAAGTCTACAGGCAATGTTCACCGCCCATGGTAATGGCCCGTGCTCAGCGATAATGGCCCGTGCTTCACAAGCACTGAATTCCAGAACTTCACGGCAGGCAATGGAATCAACCATGTCAGAACGGCATCGTTCAAGCCGGTCTCAAACAGGCGGAACGAGCAGTGCAGATAATCAAACAGGGGATGCTCAGAATCCAAGGGGGTTCCCTACAAAGCCGCTTATCACGCCTCGTGTTGGCCAATAGATCCTGACCAAACTCGCTCACAGGGGTTCCACCCGCAGAGCTGCTAATGAAAAGGACGCTCAAAACCAGGTTATCCCTTATACACCCTACTATGAAAGAAATTGTTGAGAGCAGGCGTCAGTCACAATGTGACTACCATGACAGGAATGCGAGGGCGTGATGTATTGATGTCAATGACCCTGTTTTTGTCCTTAATTACGCGGCAGGGCCCAAATGGCTTGCAGGCACTGTGATTGCCAAAGTGGGGAATAGGGTTTTGGTAGTTAAACTTACCAATGGACAAATCTGCCACAAACACGTTGATCAAACTAAAAGGAGGTTCAGCAACCCCATAGAAGAAGCAGAGGAAGAACATGATGTAAAGTTTACTCCACCACAGGTGACCGAACACCGGAACGAAGTGGAGGAGGGCCCAGTCACTGTGGGCAGTCCGGATAGGCCCGAGGCACCGCTAACAGCAGACACTCAGGCCAGCGCCCAACAACCGGAGCCCCAACTCAGGCGCTCTACGAGGGAGTGTAAACCACCAGAGAGACTTAACCTGTGATCCCAATAAGACTTTGGGGGGGAGGTGATGTGTTGTATTCAACTATCATTGTAACCCATGTATAAGCTGACCTAAGTTGTACTCCTTGAGAACATTGACTACAAGGGGTAAACTTGTGGGAGACACTCCTAACCTGGACTTTCAGGTATAAAAGGGGAAGCTCCACCCACCTTCATCACTTGAGGTCTTAGTAATAAAGGTAACTGGTCACAGCGTGACCTTCTCTCAAGTATGGGCCTCCTGTGCATCTATACTGTATAGTAAGGATATATCACATGCAGTACACAGTTTTTTACTCGGGGCAGCAGAGCATCTTGGCTGGTCCAAGTCCTACTCTGGCGGGCCGTGACAGGTGATTTGTCATTTTCAAAGGCTTCCATGACCATCAACAAATCTGCGGGCTGCGCCACCATCAACAAGTTTGCAGGCTGCGCCATTTCCACCCCCGTGGTGGGCAATGATAGCCGACTGAGAGCATCCGCACAGTTCTCGGTGCTTGGCCTGTGGCAGATGGTATCGTTTTACGCTGATAGCGCGAATGCCCACCTTTGTATGCGGGCTGAGGCATTAGTATTTATCGCCTTGTTTTCAGTGAACAGGGATATGAGGGGCTTGTGATCGGTTTCCAGCTCAAATCTGAGGCCAAACAGGTACTGAGGCATTTTCTTTAACCCGAACACGTATGCTAATGCCTCTTTCTCAATCATGTTGTAGGCCCTCGCGGCCTTAGACAAGCTCCTGGAGGCATAGGCGACAGGTTGCAACTTCCCTGCAACGTTAGTGTGTTGTAATACACACCCGACTCTGTACGACGATGCATCACATGCTAGCAGAAGTCTTTTAACGGGTTATATGATACAAGCAGCTTGTTGGAGCATAAAATGTTTCTGGCTTTCTCAAAAGCAATTACTTGTTTTTTTCCCCATACCCAGTTCTCACCTTTACGCCATAACACATGTAAGGGCTCTCAGAGGGTGCTCAACCCCGGTAGGAAGTTGCCAAAAAAGTTGAAGAGTCGCAAGAATGACCGCAGCTCCGTGACGTTCTGTGGCCTGGGCACATTCCTGATAGCCTCTGTCTTGGCGTCTGTGGGCCGAATGCCATCCACCGCGATCTTTCTCCCCAAAAACTCCACTTCTGTTGCCATGAAGATGCATTTCGACCTCTTCAGCCACAGCCCTATGCGATCCAGTCACTGGAGGACCTCCTCCAGGTTTTGGAGGTGCTCGATGGTGTCCCAACCCGTGGCCAATATGTCGTCCTGAAAAACCACCGTGCGTGGTACCAACTTGAGTAGGCTCTCTGTGTTTCTCTGGAAGACTGAATTCCAAACGGGCATCTGTTGTAGATGAAAAGTCCCTTGTGCGTGATGATGCAGGTGAGGCACTTCGAAGACTCCTCCAGCTCCTGCGTCATGTAGGCCGAAGTCAGGTTGAGCTTGGTGAATGTCTTGCCTCCTGCCAGCGTCGCAAAAAGGTCATCTGCCTTAGGTAGCGGATATTGGTCCTGTAGCGAGAAACCATTAATAGTTACTTTAGAATCGCCGCAAATCCTGACCATGCCATCACTTTTGAGTACTGGAACAATCGGGCTGGCCCACTCACTGAATTCCACTGGGGAGATGATGCCCTTGTGTTGCAGACTGTCCAGCTCGATTTCCACTCTCTCCCTCATCATGTGAGGTACCGCTCGCACCTTGTGGTGAATGGGTCATGCCTCTGGGACCAAGTGGATCCGCACCTTCACCCCAGAAAAGTTTCCAATGCCTGGCTCAAAAAGAGAAGGAAATTTGTGAGGAACCTGGGCACATGAGGCCTCATCGACATGTGATAGCGCTCGGATCTCATCCCAGTTCCAGCGGATTTTGCCCAGCCAGCTCCTTCCAAGCAGTGTGGGGCCATCGCCCGGGACAATCCAGAGTGGCAGTTCATGCACAGTGCCCTCGTAGGTGACCTTGACCATGGCGCTGCCCAGGACAGTGATGAGCTCTTTGGTGTACATTCTCAGTTTTGTGTGGATGGGGCTTAGGGCTGGTCTGAGTGCCTTGTTGCACCACAGTCCCTTAAACATCTTTTTACTCATGATGGATTGGCTAGCGCCAGTGTCCAGTTCCATGGCTACGGGTAAGCCATTCAATTTTACATTTAGCATTATAGGTGGACATTTCGTTGAAAATGTGTGCACCCCGTGTACTTCAGCATCTGCCTCCTCTCTCTGAGGCTTGAAATTGCTTTAATCCACCATGGACCGATCTTCCTCTGCCATGTGGTGGTTAGCAGGTTTTGCAGAGCTTGCAGCTCATCTGCAAGCTCGTTGGATGTGCCCCATTGTTCCACAGCTCTTGCAAACATACCCTTCGAAGCGGCATGAATAGGCTGAATGGAAGCCTCCACTACGCCAACAAAGTGTGAATTGCCTTGCATTCATCCTTTGTTGCGGACTCTGAGTCATCTGGCTCACCTGAGGCCTGCTGGCAGTTGCAGACTCGTGTTTCTGCCCTGTACATTTCTGCTCGCAAACACAGTTCCAGTTAATTTATGAACATTGCTAGCACATTGAGAGATTTGTTTGGTGTTATCACTGGTGGACATAAATGCCTGTGCTATCGCAATGGCCTTACTGAGGGTTGGTGTCTCCACAGTCAAAAGTTTTCGTAGGATGGTCACATGGCCAATGCCCAATACAAAAAAGCCTCTGAGCATTTGCTCCAGGTAGCCATCAAACTCACATTGTCCTGCAAGTCGCCTTAGCTCGGTGACATATCTCGCCACTTCCTGACCTTCAGATCGCTGGCACGTGTAGAACCGATACCTTGCCATCAGCACGCTCTCCCTCGGGTTAAGATGCTCCCGAACCAGTGTACACAGCTCCTCATATGAATTATCTGTGGGTTTCACCGGAATGTTCTGGTTCTTCATGAGGCTGTAGGTCGGTGCCCCGCAGACCGTGAGGAGGACCGCTCTCCTTTTTGCAGCGCTTCCTTCTCCGTCAGATCGTTGGCTACAAACTAGTGGTCTAGCTGTTCGACATAGGCTTCCCAGTCCTCACCCTCCAAGAACTTCTCCAGGATGCCCACAGTTTGCTGCATCTTTGCGTTGGATTCGTATACTCGTCGCCAGTTATTGTGTTCCTAACACAGATGAGACTGCACACAGGGAGGTTAAAGTAACAGTTCCCTCATTCTTTATTAAGACACTCCAGAGTGAGGAACAGGCCTTAGGGGCTGGCTTATATACTGGGATCCATTGGGACTTCAGGGGATGCGCTCCCTGGTGCGGAACATGGGAGTACATGCTTTACAGATACACAACACTATCCACCCAGCCACAGCTGACACTACAAGAGACTGTAATTGTCATAAGTATTTCAAACTATTTATGGTAAAGAATATCTGGTGGGATTAAATTTAATGCATTTTCATAAAGGAAGAGAAAATTGAATAAAATATATTTAATACCCTTTATTGCATTGTCACATGAACATCACAAACCTGTAACAGCAGTAATGTTATTACTGCACAACTCAAATATGTGTGACTGAAATTTGAAGTGAAGGTTAGCTAGATTTAACAAATATGAAACAGTAATAATTCTGCATTAAATCCATCATCATCTAGAACTACAAATCTTATTAAGTTATTGCATATTTCACTTTTAAATATCCCGTGGTTTTATTAGTCAGTCAACTGATAGAATAAACGTATATTAGTAATCCTGCTGGATTTGAAGTAGCTCTTGCAGCTGTACTGAATTAACCCTTTTGAGACCCCAAGTTAGAGCAAGCAAGTGGAAAATTAGTCTATTTTCAATGTCCACTATGGGATATTTATCTTCAAATAAATTATTGAAATGTTACTACAGAACTCAAAGGAGTACCCATCCCAGCCACCAAGAATTATCTGGGGAGAAATTTGCCCTATAAATGTAACTGGAAGGGTATACGACTCTCAGATAATTTGGTGCTAATTACTGTGGTTATCTAATCCCATCAAGCTTCGAAATAACATATATGAAATACACACAACACTTATTCCAGACCTCGTCAAGTAAATTTCCACTCAAGAAAGTTGGCCAGTTATTAAAGTGCATTGCAGTGTATTGTTGCCCATTTCCAATGTAAAATATCAGTTCGATGCAATGAGAAAACCGTGGTGTTAATCAAGTAAAATCATCATAGGCAGTCCCTCGAAATCGAGGAAGACTTGCTTCCACTCTAAAATTGAGTTCTCAGGTGACTGAACAGTCCAATAGAGGAATTACAGTCCCTGTTATAGGTGGGACAGTCGTTGAAGGAAAGGGTGGGTGGGGAGTCTGGTTTGCCGAGAGCATGCAGAATACCACTTATCAGTCATTGGGAGGCAGATCAAATTAACTTTTGTCTTGCTGCATTTTTACACTGCATTTACAGCAAGGGCATAAGCATAAGCAAACCATGCGTTAACTCTGCACACATGGCGCAAAAGCAGCTTAATGGTAATTAACTATTGAGACCTGTGTGTGCAACAGACTATTTTATTGACCCAGGTGTACTCTTGCTTTGTGAGCCAATATTGAGTTTATTCAGTAGCTTTTCCTGTTTTTCTTTGTTCATAGATTTGCTTACTCCTGCTTGTTATGCAACTGGAGCAATATTCAGTGTTTTGGATTTGATTGGCTGAAAAGCAGCCTTTGTTTTCAGCCAACTAAAAGGTAGTTTGCTCTGCGTTTGCAACGGTAGTCAAGAAAGAGAAGAAACAAAGCAAGTAAGGAATTTAAAAGTGTTGCACTTAGAGATAAATATAGAAAAGTACAAATAAAGTTAAGAAATGGTTTAATTGACCCTTTTCAAGTTTAGACAGTCTTTGGTAAAATCAACAGTCCAGGAAAGATTGCTTCCAACTTTTAAAACCAGTACAAAATGGGCGGTCTGCAGCTGGGCAGGACTGGATCCGATGTCCTAGGGGGAGTGTTTGCTAGTGCTGTTGGGGAAGGGTTAAACTAATATAGCAGGGGGGTGGGAATCTATGTAGAGAGACAGAGGGAAGTAAAATGGGGGCAGAAGCAAAAGATAGAAAGGAGAAAAGTAAAAGTGGAGGGCAGAGAAATCCAAGACAAAAACAAAAAAGGGCCACATTACAGCATAATTCTAAAGAGACAAAGAGTGTTAAAAAGAGTGTTAAAAAGACAAGCCTGAAGGCTCAGTTTCTCAATGTAAGGAGTATTCATAATAAGGTGGAAGAATTAACTGCGCAGGCAACTATTAACGAATATGATATAATTGGGATTGCAGAGACATGGCTCCAGGGTGACCAAGGATGGGAACTCAACATCCAGGCATATTCAACATTCAGGAAGGATAGACAGAAAGGAAAAGGAGGTGGGGTAGCATTGCTGGTTGAAGAGGAAATTAATGCAATAATAAGGAAGAACATTAGCTTGGATGATGTGGAATCTGTATGGGTAGAGCTGTGGAACACCAAAGGGCAGAAAATGCTAATGGGAGTTGTGTACAGACAACAAACAGTAGTAGTGAGGTTGGAGATGGCATCAAACAAGAAATTAGGGATGTGTGCAATAAAAGTACAGCAGTTATCATGGGTGACTTTAATCTACATATAGAAACATAGAAACATAGAAAATAGGTGCAGGAGTAGGCCATTCAGCCCTTCTAGCCTGCACCGCCATTCAATGAGTTCATGGCTGAACATGCAACTTCAGTACGCCCTTCCTGCTTTCTCGCCATACCCCTTGATCCCCCGAGTAGTAAGGACTTCATCTAACTCCCTTTTGAATATATTTAGTGAATTGGCCTCAACTACTTTCTGTGGTAGAGAATTCCACAGGTTCACCACTCTCTGGGTGAAGACGTTTCTCCTCATCTTGGTCCTAAATGGCTTACCCCTTATCCTTAGACTGTGACCCCTGGTTCTGGACTTCCCCAACATTGGGAACATTCTTCCTGCATCTAACCTGTCTAAACCCGTCAGAATTTTAAACGTTTCTATGAGGTCCCCTCTCATTCTTCTGAACTCCAGTGAATACAAGCCAAGTTGATCCAGTCTTTCTTGATAGGTCAGTCCCACCATCCTGGGAATCAGTCTGGTGAATCTTCGCTGCACTCCCTCAATAGCAAGAATGGCCTTCCTCAAGTTAGGAGACCAAAACTGTACACAATACTCCAGGTGTGGCCTCACCAAGGCCCTGTACAACTGTAGCAACACCTCCCTGCCCCTGTACTCAAATCCCCTCGCTATGAAGGCCAACATGCCATTTGCTTTCTTAACCGCCTGCTGTACCTGCATGCCAACCTTCAATGACTGATGTACCATGACACCCAGGTCTCGTTGCACCTCCCCTTTTCCTAATCTGTCACCATTCAGATAATAGTCTGTCTCTCTGTTTTTACCACCAAAGTGGATAACCTCACATTTATCCACATTATACTTCATCTGCCATGCATTTTCCCACTCACCTAAGCTATCCAAGTCACTCTGCAGCCTCATAGCATCCTCCTCGCAGCTTACACTGCCACCCAACTTAGTGTCATCCGCAAATTTGGAGGTACTACATTTAATCCCCTCGTCTAAATCATTAATGTACAATGTAAACAGCTGGGGCCCCAGCACAGAACCTTGCGGTACCCCACTAGTCACTGCCTGCCATTCTGAAAAGTCCCCATTTACTCCTACTCTTTGCTTCCTGTCTGACAACCAGTTTTCAATCCACGTCAGCACACTACCCCCAATCCCATGTGCTTTAACTTTGCACATTAATCTCTTGTGTGGGACCTTGTCGAAAGCCTTCTGAAAGTCCAAATATACTACATCAACTGGTTCTCCCTTGTCCACTTTACTGGAAACATCCTCAAAAAATTCCAGAAGGTTTGTCAAGCATGATTTCCCTTTCACAAATCCATGCTGACTTGGACCTATCATGTCACCATTTTCCAAATGCACTGCGATGACATCCTTAATAATTGATTCCATCATTTTACCCACGACTGAGGTCAGGCTGACCGGTCTATAATTCCCTGTTTTCTCTCTCCCTCCTTTTTTAAAAAGTGGGGTTACATTGGCTACCCTCCACTCGATAGGCACTGATCCAGAGTCAATGGAATGTTGGAAAATGACTGTCAATGCATCCACTATTTCCAAGGCCACCTCCTTAAGTACTCTGGGATGCAGTCCATCAGGCCCTGGGGATTTATCGGCCTTCAATCCCATCAATTTCCCCAACACAATTTCCCGACTAACAAAGATTTCCCTCAGTTCCTCCTCCTTACTAGACCCTCTGACCCCTTTTATATCCGGAAGGTTGTTGGTGTCCTCCTTAGTGAATACCGAACCAAAGTACCTGTTCAATTGGTCTGCCATTTCTTTGTTCCCAGTTATGACTTCCCCTGATTCTGACTGCAGGGGACCTACGTTTGTCTTTACTAACCTTTTTCTCTTTACATATCTATAGAAACTTTTGCAATCCGCCTTAATGTTCCCTACAAGCTTCTTCTCGTACTCCATTTTCCCTGCCCTAATCAAACCCTTTGTCCTCCTCTGCTGAGTTCTAAATTTCTCCCAGTCCCCGGGTTCACTGCTATTTCTGGCCAATTTGTATGCCACTTCCTTGGCTTTAATACTATCCCTGATTTCCCTTGATAGCCACGGTTGAGTCACCTTCCCTTTTTTATTTTTACGCCAGACAGGAATGTACAATTGTTGTAGTTCATCCATGCGGTCTCTAAATGTCTGCCATTGCCCATCCACAGTCAACCCCTTAAGTATCATTCGCCAATCTATCCTAGCCAATTCACGCCTCATACCTTCAAAGTTAGCCTTCTTTAAGTTCTGGACCATGGTCTCTGAATTAACTGTTTCATTCTCCATCCTAATGCAGAATTCCACCATATTATGGTCACTCTTCCCCAAGGGGCCTCGCACAATGAGATTGCTAATTAATCATCTCTCATTACACAACACCCAGTCTAAGATGGCCTCCCCCCAAGTTGGTTCCTCGACATATTGGTCTAGAAAACCATTCCTTATGCACTCCAGGAAATCCTCCTCCACCGTATTGCTTCCAGTTTGGCTCGCCCAATCTATGTGCATATTAAAGTCACCCATTATAACTGCTGCACCTTTATTGCATGTGGAATACCCATATAGATTCCAGATCATCCAAGCTAATGTCCTTCCTAACTATTGCATTAATCTCCTCTTTAACCAGCAATGCTACCCCACCTCCTTTTCCTTTTATTCTATCCTTCCTGAATGTTGAATACCCCTGGATGTTGAGTTCCCAGCCCTGATCATCCTGGAGCCATGTCTCCGTAATCCCAATCACATCATATTTGTTAACATCTATTTGCACAGTTAATTCATCCACCTTATTGTGGATACTCCTTGCATTAAGACACAAAGCCTTCAGGCTTGTTTTTTTAACACCCTTTGTCCTTTTAAAATTTTGCTGTACAGTGGCCCTTTTTGTTCTTTGCCTTGGGTTTCTCTGCCCTCCACTTTTCCTCATCTCCTTTCTGTCTTTTGCTTTTGCCTCCTTTTTGTCTCCCTCTGTCTCCCTGCATTGGTTCCCATCCCCCTGCCATATTAGTTTAACTCCTCCCCAACAGCGCTAGCAAACACTCCCCCTAGGACATTGGTTCCAGTCCTGCCCAGGTGCAGACCATCCGGTTTGTACTGGTCCCACCTCCCCCAGAACCGGTTCCAATGCCCCAGGAATTTGAATCCCTCCCTGCTGCACCACTGCTCAAGCCACGTATTCATCTGCGCTATCCTGTGATTCCTACTCTGACTAGCACGTGGCACTGGTAGCAATCCCGAGATTACTACTTTTGAGGTCCTACTTTTTAATTTAGCTCCTAGCTCCTTAAATTCGTTTCGCAGGACCTCATCCCTTTTTTTACCTATGTCGTTGGTACCAATGTGCACCACGACAACTGGCTGTTCTCCCTCCCTTTTCAGAATGTCCTGCACCGGCTCCGAGACATCCTTGACCCTTGCACCAGGGAGGCAACATACCATCCTGGAGTCTCGGTTGCGGCCGCAGAAACGCCTATCTATTCCCATCACCATTGAATCCCCTATCACTATCGCTCTCACACTCTTTTTCCTGCCCTTCTGTGCAACAGAGCCAGCCACGGTGCCATGAACTTGGCTGCTGCTGCCCTCCCCTGATGAGTCATCCCCCCAACAGTACTCAAAGCGGTGTATCTGTTTTGCAGGGGGATGACCACAGGGGACCCCGGCACTACCTTTCTTGCACTACTCTTCCTGCTGGTCTTCCATTCCCTATCTGGCTGTGGACCCTTCTCCTGCGGTAAGACCAAGTCGCTACACGTGCTACTCATGTCATTCTCAGCATCGTGGATGCTCCAGAGTGAATCCACCCTCAGCTCCAACTCCACAACGCCGGCCGTCAGGAGCTCGAGGCGGATACACTTCCCGCACACATAGTCGTCAGGGACACCGGAAGTGTCCCTGAGTTCCCACATGGTACAGGAGGAGCATAACACCCGACCGAGCTCTCCTGCCATGACTTAACCCTTAAACACACTTAAATTGGCAACAACAATGTTAAAAGTTACTGACTAATAAAAAAAGAAAAAGAAAAACTACTCACCAATCACCAGCCAATCACTTACCCCCTAGGCTGTGACATCACCTTTCTGTTTCTTTCTACTTCTTTTTTGCCTTCTCCATGTAGCTGCACAAGTACGCCTTTTATAGGCTTCTGCTGATCCCCGGACTCACGCCTCACCAACGAACTCCCGACGCCTCTCGCGGCCTTTTATAGGTCTCTGCTGATCCCCGGACTCGCGCCTCACCAACGAACTCCCGACGCCTCTTGCGGCCTTTTATAGGCCTCTGCTGATCCCCGGACTCACGCCTCACCAACGAACTCCCGACGCCTCTGGCGGCCTTTTATAGGCCTCTGCTGATCCCCGGACTCACGCCTCACCAACGAACTCCCGACGCCTCTGGCGGCCTTTTATAGGCCTCTGCTGATCCCCGGACTCACGCCTCACCAATGAACTCCCGACGCCTCTCGCGGCCTTTTATAGGCCTCCGACCCCGGACTCATGCCTCACCAACGAACTCTCGACGCATCTCGTGGCCTTTTATAGGCCTCCGACCCCGGACTCACGCCTCACCAACGAACTCCCGCCGGCTCTCGCGGCCTTTTATAGGCCTCCGACCCCGGACTCACGCCTCACCAACGAACTCCCGACGCCTCTCGCAGCCTTTTATAGGCCTCCGACCCCGGACTCACGCCTCACCAATATAGATTGGGCTAACCAAACTGGTAACAATACGGTGGAGGAGGATTTCCTGGAATGTATTGGGGATGGTTTTCTGGACCAATATGTCGAGGAACTAACTAGAGCGCTGGCCATCCTGGACTGGGTGTTGTGTAATGAGAAATGACTAATTGGCAATCTTGTTGTGTGGGGCCCCTTGGGGAAGAGTGACCATAATATGGTAGAATTCTTCATTAAGATGGAAAGTGGCACAGTTAATTCAGAGACTAGGGTCCAGAAATTAAGGAAAGGTAACTTTGATGGTATGAGATGTGAATTGGCTAGGATAGACTGGAAAATGATACTTAAAGGGTTGTCGGTGGATAGGCAATGGCAGACATTTATAGATCACATGGATGAACTTCAACAATTGTACATCCGTGTCTGGAATAAAAATAAAACGAGGAAAGTGGCTCAACCGTGGCTAACAAGGGAAATTAAGGATAGTGTTAAATCCAAGGAAGAGGCATATAAATTGGCCAAAAAAAGCATCAAATCTGAGGACTGGGAGAAATGTAGAATTCAGCAGAGGACAAAGGGTTTAATTAGGAGGGGGAAAATAGAGTATGAGAGGAAGCTTGCTGGGAACATAAAAACTGACTGCAAAAGCTTCTATAGATATGTGAGGAGAAAAAGGTTAGTGAAGACAAATGTAGTTCCTTGCAGTCAGAATCAGGTGAATTTATAATGGGGAACAAAGAAATGGCAGACCAATTGAACAAATACTTTGGTTCTGTCTTCACTAGGTAAGACACAAATAACCTTTCGGAAATACTAGGGGTCCGAGGATCGAGCGAGAAGGAGGAACTGAAGGGAATCCTTATTAGTCAGGAAATTGTGTTCGGGAAATTGATGGGATTGAAGGCCAATAAAACCCCGGGGTCTGATAGACTGCATCCCAGAGTACTTCAGGAAGTGGCCCTAGAAATAGTGGATGCATTGGTGATCATTTTCCAACATTCTATTGACTCTGGATCAGTTCCTATGGACTGGAGGGTAGCTAATGTAATCCCACTTTTTAAAAAATGAGGGATTGAGAAAACAGAATTATAGACTGGTTAGCCTGACATCGGTGGTGGGGAAAATGTTGGAATCAATTGTTAAAGATGAAATAGCAGAGCATTTGGAAAGCAGTGACAGGATAGGTCCAAGTTAGCATGGATTTATGAAAGGGAAATCATGCTTGACAAATCTTCCAGAATTTTTTGAGAATGTAACTAGTAGAGTGGACAAGAGAGAACCAGTGGATGTGATGTATTTGGACTTTCAAAAGGCTTTTGACAAGGTCCCACACAAGAGATTAGTGTGCAAAATTAAAGCACATGGTATTGGGGGTAATGTATTGACGTGGATAGAGAACTGGTTGGCAGATAGGAAGCAGAGAGTCGAAATAAATGCGCAGGTAGTGACTAGTGGGGTGCCGCAGGCTTCAGTGCTGGGACCCTAGCTATTTACAATATACATGAATGATTTAGATGAAGGAATTGAATGTAATATCTCCAAGTTTGCTGATGACACTAAGCTGGGTGGTGGTGTGAGCTGTGAGGAGGATGCTAAGAGGCTGCAGGATGACTTGGACAGGTTAGGTGAGAGGGAAAATGCATGGCAGATGCAGTATAATGTAGATAAATGTGAGGTTATCCACTTTGGTGGCAAAAGCAGGAAGGCAGAATATTATCTGAATGGTGACAGATTAGGAAACGGGGAGGTGCAACGAGACCTGGGTGTCATGGTACATCAGTCATTGAAAGTTGCAAGCAGATACAGCAGGCAGTGAAGAAGGCAAATGGCATGTTGGCCTTCATAGCTAGAGAATTTGTGTATAGGAGCAGGGAGGTCTTACTGCAGTTGTACAGGGCCTTGGTGAGGCCACTCCTGGAATATTGTGTTCAGTTTTGGTCTCCTAATCTGAGGAAGGACATTCTTGCTATTGAGGAAGTGCAGCGAAGGCTCACCAGACTGATTCCCAGGATGGCAGGACTGACATATGAGGAGAGACTGGATCGACTGGGCTTGTAATCACTGGAGTTTAGAAGCATGAGAGGGGATGTGATAGAAACTTACAAAATTCTGACGGGATTGGACAGGTTAGAGGCAGGAAGAATCTTCCCGTTGCTGGGGAAGTCCAGAACCAGGGGTCACAGTCTAAGGCTAAGGGGTAAGCCATTTAGGACCGAGATGAGGAGAAACTTCTTCACTCAGAGAGTTGTTAACCAGTGGAATTCTCTACCGCAGAAAGTTGTTGAGGCCAGTTCGTTAGATATATTCAAAAGGGAGTTAGATATGGCCATTACAGCTAAAGGGATCAAGGGGTATGGAGAGAAAGCAGGAAAGGGGTCCTGAGGTTGAATGATCAGCCATGATCTTATTGAATGGTGGTGCAGGCTCGAAGGGCCGAATAACCTACTCCTGCACATATTTTCTATGTTTCTATATTTCTTCGTTTCTTGGAACACAATTCTTTCTTAGCATGAAACAGCTGACTCTTCTCATTATTTTGCAAATAGAATACAATCTCAAGCAGGATCCTTAAGCTGGATGGATTACCATGTGGCATATGTTACAAAGAATTTCTCTGGGCTTAATTTGCCCCAATGCCATTTTTTGGCGTACTGCAAGAGTTACGCCTGTTTTTTTTGGCCTTGACTACTCCAAAAAATAACTAGCAAGTTTCCCAGTTCTAATTTTTGAAATTGGCGCCGCACAGCCTGCCCTTTAGTTTCAGGGGGTGGAGCCTAATGTCTGCGCCGAAAAAATGAGGTCCCCCTTCTGCGCATGCGCGAAAATAAATGGCGTTTTTGATGTGATTGCTATGGGCGCGCATGCCAAGTACAGCTCCCGGCCTGCATTTGGCCATTTTTAAAGAGCTAGTTGTATTGGAAAAATTGGAGCTGCAATACAAGATGTAACACGGCTCAAGGGCCAAGAATTTCGCACAGGATGAAGTGGAGGCACTAGTTACTGTAATTGAGGGCAGATGGCACGAGCTGAACACCAGTAGAGTTCACATAAAAGTTTCATCAATAGAACTGAAGAAACACTGGAACCAACTTGCAGAAGATTACTGTGCAATGGTGACCGCCCCGAGGCCTGGAGGCCAGTGCAGAAAGAAGTGACAGGACCTTGGTCAAGTAGTTAGTGCAAGTAATATTTTCATTTATTCACTGGAATTGCAATTGTAAATGTGACCATCTGTTCTGTCCCACCCAGCAGAAAGACACCCTCTCTAAAAAGTTACATTTTCATCTTTGCAGAGGAAGTTGGCCCACAACAAAAGGGAAAGAATTCGAACAGGAGGAGTCCCGGCATATCTTCACCCATGGACACCCTTGGAAGACAGGGTTGCTGCTTTGATGGGTCCAGCCTGGAGAAAAGCAACCACCACTGCACAAGCTGGGCCCGCACTCAAGAGAGTATAATACTTTGGTTAGGCCACAGCTGGAGTACTGCGTGCAGTTCTGGTCGCCGTATTATAGGAAGGACGTGATTGCACTAGAGAGGGTGCAGAGGAGATTTACTAGGATGCTGCCTGGAATGGAGAATCTTAGTTATGAGGACAGATTGGATAGGCTGGGTTTGTTCTCATTGGAACAGAGAAGGTTGAGAGGAGACCTCATTGAGGTGTACAAAATATTGAGGGGCCTGGACATAGTGGATAGTAAGGGCCTATTTCCATTGGTGGAGGGGTCTATAATGAGGGGGCATAGTTTTAAGGTGATTGGTGGAAGGTTTAGAGGAGATTTGAGTGGGGGCTTCTTTATGCAGAGGGTTGTGGGGATCTGGAACTCGTTGCCTGGAAGAGTGGTGGATGCAGAAACCCTCATCAATTTTAAGAGATGGTTGGATGGGCACTTAAAGTGCAGTACCCTGCAGGGTTACGGACCTAGAGCTGGTAATTGGGATTAGACTGGATGACCTTTTGTTGGACAACGCAGATATAATGGTAAGTACTGCAGGGAATAGAATACGGCCAGGGTGATCTCTTGGACTAGTTTCGATCGCCTGGATGGGTCGGAGAGGAATTTTCCCAGATTTTTTTCTCCCTAAATTGGCCTGGGTTTTTATCTATTTTTTTGCCACCTCCAGGAGATCACATGGCTCCGGTTGGGAAGTGTAGAATGTTTCAGTCTAAGGGGTGTCGCAGTTATGTGAGGCAGACTGATTGGGCTCAGTGCTCCTTGCCTTTCCGTCATTGTTTATTGGTTTATATGTAACCTTTAGGGCTGCTGACCAAGGGCCATGGGGTTCTTTGTCGGCCGGCGCGGACACTGCGAGGGCTAGCCATGCTTCAGTCCATGGGGATGACTCCGTTAGCCAATCTTCGGTTGATGCAATGTGCTATAATTCATCGTAGTCCTTCAAATCAGCCTGCTGCCTGTGCTGTGTGAGCCTACTCATGCTATCCTGCCCCCTCCTCTGCTGCTAACCATGAGAACATCTTCCAATTCTACCTTTCAGACCAAGAGCATGGGGGTGAAGGGGAGGGGACTTGTGGCGGGGTGATGGATGAAGCCCGTACTGTTGTACTCACTGTGGAGGAGTTTCAGATGCTGTCATTGAGGTGCCAGGCCCTTTCCTGAGTGGTACGAGTGTTGGGACATTCCATGGTTTCTCACAGTCTGAGGCTGGGGATTCCAGTGGGGTGCAGCGAGGCACACCCAGGGCCCCACCGTCCGAGGCTGCAGGTCCCAGTGGGATGCAGCAAGGCACACCCAGGGCCCCACCATCCGAGGCTGCGGGTCCCAGTGGGTTGCAGCGAGGCACACCCAGGGCCCCACGGTCCGAGGCTGCGGGTCCCAGTGGGATGCAGCGAGCCACACCCAGGGTGAGAAGGGGAAGGAGAGCTCGACAGCGCTCTCCTGAGGTACAGGATCTAACAGATGTTGTTCAGAGATGGTAATGAGTGCAGAAAGCATTGACCTTACATGATCACTCCTGGACACCATCAGTGGGGTGGGTGATGAGGTATTGGGACTGTTGGGAAAAGTAACAACACTCTCACGAGAAATGGGAACACTGTCTGGGTACATGACAGAGGGAATGTTGCAGGTAGTTGATACAATGTCGGTGCACACGAGGGAGGGAATGTTGCAGGTAGTTGACACACTGTTGGTGAACATTGGAGAGGGAATGTCGCAGATAGCTGATATACTGTCGGTGAACATGAGGGAGGGAATGTCAGAGTTAGCTGCTGCAATAAGAGAACACGCCCAGACCTCGCACCCATCGACAGATTGAACTGTCACCCCCACCCCAATCCCCAGACCACATAGGGCCTTCTACATTACCTTGCCTGCCCATGCCCCCCATCAAGAAGTACGTATTACCTGAGATGCTTGAAAGAATAAGCTTAGTACCAACCTGAGAAACGCTGCGTCACTGCTTGCGGGCAGAGGTGGTGTCTGTTATGTATTTAACCCCTCGCAACCTGTATCACACTACTACCAGATGGCCTACCTGTTGGAGTCCCAAGGGATCCCAGAATCCCTTGGGAGCAGGGTATATAAGCAGGTCACCCACGAGGTACCTGCACTCTGGAGTCTTATTAAAGAAGCCAAGGTCACGCTTGCTCATTGTTCACAGTACTCAGTTTCATCCTTTATTATGAACGCATTAGAGTCAACAAGACCAAACACAGCGGTCGGTCTTAGAATAAGGCAGAGGAGAGATGGGTGAGCCTTTCTTTATGGTTGCTGTTGTTATTATTATTGTTGTTACTGTTGTAACTGTTTTCAAATTAAAAGTTTTTTGTAAGTTATGTAACTTTACAAGTTTAAAAGTTTGTAAGTGATCTTAAAGTTTGTAAGTGATCTTAACTGAAAACTTTAAAGTTTGATGCAAAAATATTTATATTAATGTTAAGTTAAGTAGAAATAAGTGTTTGTTAAACTTTTGAATAAAATATATTTTAAATTGTAACTGAATCATTTCCATTATTTGTTCCATTATTAACACAACTTTTTGAAGTAAAGCAGAATAATTTCCAGTATTTGCTCCATTACCACAACACAACATTACAGAACAGGTCCAAACATTAAACATGGTCCATTTGGAATAGTTACCGCTGAGCCTTCAGGCAGCAAAGTGTTCACGGATGAACAGTTGGCGCAAGGCTCAAGCAATCGTTAAAGGGGCACAACGGCCCGATCTCCTCCGCGGGCATGCCCCGGGTTCAGGTAGTTGCATGGCTTCCTCGTCTTCCTCCTCCTCCTCCTCATCATCTGCATCTTCCTCGTCATCATCAGCCACTCTCACCTCAGGTGGGTCTTCAGCTATCAGATGCTGTTGCCCCATGATGGCTAAGTTATGCAGCATGTAGCACACAACAGTGAACTGACCAACAATCTCAGGGGAGTATTGCAAGTAGCCTCCGGAATGGTTCACGCATCGGAAACGCTGTTTCAAACTGCCAATGGCCCTCTCTATTATGCTGTGCATCACAATGTATTCCCGGTCAGCTTCCGTCCGGGTTACCCGTAGGGGCGTCATGAGCCAGATGGTGAGGCTATACCCTTTGTCTCCCAGAAGCCAGCTCTGCCCTTCTGGCTGCTGCTGATACATGGTAGATATAGCGCTCTCGCGTAGGATGAATTTATCATGGGTGCTCCCAGGGTATCTCGCATTGACTGACATGATGCAATGCATGTCATCACACACGAGCGGCACATTAATGGAGTGAAAGCCTTTTCTGTTCCTGCACATCTTGGAATCCTCCAAAGGCACTCGCAAGGCAATGTGGGTACAATCAATGCAGCCCTGTACCTTTGGGAAGCCAGCAATCCTGGAAAAGCCCACAGCCCTTTGATGCATTGCCTGGGCGGTCATGGGGAACTTTATGTCGTCATTCCTCCAGGCATATAGTGCAGCAGTCACTTGCTGAATGCAGATATGTGTTGCATATTGAGAAATAGCACACACATCTCCAATTGTGGCCTGGAATGATCCAGATGCATAGAATGAAAGTGCAGCTGTAATCTTCACTTCAACTGACAAAGCAGTCCTCCTGATGCTTCTAGGTTGCAGATCTGCTTTTACTAACTCACAGACCTCGGTTACAACCTCTTTGCAGAAATGCAGCCTTTTCACACAGTCTGCATCACTCAGGTACAGGTATGAATGCCTTTCTCATTATACCCGACATGAGTAAGGCCTCCTGTCCATCATCCTACGTGCTCTGAGGTTCCTCATGCGATGACGTCGAATCAATTTTCTCCTCCGCAGCACCATCATGCAGAAGGCTTGCATGGGGATGGCATTGTCAGTATTGTCCTCATGATTAAATTGTATCTTTGCAAGAAGCTCAAAACAGCAGGACAAGCCTCTTTGTTCTTTCTGTTCCCAAGGTCGTCGTCTGCGCAATAGGCTTGTTAAAACGGGAAGCTAGGCAGTCAAATTAAGACATTTGGGGCAACAAAGTCTAATGCAATTCTATAATTTTAGAATTATTTCAAAGTACCACCCCACCACCGACCGAATGTCTCTTCACTGGGCTCGCGGGTCGGCCGGCAGAATTGCTCCCTGCCCGGACACACGGGCTCGGCAAACACCCACCTCCCCTGCCAGCCCCGGCTTCTTTTGATGCTGCTGCATAGTGTAAGGGTTATCATCCCTTCAGTTCGGCTTCCACACACGCCCACCCCACCACCTGTTAATTTCTGGATTCTTTTACCTCAATCTGGTTCAGTAAAATTACTGAGTCGAATACCTCTTGTGCTTTGAACAAAGCAGTCTTTATTACCGGCCAGTAAGACCTATCAGACAGAAGATATACTCTCTGGCTAGAGCGTACACACTCCCTACGGATAGGTGAAGTTACATCGTAAAGCGTTAACAGTTATACAGTTTTGAAATCAGATAACAAAATACAAATGGATTGACAGTCTAACTCAGCCACTCATTAGTCAATCTATATGAGATGTTCTTCTTGAAAGCTCAAGTATTGCCTCTAAATGTTTCAATCTAATGGTGTGACTATTTACTGAGACCTTGCAATTCTGCAGATGTATTTCATGTTACAATTATATATTATTGGCAGGATTAGTGACTTGAAACCTTGAGACAGATTGTTAGCTATGCTGATGTTGCACTATTTGCAATCTGACATTCTCCCAGCTATTCTTCCATGGCTTATACATTTTCATATATCCCGTTTACTTTACTATCCTTAATTCCATATATTCCGTTCAGATATCCACATCCCCCCTTTTATCATTCTATGATAACATTTAGGATCATTCTATGAGTATTGCATTGTTGAGTAGTTCTCTAGTTTGTTGGATCATAACCCGGGAACCCTTGACCACAAGAGGGTCTGCTAACCTTGTCCTTACTTTACAGCAGAGGTTAAGGCAACCAACAATCAAACAGCAGGTAATTATTATGAGGAGAACAATTGCCCCATGTATTAGATAGGATCTCCAAGATCCACCCAGAAACCAATCAAACCTGCTAAGTTCTTTTGCTGGTGTGGATAACTTTTTCACCTCCCTCCTTATGTGATCGGCAAGGTGGGTTATGTTTTCTGAACTATCAGGAATGTAAGTGCAACATTCAGATCCTATCAGGGCACACGTTCCCCCTTTCTCAGCTAACAGGTAATCGAGGGCCATTCGGTTTTGTAATGCTACGGTCCTTATCGCTACCATTTCAGCTGTGATGCCCTCCAGAGCCTCAGCAGTGCGGTTAGCTACCTGTTCCAATATCGTTTCTTTGAATCCATCTAACAGTCTCAGTTAGGGTCAGGGGAACGGTGCGCAAAGGAATTCCCCCTTTAGAATGTATAGGGATATGTGAACACACCCAGCATCTAGTGAAGTGCCCTTTTTCCGCATAAACGTAAGACATATACAAAAAGGTGTTTACATGGAGCTCTCGCCTTTGTCTTCCTTCCCGTACACCAAAACTGTCATATATCAACACTATTATGCAGACAGTAGCATACAGACACAGTCTCATCTTATAAATAGTCCAATTATTTAGCTGATAAAAAGAGTTCTGTTTTCACGTTTCCCTTCAGGTCTCCGTCAGTGTATTTGGCTGTCTGACAGGTAAGAGTTCAAACTGATCCTCCTTCAACTGCCTTGTTCAGCTATAGGGAGGAGGAGATCTGGAACAGAAACAGGAATTAGACTAACCAGCAAAATTTGTTTAAATGGTGATGAGCTTGCAGTGGTGCAGGTGAACCCAGGCACTTTTCCCCTCAACCTTGGCTGCAGTGGGGGTAGTGAGTGACACCTAAAAAGGCCCCTCCCATTGTGGCTCTAATCCCTTCCGAATCCATACTTCCCTGGTGCCACGAGGGACAATTCGGGTAAAACTGGGAGGTCGAGGTGAGCATCTTGAACCTGGTTGTGAACTAGTCGCAGAGCCTGAGTCAGAGAAAGAACATAGGTGATCATCAGTCTAGCTGAGATCTCATATCTAGGAACAATTTCCCTCATTAACACCTTAACAACAGTCTGAGTCTTA
Organism: Pristiophorus japonicus; assembly: GCF_044704955.1. Lineage (NCBI taxonomy): Eukaryota > Metazoa > Chordata > Chondrichthyes > Pristiophoridae > Pristiophorus > Pristiophorus japonicus. The sequence continues at coordinate 86,654,443 of NC_091979.1, read as the reverse complement.
TCGTCCAGGTTAGGGTAGGCTTCAATCCATCTGCTAAACACATCTACTATTACTAACACATATCTGTAACACTGAACTTTTTGCAACTCAATGTAGTTCAACTGAAATGTCTCAAAGGGACCTTCGGGTAGGGGCGTTTTACCCCAATCACAGGGGACTCCCTTCCCTGGAATATGTTGCTGGCCAATCAGGCAATGACTACTGATGTTCTGGGTGAGCGCCTGGAGTCTAGGGTGCCACCAAGTAGCCAAAAGTGTGTCACTCGTGGTCCTTGCTCCACAATGAGTAGCAAAATGCAGACATTCTGTAACCCATGAGGCCAACTCGTCAGACATGCAAGTCTGTTCCGCGGGAGTGGTCCAGAGTTTAGAAACATTGTCATAAGTACATGCATAATATTTCCACAACAGTTTATCTTTTTCAGGAGCGTCCCCCTGTGCTTTTATAACATCTTGGATGGTTGGCATTGGTTTTTCCGAGGCTAACTTATCCTTCGCAGGATTTTTAGTCTGACTCATAATTTTGGGCACTACCATTTGTTGGTCACGAGAGGCCTGTTTGGCCTCTTGGTCAGGACAACGATTCCCTATATCAACCAGAGAATTTCCGGTAGGTTGGGCGGTACATTTGACAATGGCAATGCGTTTGGGGAACATGAGGGCTTGCAACAAATCAGATACTAGCTGTTTGAGATATCTCATTCCCTTGTGAGGTTAGGAATCCCCTATTTTTCCATAATTGTCCGAAATCATGCGCCACCCCAAAGGCATACCTAGAGTCGGTATAGATATTGACTTTGAGATCTTTGGCCAAGATACAGGCTTGGGTGAGGGCGAATTGTTGAGCAGAATTCCAAGACCTGATTCTCCTGGTTTACTATGGCGTATCCTGAGATTCGTGTATCTTCTGGATTAACAGAAGTACTTCCGTCAACATACATAAACAATCATGACTGGGTTCTTCCTCATCTTGGGGTGGCTCAGTAAGAATACAGTCTGGATCTTCCATCAACTAGATCTTCCCTGACTGATGTGGCCTCTTAAATTAAAGATAAGCAATCATGACTGGGTTCTTCCTCATCTTGGGGTGGCTCAGTAAGAAAACAGGCCGGATTAATTGCAGTACAGTGCCGAAAAGTCAGTTTAGGATTGCCTGTGATTTCAGTGGGTTCTGTCGGATAGAGGGCCAGTCCACATTGCCCTGCACTGGGATCTCAATTAATGGGAGTATAACCCACTTGGGAGGGGTCCTCTGCCCACACATGAGGATCCACATAGTCGGGTATGTCCGAGCCAGTATGATGCCATAGAGTTGTTAATACTTTCTCGGGGTCCCCATTAAATTGGACTGTTCGGCCATGTTTTACGATTTGCACATCCCGGCTGGTAGGGTCAGCCTCATCTATGGCCTTGCGTACCATAACTCCCAAATCTTTAGCATGGTGAGGGGCTAATACTTCACGAGCAATATGCGGTGCCATTGTTAGGGGCTGTTTCCACAGATTCTTATCCACTTCCACAAAATCTGCCTCTCTTTCCAGTCCAGTCACTCTAGCCCTTAATAGAATTCCCTTCACTTCCCCTTCGTGATCCTGATATTCTTTCCACTGGGATTGTATGCTAGGGTCACGTGATAGGGTGCCTGCGGCAGGTCCAGAGACCACCACTGAGGGGTTCTAGTGGTATAATACTGCCGCTTAAGGGTTTCCTGTTTTACAATAATCCCATTATCTCCACACTCCAAATGCAACTGGAATTTGCAAAGGAGGTCTCTAGCCATCAAGTTACAGTCCAGATTGGTTGTGATAACAACTCGATGTTCCACCGATTCTTCCTGGTAACCCATTTTAACCGGTTCTGACACTGGGAATGTCGAGATTTGTCCCAGGAATCCTGAAAGTTCCTGTGTTTCAGTAGAAGCAGGGAGTTTAAGCTTTGATTGTACAGAAGACATGAAGGCTCCCGTATCTATCAAAAAGGGTTGCCACTCATTCAGAATGGGTTCGTCGTCCGGGGAGGATCCCTGCACAATCAAGCTGCGTAGTCAATCGGGGGACAATTGACCAAAGGGGTTGTTCTGGGAGAAGTTAGTGTAAGATCCTTCTCTCCCCCCTTGCCCCCCTCCTCTTCCTCCTCTTCCTTTTCCATGCTGACGGTAGGGGCAATTTTTATTCCAATGTCCTTCCTGCCCACAATTAAAACAGTCAATTCCTCTTACCCAGTCCCGGCCTCTTCCCATACCATGCCGGGGACAATAGGGAGGTTTATTAGCAGGGCTCGGGCCGTTTGGTTGTTTAGTATAACCGTATCCTTGCTTATCCATCCAATCCTGTATGCAACACTGCGGTTCTATTGATCCTTCCTCCCGAGATGGCTCTTCCTTTCTAGTCACGTATTCAGTCTTGACCCGGGTTGGGGGCGCACCTCCCCCCTCCCCTTTCTTTTTCTGCCAATAATATCTAACTGCCCTTTCCATCTGTCCGGATAGCATGAGCAATCAAATAGTTGTTTGAAGATCACAGACATCTATAGAGAGGTGGTCTGCAGCTTGTTGTGCATCAGGGTTTGGCATTGGTCTGACAGGGAATTGGTGTCGGGACTTTGGGATCTTGGAAATCATTTCTAGGCCGGAGGATGTTTCAGAGCTGTCTGACTGCTTGACAGTTCTGCGTCTCGATCGGCGGGGGTGTTTGCTATGTCTTTCACAACTTGGACTGGTAGGTTGACTAGAAGATTTACGGGACTGTTTGTGATGTCGAGATATAGTTCTGCCCTTTCGAGTGTGAGATCTGGTCCTTTCGGCTATATTGCTTGTAAACTGGGGATCCGAATCGCTATCAGAGGATGAGGAGTCAGTTTGGGTTTGTTGCTTTGGTGATATGTGGTTGTTCCTAACTCTTTTTACCGGAGTGTTAGGTGGAGGGTGTTGGGAAGAGGACTGGAGCAAGAGGCCAGGGGGTGCGGGAGGCGCCGTTGGGCGCTGAGTCAGTGGCCACTCATCAATTTCATCATCAGCCTCGGTTAACACAAAGCCAGCCATTTTAACTTGTAGTTGATCAATACCTTTCTCAGAGGTCCCAGAGGATCTCTTAGCAAGTTTCTCGTGCGCACATTCATTCTTTTTTTTAAGACGTCTACAGTTTTAACATGTGTTCCCTCTGTCAATGCAAGTCCTAATTTAATAGCATTTGTTTGCCAACTCGATAGAAGTGATGCATCTTTTAATTTCTGACAATAATGTCGCCAGGTTGCAATTACATTTTTTTATCCCCTTTTCCTCGTCTCCTTCTCCAAATTAATCCCTGTGCTTTTTTTTTACCTCTACGCTTCTAGTGTGACCTAGAGGCCACTGGTCATCTCCTAATAATTTGTTCAGGACTCCTGAAAATTTTCTAAAGTCTTCAGCTCTTTCAGGGAATTCCTCACATAGCTTTTGTAGCGGATTATCCGCATCCGTGGTTTTATCTAACTGATTACCCATTTTCACACTGCCCCTCGTATTACTGTGTCGCTACGCGTTCGTGTCGTCATGCAATTTAAACAAACTTAAAAATAGACACAGACTTTACAGAACTAACACGGACTTTAACTAACTCCAAATAACCAAACTTTACTAATGCTAACACTTACCCGCATCGCCGCACGGTCCGCATCACCGCGCGATCTCAATACTAAACTACCACGTCGCCTCGCAGTTCACGTCGCCGCGCAATCCGCGTTGCCTCGCAGTTCACGTCGCCGCGCAATCCGCGTCGACCCGTGGCTCGCGTCGCCGCGCGAGTTAAGATACTTTAACTTTAAAAGGTAAACAAGGACTTCTAACACTTACCCGCATCGCCGCACGGTCCGCATCGCCGCACGATCTACAAAATAGACAAAGACTTCTAACACTTACCCGCATCGCCGCATGGTCCGCGTCGCCGCGCGATCTCAAAACTTTACTTAAAACTCTAAACACTTTAAGACTTACAGACTTACTGCCATTAGCACTGACTTTCGCGATTCGCGTTGCTGCGCCTCTGCGTCACTACGCGTCGGCGTCACTGCGCGTTTACGTCACCGCGCGTCTACGTCACTGCGCGTTGACGTCACTGCGCGTTCGCTTCACTGCGCATTTACGTCACTGCGCGTTCGCTTCGGCCCTTCTCCTCTCGGCCGCGCGTTCGCGTCGGCCCTACCTTCCGAGTTGCTGCGGGGTTTTTTTTTAAATTCAATCAGAGCCTAGACGGGCCAAGTGATATTCAAGGTCCCTTCGTCGTACCTGAGTTGAACACCTATCCTCTATTTAAATCCCCATTTTATTCCCTGTGAGCCTAATTTTCTAATTTTGATTTCTTATGAGCCTCAATTAATTTCTTTCAGTCTCCAAATTTCCCTATCCTTTCGCGTTACTGCGCAGTTTAAATTCAATCAGTCAATGAAAGCCCTAATTTAATGGAGTTTTTCTGCCAATTGGACAGGAGTGATTTTATATTTTTCATAATTTAAAATCTCAGAACATTTTTTTTTTTCTTTCGGCACCTATTTAGTACGTTACTTTTTTTTATAACTAGAGAGAAGTCTGGCACGTAGGCTGTGGACTGCTTTTCGTTATCTCAATTGTTCCAGCCTCAAGGTCGTGTTATTTAATATAATTTTTTTTTTTAAATCCTTTTGAATCCATCTCAGTTGTTTTGCTGTGCCTTCTCTGAATGTTTGCTTTCAATAAGTTTTTCTTTTTTTTTAAAACCACCGGGACCATGTAATTTTTTATTTTTTAACAAATCTATCCTTTGGGCATTTCCTGGCTCCGCAACTTATCATCCGAATATACGTAATTCAATAAAGTTCACACTCTTAAACTTCCCACATACAGGACAACACTACGAAGGGTTAAAACAAACTTTCATTCTGTTTGAGATAAAACAAACCACAACTCCCCGGCTTTTTTTACAGTAAAAGTCACAGAAGCATTTCTCATTTAAACAGACATTCACAAGAGTCTCTTTTCTTTCCTATTAATTTTTTTTTTTTTGGATCCATGATTGATCATCTATCCCTATCTAGCTCTAACTATCTTTCCAAGTCGCCGCTTGGTTTGCGTCATCGCACAATTTCCCTATCTCTATCCCTATTCTAAGTTTGAAAGGTATTCACCAGATTGTCCTGGATCTCGTTCAGACACTACCTGAGAACCAGCGAGTGGCTAAACTTTCCTCAGACTTTTGAAACCGGGGGAAACTGGAGCAGTATTGAAATCATACTCACTCCAGTGGCCATTTTCCCCTCGTCTCGTCCAAGGCTAGTCTGGCTCTTAATTCGCAAGTTTTCGGCAGTCGTCCGTTGAGATCCCACTTCTGACACCAAATGTTAATTTCTGGATTCTTTTACCTCAATCTGGTTCAGTAAAATTACTGAGTCGAATACCTCTTGTGCTTTGAACAAAGCAGTCTTTATTACCGGCCAGTAAGACCTATCAGACAGAAGATATACTCTCTGGCTAGAGCGTACACACTCCCTACGGATAGGTGAAGTTACATCGTAAAGCGTTAACAGTTATACAGTTTTGAAATCAGATAACAAAATACAAATGGATTGACAGTCTAACTCAGCCACTCATTAGTCAATCTATATGAGATGTTCTTCTTGAAAGCTCAAGTATTGCCTCTAAATGTTTCAATCTAATGGTGTGACTATTTACTGAGACCTTGCAATTCTGCAGATGTATTTCATGTTACAATTATATATTATTGGCAGGATTAGTGACTTGAAACCTTGAGACAGATTGTTAGCGATGCTGATGTTGCACTATTTGCAATCTGACATTCTCCCAGCTATTCTTCCATGGCTTATACATTTTCATATATCCCGTTTACTTTACTATCCTTAATTCCATATATTCCGTTCAGATATCCACACACCCACCGGGCTTCTTTTAAAGCTGAGCCCCAAGCCCCTGTATCCAGATGAGGGAGCGATTCTGCCGGCCAATGCTCCGACCCTCGAGCCCAGTGAGGAGACATTCGGTGGTGGCGAGGGACTTTGGAAAAATTCCAAAATTAAAGAATTGCATTAGACTTCCATTTTCTGTGTTTTAAGTTTGAAAAAAATTAAGCTTCATGATGCATATTTAATGTGTTCTTGACTCTCTCCAAAACTTTGCCTAAAAACAATGGGCTGGTTTTTCTTAAGTGCCCAGAAGGTTTTTTGGGAGTGGTCATTCGGCATTTATCCTGATAGTTGGATGAGATGAGACAGGGGGAGGCTCGAGTGGAGTATAAACGCTAGCTTGGACTGGTTGAGCCAAATGGCCTGTTTCTGTGCTGTAATCCGATGTAATCATTCACCTCCATAAGACTTTACAAGGCTTTATCCAGACCGTAATGTCCTTTGTACCATCTAGTCCATCATTCCCGATTAGGACCTGGAATGCAGGGCAGAAACCTTTGATACCCTGTCCAGCTCCACCTCCCCAAACAGTGATCAGCAGCCTCGGGGTGTGAATGGTACAATAGGACAATGTAGACTTTCAGACTCGGTGAGGGGCAAGTCAGCATGTCTACAGACAGACTGTATGACAGTAGTCGGGTATTTCTACAGTGTGGGACCCCCTCCTGGGTCCCTCTGTCAAGTTGACGTGTTGCTTCCCATTGGTGCTTGAACGACGGGGTGACACTCTTGCTGCCACATTTGGCCGGGGTGGACATCATCATCATAGGCAGTCCCTCGGAATAGAGGAAGACGTTCGTCCACTCCTGAAGTGAGTACTTTGGTGGCTGAGTAGTCCAATAAGAGAGCCACAGACTCTGTCAAAGGTGGGACAGATAGTCGTTGAGGGGAAGTCTGGGTGGGCCTGGTTTGCCGCATGCTCTTTCCGCTGTCTGCGCTTGATTTCCACACGCTCGTGGCATTGAGACTCGAGGTGCTCATCATCCTCCCGGTGCACTTTCTTCACTTAGGGCGGTCTTTCGCCAGGGATTCCGAGGTGTCAGTGATGATGTCGCACTTTATCAGGGAGGCTTTGAGGGTGTCCTTGCACTGTTTCCGCTGCCCACCTTTGGCCCATTTGCCGTGAAGGAGCTCCGCATAGTTCACTTGCTTAAGGAATCTCGTGTCTGACATGCGAACTATGTGGCCTGCCCAGCGAAGCTGACCGAGTGTGGTCAGTGCTTCAGTGCTGTGGATGTTAGCCTGGACGTGGACTCTAATGTTGGTGCACCTGACCTCCGAGTGGATTTGTCGGATCTTGCGGAGACATCGTTGGTGATATTTTTCCAGCGAATTGAGGTGTCTTCTGCACATCTTCCATGCCCCTAAGCCATACAGGAGGGTATTACTACAGCCCTGTAGAGCATGAGCTTGGTGGTAGATAAACGCCCTCCACCAGCCTGTCCTTGCCACAAAGCACTGTCCCCCAGTCATCAAGTTCCATGGCGCGGCCCCCGACAACCTGGACCATTTCCCTTACCTCAGGAGCCTCTTATCAACAAAAGCAGATGTTGATGCGGAGATTCAACACCGCCTCCAGTGCGCCAGTGCAGCCTTCGGCCACCTGAGGAAAAGAGTGTTCGATGTCCAGGCTCTCAAATCCACCACTAAGCTCATGGTCTACATGGCTGTAGTAATACCCGCCCTCCTGTACGGCTCAGGGGCATGGACGATGTACAGTATACACCTCAAGTCAAGGAGATTTATCACCAATGATGTCTCCGCAAGATCCTTCATATCCCGTGGGAGGACAGACGCACCAACATCAGTGTCCTCGCCTCGGCTAACATCCCCAGCATGGGCAGGTCACTTAGTTCGCATGCCAGACACGAGACTCCCAAAGAAAGCGGTCTCTGCGGTGCTCCTTCATGGTAAACGAGCCAAAGGTGGGCAGCGGAAACGTTATAAGGACACCCTCAAAGCCTACCTGGTGAAGTGTGACAGCACCACCGACACCTGGGAGACCCTGGCCGAAGACCGTCCTAGGTGGAGAAATTGCATCCAGGAGAGCGTTGAGCTCTTCGAATCTCAACGCTGCGAGTGTGAAGAGGTCAGGCACAGGCAGCGGAAGGGGCGTGTGGTAAATCAGTGCCACCCCACCCTTCCCCCGACGAATGACTGACCCACTGTGACAGGGTCTGTGGCTCCCGTGTTGGACTGTTCAGCCACAAATAAACTGACTTTAGTTGTGGAAGCAAGTCTTCCTCGATTCCGAGGGGCTGCCTATGATGATAGATTGAGAAGCATATAAGGGAGAAGTGAAGAGAGAGTTATCCTGATAGTTAGATGAGATGAGACAGGGAGAGGCTCGAGTGGAGTATAAACGCTAGCATGCACTGATTGAGCCAAATGACCTGATTCTGTGCTGTAATCCGATGTAATCATTCACCTCCATAACACTTTAGAATTCTTTATCCAGACCGTAATGTCCTTTGTACCATCTAGTCCATCATTCCCGATTAGGACCTGGAATGCAGGGCAGTAACCTTTGAAACCCGTTCCAGCTCCACCTCCCCAAACAGTGATCAGCAGCCTCGGGGTGTGAATGGTACAATAGGACAGTGTAGACTTTCAGACCCGGTGAGGGGCAAGTCAGCATGTCTACAGACAGACTGTATGACAGTAGTCGGGTATTTCTACAGTGTGGGACCCCCTCCTGGGTCCCTCTGTCAAGTTGACGTGTTGCTTCCCATTGGTGCGTGAACGACGGGGTGACACTCTTGCTGCCACATTTGGCCAGGGTGGACATTATCAACATAGGCAGTCCCTCGGAATAGAGGAAGATGTTCGTCCACTCCTGACCTGAGTACTTTGCTGGCTGAATAGTCCAATATGAGGGCCACAGACTCTGTCACAGGTGAGACAGATAGTCGTTGAGGGTCAGGGAGGGTGGGACTGGTTTGCCGCATGCTCTTTCCGCTGTCTGTGCTTGTCGGCGTTGAGACTCGAGGTGCTCAATGCCCTCCTGATGCACTTTCTCCAATGAGTGCGGTCTTTGGTAAGGGTCTCCGAGTTGTCAGTGGTGATGTCGCACTTTATCAGGGAGGCTTTGAGGGTGTCCTTGCACTGCTTCCGCTGCCCACCTTTGGCCCATTTGCTGTGAAGGAGCTCCGCATAGTTCACTTGCTTAAGGAATCTCGTGTCTGACATGCGAACTATGTGGCCAGTCCAGCGAAGCTGACCGAGTGTGGTCAGTACTTCAGTGCTGGGAATGTTAGCCTGGACGTGGACGCTAATGTTGGTGCACCTGTCCTCCGAGTGGATTTGTCGGATCTTGCGGAGACATCGTTGGTGATATATCTCCAGCGAATTGAGGAGTCTTCTGTACATCGTCCATGCCCCTAAGCCATACAGGAGAGTATTGCAACAGCCCTATAGAGCATGAGCTTGATGGTAGATAAAGGTCCTCCACCAGCCTGTCCTTGCTGCAAAGCACTGTCCCCCAGTCATCAAGTTCCCTGGCGTGACCCCCGACAACCTGGACCATTTCCCTTACCTCAGGAGCCTCTTATCAACAAAAGCAGATGTTGATGCGGAGATTCAACACCGCCTCCAGTGCGCCAGTGCAGCCTTCGGCCACCTGAGGAAAAGAGTGTTCGAAGTCCAGGCTCTCAAATCCACCACTAAGCTCATGGTCTGCATGGCTGTAGTAATACCTGCCCTCCTGTATGGCTCAGGGGCATGGACGATGTACAGAAGACACCTCAAGTCGCTGGAGATATATCACCAATGATGATTCCGCAAGATTCTTCATATCCCGTGGGAGGACAGACGCACCAACATCAGTGTCCTTGCGAAGGTTAACATCCCCAGCATGGGCAGGTCACTTAGTTCGCATGCCAGACACGAGACTCCCAAACCAAGCGCTCTATGCGGTGCTCCTTCATGGTAAACGAGCCAAAGGTGGGCAGCGGAAACGTTACAAGGACACCCTCAAAGCCTCCCTGGTGAAGTGTGACCTCATCACCGACACCTGGGAGACCCTGGCCGAAGACCGTCCTAGGTGGAGAAAGTGCATCCAGGAGAGCGTTGAGCTCTTCGAATCTCAACGCTGCGAGTGTGAAGAGGTCAGGCGCAGCCAGCGGAAGGGGCATGTGGTAAATCAGTGCCACCCCACCCTTCCCCCGACGATTTTCTGTCCCATTGTGACAGGGTCTGTGGCTCCCGTGTTGGACTGTTCAGCCACAAAAAAACTCACTTTAGTCGTGGAAGCAAGTCTTCCTCGATTCCGAGAGGCTGCCTATGATGATAGATAGAGAAGCATATAAGGGAGAAGTGAATAGAGAGTTACCCTGATAGTTAGATGAGGGGAGACAGGGGGAGGCTCAAGTGGAATATAAACGCTAGCATGGACTGGTTGAGCCAAATGGCCTGTTTCTGTGCTGTAATCCGATGTAATCATTCACCTACATCAGCCTTTACAAGGCTTTATCCGGACCGTAATGTCCTTTGTACCATGCTAGCCCATCATTCCCGATTAGGACCTGGAATGCAGGGAGGTAACCTGAGATACCCGTTCCAGCTCCACCTCCCCAAGCAGTGATCAGTTGGCTCGGGATGTGAATGGTCCAATAGGACAGTGTACACTTTCAGTCTCAAGCCGGGCAAGTCAGCATGTCTACAGACAGACTGTATGACAGTAGTCTGTATTTCTACAGTGTGGGACCCCCTCCTGGGTCACTCTGTCAAGTTGACGTGTTACTTCCCATTGGTGCTTGAACGACGGGGTGACACTCTTGCTGCCACATTTGGCCGAGGTGGACATCATCATCTTAGGCAGTCCCTCGGAATAGAGGAAGACGTTCGTCCACTCCTGAAGTGAGTACTTTGGTGGCTGAGTAGTCCAATATGAGGGCCACAGACACTGTCACAGGTGGGACAGATAGTCGTTGAGGGGAAGTCTGGGTGGGCCTGGTTTGCCGCATGCTCTTTCCGCTGTCTGCGCTTGATTTCCGCACGCTCTCGGCGTTGAGACTTGAGGTGCTCAATGCCCTCCTGATGCACTTTCTCCACTGAGGGCGGTCTTTGGCAAGGGACTCCGAGGTGTCAGTGATGATGGCGCACTTTATCAGGGAGGCTTTGAGGGTGTCCTTGCAACGTTTCCGCTGTCCACCTTTGGCTCATTTGCCATGAAGGAGCTCCACATGGATCATTTGCTTTGCGAGTCTCGTTTCTGACATGCGAACTATGTGGTCTCCCCAGGAAAGCTGATCGAGTGTGGTCAGTGCTTCAATGCTGGGGATGTTAGCCTGGACGAGGACGCTAATGTTGGTGCTCCTGTCCTCCGAGGGGATTTGTAGGATCTTGCGGAGACATTGTTGATGATATATCTCCAGCGACTTGAGTTGTCTTCCCTACATCGTCCATGCCCATAATTCATACAGGAGATTGGGTATTACTCCAGCCCTGTAGACCAATAGCTTGGTGGTAGATTTGAGGGCCTGCTCTTCGAACAGTCTTTTTCTCAGGCAGCCGAAGGTTCTCCACCAGCCTGTCCTCGCTGCAAAGCACTGTCCCCCAATCATCAAGATCCACGATGCGGCCCTCGACAACGTGTACCATTTCCCTTACCTCGGGACCCTCTTATCAACAAAAGCAGGCTTTGATGCGGAGATTAAACACCGCCTCCAGTGCGCCAGTGCAGCCTTCGGCCACCTCAGGAAAAGAGTGTTCGAAGACCAGGCCCTCAAATCTACCACCAAGCTCATGGTCTACATGACTGTAATAATTCCCGCCCACCTGTATGGCTCAGGGGCATGGACGATGTACACAAGAAACCTCAAGTCGCTGGAGATATATCACCAACGATGTCTCAGCAAGATCCTTCAAATCCCCTGGGAGGACAGACGCACCAACATCAGTGTCCTCGCCCAGGCTAACATCCCCAGCATAGAAGCACTGACCACACTCGATCAGCTTCGCTGGGCAGGCCACTTAGTTTGCATGCCAGACACGAGACTCCCAAAGCAAGCGCACTATGTGGAGCTCCTACATGGCAAACGAGCCAAAGGTGGGCAGCGGAAACGTTGCAAAGACACCCTCAAAGCCTCCCTGGTGAAATGTGACATCACCACTGACACCTGGGAGACCCTGGCTGAAGGCCACCTTAGGTGGAGAAAGTGCATTCAGGAGGGTGTTGAGCTCTTCGAATCTCAACGCTGCGAGTGTGAAGAGGTCAGGCGCAGGCAGCGGAAGGGGCGTGTGGTAAATCAGTGCCACCCCACCCTTCCCCCGACGAATGTCTGTCCCACCTGTGACAGGGTCTGTGGCTCTCGTGTTGGACTGTTCAGCCACTAAAGAACTCACTTTAGTAGTGGAAGCAAGTCTTCCTTGATTCTGAGGGACTACCTATGATGATGATTATGGGGCCTTGGCAGTTTGGACCGTAGTTGGTCTTGACTGCGATGAAGAATCGTCGCATATCATGACTATCGGCCAGCTGCTGTATCTCCTGTGCTTTCTCCATCCACCACCTTTTTGTTAGGTCCCGGGTTTTTTGTTGGACCTCAGCCTTGAGCCGTCTGTAATGTTGCTTTGCTGCTCCCGAGTTGGGTTGTTGCTTGAGGCTCAGAAATGCTCTGCGCTTGCGATCTATTAGTTCTTGGATCTCCTGATCATTCTCATCAAACCAGTCCTGGTGTTTTCTGGTTGAGTGACCAAGTGTCTCTTCACAGGCACTGCTTATGAAGGCCAGGAGGGCAGACCAAGTGCTGTGGGCATTCAGCATCTCAGGGTCATCAAGGCATGCCAGGTTAGCTGTGAGGTGCTGGCTGTATAGGTCTCTCTTTGCTGGGTCTTTGAAGTGCCCCTGCATTGACTTTTTTGTGGCTCTGCTTCTGCTGTCCCCTCTGCTTTGGGGCTTTTTAATGTCGATGATAGATCGTATTAGGCGGTGGTCCATCCAGCAGTCGTCAGCTCCTGTCAAGGCGCGGGTGATGCGCACATACTTGCAATCCCTGGCTCGGACGATGACAGTCGAGCAGGTGACAGTATTTGGAGCGAGGGTGTTGCCATGATGCCTTGTATTTGTCCCTCTAGCGGAACAGTATTTTGGTGATGAGAAGTTCATGTTCTAGACATTTTGTCAGGAGTAGGGTACCGCTGGCTTTCTCTATCCCCTCTCTGCCAATCACAGAGGGCTGTGTCTTTGCCGACCCTGGCGTGAAGTCACCTCGGAGGATCAGTTTGTCGCCCGCGGGGACGCGGGACAGGGATGTTTCAAGGTTGGAATAAAAACCCTCTTTGGTCTCATCAATTGCATCGAGTGTAGGGGCCTACGCAATGATGACCATGGCGCATCGGTTGCGGGATTGGGTGAGTCGAAGAGTCATGGGGCGTTCGTTAACCCCGCAGCGGGAGTCTTTGAGGCGGCCGACCAGCTCACTTTTGATGGTGAAACCGACTGTGTGAAGGCGCCGTTCTTCCTCTGGTTTACCTTTCCAGAAAAAGGTGTAACCTCCATCTTCTTCCTTGAGCTGGGCTTCCCCTGCCCGCCGGGTCTCGCTTAGGATGGCGATGTCATTGTCAAAGTGCCTAAGCTCCCGGGCAACTATGGAGGTGAGACGTTCTGACCTGTCGCTGTTGGAGTTCTCCATGAGGGTCCTGATGTTTCAGGTCCCGAACTTTATGCTAACAAAGTGAAAGCTGCCTGTGCGTGAGTTCTTTTAACGTGGGGTGGTCGTTGCACATCGGCTACCACACGGGCTTAGCTGAGAAAGGGCTTGGTCCAGTGGCAAAGGGATCCAAGACGACGGGAGACCAGGCACTGCTGTATGAGCATAATTGCCTGTGGCGAGATGTTGGTCGCAAGCTCGGTGCCGAGTAGCGCCCTTGATTGTAGGTGTCCCGAGGCTTGGCTGGGGGCAGGCATCAGGAAGGTCAGTTGTCCGCTGGAGTTCCGAGGGATGTTTTAAAAAGTTTCTTCCAAAGTTTAAAAAATAAGTTTTCCAAAATTATTTGAAACCTTCTCCAGAGGTTTTCAACTAATTCCTCCAAGTTGTTTAAAAGTTTAAAAGTTTTCCCAAATTGTTTTAAAAGTTTCTCAAGTTGATTAAAAGTTTAAAAGTTGATTAAAAGTTTATTAAAAGTTTAAGATGTAAGTCAGTAGTAGGTTACTCCCTTGGCACTGCTCCATGGGCACTGCCAGCCCTCTGCAGCTGCACAAAGCCCTGGACAGACCACACACGGAGCACCGCGGAGAAGTAGAGGCCCAGTCGTCCCCAAAGGGGCCCTGAACGCACGGACTCTGCCGGGGAGAGGCCCAGACGTCATGGGGAGAGGCCTGGATGCCACTGGGGGCACGAGCGCAAGCTGGGTGTACTGAGCAGTAGTTTTGGGTCGTTCCGGCCCTGGAGTCCCTTTGGTCGGGGTGGACAATACTACAGTCAGCTCAGTCAGCCGCTCTGTGGTTCACCTTGACAAGTGGATGATCCACACTGAGATAGTCCAGAATACCTTCAGCACTTTGAGGCTTACCAGATCGATGGACTTGCTCATATCACCGGACAATCGCCAATCTGCTCGAGGACCTCAGTCAGTCAGGCGAAGGCTGGACAGCCTTTCGTTCTTTAGTTTCTGGATTCTGTTGCTCAGGGGTTGCCTGATCTCCAGAATGCTACAGAAAATTACAGCAGGTGGTGGTTCTGGTTAACACTTTCCTTGCCTCACAAACCGTGCTTCTCATACACCCGCGTGTTGAATATTGCCGGTCTGACTTCAGAAGCCCACAGGATTCATTTCCAGATTATAAAGACAAGCCTACTTTTTTAAGGGAATCGTTATTTTTCATTCCAACATGCACCACACACGGTTGGACACTGACCAACTGGTAGTCAGGGTGAGAAGGGTGGGCCCTGCAAGGGAACAGACTCTCCAACTCCCAGGACAAATTGATCAAAGTCAGTGTTATTCACGGACACCAGCGCCAGATCCAAACAGGGAACTGAATCAGCAGGATCTGGATTTGGACCTTGCCAGCTTCTGATTGGTGTCCTGGCTGTTGAGATGGAATGCCCCTCAGATTAGGGTATACCCATGGGTAATAATCACTTTATCACATCTATCTGGTCACTTAAGCCTCCTTTCTCAGCATCCTCGTCTACTTGGTGAGTGGCCAGCAGTGTGTGGAGAATGCCCGACTGAAGGTCAGCTCCCTTGTAAGCTGTTCCCTTGTAAGCTCCTCATCATTCTTCAAGTGACAGCATTTTCAAGCCACCTGGTTGTCTCTTGTGTCTTGTTGCGAGGGAAGTGAATGGATTCTCCTCGTTCTGGGTTGTCTTTGGATGTCAACAAACTGAGTTCTGGAGTGTGCTAAAAGTTTACACAGCACGAGAGCTGGATAAATTGTGCCGATGCATCCCGATAATTAGGTCCCCATCCCCAACCGCATCCCCCCCTTCAACCCTCCCATTTGGCCCATTAATCTTTAGGAGCTGATGTTTCATCCAATCAATGCTGGCTCTTTAACTCAATTCCAATCCACTGAGCATGGCAGGGCCCAAAGGAATGGCAAATGAAAGGGATCACAGTTAGCGCTTTCAAAAACAGATTGGCGACAGTGTTTGTGCAAACCGAAGCAACACAAAAGTGAGAACTGGGGACAAGCCACTGACTGGTTTCAAGTCATCGTCGAATGTTGTCTGTGGGTTCAGAGCATCGCAGTTGTGTGGGACAGGCTGGATGGAGCAGCGGGTCTTTTCCTGTCTGTCATTTATGTTTCAAGTCACGTTATTTCAACAACTGAAATGTGAGAAGTTTAACATCTGGAAATAAAGGTGCAATGAAGATTAACGAACTTACTGTGTGTTTCCTGATTTGTGCACAGATCATAGCAAGGAACAAAGGGGGAGAGATGCGTTCTCCGATGGGGGGGGTTACAGACTGGGGATTGTCCTTGGGCTGAGCCACTGACTGGGTGAACTCTCTGAGTCACATACCAGACAGGGCCCAGAGACAATCCTCAGTCTGCACATACAAACCAACAAAAAGACCATCAGTAGATAAAGACTCTCAGATAGCATAAGCTCGCCTGCTCCTGTCCCACCTCCAGTAACGCTATCTCTTGGCACATACAAAGGAACGTGGCCAATTCAGGAAAAAAAACTCGGCAATTGCTCTGCAACTCCCTGAGTCTCCAGGGAGAGCATTGCTGCTCCAGTACCATCACAATCTAAAGTGACCTCTCACACCCTGTAACTGCCAATGTCCGCTCAGAAACCTTTCAACTTCCCCTGTTAAATGACTGGAGTGCCCCAGCACTCACCCTCTGTTACTCACCATATGTTGCACTCGTTTGTTCCAGAGGGTGATGACTCTGTGACAAGCCATGGACTCATACAGCATGGAAGGAGGCCATTCGGCCCATTGTGTCTGTGCTGGATCTTTGCATGAGCCACACAACAGTCCCTTTTCCCTGCTCCCTCCCCACAGCCCCGCAAATGGCTCCCACCACCCCTTCCCTCCCAGCTGTAAGTGGTTTCCCTTCGGTGTTTTCGAAGCAACCCCACTTTGCAATAGTTCTAACACTGGGAATTATTACTGCACTGAACAGATGGATGAGTCAGGGCTGGTTACCTTGGTACTGCACCAATGTAGAAACACACCCTGGTAGTGTAGTACAAACAAACACAATACAACACACAGTCTGACCTGTCTAAACAGGCCCCGAACGTAAAGTACCCACGTCTAAAACACCTTCCCTGAAAAGACCTAGGATATTGGTTGGGAGAACGCACGATACCCCCTCACATCGTGGTTGTGATATTAAAAGATGTGTGTGCAGATGTGATGCTCATCGATTCGCTGGCTCACTTGCTGCTGCTTCCGATGAAAAGATGTCTCTTCTGGTTTCTTCTCTCCGTTCCACATGAAGGGTTGGATTCTTGTCGAGGCAAAGCAGCAAGGCAAGAGAGAGAGAGAGTGGCCACACGGCCTCTTTTATGTCCGTCCGTACTTTCAGGCCGAATAAAGTTTGTTTCAAGGTGAGACTTCCTGTGGGTATGTCTTCTGCTTTTAGCTCAATAAAGTTTTCTTCCTTTATTTCGAGGTTCCCTGTTTTTCCAGTGATGGGTTTCACTTCCGAGCAGTCTGGGCTTAATGACTTTCTATTGTTCTGGTATATCATCCAGGTAATAGCTCGATCACTGATCAGTTCACTTGATGAATTCACATTGCTCAACAAAACACAGTCCATTTGCTCATCACCTGCAATGAATTGCCTTAGCTTGGCCATTGTCTTCCCAGAACCCCTGCCCATCATTCTAAGTCCATCATGGTGCGCACCTGGGCCCCTCCCACAAACAGCTTCCAGCTTTTTCTGTGGTGAGAAAAACATTAAAACGCAAATCCTTGGGGATTAAAACACAATGTCCAGACCCTTGGGGATTCGTTGCTTACAGTCCTTACAGTCCCCCCGATGATATTTCAAGAGTCTTCTCGAACATAGCAACGTCCGCTGGTGAGAAAGCCTCGTGGTTCCCAACCAATCCTATCCCTTTTTACTTTTAAAACACCCCGAATATACATCCCTGAAATACAACCGTGCATCGTACTGTTACCATGGAGATACAGAACGTTACATTCACGGTTCGTTAACTACAGCCTCCCATCGACTCCGGAGCTTTTGACATCTCTTTTTACAAGAAATACACAACAGGTATATCACAATCAAACACTGTACAATGACGAGAGCATGTGAGCATATCTGGATCCACGGAGACACCTCCACACTTATACCAAGGTCCCACCAGGGCGGGGCATTTATCCCTTTAATTCTTTCCCCTGTGTCCCGGTTCGTCTGTTCCAGTGAGAAATAATGTCTTTGGGGTTAGCTCGACAGCCTTTAATAACGTTGTTAGGTGTTCCGACAGAAAAGGAATCTGATACCCGAACTGGGTAATGTACTGTTGCAGGTTCGGGATCGTGTTGTTTACCGTAATGTGTAGCGTGGATGGCTCTGGGATCGGAATAATACGTTCCTATGCCACTTGAACATCGGCGTGGGGTTTGTAGCAGAAAGTGCTGTCATTGCCGGACACCAAGTGTCCTGGTGCACTCGATACCGGTCCACACTCGTGGTTACGCAGTATGTCCTGTCGCCCACATATGCTACCTGAGGTGGGACGTGGCTCTGTGTCCTCACCTCCATGGGGCAATTAATGAGCTCTCGACTCTTGGATTCAAACCCACACTCTGGCCGATCGAACACGTTCAAATGCTGGGGACACAATATGACGTGTGCACCCCTGCTCTGGCACCCCTTGTGGTCAGTGCCGGTCATGGCGTGCTCCCACTTTATAACAAATGGTGGGACTGCATGATACCACACGTGCACCCCATCCCGTACGCCCCCAATGTTCTCCACCCTGTATACCGGCGCTGGTTGTGATGTCCCACCCATTACCGACATACGTAACACTATCCCCATGATTGAGTGGTTGGACTGACCACAATCCACTGGGACTGAGTAGGCTTCAGAGGCTAGACGCAGCTGACACGGGCTCATCGAATTACTGTACGGGCTGAGCGCTGCGAGGTGCTGGTTGCTGATCCATGACGGGACGTGACCTTGCTGGAGGTCCTCTAAATTACTGCGCCCCTCGCTCAGCAATCGTACAACACGCACACTTCGTTTCATGCTGCCTGCACCGAGGGATTCCTGTCCTCCCGTATTAATGCATTTACAGTCTTTGCGTGTGTCTCCAGCTCTGCGATAACCTCCTTTAAATGGACAGTCATTGCCTGGTCCTCCTCTAACTCCGACCCTACCACCGCGTTCCCTTCCCCAGGATTTTCCTCAGCTGGTCCTTTAAACCACTGATCTGCAGCTGCACGGTGTCCATGCTGTTGACCAGAGATGTACCCGCGCTAAACGCAGTAGTGACCTCATTGAGCACCCCTCGCCTCTGCCTCCCCAGACTAACGTTATCCCTCACTCCCATATCATACAATCTTCCCCGACTCACATCCCCGTAACTGAGTTCAAAGAACTGGCGGAACATTTCTCCAATGAGCGCCTCATACAGCTGCTCAGTTTCTTTTCGACACCAGTCGGGCAGATGTACCGCGGTTAGGTTTAACATGACCGACACGACTGTGTAATGTGACTCCTGGAATAAAACCTTTCCGGTCGGGACTAAAACTAAACTATTCCCTGGGCCTGGTGTGGTGGTGGGACACCTAACTGCTGTCACCTGTACCGGTGGGACTGTGGGCAGGGGCTTCCTCTTGTTTGCTACACGTTCAGTGGCTTTTATTGTGTTGGGATCACGCAGGAGTCCATACTCCGATCCCAACTGATCCCAGCCCCGGCGTGCTGCCATTGCCTCGAAAAGGCAATCGACACACCCGCTGGGCAGATCCTCTCCGACCCCCACATACACACACACATTCCCTGTTCCTCCTTCCTCCACTTGTTCCAGCACACATCCACTCCACCCTTTGACCCCGTGATCTGTCGGTACGTATCGTTCCCCAGTCATTCGCAGTCCACTGTCTGGTTCCCCGTGTCCTGACTAAATTTCCTGAGCCACCACCACTGTCCCAGGGTAATGTGTCCCTTGCACTTCAAGCATACGCGCTTGCCCTCGCTCACCCTAACCTGTGTGGCTGTGACCTTCAGTCTGGGTCACGCTATGGAAACCTCACCGTATGTGAACCTGACGTGGCTGGAGTATTTCGTCGAATTTGACCCCAGACACCCTGGCCTCCTTCCCTCGTGGAAGTAGGCTGTCATCCCATCCGTGTCCCCTGTCCGAACCCCCTGTGTGAGGGTGGGTCTGTTCCCCCCAGGACATCCGTAGAGGAAGGACAACTCGGTGTCTCCTCTCCTGCTGTACCCTGTTGCGGCCAAGCTCCAAAGAACGATTACCAGGGTTGTCTCCATCTTTCTCTCGGCTTCCTGTGAAGATACAAAGAAACAACAACCTTTCTGTGAGAGAGTATACCTCCACAGGTCTGGCTTCATCAAAACACACTTTGTAAAACATAAAACTGAGAAGGAAACTATATACACCGCCACCCGTCTCTGGGTGGCCCCGCTCGGTCTCTACGACCTGGGCCTTTTATGGTTCCTCGGTGGTGTGTAAGGAGGCGACCACGGCGTTCTTGGCCGTGGGATCCTGCTACTCCTCCTAACCACCACCACATCGGGCTCCTCACTGTCCCAAACTATGGGAGGAAGACCCGTGTCCACCATGCTGTTTATAGCGCCTTGGTGCTTCTTTCTGTTCCTCGCTCTTTCCCACGGGTTAAGCAACTTGCCCTGGTTCACATGGAACCACTTTGTGCGCTTCGGAAGCTTAACCGTGTACACCATGGGACTGGCCTTATCAATGATGCTGTTGGGTCCCATGTACAAAGGCTCACACGTGTCCACCTGAACGTAATTGCGGACCATGACCTGATCCCCGACCTTCCACTCGTGGGTTCTCCGGGGCTCGAGCAACAACCAATTGCTCTGGTGCTGCTTCCCAATGTTGCTGGCAGCTTGCCAATGAATCTGTTTCAAGTGTTCGAACAGATCCTTGACAAACTTGTCCCGGTTTACCTCTCTCACCTGCACCACTGTGAGAACCAGCACCAGAACATGGGTCGGCGTGTGCATGACCCGACCAGTCATGAGCTCATGTGGGGAATACCCTGTGCTTCTGGAGAGGCTGGCTCGGACCCCCATCGGGACAAACGGCAGGACCTCAAACCACTTTTTCAGGGACTGTCCTGTTTCTTTCTGCAGCCTTTCTTTGATGGTCCAATTAAGTCGCTCCACAACTCCCGCTGACTGTGGGTTGTGAGCCACACGCCATTTCCCTTCTATCCCTAGCACTTACAAGGTAGCCTGCATGACCTGCCCTGTGAAGTGGCTCCCCTGGTCAGACTCCACAATCTGTGGCAGTCCCCACCTCGAGAACACTTCCCTCACCAAGATCCTTGCTGTCACCAACGCCTTGGCTGATCGGCAAGGGAAGGCTTCAACCCACTTCGAGAAAACGTCCACTAGTACCAAACAGTACTTGTAACCCACCTTTCCGGTGGACAATGGACCGATGTAATCGACCTGTACCGACTGCCATGGTCCCTCTACCCTTCTCATGTGTCCCATGGAAACCTTTCCTTTCTGGTGATTGAGGTTGTTCGCTGCGCACACCAGGCAGTCTGCGCAAAAATGGCGGACATCCTCCCTCAGTTGTGGCCACCACCCTGCCTGTTCTACCCTCTGCCAGGTAGTCTCAGGCCCTGGGTGTCCCGGTCCAGGGCCCCCGTGGGCTATCTGGAGGAATTCCCTCTGGTGCTGTTCTGGAACCACCCACTGATCTCCCCTGAAAAGCATTCCCTCCTTTAAAGTAATGCCCACTACCCCGAACGGGCCTTCTACCTTTTCTCCCCTAGCCAGCTACTCCAGGACAACCTTGAGGACGGGATCCTGTGCCTGGACTTTCCTCAAGTCCGGATCCAATGCTACCCCTACACTCCCTTGTGTTCCCCCTTTGTCCCAGATCGCTGCTACTGGGCTGGATCTGTATGGGTCCCAAAACTCTCCTGTTTTGGCTCCCTCCTTGGCTAACCCATCAGCCTTTTGGTTGCCTTCCCCTCTGGGCTCTGTCTTGGAATGGGCCTTTACTTTATGATTGGCCTCTAAGATCCTTTGTAACTGTGGTTTGGTTGCTAAGAGCTTCCCGTCTGCGGATGTGAAACCGCGACGAGACCAGATGGCCAAGTATTCGGTGCACGAATTGCATGTGAACATGGAATCCGAGCAGATGGTGTATGGGGTCGGGAACTTGTCGGCGTGGGTAACGACGTACACCACCGCCGATAGTTCGACGTGCTGAGTGCTCAGGGTGCCGGGAGTTTAATGGCCCTTGCAATGCCTGCCGTCGGGTCATAAATCCCACACCCGGTGAAACGCTCCCCTGCTACCACCGAACTGGATCCGTCGACATATATTCCTCGGCCCGTGGGATGTAACCCGGCCTGAATTCCTATGTCTACGTCCCATATTCCCTCCACCGTACACTTATGGGCCGCCCCTGCATACATCATGTTAGCTGCCAGCTTGGGCTCACACAGGCCTTGCACTCTCAGATACATTTGTGAGAGCGATAAAGCCCAGTGAGCAATGTGAACACTGCTCACCGTGCCGTCCTTTATCCTCCCATCTAATAACGTCTGAGTGGGGTATGGTGGGTCAGTAGAATGATCTGGGATGACCCCATAAAGAGCTGGGAGTGCTTCACGGCCCAATGCGTGGCAAGGAGATGCCTCTCGCAATTGGAGTATCCCCGTTCTACATCTGTGAGAACTCTTGAGGAGTACACCACGGGTCGCAGTTTACCGTGCCGCGCCTGGAGCAGTACTGCGCTCAAACTGTCCACGTTGGCTTTGCTGCTACTTCTAAAAAGAAGTCCTCCCCACCATTAATCGCCCCCAGTGTGGGTGCTGTCTGCAGGTCTCCCTTGAGATGATTGAATGCTGCCGTGCAGTCCTCATCCCACTCCCATCCCACTCCCTCGCGGAGGAGCCAAAGTAGAGGGGCTGCCGTGGTGGTGTAATCCTCAATTAAATCCCTGCAGTACCCCGTGAACCCCAGGAAGGATCTCACCCCCGTCACGGTCATGGGGGTTGGTGACTCCTGTACCACCTTCCGTTTGGCCTCGTCTATAGCCCTTTCCCCAGCCCTCACAGTCAGCCCGAGGAATTTCACTTCCTTCCGACCGATCTAAGCTTTCTTGGGATTGACCCGGTGTCCTCCACCAGCTCTAGAAGCTCAGCCAGCAGCGGACCATGCTCCTCCCCCTCGTTGTAGAACAAAAGCAGGTCATCGACATACTGCACCAACTGCTGGGGCCTGCTGAAACCCTTTAAGCTGTTGGCCATACACTGGTGAAAGATGGAGGGGCGGTTGTGGAAACCCTGGGGAAGGCATGTCCAGGTATATTGCTGCTCTTTAAATGTGAAGGCGAACTTATACTGGTCCTCTCTTCTGAGGGGAATTGACCAGAACCCGTTCGATATATCCAGCACCGTGAAAGTGGTCGTGGATGCTGGAATGCACCCGATCAGGTCAGTTACGATTGGTCCTCAGAATCGGACCACGATGAGCCCCAACACCAACAACACCAACAACACCACCACCAACCTTCTCCTCAACCACCTGATGCTCCACAGGACAGAGAGCATCAGTGCAGTGCTGCACTGTGCCGGAGGCAATACCCCCAACACAGGCAGAGGATGAGCTTCCTCAACATGACTGAGCAGCAGTGCCAAAGGAAGCTCACGCTATCACGCCAGGTCGTCGCAGACAATTTACAGTTTGCTGGAGCAAAGTCCTGCTGCCCAGACCCAGAGGACCTGGTGGACACTCCTTACCAGTGGCTGTCAAAATCACCAGCGCCCTCAACTTCTCCACCTCAGGCTCCTTCCAGCGATCTTCAGCAGGCATTTGTGGCATCTCGCAGTCGGCCGCCCACAGATGCAACACCCAGCTCACCGATGCCCTCTTCAGCAAGTCAGCCAATTAGATCAACGTTGCCGCCGGTTAAACCAGTGTTACTGGGCGGACGCTGGAGTTGCCATGCTTGGTGGCTTCCCACGAGTGCATGGCGTCATTGACTGTACACATGTGGCCAAAATCTCGCACCCCACCGTTGACCAGGTAAGGAATGTCTCCCACAAGTTCACCCCCTGTGGTCAAGGTGTGCATTGTTTCGGCCTTTTTGCTAAGATCATGCGTAACTGACCTGACAGGGGAGTAACCATGACCCCAACGTGGTTCTCCCTGGATCAGGAAGGTGGTTCTCCTATGCTTTTTGGAAATAGGAGGTGGGTGGGGTGGCTTGACGCATCCATCTCCACGGAGGTGTGTGTGGTTGCTGACCCATCCACCTCCATGGCACGAACCTGGTATTGCAGTACTTCCAGGAACGGTGCTTGGGCTCTAGGCCTTTTGGCTAAGAGCATTAGCGCAGGGTGATCCTTTATGTGTGCAAGGTGACCTCTGGTGTTTGTGATCTGACAATGAATTGGAAAGATTGGCTACGAAAAATAAAAACAAAAATAAATTTTTTTTTTTTAATTGTTTAAGTATATGCAGTATTACAGTGGTGTTACACAGAGGTTACATACATGACAATGCGCACCTACCTGTTCCTGCTGGGCCCACGTGAGTTCCTGGTCCTGAAGCCTCCACTGACTGCGCGTCGCAGCACGTACACCTCAGGACGTGCGCAGGGCTGGAGCTGCAATCACATGGCTCTGGGCAGCCAATCAGGTAAAGTATGTTCTCAGCCATCATAATTGGAACTCCGTCAGTTCCACTCAATGCCGAAAACAGTGGAAAGTGTTGACACGCCTGGTGAGGGTGAGTACCTTAAATGTGAAAGGTCAAGATGCTCTGCTCTGAGCTCAATGTGCACTCTCTGCTCAATGTAGTGTTTGGGAATTCATGCTCTACGTGGGTGAGGCCAGAGGCAAGGGTCCCATTTGAAGCCTCACCCACTGCAAGGGCCTGCAAGTGCTCTTGACCTTGGTACTGGGTTCTGCAGACCCACCCCTGATGTTGTTGACTCCTCAATCAGACCTAGAGCTGGAAAGTGGGATGAGGCTGGATAGCCTCTAGTTGGCTGGTGCAGATACGTTGGGCCGAAATTGCCTCCTTCCGTGCTGTAAACTTCTATGACTCTATGATTCATATGTGTCTCAAAGACAGTAACCTCCCCGTTACTGTTAAGTCCTGGCCCCCTAATTCAAACATTGCCACAGCAAGTCCACGCAGTGAATGGAAGTTACATCGAGCTGTGAAGACTCTCATACAGTAACATCTAATAAACTATGTCAGGCACGAGGGACACAGTGATAGAAAAACCTAACTCAGACGTTCTCTTTAATCTTACAGGAGAAGCTCGCCCACAACCGCAGGGGGCAGATGTGGACTGCAGGAGGGGACTCTGAACTCCAGGACCTGAGTCCGTTGGAGGAACGTGTCTCGGCCCTGATGGGCGATCAAGTTGTTGCCATGGCAGTGGGTGAGGCCGACCCCCGCCCCCGGGGACAGTGACGGTGTGTTCATTTCCTTTGTAGCATCCGGCAGGCCACTTCGGCCTGACACCACAATCCTTCAGCTCTTTCCATGAGACTGCCGCTCCTGGCCCCGTTCCCTGTCTGTAACCACCCTTCACTGGCTTTGTGCTTTCAGATGATGACTCAGACGGCCAGGGTCCTGCACGTGGGCCTTCCACTGTGGGCGGCAGTGGAGAGGACGAGGAGGTGGAGGACACCTCTCTGGATGTGACAGAGCATCCAGTGTCCCCACAGAGCGGGGCCAGCAGCTTTGTGTCGGAAGGCGAGGTCGGGGAGATGGAGGTGGGTGATGCTCCGTGACCCAGTGACCTGCAGCAACACCACGGGGGGAGGGGAGATCAGGGAACCAGCTCCCCGGAGGGTGAGTGTGCGCCTGAGTGATGCTCAGCAACACTCTGGTGATGAGGCCGAGTTAGAGGATCACACCAGACAGTCATTGCATCTGCTGGCTGTTTTGTCGAGGGTGCCCGAGAGTGTCGATGTACTTACTTTTAGTGTGGTGGAGGCTGCCTCAACGGTTGCATTTGTGTGTCAGCAGCCCATCGAACTCATCCTTGGTCGATACTAACAGATGTTGAATGCATCAAGTGACTATGGGGTCCCAGACATGGTGGCATGAACTATGGCTGATGAGGTAGAAGCCATTGAGAACCAGGCCGACGCAATGATAAGGCTGAAGACTGTCATGTCGTCAGTGTGTGGTGACATCAATCAGCTCTGTGGTGTGCTGCAGTCCCAGTCTGCCCTGATGCAGAGCCAGCTTGAATCCACACGGGCAATGACCGCTGCCATCGTGTCTGTGGCTCTATCAGTTGCACGGGGAACTAACGTTGGTGAAGCACGGCAGCAATCTGTGCTCAGCCAGATAGCTCCAGTTGCTGAGGCTCTGCCCCGGGGGAGTAGCAGTGTGTCAGACCTGTTGCAACCTGATGTCCTCTCTCAGGATGACATCATTCCGCCCTTGCTCTGCCGCTCTCTGCAACCCATCCACCACAGAGTGCTACTGCCCATGCTGAGGTGATGCAGTCAGCAGCCAGTCCATCCAGGCTCCGTGCTGTTGTGAAACATCCTGCTCGGCCATCTGCTGGGGCAACGGTGCCAAAACAACGACCTTGTACCAGCCTTACTGCAATCACTGAGACCCCATTGAGGAGGAGCAGTAGGTCTGGGAGAACATAAGGAATAGAAGCAGGAGTAGGTTATTTGGCCCCTCGAGCCTGCTCCACCATTTAATTAATTCATGGTTGATCTAATCTTGGATTCAATTCCACTTCCCTGCGCACTCCCCATAACCCTTGACTCCCTTATCGTTCAAAAATCTGTCTATCTCCAATTTAAATATATTCAATGACCAGCCTCCACAGCTCTCTGGGGCAGAGAATTCCAAAGATTCACTGATTCTGAGGGAAGAAATTCCTCCTCATTTCCATTTTCAATGGGCGACCCCTTATTCTGAAACAATCGACCGAGTTCTAGATTCCCCCACGAGGGGAAACATCCTCTCTGCATCTACCCTGTCAAGCCCCCTCAGAATCTTATATGTTTCAATCAGATCATCTCTTATTCTTCTAAACTCCAATGAGTACAGGCCCAACCTGCTCAACCTTTCTTCATAAGACAACCCCTTCATCTCAGGAATCAACCCAGTTGATTCTGTATGCAGTACACCAGGTGTGGTCTAACCTAAAGTTGCAGCAGGAATTCTCCACTTTTATACTCCATCCCCCTTGCAATAAAACATTCCATTTGCCTTCCAACTTACTTGCTGTACCGGCATGCTAACATTTTGTATTTAATGTACAAGGACCCCCAGATCCCTTTCCCCATTTCAGTAATAATTTGCTTTTTAAATTTTTTCTACCAACATGGATAACCTCACAGTTTCTCACATTATACTCCATCTGCCAAATTTTTGCCTGTTTATATCCCTTTGCAGATTCTTTGTGTGCTCCTCACAACTTGCTTTCCCACCCATCTTTGTATCATCAGCAAATTTGGCTACATTGCACTTGGTTCCTTCATCCAAGTCATTAATATAGATTGTAAATAGTCGAGGCCCCAACATTGATCCCTGTGGCACCCCACTAGTTACTGTTTGCCAGCCTGATAATGACCCATTTACCCCGACACTCTGTTTTCTGTTAGTTAGCCAATCCACTATCCATGCTAATGTATGTTAACTAACCTGACACAGTATTAAACACTCTGAGCCTATCTTGAGCTCTCCTTGGCTAGTTGGGATCTGCATCTGCAACCATATGTAAGGGGTTCTCAGGGAGTGTTGTTGTGCCTTGGGTGTCTCTCTCTGGGCTTCTGCCCTCACAGCTTATGCCTGGCCTGTGAGGTACCCTGAGTGCTGCAAGAGCACCCCTGGAGAGACTGTGTCCACAGCTTATGAAGGAGGGGTTTTGAGAATCGTGCATCCCCACAGCTTATGCCTAGCCTGTGAGGCACCTGTGAGTGTCAAACACTCCTAACCCCTTCTTCCCTAGCCTGTGACACACAGTTGAGCGTTTTCGAGACACTCCTAGCTTCCCTTACACTGTTCTGACATAAGACTCACGATCAGGAGATGTAATACAATAGAACTGAGACAAGGTGATTCTTAGAGGAACTTAGACTTCCAATTTATTTGACAAGGTGTATCTCAACAAACAGCAATACACCAACAAAACAATCCCCCTAAATCCCACTAAACAGATGCAACGAAAATCTTTACACAAGTTTAGCAGTACAATGCCCAACCTCCCACCTTTCCTGGCCTAACTGAGTTGGGAGTTCCGGGGACCAGAGGTTATACTCACTACTGTGCCTTCTGCAGTCTGATGGTTTGTTTCTTCTATCTTCGGTGTCTTCGGACACTGGTTTTCCTTCAGTGTCGAGAGGCTTGCTGGTTGTTGGATCACGAGATCAGGGAAAACCACCCACACTATGTCAGAAATCCTTTTTTATAGCCAGATTATCCAGTCCGCCTCTCTTGCTGAAATCGATTCTTCCCATTGGTGGGCTTTGTGATTTTGAAAAATGCAGCAGTTTTAGATTATTGCGGGTTTTTTCCACTGATGTTAACTTACTCAAGGTTTGAGTGGGTGTTAATTGGGTTGGCCTCCTGTAGCCATTGTGTAGGCCCTTGGTTTATTTTGGGTTCCCTCGTTTTCTGAAGATCTGCATAATTTTCCTCCATAGTGTAAACATGGGGAAGAGAATAGTCCGATAATGGCTGTGAGTCAGTCCCACAGTTTTCGAGCAAGTGCTCTCCCATTGGCTTGAAAGCCCCATGCTTCGGGCTGACTCTGTCCCACCATTGGCCCTCCGGTGTCCTCCCCCGTCCAATCACTGCTCTGCCAAGGTCAAACCGTCTTGGTTTCAATTCACAGCACAGACCGATCCCACAGCCCTTTTCCTTCTGGGTAAAATGAGGGGGTTTTCGTCCTCCCCTACATAATCCCCCATCTGACACAGTCAGACACCACTCGAGTGTATCAAAGATCAGGGTGGTGAGAAAATCCTCGGTCTCCCAAATTGCCCAACTTTCCCCCGTTTAACTCGAAAGTGATCCCGCCGATATATATCGTAATTCCTTTTAACGCGGTACAAAACACAGATTCCAACAGGTTACAATATTCGACAGCAATACACATTTTTGTACTTAAGGTTACAACAGTAATTGTACATTGAGTCTCATTTCAGTCTTAACCGTAAAACAAAGAAACCTACCCTGCAAACTCCCCAGGGGCCATGTATGAAAACGCAGTCATCCCTGGGAATAACAAAACCGCCTAAGTGTCACGGTCAAGCTTTGTTTACACGCCTTGTGTGTTTAGCAACGGCACTCCTGTCTGTGTAGTAGCCTGAGGAACTGCTTTCTTTTTCTTTTTCTCCTGAGTTTACAACTTGTAACTAGCAGATAAGCTACAATCAGGAGTTGGCCGATTACTAAGGCATGCGATCCCACCCGGATCCATGCAGGTATGTCTGCCCGTATCCCCAAATCCCACCATGCTGGGAGTTTAATCTGGGCAATCTCCCCTGCTAGAATTTCAGTTTTCTGCTCCATGGTGTAAAAATGTTTTTGAGACAAATCCACTGCCTGGAGGAGGGCTGTAAGTTTCTCAGGTAGTGGGGCAGTGGGCTAGCCAAAATGGGCGACATATTGTTGTAGGTGGCTGAGGTTGTTTTGTACCGTGAGGTGAATCGTGGAAGGTTCAGGGATGGGTGTGATTCTGGTGTGTGCCACTTGAACCTCTGCCCTGGGTTTAAAGCAAAAGCTGCTGTACGGTATTGGACACCACCTTCCCGTTCCGTGTTCATAGCGTTGGGCACTTGTGGTGACACAATATGTCCCACCGCCTACATATGCGACCTGTGGACTCATGTGGTTCGGGACCATTACCTCCATTGGGCAATTGATAGGCTCTGCCCCAGCAGTGCTGAACCCGCATTGTGGCCTTGCAAAAGCGTTCAAGTGCTGGGGGCACAGGATTACCTGTGCTCCCCTGCTCCGACAACCCGAGAGGTCTGTACCTGTCACAGTGTGCTCCCACATTGTGACAGAAGGTGGGACCTCTTGGAATCGAACATGCACCCCTCCACGAATGACTCCCACATTCTCCACTCAGTACAGGGCTGCTGGTCGTGGGGATGCCCCCATCATGGGCATCCTGACCACCACACCCATGATGGTATGATTTGACTTTCCACAGTCCACCGGTACCGGGTAGGCTTCCGACGCACACAAAGTTGGCAAGGACTCAAAACATTATCATAAGGGTGCAGTGCTACTAAGTGCTGGTTGCTGATCCAGGAGGGGACCTGTCCCTGTCTCAGATCCTCGAGGTTACTCCGTCCCTCTCCCAGCAACCAGGCCCCATAGAGCACGCACACCTCATTTTGGGCAGCTTGATCGGAGGCGTTTCTATCCTCCCGAATCAAGGTGTTTACAGCCCTGGCCTGCGCCTCCAATTGAGAGATAATCTCCTTTAAGTGAACTGTCATTGCCACCTCTTCGTGGAGCGCGGATCCCACTACGGTATTCTCGTTCCCCAGGACTTTGCGCAGCTGATTCTTTAACCCATTTATCTGGAGGGCCAGCTGCACATTATCCAAACTGTTTATGGCGGACGCCCCGATGTTAAACCCCGTGAAAATGTCATTTAAAGTGCCACGCCTCTGCCTGCCCGGTTCGGCCCCATCCCACTGTTTATACAAGTCTGCCACTCTCACTCTGGAAGTGGCCACAGTGATCTCCGGGCAGGGGATGGAGGCCTCTCCGTAGGTAAAGTCCTTATGGTTGGAGTACTTGGTGGAGTTCGATCCCAACCACCCAGGCCATCTCCCCTCGTGGGACTAGGTGACCCGGCCATCCGCTGCCGGAGTCCCTTCTCCTGTGGTCACTGTCGGCGCTCTGCCCCCGGAGCATCCAAAAACCAGGGAGTCCTCGGTGTCCCCTCGGTGCCCGGTGCAGATCCTTAGCGATACCAGCATCACTAACGTCCTGTGGGGAGGTGTTGACATCTGAAAGGCAAGAAGAACATGGCCTTGCCTTGAGAGACCTCTCCAGGCTCGGCCCACTTAACATGTTCCAAACATAAAATGCTGTACCCAACCGTCACTTCCTTACCTAAACACATATACTCACAACACAAAGTAACAAAACAGGAAGGGAAAATATATACACTGCCACCCGTCCCCGGGTGGCCAGGCTACATCCTGTCACTGTACAGGCGTCGTCGACCACTCGGCTGACCGTACCCTGGGGACCAGGATGCCCTCCGCTGAGGGGCTCGTATAGTCCCCCTTAATAGGTCTTGTGCTGCCCTCCAAGGCCCTCCCGAGCCCCGGATAATCGGTGGGAGACCCTTGCGAGCACAACAGAGCACCCTTCCTGTTGTCTTTCGCCTTCTCGGTCTGGGGCGGGGAGCTAAGTAAACAGGGGACCACGGCGCCCTGGGCTGTGGCACTCTGTTACTCCTCCTTACTGTCAGTGCAGAGTCCCACGTTATGGGCTGCAATGCTATCTCCTCCACCTCTTGGGCTAGCCCCAGCTGATCCACCAGGGGAGGTTCAGCTTCCCCTTGGACCTTGCTAATGGTAGAGCCTTTCTCCCTACTTCAGTTAGTGGGCTGGGAACCTCTACCCAGTGGTGGGATAGCCTTACTGGAGCAGTGAACCAGCCCCGGCTGTAGAGCTTCGGGGCCCGCTGCCTCTTCCGGAGCCTCCAAATCCACCGGAGCCTGTTCCTCCCCCGGTGCCTGATTCCCTTCCCTTGCTCGTCCTCTCTGTTTTTTTACCTCTTTTGGGGTCAAACAATTTACACTGATTAATGTGATACCACTTCACCCGGCGAGGTAATCGAACCACATAGACCATAGGGCTAGCCTTGTCGACTATGCTGTATGGTCCCATATACAGTGGTTCAAATACCCCGACCCGGGCGAAGCTTCTCACCATCACCTGGTCGCCCACCTCCCAATCATGGTAACTGCGGGGTTCCAGCAGCAGCCGATTGGCACGGTGCTGTTTACCCATGTTGTTGGCCGCCTGCCAGTGAATCTGTTGAAGTTGTTCAAACAGGTTCCTGACGAAGCGGTCCCGGTTCACCTCTCCAAGCTGCCCTTCGGTGAGGACCGGCACCAACACATGCACTGGGGTTCTCATGATCCGGCCAGTCATCAGCTCATGGGGTGAGTACCCTGTGCTCTTTGACTGACTGGCCCGGATTCCCATGAGGACCAACGGTAAGACCTCCACCCACTTGTTCGGTGAGTCTCCCGTCTCCTTGCGCAGCCTTTCCTTTAGGGTCCGGTTCAGGCGTTCTACGGGGCCTGAGGACTGAGGGTTGTAGGCGACATGCCATTTGGCTCTTATCCCCAGCACCTTTAGGGTGGCCTGCATCACCTGGCCGGTGAAGTGGCTTCCCCGGTCGGACTCCACGATTTGAGGTGGACCCCACCGAGAGAACACCTCCCTCGCCAGGATTTTTGCAGTCCCCACCGCGGTAGCTGTTCGGCAAGGGAAGGCTTCCACCCACTTGGAAAACACATCCACCAGGACGAGGCAGTATTTATAACCTCCCTGGGCGGCCGGTAGGGGTCCGATGTAGTCGATCTGGATCGACTGCCATGGTCCCTCTCCCCGCCTGACGTGTCCCATGGACACCTTCCTTTTCTGAGGGTCTGGGTTGTTTGCAGCCAGACAGCCCGCACAGAAGTTGCGGACGTCTTCCCGGAGGCCTGGCCACCACCCTGCCTTTTCTACCTGTTGCCAGGTAGATTCCGGCCCGGGGTGTCCCGCACCTGGACCCTCATGGGCCAGCTGAAGGAATTCCCTCCGGTGTTGTGGCGGCACTACCCATTTGTCCCCTTTAAACAACATGCCTTCCCGCACAGCAATATCTGCAGCACTGTATGGGCCCTCCGCCTTTTCCCCTTTTTGATAGCAGCCAAGGCAGCCTTCAGGATCGGATCCTGCATCTGGACTACTTTAAGTTCCGGGGCCACAGCCGCCCCTACGCTCCCTTGTGTCCCTGGCTTGCTTCTTGCTGCTGTTATCCTGCCTGCCTCATATGGGTCCCATGGGCGACCTGTACGAGCACCTTCCCTTGCCAGCAGGTCTGCCTGCTGGTTACCTTGCCCCACCATGGCTCAGTTTTGGAGTGGGCCTTTACCTTATGGATATATACATCCCCGGTTTCTCCCGCTGCAGCCACGATTTTTTCTAGCAGGGGTTTGGTCACAAGGGGCTTCCCATCCGCAGAGCTGTACCCCCGGCGTGACCAAATCGGCAGATACTCTGTACACGAATTGCAAGTGAACATGCTGTCCGAGCAAATCGTGTATGGGGTAGGGAATTCCTCGGGGTGTGTGACCACATACATCACCGCCGAGAGTTCCGCCTGCTGGGCGCTCAGGGTGCATGGGAGTTTAAGAGCCAAGGCAATCCCTGTCTTGGGATCCCTAACTCCGCAGCCCATGAGTCTTGTACCCGCGGACACTGAACTGGAGCCATCAACGTAGATTTCGCGGCTTGTGGGGTGTATCCCTGTCCGAAATCCAAAGTTAATGTCCCATACCCGCTCCACAGAGCATCGATGTGGCTGCCCTGGATAGATTAAATTTGCTGCGAGCCTGGGCTCGCAGATGCCCTTGACCTTTAAAGTCATTTGGGAGAGGAGGAGGGTCCAGCGAGTGATTCTAGCACTGATCACTGTCCCGTCCTTAATCCTCCCGTCCAACAGCATCTGCGTCGGGGTATGATGGGTGAGGAGTGTAATGGGGGATATTCCGGTAAAGATCTGAGCTCTCTTTACTGCCCAGTGGGTGGTCAGTAAGTGCCTCTCACAATTGGAGTATCCCTTTTCTACCTCCGTGAGGACCCTGGAGGAGTACACCACTGGTCTCAGCTGACCGTTTTGCCCCTGGAGCAACACTGCACTTAAGCTGTCGCCACTGGCTGCCACCTCCAGGAAGAATTCCTCCCCCACCATCAATTGCCCCTCGGGCTGGTGCTACCTGCAGGTCTCTCTTAAGACGGACAAATGTTGCTTCACAGCCCTCGTCCCATTCCCACTCGACCCCTTGTGTAGGAGTCTGAGCAGAGGGGCGGCAGTGGCTGCAGAGTCCTCGATGAAGTCCCTACAGTAGCCGGTGATTCCCAGGAAAGACCTTACCCTCGACACATCCCTAGGGACAGGAAGTTCCTGCACTGCCTTTCTTCTAGCCTCATCAATGGCCCTTTCTCCTGCCCTTATCGTCAGGCCCAGGAATTTTACTTCTCCTAGACCTATCTGGGCTTTCTTGGAGTTAACTTTAAAACCCCTTCCTTCATTAAGACCAGCAGTTCAGCCAGCAGTGGACCGTGTTCCTCACTGCTGTCTGTGAACAACAACAGGTCGTCCACATACTGGACTAGCTGGTGTGGTTGGCTGAAGCCTTTTAAGCAGTTCGCCATGCATTGGTGAAAGATGCTGGGACTATTATGAAAGCCCTGTGTGAGGCAGCTCCATGTATACTGCTGTTCCCGGAAGGTGAAGGCAAACTTGTACTGGTCTTCCCTCCGTACAGGGATAGAGCAGAACCCGTTGGATATGTCCAACACTGTGAACGTGGTTGAGGATGCAGGGATTTCCCCTATCAGATCCGCAACCACCGCTACTGTGGGGGCACAAGCTGGGATGTTTTTATTGAGCACCTTATAATCCACCGTAGCCCTCCAAGAATTGTCCGGTTTCCTAATCGGCCTAAGCAGCGAGTTGACATGGGTGGCTATGGGTCTCAAAACACCCTGCTCGACAAGCGAGCTGAAAGCTGTCTCCAAGTCTGCTTCTGCCTCTCGGGGAAAGCCATACTGCTTTTGCGGGCGGGACATGAGATCCCCATCTATTCTAACCTCCACTCCTGTGACTCTCCCACAATCGTGTTTATGGGTGGCAAATGCTGCAAGATTTGTTCGCACATAGGCCCGGTACTCAGCCGGGGTGTTACCGACCAGAACCTCCAGGTCGTAACCCCCTTTTGGCTTCATTGTACACAGAGTCCCTTTTCCCTGTTTCTTATCAATAACCATGACTTCTCCCTCTGCTCCCGTGCTCACTGTGCCCCATCGTGATTCCTCAAGTCTACTAGGATCTGGCGAGCGATGATGAAATCAGCCCCCAAGATCCCTTTTCCCACCTGTTCCCAGTTCATCAGGACGCACTTCCATTGTGTTTGGAGTGCTCCTAAACAAACTGCGAGCGGGACTGAAAAAACCCAGCCTTCTCATTACCTGTGAACCCAACTAGTTGATACGGCACCCTGTTTGATAGAGGTGAGGTTGTGGGGTCCTCCGAATGGACTATCGTGCTGGAAGCACCAGTGTCCAAAAGGTAAGTACCCAATACACCCTCAACCTCCATCTTGACCCAGGGTCGTCCCCAGGGGTCATATTCTAGTGGGCACAGGTATGCAGGCTGGGTCTGGGCTAGTCACGGCCTCTGTACTGACAGGGTTGCTGGTGCTCCCTGCCTGTTGCCGTGGCTACCTTCCCAGTCCCCTCCAGCGCTGTCCTCACTGCAGCTACTATCTGGTCAAGGGATGGTGAGGAGCTCGCTCCACTTCCCCCACTCTGGGCTCCTGAAGGACTTCTCCCCCCATTTCTCTTTACTGGGCTCCTGCAATCCCTTTTAAAATGCCCCGCTTTCCCGCACCCGTAGCACACTCCCTCCTTATCAGACGAGCGGCCACCCTCCTGGTGCCATTCCCTTTTGGGAATCGAGTTGGGTTTTACTTCATTTACCCGACCTTTGGAGGTTTTCTCCTCCTCCCCTCCTCCATTCCGTTGGACCAGTGCCAGTTGCCTGACCACTGCTTCCTCAGTGAGCCAGGGCAAGCAGTTTGCCACTAGCATCCTCAGCCAGCGGCCAGTCTGTACCGCGGAAAGATTCGCCCGGTCGAGGAGCTCCCCACAGGCTGCGTGGTATACCACCCATAGCCTGTCCGCAAACGCCTGCGGGGTTTCCCCTGCGAGTTGCCTTGTCCTTTCGACCCGTTCAAAAGGACTGCCGTCATCGAAGCCCATAGCCTCAAGGACGGCCCTCTGGACCTCAGTAAATGTGCGCTGTCCCCTCCGACATTCTGCCGGAAGGGCCTGGTACAATTTGCTGTCCAGAGAGAAGAGCAGCAGCTTGGCTGTCTCTGCGTCGTCGCAACCATTAATTTCCCCTGCCTGCATCACCTCCATGAAGTGGATAGACGAGTTCCCGCAGCGAGTGAGTTTGGCCAAATGGGCCACCATGGCCCTGAGTGATTGAACTCCATGGGGAATAATAAAGTCGCTCTCCAGTGCTCCCCGACCTTGGCCACCTCCCTGTGGAGGACCGTACTTGCGCTGCCTGACCGGGCACATCCGCCCTGGTTCAGGATCTTTCTGCGCTGGTCCCTCTACCTCCGGCTGTCCCACCATACCTGGTGCAGCAGACAGTGCCTGGTCGCCTGATCCAGTCCTTAACTGACCCTCGTCTGGAGCCTCACATCCCTGCTGCCCTGATAGGACCTGGAGGGTCCACATGGGACAAAGGAGTGTATTGTGGGGTAGAGGAGAATCCAAAGGCAAGAGACGCCCGACCACTTCCTGAGGCACCGGTGGTTTGTCCGGTGGGGTACCAGGAGGAGCCTGGTCCTGCCCCCAGCCCTGGGTATGCTACTACCTGCGCACCCCGCTCCTCCTGGTACCCCACCGGACAAACCACCGGTGCCTCAGGAAGTGGTCGGGCGTCTCTTGCCTTTGGATTCTCCTCTACCCCCCAATACTCTCCTTTGTCCCCTGTGGACCCTCCGGGTCCTATCAGGGCGACCATCCCCTTTGCCTGGGATAGAGCGTGGGTGAGAGTTTTAATCCTCTCTTGGCAGGGACCGTGATCTGCAAACTCACTGCTACTGGCCACTTTATAGGCTGCCTGTACGACTTTTAATTTATTCTCTAGTTCCCAAATTTTCTGGGTGTACCGAGAGTTCTGTTCCCGGAGGGACCCCTCACTACCCTTGGCCTCAGTGACCTGACACTGAAGATAGTCGCGGCTATTTCGGAAGGTCTCCTCCAACTGCCTCTTCCCTTGCTGCTCCACAGCTAATTCAGCCAGCAGGTTGTCCCCAGCCGCAGCCCGGATAGCAGAGAGCTCCTCTGATTTCTGAAGACTCTGTTCCAAGTCCTTCACCCGCTGGTCGAGCTTTCGGACTTGGCGGGTGAAGCAGATAAGCCAGATGGCCTTTTCCACACTGCGGTTGTGGTCCTTCCCTGCTGTCCACTGGGCAGCAGCATCCACTGGGCGCTCTGCCCGAGTGAGGGCTTGTACCCAAGATTTGGTGAGGTTCACCTTGCCAAAAATGTATGAGGAAATTCTCTCCTCCATTTTAGTTTCCTCTCTTATCACCTCAACTGTTATATTAACATCTCCTGTTTGCTTATGTCCTGCGGCGATCACCATGTTCTGTAAGGGGTTCTCAGGGAGTGTTGTTGTGCCTTGGATGTCTCTCTCTGGGCTTCTGCCATCACAGCTTATGCCTGGCCTGTGAGGTACCCTGAGTGCTGCAAGAGCACCCCTGGAGAGACTGTGTCCACAGCTTATGAAGGAGGGGTTTTGAGACTCGTGCGTCCCCACAGCTTATGGCTAGCCTGTGAGGCACCTGTGAGTGTAAAATACTCCTAACCCCTTCTTCCCTAGCCTGTGACACACAGTTGAGCGTTTTCGAGGCGCTCCTAGCTTCCCTTACACTGTTCTGACATAAGACTCACGATCAGGAGATGTAATACAATAGAACTGAGACAAGGTGATTCCAAAAGGAACTTAGGCTTCCAATTTATTTGACAAGGTGTATCTCAACAAACAGCAATACACCAACAAAACAATCCCCCTAAATCCCACTAAACGAACACAACGAAAATCTTTACACAAGTTTAGCAGTACAATGCCCAACCTCCCACCTTTCCTGGCCTAACTGAGTTGGGAGTTCCGGGGACCAGAGGTTATATTCACTACTGTGCCTTCTGCAAGTCTGGTGGTTTGTTTCTTCTATCTTCGGTGTCTTCGGACACTGGTTTTCCTTCAGTGTCGAGAGGCTTGCTGGTTGTTGGATCACGTGAGCAGGGAACCACACACACTACGTCAGAAATCCCTTTTTATAGCCAGATTATCCAGTCCGCCTCTCCTGCTGAAATCGATCCTTCCCATTGGTGGGCTTTGTGATTTTGAAAAATGCAGCAGTTTTAGATTATTGCGGGTTTTTTCCACTGATGTTAACTTACTCATGGTTTGAGTGGGTCTTGATTGCGTTGGCTTCCTGTAGCCATTGTGTAGGCCCTTGGTTTGTTTTGGGTTCCCTCGTTTTCTGAAGATCTGCATAATTTCCTTCCATAGTGTAAACATGGGGAAGACAATAGTCCGATAATGGCTGTGAGTCAGTCCCACAGTTTTCGAGCAAGTGCTCTCCCATTGGCTTGAAAGCCCCATGCTTCGGGCTGACTCTGTCCCACCATTGGCCCTCCGGTGTCCTCCCCCGTCCAATCACTGCTCTGCCAAGGTCAAACCGTCTTGGTTTCAATTCACAGCAAAGACCGATCCCACAGCCCTTTTCCTTCTGGGTAAAAGGAGGAGGTTATCGTCCTCCCCTACACATACAGTGCACTGAAATGTCAGTATTCTGCCTAAACACTTCTCCATCCCATTTTGATTTGGACAGGTATGTTATTTTTCCCTTTGAGTTGTCAGCAAAAATAAATTGTGAAACCATAAACCATGGTGGCTCCAAAACACAGCACCTGAGAGAAGTGGGTCTGGGGGTCAAGGTCAGGATTCACACATTACTTCCATCCCCATCTCAGTACTTGGGAAAAGGGCGAGCAGATATGCTGCAAACAGGCCCGATCCCACCTTCCACACAGGGAGAAGGGGAAAGACGGATGAAATACATCATGCTCTGGAGCGCCTCCTTGCTGCCATTTTCCCGACAACATTGGTGGAGGCTGTCCATTCTCCTGCTCTCTCGGGAGAAGTTCACGAGTAACTCACGGACAGCAACGCTTTCTTTTGACGCAAGTGCTTTTGAATTATCAACAATATCAATATTTTTATTTCTCACCAATCATTTCACCTCCTCTCCTCTCCACAAGACCTCGAATCAACAACACTAACTTGGATTTATATAGCGCCTTTAATGTGATAAAATGTCCCTTCACAGGAGTGTTATCAAGCAAAATTTGACACTGAGCCACATAAGGGGACATTAGGACAGATGACCCATACCTTGGGCAAAGAGGCAGGTTTTAAGGAGGGGCTTCAAGGGGGAGAGAGAGATAGATGGGCAGAGAGGTTTAGGGAGAGAATTCCAGAGCTTAGGACTGCACCAGCTGAAGGCAAGACCGCCAGTGTTGGAGTGATTAAAATCGGGGATGCACAAGAGGTCAGAATCCTTGCTGGATAAAACAGATACAGTAATACTGATATATAGGAGGGTGGAATAGTTCATTTTTTTTTTGGTAGGTCTTCCATGGTGTTGTTAATAGGTAGTCTGGGGCCTGTAGTCTGCTTACAGATGGTTACTGAGCCCCACGCTCTGGTCCCTCACTGACCAGCTCCTCCCAGCCATTGAGTTTGGTGCTCACTCCCTGTTCTGTAAATGTAGACAACTATTTTTCACAGGTAGATCGCCCATTGCTCAGGACAGTCTGCAGGGTGAGCAATAGTCACAAATGTAACTGGGCCCCGCTGAGAGAAGGGGGCACGGAGAAGGCAAACAATGTCATCTCTGCCCATCGCCCGCACACACAATTCTCTAGATTATAACCACGTGGAAACCTGTTATTGTATTCTAGCATATCCAGTCATTATAAACTAGGGCCCAAGGGATTTTGGCTAAACACAGTTGCATCAAGGTGAGGCCCCTTTAACTGGACAGGTCAAACCGTGACATCACATCGCAAACCTGACCCTCTCACAACTCATCACTGTGAAATTAGACATCACAATAGGTTTGTAATCTGGCTCAATTTGAGGCAGGATGCTGGACAACCAGTTTAAGTGAAGGAAAAGTGACTGTGACTAACTGGCTGATCTCTCTAGGAGTGAATGTGGTCAGCTAGAAAACCTGATAAACAGAACGTGAACAATAGAATCATCACTACCCGGCTACCCATAAAAGGGGCCCGAGACTCGTAGGAGCCACAGAAGCAGGAGCGGGAGGATCGAGAGGCCCATAAAAGTGGCCTGAGAGTCGGAGGCGCCACAGGAGCAGGAGCGGGTGGATCGAGAGGCCCATAAAAGGGGCCCGAGAGTCGGAGGAGCCACAGGAGCAGGAGCGGGTGGATCAAGAGGCCCATAAAAGGGTCCGTGATTTGGAGGAGCACAGGAGCTGGAGCGGGAGGATTGAGAGGCCCAGAACAGGGGCCCGAGAGGCGGAGGAGCCACAGCAGCAGGAGCGGGAGGAATGAGAGGCCAATAAAAGGGGCCCGAGAGTCGGAGGAGCCACAGGAGCTGGAGCGGGAGGATCGAGAAGCCAATAAAAGGGGCCCGAGAGTCAGAGGAGCCACAGAAGCAGGGAGAAAATTTTTTAAAATAATCAAAATCAAAGTGTGCGTCACAAACAAATGGGTAAGTGATTGGCTGGTGGATTGGTGAGTGTTTTTCTTTTTCCTCTCGGTCGGCATTGTTGCCAAATTAAGTTAATTTTCGGGTTAATTCATGGTAGGAGAGCTCACACCCATGTCATGTCATGTTCCTCCTGTGCTATGTGGGAAATCAGAGACACTTCCAGTGTCCCTGACTACTATGTGTGCAGGAAGTGTGTCCAGCTGCAGCTCCGGCAGCGCATTGCGGCACTGGAGCTGCGCATGGATTCACTCTGGAGCATCCACGGTGCTGAGGATGTCATGAATAGCACGTTTAATGAGTTGGTCACACCGCAGGTAAAGGTTACAAAGGCAGATAGGGAATGGGTGACCATCAATCAGAGCTGGAGAAGGAAGGTCGTGCAGGGATCCCCTGCTGTCATCCCCCTCCAAAATAGATTGAATACTATTGGGGAAGATGGCTCATTAGGAGAAGGCAGCAGCAGCCAAGTTCATGGCACCATGGGTGGTCCTGCTGCACAGGAATGCAGGAAAAAGAGTGGGAGAGCTATAGTGGTCGGGGATTCTATTGTAAGGCAAATAGATAGGCGTTTCTGCAGCCGCAATCGAGACTCCAGGAAAGTATGTTGCCTCCTTGGTGCAATGGTTAAGGATGTCTCGGACCGTCTGCACGGCAGTCTGGAGGGGGAGGGCGAACAGCCAGTTATTGTGGTGCATATAGGTACCAGAAATACAGGTAACAAACGGGACGAAGTCTTACAAGCTGAATTTACGGAGCGAGGAGTTAAATTACAAAGTAGGACCTCAAAGGTAGTAATCTCAGGATTGCTATCAGTGCCACGTGTTAGTCAGAGTAGAAATAGCAGGATAGTTAAGATGAATACGTGGCTTGAGGAATGGTGCAAGAGGGAGGGATTCAAATTTCTGGGACATTGGAACCGGTTCTGTGGGAGGTGGGAGCAGTACAAACCGGACAGTCTGCATCTGGGCAGGACCGGAACCGATGTCCTAGGGGGAGCGTTTGCGAGTTCTGTTGGGGAGGGTTTAAACAAATCAGGCAGGGGGATGGGAATCTATGCAGGGAGACAGAGGGAAGTAAAATGGGGCCAGAAGCAAAAGTTAGAAAGGAGATAAGGAAAAGTGGAGGGCAGAGAAATCAAGGACAAAAATCAAAAAGGGCCACATTACAACATAATTCTAAAAGGACAAAGAGTGTTAAATAAAGTAGCCTGAAGGTCCTGTGTCTCAGTGTGAGGAGCATTCGTAATAAAATGAATGAATTATCTGCGCAGATAGCTGTTAACGGATATGATGTCATTGGGATTACGGAGACATGGCTCCAGGGTGACCAAGGCTGGGAACTCAACATCCAGGGATATTCAATATTCAGGAAGGATAGACAGAAAGGAAAAGGAGGTGGGGTAACGTTACTGCTTAAAGAGAAGATTAACACAATAGCAAGGAAGGACATTAGCTTGGATGATGTGGAATCTGTATGGGTAGAGCTGCGGAACACCAAAGGGCAGAAAATGCTCATGGGAGTTGTGTACAGACCACCAAACAGTAGTCGTGAAGTTGGGAATGGCATCAAACAGGAAATGTGTGCAATAAAGTTACAGCAATTATCATGGGTGACTTTAATCTACGTACAGATTGGGCTAACCAAACTGGTAGCAATACGGTGGAGGAGGATTTCCTGGAGTGTATAAGGGATGGTTTACAAGACCAATATGTCGAGGAACCAATTAGAGAGCTGGCCATCCTCGACTGGGTGTTGTGTAATGAGAGAGGATTAATTAGCAATCTTGTTGTGCATGGCCCTTTGGGGAAGAGTGACCATAATATGGCAGAATTCTTCATTAAGATGGAGAGTGACACAGTTAATTCAGGAACTTTTAAAGAAAGGTAACTTCGATGGTATGAGACGTGAATAGCCTAGGGTTGACGGTAGATAGGCAATGGCAAAAATTTAAAGAACACATGGATGAACTTAAACAATTGTACATCCATATTTGGCGTAAAAATAAAATGAAAAAGGTGGCTCAACCGTGGCTAACAAGGGAAATTGGGGATAATGTGAAATCTCAGGAAGAGGCATATAAATTGGCCAGAAAAAGCAGCAAACCTGAGGACTGGGAGAAATTTAGAATTCAGCAGAGGAGGACTAAGGGTTTAATTAGGAGCGGGAAAATAGAGAATGACAATAAGCTTTGCAGGGAACATAAAAACTGACTGCAAAAGCTTCTATAAATATGTGAAGAGAAAAAGATGAGTGAAGACAAATGTAGGTCCCTTGCAGTCAGAATCAGGTGAAATTATAATGGGGAACAAAGAAATGGCAGACCAATTGAACAAATACTTTGGTTCTGTCTCCACTAAGGAAGACACAAATAACATTCCGGAAATACTCGGAGACCGAGGGTCTAGCGAGAAGGAGGAACTGAAGGATATCCTTATTAGTCAGGAAATTGTGTTAGGGAAATTGATGGGATTGAAGGCCGATAAATCCCCATGGCCTGATAGTCTGCATCCCAGAGTACTTAAGGAAGTGACCCTAGAAATAGTGGTACATTGGTGGTCATTTTCCAACATTCTATAGACTCTGGATCAATTGCTATGGATTGGAGGGTAGCTCATGTAACCCCACTTTTAAAAAAATGTGGGAGGTGCAACGAGACCTGGGTGTCAGTTATTGAAAGTTGGCATGCAGATGCAGCAGGCAGTGAAGAAGGCAAATGACATTTTGGCCTTCATAGCGAGAGGATTTGAGTATAGGAGCAGGGAGGTCTTACTGCAATTGTTCAGGGCCTTGGTGAGGTCACACCTTGAATATTGTGCACAGTTTTGGACTCCTAATCTGAGGATATTGAGGACGTGCAGCGAAGATTCACCAGACTGATTCCCAGGATGGCAGTACTGACATATGAAGAAAGACTGGATCGACTTGGCTTATATTTACTGGAATTAAGAAGAATGAGAGGGGATCTCATAGAAACATATAAAATTCTGACGGGATTGGACAGGTTAGATGCAGGAAGTCCAGAACCAGGGGTCACACTCTAAGGATAAGGGGTAATCCATTTAGGACCAAGATGAGGAGCAACTTCTTCACTCAGAGAATTGTGAACCTGTGGAATTCTCGACCACAGAAAGTTGTTGAGGCCAGTCCGACTAAAGGGATCAAGGGGTATGGAGAGAAAGCAGGAATGAAGTTGCATGTTCAGCCATGATCATATTGTATGGTGGTGCAGGCTCGAAGGGCCGAATGGCCTATTCCTGCACCTATTTTCTATGTTGCTATGTTTCTATGACAATCAGAAGGGTGTTGCTGTCGAGGTTTGTTTATTCCAGCTTGTATAATTGTCCGTGAAAGTCAGAGTGGGGAACAGCAGTGACCATGCAGACATCAATGCTCAAATCCTGGAAACTGATAACAGTTCAGTAAACGCAAGTTGTTCTGATCAGACGGTCCTGGACCCTGGGATAATCTGTG
This sequence comes from Pristiophorus japonicus, assembly GCF_044704955.1. Lineage (NCBI taxonomy): Eukaryota > Metazoa > Chordata > Chondrichthyes > Pristiophoridae > Pristiophorus > Pristiophorus japonicus. Next base: position 86,610,811 of record NC_091979.1, on the reverse strand, counting down.
GGACAAGGAGTCAATGAGAAACTCATGTCCCAGGTGTTACTGGTGCCCTCTGACCTAGCCAATCCCTGGGTCCTTGCCAAGGACTTCCTCCCAGGTGTCAGCTGGCTCAGATACTTCCAACAAAATCCCTCCGATTATGTCAGAGTAGCTCTTTTTGCCAGTGATCCTGGTTCACCTGATGGCATTGCAGCCATTCTGGACCATCTCTCTGATTCTCAAGAAGGTGTACATTGCCCAACTCCAGAATCTTTCACCATCATGAGCAGCCCTCGAAATAGAGGAAGACTTGCTTCCACTCTAAAAGTGAGTTCTTAGGTGACTGAACAGTTCAATACGGGAATTACAGTCTCTGTCACAGGTGGGACAGACAGTGGTTGAAGGAAAGCGTGGTTGGGACTGGTTTGCCGCACGCTCCTTCCGCTGCCTGTGCTTGCTGTCTGCATGCTCTCGGCGATGAGACTCGAGGTGCTCAGCACCCTCCCGGATGCTCTTCCTCCACTTAGGGTGCTCTTTGGCCAGGGACTCCCAGGTGTCGGTGGGGATGTTGCATTTTATCAAAGAGGCTTTGAGGATGTCCTTGAAACGTTTCCTCTGCCCACCTGGGGCTCGCTTGCCGTCTAGGAGTTCCGAGTAGAGCATTTACTTTGGGAGTCTTGTGTCAGACATGCGAACAATGTGGCCCACGCAACGGAGCTGGTCGAGTGTGGTCAGTGCTTCGATGCTGGGGATGTTGGCCTGATCGAAGACACTGATGTTGGTGCTTCTGTCCTCCCAGAGGATTTGCAGGATCTTGTGGAGACATCGTTGGTGGTATTTCTCCAGCGACTTGAGGAATCTACTGTATATGGTCCATGTCTCCGAGCCATACAGGAGGGTGGCTATTACTACAGCCCTGTAGACCATGAGCTTGGTGCCAGATTTGAGGGCCTGATCTTCGAACACTATCTTCCTCAGGCGGCCGAAGGCTCAACTCCGCCTCCAGTTTGCCAGCACAGCCTTCAGGAGGAGGAGTGTTCGAAGATCCAGAACCTTTAATACTCAGGTGGCATCAGAATGTGTGGCCAGTAACATTACATGAAAAGAAACTAGTCGATATGTTTTGCACCCAGAATCTGCATTAAGCATTTACAGCTTAAATGGTTTACTATACAAGGGTAGCTCGATAGTATCTGTAGTTTCTTGTTGCGATCCAGTGATTTTTTTAAATCTGTAATTTCTTCTTCTGCTCGAGGTAGACGGTTGGTGTCAGGATGAGAGAGAGGAAACAGGCGATTTGATCAACCTACCTACAGATGAAAGTTGTGAGTAACTAAACCACGAGGACAAGTGGATCAAACACACAAGAGAGAGTACATCGCGACAGAAATTAAATCAATGTCAGCAGAGATGGCACAAAAGGAGGAAGCGCTGCGACTGAAATTCTCCTCACGCCATCCCTCTGTGTCCCATCCATTTCTCAGTGGCAACTCCACATCTTTTAATTTCTTTTAATTTGATGGCCAATAAACAAAGCCCCCGCCCCCACTCCCCCGCCCCCACAGACCCATCTAGACCTCATGTCCCTGCATTGGCATCAAGCACCAACCCTGCTCCAACTCCAGGCTCAGTCCGGCACTGCTCGGGGTTAAGTGCATTGCACCGGGTAAAGCCCAGTCTGCTCCAACCAGTGCCGGTCAGGGGTCCACCTCGGGACTAAATAGGAAAGTCTCAAGAAGGGTCGCTCCGGTTGTTGCCCTGAGACTTCCCAGAATTAAGAGGAAGTGTCCTCCCCTGGCACCAGCTGGCTCGGAGGAGTCCGTGCCGACTGGTGACAGGATCGCTCCCAATTCCTGAGGGACATCTAGGTTCCAAGGGCTGTCACTCCCAGGGAGGGGCTATGTGTGCCTCAGTGGCACCTCCCCCAAGAGGCTGGGGCTCATGTCTGGAGGGTCGAACTCAATCGGCTTTCGTGTTCATGAGCTCTTAGCTAATCGTTTCCTCATCTCTGTTCCCAGGGCCTCACTCTCAACTTTCCCTCTCAGTTCAGGCCGAGGAAGACACCCGGAGGCATCCCACCTTCGGAAGCCAAGCTGGGAGCCTGAGTCGGACCAGCACCTCCAGTCGTTTGGGCTTTTTCATGTATTTAACACAAGGGTGAGGAGTCTGAAACTGTGGGTTCCAGAAGTCCCTTCACTTGGGGGTTGAGTCTTTACTTGGGGTTTACTCAGGCTGTTGCTGTATTTATCTGACCAATTTCCAGGGCAGTTCGGGTAGACTTAATGTGCACCCTTCAGTTAAGGCCAAGGTAGGCAGCATCCATAGTGTCTCCCCGACCCTGCTTTCACACCTTGCAGTTTACTGTTATCTGGTGATCTTCAGTCGAGAAGGTATCAGAAGGAAGTTCACTGCCCAGTGAAACTAGTCCTGGTCTGTAGGGTTTGGTGCATGTCCCGAATTCCCCACCATCACTGGGGCTGGCTTTACTGACCAGCAGCCTAACACTTCGCAGGTGAGTTGAGGGAGCAATCCCTGTCAGAGTGAGGACCACCTTCAGAGAGCATCTACTGCAGCAACAAGCTGTGTGTGTGCCCTCAATGTAGGAGCAAGGTCTATCATCCAGTGGGTCTTGCAACGCCAATGGGCTTGGCCATGCAACATGAGGCTCCATGACCCAAGGAGGTGCTGCAGCAGAACCTTCATCATTCCCAGAATTGATGGAATGAATCACAGAATTGATGGAATGAATCCCAAAACCGCTCACCCTCAAGCAGCAGGTTTTAAAAATGCCAATGCGCAGACCCCACACCCATTCACGGAGCGGAGCGAGCTCTGCCCACACCAGGTGGTGCTCCGAGCATGGCTCCGGCTGTATGGAAACCGCCAGAATGTGGGTGACCTAAGCCCGGGAAATGTAAAGATACTTGTTTCTAAAACTTCCTCCTCTCGATGTTGTAGCCCACCCCATCTATAGGCCCCTTCCACTCACCATCACCAATCCTTTCTTATATTTAAGGATGGAGATGAAACATGTCCAGGGAACTATAGATCAGTCAGCTTAACATCGGGGGGTAGGAAAAATAATGCAATCCCTACTAAAGGAGAAAATAGAAGCACATCTAGAAAACAAAAATATAATAATGAATAGCAGCCTGGATTTCAAAAGGAAATGTCTTGCTTGACCAGCCTCATTGAAAAGGTAACAGAGAGAGTAGATAAGGGGAATGCAGTAGATGTCATTTAACTAGATTTTCAAAAAGCCTTCAATAAGGTACCACAAAATAGACTAAAATATAAGATCAGAGAAGCTGGAGTCAGGAGACAAGTAACAGATTGGATAGCTGGCTGGCCTCAAGACAGAAAGCAGAGAGTAGGGGTAAAGGGTAGCTGTTGACAGTGGCAGAATGTGGGGAGTGGTGTTCTCCAAGGGTCAGTGCTGGGACCAATGTTGTTCACAATTTATATGAATGATTTAGACTTTGGAATCAAAAACACAATTTCGAAATTTGCCGATGACAATAAACTGGAGGGTAGTCAATACTGAGGAGGACCGCAACAAATTATAAAGGAGGACATTAATAAACTTGCAGAATGGGCATATAATTGGCAAATGAATTTCAACACAGAAAAATGTGAGGTATTACATTTTGGTCGGATAATAAAGAGGTCACTTATTATTTGGATCGTGCGAGTCTGGGTGGGGTAGAGGAACAAAGGGATCTCGGAGTACAAATACACCAATTGATGAAAGTAGTGACACAGGGTAACAAGGCCATAAAATAAGCAAACCAGGCACTGGGGTTTATTTCTAGAGGGACAGAATTGAAAAGTAGCAAAGTTATGCTAAACTTGTATCGAACCTTGGTTAGACCACACTTGGAGCACTGCGTACAATTCTGGTCACCATATTACAGAAAGGATATAGAGGCACTGGAGCGGGTGCAGAGAAGACTTACAAGGATGATATTGAAATGCAAGGGTAAACCTATCAGAAAGGGATGAACAGGCTGGGTCTCTTTTTGCTTGATAAAAGAAGGCTGAGGGGTAACCAATAAAGGTCGTTAAAATGATGAAAGGTTTTGATAGAACAGATACAGAGAGAATGTTTTCACTAGTAGAGCATAACTAGAGGGCATCAATATAAGATAGTCACCCACAAATCAATTAGGAATTCAGAAGGAACTTCTTTACCCAGAGAATGGTGAGATGTGGAACTCACTACCCACAAGAAGTAGTTGAGGCAAATAGTATCGATGTATTTAAGGGGAGGCTAGATGAGATATGTGTGCGCACTAGGTCCGTGCAGCAGAGCTGGTCTCCAGTCATCTTGGTTAACCCTTGCCATTGGACAAGACCTAGCTCTGTCGAGCCCGTGTGGTGGCTGGTGTGCAGCGGCCACCAGATGTGAAAAACATCCACGCAGAGGCATCTTCCATCCTTGAGGGTATATTTCGAGTTCTTCATTGAAACACCTGTGAACGCATCCTTTTTTGGTGTGGAATCAAGTCATCCTCGTTTCGAGGGACTGCCTATTACGTTTGATTGAGGAGCATATAAGGGAGAAGTGAATAGAGGGTTATCCTGATAGTTAGATGAGGGGAGACAGGTGGAGGCTCAAGTGGAGTATAAATGCTAGCATGGACTGGTTGGGCCGAATGGCCTGTGTCTGTGCTGATGTAATCATTCACCTCCATTAGCATTTCCAAGGCTTTATCCGGACCGTAATGCTCTTTGCACCATGCTAGCCCGTCATTCCCGATTAGGACCTGAAATGCAGGGCAGAAACCTTTGATACCCTGTCCAGCTCCACTTCCCCAAGCAGTGATCAGCAGCCTCGGGGTGTGAATGGTACAATAGGACAGTGTACACTTTCAAACTCAGTGAGGGGCAAGTCAGCATGTCTACAGGCAGACTGTATGACAGTAGTCGGGTATTTCTACAGTGTGGGACCCCCTCCTGGGTCCCTCTGTCAAGTTGACATGTTGCTCCCCATTGGTGCTTGAACGACGTGGTGACACTCTCGCTGCCACATTTAGCCGGGGTGGACATCATCATCATAGGCAGTCCCTCGAAATAGAGGAAGACGTTCGTCCACTCCTGAAGTGAGTACTTTGGTGGCTGAGTAGTCCAATATGAGGGCCACAGACTCTGTCACAGGTGGGACAGATAGTCGTTGAGGGGAAGTCTGGGTGGGCCTGTTTGCCGCATGCTCTTTCCGCTGTCTGCGCTTGATTTCCACACGCTCTTGGCGTTGAGACTTGAGGTGCTCATCACCCTCCCGATGCACTTTCTTCACTTAGGGCGGTCTTTGGCCAGGGACTTCCAGGTGTCAGTGATGATGTCGCACTTTATCAGGGAGGCTTCGAGGGTGTCCTTGCACCGTTTCCGCTGCCCACCTTTGGCTCATTTGCCATGAAGGAGCTCCGCATAGTTCACTTGCTTAAGGAATCTCGTGTCTGACATGCGAACGATGTGGCCTGCCCAGCGAAGCTGACCGAGTGTGGTCAGTGCTTCACTGCTGGGAATGTTTGCCTGGACATTGACGCTAATGTTTTTGCACCTGTCCTCCGAGGGGATTTGTAGGATCTTGCAGAGACATCGTTGGTGATATATCTCCAGCGAATTGAGGTGTCTTCTGTACATCATCCATGCCCCTAAGCCGCACAGGAAGGTATTACTACAGCCCTGTAGAGCATGAGCTTGGTGGTAGATAAACGCCCTCCACCAGCCTGTCCTTGCCACAAAGCACTGTCCCCCAGTCATCAAGTTCCATGGCGTGACCCCCGACAACCTGGACCATTTCCCTTCCCTCAGGAGCCTCTTATCAACAAAAGCAGATGTTGATGCGGAGATTCAACACTGCCTCCAGTGCGCCAGTGCAGCCTTCGGCCACCTGAGGAAAAGAGTGTTTGAAGTCCAGGCTCTCAAATCTACCACTAAGCTCATGGTCTACAGGGCTGTAGTAATACCCGCCCTTCTGTATGGCTCAGGGGCATGGACGATATACAGAAGACACCTCAAGTCGCTGGAGATATATCACCAATGATGTCTCCGCAAGATCCTTCATATCCCGTGGGAGGACAGACGCACCAACATCAGTGTCCTTGCGTAGGCTAACATCCCTAGCATGGGCAGGTCACTTAGTTTGCATGCCAGACACGATACTCCCAAAGCAAGCGCTCTATGCGGTGCTCCTTCATGGTAAACGAGCCAAAGGTGGGCAGCGGAAACGTTACAAGGACACCCTCAAAGCCTCCCTGGTGAAGTGTGACCTCACCACCGACACCTGGGAGAACCTGGCCGAAGACCGTCCTCGGTGGAGAAAGAGCATCCAGGAGAGCGTTGAGCTCTTCGAATCTCAACGCTGCGAGTGTGAAGAGGTCAGGCACAGGCAGCGGAAGGGGCGTGTGGTAAATCAGTGTCACCCCACCCTTCCCCCGATGAATGTCTGTCCCACCTGTGACAGGGTCTGTGCCTCCCGTGTTGGACTGTTCAGCCACAAAAAAACTCACTTTAGTCGTGGAAGCAAGTCTTCCTCGATTCCGAGAGGCTGCCTATGATGATCGATAGAGAAGCATATAAGGGAGAAGTGAATCGAGAGTTATCCTGATAGTTAGATGAGGGGACACAGGGGGAGGCTCATGTGGAGTATAAACGCTAGCATGGACTGGTTGAGCCAAATGGCCTGTTTCTGTGCTGTAATCCGATGTAATCATTCACCTCCATAAGACTTTACAATGCTTTATCCAGACCGTAATGTCCTTTGTACCATCTAGTCCATCATTCCCGATTAGGACCTGGAATGCAGGGCAGTAACCTTTGATACCCTGTCCAGCTCCACCTCCCCAAACAGTGATCAGCAGCCTCGGGGTGTGAATGGTACAATAGGACATTGTCGACTTTCAGACTCGGTGAGGGGCAAGTCAGCATGTCTACAGACAGACTGTATGACAGTAGTCGGGTATTTCTACAGTGTGGGACCTCCTCCTGGGTCCCTCTGTCAAGTTGACGTGTTGCTTCCCATTGGTGCTTGAACGACGGGGTGACACTCTTCATGCCACATTTGGCCGGGGTGGACATCATCATCATAGGCAGTCCCTCGGAATAGAGGAAGACATTCGTCCACTCCTGAAGTGAGTACTTTGGTGGCTGAATAGTCCAACAAGAGAGCCACAGACTCTGTCACAGGTGAGACAGATAGTCGTTGAGGGTAAGGGAGGGTGGGCCTGGTTTGCCGCATGCTCTTTCCGCTGTCTGCGCTTGATTTCCACACGCTCTTGGCGTTGAGACTCGAGGTGCTCATCACCCTCCTGATGAACTTTCTTCACTTCGGGCGGTCTTTGGCCAGGGACTCCCAGGGGTCAGTGACGATGTCGCACTTTATTAGGGAGGCTTCGAGGGTGTCCTTGCACCGTTTCCGCTGCCCACCTTTGGCTCATTTGCCGTGAAGGAGCTCCGCATAGTTCACTTGCTTAAGGAATCTCGTGTCGGACTTGCGAACTATGTGGCCTGCCCAGCGAAGCTGACCGAGTGTGCTCAGTGCTTCAGTGCTGTGGATGTTAGCCTGGACGTGGACGCTAATGTTGGTGCGCCTGTCCTCCGAGGGGATTTGTAGGATCTTGTGGAGATATCGTTGGTGATATATCTTCATCGAATTGAGGTGTCTTCTGCATATCGTTTATGTTTCTAAGTCATACAGGAGGGTATTATTACAGCTCTGTAGAGCATGAGCTTGGTGGTAGATAAACGCCCTCCACCAGCCTGTCCTTGCCACAAAGCACTGTCCCCCCAGTCATCAAGTTCCATGGCGTGACCCCCGACAACCTGGACCATTTCCCTTACCTCAGGAGCCTCTTGTCAACAAAAGCAGATGTTGGTGCGGAGATTAAACACCACCTCCAGTGCGCCAGTGCAGCCTTCGGCCACCTGAGGAAAAGAGTGTTTGAAGTCCCGGCTCTCAAATCTACCACTAAGCTCATGGTCTACATGGCTGTAGTAATACCCGCCCTCCTGTATGGCTCAGGGGCATGGACGATGTACAGAAGACACCTCAAGTCGCTGGAGATATATCACCAATGATGTCTCCGCAAGATCCTTCATATCCCGTGGGAGGACAGACGCACCAACATCAGTGTCCTTGTGTAGGCTAACATCCCCAGCATGGGCAGGTCACTTAGTTCGCATGCCAGACACGATACTCCCAAAGCAAGCGCTCTATGCGGTGCTCCTTCATGGCAAATAAGCCAAAGGTGGGCAGCGTAAATGTTACAAGGACACCCTCAAAGCCTCCCTGGTGAATGTGACCTCATCACCGACACCTGGGAGACCCTGGCCGAAGACCGTCCTAGGTGGAGAAAGAGCATCCAGGAGAGCGTTGAGCTCTTTGAATCTCAACGCTGCGAGCGTGAAGAGGTCAGGCACCGGCAGCGGAAGGGGCGTGTGGTAAATCAGTGTCACCCCACCCTTCCCCCGACGAATGACTGTCCCACCTGTGACAGGGTCTGTGGCTCCCGTGTTGCACTGTTCAGCCACAAAAAAACTCACTTTAGTCGTGGAAGCAAGTCATCCTCGTTTCGAGGGACTGCCTATTATGTTTGATTGAGGAGCATATAAGGGAGAAATGAATAGAGGGTTCTCCTGATACTTAGATGAGGGGAGACAGGGGGAGGCTCGAGTGGAGTATAAACGCTAGCATGGACTGGTTGAGCCGAATGCTTGTTTCTGTGCTGTAATCCGATGTAATCATTCACCTCCATCAGCCTTTACAAGGCTTTATCCAGACCGTAATGTCCTTTGTACCATGTTAGCCCATCATTCCCGATTAGGACCTGGAATGCAGGAAGGTAATCTTAGATACCCGTTCCAGCTCCACCTCCCCAAACAGTGATCATCAGCCTCGGGGTGTGAATGGTACAATAGGACAGTGTACACTTTCAGACTCAGTGAGGGGCAAGTCAGCATGTCTACAGACGGACTGTATGACAGTAGTCGGGTATTTCTACATTGTGGGACCCCCTCCTGGGTCCCTCTGTCAAGTTGACGTGTTGCTTCCCATTGGTGCTTGAACGACAGGGTGACACTCTTGCTGCCACATTTAGCCGGGGTGGACATCATCAACATAGGCAGTTCCTCGGAATAGAGGAAGACGTTCGTTCACTCCTGAAGTGAGTGCTTTGCTGGCTGAATAGTCCAATGTGACAGCCACAGACTCTGTCACAGGTGAGACAGATAGTCGTTGAGGGTAAGGGAGGGTGGGACTGGTTTGCCGCATGCTCTTTCCGCTGTCTGCGCTTGATTTCCGCATGCTCTCGGCGTTGAGACTTGAGGTGCTCAATGCCCTCCTGATGCACTTTCTCCACTGAGGGCAGTCTTTGGCAAGAGACTCCTAGGTGTCAGTGACGATGTCGCACTTTATCAGGGAGGCTTTGAGGGTGTCCTTGCAACGTTTCCGCTGTCCACCTTTGGCTCATTTGCCATGAAGGAGCTCCACATGGATCATTTGCTTTGCGAGTCTCGTTTCTGACATGCGAACGATGTGGCCTCCCCAGGAAAGCTGATCGAGTGTGGTCAGTGCTTCAATGCTGGGGATGTTAGCCTGGACGAGGACGCTAATGTTGGTGCTCCTGTCCTCCGAGGGGATTTGTAGGATCTTGCGGAGACATCGTTGATGATATATCTCCAGCGACTTGAGGTGTCTTCCCTACATCGTCCATGCCCCTAGTTCATACAAGAGGTTGGGTGTTACTACAGCCCTGTAGACCAAGAGCTTGGTGGTAGATTTGAGGGCCTGGTCTTCGAACAGTCTTTTTCTCAGGCGGCCGAAGGTCCTCCACCAGCCTTTCCTCGCCACAAAGCACTGTCCCCCAATCATCAAGATCCAAGACGCGGCCCTCGACAACGTGGACCATTTCCCTTACCTCGAAACCCTCTTATCAACAAAAGCAGGCTTTGATGCGGAGATTAAACACCGCCTCCAGTGCGCCAGTGCAGCCTTCGTCCACCTGAGGAAAAGAGTGTTCGAAGACGAGGCCCTCAAATCTACTACCAAGCTCATGGTCTACATGTCTATAGTAATTCCCGCCCATCAGTAAGGCTCAGGGGCATGGACGATGTACACAACAAACCTCAAGTCGCTGGAGCTATATCACCAACGATGTCTCCGCAAGATCCTTTAAATCCCCTGGGAGGACAGACGCACCAACATCAGCGTCCTCACCCAGGCTAACATCCCCAGCATAGAAGCACTGACCACACTCGATCAGCTTCGCTGGGCAGGCCACTTAGTTCGCATGGCAGACACGAGACTCCCAAAGCAAGCGGTCTAGGTGGAGCTCCTTCATGGCAAACGAGCCAAAGGTGGGCAGCGGAAACGTTACAAAGACACCCTTAAAGCCTCCCTGGTGAAATGTGACATCACCACTGACACCTGGGAGACCCTGGCTGAAGGCCACCTTAGGTGGAGAAAGTGCATTCAGGAGGGTGTTGAGCTCTTCGAATCTCAACGCTGCGAGTGTGAAGAAGTCAGGCGCAGGCAGCGGAAGGGGCGTGTGGTAAATCAGTGCCACCCCACCCTTCCCCCGCCGAATGTCTGTCCCACCTGTGACAGGGTCTGTGGCTCTCGTGTTGGACTGTTCAGCCACTAAAGAACTCACTTTAGTAGTGGAAGCAAGTCTTCCTCGATTCCGAGGGGCTACCTATGATGATGATTATGGGGCCTTGGCAGTTTGGACCGCAGTTGGTCTTGACTGCGATGAAGAATCCTCGCATATCATGACTATCGGCCAGCTGCTGTATCTCCTGTGCTTTCTCCATCCACCACCTTTTTGTTAGGTCCCGGGTTTTTTGTTGGACCTCAGCCTTGAGCCGTCTGTAATGTTGCTTTGCTGCTCCCGTGTTGGGTTGTTGCTTGAGGCTCAGAAATGCTCTGCGCTTGCGATCTATTAGTTCTTGGATCTCCTGATCATTCTCATCAAACCAGTCCTGGTGTTTTCTGGTTGAGTGACCAAGTGTCTCTTCACAGGCACTGCTTATGAAGGCCAGGAGGGCAGACCAAGTGCTGTGGGCATTCAGCATCTCAGGGTCATCAAGGCATGCCAGGTTAGCTGTGAGGTGCTGGCTGTATAGGTCTCTCTTTGCTGGGTCTTTAAGTGCCCCTGCATTGACTTTTTTGTGGCTCTGCTTCTGCTGTCCCCTCTGCTTTGGGGCTTTTTAATGTCGATGATGGATCGGATTAGGCGGTGGTCCATCCAGCAGTCGTCAGCTCCTGTCAAGGCGCAGGTGATGTGCACATACTTGCAATCCCTGGCTCGGACGATGACAGTCGAGCAGGTGACAGTATTTGGAGCGAGGGTGTTGCCACGATGCCTTGTATTTGTCCCTCTAGCGGAACAGGGTGTTGGTGATGAGAAGTTCATGTTCTAGACATTTTGTCAGGAGTAGGGTACCGCTGGCTTTCTCTATCCCCTCTCTGCCAATCCCAGAGAGCTGTGTCTTTGCTGACCCTGGCGTGAAGTCACCTCGGAGGATCAGTTTGTCGCCCGCGGGGACACGGGACAGCGATGTTTCGAGGTTGGAATAAAAACCCTCTTTGGTCTCATCCATTGTATCGAGTGTCGGGGCCTACGCAATGATGACCATGGCGCATCGATGGCGGGATTGGGTGAGTCGAAGAGTCATGGGGCGTTCGTAAACCCCGCAGCGGGAGTCTTTGAGGCGGCCGACCAGCTCACTTTTGATGGTGAAACCGACTGTGTGAAGGCGCCATTCTTCCTCTGGTTTACCTTTCCAGAAAAAGGTGTAACCTCCACCTTCTTCCTTGAGCTGGGCTTCCCCTGCCCGCCGGGTCTCGCTTAGGATGGCGAGGTCGATGTCAAAGTGCCTAAGCTCCCGGGCAACTATGGAGGTGAGACGTTCTGGCCTGTCGCTGTTGGAGTTCTCCATGAGGGTCCTGATGTTTCAGGTCCCGAACTTCATGCTAACAAAGTGAAAGCTGCCTGTGCGTGAGTTCTTTTAACGTGGGGTGGTCGTTGCACATCGGCTACCACACGGGCTTAGCTGAGAAAGGGCTTGGTCCAGTGGCAAAGGGATCCAAGACGACTGGAGACCAGGCACTGCTGTATGAGTCTAATTGCCTGTGGCGAGATGTTGGTCGCAAGCTCGGTGCCGAGTAGCACCCTTGATTGTAGGTGTCCCGAGGCTTGGCTGGGGGCAGGCATCAGGAAGGTCAGTTGTCCGCTGGAGTTCCGAGGGATGTTTTAAAAAGTTTCCTCCAAAGTTTAAAAAATAAGTTTTCCAAAATTATTTAAAACTTTCTCCAGAGGTTTTAAACTAATTTCTCCAAGTTGTTTAAAAGTTTAAAAGTTTTCACAAATTGCTTTAAAAGTTTCTCAAGTTGATTAAAAGTTTAAAAGTTGATTAAAAGTTTATCAAAAGTTTAAGATGCAAGTCAGTAGTAGGTTACTCCATTGGCACTGCTCCATGGGCACTGCCAGCCCTCTGCAGCTGCACAAAGCCCTGGTGCCAGACCACACCCGGGTCACCGCGGGGAAGTAGAGGCCCAGTCGTCCCCAAAGTGGGCCCGAACACCCGGACTCCGCCAGGGAGAGGCCCAGACGTCACTGGGGTGAGGCCTGGATGCCACTGGGGACCCGAGCGCAAGCTGGGTGTATTGAGCAGTAGTTTTGAGTCCCTTCGGTCGGGGTGGACAATACCACAGTTGGCACAGTCAACGTCTGTCTGGTCACTTAAGCCTCCTTTCTCATCGTCCTCGTCTACTTGGTGAGTGGCCAGCAGTGTGTGGAGAACGCCCGACTGAAGGTCAGCTCCCTTGTAAGCTGTTCCCTTGTAAGCTCCTCGTCATTCTTCAAGTGACAGCATTTTCAAGCCACCTGGTTGTCTCTTGTGTCTTGTTGCGAGGGAAGTGAATGGATTCTCCTCATTCTGGGTTGTCTTTGGATGTCAACAAACTGAGTTCTGGAGTGTGCTAAAAGTTTACACAGCACGAGAGCTGGATAAATTGTGCCGATGCATCCCGATAATTAGGTCCCCATCCCCAACCGCATCCCCCCTTCAACCCTCCCATTTAGCCCATTAATCTTTAGGAGCTGATGTTTCATCCAATCAATGCTGGCTCTTTAACTCAATTCCAATCCACTGAGCATGGCAGGGCCCAAAGGAATGGCAAATGAAAGGGATCACAGTTAGCGCTTTCAAAAACAGATTGGCGACAGTGTTTGTGCAAACCGAAGCAACACAAAAGTGAGAACTGGGGACAAGCCACTGACTGGTTTCAAGTCATCGTCGAATGTTGTCTGTGGGTTCAGAGCATCGCAGTTGTGTGGGACAGGCTGGATGGAGCATCGGGTCTTTTCCTGTCTGTCATTTATGTTTCAGTCACGTTATTTCAACAACTGAAATGTGAGAAGTTTAACATCTGGAAATAAAGGTGCAATGAAGATTAACGAACTTACTGTGTGTTTTCTGATTTGTGCACAGATCATAGCAAGGAACAAAGGGGGAGAGATGCGTTCTCCGATGGGGGGGGGTTACAGACTGGGGATTGTCCTTGGGCTGAGCCACTGACTGGGTGAACTCTCTGAGTCACACACCAGACAGGGCCCAGAGACAATCCTCAGTCTGCACATACAAACCTACAAAAAGACCATCAGTAGATAAAGACTCCCAGACAGCATAACCTTGCCTGCTCCTGTCCCACCTCCAGTAACGCTATCTCTTGGCACATACAAAGGAACGTGGCCAATTCAGGAAAAAAACCTCTGGGCAATTGCTCTACAACTCCCTGAGGCTCCAGGGAGAGCATTGCTGCTCCAGTACCATCACAATCTAAAGTGACCACTCACTCCCTGAAACTGCTAATGTCCACTCAGAAACCTTTCAACTTCCCCTGTTAAATGACTGTAGTGCCCCAGCACTCACCCTCTGTTACTCACCATATGTTGCACTCGTTTGTTCCAGAGGGTGATGACTCTGTGACAAGCCATGGACTCAGACAGCATGGAAGGAGGCCATTCGGCCCATTGTGTCTGTGCTGGATCTTTGCATGAGCCACACAACAGTCCCATTCCCCTGCTCCCTCCCCACAGCCCTGCAAATGGCTCCCACCACCCCTTCCCTCCCAGCTGTAAGTGGTTTCCCTTTGCTGTTTTCGAAGCACCCCCACTTTGCAATAGTTCTAACACTGGGAATTATTACTGCACTGAACAGATGGATGAGTCAGGGCTGGTTACCTTGGTACTGCACCCAGTAGAAATACACCATGGTAGTGTAATACAAACAAACACAGTACAACACACAGTCTGACCTGTCTAAACAGGCCCCGAACGTAAAGTACCCACGTCTAAAACACCTCCCCTGAAAACGCCTAGGATATTGGTTGGGAGAACGCACGATACCCCCTCACATCGTGGTTGTGATATTAAAAGATGTGTGTGCAGATGTGATGCTCATCGATTCGCTGGCTCACTTGCTGCTGCTTCCGATGAAAAGATGTCTCTTCTGGTTTCTTCTCTCCGTTCCACATGAAGGGTTGGATACTTGTCGAGGCAAAGCAGCGAGGCAAGAGAGAGAGAGAGTGGCCACACGGCCTCTTTTATGTCCGTCCGTACTTTCAGGCCGAATAAAGTTTGTTTCGAGGTGAGACTTCCTGTGGGTATGTCTTCTGCTTTTAGCTCAATAAAGTTTTCTTCCTTTATTTCGAAGTTCCCTGTTTTTCCAGTGATGGGTTTCACTTCCGAGCAGTCTGGGCTTAATGACTTTCTATTGTTCTGGTATATCATCCAGGTAATAGCTCGATCACTGATCAGTTCACTTGACGAGTTCACATTGCTTAACAAAACACAGTCCATTTGCTCATCACCTGCAATGAATTGCCTTAGCTTGGCCATTGTCTTCCCAGAACCCCTGCCCATCATTCTAAGTCCATCATGGAGCCGCACCTGGGCCCCTCCCACAAACAGCTTCCAGCTTTTTCTGTGGTGAGAAAAATATTAAAACGCAAATCCTTGGGGATTAAAACACAATGTCCAGACCCTTGGGGATTCGTTGCTTACAGTCCTTACAGTCCCCCCCGATGATATTTCAAGAGTCTTCTAGAACATATCAACGTCCGCTGGTGAGCAAGCCTCGTGATTCCCAACCAATCCTATCCCTTTTTACTTTTAAAACACCCCGAATATACATCCCTGAAATACAACCGTGCATCGTACTGTTACCATGGAGATACAGAACGTTACATTCACGGTTCGTTAACTACAGCCTCCCATCAACTCCGGAGCTTTTGACTTCTCTTTTTACGAGAAATACACAACAGGTATATCACAATCAAACACTGTACAATGACGAGAGCATGTGAGCATATCTGGATCCACGGAGGCACCTCCACACTTATACCAAGGTCCCACCAGGGCGGGGCATTTATCCCTTTAATTCTTTCCCCTGTGTCCCGGTTCGTCTGTTCCAGTGAGAAATAATGTCTTTGGGGTTAGCTCGACGGCCTTTAATAACGTTGTTAGGTGTTCCGACAGAAAAGGAATCTGATACCCGAACTGGGTAATGTACTGTTGCAGGTTCGGGATCGTGTTGTTTACCGTAATGTGTAGCGTGGATGGCTCTGGGATCGGAATAATACGTTCCTGTGCCACTTGAACTTCGGCGTGGGGTTTGCAGCAGAAAGTGCTGTCATTGCCGGACACCAAGTGTCCTGGTGCACTCGATACCGGTCCACACTCGTGGTTACGCAGTATGTCCCGTCGCCCACATATGCTACCTGAGGTGGGACGTGGCTCTGTGTCCTCACCTCCATGGGGCAATTGATGAGCTCTCGACTCTTGGATTCAAACCCACACTCTGGCCGATCGAACACGTTCAAATGCTGGGGACACAATATGACGTGTGCACCCCTGCTCTGGCACCCCTTGTGGTCAGTGCCGTTCATGGCGTGCTCCCACTTTATAACAAATGGTGGGACTGCATGATACCGTACGAGCGCCACATTCCGTACGCCCACAATGTTCTCCACCCTGTATACCGGCGCTGGTTGTGATGTCCCACCCATTACCGACATACACAACACTATCCCCATGATTGAGTGGTTGGACTGACCACAATCCACTGGGACTGAGTAGGCTTCAGAGGCTAGACACAGCTGACACAGGCTCATCGAATTACTGTACGGGCTGAGCGCTGCGAGGTGCTGGTTGCTGATCCATGACGGGACGTGACCTTGCTGGAGGTCCTCTAAATTACTGCGCCCCTCGCTCAGCAACCAGGCACCGTACAACACGCACACTTCGTTTCATGCTGCCTGCACCGAGGGATTCCTGTCCTCCCGTATTAATGCATTTACAGTCTTTGCGTGTGTCTCCAGCTCTGCGATAACCTTTAAATGGACAGTCATTGCCTGGTCCTCCTCTAACTCCGACCCTACCACCGCGTTCCCTTCCCCAGGATTTTCCTCAGCTGGTCCTTTAAACCACTGATCTGCAGCTGCACGGTGTCCATGCTGTTGACCAGAGATGTACCCGCGCTAAACGCAGTAGTGACCTCATTGAGCACCCCTCGCCTCTGCCTCCCCGGACTAACGTTATCCCTCACTCCCATATCGTACAATCTTCCCCGACTCACATCCCCGTAACTGAGTTCAAAGAACTGACGGAGCATTTCTCTAATGAGCGCCTCATACAGCTGCTCAGTTTCTTTTAGACACCAGTCGGGCAGATGTACCGCGGTTAGGTTTAACATGACCGACGCGACTGTGTAATGCAACTCCTGGAATAAAACCTTTCCAGTCGGGACTAAAACTAAACCATTCCCTGGGCCTGGTGTGGTGGTGGGACACCTAACTGCTGTCACCTGTACCGGTGGGACTGTGGGCAGGGGCTTCCTCTTGTGTGCTACACGTTCAGTGGCTTTTATTGTGTTGGGATCACGCAGGAGTCCATACTCCGATCCCAACTGATCCCAGCCCCGGCGTCCTGCCATTGTCTCGAAAAGGCAATCGACACACCCGCTGGGCAGATCCTCTCCGACCCCCACATACACACACACATTCCCTGTTCCTCCTTCCTCCACTTGTTCCAGCACACATCCACTCCACCCTTTGACCCCGTGATCTGTCGGTACGTATCGTTCCCCAGTCATTCGCAGTCCACTGTCTGGTTCCCCGTGTCCTGACTAAATTTCCTGAGCCACCACCACTGTCCCAGGGTAATGTGTCCCTTGCACTTCAAGCATACGCGCTTGCCCTCGGTCACCCTAACCCGTGTGGCTGTGACCTTCAGTCTGGGACACGCTATGGAAGCCTCACCGTATGTGAACCTGACGTGACTGGAGTATTTCGTCGAATTTGACCCCAGACACCTTGGCCTCCTTCCCTCGTGGAAGTAGGCTGTCATCCCATCCGTGTCCCCTGTCCGAACCCCCTGTGTGAGGGTGGGTCTGTTCCCCCCAGGACATCCGTAGAGAAAGGACAACTCGGTGTCTCCCCTCCTGCTGTACCCTGTTGCGGCCAAGCTCCAAAGAACGATTACCAGGGTTGTCTCCATCTTTCTCTCGGCTTCCTGTGAAGATACAAAGAAACAACAACCTTTCTGTGAGAGAGTATACCTCCACAGGTCTGGCTTCATCAAAACACACTTTGTAAAACATAAAACTGAGAGGGAAACTATATACACCGCCACCCGTCTCTGGGTGGCCCCGCTCGGTCTCTACGACCTGGGCCTTTTATGGTTCCTCGGTGGTGTGTAAGGAGGCGACCACGGTGTTCTCGGCCGTGGGATCCTGCTACTCCTCCTAACCACCACCACATCGGGCTCCTCACTGTCCCAAACTATGGGAGGAAGACCCGTGTCCACCATGCTGTTTATAGCACCTTGGTGCTTCTTTCTGTTCCTCGCTCTTTCCCACGGGTTAAGCAACTTGCCCTGGTTCACATGGAACCACTTTGTGCGCTTCGGAAGCTTAACCGTGTACACCATGGGACTGGCCTTATCAATGATGCTGTCGGGTCCCATGTACAAAGGCTCACACGTGTCCACCTGAACGTAATTGCGGACCATGACCTGATCCCCGACCTTCCACTCGTGGGTTCTCCGGGGCTCGAGCAACAACCAATTGCTCTGGTGCTGCTTCCCAATGTTGCTGGC
Organism: Pristiophorus japonicus; assembly: GCF_044704955.1. Classification (NCBI taxonomy): domain Eukaryota; kingdom Metazoa; phylum Chordata; class Chondrichthyes; family Pristiophoridae; genus Pristiophorus; species Pristiophorus japonicus. Next base: position 86,592,674 of record NC_091979.1, on the reverse strand, counting down.
AGCTTGCCAATGAATCTGTTTCAAGTGTTCGAACAGATCCTTGACAAACTTGTCCCGGTTTACCTCTCTCACCTGCACCACTGTGAGAACCAGCACCAGAACATGGGTGGGCGTGCGCATGACCTGACCAGTCATGAGCTCATGCGGGGAATACCCTGTGCTTCTGGAGAGGCTGGCTCGGACCCCCATCAGGTCAATCGGCAGGACCTCAAACCACTTTTTCAGGGACTGCCCTGTTTCTTTCTGCAGCCTTTCTTTGATGGTCCAATTAAGTCGCTCCACAACCCCCGATGACTGTGGGTTGTGAGCCACACGCCATTTCCCTTCTATCCCTAGCACTTACAAGGTAGCCTGCATGACCTGCCCTGTGAAGTGGCTCCCCTGGTCAGACTCCACGATCTGTGGCAGTCCCCACCTCGAGAACACTTCCCTCACCAAGATCCTTGCTGTCACCAACGCCTTGGCTGATCGGCAAGGGAAGGCTTCAACCCACTTCGAGAAAACGTCCACTAGGACCAAACAGTACTTGTAACCCACCTTTCCGGTGGACAATGGACCGATGTAATCGACCTGTACCGACTGCCATGGTCCCTCTACCCTTCTCATGTGTCCCATGGAAACCTTTCCTTTCTGGTGATTGAGGTTGTTCGCTGCGCACACCAGGCAGTCTGCGCAAAAATGGCGGACATCCTCCCTCAGTTGTGGCCACCACCCTGCCTGTTCTACCCTCTGCCAGGTAGTCTCAGGCCCTGGGTGTCCCGCTCCAGGGCCCCCGTGGGCTATCTGGAGGAACTCCCTCTGGTGCTGTTCTGGAACCACCCACTGATCTCCCCTGAAAAGCATTCCTTCCTTTAAAGTAATGCCCACTACCCCGAACGGGCCTTCTACCTTTTCTCCCCTAGCCAGCTACTCCAGGACAACCTTGAGGACGGGATCCTGTGCCTGGACTTTCCTCAAGTCCGGATCCAATGCTACCCCTACACTCCCTTGTGTTCCCCCTTTGTCCCGGATCGCTGCTACTGGGCTGGACCTGTATGGGTCCCAAAACTCTCCTGTTTTGGCTCCCTCCTTGGCTAACCCATCAGCCTTTTGGTTGCCTTCCCCTCTGGGCTCTGTCTTGGAATGGGCCTTTACTTTATGATTGGCCTCTAAGATCCTTTGTAACTGTGGTTTGGTTGCTAAGAGCTTCCCGTCTGCGGATGTGAAACCGCGACGAGACCAGATGGCCAAGTATTCGGTGCACGAATTGCATGTGAACATGGAATCCGAGCAGATGGTGTATGGGGTCGGGAACTTGTCGGCGTGGGTAACGACGTACACCACCGCCGATAGTTCGACGTGCTGAGTGCTCAGGGTGCTCGGGAGTTTAATGACCCTTGCAATGCCTGCCGTCGGGTCATAAATCCCACACCCGGTGAAACGCTCCCCTGCTACCACCGAACTGGATCCGTCGACATATATTCCTCGGCCCGTGGGATGTAACCCGGCCTGAAATCCTATGTCTACGTCCCATACTCCCTCCACCGTACACTTATGGGCCGCCCCTGCATACATCATGTTAGCTGCCAGCTTGGGCTCACACAGGCCTTGCACTCTCAGATACATTTGTGAGAGCGATAAAGTCCAGTGAGCAATGTGAACACTGCTCACCGTGCCGTCCTTTATCCTCCCATCTAATAACGTCTGAGTGGGGTATGGTGGGTCAGTAGAATGATCTGGGATGACCCCATAAAGAGCTGGGAGTGCTTCACGGCCCAATGCGTGGCAAGGAGATGCCTCTCGCAATTGGAGTATCCCCGTTCTACATCTGTGAGGACTCTTGAGGAGTACACCACGGGTCGCAGTTTACCGTGCCGCGCCTGGAGCAGTACTGCGCTCAAACTGTCCACGTTGGCTTTGCTGCTACTTCTAAAAAGAAGTCCTCCCCACCATTAATCGCCCCCAGTGTGGGTGCTGTCTGCAGGTCTCCCTTGAGATGATTGAATGCTGCCGTACAGTCCTCATCCCACTCCCATCCCACTCCCTCGCGGAGGAGCCAAAGTAGAGGGGCTGCCGTGGTGGTGTAATCCTCAATTAAATCCCTGCAGTACCCCGTGAACCCCAGGAAGGATCTCACCCCCGTCACGGTCATGGGGGTTGGTGACTCCTGTACCACCTTCCGTTTGGCCTCGTCTATAGCCCTTTCCCCAGCCCTCACAGTCAGCCCGAGGAATTTCACTTCCTTCCGACCGATCTGAGCTTTCTTGGGATTGACCCGGTGTCCTCCACCAGCTCCAGAAGCTCAGCCAGCAGCGGACCATGCTCCTCCCCCTCGTTGTAGAACAAAAGCAGGTCATCGACATACTGCACCAACTGCTGGGGCCTGCTGAAACCCTTTAAGCTGTTGGCCATACACTGGTGAAAGATGGAGGGGCGGTTGTGGAAACCCTGGGGAAGGCATGTCCAGGTATATTGCTGCTCTTTAAATGTGAAGGCGAACTTATACTGGTCCTCTCTTCTGAGGGGAATTGACCAGAACCCGTTCGATATATCCAGCACCGTGAAAGTGGTCGTGGATGCTGGAATGCTCCCGATCAGGTCAGTTACGATTGGTCCTCAGAATCGGACCACGATGAGCCCCAACACCAACAACACCAACAACACCACCACCAACCTTCTCCTCAACCACCTGATGCTCCACAGGACAGAGAGTATCAGTGCAGTGCTGCACTGTGCCGGAGGCGATACCCCCAACACAGGCAGAGGATGAGCTTCCTCAACATGACTGAGCAGCAGTGCCAAAGGAAGCTCACGCTATCACGCCAGGTCGTCGCAGACAATTTACAGTTTGCTGGAGCAAAGTCCTGCAGCCCAGACCCAGAGGACCTGGTGGACACTCCTTACCAGTGGCTGTCAAAATCACCAGCGCCCTCAACTTCTCCACCTCAGGCTCCTTCCAGCGATCTTCAGCAGGCATTTGTGGCATCTCGCAGTCGGCCGCCCACAGATGCAACACCCAGCTCACCGATGCCCTCTTCAGCAAGTCAGCCAATTAGATCAACGTTGCCGCCGGTTAAACCAGTGTTACTGGGCGGACGCTGGAGTTGCCATGCTTGGTGGCTTCCCACGAGTGCATGGCGTCATTGATTGTACACATGTGGCCAAAATCTCGCACCCCACCGTTGACCAGGTAAGGAATGTCTCCCACAAGTTCACCCCCTGTGGTCAAGGTGTGCATTGTTTCGGCCTTTTTGCTAAGATCACGCGTAACTGACCTGACAGGGGAGTAACCATGACCCCAACGTGGTTCTCCCTGGATCAGGAAGGTGGTTCTCCTATGCTTTTTGGAAATAGGAGGTGGGTGAGGTGGCTTGACGCATCCATCTCCACGGAGGTGTGTGTGGTTGCTGACCCATCCACCTCCATGGCACGAACCTGGTATTGCAGTACTTCCAGGAACGGTGCTTGGGCTCTCGGCCTTTTGGCTAAGAGCATTAGCGCAGGGTGATCCTTGATGTGTGCAAGGTGACCTCTGGCGTTTGTGATCTGACAATGAATTGGAAAGATTGGCTACGAAAAATAAAAAAAAATAAATAAAATTTTTTTTTTTAAATTGTTTAAGTATATACAGTATTGCAGTGGTGTTACACAGAGGTTACATACATGACAATGCGCACCTACCTGTTCCTGCTGGGCCCACGTGAGTTCCTGGTCCTGAGGCCTCCACTGACTGCGCGTCGCAGCACGTACACCTCAGGACGTGCGCAGGGCTGGAGCTGCAATCACATGGCTCTGGGCAGCCAATCAGGTAAAGTATGTTCTCAGCCATCATAATTGGAACTCCGTCAGTTCCACTCAATGCCGAAAACAGTGGAAAGTGTTGACACGCCTGGTGAGGGTGAGTACCTTAAATGTGAAAGGTCAAGATGCTCTGCTCTGAGCTCAATGTGCACTCTCTGCTCAATGTAGTGTTTGGGAATTCATGCTCTACGTGGGTGAGGCCAGAGGCAAGGGTCCCAATTGAAGCCTCACCCACTGCAAGGGCCTGCAAGTGCTCTTGACCTTGGTACTGGGTTCTGCAGACCCACCCCTGATGTTGTTGACTCCTCAATCGGACCTAGAGCTGGAAAGTGGGATGAGGCTGGATAGCCTCTAGTTGGCTGGTGCGGACACGTTGGGCCGAAATGGCCTCCTTCCGTGCTGTAAACTTCTATGACTCTATGATTCATATGTGTCTCAAAGACAGTAGCCTCCCCGTTACTGTTAAGTCCTGGCCCCCTAATTCAAACATTGCCACAGCAAGTCCACGCAGTGAATGGAAGTTACATCGAGCTGTGAAGACTCTCATACAGTAACATCTAATAAACTATGTCAGGCACGAGGGACACAGTGATAGAAGAACCTAACTCAGACGTTCTCTTTAATCTTACAGGAGAAGCTCGCCCACAACCGCAGGGAGCAGATGTGGACTGCAGGAGGGGACTCTGAACTCCAGGACCTGAGTCCGTTGGAGGAACGTGTCTCGGCCTGTTGGGCGATCAAGTTGTTGCCATGGCAGTGGGTGAGGCCGACCCCCGCCCCCGGGGACAGTGACGGTGTTTTCAGTTCCTTTGTAGCATCAGGCAGGCCACTTCGGCCTGACACCACAATCCTTCAGCTCTTTCCATGAGACTGCCGCTCCTGGCCCCCTTCCCTGTCTGTAACCACCCTTCACTGGCTTTGTGCTTTCAGATGATGACTCAGACGGCCAGGGTCCTGCACGTGGGCCTTCCACTGTGGGCGGCAGTGGAGAGGACGAGGAGGTGGAGGACACCTCTCTGGATGTGACAGAGGACCCAGTGTCCCCACAGAGCGGGGCCAGCAGCTTTGTGTCGGAAGGCGAGGTCGGGGAGATGGAGGTGGGTGATGCTCCGTGACCCAGTGACCTGCAGCAACACCATGGTGGGAGGGGAGATCAGGGAAACAGCTCCCCGGAGGGTGAGTGTGCGCCTGAGTGATGCTCAGCAACACTCTGGTGATGAGGCCGAGTTAGAGGATCACACCAGACAGTCATTGCAGATGCACAGTGATCTGCTGGCAGTTTTGTCGAAGGTGCCCGAGAGTGTCGATGTACTTACTTTTAGTGTGGTGGAGGCTGCCTCAACGGTTGCATTTGTGTGTCAGCAGCCCATCGAACCCATCCTTGGTCGATACTAACAGATGTTGAATGCATCAAGTGACTATGGGGTCCCAGACATGGTGGCATGAACTATGGCTGATGAGGTAGAAGCCATTGAGAACCAGGCCGACGCAATGATAAGGCTGAAGACTGTCATGTCGTCAGTGTGTGGTGACATCAATCAGCTCTGTGGTGTGCTGCAGTCCCAGTCTGCCCTGATGCAGAGCCAGCTTGAATCCACGCGGGCAATGACCGCTGCCATCGTGTCTGTGGCTCTATCAGTTGCACGGGGAACTAACGTTGGTGAAGCACGGCAGCAATCTGTGCTCAGCCAGATAGCTCCAGTTGCTGAGGCTCTGCCCCGGGGGAGTAGCAGTGTGTCGGACCTGTTGCAACCTGATGTCCTCTCTCAGGATGACATCATTCCGCCCTTGCTCTGCCGCTCTCTGCAACCCATCCACCACAGAGTGCTACTGCCCATGCTGAGGTGATGCAGTCAGCAGCCAGTCCATCCAGGCTCCGTGCTGTTGTGAAACATCCTGCTCGGCCATCCGCTGGGGCAACGGTGCCAAAACAACGACCTTGTACCAGCCTTACTGCAATCACTGAGACCCCATTGAGGAGGAGCAGTAGGTCTGGGAGAACATAAGGAATAGAAGCAGGAGTAGGTCATTTGGCCCCTCGAGCCTGCTCCACCATTTAATTAATTCATGGTTGATCTAATCTTGGAATCAATTCCACTTCCCTGAGCACTCCCCATAACCCTTGACTCCCTTATCGTTCAAAAATCTGTCTATCTCCAATTTAAATATATTCAATGACCAGCCTCCACAGCTCTCTGGGGCAGAGAATTCCAAAGATTCACTGATTCTGAGGGAAGAAATTCCTCCTCATTTCCATTTTCAATGGGCGACCCCTTATTCTGAAACAATCGACCGAGTTCTAGATTCCCCCACGAGGGGAAACATCCTCTCTGCATCTACCCTGTCAAGCCCCCTCAGAATCTTATATGTTTCAATCAGATCATCTCTTATTCTTCTAAACTCCAATGAGTACAGGCCCAACCTGCTCAACCTTTCTTCATAAGACAACCCCTTCATCTCAGGAATCAACCCAGTTGATTCTGTATGCAGTATACCAGGTGTGGTCTAACCTAAAGTTGCAGCAGGAATTCTCCACTTTTATACTCCATCCCCCTTGCAATAAAACATTCCATTTGCCTTCCAACTTACTTGCTGTACCGGCATGCTAACATTTTGTATTTAATGTACAAGGACCCCCAGATCCCTTTCCCCATTTCAGTAATAATTTGCTTTTTTAATTTTTTCTACCAACATGGATAACCTCACAGTTTCTCACATTATACTCCATCTGCCAAATTTTTGCCTGTTTATATCCCTTTGCAGATTCTTTGTGTGCTCCTCACAACTTGCTTTCCCACCCATCTTTGTATCATCAGCAAATTTGGCTACATTGCACTTGGTTCCTTCATCCAAGTCATTAATATAGATTGTAAATAGTCGAGGCCCCAACATTGATCCCTTTGGCACCCCACTAGTTACTGTTTGCCAGCCTGATAATGACCCATTTATCCCGACACTCTGTTTTCTGTTAGTTAGCCAATCCACTATCCATGCTAATGTATGTTAACTAACCTGACACAGTATTAAACACTCTGAGCCTATCTTGAGCTCTCCTTGGCTAGTTGGGATCTGCATCTGCAACCATATGTAAGGGGTTCTCAGGGAGTGTTGTTGTGCCTTGGGTGTCTCTCTCTGGGCTTCTGCCCTCACAGCTTATGCCTGGCCTGTGAGGTACCCTGAGTGCTGCAAGAGCACCCCTGGAGAGACTGTGTCCACAGCTTATGAAGGAGGGGTTTTGAGACTCGTGCATCCCCACAGCTTATGCCTAGCCTGTGAGGCACCTGTGAGTGTCAAACACTCCTAACCCCTTCTTCCCTAGCCTGTGACACACAGTTGAGCGTTTCCGAGGCACTCCTAGCTTCCCTTACACTGTTCTGACATAAGACTCACGAGATGTAATACAATAGAACTGAGACAAGGTGATTCTTAGAGGAACTTAGACTTCCAATTTATTTGACAAGGTGTATCTCAACAAACAGCAATACACCAACAAAACAATCCCCCTAAATCCCACTAAACAGATGCAACGAAAATCTTTACACAAGTTTAGCAGTACAATGCCCAACCTCCCACCTTTCCTGGCCTAACTGAGTTGGGAGTTCCGGGGACCAGAGGTTATACTCACTACTGTGCCTTCTGCAGTCTGGTGGTTTGTTTCTTCTATCTTCGGTGTCTTCGGACACTGGTTTTCCTTCAGTGTCGAGAGGCTTGCTGGTTGTTGGATCACGAGATCAGGGAAAACCACCCACACTATGTCAGAAATCCCTTTTTATAGCCAGATTATCCAGTCCGCCTCTCTTGCTGAAATCGATTCTTCCCATTGGTGGGCTTTGTGATTTTGAAAAATGCAGCAGTTTTAGATTATTGCTGTTTTTTTCCACTGATGTTAACTTACTCAAGGTTTGAGTGGGTGTTAATTGGGTTGGCCTCCTGTAGCCATTGTGTAGGCCCTTGGTTTGTTTTGGGTTCCCTCGTTTTCTGAAGATCTGCATAATTTCCTTCCATAGTGTAAACATGGGGAAGACAATAGTCCGATAATGGCTGTGAGTCAGTCCCACAGTTTTCGAGCAAGTGCTCTCCCATTGGCTTGAAAGCCCCATGCTTCGGGCTGACTCTGTCCCACCATTGGCCCTCCGGTGTCCTCCCCCGTCCAATCACTGCTCTGCCAAGGTCAAACCGTCTTGGTTTCAATTCACAGCACAGACCGATCCCACAGCCCTTTTCCTTCTGGGTAAAATGAGGGGGTTTTCGTCCTCCCCTACATAATCCCCCATCTGACACAGTCAGACACCACTCGAGTGTATCAAAGTTCAGGATGGTGAGAAAATCCTAGGTCTCCCAAATTGCCCAACTTTCCCCCGTTTAACTCGAAAGTGATCCCGCCGATATATATCGTAATTCCTTTTAACGCGGTACAAAACACAGATTCCAACAGGTTACAATATTCGACAGCAATACACATTTTTGTACTTAAGGTTACAACAGTAATTGTACATTGAGTCTCATTTCAGTCTTAACCGTAAAACAAAGAAACCTACCCTGCAAACTCCCCAGGGGCCATGTATGAAAACGCAGTCATCCCTGGGAATAACAAAACCGCCTAAGTGTCACGGTCAAGCTTTGTTTACACGCCTTGTGTGTTTAGCAACGGCTCTCCTGTCTATGTAGTCGCCTGAGGAACTGCTTTCTTTTTCTTTTTCTCCTGAATTTACAACTTGTAACTAGCAGATATGCTACAATCAGGAGTTGGCCGATTACTAAGGCATGCGATCCCACCCGGATCCATGCAGGTATGTCTGCCCGTATCCCCAAATCCCACCATGCTGGGGATTTAATCTGGGCAATCTCCCCTGCTAAAATTTCAGTTTTCTGCTCCATGGTGTAAAAATGTTTTTGAGACAAATCCACTGCCTGGAGGAGGGCTGTAAGTTTCTCAGGTAGTGGGGCAGTGGGCTAGCCAAAATGGGCGACATATTGTTGTAGGTGGCTGAGGTTGTTTTGTACCGTGAGGTGAATCGTGGAAGGTTCAGGGATGGGTGTGATTCTGGTGTGTGCCACTTGAACCTCTGCCCTGGGTTTAAAGCAAAAGCTGCTGTACGGTATTGGACACCACCTTCCCGTTCCGTGTTCATAGCGTTGGGCACTTGTGGTGACACAATATGTCCCACCGCCTACATATGCTACCTGTGGACTCATGTGGTTCGGGGCCATTACCTCCATTGGGCAATTGATAGGCTCTGCCCCAGCAGTGCTGAACCCGCATTGTGGCCTTGCAAAAGCGTTCAAGTGCTGGGGGCACAGGATTACCTGTGCTCCCCTGCTCCGACAACCCAAGAGGTCTGTACCTGTCACAGTGTGCTCCCACATTGTGACAGAAGGTGGGACCTCTTGGAATCGAACATGCACCCCTCCACGAATGACTCCCACATTCTCCACTCAGTACAGGGGTGCTGGTCGTGGGGATGCCCCCATCACGGGCATCCTGACCACCACACCCATGATGGTATGATTTGACTTTCCACAGTCCACCGGTACCGGGTAGGCTTCCGACGCACACAAAGTTGGCAAGGACTCAAAACATTATCATAAGGGTGCAGTGCTACTAAGTGCTGGTTGCTGATCCAGGAGGGGACCTGTCCCTGTCTCAGATCCTCGAGGTTACTCCGTCCCTCTCCCAGCAACCAGGCCCCATAGAGCACGCACACCTCATTTTGGGCAGCTTGATCGGAGGCGTTTCTATCCTCCCGAATCAAGGTGTTTACAGCCCTGGCCTGCGCCTCCAATTGAGAGATAATCTCCTTTAAGTGAACTGTCATTGCCACCTCTTCGTGGAGCGCGGATCCCACTACGGTATTCTCGTTCCCCAGGACTTTGCGCAGCTGATTCTTTAACCCATTTATCTGGAGGGCCAGCTGCACGTTATCCAAACTGTTTATGGCGGACGCCCCGATGTTAAACCCCCTGAAAATGTCATTTAAAGTGCCACGCCTCTGCCTGCCCGGTTCGGCCCCATCCCACTGTTTATACAAGTCTGCCACTCTCACTCTGGAAGTGGCCACAGTGATCTCCGGGCAGGGGATGGAGGCCTCTCTGCAGGTAAAGTCCTTATGGTTGGAGTACTTGGTGGAGTTCGATCCCAACCACCCAGGCCATCTCCCCTCGTGGGAGTAGGTGACCCGGCCATCCGCTGCCGGAGTCCCTTCTCCTGTGGTCACTGTCGGCGCTCTGCCCCCGGAGCATCCGAAAACCAGGGAGTCCTCGGTGTCCCCTCGGTGCCCGGTGCAGATCCTTAGCGATACCAGCATCACTAACGTCCTGTGGGGAGGTGTTGACATCTGAAAGGCAAGAAGAACATGGCCTTGCCTTGAGAGACCTCTCCAGGCTCGGCCCACTTAACATGTTCCAAACATAAAATGCTGTACCCAACCGTCACTGCCTTACCTAAACACATATACTCACAACACAAAGTAACAAAACAGGAAGGGAAAATATATACACTGCCACCCGTCCCCGGGTGGCCAGGCGACATCCTGTCACTGTACAGGCGTCGTCGACCACTCGGCTGACCGTACCCTGGAGACCAGGATGCCCTCCGCTGAGGGGCTCGTATAGTCCCCCTTAATAGGTCTTGTGCTGCCCTCCAAGGCCCTCCCGAGCCCCGGATAATCGGTGGGAGACCCTTGCGAGCACAACAGAGCACCCTCCCTGTTGTCTTTCGCCTTCTCGGTCTGGGGCGGGGAGCTAAGTAAACAGGGGACCACGGCGCCCTGGGCTGTGGCACTCTGTTACTCCTCCTTACTGTCGGTGCAGAGTCCCACGTTATGGGCTGTAATGCTATCTCCTCCACCTCTTGGGCTAGCCCCAGCTGATCCACCAGGGGAGGTTCAGCTTCCCCTTGGACCTTGCTAATGGTAGAGCCTTTCTCCCTACTTCAGTTAGTGGGCTGGGAACCTCTACCCAGTGGTGGGATAGCCTTACTGGAGCAGTGAACCAGCCCCGGCTGTAGAGCTTCGGAGCCTCCAAATCCACCGGGGCCTGTTCTTTCCCCGGTGCCTGATTCCCTTCCCTTGCTCGTCCTCTCTGTTTTTTACCTCTTTTGGGGTCAAACAATTTACACTGATTAATGTGATACCACTTCACCCGGCGAGGTAATCGAACCACATAGACCATAGGGCTGGCCTTGTCGACTATGCTGTATGGTCCCATATACAGTGGTTCAAATACCCCGACCCGGCGAAGCTTCTCACCATCACCTGGTCGCCCACCTCCCAATCATGGTGACTGCGAGGTTCCAGCAGCAGCCGATTGGCACGGTGCTGTTTACCCATGTTGTTGGCCGCCTGCCAGTGAATCTGTTGAAGTTGTTCAAACAGATTCCTGACGAAGCGGTCCCGGTTCACCTCTCCAAGCTGCCCTTCGGTGAGGACCGGCATCAACACATGCACTGGTGTTCTCATGATCCGGCCAGTCATCAGCTCATGGGGTGAGTACCCTGTGCTCTTTGACTGACTGGCCCGGATTCCCATGAGGACCAACGGTAAGACCTCCACCCACTTGTTCGGTGAGTCTCCCGTCTCCTTGCGCAGCCTTTCCTTTAGGGTCCGGTTCAGGCGTTCTACGGGGCCTGAGGACTGAGGGTTGTAGGCGACATGCCATTTGGCTCTTATCCCCAGCACCTTTAGGGTGGCCTGCATCACCTGGCCGGTGAAGTGGCTTCCCCGGTCGGACTCCACGATTTGAGGTGGACCCCACCGAGAGAACACCTCCCTCGCCAGGATTTTTGCAGTCCCCACCGCGGTAGCTGTTCGGCAAGGGAAGGCTTCCACCCACTTGGAAAACACATCCACCAGGACGAGGCAGTATTTATAACCTCCCTGGGCGGCCGGTAGGGGTCCGATGTAGTCGATCTGGATCGACTGCCATGGTCCCTCTCCCCGCCTGACGTGTCCCATGGACACCTTCCTTTTCTGAGGGTCTGGGTTGTTTGCAGCCAGACAGCCCGCACAGAAGTTGCGGACGTCTTCCCGGAGGCCTGGCCACCACCCTGCCTTTTCTACCTGTTGCCAGGTAGATTCCGGCCCGGGGTGTCCCGCACCTGGACCCTCATGGGCCAGCTGAAGGAATTCCCTCCGGTGTTGTGGCGGCACTACCCATTTGTCCCCTTTAAACAACATGCCTTCCCGCACAGCAATATCTGCAGCACTGTATGGGCCCTCCGCCTTTTCCCCTTTTTGATAGCAGCCAAGGCAGCCTTCAGGATCGGATCCTGCATCTGGACTACTTTAAGTTCCGGGGCCACAGCCGCCCCTACGCTCCCTGGTGTCCCTGGCTTGCTTCTTGCTGCTGCTATCCTGCCTGCCTCGTATGGGTCCCATGGGCGACCTGTACGAGCACCTTCCCTTGCCAGCAGGTCTGGCTGCTGGTTACCTTGCCCCCCCCATGGCTCAGTTTTGGAGTGGGCCTTTACCTTATGGATATATACATCCCCGGTTTCTCCCGCTGCAGCCACGATTTTTTCTAGCAGGGGTTTGGTCACAAGGGGCTTCCCATCCGCAGAGGTGTACCCCCGGCATGACCAAATCGGCAGATACTCTGTACACGAATTGCAAGTGAACATGCTGTCCGAGCAAATCGTGTATGGGGTAGGGAATTCCTCGGAGTGTGACCACATACATCACTGCCGAGAGTTCCGCCTGCTGGGCGCTCAGGGTGCATGGGAGTTTAAGAGCCAAGGCAATCCCTGTCTTGGGATCCCTAACTCCGCAGCCCATGAGTCTTGTACCCGCGGACACTGAACTGGAGCCATCAACGTAGATCTCGCGGTCTGTGGGGTGTATCCCTGCCCGAAATCCAAAGTTAATATCCCATACCCCCTCCACAGAGCATCGATGCGGCTGCCCTGGATAGATTAAATTTGCTGCGAGCCTGGGCTCGCAGATGCCCTTGACCTTTAAAGTCATTTGGGAGAGGAGGAGGGTCCAGCGAGTGATTCTAGCACTGCTCACTGTCCCGTCCTTAATCCTCCCGTCCAACAGCATCTGCGTCGGGGTATGATGGGTGAGGAGTGTAATGGGGGATATTCCAGTAAAGATCTGAGCTCTCTTTACTGCCCAGTGGGTGGCAAGCAAGTGCTTCTCACAATTGGAGTATCCCTTTTCTACCTCCGTGAGGACCCTGGAGGAGTACACTGCTGGTCTCAGCTGACCGTTTTGCCCCTGGGGCAACACTGCACTTAAGCTCTCGCCACTGGCTGCCACCTCCAGGAAGAATTCCTCCCCCACCATCAATTGCCCCTCGGGCTGGTGCTACCTGCAGGTCTCTCTTAAGACGGACAAATGTTGCCTCACAGCCCTCGTCCCATTCCCACTCGACCCCTTGTGTAGGAGTCTGAGCAGAGGGGCGGCAGTGGCTGCAGAGTCCTCGATGAAGTCCCTACAGTAGCCGGTGATTCCCAGGAAAGACCTTACCCCCGACACATCCCTAGGGACAGGAAGTTCCTGCACTGCCTTTCTTCTAGCCTCATCAATGGCCCTTTCTCCTGCCCTTATCGTCAGGCCCAGGAATTTTACTTCTCCTAGACCTATCTGGGCTTTCTTGGAGTTAACTTTAAAACCCCCTTCCTTCATTAAGACCAGCAGTTCAGCCAGCAGTGGACCGTGTTCCTCACTGCTGTCTGTGAACAACAACAGGTCGTCCACATACTGGACCAGCTGGTGTGGTTGGCTGAAGCCTTTTAAGCAGTTCGCCATGCATTGGTGAAAGATGCTGGGACTATTATGAAAGCCCTGTGTGAGGCAGCTCCATGTATACTGCTGTTCCCGGAAGGTGAAGGCAAACTTGTACTGGTCTTCCCTCCTTACAGGGATAGACCAGAACCCGTTGGATATGTCCAACACTGTGAACGTGGTTGCAGATGCAGGGATTTCCCCTATCAGATCCGCAACTGCCGCTACTGTGGGGGCACAAGCTGGGATGTTTTTATTGAGCACCTTATAATCCACCGTAGCCCTCCAAGAATTGTCCGGTTTCCTAATCGGCCAAAGCAGCGAGTTGACATGGGTGGCTATGGGTCTCAAAACACCCTGCTCGACAAGCGAGCTGAAAGCTGTCTCCAAGTCTGCTTCTGCCTCTCGGGGAAAGCCATACTGCTTTTGCGGGCGGGACATGGGATCCCCATCTATTCTAACCTCCACTCCTGTGACTCTCCCACAATCGTGTTTATGGGTGGCAAATGCTGCAAGATTTGTTCGCACATTGGCCCGGTACTCAGCCGGGGTGTTACCGACCAGAACCTCCAGGTTGTAACCCCCTTTTGGCTTCATTGTACACAGAGTCCCTTTTCCCTGTTTCTTATCAATAACCATGACTTCTCCCTCTGCTCCCGTGCTCACTGTGCCCCATAGACAGTGATTCCTCAAGTCTACTAGGATCTGGCGAGCGATGATGAAATCAGCCCCCAAGATCCCTTTTCCCACCTGTTCCCAGTTCATCAGGACGCACTTCCATTGTGTTTGGAGTGCTCCTAAACGAACTGCGAGCGGGACTGAGAAAAACCCAGCCTTCTCATTACCTGTGAACCCAACTAGTTGATACGGCACCCTGTTTGATAGAGGTGAGGTTGTGGGGTCCTCCGAATGGACTATCGTGCTGGAAGCACCAGTGTCCAAAAGGTAAGTACCCAATACACCCTCAACCTCCATCTTGACCCAGGGTCGTCCCCAGGGGTCGTATTCTAGTGGGCACAGGTATGCAGGCTGGGTCTGGGCTAGTCACGGCCTCTGTACTGACAGGGTTGCTGGTGCTTCCCTGCCTGTTGCCGTGGCTACCTTCCCAGTCCCCTCCAGCGCTGTCCTCACTGCAGCTACTATCTGGTCAAGGGATGGTGAGGAGCTCGCTCCACTTCCCCCACTCTGGGCGGCTCCTGAAGGACTTCTCCCCCCATTTCTCTTTACTGGGCTCCTGCAATCCCTTTTAAAATGCCCCGCTTTCCCGCACCCGTAGCACACTCCCTCCTTATCAGACGAGCGGCCACCCTCCTGGTGCCATTCCCTTTTGGGAATCGAGTTGGGTTTTACTTAATTTACCCGACCTTTGGAGGTTTTCTCCTCCTCCTCTCCTCCATTCCGTTGGACCAGTGCCAGTTGCCTGACCACTGCTTCCTCGGTGAGCCAGGGCAAGCAGTTTGCCACCAGCATCCTCAGCCAGCGGCCAGTCTGTACCGCGGAAAGATTCGCCCGGTCGAGGAGCTCCCCACAGGCTGCGTGGTATACCACCCACAGCCTGTCCGCAAACGCCTGCGGGGTTTCCCCTGCGAGCTGCCTTGTCCTTTCGACCCGTTCGAAAGGACTGCCGTCATCGAAGCCCATAGTCTCAAGGATGGCCCTCTGGACCTCAGTAAATGTGCGCTGTCCCCTCCGACATTCTGCTGGTAGGGCCTGGTACAATTTGCTGTCCAGAGAGAAGAGCAGCAGCTTGGCTGTCTCTGCGTCGTCGCACCCATTAATTTCCCCTGCCTGCATCACCTCCATGAAGTGGATAGACGAGTTCCTGCAGCGAGTGAGTTTGGCCAAATGGGCCACCATGGCCCTGAGTGATTGAACTCCATGGGGAATAATAAAGTCGCTCTCCAGTGCTCCCCGACCTTGGCCACCTCCCTGTGGAGGACCGTACTTGCGCTGCCTGACCGGGCACATCCGCCCTGGTTCAGGATCTTTCTGCGCTGGTTCCTCTACCTCCGGCTGTCCCACCATACCTGGTGCAGCAGACAGTGCCTGGTCGCCTGATCCAGTCCTTAACTGACCCTCGTCTGGAGCCTCACATCCCTGCTGCCCTGATAGGACCTGGAGGGTCCACATGGGACAAAGGAGTGTATTGTGGGGTAGAGGAGAATCCAAAGGCAAGAGACGCCCGACCACTTCCTGAGGCACCGGTGGTTTGTCCGGTGGGGTACCAGGAGGAGCCTGGTCCTGCCCCCAGCCCTGGGTATGCTACTACCTGCGCGCCCCGCTCCTCCTGGTACCCCACCGGACAAACCACCGGTGCCTCAGGAAGTGGTCGGGCGTCTCTTGCCTTTGGATTCTCCTCTACCCCCCAATACTCTCCTTTGTCCCCTGTGGACCCTCCGGGTCCTATCAGGGCGACCATCCCCTTTGCCTGGGATAGAGCGTGGGTGAGAGTTTTAATCCTCTCTTGGCAGGGACCGTGATCTGCAAACTCACTGCTACTGGCCACTTTATAGGCTGCCTGTACGACTTTTAATTTATTCTCTAGTTCCCAAATTTTCTGGGTGTACCGAGAGTTCTGTTCCCGGAGGGACCCCTCACTACCCTTGGCCTCAGTGACCTGACACTGAAGATAGTCGCGGCTATTTCGGAAGGTCTCCTCCAACTGCCTCTTCCCTTGCTGCTCCACAGCTAATTCAGCCAGCAGGTTGTCCCCAGCCGCAGCCCGGATAGCAGAGAGCTCCTCTGATTTCTGAAGACTCTGTTCCAAGTCCTTCACCCGCTGGTTGAGCTTTCGGACTTGGCGTGTGAAGCAGATAAGCCAGATGGCCTTTTCCACACTGCGGTTGTGGTCCTTCCCTGCTGTCCACTGGGCAGCAGCATCCACTGGGCGCTCTGCCCGAGTGAGGGCTTGTACCCAAGATTTGGTGAGGTTCACCTTGCCAAAAATGTATGAGGAAATTCTCTCCTCCATTTTAGTTTCCTCTCTTATCACCCCAACTGTTATATTAACATCTCCTGTTTGCTTATGTCCTGCGGCGATCACCATGTTCTGTAAGGGGTTCTCAGGGAGTGTTGTTGTGCCTTGGATGTCTCTCTCTGGGCTTCTGCCATCACAGCTTATGCCTGGCCTGTGAGGTACCCTGAGTGCTGCAAGAGCACCCCTGGAGAGACTGTGTCCACAGCTTATGAAGGAGGGGTTTTGAGACTCGTGTGTCCCCACAGCTTATGGCTAGCCTGTGAGGCACCTGTGAGTGTAAAATACTCCTAACCCCTTCTTCCCTAGCCTGTGACACACAGTTGAGCGTTTTCGAGGCGCTCCTAGCTTCCCTTACACTGTTCTGACATAAGACTCACGATCAGGAGATGTAATACAATAGAACTGAGACAAGGTGATTCCAAGAGGAACTTAGGCTTCCAATTTATTTGACAAGGTGTATCTCAACAAACAGCAATACACCAACAAAACAATCCCCCTAAATCCCACTAAACGGACACAACGAAAATCTTTACACAAGTTTAGCAGTACAATGCCCAACCTCCCACCTTTCCTGGCCTAACTGAGTTGGGAGTTCCGGGGACCAGAGGTTATATTCACTACTGTGCCTTCTGCAAGTCTGGTGGTTTGTTTCTTCTATCTTCGGTGTCTTCGGACACTGGTTTTCCTTCAGTGTCGAGAGGCTTGCTGGTTGTTGGATCACGTGAGCAGGGAACCACACACACTACGTCAGAAATACCTTTTTATAGCCAGATTATCCAGTCCGCCTCTCCTGCTGAAATCGATCCTTCCCATTGGTGGGCTTTGTGATTTTGAAAAATGCAGCAGTTTTAGATTATTGCTGGTTTTTTCCACTGATGTTAACTTACTCATGGTTTGAGTGGGTGTTGATTGCGTTGGCTTCCTGTAGCCATTGTGTAGGCCCTTGGTTTGTTTTGGGTTCCCTAGTTTTCTGAAGATCTGCATAATTTCCTTCCATAGTGTAAACATGGGGAAGACAATAGTCCGATAATGGCTGTGAGTCAGTCCCACAGTTTTCGAGCAAGTGCTCTCCCATTGGCTTGAAAGCCCCATGCTTCGGGCTGACTCTGTCCCACCATTGGCCCTCCGGTGTCCTCCCCCGTCCAATCACTGCTCTGCCAAGGTCAAACCGTCTTGGTTTCAATTCACAGCAAAGACCAATCCCACAGCCCTTTTCCTTCTGGGTAAAAGGAGGAGGTTATCGTCCTCCCCTACACATACAGTGCACTGAAATGTCAGTATTCTGCCTAAACACTTCTCCATCCCATTTTGATTTGGACAGGTATGTTATTTTTCCCTTTGAGTTGTCAGCAAAAATAAATTGTGAAACCATAAACCATGGTGGCTCCAAAACACAGCACCTGAGAGAAGTGGGTCTGGGGGTCAAGGTCAGGATTCACACATTACTTCCATCCCCATCTCAGTGGCAGTACTTGGGAAAAGGGCGAGCAGATATGCTGCAAACAGGCCCGATCCCACCTTCCACACAGGGAGAAGGGGAAAGTCGGATGAAATACATCATGCTCTGGAGCGCCTCCTTGCTGCCATTTTCCCGACAACATTGGTGGAGGCTGTCCATTCTCCTGCTCTCTCGGGAGAAGTTCACGAGTAACTCACGGACAGCAACGCTTTCTTTTGACGCAAGTGCTTTTGAATTATCAACAATATCAATATTTTTATTTCTCACCAATCATTTCACCTCCTCTCCTCTCCACAAGACCTCGAATCAACAACACTAACTTGGATTTATATAGCGCCTTTAATGTGATAAAATGTCCCTTCACAGGAGTGTTATCAAGCAAAATTTGACACTGAGCCACAAAAGGGGACATTAGGACAGATGACCCAAACCTTGGGCAAAGAGGCAGGTTTTAAGGAGGGGCTTCAAGGGGGAGAGAGAGATAGATGGGCAGAGAGGTTTCGGGAGAGAATTCCAGAGCTTAGGACTGCACCAGCTGAAGGCAAGACCGCCAGTGTTGGAGTGATTAAAATCGGGGATGCACAAGAGGTCAGAATCCTTGCTGGATAAAACAGATACAGTAATACTGATATATAGGAGGGTGGAATAGTTCATTTTGTTTTTGGTAGGTCTTCCATGGTGTTGTTAATAGGTAGTCTGGGGCCTGTAGTCTGCTTACAGATGGTTACTGAGCCCCACGCTCTGGTCCCTCACTGACCAGCTCCTCCCAGCCATTGAGTTTGGTGCTCACTCCCTGTTCTGTAAATGTAGACAACTATTTTTCACAGGTAGATCGCCCATTGCTCAGGACAGTCTGCAGGGTGAGCAATAGTCACAAATGTAACTGGGCCCCGCTGAGAGAAGGGGGCACGGAGAAGGCAAACAATGCCATCTCTGCCCATCGCCCGCACACACAATTCTCTAGATTATAACCACGTGGAAACCTGTTATTGTATTCTAGCATATCCAGTCATTATAAACTAGGGCCCAAGGGATTTTGGCTAAACACAGTTGCATCAAGGTGAGGCCCCTTTAACTGGACAGGTCAAACCGTGACATCACATCGCAAACCTGACCCTCTCACAACTCATCACTGTGAAATTAGACATCACAATAGGTTTGTAATCTGGCTCAATTTGAGGCAGGATGCTGGACAACCAGTTTAAGTGAAGGAAAAGTGACTGTGACTAACTGGCTGATCTCTCTAGGAGTGAATGTGGTCAGCTAGAAAACCTGATAAACAGAACGTGAACAATAGAATCATCACTACCCGGCTACCCATAAAAGGGGCCCGAGACTCGTAGAAGCCACAGAAGCAGGAGCGGGAGGATCGAGAGGCCCATAAAAGGGGCCCGAGAGTCGGAGGAGCCACAGTAGCAGGAACGGTTGGATCGAGAGGCCCATAAAAGGGGCCCGAGAGTCGGAGGTGCCACAGGAGCAGGAGCGGGTGGATCGAGAGGCCCATAAAAGGGGCCCGAGAATCGGAGGAGCCACAGGAGCAGGAGCGGGTGGATCAAGAGGCCCATAAAAGGGTCCGTGATTTGGAGGAGCACAGGAGCTGGAGCGGGAGGATTGAGAGGCCCAGAACAGGGGCCCGAGAGGCGGAGGAGCCACAGCAGCAGGAGCGGGAGGAATGAGAGGCCAATAAAAGGGGCCCGAGAGTCGGAGGAGCCACAGGAGCTGGAGCGGGAGGATCGAGAAGCCAATAAAAGGGGCCCGAGAGTCAGAGGAGCCACAGAAGCAGGGAGAAAAAGTTTTAAAATAATCAAAATCAAAGTGTGCGTCACAAACAAATGGGTAAGTGATTGGCTGGTGGATTGGTGAGTGTTTTTCTTTTTCCTCTCGGTCGGCATTGTTGCCAAATTAAGTTAATTTTCGGGTTAAGTCATGGTAGGAGAGCTCACACCCATGTCATGTCATGTTCCTCCTGTGCTATGTGGGAAATCAGAGACACTTCCAGTGTCCCTGACTACTATGTGTGCAGGAAGTGTGTCCAGCTGCAGCTCCGGCAGCGCATTGCGGCACTGGAGCTGCGCATGGATTCACTCTGGAGCATCCACGGTGCTGAGGATGTCATGAATAGCACGTTTAATGAGTTGGTCACACCGCAGGTAAAGGTTACAAAGGCAGATAGGGAATGGGTGACCATCAATCAGAGCAGGAGAAGGAAGGTCGTGCAGGGATCCCCTGCTGTCATCCCCCTCCAAAATAGATTGAGTACTATTGGGGAAGATGGCTCATTAGGAGAAGGCAGCAGCAGCCAAGTTCATGGCACCATGGGTGGTCCTGCTGCACAGGAATGCAGGAAAAAGAGTGGGAGAGCTATAGTGGTCGGGGATTCTATTGTAAGGCAAATAGATAGGCATTTCTGCAGCCGCAATCGAGACTCCAGGAAAGTATGTTGCCTCCTTGGTGCAATGGTTAAGGATGTCTCGGACCGTCTGCACGGCAGTCTGGAGGGGGAGGGCGAACAGCCAGTTATTGTGGTGCATATAGATACCAAAAATACAGGTAAAAAACGGGACGAAGTCTTACAAGCTGAATTTACGGAGCGAGGAGTTAAATTACAAAGTAGGACCTCAAAGGTAGTAATCTCAGGATTGCTATCAGTGCCACGTGTTAGTCAGAGTAGAAATAGCAGGATAGTTAAGATGAATACGTGGCTTGAGGAATGGTGCAAGAGGGAGGGATTCAAATTTCTGGGACATTGGAACCGGTTCTGTGGGAGGTGGGAGCAGTACAAACCGGACAGTCTGCATCTGGGCAGGACCGGAACCGATGTCCTAGGGGGAGTGTTTGCGAGTTCTGTTGGGGAGGGTTTAAACAAATCAGGCAGGGGGTGGGAATCTATGCAGGGAGACAAAGGGAAGTAAAATGGGGCCAGAAGCAAAAGTTAGAAAGGAGATAAGGAAAAGTGGAGGGCAGAGAAATCAAGGGGAAAAATCAAAAAGGGCCACATTACAACATAATTCTAAAAGGACAAAGAGTGTTAAATAAAGAAGCCTGAAGGTCCTGTGTCTCAGCGTGAGGAGCATTCGTAATAAAATGAATGAATTATCTGCGCAGATAGCTGTTAACGGATATGATGTCGTTGGGATTACGGAGACATGGCTCCAGGGTGACCAAGGCTGGGAACTCAACATCCAGGGATATTCAATATTCAGGAAGGATAGACAGAAAGGAAAAGGAGGTGGGGTAACGTTACTGCTTAAAGAGAAGATTAACACAATAGCAAGGAAGGACATTAGCTTGGATGATGTGGAATCTGTATGGGTAGAGCTGCGGAACACCAAAGGGCAGAAAATGCTCATGGGAGTTGTGTACAGACCACCAAACAGTAGTCGTGAAGTTGGGAATGGCATCAAACAGGAAATGTGTGCAATAAAGTTACAGCAATTATCATGGGTGACTTTAATCTACGTACAGATTGGGCTAACCAAACTGGTAGCAATACGGTGGAGGAGGATTTCCTGGAGTGTATAAGGGATGGTTTACAAGACCAATATGTCGAGGAACCAATTAGAGAGCTGGCCATCCTCGACTGGGTGTTGTGTAATGAGAGAGGATTAATTAGCAATCTTGTTGTGCATGGCCCTTTGGGGAAGAGTGACCATAATATGGCAGAATTCTTCATTAAGATGGAGAGTGACACAGTTAATTCAGGAACTTTTAAAGAAAGGTAACTTCGATGGTATGAGACGTGAATAGCCTAGGATGGACTGGCAAATGATATTCAAAGGGTTGACGGTAGATAGGCAATGGCAAAAATTTAAAGAACACATGGATGAACTTAAACAATTGTACATCCATGTTTGGCGTAAAAATAAAATGAAAAAGGTGGCTCAACCGTGGCTAACAAGGGAAATTGGGGATAATGTGAAATCTCAGGAAGAGGCATATAAATTGGCCAGAAAAAGCAGCAAACCTGAGGACTGGGAGAAATTTAGAATTCAGCAGAGGAGGACTAAGGGTTTAATTAGGAGCGGGAAAATAGAGAATGACAATAAGCTTTGCAGGGAACATAAAAACTGACTGCAAAAGCTTCTATAAATATGTGAAGAGAAAAAGATGAGTGAAGACAAATGTAGGTCCCTTGCAATCAGAATCAGGTGAAATTATAATGGGGAACAAAGAAATGGCAGACCAATTGAACAAATACTTTGGTTCTGTCTCCACTAAGGAAGACACAAATAACATTCCGGAAATACTCGGAGACCGAGGGTCTAGCGAGAAGGAGGAACTGAAGGAAATCCTTATTAGTCAGGAAATTGTGTTAGGGAAATTGATGGGATTGAAGGCCGATAAATCCCCATGGCCTGATAGTCTGCATCCCAGAGTACTTAAGGAAGTGACCCTAGAAATAGTGGTACATTGGTGGTCATTTTCCAACATTCTATAGACTCTGGATCAATTGCTATGGATTGGAGGGTAGCTCATGTAACCCCACTTTTAAAAAAATGTGGGAGGTGCAACGAGACCTGGGTGTCAGTTATTGAAAGTTGGCATGCAGATGCAGCAGGCAGTGAAGAAGGCAAATTACATTTTGGCCTTCATAGCGAGAGGATTTGAGTATAGGAGCAGGGAGGTCTTACTGCAATTGTTCAGGGCCTTGGTGAGGTCACACCTTGAATATTGTGCACAGTTTTGGACTCCTAATCTGAGGATATTGAGGACGTGCAGCGAAGATTCACCAGACTGATTCCCAGGATGGCAGTACTGACATATGAAGAAAGACTGGATCGACTTGGCTTATATTTACTGGAATTAAGAAGAATGAGAGGGGCTCTCATAGAAACATATAAAATTCTGACGGGATTGGACAGGTTAGATGCAGGAAGTCCAGAACCAGGGGTCACACTCTAAGGATAAGGGGTAATCCATTTAGGACCAAGATGAGGAGCAACTTCTTCACTCAGAGAATTGTGAACCTGTGGAATTCTCTACCACAGAAAGTTGTTGAGGCCAGTCCGACTAAAGGGATCAAGGGGTATGGAGAGAAAGCAGGAATGAAGTTGCATGTTCAGCCATGATCATATTGTATGGTGGTGCAGGCTCGAAGGGCCGAATGGCCTATTCCTGCACCTATTTTCTATGTTGCTATGTTTCTATGACAGGGTGTTGCTGTCGAGGTTTGTTTATTCCAGCTTGTATAATTGTCCGTGAAAGTCAGAGTGGGGAACAGCAGTGACCATGCAGACATCAATGATCAAATCCTGGAAACTGATAACAGTTCAGTAAACGCAAGTTGTTCTGATCAGACGGTCCTGGACCCTGGGATAATCTGTGGGACAAGGAGTCAATGAGAAACTCATGTCCCAGGTGTTACTGGTGCCCTCTGACCTAGCCAATCCCTGGGTCCTTGCCAAGGACTTCCTCCCAGGTGTCAGCTGGCTCAGGTACTTCCAACAAAATCCCTCCGATTATGTCAGAGTAGCTCTTTTTGCCAGTGATCCTGGTTCACCTGATGGCATTGCAGCCATTCTGGACCATCTCTCTGATTCTCAAGAAGGTGTACATTGCCCAACTCCAGAATCTTTCACCATCATGAGCAGCCCTCGAAATAGAGGAAGACTTGCTTCCACTCTAAAAGTGAGTTCTTAGGTGACTGAACAGTTCAATACGGGAATTACAGTCTCTGTCACAGGTGGGACAGACAGTGGTTGAAGGAAAGCGTGGTTGGGACTGGTTTGCCGCACGCTCCTTCCGCTGCCTGTGCTTGCTGTCTGCATGCTCTCGGCGATGAGACTCGAGGTGCTCAGCACCCTCCCGGATGCTCTTCCTCCACTTAGGGTGCTCTTTGGCCAGAGACTCCCAGGTGTCGGTGGGGATGTTGCATTTTATCAAAGAGGCTTTGAGGATGTCCTTGAAACGTTTCCTCTGCCCACCTGGGGCTCGCTTGCCGTCTAGGAGTTCCGAGTAGAGCACTTACTTTGGGAGTCTTGTGTCAGACATGCGAACAATGTGGCCCACGCAACGGAGCTGGTCGAGTGTGGTCAGTGCTTCGATGCTGGGGATGTTGGCCTGATCGAAGACACTGATGTTGGTGCTTCTGTCCTCCCAGAGGATTTGCAGGATCTTGTGGAGACATCGTTGGTGGCATTTCTCCAGCGACTTGAGGAATCTACTGTATATGGTCCATGTCTCCGAGCTATACAGGAGGGTGGCTATTACTACAGCCCTGTAGACCATGAGCTTGGTGCCAGATTTGAGGGCCTGATCTTCGAACACTATCTTCCTCAGGCGGCCGAAGGCTCAACTCCGCCTCCAGTTTGCCAGCACAGCCTTCAGGAGGAGGAGTGTTCGAAGATCCAGAACCTTTAATACTCAGGTGGCATCAGAATGTGTGGCCAGTAACATTACATGAAAAGAAACTAGTCGATATGTTTTGCACCCAGAATCTGCATTAAGCATTTACAGCTTAAATGGTTTACTATACAAGGGTAGCTCGATAGTATCTGTAGTTGTCTTGTTGCGATCTAGTGATTTTTTAAATCTGTAATTTCTTCTTCTGCTCGAGGTAGACGGTTGGTGTCAGGATGAGAGAGAGGAAACAGGCGATTTGATCAACCTACCTACAGATGAAAGTTGTGAGTAACTAAACCACGAGGACAAGTGGATCAGACACACAAGAGAGAGTACATCGCGACAGAAATTAAATCAATGTCAGCAGAGATGGCACAAAAGGAGGAAGCGCTGCGACTGAAATTCTCCTCACGCCATCCCTCTGTGTCCCATCCATTTCTCAGTGCCAACTCCACATCTTTTAATTTCTTTTAATTTGATGGCCAATAAACAAAGCCCCCGCCCCCACTCCCCCGCCTCCACAGACCCATCTAGACCTCATGTCCCTGCATTGGCATCAAGCACCAACCCTGCTCCAACTCCAGGCTCAGTCCGGCACTGCTCGGGGTTAAGTGCATTGCACCGGGTAAAGCCCAGTCTGCTCCAACCAGTGCCGGCCAGGGGTCCACCTCGGGACTAAACAGGAAAGTCTCAAGAAGGGACGCTCTGGTTGTTGCCCTGAGACTTCCCAGAATTAAGAGGAAGTGTCCTCCCCTGGCACCAGCTGGCTCGGAGGAGTCCGTGCCGACTGGTGACAGGATCGCTCCCAATTCCTGAGGGACATCTAGGTTCCAAGGGCTGTCACTCCCAGGGAGGGGCTATGTGTGCCTCAGTGGCACCTCCCCCAAGAGGCTGGGGCTCATGTCTGGAGGGTCGAACTCAATCGGCCTTCGTGTTCATGAGCTCTTAGCTAATCGTTTCCTCATCTCTGTTCCCAGGGCCTCACTCTCAACTTTCCCTCTCAGTTCAGGCCGAGGAAGACACCCGGAGGCATCCCACCTTCGGAAGCCAAGCTGGGAGCCTGAGTCGGACCAGCACCTCCAGTCGTTTGGGCTTTTTCATGTATTTAACACAAGGGTGAGGAGTCTGAAACTGTGGGTTCCAGAAGTCCCTTCACTTGGGGGTTTGAGTCTTTACTTGGGGTTTACTCAGGCTGTTGCTGTATTTATCTGACTAATTTCCAGGGCAATTCGGGTAGACTTAATGTGCACCCTTCAGTTAAGGCCAAGGTAGACAGCATCCATAGTGTCTCCCCGACCCTGCTTTCACACCTTGCAGTTTACTGTTATCTGGTGATCTTCAGTCGAGAAGGTATCAGAAGGAAGTTCACTGCCCAGTGAAACTAGTCCTGGTCTGTAGGGTTTGGTGCATGTCCCGAATTCCCCACCATCACTGGGGCTGGCTTTACTGACCAGCAGCCTAACACTTCGCAGGTGAGTTGAGGGAGCAATCCCTGTCAGAGTGAGGACCACCTTCAGAGAGCATCTACTGCAGCAACAAGCTGTGTGTGTGCCCTCAATGTAGGAGCAAGGTCTATCATCCAGTGGGTCTTGCAACGCCAATGGGCTTGGCCATGCAACATGAGGCTCCATGACCCAAGGAGGTGCTGCAGCAGAACCTTCATCATTCCCAGAATTGATGGAATGAATCACAGAATTGATGGAATGAATCCCAAAACCGCTCACCCTCAAGCAGCAGGTTTTAAAAATGCCAATGCGCAGACCCCACACCCATTCACGGAGCGGAGCGAGCTCTGCCCACACCAGGTGGTGCTCCGAGCATGGCTCCGGCTGTATGGAAACCGCCAGAATGTGGGTGACCTAAGCCCGGGAAATGTAAAGATACTTGTTTCTAAAACTTCCTCCTCTCGATGTTGTAGCCCACCCCATCTATAGGCCCCTTCCACTCACCATCACCAATCCTTTCTTATATTTAAGGAGGGAGATGAAACATGTCCAGGGAACTATAGATCAGTCAGCTTAACATCGGGGGGTAGGAAAAATAATGCAATCCCTACTAAAGGAGAAAATAGAAGCACATCTAGAAAACAAAAATATAATAATGAATAGCAGCCTGGATTTCAAAAGGAAATGTCTTGCTTGACCAGCCTCATTGAAAAGGTAACAGAGAGAGTAGATAAGGGGAATGCAGTAGATGTCATTTAACTAGATTTTCAAAAAGCCTTCAATAAGGTACCACAAAATAGACTAAAATATAGATCAGAGAAGCTGGAGTCAGGAGACAAGTAACAGATTGGATAGCTGGCTGGCCTCAAGACAGAAAGCAGAGAGTAGGGGTAAAGGGTAGCTATTGACAGTGGCAGAATGTGGGGAGTGGTGTTCTCCAAGGGTCAGTGCTGGGACCAATGTTGTTCACAATTTATATTAATGATTTAGACTTTGGAATCAAAAACACAATTTCTAAATTTGCCGATGACAATAAACTGGAGGGTAGTCAATACTGAGGAGGACCGCAACAAATTATAAAGGAGGACATTAATAAACTTGCAGAATGGGCATATAATTGGCAAATGAATTTCAACACAGAAAAATGTGAGGTATTACATTTTGGTCGGAAGAATAAAGAGGTCACTTATTGTTTGGATCGTGCGAGTCTGGGTGGGGTAGAGGAACAAAGGGATCTCGGAGTACAAATACACCAATTGATGAAAGTAGTGACACAGGGTAACAAGGCCATAAAATAAGCAAACCAGGCACTGGGGTTTATTTCTAGAGGGACAGAATTGAAAAGTAGCAAAGTTATGCTAAACTTGTATCGAACCTTGGTTAGACCACACTTGGAGCACTGCGTACAATTCTGGTCACCATATTACAGAAAGGATATAGAGGCACTGGAGCGGGTGCAGAGAAGACTTACAAGGATGATATTGAAATGCGAGGGTTATCCTATCAGAAAGGGATGAACAGGCTGGGTCTCTTTTTGCTTGATAAAAGAAGGCTGAGGGGTAACCAATAAAGGTCGTTAAAATGATGAAAGGTTTTGATAGAACAGATACAGAGAGAATGTTTTCACTAGTAGAGCATAACTAGAGGGCATCAATATAAGATAGTCACCCACAAATCAATTAGGAATTCAGAAGGAACTTCTTTACCCAGAGAATGGTGAGATGTGGAACTCACTACCCACAAGAAGTAGTTGAGGCAAATAGTATCGATGTATTTAAGGGGAGGCTAGATGAGATATGTGTGCGCACTAGGTCCGTGCAGCAGAGCTGGTCTCCAGTCATCTTGGTTAACCCTTGCCATTGGACAAGACCTAGCTCTGTCGAGCCCATGTGGTGGCTGGTGTGCAGCGGCCACCAGATGTGAAAAACATCCACGCAGAGGCATCTTCCATCCTTGAGGGTATATTTCGAGTTCTTCATTGAAACACCTGTGAACGCATCCTTTTTTGGTGTGGAATCAAGTCATCCTCGTTTCGAGGGACTGCCTATTACGTCTGATTGAGGAGCATATAAGGGAGACGTGAATAGAGGGTTATCCTGATAGTTAGATGAGGGGAGACAGGTGGAGGCTCGAGTGGAGTATAAATGCTAGCATGGACTGGTTGGGCCGAATGGCCTGTGTCTGTGCTGATGTAATCATTCACCTCCATTAGCATTTCCAAGGCTTTATCCGGACCGTAATGCTCTTTGCACCATGCTAGCCCGTCATTCCCGATTAGGACCTGGAATGCAGGGCAGAAACCTTTGATACCCTGTCCAGCTCCACTTCCCCAAGCAGTGATCAGCAGCCTCGGGGTGTGAATGGTACAATAGGACAGTGTACACTTTCAGACTCAGTGAGGGGCAAGTCAGCATGTCTACAGACAGACTGTATGACAGTAGTCGGGTATTTCTACAGTGTGGGACCCCCTCCTGGGTCCCTCTGTCAAGTTGACGTGTTGCTTCCCATTGGTGCTTGAACGACGGGGTGACACTCTCGCTGCCACATTTAGCCGGGGTGGACATCATCATCATAGGCAGTCCCTCGGAATAGAGGAAGACGTTCGTCCACTCCTGAAGTGAGTACTTTGGTGGCTGAGTAGTCCAATATGAGGGCCACAGACTCTGTCACAGGTGGGACAGATAGTCGTTGAGGGGAAGTCTGGGTGGGCCTGGTTTGCCGCATGCTCTTTCCGCTGTCTGCGCTTGATTTCCACACGCTCTTGGCGTTGAGACTTGAGGTGCTCATCACCCTCCCGATGCACTTTCTTCACTTAGGGCGGTCTTTGGCCAGGGACTTCCAGGTGTCAGTGATGATGTCGCACTTTATCAGGGAGGCTTCGAGGGTGTCCTTGCACCGTTCCCGCTGACCACCTTTGGCTCATTTGCCGTGAAGGAGCTCCGCATAGTTCACTTGCTTAAGGAATCTCATGTCTGACATGCGAACGATGTGGCCTGCCCAGCGAAGCTGACCGAGTGTGGTCAGTGCTTCACTGCTGGGAATGTTTGCCTGGACATTGACGCTAATGTTTTAGCACCTGTCCTCCGAGGGGATTTGTAGGATCTTGCAGAGACATCGTTGGTGATATATCTCCAGCGAATTGAGGTGTCTTCTGTACATCGTCCATGCCCCTAAGCCATACAGGAAGGTATTACTACAGCCCTGTAGAGCATGAGCTTGCTGGTAGATAAACGCCCTCCACCAGCCTGTCCTTGCCACAAAGCACTGTCCCCCAGTCATCAAGTTCCATGGCGTGACCCCCGACAACCTGGACCATTTCCCTTACCTCAGGAGCCTCTTATCAACAAAAGCAGATGTTGATGCGGAGATTCAACACTGCCTCCAGTGCGCCAGTGCAGCCTTCGGCCACCTGAGGAAAAGAGTGTTTGAAGTCCAGGCTCTCAAATCTACCACTAAGCTCATGGTCTACAGGGCTGTAGTAATACCCGCCCTCCTGTATGGCTCAGGGGCATGGACGATGTACAGAAGACACCTCAAGTCGCTGGAGATATATCACCAATGATGTCTCCGCAAGATCCTTCATATCCCGTGGGAGGACAGACGCACCAACATCAGTGTCCTTGCGTAGGCTAACATCCCCAGCATGGGCAGATCACTTAGTTTGCATGCCAGACACGATACTCCCAAAGCAAGCGCTCTATGCGGTGCTCCTTCATGGTAAACGAGCCAAAGGTGGGCAGCGGAAACGTTACAAGGACACCCTCAAAGCCTCCCTGGTGAAGTGTGCCCTCACCACCGACACCTGGGAGACCCTGGCCGAAGACCGTCCTCGGTGGAGAAAGAGCATCCAGGAGAGCATTGAGCTCTTCGAATCTCAACGCTGCGAGTGTGAAGAGGTCAGGCACAGGCAGCGGAAGGGGCGTGTGGTAAATCAGTGTCACCCCACCCTTCCCCCGACGAATGTCTGTCCCACCTGTGACAGGGTCTGTGCCTCCCGTGTTGGACTGTTCAGCCACAAAAAAACTCACTTTAGTCGTGGAAGCAAGTCTTCCTCGATTCCGAGAGGCTGCCTATGATGATCGATAGAGAAGCATATAAGGGAGAAGTGAATAGAGAGTTATCCTGATAGTTAGATGAGGGGACACAGGGGGAGGCTCATGTGGAGTATAAACGCTAGCATGGACTGGTTGAGCCAAATGGCCTGTTTCTGTGCTGTAAACCTCCATAAGACTTTACAATGCTTTATCCAGACCGTAATGTCCTTTGTACCATCTAGTCCATCATTCCCGATTAGGACCTGGAATGCAGGGCAGTAACCTTTGATACCCTGTCCAGCTCCACCTCCCCAAACAGTGATCAGCAGCCTCGGGGTGTGAATGGTACAATAGGACATTGTCGACTTTCAGACTCGGTGAGGGGCAAGTCAGCATGTCTACAGACAGACTGTATGACAGTAGTCGGGTATTTCTACAGTGTGGGACCCCCTCCTGGGTCCCTCTGTCAAGTTGACGTGTTGCTTCCCATTGGTGCTTGAACGACGGGGTGACACTCTCGCTGCCACATTTGGCCGGGGTGGACATCATCATCATAGGCAGTCCCTCGGAATAGAGGAAGACGTTCGTCCACTCCTGAAGTGAGTACTTTGGTGGCTGAATAGTCCAATAAGAGAGCCACAGACTCTGTCACAGGTGAGACAGATAGTCGTTGAGGGTAAGGGAGGGTGGGCCTGGTTTGCCGCATGCTCTTTCCGCTGTCTGCGCTTGATTTCCACACGCTCTTGGCGTTGAGACTCGAGGTGCTCATCACCCTCCTGATGAACTTTCTTCACTTCGGGCGGTCTTTGGCCAGGGACTCCCAGGGGTCAGTGATGATGTCGCACTTTATTAGGGAGGCTTTGAGGGCGTATATGCACCGTTTCCGCTGCCCACCTTTGGCTCATTTGCCGTGAAGGAGCTCCGCATAGTTCACTTGCTTAAGGAATCTAGTGTCGGACTTGCGAACTATGTGGCCTGCCCAGCGAAGCTGACCGAGTGTGCTCAGTGCTTCAGTGCTGTGGATGTTAGCCTGGATGTGGACGCTAATGTTGGTGCGCCTGTCCTCCGAGGGGATTTGTAGGATCTTGTGGAGACATCGTTGGTGATATATCTCCAGCGAATTGAGGTGTCTTCCGCACATCGTCCATGCCCCTAAGCCATACAGGAGGGTATTATTACAGCCCTGTGGAGCATGAGCTTGGTGGTAGATAAACGCCCTCCACCAGCCTGTCCTTGCCACAAAGCACTGTCCCCCCAGTCATCAAGTTCCATGGCGTGACCCCCGACAACCTGGACCATTTCCCTTACCTCAGGAGCCTCTTGTCAACAAAAGCAGATGTTGGTGCGGAGATTAAACACCGCCTCCAGTGCGCCAGTGCAGCCTTCGGCCACCTGAGGAAAAGATTGTTTGAAGTCCCGGCTCTCAAATCTACCACTAAGCTCATGGTCTACATGGCTGTAGTAATACCCGCCCTCCTGTATGGCTCAGGGGCATGGACGATGTACAGAAGACACCTCAAGTCGCTGGAAATATATCACCAATGATGTCTCCGCAAGATCCTTCATATCCCATGGGAGGACAGACGCACCAACATCAGTGTCCTTGTGTAGGCTAACATCCCCAGCATGGGCAGGTCACTTAGTTCGCATGCCAGACACGATACTCCCAAAGCAAGCGCTCTATGCGGTGCTCCTTCATGGCAAATAAGCCAAAGGTGGGCAGCGAAAATGTTACAAGGACACCCTCAAAGCCTCCCTGGTGAATGTGACCTCATCACCGACACCTGGGAGACCCTGGCCGAAGACCGTCCTAGGTGGAGAAAGAGCATCCAGGAGAGCGTTGAGCTCTTTGAATTTCAACGCTGCGAGCGTGAAGAGGTCAGGCACCGGCAGCGGAAGGGGCGTGTGGTAAATCAGTGTCACCCCACCCTTCCCCCGACGAATGACTGTCCCACCTGTGACAGGGTCTGTGGCTCCCATGTTGGACTGTTCAGCCACAAAAAAACTCACTTTAGTCGTGGAAGCAAGTCATCCTCGTTTCGAGGGACTGCCTATTATGTTTGATTGAGGAGCATATAAGGGAGAAGTGAATAGAGGGTTCTCCTGATACTTAGATGAGGGGAGACAGGGGGAGGCTCGAGTGGAGTATAAACGCTAGCATGGACTGATTGAGCCGAATGCTTGTTTCTGTGCTGTAATCCGATGTAATCATTCACCTCCATCAGCCTTTACAAGGCTTTATCCGGACCGTAATGTCCTTTGTACCATGCTAGCCCATCATTCCCGATTAGGACCTGGAATGCAGGAAGGTAATCTTAGATACCCGTTCCAGCTCCACCTCCCCAAACAGTGATCAGCAGCCTCGGGGTGTGAATGGTACAATAGGACAGTGTACACTTTCAGACTCAGTGAGGGGCAAGTCAGCATGTCTACAGACGGACTGTATGACAGTAGTCGGGTATTTCTACAGTGTGGGACCCCCTCCTGGGTCCCTCTGTCAAGTTGACGTGTTGCTTCCCATTGGTGCTTGAACGACAGGGTGACACTCTTGCTGCCACGTTTAGCCGGGGTGGACATCATCAATATAGGCAGTTCCTCGGAATAGAGGAAGACGTTCGTTCACTCCTGAAGTGAGTGCTTTGCTGGCTGAATAGTCCAATGTGACAGCCACAGACTCTGTCACAGGTGAGACAGATAGTCGTTGAGGGTAAGGGAGGGTGGGACTGGTTTGCCGCATGCTCTTTCCGCTGTCTGCGCTTGATTTCCGCATGCTCTCGGCGTTGAGACTTGAGGTGCTCAATGCCCTCCTGATGCACTTTCTCCACTGAGGGCAGTCTTTGGCAAGAGACTCCTAGGTGTCAGTGACGATGTTGCACTTTATCAGGGAGGCTTTGAGGGTGTCCTTGCAACGTTTCCGCTGTCCACCTTTGGCTCATTTGCCATGAAGGAGCTCCACATGGATCATTTGCTTTGCGAGTCTCGTTTCTGACATGCGAACGATGTGGCCTCCCCAGGAAAGCTGATCGAGTGTGGTCAGTGCTTCAATGCTGGGGATGTTAGCCTGGACGAGGACGCTAATGTTGGTGCTCCTGTCCTCCGAGGGGATTTGTAGGATCTTGTGGAGACATCGTTGATGATATATCTCCAGCGACTTGAGGTGTCTTCCCTACATCGTCCATGCCCCTAGTTCATACAGAAGGTTGGGTGTTACTACAGCCCTGTAGACCAAGAGCTTGGTGGTAGATTTGAGGGCCTGGTCTTCGAACAGTCTTTTTCTCAGGCGGCCGAAGGTCCTCCACCAGCCTTTCCTCGCCACAAAGCACTGTCCCCCAATCATCAAGATCCAAGGCGCGGCCCTCGACAACGTGGACCATTTCCCTTACATCGAAACCCTCTTATCAACAAAAGCAGGCTTTGATGCGGAGATTAAACACCGCCTCCAGTGCGCCAGTGCAGCCTTCGTCCACCTGAGGAAAAGAGTGTTCGAAGACCAGGTCCTCAAATCTACCACCAAGCTCATGGACTACATGACTATAGTAATTCCCCCCATCAGTAAGGCTCAGGGGCATGGACGATGTACACAACAAACATCAAGTCGCTGGAGCTATATCACCAACGATGTCTCCGCAAGATCCTTTAAATCCCCTGGGAGGACAGACGCACCAACATCAGCGTCCTCACCCAGGCTAACATCCCCAGCATAGAAGCACTGACCACACTCGATCAGCTTCGCTGGGCAGGCCACTTAGTTCGCATGGCAGACACGAGACTCCCAAAGCAAGCGGTCTATGTGGAGCTCCTTCATGGCAAACGAGCCAAAGGTGGGCAGCGGAAACGTTACAAAGACACCCTCAAAGCCTCCCTGGTGAAATGTGACATCACCACTGACACCTGGGAGACCCTGGCTGAAGGCCACCTTAGGTGGAGAAAGTGCATTCAGGAGGGTGTTGAGCTCTTCGAATCTCAACGCTGCGAGTGTGAAGAGGTCAGGCGCAGGCAGCGGAAGGGGCGTGTGGTAAATCAGTGCCACCCCACCCTTCCCCCGACGAATGTCTGTCCCACCTGTGACAGGGTCTGTGGCTCTCGTGTTGGACTGTTCAGCCACTAAAGAACTCACTTTAGTAGTGGAAGCAAGTCTTCCTCGATTCCGAGGGGCTACCTATGATGATGATTATGGGGCCTTGGCAGTTTGGACCGTAGTTGGTCTTGACTGCGATGAAGAATCCTCGCATATCATGACTATCGGCCAGCTGCTGTATCTCCTGTGCTTTCTCCATCCACCACCTTTTTGTTAGGTCCCGGGTTTTTTGTTGGACCTCAGCCTTGAGCCGTCTGTAATGTTACTTTACTGCTCCCGTGTTGGGTTGTTGCTTGAGGCTCAGAACTGCTCTGCGCTTGCAATCTATTAGTTCTTGGATCTCCTGATCATTCTCATCAAACCAGTCCTGGTGTTTTCTGGTTGAGTGACCAAGTGTCTCTTCACAGGCACTGCTTATGAAGGCCAGGAGGGCAGACCAAGTGCTGTGGGTATTCAGCATCTCAGGGTCATCAAGGCATGCCAGGTTAGCTGTGAGGTGCTGGCTGTATAGGTCTCTCTTTGCTGGGTCTTTAAGTGCCCCTGCATTGACTTTTTTGTGGCTCTGCTTCTGCTGTCCCCTCTGCTTTGGGGCTTTTTAATGTCGATGATGGATCGGATTAGGCGGTGGTCCATCCATTTTGTCAGGAGTAGGGTACCGCTGGCTTTCTCTATCCCCTCTCTGCCAATCACAGAGAGCTGTGTCTTTGCCGACCCTGGCGTGAAGTCACCTCGGAGGATCAGTTTGTCGCCCGCGGGGACGCGGGACAGCGATGTTTCGAGGTTGGAATAAAAACCCTCTTTGGTCTCATCCATTGCATCGAGTGTAGGGGCCTACGCAATGATGACCATGGCGCATCGGTTGCGGGATTGGGTGAGTCGAAGAGTCATGGGGCGTTCGTTAACCCCGCAGCGGGAGTCTTTGAGGCGGCCGACCAGCTCACTTTTGATGGTGAAACCGACTGTGTGAAGGCGCCGTTCTTCCTCTGGTTTACCTTTCCAGAAAAAGGTGTAACCTCCATCTTCTTCCTTGAGCTGGGCTTCCCCTGCCCGCCAGGTCTCGCTTAGGATGGCGAGGTCGATGTCAAAGTGCCTAAGCTCCCGGGCAACTATGGAGGTGAGACGTTCTGGCCTGTCGCTGTTGGAGTTCTCCATGAGGGTCCTGATGTTTCAGGTCCCGAACTTCATGCTAACAAAGTGAAAGCTGCCTGTGCGTGAGTTCTTTTAACGTGGGGTGGTCGTTGCACATCGGCTACCACACGGGCTTAGCTGAGAAAGGGCTTGGTCCAGTGGCAAAGGGATCCAAGACGTCTGGAGACCAGGCACTGCTGTATGAGTCTAATTGCCTGTGGCGAGATGTTGGTCGCAAGCTCGGTGCCGAGTAGCACCCTTGATTGTAGGTGTCCCGAGGCTTGGCTGGGGGCAGGCATCAGGAAGGTCAGTTGTCCGCTGGAGTTCCGAGGGATGTTTTAAAAAGTTTCCTCCAAAGTTTAAAAAATAAGTTTTCCAAAATTATTTAAAACTTTCTCCAGAGGTTTTAAATTAATTTCTCCAAGTTGTTTAAAAGTTTAAAAGTTTTCACAAATTGCTTTAAAAGTTTCTCAAGTTGATTAAAAGTTTAAAAGTTGATTAAAAGTTTATCAAAAGTTTAAGATGCAAGTCAGTAGTAGGTTACTCCATTGGCACTGCTCCATGGGCACTGCCAGCCCTCTGCAGCTGCACAAAGCCCTGGTGCCAGACCACACCCGGGTCACCGCGGGGAAGTAGAGGCCCAGTCGTCCCCAAAGTGGCCCCGAACACCCGGACTCCGCCAGGGAGAGGCCCAGACGTCACTGGGGTGAGGCCTGGATGCCACTGGGGGCCCGAGCGCAAGCTGGGTGTATTGAGCAGTAGTTTTGAGTCCCTTCGGTCGGGGTGGACAGTACCACAGTTGGCACAGTCAACGTCTGTCTGGTCACTTAAGCCTCCTTTCTCATTGTCCTCGTCTACTTGGTGAGTGGCCAGCAGTGTGTGGAGAACGCCCGACTGAAGGTCAGCTCCCTTTTAAGCTGTTCCCTTGTAAGCTCCTCGTCATTCTTCAAGTGACAGCATTTTCAAGCCACCTGGTTGTCTCTTGTGTCTTGTTGCGAGGGAAGTGAATGGATTCTCCTCATTCTGGGTTGTCTTTGGATGTCAACAAACTGAGTTCTGGAGTGTGCTAAAAGTTTACACAGCACGAGAGCTGGATAAATTGTGCCGATGCATCCCGATAATTAGGTCCCCATCCCCAACCGCATCCCCCCTTCAACCCTCCCATTTAGCCCATTAATCTTTAGGAGCTGATGTTTCATCCAATCAATGCTGGCTCTTTAACTCAATTCCAATCCACTGAGCATGGCAGGGCCCAAAGGAATGGCAAATGAAAGGGATCACAGTTAGCGCTTTCAAAAACAGATTGGCGACAGTGTTTGTGCAAACCGAAGCAACACAAAAGTGAGAACTGGGGACAAGCCACTGACTGGTTTCAAGTCATCGTCGAATGTTGTCTGTGGGTTCAGAGCATCGCAGTTGTGTGGGACAGGCTGGATGGAGCAGCAGGTCTTTTCCTGTCATTTATGTTTCAAGTCACGTTATTTCAACAACTGAAATGTGAGAAGTTTAACATCTGGAAATAAAGGTGCAATGAAGATTAACGAACTTACTGTGTGTTTTCTGATTTGTGCACAGATCATAGCAAGGAACAAAGGGGGAGAGATGCGTTCTCCGATGGGGGGGGTTACAGACTGGGGATTGTCCTTGGGCTGAGCCACTGACTGGGTGAACTCTCTGAGTCACACACCAGACAGGGCCCAGAGACAATCCTCAGTCTGCACATACAAACCTACAAAAAGACCATCAGTAGATAAAGACTCCCAGACAGCATAACCTTGCCTGCTCCTGTCCCACCTCCAGTAACGCTATCTCTTGGCACATACAAAGGAACGTGGTCAATTCAGGAAAAAAACCTCTGGGCAATTGCTCTACAACTCCCTGAGGCTCCAGGGAGAGCATTGCTGCTCCAGTACCATCACAATCTAAAGTGACCACTCACTCCCTGAAACTGCTAATGTCCACTCAGAAACCTTTCAACTTCCCCTGTTAAATGACTGTAGTGCCCCAGCACTCACCCTCTGTTACTCACCATATGTTGCACTCGTTTGTTCCAGAGGGTGATGACTCTGTAACAAGCCATGAACTCAGACAGCATGGAAGGAGGCCATTCGGCCCATTGTGTCTATGCTGGATCTTTGCATGAGCCACACAACAGTCCCATTCCCCTGCTCCCTCCCCACAGCCCTGCAAATGGTTCCCACCACCCCTTCCCTCCCAGCTGTAAGTGGTTTCCCTTTGCTGTTTTCGAAGCACCCCCACTTTGCAATAGTTCTAACACTGGGAATTATTACTGCACTGAACAGATGGATGAGTCAGGGCTGGTTACCTTGGTACTGCACCCAGTAGAAATACACCCTGGTAGTGTAATACAAACAAACACAGTACAACACACAGTCTGACCTGTCTAAACAGGCCCCGAACATAAAGTACCCATGTCTAAAACACCTCCCCTGAAAACGCCTAGGATATTGGTTGGGAGAACGCACGATACCCCCTCACATCGTGGTTGTGATATTAAAAGATGTGTGTGCAGATGTGATGCTCATCGATTCGCTGGCTCACTTGCTGCTGCTTCCGATGAAAAGATGTCTCTTCTGGTTTCTTCTCTCCGTTCCACATGAAGGGTTGGATACTTGTCGAGGCAAAGCAGCGAGGCAAGAGAGAGAGAGAGTGGCCACACGGCCTCTTTTATGTCCGTCCGTACTTTCAGGCCGAATAAAGTTTGTTTCGAGGTGAGACTTCCTGTGGGTATGTCTTCTGCTTTTAGCTCAATAAAGTTTTCTTCCTTTATTTCGAGGTTCCCTGTTTTTCCAGTGATGGGTTTCACTTCCGAGCAGTCTGGGCTTAATGACTTTCTATTGTTCTGGTATATCATCCAGGTAATAGCTCGATCACTGATCAGTTCACTTGACGAGTTCACATTGCTTAACAAAACACAGTCCATTTGCTCATCACCTGCAATGAATTGCCTTAGCTTGGCCATTGTCTTCCCAGAACCCCTGCCCATCATTCTAAGTCCATCATGGAGCCGCACCTGGGCCCCTCCCACAAACAGCTTCCAGCTTTTTCTGTGGTGAGAAAAATATTAAAACGCAAATCCTTGGGGATTAAAACACAATGTCCAGACCCTTGGGGATTCGTTGCTTACAGTCCTTACAGTCCCCCCGATGATATTTCAAGAGTCTTCTAGAACATATCAACGTCCGCTGGTGAGCAAGCCTCGTGATTCCCAACCAATCCTATCCCTTTTTACTTTTAAAACACCCCGAATATACATCCCTGAAATACAACCGTGCATCGTACTGTTACCATGGAGATACAGAACGTTACATTCACGGTTCGTTAACTACAGCCTCCCATCGACTCCGGAGCTTTTGACTTCTCTTTTTACAAGAAATACACAACAGGTATATCACAATCAAACACTGTACAATGACGAGAGCATGTGAGCATATCTGGATCCACGGAGACACCTCCACACTTATACCAAGGTCCCACCAGGGCGGGGCATTTATCCCTTTAATTCTTTCCCCTGTGTCCCGGTTCGTCTGTTCCAGTGTGAAATAATGTCTTTGGGGTTAGCTCGACGGCCTTTAATAACGTTGTTAGGTGTTCCGACAGAAAAGGAATCTGATACCCGAACTGGGTAATGTACTGTTGCAGGTTCGGGATCGTGTTGTTTACCGTAATGTGTAACGTGGATGGCTCTGGGATCGGAATAATACGTTCCTGTGCCACTTGAACTTCGGCGTGGGGTTTGTAGCAGAAAGTGCTGTCATTGCCGGACACCAAGTGTCCTGGTGCACTCGATACCGGTCCACACTCGTGGTTACGCAGTATGTCCCGTCGCCCACATATGCTACCTGAGGTGGGACGTGGCTCTGTGCCCTCACCTCCATAGGGCAATTGATGAGCTCTCGACTCTTGGATTCAAACCCACACTCTGGCCGATCGAACACGTTCAAATGCTGGGGACACAATATGACTTGTGCACCCCTGCTCTGGCACCCCTTGTGGTCAGTGCCGGTCATGGCGTGCTCCCACTTTATAACAAATGGTGGGACTGCATGATACCGTACGTGCGCCCCATTCCGTACGCCCCCAATGTTCTCCACCCTGTATACCGGCGCTGGTTGTGATGTCCCACCCATTACCGACATACACAACACTATCCCCATGATTGAGTGGTTGGACTGACCACAATCCATTGGGACTGAGTAGCCTTCAGAGGCGAGACACAGCTGACACGGGCTCATCGAATTACTGTACGGGCTGAGCGCTGCGAGGTGCTGGTTGCTGATCCATGACGGGACGTGACCTTGCTGGAAGTCCTCTAAATTACTGCGCCCCTCGCTCAGCAACCAGGCACCGTACAACACGCACACTTCGTTTCATGCTGCCTGCACCGAGGCATTCCTGTCCTCCCGTATTAATGCATTTACAGTCTTTGCGTGTGTCTCCAGCTCTGCGATAACCTTTAAATGGACAGTCATTGCCTGGTCCTCCTCTAACTCCGACCCTACCACCGCGTTCCCTTCCCCAGGATTTTCCTCAGCTGGTCCTTTAAACCACTGATCTGCAGCTGCACGGTGTCCATGCTGTTGACCAGAGATGGACCCGCGCTAAACGCAGTAGTGACCTCATTGAGCACCCCTCGCCTCTGCCTCCCCGGACTAACGTTATCCCTCACTCCCATATCATACAATCTTCCCCGACTCACATCCCCGTAACTGAGTTCAAAGAACTGGCGGAACATTTCTCTAATGAGCGCCTCATACAGCTGCTCAGTTTCTTTTAGACACCAGTCGGGCAGATGTACCGCGGTTAGGTTTAACATGACCGACGCGACTGTGTAATGCAACTCCTGGAATAAAACCTTTCCGGTCGGGACTAAAACTAAACTATTCCCTGGGCCTGGTGTGGTGGTGGGACACCTAACTGCTGTCACCTGTACCGGTGGGGCTGTGGGCAGGGGCTTCCTCTTGTGTGCTACACGTTCAGTGGCTTTTATTGTGTTGGGATCACGCAGGAGTCCATACTCCGATCCCATCTGATCCCAACCCCGGCGTCCTGCCATTGTCTCGAAAAGGCAATCGACACACCCGCTGGGCAGATCCTCTCCGACCCCCACATACACACACACATTCCCTGTTCCTCCTTCCTCCACTTGTTCCAGCACACATCCACTCCACCCTTTGACCCCGTGATCTGTCGGTACGTATCGTTCCCCAGTCGTTCCCAGTCCGCTGTCTGGTTCCCCGTGTCCTGACTAAATTTCCTGAGCCACCACCACCGTCCCAGGGTAATGTGTCCCTTGCACTTCAAGCATACGCACTTGCCCTCGGTCACCCTAACCCGTGTGGCTGTGACCTTCAGTCTGGGTCACGCTATGGAAGCCTCACCGTATGTGAACCTGACGTGGCTGGAGTATTTCGTCGAATTCGACCCCAGCCACCCTGGCCTCCTTCATTCGTGGAAGTAGGCTGTCATCCCGTCCGTGTCCCCTGTCCCACCCCACTGTGTGAGGGTGGGTCTGTTCCCCCCAGTACATCCGTAGAGGAAGGACAACTCAGTGACTCCCCTCCTGCTGTACCCTGTTCCGACCAAGCTCCAAAGAACGATTACCAGGGTTGTCTCCATCTTTCTCTCGGCTTCCTGTGAAGATACAAAGAAACAACAACCTTTCTGTGAGAGGGTGTACCTCCACAGGTCTGGCTTCATCAAAAATACTTTGTAAAACACGAAACTGAGAGGGAAACTATATACACCGCCACCCGTCTCTGGGTGGCCCCGCACGGTCTCTACGACCTGGGCCTTTTATGGTTCCTCGGTGGTGTGTAAGGAGGTGACCACGGCGTTCTCGGCCGTGGGATCCTGCTACTCCTCCTAACCACCACCACATCGGGCTCCACACTGTCCCAAACTATGGGAGGAAGACCTGCGTCCACCATGCTGTTTATAGCGCCTTGTTGCTTCTTTCTGTGCCTCGCTCTTTCCCACGGGTTAAACAACTTGCACTGGTTCATATGGAACTATTTTGTGCGCTTCGGAAGCTTAACCGCGTACACCATGGGACTGGCCTTATCAATGATGCTGTCGGGTCCCATGTACAAAGGCTCACACGTGTCCACCTGAACGTAATTGCGGACCATGACCTGATCCCCGACCTTCCACTCGTGGGTTCTCCGGGGCTCGAGCAACAACCAATTGCTCCAGTGCTGCTTCCCCATGTTGCTGGCAGCTTGCCAATGAATCTGTTTCAAGTGTTCGAACAGATCCTTGACAAACTTGTCCCGGTTTACCTCTCTCACCTGCCCCGCTGTGAGAACCAGCACCAGAACATGGGTGGGCATGTGCATGACCCGACCAGTCATGAGCTCATGCGGGGAATACCCTGTGCTTCTGGAGAGGCTGGCTCGGACCCCCATCAGGTCAAACGGCAGGACTTCAAACCACTTTTTCAGGGACTGTCCTGTTTCCTTCTGCAGCCTTTCTTTGATGGTCTGATTAAGTCGCTCCACAACCCCCGATGACTGTGGGTTGTGAGCCACATGCCATTTCCCTTCTTTCCCTTGCACTTACAAGGTAGCCTGCATGACCTGCCCTGTGAAGTGGCTCCCCTGGTCAGACTCCACAATCTGTGGCAGTCCCCACCGCGAGAACACTTCCCTCACCAAGATCCTTGCTGTCACCAACGCCGTGGCTGATCGACAAGGGAAGGCTTCAACTCACTTCGAGAAAACGTCCACTAGGACCAAACAGTACTTGTAACCCACCTTTCCGGTGGGCATTGGCCCTATGTAATCGACCTGTACCGACTGCCATGGTCCCTCTCCCCTTCTCATGTGTCCCATGGGAACCTTTCCTTTCTGGTGATTGAGGATGTTCACTGCGCACACCAGGCAGTCTGCGCAAAAATGGCGGACATCCTCCCTCAGTTGTGGCCACCACTGTTCTACCCTCTGCCAGGTAGTCTCCAGCCCTGGGTGTCCCGCTCCTGAGCCCCCGTGGGCTATCTGGAGGAATTCCCTCTGGTGCTGTTCTGGAACCATCCACTGATCTCCCCTGAAAAGCATTCTCTCCTTTAAAGTAATGCCCACTACCCCGAACGGGCCTTCTACCTTTTCTCCCCTAGCCAGCTACTCCAGGACAACCTTGAGGACGGGATCCTGTGCCTGGACTTTCCTCAAGTCCGGATCCAATGCTACCCCTACACTCCCTTGTGTTCCCCCTTTGTCCCGGATCGCTGCTACTGGGCTGGA
This sequence comes from Pristiophorus japonicus, assembly GCF_044704955.1. NCBI lineage: Eukaryota > Metazoa > Chordata > Chondrichthyes > Pristiophoridae > Pristiophorus > Pristiophorus japonicus. Next base: position 86,550,444 of record NC_091979.1, on the reverse strand, counting down.
CCCATATGGGTGCCAAAACTCTCCTTTTTTGGCTCCCTCCTTGGCTAACCCATCAGCCTTTTGCTTGCCTTCCCCTCTGGGCTCTGTCTGGGAATGGGCCTTTACTTTATCAATGTAATGGCTTCCTTGGGTTCCTGTGGTCTCGAAGATCCTTTGTAACAGTGGTTTGGTTGCTTAGAGCTTCCCTGCTACCACCGAACTGGATCCGTCGACATATATTCCTCGGCCCGTGGGGTGTAACCCGGCCTGAAATCCTTTGTCTACGTCCATACTCCCTCCACCGTACACTTATGGGCCGCCCCTGCATACATCATGTTAGCTGCCAGCTTGGGCTTGCACTCTCAGATACATTTGTGAGAACGATAAAGTCCAGTGAGCAATGTGAGCACTGCTCACCGTGCCGTCCTTTATCCTCCCATCTAATAACGTCTGAGTGGGGTATGGTGGGTCAGTAGAATGATCTGGGATGACCCCATGAAGAGCTGGGAGTGCTTCACGGTGCAGGCTAGAAGGGCTGAATGGCCTGCTCCTGCACCTATTTTCTATGTTTCTATGTTTCAATGCGTGGCAAGGAGATGCCTCTCGCAATTGGAGTATCCCCGTTCTACATCTGTGAGGACTCTTGAGGAGTACACCACGGGTCGCAGTTTGCCGTGCCGCGCCTGGAGCAGTACTGCGCTCAAACTGTCCTCTCTTCCGAGGGGAATTGACCAGAACCCGTTCGATATATCCAGCACCGTGAATGTGGTCGCGGATGCTGGAATGCTCCCTATCAGGTCGGTTACGATTGGTCCTCAGAATCGGACCACGATGAGCCCCAACACCTGCAACACCAACAACACCACCACCAACCTTCTCCTCAACCACCTGATGCTCCACAGGACAGAGAGCATCAGCGCAGTGCTGCACTGTGCCGGAGGCGATACCCCCAACACAGGGGAAACAGGCAGACGATGAGCTTCCTCAACATGCCTGAGCAGCAGTGCCAAAGGAAGCTCAGGCTATCACGCCAGGTCGTCGCAGACAATTTACAGTTTGCTGGAGCAAAGTCCTGCAGCCCACACCCAGAGGACCTGCTGGACACTCCTTACCAGTGGCTGTCAAAATCACCAGCACCCTCAACTTCTCCACCTCAGGCTCCTTCCAGCGATCTTCAGCAGGCATTTGTGGCATCTCACAGTCGGCCGCCCACAGATGCAACACCCAGCTCACCGATGCCCTCTTCAGCAAGTCAGCCAATCAGATCAACGTTGCCGCCGGTTACACCAGTGTTACTGGGCAGACGCTGGAGTTGCCATGCTTAGTGGCTTCCCACGAGTGCAGGGCGTCATCGACTGTACACATGTGGCCAAAATCTCGCACCCCACCATTACCCAGGAGGGTTTGTCAACCGCAAGGGCTTCCACTCCCTCAATGTGCAGCTGATCTGCGACCACAGGGAGATCGCTCATCATGCACGGTGTGTGCCAAATTCCTTGGCAGCTGCCAGGACTCTTTTGTGCTGCGCCAGTTCACCCTCCCTCAGCTCTTCGCTCCTCCAAACACACTTTCCGGCTCACAGCTTGGAGACAAGGGCTATCCACTGAAGACGTGGCTCATGGCATCCTTATGGAGGCCAGGTACTGAGGCCCAAGAGAGATAGTAGGCCAGAAATCCCGGTCGGCTGTTTCCCGCGTGCGATCGGTTAAAAAAGTTATAAAAGATGCGTGTAAAGTCCTTACTCAAAGGGACAAAACACACACGAGACACATTCTATGGACAAGGTCACTCTATGACCTGAACCTTTATTCACAGGACCAAGAAGTGATGACCCTGCGTGGGACCTCCCTTTATATACCTGGCTGACCAGGTAAGGAGCGTCTCCCACAAGTTCGCCCCCTGTGGTCAAGGTGTGCATTGTTTAAGTATATACAGTATTACAGTGGTGTTGCACAGAGGTTACATACATGACAATGCGCACCTACCTGTTCCTGCTGAGCCCACGTGAGTTCCTGGTCCTGAGGCCTCCACTGACTGCGCGTCACAGCACGTGCACATCAGGACGTGCGCAGGGCTGGAGCTGCAGTCACATGACTCTGGGCAGCCAATCAGGTATAGTATGTTCTCAGCCATCACAATTGGAACTCCGTAAGTTGGAGTTCCCATTATTATGAATGAGAAACGGCCCCAAACACACAAAACTCTAATCCACTCAATGCCGAAAACAGTGGAAAGTGTTGATGCGCCTGGTGAGGGTGAGTACCTGAAATGTGAAAGGTCAAGATGCTATGCTCTGAGCTCAATGTGCACTCTCTGCTCAATGTAGTGTTTGGGAATCCAAGCTCGACGTGGGTGAGGCCAGAGGCAAGGGTCCCATTTGAAGCCTCACCCACTGCAAGGGCCTGCAAGTGCTCTTGACCTTGGTACTGGGTTCTGCAGACCCACCCCTGATGTTGTTGACTCCTCAATCAGACCTAGAGCTGGAAAGTGGGATGAGGCTGGATAGCCTCTTGTTGGCCGGTGCAGATACGTTGGGCCGAAATTGCCTCCTTCCGTGCTGTAAACTTCTATGACTCTATGATTCATATGTCCCCGTTACTGTTAAGTCCTGGCCCCCTAATTCAAGCATTGCCACAGCAAGTCCACGCAGTGAATGGAAGTTACATCGAGCTGTGAAGACTCTCATACAGTACCATCTAATAAACTATGTAAGGCACGAGGGACACAGTGATAGAAGAACTCGAACTCAGACGTTCTCTTTAATCTTACAGGAGAAGCTCGCCCACAACCGTAGGGAGCAGATGTGAACTGCAGGAGGGGACTCTGAACTCCAGGACCTGAGTCCGTTGGAGGAACGTGTCTCGGCCCTGATGGGCGATCAAGTTGTTGCCATGGCGGTGGGTGAGGCCGACCCCCGCCCCCGGGGACAGTGACGGTGTGTTCAGTTACTTTGCAGCATCCGGCAGGCAACTTCGGCCTGACACCACAATCCTTCAGCTCTTTCCATGAGACTGCCGCTCCTGGCCCCCTTCCCTGTCTGTAACCACCCTTCTCTGGCTTTGTGCTTTCAGATGGTGACTCAGACGGTCAGGGTCTTGCACGTGGGCCTTCCACTGTGGGCGGCGGTGGAGAGGACGAGGAGGTGGAGGACACCTCTCTGGATGTGACAGAGGATCCAGTGTCCCCACAGAGGGAGGCCAGCAGCTTTGTGTCGGAAGGCGAGGTCGGGGAGATGGAGGTGGGTGATGCTCCGCGACCCAGTGACCTGCAGCAACACCACGGGGGGAGGGGAGATCAGGGAACCAGCTCCCCGGAGGGTGAGTGTGGCCTGAGTGATGATCAGCAGCACTCTGGTGATGAGGCTGAGTTAGAGGATCACGCCAGGCAGTCATTGCAGATGCACAGTGATCTGCTGGCTGTTTTGTCGAGGGTGCCCGAGAGTGTCGATGTACTTGCTTTTAGTGTTGTGGAGACCGCTTGAATGGTTGCACTTGTGTGTCAGCAGCCCATCGAACCCATCCGTAACGTCGCAATAGAAACATAGAAAATAGGTGCAGGAGTAGGCTATTTGGCCCTTCGAGCCTGCACCACCATTCAATAAGATCATGGCTGATCATTCCCTCTGTACCCATTTCCTACCTTCTCTCCATTCCCCTTGATCACCTTAGCCATAAGGGCAATATCTAACTCCCTCTTGAATATATCCAATGAACTGGCATCAACATCTCTCTGTGGCAGGGAATTCCACAGGTTAACAACTCTCTGAGTGAAGAAGTTTCTCCTCATCTCAGTCCTAAATGGCCTACCCCTTATCCTAAGACTATGTCCCCTGGTTCTGGACTTCCCCAATATCGGGAACATTCTTCCCGCATCTAACCTGTCCAGTCCCGTCAGAATCTTCTATGTTTCGATGAGATCCCCTCTCATCCTTCTACATTCAAGTGAATAAAGGCCCAGTTGATCCAGTCTCTCCTCATATGTCAGTCCAGCCATCCCTGGAATCAGTCTGGTGAACCTTCGCTGCACTCCCTCAATAGCAAGAATGTCCTTCCTCAGATTAGGAGACTAAAACTGAACACAATATTCCAGGTGAGGCCCCACTAAGGCCCTGTACAATTGCAGTAAGACCTCCCTGCTCCTATACTCAAATCCCCTAGCCATGTAGGTCAACATACTGTTTACCTTCTTCACTGCCTGCTGTACCTGCATGCCAACTTTCAATGACTGATGAACCATGACACCCAGGTCTCGTTGCACCTCCCCTTTTCCGAATTTGCCACCATTCAGATAATATTCTGCCTTCGTGTTTTTGCCCCCAAAATGGATAACCTCACATTTATCCACCATATACTGCATCTGCCATGCATTTGTCCACTCACCTAACCTGTCCAAGTCATCCTGCAGCTTTTTAGCGTCCTCCTCACAGCTCACACCGCCATCCAGTTTAGTGTCATCTGCAAACTTGGAGATATTACACTCAATTCCTTCATCTAAATCTGAATGTATATTGCAAAGAGTTGGGTTCCCAGCACTGAGCCCTGCGGCACTCCACTAGTCACTGGCTGCCATTCTGGACCCGTTTATCCCGACTCTTTGCTTCCTTTCTGCCAACCAGTTCTCTATCCACGTCAGTACATTACCCACAATACCATGCGCTTTGATTTTGCACACCAATTTCTTGTGCGGGACCTTGTCAAAAGCCTTTTGAAAGTCCAAATACACCACATCCACTGGTTGTCCCTTGTCCACGCTGCTAGTTACATCCTCAAAAAATTCCAGAAGATTCGTCAAGCATGATTTCACTTTCATACATCCATGCTGACTTGGTCTGATCCTGTCACTGCTTTCCAAATGCGCTGTTATTTCATCCTTAATGATTGATTCCAACATTTTCCCCACGACTGATGTCAGGCTAACCGGTCAATAATTACCCGTTTTCTCTCTCCCTCTTTTTTTAAAAAGTGGTGTTACATGAGCTACCCTCCAGTCCATAGGAACTGATCCAGAGTCGATAGACTGTTGGAAAATGATCACCAATCCATCCACTATTTCAAGGGTCACTTCCTTAAGTACTCTGGGAAGCAGACTATCAGGCCCCAGGGATTTATTGGCCTTCAATCCCATCAATTTCCCGAACACAATTTCCCGCCTAATAAGAATATCCTTCAGTTCCTCCTTCTCACTCGACCCACTGTCCCCTAGTACATTTGGAAGGATATTTGTGTCTTCCTTCGTGAAGACAGACCGAAGTATTTGTTCAAATGATCTACCATTTCTTTGTTCCCCATAATAAATTCACCTGAATTCGACTGCAAGGGACCTACGTTTGTCTTCACTAATATTTTTCTCTTCACATATTTATAGAAGCTTTTGCAGTCAGTTTTTATGTTCCCTGCAAGCTTCCTGTCATACTCTATTCTCCCCCTCTAAATTAAACCCTTAGTCCTCCTTTGTTGAATTCTAAATTTCTCCCAGTCCTCAAGTTTGTTGCTTTTTCTAGCCAATTTATATGCCTCTTCCTTGGTTTTAACACAATCCTTAATTTCCCTTGTTAGCCATGGTTGAGCCACCTTCCCCATTTTACACAGAAATATAGAAACATAGAAAATAGGTGCAGGAGTAGGCCATTCGGCCCTTCGAGCCTGCACCGCCATTCAATGAGTTCATGGCTGAACATGCAACTTCAGTGTCCCATTCCTGCTTTCTCACCATACCCCTTGATCCCCCTAGTGGTAAGGACTACATATCACTCTTTTTTGAATATATTTAGTGAATTGGCCTCAACAACTTTCTGTGGTAGAGAATTCCACAGGTTCACCACTCTCTGGGTGAAGAAGTTGCTCCTTATCTCGGTCCTAAATGGCTTACCCCTTATCCTTAGACTGTGACCCCTGGTTCTGGACTTCCCCAACATTGGGAACATTCTTCCTGCATCTAACCTGTCTAAACCCGTCAGAATTTTAAACGTTTCTATGAGATCCCCTCTCATTCTTCTGAACTCCAGTGAATACAAGCCAAGTTGATCCAGTCTTTTTTGATATGTCAGTCCCGCCATCCCGGGAATCAGTCTGGCACTCCCTCAATAGCAAGAATGTCCTTCCTCAAGTTAGGAGACCAGAACTGTACACAATACTCCAGGTGTGGTCTCACCAAGGCCCTGTACATCTGTAGTAACACCTCCCTGCCTCTGTACTCAAATCCCCTCGCTATGAAGGCCAACATGCCATTTTCTTTCTTAACCGTCTGCTGTACCTGCATGCTAAACTTCAATGACTGATGTACCATGACACCCAGGTCTCGTTGCACCTCCCCTTTTCCTAATCTGCCACCATTCAGATAATAGTCTGTCTCTATATTTTTACCACCAAAGTGGATAACCTCACATTTATCCACATTATACTTCATCTGCCATGCATTTGCCCACTCACCTAACCTATCCAAGTTACTCTGCAGCCTCAAAGCATCCTCCTCGCAGCTCACACTGCCACCCAATTTAGTGTCCTCTGCAAATTTGGAGATACTACATTTAATCCCCTCATCTAAATCATTAATGTACAATGTAAACAGCTGGGGCCCCAGCACAGAACCTAGTGGTACCCCACTAGTCACTGCCTGCCATTCTGAAAAGTACCCATTTACTCCTACTCTTTGCTTCCTGTCTGCCAACCAGTTCTCAATTTTATTTTTACTCCAGACAGGAATGTACAATTGCTGAAGTTCATCCATGTGTTCTTTATATGTTTGCCATTGCTTATCCACCGTCAACCCTTTAAGTATCATTTGCCAGTCTATTCTAGCCAATTCACGCCTCATATCGTCGAAGTTACCTTTCCTTAAGTTCAGGACCCGAGTTTCCGAATTAACTGTGTCACTCTCCATCTTAATAAAGAATTCTACCATATTATGGTCACTCTTCCCCAAGGGGCCTCACACAACAAGATTGCTAATTAGTCCCTTCTCATTACACATCACCAAGTCTAGGATGGCCAGCTCTCTAGTTGGTTCCTCGACATATTGGTCTAGAAAACCATCCCTAATACACTCCAGGAAATCCTCCTCTATTGCATTGCTACCAGTTTGCTTAGCCCAATCAATATGTAGATTAAAGTCGCCCATGATAACTAATTTATTGCACACATCCCTTATTTCTTGTTTGATGCTGTCCCCAACCTCACTACGACTGTTTGGTGGTCTGTACACAACTCCCACTTGCGTTTTCTGCCCTTTGGCATTCCACAGCTCCACCCATACCGATTCCACATCATCCAGGCTAATGTCCCTCCTTACTATTGCATTGATTTCCTCTTTAACCAGCAACGCCAGCCCGCCTCCATTTTCCTCTCTGCCTATCCTTCCTAAATGTTGAATACCCCTGAATGTTGAGTTCCCAGCCTTGGTCACCCTGGAGCCATGTCTCTGTGATGCCAATTACATCATATCTGTTAACTGCTGTCCACGCAGTTAATTCGTCCACCTTATTCCGAATACTCCTTGCATTGAGGCACAGAGACTTCAGGCTTGTCTTTTTGACACACTTAGCCCCTTTAGAATTTTGCTTTAATGTCAACCATTTTGCTTTTTGCCTTGTGTTTCTCTGAGCTCCACTTTTACTATTCTCCTTTCTATCTTTTGCTTCTGCCTCCATTTTATTTCACTCTGTCTCCCTGCATAGGTTCCCATCCCCCTGCCATGTTAGTTTAACTCCTCCCCAACAGCACTAGCAAACACTCCCCCCAGGACATTGGTTCCAGTCTTGCCCAGGGTGCAGACCGTCCGGTTTGAACTGGTCCCACCGCACTCAGAACCAGTTCCAATGTCCCAGGAATTTGAATCCCTCCCTCTTGCACCACTCCTCAAGCCACGTATTCATCTGAGCTATCCTGCGATTCCTACTCTGACTAGCACGTGGCACTGGTAGCAATCCTGAGATTACTACTTTTGAGGTCCTACTTTTTAATTTAGCTCCTAGCTCCCTAAATTCGTCTCGTAGGACCTCATCCCATTTTCTACCGATATTGTTGGTACCTATGTGTACCACGACAACTGGCTGTTCACCCTCCCTTTTCAGAATGTCCTGCACCCACTCCGAGACATCCTTGAGCCTCGCACCAGGGAGGCAACATATCATCCTGGAGTCTCGGTTGCGGCCGCAGAAACGCCTATCTATTCCCCTTACAATTGAATCCCTTATCATGATTGCTCTCCCACTCTTTTTCCTGCCCTCCTGTGCAGCAGAGCCACCCACGGTGCCATGAACTTGGCTGCTGCTGCTCCCCCCTGATATGTCATCCAACTCAACAGTACCCAAAGCAGTGTACCTGTTTTGCAGGGGGATGACCGCAGGGGACCTCTACACTACCTTCCTTCCACTGCTCTTCCTGTTGGTCACCCATTTACTATCTGGCTGTGTAAGACCAACTCGCTAAACGTGCTCTTCACCTCATTCTCAGCAACATGGATGCTCCAGAGTGAATCCACCCGCAGCTCCAGTGCCGCAATGTCGTCTGTCAGGAGCTGGAGGTGGATACACTTCCCGCACATGTAGTCGTCAGGGACACCGAAAGCGTCCCTGACTTCCCACATAGTACAGGAGGAGCATAACATGTATCTGAGCTGTGCTGCCATGACTTAACCCTTAGATAAACTTAATTTGGAAACAACAATGCTAAAGGTTACTTACTGATAAAGAAAAGAAAATCCTTGGTCGATACTAACGGATGTTGAATGCATCAAGTGACATTGGGGTCCCAGACATGGTGGCACGGGCTATGGCTGACGTGGCAGTAGCCATTGAGCACCAGGCGACGCTATAGTAGGGCTGAAAACTGTCATGTCGTCAGTGCGTGCTGACATCAATCAGCTCTGTGGTGTGCTGCAGTCCCAGTCTGCCCTGATGCAGAGCCAGCTTGAATCCACGCGGGCACTGACCGCTGCCATCGTGTCTGTGGCTCTATCAGTTGCACGGGGAACTAACGTTGGTGAAGCACGGTAGCAATCTGTGCTCAGCCAGATAGCTCCAGTTGCTGAGGCTCTGCCCTGGGAGAGTAGCAGTGTGTCGGGCCTGTTGCAACCTGATGTCCTCTCTCAGGATGACATAATTCTGCCCTTGCTCTGCCGCTCTCTGCAACCCATCCACCACAGAGTGCTACCGCCCATGCTGAGGTGATGCAGTCGGCAGCCAGTCCGTCCAGGCTCCGTGCTGTTGTGGAACATCCTGCTCGGCCATCAGCTGGGGCAACGAAGCCAAAACAGCGACCTTGTACCAGCCTTACTGCAGTCACTGAGACCCCATTGAGGAAGAGCAGTAGATCTGGGAGAACATAAGAAATAGAAGCAGGAGTAGGCCATTTGGCCCCTCGAGACTGCTCTGCCATTCAATTAATTCATGGTTGATCTAATCTTGGATTCAACTCCCCTTCCCTGTGCACTCCCCATAACCCTTGACTCCCTTATCATTCAAAAATCTGTCTATCTCCATTTTAAATATATTCAATGACCAGCCTCCACAGCTCTCTGGGGCAGAGAATTCCAAAGATTCACGACCCTCTGAGAGAAGAAATACCTCCTCATTTCCATTTTCAATGGGCGACCCCTTATTCTGAAACAATCGACCCTAGTTCTATATTCCCCCACGAATCTCTGCATCTACCCTGTCAAGCCCCCTCAGAATGATATGTTTCAATCAGATCATCTCTCATTCTTCTAAACTCCAATGAGTACAGGCCCAACCTGCTCAACCTTTCTTCATAAGACAACCACTTCATCTCAGGAATCAACCCAGTTGATACTGTGTTCAGTACATCAGATGTGGTCTAACCAAAAGTTGCAGCAGGAATTCTCCACTTTTATGTTCCATCCCACTTGCAATAAAACATTCCATTTGCCTTCCAACTTACTTGCTGTACTGGCATGCTAACATTTTGTGTTTAATGTACAAGGACCCCCAGATCCCTTTCCCTAATTGAGTAATAATTATTTTTCCTACCAACATGGATAACCTCACAGTTTCTCACATTATACTCCATCTGCCAAATTTTTGCCTGTTTCTATCCCTTTGCAGATTCTTTGCGTGCTCCTCACAACTTGCTTTCCCACCTATCTTTGTATCATCAGCAAATTTGGCTACATTGCACTTGGTTCCTTCATCCAAGTCATTAATATAGATTGTAAATAGTCGAGGCCCCATCTGTGGCACCCAACCAGTTACAATTTGCCAGCCTGATAATGACCCATTTATCCCGACTCTCTGTTTTCTATTAGTTAGCCAATCCACTATCCATGCTAATATATGTTAACGAACCTGACACAGTATTAAACACTCTGAGCCTATCTTGAGCGCTCCTTGGCATCTGCAACCATACAGTGCACTGAAATATCAGTATTCTGCCTAAACACTTCTCCATCCCATTTTGATTTGGACAGGTATGTTATTTTTTTCCTTTGAGGTTTCGGCAAAAATAAATTGTAAAACCATAAACCATGGTGGCCCCAAAACACAGCACCTGAGAGAAGTGGGTCTAGGGGTCAAGGTCAGGATTCACACATTACTTCCATCCCCATCTCAGCGGCAGTACTTGGGAAGAGGGTGAGGAGATGTGCTGCAAACAGGCCCGATCCCACCTTCCACACAGGGAGAAGGAGAAAGACGGATGAAATACATCATGCTCTGGAGCGCCTCTTTGCTGCCATTTTCCCGACAACATTGGTGGAGGCTGTCCATTCTCCTGCTCTCTCGGGAGAAGTTCACGAGTAACTCACGGACAGCAACGCTTTCTTTTGACGCAAGTGCTTTTGAATTATCAACAATATCAATATTTTTATTTCTCACCAATCATTTCACCTCCTCTCCTCTCCACAAGACCTTGAATCAACAACACTAACTTGGATTTATATAGCGCCTTTAATGTGATAAAATGTCCCTTCACAGGAGTGTTATCAAGCAAAATTTGACACTGAGCCACATAAGGGGACATTAGGCCAGATGACCCATACCTTGGGCAAAAAGGCAGGTTTTAAGGAGGGTCTTCAAGGGGGAGAGAGAGATAGATGGGCAGAGAGGTTTCGGGAGAGAATTCCAGAGCTTAGGACTGCACCAGCTGAAGGCAAGGTCGCCAGTGTTGGAGTGATTAAAATCGGGGATGCACAAGAGGTCAGAATCCTTGCTGGATAAAACAGATACAGTAATACTGATATACAGGAGGGTGGAATAGTTCATTTTGTTATTGGTAGGTCTTCCATGGTGTTGTTAATAGGTAGTCTGGGGCCTGCAGTCTGCTTACAGATGGTTACTGAGCCTCACGCTCTGGTCCCTCACTGACCAGCTCCTCCCAGCCCTTGAGTTTGGTGCTCACTCCCTGTTCTGTAAATGTAGACAACTATTTTTCACAGGTAGATCGCCCATTGCTCAGGACAGTCTGCAGGGTGAGCAATAGTCACAAATGTAACTGGGCCCCGCTGAGAGAAGGGGGCACGGAGAAGGCAAACAATGTCATCTCTGCCCATCGCCCGCACACACAATTCTCTAGTTTATAACCACGTGGAAACCTGTTGTTGTATTCTAGCATATCCAGTCATTGTAAACTAGGGCCCAAGGGATTTTGGCTGAACACAGTTGCATCAATGTGAGGCCCCTTTAACTGGACAGGTCAAACCGTGACATCACATTGCAAACCTGACCCTCTCACAACTCATCACTGTGAAATTAGATATCACAATAGGTTTGGAATCTGGCTCAATTTGAGGCAGGATGCTGGACAACCAGTTTAAGTGAAGGAAAGGTGACTGTGACTAACTGGCTGATCTCTCTCGGAGTGAATGTGGTCGGCTAGAAAACCTGATAAACAGAGCGTGAACAATAGAATCATCGCTACCCGGCTACCCATAAAAGGGGCCCGAGACTCGGAGGAGCCACAGGAGCAGGAGCGGGAGGATCGAGAGGCCCATAAAAGGGTCCGTGATTTGGAGGAGCCACAGGAGCAGGAGCGGGAGGAATGCGAGGCCCATAAAAGGGGCTGATGAGTCGGAGGAGCCACAGGAGCTGGAGCGGGAGGAATGTGAGGCCCATATCAGGAGCCCAAGAGTCGGAGGAGCCAAAGGAGCTGGAGCGGGAGGATCGAGAGGCTCAGAAAAGGGACCCGAGAGTCGGAGGAGCTACAGGAGCAGGGACAAAAAGTTTAACAATAATCAAAATCAAAGTGTGCGTCACAAACAAGCGGGTAAGTGATTGGCTGGTGGATTGGTGAGTGTTTTTCTTTTTCCTCTCGGTCGGCATTGTTGCCAAATTAAGTTAATTTAAGGGTTAAGTCACGGTAGGAGAGCCCACACCCATGTCATGTCATGTTCCTCCTGTGCTATGTGGGAAATCAGAGACACTTCCAGTGTCCCTGACTACTATGTGTGCAGGAAGTGTGTCCAGCTGCAGCTCCTGCAGCGCATTGCGGCACTGGAGCTGCGCATGGATTCACTCTGGAGCATCCACGGTGCTGAGGATGTCATGAATAGCACGTTTAATGAGTTGGTCACACCACAGATAAAGGTTACAAAGGCAGATAGGGAATGGGTGACCATCAGTCAGAGCAGGAGAAGGAAGGTCGTGCAGAGGTCCCCTGCTGTCATCTCCCTCCAAAACAGATTGAGTACTGTTGGGGAAGATGGCTCATTAGGAGAAGGCAGCAGCAGCCAAGTTCATGGCACCATGGGTGGTCCTGCTGCACAGGAACGCAGGAAAAAGAGTGGGAGAGCTATCGTGGTCGGGGATTCTCTTGTAAGGCAAGTAGATCGGCGTTTCTGCAGCCGCAATCAAGACTCCAGGAAAGTATGTTGCCTCCCTGGTGCAATGGTTAAGGATGTCTCAGAGTGGCTGCATGGCATTCTGGAGGGGGAGGGCGAACAGCCAGTTATTGTGGTGCATATAGGTACCAAAAATATTGGTAAAAAATGGGATGAAGTCCTACAAGCTGAATTTACGGAGCTAGGAGTTAAATTACAAAGTAGGACCTCAAAGGTAGTAATCTCAGGATTGCTATCAGTGCCACGTGTTAGTCAGAGTAGAAATAGCAGGATAGTTAAGATGAATACGTGGCTTGAGGAATGGTGCAAGAGGGAGGGATTCACATTTCTGGGACATTGGAACCGGTTCTGGGGGAGGTGGGAGCAGTACAAACCGGACAGTCTGCACCTGGGCAGGACCGGAACTGATGTCCTAGGGGGAGTGTTTCCGAGTGCTGTTGGGGAGGGTTTAAGCAAATCAGGCAAGGGGGTGGGAATCTATGCAGGGAGACAGAGGGAAGTAAAATGGGGCCAGAAGCAAAAGTTAGAAAGAAGATAAGGAAAAGTGGAGGGCAGAGAAATCAAGGGCAAAAATCAAAAAGGGTCACATTACAACATAATTCTAAAAGGACAAAGAGTGTTAAATAAACAAGCCTGAAGGTTCTGTGTCTCAATGCGAGGAGCATTCGTAATAAAATTAGTGAATTATCTGCGCTGATAGCTGTTAACGGATATGATGTAATTGGGATTACGGAGACATGGCTCCAGGGTGACCAAGGCTGGGAACTCAGGGATATTCAATATTCAGGAAGGATAGACAGAAAGGAAAAGGAGGTGGGGTAACGTTACTGCTTAAAGAGAAGATTAACACAATAGCAAGGAAGGACATTAGCTTGGATGATGTGGAATCTGTATGGGTAGAGCTGCGGAACACCAAAGGGCAGAAAACGCTCATGGGAGTTGTGTACAGACCACCAAACAGTAGTAGTGAGTTTGGGGATGGCATCAAACAGGAAATGTGTGCAATAAAGTTACAGCAATTATCATGGGTGACTTTAATCTACGTATAGATTGGGCTAACCAAACTGGTAGCAATACGGTGGAGGAGGATTTCCTGGAGTGTATAAGGGATGGTTTACTAGACCAATATGTCGAGGAACCAATTAGAGAGCTGGCCATCCTAGGCTGGGTGTTGTGTAATGAGAGAGGATTAATTAGCAATCTTGTGCATGGCCCTTTGGGGAAGAGTGACCATAATATGGTAGAATTCTTCATTAAGATAGAGAGTGACACAGTTAATTCAGAGACTAGAGTGCTGAACTTTTAAAGAAAGGTAACTTCAATGTTATGAGACGTGAATTGGCGAGGATGGACTGGCAAATGATACTCAAAGGGTTGACGGTAGATAGGCAATGGCAGAAATTTAAAGAACACATGGATGAACTTCAACAATTGGACATCCCTGTCTGGCATAAAAATAAAATGAGAAAGGTGGCTCAACCGTGGCTAACAAGGGAAATTAAGGATAATGTTAAATCCCAGGAAGAGGCATATAAATTGGCCAGAAAAAGCAGCAAACCTGAGGACTGGGAGAAATTTAGAATTCCGCAGAGGAGGACTAAGGGTTTAATTAGGAGTGGGAAAATAGAGTATGACAATAAACTTTGCAGGGAACATAAAAACTGACTGCAAAAGCTTCTATAACTATGTGAAGAGAAAAAGATGAGTGAAGACAAATGTAGTCAGAATCAGGTGAAGTTATAATGGGGAGCAAAGAAATGGCAGTCCAATTGAACAAATACTTTGGTTCTGTCTCCAATAAGGAAGACACAAATCACATTCCGGAAATACTCGGAGACCGAGGGTCTAGCGAGAAGGAGGAACTGAAGGAAATTCTTATTAGTCAGGAAATTATGTTCGGGAAATTGATGGGATTGAAGGCCAATAAATCCCCAGGGCCTAATCGTCTGCATCCCAGAGTACTTAGGGAAGTGGCCCTAGAAATAGTGGTACATTGGTGGTCATTTTCCAACATTCTATAGACTCTGGATCAATTCCTATGGACTGGAGGGTAGCTAATGTAACCCCACTTTTAAAAAAATGTGGGAGAGAGAAAACAGGGAATTATGGACGGTTAGCCTGACATCGGTAATGGGGAAAATGTTGGAATAAATTATTAAAGATGTAATAGCAGCAAATTTGTAAAGCAGTGACAGGATCAGATGGATTTATGAAAGGGAAATGATGCTTGACAAATCTTCTAGAATTTTTTGAGGATGTAGCTAGGAGAGTGGACAAGCGAGAACCAGTGGATGTGGTATATTTGGAATTTCAAAAGGCTTTTGACAAGATCCCACACAATAGATTATTGTGCAAAATTAACGCACATGGTATTGAGGGCAATGTATTCACGTGGATAGAGAACTGGTTGGCAGACAGGAAGCAAAGAGTCGGAATAAATGGTTCCTTTTCATAATGGCAGGCAGTGGCTCGTGAGGTACCGCAAGGTTCAGTGCTGGGACCCCAGCTATTTACAATAGACATTAATGATTTGACGAAGGAATTGAATGTAATATCTCCAAGTTTGCAGATGATACTAAGCTAGGTGGCAGTGTGAGCTGTGAGGAGGATGCGAAGAGGCTGCAGGGTGAATTGGACAGGTTAGAAGAGTGGACAAATGCATGGCAGATGCAGTATAATGTGGATAAATGTGAGGTTATCCACTTTGGTGGCAAAAACAGGAAGGCAGAATATTATCTGAATGGTGACAGATTAGGAAAAGGGGAGGTGCAACGAGACCTGGGTGTCAGTTTTTGAAAGTTGGCATGCAGATACAGCAGGCAGTGAAGAAGGCAAATGGCAAGTTGGCCTTCATAGCGAGAGGATTTGAGTATTGGAGCAGGGAGGTCTTACTGCAGTTGTTCAGGGCCTTGGTGAGGTCACACCTTGAATATTGTGCACAGTTTTGGTCTCCTAATCTGAGGAAGGACATTCTTGCTATTGAGGGAGTGCAGCGAAGGTTCACCAGACTGATTCCCAGGATGGCAGGACTGACATATGAAGAAAGACTGGATCGACTAGGCTTATATTTACTGGAATTTAGAAGAATGAGAGGGGATCCCATAGAAACATATAAAATTCTGACGGGATTGGACAGGTTAGATGCAGGAAGAATGTTCCCGATGTTGGGGAAGTCCAGAACCAGGGGTCACACTCTAAGGATAAGGTGTAATCCATTTAGGACCGAGATGAGGAGCAACTTCTTCACTCAGAGAATTGTGAACCTGTGGAATTCTCGACCACAGAAAGTTGTTGAGGCCAGTCCGACGAAAGGGATCAAGGGGTATGGAGAGAAAGCAGGAATGAAGTTGCATGTTCAGCCATGATCATATTGCATGGAGGTGCAGGCTCGAAGGCCGAATGGCCTATTCCTGCACC
This sequence comes from Pristiophorus japonicus, assembly GCF_044704955.1. Classification (NCBI taxonomy): domain Eukaryota; kingdom Metazoa; phylum Chordata; class Chondrichthyes; family Pristiophoridae; genus Pristiophorus; species Pristiophorus japonicus. The sequence goes on along the minus strand of NC_091979.1, from coordinate 86,534,259 downwards.
TATTTTCTATGTTTATTTGTTTCTATGACAGTCGGAAGGGTGTTGCTGTAGAGGTTTGTTTATTCCAGCTTGTATAATTGCTCGTGAAAGTCAGAGTGGGGAACAGCAGTGACCATGCAGACATCAATGCTCAAATCCTGGAAACTGATAACAGTTCAGTAAACGCTAGTTGTTCTGATCAGACGGTCCTGGACCCTGGGATAATCTGTGGGACAAGGAGTCAATGAGAAACTCTTGTTCCAGGTGTTACTGGTGCCCTATGACCTAGCCAATCCCTGGGTCCTTGCCAAGGACCTCCTCCCAGGTGTCAGCTGGCTCAGATACTGCCACCAAAATCCCTCCGATTATGTCAGAGTAGCTCTTTTTGCCAGTGATCCTGGTTCACCTGATGGCATTGCAGCCATTCTGGACCATCTCTCTGATTCTCAAGGTGTACATTGCCCAACTCCAGAATCTTTCACCATCATGAGCAGCCCCTCGAAATAGAGGAAGACTTGCTTCCACTCTAAAAGTGAGTTCTCAGGTGACTGAACAGTTCAATACGGGAATTACAGTCTCTGTCACAGGTGGGACAGACAGTGGTTGAAGGAAAGCGTGGTTGGGACTGGTTTGCCGCACGCTCCTTCCACTGCCTGTGCTTGCTGTCTGCATGCTCTCGGCGATGAGACTCGAGGTGCTCAGCACCCTCCCGGATGCTCTTCCTCCACTTAGGGCGCTCTTTGGCCAGGGACTCCCAGGTGTCGGTGGGGATGTTGCATTTTATCAAAGAGGCTTTGAGGATGTCCTTGAAACGTTTCCTCTGCCCACCTGGGGCTCGCTTGCCGTCTAGGAGTTCCGAGTAGAGCACTTACTTTGGGAGTCTTGTGTCAGACATGCGAACAATGTGGCCCACGCAACGGAGCTGGTCGAGTGTGGTCAGTACTTCGATGCTGGGGATGTTGGCCTGATCGAAGACACTGATGTTGGTGCTTCTGTCCTCCCAGAGGATTTGCAGGATCTTGTGGAGACATCGTTGGTGGTATTTCTCCAGCGACTTGAGGAATCTACTGTATATGGTCCATGTCTCCGAGCTATACAGGAGGGTGGCTATTACTACATCCCTGTAGACCATGAGCTTGGTGCCAGATTTGAGGGCCTGATCTTTGAACACTCTCTTCCTCAGGCGGCCGAAGGCTCAACTCCGCCTCCAGTTTGCCAGCACAGCCTTCAGGAGGAGGAGTGTTCGAAGATCCAGAACCTTTAATACTCAGGTGGCATCAGAATGTGTGGCCAGTAACATTACATGAAAAGAAACTAGTCGATACGTTTTGCACCCAGAATCTGCATCAAGCATTTACAGCTTAAATGGTTTACTATACAAGGGTAGCTCGATAGTATCTGTAGTTGTCTTGTTGCGATTCAGTGATTTTTTAAATCTGTAATTTCTTCTTCTGCTCGAGGTAGACGGTTGGGTCGGGATGAGAGAGAGGAAACAGGCAATTTGATCAAACTACCTACAGATGAAAGTTGTGAGTAACTAAACCACAAGGACAAGTGGATCAGACACACAAGAGAGAGAACACATCGCGACAGAAATTAAATCAATGTCAGCAGAGATGGCACAAAAGGAGGGAGCGCTGCGACTGAAATTCTCCTCACGCCATCCATCTGTGTCCCATCCATTTCTCAGTGCCAACTCCACATCTTTTAATTTCTTTTAATTTGTCGCCCAATAACCCCCCTCCCCTTCCTCCCCGCCTCACCACAGACCCATCTAGCCCTCATGTCCCTGCATCGGCATCAAGCACCAACCCTGCTCCAACTCCAGGCTCAGTCCGGCACTGCTCGGGGTTAAGTGCATTACACCGGGTAAAGCCCAGTCTGCTCCAACCAGTGCCGGCCAGGGGTCTACCTCGGGACTAAACAGGAAAGTCTCAAGAAGGGACGCTCTGGTTGTTGCCCTGAGACTTCCCAGAATTAAGAGGAAGTGTCCTCCCCTGGCACCAGCTGGCTCGGAGGAGTCCGTGCCGACTGGTGACAAGATCGCTCCCAATTCCTGAGGGACATCTAGGTTCCAAGGGCTGTCACTCCCAGGGAGGGGCTATGTGTGCCTCAGTGGCACCTCCCCCAAGAGGCTGGGGCTCATGTCTGGAGGGTCGAACTCAATCGGCCTTCGTGTTCATGAGCTCTTAGTTAATCGTTTCCTCATCTCTGTTCCCAGGGCCTCACTCTCAACTTTCCCTCTCAGTTCAGGCCGAGGAAGATACCCGGAGGCATCCCACCTTCGGAAGCCAAGCTGGGAGCCTGAGTCGGACCAGCACCTCCAGTCGTTTGGGCTTTTTCATGTATTTAACACAAGGGTGAGGAGTCTGAAACTGTGGGTTCCAGAAGTCCCTTCACTTGGGGGTTGAGTCTTGACTTGGGGTTTACTCAGGCTGTTGCCGTATTTATCCGACCAATTTCCAGGGCAATTCGGGTAGACTTGATATGCACCCTTCAGTTAAGGCCAAGGTAGACAGCATCCATAGTGTCTCCCCGACCCTGCTTTCACACCTTGCAGTTTACTGTTATCTGGTGATCTTCAGTCGAGAAGGTATCAGAAGGAAGTTCACTGCCCAGTGAAACTAGTCCTGGTCTGCCCACATTTGGTGTCTGGCGGACCTTTCTGTAGGGTTTGATGCATGTCCCGAATTCCCCACCATCACTGGGGCTGGCTTTACTGACCTGCAGCCTAATGCCTCGCAGGTGAGTTGAGGGAGCAATCCCTGTCAGAGTGAGGACCATCTTCAGAGAACATCTACTGCAGCAACAAGCTGTGTGTGTGCCCTCAATGTAGGAGCAAGGTCTATCATCCAGTGGGTCTTGCATCGCCAACGGGCTTGGCCATGCAATATGAGGCTCCATGACCCAAGGAGGTGCTGCAGCAGAACCTTCATCATTCCCAGAATTGATGGAATGAATCGCAGAATTGATGGAATGAATCCCAAAACCGCTCACCCTCAAGCAGCAGGTTTTAAAAATGCCAATGCGCAGACCCCACACCCATTCACGGAGCGGAGCGAGCACTGCCCACATCAGGTGGTGCTCCGAGCATGGCTCCGGCTGTATGGAAACCGCCAGAATGTGGGGGACCTCAGCCCGGGAAATGTAAAGATACTTGTTTCTAAACCTTCCTCCTCTCGATGTTGTAGCCCACCCCATCTATAGGCCCCTTCCACTCACCATCACCAATCCTTTCTTATATTTAAGGAGGGAGATGAAACATGTCCAGGGAACTATAGATCAGTCAGCTTAACATCGGGGGTAGGAAAAATAATGCAATCCCGACTAAAGGAGAAAATAGAAGCACATATAGAAAACAAAAATATAATAATGAATAGCAGCCTGGATTTCAAAAGGAAATGTCTTGCTTGATCAGCCTCATTGAAAAGGTAACAGAGAGAGTAGATAAGGGGAATGCAGCAGATGTCATTTAACTAGATTTTCAAAAAGCCTTCAATAAGGTACCACAAAATAGACTAAAATATAAGATCAGAGAAGGTGTAGTCAGGAGACAAGTAACAGATTGGATAGCTGGCTGGCCTCAAGACAGAAAGCAGAGAGTAGGGGTAAAGGGTAGCTATTGACAGTGGCAGAATGTGGGGAGTGGTGTTCTACAAGGGTCAGTGCTGGGACCAATGTTGTTCACAATTTATATGAATGATTTAGACTTTGGAATCAAAAACACAATTTCTAAATTTGCCGATGACAATAAACTGAAGGGTAGTCAATACTGAGGAGGACTGCAACAAATTATAAAGGAGGACATTAATAAACTTGCAGAATGGGCATATAATTGGCAAATTAATTTCAACACAGAAAAATGTGAGGTATTACATTTTGGTCGGAAGAATAAAGAGGTCACTTATTGTTTGGATCGTGTGAGTCTGGGTGGGGTAGAGGAACAAAGGGATCTCGGAGTACAAATACACCAATTGATGAAAGTAGTGACACAGGGTAACAAGGCCATAAAATAAGCAAACCAGGCACTGGGGTTTATTTCTAGAGGGACAGAATTGAAAAGTAGCAAAGTTATGCTAAACTTGTATCGAACCTTGGTTAGACCACACTTGGAGCACTGCGTACAATTCTGGTCACCATATTACAGAAAGGATATAGAGGCACTGGAGCGGGTGCAGAGAAGACTTACAAGGATGCTATTGAAATGCGAGGGTAAACCTATCAGAAAGGGATGAACAGGCTGGGTCTCTTTTTGCTTGATAAAAGAAGGCTGAGTGGTAACCAATAGAGGTCTTTAAAATGATGAAAGGTTTTGATAGAGCAGATACAGAGAGAATGTTTTCACTAGTAGAGCATAACTAGAGGGCATCAATATAAGATAGTCACCCACAAATCAATTAGGAATTCAGAAGGAACTTCTTTACCCAGAGAATGGTGAGATGTGGAACTCACTACCCACAAGAAGTAGTTGAGGCAAATAGTATCGATGTATTTAAGGGGAGGCTAGATGAGATATGTGTGCGCACTAGGTCCGTGCAGCAGAGCTGGTCTCCAGTCGTCTTAGTTAACCCTTGCCATTGGACAAGACCTAGCTCTGTCGAGCCCGTGTGGTGGCTGGTGTGCAACGGCCACCAGATGTTAAAATCATCCATGCAGAGGCATCTTCCACCCTTGAGGGTGTAGTTCGAGTTCTTCATTGAAACACCTGTGAACGCATCCTTTTTTGCTGTGGATGCAAGTCATCCTCGTTTCGAGGGACTGCCTATTACGTTTGATTGAGGAGCATATAAGGGAGAAGTCAATAGAGGGTTATCCTGAGAGTTAGATGAAGGGAGACAGGGCGAGGCTCGAGTGGATTATAAATGCTAGCATGGACTGGTTGAGCCGAATGGCCTGTGTCTGTGCTGTAATCCTATGTAATCATTCACTTCCATAGGACTTTACAAGGCTTTATCCGGACCGTAATGTTCTTTGCACCATGCTAGCCCATCATTCCCGATTAGGACCTGGAATGCAGGGCAGTAACCTTTGATACCCTGTCCAGCTGCACCTCCCCAAGCAGTGATCAGCAGCCTCGGGGTGTGAATGGTACAATAGGACAGTGTAGACATTCAGACTCGGTGAGGGGCAAGTCAGCATGTCTACAGACAGACTGTATGACAGTAGTCGGGTATTTCTACAGTGTGGGACCCCCTCCTGGGTCCCTCTGTCATGTTGACGTCTTTATTCCCATTGGTGCTTGAACGACGGGGTGACACTCTTGCTGCCACATTTGGCCGGGGTGGACATCATCATCATAGGCAGTCCCTCGGAATAGAGGAAGACTTGCTTCCACTCCTGAAGTGAGTGCTTTGGTGGCTGAATAGTCCAATAAGAGAGTCATAGACACTGTCACAGGTGGGACAGATAGTCGTTGAGGGAAAGGCTGGGTGGGCCTGGTTTGCTGCATGCTCTTTCCGCGATCTGCGCTTGATTTCCGCACGCTCTCGGCGTTGAGACTCGTGGTGCTCAATCCCCTCTCAATGCACTTTCTCCACTTAGGGCGGTCTTTGGCCACAGACTCTGAGGTGTCAGTGATGATGTCGCACTTTATCAGGGAAGATATGAGGGTGTCCTTGCAACGTTTCCGCTCTCCACCTTTGGCCCATTTGCTGTGAAGGAGCTCCGCATTGATCATTTGCTTTGGAAATCTCGTTTCTGACATGCGAACTTTGTGGCCTACCCAACGAAGCTGACCAAGTGTGGTCAGTGCTTCAATGCTGGGGATATTAGCCTGGACGAACACATGAATGTTGGTGCGTCTGTCCTCCGAGGGGATTTGTAGGATCTTGCGGGGACATCGTTGGTGATATATCTCCAGCGAATTGAGGTGTCTTCTGTATATTGTCCATGCCCCTAATTAATACAGTACGTTGGGGTTTACTACAGCCCTGTAGACCTTGAGCTTGGTGGTAGATTTGAGGGCCTGGTCTTTGAACAGTCTCTTTCTCAGGTGGCCGAAGGCTGCACTGGCGCACTGGAGGGAGTGTTGGATCTCCGCCTCTCTGTCTGCTTTTGTTGACAAGCGGCTCTCGAGGTATGGGAAATGATCCACGTTGTTGAGGGCCGCACCATGGATCTTGATGACTGGGGGGCAGTGCTGTGCGGCGAGGACAGGCTGGTGGAGGAACTTTATCTTACGGTTGTGTAGCGTAAGGCCCATGCTTTCGTATGCCTCAGTAAATACGTCGACTCTATTCTGGAGTTCAGCCTCAGAATGTGCGCAGACGCAGGCGGCCAGGCTCCACCTCGCAGTCAACAAGCTCCCCGCTGGAGTGGAACTAAACTACAGAACCAGTGGGAAGCTGTTGAACCTACGCTGCCTCCAGGCCAGGACCAAGATCACCCCAACCTCTGTCATTGAGCTACAGTACGCGGATGCCGTCTGCGTCTGCGCACATTCTGAGGCTGAACTCCAGGATATAGTCGATGTATTTACTGAGGCATGGGCCCTACGCTAAACATCCAAAAGACAAAGGTCCTCCACCAGCCTGTCCTTCGACAAAGCACCGTCCCCAGTCATCAAGATCCACGGCTCAACAACGTGGACCATTTCCCTTACCTCAGGAGCCTCTCATCAACAAAAGCAGACAGTGATGCGGAGATTCAACACCGCCTCCAGTGCGCCAGTGCAGCCTTCGGCCGCCTGATGAAAAAATCTATCAGTAAGCTCATGGTCTACATGGCTGCAGTAATTCCCGCCCTCCTGTATGGCTCAGGGGCATGGACGATGTACAGAAGACACCTCAGGTCGCTGCAGATATGTCACCAACGATGCCTCCGCAAGATCCTTCAAATCCCCAGGGAGGACAGATGCACCAACATCAGTGTTCTTGCCCAGGCTAACATCCCCAACATTGAAGCACTGACCACACTTGATCAGCTTCGCTGGGCAGGTCACTTAGTTCGCATGCCAGACACGAGACTCCCAAAGCAAGCGCTCTATGTGATGCTCCTTCATGGTAAATGAGCCAAAGGTGGGCAGCGGAAACTTGACAAGGACACCTTCAAAGCCTCCCTGGTGAAGTGTGACATCACCACCGACACCTGGGAGACCCTGGCCGAAGACCGTCCTCGGTGGAGAAAATGCATCCAGGAGAGCGTTGAGCTCTTCGAATCTCAACGCTGCGAGTGTGAAGAGGTCAGGCGCAGGCAGCGGAAGGGGCGTGTGGTAAATCAGTGCCACTCCACCCTTCCCCCGACGAATGACTGTCCCACCTGTGACAGGGTCTGTGGCTCCCGTGTTGGACTGTTCAGCCACAAAAAAACTCACTTTAGTCGTGGAAGCAAGTCTGCCTATGATGATTGATTGAGGAGCATATAAGAGAGAAGTGAATCGAGAGTTATCCTGATAGTTAGATGAGAGGAGACACGGGGAGGCTCGAGTGGAGTATAAACACGAGCATGGACTGGTTGAGCCGAATGGCCTGTTTCTCTGCTGTAATCCTATGGAATCACTCACCTCCATAAGACTTTAGAATGCTTTATCCAGACCGTAATGTCCTTTGTACCATCTAGTCCATCATACCCGATTAGGACCTGGAATGCAGGACAGTAACCTTCGAAACCCTGTCCAGCTCCACTTCCCCAAACAGTGATCAGCAGCCTCGGGGTGTGAATGGTACAATAGGACAGTGTACACTCAGTGAGGGGCAAGTCAGCATGTCTACAGACAGACTGTATGACAGTAGTCGGGTATTTCTACAGTGTGGGACCCCTTCCTGGGTCCCTCTGTCAAGTTGACGTGTTGCTTCCCATTGGTGCTTGAAAGACGGGGTGACACTCTTGCTGCCACATTTGGCCGGGGTGGACATCATCATCATAGGCATTCCCTCGGAATAGAGGAAGACGTTCGTCCACTCCTGAAGTGAGTACTTTGGTGGCTGAGTAGTCCAATAAGAGAGCCACAGACTCTGTCACAGGTGGGACAGATAGTCGTTGAGGGGAAGTCTGGGTGGGCCTGGTTTGCCGCATGCTCTTTCCGCTGTCTGCGCTTGATTTCCGCACGCTCTTGGCGTTGAGACTCGAGGTGCTCATCACCCTCCTGATGCACTTTCTTCACTTACGGCGGTCTTTGGTCAGGGACCCCTAGGTGTCAGTGATGATGTCGCCCTTTATTAGGGAGGCTTTGAGGGTGTATATGCACCGTTTCCGCTGCCCACCTTTGGCTCATTTGCCGTGAAGGAGCTCCGCATAGTTCACTTGCTTAAGGAATCTCGAGTCTGACATGCGAACTATGTGGCCTGCCCAGTGAAGCTGACCGAGTGTGGTCAGTACTTCAGTGCTGTGAATGTTAGCCTGCACGGGGACGCTAATGTTGGTGCTCCTGTCCTTCGAGGGGATTTGTAGAATCTTGCGGAGACATCGTTGGTGATATATCTCCAGCGAATTGAGGAGTCTTCTGTACATAGTCCATGCCCCTAAGCCATACAGGAGGGTATTGCTGCAGCCCTGTAGAGCATGAACTTGGTGGTAGATAAAGGTTCTCCACCAGCCTGTCCTTGCTGCAAAGCACTGTCCCCCAGTCATCAAGTTCCATGGTGTGGCCCCCGACAACCTGGACCATTTCCCTTACCTCAGGAGCCTCTTATCAACAAAAGCAGATGTTGATGCGGAGATTCAACACCACCTCCAGTGCGCCAGTGCAGCCTTCGGCCACCTGAGGAAAAGACTGTTCGAAGTCCAGACTCTCAAATCAACCACTAAGCTCATGGTCTACATGGCTGTAGTAATACACGCCCTCCTGTATGGCTCAGGGGCATGGACGATGTATAGAAGACACCTCAATTCGCTGGAGATATATCAGCAATGATGTCTCTGCAAGATCCTTCATATCCCGTGGGAGGACAGACGCACCAACATCAGTGTCCTTGCGTAGGCTAACATCCCCAGCATGGGCAGGTCACTTAGTTCGCATGCCAGACACGATACTCCCAAAGCAAGCGCTCTATGCGGCGCTCCTTCATGGTAAACGATGGGCAGCGGAAACATTACAAGGACACCCTCAAAGCCTCCCTGGTGAAGTGTGACAGCACCACCGACACCTGGGAGACCCTGGCCGAAGACCGTCCTAGGTGGAGAATGTGCATCCAAGAGAGCGTTGAGCTCTTTGAATCTCAACGCTGCGAGTGTGAAGAGGTCAGGCACAGGCAGCGGAAGGGGCGTGTGGTAAATCAATGCCACCCCGCCCTTCCCCCGACGAATGTCTGTCCCACTGTGACAGGGTCTGTGGCTCCCGTGTTGCACTGTTCAGCCACAAAAGAACTCACTTTAGTCGCGGAAGCAAGTCTTCCTCGATTCCGAGGGACTGCCTATGATGATTGATTGAGAAGCATATAAGGGAGAAGTGAATAGAGAGTTATCCTGATAGTTAGATGAGATGAGACAGGGGGAGGCTTGAGTGGAGTATAAACACTAGCATGGACTGGTTGAGCCGAATGGCCTGTTTCTGTGCTGTAATCCGATGTAATAATTCACCTCCATAAACCTTTACAATGCTTTATCCAGACCGTAATGTCCTTTGTACCATGCTAGCCCATCATTCCCGATTAGGACCTGGAAAGGAGGGCAGTAACCTTTGATACCCTGTCCAGCTCCACCTTCCCAAGCAGTGATCAGCAGTCTCGGGGTGTGAATGGTACAATAGGACATTGTAGACTTTCAGTCTCAGTGCCGGGCAAGTCAGCATGTCTACAGACAGACTGTATGACAGTAGTCGGGTATTTCTACAGTGTGGGACCCCTCCTGGGTCCCTCTGTCAAGTTGACGTGTTGCTTCCCATTGGTGCGTGAACGACGTGGTGACACTCTTGCTGCCACATTTGGCCGGGGTGGACATCATCATCATAGGCAGTCCCTCGGAATAGAGGAAGACGTTCGTCCACTCCTGAAGTGGGTACTTTGGTGGCTGAGTAGTCCAATAAGAGAGCCACAGACTCTGTCACAGGTGGGACAGATAGTCGTTGAGGGGAAGTCTGGGTGGGCCTGGTTTGCCGCCTGCTCTTTCCGCGGTCTGCGCTTGATTTCCGCACGCTCTTGGCGTTGAGACTCGAGGTGCTCATCACCCTCCCGATGCACTTTCACCACTGAGGGCGGTCTTTTCCCAGGGACTCCCAGGTGTCAGTGATGATGTCGCACTTTATCAGGGAGGCTTTGAGGGCGTATATGCACCGTTTCCGCTGCCCACCTTTGGCTCATTTGCCATGAAGGAGCTCCGCATAGTTCACTTGCTTAAGGAATCTCGTGTCTGACATGCGAACTATGTGGCCAGCCCAGCGAAGCTGACCGAGTGTGGTCAGTACTTCACTGCTGGGAATGTTAGCCTGGACGTGGACGCTAATGTTGGTGCTCCTGTCCTCCGAGTGGATTTGTAGGATCTTGCGGAGACATCGTTGGTGATATATCTCGAGTGAATTGAGGAGTCTTCTGTACATCGTCCATGCCCCTAAGCCATACAGGAGGGTATTACTGCAGCCCTGTAGAGCTTGAGCTTGATGGTAGATAAACGCCCTCCACCAGCGTGTCCTTGCCACAAAGCACTGTCCCCCAGTCATCAAGTTCCATGGCGTGACCCCCGACAACCTGGACCATTTCCCTTACCTCAGGAGCCACTTATTAACAAAAGCAGATGTTGGTGCGGAGATTCAACACTGCCTCCAGTGCGCCAGTGCAGCCTTCGGCCACCTGAGGAAAAGAGTGTTCGAAGTCCCGGCCCTCAAATCTACCACTAAGCTCATGGTCTACAGGGCTGTAGTAATACCCGCCCTCCTGTATGGCTCAGGGGCATGGACGATGTACAGTAGACACCTCAAGTCGCTGGAGATATATCACCAATGATGTCTCCACAAGATCCTTCATATCCCGTGGGAGGACAGACGCACCAACATCAGTGTCCTTGCGTAGGCTAACATCCCCAGCATGGGCAGGTCACTTAGTTCGCATGCCAGACACGAGACTCCCAAAGCAAGCGCTCTATGCGGCGCTCCTTCATGGTAAACGAGCCAAAGGTGGGCAGCGGAAACGTTACAAGGACACCCTCAAAGCCTCCCTGGTGAAGTGTGACAGCACCACCGACACCTGGGAGACCCTGGCCGAAGACCGTCCTAGGTGGAGAATGTGCATCCAAGAGAGCGTTGAGCTCTTTGAATCTCAACGCTGCGAGTGTGAAGAGGTCAGGCACAGGCAGCGGAAGGGGCGTGTGGTAAATCAATTCCACCCGACCTTCCCCCGACGAATGTCTGTCCCACTGTGACAGGGTCTGTGGCTCCCGTGTTGCGCTGTTCAGCCACAAAAGAACTCACTTTAGTCGCGGAAGCAAGTCTTCCTCGATTCCGAGGGACTGCCTATGATGATAGATTGAGAAGCATATAAGGGAGAAGTGAATAGAGAGTTATCCTGATAGTTAGATGAGATGAGACAGGGGGAGGCTCGAGTGGAGTATAAACACTAGCATGGACTGGTTGAGCTGAATAGCCTGTTTCTGTGCTGTAATCCAATGTAATCATTCACCTCCATAAGCATTCACAAGGCTTTATCCGGACCATAATGTCCTTTGTACCATGCTCGCCCATCATTCCCGATTAGGACCTGGAATGCAGGGAGGTAACCTTCGTTACCCGTTCCAGCTCCACCTCCCCAAACAGTGATCAGCAGCCTCGGGGTGTGAATGGTCCAATAGGACATTGTACACTTTCAGACTCGGTGAGGGGCAAGTCAGCATGTCTACAGACAGACTGTATGACAGTAGTCGGGTATTTCTACAGTCTGGGACTCCCTCCTGGGTCCCTCTGTCAAGTTGATGTGTTGCTTCCCATTGGTGCTGGAACGACGGGGTGACACTCTTGCTACCACATTTGGCCGGGGTGGACATTATCATCATAGGCAGTCCCTCGGAATAGAGGAAGATGTTTGTCCACGCCTGACGTGAGTATTTTGCTGGCTGAATAGTCCAATATGAGGGCCACAGAGTCTGTCACAGGTGAGACAGATAGTCGCTGAGGGTAAGGGAGGGTGGGACTGGTTTGCCGCATGCTCTTTCCGCTGTCTGCGCTTGATTTCCGCACGCTCTCGGCGTTGAGACTTGAGGTGCTCAATGCCCTCCTGATGCACTTTCTCCACTTCGGGTGGTCTTTGGCAAGGGATTCCTCGGTGTCAGTGACGATGTCGCACTTTATCAGGGAGGCTTTGAGGGTGTCCTTGCAACGTTTCCGCTGTTCACCTTTGGCTCATTTGCCATGAAGGAGCTCCACATGGATCATTTGCTTTGGGAGCCTCGTTTCTGACATGCGAACGATGTGGCCTCCCCAGGAAAGCTGATCGAGTGTGGTCAGTGCTTCAATGCTGGGGATGTTAACCTGGACGAGGACGCTAATGTTGGTGCTCCTGTCCTCCGAGGGGATTTGTAGGATCTTGCGGGAACATCGTTGATGATATATCTCCAACGACTTGCGTTGTCTTCTCTACATCGTCCATGCCCCTAATTCATACAGGAGATTGGGTATTACTCCAGCCCTGTAGACCAAGAGCTTGGTGGTAGATTTCAGGGCCTGGTCTTCGAACAGTCTTTTTCTCAGGCGGCCGAAGGTTCTCCACCAGCCTGTCCTCGCCGCAAAGCACTGTCCATCAATCATCAAGATCCACGATGCGGCCCTCAACAACGTGGACCATTTCCCTTACCTCGAAATCCTCTTATCAACAAAAGCAGGCTTTGTTGCGGAGATTCAACACCGCCTCCAGTGCGCCAGTGCAGCCTTCGTCCACCTCAGGAAAAGAGTGTTCGAAGACCAGGCCCTCAAATCTACCACCAAGCTCATGGTCTACATGACTATAGTAATTCCCACCCTCCTGTATGGCTCAGGGGCATGGACGATGTACAGAAGACACCTCAAGTCGCTGGAGATATATCACCAACGATGTCTCAGCAAGATCCTTCAAATCACCTGGGAGGACAGACGCACCAACATCAGTGTCCTCGCCCAGGCTAACATCCCCAGCATAGAAGCACTGACCACACTCGATCAGCTTCGCTGGGCAGGCCACTTAGTTTGCATGCCAGACACGAGACTCCCAAAGCAAGCGCTCTATGTGGAGCTCCTACATGGCAAACGAGCCAAAGGTGGGCAGCGGAAACGTTACAAAGACACGCTCAAAGCCTCCCTGGTGAAATGTGACATCACCACTGACACCTGGGAGACCCTGGCTGAAGGCCACCTTCGTTGGAGAAAGTGCATTCGGGAGGGTGTTGAGCTCTTCGAATCTCAACGCTGCGAGTGCGCAGGCAGCGGAAGGGGCGTGTGGTAATCAGTGCTACTCCCCCTTCCCCCGCCGAATGTCTGTCCTACATGTGACAGGGTCTGTGGCTCTCGTGTTGGACTGTTCAGCTACTAAAGAACTCACTTTAGTAGTGGAAGCAAGTCTTCCTTGATTCCGAGGGGCTACCTACGATGATGATTATGGGGCCTTGGCAGTTTGGACCGTAGTTGGTCTTGACTGCGATGAAGAATCCTCGCATATCATGACTATCGGCCAGCTGCTGTATCTCCTGTGCTTTCTCCATCCACCACCATTTTGTTAGGTCCCGGGTTTTTTGTTGGACCTCAGCCTTGAGCCGTCTGTAATGTTGCTTTGCTGCTCCCATGTTGGGTTGTTGCTTGAGGCTCAGAAATGCTCTGCGCTTGCGATCTATTAGTTCTTGGATCTCCTGATCATTCTCATCAAACCAGTCCTGGTGTTTTCTGGTTGAGTGACCAAGTGTCTCTTCACAGGCACTGCTTATGAAGGCCAGGAGGGCAGACCAAGTGCTGTGGGCATTCAGCATCTCAGGATCATCAAGGCATGCCAGGTTAGCTGTGAGGTGCTGGCTGTATAGGTCTCTCTTTGCTTGGTCTTTAAGTGCCCCTGCATTGACTTTTTTGTGGCTCTGCTTCTGCTGTCCCCTCTGCTTTGGGGCTTTTTAATGTCGATGATGGATCGGATTAGGCGGTGGTCCATCCAGCAGTCGTCAGCTCCTGTCAAGGCGCGGGTGATGCGCACATACTTGCAATCCCTGGCTCGGACGATGACAGTCGAGCAGGTGACAGTATTTGGAGCGAGGGTGTTGCCACGATGCCTTGTATTTGTCCCTCTAGCGGAACAGGCTGTTGGTGATGAGAAGTTCATGTTCTAGACATTTTGTCAGGAGTAGGGTACCGCTGGCTTTCTCTACCCCCTCTCTGCCAATCCCAGAGGGCTGTGTCTTTGCCGACCCTGGCGTGAAGTCACCTCGGAGGATCAGTTTGTCGCCCGCGGGGACGCGGGACAGGGATGTTTCGAGGTTGGAATAAAAACCCTCTTTGGTCTCATCCATTGCATCGGTTCCGGGATTGGGTGAGTCGAAGAGTCATGGGGCATTCGTTAACCCCTCAGCGGGAGTCTTTGAGGCGGCCGACCAGCTCACTTTTGATGGTGAAACCGACTCTGTGAAGGCGCCGTTCTTCCTCTGGTTTACCTTTCCAGAAAAAGGTGTAACCTCCACCTTGTTCCTTGAGCTGGGCTTCCCCTGCCCGCCGGGTCTCACTTAGGATGGCGATGTCGTTGTCAAAGCACCTAAGCTCCCAGGCAACTATGGAGGTGAGACGTTCTGGCCTGTCGCTGTTGGAGTTCTCCATGAGGGTCCTGATGTTTCAGGTCCCGAACTTCATGTTAACAAAGTGAAAGCTGCCTGTGCGTGAGTTCTTTTAACGTGGGGTGGTCGTTGCACATCGGCTACCACATGGGCTTAGCTGAGAAAGGGCTTGGTCCAGTGGCAAAGGGATCCAAGACGACTGGAGACCAGGCACTGCTGTATCAGCATAATTGCCTGTGGCGAGATGTTGGTCGCAAGCTCGGTGCCGAGTAGCGCCCTTGATTGTAGGTGTCCCGAGGCTTGGTTGGGGGCAGGCAGCAGGAAGGTCAGTTGTCCGCTGGAGTTCTGAGGGATGTTTTAAAAAGTTTCTTCCAAAGTTTAAAAAATAAGTTTTCCAAAATTATTTAAAACTTTCTCCAGAGGTTTTAAACTAACTTCTCCAAGTTGTTTAAAAGTTTAAAAGTTGATTAAAAGTTTATCAAAAGTTTAAGATGTAAGTCAGTAGTAGGTTTCTCCCTTGGTACTGCTCCATGGGCACTGCCAGCCCTCTGCAGCTGCACAAAGCCCTGGGCAGACCACACCGGGAGCATCGCGGAGAAGTAGAGGCTCAGTCGTCCCCAAAGTGGGCCCGAACACCCGGACACCGCCGGGGAGAGGCCCAGACGTCATGGGGAGAGGCCTGGAAGCCACTGGGGGCCCGAGCACAAGCTGGGTGTATTGAGCAGTAGTTTTGGGTAGTTCCGGCCCTGGAGTCCCTTCGGTAAGAGTGGACAATACTACAGTCGGCACAGTCAACGTCTGTCTGGTCACTTAAGCCTCCTTTCTCATCGTCCTCGTCTACTTGGTGAGTGGTCAGCAGTGTGTGGAGAACGCCCGACTGAAGGTCAGCTCCCTTGTAAGCTGTTCCCTTGTAAGCTCCTCGTCATTCTTCAAGTGACAGCATTTTCAAGCCACCTGGTTGTCTCTTGTGTCTTGTTGCGAGGGAAGTGAATGGATTCTCCTCATTCTGGGTTGTCTTTGGATGTCAACAAACTGAGTTCTGGAGTGTGCTAAAAGTTTACACAGCAAGGGAGCTGGGTAAATTGTGCCGATGCATCCCGATAATTAGGTCCCCATCCCCAACCGCATCCCCCCTTCAACCCTCCCATTTAGCCCATTAATCTTTAGGAGCTGATGTTTCATCCAATCAATGCTGGCTCTTTAACTCAATTCCAATCCACTGAGTATGGCAGGGCCCAAAGGAATGGCAAATGAAAGGGATCACAGTTAGCGCTTTCAAAAACAGATTGGCGACAGTGTTTGTGCAAACCGAAGCAACACAAAAGTGAGAACTTGGGACAAGCCGCTGACTGGTTTCAAGTCATCGTCGAATGTTGTCTGTGGGTACAGAGCATCGCAGTTGTGTGGGACAGGCTGGATGGAGCAGCGGGTCTTTTCCTGTCTGTCATTTATGTTTCAAGTCACGTTATTTCAACAACTGAAATGTGAGAAGTTTAACATCTGGAAATAAAGGTGCAATGAAGATTAACGAACTTACTGTGTGTTTCCTGATTTGTGCACAGATCATAGCAAGGAACAAGGGGGGAGAGATGCGTTTTCCGATAGGGGGGTTACAGACTGGGGATTGTCCTTGGGCTGAGCCACTGACTGGGTGAACTCTCTGAGTCACACACCAGACAGGGCCCAGAGACAATCCTCAGTCTGCACATACAAACCGACAAAAAGACCATCAGTAGATAAAGACTCTCAGACAGCATAACCTCGCCTGCTCCTGTCCCACCTCCAGTTACGCTATCTCTTGGCACATACAAAGGAACGTGGCCAATTCAGGAAAAAAACCTCTGGGCAATTGCTCTACAACTCCCTGAGTCTCCAGGGAGAGCATTGCTGCTCCAGTACCATCACAATCTAAAGTGACCACTCACTCCCTGTAACTGCTAATGTCCACTCAGAAACCTTTCAACTTCCCCTGTTAAATGACTGTCATGCCCCAGCACTCACCCTCTGTTACTCACCATATGTTGCACACGTTTGTTCCAGAGGGTGATGACTCTGTGACAAGCCATGGACTCAGACAGCACGGAAGGAGGCCATTCGGCCCATTGTTTCTGTGCTGGATCTTTGCACGAGCCACACAACAGTCCCATTCCCCTGCTCCCTCCCCACAGCCCCGCACATGGCTCCCACCACCCCTTCCCTCCCAGCTCTAAGTGGTTTCCCTTCGGTGTTTTCGAAGCACCCCCACTTTGCAATAGTTCTAACACTGGGAATTATTACTGCACTGAACAGATGGATGAGTCAGGGCTGGTTACCTTGGCACTGCACCCAGTAGAAACACACCCTGGTCGTGTAATACAAACAAACACAGTACAACACACAGTCTGACCTGTCTAAACAGGCCCCGAATGCAAAGTACCCACGTCTAAAACGCCTCCCGTGAAAAGGCCTACGATATTGGTTGGGAGAACGCACGATAACCCCTCACATCGTGGTTGTGATATTAAAAGATGTGTGTGCAGATGTGATGCTCATCGATTCGCTGGCTCACTTGCTGCTGCTTCCGATGAAAAGATGTCTCTTCTGGTTTCTTCTCTCCGTTCCACATGAAGGGTTGGATACTTGTCGAGGCAAAGCAGCAAGGCAAGAGAGAGAGAGAGTGGCCACACGGCCTCTTTTATGTCCGTCCGTACTTTCAGGCCGAATAAAGTTTGTTTCGAGGTGAGACTTCCTGTGGGTGTGTCTTCTGCTTTTAGCTCAATAAAGTTTTCTTCCTTTATTTCGAGGTTCCCTGTTTTTCCAGTGATGG
Source organism: Pristiophorus japonicus (assembly GCF_044704955.1). Lineage (NCBI taxonomy): Eukaryota > Metazoa > Chordata > Chondrichthyes > Pristiophoridae > Pristiophorus > Pristiophorus japonicus. Next base: position 86,516,834 of record NC_091979.1, on the reverse strand, counting down.
GTTTCACTTCCGAGCAGTCTGGGCTTAATGACTTTCTATTGTTCTGGTATATCATCCAGGTAATAGCTCGATCACTGATCAGTTCACTTGACGAGTTCACATTGCTCAACAAAACACAGTCCATTTGCTCATCACCTGCAATGAATTGCCTTAGCTTGGCCATTGTCTTCCCAGAACCCCTGCCCATCATTCTAAGTCCATCATGGAGCCGCACCTGGGCCCCTCGCACAAACAGCTTCCAGCTTTTTCTGTGGTGAGAAAAATATTAAAACGCAAATCCTTGGGGATTAAAACACAATGTCCAGACCCTTGGGGATTCATTGCTTACAGTCCTTACAGTCCCCCCCCGATGATATTTCAAGAGACTTCTAGAACATATCAACGTCCGCTGGTGAGCAAGCCTCGTGATTCCCAACCAATCCTATCCCTTTTTACTTTTAAAACACCCCGAATATACATCCCTGAAATACAACCGTGCATCGCACTGTTACCATGGAGATACAGAACGTTACATTCACGGTTCGTTAACTACAGCCTCCCATCGACTCCGGAGCCTCTGACTTCTCTTTTTACAATAAATACACAACAGGTATATCACAATCAAACACTGTACAATGACGAGAGCATGTGAGCATATCTGGATCCACGGAGGCACCTCCACACTTATACCAAGGTCCCACCAGGGCGGGGCATTTATCCCTTTAATTCTTTCCCCTGTGTCCCGGTTCGTCTGTTCCAGTGTGAAATAATGTCTTTGGGGTTAGCTCGACGGCCTTTAATAACGTTGTTAGGTGTTCCGACAGAAAAGGAATCTGATACCCGAACTGGGTAATGTACTGTTGCAGGTTCGGGATCGTGTTGTTTACCGTAATGTGTACCGTGGATGGCTCTGGGATCGGAATAATATGTTCCTGTGCCACTTGAACTTCGGCGTGGGGTTTGTAGCAGAAAGTGCTGTCATTGCCGGACACCAAGTGTCCCGGTGCACTCGATACCGGTCCACACTCGTGGTTACGCAGTATGTCCCGTCGCCCACATATGCTACCTGAGGTGGGACGTGGCTCTGTGCCCTCACCTCCATGGGGCAATTGATGGGCTCTCGACTCTTGGATTCAAACCCACACTCTGGCCGATCGAACACGTTCAAATGCTGGGGACACAATATGACGTGTGCACCCCTGCTCTGGCACCCCTTGTGGTCAGTGCCGGTCATGGCGTGCTCCCACTTTATAACAAATGGTGGGACTGCATGATACCGTGCGTGCACCCCATCCCGTACGCCCCCAATGTTCTCCACCCTGTATACCGGCGCTGGTTGTGATGTCCCACCCATTACCGACATACGCAACACTATCCCCATGATTGAGTGGTTGGACTGACCACAATCCACTGGGACTGAGTAGGCTTCAGAGGCTAGACACAGCTGACACGGGCTCATCGAATTACTGTACGGGCTGAGCGCTGCGAGGTGCTGGTTGCTGATCCATGACAGGATGTGACCTTGCTGGAGGTCCTCTAAATTACTGCGCCCCTCGCTCAGCAACCAGGCACCGTACAACACGCACACTTCGTTTCATGCTGCCTGCACCGAGGGATTCCTGTCATCCCGTATTAATGCATTTACAGTCTTTGCGTGTGTCTCCAGCTCTGCGATAACCTTTAAATGGACAGTCATTGCCTGGTCCGCCTCTAACTCCGACCCTACCACCGCGTTCCCTTCCCCAGGATTTTCCTCAGCTGGTCCTTTAAACCACTGATCTGCAGCTGCACGGTGTCCATGCTGTTGACCAGAGATGTACCCGCGCTAAACGCAGTAGTGACCTCATTGAGCACCCCTCGCCTCTGCCTCCCCGGACTAACGTTATCCCTCACTCCCATATCATACAATCTTCCCCGACTCACATCCCCGTAACTGAGTTCAAAGAACTGGCGGAACATTTCTCTAATGAGCGCCTCATACAGCTGCTCAGTTTCTTTTCGACACCAGTCGGGCAGATGTACCGCGGTTAGGTTTAACATGACCGACGCAACTGTGTAATGTGACTCCTGGAATAAAACCTTTCTGGTCGGGACTAAAACTGAACCATTCCCTGGGCCTGGTGTGGTGATGGGACACCTAACTTCTGTCACCTGTACCGGTGGGGCTGTGGGCAGGGGCTTCCTCTTGTGTGCTACACGTTCAGTGGCTTTTATTGTGTTGGGATGACGCAGGATTCCATACTCCGATCCCATCTGATCCAAACCCCGGCGTCCTGCCATTGCCTCGAAAAGGCAATCGACACACCCGCTGGGCAGATCCTCTCCGACCCCCACATACCCACACACATTCCCTGTTCCTCCTTCCACCACTTGTTCCAGCACACATCCACTCCACCCTTTGACCCCGTGATCTGTCGGTACGTATCGTTCCCCAGTCGTTCCCAGTCCGCTGTCTGGTTCCCCGTGTCCTGACTAAATTTCCTGAGCCACCACCACCGTCCCAGGGTAATGTGTCCCTTGCACTTCAAGCATACGCACTTGCCATCGCTCACCCTAACCCGTGTGGCTGTGACCTTCAGTCTGGGACACACTATGGAAGCCTCACCGTATGTGAACCTGACGTGGCTGGAGTATTTCGTCGAATTCGACCCCAGCCACCCTGGCCTCCTTCCCTCGTGGAAGTAGGCTGTCATCCCGTCCGTGTCCCCTGTCCCACCCCCCTGTGTGAGGGTAGGTCTGTTCCCCCCAGTACATCCGTAGAGGAAGGACAACTCAGTGACTCCCCTCCTGCTGTACCCTGTTGCGGCCAAGCTCCAAAGAATGATACCAGGGTTGTCTCCATCTTTCTCTCGGCTTCCTGTGAAGATACAAAGAAACAACAACCTTTCTGTGAGAGGGTATACCTCCACAGGTCTGCCTTCATCAAAAAACACTTTGTAAAACACAAAACTGAGAAGGAAACTATATACACCGCCACCCGTCTCTGGGTGGCCCCGCTCGGTTTCTACGACCTGGGCCTTTTATGGTTCCTCGGTGGTGTGTAAGGAGGTGACCACGGCGTTCTTGGCCGTGGGATCCTGCTACTCCTCCTAACCACCACCACATCGGGCTCCTCACTGTCCCAAACTATGGGAGGAAGACCCGTGTCCACCATGCTGTTTATAGCACCTTGGTGCTTCTTTCTGTTCCTCGCTCTTTCCCCCGGGTTAAACAACTTGCCCTGGTTCACATGGAACCACTTTGTGCGCTTCGGAAGCTTAACCGTGTATACCATGGGACTGGCCTTATCAATGATGCTGTCGGGTCCCATGTACAAAGGCTCACACGTGTCCACCTGAACGTAATTGCGGACCATGACCTGATCCCCGACCTTCCACTCGTGGGTTCTCCGGGGCTCGAGCAACAACCAATTGCTCCAGTGCTGCTTCCCAATGTTGCTGGCAGCTTGCCAATGAATCTGTTTCAAGTGTTCGAACAGATCTTTGACAAACTTGTCCCGGTTTACCTCTCTCACCTGCCCCGCTGTGAGAACCAGCACCAGAACATGGGTGGGCGTGCGCATGACCTGACCAGTCATGAGCTCATGCGGGGAATACCCTGTGCTTCTGGAGAGGCTGGCTCAGACCCCCATCGGGACAAACGGCAGGACCTCAAACCACTTTTTCAGGGACTGTCCTGTTTCTTTCTGCAGCCTTTCTTTGATGGTCCAATTAAGTCGCTCCACAACCCCCGATGACTGTGGGTTGTGAGCCACACGCCATTTCCCTTCTATCCCTAGCACTTACAAGGTAGCCTGCATGACCTGCCCTGTGAAGTGGCTCCCCTGGTCAGACTCCACGATCTGTGGCAGTCCCCACCTCGAGAACACTTCCCTCACCAAGATCCTTGCTGTCACCAACGCCTTGGCTGATCGGCAAGGGAAGGCTTCAACCCACTTCGAGAAAACGTCCACTTGGACCAAACAGTACTTGTAACCCACCTTTCCGGTGGACAATGGACCGATGTAATCGACCTGTACCGACTGCCATGGTCCCTCTACCCTTCTCATGTGTCCCATGGAAACCTTTCCTTTCTGGTCATTGAGGTTGTTCGCTGCGCACACCAGGCAGTCTGCGCAAAAATGGCGGACATCCTCCCTCAGTTGTGGCCACCACCCTGCCTGTTCTACCCTCTGCCAGGTAGTCTCAGGCCCTGGGTGTCCCGCTCCACGGCCCCCGTGGGCTATCTGGAGGAATTCCCTCTGGTGCTGTTCTGGAACCACCCACTGATCTCCCCTGAAAAGCATTCCCTCCTTTAAAGTAATGCCCACTACCCTGAACGGGCCTTCTACCTTTTCTCCCCTAGCCAGCTACTCCAGGACAACCTTGAGGACGGGATCCTGTGCCTGGACTTTCCTCAAGTCCGGATCCAATGCTACCCCTACACTCCCTTGTGTTCCCCCTTTGTCCCGGATCGCTGCTACTGGGCTGGATCTGTATGGGTCCCAAAACTCTCCTGTTTTGGCTCCCTCCTTGGCTAACCCATCAGCCTTTTGGTTGCCTTCCCCTCTGGGCTCTGTCTTGGAATGGGCCTTTACTTTATGATTGGCCTCTAAGATCCTTTGTAACTGTGGTTTGGTTGCTAAGAGCTTCCCGTCTGCGGATGTGAAACTGCGACGAGACCAGATGGCCAAGTATTCGGTGCACGAATTGCATGTGAACATGGAATCCGAGCAGATGGTGTATGGGGTCGTGAACTTGTCGGCGTGGGTAACGACGTACACCACCGCCGATAGTTCGACGTGCTGAGTGCTCAGGGTGCTCGGGAGTTTAATGGCCCTTGCAATGCCTGCCGTCGGGTCATAAATCCCACACCCGGTGAAACGCTCCCCTGCTACCACCGAACTGGATCCGTCGACATATATTCCTCGGCCCGTGGGATGTAACCCGGCCTGAAATCCTATGTCTACGTCCCATACTCCCTCCACCGTACACTTATGGGCCGCCCCTGCATACATCATGTTAGCTGCCAGCTTGGGCTCACACAGGCCTTGCACTCTCAGATACATTTGTGAGAGCGATAAAGTCCAGTGAGCAATGTGAACACTGCTCACCGAGCCGTCCTTTATCCTCCCATCTAATAATGTCTGAGTGGGGTATGGTGGGTCAGTAGAATGATCTGGGATGACCCCATAAAGAGCTGGGAGTGCTTCACAGCCCAATGCGTGGCAAGGAGATGCCTCTCGCAATTGGAGTATCCCGTTCTACATCTGTGAGGACTCTTGAGGAGTACACCACGGGTCGCAGTTTACCGTGCCGCGCCTGGAGCAGTACTGCGCTCAAACTGTCCACGTTGGCTTTGCTGCTACTTCTAAAAAGAAGTCCTCCCCACCATTAATCGCCCCCAGTGTGGGTGCTGTCTGCAGGTCTCCCTTGAGATGATTGAATGCTGCCGTATAGTCCTCATCCCACTCCCATCCCACTCCCTCGCGGAGGAGCCAAAGTAGAGGGGCTGCCGTGGTGGTGTAATCCTCAATTAAATCCCTGCAGTACCCCTTGAACCCCAGGAAGGATCTCACCCCCGTCACGGTCATGGGGGTTGGTGACTCCTGAACCACCTTCCGTTTGGCCTCGTCTATAGCCCTTTCCCCAGCCCTCACAGTCAGCCCGAGGAATTTCACTGCCTTCCGACCGATCTGAGCTTTCTTGGGATTGACCCGGTGTCCTCCACCAGCTCCAGAAGCTCAGCCAGCAGCGGACCATGCTCCTCCCCCTCGCTGTAGAACAAAAGCAGGTCATCGACATACTGCACCAACTGCTGGGGCCTGCTGAAACCCTTTAAGCTGTTGGCCATACACTGGTGAAAGATGGAGGGGCGGTTGTGGAAACCCTGGGGAAGGCATGTCCAGGTATATTGCTGCTCTTTAAATGTGAAGGCGAACTTATACTGGTCCTCTCTTCTGAGGGGAATTGACCAGAACCCGTTCGATATATCCAGCACCGTGAAAGTGGTCGTGGATGCTGGAATGCTCCCGATCAGGTCAGTTACGATTGGTCCTCAGAATCGGACCACGATGAGCCCCAACACCAACAACACCAACAACACCACCACCAACCTTCTCCTCAACCACCTGATGCTCCACAGGACAGAGAGCATCAGTGCAGTGCTGCACTGTGCCGGAGGCAATACCCCCAACACAGGCAGAGGATGAGCTTCCTCAACATGACTGAGCAGCAGTGCCAAAGGAAGCTCACGCTATCACGCCAGGTCGTCGCAGACAATTTACAGTTTGCTGGAGCAAAGTCCTGCAGCCCACACCCAGAGGACCTGCTGGACACTCCTTACCAGTGGCTGTCAAAATCACCAGTGCCCTCAACTTCTCCACCTCAGGCTCCTTCCAGCGATCTTCAGCAGGCATTTGTGGCATCTCGCAGTCGGCCGCCCACAGATGCAACACCCAGCTCACCGATGCCCTCTTCAGCAAGTCAGCCAATTAGATCAACGTTGCCGCCGGTTAAACCAGTGTTACTGGGCAGACGCTGGAGTTGCCATGCTTGGTGGCTTCCCACGAGTGCATGGCGTCATTGACTGTACACATGTGGCCAAAATCTCGCACCCCACCGTTGACCAGGTAAGGAATGTCTCCCACAAGTTCACCCCCTGTGGTCAAGGTGTGCATTGTTTCGGCCTTTTTGCTAAGATCATGCGTAACTGACCTGACAGGGGAGTAACCATGACTCCAACGTGGTTCTCCCTGGATCAGGAAGGTGGTTCTCCTATGCTTTTTGGAAATAGGAGGTGGGTGGGGTGGCTTGACGCATCCATCTCCACGGAGGTGTGTGTGGTTGCTGACCCATCCACCTCCATGGCACGAACCTGGTATTGCATTACTTCCAGGAACGGTGCTTGGGCTCTAGGCCTTTTGGCTAAGAGCATTAGCGCAGGGTGATCCTTGATGTGTGCAAGGTGACCTCTGGCGTTTGTGATCTGACAATGAATTAGAAAGATTGGCTACGAAAAATTTTTAAAAAAATAAAAATAAAAATTTTTTAAATTGTTTAAGTATATACAGTATTACAGTGGTGTTACACAGAGGTTACATACATGACAATGCGCACCTACCTGTTCCTGCTGGGCCCACGTGAGTTCCTGGTCCTGAGGCCTCCACTGACTGCGCGTCGCAGCACGTACACCTCAGGACGTGCGCAGGGCTGGAGCTGCAATCACATGGCTCTGGGCAGCCAATCAGGTAAAGTATGTTCTCAGCCATCATAATTGGAACTCCGTAAGTTCCACTCAATGCCGAAAACAGTGGAAAGTGTTGACACGCCTGGTGAGGGTGAGTACCTTAAATGTGAAAGGTCAAGATGCTCTGCTCTGAGCTCAATGTGCACTCTCTGCTCAATGTAGTGTTTGGGAATTCATGCTCTACGTGGGTGAGGCCAGAGGCAAGGGTCCCATTTGAAGCCTCACCCACTGCAAGGGCCTGCAAGTGCTCTTGACCTTGGTACTGGTTTCTGCAGACCCACCCCTGATGTTGTTGACTCCTCAATCGGACCTAGAGCTGGAAAGTGGGATGAGGCTGGATAGCCTCTAGTTGGCTGCTGCAGACACGTTGGGCCGAAATGGCCTCCTTCCGTGCTGTAAACTTCTATGACTCTATGATTCATATGTGTCTCAAAGACAGTAGCCTCCCCGTTACTGTTAAGTCCTGGCCCCCTAATTCAAACATTGCCACAGCAAGTCCACGCAGTGAATGGAAGTTACATCGAGCTGTGAAGACTCTCATACAGTAACATCTAATAAACTATGTCAGGCACGAGGGACACAGTGATAGAAGAACCTAACTCAGACGTTCTCTTTAATCTTACAGGAGAAGCTCGCCCACAACCGTAGGGAGCAGATGTGGACTGCAGGAGGGGACTCTGAACTCCAGGACCTGAGTCCGTTGGAGAAACGTGTCTCGGCCTGTTGGGCGATCAAGTTGTTGCCATGGCAGTGGGTGAGGCCGACCCCCGCCCCCGGGGACAGTGACGGTGTGTTCAGTTCCTTTGTAGCATCCGGCAGGCCACTTCGGCCTGACACCACAATCCTTCAGCTCTTTCCATGAGACTGCCGCTCCTGGCCCCCTTCCCTGTCTGTAACCACCCTTCTCTGGCTTTGTGCTTTCAGATGGTGACTCAGACGGCCAGGGTCCTGCACGTGGGCCTTCCACTGTGGGCGGCAGTGGAGAGGACGAGGAGGTGGAGGACACCTCTCTGGATGTGACAGAGGATCCAGTGTCCCCACAGAGCGGGGCCAGCAGCTTTGTGTCGGAAGGCGAGGTCGGGGAGATGGAGGTGGGTGATGCTCCGCGACCCAGTGACCTGCAGCAACACTACGGGGGGAGGGGAGATCAGGGAACCAGCTCCCCGGAGGGTGAGTGTGCGCCTGAGTGATGCTCAGCAACACTCTGGTGATGAGGCCGAGTTAGAGGATCACACCAGACAGTCATTGCAGATGCACAGTGATTTGCTGGCTGTTTTGTCGAGGGTGCCCGAGAGTGTCGATGTACTTACTTTTAGTGTGGTGGAGGCTGCCTCAATGGTTGCATTTGTGTGTCAGCAGCCCATCGAACCCATCCTTGGTCGATACTAACAGATGTTGAATGCATCAAGTGACTATGGGGTCCCAGACATGGTGGCATGAGCTATGGCTGATGAGGTAGAAGCCATTGAGAACCAGGTCGACGCAATGATAAGGCTGAAGACTGTCATGTCATCAGTGTGTGGTGACATCAATCAGCTCTGTGGTGTGCTGCAGTCCCAGTCTGCCCTGATGCAGAGCCAGCTTGAATCCACGCGGGCAATGACCGCTGCCATCGTGTCTGTGGCTCTATCAGTTGCACGGGGAACTAACGTTGGTGAAGCACGGCAGCAATCTGTGCTCAGCCAGATAGCTCCAGTTGCTGAGGCTCTGCCCCGGGGGAGTAGCAGTGTGTCAGACCTGTTGCAACCTGATGTCCTCTCTCAGGATGACATCATTCCGCCCTTGCTCTGCCGCTCTCTGCAACCCATCCACCACAGAGTGCTACTGCCCATGCTGAGGTGATGCAGTCAGCAGCCAGTCCATCCAGGCTCCGTGCTGTTGTGAAACATCCTGCTCGGCCATCAGCTGGGGCAACGGTGCCAAAACAACGACCTTGTACCAGCCTTACTGCAATCACTGAGACCCCATTGAGGAGGAGCAGTAGGTCTGGGAGAACATAAGGAATAGAAGCAGGAGTTGGTCATTTGGCCCCTCGAGCCTGCTCCACCATTTAATGAATTCATGGTTGATCTAATCTTGGATTCAATTCCACTTCCCTGCGCACTCCCCATAACCCTTGACTCCCTTATCGTTCAAAAATCTGTCCATCTCCAATTTAAATATATTCATTGACCAGCCTCCACAGCTCTCTGGGGCAGAGAATTCCAAAGATTCACTGATTCTGAGGGAAGAAATTCCTCCTCATTTCCATTTTCAATGGGCGACCCCTTATTCTGAAACAATCGACCGAGTTTCCCCACGAGGGGAAACATCCTCTCTGCATCTACCCTGTCAAGCCCCCTCAGAATCTTATATGTTTCAATCAGATCATCTCTTATTCTTCTAAACTCCAATGAGTACAGGCCCAACCTGCTCAACCTTTCTTCATAAGACAACCCTTCATCTCAGGAATCAACCCAGTTGATTCTGTATGCAGTACACCAGGTGTGGTCTAACCTAAAGTTGCAGCAGGAATTCTCCACTTTTATACTCCATCCCCCTTGCAATAAAACATTCCATTTGCCTTCCAACTTACTTGCTGTACCGGCATGCTAACATTTTGTATTTAATGTACAAGGACCCCCAGATCCCTTTCCCCATTTCAGTAATAATTTGCTTTTTTAATTTTTTCTACCAACATGGATAACCTCACAGTTTCTCACATTATACTCTATCTGCCAAATTTTTGCCTGTTTATATCCCTTTGCAGATTCTTTGTGTGCTCCTCACAACTTGCTTTCCCACCCATCTTTGTATCATCAGCAAATTTGGCTACATTGCACTTGGTTCCTTCATCCAAGTCATTAATATAGATTGTAAATAGTCGAGGCCCCAACATTGATCCCTGTGGCACCCCACTAGTTACTGTTTGCCAGCCTGATAATGACCCATTTATCCCGACACTCTGTTTTCTGTCAGTTAGCCAATCCACTATCCATGCTAATGTATGTTAACTAACCTGACACAGTATTAAACACTCTGAGCCTATCTTGAGCTCTCCTTGGCTAGTTGGGATCTGCATCTGCAATCATATGTAAGGGGTTCTCAGGGAGTGTTGTTGTGCCTTGGGTGTCTCTCTCTGGGCTTCTGCCCTCACAGCTTATGCCTGGCCTGTGAGGTACCCTGAGTGCTGCAAGAGCACCCCTGGAGAGACTGTGTCCACAGCTTATGAAGGAGGGGTTTTGAGACTCGTGCATCCCCACAGCTTATGCCTAGCCTGTGAGGCACCTGTGAGTGTCAAACACTCCTAACCCCTTCTTCTCTAGCCTGTGACACACAGTTGAGCGTTTTCGAGGCACTCCTAGCTTCCCTTACACTGTTCTGACATAAGACTCATGGTCAGGAGATGTAATACAATAGAACTGAGACAAGGTGATTCTTAGAGGAACTTAGACTTCCAATTTATTTGACAAGGTGTATCTCAACAAACGGCAATACACCAACAAAACAATCCCCCTAAATCCCACTAAACAGATGCAACGAAAATCTTTACACAAGTTTAGCAGTACAATGCCCAACCTCCCACCTTTCCTGGCCTAACTGAGTTGGGAGTTCCGGGGACCAGAGGTTATACTCACTACTGTGCCTTCTGCAGTCTGGTGGTTTGTTTCTTCTATCTTCGGTGTCTTCGGGCACTGGTTTTCCTTCAGTGTCGAGAGGCTTGCTGGTTGTTGGATCACGAGATCAGGGAAAACCACCCACACTATGTCAGAAATCCCTTTTTATAGCCAGATTATCCAGACCGCCTCTCTTGCTGAAATCGATTCTTCCCATTGGTGGGCTTTGTGATTTTGAAAAATGCAGCAGTTTTAGATTATTGCGGGTTTTTTCCACTGATGTTAACTTACTCAAGGTTTGAGTGGGTGTTAATTGGGTTGGCCTCCTGTAGCCATTGTGTAGGTCCTTGGTTTGTTTTGGGTTCACTCGTTTTCTGAAGATCTGCATAATTTCCTTCCATAGTGTAAACATGGGGAAGACAATAGTCCGATAATGGCTGTGAGTCAGTCCCACAGTTTTCGAGCAAGTGCTCTCCCATTGGCTTGAAAGCCCCATGCTTCGGGCTGACTCTGTCCCACCATTGGCCCTCCGGTGTCCTCCCCCGTCCAATCACTGCTCTGCCAAGGTCAAACCGTCTTGGTTTCAATTCACAGCACAGACCGATCCCACAGCCCTTTTCCTTCTGGGTAAAATGAGGGGGTTTTCGTCCTCCCCTACATAATCCCCCATCTGACACAGTCAGACACCACTCGAGTGTATCAAAGTTCAGGGTGGTGAGAAAACCCTAGGTCTCCCAAATTGTCCAACTTTCCCCCGTTTAACTCGAAAGTGATCCCGCCGATATATATCGTAATTCCTTTTAACGCGGTACAAAACACAGATTCCAACAGGTTACAATATTCGACAGCAATACACATTTTTGTACTTAAGGTTACAACAGTAATTGTACATTGAGTCTCATTTCAGTCTTAACCGTAAAACAAAGAAACCTACCCTGCAAACTCCCCAGGGGCCATGTATGAAAACGCAGTCATCCCTGGGAATAACAAAACCGCCTAAGTGTCACGGTCAAGCTTTGTTTACACGCCTTGTGTGTTTAGCAACGGCACTCCTGTCTGTGTAGTAGCCTGAGGAACTGCTTTCTTTTTCTTTTTCTCCTGAGTTTACAACTTGTAACTAGCAGATATGCTACAATCAGGAGTTGGCCGATTACTAAGGCATGCGATCCCACCCGGATCCATGCAGGTATGTCTGCCCGTATCCCCAAATCCCACCATGCTGGGGGTTTAATCTGGGCAATCTCCCCTGCTAAAATTTCAGTTTTCTGCTCCATGGTGTAAAAATGTTTTTGAGACAAATCCACTGCCTGGAGGAGGGCTGTAAGTTTCTCAGGTAATGGGGCAGTGGGCTAGCCAAAATGGGCGACATATTGTTGTAGGTGGCTGAGGTTGTTTTGTACCGTGAGGTGAATCGTGGAAGGTTCAGGGATGGGTGTGATTCTGGTGTGTGCCACTTGAACCTCTGCCCTGGGTTTAAAGCAAAAGCTGCTGTACGGTATTGGACACCACCTTCCCGTTCCGTGTTCATAGCGTTGGGCACTTGTGGTGACACAATATGTCCCACCGCCTACATAGAAACATAGAAACATAGAAAATAGGTGCAGGAGCAGGCCATTCAGCCCTTCTAGCCTGCACCGCCATTCAATGAGTTCATGGCTGAACATGAAACTTCAGTACCCCCTTCCTGCTTTCTCGCCATAACCCTTGATCCCCCGAGTACATATGCTACCTGTGGACTCATGTGGTTCGGGGCCATTACCTCCATTGGGCAATTGATAGGCTCTGCCCCAGCAGTGCTGAACCCGCATTGTGGCCTTGCAAAAGCGTTCAAGTGCTGGGGGCACAGGATTACCTGTGCTCCCCTGCTCCGACAACCCGAGAGGTCTGTACCTGTCACAGTGTGCTCCCACATTGTGACAGAAGGTGGGACCTCTTGGAATCGAACATGCACCCCTCCACGAATGACTCCCACATTCTCCACTCAGTACAGGGCTGCTGGTTGTGGGGATGCCCCCATCACGGGCATCCTGACCACCACACCCATGATGGTATGATTTGACTTTCCACAGTCCACCGGTACCGGGTCGGCTTCCAACGCACACAAAGTTGGCAAGGACTCAAAACATTATCATAAGGGTGCAGTGCTACTAAGTGCTGGTTGCTGATCCAGGAGGGGACCTGTCCCTGTCTCAGATCCTCGAGGTTACTCCGTCCCTCTCCCAGCAACCAGGCCCCATAGAGCCCGCACACCTCATTTTGGGCAGCTTGATCGGAGGCGTTTCTATCCTCCCGAATCAAGATGTTTACAGCCCTGGCCTGCGCCTTCAATTGAGAGATAATCTCCTTTAAGTGAACTGTCATTGCCACCTCTTCGTGGAGCGCGGATCCCACTACGGTATTCTCGATCCCCAGGACTTTGCGCAGCTGATTCTTTAACCCATTTATCTGGAGGGCCAGCTGCACGTTATCCAAACTGTTTATGGCGGACGCCCCGATGTTAAACCCCGTGAAAATGTCATTTAAAGTGCCACGCCTCTGCCTGCCCGGTTCGGCCCCATCCCACTGTTTATACAAGTCTGCCACTCTCACTCTGGAAGTGGCCACAGTGATCTCCGGGCAGGGGATGGAGGCCTCTCCGTAGGTAAACTCCTTATGGTTGGAGTACTTGGTGGAGTTCGATCCCAACCACCCAGGCCATCTCCCCTCGTGGGAGTAGGTGACCCGGCCATCCGCTGCCGGAGTCCCTTCTCCTGTGGTCACTGTCGGCGCTCTGCCCCGGAGCATCCAAAAACCAGGGACTCCTCGGTGTCCCCTCGGTGCCCGGTGCAGATCCTTAGCGATACCAGCATCACTAACGTCCTGTGGGGAGGTGTTGACATCTGAAAGGCAAGAAGAACATGGCCTTGCCTTGAGAGACCTCTCCAGGCTCGGCCCACTTAACATGTTCCAAACATAAAATGCTGTACCCAACCGTCACTGCCTTACCTAAACACATATACTCACAACACAAAGTAACAAAACAGGAAGGGAAAATATACACACCGCCACCCTCCCCGGGTGGCCAGGCTACATCCTGTCACTGTACAGGCGTCGTCGACCACTCGGCTGACCGTACCCTGGGGACCAGGATGCCCTCCGCTGAGGGGCTCGTATAGTCCCCCTTAATAGGTCTTGTGCTGCCCTCCAAGGCCCTCCCGAGCCCCGGATAATCGGTGGGAGACCCTTGCGAGCACAACAGAGCACCCTCCCTGTTGTCTTTCGCCTTTTCGGTCTGGGGCGGGGAGCTAAGTAAACAGGGGACCACGGCGCCCTGGGCTGTGGCACTCTGTTACTCCTCCTTACTGTCGGTGCAGAGTCCCACGTTATGGGCTGTAATGCTATCTCCTCCACCTCTTGGGCTAGCCCCAGCTGATCCACCAGGGGAGGTTCAGCTTCCCCTTGGACCTTGCTAATGGTAGAGCCTTTCTCCCTACTTCAGTTAGTGGGCTGGGAACCTCTACCCAGTGGTGGGATAGCCTTACTGGAGCAGTGAACCAGCCCCGGCTGTAGAGCTTCGGGGCCCGCTGCCTCTTCTGGAGCCTCCAAATCCATCGGAGCCTGTTCTTCCCCCGGTGCCTGATTCCCTTCCCTTGCTCGTCCTCTCTGTTTTTTACCTCTTTTGGGGTCAAACAATTTACACTGATTAATGTGATACCACTTCACCCGGCGAGGTAATCGAACCACATAGACCATAGGGCTGGCCTTGTCGACTATGCTGTATGGTCCCATATACAGTGGTTCAAATACCTCGACCCGGCGAAGCTTCTCACCATCACCTGGTCGCCCACCTCCCAATCATGGTGACTGCGGGGTTCCAGCAGCAGCCGATTGGCACGGTGCTGTTTACCCATGTTGTTGGCCGCCTGCCAGTGAATCTGTTGAAGCTGTTCAAACAGGTTCCTGACGAAGCGGTCCCGGTTCACCTCTCCAAGCTGCCCTTCGGTGAGGACCGGCACCAACACATGCACTGGGGTTCTCATGATCCGGCCAGTCATCAGCTCATGGGGTGAGTACCCTGTGCTCTTTGACTGACTGGCCCGGATTCCCATGAGGACCAACAGTAAGACCTCCACCCACTTGTTCGGTGAGTCTCCCGTCTCCTTGCGCAGCCTTTCCTTTAGGGTCCGGTTCAGGCGTTCTACGGGGCCTGAGGACTGAGGGTTGTAGGCGACATGCCATTTGGCTCTTATCCCCAGCACCTTTAGGGTGGCCTGCATCACCTGGCCGGTGAAGTGGCTTCCCCGGTCGGACTCCACGATTTGAGGTGGACCCCACCGAGAGAACACCTCCCTCGCCAGGATTTTTGCAGTCCCCACCGCGGTAGCTGTTCGGCAAGGGAAGGCTTCCACCCACTTGGAAAACACATCCACCAGGACGAGGCAGTATTTATAACCTCCCTGGGCGGCCGGTAGGGGTCCGATGTAGTCGATCTGGATCGACTGCCATGGTCCCTCTCCCCGCCTGACGTGTCCCATGGACACCTTCCTTTTCTGAGGGTCTGGGTTGTTTGCAGCCAGACAGCCCGCACAGAAGTTGCGGACGTCTTCCCGGAGGCCTGGCCACCACCCTGCCTTTTCTACCTGTTGCCAGGTAGATTCCGGCCCGGGGTGTCCCGCACCTGGACCCTCATGGGCCAGCTGAAGGAATTCCCTCCGGTGTTGTGGCGGCACTACCCATTTGTCCCCTTTAAACAACATGCCTTCCCGCACAGCAATATCTGCAGCACTGTATGGGCCCTCCGCCTTTCCCCCTTTTTGATAGCAGCCAAGGCAGCCTTCAGGATCGTATCCTGCATCTGGACTACTTTAAGTTCCGGGGCCACAGCCGCCCCTACGCTCCCTTGTGTCCCTGGCTTGCTTCTTGCTGCTGCTATCCTGCCTGCCTCGTATGGGTCCCATGGGCGACCTGTACGAGCACCTTCCCTTGCCAGCAGGTCTGCCTGCTGGTTACCTTGCCCCCCCATGGCTCAGTTTTGGAGTGGGCCTTTACCTTATGGATATATACATCCCCGGTTTCTCCCGCTGCAGCCACGATTTTTTCTAGCAGGGGTTTGGTCACAAGGGGCTTCCCATTCACAGAGGTGTACCCCCGGCGTGACCAAATCGCCAGATACTCTGTACACGAATTGCAAGTGAACATGCTGTCCGAGCAAATCGTGTATGGGGTAGGGAATTCCTCGGGGTGTGTGACCACATACATCACCGCCGAGAGTTCCGCCTGCTGGGCGCTCAGGGTGCATGGGAGTTTAAGAGCCAAGGCAATCCCTGTCTTGGGATCCCTAACTCCGCAGCCCATGAGTCTTGTACCCGCGGACACTGAACTGGAGCCATCAATGTAGATTTCGCGGCCTGTGGGGTGTATCCCTGTCCGAAATCCAAAGTTAATGTCCCATACCCCCTCCACAGAGCATCGATGCGGCTGCCCTGGATAGATTAAATTTGCTGCGAGCCTGGGCTCGCAGATGCCCTTGACCTTTAAAGTCATTTGGGAGAGGAGGAGGGTCCAGCGAGTGATTCTAGCACTGCTCACTGTCCCGTCCTTAATCCTCCCGTCCAACAGCATCTGCGTCGGGGTATGATGGGTGAGGAGTGTAATGGGGGATATTCCGGTAAAGATCTGAGCTCTCTTTACTGCCCAGTGGGTGGTCAGTAAGTGCCTCTCACAATTGGAGTATCCCTTTTCTACCTCCGTGAGGACCCTGGAGGAGTACACTGCTGGTCTCAGCTGACCGTTTCGCCCCTGGAGCAACACTGCACTTAAGCTCTCGCCACTGGCTGCCACCTCCAGGAAGAATTCCTCCCCCACCATCAATTGCCCCTCGGGCTGGTGCTACCTGCAGGTCTCTCTTAAGACGGACAAATGTTGCTTCACAGCCCTCGTCCCATTCCGACTCGACCCCTTGTGTAGGAGTCTGAGCAGAGGGGCGGCAGTGGCTGCAGAGTCCTCGATGAAGTCCCTACAGTAGCCGGTGATTCCCAGGAAAGACCTTACCCTCAACACATCCCTAGGGACAGGAAGTTCCTGCACTGCCTTTCTTCTAGCCTCATCAATGGCCCTTTCTCCTGCCCTTATCGTCAGGCCCAGGAATTTTACTTCTCCTAGACCTATCTGCGCTTTCTTGGAGTTAACTTTAAAACCCCCTTCCTTCATTAAGACCAGCAGTTCAGCCAGCAGTGGACCGTGTTCCTCACTGCTGTCTGTGAACAACAACAGGTCGTCCACATACTGGACCAGCTGGTGTGGTTGGCTGAAGCCTTTTAAGCAGTTCGCCATGCATTGGTGAAAGATGCTGGGATTATTATGAAAGCCCTGTGTGAGGCAGCTCCATGTATACTGCTGTTCCCGGAAGGTGAAGGCAAACTTGTACTGGTCTTCCCTCCGTACAGGGATAGACCAGAACCCGTTGGATATGTCCAACACTGTGAACGTGGTTGAGGATGCAGGGATTTCCCCTATCAGATCCGCAACTGCCGCTACTGTGGGGGCACAAGCTGGGATGTTTTTATTGAGCACCTTATAATCCACCGTAGCCCTCCAAGAATTGTCCGGTTTCCTAATCGGCCAAAGCAGCGAGTTGACATGGGTGGCTATGGGTCTCAAAACACCCTGCTCGACAAGCGAGCTGAAAGCTGTCTCCAAGTCTGCTTCTGCCTCTCGGGGAAAGCCATACTGCTTTTGCGGGCGGGACATGAGATCCCCATCTATTCTAACCTCCTGTGACTCTCCCACAATCGTGTTTATGGGTGGCAAATGCTGCAAGATTTGTTCGCACATAGGCCCGGTACTCAGCCGGGGTGTTACCGACCAGAACCTCCAGGTCGTAACCCCCTTTTGGCTTCATTGTACACAGAGTCCCTTTTCCCTGTTTCTTATCAATAACCATGACTTCTCCCTCTGCTCCCGTGCTCACTGTGCCCCATAGACAGTGATTCCTCAAGTCTACTAGGATCTGGCGAGCGATGATGAAATCAGCCCCCAAGATCCCTTTTCCCACCTGTTCCCAGTTCATCAGGACGCACTTCCATTGTGTTTGGAGTGCTCCTAAACGAACTGCGAGCGGGACTGAGAAAAACCCAGCCTTCTCATTACCTGTGAACCCAACTAGTTGATACGGCACCCTGTTTGATAGAGGTGAGGTTGTGGAGTCCTCCGAATGGACTATCGTGCTGGAAGCACCAGTGTCCAAAAGGTAAGTACCCAATACACCCTCAACCTCCATCTTGACCCAGGGTCGTCCCCAGGGGTCGTATTCTACTGGGCACAGGTATGCAGGCTGGGTCTGGGCTAGTCACGGCCTCTGTACTGACAGGGTTGCTGGTGCTTCCCTGCCTGTTGCCATGGCTACCTTCCCAGTCCCCTCCAGCGCTGTCCTCACTGCAGCTACTATCTGGTCAAGGGATGGTGAGGAGCTCGCTCCACTTCCCCCACTCTGGGCGGCTCCTGAAGGACTTCTCCCCCCATTTCTCTTTACTGGGCTCCTGCAATCCCTTTTAAAATGCCCCGCTTTCCCGCACCCATAGCACACTCCCTCCTTATCAGACGAGCGGCCACCCTCCTGGTGCCATTCCCTTTTGGGAATCGAATTGGGTTTTACTTCATTTACCCGACCTTTGGAGGTTTTCTCCTCCTCCTCTCCTCCATTCCGTTGGACCAGTGCCAGTTGCCTGACCACTGCTTCCTCGGTGAGCCAGGGCAAGCAGTTTGCCACTAGCATCCTCAGCCAGCGGCCAGTCTGTACCGCGGAAAGATTCGCCCGGTCGAGGAGCTCCCCACAGGCTGCGTGGTATACCACCCACAGCCTGTCCGCAAACGCCTGCGGGGTTTCCCCTGCGAGCTGCCTTGTCCTTTCGACCCGTTCGAAAGGACTGCCGTCATCGAAGCCCATAGCCTCAAGGACGGCCCTCTGGACCTCAGTAAATGTGCGCTGTCCCCTCCGACATTCTGCTGGTAGGGCCTGGTACAATTTGCTGTCCAGAGAGAAGAGCAGCAGCTTGGCTGTCTCTGCGTCGTCGCACCCATTAATTTCCCCTGCCTGCATCACCTCCATGAAGTGAATAGACGAGTTCCCGCAGCGAGTGAGTTTGGCCAAATGGGCCACCATGGCCCTGAGTGATTGAACTCCATGGGGAATAATAAAGTCGCTCTCCAGTGCTCCCCGACCTTGGCCACCTCCCTGTGGAGGACCGTACTTGCGCTGCCTGACCGGGCACATCCGCCCTGGTTCAGGATCTTTCTGCGCTGGTTCCTCTACCTCCGGCTGTCCCACCATACCTGGTGCAGCAGACAGTGCCTGGTCGCCTGATCCAGTCCTTAACTGACCCTCGTCTGGAGCCTCACATCCCTGCTGCCCTGATAGGACCTGGAGGGTCCACATGGGACAAAGGAGTGTATTGTGGGGTAGAGGAGAATCCAAAGGCAAGAGACGCCCGACCACTTCCTGAGGCACCAGTGGTTTGTCCGGTGGGGTACCAGGAGGAGCCTGGTCCTGCCCCCAGCCCTGGGTATGCTACTACCTGCGCGCCCCGCTCCTCCTGGTACCCCACCGGACAAACCACCGGTGCCTCAGGAAATGGTCGGGCGTCTCTTGCCTTTGGATTCTCCTCTACCCCCCAATACTCTCCTTTGTCCCCTGTGGACCCTCCGGGTCCTATCAGGGTGACCATCCCCTTTGCCTGGGATAGAGCGTGGGTGAGAGTTTTAATCCTCTCTTGGCAGGGACCGTGATCTGCAAACTCACTGCTACTGGCCACTTTATAGGCTGCCTGACGACTTTTAATTTATTCTCTAGTTCCCAAATTTTCTGGGTGTACCGAGAGTTCTGTTCCCGGAGGGACCCCTCACTACCCTTGGCCTCAGTGACCTGACACTGAAGATAGTCGCGGCTATTTCGGAAGGTCTCCTCCAACTGCCTCTTCCCTTGCTGCTCCACAGCTAATTCAGCCAGCAGGTTGTCCCCAACTGCAGCCCGGATAGCAGAGAGCTCCTCTGATTTCTGAAGACTCTGTTCCAAGTCCTTCACCCGCTGGTCGAGCTTTCGGACTTGGCGGGTGAAGCAGATAAGCCAGATGGCCTTTTCCACACTGCGGTTGTGGTCCTTCCCTGCTGTCCACTGGGCAGCAGCATCCACTGGGCGCTCTGCCCGAGTGAGGGCTTGTACCCAAGATTTGGTGAGGTTCACCTTGCCAAAAATGTATGAGGAAATTCTCTCCTCCATTTTAGTTTCCTCTCTTATCACCTCAACTGTTATATTAACATCTCCTGTTTGCTTATGTCCTGCGGCGATCACCATGTTCTGTAAGGGGTTCTCAGGGAGTGTTGATGTGCCTTGGATGTCTCTCTCTGGGCTTCTGCCATCACAGCTTATGCCTGGCCTGTGAGGTACCCTGAGTGCTGCAAGAGCACCCCTGGAGAGACTGTGTCCACAGCTTATGAAGGAGGGGTTTTGAGACTCGTGCGTCCCCACAGCTTATGGCTAGCCTGTGAGGCACCTGTGAGTGTCAAACACTCCTAACCCCCTTCTTCCCTAGCCTGTGACACACAGTTGAGCGTTTTCGAGGCGCTCCTAGCTTCCCTTACACTGTTCTGACATAAGACTCACGATCAGGAGATGTAATACAATAGAGCTAAGACAAGGTGATTCCAAGAGGAACTTAGGCTTCCAATTTATTTGACAAGGTGTATCTCAACAAACAGCAATACATCAACAAAACAATCCCCCTAAATCCCACTAAACGGACACAACGAAAATCTTTACACAAGTTTAGCAGTACAATGCCCAACCTCCCACCTTTCCTGGCCTAACTGAGTTGGGAGTTCCGGGGACCAGAGGTTATATTCACTACTGTGCCTTCTGCAAGTCTGGTGGTTTGTTTCTTCTATCTTCGGTGTCTTCGGACACTGGTTTTCCTTCAGTGTCGAGAGGCTTGCTGGTTGTTGGATCACGTGAGCAGGGAACCACACACACTACGTCAGAAATCCCTTTTCATAGCCAGATTATCCAGTCCGCCTCTCCTGCTGAAATCGATCCTTCCCATTGGTGGGCTTTGTGATTTTGAAAAATGCAGCAGTTTTAGATTATTGCGGGTTTTTTCCACTGATGTTAACTTACTCATGGTTTGAGTGGGTGTTGATTGCGTTGGCTTCCTGTAGCCATTGTGTAGGCCCTTGGTTTGTTTTGGGTTCCCTAGTTTTCTGAAGATCTGCATAATTTCCTTCCATAGTGTAAACATGGGGAAGACAATAGTCCGATAATGGCTGTGAGTCAGTCCCACAGTTTTCGAGCAAGTGCTCTCCCATTGGCTTGAAAGCCCCATGCTTCGGGCTGACTCTGTCCCACCATTGGCCCTCCGGTGTCCTCCCCCGTCCAATCACTGCTCTGCCAAGGTCAAACCGTCTTGGTTTCAATTCACAGCAAAGACCGATCCCACAGCCCTTTTCCTTCTGGGTAAAAGGAGGAGGTTATCGTCCTCCCCTACACATACAGTGCACTGAAATGTCAGTATTCTGCCTAAACACTTCTCCATCCCATTTTGATTTGGACAGGTATGTTATTTTTCCCTTTGAGTTGTCGGCAAAAATAAATTGTGAAACCATAAACCATGGTGGCTCCAAAACACAGCACCTGAGAGAAGTGGGTCTGGGGGTCAAGGTCAGGATTCACACATTACTTCCATCCCCATCTCAGTGGCAGTACTTGGGAAAAGGGCGAGCAGATATGCTGCAAACAGGCCCGATCCCACCTTCCACACAGGGAGAAGGGGAAAGACGGATGAAATACATCATGCTCTGGAGCGCCTCCTTGCTGCCATTTTCCCGACAACATTGGTGGAGGCTGTCCATTCTCCTGCTCTCTCGGGAGAAGTTCACGAGTAACTCACGGACAGCAACGCTTTCTTTTGACGCAAGTGCTTTTGAATTATCAACAATATCAATATTTTTATTTCTCACCAATCATTTCACCTCCTCTCCTCTCCACAAGACCTCGAATCAACAACACTAACTTGGATTTATATAGCGCCTTTAATGTGATAAAATGTCCCTTCACAGGAGTGTTATCAAGCAAAATTTGACACTGAGCCACATAAGGGGACATTAGGACAGATGACCCATACCTTGGGCAAAGAGGCAGGTTTTAAGGAGGGGCTTCAAGGGGGAGAGAGAGATAGATGGGCAGAGAGGTTTAGGGAGAGAATTCCAGAGCTTAGGACTGCACCAGCTGAAGGCAAGACCGCCAGTGTTGGAGTGATTAAAATCGGGGATGCACAAGAGGTCAGAATTCTTGCTGGATAAAACAGATACAGTAATACTGATATATAGGAGGGTGGAATAGTTCATTTTGTTTTTGGTAGGTCTTCCATGGTGTTGTTAATAGGTAGTCTGGGGCCTGTAGTCTGCTTACAGATGGTTACTGAGCCCCACGCTCTGGTCCCTCACTGACCAGCTCCTCCCAGCCATTGAGTTTGGTGCTCACTCCCTGTTCTGTAAATGTAGACAACTATTTTTCACAGGTAGATCGCCCATTGCTCAGGACAGTCTGCAGGGTGAGCAATAGTCACAAATGTAACTGGGCCCCGCTGAGAGAAGGAGAAGGCAAACAATGCCATCTCTGCCCATCGCCCGCACACACAATTCTCTAGATTATAACCACGTGGAAACCTGTTATTGTATTCTAGCATATCCAGTCATTATAAACTAGGGCCCAAGGGATTTTGGCTAAACACAGTTGCATCAAGGTGAGGCCCCTTTAACTGGACAGGTCAAACCGTGACATCACATCGCAAACCTGACCCTCTCACAACTCATCACTGTGAAATTAGACATCACAATAGGTTTGTAATCTGGCTCAATTTGAGGCAGGATGCTGGACAACCAGTTTAAGTGAAGGAAAAGTGACTGTGACTAACTGGCTGATCTCTCTAGGAGTGAATGTGGTCAGCTAGAAAACCTGATAAACAGAACGTGAACAATAGAATCATCACTACCCGGCTACCCATAAAAGGGGCCCGAGACTCGTAGGAGCCACAGAAGCAGGAGCGGGAGGATCGAGAGGCCCATAAAAGGGGCCCGAGAGTCGGAGGAGCCACAGTAGCAGGAACGGTTGGATCGAGAGGCCCATAAAAGGGGCCCGAGAGTCGGAGACGCCACAGGAGCAGGAGCGGGTGGATCGAGAGGCCCATAAAAGGGGCCCGAGAATCGGAGGAGCCACAGAAGCAGGAGTGGGTGGATCAAGAGGCCCATAAAAGGGTCCGTGATTTGGAGGAGCACAGGAGCTGGAGCGGGAGGATTGAGAGGTCCAGAACAGGGGCCCGAGAGGCGGAGGAGCCACAGCAGCAGGAGCGGGAGGAATGAGAGGCCAATAAAAGGGGCCCGAGAGTCGGAGGAGCCACAGGAGCTGGAGCGGGAGGATCGAGAAGCCAATAAAAGGGGCCCGAGAGTCAGAGGAGCCACAGAAGCAGGGAGAAAAAGTTTTAAAATAATCAAAATCAAAGTGTGCGTCAAAAACAAATGGGTAAGTGATTGGCTGGTGGATTGGTGAGTGTTTTTCTTTTTCCTCTCGGTCGGCATTGTTGCCAAATTAAGTTAATTTTCGGGTTAAGTCATGGTAGGAGAGCTCACACCCATGTCATGTCATGTTCCTCCTGTGCTATGTGGGAAATCAGAGACACTTCCAGTGTCCCTGACTACTATGTGTGCAGGAAGTGTGTCCAGCTGCAGCTCCGGCAGCGCATTGCGGCACTGGAGCTGCGCATGGATTCACTCTGGAGCATCCACGGTGCT
Organism: Pristiophorus japonicus; assembly: GCF_044704955.1. Taxonomy (NCBI): domain Eukaryota; kingdom Metazoa; phylum Chordata; class Chondrichthyes; family Pristiophoridae; genus Pristiophorus; species Pristiophorus japonicus. The sequence goes on along the minus strand of NC_091979.1, from coordinate 86,493,216 downwards.
GAGGATGTCATGAATAGCACGTTTAATGAGTTGGTCACACCGCAGGTAAAGGTTACAAAGGCAGATAGGGAATGGGTGACCATCAATCAGAGCAGGAGAAGGAAGATCGTGCAGGGATCCCCTGCTGTCATCCCCCTCCAAAATAGATTGAATACTATTGGGGAAGATGGCTCATTAGGAGAAGGCAGCAGCAGCCAAGTTCATGGCACCATGGGTGGTCCTGCTGCACAGGAATGCAGGAAAAAGAGTGGGAGAGCTATAGTGGTCGGGGATTCTATTGTAAGGCAAATAGATAGGCGTTTCTGCAGCCGCAATCGAGACTCCAGGAAAGTATGTTGCCTCCTTGGTGCAATGGTTAAGGATGTCTCGGACCGTCTGCACGGCAGTCTGGAGGGGGAGGGCGAACAGCCAGTTATTGTGGTGCATATAGGTACCAAAAATACAGGTAACAAACGGGACGAAGTCTTACAAGCTGAATTTACGGAGCGAGGAGTTAAATTACAAAGTAGGACCTCAAAGGTAGTAATCTCAGGATTGCTATCAGTGCCACGTGTTAGTCAGAGTAGAAATAGCAGGATAGTTAAGATGAATACGTGGCTTGAGGAATGGTGCAAGAGGGAGGGATTCAAATTTCTGGGACATTGGAACCGGTTCTGTGGGAGGTGGGAGCAGTACAAACCGGACAGTCTGCATCTGGGCAGGACCGGAACCGATGTCCTAGGGGGAGTGTTTGCGAGTTCTGTTGGGGAGGGTTTAAACAAATCAGGCAGGGGGTGGGAATCTATGCAGGGAGACAGAGGGAAGTAAAATGGGGCCAGAAGCAAAAGTTAGAAAGGAGATAAGGAAAAGTGGAGGGCAGAGAAATCAAGGGCAAAAATCAAAAAGGGCCACATTACAACATAATTCTAAAAGAACAAAGAGTGTTAAATAAAGAAGCCTGAAGGTCCTGTGTCTCAGCGTGAGGAGCATTCGTAATAAAATGAATGAATTATCTGCACAGATAGCTGTTAACGGATATGATGTCATTGGGATTACGGAGACATGGCTCCAGGATGACCAAGGCTGGGAACTCAACATCCAGGGATATTCAATATTCAGGAAGGATAGACAGAAAGGAAAAGGAGGTGGGGTAACGTTACTGCTTAAAGAGAAGATTAACACAATAGCAAGGAAGGACATTAGCTTGGATGATATGGAATCTGTATGGGTAGAGCTGCGGAACACCAAAGGGCAGAAAATGCTCATGGGAGTTGTGTACAGACCACCAAACAGTAGTCGTGAAGTTGGGAATGGCATCAAACAGGAAATGTGTGCAATAAAGTTACAGCAATTATCATGGGTGACTTTAATCTACGTACAGATTGGGCTAACCAAACTGGTAGCAATACGGTGGAGGAGGATTTCCTGGAGTGTATAAGGGATGGTTTACAAGACCAATATGTCGAGGAACCAATTAGAGAGCTGGCCATCCTCGACTGGGTGTTGTGTAATGAGAGAGGATTAATTAGCAATCTTGTTGTGCATGGCCCTTTGGGGAAGAGTGACCATAATATGGCAGAATTCTTCATTAAGATGGAGAGTGACACAGTTAATTCAGGAACTTTTAAAGAAAGGTAACTTCGATGGTATGAGACGTGAATAGCCTAGGATGGACTGGCAAATGATATTCAAAGGGTTGACGGTAGATAGGCAATGGCAAAAATTTAAAGAACACATGGATGAACTTAAACAATTGTACATCCATGTTTGGCATAAAAATAAAATGAAAAAGGTGGCTCAACCGTGGCTAACAAGGTAAATTGGGGATAATGTGAAATCTCTGGAAGAGGCATATAAATTGGCCAGAAAAAGCAGCAAACCTGAGGACTGGGAGAAATTTAGAATTCAGCAGAGGAGGACTAAGGGTTTAATTAGGAGCGGGAAAATAGAGAATGACAATAAGCTTTGCAGGGAACATAAAAACTGACTGCAAAAGCTTCTATAAATATGTGAAGAGAAAAAGATGAGTGAAGACAAATGTAGGTCCCTTGCAGTCAGAATCAGGTGAAATTATAATGGGGAACAAAGAAATGGCAGACCAATTGAACAAATACTTTGGTTCTGTCTCCACTAAGGAAGACACAAATAACATTCCGGAAATACTCGGAGACCGAGGGTCTAGCGAGAAGGAGGAACTGAAGGAAATCCTTATTAGTCAGGAAATTGTGTTAGGGAAATTGATGGGATTGAAGGCCGATAAATCCCCATGGCCTGATAGTCTGCATCCCAGAGTACTTAAGGAAGTGACCCTAGAAATAGTGGTACATTGGTGGTCATTTTCCAACATTCTATAGACTCTGGATCAATTGCTATGGATTGGAGGGTAGCTCATGTAACCCCACTTTTAAAAAAATGTGGGAGGTGCAACGAGACCTGGGTGTCAGTTATTGAAAGTTGGCATGCAGATGCAGCAGGCAGTGAAGAAGGCAAATGACATTTTGGCCTTCATAGCGAGAGGATTTGAGTATAGGAGCAGGGAGGTCTTACTGCAATTGTTCAGGGCCTTGGTGAGGTCACACCTTGAATATTGTGCACAGTTTTGGACTCCTAATCTGAGGATATTGAGGACGTGCAGCGAAGATTCACCAGACTGATTCCCAGGATGGCAGTACTGACATATGAAGAAAGACTGGATCGACTTGGCTTATATTTACTGGAATTAAGAAGAATGAGAGGGGATCTCATAGAAACATATAAAATTCTGTCGGGATTGGACAGGTTAGATGCAGGAAGTCCAGAACCAGGGGTCACACTCTAAGGATAAGGGGTAATCCATTTAGGACCAAGATGAGGAGCAACTTCTTCACTCAGAGAATTGTGAACCTGTGGAATTCTCTACCACAGAAAGTTGTTGAGGCCAGTCCGACTAAAGGGATCAAGGGGTATGGAGAGAAAGCAGGAATGAAGTTGCATGTTCAGCCATGATCATATTGTATGGTGGTGCAGGCTCGAAGGGCCGAATGGCCTATTCCTGCACCTATTTTCTATGTTGCTATGTTTCTATGACAGGGTGTTGCTGTCGAGGTTTGTTTATTCCAGCTTGTATAATTGTCCGTGAAAGTCAGAGTGGGGAACAGCAGTGACCATGCAGACATCAATGATCAAATCCTGGAAACTGATAACAGTTCAGTAAACGCAAGTTGTTCTGATCAGACGGTCCTGGACCCTGGGATAATCTGTGGGACAAGGAGTCAATGAGAAACTCATGTCCCAGGTGTTACTGGTGCCCTCTGACCTAGCCCTGGGTCTTTGCCAAGGACTTCCTCCCAGGTGTCAGCTGGCTCAGGTACTTCCAACAAAATCCCTCCGATTATGTCAGAGTAGCTCTTTTTGCCAGTGATCCTGGTTCACCTGATGGCATTGCAGCCATTCTGGACCATCTCTCTGATTCTCAAGAAGGTGTACATTGCCCAACTCCAGAATCTTTCACCATCATGAGCAGCCCTCGAAATAGAGGAAGACTTGCTTCCACTCTAAAAGTGAGTTCTTAGGTGACTGAACAGTTCAATACGGGAATTACAGTCTCTGTCACAGGTGGGACAGACAGTGGTTGAAGGAAAGCGTGGTTGGGACTGGTTTGCCGCACGCTCCTTCCGCTGCCTGTGCTTGCTGTCTGCATGCTCTCGGCGATGAGACTCGAGGTGCTCAGCACCCTCCCGGATGCTCTTCCTCCACTTAGGGTGCTCTTTGGCCAGAGACTCCCAGGTGTCGGTGGGGATGTTGCATTTTATCAAAGAGGCTTTGAGGATGTCCTTGAAACGTTTCCTCTGCCCACCTGGGGCTCGCTTGCCGTCTAGGAGTTCCGAGTAGAGCACTTACTTTGGGAGTCTTGTGTCAGACATGCGAACAATGTGGCCCACACAACGGAGCTGGTCGAGTGTGGTCAGTGCTTCGATGCTGGGGATGTTGGCCTGATCGAAGACACTGATGTTGGCGCTTCTGTCCTCCCAGAGGATTTGCAGGATCTTGTGGAGACATCGTTGGTGGTATTGCTCCAGCGACTTGAGGAATCTACTGTATATGGTCCATGTCTCCGAGCCATACAGGAGGGTGGCTATTACTACAGCCCTGTAGACCATGAGCTTGGTGCCAGATTTGAGGGCCTGATCTTCGAACACTATCTTCCTCAGGCGGCCGAAGGCTCAACTCCGCCTCCAGTTTGCCAGCACAGCCTTCAGGAGGAGGAGTGTTCGAAGATCCAGAACCTTTAATACTCAGGTGGCATCAGAATGTGTGGCCAGTAACATTACATGAAAAGAAACTAGTCGATATGTTTTGCACCCAGAATCTGCATTAAGCATTTACAGCTTAAATGGTTTACTATACAAGGGTAGCTCGATAGTATCTGTAGTTGTCTTGTTGCGATCCAGTGATTTTTTAAATCTGTAATTTCTTCTTCTGCTCGAGGTAGACGGTTGGTGTCAGGATGAGAGAGAGGAAACAGGCGATTTGATCAACCTACCTACAGATGAAAGTTGTGAGTAACTAAACCACGAGGACAAGTGGATCAGACACACAAGAGAGAGTACATCGCGACAGAAATTAAATCAATGTCAGCAGAGATGGCACAAAAGGAGGAAGCGCTGCGACTGAAATTCTCCGCACGCCATCCCTCTGTGTCCCATCCATTTCTCAGTGCCAACTCCACATCTTTTAATTTCTTTTAATTTGATGGCCAATAAACAAAGCCCCCGCCCCCACTCCCCCGCCCCCACAGACCCATCTAGACCTCATGTCCCTGCATTGGCATCAAGCACCAACCCTGCTCCAACTCCAGGCTCAGTCCGGCACTGCTCGGGGTTAAGTGCATTGCACCGGGTAAAGCCCAGTCTGCTCCAACCAGTGCCGGCCAGGGGTCCACCTCGGGACTAAACAGGAAAGTCTCAAGAAGGGTCGCTCCGGATGTTGCCCTGAGACTTCCCAGAATTAAGAGGAAGTGTCCTCCCCTGGCACCAGCTGGCTCGGAGGAGTCCGTGCCGACTGGTGACAGGATCGCTCCCAATTCCTGAGGGACATCTAGGTTCCAAGGGCTGTCACTCCCAGGGAGGGGCTATGTGTGCCTCAGTGGCACCTCCCCCAAGAGGCTGGGGCTCATGTCTGGAGGGTCGAACTCAATCGGCCTTCGTGTTCATGAGCTCTTAGCTAATCGTTTCCTCATCTCTGTTCCCAGGGCCTCACTCTCAACTTTCCCTCTCAGTTCAGGCCGAGGAAGACACCCGGAGGCATCCCACCTTCGGAAGCCAAGCTGGGAGCCTGAGTCGGACCAGCACCTCCAGTCGTTTGGGCTTTTTCATGTATTTAACACAAGGGTGAGGAGTCTGAAACTGTGGGTTCCAGAAGTCCCTTCACTTGGGGGTTTGAGTCTTTACTTGGGGTTTACTCAGGCTGTTGCTGTATTTATCTGACCAATTTCCAGGGCAGTTCGGGTAGACTTAATGTGCACCCTTCAGTTAAGGCCAAGGTAGACAGCATCCATAGTGTCTCCCCGACCCTGCTTTCACACCTTGCAGTTTACTGTTATCTGGTGATCTTCAGTCGAGAAGGTATCAGAAGGAAGTTCACTGCCCAGTGAAACTAGTCCTGGTCTGTAGGGTTTGGTGCATGTCCCGAATTCCCCACCATCACTGGGGCTGGCTTTACTGACCAGCAGCCTAACACTTCGCAGGTGAGTTGAGGGAGCAATCCCTGTCAGAGTGAGGACCACCTTCAGAGAGCATCTACTGCAGCAACAAGCTGTGTGTGTGCCCTCAATGTAGGAACAAGGTCTATCATCCAGTGGGTCTTGCAACGCCAATGGGCTTGGCCATGCAACATGAGGCTCCATGACCCAAGTAGGTGCTGCAGCAGAACCTTCATCATTCCCAGAATTGATGGAATGAATCACAGAATTGATGGAATGAATCCCAAAACCGCTCACCCTCAAGCAGCAGGTTTTAAAAATGCCAATGCGCAGACCCAACACCCATTCACGGAGCGGAGCGAGCTCTGCCCACACCAGGTGGTGCTCCGAGCATGGCTCCGGCTGTATGGAAACCGCCAGAATGTGGGTGACCTAAGCCCGGGAAATGTAAAGATACTTGTTTCTAAAACTTCCTCCTCTCGATGTTGTAGCCCACCCCATCTATAGGCCCCTTCCACTCACCATCACCAATCCTTTCTTATATTTAAGGAGGGAGATGAAACATGTCCAGGGAACTATAGATCAGTCAGCTTAACATCGGGGGGTAGGAAAAATAATGCAATCCCTACTGAAGGAGAAAATAGAAGCACATCTAGAAAACAAAAATATAATAATGAATAGCAGCCTGGATTTCAAAAGGAAATGTCTTGCTTGACCAGCCTCATTGAAAAGGTAACAGAGAGAGTAGATAAGGGGAATGCAGCAGATGTCATTTAACTAGATTTTCAAAAAGCCTTCAATAAGGTACCACAAAATAGACTAAAATATAAGATCAGAGAAGCTGGAGTCAGGAGACAAGTAACAGATTGGATAGCTGGCTGGCCTCAAGACAGAAAGCAGAGAGTAGGGGTAAAGGGTAGCTATTGACAGTGGCAGAATGTGGGGAGTGGTGTTCTCCAAGGGTCAGTGCTGGGACCAATGTTGTTCACAATTTATATGAATGATTTAGACTTTGGAATCAAAAACACAATTTCTAAATTTGCCAATGACAATAAACTGGAGGGTAGTCAATACTGAGGAGGACCGCAACAAATTATAAAGGAGGACATTAATAAACTTGCAGAATGGGCATATAATTAGCAAATGAATTTCAACACAGAAAAATGTGAGGTATTACATTTTGGTCGGAAGAATAAAGAGGTCACTTATTGTTTGGATCGTGCGAGTCTGGGTGGGGTAGAGGAACAAAGGGATCTCGGAGTACAAATACACCAATTGATGAAAGTAGTGACACAGGGTAACAAGGCCATAAAATAAGCAAACCAGGCACTGGGGTTTATTTCTAGAGGGACAGAATTGAAAAGTAGCAAAGTTATGCTAAACTTGTATCGAACCTTGGTTAGACCACACTTGGAGCACTGCGTACAATTCTGGTCACCATATTACAGAAAGGATATAGAGGCACTGGAGTGGGTGCAAAGAAGACTTACAAGGATGATATTGAAATGCAAGGGTAAACCTATCAGAAAGGGATGAACAGGCTGGGTCTCTTTTTGCTTGATAAAAGAAGGCTGAGGGGTAACCAATAAAGGTCGTTAAAATGATGAAAGGTTTTGATAGAACAGATACAGAGAGAATGTTTTCACTAGTAGAGCATAACTAGAGGGCATCAATATAAGATAGTCACCCACAAATCAATTAGGAATTCAGAAGGAACTTCTTTACCCAGAGAATGGTGAGATGTGGAAGTCACTACCCACAAGAAGTAGTTGAGGCAAATAGTATCGATGTATTTAAGGGGAGGCTAGATGAGATATGTGTGCGCACTAGGTCCGTGCAGCAGAGCTGGTCTCCAGTCATCTTGGTTAACCCTTGCCATTGGACAAGACCTAGCTCTGTCGAGCCCATGTGGTGGCTGGTGTGCAGCGGCCACCAGATGTGAAAAACATCCACGCAGAGGCATCTTCCATCCTTGAGGGTATATTTCGAGTTCTTCATTGAAACACCTGTGAACGCATCCTTTTTTGGTGTGGAATCAAGTCATCCTCGTTTCGAGGGACTGCCTATTACGTTTGATTGAGGAGCATATAAGGGAGAAGTGAATGGAAGGTTATCCTGATAGTTAGATGAGGGGAGACAGGTGGAGGCTCGAGTGGAGTATAAATGCTAGCATGGACTGGTTGGGCCGAATGGCCTGTGTCTGTGCTGATGTAATCATTCACCTCCATTAGCATTTCCAAGGCTTTATCCGGACCGTAATGCTCTTTGCACCATGCTAGCCCGTCATTCCCGATTAGGACCTGGAATGCAGGGCAGAAACCTTTGATACCCTGTCCAGCTCCACTTCCCCAAGCAGTGATCAGCAGCCTCGGGGTGTGAATGATACAATAGGACAGTGTACACTTTCAGACTCAGTGAGGGGCAAGTCAGCATGTCTACAGACAGACTGTATGACAGTAGTCGGGTATTTCTACAGTGTGGGACCCCCTCCTGGGTCCCTCTATCAAGTTGACGTGTTGCTTCCCATTGGTGCTTGAATGACGGGGTGACACTCTCGCTGCCACATTTAGCCGGGGTGGACATCATCATCATAGGCAGTCCCTCGGAATAGAGGAAGACGTTCGTCCACTCCTGAAGTGAGTACTTTGGTGGCTGAGTAGTCCAATATGAGGGCCACAGACTCTGTCACAGGTGGGACAGATAGTCGTTGAGGGGAAGTCTGGGTGGGCCTGGTTTGCCGCATGCTCTTTCCGCTGTCTGCGCTTGATTTCCACACGCTCTTGGCGTTGAGACTTGAGGTGCTCATCACCCTCCCGATGCACTTTCTTCACTTAGGGCGGTCTTTGGCCAGGGACTTCCAGGTGTCAGTGATGATGTCGCACTTTATCAGGGAGGCTTCGAGGGTGTCCTTGCACCGTTTCCGCTGACCACCTTTGGCTCATTTGCCGTGAAGGAGCTCCGCATAGTTCACTTGCTTAAGGAATCTCGTGTCTGACATGCGAACGATGTGGCCTGCCCAGCGAAGCTGACCGAGTGTGGTCAGTGCTTCACTGCTGGGAATGTTTGCCTGGACATTGACGCTAATGTTTTTGCACCTGTCCTCCGAGGGGATTTGTAGGATCTTGCAGAGACATCGTTGGTGATATATCTCCAGCGAATTGAGGTGTCTTCTGTACATCGTCCATGCCCCTAAGCCATACAGGAAGGTATTACTACAGCCCTGTAGAGCATGAGCTTGGTGGTAGATAAACGCCCTCCACCAGCCTGTCCTTGCCACAAAGCACTGTCCCCCAGTCATCAAGTTCCATGGCGTAACCCCCGACAACCTGGACCATTTCCCTTCCCTCAGGAGCCTCTTATCAACAAAAGCAGATGTTGATGCGGAGATTCAACACTGCCTCCAGTGCGCCAGTGCAGCCTTCGGCCACCTGAGGAAAAGAGTGTTTGAAGTCCAGGCTCTCAAATCTACCACTAAGCTCATGGTCTACAGTGCTGTATTAATACCCGCCCTTCTGTATGACTCAGGGGCATGGACGATGTACAGAAGACACCTCAAGTCGCTGGAGATATATCACCAATGATGTCTCCGCAAGATCTTTCATATCCCGTGGGAGGACAGACGCACCAACATCAGTGTCCTTGCGTAGGCTAACATCCCCAGCATGGGCAGGTCACTTAGTTTGCATGCCAGACACGATACTCCCAAAGCAAGCGCTCTATGCGGTGCTCCTTCATGGTAAACGAGCCAAAGGTGGGCAGCGGAAACGTTACAAGGACACCCTCAAAGCCTCCCTGGTGAAGTGTGACCTCATCACCGACACCTGGGAGAACCTGGCCGAAGACAGTCCTCGGTGGAGAAAGAGCATCCAGGAGAGCGTTGAGCTCTTCGAATCTCAACGCTGCGAGTGTGAAGAGGTCAGGCACAGGCAGCAGAAGGGGCGTGTGGTAAATCAGTGTCACCCCACCCTTCCCCCGACGAATGTCTGTCCCACCTGTGACAGGGTCTGTGCCTCCCATGTTGGACTGTTCAGCCACAAAAAAACTCACTTTAGTCGTGGAAGCAAGTCTTCCTCGATTCCGAGAGGCTGCCTATGATGATCAATAGAGAAGCATATAAGGGAGAAGTGAATAGAGAGTTATCCTGATAGTTAGATGAGGGGACACAGGGGGAGGCTCATGTGGAGTATAAACGCTAGCATGGACTGGTTGAGCCAAATGGCCTGTTTCTGTGCTGTAATCCGATGTAATCATTCACCTCCATAAGACTTTACAATGCTTTATCCAGACCGTAATGTCCTTTGTACCATCTAGTCCATCATTCCCGATTAGGACCTGGAATGCAGGGCAGTAACCTTTGATACCCGTTCCAGCTCCACCTCCCCAAACAGTGATCAGCAGCCTCGGGGTGTGAATGGTACAATCGGACATTGTCGACTTTCAGACTCGGTGAGGGGCAAGTCAGCATGTCGACAGACAGACTGTATGACAGTAGTCGGGTATTTCTACAGTGTGGGATCCCCTCCTGGGTCCCTCTGTCAAGTTGACGTGTTGCTTCCCATTGGTGCTTGAACGACGGGGTGACACTCTTGCTGCCACATTTGGCCGGGGTGGACATCATCATCATAGGCAGTCCCTCGGAATAGAGGAAGACGTTCGTCCACTCCTGAAGTGAGTACTTTGGTGGCTGAATAGTCCAATAAGAGAGCCACAGACTCTGTCACAGGTGAGACAGATAGACGTTGAGGGTAAGGGAGGGTGGGCCTGGTTTGCCGCATGCTCTTTCCGCTGTCTGCGCTTGATTTCCACACGCTCTTGGCGTTGAGACTCGAGGTGCTCATCACCCTCCTGATGAACTTTCTTCACTTCGGGCGGTCTTTGGCCAGGGACTCCCAGGGGTCAGTGATGATGTCGCACTTTATTAAGGAGGCTTTGATTGCGTATATGCACCGTTTCCGCTGCCCACCTTTGGCTCATTTGCCGTGAAGGAGCTCCGCATAGTTCACTTGCTTAAGGAATCTAGTGTCGGACTTGCGAACTATGTGGCCTGCCCAGCGAAGCTGACCGAGTGTGCTCAGTGCTTCAGTGCTGTGGATGTTAGCCTGGACGTGGACGCTAATGTTGGTGCGCCTGTCCTCCGAGGGGATTTGTAGGATCTTGTGGAGACATCGTTGGTGATATATCTCCAGCGAATTGAGGTGTCTTCTGCACATCGTCCATGCCCCTAAGCCATACAGGAGGGTATTACTACAGCCCTGTAGAGCATGAGCTTGGTGGTAGATAAACGCCCTCCACCAGCCTGTCCTTGCCACAAAGCACTGTCCCCCCAGTCATCAAGTTCCATGGCGTGACCCCCGACAACCTGGACCATTTCCCTTACCTCAGGAGCCTCTTGTCAACAAAAGCAGATGTTGGTGCGGTGATTAAACACCGCCTCCACTGCGCCAGTGCAGCCTTCGGCCACCTGAGGAAAAGAGTGTTTGAAGTCCCGGCTCTCAAATCTACCACTAAGCTCATGGTCTACATGGCTGTAGTAATACCCGCCCTCCTGTATGGCTCAGGGGCATGGACGATGTACAGAAGACACCTCAAGTCGCTGGAAATATATCACCAATGATGTCTCCGCAAGATCCTTCATATCCCGTGGGAGGACAGACGCACCAACATCAGTGTCCTTGTGTAGGCTAACATCCCCAGCATGGGCAGGTCACTTAGTTCGCATGCCAGACACGATACTCCCAAAGCAAGCGCTCTATGCGGTGCTCCTTCATGGCAAATAAGCCAAAGGTGGGCAGCGTAAATGTTACAAGGACACCCTCAAAGCCTCCCTGGTGAATGTGACCTCATCACCAACACCTGGGAGACCCTGGCCGAAGACCGTCCTAGGTGGAGAAAGAGCATCCAGGAGAGCGTTGAGCTCTTTGAATCTCAACGCTGCGAGCGTGAAGAGGTCAGGCACCGGCAGCGGAAGGGGCGTGTGGTAAATCAGTGTCACCCCACCCTTCCCCCGACGAATGACTGTCCCACCTGTGACAGGGTCTGTGGCTCCCGTGTTGGACTGTTCAGCCACAAAAAAACTCACTTTAGTCGTGGAAGCAAGTCATCCTCGTTTCGAGGGACTGCCTATTATGTTTGATTGAGGAGCATATAAGGGAGAAGTGAATAGAGGGTTCTCCTGATACTTAGATGAGGGGAGACAGGGGGAGGCTCGAGTGGAGTATAAACGCTAGCATGGACTGGTTGAGCCGAATGCTTGTTTCTGTGCTGTAATTCAATGTAATCATTCACCTCCATCAGCCTTTACAAGGCTTTATCCGGACCGTAATGTCCTTTGTACCATGCTAGCCCATCATTCCCGATTAGGACCTGGAATGCAGGAAGGTAATCTTAGATACCCGTTCCAGCTCCACCTCCCCAAACAGTGATCAGCAGCCTCGGGGTGTGAATGGTACAATAGGACAGTGTACACTTTCAGACTCAGTGAGGGGCAAGTCAGCATGTCTACAGACGGACTGTATGACAGTAGTCGGGTATTTCTACAGTGTGGGACCCGCTCCTGGGTCCCTCTGTCAAGTTGACGTGTTGCTTCCCATTGGTGCTTGAACGACAGGGTGACACTCTTGCTGCCACATTTAGCCGGGGTGGACATCATCAACATAGGCAGTTCCTCGGAATAGAGGAAGACGTTCGTTCACTCCTGAAGTGAGTGCTTTGCTGGCTGAATAGTCCAATGTGACAGCCACAAACTCTGTCACAGGTGGGACAGATAGTCGTTGAGGGTAAGGGAGGGTGGGACTGGTTTGCCGCATGCTCTTTCCGCTGTCTGCGCTTGATTTCCGCATGCTCTCGGCGTTGAGACTTGAGGTGCTCAATGCCCTCCTGATGCACTTTCTCCACTGAGGGCAGTCTTTGGCAAGAGACTCCTAGGTGTCAGTGACGATGTCGCACTTTATCAGGGAGGCTTTGAGGGTGTCCTTGCAACGTTTCCGCTGTCTACCTTTGGCTTATTTGCCATGAAGGAGCTCCACATGGATCATTTGCTTTGCGAGTCTTGTTTCTGACATGCGAACGATGTGGCCTCCCCAGGAAAGCTGATCGAGTGTGGTCAGTGCTTCAATGCTCGGGATGTTAGCCTGGACGAGGACGCTAATGTTGGTGCTCCTGTCCTCCGAGGGGATTTGTAGGATCTTGCGGAGACATCGTTGATGATATATCTCCAGCGACTTGAGGTGTCTTCCCTACATCGTCCATGCCCCTAGTTCATACAGGAGGTTGGGTGTTACTACAGCCCTGTAGACCAAGAGCTTGGTGGTAGATTTGAGGGCCTGGTCTTCGAACAGTCTTTTTCTCAGGCGGCCGAAGGTCCTCCACCAGCCTTTCCTCGCCACAAAGCACTGTCCCCCAATCATCAAGATCCAAGACGCGGCCCTCGACAACGTGGACCATTTCCCTTAACTCGAAACCCTCTTATCAACAAAAGCAGGCTTTGATGCGGAGATTAAACACCGCCTCCAGTGCGCCAGTGCAGCCTTCGTCCACCTGAGGAAAAGAATGTTCGAAGACCAGGCCCTCAAATCGACCACCAAGCTCATGGTCTACATGACTATAGTAATTCCCGCCCATCAGTAAGGCTCAGGGGCATGGACGATGTACACAACAAACCTCAAGTCGCTGGAGCTATATCACCAACGATGTCTCCGCAAGATCCTTTAAATCCCCTGGGAGGACAGACGCACCAACATCAGCGTCCTCACCCAGGCTAACATCCCCAGCATAGAAGCACTGACCACACTCGATCAGCTTCGCTGGGCAGGCCACTTAGTTCGCATGGCAGACACGAGACTCCCAAAGCAAGCGGTCTATGTGGAGCTCCTTCATGGCAAATGAGCCAAAGGTGGGCAGCGGAAACGTTACAAAGACACCCTCAAAGCCTCCCTGGTGAAATGTGACATCACCACTGACACCTGGGAGACCCTGGCTGAAGGCCACCTTAGGTGGAGAAAGTGCATTCAGGAGGGTGTTGAGCTCTTCGAATCTCAACGCTGCGAGTGTGAAGAGGTCAGGCGCAGGCAGCGGAGGGGCGTGTGGTAAATCAGTGCCACCCCACCCTTCCCCCGACGAATGTCTGTCCCACCTGTGACAGGGTCTGTGGCTCTCGTGTTGGACTGTTCAGCCACTAAAGAACTCACTTTAGTAGTGGAAGCAAGTCTTCCTCGATTCCGAGGGGCTACCTATGATGATGATTATGGGGCCTTGGCAGTTTGGACCGCAGTTGGTCTTGACTGCGATGAAGAATCCTCGCATATCATGACTATCGGCCAGCTGCTGTATCTCCTGTGCTTTCTCCATCCACCACCTTTTTGTTAGGTCCCGGGTTTTTTGTTGGACCTCAGCCTTGAGCCGTCTGTAATGTTACTTTACTGCTCCCGTGTTGGGTTGTTGCTTGAGGCTCAGAAATGCTCTGCGCTTGCGATCTATTAGTTCTTGGATCTCCTGATCATTCTCATCAAACCAGTCCTGGTGTTTTCTGGTTGAGTGACCAAGTGTCTCTTCACAGGCACTGCTTATGAAGGCCAGGAGGGCAGACCAAGTGCTGTGGGCTTTCAGCATCTCAGTGTCATCAAGGCATGCCAGGTTAGCTGTGAGGTGCTGGCTGTATAGGTCTCTCTTTGCTGGGTCTTTAAGTGCCCCTGCATTGACTTTTTTGTGGCTCTGCTTCTGCTGTCCCCTCTGCTTTGGGGCTTTTTAATGTCGATGATGGATCGGATTAGGCGGTGGTCCATCCAGCAGTCGTCGGCTCCTGTCAAGGCGCAGGTGATGCGCACATACTTGCAATCCCTGGCTCGGACAATGACAGTCGAGCAGGTGACAGTATTTGGAGCGAGGGTGTTGCCACGATGCCTTGTATTTGTCCCTCTAGCGGAACAGGGTGTTGGTGATGAGAAGTTCATGTTCTAGACATTTTGTCAGGAGTAGGGTACCGCTGGCTTTCTCTATCCCCTCTCTGCCAATCCCAGAGAGCTGTGTCTTTGCCGACCCTGGCGTGAAGTCACCTCGGAGGATCAGTTTGTCGCCCGCGGGGACGCGGGACAGGGATGTTTCGAGGTTGGAATAAAAACCCTCTTTGGTCTCATCCATTGCATCGAGTGTCAGGGCCTACGCAATGATGACCATGGCGCATCGGTTGCGGGATTGGGTGAGTCGAAGAGTCATGGGGCGTTCGTTAACCCCGCAGCGGGAGTCTTTGAGGCGGCCGACCAGCTCACTTTTGATGGTGAAACCGACTGTGTGAAGGCGCCGTTCTTCCTCTGGTTTACCTTTCCAGAAAAAGGTGTAACCTCCACCTTCTTCCTTGAGCTGGGCTTCCCCTGCCCGCCGGGTCTCGCTTAGGATGGCGAGGTCGATGTCAAAGTGCCTAAGCTCCCGGGCAACTATGGAGGTGAGACATTCTGGCCTGTCGCTGTTGGAGTTCTCCATGAGGGTCCTGATGTTTCAGGTCCCGAACTTCATGTTAACAAAGTGAAAGCTGCCTGTGCGTGAGTTCTTTTAACGTGGGGTGGTCGTTGCACATCGGCTACCACACGGGCTTAGCTGAGAAAGGGCTTGGTCCAGTGGCAAAGGGATCCAAGACGACTGGAGACCAGGCCCTGTTGTATGGCGAGATGTTGGTCGCAAGCTCGGTGCCGAGTAGCACCCTTGATTGTAGGTGTCCCGAGGCTGGGCTGGGGGCAGGCATCAGGAAGGTCAGTTGTCCGCTGGAGTTCCGAGGGATGTTTTAAAAAGTTTCCTCCAAAGTTTAAAAAATAAGTTTTCCAAAATTATTTAAAACTTTCTCCAGAGGTTTTAAACTAATTTCTCCAAGTTGTTTAAAAGTTTAAAAGTTTTCACAAATTGCTTTAAAAGTTTCTCAAGTTGATTAAAAGTTTAAAAGTTGATTAAAAGTTTATCAAAAGTTTAAGATGCAAGTCAGTAGTAGGTTACTCCATTGGCACTGCTCCATGGGCACTGCCAGCCCTCTGCAGCTGCACAAAGCCCTGGTGCCAGACCACACCCGGGTCACCGCGGGGAAGTAGAGGCCCAGTCGTCCCCAAAGTGGGCCCGAACACCCGGACTCCGCCAGGGAGAGGCCCAGACGTCACTGGGGTGAGGCCTGGATGCCACTGGGGGCCCGAGCGCAAGCTGGGTGTATTGAGCAGTAGTTTTGAGTCCCTTCGGTCGGGGTGGACAATACCACAGTTGGCACAGTCAACGTCTGTCTGGTCACTTAAGCCTCCTTTCTCATCGTCCTCGTCTACTTGGTGAGTGGCCAGCAGTGTGTGGAGAACGCCCGACTGAAGGTCAGCTCCCTTGTAAGCTGTTCCCTTATAAGCTCCTCGTCATTCTTCAAGTGACAGCATTTTCAAGCCACCTGGTTGTCTCTTGTGTCTTGTTGCGAGGGAAGTGAATGGATTCTCCTCATTCTGGGTTGTCTTTGGATGTCAACAAACTGAGTTCTGGAGTGTGCTAAAAGTTTACACAGCAAGGGAGCTGGATAAATTGTGCCGATGCATCCCGATAATTAGGTCCCCATCCCCAACCGCATCCCCCCTTCAACCCTCCCATTTAGCCCATTAATCTTTAGGAGCTGATGTTTCATCCAATCAATGCTGGCTCTTTAACTCAATTCCAATCCACTGAGCATGGCAGGGCCCAAAGGAATGGCAAATGAAAGGGATCACAGTTAGCGCTTTCAAAAACAGATTGGCGACAGTGTTTGTGCAAACCGAAGCAACACAAAAGTGAGAACTGGGGACAAGCCACTGACTGGTTTCAAGTCATCGTCGAATGTTGTCTGTGGGTACAGAGCATCGCAGTTGTGTGGGACAGGCTGGATGGAGCAGCGGGTCTTTTCCTGTCTGTCATTTATGTTTCAAGTCACGTTATTTCAACAACTGAAATGTGAGAAGTTTAACATCTGGAAATAAAGGTGCAATGAAGATTAACGAACTTACTGTGTGTTTTCTGATTTGTGCACAGATCATAGCAAGGAACAAAGGGGGAGAGATGCGTTCTCCGATGGGGGGGTTACAGACTGGGGATTGTCCTTGGGCTGAGCCACTGACTGGGTGAACTCTCTGAGTCACACACCAGACAGGGCCCAGAGACAATCCTCAGTCTGCACATACAAACCTACAAAAAGACCATCAGTAGATAAAGACTCCCAGACAGCATAACCTTGCCTGCTCCTGTCCCACCTCCAGTAACGCTATCTCTTGGCACATACAAAGGAACGTGGCCAATTCAGGAAAAAAACCTCTGGGCAATTGCTCTACAACTCCCTGAGGCTCCAGGGAGAGCATTGCTGCTCCAGTACCATCACAATCTAAAGTGACCACTCACTCCCTGAAACTGCTAATGTCCACTCAGAAACCTTTCAACTTCCCCTGTTAAATGACTGTAGTGCCCCAGCACTCACCCTCTGTTACTCACCATATGTTGCACTCGTTTGTTCCAGAGGGTGATGACTCTGTGACAAGCCATGCACTCAGACAGCATGGAAGGAGGCCATTCGGCCCATTGTGTCTGTGCTGGATCTTTGCATGAGCCACACAACAGTCCCATTCCCCTGCTCCCTCCCCACAGCCCTGCAAATGGCTCCCACCACCCCTTCCCTCCCAGCTGTAAGTGGTTTCCCTTTGCTGTTTTCGAAGCACCCCCACTTTGCAATAGTTCTAACACTGGGAATTATTACTGCACTGAACAGATGGATGAGTCAGGGCTGGTTACCTTGGTACTGCACCCAGTAGAAATACACCATGGTAGTGTAATACAAACAAACACAGTACAACACACAGTCTGACCTGTCTAAACAGGCCCCGAACGTAAAGTACCCACGTCTAAAACACCTCCCCTGAAAACGCCTAGGATATTGGTTGGGAGAACGCACGATACCCCCTCACATCGTGGTTGTGATATTAAAAGATGTGTGTGCAGATGTGATGCTCATCGATTCGCTGGCTCACTTGCTGCTGCTTCCGATGAAAAGATGTCTCTTCTGGTTTCTTCTCTCCGTTCCACATGAAGGGTTGGATACTTGTCGAGGCAAAGCAGCGAGGCAAGAGAGAGAGAGAGTGGCCACACGGCCTCTTTTATGTCCGTCCGTACTTTCAGGCCGAATAAAGTTTGTTTCGAGGTGAGACTTCCTGTGGGTATGTCTTCTGCTTTTAGCTCAATAAAGTTTTCTTCCTTTATTTCGAAGTTCCCTGTTTTTCCAGTGATGGGTTTCACTTCCGAGCAGTCTGGGCTTAATGACTTTCTATTGTTCTGGTATATCATCCAGGTAATAGCTCGATCACTGATCAGTTCACTTGCCGAGTTCACATTGCTTAACAAAACACAGTCCATTTGCTCATCACCTGCAATGAATTGCCTTAGCTTGGCCATTGTCTTCCCAGAACCCCTGCCCATCATTCTAAGTCCATCATGGAGCCGCACCTGGGCCCCTCGCACAAACAGCTTCCAGCTTTTTCTGTGGTGAGAAAAATATTAAAACGCAAATCCTTGGGGATTAAAACACAATGGCCAGACCCTTGGGGATTCGTTGCTTACAGTCCTTACAGTCCCCCCGATGATATTTCAAGAGTCTTCTAGAACATATCAACGTCCGCTGGTGAGCAAGACTCGTGATTCCCAACCAATCCTATCCCTTTTTACTTTTAAAACACCCCGAATATACATCCCTGAAATACAACCGTGCATCGTACTGTTACCATGGAGATACAGAACGTTACATTCACGGTTCGTTAACTACAGCCTCCCATCGACTCCGGAGCTTTTGACTTCTCTTTTTACGAGAAATACACAACAGGTATATCACAATCAAACACTGTACAATGACGAGAGCATGTGAGCATATCTGGATCCACGGAGGCACCTCCACACTTATACCAAAGTCCCACCAGGGCGGGGCATTTATCCCTTTAATTCTTTCCCCTGTGTCCCGGTTCGTCTGTTCCAGTGAGAAATAATGTCTTTGGGGTTAGCTCGACGGCCTTTAATAACGTTGTTAGGTGTTCCGACAGAAAAGGAATCTGATACCCGAACTGGGTAATGTACTGTTGCAGGTTCGGGATCGTGTTGTTTACCGTAATGTGTAGCGTGGATGGCTCTGGGATCGGAATAATACGTTCCTGTGCCACTTGAACTTCGGCGTGGGGTTTGCAGCAGAAAGTGCTGTCATTGCCGGACACCAAGTGTCCTGGTGCACTCGATACCGGTCCACACTCGTGGTTACGCAGTATGTCCCGTCGCCTACATATGCTACCTGAGGTGGGACGTGGCTCTGTGTCCTCACCTCCATGGGGCAATTGATGAGCTCTCGACTCTTGGATTCAAACCCACACTCTGGCCGATCGAACACGTTCAAATGCTGGGGACACAATATGACGTGTGCACCCCTGCTCTGGCACCCCTTGTGGTCAGTGCCGTTCATGGCGTGCTCCCACTTTATAACAAATGGTGGGACTGCATGATACCGTACGAGCGCCCCATCCCGTACGCCCCCAATGTTCTCCACCCTGTATACCGGCGCTGGTTGTGATGTCCCACCCATTACCGACATACACAACACTATCCCCATGATTGAGTGGTTGGACTGACCACAATCCACTGGGACTGAGTAGGCTTCAGAGGCTAGACACAGCTGACACAGGCTCATCGAATTACTGTACGGGCTGAGCGCTGCGAGGTGCTGGTTGCTGATCCATGACGGGACGTGACCTTGCTGGAGGTCCTCTAAATTACTGCGCCCCTCGCTCAGCAACCAGGCACCGTACAACACGCACACTTCGTTTCATGCTGCCTGCACCGAGGGATTCCTGTCATCCCGTATTAATGCATTTACAGTCTTTGCGTGTGTCTCCAGCTCTGCGATAACCTTTAAATGGACAGTCATTGCCTGGTCCTCCTCTAACTCCGACCCTACCACCGCGTTCCCTTCCCCAGGATTTTCCTCAGCTGGTCCTTTAAACCACTGATCTGAAGCTGCACGGTGTCCATGCTGTTGACCAGAGATGTACCCGCGCTAAACGCAGTAGTGACCTCATTGAGCACCCCTCGCCTCTGCCTCCCCGGACTAACGTTATCCCTCACTCCCATATCGTACAATCTTCCCCGACTCACATCCCCGTAACTGAGTTCAAAGAACTGGCGGAACATTTCTCTAATGAGCGCCTCATACAGCTGCTCAGTTTCTTTTAGACACCAGTCGGGCAGATGTACCGCGGTTAGGTTTAACATGACCGACGCGACTGTGTAATGCAACTCCTGGAATAAAACCTTTCCAGTCGGGACTAAAACTAAACCATTCCCTGGGCCTGGTGTGGTGGTGGGACACCTAACTTCTGTCACCTGTACCGGTGAGGCTGTGGGCAGGGGCTTCCTCTTGTGTGCTACACGTTCAGTGGCTTTTATTGTGTTGGGATCACGCAGGAGTCCATACTCCGATCCCAACTGATCCCAGCCCCGGCGTCCTGCCATTGCCTCGAAAAGGCAATCGACACACCCGCTGGGCAGATCCTCTCCGACCCCCACATACACACACACATTCCCTGTTCCTCCTTCCTCCACTTGTTCCAGCACACATCCACTCCACCCTTTGACCCCGTGATCTGTCGGTACGTATCGTTCCCCAGTCATTCGCAGTCCACTGTCTGGTTCCCCGTGTCCTGACTAAATTTCCTGAGCCACCACCACTGTCCCAGGGTAATGTGTCCCTTGCACTTCAAGCATACGCGCTTGCCCTCGGTCACCCTAACCCGTGTGGCTGTGACCTTCAGTCTGGGACACGCTATGGAAGCCTCACCGTATGTGAACCTGACGTGACTGGAGTATTTCGTCGAATTTGACCCCAGACACCTTGGCCTCCTTCCCTCGTGGAAGTAGGCTGTCATCCCATCCGTGTCCCCTGTCCGAACCCCCTGTGTGAGGGTGGGTCTGTTCCCCCCAGGACATCCGTAGAGAAAGAACAACTCGGTGTCTCCCCTCCTGCTGTACCCTGTTGCGGCCAAGCTCCAAAGAACGATTACCAGGGTTGTCTCCATCTTTCTCTCGGCTTCCTGTGAAGATACAAAGAAACAACAACCTTTCTATGAGAGAGTATACCTCCACAGGTCTGGCTTCATCAAAACACACTTTGTAAAACATAAAACTGAGAGGGAAACTATATACACCGCCACCCGTCTCTGGGTGGCCCCGCTCGGTCTCTACGACCTGGGCCTTTTATGGTTCCTCGGTGGTGTGTAAGGAGGCGACCACGGTGTTCTCGGCCGTGGGATCCTGCTACTCCTCCTAACCACCACCACATCGGGCTCCTCACTGTCCCAAACTATGGGAGGAAGACCCGTGTCCACCATGCTGTTTATAGCGCCTTGGTGCTTCTTTCTGTTCCTCGCTCTTTCCCACGGGTTAAGCAACTTGCCCTGGTTCACATGGAACCACTTTGTGCGCTTCGGAAGCTTAACCGTGTACACCATGGGACTGGCCTTATCAATGATGCTGTCGGGTCCCATGTACAAAGGCTCACACGTGTCCACCTGAACGTAATTGCGGACCATGACCTGATCCCCGACCTTCCACTCGTGGGTTCTCCGGGGCTCGAGCAACAACCAATTGCTCTGGTGCTGCTTCCCAATGTTGCTGGCAGCTTGCCAATGAATCTGTTTCAAGTGTTCGAACAGATCCTTGACAAACTTGTCCCGGTTTACCTCTCTCACCTGCACCACTGTGAGAACCAGCACCAGAACATGGGTCGGCGTGTGCATGACCTGACCAGTCATGAGCTCATGCGGGGAATACCCTGTGCTTCTGGAGAGGCTGGCTCGGACCCCCATCAGGTCAATCGGCAGGACCTCAAACCACTTTTTCAGGGACTGTCCTGTTTCTTTCTGCAGCCTTTCTTTGATGGTCCAATTAAGTCGCTCCACAACCCCCGATGACTGTGGGTTGTGAGCCACACGCCATTTCCCTTCTATCCCTTGCACTTACAAGGTAGCCTGCATGACCTGCCCTGTGAAGTGGCTCCCCTGGTCAGACTCCACGATCTGTGGCAGTCCCCACCTCGAGAACACTTCCCTCACCAAGATCCTTGCTGTCACCAACGCCTTGGCTGATCGGCAAGGGAAGGCTTCAACCCACTTCGAGAAAACGTCCACTAGGACCAAACAGTACTTGTAACCCACCTTTCCGGTGGACAATGGCCCTATGTAATCGACCTGTACCGACTGCCATGGTCCCTCTACCCTTCTCATGTGTCCCATGGAAACCTTTCCTTTCTGGTGATTGAGGTTGTTCGCTGCGCACACCAGGCAATCTGCGCAAAAATGGCGGACATCCTCCCTCAGTTGTGGCCACCACCCTGCCTGTTCTACCCTCTGCCAGGTAGTCTCAGGCCCTGGGTGTCCCGCTCCAGGGCCCCCGTGGGCTATCTGGAGGAACTCCCTCTGGTGCTGTTCTGGAACCACCCACTGATCTCCCCTGAAAAGCATTCCTTCCTTTAAAGTAATGCCCACTACCCCGAACGGGCCTTCTACCTTTTCTCCCCTAGCCAGCTACTCCAGGACAACCTTGAGGACGGGATCCTGTGCCTGGACTTTCCTCAAGTCCGGATCCAATGCTACCCCTACACTCCCTTGTGTTCCCCCTTTTTCCCGGATCGCTGCTACTGGGCTGGACCTGTATGGGTCCCAAAACTCTCCTGTTTTGGCTCCCTCCTTGGCTAACCCATCAGCCTTTTGGTTGCCTTCCCCTCTGGGCTCTGTCTTGGAATGGGCCTTTACTTTATGATTGGCCTCTAAGATCCTTTGTAACTGTGGTTTGGTTGCTAAGAGCTTCCCGTCTGCGGATGTGAAACTGCGACGAGACCAGATGGCCAAGTATTCGGTGCACGAATTGCATGTGAACATGGAATCCGAGCAGATGGTGTATGGGGTCGTGAACTTGTCGGCGTGGGTAACGACGTACACCACCGCCGATAGTTCGACGTGCTGAGTGCTCAGGGTGCTCGGGAGTTTAATGGCCCTTGCAATGCCTGCCGTCGGGTCATAAATCCCACACCCGGTGAAACGCTCCCCTGCTACCACCGAACTGGATCCGTCGACATATATTCCTCGGCCCGTGGGATGTAACCCGGCCTGAAATCCTATGTCTACGTCCCATACTCCCTCCACCGTACACTTATGGGCCGCCCCTGCATACATCATGTTAGCTGCCAGCTTGGGCTCACACAGGCCTTGCACTCTCAGATACATTTGTGAGAGCGATAAAGTCCAGTGAGCAATGTGAGCACTGCTCACCGTGCCGTCCTTTATCCTCCCATCTAATAACGTCTGAGTGGGGTATAGTGGGTCAGTAGAATGATCTGGGATGACCCCATAAAGAGCTGGGAGTGCTTCACGGCCCAATGCGTGGCAAGGAGATGCCTCTCGCAATTGGAGTATCCCCGTTCTACATCTGTGAGGACTCTTGAGGAGTACACCACGGGTCGCAGTTTACCGTGCCGCGCCTGGAGCAGTACTGCGCTCAAACTGTCCACGTTGGCTTTGCTGCTACTTCTAAAAAGAAGTCCTCCCCACCATTAATCGCCCCCAGTGTGGGTGCTGTCTGCAGGTCTCCCTTGAGATGATTGAATGCTGCCGTACAGTCCTCATCCCACTCCCATCCCACTCCCTCGCGGAGGAGCCAAAGTAGAGGGGCTGCCGTGGTGGTGTAATCCTCAATTAAATCCCTGCAGTACCCCGTGAACCCCAGGAAGGATCTCACCCCCGTCACGGTCATGGGGGTTGGTGACTCCTGTACCACCTTCCGTTTGGCCTCGTCTATAGCCCTTTCCCCAGCCCTCACAGTCAGCCCGAGGAATTTCACTTCCTTCCGACCGATCTGAGCTTTCTTGGGATTGACCCGGTGTCCTCCACCAGCTCCAGAAGCTCAGCCAGCAGCGGACCATGCTCCTCCCCCTCGTTGTAGAACAAAAGCAGGTCATCGACATACTGCACCAACTGCTGGGGCCTGCTGAAACCCTTTAAGCTGTTGGCCATACACTGGTGAAAGATGGAGGGGCGGTTGTGGAAACCCTGGGGAAGGCATGTCCAGGTATATTGCTGCTCTTTAAATGTGAAGGCGAACTTATACTGGTCCTCTCTTCTGAGGGGAATTGACCAGAACCCGTTCGATATATCCAGCACCGTGAAAGTGGTCGTGGATGCTGGAATGCTCCCGATCAGGTCAGTTACGATTGGTCCTCAGAATCGGACCACGATGAGCCCCAACACCAACAACACCAACAACACCACCACCAACCTTCTCCTCAACCACCTGATGCTCCACAGGACAGAGAGCATCAGTGCAGTGCTGCACTGTGCCGGAGGCAATACCCCCAACACAGGCAGAGGATGAGCTTCCTCAACATGACTGAGCAGCAGTGCCAAAGGAAGCTCACGCTATCACGCCAGGTCGTCGCAGACAATTTACAGTTTGCTGGAGCAAAGTCCTGCTGCCCAGACCCAGAGGACCTGGTGGACACTCCTTACCAGTGGCTGTCAAAATCACCAGCGCCCTCAACTTCTCCACCTCAGGCTCCTTCCAGCGATCTTCAGCAGGCATTTGTGGCATCTCGCAGTCGGCCGCCCACAGATGCAACACCCAGCTCACCGATCTTCAGCAAGTCAGCCAATTAGATCAACGTTGCCGCCGGTTAAACCAGTGTTACTGGGCGGACGCTGGAGTTGCCATGCTTGGTGGCATCCCACGAGTGCATGGCGTCATTGATTGTACACATGTGGCCAAAATCTCGCACCCCACCGTTGACCAGGTAAGGAATGTCTCCCACAAGTTCACCCCCTGTGGTCAAGGTGTGCATTGTTTCGGCCTTTTTGCTAAGATCACGCGTAACTGACCTGACAGGGGAGTAACCATGACCCCAACGTGGTTCTCCCTGGATCAGGAAGGTGGTTCTCCTATGCTTTTTGGAAATAGGAGGTGGGTGGGGTGGCTTGACGCATCCATCTCCACGGAGGTGTGTGTGGTTGCTGACCCATCCACCTCCATGGCACGAACCTGGTATTGCAGTACTTCCAGGAACGGTGCTTGGGCTCTAGGCCTTTTGGCTAAGAGCATTAGCGCAGGGTGATCCTTGATGTGTGCAAGGTGACCTCTGGCGTTTGTGATCTGACAATGAATTGGAAAGATTGGCTACGAAAAATAAAAAAAAATAAATAAATTTTTTTTTTTTAAATTGTTTAAGTATATACAGTATTGCAGTGGTGTTACACAGAGGTTACATACATGACAATGCGCACCTACCTGTTCCTGCTGGGCCCACGTGAGTTCCTGGTCCTGAGGCCTCCACTGACTGCGCGTCGCAGCACGTACACCTCAGGACGTGCGCAGGGCTGGAGCTGCAATCACATGGCTCTGGGCAGCCAATCAGGTAAAGTATGTTCTCAGCCATCATAATTGGAACTCCGTAAGTTCCACTCAATGCCGAAAACAGTGGAAAGTGTTGACACACCTGGTGAGGGTGAGTACCTTAAATGTGAAAGGTCAAGATGCTCTGCTCTGAGCTCAATGTGCACTCTCTGCTCAATGTAGTGTTTGGGAATTCATGCTCTACGTGGGTGAGGCCAGAGGCAAGGGTCCCAATTGAAGCCTCACCCACTGCAAGGGCCTGCAAGTGCTCTTGACCTTGGTACTGGGTTCTGCAGACCCACCCCTGATGTTGTTGACTCCTCAATCGGACCTAGAGCTGGAAAGTGGGATGAGGCTGGATAGCCTCTAGTTGGCTGGTGCGGACACGTTGGGCCGAAATGGCCTCCTTCCGTGCTGTAAACTTCTATGACTCTATGATTCATATGTGTCTCAAAGACAGTAGCCTCCCCATTACTGTTAAGTCCTGGCCCCCTAATTCAAACATTGCCACAGCAAGTCCACGCAGTGAATGGAAGTTACATCGAGCTGTGAAGACTCTCATACAGTAACATCTAATAAACTATGTCAGGCACGAGGGACACAGTGATAGAAGAACCTAACTCAGACGTTCTCTTTAATCTTACAGGAGAAGCTCGCCCACAACCGCAGGGAGCAGATGTGGACTGCAGGAGGGGACTCTGAACTCCAGGACCTGAGTCCGTTGGAGGAACGTGTCTCGGCCTGTTGGGCGATCAAGTTGTTGCCATGGCAGTGGGTGAGGCCGACCCCCGCCCCCGGGGACAGTGACGGTGTGTTCAGTTCCTTTGTAGCATCCGGCAGGCCACTTCGGCCTGACACCACAATCCTTCAGCTCTTTCCATGAGACTGCCGCTCCTGGCCCCCTTCCCTGTCTGTAACCACCCTTCACTGGCTTTGTGCTTTCAGATGATGACTCAGACGGCCAGGGTCCTGCACGTGGGCCTTCCACTGTGGGCGGCAGTGGAGAGGACGAGGAGGTGGAGGACACCTCTCTGGATGTGACAGAGGACCCAGTGTCCCCACAGAGCGGGGCCAGCAGCTTTGTGTCGGAAGGCGAGGTCGGGGAGATGGAGGTGGGTGATGCTCCGTGACCCAGTGACCTGCAGCAACACCACGGGGGGAGGGGAGATCAGGGAACCAGCTCCCCGGAGGGTGAGTGTGCGCCTGAGTGATGCTCAGCAACACTCTGGTGATGAGGCCGAGTTAGAGGATCACACCAGACAGTCATTGCAGATGCACAGTGATCTGCTGGCTGTTTTGTCGAGGGTGCCCGAGAGTGTCGATGTACTTACTTTTAGTGTGGTGGAGGCTGCCTCAATGGTTGCATTTGTGTGTCAGCAGCCCATCGAACCCATCCTTGGTCGATACTAACAGATGTTGAATGCATCAAGTGACTATGGGGTCCCAGACATGGTGGCATGAACTATGGCTGATGAGGTAGAAGCCATTGAGAACCAGGCCGACGCAATGATAAGGCTGAAGACTGTCATGTCGTCAGTGTGTGGTGACATCAATCAGCTCTGTGGTGTGCTGCAGTCCCAGTCTGCCCTGATGCAGAGCCAGCTTGAATCCACGCGGGCAATGACCGCTGCCATCGTGTCTGTGGCTCTATCAGTTGCACGGGGAACTAACGTTGGTGAAGCACGGCAGCAATCTGTGCTCAGCCAGATAGCTCCAGTTGCTGAGGCTCTGCCCCGGGGGAGTAGCAGTGTGTCAGACCTGTTGCAACCTGATGTCCTCTCTCAGGATGACATCATTCCGCCCTTGCTCTGCCGCTCTCTGCAACCCATCCACCACAGAGTGCTACTGCCCATGCTGAGGTGATGCAGTCAGCAGCCAGTCCATCCAGGCTCCGTGCTGTTGTGAAACATCCTGCTCGGCCATCCGCTGGGGCAACGGTGCCAAAACAACGACCTTGTACCAGCCTTACTGCAATCATTGAGACCCCATTGAGGAGGAGCAGTAGGTCTGGGAGAACATAAGGAATAGAAGCAGGAGTAGGTCATTTGGCCCCTCGAGCCTGCTCCACCATTTAATTAATTCATGGTTGATCTAATCTTGGATTCAATTCCACTTCCCTGAGCACTCCCCATAACCCTTGACTCCCTTATCGTTCAAAAATCTGTCTATCTCCAATTTAAATATATTCAATGACCAGCCTCCACAGCTCTCTGAGGCAGAGAATTCCAAAGATTCACTGATTCTGAGGGAAGAAATTCCTCCTCATTTCCATTTTCAATGGGCGACCCCTTATTCTGAAACAATCGACCGAGTTCTAGATTCCCCCACGAGGGGAAACATCCTCTCTGCATCTACCCTGTCAAGCCCCCTCAGAATCTTATATGTTTCAATCAGATCATCTCTTATTCTTCTAAACTCCAATGAGTACAGGCCCAACCTGCTCAACCTTTCTTCATAAGACAACCCCTTCATCTCAGGAATCAACCCAGTTGATTCTGTATGCAGTACACCAGGTGTGGTCTAACCTAAAGTTGCAGCAGGAATTCTCCACTTTTATACTCCATCCCCCTTGCAATAAAACATTCCATTTGCCTTCCAACTTACTTGCTGTACCGGCATGCTAACATTTTGTATTTAATGTACAAGGACCCCCAGATCCCTTTCCCCATTTCAGTAATAATTTGCTTTTTTAATTTTTTCTACCAACATGGATAACCTCACAGTTTCTCACATTATACTCCATCTGCCAAATTTTTGCCTGTTTATATCCCTTTGCAGATTCTTTGTGTGCTCCTCACAACTTGCTTTCCCACCCATCTTTGTATCATCAGCAAATTTGGCTACATTGCACTTGGTTCCTTCATCCAAGTCATTAATATAGATTGTAAATAGTCGAGGCCCCAACATTGATCCCTTTGGCACCCCACTAGTTACTGTTTGCCAGCCTGATAATGACCCATTTATCCCGACACTCTGTTTTCTGTTAGTTAGCCAATCCACTATCCATGCTAATGTATGTTAACTAACCTGACACAGTATTAAACACTCTGAGCCTATCTTGAGCTCTCCTTGGCTAGTTGGGATCTGCATCTGCAACCATATGTAAGGGGTTCTCAGGGAGTGTTGTTGTGCCTTGGGTGTCTCTCTCTGGGCTTCGGCCCTCACAGCTTATGCCTGGCCTGTGAGGTACCCTGAGTGCTGCAAGAGCACCCCTGGAGAGACTGTGTCCACAGCTTATGAAGGAGGGGTTTTGAGACTCGTGCATCCCCACAGCTTATGCCTAGCCTGTGAGGCACCTGTGAGTGTCAAACACTCCTAACCCCTTCTTCCCTAGCCTGTGACACACAGTTGAGCGTTTTCGAGGCACTCCTAGCTTCCCTTACACTGTTCTGACATAAGACTCACGAGATGTAATACAATAGAACTGAGACAAGGTGATTCTTAGATGAACTTAGACTTCCAATTTATTTGACAAGGTGTATCTCAACAAACAGCAATACACCAACAAAACAATCCCCCTAAATCCCACTAAACAGATGCAACGAAAATCTTTACACAAGTTTAGCAGTACAATGCCCAACCTCCCACCTTTCCTGGCCTAACTGAGTTGGGAGTTCCGGGGACCAGAGGTTATACTCACTACTGTGCCTTCTGCAGTCTGGTGGTTTGTTTCTTCTATCTTCGGTGTCTTCGGACACTGGTTTTCCTTCAGTGTCGAGAGGCTTGCTGGTTGTTGGATCACGAGATCAGGGAAAACCACCCACACTATGTCAGAAATCCCTTTTTATAGCCAGATTATCCAGTCCGCCTCTCTTGCTGAAATCGATTCTTCCCATTGGTGGGCTTTGTGATTTTGAAAAATGCAGCAGTTTTAGATTATTGCGGGTTTTTTCCACTGATGTTAACTTACTCAAGGTTTGAGTGGGTGTTAATTGGGCTGGCCTCCTGTAGCCATTGTGTAGGCCCTTGGTTTATTTTGGGTTCCCTCGTTTTCTGAAGATCTGCATAATTTCCTTCCATAGTGTAAACATGGGGAAGACAATAGTCCGATAATGGCTGTGAGTCAGTCCCACAGTTTTCGAGCAAGTGCTCTCCCATTGGCTTGAAAGCCCCATGCTTCGGGCTGACTCTGTCCCACCATTGGCCCTCCGGTGTCCTCCCCCGTCCAATCACTGCTCTGCCAAGGTCAAACCGTCTTGGTTTCAATTCACAGCACAGACCGATCCCACAGCCCTTTTCCTTCTGGGTAAAATGAGGGGGTTTTCGTCCTCCCCTACATAATCCCCCATCTGACACAGTCAGACACCACTCGAGTGTATCAAAGTTCAGGATGGTGAGAAAATCCTAGGTCTCCCAAATTGCCCAACTTTCCCCCGTTTAACTCGAAAGTGATCCCGCCGATATATATCGTAATTCCTTTTAACGCGGTACAAAACACAGATTCCAACAGGTTACAATATTCGACAGCAATACACATTTTTGTACTTAAGGTTACAACAGTAATTGTACATTGAGTCTCATTTCAGTCTTAACCGTAAAACAAAGAAACCTACCCTGCAAACTCCCCAGGGGCCATGTATGAAAACGCAGTCATCCCTGGGAATAACAAAACCGCCTAAGTGTCACGGTCAAGCTTTGTTTACACGCCTTGTGTGGTTAGCAACGGCTCTCCTGTCTATGTAGTCGCCTGAGGAACTGCTTTCTTTTTCTTTTTCTCCTGAATTTACAACTTGTAACTAGCAGATATGCTACAATCAGGAGTTGGCCGATTACTAAGGCATGCGATCCCACCCGGATCCATGCAGGTATGTCTGCCCGTATCCCCAAATCCCACCATGCTGGGGATTTAATCTGGGCAATCTCCCCTGCTAAAATTTCAGTTTTCTGCTCCATGGTGTAAAAATGTTTTTGAGACAAATCCACTGCCTGGAGGAGGGCTGTAAGTTTCTCAGGTAGTGGGGCAGTGGGCTAGCCAAAATGGGCGACATATTGTTGTAGGTGGCTGAGGTTGTTTTGTACCGTGAGGTGAATCGTGGAAGGTTCAGGGATGGGTGTGATTCTGGTGTGTGCCACTTGAACCTCTGCCCTGGGTTTAAAGCAAAAGCTGCTGTACGGTATTGGACACCACCTTCCCGTTCCGTGTTCATAGCGTTGGGCACTTGTGGTGACACAATATGTCCCACCGCCTACATATGCTACCTGTGGACTCATGTGGTTCGGGGCTATTACCTCCATTGGGCAATTGATAGGCTCTGCCCCAGCAGTGCTGAACCCGCATTGTGGCCTTGCAAAAGCGTTCAAGTGCTGGGGGCACAGGATTACCTGTGCTCCCCTGCTCTGACAACCCGAGAGGTCTGTACCTGTCACAGTGTGCTCCCACATTGTGACAGAAGGTGGGACCTCTTGGAATCGAACATGCACCCCTCCACGAATGACTCCCACATTCTCCACTCAGTACAGGGGTGCTGGTCGTGGGGATGCCCCCATCACGGGCATCCTGACCACCACACCCATGATGGTATGATTTGACTTTCCACAGTCCACCGGTACCGGGTAGGCTTCCGACGCACACAAAGTTGGCAAGGACTCAAAACATTATCATAAGGGTGCAGTGCTACTAAGTGCTGGTTGCTGATCCAGGAGGGGACCTGTCCCTGTCTCAGATCCTCGAGGTTACTCCGTCCCTCTCCCAGCAACCAGGCCCCATAGAGCATGCACACCTCATTTTGGGCAGCTTGATCGGAGGCGTTTCTATCCTCCCGAATCAAGGTGTTTACAGCCCTGGCCTGCGCCTCCAATTGAGAGATAATCTCCTTTAAGTGAACTGTCATTGCCACCTCTTCGTGGAGCGCGGATCCCACTACGGTATTCTCGTTCCCCAGGACTTTGCGCAGCTGATTCTTTAACCCATTTATCTGGAGGGCCAGCTGCACGTTATCCAAACTGTTTATGGCGGACGCCCCGATGTTAAACCCCGTGAAAATGTCATTTAAAGTGCCACGCCTCTGCCTGCCCGGTTCGGCCCCATCCCACTGTTTATACAAGTCTGCCACTCTCACTCTGGAAGTGGCCACAGTGATCTCCGGGCAGGGGATGGAGGCCTCTCCGTAGGTAAAGTCCTTATGGTTGGAGTACTTGGTGGAGTTCGATCCCAACCACCCAGGCCATCTCCCCTCGTGGGACTAGGTGACCCGGCCATCCGCTGCCGGAGTCCCTTCTCCTGTGGTCACTGTCGGCGCTCTGCCCCCGGAGCATCCGAAAACCAGGGAGTCCTCGGTGTCCCCTCGGTGCCCGGTGCAGATCCTTAGCGATACCAGCATCACTAACGTCCTGTGGGGAGGTGTTGACATCTGAAAGGCAAGAAGAACATGGCCTTGCCTTGAGAGACCTCTCCAGGCTCGGCCCACTTAACATGTTCCAAACATAAAATGCTGTACCCAACCGTCACTGCCTTACCTAAACACATATACTCACAACACAAAGTAACAAAACAGGAAGGGAAAATATATACACTGCCACCCGTCCCCGGGTGGCCAGGCTACATCCTGTCACTGTACAGGCGTCGTCGACCACTCGGCTGACCGTACCCTGGGGACCAGGATGCCCTCCGCTGAGGGGCTCGTATAGTCCCCCTTAATAGGTCTTGTGCTGCCCTCCAAGGCCCTCCTGAGCCCCGGATAATCGGTGGGAGACCCTTGCGAGCACAACAGAGCACCCTCCCTGTTGTCTTTCGCCTTCTCGGTCTGGGGCGGGGAGCTAAGTAAACAGGGGACCACGGCGCCCTGGGCTGTGGCACTCTGTTACTCCTCCTTACTGTCGGTGCAGAGTCCCACGTTATGGGCTGTAATGCTATCTCCTCCACCTCTTGGGCTAGCCCCAGCTGATCCACCAGGGGAGGTTCAGCTTCCCCTTGGACCTTGCTAATGGTAGAGCCTTTCTCCCTACTTCAGTTAGTGGGCTGGGAACCTCTACCCAGTGGTGGGATAGCCTTACTGGAGCAGTGAACCAGCCCCGGCTGTAGAGCTTCGGGGCCCGCTGCCTCTTCTGGAGCCTCCAAATCCATCGGAGCCTGTTCTTCCCCCGGTGCCTGATTCCCTTCCCTTGCTCGTCCTCTCTGTTTTTTACCTCTTTTGGGGTCAAACAATTTACACTGATTAATGTGATACCACTTCACCCGGCGAGGTAATCGAACCACATAGACCATAGGGCTGGCCTTGTCGACTATGCTGTATGGTCCCATATACAGTGGTTCAAATACCCCGACCCGGCGAAGCTTCTCACCATCACCTGGTCGCCCACCTCCCAATCATGGTGACTGCGAGGTTCCAGCAGCAGCCGATTGGCACGGTGCTGTTTACCCATGTTGTTGGCCGCCTGCCAGTGAATCTGTTGAAGTTGTTCAAACAGATTCCTGACGAAGCGGTCCCGGTTCACCTCTCCAAGCTGCCCTTCGGTGAGGACCGGCACCAACACATGCACTGGGGTTCTCATGATCCGGCCAGTCATCAGCTCATGGGGTGAGTACCCTGTGCTCTTTGACTGACTGGCCCGGATTCCCATGAGGACCAACGGTAAGACCTCCACCCACTTGTTCGGTGAGTCTCCCGTCTCCTTGCGCAGCCTTTCCTTTAGGGTCCGGTTCAGGCGTTCTACGGGGCCTGAGGACTGAGGGTTGTAGGCGACATGCCATTTGGCTCTTATCCCCAGCACCTTTAGGGTGGCCTGCATCACCTGGCCGGTGAAGTGGCTTCCCCGGTCGGACTCCACGATTTGAGGTGGACCCCACCGAGAGAACACCTCCCTCGCCAGGATTTTTGCAGTCCCCACCGCGGTAGCTGTTCGGCAAGGGAAGGCTTCCACCCACTTGGAAAACACATCCACCAGGACGAGGCAGTATTTATAACCTCCCTGGGCGGCCGGTAGGGGTCCGATGTAGTCGATCTGGATCGACTGCCATGGTCCCTCTCCCCGCCTGACGTGTCCCATGGACACCTTCCTTTTTTGAGGGTCTGGGTTGTTTGCAGCCAGACAGCCCGCACAGAAGTTGCGGACGTCTTCCCGGAGGCCTGGCCACCACCCTGCCTTTTCTACCTGTTGCCAGGTAGATTCCGGCCCGGGGTGTCCCGCACCTGGACCCTCATGGGCCAGCTGAAGGAATTCCCTCCGGTGTTGTGGCGGCACTACCCATTTGTCCCCTTTAAACAACATGCCTTCCCGCACAGCAATATCTGCAGCACTGTATGGGCCCTCCGCCTTTCCCCCTTTTTGATAGCAGCCAAGGCAGCCTTCAGGATCGGATCCTGCATCTGGACTACTTTAAGTTCCGGGGCCACAGCCGCCCCTACGCTCCCTTGTGTCCCTGGCTTGCTTCTTGCTGCTGCTATCCTGCCTGCCTCGTATGGGTCCCATGGGCGACCTGTACGAGCACCTTCCCTTGCCAGCAGGTCTGCCTGCTGGTTACCTTGCCCCCCCATGGCTCAGTTTTGGAGTGGGCCTTTACCTTATGGATATATACATCCCCGGTTTCTCCCGCTGCAGTCACGATTTTTTCTAGCAGGGGTTTGGTCACAAGGGGCTTCCCATCCGCAGAGGTGTACCCCCGGCGTGACCAAATCGGCAGATACTCTGTACACGAATTGCAAGTGAACATGCTGTCCGAGCAAATCGTGTATGGGGTAGGGACTTCCTCGGGGTGTGTGACCACATACATCACCGCCGAGAGTTCCGCCTGCTGGGCGCTCAGGGTGCATGGGAGTTTAAGAGCCAAGGTAATCCCTGTCTTGGGATCCCTAACTCCGCAGCCCATGAGTCTTGTACCCGTGGACACTGAACTGGAGCCATCAACGTAGATTTCGCGGCCTGTGGGGTGTATCCCTGTCCGAAATCCAAAGTTAATGTCCCATACCCGCTCCACAGAGCATCGATGCGGCTGCCCTGGATAGATTAAATTTGCTGCGAGCCTGGGCTCGCAGATGCCCTTGACCTTTAAAGTCATTTGGGAGAGGAGGAGGGTCCAGCGAGTGATTCTAGCACTGCTCACTGTCCCGTCCTTAATCCTCCCGTCCAACAGCATCTGCGTCGGGGTATGATGGGTGAGGAGTGTAATGGGGGATATTCCAGTAAAGATCTGAGCTCTCTTTACTGCCCAGTGGGTGGCAAGCAAGTGCCTCTCACAATTGGAGTATCCCTTTTCTACCTCCGTGAGGACCCTGGAGGAGTACACCACTGGTCTCAGCTGACCGTTTTGCCCCTGGAGCAACACTGCACTTAAGCTCTCGCCACTGGCTGCCACCTCCAGGAAGAATTCCTCCCCCACCATCAATTGCCCCTCGGGCTGGTGCTACCTGCAGGTCTCTCTTAAGACGGACAAATGTTGCCTCACAGCCCTCGTCCCATTCCCACTCGACCCCTTGTGTAGGAGTCTGAGCAGAGGGGCGGCAGTGGCTGCAGAGTCCTCGATGAAGTCCCTACAGTAGCCGGTGATTCCCAGGAAAGACCTTACCCCCGACACATCCCTGGGGACAGGAAGTTCCTGCACTGCCTTTCTTCTAGCCTCATCAATGGCCCTTTCTCCTGCCCTTATCGTCAGGCCCAGGAATTCTACTTCTCCTAGACCTATCTGGGCTTTCTTGGAGTTAACTTTAAAACCCCCTTCCTTCATTAAGACCAGCAGTTCAGCCAGCAGTGGACCGTGTTCCTCACTGCTGTCTGTGAACAACAACAGGTCGTCCACATACTGGACCAGCTGGTGTGGTTGGCTGAAGCCTTTTAAGCAGTTCGCCATGCATTGATGAAAGATGCTGGGACTATTATGAAAGCCCTGTGTGAGGCAGCTCCATGTATACTGCTGTTCCCGGAAGGTGAAGGCAAACTTGTACTGGTCTTCCCTCCTTACAGGGATAGACCAGAACCCGTTGGATATGTCCAACACTGTGAACGTGGTTGCAGATGCAGGGATTTCCCCTATCAGATCCGCAACTGCCGCTACTGTGGGGGCACAAGCTGGGATGTTTTTATTGAGCACCTTATAATCCACCGTAGCCCTCCAAGAATTGTCCGGTTTCCTAATCGGCCAAAGCAGCGAGTTGACATGGGTGGCTATGGGTCTCAAAACACCCTGCTCGACAAGCGAGCTGAAAGCTGTCTCCAAGTCTGCTTCTGCCTCTCGGGGAAAGCCATACTGCTTTTGCGGGCGGGACATGGGATCCCCATCTATTCTAACCTCCACTCCTGTGACTCTCCCACAATCGTGTTTATGGGTGGCAAATGCTGCAAGATTTGTTCGCACATTGGCCCGGTACTCAGCCGGGGTGTTACCAACCAGAACCTCCAGGTTGTAACCCCCTTTTGGCTTCATTGTACACAGAGTCCCTTTTCCCTGTTTCTTATCAATAACCATGACTTCTCCCTCTGCTCCCGTGCTCACTGTGCCCCATAGACAGTGATTCCTCAAGTCTACTAGGATCTGGCGAGCGATGATGAAATCAGCCCCCAAGGTCCCTTTTCCCACCTGTTCCCAGTTCATCAGGACGCACTTCCATTGTGTTTGGAGTGCTCCTAAACGAACTGCGAGCGGGACTGAGAAAAACCCAGCCTTCTCATTACCTGTGAACCCAACTAGTTGATACGGCACCCTGTTTGATAGAGGTGAGGTTGTGGGGTCCTCCGAATGGACTATCGTGCTGGAAGCACCAGTGTCCAAAAGGTAAGTACCCAATACACCCTCAACCTCCATCTTGACCCAGGGTCGTCCCCAGGGGTCGTATTCTAGTGGGCACAGGTATGCAGGCTGGGTCTGGGCTAGTCACGGCCTCTGTACTGACAGGGTTGCTGGTGCTTCCCTGCCTGTTGCCGTGGCTACCTTCCCAGTCCCCTCCAGCGCTGTCCTCACTGCAGCTACTATCTGGTCAAGGGATGGTGAGGAGCTCGCTCCACTTCCCCCACTCTGGGCGGCTCCTGAAGGACTTCTCCCCCCATTTCTCTTTACTGGGCTCCTGCAATCCCTTTTAAAATGCCCCGCTTTCCCGCACCCGTAGCACACTCCCTCCTTATCAGACGAGCGGCCACCCTCCTGGTGCCATTCCCTTTTGGGAATCGAGTTGGGTTTTACTTAATTTACCCGACCTTTGGAGGTTTTCTCCTCCTCCTCTCCTCCATTCCGTTGGACCAGTGCCAGTTGCCTGACCACTGCTTCCTCGGTGAGCCAGGGCAAGCAGTTTGCCACCAGCATCCTCAGCCAGCGGCCAGTCTGTACCGCGGAAAGATTCGCCCGGTCGAGGAGCTCCCCACAGGCTGCGTGGTATACCACCCACAGCCTGTCCGCAAACGCCTGCGGGGTTTCCCCTGCGAGCTGCCTTGTCCTTTCGACCCGTTCGAAAGGACTGCCGTCATCGAAGCCCATAGCCTCAAGGACGGCCCTCTGGACCTCAGTAAATGTGCGCTGTCCCCTCCGACATTCTGCTGGTAGGGCCTGGTACAATTTGCTGTCCAGAGAGAAGAGCAGCAGCTTGGCTGTCTCTGCGTCGTCGCACCCATTAATTTCCCCTGCCTGCATCACCTCCATGAAGTGGATAGACGAGTTCCCGCAGCGAGTGAGTTTGGCCAAATGGGCCACCATGGCCCTAAGTGATTGAACTCCATGGGGAATAATAAAGTCGCTCTCCAGTGCTCCCCGACCTTGGCCACCTCCCTGTGGAGGACCGTACTTGCGCTGCCTGACCGGGCACATCCGCCCTGGTTCAGGATCTTTCTGCGCTGGTCCCTCTACCTCCGGCTGTCCCACCATACCTGGTGCAGCAGACAGTGCCTGGTCGCCTGATCCAGTCCTTAACTGACCCTCGTCTGGAGCCTCACATCCCTGCTGCCCTGATAGGACCTGGAGGGTCCACATGGGACAAAGGAGTGTATTGTGGGGTAGAGGAGAATCCAAAGGCAAGAGACGCCCGACCACTTCCTGAGGCACCGGTGGTTTGTCCGGTGGGGTACCAGGAGGAGCCTGGTCCTGCCCCCAGCCCTGGGTATGCTACTACCTGCGTGCCCCGCTCCTCCTGGTACCCCACCGGACAAACCACCGGTGCCTCAGGAAGTGGTCGGGCGTCTCTTGCCTTTGGATTCTCCTCTACCCCCCAATACTCTCCTTTGTCCCCTGTGGACCCTCCAGGTCCTATCAGGGTGACCATCCCCTTTGCCTGGGATAGAGCGTGGGTGAGAGTTTTAATCCTCTCTTGGCAGGGACCGTGATCTGCAAACTCACTGCTACTGGCCACTTTATAGGCTGCCTGTACGACTTTTAATTTATTCTCTAGTTCCCAAATTTTCTGGGTGTACCGAGAGTTCTGTTCCCGGAGGGACCCCTCACTACCCTTGGCCTCAGTGACCTGACACTGAAGATAGTCGCGGCTATTTCGGAAGGTCTCCTCCAACTGCCTCTTCCCTTGCTGCTCCACAGCTAATTCAGCCAGCAGGTTGTCCCCAGCCGCAGCCCGGATAGCAGAGAGCTCCTCTGATTTCTGAAGACTCTGTTCCAAGTCCTTCACCCGCTGGTCGAGCTTTCGGACTTGGCGTGTGAAGCAGATAAGCCAGATGGCCTTTTCCACACTGCGGTTGTGGTCCTTCCCTGCTGTCCACTGGGCAGCAGCATCCACTGGGCGCTCTGCCCGAGTGAGGGCTTGTACCCAAGATTTGGTGAGGTTCACCTTGCCAAAAATGTATGAGGAAATTCTCTCCTCCATTTTAGTTTCCTCTCTTATCACCCCAACTGTTATATTAACATCTCCTGTTTGCTTATGTCCTGCGGCGATCACCATGTTCTGTAAGGGGTTCTCAGGGAGTGTTGTTGTGCCTTGGATGTCTCTCTCTGGGCTTCTGCCATCACAGCTTATGCCTGGCCTGTGAGGTACCCTGAGTGCTGCAAGAGCACCCCTGGAGAGACTGTGTCCACAGCTTATGAAGGAGGGGTTTTGAGACTCGTGTGTCCCCACAGCTTATGGCTAGCCTGTGAGGCACCTGTGAGTGTAAAATACTCCTAACCCCTTCTTCCCTAGCCTGTGACACACAGTTGAGCGTTTTCGAGGCGCTCCTAGCTTCCCTTACACTGTTCTGACATAAGACTCACGATCAGGAGATGTAATACAATAGAACTGAGACAAGGTGATTCCAAGAGGAACTTAGGCTTCCAATTTATTTGACAAGGTGTATCTCAACAAACAGCAATACACCAACAAAACAATCCCCCTAAATCCCACTAAACGGACACAACGAAAATCTTTACACAAGTTTAGCAGTACAATGCCCAACCTCCCACCTTTCCTGGCCTAACTGAGTTGGGAGTTCCGGGGACCAGAGGTTATATTCACTACTGTGCCTTCTGCAAGTCTGGTGGTTTGTTTCTTCTATCTTCGGTGTCTTCGGACACTGGTTTTCCTTCAGTGTCGAGAGGCTTGCTGGTTGTTGGATCACGTGAGCAGGGAACCACACACACTACGTCAGAAATACCTTTTTATAGCCAGATTATCCAGTCCGCCTCTCCTGCTGAAATCGATCCTTCCCATTGGTGGGCTTTGTGATTTTGAAAAATGCAGCAGTTTTAGATTATTGCTGGTTTTTTCCACTGATGTTAACTTACTCATGGTTTGAGTGGGTGTTGATTGCGTTGGCTTCCTGTAGCCATTGTGTAGGCCCTTGGTTTGTTTTGGGTTCCCTAGTTTTCTGAAGATCTGCATAATTTCCTTCCATAGTGTAAACATGGGGAAGACAATAGTCCGATAATGGCTGTGAGTCAGTCCCACAGTTTTCGAGCAAGTGCTCTCCCATTGGCTTGAAAGCCCCATGCTTCGGGCTGACTCTGTCCCACCATTGGCCCTCCGGTGTCCTCCCCCGTCCAATCACTGCTCTGCCAAGGTCAAACCGTCTTGGTTTCAATTCACAGCAAAGACCAATCCCACAGCCCTTTTCCTTCTGGGTAAAAGGAGGAGGTTATCGTCCTCCCCTACACATACAGTGCACTGAAATGTCAGTATTCTGCCTAAACACTTCTCCATCCCATTTTGATTTGGACAGGTATGTTATTTTTCCCTTTGAGTTGTCAGCAAAAATAAATTGTGAAACCATAAACCATGGTGGCTCCAAAACACAGCACCTGAGAGAAGTGGGTCTGGGGGTCAAGGTCAGGATTCACACATTACTTCCATCCCCATCTCAGTGGCAGTACTTGGGAAAAGGGCGAGCAGATATGCTGCAAACAGGCCCGATCCCACCTTCCACACAGGGAGAAGGGGAAAGACGGATGAAATACATCATGCTCTGGAGCGCCTCCTTGCTGCCATTTTCCCGACAACATTGGTGGAGGCTGTCCATTCTCCTGCTCTCTCGGGAGAAGTTCACGAGTAACTCACGGACAGCAACGCTTTCTTTTGACGCAAGTGCTTTTGAATTATCAACAATATCAATATTTTTATTTCTCACCAATCATTTCACCTCCTCTCCTCTCCACAAGACCTCGAATCAACAACACTAACTTGGATTTATATAGCGCCTTTAATGTGATAAAATGTCCCTTCACAGGAGTGTTATCAAGCAAAATTTGACACTGAGCCACATAAGGGGACATTAGGACAGATGACCCATACCTTGGGCAAAGAGGCAGGTTTTAAGGAGGGGCTTCAAGGGGGAGAGAGAGATAGATGGGCAGAGAGGTTTCGGGAGAGAATTCCAGAGCTTAGGACTGCACCAGCTGAAGGCAAGACCGCCAGTGTTGGAGTGATTAAAATCGGGGATGCACAAGAGGTCAGAATCCTTGCTGGATAAAACAGATACAGTAATACTGATATATAGGAGGGTGGAATAGTTCATTTTGTTTTTGGTAGGTCTTCCATGGTGTTGTTAATAGGTAGTCTGGGGCCTGTAGTCTGCTTACAGATGGTTACTGAGCCCCACGCTCTGGTCCCTCACTGACCAGCTCCTCCCAGCCATTGAGTTTGGTGCTCACTCACTGTTCTGTAAATGTAGACAACTATTTTTCACAGGTAGATCGCCCATTGCTCAGGACAGTCTGCAGGGTGAGCAATAGTCACAAATGTAACTGGGCCCCGCTGAGAGAAGGGGGCACGGAGAAGGCAAACAATGCCATCTCTGCCCATCGCCTGCACACACAATTCTCTAGATTATAACCACGTGGAAACCTGTTATTGTATTCTAGCATATCCAGTCATTATAAACTAGGGCCCAAGGGATTTTGGCTAAACACAGTTGCATCAAGGTGAGGCCCCTTTAACTGGACAGGTCAAACCGTGACATCACATCGCAAACCTGACCCTCTCACAACTCATCACTGTGAAATTAGACATCACAATAGGTTTGTAATCTGGCTCAATTTGAGGCAGGATGCTGGACAACCAGTTTAAGTGAAGGAAAAGTGACTGTGACTAACTGGCTGATCTCTCTAGGAGTGAATGTGGTCAGCTAGAAAACCTGATAAACAGAACGTGAACAATAGAATCATCACTACCCGGCTACCCATAAAAGGGGCCCGAGACTCGTAGAAGCCACAGAAGCAGGAGCGGGAGGATCGAGAGGCCCATAAAAGGGGCCCGAGAGTCGGAGGAGCCACAGTAGCAGGAACGGTTGGATCGAGAGGCCCATAAAAGGGGCCCGAGAGTCGGAGGTGCCACAGGAGCAGGAGCGGGTGGATCGAGAGGCCCATAAAAGGGTCCGTGATTTGGAGGAGCACAGGAGCTGGAGCGGGAGGATTGAGAGGCCCAGAACAGGGGCCCGAGAGGCGGAGGAGCCACAGCAGCAGGAGCGGGAGGAATGAGAGGCCAATAAAAGGGGCCCGAGAGTCGGAGGAGCCACAGGAGCTGGAGCGGGAGGATCGAGAAGCCAATAAAAAGGGGCCCGAGAGTCAGAGGAGCCACAGAAGCAGGGAGAAAAAGTTTTAAAATAATCAAAATCAAAGTGTGCGTCACAAACAAATGGGTAAGTGATTGGCTGGTGGATTGGTGAGTGTTTTTCTTTTTCCTCTCGGTCGGCATTGTTGCCAAATTAAGTTAATTTTCGGGTTAAGTCATGGTAGGAGAGCTCACACCCATGTCATGTCATGTTCCTCCTGTGCTATGTGGGAAATCAGAGACACTTCCAGTGTCCCTGACTACTATGTGTGCAGGAAGTGTGTCCAGCTGCAGCTCCGGCAGCGCATTGCGGCACTGGAGCTGCGCATGGATTCACTCTGGAGCATCCACGGTGCTGAGGATGTCATGAATAGCACGTTTAATGAGTTGGTCACACCGCAGGTAAAGGTTACAAAGGCAGATAGGGAATGGGTGACCATCAATCAGAGCAGGAGAAGGAAGGTCGTGCAGGGATCCCCTGCTGTCATCCCCCTCCAAAATAGATTGAGTACTATTGGGGAAGATGGCTCATTAGGAGAAGGCAGCAGCAGCCAAGTTCATGGCACCATGGGTGGTCCTGCTGCACAGGAATGCAGGAAAAAGAGTGGGAGAGCTATAGTGGTCGGGGATTCTATTGTAAGGCAAATAGATAGGCGTTTCTGCAGCCGCAATCGAGACTCCAGGAAAGTATGTTGCCTCCTTGGTGCAATGGTTAAGGATGTCTCGGACCGTCTGCACGGCAGTCTGGAGGGGGAGGGCGAACAGCCAGTTATTGTGGTGCATATAGATACCAAAAATACAGGTAAAAAACAGGACGAAGTCTTACAAGCTGAATTTACGGAGCGAGGAGTTAAATTACAAAGTAGGACCTCAAAGGTAGTAATCTCAGGATTGCTATCAGTGCCACGTGTTAGTCAGAGTAGAAATAGCAGGATAGTTAAGATGAATACGTGGCTTGAGGAATGGTGCAAGAGGGAGGGATTCAAATTTCTGGGACATTGGAACCGGTTCTGTGGGAGGTGGGAGCAGTACAAACCGGACAGTCTGCATCTGGGCAGGACCGGAACCGATGTCCGAGGGGGAGTGTTTGCGAGTTCTGTTGGGGAGGGTTTAAACAAATCAGGCAGGGGGTGGGAATCTATGCAGGGAGACAAAGGGAAGTAAAATGGGGCCAGAAGCAAAAGTTAGAAAGGAGATAAGGAAAAGTGGAGGGCAGAGAAATCAAGGGGAAAAATCAAAAAGGGCCACATTACAACATAATTCTAAAAGGACAAAGAGTGTTAAATAAAGAAGCCTGAAGGTCCTGTGTCTCAGCGTGAGGAGCATTCGTAATAAAATGAATGAATTATCTGCGCAGATAGCTGTTAACGGATATGATGTCGTTGGGATTACGGAGACATGGCTCCAGGGTGACCAAGGCTGGGAACTCAACATCCAGGGATATTCAATATTCAGGAAGGATAGACAGAAAGGAA
Organism: Pristiophorus japonicus; assembly: GCF_044704955.1. Lineage (NCBI taxonomy): Eukaryota > Metazoa > Chordata > Chondrichthyes > Pristiophoridae > Pristiophorus > Pristiophorus japonicus. Next base: position 86,450,761 of record NC_091979.1, on the reverse strand, counting down.
AAGGAGGTGGGGTAACGTTACTGCTTAAAGAGAAGATTAACACAATAGCAAGGAAGGACATTAGCTTGGATGATGTGGAATCTGTATGGGTAGAGCTGCGGAACACCAAAGGGCAGAAAATGCTCATGGGAGTTGTGTACAGACCACCAAACAGTAGTCGTGAAGTTGGGAATGGCATCAAACAGGAAATGTGTGCAATAAAGTTACAGCAATTATCATGGGTGACTTTAATCTACGTACAGATTGGGCTAACCAAACTGGTAGCAATACGGTGGAGGAGGATTTCCTGGAGTGTATAAGGGATGGTTTACAAGACCAATATGTCGAGGAACCAATTAGAGAGCTGGCCATCCTCGACTGGGTGTTGTGTAATGAGAGAGGATTAATTAGCAATCTTGTTGTGCATGGCCCTTTGGGGAAGAGTGACCATAATATGGCAGAATTCTTCATTAAGATGGAGAGTGACACAGTTAATTCAGGAACTTTTAAAGAAAGGTAACTTCGATGGTATGAGACGTGAATAGCCTAGGATGGACTGGCAAATGATATTCAAAGGGTTGACGGTAGATAGGCAATGGCAAAAATTTAAAGAACACATGGATGAACTTAAACAATTGTACATCCATGTTTGGCATAAAAATAAAATGAAAAAGGTGGCTCAACCGTGGCTAACAAGGTAAATTGGGGATAATGTGAAATCTCTGGAAGAGGCATATAAATTGGCCAGAAAAAGCAGCAAACCTGAGGACTGGGAGAAATTTAGAATTCAGCAGAGGAGGACTAAGGGTTTAATTAGGAGCGGGAAAATAGAGAATGACAATAAGCTTTGCAGGGAACATAAAAACTGACTGCAAAAGCTTCTATAAATATGTGAAGAGAAAAAGATGAGTGAAGACAAATGTAGGTCCCTTGCAGTCAGAATCAGGTGAAATTATAATGGGGAACAAAGAAATGGCAGACCAATTGAACAAATACTTTGGTTCTGTCTCCACTAAGGAAGACACAAATAACATTCCGGAAATACTCGGAGACCGAGGGTCTAGCGAGAAGGAGGAACTGAAGGAAATCCTTATTAGTCAGGAAATTGTGTTAGGGAAATTGATGGGATTGAAGGCCGATAAATCCCCATGGCCTGATAGTCTGCATCCCAGAGTACTTAAGGAAGTGACCCTAGAAATAGTGGTACATTGGTGGTCATTTTCCAACATTCTATAGACTCTGGATCAATTGCTATGGATTGGAGGGTAGCTCATGTAACCCCACTTTAAAAAAAATGTGGGAGGTGCAACGAGACCTGGGTGTCAGTTATTGAAAGTTGGCATGCAGATGCAGCAGGCAGTGAAGAAGGCAAATGACATTTTGGCCTTCATAGCGAGAGGATTTGAGTATAGGAGCAGGGAGGTCTTACTGCAATTGTTCAGGGCCTTGGTGAGGTCACACCTTGAATATTGTGCACAGTTTTGGACTCCTAATCTGAGGATATTGAGGACGTGCAGCGAAGATTCACCAGACTGATTCCCAGGATGGCAGTACTGACATATGAAGAAAGACTGGATCGACTTGGCTTATATTTACTGGAATTAAGAAGAATGAGAGGGGATCTCATAGAAACATATAAAATTCTGACGGGATTGGATGGATGCAGGAAGTCCAGAACCAGGGGTCACACTCTAAGGATAAGGGGTAATCCATTTAGGACTAAGATGAGGAGCAACTTCTTCACTCAGAGAATTGTGAACCTGTGGAATTCTCTACCACAGAAAGTTGTTGAGGCCAGTCCGACTAAAGGGATCAAGGGGTATGGAGAGAAAGCAGGAATGAAGTTGCATGTTCAGCCATGATCATATTGTATGGTGGTGCAGGCTCGAAGGGCCGAATGGCCTATTCCTGCACCTATTTTCTATGTTGCTATGTTTCTATGACAGTCAGAAGGGTGTTGCTGTCGAGGTTTGTTTATTCCAGCTTGTATAATTGTCCGTGAAAGTCAGAGTGGGGAACAGCAGTGACCATGCAGACATCAATGATCAAATCCTGGAAACTGATAACAGTTCAGTAAACGCAAGTTGTTCTGATCAGACTGTCCTGGACCTTGGGATAATCTGTGGGACAAGGAGTCAATGAGAAACTCATGTCCCAGGTGTTACTGGTGCCCTCTGACCTAGCCAATCCCTGGGTCCTTGCCAAGGACTTCCTCCCAGGTGTCAGCTGGCTCAGGTACTTCCAACAAAATCCCTCCGATTATGTCAGAGTAGCTCTTTTTGCCAGTGATCCTGGTTCACCTGATGGCATTGCAGCCATTCTGGACCATCTCTCTGATTCTCAAGAAGGTGTACATTGCCCAACTCCAGAATCTTTCACCATCATGAGCAGCCCTCGAAATAGAGGAAGACTTGCTTCCACTCTAAAAGTGAGTTCTTAGGTGACTGAACCGTTCAATACGGGAATTACAGTCTCTGTCACAGGTGGGACAGACAGTGGTTGAAGGAAAGCGTGGTTGGGACTGGTTTGCCGCACGCTCCTTCCGCTGCCTGTGCTTGCTGTCTGCATGCTTTCGGCGATGAGACTCGAGGTGCTCAGCACCCTCCCGGATGCTCTTCCTCCACTTAGGGTGCTCTTTGGCCAGAGACTCCCAGGTGTCGGTGGGGATGTTGCATTTTATCAAAGAGGCTTTGAGGATGTCCTTGAAACGTTTCCTCTGCCCACCTGGGGCTCGCTTGCCATCTAGGAGTTCCGAGTAGAGCACTTACTTTGGGAGTCTTGTGTCAGACATACGAACAATGTGGCCCACGCAACGGAGCTGGTCGAGTGTGGTCAGTGCTTCGATGCTGGGGATGTTGGCCTGATCGAAGACACTGATGTTGGTGCTTCTGTCCTCCCAGAGGATTTGCAGGATCTTGTGGAGACATCGTTGGTGGTATTTCTCCAGCGACTTGAGGAATCTACTGTATATGGTCCATGTCTCCGAGCCATACAGGAGGGTGGCTATTACTACAGCCCTGTAGACCATGAGCTTGGTGCCAGATTTGAGGGCCTGATCTTCGAACACTATCTTCCTCAGGCGGCCGAAGGCTCAACTCCGCCTCCAGTTTGCCAGCACAGCCTTCAGGAGGAGGAGTGTTCGAAGATCCAGAACCTTTAATACTCAGGTGGCATCAGAATGTGTGGCCAGTAACATTACATGAAAAGAAACTAGTCGATATGTTTTGCACCCAGAATCTGCATTAATCATTTACAGCTTAAATGGTTTACTATACAAGGGTAGCTCGATAGTATCTGTAGTTGTCTTGTTGCGATCCAGTGATTTTTTAAATCTGTAATTTCTTCTACTGCTCGAGGTAGACGGTTGGTTTCAGGATGAGAGAGAGGAAACAGGCGATTTGATCAACCTACCTACAGATGAAAGTTGTGAGTAACTAAACCACGAGGACAAGTGGATCAGACACACAAGAGAGAGTACATCGCGACAGAAATTAAATCAATGTCAGCAGAGATGGCACAAAAGGAGGAAGCGCTGCGACTGAAATTCTCCGCACGCCATCCCTCTGTGTCCCATCCATTTCTCAGTGCCAACTCCACATCTTTTAATTTCTTTTAATTTGATGGCCAATAAACAAAGCCCCCGCCCCCATTCCCCCGCCCCCACAGACCCATCTAGACCTCATGTCCCTGCATTGGCATCAAGCACCAACCCTGCTCCAACTCCAGGCTCAGTCCGGCACTGCTCGGGGTTAAGTGCATTGCACCGGGTAAAGCCCAGTCTGCTCCAACCAGTGCCGGCCAGGGGTCCACCTCGGGACTAAACAGGAAAGTCTCAAGAAGGGTCGCTCCGGTTGTTGCCCTGAGACTTCCCAGAATTAAGAGGAAGTGTCCTCCCCTGGCACCAGCTGGCTCGGAGGAGTCCGTGCCGACTGGTGACAGGATCGCTCCCAATTCCTGAGGGACATCTAGGTTCCAAGGGCTGTCACTCCCAGGGAGGGGCTATGTGTGCCTCAGTGGCACCTCCCCCAAGAGGCTGGGGCTCATGTCTGGAGGGTCGAACTCAATCGGCCTTCGTGTTCATGAGCTCTTAGCTAATCGTTTCCTCATCTCTGTTCCCAGGGCCTCACTCTCAACTTTCCCTCTCAGCCTGAGTCGGACCAGCACCTCCAGTCGTTTGGGCTTTTTCATGTATTTAACACAAGGGTGAGGAGTCTGAAACTGTGGGTTCCAGAAGTCCCTTCACTTGTGGGTTTGAGTCTTTACTTGGGGTTTACTCAGGCTGTTGCTGTTTTATCTGACCAATTTCCAGGGCAATTCGGGTAGACTTAATGTGCACCCTTCAGTTAAGGCCAAGGTAGATAGCATCCATAGTGTCTCCCCGACCCTGCTTTCACACCTTGCAGTTTACTGTTATCTGGTGATCTTCAGTCGAGAAGGTATCAGAAGGAAGTTCACTGCCCAGTGAAACTAGTCCTGGTCTGTAGGGTTTGGTGCATGTCCCGAATTCCCCACCATCACTGGGGCTGGCTTTACTGACCAGCAGCATAACACTTCGCAGGTGAGTTGAGGGAGCAATCCCTGTCAGAGTGAGGACCACCTTCAGAGAGCATCTACTGCAGCAACAAGCTGTGTGTGTGCCCTCAATGTAGGAGCAAGGTCTATCATCCAGTGGGTCTTGCAACGCCAATGGGCTTGGCCATGCAACATGAGGCTCCATGACCCAAGGAGGTGCTGCAGCAGAACCTTCATCATTCCCAGAATTGATGGAATGAATCACAGAATTGATGGAATGAATCCCAAAACCGCTCACCCTCAAGCAGCAGGTTTTAAAAATGCCAATGCGCAGACCCCACACCCATTCACGGAGCGGAGCGAGCTCTGCCCACACCAGGTGGTGCTCCGAGCATGGCTCCGGCTGTATGGAAACCGCCAGAATGTGGGTGACCTAAGCCCGGGAAATGTAAAGATACTTGTTTCTAAAACTTCCTCCTCTCGATGTTGTAGCCCACCCCATCTATAGGCCCCTTCCACTCACCATCACCAATCCTTTCTTATATTTAAGGAGGGAGATGAAACATGTCCAGGGAACTATAGATCAGTCAGCTTAACATCGGGGGGTAGGAAAAATAATGCAATTCCTGAGGGACATCTAGGTTCCAAGGGCTGTCACTCCCAGGGAGGAGAAAATAGAAGCACATCTAGAAAACAAAAATATAATAATGAATAGCAGCCTGGATTTCAAAAGGAAATGTCTTGCTTGACCAGCCTCATTGAAAAGGTAACAGAGAGAGTAGATAAGGGGAATGCAGTAGATGTCATTTAACTAGATTTTCAAAAAGCCTTCAATAAGGTACCACAAAATAGACTAAAATATAGATCAGAGAAGCTGGAGTCAGGAGACAAGTAACAGATTGGATAGCTGGCTGGCCTCAAGACAGAAAGCAGAGAGTAGGGGTAAAGGGTAGCTATTGACAGTGGCAGAATGTGGGGAGTGGTGTTCTACAAGGGTCAGTGCTGGGACCAATGTTGTTCACAATTTATATTAATGATTTAGACTTTGGAATCAAAAACACAATTTCTAAATTTGCCGATAACAATAAACTGGAGGGTAGTCAATACTGAGGAGGACCGCAACAAATTATAAAGGAGGACATTAATAAACTTGCAGAATGGGCATATAATTGGCAAATGAATTTCAACACAGAAAAATGTGAGGTATTACATTTTGGTCGGAAGAATAAAGAGGTCACTTATTGTTTGGATCGTGCGAGTCTGGGTGGGGTAGAGGAACAAAGGGATCTCGGAGTACAAATACACCAATTGATGAAAGTAGTGACACAGGGTAACAAGGCCATAAAATAAGCAAACCAGGCACTGGGGTTTATTTCTAGAGGGACAGAATTGAAAAGTAGCAAAGTTATGCTAAACTTGTATTGAACCTTGGTTAGACCACACTTGGAGCACTGCGTACAATTCTGGTCACCATATTACAGAAAGGATATAGAGGCACTGGAGCGGGTGCAGAGAAGACTTACAAGGATGATATTGAAATGCAAGGGTAAACCTATCAGAAAGGGATGAACAGGCTGGGTCTCTTTTTGCTTGATAAAAGAAGGCTGAGGGGTAACCAATAAAGGTCGTTAAAATGATGAAAGGTTTTGATAGAACAGATACAGAGAGAATGTTTTCACTAGTAGAGCATAACTAGAGGGCATCAATATAAGATAGTCACCCACAAATCAATTAGGAATTCAGAAGGAACTTCTTTACCCAGAGAATGGTGAGATGTGGAACTCACTACCCACAAGAAGTAGTTGAGGCAAATAGTATCGATGTATTTAAGGGGAGGCTAGATGAGATATGTGTGCGCACTAGGTCCGTGCAGCAGAGCTGGTCTCCAGTCATCTTGGTTAACCCTTGCCATTGGACAAGACCTAGCTCTGTCGAGCCCATGTGGTGGCTGGTGTGCAGCGGCCACCAGATGTGAAAAACATCCACGCAGAGGCATCTTCCATCCTTGAGGGTATATTTCGAGTTCTTCATTGAAACACCTGTGAACGCATCCTTTTTTGGTGTGGAATCAAGTCATCCTCGTTTCGAGGGACTGCCTATTACGTCTGATTGAGGAGCATATAAGGGAGACGTGAATAGAGGGTTATCCTGATAGTTAGATGAGGGGAGACAGGTGGAGGCTCGAGTGGAGTATAAATGCTAGCATGGACTGGTTGGGCCGAATGGCCTGTGTCTGTGCTGATGTAATCATTCACCTCCATTAGCATTTCCAAGGCTTTATCCGGACCGTAATGCTCTTTGCACCATGCTAGCCCGTCATTCCCGATTAGGACCTGGAATGCAGGGCAGAAACCTTTGATACCCTGTCCAGCTCCACTTCCCCAAGCAGTGATCAGCAGCCTCGGGGTGTGAATGGTACAATAGGACAGTGTACACTTTCAGACTCAGTGAGGGGCAAGTCAGCATGTCTACAGACAGACTGTATGACAGTAGTCGGGTATTTCTACAGTGTGGGACCCCCTCCTGGGTCCCTCTGTCAAGTTGACGTGTTGCTTCCCATTGGTGCTTGAACGACGGGGTGACACTCTCGCTGCCACATTTAGCCGGGGTGGACATCATCATCATAGGCAGTCCCTCGGAATAGAGGAAGACGTTCGTCCACTCCTGAAGTGAGTACTTTGGTGGCTGAGTAGTCCAATATGAGGGCCACAGACTCTGTCACAGGTGGGACAGATAGTCGTTGAGGGGAAGTCTGGGTGGGCCTGGTTTGCCGCATGCTCTTTCCGCTGTCTGCGCTTGATTTCCACACGCTCTTGGCGTTGAGACTTGAGGTGCTCATCACCCTCCCGATGCACTTTCTTCACTTAGGGCGGTCTTTGGCCAGGGACTTCCAGGTGTCAGTGATGATGTCGCACTTTATCAGGGAGGCTTCGAGGGTGTCCTTGCACCGTTTCCGCTGACCACCTTTGGCTCATTTGCCGTGAAGGAGCTCCGCATAGTTCACTTGCTTAAGGAATCTCATGTCTGACATGCGAAAGATGTGGCCTGCCCAGCGAAGCTGACCGAGTGTGGTCAGTGCTTCACTGCTGGGAATGTTTGCCTGGACATTGACGCTAATGTTTTTGCACCTGTCCTCCGAGGGGATTTGTAGGATCTTGCAGAGACATCATTGGTGATATATCTCCAGCGAATTGAGGTGTCTTCTGTACATCGTCCATGCCCCTAAGCCATACAGGAAGGTATTACTACAGCCCTGTAGAGCATGAGCTTGGTGGTAGATAAACGCCCTCCACCAGCCTGTCCTTGCCACAAAGCACTGTCCCCCAGTCATCAAGTTCCATGGCGTGACCCCCGACAACCTGGACCATTTCCCTTCCCTCAGGAGCCTCTTATCAACAAAAGCAGATGTTGATGCGGAGATTCAACACTGCCTCCAGTGCGCCAGTGCAGCCTTCGGCCACCTGAGGAAAAGAGTGTTCGAAGTCCAGGCTCTCAAATCTACCACTAAGCTCATGGTCTACAGGGCTGTAGTAATACCCGCCCTCCTGTATGGCTCAGGGGCATGGACGATGTACAGAAGACACCTCAAGTCGCTGGAGATATAGCACCAATGATGTCTCCGCAAGATCCTTCATATCCCGTGGGAGGACAGACGCACCAACATCAGTGTCCTTGCGTAGGCTAACATCCCCAGCATGGGCAGGTCACTTAGTTTGCATGCCAGACACGATACTCCCAAAGCAAGCGCTCTATGCGGTGCTCCTTCATGGTAAACGAGCCAAAGGTGGGCAGCGGAAACGTTACAAGGACACCCTCAAAGCCTCCCTGGTGAAGTGTGACCTCACCACCGACACCTGGGAGAACCTGGCCGAAGACCGTCCTCGGTGGAGAAAGAGCATCCAGGAGAGCATTGAGCTCTTCGAATCTCAACGCTGCGAGTGTGAAGAGGTCAGGCACAGGCAGCGGAAGGGGCGTGTGGTAAATCAGTGTCACCCCACCCTTCCCCCGACGAATGTCTGCCCCACCTGTGACAGGGTCTGTGCCTCCCGTGTTGGACTGTTCAGCCACAAAAAAACTCACTTTAGTCGTGGAAGCAAGTCTTCCTCGATTCCGAGAGGCTGCCTATGATGATCGATAGATAAGCATAGAAGGGAGAAGTGAATAGAGAGTTATCCTGATAGTTAGATGAGGGGACACAGGGGGAGGCTCATGTGGAGTATAAACGCTAGCATGGACTGGTTGAGCCAAATGGCCTGTTTCTGTGCTGTAAACCTCCATAAGACTTTACAATGCTTTATCCAGACCGTAATGTCCTTTGTACCATCTAGTCCATCATTCCCGATTAGGACCTGGAATGCAGGGCAGTAACCTTTGATACCCTGTCCAGCTCCACCTCCCCAAACAGTGATCAGCAGCCTCGGGGTGTGAATGGTACAATAGGACATTGTCGACTTTCAGAATCGGTGAGGGGCAAGTCAGCATGTCTACAGACAGACTGTATGACAGTAGTCGGGTATTTCTACAGTGTGGGACCCCCTCCTGGGTCCCTCTGTCAAGTTGACGTGTTGCTTCCCATTGGTGCTTGAACGACGGGGTGACACTCTCGCTGCCACATTTGGCCGGGGTGGACATCATCATCATAGGCAGTCCCTCGGAATAGAGGAAGACGTTCGTCCACTCCTGAAGTGAGTACTTTGGTGGCTGAATAGTCCAATAAGAGAGCCACAGACTCTGTCACAGGTGAGACAGATAGTCGTTGAGGGTAAGGGAGGGTGGGCCTGGTTTGCCGCATGCTCTTTCCGCTGTCTGCAGTTGATTTCCACACGCTCTTGGCGTTGAGACTCGAGGTGCTCATCACCCTCCTGATGAACTTTCTTCACTTCGGGCGGTCTTTGGCCAGGGACTCCCAGGGGTCAGTGATGATGTCGCACTTTATTAGGGAGGCTTTGAGGGCGTATATGCACCGTTTCCGCTGCCCACCTTTGGCTCATTTGCCGTGAAGGAGCTCCGCATAGTTCACTTGCTTAAGGAATCTAGTGTCGGACTTGAGTGTGCTCAGTGCTTCAGTGCTGTGGATGTTAGCCTGGATGTGGACGCTAATGTTGGTGCGCCTGTCCTCCGAGGGGATTTGTAGGATCTTGTGGAGACATCGTTGGTGATATATCTCCAGCGAATTGAGGTGTCTTCTGCACATCGTCCATGCCCCTAAGCCATACAGGAGGGTATTACTACAGCCCTGTGGAGCATGAGCTTGGTGGTAGATAAACGCCCTCCACCAGCCTGTCCTTGCCACAAAGCACTGTCCCCCCAGTCATCAAGTTCCATGGCGTGACCCCCGACAACCTGGACCATTTCCCTTACCTCAGGAGCCTCTTGTCAACAAAAGCAGATGTTGGTGCGGAGATTAAACACCGCCTCCAGTGCGCCAGTGCAGCCTTCGGCCACCTGAGGAAAAGAGTGTTTGAAGTCCCGGCTCTCAAATCTACCACTAAGCTCATGGTCTACATGGCTGTAGTAATACCCGCCCTCCTGTATGGCTCAGGGGCATGGACGATGTACAGAAGACACCTCAAGTCGCTGGAAATATATCACCAATGATGTCTCCGCAAGATCCTTCATATCCCATGGGAGGACAGACGCACCAACATCAGTGTCCTTGTGTAGGCTAACATCCCCAGCATGGGCAGGTCACTTAGTTCGCATGCCAGACACGATACTCCCAAAGCAAGCGCTCTATGCGGTGCTCCTTCATGGCAAATAAGCCAAAGGTGGGCAGCGAAAATGTTACAAGGACACCCTCAAAGCCTCCCTGGTGAATGTGACCTCATCACCGACACCTGGGAGACCCTGGCCGAAGACCGTCCTAGGTGGAGAAAGAGCATCCAGGAGAGCGTTGAGCTCTTTGAATTTCAACGCTGCGAGCGTGAAGAGGTCAGGCACCGGCAGCGGAAGGGGCGTGTGGTAAATCAGTGTCACCCCACCCTTCCCCCGACGAATGACTGTCCCACCTGTGACAGGGTCTGTGGCTCCCATGTTGGACTGTTCAGCCAGAAAAAAACTCACTTTAGTCGTGGAAGCAAGTCTTCCTCGTTTCGAGGGACTGCCTATTATGTTTGATTGAGGAGCATATAAGGGAGAAGTGAATAGAGGGTTCTCCTGATACTTAGATGAGGGGAGACAGGGGGAGGCTCGAGTGGAGTATAAACGCTAGCATGGACTGATTGAGCCGAATGCTTGTTTCTGTGCTGTAATCCGATGTAATCATTCACCTCCATCAGCCTTTACAAGGCTTTATCCGGACCGTAATGTCCTTTGTACCATGCTAGCCCATCATTCCCGATTAGAACCTGGAATGCAGGAAGGTAATCTTAGATACCCGTTCCAGCTCCACCTCCCCAAACAGTGATCAGCAGCCTCGGGGTGTGAATGGTACAATAGGACAGTGTACACTTTCAGACTCAGTGAGGGGCAAGTCAGCATGTCTACAGACGGACTGTATGACAGTAGTCGGGTATTTCTACAGTGTGGGACCCCCTCCTGGGTCCCTCTGTCAAGTTGACGTGTTGCTTCCCATTGGTGCTTGAACAACAGGGTGACACTCTTGCTGTCACATTTAGCCGGGGTGGACATCATCAATATAGGCAGTTCCTCGGAATAGAGGAAGACGTTCGTTCACTCCTGAAGTGAGTGCTTTGCTGGCTGAATAGTCCAATGTGACAGCCACAGACTCTGTCACAGGTGAGACAGATAGTCGTTGAGGGTAAGGGAGGGTGGGACTGGTTTGCCGCATGCTCTTTCCGCTGTCTGCGCTTGATTTCCGCATGCTCTCGGCGTTGAGACTTGAGGTGCTCAATGCCCTCCTGATGCACTTTCTCCACTGAGGGCAGTCTTTGGCAAGAGACTCCTAGGTGTCAGTGACGATGTCGCACTTTATCAGGGAGGCTTTGAGGGTGTCCTTGCAACGTTTCCGCTGTCCACCTTTGGCTCATTTGCCATGAAGGAGCTCCACATGGATCATTTGCTTTGCGAGTCTCGTTTCTGACATGCGAACGATGTGGCCTCCCCAGGAAAGCTGATCGAGTGTGGTCAGTGCTTCAATGCTGGGGATGTTAGCCTGGACGAGGACGCTAATGTTGGTGCTCCATTCCTCCGAGGGGATTTGTAGGATCTTGCGGAGACATCGTTGATGATATATCTCCAGCGACTTGAGGTGTCTTCCCTACATCGTCCATGCCCCTAGTTCATACAGAAGGTTGGGTGTTACTACAGCCCTGTAGACCAAGAGCTTGGTGGTAGATTTGAGGGCCTGGTCTTCGAACAGTCTTTTTCTCAGGCGGCCGAAGGTCCTCCACCAGCCTTTCCTCGCCACAAAGCACTGTCCCCCAATCATCAAGATCCAAGGCGCGGCCCTCGACAACGTGGACCATTTCCCTTACATCGAAACCCTCTTATCAACAAAAGCAGGCTTTGATGCGGAGATTAAACACCGCCTCCAGTGCGCCAGTGCAGCCTTCGTCCACCTGAGGAAAAGAGTGTTTGAAGACCAGGCCCTCAAATCTACCACCAAGCTCATGGTCTACATGACTATAGTAATTCCCCCCATCAGTAAGGCTCAGGGGCATGGACGATGTACACAACAAACCTCAAGTCGCTGGAGCTATATCACCAACGATGTCTCCGCAAGATCCTTTAAATCCCCTGGGAGGACAGACGCACCAACATCAGCGTCCTCACCCAGGCTAACATCCCCAGCATAGAAGCACTGACCACACTCGATCAGCTTCGCTGGGCAGGCCACTTAGTTCGCATGGCAGACACGAGACTCCCAAAGCAAGCGGTCTATGTGGAGCTCCTTCATGGCAAACGAGCCAAAGGTGGGCAGCGGAAACGTTACAAAGACACCCTCAAAGCCTCCCTGGTGAAATGTGACATCACCACTGACACCTGGGAGACCCTGGCTGAAGGCCACCTTAGGTGGAGAAAGTGCATTCAGGAGGGTGTTGAGCTCTTCGAATCTCAACGCTGCGAGTGTGAAGAGGTCAGGCGCAGGCAGCGGAAGGGGCGTGTGGTAAATCAGTGCCACCCCACCCTTCCCCCGACGAATGTCTGTCCCACCTGTGACAGGGTCTGTGGCTCTCGTGTTGGACTGTTCAGCCACTAAAGAACTCACTTTAGTAGTGGAAGCAAGTCTTCCTCGATTCCGAGGGGCTACCTATGATGATGATTATGGGGCCTTGGCAGTTTGGACCGCAGTTGGTCTTGACTGCGATGAAGAATCCTCGCATATCATGACTATCGGCCAGCTGCTGTATCTCCTGTGCTTTCTCCATCCACCACCTTTTTGTTAGGTCCCGGGTTTTTTGTTGGACCTCAGCCTTGAGCCGTCTGTAATGTTACTTTACTGCTCCCGTGTTGGGTTGTTGCTTGAGGCTCAGAAATGCTCTGCGCTTGCGATCTATTAGTTCTTGGATCTCCTGATCATTCTCATCAAACCAGTCCTGGTGTTTTCTGGTTGAGTGACCAAGTGTCTCTTCACAGGCACTGCTTATGAAGGCCAGGAGGGCAGACCAAGTGCTGTGGGTATTCAGCATCTCAGGGTCATCAAGGCATGCCAGGTTAGCTGTGAGGTGCTGGCTGTATAGGTCTCTCTTTGCTGGGTCTTTAAGTGCCCCTGCATTGACTTTTTTGTGGCTCTGCTTCTGCTGTCCCCTCTGCTTTGGGGCTTTTTAATGTCGATGATGGATCGGATTAGGCGGTGGTCCATCCAGCAGTCGTCGGCTCCTGTCAAGGCGCAGGTGATGCGCACATACTTGCAATCCCTGGCTCGGACGATGACAGTCGAGCAGGTGACAGTATTTGGAGCGAGGGTGTTGCCATGATGCCTTGTATTTGTCCCTCTAGCGGAACAGGGTGTTGGTGATGAGAAGTTCATGTTCTAGACATTTTGTCAGGAGTAGGGTACCGCTGGCTTTCTCTATCCCCTCTCTGCCAATCACAGAGAGCTGTGTCTTTGCCGACCCTGGCGTGAAGTCACCTCGGAGGATCAGTTTGTCGCCCGCGGGGACGCGGGACAGGGATGTTTCGAGGTTGGAATAAAAACCCTCTTTGGTCTCATCCATTGTATCGAGTGTAGGGGCCTACGCAATGATGACCATGGCGCATCGGTTGCGGGATTGGGTGAGTCGAAGAGTCATGGGGCGTTCGTAAACCCCGCAGCGGGAGTCTTTGAGGCGGCCGACCAGCTCACTTTTGATGGTGAAACCGACTGTGTGAAGGCGCCGTTCTTCCTCTGGTTTACCTTTCCAGAAAAAGGTGTAACCTCCACCTTCTTCCTTGAGCTGGGCTTCCCCTGCCCGCCAGGTCTCGCTTAGGATGGCGAGGTCGATGTCAAAGTGCCTAAGCTCCCGGGCAACTATGGAGGTGAGACATTCTGGCCTGTCGCTGTTGGAGTTCTCCATGAGGGTCCTGATGTTTCAGGTCCCGAACTTCATGTTAACAAAGTGAAAGCTGCCTGTGTGTGAGTTCTTTTAACGTGGGGTGGTCGTTGCACATCGGCTACCACACGGGCTTAGCTGAGAAAGGGCTTGGTCCAGTGGCAAAGGGATCCAAGACGACTGGAGACCAGGCCCTGTTGTATGGCGAGATGTTGGTCGCAAGCTCGGTGCCGAGTAGCACCCTTGATTGTAGGTGTCCCGAGGCTGGGCTGGGGGCAGGCATCAGGAAGGTCAGTTGTCCGCTGGAGTTCCGAGGGATGTTTTAAAAAGTTTCCTCCAAAGTTTAAAAAATAAGTTTTCCAAAATTATTTAAAACTTTCTCCAGAGGTTTTAAACTAATTTCTCCAAGTTGTTTAAAAGTTTAAAAGTTTTCACAAATTGCTTTAAAAGTTTCTCAAGTTGATTAAAAGTTTAAAAGTTGATTAAAAGTTTATCAAAAGTTTAAGATGCAAGTCAGTAGTAGGTTACTCCATTGGCACTGCTCCATGGGCACTGCCAGCCCTCTGCAGCTGCACAAAGCCCTGGTGCCAGACCACACCCGGGTCACCGCGGGGAAGTAGAGGCCCAGTCGTCCCCAAAGTGGGCCCGAACACCCGGACTCCGCCAGGGAGAGGCCCAGACGTCACTGGGGTGAGGCCTGGATGCCACTGGGGGCCCGAGCGCAAGCTGGGTGTATTGAGCAGTAGTTTTGAGTCCCTTCGGTCGGGGTGGACAATACCACAGTTGGCACAGTCAACGTCTGTCTGGTCACTTAAGCCTCCTTTCTCATCGTCCTCGTCTACTTGGTGAGTGGCCAGCAGTGTGTGGAGAACGCCCGACTGAAGGTCAGCTCCCTTGTAAGCTGTTCCCTTATAAGCTCCTCGTCATTCTTCAAGTGACAGCATTTTCAAGCCACCTGGTTGTCTCTTGTGTCTTGTTGCGAGGGAAGTGAATGGATTCTCCTCATTCTGGGTTGTCTTTGGATGTCAACAAACTGAGTTCTGGAGTGTGCTAAAAGTTTACACAGCAAGGGAGCTGGATAAATTGTGCCGATGCATCCCGATAATTAGGTCCCCATCCCCAACCGCATCCCCCCTTCAACCCTCCCATTTAGCCCATTAATCTTTAGGAGCTGATGTTTCATCCAATCAATGCTGGCTCTTTAACTCAATTCCAATCCACTGAGCATGGCAGGGCCCAAAGGAATGGCAAATGAAAGGGATCACAGTTAGCGCTTTCAAAAACAGATTGGCGACAGTGTTTGTGCAAACCGAAGCAACACAAAAGTGAGAACTGGGGACAAGCCACTGACTGGTTTCAAGTCATCGTCGAATGTTGTCTGTGGGTACAGAGCATCGCAGTTGTGTGGGACAGGCTGGATGGAGCAGCGGGTCTTTTCCTGTCTGTCATTTATGTTTCAAGTCACGTTATTTCAACAACTGAAATGTGAGAAGTTTAACATCTGGAAATAAAGGTGCAATGAAGATTAACGAACTTACTGTGTGTTTTCTGATTTGTGCACAGATCATAGCAAGGAACAAAGGGGGAGAGATGCGTTCTCCGATGGGGGGGTTACAGACTGGGGATTGTCCTTGGGCTGAGCCACTGACTGGGTGAACTCTCTGAGTCACACACCAGACAGGGCCCAGAGACAATCCTCAGTCTGCACATACAAACCTACAAAAAGACCATCAGTAGATAAAGACTCCCAGACAGCATAACCTTGCCTGCTCCTGTCCCACCTCCAGTAACGCTATCTCTTGGCACATACAAAGGAACGTGGCCAATTCAGGAAAAAAACCTCTGGGCAATTGCTCTACAACTCCCTGAGGCTCCAGGGAGAGCATTGCTGCTCCAGTACCATCACAATCTAAAGTGACCACTCACTCCCTGAAACTGCTAATGTCCACTCAGAAACCTTTCAACTTCCCCTGTTAAATGACTGTAGTGCCCCAGCACTCACCCTCTGTTACTCACCATATGTTGCACTCGTTTGTTCCAGAGGGTGATGACTCTGTGACAAGCCATGCACTCAGACAGCATGGAAGGAGGCCATTCGGCCCATTGTGTCTGTGCTGGATCTTTGCATGAGCCACACAACAGTCCCATTCCCCTGCTCCCTCCCCACAGCCCTGCAAATGGCTCCCACCACCCCTTCCCTCCCAGCTGTAAGTGGTTTCCCTTTGCTGTTTTCGAAGCACCCCCACTTTGCAATAGTTCTAACACTGGGAATTATTACTGCACTGAACAGATGGATGAGTCAGGGCTGGTTACCTTGGTACTGCACCCAGTAGAAATACACCATGGTAGTGTAATACAAACAAACACAGTACAACACACAGTCTGACCTGTCTAAACAGGCCCCGAACGTAAAGTACCCACGTCTAAAACACCTCCCCTGAAAACGCCTAGGATATTGGTTGGGAGAACGCACGATACCCCCTCACATCGTGGTTGTGATATTAAAAGATGTGTGTGCAGATGTGATGCTCATCGATTCGCTGGCTCACTTGCTGCTGCTTCCGATGAAAAGATGTCTCTTCTGGTTTCTTCTCTCCGTTCCACATGAAGGGTTGGATACTTGTCGAGGCAAAGCAGCGAGGCAAGAGAGAGAGAGAGTGGCCACACGGCCTCTTTTATGTCCGTCCGTACTTTCAGGCCGAATAAAGTTTGTTTCGAGGTGAGACTTCCTGTGGGTATGTCTTCTGCTTTTAGCTCAATAAAGTTTTCTTCCTTTATTTCGAAGTTCCCTGTTTTTCCAGTGATGGGTTTCACTTCCGAGCAGTCTGGGCTTAATGACTTTCTATTGTTCTGGTATATCATCCAGGTAATAGCTCGATCACTGATCAGTTCACTTGCCGAGTTCACATTGCTTAACAAAACACAGTCCATTTGCTCATCACCTGCAATGAATTGCCTTAGCTTGGCCATTGTCTTCCCAGAACCCCTGCCCATCATTCTAAGTCCATCATGGAGCCGCACCTGGGCCCCTCGCACAAACAGCTTCCAGCTTTTTCTGTGGTGAGAAAAATATTAAAACGCAAATCCTTGGGGATTAAAACACAATGGCCAGACCCTTGGGGATTCGTTGCTTACAGTCCTTACAGTCCCCCCGATGATATTTCAAGAGTCTTCTAGAACATATCAACGTCCGCTGGTGAGCAAGACTCGTGATTCCCAACCAATCCTATCCCTTTTTACTTTTAAAACACCCCGAATATACATCCCTGAAATACAACCGTGCATCGTACTGTTACCATGGAGATACAGAACGTTACATTCACGGTTCGTTAACTACAGCCTCCCATCGACTCCGGAGCTTTTGACTTCTCTTTTTACGAGAAATACACAACAGGTATATCACAATCAAACACTGTACAATGACGAGAGCATGTGAGCATATCTGGATCCACGGAGGCACCTCCACACTTATACCAAAGTCCCACCAGGGCGGGGCATTTATCCCTTTAATTCTTTCCCCTGTGTCCCGGTTCGTCTGTTCCAGTGAGAAATAATGTCTTTGGGGTTAGCTCGACGGCCTTTAATAACGTTGTTAGGTGTTCCGACAGAAAAGGAATCTGATACCCGAACTGGGTAATGTACTGTTGCAGGTTCGGGATCGTGTTGTTTACCGTAATGTGTAGCGTGGATGGCTCTGGGATCGGAATAATACGTTCCTGTGCCACTTGAACTTCGGCGTGGGGTTTGCAGCAGAAAGTGCTGTCATTGCCGGACACCAAGTGTCCTGGTGCACTCGATACCGGTCCACACTCGTGGTTACGCAGTATGTCCCGTCGCCTACATATGCTACCTGAGGTGGGACGTGGCTCTGTGTCCTCACCTCCATGGGGCAATTGATGAGCTCTCGACTCTTGGATTCAAACCCACACTCTGGCCGATCGAACACGTTCAAATGCTGGGGACACAATATGACGTGTGCACCCCTGCTCTGGCACCCCTTGTGGTCAGTGCCGTTCATGGCGTGCTCCCACTTTATAACAAATGGTGGGACTGCATGATACCGTACGAGCGCCCCATCCCGTACGCCCCCAATGTTCTCCACCCTGTATACCGGCGCTGGTTGTGATGTCCCACCCATTACCGACATACACAACACTATCCCCATGATTGAGTGGTTGGACTGACCACAATCCACTGGGACTGAGTAGGCTTCAGAGGCTAGACACAGCTGACACAGGCTCATCGAATTACTGTACGGGCTGAGCGCTGCGAGGTGCTGGTTGCTGATCCATGACGGGACGTGACCTTGCTGGAGGTCCTCTAAATTACTGCGCCCCTCGCTCAGCAACCAGGCACCGTACAACACGCACACTTCGTTTCATGCTGCCTGCACCGAGGGATTCCTGTCATCCCGTATTAATGCATTTACAGTCTTTGCGTGTGTCTCCAGCTCTGCGATAACCTTTAAATGGACAGTCATTGCCTGGTCCTCCTCTAACTCCGACCCTACCACCGCGTTCCCTTCCCCAGGATTTTCCTCAGCTGGTCCTTTAAACCACTGATCTGAAGCTGCACGGTGTCCATGCTGTTGACCAGAGATGTACCCGCGCTAAACGCAGTAGTGACCTCATTGAGCACCCCTCGCCTCTGCCTCCCCGGACTAACGTTATCCCTCACTCCCATATCGTACAATCTTCCCCGACTCACATCCCCGTAACTGAGTTCAAAGAACTGGCGGAACATTTCTCTAATGAGCGCCTCATACAGCTGCTCAGTTTCTTTTAGACACCAGTCGGGCAGATGTACCGCGGTTAGGTTTAACATGACCGACGCGACTGTGTAATGCAACTCCTGGAATAAAACCTTTCCAGTCGGGACTAAAACTAAACCATTCCCTGGGCCTGGTGTGGTGGTGGGACACCTAACTTCTGTCACCTGTACCGGTGAGGCTGTGGGCAGGGGCTTCCTCTTGTGTGCTACACGTTCAGTGGCTTTTATTGTGTTGGGATCACGCAGGAGTCCATACTCCGATCCCAACTGATCCCAGCCCCGGCGTCCTGCCATTGCCTCGAAAAGGCAATCGACACACCCGCTGGGCAGATCCTCTCCGACCCCCACATACACACACACATTCCCTGTTCCTCCTTCCTCCACTTGTTCCAGCACACATCCACTCCACCCTTTGACCCCGTGATCTGTCGGTACGTATCGTTCCCCAGTCATTCGCAGTCCACTGTCTGGTTCCCCGTGTCCTGACTAAATTTCCTGAGCCACCACCACTGTCCCAGGGTAATGTGTCCCTTGCACTTCAAGCATACGCGCTTGCCCTCGGTCACCCTAACCCGTGTGGCTGTGACCTTCAGTCTGGGACACGCTATGGAAGCCTCACCGTATGTGAACCTGACGTGACTGGAGTATTTCGTCGAATTTGACCCCAGACACCTTGGCCTCCTTCCCTCGTGGAAGTAGGCTGTCATCCCATCCGTGTCCCCTGTCCGAACCCCCTGTGTGAGGGTGGGTCTGTTCCCCCCAGGACATCCGTAGAGAAAGAACAACTCGGTGTCTCCCCTCCTGCTGTACCCTGTTGCGGCCAAGCTCCAAAGAACGATTACCAGGGTTGTCTCCATCTTTCTCTCGGCTTCCTGTGAAGATACAAAGAAACAACAACCTTTCTATGAGAGAGTATACCTCCACAGGTCTGGCTTCATCAAAACACACTTTGTAAAACATAAAACTGAGAGGGAAACTATATACACCGCCACCCGTCTCTGGGTGGCCCCGCTCGGTCTCTACGACCTGGGCCTTTTATGGTTCCTCGGTGGTGTGTAAGGAGGCGACCACGGTGTTCTCGGCCGTGGGATCCTGCTACTCCTCCTAACCACCACCACATCGGGCTCCTCACTGTCCCAAACTATGGGAGGAAGACCCGTGTCCACCATGCTGTTTATAGCGCCTTGGTGCTTCTTTCTGTTCCTCGCTCTTTCCCACGGGTTAAGCAACTTGCCCTGGTTCACATGGAACCACTTTGTGCGCTTCGGAAGCTTAACCGTGTACACCATGGGACTGGCCTTATCAATGATGCTGTCGGGTCCCATGTACAAAGGCTCACACGTGTCCACCTGAACGTAATTGCGGACCATGACCTGATCCCCGACCTTCCACTCGTGGGTTCTCCGGGGCTCGAGCAACAACCAATTGCTCTGGTGCTGCTTCCCAATGTTGCTGGCAGCTTGCCAATGAATCTGTTTCAAGTGTTCGAACAGATCCTTGACAAACTTGTCCCGGTTTACCTCTCTCACCTGCACCACTGTGAGAACCAGCACCAGAACATGGGTCGGCGTGTGCATGACCTGACCAGTCATGAGCTCATGCGGGGAATACCCTGTGCTTCTGGAGAGGCTGGCTCGGACCCCCATCAGGTCAATCGGCAGGACCTCAAACCACTTTTTCAGGGACTGTCCTGTTTCTTTCTGCAGCCTTTCTTTGATGGTCCAATTAAGTCGCTCCACAACCCCCGATGACTGTGGGTTGTGAGCCACACGCCATTTCCCTTCTATCCCTTGCACTTACAAGGTAGCCTGCATGACCTGCCCTGTGAAGTGGCTCCCCTGGTCAGACTCCACGATCTGTGGCAGTCCCCACCTCGAGAACACTTCCCTCACCAAGATCCTTGCTGTCACCAACGCCTTGGCTGATCGGCAAGGGAAGGCTTCAACCCACTTCGAGAAAACGTCCACTAGGACCAAACAGTACTTGTAACCCACCTTTCCGGTGGACAATGGCCCTATGTAATCGACCTGTACCGACTGCCATGGTCCCTCTACCCTTCTCATGTGTCCCATGGAAACCTTTCCTTTCTGGTGATTGAGGTTGTTCGCTGCGCACACCAGGCAATCTGCGCAAAAATGGCGGACATCCTCCCTCAGTTGTGGCCACCACCCTGCCTGTTCTACCCTCTGCCAGGTAGTCTCAGGCCCTGGGTGTCCCGCTCCAGGGCCCCCGTGGGCTATCTGGAGGAACTCCCTCTGGTGCTGTTCTGGAACCACCCACTGATCTCCCCTGAAAAGCATTCCTTCCTTTAAAGTAATGCCCACTACCCCGAACGGGCCTTCTACCTTTTCTCCCCTAGCCAGCTACTCCAGGACAACCTTGAGGACGGGATCCTGTGCCTGGACTTTCCTCAAGTCCGGATCCAATGCTACCCCTACACTCCCTTGTGTTCCCCCTTTTTCCCGGATCGCTGCTACTGGGCTGGACCTGTATGGGTCCCAAAACTCTCCTGTTTTGGCTCCCTCCTTGGCTAACCCATCAGCCTTTTGGTTGCCTTCCCCTCTGGGCTCTGTCTTGGAATGGGCCTTTACTTTATGATTGGCCTCTAAGATCCTTTGTAACTGTGGTTTGGTTGCTAAGAGCTTCCCGTCTGCGGATGTGAAACTGCGACGAGACCAGATGGCCAAGTATTCGGTGCACGAATTGCATGTGAACATGGAATCCGAGCAGATGGTGTATGGGGTCGTGAACTTGTCGGCGTGGGTAACGACGTACACCACCGCCGATAGTTCGACGTGCTGAGTGCTCAGGGTGCTCGGGAGTTTAATGGCCCTTGCAATGCCTGCCGTCGGGTCATAAATCCCACACCCGGTGAAACGCTCCCCTGCTACCACCGAACTGGATCCGTCGACATATATTCCTCGGCCCGTGGGATGTAACCCGGCCTGAAATCCTATGTCTACGTCCCATACTCCCTCCACCGTACACTTATGGGCCGCCCCTGCATACATCATGTTAGCTGCCAGCTTGGGCTCACACAGGCCTTGCACTCTCAGATACATTTGTGAGAGCGATAAAGTCCAGTGAGCAATGTGAGCACTGCTCACCGTGCCGTCCTTTATCCTCCCATCTAATAACGTCTGAGTGGGGTATAGTGGGTCAGTAGAATGATCTGGGATGACCCCATAAAGAGCTGGGAGTGCTTCACGGCCCAATGCGTGGCAAGGAGATGCCTCTCGCAATTGGAGTATCCCCGTTCTACATCTGTGAGGACTCTTGAGGAGTACACCACGGGTCGCAGTTTACCGTGCCGCGCCTGGAGCAGTACTGCGCTCAAACTGTCCACGTTGGCTTTGCTGCTACTTCTAAAAAGAAGTCCTCCCCACCATTAATCGCCCCCAGTGTGGGTGCTGTCTGCAGGTCTCCCTTGAGATGATTGAATGCTGCCGTACAGTCCTCATCCCACTCCCATCCCACTCCCTCGCGGAGGAGCCAAAGTAGAGGGGCTGCCGTGGTGGTGTAATCCTCAATTAAATCCCTGCAGTACCCCGTGAACCCCAGGAAGGATCTCACCCCCGTCACGGTCATGGGGGTTGGTGACTCCTGTACCACCTTCCGTTTGGCCTCGTCTATAGCCCTTTCCCCAGCCCTCACAGTCAGCCCGAGGAATTTCACTTCCTTCCGACCGATCTGAGCTTTCTTGGGATTGACCCGGTGTCCTCCACCAGCTCCAGAAGCTCAGCCAGCAGCGGACCATGCTCCTCCCCCTCGTTGTAGAACAAAAGCAGGTCATCGACATACTGCACCAACTGCTGGGGCCTGCTGAAACCCTTTAAGCTGTTGGCCATACACTGGTGAAAGATGGAGGGGCGGTTGTGGAAACCCTGGGGAAGGCATGTCCAGGTATATTGCTGCTCTTTAAATGTGAAGGCGAACTTATACTGGTCCTCTCTTCTGAGGGGAATTGACCAGAACCCGTTCGATATATCCAGCACCGTGAAAGTGGTCGTGGATGCTGGAATGCTCCCGATCAGGTCAGTTACGATTGGTCCTCAGAATCGGACCACGATGAGCCCCAACACCAACAACACCAACAACACCACCACCAACCTTCTCCTCAACCACCTGATGCTCCACAGGACAGAGAGCATCAGTGCAGTGCTGCACTGTGCCGGAGGCAATACCCCCAACACAGGCAGAGGATGAGCTTCCTCAACATGACTGAGCAGCAGTGCCAAAGGAAGCTCACGCTATTACGCCAGGTCGTCGCAGACAATTTACAGTTTGCTGGAGCAAAGTCCTGCTGCCCAGACCCAGAGGACCTGGTGGACACTCCTTACCAGTGGCTGTCAAAATCACCAGCGCCCTCAACTTCTCCACCTCAGGCTCCTTCCAGCGATCTTCAGCAGGCATTTGTGGCATCTCGCAGTCGGCCGCCCACAGATGCAACACCCAGCTCACCGATCTTCAGCAAGTCAGCCAATTAGATCAACGTTGCCGCCGGTTAAACCAGTGTTACTGGGCGGACGCTGGAGTTGCCATGCTTGGTGGCATCCCACGAGTGCATGGCGTCATTGATTGTACACATGTGGCCAAAATCTCGCACCCCACCGTTGACCAGGTAAGGAATGTCTCCCACAAGTTCACCCCCTGTGGTCAAGGTGTGCATTGTTTCGGCCTTTTTGCTAAGATCACGCGTAACTGACCTGACAGGGGAGTAACCATGACCCCAACGTGGTTCTCCCTGGATCAGGAAGGTGGTTCTCCTATGCTTTTTGGAAATAGGAGGTGGGTGGGGTGGCTTGACGCATCCATCTCCACGGAGGTGTGTGTGGTTGCTGACCCATCCACCTCCATGGCACGAACCTGGTATTGCAGTACTTCCAGGAACGGTGCTTGGGCTCTAGGCCTTTTGGCTAAGAGCATTAGCGCAGGGTGATCCTTGATGTGTGCAAGGTGACCTCTGGCGTTTGTGATCTGACAATGAATTGGAAAGATTGGCTACGAAAAATAAAAAAAAATAAATAAATTTTTTTTTTTTAAATTGTTTAAGTATATACAGTATTGCAGTGGTGTTACACAGAGGTTACATACATGACAATGCGCACCTACCTGTTCCTGCTGGGCCCACGTGAGTTCCTGGTCCTGAGGCCTCCACTGACTGCGCGTCGCAGCACGTACACCTCAGGACGTGCGCAGGGCTGGAGCTGCAATCACATGGCTCTGGGCAGCCAATCAGGTAAAGTATGTTCTCAGCCATCATAATTGGAACTCCGTAAGTTCCACTCAATGCCGAAAACAGTGGAAAGTGTTGACACACCTGGTGAGGGTGAGTACCTTAAATGTGAAAGGTCAAGATGCTCTGCTCTGAGCTCAATGTGCACTCTCTGCTCAATGTAGTGTTTGGGAATTCATGCTCTACGTGGGTGAGGCCAGAGGCAAGGGTCCCAATTGAAGCCTCACCCACTGCAAGGGCCTGCAAGTGCTCTTGACCTTGGTACTGGGTTCTGCAGACCCACCCCTGATGTTGTTGACTCCTCAATCGGACCTAGAGCTGGAAAGTGGGATGAGGCTGGATAGCCTCTAGTTGGCTGGTGCGGACACGTTGGGCCGAAATGGCCTCCTTCCGTGCTGTAAACTTCTATGACTCTATGATTCATATGTGTCTCAAAGACAGTAGCCTCCCCATTACTGTTAAGTCCTGGCCCCCTAATTCAAACATTGCCACAGCAAGTCCACGCAGTGAATGGAAGTTACATCGAGCTGTGAAGACTCTCATACAGTAACATCTAATAAACTATGTCAGGCACGAGGGACACAGTGATAGAAGAACCTAACTCAGACGTTCTCTTTAATCTTACAGGAGAAGCTCGCCCACAACCGCAGGGAGCAGATGTGGACTGCAGGAGGGGACTCTGAACTCCAGGACCTGAGTCCGTTGGAGGAACGTGTCTCGGCCTGTTGGGCGATCAAGTTGTTGCCATGGCAGTGGGTGAGGCCGACCCCCGCCCCCGGGGACAGTGACGGTGTGTTCAGTTCCTTTGTAGCATCCGGCAGGCCACTTCGGCCTGACACCACAATCCTTCAGCTCTTTCCATGAGACTGCCGCTCCTGGCCCCCTTCCCTGTCTGTAACCACCCTTCACTGGCTTTGTGCTTTCAGATGATGACTCAGACGGCCAGGGTCCTGCACGTGGGCCTTCCACTGTGGGCGGCAGTGGAGAGGACGAGGAGGTGGAGGACACCTCTCTGGATGTGACAGAGGACCCAGTGTCCCCACAGAGCGGGGCCAGCAGCTTTGTGTCGGAAGGCGAGGTCGGGGAGATGGAGGTGGGTGATGCTCCGTGACCCAGTGACCTGCAGCAACACCACGGGGGGAGGGGAGATCAGGGAACCAGCTCCCCGGAGGGTGAGTGTGCGCCTGAGTGATGCTCAGCAACACTCTGGTGATGAGGCCGAGTTAGAGGATCACACCAGACAGTCATTGCAGATGCACAGTGATCTGCTGGCTGTTTTGTCGAGGGTGCCCGAGAGTGTCGATGTACTTACTTTTAGTGTGGTGGAGGCTGCCTCAATGGTTGCATTTGTGTGTCAGCAGCCCATCGAACCCATCCTTGGTCGATACTAACAGATGTTGAATGCATCAAGTGACTATGGGGTCCCAGACATGGTGGCATGAACTATGGCTGATGAGGTAGAAGCCATTGAGAACCAGGCCGACGCAATGATAAGGCTGAAGACTGTCATGTCGTCAGTGTGTGGTGACATCAATCAGCTCTGTGGTGTGCTGCAGTCCCAGTCTGCCCTGATGCAGAGCCAGCTTGAATCCACGCGGGCAATGACCGCTGCCATCGTGTCTGTGGCTCTATCAGTTGCACGGGGAACTAACGTTGGTGAAGCACGGCAGCAATCTGTGCTCAGCCAGATAGCTCCAGTTGCTGAGGCTCTGCCCCGGGGGAGTAGCAGTGTGTCAGACCTGTTGCAACCTGATGTCCTCTCTCAGGATGACATCATTCCGCCCTTGCTCTGCCGCTCTCTGCAACCCATCCACCACAGAGTGCTACTGCCCATGCTGAGGTGATGCAGTCAGCAGCCAGTCCATCCAGGCTCCGTGCTGTTGTGAAACATCCTGCTCGGCCATCCGCTGGGGCAACGGTGCCAAAACAACGACCTTGTACCAGCCTTACTGCAATCACTGAGACCCCATTGAGGAGGAGCAGTAGGTCTGGGAGAACATAAGGAATAGAAGCAGGAGTAGGTCATTTGGCCCCTCGAGCCTGCTCCACCATTTAATTAATTCATGGTTGATCTAATCTTGGATTCAATTCCACTTCCCTGAGCACTCCCCATAACCCTTGACTCCCTTATCGTTCAAAAATCTGTCTATCTCCAATTTAAATATATTCAATGACCAGCCTCCACAGCTCTCTGAGGCAGAGAATTCCAAAGATTCACTGATTCTGAGGGAAGAAATTCCTCCTCATTTCCATTTTCAATGGGCGACCCCTTATTCTGAAACAATCGACCGAGTTCTAGATTCCCCCACGAGGGGAAACATCCTCTCTGCATCTACCCTGTCAAGCCCCCTCAGAATCTTATATGTTTCAATCAGATCATCTCTTATTCTTCTAAACTCCAATGAGTACAGGCCCAACCTGCTCAACCTTTCTTCATAAGACAACCCCTTCATCTCAGGAATCAACCCAGTTGATTCTGTATGCAGTACACCAGGTGTGGTCTAACCTAAAGTTGCAGCAGGAATTCTCCACTTTTATACTCCATCCCCCTTGCAATAAAACATTCCATTTGCCTTCCAACTTACTTGCTGTACCGGCATGCTAACATTTTGTATTTAATGTACAAGGACCCCCAGATCCCTTTCCCCATTTCAGTAATAATTTGCTTTTTTAATTTTTTCTACCAACATGGATAACCTCACAGTTTCTCACATTATACTCCATCTGCCAAATTTTTGCCTGTTTATATCCCTTTGCAGATTCTTTGTGTGCTCCTCACAACTTGCTTTCCCACCCATCTTTGTATCATCAGCAAATTTGGCTACATTGCACTTGGTTCCTTCATCCAAGTCATTAATATAGATTGTAAATAGTCGAGGCCCCAACATTGATCCCTTTGGCACCCCACTAGTTACTGTTTGCCAGCCTGATAATGACCCATTTATCCCGACACTCTGTTTTCTGTTAGTTAGCCAATCCACTATCCATGCTAATGTATGTTAACTAACCTGACACAGTATTAAACACTCTGAGCCTATCTTGAGCTCTCCTTGGCTAGTTGGGATCTGCATCTGCAACCATATGTAAGGGGTTCTCAGGGAGTGTTGTTGTGCCTTGGGTGTCTCTCTCTGGGCTTCGGCCCTCACAGCTTATGCCTGGCCTGTGAGGTACCCTGAGTGCTGCAAGAGCACCCCTGGAGAGACTGTGTCCACAGCTTATGAAGGAGGGGTTTTGAGACTCGTGCATCCCCACAGCTTATGCCTAGCCTGTGAGGCACCTGTGAGTGTCAAACACTCCTAACCCCTTCTTCCCTAGCCTGTGACACACAGTTGAGCGTTTTCGAGGCACTCCTAGCTTCCCTTACACTGTTCTGACATAAGACTCACGAGATGTAATACAATAGAACTGAGACAAGGTGATTCTTAGAGGAACTTAGACTTCCAATTTATTTGACAAGGTGTATCTCAACAAACAGCAATACACCAACAAAACAATCCCCCTAAATCCCACTAAACAGATGCAACGAAAATCTTTACACAAGTTTAGCAGTACAATGCCCAACCTCCCACCTTTCCTGGCCTAACTGAGTTGGGAGTTCCGGGGACCAGAGGTTATACTCACTACTGTGCCTTCTGCAGTCTGGTGGTTTGTTTCTTCTATCTTCGGTGTCTTCGGACACTGGTTTTCCTTCAGTGTCGAGAGGCTTGCTGGTTGTTGGATCACGAGATCAGGGAAAACCACCCACACTATGTCAGAAATCCCTTTTTATAGCCAGATTATCCAGTCCGCCTCTCTTGCTGAAATCGATTCTTCCCATTGGTGGGCTTTGTGATTTTGAAAAATGCAGCAGTTTTAGATTATTGCGGGTTTTTTCCACTGATGTTAACTTACTCAAGGTTTGAGTGGGTGTTAATTGGGCTGGCCTCCTGTAGCCATTGTGTAGGCCCTTGGTTTATTTTGGGTTCCCTCGTTTTCTGAAGATCTGCATAATTTCCTTCCATAGTGTAAACATGGGGAAGACAATAGTCCGATAATGGCTGTGAGTCAGTCCCACAGTTTTCGAGCAAGTGCTCTCCCATTGGCTTGAAAGCCCCATGCTTCGGGCTGACTCTGTCCCACCATTGGCCCTCCGGTGTCCTCCCCCGTCCAATCACTGCTCTGCCAAGGTCAAACCGTCTTGGTTTCAATTCACAGCACAGACCGATCCCACAGCCCTTTTCCTTCTGGGTAAAATGAGGGGGTTTTCGTCCTCCCCTACATAATCCCCCATCTGACACAGTCAGACACCACTCGAGTGTATCAAAGTTCAGGATGGTGAGAAAATCCTAGGTCTCCCAAATTGCCCAACTTTCCCCCGTTTAACTCGAAAGTGATCCCGCCGATATATATCGTAATTCCTTTTAACGCGGTACAAAACACAGATTCCAACAGGTTACAATATTCGACAGCAATACACATTTTTGTACTTAAGGTTACAACAGTAATTGTACATTGAGTCTCATTTCAGTCTTAACCGTAAAACAAAGAAACCTACCCTGCAAACTCCCCAGGGGCCATGTATGAAAACGCAGTCATCCCTGGGAATAACAAAACCGCCTAAGTGTCACGGTCAAGCTTTGTTTACACGCCTTGTGTGGTTAGCAACGGCTCTCCTGTCTATGTAGTCGCCTGAGGAACTGCTTTCTTTTTCTTTTTCTCCTGAATTTACAACTTGTAACTAGCAGATATGCTACAATCAGGAGTTGGCCGATTACTAAGGCATGCGATCCCACCCGGATCCATGCAGGTATGTCTGCCCGTATCCCCAAATCCCACCATGCTGGGGATTTAATCTGGGCAATCTCCCCTGCTAAAATTTCAGTTTTCTGCTCCATGGTGTAAAAATGTTTTTGAGACAAATCCACTGCCTGGAGGAGGGCTGTAAGTTTCTCAGGTAGTGGGGCAGTGGGCTAGCCAAAATGGGCGACATATTGTTGTAGGTGGCTGAGGTTGTTTTGTACCGTGAGGTGAATCGTGGAAGGTTCAGGGATGGGTGTGATTCTGGTGTGTGCCACTTGAACCTCTGCCCTGGGTTTAAAGCAAAAGCTGCTGTACGGTATTGGACACCACCTTCCCGTTCCGTGTTCATAGCGTTGGGCACTTGTGGTGACACAATATGTCCCACCGCCTACATATGCTACCTGTGGACTCATGTGGTTCGGGGCCATTACCTCCATTGGGCAATTGATAGGCTCTGCCCCAGCAGTGCTGAACCCGCATTGTGGCCTTGCAAAAGCGTTCAAGTGCTGGGGGCACAGGATTACCTGTGCTCCCCTGCTCTGACAACCCGAGAGGTCTGTACCTGTCACAGTGTGCTCCCACATTGTGACAGAAGGTGGGACCTCTTGGAATCGAACATGCACCCCTCCACGAATGACTCCCACATTCTCCACTCAGTACAGGGGTGCTGGTCGTGGGGATGCCCCCATCACGGGCATCCTGACCACCACACCCATGATGGTATGATTTGACTTTCCACAGTCCACCGGTACCGGGTAGGCTTCCGACGCACACAAAGTTGGCAAGGACTCAAAACATTATCATAAGGGTGCAGTGCTACTAAGTGCTGGTTGCTGATCCAGGAGGGGACCTGTCCCTGTCTCAGATCCTCGAGGTTACTCCGTCCCTCTCCCAGCAACCAGGCCCCATAGAGCATGCACACCTCATTTTGGGCAGCTTGATCGGAGGCGTTTCTATCCTCCCGAATCAAGGTGTTTACAGCCCTGGCCTGCGCCTCCAATTGAGAGATAATCTCCTTTAAGTGAACTGTCATTGCCACCTCTTCGTGGAGCGCGGATCCCACTACGGTATTCTCGTTCCCCAGGACTTTGCGCAGCTGATTCTTTAACCCATTTATCTGGAGGGCCAGCTGCACGTTATCCAAACTGTTTATGGCGGACGCCCCGATGTTAAACCCCGTGAAAATGTCATTTAAAGTGCCACGCCTCTGCCTGCCCGGTTCGGCCCCATCCCACTGTTTATACAAGTCTGCCACTCTCACTCTGGAAGTGGCCACAGTGATCTCCGGGCAGGGGATGGAGGCCTCTCCGTAGGTAAAGTCCTTATGGTTGGAGTACTTGGTGGAGTTCGATCCCAACCACCCAGGCCATCTCCCCTCGTGGGACTAGGTGACCCGGCCATCCGCTGCCGGAGTCCCTTCTCCTGTGGTCACTGTCGGCGCTCTGCCCCCGGAGCATCCGAAAACCAGGGAGTCCTCGGTGTCCCCTCGGTGCCCGGTGCAGATCCTTAGCGATACCAGCATCACTAACGTCCTGTGGGGAGGTGTTGACATCTGAAAGGCAAGAAGAACATGGCCTTGCCTTGAGAGACCTCTCCAGGCTCGGCCCACTTAACATGTTCCAAACATAAAATGCTGTACCCAACCGTCACTGCCTTACCTAAACACATATACTCACAACACAAAGTAACAAAACAGGAAGGGAAAATATATACACTGCCACCCGTCCCCGGGTGGCCAGGCTACATCCTGTCACTGTACAGGCGTCGTCGACCACTCGGCTGACCGTACCCTGGGGACCAGGATGCCCTCCGCTGAGGGGCTCGTATAGTCCCCCTTAATAGGTCTTGTGCTGCCCTCCAAGGCCCTCCTGAGCCCCGGATAATCGGTGGGAGACCCTTGCGAGCACAACAGAGCACCCTCCCTGTTGTCTTTCGCCTTCTCGGTCTGGGGCGGGGAGCTAAGTAAACAGGGGACCACGGCGCCCTGGGCTGTGGCACTCTGTTACTCCTCCTTACTGTCGGTGCAGAGTCCCACGTTATGGGCTGTAATGCTATCTCCTCCACCTCTTGGGCTAGCCCCAGCTGATCCACCAGGGGAGGTTCAGCTTCCCCTTGGACCTTGCTAATGGTAGAGCCTTTCTCCCTACTTCAGTTAGTGGGCTGGGAACCTCTACCCAGTGGTGGGATAGCCTTACTGGAGCAGTGAACCAGCCCCGGCTGTAGAGCTTCGGGGCCCGCTGCCTCTTCTGGAGCCTCCAAATCCATCGGAGCCTGTTCTTCCCCCGGTGCCTGATTCCCTTCCCTTGCTCGTCCTCTCTGTTTTTTACCTCTTTTGGGGTCAAACAATTTACACTGATTAATGTGATACCACTTCACCCGGCGAGGTAATCGAACCACATAGACCATAGGGCTGGCCTTGTCGACTATGCTGTATGGTCCCATATACAGTGGTTCAAATACCCCGACCCGGCGAAGCTTCTCACCATCACCTGGTCGCCCACCTCCCAATCATGGTGACTGCGAGGTTCCAGCAGCAGCCGATTGGCACGGTGCTGTTTACCCATGTTGTTGGCCGCCTGCCAGTGAATCTGTTGAAGTTGTTCAAACAGATTCCTGACGAAGCGGTCCCGGTTCACCTCTCCAAGCTGCCCTTCGGTGAGGACCGGCACCAACACATGCACTGGGGTTCTCATGATCCGGCCAGTCATCAGCTCATGGGGTGAGTACCCTGTGCTCTTTGACTGACTGGCCCGGATTCCCATGAGGACCAACGGTAAGACCTCCACCCACTTGTTCGGTGAGTCTCCCGTCTCCTTGCGCAGCCTTTCCTTTAGGGTCCGGTTCAGGCGTTCTACGGGGCCTGAGGACTGAGGGTTGTAGGCGACATGCCATTTGGCTCTTATCCCCAGCACCTTTAGGGTGGCCTGCATCACCTGGCCGGTGAAGTGGCTTCCCCGGTCGGACTCCACGATTTGAGGTGGACCCCACCGAGAGAACACCTCCCTCGCCAGGATTTTTGCAGTCCCCACCGCGGTAGCTGTTCGGCAAGGGAAGGCTTCCACCCACTTGGAAAACACATCCACCAGGACGAGGCAGTATTTATAACCTCCCTGGGCGGCCGGTAGGGGTCCGATGTAGTCGATCTGGATCGACTGCCATGGTCCCTCTCCCCGCCTGACGTGTCCCATGGACACCTTCCTTTTTTGAGGGTCTGGGTTGTTTGCAGCCAGACAGCCCGCACAGAAGTTGCGGACGTCTTCCCGGAGGCCTGGCCACCACCCTGCCTTTTCTACCTGTTGCCAGGTAGATTCCGGCCCGGGGTGTCCCGCACCTGGACCCTCATGGGCCAGCTGAAGGAATTCCCTCCGGTGTTGTGGCGGCACTACCCATTTGTCCCCTTTAAACAACATGCCTTCCCGCACAGCAATATCTGCAGCACTGTATGGGCCCTCCGCCTTTCCCCCTTTTTGATAGCAGCCAAGGCAGCCTTCAGGATCGGATCCTGCATCTGGACTACTTTAAGTTCCGGGGCCACAGCCGCCCCTACGCTCCCTTGTGTCCCTGGCTTGCTTCTTGCTGCTGCTATCCTGCCTGCCTCGTATGGGTCCCATGGGCGACCTGTACGAGCACCTTCCCTTGCCAGCAGGTCTGCCTGCTGGTTACCTTGCCCCCCCATGGCTCAGTTTTGGAGTGGGCCTTTACCTTATGGATATATACATCCCCGGTTTCTCCCGCTGCAGTCACGATTTTTTCTAGCAGGGGTTTGGTCACAAGGGGCTTCCCATCCGCAGAGGTGTACCCCCGGCGTGACCAAATCGGCAGATACTCTGTACACGAATTGCAAGTGAACATGCTGTCCGAGCAAATCGTGTATGGGGTAGGGACTTCCTCGGGGTGTGTGACCACATACATCACCGCCGAGAGTTCCGCCTGCTGGGCGCTCAGGGTGCATGGGAGTTTAAGAGCCAAGGTAATCCCTGTCTTGGGATCCCTAACTCCGCAGCCCATGAGTCTTGTACCCGTGGACACTGAACTGGAGCCATCAACGTAGATTTCGCGGCCTGTGGGGTGTATCCCTGTCCGAAATCCAAAGTTAATGTCCCATACCCGCTCCACAGAGCATCGATGCGGCTGCCCTGGATAGATTAAATTTGCTGCGAGCCTGGGCTCGCAGATGCCCTTGACCTTTAAAGTCATTTGGGAGAGGAGGAGGGTCCAGCGAGTGATTCTAGCACTGCTCACTGTCCCGTCCTTAATCCTCCCGTCCAACAGCATCTGCGTCGGGGTATGATGGGTGAGGAGTGTAATGGGGGATATTCCAGTAAAGATCTGAGCTCTCTTTACTGCCCAGTGGGTGGCAAGCAAGTGCCTCTCACAATTGGAGTATCCCTTTTCTACCTCCGTGAGGACCCTGGAGGAGTACACCACTGGTCTCAGCTGACCGTTTTGCCCCTGGAGCAACACTGCACTTAAGCTCTCGCCACTGGCTGCCACCTCCAGGAAGAATTCCTCCCCCACCATCAATTGCCCCTCGGGCTGGTGCTACCTGCAGGTCTCTCTTAAGACGGACAAATGTTGCCTCACAGCCCTCGTCCCATTCCCACTCGACCCCTTGTGTAGGAGTCTGAGCAGAGGGGCGGCAGTGGCTGCAGAGTCCTCGATGAAGTCCCTACAGTAGCCGGTGATTCCCAGGAAAGACCTTACCCCCGACACATCCCTGGGGACAGGAAGTTCCTGCACTGCCTTTCTTCTAGCCTCATCAATGGCCCTTTCTCCTGCCCTTATCGTCAGGCCCAGGAATTCTACTTCTCCTAGACCTATCTGGGCTTTCTTGGAGTTAACTTTAAAACCCCCTTCCTTCATTAAGACCAGCAGTTCAGCCAGCAGTGGACCGTGTTCCTCACTGCTGTCTGTGAACAACAACAGGTCGTCCACATACTGGACCAGCTGGTGTGGTTGGCTGAAGCCTTTTAAGCAGTTCGCCATGCATTGATGAAAGATGCTGGGACTATTATGAAAGCCCTGTGTGAGGCAGCTCCATGTATACTGCTGTTCCCGGAAGGTGAAGGCAAACTTGTACTGGTCTTCCCTCCTTACAGGGATAGACCAGAACCCGTTGGATATGTCCAACACTGTGAACGTGGTTGCAGATGCAGGGATTTCCCCTATCAGATCCGCAACTGCCGCTACTGTGGGGGCACAAGCTGGGATGTTTTTATTGAGCACCTTATAATCCACCGTAGCCCTCCAAGAATTGTCCGGTTTCCTAATCGGCCAAAGCAGCGAGTTGACATGGGTGGCTATGGGTCTCAAAACACCCTGCTCGACAAGCGAGCTGAAAGCTGTCTCCAAGTCTGCTTCTGCCTCTCGGGGAAAGCCATACTGCTTTTGCGGGCGGGACATGGGATCCCCATCTATTCTAACCTCCACTCCTGTGACTCTCCCACAATCGTGTTTATGGGTGGCAAATGCTGCAAGATTTGTTCGCACATTGGCCCGGTACTCAGCCGGGGTGTTACCGACCAGAACCTCCAGGTTGTAACCCCCTTTTGGCTTCATTGTACACAGAGTCCCTTTTCCCTGTTTCTTATCAATAACCATGACTTCTCCCTCTGCTCCCGTGCTCACTGTGCCCCATAGACAGTGATTCCTCAAGTCTACTAGGATCTGGCGAGCGATGATGAAATCAGCCCCCAAGGTCCCTTTTCCCACCTGTTCCCAGTTCATCAGGACGCACTTCCATTGTGTTTGGAGTGCTCCTAAACGAACTGCGAGCGGGACTGAGAAAAACCCAGCCTTCTCATTACCTGTGAACCCAACTAGTTGATACGGCACCCTGTTTGATAGAGGTGAGGTTGTGGGGTCCTCCGAATGGACTATCGTGCTGGAAGCACCAGTGTCCAAAAGGTAAGTACCCAATACACCCTCAACCTCCATCTTGACCCAGGGTCGTCCCCAGGGGTCGTATTCTAGTGGGCACAGGTATGCAGGCTGGGTCTGGGCTAGTCACGGCCTCTGTACTGACAGGGTTGCTGGTGCTTCCCTGCCTGTTGCCGTGGCTACCTTCCCAGTCCCCTCCAGCGCTGTCCTCACTGCAGCTACTATCTGGTCAAGGGATGGTGAGGAGCTCGCTCCACTTCCCCCACTCTGGGCGGCTCCTGAAGGACTTCTCCCCCCATTTCTCTTTACTGGGCTCCTGCAATCCCTTTTAAAATGCCCCGCTTTCCCGCACCCGTAGCACACTCCCTCCTTATCAGACGAGCGGCCACCCTCCTGGTGCCATTCCCTTTTGGGAATCGAGTTGGGTTTTACTTAATTTACCCGACCTTTGGAGGTTTTCTCCTCCTCCTCTCCTCCATTCCGTTGGACCAGTGCCAGTTGCCTGACCACTGCTTCCTCGGTGAGCCAGGGCAAGCAGTTTGCCACCAGCATCCTCAGCCAGCGGCCAGTCTGTACCGCGGAAAGATTCGCCCGGTCGAGGAGCTCCCCACAGGCTGCGTGGTATACCACCCACAGCCTGTCCGCAAACGCCTGCGGGGTTTCCCCTGCGAGCTGCCTTGTCCTTTCGACCCGTTCGAAAGGACTGCCGTCATCGAAGCCCATAGCCTCAAGGACGGCCCTCTGGACCTCAGTAAATGTGCGCTGTCCCCTCCGACATTCTGCTGGTAGGGCCTGGTACAATTTGCTGTCCAGAGAGAAGAGCAGCAGCTTGGCTGTCTCTGCGTCGTCGCACCCATTAATTTCCCCTGCCTGCATCACCTCCATGAAGTGGATAGACGAGTTCCCGCAGCGAGTGAGTTTGGCCAAATGGGCCACCATGGCCCTAAGTGATTGAACTCCATGGGGAATAATAAAGTCGCTCTCCAGTGCTCCCCGACCTTGGCCACCTCCCTGTGGAGGACCGTACTTGCGCTGCCTGACCGGGCACATCCGCCCTGGTTCAGGATCTTTCTGCGCTGGTCCCTCTACCTCCGGCTGTCCCACCATACCTGGTGCAGCAGACAGTGCCTGGTCGCCTGATCCAGTCCTTAACTGACCCTCGTCTGGAGCCTCACATCCCTGCTGCCCTGATAGGACCTGGAGGGTCCACATGGGACAAAGGAGTGTATTGTGGGGTAGAGGAGAATCCAAAGGCAAGAGACGCCCGACCACTTCCTGAGGCACCGGTGGTTTGTCCGGTGGGGTACCAGGAGGAGCCTGGTCCTGCCCCCAGCCCTGGGTATGCTACTACCTGCGTGCCCCGCTCCTCCTGGTACCCCACCGGACAAACCACCGGTGCCTCAGGAAGTGGTCGGGCGTCTCTTGCCTTTGGATTCTCCTCTACCCCCCAATACTCTCCTTTGTCCCCTGTGGACCCTCCAGGTCCTATCAGGGTGACCATCCCCTTTGCCTGGGATAGAGCGTGGGTGAGAGTTTTAATCCTCTCTTGGCAGGGACCGTGATCTGCAAACTCACTGCTACTGGCCACTTTATAGGCTGCCTGTACGACTTTTAATTTATTCTCTAGTTCCCAAATTTTCTGGGTGTACCGAGAGTTCTGTTCCCGGAGGGACCCCTCACTACCCTTGGCCTCAGTGACCTGACACTGAAGATAGTCGCGGCTATTTCGGAAGGTCTCCTCCAACTGCCTCTTCCCTTGCTGCTCCACAGCTAATTCAGCCAGCAGGTTGTCCCCAGCCGCAGCCCGGATAGCAGAGAGCTCCTCTGATTTCTGAAGACTCTGTTCCAAGTCCTTCACCCGCTGGTCGAGCTTTCGGACTTGGCGTGTGAAGCAGATAAGCCAGATGGCCTTTTCCACACTGCGGTTGTGGTCCTTCCCTGCTGTCCACTGGGCAGCAGCATCCACTGGGCGCTCTGCCCGAGTGAGGGCTTGTACCCAAGATTTGGTGAGGTTCACCTTGCCAAAAATGTATGAGGAAATTCTCTCCTCCATTTTAGTTTCCTCTCTTATCACCCCAACTGTTATATTAACATCTCCTGTTTGCTTATGTCCTGCGGCGATCACCATGTTCTGTAAGGGGTTCTCAGGGAGTGTTGTTGTGCCTTGGATGTCTCTCTCTGGGCTTCTGCCATCACAGCTTATGCCTGGCCTGTGAGGTACCCTGAGTGCTGCAAGAGCACCCCTGGAGAGACTGTGTCCACAGCTTATGAAGGAGGGGTTTTGAGACTCGTGTGTCCCCACAGCTTATGGCTAGCCTGTGAGGCACCTGTGAGTGTAAAATACTCCTAACCCCTTCTTCCCTAGCCTGTGACACACAGTTGAGCGTTTTCGAGGCGCTCCTAGCTTCCCTTACACTGTTCTGACATAAGACTCACGATCAGGAGATGTAATACAATAGAACTGAGACAAGGTGATTCCAAGAGGAACTTAGGCTTCCAATTTATTTGACAAGGTGTATCTCAACAAACAGCAATACACCAACAAAACAATCCCCCTAAATCCCACTAAACGGACACAACGAAAATCTTTACACAAGTTTAGCAGTACAATGCCCAACCTCCCACCTTTCCTGGCCTAACTGAGTTGGGAGTTCCGGGGACCAGAGGTTATATTCACTACTGTGCCTTCTGCAAGTCTGGTGGTTTGTTTCTTCTATCTTCGGTGTCTTCGGACACTGGTTTTCCTTCAGTGTCGAGAGGCTTGCTGGTTGTTGGATCACGTGAGCAGGGAACCACACACACTACGTCAGAAATACCTTTTTATAGCCAGATTATCCAGTCCGCCTCTCCTGCTGAAATCGATCCTTCCCATTGGTGGGCTTTGTGATTTTGAAAAATGCAGCAGTTTTAGATTATTGCTGGTTTTTTCCACTGATGTTAACTTACTCATGGTTTGAGTGGGTGTTGATTGCGTTGGCTTCCTGTAGCCATTGTGTAGGCCCTTGGTTTGTTTTGGGTTCCCTAGTTTTCTGAAGATCTGCATAATTTCCTTCCATAGTGTAAACATGGGGAAGACAATAGTCCGATAATGGCTGTGAGTCAGTCCCACAGTTTTCGAGCAAGTGCTCTCCCATTGGCTTGAAAGCCCCATGCTTCGGGCTGACTCTGTCCCACCATTGGCCCTCCGGTGTCCTCCCCCGTCCAATCACTGCTCTGCCAAGGTCAAACCGTCTTGGTTTCAATTCACAGCAAAGACCAATCCCACAGCCCTTTTCCTTCTGGGTAAAAGGAGGAGGTTATCGTCCTCCCCTACACATACAGTGCACTGAAATGTCAGTATTCTGCCTAAACACTTCTCCATCCCATTTTGATTTGGACAGGTATGTTATTTTTCCCTTTGAGTTGTCAGCAAAAATAAATTGTGAAACCATAAACCATGGTGGCTCCAAAACACAGCACCTGAGAGAAGTGGGTCTGGGGGTCAAGGTCAGGATTCACACATTACTTCCATCCCCATCTCAGTGGCAGTACTTGGGAAAAGGGCGAGCAGATATGCTGCAAACAGGCCCGATCCCACCTTCCACACAGGGAGAAGGGGAAAGACGGATGAAATACATCATGCTCTGGAGCGCCTCCTTGCTGCCATTTTCCCGACAACATTGGTGGAGGCTGTCCATTCTCCTGCTCTCTCGGGAGAAGTTCACGAGTAACTCACGGACAGCAACGCTTTCTTTTGACGCAAGTGCTTTTGAATTATCAACAATATCAATATTTTTATTTCTCACCAATCATTTCACCTCCTCTCCTCTCCACAAGACCTCGAATCAACAACACTAACTTGGATTTATATAGCGCCTTTAATGTGATAAAATGTCCCTTCACAGGAGTGTTATCAAGCAAAATTTGACACTGAGCCACATAAGGGGACATTAGGACAGATGACCCATACCTTGGGCAAAGAGGCAGGTTTTAAGGAGGGGCTTCAAGGGGGAGAGAGAGATAGATGGGCAGAGAGGTTTCGGGAGAGAATTCCAGAGCTTAGGACTGCACCAGCTGAAGGCAAGACCGCCAGTGTTGGAGTGATTAAAATCGGGGATGCACAAGAGATCAGAATCCTTGCTGGATAAAACAGATACAGTAATACTGATATATAGGAGGGTGGAATAGTTCATTTTGTTTTTGGTAGGTCTTCCATGGTGTTGTTAATAGGTAGTCTGGGGCCTGTAGTCTGCTTACAGATGGTTACTGAGCCCCACGCTCTGGTCCCTCACTGACCAGCTCCTCCCAGCCATTGAGTTTGGTGCTCACTCACTGTTCTGTAAATGTAGACAACTATTTTTCACAGGTAGATCGCCCATTGCTCAGGACAGTCTGCAGGGTGAGCAATAGTCACAAATGTAACTGGGCCCCGCTGAGAGAAGGGGGCACGGAGAAGGCAAACAATGCCATCTCTGCCCATCGCCTGCACACACAATTCTCTAGATTATAACCACGTGGAAACCTGTTATTGTATTCTAGCATATCCAGTCATTATAAACTAGGGCCCAAGGGATTTTGGCTAAACACAGTTGCATCAAGGTGAGGCCCCTTTAACTGGACAGGTCAAACCGTGACATCACATCGCAAACCTGACCCTCTCACAACTCATCACTGTGAAATTAGACATCACAATAGGTTTGTAATCTGGCTCAATTTGAGGCAGGATGCTGGACAACCAGTTTAAGTGAAGGAAAAGTGACTGTGACTAACTGGCTGATCTCTCTAGGAGTGAATGTGGTCAGCTAGAAAACCTGATAAACAGAACGTGAACAATAGAATCATCACTACCCGGCTACCCATAAAAGGGGCCCGAGACTCGTAGAAGCCACAGAAGCAGGAGCGGGAGGATCGAGAGGCCCATAAAAGGGGCCCGAGAGTCGGAGGAGCCACAGTAGCAGGAACGGTTGGATCGAGAGGCCCATAAAAGGGGCCCGAGAGTCGGAGGTGCCACAGGAGCAGGAGCGGGTGGATCGAGAGGCCCATAAAAGGGTCCGTGATTTGGAGGAGCACAGGAGCTGGAGCGGGAGGATTGAGAGGCCCAGAACAGGGGCCCGAGAGGCGGAGGAGCCACAGCAGCAGGAGCGGGAGGAATGAGAGGCCAATAAAAGGGGCCCGAGAGTCGGAGGAGCCACAGGAGCTGGAGCGGGAGGATCGAGAAGCCAATAAAAAGGGGCCCGAGAGTCAGAGGAGCCACAGAAGCAGGGAGAAAAAGTTTTAAAATAATCAAAATCAAAGTGTGCGTCACAAACAAATGGGTAAGTGATTGGCTGGTGGATTGGTGAGTGTTTTTCTTTTTCCTCTCGGTCGGCATTGTTGCCAAATTAAGTTAATTTTCGGGTTAAGTCATGGTAGGAGAGCTCACACCCATGTCATGTCATGTTCCTCCTGTGCTATGTGGGAAATCAGAGACACTTCCAGTGTCCCTGACTACTATGTGTGCAGGAAGTGTGTCCAGCTGCAGCTCCGGCAGCGCATTGCGGCACTGGAGCTGCGCATGGATTCACTCTGGAGCATCCACGGTGCTGAGGATGTCATGAATAGCACGTTTAATGAGTTGGTCACACCGCAGGTAAAGGTTACAAAGGCAGATAGGGAATGGGTGACCATCAATCAGAGCAGGAGAAGGAAGGTCGTGCAGGGATCCCCTGCTGTCATCCCCCTCCAAAATAGATTGAGTACTATTGGGGAAGATGGCTCATTAGGAGAAGGCAGCAGCAGCCAAGTTCATGGCACCATGGGTGGTCCTGCTGCACAGGAATGCAGGAAAAAGAGTGGGAGAGCTATAGTGGTCGGGGATTCTATTGTAAGGCAAATAGATAGGCGTTTCTGCAGCCGCAATCGAGACTCCAGGAAAGTATGTTGCCTCCTTGGTGCAATGGTTAAGGATGTCTCGGACCGTCTGCACGGCAGTCTGGAGGGGGAGGGCGAACAGCCAGTTATTGTGGTGCATATAGATACCAAAAATACAGGTAAAAAACAGGACGAAGTCTTACAAGCTGAATTTACGGAGCGAGGAGTTAAATTACAAAGTAGGACCTCAAAGGTAGTAATCTCAGGATTGCTATCAGTGCCACGTGTTAGTCAGAGTAGAAATAGCAGGATAGTTAAGATGAATACGTGGCTTGAGGAATGGTGCAAGAGGGAGGGATTCAAATTTCTGGGACATTGGAACCGGTTCTGTGGGAGGTGGGAGCAGTACAAACCGGACAGTCTGCATCTGGGCAGGACCGGAACCGATGTCCGAGGGGGAGTGTTTGCGAGTTCTGTTGGGGAGGGTTTAAACAAATCAGGCAGGGGGTGGGAATCTATGCAGGGAGACAAAGGGAAGTAAAATGGGGCCAGAAGCAAAAGTTAGAAAGGAGATAAGGAAAAGTGGAGGGCAGAGAAATCAAGGGGAAAAATCAAAAAGGGCCACATTACAACATAATTCTAAAAGGACAAAGAGTGTTAAATAAAGAAGCCTGAAGGTCCTGTGTCTCAGCGTGAGGAGCATTCGTAATAAAATGAATGAATTATCTGCGCAGATAGCTGTTAACGGATATGATGTCGTTGGGATTACGGAGACATGGCTCCAGGGTGACCAAGGCTGGGAACTCAACATCCAGGGATATTCAATATTCAGGAAGGATAGACAGAAAGGAAAAGGAGGTGGGGTAACGTTACTGCTTAAAGAGAAGATTAACACAATAGCAAGGAAGGACATTAGCTTGGATGATGTGGAATCTGTATGGGTAGAGCTGCGGAACACCAAAGGGCAGAAAATGCTCATGGGAGTTGTGTACAGACCACCAAACAGTAGTCGTGAAGTTGGGAATGGCATCAAACAGGAAATGTGTGCAATAAAGTTACAGCAATTATCATGGGTGACTTTAATCTACGTACAGATTGGGCTAACCAAACTGGTAGCAATACGGTGGAGGAGGATTTCCTGGAGTGTATAAGGGATGGTTTACAAGACCAATATGTCGAGGAACCAATTAGAGAGCTGGCCATCCTCGACTGGGTGTTGTGTAATGAGAGAGGATTAATTAGCAATCTTGTTGTGCATGGCCCTTTGGGGAAGAGTGACCATAATATGGCAGAATTCTTCATTAAGATGGAGAGTGACACAGTTAATTCAGGAACTTTTAAAGAAAGGTAACTTCGATGGTATGAGACGTGAATAGCCTAGGATGGACTGGCAAATGATATTCAAAGGGTTGACGGTAGATAGGCAATGGCAAAAATTTAAAGAACACATGGATGAACTTAAACAATTGTACATCCATGTTTGGCATAAAAATAAAATGAAAAAGGTGGCTCAACCGTGGCTAACAAGGTAAATTGGGGATAATGTGAAATCTCTGGAAGAGGCATATAAATTGGCCAGAAAAAGCAGCAAACCTGAGGACTGGGAGAAATTTAGAATTCAGCAGAGGAGGACTAAGGGTTTAATTAGGAGCGGGAAAATAGAGAATGACAATAAGCTTTGCAGGGAACATAAAAACTGACTGCAAAAGCTTCTATAAATATGTGAAGAGAAAAAGATGAGTGAAGACAAATGTAGGTCCCTTGCAGTCAGAATCAGGTGAAATTATAATGGGGAACAAAGAAATGGCAGACCAATTGAACAAATACTTTGGTTCTGTCTCCACTAAGGAAGACACAAATAACATTCCGGAAATACTCGGAGACCGAGGGTCTAGCGAGAAGGAGGAACTGAAGGAAATCCTTATTAGTCAGGAAATTGTGTTAGGGAAATTGATGGGATTGAAGGCCGATAAATCCCCATGGCCTGATAGTCTGCATCCCAGAGTACTTAAGGAAGTGACCCTAGAAATAGTGGTACATTGGTGGTCATTTTCCAACATTCTATAGACTCTGGATCAATTGCTATGGATTGGAGGGTAGCTCATGTAACCCCACTTTAAAAAAAATGTGGGAGGTGCAACGAGACCTGGGTGTCAGTTATTGAAAGTTGGCATGCAGATGCAGCAGGCAGTGAAGAAGGCAAATGACATTTTGGCCTTCATAGCGAGAGGATTTGAGTATAGGAGCAGGGAGGTCTTACTGCAATTGTTCAGGGCCTTGGTGAGGTCACACCTTGAATATTGTGCACAGTTTTGGACTCCTAATCTGAGGATATTGAGGACGTGCAGCGAAGATTCACCAGACTGATTCCCAGGATGGCAGTACTGACATATGAAGAAAGACTGGATCGACTTGGCTTATATTTACTGGAATTAAGAAGAATGAGAGGGGATCTCATAGAAACATATAAAATTCTGACGGGATTGGATGGATGCAGGAAGTCCAGAACCAGGGGTCACACTCTAAGGATAAGGGGTAATCCATTTAGGACTAAGATGAGGAGCAACTTCTTCACTCAGAGAATTGTGAACCTGTGGAATTCTCTACCACAGAAAGTTGTTGAGGCCAGTCCGACTAAAGGGATCAAGGGGTATGGAGAGAAAGCAGGAATGAAGTTGCATGTTCAGCCATGATCATATTGTATGGTGGTGCAGGCTCGAAGGGCCGAATGGCCTATTCCTGCACCTATTTTCTATGTTGCTATGTTTCTATGACAGTCAGAAGGGTGTTGCTGTCGAGGTTTGTTTATTCCAGCTTGTATAATTGTCCGTGAAAGTCAGAGTGGGGAACAGCAGTGACCATGCAGACATCAATGATCAAATCCTGGAAACTGATAACAGTTCAGTAAACGCAAGTTGTTCTGATCAGACGGTCCTGGACCTTGGGATAATCTGTGGGACAAGGAGTCAATGAGAAACTCATGTCCCAGGTGTTACTGGTGCCCTCTGACCTAGCCAATCCCTGGGTCCTTGCCAAGGACTTCCTCCCAGGTGTCAGCTGGCTCAGGTACTTCCAACAAAATCCCTCCGATTATGTCAGAGTAGCTCTTTTTGCCAGTGATCCTGGTTCACCTGATGGCATTGCAGCCATTCTGGACCATCTCTCTGATTCTCAAGAAGGTGTACATTGCCCAACTCCAGAATCTTTCACCATCATGAGCAGCCCTCGAAATAGAGGAAGACTTGCTTCCACTCTAAAAGTGAGTTCTTAGGTGACTGAACCGTTCAATACGGGAATTACAGTCTCTGTCACAGGTGGGACAGACAGTGGTTGAAGGAAAGCGTGGTTGGGACTGGTTTGCCGCACGCTCCTTCCGCTGCCTGTGCTTGCTGTCTGCATGCTTTCGGCGATGAGACTCGAGGTGCTCAGCACCCTCCCGGATGCTCTTCCTCCACTTAGGGTGCTCTTTGGCCAGAGACTCCCAGGTGTCGGTGGGGATGTTGCATTTTATCAAAGAGGCTTTGAGGATGTCCTTGAAACGTTTCCTCTGCCCACCTGGGGCTCGCTTGCCATCTAGGAGTTCCGAGTAGAGCACTTACTTTGGGAGTCTTGTGTCAGACATACGAACAATGTGGCCCACGCAACGGAGCTGGTCGAGTGTGGTCAGTACTTCGA
The DNA here is from genome assembly GCF_044704955.1 of Pristiophorus japonicus. Lineage (NCBI taxonomy): Eukaryota > Metazoa > Chordata > Chondrichthyes > Pristiophoridae > Pristiophorus > Pristiophorus japonicus. Next base: position 86,406,667 of record NC_091979.1, on the reverse strand, counting down.
TGCTGGGGATGTTGGCCTGATCGAAGACACTGATGTTGGTGCTTCTGTCCTCCCAGAGGATTTGCAGGATCTTGTGGAGACATCGTTGGTGGTATTTCTCCAGCGACTTGAGGAATCTACTGTATATGGTCCATGTCTCCGAGCCATACAGGAGGGTGGCTATTACTACAGCCCTGTAGACCATGAGCTTGGTGCCAGATTTGAGGGCCTGATCTTCGAACACTATCTTCCTCAGGCGGCCGAAGGCTCAACTCCGCCTCCAGTTTGCCAGCACAGCCTTCAGGAGGAGGAGTGTTCGAAGATCCAGAACCTTTAATACTCAGGTGGCATCAGAATGTGTGGCCAGTAACATTACATGAAAAGAAACTAGTCGATATGTTTTGCACCCAGAATCTGCATTAATCATTTACAGCTTAAATGGTTTACTATACAAGGGTAGCTCGATAGTATCTGTAGTTGTCTTGTTGCGATCCAGTGATTTTTTAAATCTGTAATTTCTTCTACTGCTCGAGGTAGACGGTTGGTTTCAGGATGAGAGAGAGGAAACAGGCGATTTGATCAACCTACCTACAGATGAAAGTTGTGAGTAACTAAACCACGAGGACAAGTGGATCAGACACACAAGAGAGAGTACATCGCGACAGAAATTAAATCAATGTCAGCAGAGATGGCACAAAAGGAGGAAGCGCTGCGACTGAAATTCTCCGCACGCCATCCCTCTGTGTCCCATCCATTTCTCAGTGCCAACTCCACATCTTTTAATTTCTTTTAATTTGATGGCCAATAAACAAAGCCCCCGCCCCCATTCCCCCGCCCCCACAGACCCATCTAGACCTCATGTCCCTGCATTGGCATCAAGCACCAACCCTGCTCCAACTCCAGGCTCAGTCCGGCACTGCTCGGGGTTAAGTGCATTGCACCGGGTAAAGCCCAGTCTGCTCCAACCAGTGCCGGCCAGGGGTCCACCTCGGGACTAAACAGGAAAGTCTCAAGAAGGGTCGCTCCGGTTGTTGCCCTGAGACTTCCCAGAATTAAGAGGAAGTGTCCTCCCCTGGCACCAGCTGGCTCGGAGGAGTCCGTGCCGACTGGTGACAGGATCGCTCCCAATTCCTGAGGGACATCTAGGTTCCAAGGGCTGTCACTCCCAGGGAGGGGCTATGTGTGCCTCAGTGGCACCTCCCCCAAGAGGCTGGGGCTCATGTCTGGAGGGTCGAACTCAATCGGCCTTCGTGTTCATGAGCTCTTAGCTAATCGTTTCCTCATCTCTGTTCCCAGGGCCTCACTCTCAACTTTCCCTCTCAGCCTGAGTCGGACCAGCACCTCCAGTCGTTTGGGCTTTTTCATGTATTTAACACAAGGGTGAGGAGTCTGAAACTGTGGGTTCCAGAAGTCCCTTCACTTGTGGGTTTGAGTCTTTACTTGGGGTTTACTCAGGCTGTTGCTGTTTTATCTGACCAATTTCCAGGGCAATTCGGGTAGACTTAATGTGCACCCTTCAGTTAAGGCCAAGGTAGATAGCATCCATAGTGTCTCCCCGACCCTGCTTTCACACCTTGCAGTTTACTGTTATCTGGTGATCTTCAGTCGAGAAGGTATCAGAAGGAAGTTCACTGCCCAGTGAAACTAGTCCTGGTCTGTAGGGTTTGGTGCATGTCCCGAATTCCCCACCATCACTGGGGCTGGCTTTACTGACCAGCAGCATAACACTTCGCAGGTGAGTTGAGGGAGCAATCCCTGTCAGAGTGAGGACCACCTTCAGAGAGCATCTACTGCAGCAACAAGCTGTGTGTGTGCCCTCAATGTAGGAGCAAGGTCTATCATCCAGTGGGTCTTGCAACGCCAATGGGCTTGGCCATGCAACATGAGGCTCCATGACCCAAGGAGGTGCTGCAGCAGAACCTTCATCATTCCCAGAATTGATGGAATGAATCACAGAATTGATGGAATGAATCCCAAAACCGCTCACCCTCAAGCAGCAGGTTTTAAAAATGCCAATGCGCAGACCCCACACCCATTCACGGAGCGGAGCGAGCTCTGCCCACACCAGGTGGTGCTCCGAGCATGGCTCCGGCTGTATGGAAACCGCCAGAATGTGGGTGACCTAAGCCCGGGAAATGTAAAGATACTTGTTTCTAAAACTTCCTCCTCTCGATGTTGTAGCCCACCCCATCTATAGGCCCCTTCCACTCACCATCACCAATCCTTTCTTATATTTAAGGAGGGAGATGAAACATGTCCAGGGAACTATAGATCAGTCAGCTTAACATCGGGGGGTAGGAAAAATAATGCAATTCCTGAGGGACATCTAGGTTCCAAGGGCTGTCACTCCCAGGGAGGAGAAAATAGAAGCACATCTAGAAAACAAAAATATAATAATGAATAGCAGCCTGGATTTCAAAAGGAAATGTCTTGCTTGACCAGCCTCATTGAAAAGGTAACAGAGAGAGTAGATAAGGGGAATGCAGTAGATGTCATTTAACTAGATTTTCAAAAAGCCTTCAATAAGGTACCACAAAATAGACTAAAATATAGATCAGAGAAGCTGGAGTCAGGAGACAAGTAACAGATTGGATAGCTGGCTGGCCTCAAGACAGAAAGCAGAGAGTAGGGGTAAAGGGTAGCTATTGACAGTGGCAGAATGTGGGGAGTGGTGTTCTACAAGGGTCAGTGCTGGGACCAATGTTGTTCACAATTTATATTAATGATTTAGACTTTGGAATCAAAAACACAATTTCTAAATTTGCCGATAACAATAAACTGGAGGGTAGTCAATACTGAGGAGGACCGCAACAAATTATAAAGGAGGACATTAATAAACTTGCAGAATGGGCATATAATTGGCAAATGAATTTCAACACAGAAAAATGTGAGGTATTACATTTTGGTCGGAAGAATAAAGAGGTCACTTATTGTTTGGATCGTGCGAGTCTGGGTGGGGTAGAGGAACAAAGGGATCTCGGAGTACAAATACACCAATTGATGAAAGTAGTGACACAGGGTAACAAGGCCATAAAATAAGCAAACCAGGCACTGGGGTTTATTTCTAGAGGGACAGAATTGAAAAGTAGCAAAGTTATGCTAAACTTGTATTGAACCTTGGTTAGACCACACTTGGAGCACTGCGTACAATTCTGGTCACCATATTACAGAAAGGATATAGAGGCACTGGAGCGGGTGCAGAGAAGACTTACAAGGATGATATTGAAATGCAAGGGTAAACCTATCAGAAAGGGATGAACAGGCTGGGTCTCTTTTTGCTTGATAAAAGAAGGCTGAGGGGTAACCAATAAAGGTCGTTAAAATGATGAAAGGTTTTGATAGAACAGATACAGAGAGAATGTTTTCACTAGTAGAGCATAACTAGAGGGCATCAATATAAGATAGTCACCCACAAATCAATTAGGAATTCAGAAGGAACTTCTTTACCCAGAGAATGGTGAGATGTGGAACTCACTACCCACAAGAAGTAGTTGAGGCAAATAGTATCGATGTATTTAAGGGGAGGCTAGATGAGATATGTGTGCGCACTAGGTCCGTGCAGCAGAGCTGGTCTCCAGTCATCTTGGTTAACCCTTGCCATTGGACAAGACCTAGCTCTGTCGAGCCCATGTGGTGGCTGGTGTGCAGCGGCCACCAGATGTGAAAAACATCCACGCAGAGGCATCTTCCATCCTTGAGGGTATATTTCGAGTTCTTCATTGAAACACCTGTGAACGCATCCTTTTTTGGTGTGGAATCAAGTCATCCTCGTTTCGAGGGACTGCCTATTACGTCTGATTGAGGAGCATATAAGGGAGACGTGAATAGAGGGTTATCCTGATAGTTAGATGAGGGGAGACAGGTGGAGGCTCGAGTGGAGTATAAATGCTAGCATGGACTGGTTGGGCCGAATGGCCTGTGTCTGTGCTGATGTAATCATTCACCTCCATTAGCATTTCCAAGGCTTTATCCGGACCGTAATGCTCTTTGCACCATGCTAGCCCGTCATTCCCGATTAGGACCTGGAATGCAGGGCAGAAACCTTTGATACCCTGTCCAGCTCCACTTCCCCAAGCAGTGATCAGCAGCCTCGGGGTGTGAATGGTACAATAGGACAGTGTACACTTTCAGACTCAGTGAGGGGCAAGTCAGCATGTCTACAGACAGACTGTATGACAGTAGTCGGGTATTTCTACAGTGTGGGACCCCCTCCTGGGTCCCTCTGTCAAGTTGACGTGTTGCTTCCCATTGGTGCTTGAACGACGGGGTGACACTCTCGCTGCCACATTTAGCCGGGGTGGACATCATCATCATAGGCAGTCCCTCGGAATAGAGGAAGACGTTCGTCCACTCCTGAAGTGAGTACTTTGGTGGCTGAGTAGTCCAATATGAGGGCCACAGACTCTGTCACAGGTGGGACAGATAGTCGTTGAGGGGAAGTCTGGGTGGGCCTGGTTTGCCGCATGCTCTTTCCGCTGTCTGCGCTTGATTTCCACACGCTCTTGGCGTTGAGACTTGAGGTGCTCATCACCCTCCCGATGCACTTTCTTCACTTAGGGCGGTCTTTGGCCAGGGACTTCCAGGTGTCAGTGATGATGTCGCACTTTATCAGGGAGGCTTCGAGGGTGTCCTTGCACCGTTTCCGCTGACCACCTTTGGCTCATTTGCCGTGAAGGAGCTCCGCATAGTTCACTTGCTTAAGGAATCTCATGTCTGACATGCGAAAGATGTGGCCTGCCCAGCGAAGCTGACCGAGTGTGGTCAGTGCTTCACTGCTGGGAATGTTTGCCTGGACATTGACGCTAATGTTTTTGCACCTGTCCTCCGAGGGGATTTGTAGGATCTTGCAGAGACATCATTGGTGATATATCTCCAGCGAATTGAGGTGTCTTCTGTACATCGTCCATGCCCCTAAGCCATACAGGAAGGTATTACTACAGCCCTGTAGAGCATGAGCTTGGTGGTAGATAAACGCCCTCCACCAGCCTGTCCTTGCCACAAAGCACTGTCCCCCAGTCATCAAGTTCCATGGCGTGACCCCCGACAACCTGGACCATTTCCCTTCCCTCAGGAGCCTCTTATCAACAAAAGCAGATGTTGATGCGGAGATTCAACACTGCCTCCAGTGCGCCAGTGCAGCCTTCGGCCACCTGAGGAAAAGAGTGTTCGAAGTCCAGGCTCTCAAATCTACCACTAAGCTCATGGTCTACAGGGCTGTAGTAATACCCGCCCTCCTGTATGGCTCAGGGGCATGGACGATGTACAGAAGACACCTCAAGTCGCTGGAGATATAGCACCAATGATGTCTCCGCAAGATCCTTCATATCCCGTGGGAGGACAGACGCACCAACATCAGTGTCCTTGCGTAGGCTAACATCCCCAGCATGGGCAGGTCACTTAGTTTGCATGCCAGACACGATACTCCCAAAGCAAGCGCTCTATGCGGTGCTCCTTCATGGTAAACGAGCCAAAGGTGGGCAGCGGAAACGTTACAAGGACACCCTCAAAGCCTCCCTGGTGAAGTGTGACCTCACCACCGACACCTGGGAGAACCTGGCCGAAGACCGTCCTCGGTGGAGAAAGAGCATCCAGGAGAGCATTGAGCTCTTCGAATCTCAACGCTGCGAGTGTGAAGAGGTCAGGCACAGGCAGCGGAAGGGGCGTGTGGTAAATCAGTGTCACCCCACCCTTCCCCCGACGAATGTCTGCCCCACCTGTGACAGGGTCTGTGCCTCCCGTGTTGGACTGTTCAGCCACAAAAAAACTCACTTTAGTCGTGGAAGCAAGTCTTCCTCGATTCCGAGAGGCTGCCTATGATGATCGATAGATAAGCATAGAAGGGAGAAGTGAATAGAGAGTTATCCTGATAGTTAGATGAGGGGACACAGGGGGAGGCTCATGTGGAGTATAAACGCTAGCATGGACTGGTTGAGCCAAATGGCCTGTTTCTGTGCTGTAAACCTCCATAAGACTTTACAATGCTTTATCCAGACCGTAATGTCCTTTGTACCATCTAGTCCATCATTCCCGATTAGGACCTGGAATGCAGGGCAGTAACCTTTGATACCCTGTCCAGCTCCACCTCCCCAAACAGTGATCAGCAGCCTCGGGGTGTGAATGGTACAATAGGACATTGTCGACTTTCAGAATCGGTGAGGGGCAAGTCAGCATGTCTACAGACAGACTGTATGACAGTAGTCGGGTATTTCTACAGTGTGGGACCCCCTCCTGGGTCCCTCTGTCAAGTTGACGTGTTGCTTCCCATTGGTGCTTGAACGACGGGGTGACACTCTCGCTGCCACATTTGGCCGGGGTGGACATCATCATCATAGGCAGTCCCTCGGAATAGAGGAAGACGTTCGTCCACTCCTGAAGTGAGTACTTTGGTGGCTGAATAGTCCAATAAGAGAGCCACAGACTCTGTCACAGGTGAGACAGATAGTCGTTGAGGGTAAGGGAGGGTGGGCCTGGTTTGCCGCATGCTCTTTCCGCTGTCTGCACTTGATTTCCACACGCTCTTGGCGTTGAGACTCGAGGTGCTCATCACCCTCCTGATGAACTTTCTTCACTTCGGGCGGTCTTTGGCCAGGGACTCCCAGGGGTCAGTGATGATGTCGCACTTTATTAGGGAGGCTTTGAGGGCGTATATGCACCGTTTCCGCTGCCCACCTTTGGCTCATTTGCCGTGAAGGAGCTCCGCATAGTTCACTTGCTTAAGGAATCTAGTGTCGGACTTGAGTGTGCTCAGTGCTTCAGTGCTGTGGATGTTAGCCTGGATGTGGACGCTAATGTTGGTGCGCCTGTCCTCCGAGGGGATTTGTAGGATCTTGTGGAGACATCGTTGGTGATATATCTCCAGCGAATTGAGGTGTCTTCTGCACATCGTCCATGCCCCTAAGCCATACAGGAGGGTATTACTACAGCCCTGTGGAGCATGAGCTTGGTGGTAGATAAACGCCCTCCACCAGCCTGTCCTTGCCACAAAGCACTGTCCCCCCAGTCATCAAGTTCCATGGCGTGACCCCCGACAACCTGGACCATTTCCCTTACCTCAGGAGCCTCTTGTCAACAAAAGCAGATGTTGGTGCGGAGATTAAACACCGCCTCCAGTGCGCCAGTGCAGCCTTCGGCCACCTGAGGAAAAGAGTGTTTGAAGTCCCGGCTCTCAAATCTACCACTAAGCTCATGGTCTACATGGCTGTAGTAATACCCGCCCTCCTGTATGGCTCAGGGGCATGGACGATGTACAGAAGACACCTCAAGTCGCTGGAAATATATCACCAATGATGTCTCCGCAAGATCCTTCATATCCCATGGGAGGACAGACGCACCAACATCAGTGTCCTTGTGTAGGCTAACATCCCCAGCATGGGCAGATCACTTAGTTTGCATGCCAGACACGATACTCCCAAAGCAAGCGCTCTATGCGGTGCTCCTTCATGGCAAATAAGCCAAAGGTGGGCAGCGAAAATGTTACAAGGACACCCTCAAAGCCTCCCTGGTGAATGTGACCTCATCACCGACACCTGGGAGACCCTGGCCGAAGACCGTCCTAGGTGGAGAAAGAGCATCCAGGAGAGCGTTGAGCTCTTTGAATTTCAACGCTGCGAGCGTGAAGAGGTCAGGCACCGGCAGCGGAAGGGGCGTGTGGTAAATCAGTGTCACCCCACCCTTCCCCCGACGAATGACTGTCCCACCTGTGACAGGGTCTGTGGCTCCCATGTTGGACTGTTCAGCCACAAAAAAACTCACTTTAGTCGTGGAAGCAAGTCTTCCTCGTTTCGAGGGACTGCCTATTATGTTTGATTGAGGAGCATATAAGGGAGAAGTGAATAGAGGGTTCTCCTGATACTTAGATGAGGGGAGACAGGGGGAGGCTCGAGTGGAGTATAAACGCTAGCATGGACTGATTGAGCCGAATGCTTGTTTCTGTGCTGTAATCCGATGTAATCATTCACCTCCATCAGCCTTTACAAGGCTTTATCCGGACCGTAATGTCCTTTGTACCATGCTAGCCCATCATTCCCGATTAGAACCTGGAATGCAGGAAGGTAATCTTAGATACCCGTTCCAGCTCCACCTCCCCAAACAGTGATCAGCAGCCTCGGGGTGTGAATGGTACAATAGGACAGTGTACACTTTCAGACTCAGTGAGGGGCAAGTCAGCATGTCTACAGACGGACTGTATGACAGTAGTCGGGTATTTCTACAGTGTGGGACCCCCTCCTGGGTCCCTCTGTCAAGTTGACGTGTTGCTTCCCATTGGTGCTTGAACAACAGGGTGACACTCTTGCTGTCACATTTAGCCGGGGTGGACATCATCAATATAGGCAGTTCCTCGGAATAGAGGAAGACGTTCGTTCACTCCTGAAGTGAGTGCTTTGCTGGCTGAATAGTCCAATGTGACAGCCACAGACTCTGTCACAGGTGAGACAGATAGTCGTTGAGGGTAAGGGAGGGTGGGACTGGTTTGCCGCATGCTCTTTCCGCTGTCTGCGCTTGATTTCCGCATGCTCTCGGCGTTGAGACTTGAGGTGCTCAATGCCCTCCTGATGCACTTTCTCCACTGAGGGCAGTCTTTGGCAAGAGACTCCTAGGTGTCAGTGACGATGTCGCACTTTATCAGGGAGGCTTTGAGGGTGTCCTTGCAACGTTTCCGCTGTCCACCTTTGGCTCATTTGCCATGAAGGAGCTCCACATGGATCATTTGCTTTGCGAGTCTCGTTTCTGACATGCGAACGATGTGGCCTCCCCAGGAAAGCTGATCGAGTGTGGTCAGTGCTTCAATGCTGGGGATGTTAGCCTGGACGAGGACGCTAATGTTGGTGCTCCATTCCTCCGAGGGGATTTGTAGGATCTTGCGGAGACATCGTTGATGATATATCTCCAGCGACTTGAGGTGTCTTCCCTACATCGTCCATGCCCCTAGTTCATACAGAAGGTTGGGTGTTACTACAGCCCTGTAGACCAAGAGCTTGGTGGTAGATTTGAGGGCCTGGTCTTCGAACAGTCTTTTTCTCAGGCGGCCGAAGGTCCTCCACCAGCCTTTCCTCGCCACAAAGCACTGTCCCCCAATCATCAAGATCCAAGGCGCGGCCCTCGACAACGTGGACCATTTCCCTTACATCGAAACCCTCTTATCAACAAAAGCAGGCTTTGATGCGGAGATTAAACACCGCCTCCAGTGCGCCAGTGCAGCCTTCGTCCACCTGAGGAAAAGAGTGTTTGAAGACCAGGCCCTCAAATCTACCACCAAGCTCATGGTCTACATGACTATAGTAATTCCCCCCATCAGTAAGGCTCAGGGGCATGGACGATGTACACAACAAACCTCAAGTCGCTGGAGCTATATCACCAACGATGTCTCCGCAAGATCCTTTAAATCCCCTGGGAGGACAGACGCACCAACATCAGCGTCCTCACCCAGGCTAACATCCCCAGCATAGAAGCACTGACCACACTCGATCAGCTTCGCTGGGCAGGCCACTTAGTTCGCATGGCAGACACGAGACTCCCAAAGCAAGCGGTCTATGTGGAGCTCCTTCATGGCAAACGAGCCAAAGGTGGGCAGCGGAAACGTTACAAAGACACCCTCAAAGCCTCCCTGGTGAAATGTGACATCACCACTGACACCTGGGAGACCCTGGCTGAAGGCCACCTTAGGTGGAGAAAGTGCATTCAGGAGGGTGTTGAGCTCTTCGAATCTCAACGCTGCGAGTGTGAAGAGGTCAGGCGCAGGCAGCGGAAGGGGCGTGTGGTAAATCAGTGCCACCCCACCCTTCCCCCGACGAATGTCTGTCCCACCTGTGACAGGGTCTGTGGCTCTCGTGTTGGACTGTTCAGCCACTAAAGAACTCACTTTAGTAGTGGAAGCAAGTCTTCCTCGATTCCGAGGGGCTACCTATGATGATGATTATGGGGCCTTGGCAGTTTGGACCGCAGTTGGTCTTGACTGCGATGAAGAATCCTCGCATATCATGACTATCGGCCAGCTGCTGTATCTCCTGTGCTTTCTCCATCCACCACCTTTTTGTTAGGTCCCGGGTTTTTTGTTGGACCTCAGCCTTGAGCCGTCTGTAATGTTACTTTACTGCTCCCGTGTTGGGTTGTTGCTTGAGGCTCAGAAATGCTCTGCGCTTGCGATCTATTAGTTCTTGGATCTCCTGATCATTCTCATCAAACCAGTCCTGGTGTTTTCTGGTTGAGTGACCAAGTGTCTCTTCACAGGCACTGCTTATGAAGGCCAGGAGGGCAGACCAAGTGCTGTGGGTATTCAGCATCTCAGGGTCATCAAGGCATGCCAGGTTAGCTGTGAGGTGCTGGCTGTATAGGTCTCTCTTTGCTGGGTCTTTAAGTGCCCCTGCATTGACTTTTTTGTGGCTCTGCTTCTGCTGTCCCCTCTGCTTTGGGGCTTTTTAATGTCGATGATGGATCGGATTAGGCGGTGGTCCATCCAGCAGTCGTCGGCTCCTGTCAAGGCGCAGGTGATGCGCACATACTTGCAATCCCTGGCTCGGACGATGACAGTCGAGCAGGTGACAGTATTTGGAGCGAGGGTGTTGCCATGATGCCTTGTATTTGTCCCTCTAGCGGAACAGGGTGTTGGTGATGAGAAGTTCATGTTCTAAACATTTTGTCAGGAGTAGGGTACCGCTGGCTTTCTCTATCCCCTCTCTGCCAATCACAGAGAGCTGTGTCTTTGCCGACCCTGGCGTGAAGTCACCTCGGAGGATCAGTTTGTCGCCCGCGGGGACGCGGGACAGGGATGTTTCGAGGTTGGAATAAAAACCCTCTTTGGTCTCATCAATTGCATCGAGTGTAGGGGCCTACGCAATGATGACCATGGCGCATCGGTTGCAGGATTGGGTGAGTCGAAGAGTCATGGGGCGTTCGTTAACCCCGCAGCGGGAGTCTTTGAGGCGGCCGACCAGCTCACTTTTGATGGTGAAACCGACTGTGTGAAGGCGCCGTTCTTCCTCTGGTTTACCTTTCCAGAAAAAGGTGTAACCTCCACCTTCTTCCTTGAGCTGGGCTTCCCCTGCCCGCCAGGTCTCGCTTAGGATGGCGAGGTCGATGTCAAAGTGCCTAAGCTCCCGGGCAACTATGGAGGTGAGACGTTCTGGCCTGTCGCTGTTGGAGTTCTCCATGAGGGTCCTGATGTTTCAGGTCCCGAACTTCATGCTAACAAAGTGAAAGCTGCCTGTGCGTGAGTTCTTTTAACGTGGGGTGGTCGTTGCACATCGGCTACCACACGGGCTTAGCTGAGAAAGGGCTTGGTCCAGTGGCAAAGGGATCCAAGACGACTGGAGATCAGGCACTGCTGTATGAGTCTAATTGCCTGTGGCGAGATGTTGGTCGCAAGCTCGGTGCCGAGTAGCACCCTTGATTGTAGGTGTCCCGAGGCTGGGCTGGGGGCAGGCATCAGGAAGGTCAGTTGTCCGCTGGAGTTCCGAGGGATGTTTTAAAAAGTTTCCTCCAAAGTTTAAAAAATAAGTTTTCCAAAATTATTTAAAACTTTCTCCAGAGGTTTTAAATTAATTTCTCCAAGTTGTTTAAAAGTTTAAAAGTTTTCACAAATTGCTTTAAAAGTTTCTCAAGTTGATTAAAAGTTTAAAAGTTGATTAAAAGTTTATCAAAAGTTTAAGATGCAAGTCAGTAGTAGGTTACTCCATTGGCACTGCTCCATGGGCACTGCCAGCCCTCTGCAGCTGCACAAAGCCCTGGTGCCAGACCACACCCGGGTCACCGCGGGGAAGTAGAGGCCCAGTCGTCCCCAAAGTGGGCCCGAACACCCGGACTCCGCCAGGGAGAGGCCCAGACGTCACTGGGGTGAGGCCTGGATGCCACTGGGGGCCCGAGCGCAAGCTGGGTGTATTGAGCAGTAGTTTTGAGTCCCTTCGGTCGGGGTGGACAGTACCACAGTTGGCACAGTCAACGTCTGTCTGGTCACTTAAGCCTCCTTTCTCATCGTCCTCGTCTACTTGGTGAGTGGCCAGCAGTGTGTGGAGAACGCCCGACTGAAGGTCAGCTCCCTTTTAAGCTGTTCCCTTGTAAGCTCCTCGTCATTCTTCAAGTGACAGCATTTTCAAGCCACCTGGTTGTCTCTTGTGTCTTGTTGCGAGGGAAGTGAATGGATTCTCCTCATTCTGGGTTGTCTTTGGATGTCAACAAACTGAGTTCTGGAGTGTGCTAAAAGTTTACACAGCACGAGAGCTGGATAAATTGTGCCGATGCATCCCGATAATTAGGTCCCCATCCCCAACCGCATCCCCCCTTCAACCCTCCCATTTAGCCCATTAATCTTTAGGAGCTGATGTTTCATCCAATCAATGCTGGCTCTTTAACTCAATTCCAATCCACTGAGCATGGCAGGGCCCAAAGGAATGGCAAATGAAAGGGATCACAGTTAGCGCTTTCAAAAACAGATTGGCGACAGTGTTTGTGCAAACCGAAGCAACACAAAAGTGAGAACTGGGGACAAGCCACTGACTGGTTTCAAGTCATCGTCGAATGTTGTCTGTGGGTTCAGAGCATCGCAGTTGTGTGGGACAGGCTGGATGGAGCAGCAGGTCTTTTCCTGTCTGTCATTTATGTTTCAAGTCACGTTATTTCAACAACTGAAATGTGAGAAGTTTAACATCTGGAAATAAAGGTGCAATGAAGATTAACGAACTTACTGTGTGTTTTCTGATTTGTGCACAGATCATAGCAAGGAACAAAGGGGGAGAGATGCGTTCTCCGATGGGGGGGGGTTACAGACTGGGGATTGTCCTTGGGCTGAGCCACTGACTGGGTGAACTCTCTGAGTCACACACCAGACAGGGCCCAGAGACAATCCTCAGTCTGCACATACAAACCTACAAAAAGACCATCAGTAGATAAAGACTCCCAGACAGCATAACCTTGCCTGCTCCTGTCCCACCTCCAGTAACGCTATCTCTTGGCACATACAAAGGAACGTGGCCAATTCAGGAAAAAAACCTCTGGGCAATTGCTCTACAACTCCCTGAGGCTCCAGGGAGAGCATTGCTGCTCCAGTACCATCACAATCTAAAGTGACCACTCACTCCCTGAAACTGCTAATGTCCACTCAGAAACCTTTCAACTTCCCCTGTTAAATGACTGTAGTGCCCCAGCACTCACCCTCTGTTACTCACCATATGTTGCACTCGTTTGTTCCAGAGGGTGATGACTCTGTGACAAGCCATGAACTCAGACAGCATGGAAGGAGGCCATTCGGCCCATTGTGTCTATGCTGGATCTTTGCATGAGCCACACAACAGTCCCATTCCCCTGCTCCCTCCCCACAGCACTGCAAATGGTTCCCACCACCCCTTCCCTCCCAGCTGTAAGTGGTTTCCCTTTGCTGTTTTCGAAGCACCCCCACTTTGCAATAGTTCTAACACTGGGAATTATTACTGCACTGAACAGATGGATGAGTCAGGGCTGGTTACCTTGGTACTGCACCCAGTAGAAATACACCCTGGTAGTGTAATACAAACAAACACAGTACAACACACAGTCTGACCTGTCTAAACAGGCCCCGAACATAAAGTACCCATGTCTAAAACACCTCCCCTGAAAACGCCTAGGATATTGGTTGGGAGAACGCACGATACCCCCTCACATCGTGGTTGTGATATTAAAAGATGTGTGTGCAGATGTGATGCTCATCGATTCGCTGGCTCACTTGCTGCTGCTTCCGATGAAAAGATGTCTCTTCTGGTTTCTTCTCTCCGTTCCACATGAAGGGTTGGATACTTGTCGAGGCAAAGCAGCAAGGCAAGAGAGAGAGAGAGTGGCCACACGGCCTCTTTTATGTCCGTCCGTACTTTCAGGCCGAATAAAGTTTGTTTCGAGGTGAGACTTCCTGTGGGTATGTCTTCTGCTTTTAGCTCAATAAAGTTTTCTTCCTTTATTTCGAGGTTCCCTGTTTTTCCAGTGATGGGTTTCACTTCCGAGCAGTCTGGGCTTAATGACTTTCTATTGTTCTGGTATATCATCCAGGTAATAGCTCGATCACTGATCAGTTCACTTGACGAGTTCACATTGCTTAACAAAACACAGTCCATTTGCTCATCACCTGCAATGAATTGCCTTAGCTTGGCCATTGTCTTCCCAGAACCCCTGCCCATCATTCTAAGTCCATCATGGAGCCGCACCTGGGCCCCTCCCACAAACAGCTTCCAGCTTTTTCTGTGGTGAGAAAAATATTAAAACGCAAATCCTTGGGGATTAAAACACAATGGCCAGACCCTTGGGGATTCGTTGCTTACAGTCCTTACAGTCCCCCCGATGATATTTCAAGAGTCTTCTAGAACATATCAACGTCCGCTGGTGAGCAAGCCTCGTGATTCCCAACCAATCCTATCCCTTTTTACTTTTAAAACACCCCGAATATACATCCCTGAAATACAACCGTGCATCGTACTGTTACCATGGAGATACAGAACGTTACATTCACGGTTCGTTAACTACAGCCTCCCATCGACTCCGGAGCTTTTGACTTCTCTTTTTACAAGAAATACACAACAGGTATATCACAATCAAACACTGTACAATGACGAGAGCATGTGAGCATATCTGGATCCACGGAGACACCTCCACACTTATACCAAGGTCCCACCAGGGCGGGGCATTTATCCCTTTAATTCTTTCCCCTGTGTCCCGGTTCGTCTGTTCCAGTGTGAAATAATGTCTTTGGGGTTAGCTCGACGGCCTTTAATAACGTTGTTAGGTGTTCCGACAGAAAAGGAATCTGATACCCGAACTGGGTAATGTACTGTTGCAGGTTCGGGATCGTGTTGTTTACCGTAATGTGTAACGTGGATGGCTCTGGGATCGGAATAATACGTTCCTGTGCCACTTGAACTTCGGCGTGGGGTTTGTAGCAGAAAGTGCTGTCATTGCCGGACACCAAGTGTCCCGGTGCACTCGATACCGGTCCACACTCGTGGTTACGCAGTATGTCCCGTCGCCCACATATGCTACCTGAGGTGGGACGTGGCTCTGTGCCCTCACCTCCATGGGGCAATTGATGAGCTCTCGACTCTTGGATTCAAACCCACACTCTGGCCGATCGAACACGTTCAAATGCTGGGGACACAATATGACGTGTGCACCCCTGCTCTGGCACCCCTTGTGGTCAGTGCCGGTCATGGCGTGCTCCCACTTTATAACAAATGGTGGGACTGCATGATACCGTACGTGCGCCCCATTCCGTACGCCCCCAATGTTCTCCACCCTGTATACCGGCGCTGGTTGTGATGTCCCACCCATTACCGACATACACAACACTATCCCCATGATTGAGTGGTTGGACTGACCACAATCCATTGGGACTGAGTAGGCTTCAGAGGCGAGACACAGCTGACACGGGCTCATCGAATTACTGTACGGGCTGAGCGCTGCGAGGTGCTGGTTGCTGATCCATGACGGGACGTGACCTTGCTGGAGGTCCTCTAAATTACTGCGCTCCTCGCTCAGCAACCAGGCACCGTACAACACGCACACTTCGTTTCATGCTGCCTGCACCGATGCATTCCTGTCCTCCCGTATTAATGCATTTACAGTCTTTGCGTGTGTCTCCAGCTCTGCGATAACCTTTAAATGGACAGTCATTGCCTGGTCCTCCTCTAACTCCGACCCTACCACCGCGTTCCCTTCCCCAGGATTTTCCTCAGCTGGTCCTTTAAACCACTGATCTGCAGCTGCACGGTGTCCATGCTGTTGACCAGAGATGGACCCGCGCTAAACGCAGTAGTGACCTCATTGAGCACCCCTCGCCTCTGCCTCCCCGGACTAACATTATCCCTCACTCCCATATCATACAATCTTCCCCGACTCACATCCCCGTAACTGAGTTCAAAGAACTGGCGGAACATTTCTCGAATGAGCGCCTCATACAGCTGCTCAGTTTCTTTTAGACACCAGTCGGGCAGATGTACCGCGGTTAGGTTTAACATGACCGACGCGACTGTGTAATGCAACTCCTGGAATAAAACCTTTCCGGTCGGGACTAAAACTAAACTATTCCCTGGGCCTGGTGTGGTGGTGGGACACCTAACTTCTGTCACCTGTACCGGTGGGGCTGTGGGCAGGGGCTTCCTCTTGTGTGCTACACGTTCAGTGGCTTTTATTGTGTTGGGATCACGCAGGAGTCCATACTCCGATCCCATCTGATCCCAACCCCGGCGTCCTGCCATTGCCTCGAAAAGGCAATCGACACACCCGCTGGGCAGATCCTCTCCGACCCTCACAAACACACACACATTCCCTGTTCCTCCTTCCACCACTTGTTCCAGCACACATCCACTCCACCCTTTGACCCCGTGATCTGTCGGTACGTATCGTTCCCCAGTCGTTCCCAGTCCGCTGTCTGGTTCCCCGTGTCCTGACTAAATTTCCTGAGCCACCACCACCGTCCCAGGGTAATGTGTCCCTTGCACTTCAAGCATACGCACTTGCCCTCGGTCACCCTAACCCGTGTGGCTGTGACCTTCAGTCTGGGTCACGCTATGGAAGCCTCACCGTATGTGTACCCGACGTGGCTGGAGTATTTCGTCGAATTCGACCCCAGCCACCCTGGCCTCCTTCATTCGTGGAAGTAGGCTGTCATCCCGTCCGTGTCCCCTGTCCCACCCCCCTGTGTGAGGGTGGGTCTGTTCCCCCCAGTACATCCGTAGAGGAAGGACAACTCAGTGACTCCCCTCCTGCTGTACCCTGTTCCGACCAAGCTCCAAAGAACGATTACCAGGGTTGTCTCCATCTTTCTCTCGGCTTCCTGTGAAGATACAAAGAAACAACAACCTTTCTGTGAGAGGGTGTACCTCCACAGGTCTGGCTTCATCAAAAACACTTTGTAAAACACGAAACTGAGAGGGAAACTATATACACCGCCACCCGTCTCTGGGTGGCCCCGCACGGTCTCTACGACCTGGGCCTTTTATGGTTCCTCGGTGGTGTGTAAGGAGGTGACCACGGCGTTCTCGGCCGTGGGATCCTGCTACTCCTCCTAACCACCACCACATCGGGCTCCACACTGTCCCAAACTATGGGAGGAAGACCTGCGTCCACCATGCTGTTTATAGCGCCTTGGTGCTTCTTTCTGTTCCTCGCTCTTTCCCCCGGGTTAAACAACTTGCACTGGTTCATATGGAACTATTTTGTGCGCTTCGGAAGCTTAACCGCGTACACCATGGGACTGGCCTTATCAATGATGCTGTAGGGTCCCATGTACAAAGGCTCACACGTGTCCACCTGAACGTAATTGCGGACCATGACCTGATCCCCGACCTTCCAATCGTGGGTTCTCCGGGGCTCGAGCAACAACCAATTGCTCCGGTGCTGCTTCCCCATGTTGCTGGCAGCTTGCCAATGAATCTGTTTCAAGTGTTCGAACAGATCCTTGACAAACTTGTCCCGGTTTACCTCTCTCACCTGCCCCGCTGTGAGAACCAGCACCAGAACATGGGTGGGCATGTGCATGACCCGACCAGTCATGAGCTCATGCGGGGAATACCCTGTGCTTCTGGAGAGGCTGGCTCGGACCCCCATCAGGTCAAACGGCAGGACTTCAAACCACTTTTTCAGGGACTGTCCTGTTTCCTTCTGCAGCCTTTCTTTGATGGTCTGATTAAGTCGCTCCACAACCCCCGATGACTGTGGGTTGTGAGCCACATGCCATTTCCCTTCTTTCCCTTGCACTTACAAGGTAGCCTGCATGACCTGCCCTGTGAAGTGGCTCCCCTGGTCAGACTCCACAATCTGTGGCAGTCCCCACCGCGAGAACACTTCCCTCACCAAGATCCTTGCTGTCACCAACGCCGTGGCTGATCGACAAGGGAAGGCTTCAACTCACTTCGAGAAAACGTCCACTAGGACCAAACAGTACTTGTAACCCACCTTTCCGGTGGGCATTGGCCCTATGTAATCGACCTGTACCGACTGCCATGGTCCCTCTCCCCTTCTCATGTGTCCCATGGGAACCTTTCCTTTCTGGTGATTGAGGATGTTCACTGCGCACACCAGGCAGTCTGCGCAAAAATGGCGGACATCCTCCCTCAGTTGTGGCCACCACTGTTCTATCCTCTGCCAGGTAGTCTCCAGCCCTGGGTGTCCCGCTCCTGGGCCCCCGTGGGCTATCTGGAGGAATTCCCTCTGGTGCTGTTCTGGAACCATCCACTGATCTCCCCTGAAAAGCATTCTCTCCTTTAAAGTAATGCCCACTACCCCGAACGGGCCTTCTACCTTTTCTCCCCTAGCCAGCTACTCCAGGACAACCTTGAGGACGGGATCCTGTGCCTGGACTTTCCTCAAGTCCGGATCCAATGCTACCCCTACACTCCCTTGTGTTCCCCCTTTGTCCCGGATCACTGCTACTGGGCTGGACCCGTATGGGTGCCAAAACTCTCCTTTTTTGGCTCCCTCCTTGGCTAACCCATCAGCCTTTTGCTTGCCTTCCCCTCTGGGCTCTGTCTGGGAATGGGCCTTTACTTTATCAATGTAATGGCTTCCTTGGGTTCCTGTGGTCTCGAAGATCCTTTGTAACAGTGGTTTGGTTGCTTAGAGCTTCCCTGCTACCACCGAACTGGATCCGTCGACATATATTCCTCGGCCCGTGGGGTGTAACCCGGCCTGAAATCCTTTGTCTACGTCCATACTCCCTCCACCGTACACTTATGGGCCGCCCCTGCATACATCATGTTAGCTGCCAGCTTGGGCTTGCACTCTCAGATACATTTGTGAGAACGATAAAGTCCAGTGAGCAATGTGAGCACTGCTCACCGTGCCGTCCTTTATCCTCCCATCTAATAACGTCTGAGTGGGGTATGGTGGGTCAGTAGAATGATCTGGGATGACCCCATGAAGAGCTGGGAGTGCTTCACGGCCCAATGCGTGGCAAGGAGATGCCTCTCGCAATTGGAGTATCCCCGTTCTACATCTGTGAGGACTCTTGAGGAGTACACCACGGGTCACAGTTTGCCGTGCCGCGCCTGGAGCAGTACTGCGCTCAAACTGTCCTCTCTTCTGAGGGGAATTGACCAGAACCCGTTCGATATATCCAGCATCGTGAATGTGGTCGCGGATGCTGGAATGCTCCCTATCAGGTCGGTTACGATTGGTCCTCAGAATCGGACCACGATGAGCCCCAACACCAGCAACACCAACAACACCACCACCAACCTTCTCCTCAACCACCTGATGCTCCACAGGACAGAGAGCATCAGCGCAGTGCTGCACTGTGCCGGAGGCGATACCCCCAACACAGGGGAAACAGGCAGAGGATGAGCTTCCTCAACATGCCTGAGCAGCAGTGCCAAAGGAAGCTCAGGCTATCACGCCAGGTCGTCGCAGACAATTTACAGTTTGCTGGAGCAAAGTCCTGCAGCCCAGACCCAGAGGACCTGCTGGACACTCCTTACCAGTGGCTGTCAAAATCACCAGCACCCTCAACTTCTCCACCTCAGGCTCCTTCCAGCGATCTTCAGCAGGCATTTGTGGCATCTCGCAGTCGGCCGCCCACAGATGCAACACCCAGCACACCGATGCCCTCTTCAGCAAGTTAGCCAATCAGATCAACGTTGCCGCCGGTTACACCAGTGTTACTGGGCAGACGCTGGAGTTGCCATGCTTGGTGGCTTCCCACGAGTGCAGGGCGTCATCGACTGTACACATGTGGCCAAAATCTCGCACCCCACCATTACCCAGGAGGGTTTGTCAACCGCAAGGGCTTCCACTCCCTCAATGTGCAGCTGATCTGCGACCACAGGGAGATCGCTCATCATGCACGGTGTGTGTCAAATTCCTTGGCAGCTGCCAGGACTCTTTTGTGCTGCGCCAGTTCACCCTCCCTCAGCTCTTCGCTCCTCCAAACACACTTTCCGGCTCACAGCTTGGAGACAAGGGCTATCCACTGAAGACGTGGCTCATGGCATTCTTATGGAGGACAGGTACTGAGGCCCAAGAGAGATAGTGGGCCAGAAATCCCGGTCGGCTGTTTCCCGCGTGCGATCGGGTAAAAAAGTTATAAAAGATGCGTGTAAAGTCCTTACTCAAAGGGACAAAACACACACGAGACACATTCTATGGACAAGGTCACTCTATGACCTGAACCTTTATTCACAGGACCAAGAAGTGATGACCCTGCGTGGGACCTCCCTTTATATACCTGGATGACCAGGTAAGGAGCGTCTCCCACAAGTTCGCCCCCTGTGGTCAAGGTGTGCATTGTTTAAGTATATACAGTATTACAGTGGTGTTACACAGAGGTTACATACATGACAATGCGCACCTACCTGTTCCTGCTGGGCCCACGTAAGATCCTGGTCCTGAGGCCTCCGCTGACTGCGCGTCACAGCACGTGCACATCAGGACGTGCGCAGGGCTGGAGCTGCTGTCACATAGCTCTGGGCAGCCAATCAGGTATAGTATGTTCTCAGCCATCACAATTGGAACTCCGTAAGTTGGAGTTCCCATTATTATGAATGAGAAACGGCCCCAAACACACAAAACTCTAATCCACTCAATGCCGAAAACAGTGGAAAGTGTTGATGCGCCTGGTGAGGGTGAGTACCTGAAATGTGAAAGGTCAAGATGCTATGCTCTGAGCTCAATGTGCACTCTCTGCTCAATGTAGTGTTTGGGAATCCAAGCTCGACGTGGGTGAGGCCAGAGGCAAGGGTCCCATTTGAAGCCTCACCCACTGCAAGGGCCTGCAAGTGCTCTTGACCTTGGTACTGGGTTCTGCAGACCCACTCCTGATGTTGTTGACTCCTCAATCGGGCCTAGAGCTGGAAAGTGGGATGAGGCTGGATAGCCTCTTGTTGGCCGGTGCAGATACGTTGGGCCGATATTGCCTCCTTCGGTGCTGTAAACTTCTATGACTCTATGATTCATATGTGTCTCAAAGACAGTAACCTCCCCATTACTGTTAAGTCCTGGCCCCCTAATTCAAGCATTGCCACAGCAAGTCCACGCAGTGAATGGAAGTTACATCGAGCTGTGAAGACTCTCATACAGTACCATCTAATAAACTATGTCAGGCACGAGGGACACAGTGATAGAAGAACTCGAACTCAGACGTTCTCTTTAATCTTACAGGAGAAGCTCGCCCACAACCGTAGGGAGCAGATGTGGACTGCAGGAGGGGACTCTGAACTCCAGGACCTGAGTCCGTTGGAGGAACGTGTCTCGGCCCTGATGGGCGATCAAGTTGTTGCCATGGCGGTGGGTGAGGCCGACCCCCGCCCCCGGGGACAGTGACGGTGTGTTCAGTTACTTTGCAGCATCCGGCAGGCAACTTCGGCCTGACACCACAATCCTTCAGCTCTTTCCATGAGACTGCCGCTCCTGGCCCCCTTCCCTGTCTGTAACCACCCTTCTCTGGCTTTGTGCTTTCAGATGGTGACTCAGACGGCCAGGGTCCTGCACGTGGGCCTTCCACTGTGGGCGGCGGTGGAGAGGACGAGGAGGTGGAGGACACCTCTCTGGATGTGACAGAGGATCCAGTGTCCCCACAGAGGGGGGCCAGCAGCTTTGTGTCGGAAGGCGAGGTCGGGGAGATGGAGGTGGGTGATGCTCCGCGACCCAGTGACCTGCAGCAACACCACGGGGGGATGGGAGATCAGGGAACCAGCTCCCCGGAGGGTGAGTGTGGCCTGAGTGATGATCAGCAGCACTCTGGTGATGAGGCTGAGTTAGAGGATCACGCCAGGCAGTCATTGCAGATGCACAGTGATCTGCTGGCTGTTTTGTCGAGGGTGCCCGTGAGTGTCGATGTACTTGCTTTTAGTGTTGTGGAGACCGCTTGAATGGTTGCATTTGTGTGTCAGCAGCCCATCGAACCCATCCGTAACGTCGCAATAGAAACATAGAAAATAGGTGCAGGAGTAGGCCATTCGGCCCTTCGAGCCTGCACCACCATTCAATAAGATCATGGCTGATCATTCCCTCTGTACCCATTTCCTACCTTCTCTCCATTCCCCTTGATCACCTTAGCCATAAGGGCAATATCTAACTCCCTCTTGAATATATCCAATGAACTGGCATCAACATCTCTCTGTGGCAGGGAATTCCACAGGTTAACAACTCTCTGAGTGAAGAAGTTTCTCCTCATCTCAGTCCTAAATGGCCTACCCCTTATCCTAAGACTATGTCCCTTGGTTCTGGACTTCCCCAATATTGGGAACATTCTTCCCGCATCTAACCTGTCCAGTCCCGTCAGAATCTTCTATGTTTTGATGAGATCCCCTCTCATCCTTCTACATTCAAGTGAATAAAGGCCCAGTTGATCCAGTCTCTCCTCATATGTCAGTCCAGCCATCCCTGGAATCAGTCTGGTGAACCTTCGCTGCACTCCCTCAATAGCAAGAATGTCCTTCCTCAGATTAGGAGACTAAAACTGAACACAATATTCCAGGTGAGGCCCCACTAAGGCCCTGTACAATTGCAGTAAGACCTCCCTGCTCCTATACTCAAATCCCCTAGCCATGTAGGTCAACATACCGTTTACCTTCTTCACTGCCTGCTGTACCTGCATGCCAACTTTCAATGACTGATGAACCATGACACCCAGGTCTCGTTGCACCTCCCCTTTTCCGAATTTGCCACCATTCAGATAATATTCTGCCTTCGTGTTTTTGCCCCCAAAATGGATAACCTCACATTTATCCACCATATACTGCATCTGCCATGCATTTGTCCACTCACCTAACCTGTCCAAGTCATCCTGCAGCTTTTTAGCGTCCTCCTCACAGCTCACACCGCCATCCAGTTTAGTGTCATCTGCAAACTTGGAGATATTACACTCAATTCCTTCATCTAAATCTGAATGTATATTGTAAAGAGTTGGGTTCCCAGCACTGAGCCCTGCGGCACTCCACTAGTCACTGGCTGCCATTCTGGACCCGTTTATCCCGACTCTTTGCTTCCTTTCTGCCAACCAGTTCTCTATCCACGTCAGTACATTACCCACAATACCATGCGCTTTGATTTTGCACACCAATTTCTTGTGCGGGACCTTGTCAAAAGCCTTTTGAAAGTCCAAATACACCACATCCACTGGTTGTCCCTTGTCCACGCTGCTAGTTACATCCTCAAAAAATTCCAGAAGATTCGTCAAGCATGATTTCACTTTCATACATCCATGCTGACTTGGTCTGATCCTGTCACTGCTTTCCAAATGCGCTGTTATTTCATCCTTAATGATTGATTCCAACATTTTCCCCACGACTGATGTCAGGCTAACCGGTCAATAATTACCCGTTTTCTCTCTCCCTCTTTTTTTAAAAAGTGGTGTTACATGAGCTACCCTCCAGTCCATAGGAACTGATCCAGAGTCGATAGACTGTTGGAAAATGATCACCAATCCATCCACTATTTCAAGGGTCACTTCCTTAAGTACTCTGGGAAGCAGACTATCAGGCCCCAGGGATTTATTGGCCTTCAATCCCATCAATTTCCCGAACACAATTTCCCGCCTAATAAGAATATCCTTCAGTTCCTCCTTCTCACTCGACCCACTGTCCCCTAGTACATTTGGAAGGTTATTTGTGTCTTCCTTCGTGAAGACAGAACCGAAGTATTTGTTCAAATGATCTACCATTTCTTTGTTCCCCATAATAAATTCACCTGAATTCGACTGCAAGGGACCTACGTTTGTCTTCACTAATATTTTTCTCTTCACATATTTATAGAAGCTTTTGCAGTCAGTTTTTATGTTCCCTGCAAGCTTCCTGTCATACTCTATTCTCCCCCTCTAAATTAAATCCTTAGTCCTCCTTTGTTGAATTCTAAATTTCTCCCAGTCCTCAAGTTTGTTGCTTTTTCTAGCCAATTTATATGCCTCTTCCTTGGTTTTAACACAATCCTTAATTTTCCTTGTTAGCCATGGTTGAGCCACCTTCCCCATTTTACACAGAAACATAGAAACATAGAAAATAGGTGCAGGAGTAGGCCATTCGGCCCTTCGAGCCTGCACCGCCATTCAATGAGTTCATGGCTGAACATGCAACTTCAGTGTCCCATTCCTGCTTTCTCGCCATACCCCTTGATCCCCCTAGTGGTAAGGACTACATATCACTCTTTTTTGAATATATTTAGTGAATTGGCCTCAACAACTTTCTGTGGTAGAGAATTCCACAGGTTCACCACTCTCTGGGTGAAGAAGTTGCTCCTTATCTCGGTCCTAAATGGCTTACCCCTTATCCTTAGACTGTGACCCCTGGTTCTGGACTTCCCCAACATTGGGAACATTCTTCCTGCATCTAACCTGTCTAAACCCGTCAGAATTTTAAACGTTTCTATGAGATCCCCTCTCATTCTTCTGAACTCCAGTGAATACAAGCCAAGTTGATCCAGTCTTTTTTGATATGTCAGTCCCGCCATCCCGGGAATCAGTCTGGCACTCCCTCAATAGCAAGAATGTCCTTCCTCAAGTTAGGAGACCAGAACTGTACACAATACTCCAGGTGTGGTCTCACCAAGGCCCTGTACATCTGTAGTAACACCTCCCTGCCTCTGTACTCAAATCCCCTCGCTATGAAGGCCAACATGCCATTTTCTTTCTTAACCGTCTGCTGTACCTGCATGCTAAACTTCAATGACTGATGTAGCATGACACCCAGGTCTCGTTGCACCTCCCCTTTTCCTAATCTGCCACCATTCAGATAATAGTCTGTCTCTATATTTTTACCACCAAAGTGGATAACCTCACATTTATCCACATTATACTTCATCTGCCATGCATTTGCCCACTCACCTAACCTATCCAAGTTACTCTGCAGCCTCAAAGCATCCTCCTCGCAGCTCACACTGCCACCCAATTTAGTGTCCTCTGCAAATTTGGAGATACTACATTTAATCCCCTCATCTAAATCATTAATGTACAATGTAAACAGCTGGGGCCCCAGCACAGAACCTAGTGGTACCCCACTAGTCACTGCCTGCCATTCTGAAAAGTACCCATTTACTCCTACTCTTTGCTTCCTGTCTGCCAACCAGTTCTCAATTTTATTTTTACTCCAGACAGGAATGTACAATTGCTGAAGTTCATCCATGTGTTCTTTATATGTTTGCCATTGCTTATCCACCGTCAACCCTTTAAGTATCCTTTGCCAGTCTATTCTAGCCAATTCACGCCTCATATCGTCGAAGTTACCTTTCCTTAAGTTCAGGACCCGAGTTTCCGAATTAACTGTGTCACTCTCCATCTTAATAAAGAATTCTACCATATTATGGTCACTCTTCCCCAAGGGGCCTCACACAACAAGATTGCTAATTAGTCCCTTCTCATTACACATCACCAAGTCTAGGATGGCCAGCTCTCTAGTTGGTTCCTCGACATATTGGTCTAGAAAACCATCCCTAATACACTCCAGGAAATCCTCCTCTACTGCATTGCTACCAGTTTGCTTAGCCCAATTAATATGTAGATTAAAGTCGCCCATGATAACTAATTTATTGCACACATCCCTTATTTCTTGTTTGATGCTGTCCCCAACCTCACTACGACTGTTTGGTGGTCTGTACACAACTCCCACTTGCGTTTTCTGCCCTTTGGCATTCCACAGCTCCACCCATACCGATTCCACATCATCCAGACTAATGTCCCTCCTTACTATTGCATTGATTTCCTCTTTAACCAGCAACGCCAGCCTGCCTCCATTTTCCTCTCTGCCTATCCTTCCTAAATGTTGAATACCCCTGAATGTTGAGTTCCCAGCCTTGGTCACCCTGGAGCCATGTCTCTGTGATGCCAATTACATCATATCTGTTAACTGCTGTCTACGCAGTTAATTCGTCCACCTTATTTCGAATACTCCTTGCATTGAGGCACAGAGACTTCAGGCTTTTCTTTTTAACACACTTTGCCCCTTTAGAATTTTGCTTTAATGTCACCCATTTTGCTTTTTGCCTTGTGTTTCTCTGAGCTCCACTTTTACTATTCTCCTTTCTATCTTTTGCTTCTGCCTCCATTTTATTTCTCTCTGTCTCCCTGCATAGGTTCCCATCCCCCTGCCATGTTAGTTTAACTCCTCCCAACAGCACTAGCAAACACTCCCCCCAGGACATTGGTTCCAGTCTTGCCCAGGCTGCAGACCGTCCGGTTTGAACTGGTCCCACCGCACTCAGAACCAGTTCCAATGTCCCAGGAATTTGAATCCCTCCCTCTTGCACCACTCCTCAAGCCACGTATTCATCTGAGCTATCCTGCGATTCCTACTCTGACTAGCACGTGGCACTGGTAGCAATCCTGAGATTACTACTTTTGAGGTCCTACTTTTTAATTTAGCTCCTAGCTCCCTAAATTCGTCTCGTAGGACCTCATCCCATTTTCTACCGATATTGTTGGTGCCTATGTGTACCACGACAACTGGCTGTTCACCCTCCCTTTTCAGAATGTCCTGCACCCACTCCGAGACATCCTTGAGCCTCGCACCAGGGAGGCAACATATCATCCTGGAGTCTCGGTTGCGGCCGCAGAAACGCCTATCTATTCCCCTTACAATTGAATCCCTTATCATGATTGCTCTCCCACTCTTTTTCCTGCCCTCCTGTGCAGCAGAGCCACCCACGGTGCCATGAACTTGGCTGCTGCTGCTCCCCCCTGATATGTCATCCAACTCAACAGTTCCCAAAGCAGTGTACCTGTTTTGCAGGGGGATGACCGCAGGGGACCTCTACACTACCTTCCTTCCACTGCTCTTCCTGTTGGTCACCCATTTACTATCTGGCTGTGTAAGACCAACTCGCTAAACGTGCTCTTCACCTCATTCTCAGCAACATGGATGCTCCAGAGTGAATCCACCCGCAGCTCCAGTGCCGCAATGTCGTCTGTCAGGAGCTGGAGGTGGATACACTTCCCGCACATGTAGTCGTCAGGGACACCGAAAGCGTCCCTGACTTCCCACATAGTACAGGAGGAGCATAACATGTATCTGAGCTGTGCTGCCATGACTTAACCCTTAGATAAACTTAATTTGGAAACAACAATGCTAAAGGTTACTTACTGATAAAGAAAAGAAAATCCTTGGTCGATACTAACGGATGTTGAATGCATCAAGTGACATTGGGGTCCCAGACATGGTGGCACGGGCTATGGCTGACGTGGCAGTAGCCATTGAGCACCAGGCGACGCTATAGTAGGGCTGAAAACTGTCATGTCGTCAGTGCGTGCTGACATCAATCAGCTCTGTGGTGTGCTGCAGTCCCAGTCTGCCCTGATGCAGAGCCAGCTTGAATCCACGCGGGCACTGACCGCTGCCATCGTGTCTGTGGCTCTATCAGTTGCACGGGAAACTAATGTTGGTGAAGCACGGCAGCAATCTGTGCTCAGCCAGATAGCTCCAGTTGCTGAGGCTCTGCCCTGGGAGAGTAGCAGTGTGTCGGGCCTGTTGCAACCTGATGTCCTCTCTCAGGATGACATCATTCTGCCCTTGCTCTGCTGCTCTCTGCAACCCATCCACCACAGAGTGCTACCGCCCATGCTGAGGTGATGCAGTCGGCAGCCAGTCCGTCCAGGCTCCGTGCTGTTGTGGAACACCCTGCTCGGCCATCAGCTGGGGCAACGAAGCCAAAACAGCGACCTTGTACCAGCCTTACTGCAGTCACTGAGACCCCATTGAGGAAGAGCAGTAGATCTGGGAGAACATAAGAAATAGAAGCAGGAGTAGGCCATTTGGCCCCTCGAGACTGCTCTGCCATTCAATTAATTCATGGTTGATCTAATCTTGGATTCAACTCTCCTTCCCTGTGCGCTCCCCATAACCCTTGACTCCCTTATCATTCAAAAATCTGTCTATCTCCATTTTAAATATATTCAATGACCAGCCTCCACAGCTCTCTGGGGCAGAGAATTCCAAAGATTCACGACCCTCTGAGAGAAGAAATACCTCCTCATTTCCATTTTCAATGGGCGACCCCTTATTCTGAAACAATCGACCCTAGTTCTATATTCCCCCACGAATCTCTGCATCTACCCTGTCAAGCCCCCTCAGAATGATATGTTTCAATCAGACCATCTCTCATTCTTCTAAACTCCAATGAGTACAGGCCCAACCTGCTCAACCTGTCTTCATAAGACCTCGGCAAAATGTAAGTTGGCCAAACTTGCATAAATGTGAAAAACTGGCGCCGACATCAGGTTACACCCCCCATGATGCAAAAAAATCTAACCTAAAAATATCGTAACTAACTGAGTTACGCTGATGCACAATCTTTGGGGAAACTCGGATATTTTAATTTAGGCCAAAAAAAGCGGAGCGCGCCAAAAATACGGCACAGATAACTGGGGAAAATTGAGCCTACTGTATGTACAGCACAGAAACAGATAATTCAGCCCAACTGGTCCATGCCGGTATGCTGCACATGAGCCTTCTCCCATCCAACTTCATCTGACTCTATCAGCATAATCTTCTATTCCTTTCTCTCTTGTGTTTATCTAGCTTCCCCTTAAATGCGCACTATTTGTTTCAACTACTCCTTGTGGCAGCAACTTCCATATTCTAACCATTTCCTGCATAAAGAAGTTTCTCCTCAATTCCCTATTGCAGTTATTTTGACTATCTTATATTTATGGTCTTTCATTTTGTATGAATCCAAATGCTATTGTAATTCTATGGGGCTGAAATTCGACTTTGGCAGTAGCACAAAACGGGTGTTAGCGATTCATAACTGTCTAGTCATTACTGAAAAGATCTCGTGGCATGCTAGTTAATAGGTCATCACCATCATAGGCAGTCCCTCGGAATCGGGGAAGACTTGCTTCCACTCCTGAAGTGACTTCTTTGGTGGCTGAGCAGTCCAATACGAGAGCCACATACTTTGTCACAGGTGGGACAGATAGTCGTTGAGGGAAGGGGTGGGTGGGACAGGTTTGCCGCAAGCTCTTTCTGCTGTCTGTGCTTGATTTCTGCATGCTGTCGGCGTTGAGACTCGAGGTGCTCAGCGCCCTCCCGGATGCATTTCCTCCACTTCAGGAGATCTTGGGCCAAGGGCTCCCAGGTGTCACTGGGGATTTCACACTTTATCAGGGAGGCTTTGAGGCTGTCCTTGTAGCATTTCCGCTGCCCACCTTTGACTCATTTGCCGTGAGGGAGCTCCGAGTAGAGCAATTGCTTTCGAAGTCTCGTGTCTGGCATGCGGACTATGTGGCCTGCCCAACGGAGCTGATCGAGTGTGGTCTGTGCTTCAATGCTGGGGATGTTAGCCTGAATGAGGACGCTGATGTTGGTGTGCCTGTCTTCCCAGGGGATTTGTAGGATCTTGCAGAGACATTGTTGGTGATATTTCTCCAGCAACTTGAGGTGTCTACTGTACATGGTCCATGTCTCTGAGCCATACAGGAGGGCAGGTATTACTATAGCCCTGTAGACCGTGAGCTTGGTGGCAGTTTTGAGGGTCTGGTCTTCAAACACTATTTTCCTCAGGCGACCGAAGGCTGCACTGACGCATTGGAGGCGGTGTTGGATCTCATCGTCGATGCCTGTTCTTGTTGACAGGAGGCTCCCGAGATATGGTAAGTGGTCCATGGTGTCCAGGGCCGCGCCATGGATCTTGATGACTGGGGGGCAGTGCTGTGCGGTGAGGACAGGCTGGTGGAGGACCTTTGTCTTACAGATATTTAGCGTAAGGCCCATGCTTTCGTACGCCTCAGTAAATACATCAACTATGTCCTGGAGTGCAGGTAAACACAAGATGATTGGAATTCAAGCGTCTAAGCACTTAAACATCAGTTGGCTGTGTATATTTCCACCACTATGTTAGAAATAGCAGACTTTATATTCTAAGTGGGAGGATAATACTCACTCAACACTTTGTCTGCAATGTGCAATTTGATCCAGTCTGCTGACGAGTAATTTAAGTTCTCTGCAATGTGTAATTTGATCCAGGATACAGTGTTTAGACAAGGCACATCACTGACACTACTGAGTTCAGAGAAAGACTAGCACTTAGATTTCAAGAAACGCACAACGCTGGCACTATCAAGTTCAGAGAACGCGCAACTCTAACACGACCTGTTAAGTCCTGACTCTAATGTACTGACTTACATGAGACACATGCTGAAGTCAAGGTCACTCAGAACCTACACCTTTAATTCCAGCTCTCCAGTGCTGCACTTGCCTGAGACCTCCCTTTATATACCACAGTGGGACAGGTATGGAGTGTCTCCTGCAAGTGCACCCCTGGTGGTAAGGTATGCTTATTGTTACAGGTCATATCCAGTTACAGTAATGAATAGCTTGGTAAGATACAGTTATATACAGTAATGTGAGATACATGACATCACCCTCCCCCAAGGTCTTATTGCCTTTATAAATTCAGTCTCTCAGGTGGTCTGCACTCTCGCGTGGAGCGTCTTAGTTGTGGTTCAGTTGTTTGCCTTGGTGCATGTTTTTCGTTCGGTGTGATTGCTGGTATCTCGGCTGGGCTGTTTGTTTCGTTCGGTGTAATTGCTGGTATCTCGCCTGGGCTGTCTATTGAGATTGCCCTTTCCTCAGGTTGTTCCACCTGTCTGTCCACCAGGTGTGGTGTGAGTTCCACATTATAGTCTGCCTCTGGTTCTTCAGTGTTATCAGTGAATCTACTTTTTACTTGGTCTGCATGCCTCCGGCAGGTTTGGCCATTGTCCATTTGTACAACCAGTAGCCTGTTCCCCTCTTTGTCTGCTACTGTCCCTGCAAGCCATCTGGGACCCCGGCCGTAGTTTAGCACAAACACTTTGTCCCCTATCTCATTCCGCCTCCCCATCGAATGTCGGTCATGGTACTCAGTTAGCTTTTGACGTTTAGCCTCAACAATTTCATGCATGTCTGGGAGGATTAACGAGAGCCTGGTCTTTAAGGTTCGTTTCATCAATAGTTGCGCGGGGGGAACCCCAGTCAACGAATGCAGACGAGATCTGTATGCCAGCAGCAGTCGCGACAGGTGGCTCTGCAGCGTGGGACCTTGGATTCTGAGCATGCCTTGTTTAATGATCTGCACTGCTCGCTCCGCCTGGCCATTGGAGGCCGGCTTGAAAAGTGCCGTCTTAACGTGATTTATACCGTGGTCAACTATAAAATCGTGAAATTCTGCGCTGGTGAAGCACGGACCATTATCACTGACCAATATGTCAGGAATGCCGTGCGTTGCAAACATGGTTCTAAGGCTCTCCACGGTGGTGGAGGTGGTGCTCGAGTTTAAAATGGTGCACTCAATCCATTTTGAAAATGCATCAACGACTACGAGAAACATTTTGCCCATGAATGGGCCCGCATAGTCTACATGCACCCGCAACCATGGTTTGGTGGGCCAGGGCCAGGGGCTTAGGGGGGGCCTCCCTGGGGGCATTACTGGGCACAAATGGTGCACCGACGGATGCAGAGCTCCAAGTCCGCGTCAATGCCAGGCCACCAGACATGAGATCTGGCTATGGCCTTCATAAGGACAATCCCCGGATGCTCGCGATGGAGCTCCCGTACAGACGCCTTCCTGCCTCGTAAGGGCATAACTACTCGGCTGCCCCACATCAGGCAGTCTGCCTGTAGTGAGAGTTCATGCATGCGCCTATGGAAGGGTTTGACCTCCTCGGGGCAGGCATCGCGAGTCTCTATCCAGTCACCGGTTAAAACACATCTTTTAACTCGAGATAACGTGGGGTCACTGGTCGTCCAGGCTCTGATTTGGCGAGCCGTTATGGGCGAACCTGTGGATGCAAAGGCATTGATTGCCATTACTATCTCACAGTCCTGTTCGTCGGACCCTTCTGTGGTCGGCAGGGGTAGCCTGCTAAGCGCGTAGGCACAGTTGTCTGTGCCTGGTCTGTGCCTTATCGTGATGTCGTAAGCCGCCAGCATGAGTGCCCACAGCTGAATGCGCGCTGAGGCGTTGACGTTGATTGCCTTGCACTCGGATAGTAGGGACGTGAGGGGTTTGTGGTCGTTTTCTAACGCAAACTTGGCCCCGAAAAGGTATTGGTGCATCTTTTTGACACCGTACACGCACGCGAGCGCCTCCTTCTCAACCATACCGTACCCGCACTCCGCCCGCGAAAGTGACCTGGAGGCATAAGCAACGGGCTACAATTTACCCACATCATTGACGTGCTGTAAAACACACCCGATCCCATACGCTGATGCATCACACGTAAGGACTAACTTTTTACCTGGGTCAAAAATGGCTAAAATGCTCTTGGAACATAGAAGGTTGCGTGCCTTATTGAAGGCGCGTTCTTGGGCGTCCACCCAAAACCAATCGTACCCCTTTCTGAGTAGCACGTGGAGAGGCTCCAGCAGCGTGCTCAAGTTCTGCATAAAGTTCCCAAAGTAATTGAGTAGCCCGAGAAAGGCGTGCAGTTCCGAGACATTCCGGGGCCTGGGTGCCAGGCGAATCGCTTCGGTTTTGGATTTGGTTGGGCGGATTCCATCAGCGGCAATCCTTCTGCCCAAAAATTCAACCTCAGGCGCGAGAAACAGACACTTGTATTTCTTAACTCTTAGGCCTACCTGATCCAATCGACTTAGTACTTCCTCAAGATTGCGGAGATGAGAGTCGGTGTCCCTGCCCGTGATGAGTATGTCATCTTGAAACACAACCGTCCCCGGGATGGACCTGAGCAGACTTTCCATGTTGCGCTGGAATATAGCAGCTGCCGACCTGATGCCGAATGGGCATCGATTGTACACAAAAAAGCCTCGATGTGTATTGATGGTGGTGAGTAGCTTAGACTCTTCGGTCAGTTCTTGCGTCATATACATAGAAACATGGAAACATAGAAAATAGGTGCAGGAGTAAGCCATTTGGCCCTTCTAGCCTGCACCGCCATTCAATGAGTTCATGGCTGAACATGAAACTTCAGTACCCCATTCCTGCTTTCTCGCCATACCCCTTGATCTCCCAAGTAGTAAGGACTTCATCTAACTCCTTTTTGAATATATTTAGTGAATTGGCCTCAACAACTTTCTGTGGTAGAGAATTCCACAGGTTCACCACTCTCTGGGTGAAGACATTTCTCCTCATCTCGGTCCTAAATGGCTTACCCCTTATCCTTAGACTGTGACCCCTGGTTCTGGACTTCCCCAACATTGGGAACATTCTTCCTGCATCTAACCTGTCTGAACCCATCAGAAGTTTAAACGTTTCTATGAGGTCCCCTCTCATTCTTCTGAACTCCAGTGAATACAAGCCCAGTTGATCCAGTCTTTCCCGCCATCCCGGGAATCAGTCTGTTGAACCTTCGCTGCACTCCCTCAATAGCAAGAATGGCCTTCCTCAAGTTAGGAGACCAAAACTGTACACAATACTCCAGGTGTGGCCTCACCAAGGCTCTGTAAAACTGTAGCAACACCTCCCTGCCCCTGTACTCAAATCCCCTCGCTATGAAGGCCAACATGCCATTTGCTTTCTTAACCGCCTGCTGTACCTGCATGCCAACCTTCAATGACTGATGTACCATGACACCCAGGTCTCGTTACACCTCCCCTTTTCCTAATCTGTCACCATTCAGATAATAGTCTGTCTCTCTGTTTTTACCACCAAAGTGAATAACCTCATATTTATCCACATTATACTTCATCTGCCATGCATTTTCCCACTCACCTAACCTATCCAAGTCACTCTGCAGCCTCATAGCATCCTCCTCGCAGCTCACACTGCCACCCAACTTAGTGTCATCCGCAAATTTGGAGATACTACATTTAATCCCCTCGTCTAAATCATTAATGTACAGTGTAAACAGCTGGGGCCCCAGCACAGAACCTTGCGGTACCCCACTAGTCACTGCCTGCCATTCTGAAAAGTCCCCATTTACTCCTACTCTTTGCTTCCTGTCTGACAACCAGTTCTCAATCCATGTCAGCACACTACCCCCAATCCCATGTGCTTTAACTTTGTACATTAATCTCTTGTGTGGGACCTTGTCGAAAGCCTTTTGAAAGTCCAAATATACCACATCAACTAATACGCAGATGTGAGGTCAAGTTTCGAGAAAAGCTTTCCTCCAGACAACGTGGCAAATAGTCCTCCGCTCTGGGCAGTGGGTCTTGGTCCTGTAGGGAGACTCTGTTTATGGTAGACTTGTAAACCCCACAGATTCGCACGGATCCATCAAGCTTCATGACGGGGACGATGGGGCTTGCCAAGTCGCTGAATTCCACGGGAGAAATTATGCCTTCCCGCAGAAGCCGATCCAGTTTGTTTTCAATCTTTTCCCTTATCACATAAGGCACAGCTCTAGCCTTGTGATGGACCGGTCTGGCATTCTGTGTGATGTAGATTCTAACTTTAGCCCCTTTGAAGGTGCCCACACCTGGCTGAAAGAGATGTTCAAAACAGCTTAGAACTGTTGAGCAGGAGGTCCGTTCCTCTGACGACATGGTGTGAACATCATCCCATTTCCAATTAAGTTCTGCTAACCAGCTTCTCCCCAACAGGACTGGGAGATCCCCGGGAACAATCTATAGGGAAACCACGGTGCACCTTCCCTTTGTGTGTGACTGAGAGCATGGCGCTGCAAAGGACTGGGACGATTTCTTTAATCTAGGTCCTTAGTTTGGTGTCGATCTTTGTGAGTTTTGGTCTGTTGCTTTTGTGCGGCCACAGCTGTTCAATTTGTTGAACGCTCATGAGGGATTGACTGGCCCCCGTGTCCAGTTCCATGTTGACGGGTATCCCGTTGAGTAGAACCCTCATCATAATTGGAGGCGTCTTGGTGTAAGAACAGTGGACATTGATCGTGTTAACCCGCTGTACCCCGGTGTCCCGTGCACTGTTCCAACCGTCTTCTGGTCCGTTTTCTGACCCTTCCGATTCGTATACCAGCCGAGCTGCTGTTTTTCTGCACATGCGAGCCAGATGCCCTGTGTAGTTGCAGTTTCTGCAAATGGCATGCTGAAATCGACACACCCTGGTTGAGTGCCTTCTCCTACATCTCCAACACAGACCGTTTCCATTGTTTCCGAAGGATGAGCTGCATCTGGCTGATCTCCCTTGAGCTTCTCTCAATCTGTTGTTGATTGCTCGCATTGTGGATTGATGAGGTGTGATCGGCCGTTCATGTGGCCCTTGATTTTGATGGCTTCTGGCGCCACTGTCTGCTGTTGAAGGCCTGCTCTCCTGCCTTTGTCTGTGTGTGCCTGCCAAGAACGTCTGTGCGACCAGTGCTGCTTCCTCTAGAGTCAAGTTCTTAGGGCCCAAGTTTCGGGCCGCGCCTAGAATGGCGCAGCCCCGTCCTGGATGCCCGTTTTTCGCGCCACAAAGTGTGCCTAAAAAAAACTTGCAGATTCTCTGGCTCCCTGCTGGTCCTCTGGATCTGGGCGCGGTGCAGCACGAGCTGTAGATGGAGGAGCCAGGTCCCTGCGCTGAAAACAGTGCCGGGACCTCTGCACATGCGCGCTACAGAGGGCGCACATGTGCAGTAGCTCAGGTGCCCAAAACTGTGTGGGAGGGACCCGAAGCACGCAGCCCCTAGCCCTGGCCGAATGGCCTCACTGGGGCTGCGTGCATAAGACTGCCTCCCACGCCCAGCTCCTGCTTCCTCCCGACCTGACTCGACTCCCGC
Organism: Pristiophorus japonicus; assembly: GCF_044704955.1. Taxonomy (NCBI): domain Eukaryota; kingdom Metazoa; phylum Chordata; class Chondrichthyes; family Pristiophoridae; genus Pristiophorus; species Pristiophorus japonicus. The sequence goes on along the minus strand of NC_091979.1, from coordinate 86,371,149 downwards.
TTCCCCCCCCCCCCCCACAACTGGACCGGACCGGACCCGCGGTCCCCCCGACCCGACCTACGCTCCTGACCCCGGACCCCGGACCCGACCCGACCCAACGCCACCTACTTGTAAATCTGGTGCTGGGGACGGGCCCTGCCCGAAGTCTTGGGCCCGGCCAGGCCTGGCCCGTTCAGCCTCCCTCCCCCTTCTCCTTTTCCCCCCCACCTTCTCCTTTCCCCCTTTCTCCTTCCCCCCTTCTCCTCCCCCCTTCTCCTTTCCCCCTTCTCCTTTCCTTCCCCCCCTCTCCTTCCCCTTCTACCCCTCTTCTCTTTCCCCTTCCCTTTCCCCTTCTCCTCTCCGCCCCCTTCCCCTTCTCCTCTCCCGCCTCCCCTTCTCCTCTCCCCCCTCCCCTTCTCCTCCTCCCCCACTTTCCCCTTCTCCTCCCCCCTTCCCCTTCTCCTCCCCCTTCCCCTTCTCCTCCCCCTTCCCCTTCTCCTCCCCCCCTTCTCTCCCCCCTCCCCTTCTCCCCCTTCCCTTCCCCTTCTCCCCATCCCCCTCTGGCTCCCTCCCTCCCCTCCCCCTGCCTCCCCCCTCTCTCCCTCTACTCCCCTCCTCCCCCTCCCCTCGCTGTCAGAAACATCGACACTGACAGACAGAGAGTGAGAGACACACACAGACAGACAGACAGAGAGATAGAGACACTGACAGAGACATACTGCGGGGGGTGGGGGGGGGGGGGCTGCGGCATCCCAGCACGCTGTTGGAGGGCTCCCGGTGCTGCAGTCAGTAAGTAGAAAATGTTTTATTTATTGATTTTTAAAAAAAAATTTCTTATTTATTTTTTTTGATTGATTTATTGGTTGATTTATTGATGTTTTTATCATTTATTATTGATGATGGCTCTTTATTTGTAAAACTGAAGTGTTTAATGTTTGTAAACTTCCCTTTAAACCCCCGCCCCCCGATTCCCTACGCCTGATTTGTAACCTACACCTGATTTTCTGAAGTGTAGACAAGGTTTTTTCCAGCGTACAAAAATCTTCACTTACTCCATTCTAAGTTAGTTTGGCGTAAGTTTTCACTGCCGAAACTTTGAAAACAGGCGTAAGTGGCCGCACACGCCCCCTTTTGAAAAAAAAATTCTGTTCCAAAATGAAACTGTTCCAACTGACTAGAACTGGAGCAAACTAAATGCCGAGAATTTGAATTTCTAAGATACTCCGTTCTACACCAGTTGCTCCAAAAAATCAGGAGCAACTGAGGCCGAAACTTGGGCCCTTAGTTTCTATAAGCTTTCGGAATATGCCTGCGTGGCCTATTCCTTCAATAAAAAAGTCTCTCAGTAATTCTCTCCTTAGTTCATCAGGGAACTCACATGAACTAGCCAGCCTCCGAAGTTCCGCCACGAAGTTGGGTATGCTTTGGCCCACACAGCGTCTTTAGTTGTAGAACCTGTGTCTGGCCATGTGTAGGCTGCTCGCTGGCTTCAGGTGGTCTCTCACCAATGTGCTCAACTCCTCAAACGACTTGCTTGCTGGTTTCTCGGGTGCCAGCAGGTCTTTCATTAAAGCGTATGTTTTCGAGCCACAGCTGGTCAAGAGATGGGCTCTTCTCTTGTCTGCCTTATCATCGCCCAGCCAGTCTTTGGTCACAAAGCTTTGCTGGAGCCTTTCTATAAAGTCATCACAATTGTCTCCAGCATTGTATTTCTCATCTGAGCTGTTGGTAGCCATTCTGTGGATTCTGTGATCCTGTAACTCGTCGCCACTGTTAAGTCCTGACTCTAATGTACTGACTTACATGAGACACATGCTGAAGTCAAGGTCACTCAGGACCTATACCTTTAATTCCAGCTCTCCAGTGCTGCACTTGCCTGAGACCTTCCTTTATATACCACAGTGGGACAGGTATGGAGTGTCTCCTGCAAGAGCACCCCTGGTGGTAAGGTATGCTTATTGTTACAGGTCATATCCAGTTACAGTCATCAATAGCATGGTAAGATACAGTTATATACAGTAATGTGAGATACATGACACTACCGAGTTCAGAGAACGAGCAGCCCTAACACTCCCGAGTTCAGAGAACGCACAACGCTGGCACTACCGAGTTCAGGGAATGCGCAGTGCTGACATTATCGAGTTCAGAAAGGAAGTGATCAGGCCTTGGAGGGATTTCAAAATGAGTATGAGAATTTTAAAATCAAGGTGTTAGCCAATGGTGAGAGCCAATGTACGTCAGCGAGCAGAAGGATGATGGGTGAACAGGATTTGCTCTGAGTTAGGACATGTGCAGCAGTTTTGGATAATCTCAAGCTTATTGAGGATGGAAGATGGTTGGGCGGACAAGAGAGCATTTGGAATTGTCGAGGCTGGAAGTAACAAAAGCCTGGATGAGGGTTTCAGCAGGGGCTGAGATGGCGATGTTGTAAAATTAGGTGGTCTTTGTGATGGAGAGGATATGGGGTCAGAAGCTCAGCTCTGGGACGAATAGGACACCAAGGGTGTGAAGAGTCTGTTTCAGCCTGAGACGGTGGTCAGGGAAGAGGATTGAATCATTAGCGAGGGAATGGGGTTTGTGTTGGGGCTGAAGGCAATGAATTTGAAGTTTATCTGAGACTGCATGTTGGACAAGCAGTCTGACAAAACAGAAGCAGTGGAGGGGTTGAGAACATAAGAACATAAGAACATAAGAATTAGAAACAGGAGTAGGCCATCTCGCCCCTCGAGCCTGCTCCACCATTCAACAAGATCATGGCTGATCTGGCTGTGGACTCAGCTCCAATTACCCGCCTGCTCCCCGGAACCCTTAATTCCCTTATTGGTTAGAAATCTAGCTATCTGTGATTTGAATACATTCAATGAGCTAGCCTCAACTGCTTCCTTGGGCAGAGAATTCCACAGATTCACGACCCTCTGGGAGAAGAAATTCCTTCTCAACTCGGTTTTAAATTGGCTCCCCCGTATTTTGAGGCTGTACCCCCTAGTTCTAGTCTCCCTGACCAGTGGAAACAACCTCTCTGCCTATATCTTGTCTATCCCATTCATTATTTTAAATGTTTCTATAAGATCACCCCTCATCCTTCTGAACTCCAACGAGTAAAGACCCAGTCTACTCAATCTATCATCATAAGGTAACCCCCTCATCTCCGGAATCAGCCCAGTGAATCGTCTCTGTACCCTCTCCAAAGATAGTATATTCTTCCTTAAGTAAGGTGATCAAAACTGTACGCAGTACTCCAGGTGCGGCCTCACCAATACCCTGTACAGTTGCAGCAGGACCTCCCTGCTTTTGGACTCCATCCCTCTCGCAATGAAGGCCAACATTCCATTCGCTTTCCTGATTACCTGCTGCACCTGCAAACTAACTTTTTGGGATTCATGCACAAGGACCCCCAGGTCCCTCTGCACCGCAGCATGTTGTAATTTCTCCCCATTCAAATAATATTCCCTTTTACTGTTTTTTTTTCCAAGGTGGATGACCTCACATTTTCTGACATTGTATTCCATCTGCCAAACCTTAGCCCATTTGCTTAATCTATCTAAATCTCTTTGCAGCCTCTCTGTGTCCTCCACACAACCCGCTTTCCCACTAATCTTTGTGTCATCTGCAAATTTTGTTACACTACACTCTACACTCTGTCGCCTCTTCCAGGTCATCTATGTATATTGTAAACAGTTGTGGTCCCAGCACCGATCCCTGTGGTAAACCACCAATTTCCAACCTGAAAAGGACCCATTTATCCCGACTCTCTGCTTTCTGTTAGCCAGCCAATTCTCGATCCATGCTAATACATTTCCTCTGTCTCCGCGTACCTTTATCTTCTGCAGTAACCTTTTGTGTGGCACCTTATCGAATGTCTTTTGGAAATCTAAATACACCACATCCATCGGTACACCTCTATCCACCATGCTCGTTATATCCTCAAAGAATTCCAGTAAATTAGTTAAACATGATTTCCCCTTCATGAATCCATGTTGCGCCTGCTTGATTGCACTATTCCTATCTAGATGTCCCGCTATTTCTTCCTTATTGATAGCTTCAAGCATTTTCCCCATTACAGATGTTAAACTAACCGGCCTATAGTTACCTGCCTTTTGTCTGCCCCCTTTTTTAAACAGAGGCGTTACATTAGCTGCTTTGCTGGTACCTCCCCAGAGTCCAGAGAATTTTGGTAGATTATAACGAATGCATCTGCTATAACTTCCGCCATCTCTTTTAATACCCTGGCATGCATTTCATCAGGACCAGGGGACTTGTCCAGCTTGAGTCCCATTAACCTGTCCAGCTCTACCTCCCTAGTGATAGTGATTATCTCAAGGTCCTCCCTACCCACATTCCCATGACCAGCAATTTTTGGCATGGTTTTTGTGTCTTCCACTATGAAGACCGAAGCAAAATAATTGTTTAAGGTCTCAGCCATTTCCACATTTCCCATTATTAAATCCCCCTTCTCATCTTCTAAGGGACCAACATTTACTTTCGTCACTCTTTTCCATTTTATATATCGGTGAAAGCTTTTACTATCTGTTTTTATGTTTTGTGTAAGTTTACTTTCGTAATCTATCTTTCCTTTCTTTATTGCTTTCTTAGTCATTCTTTGCTGTCGTTTAAAATTTTCCCAATCTTCTAGTTTCCCACTAACCTTGGCCACCTTATACGCATTGGTTTTTAATTTGATACTCTCCTTTATTTCCTTGGTTATCCACGGCTGGTTATCTCTTCTCTTACTGCCCTTCTTTTTCACTGGAATATATTTTTGTTGAGCACTATGAAAGAACTCCTTAAAAGTCCTCCACTGTTCCTCAATTGTGCCACCGTTTAGTCTGTGTTCCCAGTCTACTTTAGCCAACTCTGCCCTCATCCCACTGTAGTCCCCTTTGTTTAAGCATAGTACGCTCGTTTGAGACACTACTTCCTCACCCTCAATCTGTATTACAAATTCAACCATACTGTGATCACTCATTCCGAGAGGATCTTTTACTTGCAGATCATTTATTATTCCTGTCTCATTACACAGGACCAGATCTAAGATAGCTTGCTCCCTTGTAGGTTCTGTAACATACTGCTCTAAGAAACAATCCCGTATGCATTCCATGAATTCCTCCTCAAGGCTACCCCATGCGATTTAATTTGACCAATCAATATGTAGGTTAAAATCCCCCATGATTACTGCCGTTCCTTTTTCACATGCCTCCATTATTCCCTTGATTATTGCCCACCCCACCGTGAAGTTATTATTTGGGTGCCTATTGATACGTCCTTACTACACAGTATAAATGCACACGAGGCCCATGCTTGAGAGAAGGTCAGTCTATGACCTGTCCTTTATTCCTTAGCACTCAAGTGATGAAGGTGGGTGGAGCTTCCCCTTTTATACCTGAAGGTCCAGGTTAGGAGTGTCTCCCACCTAGTGGTCAGTGTTCTCACGGTGTACAACTTAGGTCAGTTTATACATGGGTTACAATGCTGGTTGAATACATGACATCACCTCCCCCCCCAAAGTCTTATTGCGATCACAGGTTGAGTCTCTCTGGTGGTTTACACTCCCTTGTAGAGCACCTGAGTTGGGGCTCCGGTTGTTGGGCGCTGGCCTGAGTGTCTGCTGTTTGCAGTGCCTCAGGCCTGTCCGGACTGCCCACAGTGACTGGGCTCTCCTCCCTTTGGTTCCGGTGTTCGGTCACCTGTGGTGGAGTGAACTCTATATCGTGTTCTTCCTCTGCTTCTTCTATGGGTTTGCTGAACCTCCTTTTTGTTTGATCCACATGTTTGCGGCAGATTTGTACATTGGTAAGTTTAACTACCAGAATCCTATTTCCCTCTTTGGCAACCACAGTGCCTGCGAGCCATTTGGGCCCTGCAGCGTAGTTGAGGACAAAAACAGGATCATTTACGTCAATACATCGCGCCCTCGCATTCCTGTCATGGTAGTGATATTGTGACTGGCGCCTGCTCTCAACAATTTCTTTCATGGTAGGATGTATAAGGGATAATCGGGTTTTGAGCGTCCTTTTCATTAGTAGCTCTGTGGGTGGAACCCCTGTGAGCGAGTGTGGTCGGGATCTATAGGCCAACAGGAGGCGTGATAAGCGGGTTTGTAGGGAACCCCCTTGGAATCTGAGCATCCCCTTTTTGATTATCTGCACTGCTTGTTCTGCCTGGCTGTTTGAGGCCGGCTTGAACGGTGCCGTTCTAACATGGTTAATTCCATTGCCTGCCATGAAGTCCTGGAATTCAGTGCTTGTGAAGCACGGGCCATTGTCGCTGACCAAGATGTCCGGTAGACCGTGGGCGGCGAATATTGCCCGTAGACTTTCTACCGTGGCAGAGGATGTGCTTGAATTTAAAATGTCACACTCGATCCATTTGGAGTAGGTGTCTACTACAACCAAAAACATTTTCCACATGAAAGGACCTGCGTAGTCCACATGGATGCGTGACCAAGGCTTGGCGGGCCATGGCCAGGGGCTAAGGGGGCTTCCCTGGGCGCATGGCCCAGCTGGGCACACGTGTTGCACCTGCGAACACAAAGTTCCAGATCTGCGTCTATCCCTGGCCACCAAACGTGTGACCTGGCAATTGCCTTCATTGTGACAATGCCCGGGTGCCCATTGTGGAGTTCTCTGGTGAACACCTCTCTGCCCATCTGGGGCATGACTACACGGTTTCCCCACAGTAGGCAATCAGCCTGAATCGAGAGTTCATCCTTGCGCCTGTGAAATGGTTTAAATTTCTCAGGGCATGCCCTGTACGTGGCTGCCCAGTCCCCATTCAGGACACATTTCTTGACTAGAGACAATAGCGGGTCTCTATTTGTCCAGGCTTTAATCTGACGGGCTGTCACGGGTGAGCCTTCGCTTCCGAAAGCTTCAACAGCAATGACCATCTCAGCACCATGCTCGGTAGCCCCCTCAGTGGTGGCTAGTGGGAGCCTGCTGAGTGCATCGGCGCAGTTTTCGGTGCCCGGTCTGTGGCGAATTGTGTAGTCATAGGCAGCTAACGTGAGTGCCCACCTCTGTATGCAGGCCGATGCATTTGCATTTATGGCCTTGTTGTCGGCCAAAAGGGACGTTAGGGGTTTGTGATCTGTCTCCAGCTCAAATTTCCTGCCAAACAGGTACTGGTGCATTTTCTTTACCGCATATACACATGCAAGCGCCTCCTTTTCTACCATCCCGTAGCCCCTTTCTGCCTGGGACAGACTCCTGGAGGCATAAGCTACCGGCTGTAACTGACCCTTGGCATTAACATGCAGCAACACACACCCGACTCCATAGGACGACGCATCGCACGTTAACACAAATTTCTTACATGAGTCATATAGCGTTAACAGATTGTTGGAACATAACAAATTGCGTGCTCTATTAAAAGCCCTTTCCTGGTTGTCCCCCCAGACCCATTTGCGACCTTTGCGTAGGAGCACATGTAGCGGCTCTAGCAGCGTGCTCAATTTGGGAAGAAAGTTACCAAAATAGTTCAGGAGCTCCAGGAACGAACGCAGCTCCGTCGTGTTACGGGGTCTGGGTGCTCTCTGGATCGCTTCCATCTTGGATGCAGTAGGGCTGCTGCTACCCTCATCCCCAGTAATTCTACCTCTGGAGCTAGGAAGACGCACTTCGCCTTTTTCAGTCGCAGACCTACCCGGTTCAGTCTGCGTAGCACCTCCTCCAGGTTGTGGAGGTGTTCTTCAGTATCGTAATCCGTAATGAGGATGTCGTCCTGAAAAACCACCGTCCCTGGAATCGACTTGAGGAGGCTTTCCATATTTCATTGGAAGATCGCGGCGGCCGAGCGAATCCTGAACAGACATCTGTTGTACTCAAACAACCCCTTGTGTGTCGTGATGGTGGTCAGCTTCTTCGACTCACTCGCCAGCTCCTGGGTCATGTAAGCTGAGGTCAGGTCCAATTTTGAAAAAAGTTTGCCACCGGATAGCGTCGCAAAGAGGTCCTCCACTCTCGGTAGCGGGTACTGGTCTTGGAGTGACACCCGATTGATGGTGGCCTTGTAATCACCACATATCCTGACCGACCCATCTGCCTTGAGCACCGGCACAATCGGGCTCGCCCAGTCACTTAATTCGACTGGCGAGATGATGCCTTCCCTCAACAGACGGTCCAATTCGCCTTCTATCTTTTCCCGCATCACGTACGGCACCGCTCTGGCCTTGTGGTGTACTGGTCTGGCGTCCAGGTTTATGTGAATCACTACTTTGGCCCCCATGAAAGTGCCAATGCCGGGTTTAAGTAATGAGTCAAATTTGTCCAGGACCTGTGAGCATGATACTCGCTCCACAGAGGAAATTGCATTGACATCGCCCCATTTCCAGTTCATGACAGCAAGCCAACTCCTCCCCAGTAGTGCGGGACTGTCCCCTGGGACAATCCAGAGTGGCAACCTGTTCTCCGAATCTTTGTGGGTCATGACTACCGTGGCGCTGCTGAGCACCCGAATGATCTGCTTTGTGTAACTCCGTAGCTGTGCGTCAATCAGCGATAATTTTGGCCTCCTGGCCTTGGATGCCCACAACTTTTTGAACTGTTTGATACCCATCAGGGACTGGCTGGCACCTGTGTCTAACTCCATTGATACTGGGATGCCATTGAGGAGCACTTTCATCATTATCGGTGGCGTCCTGGTGTATGAACTGTATACGTGCTCCACATGAACTCGCTGAACTTCAGCTTCCAGCGGTTTCCCCCAGTGTCCATTTCTGCAATTTCTGCAGATATTTTGCTCATCTCTGCAAACTCTGGCTGAATGTATGCCTCCACGTCTCCAGCATGAGTTGCGGTTTGAAACAAAAGGTCCTTGCCAGTCGATCGTCCCTGACTGCCCCTGTTATTGTCCTTGAGTGCACCATTAACAGGTGTTGATGGCCCCATTACTGGCCGCATTGTCCCTTGCAATGGCGTGAATCGCTGTTCAGCTTGCCATTGTCTCTGTCGAATTCCCCCTCTGGGTTCGACTACATGTTGGGGCATGCCTGACTGCCCTTGTCTGCCTGGAGAACTGTGTGCTGCTTTAACAATGTTGAATCTCTGTCCCAACCATTCCTTAACATAGTACCTCTTGTCTGTTCTGCTAGTGGCCATGCTCGCGTGGTTTAAATCCCAGTTTCTTATCGCCATTGATACGTCCTTACTACACAGTATAAATGCACACGAGGCCCATGCTTGAGAGAAGGTCAGTCTGTGACCTGTCCTTTATTCCTTAGCACTCAAGTGATGAAGGTGGGTGGAGCTTCCCCTTTTAAACCTGAAGGTCCAGGTTAGGAGTGTCTCTCACCTCGTGGTCAGTGTTCTCACGGTGTACAACTTAGGTCAGTTTATACATGGGTTACAATGCTGGTTGAATACATGACACCTATAAACTATGCCCACCAGTGACTTTTTCCCCTTACTATCTCTAATCTCTACCCACAATGATTCAACATTTTATTCATTAGAGCCAATATCGTCTCTCACAACTGCCCTGATATCATCCTTTATTAACAGAGCTACCCCACCTCCTTTCCCTTCTTGTCTATCTTTCCGAATTGTCAGATATCCCTGTATGTTTAATTCCCAGTCTTGGCCACCCTGCAACCACGTTTCTGTAATGGCCACCAAATCATACCATTTGTAATGATTTGTGCCGTCAACTCATTTACTTTATTTCGAATGCTGCATGCGTTTAGGTAGAGTGTTTTATTACTAGTTTTTAAACTATGATTTTTAGTTTTGACCCTTCCTGCAGCCCCTTTATATTCATACATATTGTCCCTTCCTATCACCTTGTGGTTTACACTTACCCCAGTGCTACTCTGCTCTGTTGCCTCTTGCCTTTTGCATTCTTTCTTGGGGTCCTGTTCATCTGAGCTCTCACCCACTCACTAGGTCAGAGCCCTCTCCTGGGTTCCGAATACTCCTCGCATTGAGGCACCGAGCTTTCAGGCTTGTCTTTTTATTACACTTTGACCCTTTAGAATTTTGCTGTACAGTGGCCCTTTTTGTGTTTTGCCTTGGGTTTCTCTGCCCTCCAATTTTACTCATCTCCTTTCTGTCTTTTGCTTCTGTCTCCATTTTGCTTCCCTCTGTCTCCCTGTGTTGGTTCCCATCCCCCTGCCATATTATTTTAACTCCTCCCCAACAGCACTAGCAAACACTCCCCCTAGGATATTGGTTCTGGTCCTGCCTAGGTGCAGACCGTCCGGTTTTACTGGTCCCACCTCCCCCAGAACCGGTTCCAATGCCCCAGGAATTTGAATCCCTCCCTGCTGCACCACTGCTCAAGCCACGTATTCATCTGAGCTATCCTGCGATTCCTACTCTGACTAGAGAAAGATGGTGGTGAGGTAGAGTGTCATGAGCATGCATGTGGAACCTGATGTCATGCCTTCGGATTATGTCACCAAGGTGCAGCATGTAGATGAAAAATAGGAGGGGGCCTGGGATAGATCCCGGAGTGACTCCAGAGGAAATGGTGGAGGAGATTCAAACATGGAGTTGCGGGAAAGATTGCAGACAGGTCTGGGCCAATGGACAGTTACATTACCTTCGATTCCACAGCTGCAGCTAATACACCGTGTTTTTTCAAATATAAGCGATAACTGTTGGGAATTGTAGGCAAAAGAAACTGCACAGTGCCTCCTCTTCACTCCTACATCTATGAATGCTGTCCATCCTCCTTCCACTGCTCCTTTTCTTCCTCATTCAAAAAAAAGAGATCACACGCTAACGATGGATGAGCAAGGCCATTTGGCTGGACTTGAATCAAGTGTTGATACCTCTTTGTGTGAAGAATTATTTATTGGTGATATTCCTACATTTGAATCTGTGGTTTACTCCTATACTAGCAATCCCCCTTGTGGTCTTTCCCTACAATGGCCACAATACATCAGTAGCTCCCTTGTTGCTCACTGACCAGCACTGTACAAGGGAGTCAAGGTGTGGTCTGAACAATAGACTTCTCAAAATTTCCTCTGACATAAAGGCCTAGGGCTAGATTTTACACTTTTGTGCAGATTGCCCAAAAATGGGTGTTATTTCCAGTGTGGGCGGTAAAATGGGTTTCAGATCGGCGGCTTGTCGCCCATTGTCAAAGACCCTATTCTCCATTTTTTAAATTGGGCATTACCACGAGCGATCTGAAATGGGCGTTAGCATTAAATCTCTCTGACCTTCTGCCGTAAAGTGTCACTGCCTTTAGCAACGGCATGGCAATGCTTGTTTCCCATGATTCAGAAGGTCAGGAGTCATCATTACTGCTATGTCTGCAATAACTGTGAGACTGAATACTGTTTAACTCCAAGAGGTATAACCTTGGCTCTGCGTTATTAAGGCACAAAGTGCCTAACATACAAAATGGCTGGCCTTTTATACTTGGGCTGCACCATGTGCATGCAGCCCAATGGCCTCCAACAATGACGCCATCTAGTGGCTAGTGATTCCAAAGGTACATACATGACAATACCCCGCTCTAAGATCTTCACAGTCTTTTACAAATTGAGATGGTCCGGTGTTTTATGCTCTCGGGTTGACCGCCTCAGTTCAACTCCAGCCTTGGGTGAGTGTTCAGAGTCTGTTGTGATTGGTGGCTGTGTGGCTGACCTGGTGGGAGTGGCAATGGCCATGTCAGGGATTGAAAGTCCATTTTCATTGAACATGTCAGTGATTGAATGTCCTGATCCACTGATGACCCTTGAGTCCTCTGATGACTCGGGGTAGGTTGGTTGGTCGTCGATTGTCTCTTCCTCCGACAGTTCCAGTTCGTCCGTGTGCTGCAGCTTTGTCTGATCCATATGTTTCCTGCATGTTTGCCTATTTTTGAGCTTGACAATAAATACTCTGTTGCCCTCCTTGGCCATGACAGTACCAGCGATCCACTTGGGATCCTGACCATAATTCAGAACATATACTGGATCATTTACAGAAATATCGCGTGACGCAGCTGCGCGATCGTGATACCCTTTCTGACTTTGTCTTCTATATTCAACATGATTATTCAAATCAGGATGTACAAGAGATAGCTTGGTCTTGATACTTCTCTTCATCATTAGTTCAGCAGGTGAGACCCTGGTAAGCGTGTGTGGTCGTGTCCTGTAACTAAGCAGTATACATGGCAGGCACGTCTGCAGTGACCCTTGGGTTACTCGCTTCATACTCTGCTTTATGATTTGGACAGTATGTTCTGCTTGCCCATCGGATGCAGGTTTGAACGGTGCTGACCGTACATGTTTGATATCATTGAGTTTCATGAACTCTTGACTGGTGAAGCATGATCCGTTGTCGCTCACCACTATGTCAGGCAGACCATGTGTCGCGAACATGACACTGAGATTCGCAATGGTAGTTGTGGACGTGCTGGATGACATGATTATACATTCTATCCACTTTGAATATGCATCCACCACAACTAAAAACATCTTCCCCAGAAAGGGACCTGCAATGTCTATGTGGATCTGGGACCATGGTTTAGACGGCCACGACCACAGACTCAACGGCGATTCCGCTGGTGCTTTGCTGAGCTGCATGCAAGTGTTGCACTGATGCACACATGATTCCAGCTCAGACTCAATTTCCGGCCACCATACATGAGACCTGGCGATGGCTTTCATCATTACAATGCCGGGATGATTGCTATGTAGCTCACGTACAAATCTCTCTCTCTCTTTCTTGGGCACAACAACACAATTGCCCCACAGTATACAATCTGACTGAATAGACAGTTCGGCTTTGTGACAAATGTAAGGTTTGATCTCCTCGCACATTTGCTTGGATATTGCAGACCAATCACCTTTGAGGATGCAACTCTTCACCACTGATAAAATCAGGTCCTGGCTGGTCCAGGTCTTAACTTGGTGAGTTGTGACAGGGGTACCTTCACTCTCAAAAGCATCCATGATAACATTAAATCTGCTGGTTGTGGCATTTCCACCTCCAGTGTGGGCAGTGGCAAATGGCTCAAAGCATCGTCACAATTTTCGGTGCCAGGTCTATGGCGAATGACATAATCGTAAGCGGATAATGTCAGTGCCCACCTCTGGATGCGGGATGAAGCGTTGGTATTGATATCTTTGCTTTCAGAGAACAGTGAAATGACCGGCTTGCGATCTGTCTCCAGTTCAAACTGAAGACCCAACAGGTACTGATGCATTTTTTTAACCCCATACACACAGGCTAGAGCTTCTTTTTCTACCATGCTGTAGGTTCTTTCTGCTTTAGACAAACTTTTTGATGATTTCACGATTGGTTGAAGTTTACCCGACTCATTAGCTTGTTGGAGTACGCAACCAATTCCATATGATGAAGCATCACAGGCCAATACTAAATGTTTACATGGGTCATAATTTGCCAGCAGCTTGTTAGAGCAAAGCAGATTAGTGGCTTTCTCAAAAGCTCTGTCTTGAGATGCACCCCACACCCAGTTGTCACCTTTTCTTAGCAGCATGTGCAGTGGTTCCAATAAGGTGCTCAATTTAGGTAGCAAGTTACCGAAATAGTTGAGTAGACCCAGAAACGAGCACAGCTCCATCACATTCTGCGGCTTAGGTGCATTCTTGATGGCCTTCGTTTTTGAGTCCGTGGGCCTGGTGCCGTCAGCAGCAATTTTCTTCCCCAAGAATTCGACCTCTGGTGCCATGAAGATGCACTTCGAGCATTTCAGTCTGAGTCCCACTCTGTTCAGACGCTGTAGAACCTCTTCTAGGTCGTTCAGATGGTCCTTGGAGTCACGAATTGTGATCAGGATGTCATCTTAGAACACGATGGTTCTGGGGACGGACTTCAGTAGACTCCCTAAGTTCTTCTGGAATATTGCTGCAGCCGAGCGAATTACAAAAGGGCACCTGTAGTAAATAAACAGTCCTTTATGCGTGTTAATGCACGTAAGTCTCTTCGATGTCTCGACCAGCTCCCGTGTCATGTAGGCTGACGTCCAGTCCAGTTTGGTGAACGACTTCCCCCTGGCTAGCGTTACAAACAAGTCATCAGCCTTCAGTAACGGGTACTGATCCTGCTTTGAAACCCTGTTGATCATAGCCCTGTAGTCTCCACAGATTCTGACTGTGCCATCACTTTTCAGCACAGGAATGATGGAGCTGGCCCATTCATTAAATTCAACTGGTGAAATGATCCCTTCACGCTGAAGTCTGTCCAGTTTGATTCCGACCTTCTCCCTCATCATGTACGGAACTGCCCGAGCTTTATGATGGACGGATCTTGCATCCGAGTCCACGTGAATCTGTACCTTGGCTCCCGTGAAATTGCCGATGCCCACTTCAAACAGCGAGGGAAACTTGCTCGGTACTTGGGCACATGTACCTTTCTCCGACGACAACGCCTTGATGTCATTCCAATCGCACCTGATTTTTTCAAGCCAGTTGCTGCCGAACAGCGTTGGGCCATTGCCTGGGACAATCCATAGTGGTAACTCGTGAACCGCACTGTCATACGACACTTTAATTGTGACACTGTCAATATCGTTATGAGTTCTTTGGTACAGGTACACAACTTGGCATTGACTGGACACAGCCTGGGCCTCATAGTCTTAGTATCCCATAGCTTGTTGAATGCCCTCTGGCTCATTATCGATTGATTCGCCCCTGTGTCCCGTTCCATCGATACTGGTACCTCATTAAATTTCACATTAATCATTATCAGTTTGCTCTTAGTTCGGAATGAGTACAGTCCATACACTTCCTCCTCTGATATCTCGGATTGCGTATCTGGATCATAGAAACATAGAAACATAGAAAATAGGTGCAGGAGCAGGCCATTCAGCCCTTCTAGCCTGCACCGCCATTCAATGAGTTCATGGCTGAACATGAAACTTCAGTACCCCATTCCTGCTTTCTCGCCATACCCCTTGATCCCCCGAGTAGTAAGGACTTCATCTAACTCCCTTTTGAATATATTTAGTGAATTGGCCTCAACTACTTTCTGTGGTAGAGAATTCCACAGGTTCACCACTCTCTGGGTGAAGAAGTTTCTCCTCATCTCGGTCCTAAATGGCTTACCCCTTATCCTTAGACTGTGACCCCTGATTCTGGACTTCCCCAACATTGGGAACATTCTTCCTGCATCCAACCTGTCCAAACCCGTCAGAATTTTAAACGTTTCTATGAGGTCCCCTCTCACTCTTCTGAACTCCAGTGAATACAAGCCCAGTTGATCCAGTCTTTCTTGATAGGTCAGTCCCACCATCCCGGGAATCAGTCTGGTGAATCTTCGCTGCACTCCCTCAATAGCAAGAACGTCCTTCCTCAAGTTAGGAGACCAAAACTGTACACAATACTCCAGGTGTGGCCTCACCAAGGCCCTATACAACTGCAGCAACACCTCCCTGCCCCTGTACTCAAATCCCCTCGCTATGAAGGCCAACATGCCATTTGCTTTCTTAACCGCCTGCTGTACCTGCATGCCAACCTTCAATGACTGATGTACCATGACACCCAGGTCTCGCTGCACCTTCCCCCTTCCTAATCTGTCACCATTCAGATAATAGTCTGTCTCTCTGTTTTTACCACCAAAGTGGATAACCTCACATTTATCCACATTATACTTCATCTGCCACGCATTTGCCCACTCACCTAACCTATCCAAGTCACTCTGCAGCCTCATAGTGTCCTCCTCGCAGCTCACACTGCCACCCAACTTAGTGTCATCCGCAAATTTGGAGATATTACATTTAATCCCCTCGTCTAAATCATTAATGTACAATGTAAACAGCTGGGGCCCCAGCACAGAACCTTGCGGTACCCCACTAGTCACTGCCTGCCATTCTGAAAAGTACCCATTTACTCCTCCTCTTTGCTTCCTGTCTGACAACCAGTTCTCAATCCACGTCAGCACACTACCCCCAATCCCATGTGCTTTAACTTTGCACATTAATCTCCTGTGTGGGACCTTGTCGAAAGCCCTCTGAAAGTCCAAATATACCACATCAACTGGTTCTCCTTTGTCCACTTTACTGGAAACATCCTCAAAAAATTCCAGAAGATTTGTCAAGCATGATCTCCCTTTCACAAATCCATGCTGACTTGGACCTATCATGTCACCATTTTCCAAATGCGCTGCTATGACATCCTTAATAATTGATTCCATCATTTTACCCACTACTGAGGTCAGGCTGACCGGTCTATAATTCCCTGCTTTCTCTCTCCCTCCTTTTTTAAAAAGTGGGGTTGCATTGGCTACCCTCCACTCCATAGGAACTGATCCAGAGTCAATGGAATGTTGGAAAATGACTGTCAATGCATCCGCTATTTCCAAGGCCACCTCCTTAAGTACTCTGAGATGCAGTCCATCAGGCCCTGGGGATTTATCGGCCTTCAATCCCATCAATTTCCCCAACACAATTTCCCGACTAATAAAGATTTCCCTCAGTTCCTCCTCCTTACTAGACCCTCTGACCCCTTTTATATCCGGAAGGTTGTTTGTGTCCTCCTTAGTGAATACTGAACCAAATTCTTGTTCAATTGGTCTGCCATTTCTTTGTTCCCCGTTATGACTTCCCCTGATTCTGACTGCAGGGGACCTACGTTTGTCTTTACTAACCTTTTTCTCTTTACATACCTATAGAAACTTTTGCAATCCGCCTTAATGTTCCCTGCAAGCTTCTTCTCGTACTCCATTTTCCCTGCCCTAATCAAACCCTTTGTCCTCCTCTGCTGAGTTCTAAATTTCTCCCAGTCCCCAGGTTCGCTGCTATTTCTGGCCAATTTGTATGCCACTTCCTTGGCTTTAATACTATCCCTGATTTCCCTAGATAGCCACGGTTGAGCCACCTTCCCTTTTTTATTTTTACGCCAGACAGGAATGTACAATTGTTGTCATTCATCCATGCGGTCTCTAAATGTCTGCCATTGCCCATCCACAGTCAACCCCTTAAGTATCATTCGCCAATCTATCTGATCCGCGCTGATCAGACTATCTTCCTCTACGTGTTGTGTCGTAGCACGCCTACTCATCTGCGGACACTGGCGCTGGAGATACCGGTAATTTCCCCCACAATGCCAACATGGAGAAATCGGATGCATTCCCACTGGCAGACTTTGGGCAGCCACAGGTTTCGCGTATGCAGTTGGGTCGGCCCTGCCTTGTGCCGCTCTGCCGAACGCCGAATCAATCACATTTGCAGTACTTGCCAAGTTTGATTTTTCACTGATATCTGCTTTAAACTTCTATCCGTCATCATGCACGACTGAGTGATTGTGATGGCCCTGTTCAAGTCCAATGTCTCCACCGCCAGTAGTTTACGCAGGATCACCTCGTGGTTGATGCTGATTACAAAGAAGTCCCGCAGCATGTCTGCCAACACAGCCCCGAACTTACACGGTTCCGCTAGATGTCTCAGGTCGGCAACGAATTCGGCCACATTCTGACCTTCCGAGCGACCGTGCGTATAAAATCTGTATCTCGAGATGATGATGCCTTCGTCTGGCTTGAGGTGTTCCTGTACCAGTGTACACAATTCTTCATACATCTTCTCTGTTGGACTCACAGGCAGGAGTAGGTTCCTTATCAGACCATAAAGCTTTGGACCGCAAACAGTGAGGAACACGGCCCGGCGCCGATCTGCGTCGCCGAGCTCCTCCATTTTGTTGGCCACAAAGTACTGGCTCAAATGGCTCAGAAAGTCTGCCCAATCTTCTCCCTCCACGAATCGCTCCAACATTCCAATTGTGCTCATTTTTGCATGCAAAGGTTCTTGTATTCTCGTCGCCAAATGTTATGTATGCAATAACTGTTAGACTGAGTGCTCTTTAACTCCAAGAGGTATAACCTTGGCTCTGCTTTATTAAGGCCCAAAGTGCCTAACATACAAAATGGCTGGCCTTTAATACTTGGGCTGCACCATGTGTGTGCAGCCCAATGGCCTCCAACAATGACGCCATCTAGTGACTAGTGATCCCAAAGGAACATACATGACAATTACATGTGCAGAAGAGGAGACAGAGAGAGAGGGAGCAGAGAGGGACTAAAAGTGTGTGTGTGTATGTGGTGTATGCTTGTTTGGCTGCTGTGGGAGGTACGAGGAAGATTCACCAGCAGCAAAAAGCCTACTAAGCACCAAGAACATAGTTGGCACCAATTTTTTGTCCAACAAATAATATATAATATGGAAGGAATGGTGGAGGCACTGGAGCTGGTAGCTAGGAACATTGGTGGTAGAGGGCTCCCAGTGGTCCCAAAGCACAGCACTGCACCCCAAGGTGCCGCACCCCAATTGCCAATGACACATGAGAGGTAGGAGCAACATCTTGTTTCTGGCTCAGAGCATATTCCCACCTCAGGACTGTCCTCTCCCATATCCGTCCAAGCAGCGGATCGGCTGTCAGCCCCCCACCCCCCCCCCCCCCAATGTAGCAGCACTTGGAGTCAGGAGGGGAAGGGGAAGGGGAAAGGGTAGAGGTGGGGATGAGAAGCGGGGGGGGGGAGGGGGTTGTTTTTTTCAGAAATACTTATGATTTCAGACAAATATTCGGTTTAAATGTTTTTTATTTAACAAAACCTTGTTGCGCAGTGGCTCAGATAGCTGCACCGTTACACACTGGTGATTCCTTAACATCAAAGGGTATAATTACACTTAACTTCAATGAACTTAAACTTTAATCATCATCAAGGCGATGCCCACCATTGATGCATGACCTGCACACCCAGCAGTGTGTCAGCTTTGTAAATACTGTAAGGGGTGGTTTTCAGGGGGTTAGTTTTCCCTTCTGACCTTATATGAGTGGTTTCAAATCGCTCCCACACCCTTGGTTCTAGACTCTGGAATTATGAAGGGACTGTGACAGACTTGGACAGACAATCGGTTTCAAGGTAGGAAGCAGGTATGGCTTTATTGTGTTTAAAAAAAGAAGTAAAAGGCACACCTTTAGTAACACACACAGAATAGTGATACCAATACACACTGAGGGGTACAACACACTGAATAAATTGTCAAAATGCAGCCTGTGGGGAAAAGAATACAGCTTAAACTCTAAATGGGGTAAAGAGGAGAATGCAGATATATTTACACAAGTTATCCCAATTCCCCTAGCTAACTAAGTTATAGCTCTGGTGGTTCAAGGGGTTATGCTCACCAATCCCTTTTGGCAGTTGCTGGTGAATCACAGTTTCGGGGTTCACTGCACTTTGCCTTCGAGGCAAGCCGTACCCCGGACGGAGGAGAGGACTTCGGACTGCATAGTCTTCAGTTGGGGTTAGTCCACTGATGCGGTAAGTCGTGTTTTGGATGTATAGCCTAAGTACCCACTTTCTTTGGTTAGGAATAGTTTTAGTTAGTCCTTTTAGGTAATTTCTCACCCATTGGTCATTCAGAAGTAGATTGTAGAGTGGAAATAAATGTCGATTCTTCGGTTTTTGCTGAGTTGGTTTTGGTTGGTCGTTTCGCTGGCCCGGGTTGTCAATTTGGTTGCTGACAACCTTCCGTTTCGTGAGCCTCTTGCTGTCGGCGTGCTCGGTCGATCCTCGATGGTTTCTTGTAGTTTTCTCCACTACTCCAATTTCTTCACTCCCCACCTCCTGCTGCTTTTTTTTCCCTTGTAAAACTGGGAAAAGATATACCCCAAAAAGGCTTCCTTATCTCCCGCCAAATCTGGCCCAGCTCTTTGTTTCAAGGGAGCTGCTCATTAGTTTTGAGCTCTCTTCTTTGTCAGAATTTGGCGGGCTCGTTCAGCAGTAATTTGATTATGATGTGGTAATGTGGAAAATCACCGGTTGGCATTGTTGAAGCAGTGTTTAAACTCTTGGGCCGTTTGGCTGGGCCCGTGATTTCTATAGGCCTATTTGCACATGCATGCGAATAATGGTCTCCGGTGATTAGCCTGATAGCTCTTGATGTGTTTCTGTCCTAGGGAGCAAATTTTTATGCCTCACAGTTCTTGTTAGTTATCAATTGACTCATTCTCCCAGACAAATTGAATTAGCTCCAATACCCAATTCCTGAGTGAAGTTCCACCCTCTGTTCTGGCAGTCTGTTCCAACATGTTCCTTTAGAGACCTTAAACTTGTAAAGCTCTTATGTATCTTCCTCAGAGTTTTTCCTGGGATACCAAAATGTTCATCGAGTTCCAAATTAAATTCCCTTTCCTATGAGTCCAAACACTGGGGGCGGGGGGCTCTCCATGAATGCATCCCCTTTTATCCCCTGCAGGCCTCGTCTGCCCTTTAAACTCATTTGTGTCCCGAGTTTTTCTTTCCATTTTAAAAGTCCAAAAAGGGATTCTACTCTGCAGGGGAAAGGTACAAGGAATCTTTGCGAAATATTGGTAAATTCTAAAATATCACCAATGTTCTTTCAGGTGAAGCGCTCATTTATGAGCTCCTGACATAAGAATTGTGCAGCTATGATGCCACCACGGGCCCTTTCATGCGCTCTACAGGCGGGGCAGTGGCATGGCTTCAGCGTCAGCCTGATTGTCTGGCCCGATGTCAGCATCCATCTCCTCGTCCCTCTCTCTCCTGCAGTGGACCGTCACACCCTTCTGGCAATCCTTGTCCCCTCCTGATAGCTAAGTTGTGCAGCATGCAGCACACCACCACGTATTAAGCTATCTACTCAGGGTGGTATTGAAGCTCGCCTCCTGACTGGTCCAGGCATCTAAAGCGCTGCTTCAGCGCTCCAATGGTTTTCTCCACAATATTGCAAGTGGCTCTGTAGCTCTTGTTGTATCGTCTCTTGGCTTCGGTGTGGGTTTCACATAGGGGAGTCATCAGCCAGGTGTAGAGGCCATATTCTTTGTCACCAAGCATCCAGCATTGATCTTGTGGCTGATTGTTAAACAAGTCAGATACAGTGCTCTCACGCAGGATGTGAGCATCATGGAGGCTGCCCAGAAATTGAGCATTCACTGCCAGTATAATTTGCTCGTGGTCAACAACCAATTGGACATTCAGGGAGTGGAACCTCTTGCGGTTCCTGAAAACCTCAGCATCCTGAAAAGGTGCCCACATTGCGATGTGCGTACAGTCTATTGCTCCCTGCACCTTGGGGAAGTTTGCAATTCTGGACAATCCTAGACCCTCTCACTCTGTGCCTCCCTGGTCATAGGGAAGCTGATCAAGTTCCTCCTGTGTGTGTACAGTGCTTCAGTGACCTGTCTAATGCAGCAATGTGTGGCATGCTGAGAAAGTCCGCAAATGTCTCCAGCTGTGGCCTGAAAAGAACCCGAGGCATAGAATGACAGCGCCGTGGTGACTTTGACCTTGGTGGACAGTGCAGTACTGATGATGCTGGCAGGATCTCCTCTTATGAGCTGGCATATCTCAATGATAACCTCTTTGTGAAATCACAGTCTCCGAAGGCAGGTGATGTCGGGCAAGTTGAGGTAAGACCGCTTCTCCCTGTATTTGCGGGGCATGTAACGTCTGGTCCCCCTCATCAGTTTGGCACGTCTTACATTGGGCACATAATGCTGTGGAGCGTACCATACTTCTGCCATCTCGAGTCTGCAGCATGTAATTGGTCATCAAGAGAGGGTGAGAAAGGACAGGCCCCATTCCAATAGCTATCTGTTTTCCACCGATTGGTCACAAAGAATGAATTTCCCGACGAAGGCACCTATTAAATTCTAATCGTTTACAGTATGATAAAGATGTTTGTTCAGATATTCACATCACCTCCAAAGACCTCCAGAGTACAGCTGAACTCCCCTGAGGTTGAAGCAGAGCAGCCTTTTAAATAATACGACATATGATTTAGAACATGGCGTCCAGACCGCTGTGAGTAGTTCTGGTTAGTTCCACTTCTTCCCGCCGGTTTTTTGGGCGAGCAATATTGTGGGTGAGATGTGTGAGAGGTGGTGAAAGTGACGCTGGGCGATCTCCTGGGCGTTCGTTTAGGCAAATGTGCTCTTTATGATAAAATAAAGTTGGCGGTCAGTCTTATTGAATCTCGTCGTTAATTACCTGCGGAAAGAAATGCTGGCTGATATTATGGTCGTTGGTTTCGCCCATTTTGATGATTCCGCCCATAAAAAGTGGGCGGGCAGCATTATTTTTTCGCGGCATTACGTACATGGGGAAAATAATGCTCGGCGATAAGTTTCCGAAAAATGGGCGTCAGTTTCCATTTTGTGGCTAAATGTGCAATATCTGGGCGTTATACCTCATTTCGGCAGTAAAATGGACGTTAAGTGGGCGTTATGCATGCAAAAAAAGCCCCAAGACTTTCCTTATGAAACTTGACCATGTCTCGGTGGTGATCTAGCAAATAAACTGAGGCAGGGCCCCTCAGTGTAAACTCCATACTAGAACTGGCAATCTTGATTTCTGCCATGATTTCTCTCCCATAAGCCCACTGTGACCCTGATCATTCTGCTGGCAGTGCAACCATTGGAATCAAATGAACAGGATGGACACTGGCTAAATGCAAGTATGCAGGGATGCAATTCCAGAACATGGATTTGACTGTGGGTCCCATCTCCTATGTTGAAACTGCAGTTTCTGAGTAGTCGTGGTTACTTTGTAAGACTGCCATCTATAGAAGCTGTAACTGTTGTCACTACAGAAGTGACAACAGCTCTTATACCTTCTTCCTAATGTCTGGCTGGTGGCTACATTGATCTCTTGGACTGCTACAGTCACCAGGGCCTTCCTCACTTCATGTCCTGCCTCCTACATAGCATTGCAAATGCGGGTTCTAGACTTCTCCAGTTGTCCCACCAGCAGCACCATGAGCAAAGAGACTTTCCCAACTACCTGCATGTGAGATCAATGCTCCTGAATCATTGATCTTTAACAGCCTGGGCCCCTGAGATCTTGGTTTTGGAATCTTCAGCTGAAACCTCTTTCTTATGTCACCTCTGGAGAGAGACAAATGTCTCCTCAAAGTTGTCTACCAGCTCCTCCTGCTCACTGCTGATCTGGGATCTATCCAATACTACCTGCTCTGCATCAGTATTACCGCTTCCCTGAACTGCTGCTTGAGTAAACAAGGTGACGTGACAGAATGGGTGGATCAGGTGCACGAAGGGTTCTACTGCAGGCAATAGGCTGCTCAGATGCTTCTTTCTCTAAGCATTCAGCACTTTTGAGGGATGCAAATGACAACCAATTGACTTGTGTATAATAAGGTTGTGCCTCTCTTCAGTATCGCAGTGTTTCCCTGCACCTTGTCCAGATCTGACTGCTGCCATTGTAAAGGCTTTACAGTGATTCTCACATAATCTTAGCCCTTGCTCACCCGAAGGTAATTGTTGAAAAGTCATGCACCAAGATACTAAGAGAACTTAGTGAGGAAGCACTGTTATATATGAATAAAGAGTCTGACTGGATACTGTAGCTCAAAGTGTGACCTTAGTCTTTTACTGCAGGTCTCCAGAGTGCCTCTCAAACCTGTGAGGCCTCGTTAAGTACCTGTGCTTCAGGGGATGAGCCCTCTGGTGACTGTTCAAGGAATATACAAGTTTACATACATAACAACACTCCCCCCCCCCCCAAAGTCAACAGTGTAATTATTTACAAGGTGAGTCGATCTGGGGCCTTTCTTTCCATGGTTGATCTTCTCAGTGCAAATGCTGGTTTTGGTGAGTTGTTTGTTGAGCCCTCACTGGGCTGCTGTGCAGCTGGTCTTGCTGGGCTGCCTGGTGTGGTGAGTCCTGCTAGGCTGCTGCGGGTGATGGGTTCTGCTTCGTGGCCACTGGTGTGTATGTTGGAGGGTCAAAGAAGGTAGGGTCCAAAGTGGGTTGCCCAGCATAGTCTGTGAATCTGAGTTTGATTTGGTCCAAGTGTTTCTGCTAATGAGTCTATTTGAAAGTTTGACCCGAAACACCCTGCTCCCCTCTTTAGCCACAGTAGTGCCGGGAAGCCATTGTCCATAATTCAATACAAATACAGGATCATTGATTTCAATTTCGCGTGACACATTTGCGCTATCATGGTATGTACTTTGTTGAAGCTGCCTGCTCTCTACCTGTTCATATAGATCAGGGTGAACTAACGAGAGCCTTGTCTTAAGTGCCCTTTTCATGAGCAGTTCAGCAGATGGAATTCCAGTGAGCGAGTGGGGTCTCCCTGGGTGCATTGCTTAACTGCGAGCATGTGTTACATCTGTGCACGCAGGTCTCCAAGTCCACATCGATACTGGGCCACCACACGTGAGATCTGGCTATCGCTTTCATCATTACATGCCTGGGTGGGTACTGTGGAGGTCACTGATGAAGGTGTCTCTGCCCATCTTGGGGACCAGTGCCCGATTACCCCACAGAAGGCAGTCTGCCCGTATAGACATTTCATCTTTGCGCCATTGGTACAGCTTTATCTCTTCCTGCATTTCCACTGTGACACTGGACCAGCTCCTGTGAAGCACACAATTTTTTTACTAGGGACAGTAAGGGGTCCTGGCCCATCCAGGTTCTAATCTGTCGGGCTGTGACTGGAGATTTCTCACTCTCAAATGCTTCCATAATCATGACTAAATCTGCGGGCTGCGCCATTACCACCCCGTGGTGGGCAATGGCAGCCTGCTGAGAGCATCAGGAGTTTTCTGTGCCTGGCCTGTGACGGATGGCGTAATTGTATGCATTCGTATTTATCCCCTTACTCTCGGAAAACAGGGATATTAGTGGCTTATGGTCCGTTTCCAATTCAAATTTTAGCCCAAACAGATATTAATGCATTTTCTTTACCACCTAGGCACACGCTAACATTTCTTTTTCAATCATGCTGTAGGCTCTATCAGCTTTAGACAGACTTCTGGATGCATAAGCAACCGGTTGCAATTTCCCAGATTCATTAGCTTGTTGCAATACACACCCGACGCCATACGACGCATCACATGCTAGTACTAAACGCTTACATGCATCATACAACACAAGCAATTTGATTGAGCATAACAATTTTCTAGCTTTTACAAAGGCATTTTCTTGGCTTTTGCCCCATACCCATTCGTCTCCTTTACGTAGTGGTTCTAACAGTGTGCTGAGACCCGGTAAGAAGTTACCAAAGTAGTTCCGGAGTCCTAGAAACGATTGCAGCTCCGTCACGTTCTGTGGCCTCGGTGCATTCTCGATTGCCTCCGAATCAGTGGGACCGATGTCGTCCGCCATGATACTTCTCCCCAGGAACTTCACTTTAGGCGCCAGGAAAATGCACTTCGACCGTTTCAATCTGAGCCCCACGCGGTTGAATCGATTAAGAACCTCCTCCAGGTTCTGCAGGTGCTCGACTGTGTCCTGACCTCTAACCAAGATGTCGTCCTGGAAGACCATCGTGCGCGGGACCTACTTTTGTAAGCTTTCCATGTTTCTCTGGAATATCGCCGCAGCTCATCAATTTCCAAACGGGCATCTGTTATAAATGGAGAGATCTTTGTGCGTGTTGATGCAGGTGAGGCCCTTCGAGGATTCCTCCAGCTCCTGCGTCATGTAGGCCGAGGTCAATTCCAGCTTCGTGAACATTTTTCCTCCTGCCAGCGTAGCAAAAAGGTCGTCAGCCTTTGGTAGTGGGTATTGATCCTGCAGGGAGAAACGATTGATGGTTACTTTGTAATCACCACAGATTCTGACGATGCCATCTCCCTTAAGGACTGGAAGAATCGGACTCTTTGAATTCGATCGGCGAAATGATGCCCTCTCGATGCAGCCGGTCCAGCTCGATCTCTACCCTTGCTCTCACCTTGTGATGGATGGGTCGCGCCCCTGGAATTAGGTGGATCTGCACTTTTGCTCATTGGAGCTTCCTGATGTCTGGTTTGAACAGCGAAGGGAATTGTTTAAGACCCAGGCACACAAAGTTTCGTCAGCGGACGAGAGCGCTCGGACATCGTCCCAGCTCTAGCGTATCTTTCCCAGCCAGCTCCTGCCGAGCAGTGTGGGACCATTGCCCGGTACCACCCAGAGTCCATAGGAGACGTTTACAGTAGCACTGCTGATTACAGGAATCAGTTCCTTTGTGTAAGTTCTCAGTTTTGTGCGAATGGAAGTCTGGCCTTGAAGCCTTGCTGCACCACAATTTTTCGAAAGTCTTTTTGCTCATAATGGACTGGCTCGCGCCCCTGTCCAGCTCCATTCACATCTAGAGTGCATTTAATTAAACCTTCAGCATTATCGGGGGAAACTTTGTGGTAAATGTGTGCACCCCATATATCTCTGCCTCCTTGGTCTGAGGCTCTGGTTCGTTGTGATCCGCTGTGGATTTGCCCCCCTATGCAACATGGTGGTTTGCAGGATTAACAGGGTTTTCAGCTCGCCTGCACACTCGTTGGAGGTGTCCCATTGTTCCACAGCCCTTGCAAACGTACCCTTTGAAGTGGCATGAATGGAAACGATGATCACCCCTGCAGCGCCAACAAGGTGTTAATGGCCTTGCATTCATCACCTTTGATGGTGGACCCTGTATGTTGCAATTTGAAAACAACATCATTTTGTTCACAGTACTTGTAGCAGCACTCGTATGCTGATAGATTTGCTTAGTATTGTCACAGGTGGCAATGAACGCCTGGGCTATCGCTTTGGCCTTACTCAAAGTTGGGGTCTCTACAGTCAAAAGTTTGCGAAGTATGGTTTCGTGGCCAATGCCAAGAATGAAAAAGTCTCTGAGCATGTGCTCCAAAAAGCCTTCAAATTCGCAATGTCCTGCAAGGCATCTTAGCTTGGTGACATAACTTGCCACTTCCTGGCCTTCAGACCTTTTGTAGGTGTAGAACTGGTACCTCGCCATCAGAATGCTTTCCTTCAGGTTCAGATGCTCCCTGACCAGTGTGTACAAATCATCGTACGATTTCTCTGTGAGTTTCGCTGGAGCAAGCAGATTTTTCATAAGGTCATACGTTGGTGCTCCACAGACAGTGAGGAGATCGCCCTTCATTTGGCAGCATTCGCTTCTTCTTCCAGCTCGTTGGCCACGAAGTATTGGTCGAGTCACTCCACGAAGGTTTCCCAATCATCTCCCTCCGAAAATTTCTCCAGGATGCCCACTGTTCTTTGTATCGTTGGGTTCGTCATCTGTATCTTGTTGCCAGTTGTTATATATGAATAAAGAGTCTGACTGGATACTGTGAGCTCAAAGTAAAGTGTGACCGTAGTTTTTCATTGGAGGTCTCCAGAGTGCCTCTCCAGCTTGTGAGGCCTCCTTAAGTATCTGTGCTCCCAAGGGATTCTACAATCCCTTGGGACTCAACGAGATGAGCCCTCTGGTGGCTGTACAAGGAATATACAAGTTTACATACATAACAAGCACAAAAATAGTTCTGTGGCAAGGCAGAGGAGCAGCACAGTAGCTACTTCCCTGATTTAGGGCTGACCAAACGGACAAGCAAGTGAATGAAATAGATATTTGGACTGGCCAGTCTCGCAAGGCAGGCCCACTCTATAAAGTGTTGGGTGGCACCAATTTGTGGCAGTGCTTGTGAACCGAGAGTCAAGCATGGAACACTATCAGTGTGATCTGTAAAAACTCCCGTCAGCTGTGGGAGTGATGCCTCCACATTGAGCAGCCTCCCACCTCGCTTTGACTCCACACCAGGCCAATTGACTTGTGGGTCCCTTTAAATATGTGACCCCATGAACAGGCAACACAAGATCATGCGGGGCGCTGTAGCCATTTTTCTTGGGCTGAATTTGACCAATCCACAGCATTGACTATTGTATGGGCTAGAATCTCCATCTTTGTGGTTAAATGGGCGATATTTCCGGCGTGGGTGGTAAAAAAGGGTTTTCAGATTGCTGGCTTCTCGCCCATTCTCAAAGCACCTAGCCTCCATTTTTGAAAATGGGTGTTACCACGAGTGATCTGAAATTGGCATTAGCATAAAATTATTTTGACCTTCTGTCATAAAGTGTTGCCGTCCTTAGCAACGGCATGGCAATGCTCGATTCCTGCGATTCAGGAGGTCAAGGGTCATCATGACATGTGCAGAAGAGAAATCAGAGAGAGAGGGAGCTCAGAGGCACTGAAAGCGTGTGTGGGTGTGGTGTGTGCTTGTCTGGCTGTTGTGGGAGGCACGAGGGAGATTCACCAGTCGCAAAAAGCCTACTAAGAACATAGTTGGCACCGAGTTTTCGTCCAAAAAATAAGATATAACATGGAAGGGATGGAGGAGGCCCTGGAGTTGGTAGCCAGGAACACTGGTGGCAGAGGGCTCCCAGTGGTCCCGGAGCGCGGCACTGCACCCCAAGGTGACGCACCTCCATTGCCAACCACACATGAGAGCCAGCAGCAACATCTTGTTTCTGGCTCGGAGCACATTCCCACCTCGGGGCCGTCCTCTCCTGTATCCGCCCAAGCAGCGCTTCGGCCGTCAACCGCCCTCCCAATGAAGCATTGCCTGAGGAACTCCTCGGCTAGGCGCCTTGGAGT
Organism: Pristiophorus japonicus; assembly: GCF_044704955.1. Taxonomy (NCBI): domain Eukaryota; kingdom Metazoa; phylum Chordata; class Chondrichthyes; family Pristiophoridae; genus Pristiophorus; species Pristiophorus japonicus. The sequence goes on along the minus strand of NC_091979.1, from coordinate 86,342,884 downwards.
CAGGAGGGGAAGGGGTAGAGGTGGGGAAGAGAAGCGGGCAGGGGGTGGGGGCGGGGGGAAGGGTTGGTTTGTACAGAAATACTGATGATTTCAGATTAATTTTGAGTTTAAATGTTTTTATTTAACAAAACCTTGTAGTGCATTGGCTCAGATAGCTGCACCGTTACACGCTGGTGATTCCTTAACATCAAAGGGTATAATTACACAACTTCAATCAACTTAAACTTTAACTGTCACCAAGGTGATGCCCACCATTGATGTATGACCTGCACACCCAGCAGTGTGTCAGCCTTGTAAATAACACCAACGTTCTTTAACCAGGGGAATCCGACTGTTTAACTAAAACAAAGCATCGCGATGGCCGCAGGTGGGTGTTGACACGATGTGATTTCTGCCAAGTGCTCTGAATGTCAAAGTGAAGAAATCATTTATGAGCTCCTGATGTAAGCTCTTGCAGCTATCATGCCACCACAGGCCCTTTCATGCGGTCTACAGGGGGGCGGGGGCATGGCTTCAGTGTCAGCCTGATTGTCTGGCCCGATGTCAGCGTCCACCTCCTCGTCCTCCTCTTCCTCTTCCTCTCTCTGGTGAGGTGGACTGTCAGACTCATCAGGCAATTCTTGTCCCCTCCTGATAGCTAAGTTGTGCAGCATGGAGTACACCACCACGAATTGAGCTACCTGCTTAGGGTTGTATTGGTGTTCGCCTCCTGAGTGGTCCAGGCATCTAAAGCGCTGCTTCAGCACTCCAATGGTTTTCTCCACGATATTGCGAGTTGCTCTGTGGCTCTCGTATCGCCTCTCAGCTTTGGTGTGGGTATTATGCAGGGGAGTCATCAGCCAGGTGGAGAGGCCATATCCTTTGTCACCAAGCATCCAGCAGTGACCTTGTGGTTGATTGTTAAACAAGTCAGATACAGTGCTCTCACGCAGGATGTGAGCATCATGGATGCTGCCCGGAAATTGAGCATTCACTGCCATAATAATTTGCTCGTGGTCAACAACCAGTTGGACATTCAGGGAGTGGAATCCCTTGTGGTTCCTGAAAACCGCTGCATCCTGAAAAGGTGCCCGCATCGCGATGTGCATACAATCTATTGCTCCCTGCACCTTGGGAAAGTTTGCAATTCTGGAGAATCTAGAGCCCTCTCACTCTGTGCCTCCCTGGTCATAGGGAAGCTGATCAAGTTCCTCCTGCGTGCGTACAGGGCTTCAGTGACCTGTCTAATGCAGTGATGTGTGGCATGCCGAGAAAGTCCGCAAATGTCACCAGCTGTGGCCTGAAAAGAACCCGAGGCACAGAACGACAGTGCCGCGGTGACTTTGACCTCAACGGACAGTGCAGTACTGATGGTGCTGGCAGGCTGCAGAGCTGCCCTTATCAGCTGGCATACCTCAGTGATAACCTCTTTGTGGAAGTGCATTCTCTGAAGGCAGGTGGTGTCGGGCAAGTCGAGGTAAGAATGCTTCTCCTTGTACTTGCGGGGGTTGTAATGTCTGGTCCTCCTCATCAGTCTTTCACATCTTACATTGGTACATAATGCAGTGGACGTACCTTTGGCGATCTTGAGTCTGCAGCATGTAATTGGTCATCAAGAGAGGGTGAGAAAGGACAGGCCCTATTGCAATAGCTCTCTGTTTTCCACCAATTGGTCACAAACAAGGAATATCCCGATGAAGACACCTATTCAATTCCAATCGGTCACAGTATGGTCAAGATGTTTGTAGGGATGTTCACATGAACTCCTAAGGACCTGCAGAGTACAGCTGAACTCCCCTGAGGTTGAAGCAGAGCAGTTTTTAAAGGACGCAACATGTGATGTAGAACATGGCATCCATAACGCTGTGATTAGTTCCAGTTAGTTCCACGTTTTCTGGACGGTTTTTTGGGCAAGCGATATTGTGGGCGATATGTGTGCGAGGTGGTGAAATTGATGCTGGCCGATCTCATGGCCGCTGGTTTTGGTAAATATGCTCTTTACGACAAAAAAAGTGGGCGGGCAGTATTATTGATTCTCGGCATTAAATCAGTGCGGAAATTAACCTTGGGCGATATTATAGGCGTTGATTTCATCCATTCTGCTGATTCCGCCCCAAAAAAGTGGGCGGGCGGTAATATTTTTTCCTGGGGTTAAGCACATGGGGAAAGTAACGCTCGGCAATAAGTTTCCTAAAAATGCCCGTCAGCTTCCATTTTGTGCCAAAATGTGCGAAATATTGGCATTATGCATAATTTCAGCTGTAAAATGGGCGTTAAGTGGGCGTTAAGCATGTAAAAAAAGTGGAGGTTCTAGCCCATCATCTTTTAAGCTGCAATGTTGGTTTAGTGAGATGCATTTCATTCAACAAGAACAGGTGAGAGCGATGCCATTGCAAGTGATGTCACTAATGGAGCTGTCTGTGCTGAGAGTGATGTCATTGGATGGCCTGGTGTATGTGCAGAGGATGACATCACGGGTTGACCGAAAACCGGAAGTATCCACACTGTCACTAATCGCTCTGTAAAACTTAACATAGAAACATAGAAACATAGAAAATAGGTGCAGGAGTAGGCCATTCGGCCCTTCTAGCCTGCACCGCCATTCAATGAGTTCATGGCTGAACATGCAACTTCAGTACCCCATTCCTGCTTTCTCACCATACCCCTTGATTCCCCTAGTAGTAAGGACTTCATCTAACTCCTTTTTGAATATATTCAGTGAACTGGCCTCAACAACTTTCTGTGGTAGAGAATTCCACAGGTTCACCACTCTCTGGGTGAAGAAATTCCTCCTCATCTCGGTCCTAAATGGCTTACCCCTTATCCTTAGACTGTGTCCCCTGGTTCTGGACTTCCCCAACATTGGGAACATTCTTCCTGCATCTAACCTGTCTAACCCCATCAGAATTTTAAACGTTTCTATGAGGTCCCCTCTCATTCTTCTGAACTCCAGTGAATACAAGCCCAGTTGATCCAGTCTTTCTTGATAGGTCAGTCCCGCCATCCCGGGAATCAGTCTGGTGAACCTTCGCTGCACTCCCTCAATAGCAAGAATGTCCTTCCTCAGGTTAGGAGACCAAAACTGTACACAATACTCCAGGTGTGGCCTCACCAAGGCCCTGTACAACTGTAGCAACACCTCCCTGCCCCTGTACTCAAATCCCCTCGCTATGAAGGCCAACATGCCATTTGCTTTCTTAACTGCCTGCTGTACCTGGGAGAGAGCAGCGGAGATTGATGGGGCACTGTGCGTGGGTCATGGATTGTTATAAGTTTATTGGAGTAGTAAGTGTGGGAGTGGGTTCAGTTACCTTTTACATTACTCAGTGAATAGTGACATGGTCGCTTGCCGCGTGCTTCCGAGAAATCAACTCGCTGCCGTTCATGGTCAAGATGGTGATCCCGGTCTAATGGGACAAAGAGAACCCCTACACCCTCCCCCCCGGCCCCTACTTTCTCACACCGCGCCCCTGCCAACTCCCACCCCTCCAGGCTCCTGCCTTCTGAACTCTTCCCCCAAATCCCCCTGGGCTCCTGCTTTCACTTCTGTCTCTAAGCAGGGTTCTCGAGCCACACTTTTGGTAAACGCCGATGAGGAGTGTTTGGCGCAATGCATGGCAAGACTGGAGTCCCGTGTCAGCGAAAACCTCGCAAACCAGATGTTCTCATTCCCTGCCAATATTTATTTCCTTTATGTAATTCTTGATCAAAAGAAATTGTCTATTCTCCGAGACCGAGGAAATGGGTATAAAACTGGTACAGTATCTATTTTGACTAAACCCTTTACAAAAATATACAACCATGACAGGACCAAATTTCAGTAATTGTTAGAATTATCGCTGTAATACATTATTTTATTTATTCACCATCATAGTACAGAAGATGAAAACTATAAAAATTGGCATACGATACAAAGGTGTCATGCAAATATTGATATATGGCACAAGAAAAACTCTTTACATTGCATCATATGTACACATAAAAATGGATATACATACAACATTTCTATGGGGGGATTTCTGCTGTTATAACTTGCATAAGTCAAGATAACCTCATGTTGGCAAACCTGGGGCTTAATTTTAAGGATGTGCTTATTTGTACTGTGAAAATGGCCACCCTTTGTCCATGATTGGTCCTCTTGGCGGATAAGCCACACCCTGAGGTTTCACTGGAATGTGTAACTGGAACCACCCATCCCAAGGTCTCACTGACTTTGCAAATTGTAACTCGATCCACTTTGACTTCCTGAAGAGACAGAGGACAGAGCTCCCCAGAAGACAGCAAGGGCCAGCCGAAATGCCTTACCCCAGTCCAAGTGCATGCTTCCCCAGCCAAAGTGCCTTACCCCAGCGCAAGTGCATCCCTTCCCCAGCCAAAGTCCCTCCTTACACCAGCGCAAGTGCATGACCTTATTCCCCACCCGCTACCCCACCATAGATGCATTATGTATGGATTGTTAACAGGTTTATTGGGTAGAAAGTGAATAGTGACAGTTTTTTACGTTCTGGATTTCATCCACTCCAACGATATCCCTTGTAGGGGGGGTGGAAGAACGTGAACTGTCTTCCCTGAATTACCTCTCTCCCCGCTGATACCTCCACCCCCGCCCCCACCTGTGTCTCTCCCCTCCACTCTCTCTCTCTCCCCCAGCTCTCTCTCTCCCCCCAATCTCTCTCCCAGCAGTCTCTCTCTCTCTCTCTCTCTCTCACCCGCAGTCTCTCTCTCTCTCTCACCCCCAGTCTCTCTCTCTCTCTCTCTCTGTACCCCAGTCTCGTTCTCTCTCCCCCAGTCTCTCTCTCTCTCTCTCTCTCTCTCTCCCCCTTAGTCTCTCTCTCTCTCCCCCAGTCTCTCTCTCTCTCTCTCTCCCCCAGTCTCTCTCTCCCTCTTCCTCCCCCACCCTCTCTCTCCCTCTTCCTCCCCCACATTCTCTCTCCCTCTCCCTCCCCCACATTCTCTCTCCCTCTCCCTCCCCCACATTCTCTCTCCCTCTCCCTCCCTCAGTCTTTCTTGCTCCCTCCCCCAGTCTCTCCCTCTCCCTCCCCCAGTCTCTCTCTTGGTCCCCCGCCACCGCTCACAGCCCCCCGCGGGCCATCTCGCTCCCCCACTACTTCTCTGCCCGCCGCCGCTCTCGGCCCCCCGTCGGCCCTCTCGGCTGTCCACCGCCACTCTCGGCTGCATGGAATGAGAGTGAGGCAGCATTTCCGGTCCGGCATTTTCGGTTCGGACATGAGACATCGGGGGGGGGGGGGGGGGGGGCGTGCTGGACAGACGCATGCACAGAAAAAATGCAGTACAAATAGTTACTTCGTAATTTTAACCTAACCCGCCTGGTGGGAAACTGATTGGATCAGGTCAGTGGTCTGTTTTACAACCTGCCCAATTTTAATTTCCATTTAAGTTAATGGAGATTAAAATGGGGTAAAGTATAAACGGGAGGTCGACCCAATCACATCAGTATCATACCGGATGGGTTAGGTTAAATTTACCCCAAAGGCTCTATGAGATTTAGAAATGACAAAATTGCAGACAATGATTGAAGTGCCATGGTCCAATTTGTTTGCCCAAAAAAGACACTACGCGAAACATTCATTCGAATATAGACACAAATACAAAGTGATGCAGATGCTGGACCTGTACCCCTGCAGAAAAACCATCAAATAACTCTTGGTAGTCTTGAATGTCAAGATCCAGGAGCATTGTACAGGAGGGTTACTGATTTTGAATGTTTGTGGCAAACAGGTTGTCAAAAGAGATCATCCGCTCCTGATTGAACAATTTTAAGGTATTTGATCAAAGCAGTGTGCCTCTGAGTGTCTGAATCATATATTGGTATGGACATTATCAGTGGTCTGCTTAAACAGGTGGGGCCAGGATGTGTGAAATGTATGTTTAAACTAAATAGTGGGAGGGAGGGTTCAGGTGAGCAAAAATTTAAAATGTCAAAGAGAAATCAGAAAGCAATAATGTTGGGTAGAGATAGGGGTAACGATAATCAGAGTGTGACAGGAAAGGACAGAACATATAAACATAAGAGTGCATCAGAAAGTGGGGTCAGAGTCTGGAAAAATGGTAAAAAGACAAAAGTAAAAGCTCTTTATCTGAATGCACACAGCATTCGTAACAAGATAGATGAGTTGACGGCACAAATAGAAAGAAATGGCTATGATCTGATAACCATTACAGAGATGTGGTTGCAAGGTGACTAAGGCTGGGAACTGAATATTCAGGGGCATTTGGCATTTCGGAAGGATAGGTAGAAAGGAAAAGGAGGTGGGGTAGCTCTGTTGATAAAGGATGAGATCAGTGCAGTAGTGAGAAATTATAATGGCTCAGAAGATCAAGATGTAGAATCAGTTTGGGTGGAGATAAGAAGCAATAATAAGGGAAAGAAGTCACTGATGGGAGTAGTCTATAGGCGCCCCAACAGTAGCTACACTGTAGGACAGAGTATAAATCAAGAAATAATGCAGGCTTGTAAGAAAGGTCATCATCATCATAGGCAGTCCCTCGGAGTTGAGGATGACTTGCTTCCACATTAAAAATGAGTTCTCAATGCAGGAGCTACAGTCTCTGTCGCAGGTTGGACAGACGGTGGTTGAAAGTACGTTGGTTGAAGTGCTGGTTTGTTGAAGTGCTTGGGTTGTCATGCACTCCTTCCACCATATGCGTTTGGTCTCCACTTGCTCCTGGCGAAGAGACTTAAAGTGTTCGACACCCTCACGGATTATTCTCTTCCATCCTTGAGCGATTTTGTGCCAGTGATTTCCAGGTATCGCTAGGGATATTGAACTTCTTCAAGGAGGCCTTGAGGCTGTCCTTGAAGCATTTCCTCTGCCCACCTGGGGCTCGTTTGCCGTGTCGGAGCTCCGAGTAGAGCGTTTGCTTTGGGAGTCTTGTATCAAGCATACGGACAATGTGGCACATCCATCGGAGCTGATCGAGCGTTGCCAATGCTTCGATGCTGAGGATGTTGGCCTGTGCAAGAACACTGATATTGGTGTGCCTATCCTGCCAATGGATTTGCAGGATTTTCCTGAGGCAGCGTTGATGGTACTTCTCCAATGCTTTGATGTGCCTGCTGTATATAGTCCATGTCTCAGAAGCATACACAAGGGCAGGTATCACTACTGCTCTGTAGACCATGAGTTTTCTGCCGGTTTTAAGGTTCTGGTCTTCAAACACTCTATCCCTTTGGCGACCAAGGGCTGCACTGGCACACTGAAGGCTGTGTTGGACCTCGTATTCAATGTCTGCCCTTGTTGACAGTAGGCTCCTGAGAAATGGAAAATGGTCCACGTTGTCCAAGGTCTCATCATGGATTTTGATAATTGCGGGCCAGTGCTGTGTGGCGGGGGCAGGTTGATAGAGCACCTTTGTTTTCCGGATGTTAAGTGTAAGACCCATGCTCTCGTATGTTATATTGAACGTGTTGACGATTGTTTGGAGTTTGTACTCCGAGTAAGCGCAGGCGCAAGCGACATCTGCATATTGTAATTCAATGATGGATGATGGCACGACCTTGGATCTGATCTGAAGGCGACAGAGGTTGAACGGTTTCCTATTTGTTCTATAGGTTATCTCCACTCCAGCAGGAAGCTTGCTGATGGTGAGATGTAGCATTGCAGCAAGGAAGATCGAGAAGAGCGTTGGTGCAAGGACACAGACTTGCTTCACCCCGGTTCATACATGAATTGGGTCTGTGTTGGATCCATTGGTCAGGATCACGGTTTGCATGCTATCATGAAGCAAGCAGAGGATGGTAAAAACATTTTTGAGGACAACCGAATTTGAAGAGTACACTCCATAATCCCTCATGGTTGAAAGTGACAAAGACCTTTGTCAGATCAAAAGGCCATGTATAGGTTGGTGTCGTTCCCTGCATTTCTCTTGAATTTGTCGCATGGTGAAGATCATGTCCATTGTGCCCCCTTAGTGGACGGAATTCGCCTTGCGGTTCTGGGAGGAGCACTTCTGCCATAGGGAGAAGGTGATTGAGGAGGATTCTTGCAATAACTTTCCCTGTGGTAGACAGCAGGGAAATTCCTCTGTAGTTACTGCAATCGGACCTATCGCCTTGCTTGAAGATGGTCACGATTACGGCGTCTCTGAGATCCACTGGCATACTCTCCTCCTTCCATGTAAGAGAAGTGACCTCATATATTCATGCCAATAGTGCTTCTCTGCCATGTTTTAGTGCTTCGGTGGGTATTCCATCCTGAGGCCTTGTTGTTCCTTAGTTGTCAAATGGCCTTTTCAACCTCATGTAGAGTTGGGATTGTACTGAGATGGTGGTGCGCAGCGTGCTGTGGGATGGAGTCGAGTACACTCACATTGAAGACAGAGTCTCAGTTAAGGAGATCTTCAAAGTGCTCCTTCCAGCGAACACTGACTGCCTTTCTGTCCTTGGAATAATCTTCTCCGTTCTTCGACCGCAATGGGTACTGCAATAATCATGGGCAATTTTAATCTTCATATTGATTGGACAAATCAATTTGGCAAAGGTAGCCTTGAGGAAGAGTTCATAGAGTGTATTCGGGATGGTTTCTTAGACTGCTCCCTGGTTGGTTCCACAACATATTGTTCTAAGAAACCATCCCGACCTAGTAATATGTAATGAGACTAGATTAATTAATGATCTCATAGTAAAGGATCCTCTTGGGAAGAGTGATCATAGCATGGTAGAATTTCAAATTCAGTTTGAGGGTGAAAAGCTAGGTCTCAAACTAGTGTCCTGAACTTAAATAAAGGTATAATGGCAAAGTTGGCTAAAATGGCTGGGCAAATAGATTAAAGGGTAAGACGGTAGATGAGCAAACATTTAAGGAGGTATTTCATAATTCTCAGCAAAGATATATTCCAGTAAGAAAGAAAGAATCTAAGAGAAGGATGAACCATCCATGGCTAACTAAGGAAGTTAAAAATGGTATCAAGTTGAAAACAAAGCCACACAATCTTGCGAAGAATAGTTGAAAACTAGAGGATTGGAAAATTTTCAGAAACCAGCAAAGGATGACTAAAAAAATAATCAAGAGAGAGAAGATTGTTTATGAGAGTAAACTAGCAAGAAATATAAAAACAGACAGTAAGAGCTTCTACACATATATAAAAGGGAAGAGAGTAGCTAAAGTAAATGTTGGTCCCTTCGGGGCTGAGACTGTGGAATTAATAACGGGAAACAAGGAAATGGCAGAGATTTTGAACAAATATTTTATATTGGTTTTCATGGTAGAAGACACTAAAAGCATCCCAATAATTGATAATCAAGGAGCTATTGGGAGGGGGGAACTTAAAACAATCACTATCACTAGAGAAAATGTACTCGGCAAACTAATGGGACTAATGGTGCACAAGTCCCTTGGACCTGATAGCCTGCATCCTGGGTCTTAAGAAAAGTGGCTGCAGAGATCGTGGATGCATGGGTTGTAATCTACCAAAGTTCTCTGGATTCTGGAGAGGTCCCAATGGATTGGAAAATCGTAAATGTAACGTCCCTATTTAAGAAAGGAGGGAGACAGAAAGCGAAAACTAAAGACCAGTTAGCCTAACATCTGTTATTGGGAAAATGCTGGTGTCCATTATTAAGGAATTAGTAACAGGACATTTAGAAAATCATAATGCAGTCAAGCAGAGTTTATGGTTTTATGAAAGGGAAATCATGTTTGACAAATTTGCTGAAGTTCTTTGAGGATGTACCAAGCAGGTTGGATATAGGGGAAACGGTAGATTTAATGTATTTGGATTTCCAGAAGATATTCGATTAGGTGCCACATAAAAGGTTACTACACAAGATAAGAGCTCACATGGATAGAGGATTGGCTGACTAACAGAAAACAGAGAGTCGGGATAAATGGGTCATTTTCAGGTTGGCAAACTATAACTTGTGGGGTGCCACAGGTATTGGTGCTGGGGACTCAACTATTTGCGATCTATATTAATGACTTGGATGAAGTGACTGAGTCTAATGTAGCCAAATTTGCTGATGATACAAAGATAGGTGGGAAAGCAAGTTGTGAAGAGGACACAAAGGGCTCAATTTTGGCCCAGCCCTTTTTTCGGCGCACTTACCAGCGATGAGCCGCTTTTCTCCTTTTAGAAGTGCGCTGAAAAAATTATTCCTCCCCACTTTGGCCGCAGTCTGGCCTCCTCCCTGTGGTTGCGCAGAGTGGCCAGTCGAGTCGGGGGTGGAGCCAGCGTTGTGCGCTAAAAACAGTGTCGGGACGTCTGCACATGCGCAGTGGAATGTCCGCGCATGCGCAGTAGCTCCTCGCCCCCCAGCCTCTCCATGTCTTGCTGCAGCCGCTGTGTGGGAGGGACCTGATGCCGGCCAAATGTTGTTGTGAAACTCTAGTTGATTAGAACATCTAGAAAGCCCACCGGGAGGCCACTCGGCCAGAGCTAGGGGCGGGTGGGCAGGAGAATTGATAGTGCTCTTGCCTGGATGATTTCTATCAGTTCTCCTGCGCACCCGCCCCTAGCTCTGGCCTAGTGGCCTCCCGGTGCGATCGATAACATTGGGTCTCGCCACCAGCGATTAACAAGAGCAATCGGGGCCACGCCGCTTAGTCTCAACTCGCCGTCGACCCGCAGAATAGTCCCTGCACTCGCTCAACCAGCGACGATTCGAATAAACTTAAGTCCCGTCCTCTTCCCCCCCTGACCCGCCCTTTTAATCTCTTTAAACGATGCCACTGTTCGGAGCAGCCCTGAACGCCATTCTATATCCTGGTCCTTGCCTCACAGTCTGTTAGTGAGTGGATTTTTTTTTTTTATTAACGCATTCTCCTGTCTCTGGTTGAGTTAGCTGCGCCGTACAGTTTCTGTACTTGAGTTGATGTTCAGTATGTAGATAGCCATATCTCTGCACCTGACACTGCTATAACCAGCCTCTTTTTCTTTCCTGTTCCTGTTGTTCCCCCCCCCCAACCCACCACTTGTTCGGTTGCACCCACCAGACCCACCAGGGCAGTGGGAACTGAAAAGTGAGATTCCATCTCCTCCAACATCCAACTCTTAGAAATCGCACTGGGAGGCCACTCGGCCAGGGCTAGGGGAAGGCAGGAGAACTGATAGAAATTATCCAGGCAGGAGCACTATCAGTTCTCCTGCCTGCCCCTGCCCTGGCCGAGTGGCCTCCCGGTGCGATCGATCCAGTATAATCATTGCAAACAAATAGTTGTTTAAATTAGTTGTCAGAATAGGGCAATTTAATTCAACTATCTTTTACTTCTTTTATTTTTGTAGTTTAAGCTTCCATGAATGCTTCTGTTGAATAGTAAATTAACTTTGCGAAGTTTGTCATATGATGTCCTGTATAGCTGTTTGATCCTATTCACATTCTTTAGTCATTAAATTTCTTTATTAGTGACCAAATTAAATTATGGGGCTCGAACCTCCTCTTTTTTTACATGCTTAACGCCCACTTAATGCCCATTTTACCACTGAAATGATGTATAACGTTCATATATCGCCCATTTTGGCACAAAATGGAAACTGACGGGCATTTTTAGGAAACTTATCGCCGGGCGTTACTTTCCCCATGTGCTTAAAGCCAGGAAAAAATATTACTGCCCGCCCACTTTTTTTGGGCGGAATCAGCAGAATGGGCGAAATCTACGCCCATAATATCACCCAGCGTTACTTTCCACACAGAAATAACGCAGAGGTTCAATATTAAAGCCTGCCCACTGTTTTTTGTTGCAAGAGCATAATTATCCAAACTAGCAGCCATGAAATTGCCCAGCGTCAATTTCACCACCTTGTACACATATCGGCCACAATATCGCTCGCCCGAATAACCACCCACAAAAAGTGGAACTAACCGGAACGAACACCAGCGGTGTGGCTGGCATTTGTTAAATCCCACTCTTACGTGAGGAGCTGATATCTGAAAGATTTACCTGAAAGAGCGCTGATGTGAGTGACAACGCTGACACACTGCTGTGTGTGTGCAGCTCAGACATCAATGGTGCCCATCACCTTGGTGCCAGTTAAAGTTTACATTGATTGATGTTAAGTTGTATTTAACCCTTTCATGGGAAGGAATCACCAGTGTGTAACGGTCCAGCTATCTGAGACAATGCACAACAAGGTTATGTTCAATTACAAAAATTTAATACCAGCATTGGTCTGAAATCATAAGTATCACAGCCAATAACACCCAACATCCGCCCACACCCCACTTTTTCTACCATTGACATAAATCACATGTTCAACATGTCCAGCAACACAGAATATAAATGGAACGGAGAAGGGTGGTCCCCTCCCCCCATAGATTGCAACAAATTGCATACACCCAGATGGAGATATAACACAGCCTTCACCTGCGCACATTTACCTCACTTTCCTTCCCCCCTCCCTTTATTCTCCCCACCTCTACCCCTTCCCCTCCTCGCTCCACGTGCCTGGCCGAGGAGCTCCTCAGGCGGTGTCTCATTGGGGGGGGAATGAAGGCAGATGCGGTAGTTGCACGGGTACAGGAGCAGGGGTTGCTGAGGGGGCAACATTCTCTGATGCAGAAGCAGGATCTTGGTCCTTGCTCTCATCTGTCGTTTGCAGTGGTGATGCAGAACGTAGGGGTGGAGTGCCATGCTCAGAGACCACTGGGAGGCCTGTGGCAGCAGTGTTCCTGGCTATCGCATCCATGGCCTCCACCATGCACGGAATGTACTCGGTCATGGTGGCCAGTTGTCGGGATATGCCCTCCCAATGCTTTGATGAACTGCTCACCAAAGGTCTACAGTCCTCTTGGACAACTGTACCATCTCTCCACTGTCATGTGGCACTCGTGGAACAGATCTACCGTGTCCACGAGGCCTCCGTGGGGTCGGTGCCACCCTGGGACAAATGGGGTGCCCTGTGGCGAGGTGCTTGGGGCCGGAATCTCCAGAGTGGAGGCAGGAATGACCGGAGGACCACTAGATGGCCTTGGGGTGGAATGGCTTTTGGAGCGTGGCGATGCAGGTTCTTAAAAGTCCGCGCTGTCATCCGTGGAGAACAGACCCAGTGGATTGACGGGCGAGAATCGGAGCTCCTCAGCACCAGATGTAGTAGGATCGTCCGCCGACTCCTGCCCCATGCCCCCACCTTCTGGCCTCTGTGGTCTTGCCTGGGGCTGTGTAGTGGCTGAGCTGTAAAACACAAATGAGGATATTAGTGGAGAAGTGAGTGCTAGGGTGACAAGGTGAGTCCAGCGCAACACACAGCATATGCACGATAAAAGCACCACCTCTAACAAAATCATCACAGACATCACATTTCATGACCATCAACACATTGTGCATTGCAATGATTTTCATTAGGCTAGCATTATTTCAATGACAATTTTAGAAATCATCTATCATATATGATTGTTCGGATATGAGTGGGTGTGGCATCTCTGGACTTTACATAACGCAATGGTATAAGCTTTACTCACATGGCATCACTTCAGGGTCTGTAGATGTGTCGTCCGTTGCTGTCCAGGGGTGCTTCCCCACGAGTGCAAGCATATGCTCCTCCATGTCAGTGATGTCGCTGGGGACTGCTAGGCCCCCACCCGTTCGCCTCTGCACGGACCTCATCGTTGATAGCTTCTTCTGTAAAAGGCGACAGGACGACATGGCATGAGATCATTGCATGATATCATTGCTAGGTACTGTTATAGACACTGATACAACACATAACCGTCAGATGTAATCATATAATTATGATAATGATCATTCTTTACCTAAAGACGTATACTGTGACTGTAGGCTTTGAGTAAAACATTCCCGGTAAAAGTGCAAGACCTCACATCTGATGATAGTCACTCATGACTGTTACAAATCAAATTATATAATTACATAAGTACATGTAAATAAATGTAATACTTGTGCGGATCCCACAAGGTCGTTCCATCGTTTGCGGCATTGGTTGCCCTCACGCAGCTTTTTGGTCGCCGACGAGACCACCTCTGCTATCTCAGTCCATATCTTCTGGTATTTCTTTGGGGTGGGCTTCCCACGCCCTCCCTGTGTCAAATCACCCCAGTGTAACTCGACCTCCTGCAGGAGGGAGGCATTTGCCTCGTCCGAGAACCTCCTGGTTCTTTTGTGCCCTCCAATGTGCTCCTCTCCCAGCTCACTGCTCTCTCCAGCATCAGTCTCCACAACATGCTATGATGCCTCCTCCTCTCTCTCCATTATAGGCCAAATTTGGTCAAATATGTGGCTGGTAACACCTACTTTTTGTTTGCCTACTTGCTGTGAAGCTCTGAAGTCTCCCTCCTTCCTCCCAAAGCAGCCACACCACACCCAGCCACATCTTCTGTCCCTCTGAGCTCCCTCTCTCGCTCTGTCTCCTCTTCTGTGCATGTCATGGTGACCCTTGCCCTCCAGAGTCGCAGGAATTGAGCGTTACCATGCCGTTGCTAAGGACGGCCTTTACGGCAGAAGGTCAAAAAAATTTAACGCTACCGCCTATTTTAAATCGCTCGCAGTAACGGCCATTTTCAAAAGTGGAGACTAGGTGGTTTGAGAATGGCCGAGAAGCCGGCGATCTGAAAATCCTTTTTTACTGCCCATGCCAGAAATATCGCCCAGCGATAACTACAAAAGTGGAGGTTCTGGCCCTTAGTCTTTTGAAATTCACTCGGCCAGGGCTAGGGGCGGGCGAGCAGGAGAACTGATAAAGATCATCCATGCAGATGCACTATCAGTTCTACTGGTCTCCCGCCCCTATCCAAGGCCAAATGGCCTCCGATGTACCTACCTGCGCTGATTTCTTAACTCTCTGCAAGGGTTTTCTGAAGTGGCCATTAACGCTGGCCTAAGTAGATTTGGAGTAACTATTAGCTGACCAAAGTTGACTAAATGGGCAGAACTGGCATAGGTGGCTGGTAACGGCCCCTTTTGAGAAGAAAAAAACTAAACTAAAAAAAATCGTCATTAACTCACTTACACTGATGCAAAGCGAATGTGTAAAATGGGGATTTTTAAGTTTCGCCAGAAAAATCAAGTTACTCCAAAAAGGACGGAGCAACTCCTGGGCAAAATTGAGCCCATAGAGTCTGCAAAGGGATATAGACAGGCTAAGTGAGTGTGCAAAAATTTGTCTGTTGGGAAAATGTGAAGTTAACCATTTTGGGAGGAAAAATAAAAAAGATTATTATTTAAATGGGGAGAGATTACAAAATGCTGCGGTACAGAGGGATCGGCGGTGGGGGAGGGGGGCGGGGGCGTGGTGCTTGTACATGAATCACTAAAAGTTAGCATGCAGGTAATTAGGAAGGTGAATAAAATGTTGGCCTTTATTGCAAGGGTGATGGAATATAAAAATAGCGAAGTCTTGCTACAACTGTACAGGGCATTGATGATACCACACTTGGGATGGATTTTCGCCATGTTTGCGATCGGGTTTTCACCGCGATTTGACCGTCCATGGCGAAAACCTGGTTGGTGGATCCTCGGGTATCTCGTTGTGACGGCGCTTTCAAGCACCGCCGGCGACAGGTCGCCGATATACAACGACGCAGATTGCGTTTACGTCGTACTATCGGCACTCGCCCGACTCAGAATACCTACAGGTCAAACCTGGTGCGGCTCTGCCAGCAGTGGTAAGTATGAAAACCTGCAAAAAAGATAAGTTAAAGTTTTTATTTTTAAATTATTCTTCAATGATTTAGTAGCTAAGTGTTTTGTGAATGGTTTGTGAATGTTTTTTGGAATTTTATTTTTTATTTTTTCCCACCTCCCAAGCCTCTCTCGCAGCATCCCCAGCCCCGGACTAAAGTTGCCAAAACTTGCAGTTTGCACCGTGAATCGTCATGCAATGTCTCCTTTACTGATGCGTTAAGGCCGAAAGTTCAGCCTAAAAACAGTAGCGCAGCGAAACCGATAATTTTGGCGTAAAACTGCCGTTTTTGCCGAAAACCGAAAATCTAGCCCTTGGAGTACTGCGCACAGTTTTGGTCTCCTTATTTAAGGAGGGATAGAAACATAGAAACTTAGAAAATAGGTGCAGGAGTAGGCCATTCGGCCCTTCGAGCCTGCACCACCATTCAATAAGATCATGGCTAATCATTCCCTCAATTCCCTTTTCCTGCTTTCTCTCCATACCCCTTGATCCCCTTAGCCGTAAGGCCCATATCTAACGCCCTTTTGAATATATCCAATGAACTGGCATCAACAACTCTCTGCAGCAGGGAATTCCACAGGTTAACCACTCTCTGAGTGAAGAAGTTTCTCCTCATCTTAGTCCTAAATGGCCTACCCTTTATCCTAAAGCTGTGTACCCTGCTTCTGGACTTCCCCAACATCGGGAACATTCTACCCGCATCTAACCTGTCCCGGCCCGTCGGAATCTTATATGTTTCTATGAGATCCCCTCTCATCCTTCTAAACTCCAATGTATAAAGGCCCAGTTGATCCAGTCTCTCCTCATATGTCAGTCAAGCCATCCCGGGAATCAGTCTGGTGAACCTTCGCTGCACTCCCTCAATAGCAAGAATGTCCTTCCTCAGATTAGGAGACCAAAACTGAACACATTATTCCAGGTGAGGCCTCATCAAGGCCCTGTACAACTGCAGTAAGACCTCACTGCTCCGATACTCAAATCACCTAGCTATGAAGGCCAACATACCATTTGCCTTCTTCACCGCCTGTTGTACCTGCATGCCAACTTTCAATGACTAATGTACCACGACACCCAGGTCTCGTTGCATCTCCCCTTTTCCTAATCTGCCGCCATTCAGATAATATTCTGTCTTCGTGTTTTTGTCCCCAAAATGGATAACCTCACACTTATCCACATTATACTGCATCTGCCATGCATTTGCCCGCTCACCTAACCTGCCCAAGTCACCCTGCAGCCTCTTAGCGTCCCCCTCACAGCTCACACTGCCACCCAGTTTAGTGTCATCCGCAAACTTGGAGATATTACACTCAATTCCTTCATCTAAATCATTGATGTATATTGTAAAGAGCTGGGGTCCCAGCACTGAGCCCTGCGGCACTCCACTAGTCACTGCCTGCCATTCTGAAAAAGATCCCTTTATCCCGACTCTCTGCTTCCTGTCTGCCAACCAGTTCTCTATCCACGTCAATATAGGGATGTACAATTATTGAAGTTCATCCATGTGATCTTTCAATGTTTGCCATTGCCTATCCACCGTCAACCCTTTAAGTATCATTTGCCAGTCTATTCTAGCCAATTCACACCTCAAACCATTAAGTTACCTTTCCTTAAGTTCAGGACCTTAGTTTCTGAATTAATTGTGTCATTCTCCATCTTAATAAAGAATTCTACCATGTTATAGTCACTCTTCCCCAAGGGGCCGCGCACAACAAGATTGCTAATTAGTCCTTTCTCATTACACATCACTCAGTCTAGGATGGCCAGCTCCCGAGCTGGTTCCTCGACATATTGGACGAGAAAACCATCGCTAATACACTCCAGGAATCCTCCTCTACCGCATTGCTACCAGTTAGGTTAGCCCAATCAATATGTAGATTAAAGTCACCCTGATGACTCCTGTACCTTTATTGCATGCATCCCTAATTTCTTGTTTAGTGCTGTCCCCAACCTCACTACTACTGTTTGGTGGTCAGTACACAACTCCCACTAGCGTTTTCTGCCCTTTGGTATTCTGTAGCTCCACCCATACGGATTCCACATCATCCAAACTAATGTCCTTTCTTACTATTACATTAATTTCCTCTTTAACTAGCAATGCCACCCTGCCTCCTTTTCCTTTCTGTCTATCCTTCCTAAATGTTGAATACCCCTGGATGTTGAGTTCCCAGCCTTGGTCACCCTGGAGCCATGTCTCCGTGATGCCAATTACATCATACCCGTTAACTGCTATCTGCGCAGTTAATTTGTCCACCTTATTCCGAATACTCCTCGCATTGAGGCACAGAGCCTTCAGACTTGTCTTTCTAACACACTTTGTCCTTTTAGAATTTTGCTGTAATGTGGCCATTTTTGCTTTTTGCCTTAGGTTTCTCTGCCCTCCACTTTTACTTTTCTTCTTTCTATCTTTTCCTTCTGCCCCCATTCTACTTCCCTGTGTCTCCCTGCATAGGTCCCCATCCCCCTGCCATATTAGTTTAACTCCTCCCCAACAGCACTAGCAAACACTCCGCCTCGTTCCGGTCCTGCCCAGGTGCAGACCATCCGGTTTGTACTGGTCCCACCTCCCACAGAACCGGTTCCAATACTTGCATTGGAGGCAGTTCAGAGAAGGTTCACCAGGTTGATTCCTGAGAATAAGGGGTTGTTTTTTGAAGAAAGGTTGAACAGGTTGGGCCTATACTCATTGGAGTTTAGAAGAATGGGAGGTGATCTTATTGAAACATATAAAATTATGAGGGGGCTTGACAGTGTCGATGCAGAGAGGATGTTTCCCCTCATGCGGGAATCTAGAACTAAGGGGCATAGTTTTAGAATAAGGGGCCGCCCATTTAAAACTGAGTTCCTTCTCTCTGAAGGTCGCGAAACTTTAGAATTCTCTACTCGAGAGAGCTGTGGAGGCTGGGTCATTGAATAAAATTAAGTTGGAGGTAGACAGATTTTTGAACGATAGGAGAGTCAAAGGTTATGGGGAGTGGGCAGGGAAGTGGAGTTGAGACCATGATCAGATCAGCCATGATCTTATTGAATGGCGGAACAGGCTCGAGGGGCCAAATGGCCTACTCCTGCTCCTATTTCTATGTTCTTTTTTCTTATTTAGCTAGGGAACACTTATGAAGGATTCTGTGAAAGGTAGAGGATGCTCCTGCCATTCAGTAGCAGTGTGAATTCTATTCCTAAGTGACATGTTCTTCACCTTCCTATGGTTGATTGCTGTGCTCTTGTGATATTATGGCCTCACAGATAATGCAGTGGAGCTGAATGAAAACAACATCTCTGTGGAGGCTATATGGACTGGTAAGCTTTCCAGTGAGCATAAGGAACATGGTTGAACAGTTCTCTCATAGCATTATAATTTTAAGAACTAATACAGTGTGTTATTTTTAAATAGTTAGATATAAAGTTTAAAAAGTCAACTGCACACGAATGCAGTTGCATTACATCTCCTGCACAGCGCTGGTGGTGTAAAACCCGCTTTTCACTTTTCCAGAAGTCTGCACAATTTACTGTATGTTTCACTTTTTTTTAAAAAAAGCATGCCACTGAGAAAGTGAGAAAAATACCATGAGCCCAAAAGCCAAGGTGTTCTACATAAGACCATAAGAAATAGTTACAGTTTGCCAACCTGAAAATGATCCATTTATCCTGACTCTCTGTTTTCTATTAGTTAGCCAATCTTCTATCCATCCCCTCAATATTCGCCCCAACCCTGTGAGCTCTTATTTTGTGCAGTAACCTTTTATGTGGCACCTTATCAAATGCCTTCTGGAAATCCAAATACACAACATCTACTGGTACCCCCTATCATTACCCTGCACTATTGCCTTCTCCTTTCTCATTGACTTTTTAAATTTCCGCTCACCTGATCTCTCCTCCCCCCCCCCACTATTTAGTTTCTCGTATTAGGCAGTCCCTCGTGTCAAGGATGACCCACTTCCACACCAAAAAACAGATGAGTTCACAGGTGTTTCAATGAGGGACCTGACATTCTGGGTTCCGAGCTACATCTTGAAGGGTGGAAGATGCCTGTGCGTGAGTTCTTTTAACGTGGATTGGCTGTTGCACATCAGCCACCACACAGGCTTAACAGAGCTAGGTCTTGGTCCAGTGGCAAGGGTTAACCAAGATGAATGGAGATCAAGCTCTGCTGCGCCATCCCTGGGCCTCGTAATAAGCAACTAAGTAGTATTGCAATACACGGAAAAATGGCTGAGATTGCAGGCTACATTACAGGTGTGACATCTGAAATCCGTAAACCTCAGGACTGAGCCCGTTCCGGATTGCGGGTATTTCTGGATTTCAGAACGTCTTTGCCTGGGCTGAGGTAGGTAGGGGAGGGGAGAGGGTGTCGGGCGGCTGAGGTAGGGGGGGGGTCGGGTGGCCGAGGTTGGGGGGGGGTGGGGCGAGGCGGCCGGAAGTCGGGCAGTCGAGGCGGGGGGAGCTTGGATGGCCAGAGGTCGGGGGGCCGAGGCAGGGGGAGGTCGGGGAGCCAAGGCGGGGGATGGTCGGGCGGCTGATGCGGGAGGTGGTCGGTGGGCTGAGGCGGGGGAAGGTCGGGTGGCCAGAGGTCGGTTGGCCGAGGCAGAGGGAGGTCGGGGGGCCGAGTTAGCGGGAGGTCGGGCGGCTGAGGCAGGGAGAGGTTGATGGGCTGAGGCGGGGGGCGGTCGGGGGACCGAGGTGGGGGGAGGTCGGTGGGCTGAGGCAGGGGGAGGTCGGGTGGCCAGAGGTCGGGTGGCCAAGGCAGGGGAAGTCGGGCGGCCGAGGCAGGGAGAGGTTGGTGGGCTGAGGCGGGGGGCGGTCGGGTGGCCAGAGGTCGGTTGGCCGAGGCAGAGGGAGGTCGGGGGGCCGAGTCAGCGGGAGGTCGGGCGGCTGAGGCAGGGAGAGGTTGATGGGCTGAGGCGGGGGGCGGTCGGGGGACCGAGGTGGGGGGAGGTCGGTGGGCTGAGGCAGGGGGAGGTCGGGTGGCCAGAGGTCGGGTGGCCGAGGCAGGGGAGGTCGGGCGGCCGAGGCAGGGAGAGGTTGGTGGGCTGAGGCGGGGGGCGGTCGGGTGGCTGAGACGGGGGAGGTCCGGATTTCAGAACATTTTCTGGTTTCCAGACAACCCCGCCAAGGATTTAATTTAACTATTTAATTTAAAACCCTATCAACAGCCCTAATTATTCGATTTGCCAGGACGCTGACCCCAGCCTGGTTCAAGTGAAGCCTGTCCTGTCGGAACAGCTCCCTCTTACCCCAATACTGGTATCATTGCCCCATGAATCAAAATCCATTTCTCCACACCAATGTTTGAGGCACTTGTTCATCTTTCTGATCTTATTTACCTTATGCAAATTTGCTCGTGACTCAGATAGTAAACCAGAGATTATTACCTTTGTGATTCTGCTTTTTAATTTAGCTCGTAGCTGCTCATACTCCCTCAACAGAAACTCTTTCTTTGTCCTACCTATGACATTAGTACCTACGTGGACCACAACAACTGGATCTTTCCCCGCCCTCTCCAAGTTCCTCTCCAGCCCAGAGGAGATGTCCTTAACCCTGACACCGGGCAGGCAACACAGCCTTTGGAACTCACGCTCTCGGCTGAAGAGAACAGTATCTATCCCCCTAACTATACTGTCCCCTACCACTACCACATTTCTTTTTACTACCCCAACTTGAATTGCCCCCTGTACCATGGTGCTATGGTCATAAGAACATAAGAACATAAGTAATAGGAGCAGGAGTAGGTCACCTGGCACCTCGAGCCTGCTCCGCCATTTAATAAGATCATGGCTGATCTGATCATGGACTCAGCTCCACTTCCTTGCCTGCTCCCCATAGCCCTTTATTCCCTAATTGCTCAAAAATCTGTCGATCTCCTTCTTAAATATATTCAATGACCCAGCCTCCACAGCTCTCAGGGGCAGAGAATTCCATAGATGTACAACCCTCTGAGAGAATAAATTCCTCCTCATTTCAGTTTTAAATGGGCGGACTCTTATTCTGAGACTATGTCAGTTTGCTCATCCTCTCTGCAATCCCTGCTCTCGTACACACAGGGATTAAAAATCTCGTACCTGTTGGACAAGAGCAAGGGCTGAGGCTCCTCCATCACTGTATCTTGTGACCCATACCTGCCTCACTCATAGTCACATGCTCCTGTCCCTGACCACGGACCATATTTGAATTATTTAACTTCAGGGGTGTGACTTAGGTTCTAATAACAAACAGATGTCAATTAGTAGGATTCTCCGCATTCCTTACACCATTTCACATCTGCACAGAGGGTGGAAACCAGCTGTGCATGTCCAATAAAATCTCCCCATAATCCCTAAAAAAAAGTATAGTTGTAGCTCCAAATATTTACTGAAAACATCTATGACGTTAAGTCAAAATACACAACTGGCAGCTGGCAAGAAACTTTCAAATTTACCTGCAAACTAATACAATCTGTAGGCCTGGAAATCCCGGCCTCCCCAGGTCCGTACTGAGTGTCTACGGACCCATCGCAAAAGTCGGCTTTCAACGCACAATGACAGATCCAATGCATATTTGGAGCGAGGACATTTGCAAGGGCAAAATTGCGGGATTTACCCTTATCTTGCCCAGCAAATGTCCTCAAAACTCTTGTACCTGATAAAAGCAGGCGCATGGCCTACTTTTACAGGCGCAAGAGTTTTAAAACGTACAAAAATGTAATTACATTAAATTTAAAAAACACATTTTATTATTTAAAAACTCTGCCCACTAAGGTCAGTTTATTTTTAACCCTAATTACAAATAGTTTTTTTTTCTAAGACATTTATTAACTTTAATTTCAATTAATTTTAATTATGTGAGGTGTATTTTTTATTGTTGTATTTAGTGTGTTTGTTTTTTTTCTCATTAATAGAAATGAAAACTCGTAGATATTAATGAGAATGCTGTGGCATACTGTACCTGATTGGCTGAGCAGTCACATGTGACTGCATCTTCTACGTGGGAATCTGGAGGACGGGAGCGCGCTTCGCAGCACAGGAAGAGAAGGCCTCTCGAACAGAATCCATGCTCCTCCGGGACCACCAGGTACTTTCGTAGAAACTTTTCAGTTTGGAGGCATCCGCCCATGGGAATCCTCCGACCGCAATTTCTGGGATGATTATCTCAATATTCCTGAAGGTTTAATTAGTTATTTTTGTTCCCATTTCTAAATGTATTTATTTGAGTTAGGGAACAAGGTTTTGATTAAGCATTTTATTTTTAGTTAACTTATGTAGATGTAAAACAAGGGCGTGCTGCTTTTGCGCAGTCGTGTGATGTCCTTGTACTCCACTGCAAGTTTAAAAGAGGAGGCAAATGGAAAACCTGGCAAAACAGAAGTACTGTGTATTTTCCAAATAACTGCTGATAAACGTAATGTTAAAATGAGTAATTTATAGAAAGAAATATGAAATAAAGTTTTAAAAATTCTATAATGGAATGACTCGTTTGAGAGAGGAAGCAAACCGATTAAAAAATTCGACAAAATGTACATTTTCAGCCAAGAATATCAAGTTGTAACTTTAAAAAAACAATTACTAGATTCCCTACATTGGTAGCAAGAGTTTAAATCCAGTTCAGCTATTCCCAGTTGGTGATTTTTATTGATTCTTGTAAGGGGTTCTCAGGGAGTGTTGTTTTGCCTTGGGTGTCTCTCTCTGGGCTTCTGCCCTCACAGCTTATGCCTGGCCTGTGAGGTACCCTGAGTGCTGCAAGAGCACCCCTGGAGAGACTGTGTCCACAGCTTATGAAGGAGGGGTTTTGAGACTCGTGCATCCCCACAGCTTATGCTTAGCCTGTGAGGCACCTGTGAGTGTCAAACACTCCTAACCCCTTCTTCCCTAGCCTGTGACACACAGTTGAGCGTTTTCGAGGCGCTCCTAGCTTCCCTTACACTGTTCTGACAAAAGACTCACGATCAGAAGATGTAATACAATAGAACTGAGACAAGGTGATTCCAAGAGGAACTTAGGCTTCCAATTTATTTGACAAGGTGTATCTCAACAAACAGCAATACACCAACAAAGCAATTCCCCTAAATCCCACTAAACGGACACAGCGACAATCTTTACACAAGTTTAGCAGTACAATGCCCAACCTCCCACCTTTCCTGGCCGAACTGAGTTGGGAGTTCCGGGAACCAGAGGTTATACTCACTACTGCGCCTTCTGCAGTCTGGTGGTTTGTTTCTTCTATCTTCGGTGTCTTCGGACACTGGTTTTCCTTCAGTGTCAAGAGGCTTGCTGGTTGTTGGATCACGAGGGCAGGGAACCACCCACACTACGTCAGAAATCCCTTTTTATAGCCAGATTATCCAGTCCGCCTCTCCTGCTGAAATCGATTCTTCCCATTGGTGGGCTTTGTGATTTTGAAAAATGCAGCAGTTTTAGATTATTGTGGGATTTTTCCACTGATGTTAACCTACTCAAGGTTTAAGTGGGTGTTGATTGCGTTGGCCTCCTGTAGCCATTGTGTAGGCCCTTGGGTTGTTTTGGGTTCCCTGGTTTCTGAAGGTCTGCATAATTTTCCTCCAATTCAGTTTTTCTAACCTACTCAAGGTTTGAGTAGGTGTTAATTGAGTTGGCCTCCTATAGCCATTGTGTAGGCACTTGGTTTGTTTTGGGTTCCCTAGTTTTCTGAAGGTCTGCATAATTTCCTTCCATAGTGTAAACATGGGGAAGACAATAGCCCGATAATGGCTATGAGTCAGTCCCACAGTTTTTGAGCAAGTGCTCTCTCATTGGCTTGAAAGCCCCATGCTTCGGGCAGACTCTGTCCCACCATTGGCCCTCCGGTGTCCTCCCCCGTCCAATCACTGCTCTGCCAAGGTCAAACCGTCTCGGTTTCAATTCACAGCACAGACCGATCCCACAGCCCTTTTCCTTCTGGGTAAAATGAGGGGGTTTTCGTCCTCCCCTACATTCTCATTTAGATGACTAGATGAAGGGCCTCACCTCACCCCTTGCTTCTTTCTTTGCCTTCTGTTCCCTCCTTGCCTGATAATTAATACATTCCCATGATGAAGGCAGATAAATTTGGATATTGCTGCTGGTCAAGACCAGGATTCAAGTTTTCAACCATGCCCAATGTGAGATTGACCAGGTTACTTAGTTGATTTTTATTATAAAGGGTTAAATTCCATTTCCTATTTCAGTGATTCATAAAGGTTTCAGCCATAAAAATGCATTGCATCGTTTTGAGTCTAACTGAATATTTGTTTGCTACATGTAAGAGTTTAAAAAGTGGCGAGTCAAGTGTACACTTAAATTAATAGCTGATTGACAAGCTAAGAAAGAGCAAGTTGTAAGTATGTGTGATATATTCACAGAGCACAGCACACACAGCTTCCTAACATGGCAGGTAGCTCTCTTGGAAGCCTCCGGAAATCTGCCTGGTTCTGTTTATTATTAACCCTGCACTTGCAGTACACAATACGTCCACATCCACAGTGTGGAGCTACAAACATTACAAGCTTACAGACATTATACTTCTCCCTCC
The DNA here is from genome assembly GCF_044704955.1 of Pristiophorus japonicus. Lineage (NCBI taxonomy): Eukaryota > Metazoa > Chordata > Chondrichthyes > Pristiophoridae > Pristiophorus > Pristiophorus japonicus. Next base: position 86,317,822 of record NC_091979.1, on the reverse strand, counting down.
TTAATGAAGAGACCACCATAACAAACCTAGGTCTCCTAATAATTTGGACCTGAATTTATTTGGTATAACCACTCTTGCACCCCACATGATACAATCTTTATCGACTGATAATTCATTCCTACAAATGAAGAATGGATGTGTATCTTTGTCTGTTACCTGGATTGGCCATCCATTTGCAATATAATCATGCACCTTTGACATCACTGGGTCACATTTGATTGCTCTACCAATCTCTTCAGCTGTGACTGACAGTTCATCAATGTATGAAAAATAAAACACTTCTTCCCTATCGGGTGTAACTTGTGATGGGGAAGGCAATCTAGACATTGCATCAGCATTACTGTGATCAGCTGATCGTCTGTATTCAATATCATATGTATATGCTGACAAAATCAAAGCCTATATCTGCATTCGGGCTGCAGCTAATGTTGGAACTGAGGACTTTGGATGGAGGATTGCTGTTAGGAGCTTATGGTCCATAACGATGGTAAACTTCTGACCATACAAGTATTTGTGAAACTTCTTGACCCCAAAAATTAATGCCAAAGCTTCCCTTTCGATTTGTGCATAATTACTCTCACTGGCATTGAGAGTGCGTGAAGCAAAAGCAATTGGTCTCTCCTCCCCACTACTTAATACATGAGAGATTACTGCCCCAACTCCATACGGAGAGGCATTACATGCTAGCTTAATCTCCTTAGATATGTTATAGTGAACTAAATGGTGCTCTCTACCAATTTGCTTTTACACTCCTTGAATGCTGTATCGCATTCTTTTGACCACTTCCAATGGACCTGTTTTTCCAAAAGTTCATTCAGTGGATGTAATACTGTAGCCAAATTTGGTAGGAACTTCCCATAAAAGTTCAAAAGACCCAAGAATGAATGAAGTTCAGTGACATTCCTGGGAGTGGGTGCATTTCTAATTGCATCCAATTTTTCCATGGTTGGATGTAAACCATCCACTGAGTTTTTAAATAACTCACACTTATGAGCAGACACTCGTACTCTGTGCTTCTCTAGCCGTTTGAGGACTTCATTCAATATGTTATTATGAATTTGCCTATTTGGTGCTGAAATTAGTATGTCATCCCAAATAACATACTACCCCTTCAATACCTTGCAAAATCTGGTTCATCACCCCTTGGAATATGGCAGGGGCGGAAGACATTCCAAACGGTAGCCTATTAAATTGATATAGGCCTAGATGAGTATTTATAGTCAAACATGACTTGGACTCCTCATCTAGTTCAAGCTGTAAGTAGGCATTCGTAAGATCCAGTTTTGAGAAGATCTGACCACCTGTCAGTGTTGTGAACAAATCTTCTATATTTGGCAATATATTGGGGACATTACCCTCTAGAACCTGGTTTACGGTTACTTTATAATCACCACACAATCTTACCTTACCATCGGACTTAGGTACAACAACAATGGGTGTAGCCCAATTACATCGATCTATCTTACAAATAATATTCTCAGTCTCTAGTTTTTTGAGTTCTTGCTCAGCTTTCTCCTTGAGTGCATATGGTATGGAACGTGGCTTGTCGTAAACCGATTTAGCGTCCTTCTGTACCCTGACACTCGCCTTGAAGCCTTGGATCGGACTGCCCATTTTCGCAGAACACCTTCGGATACTTCTTGATAACCTCATCCGTTGATGAAAATCTCGCTTCCACACAGAAAATCTTACTCCAATCCAGCTTCAGTGAGCTCAACCAATTTCTTCCTAGTAAGGCAGACTTGTCTCCTTTCACTACTATTAGAGCCAAGTTCTGAAATTGATCTTTATATTTCACCGGTATGGTGTTACAACCTATCACAGGAATTTTCTCTCCCGAGTAGCCTCGCAGCTCTATCTTGGATTTCTCCAGTTGAAAATCACGCAATTTGTCGCAGTATAGTGACTTCGGTACTACATTCACGAACGCACCCGTGTCAATTTCCATTGGTATCTTGGATCCCGCAACATCTATGTGGATTTTGATGCTTTCCAAATCGCTGTCCATTAACCTCGTGCTCCTGATGATGTGTAACTCTAACATCTCCTCGTCCTGTTGTTGTTCTTCCATGCTATGTAGTCTCTTGGGATTTCTACTCATAGCTTTGAACGCTGGACTCATAGCTTTAAAAACTGGTTTACCCTTCAGTCGGCATGCCTTCGCAAGATGCCCAGTCTTTCTGCAGAAGAAACACTCTGCCTTCACGTATGTACAACTTTGAGCAATGTGTTGTCCCAGGCATCTCTAGCACGACTTCGATGCTCTGTTAGAATTTCCAGTTGCTGAGACTTTTGGTCATGCCCGTCTTTTACTTTGAACCTGCAGGTGATTTACCTCGGTTGACTGACGACCGTAATTATTATTTAATTCTTGGGAATATTGTTCGGCCATGCCCATCGACCTCGCTGTCTGACAAGCAATCTCAAAAGTCAAGTCATCCGTTGTCAATAACTTCCTTCTGATCACATCATTTTTCACCCCACAAACAAAACGATCCCGTAATGCTCGGTTTTGAAAGTTTCCAAAATTACAGTACATCGACAGCTTTTTTAATGCTACGATGTAATCACTGATAATTTCATCAGCCTTTTGATTCTGAATCCCGAAACGATAGCCTACAGCAATTTCTAACGGTTTGGGGTTATAGTGCTGCTCCAGCTTCATTAAAATCTCTTTAAGCATTGTGTCCTTTGGCTCGTCAGGCACAAGCAGATTTACAAGAGTGTCATATAATGCCGGACCTGCCTCCGATAAGTAGATCGCTCTCTTATGTTCCAACATAGCCCAGTTCTAGACTGCATTGTCTGGAACATTGATTATGTTATTTGCAGTGAAATACATTTCTAACCAATCCACATATGCTTTAAAACGTTCCCGGTCGTGACTATATTCACCCAAATATCCCAATACTCCAAATCCCAAATATTCCAAAGACAGAAACTTCCAAAGTCTCTCTGTCAGCTGGCTGAATCCTTCACCAACAAAATTTAAGCTTTAAATCATCCGAAAAATCCCATCTTCTGTCGCCAAATGTGATATATTCACAGAACACAGCACACACAACTTCCTAACATGGCAGGCAGCTCTCTCGCAAGTCTCCGGAAATCTGCCTAGTTCTGTTTATTATTAACCTTGCACTTGCAGTACACAATACGTCCACATCCACATTGTGGAGCTACAAACATTACAAGCTTACAGACATTACAGTATGCACCCCTTCTGCAGATTCATCAAACCCAATCTGCATAGTGGTGCTGAAATTGATGAACTTACCGCCGACTGACGCTGAAATTCCTCTGCTCAAACTGCCCAGTGCCACTTTCGACGTGGCCTAAAGCGGGCGGGAGGGGAGATCCGCCTGGACGCGCTCACCGACGTCAGGTATTCATGCGGGCAGGAGTCGGTTGGAGTCAGCGGCAGGACGGCGGTGGACTGTTGCGTGGCGGCTGCCCTGTCCTGAATGGTGAGTGTCAAGATCCTACAAAAAGGGTAAGTGGAATGTTTTTAAATGATTTCTTTACAGGTACTTACCTGCATGGGTTCCCCTGAAGGTCGTCAGATATTTCTATTTTTTATGTTGGTGATTTTTATTTTTACCTCTTCTCCTCTCCGTGGGCCCGACTCCTTCCTCGGCGGCACCTGGGCGGCAATCGCCTCTGCTGCCGAGAATGAGACCTCCCACCCGCTGCCACCCAGATTGGCGGTGAACGTCGTTGATTTGCCGCCCGCTGACCTTGGAGCGACCTTGGCGATCAAAACCCTGCCGAAAGTACCGTTCGGTACCTCGGCGGCCATCAGCGACACTTTGGCGGGCACTTGGGTGGGCGGAGGCCTTGACCAAGTTCGGCTCCATTGCCTTTATTGTAAAATAGAATTTTAAGTATTTTCTTGGTTGTGTTAAAATATTATACTGTATATTTAAATTGATCTCCAGTAAATCTTTTTAAAAAATCTCTAAATATTTGCTCCTGCCTTGATACTAATCATCTATTTCCATTGTGAGCAAGTCTGATTATAAAAAATGTTTCCTTATTCCCAAATTGATGAACATTACAGGATTTCTCAGGATGTTTATACCAGATACAGGATGAAAGATGCTTTAGTATGAATCATCTGCCCACACACTGTAGGCTGAGATATGAAATGCACTGCAGTATTCAGGAAAGGCAGACTGCAGCAGGTTTGTAGCTCTCCAGAGAATAACCATTACATACAGTAGAGCTGTGCTGCACTACAAGATTGCCCTTCCTGTTTTATCAATGCATGCATTAATGATGTTATATATATAGCATGAATAATTTAGACGGAGAGGAAGTCCACCATATTCTCAAAGAATTCAATCTCAAGAAACAAATGTGATATTGGAAATTATTTCTACACCAGTACAACATGCTGCTATATAAATCCACCTTTCCACTGGCAGGCACTATTTCAGAGCAGGTGAACCATCTGATCATTTTCTAGCTGTGTGCAGCTCACTAGTCACACAATGCATTTATGTCTGTGTGGGAATGGGTGGTAATTGACTCAGCAAAAAGACGTTATTAACAACTTGATCAGATCATTAAACTACTTTAAAAATCACAAATACAAATCTTGTGCCTAAAATATGTTCATCCCAGTGTACTTCATGCAGATAAACTGTCAATGAGGTTTGTTGTCTGAAGCAACCAGATGATAGTGCTGCAATTTTTATAACAACTGCTCACTTCACCAAATAATTCTAATCAAAAGGTGTTTGTAAAATTTTCTATGTGAGGTCATCTTTTAAAGTCTTTTATTTCAGGGCCTCCATAACAGAAATAAACAAATATGGAAATAAGGGGAAGAAATTCATTTCTAAAATTCTTTCACCATCTAAATAAAATATTTATTGTGACTTTTATGATCACTTAATCCTTGAAATTAAGCTGTGTGACACCAATATTTGAATACGTAAATGGGTTAGCGGCTCTTTTGAAAAACAAGAATGTCAGATACATACGTTAAGCATTTGTAGGCCAGTAGTCTACAGTGTAATTTCAAGACATAAAAATGATCATGTGACTGGTTAGAGAGAATACTGTAAATTTGAAAACATTATCACAAAGAATACATCATCACAAGGAATTTTGTGCTTATTTAATTTTGCTAAGTTGCATTCAATGTGAACATAAAAAAAATAGGTGGGAATATAAACTGGTTTTAGTCCTTAAAACTTGCATGGATTTTTCCAGTAACATTAATAAATGGAGAAAATACTTCAGGCCCCATTTTCCTTAGAGATATTTGATTTATTAGGTAGGCAATAGTATAACATTGATCACTTCAGCACAATAGGAGCACATCAGGCTTTAAGCAAAGCTATTTAGCAGGCTTCCATTTTAAAATAAAACTTCCATTTTAGAATAAGAGTTTCTATATAAACATTGTAGTTTAATTAAGCAGCTAAAGATTGAAACCTTGTCGAGTCAAGCATGTTATTGGAGCATTGAGGAAGCCCCCAGGCATTCTTGTTATCTTGTGTTTTATAGGGTAGTTTTAGGAAGGTTAGGTATTGTGTGTGTGTGTGTGTGTGTGTGTGTGTGTGTGTGTTGTCTCACATGAGGTAATAGCACAGATAGCTGCTAGGCAAGAGACAACAAACATGATTGATGGGAGGCCTCTCCTGGCACAAGGATAGTTGGAATAAGGGTGTGTTTTTAATATATATAAACCTGGACTTGGAATATCGACATTAGAATATTCTCAGCCTACTCAAGTGATAACAAAGATATTTTGAGTCTGACCACCTCGGAACCTTATGGTATTAGTCAGGTTGTATACCAACGGCTCATTCACTGTTTAATAAATATAACTGGTGCATATTTTAATTTCTTTATGCTGTGTTGTAGTTTCTTTTAATAAGTATAATAAACCTATATGCTTTGGAACAAGGCTCCCTCTCGTCTCTGAATATCACAGACCAAATCTAATATACATAACTTACACTGGTTAATTTTGTGGTTTGGAAAGTATTGGTAAGTTCATGCTTCATACAGAGTAGAACAACTATTTAACATTTTACTGTACAAGAAGGCATAGTTTAACAGCAATTTTAGAAACTGCCAACCGCATGTCATTGATTATCAACATTTAGGGCCCAAGTTTCGGGCCGCGCCTAGAACGACACAGCCCCGACCTGGACGCCTAAAAAAAACTTACAGATTCTCCGGCTCCCTGCTGGTCCTCTGGAGCTGGGCGCGGCACAGCATGAGCTGTAGGGGGCGGAGCCAGGTCCCTGTGCTGAAAACAGTGCCGGGACCTCTGCACATGCGCGCTACAGTGGGCGCGCATGTGCAGTAGCTCCAGGTGCCCAAAACTGTGTGGGAGGGGCCCGAAGCACGCAGCCCCTAGCCCTGGCCGAATGGCCTCACTGCTCGGCTCCTGCTTCCTCCCGACCCGACTCCCGCTTCCCCCTGCCCCCCCCACCCCCCGCCACCGCCCCCGGACCGGACCCGATCCCCCGGACTAGACCCGACCCACGCTCCCCCCCCGCACCCCACCCGACCTGACCTCCCTCTCCCTCCCTCCCACCACACCCCTGACCCGAACCGCGCTCCCGACCCCCCCCCACACCCGGACCGGACCCGACCCGACCCAACCCGATCTACCTTCCCCCCACCCCTGACACGAACTGATCCAACCCGACCTCCCTCTGCCCCCGCACCAACCCGACCCGACCTCCCTCCGCCCCCCCGACCCGACCCGCGCTCCCGACCCCGACCCGCGCTCCCCCCGACGCGACCCGCGCTCCTGACCCCGGACCCCGGACCAACCCAACCCAACGCCACCTACCTGTAAATCTGGTGCTGGGGACGGGCCCTGCCCGAAGTCTTGGGCCCGACCGGGCCCGGCCCGTTCAGCCTCCCTCCCCCTTCTCCTCCCCCCGCCCTTCTCCTTCTCCCCCCCCTTCTCCTTCCCCTCCTTCTCCTTCCCCTCTGCTTCTCCTTCCCCCCTCCTTCCCCCTTCTCCTTCCCCCCTTCTCCTTCCCCCTTCTCCTCCTCGCCCCTTCTCCTCCCCTTCCCCTTCTCCTCTCCCTACCCCTTCTCCTCCTCCTCCTCCCCACTTCCCCTTCTCCTCCCCTTCCCCTTCTCCTCCTCCACCCCCCTTCCCCTCCTCCCCCCTTCCCCTCCTCCCCCCTTCTCCTCCTCCCCCCTTCTCCTCCTCCCCTCTTCTCCTCCTCCCCCCTTCTCCTCCCTTTCCCCTTCTCCTCCCCCCTTCCCCTTCTCCTCCCCCCTTCCCCTTCCCCTTCTCCTCCCCCCTTCCCCTTCCCCTCCCCCTTCCCCTTCCCCCCCTTCCCCTTCTCCTCCTCCCCTTCTCCCCCCTTCCCCTTCTCCTCCCCCCCTTCTCCTCCTCCCCCCCTTCTCCTCCCCTTTCCCTTCTCCTCCCCCCCTTCCCTTTCTCCTCCTCCCCTTTCTCCTCCTTCCCCTTCCCCTCCCCCCCTTCCCCTTCCCCTTCTCCCCTTCCCCTTCTCCTCCTCCTCCTTCCCCTTCCCCTTCTCCTCCTCCTCCCCCTTCCCCTTCACCCCCCCTTTCCCTTCTCACCCCCTTCCCCTTCTCCTCCCCTTCCCCTTCTCCCCCCTTCCCCTTTTCCTCCCCCCTCCCCCTTCTCCTCCTCCTCCCCCTTCCCCTTCACCTTCACCCCCCCTTCCCCTTCTCACCCCCTTCCCCTTCTCCTCCCCCCCTTCTCCTCCTCCCCCCCTTCTCCTTCCCTTTCCCTTCTCCTCCCCCCCTTCCCCTTCTCCTCCTCCCCTTTCTCCTCCTCCCCCTTCCCCTTCTCCCCCCTTCCCCTCCCCCCCTTCCCCTTCCCCTTCTCCCCTTCCCCTTCTCCTCCTCCTCCTTCCCCTTCCCCTTCTCCTCCTCCTCCCCCTTCCCCTTCACCCCCCCTTCCCCTTCTCACCCCCTTCCCCTTCTCCTCCCCTTCCCCTTCTCCCCCCTTCCCCTTTTCCTCCACCCTCCCCCTTCTCCTCCTCCCCCTTCCCCTTCACCCCCCCTTCCCCTTCTCACCCCCTTCCCCTTCTCCTCCCCTTCCCCTTCTCCCCCTTCCCCTTTTCCTCCCCCCTCCCCCTTCTCCTTCCCCCCACTTCTCCTTCTCCCCCCTTCTCCTTCCCCTCCTTCTCCTTCCCCCCCTTCTCCTTCCTCCGCTTCTCCTCCCCTTCCCCTTCTCCTCCCCCCCTACCCCTTCTCCTCCTCCTCCCCCCCTTCCCCTTCTCCCCTTCCCCTTTTCCTCCTCCACTCCCCTTCCCCTTCTCCTCCCCCCTTCCCCTTCTCCTCCCCTCCTTCTCTCCCCCCTCCCCTTCTCCCCCTTCCCCTCTGCCTCCCTCCCTCCCCTCCCCCTGCCCCCCCCTCCCTCTACCCCCCTCCTCCCCCTCCCCTCGCTGTCAGAAGCACAGACACTGACAGACAGAGAGTGAGAGACATAGACAGACAGACAGAGAGATAGAGACACTGACAGAGACACACTGCGGGGGGGGGGGGGGGGGGGGGCATCCCAGCACGCTGTTGGAGGGCTCCCGGTGCAGCAGTCGGTAAGTAGAAAATGTTTTATTTATTAATTTAAAAAAAAAATGATTTCTTATTAATTTTTTTTGATTGATTTATTGGTTGATTTATTGATGTTTTTATGATTTATTATTGATGATGGCTCTTTATTTGTAAAACTGAAGTGTTTAATGTTTGTAAACTTCCCTTAAACCCCCCCCCCCCCCCATTCCCTACGCCTGGTTTGTAACCTATGCCTGATTTTCTAAAGTGTAGACAAGGTTTTTTCGAGCGTACAAAAATCTTCACTTACTCCATTCTAAGTTAGTTTGGAGTAAGTTTTCACTGCCGAAACTTTGAAAACAGGCGTAAGTGGCTGGACACGCCCCCTTTTGGAAAAAAAATTTCTGTTCCAAAGTGAAACTGTTCGAACTGACTAGAACTGGAGCAAACTAAATGCCGAGAATTTGAATTTCTAAGATACTCCGTTCTACACCAGTTGCTCCAAAAAATCAGGAGCAACTGAGGCCGAAACTTGGGCCCTCTAATTCTGCACCATATGGTCCTGCATGAATGTAGCAACATGAATTGGCAGTAAAAAAATCAATTTATAGTATATTGGTTAGCAAAAAATATATTTAGAACAATCTGTATTTGTAATTAAAGATGCCGGAATGGTAGCCCAAAATATTATTTTCACTGGTATTTGCACGGTTCTAAACACACTATGGGATGAGGGGAAAAATAAACGTTGTTCCATTTTATGAATTGCACTGCAGTATCAATAACAACAAATTGCATTATATAATCACCTTTAAGATAGTAAAATTCCCCAAGAACGCTTCACAGGAACATTATCAAAGAAAATTTGACACCAAGCCATATAAGGAAATATTAGGACAGGTGACTTGTTAGGTTTTAAGGAGCGTCTTAAAGGAAGAGAGAGAGGTAAAGATGCAGGGAGGCTTATGGAGGGCTGAGGCATGTGGAAGCATGGCCGCCAAAGATTGAGTGAGTAAAATAGGGAAGGCGCAAGAGGCCAGAATTGAAGGAGTACAGAGATCTCGGAGGGTTGTAGGGCTGGAGGAGGTTGCAGAGATAAGGAGGGGTGAGGCCATGGAGGGATTTGAAAACAAGGATGAGGACTTTAAAATTGAAGTGTTGCTGGACCCCGTAGCTCAGTGTGATAGATGAATGGGACTTGGTGCAAGTTAGGATACAGGCAGCAGAGGTTTGGATGAGCTGAAGTTTCATGGCACAAGATGGCCCATTTCTTTTTCAAACAGGAAAGCATCCCCTTATAAATGCAAGGTTCTGGACTTCCCCAACATCGGGAACATTCTTCCCACATCTATCCTGTCCAGTCCCGTCAGAATCTTATACGTTTCTATGAGATCCCCTCTCATCCTTCTAAACTCCAGTGAATAAAAGCCCAGTCGATCCAGTCTCTCCTCATATGACAGCCCAGCCATCCCTAGAATCAATCTGGTGAACCTTCGCTGCACTCCCTCAATAGCAAGAACGTCCTTCCTCAGACTAGGATACCAAAACTGAACACAATATTCCAGGTGAGGCCTCACTAAGGCCCTGTACAGCTGCATTAAGACCTCCCTGCTTCTATATTCAAATCCCCTAGCTATGAAGGCCAAGATAACATTTGCCTTATTTACCGCCTGCTGTACCTGTGTGCCCACTTTCAGTGACTGATGAACCATGACACTCAGGTCTCGTTTTCATAATCTGCCGCCATTCAGGTAATATTCTGCCTTCGTGTTTTTGCCCCCAAAATGGATAACCTCACATTTATCCACATTAAACTGCATCTGCCATGTATTTGCCCACTCACCTAACCTGTCCAAGTCACCCTGCAGCCTCTTAGCGTCCTCCTCACAGCTCACACCGCCACTCAGTTTAGTGTTATCCGCAAACTTGGAGATATTACACTCAATTCCTTCATCTAAATCATTAATGTACATTGTAAAGAGCTGGGGTCCCAGCACTGAGCCCTGTGGCACTCCACTAGTTACTGCCTGCCATTCTGAAAAGGACCCGTTTATCCCGATTCTCTGCTTCCTGTCTGCCAACCAGTTCTCTATCCACATCAGTATATTACCCCCAATACCATGTGCTTTGATTTTGCACACCAATCTCTATTGCGGGACCTTGTCAAAAGCCTTTTGAAAGTCCAAATACACCACATCTACTGGTTCTCCCTTGTCTACTCTGCTAGTTACATCCTCAAAAAATTCCAGAAGATTCATCCAGCATGATTTCCCTTTCATAAATCCATGCTGACTTGGTCCGATCCTGTCACTGCTTTCCAAATGCGCTGCTATTTCATCCTTAATGATTGATTCCAACATTCTCCCCACTACTGATGTCAGGCTAACCGATCTATAATTACCCGTTTTCTCTCTCCCTTCTTTTTTGAAAAGTGGTGTTACATTAGCTACCCTCCAGTCCATAGGAACCGATCCATAGTCGATAGACTGTTGGAAAATGATCACCAATGCATCCACTATTTCTAGGGCCACTTCCTTGAGTACTCTGGGAAGCAGACTATCAGGCCCCGGGGATTTATCAGACTTCAATCCCATCAATTTCCCTAACACAATTTCCAGCCTAATAAGGATATCCTTCAGTTCCTCCTTCTCACTAGACCCACTGTCCCCTAGTACCTTCAGAAGGTTATTTGTATCTTCCTTCGTGAAGACAGAACCGAAGTATTGGTTCAATTGGTCTGCCATTTCTTTGTTCCCCATTATAAATTCACCTGAATCCGACTGCAACGGACCTACGTTTGTCTTTACTAATCTTTTTCTCTTCACATATTTATGGAAGCTTTTGCAGTCAGTTTTTATATTCCCTGCAAGCTTCCTCTCATACTGTATTTTCCCCCTCCTAATTAAACCCGTAGTCCTCCTCTGTTGAATTCTAAATTTCTCCCAGTCCTCAGGTTTGTTGCTTTTTCTAGCCAATTTATATGCCACTTCCTTGGCTTTAACACGATCCTTAATTTCCTTTGTTAGCCATGGTTGAGCCACCTTCTCAGTTTTATTTTTACTCGTGACAGGGATGAACAATTGATGAAGTTCATCCATGTGATCTTTAAATGTTTGCCATTGCTTATCCACCGTCAACCCTTTGAGTATCCTTTGCCAGTCCATTCTAGCCAATTCACGCCTCATACCGTCGAAGTTAGCTTTCCTTAAGTTCAGGCCCTAGTTTCCGAATTAACTTTGACACTCTCCATCTTAATAAGGATTCTACCATATTATGGTCACTTTTCCCCAAGGGGCCTCGCACAACAAAATTGCTAATTAGTCCCTTTTCATTACACATCACCCAGTCTAGGATGGCCGGCTCCCTGGTTGGTTCCTCGACATACTGGTCTAGAAAGCCATCCCTAATACGCTCCAGGAAATCCTCCTCCACCGCATTGCTACCAGTTAGGTTAGCCCAATCAATATGTAGATTGGAAGATGTTCTCCTCTTCAGGCTCGTCCGCATCTGAATCTTCTTCTGCATCATCAGGGTAGGCTTCAAGTTCTGCAAAATATAACAGAACAGTCAAATGGTTAGCAGCAGAGGAGGGGGCAGGATGGGTGGCATGAGTAGGCTCACACATTGCAGGCCAGACAGCAGGTTGATTTGACGGGCCACGATGAATTTGCAGGACTTACCCTCTCCCTCGAGTATGGGCCCAGCTTGTGCAGTATGGATTGCTTTTTTCCAGGCAGGATCCATCAAAGAAGCAATCCCCTCTTCCAAGTGTGTCAGTGGGTGCAGATTTGCCGGGCCTCCTCCTGTTCGAGTTCTTTCCTTTTATTATGTGCCAGCTTCCTCTGCAAAGATGAAAATGCAACTTTTTAGAAAGAGTGTCTTTCTGCTGGGTGGGACATAGAGATGGTCACATTTACAATTGCAATTCCATTGAATAAATGAAAATATTACTTACACTAACTACTTGGACCAAGGTCCTGCCACTTCTTTTTACACTGGTCTCCAGATCTCGTGGTTGTCACCATTGCACAGTCATCTTCTGCAACTTGGCTCCAGTGTTTCTTCATTTCTTTTGGTGGAAATGTTATGTGACCTCTGCTGGTGTCCAGTTCCTGCATCTATTCTTAATCACAGTAACTGGTGCCTCCACTTCTTCCTTTAAGAAATTCTTGGTCCTTGCATTACGTTGCATCTTGTATAGCTGAAACTGCAATTTTTCCAATGCTCTCAGCAGCACTTGTAACGCACACAACTGGCTCTTTAAAAATGACCAATTGCCAAATCTGAGCTGTAACGACATGTGCGTCCATTGGAACATAGTCAACAAGTAACTTTTTTTTCCCGCGCATGCGCAGAGTGTGCGGCTTCATTTTTTGGCACAGACAGCAGGCTCCACCCCCAGAGGCGACTGGACACGCTGCGCGGCGCCAAATTGGAATTATCCATCGGAGAAACTTTGGCAAAATATGTCTGCCTAACTGAGGCAATACGCCAGAAAACGGGCTTGGGGAAAATTGAGCCAATTGACCCATTTTTGTGTGTCAATAGTTTTACAAAAGTAATATATTTTGTCTTTCGCTACTGCAATACAGCAATACCAATAAAGCTGAATGGCAAAGACAAGTTTGTTCATTAAAAACAAAGGGGAAATTAACTTGTGGCTGAGAAGATCATTTTGGCAAATTTATGATTAAGAGAGGGAAGATAGATTATGAAAGTAAACTAGCACGAAATATAAAAACAGATAGTAAGAGTATCTACATAAAAAGGTACATAGAAAGGAAAAGAGTGGCTAAAGTAAATGTTGGTCCCCTAGAGGATGAGACTGGGGAATTAATAATGGAGAACAGGGAAATGGCAGAGATGTTGAACAAATATTTTGTATCAGTCTTCAGGGTAGAAGATACTAAAAATATCCCAATAGTGGATAATCAAGAGGAAATAGGTAGGGAGGAACTTAATACAATCACTATCACTAATGAAGTAGTACTTGGTAAAATAATGGGACTAAAGGCAGACAAGTCCCCTGGACCTGATGCCTTACATCCTAGGGTCTTAAAGAAGTGGCTGCAGAGATAGTGGATGCATTGTTTGTAATCTACCAAAATTCCCTGGACTCTGGGGCGGTCCCAGCAGATTGGAAAACCGCAAATGTAACACCCCTATTTAAAAAAGGAGGCAGACAGAAAGCAGGAAATGATAGACCAGTTAGCCTAACATCTGTCGTTGGGAAAATGCTGGAGTCCATTATTAAGGAAGCAGTAGCAGGACATTTGGAAAAGCAAAATTCGGTCAGGCAGAGTCAGCATGGATTTATGAAGGGGAAGTCAGGTTTGACAAATATGCTATAATTCTTTGAGGATATAACAGGGTGGATAAATGGGAACCAGTGGATGTAATGTATTTGGACTTCCAGAAGGCATTTGATAAGGTGCCACATAAAAAGTTACTGCACAAGATAAAAACTCATGGGGTTGGGGGTAATATATTAGCATGGACAGAGGATTGGCTAACTAACAGAAAACAGAGAGTCAGGATAAATGGGTCATTTTTCGGTTGGCAAAGTGACTAGTGGGGTGCCATAGGGATCGGTGCTGGGTCCTCAACTATTTACAATCTATATTAATGACTTGGATGAAGGGACTGAGTGTAATGTAGCCAAGTTTGCTGATGATGCAAACATGTGTGGGAAAGCAAATTGTGAGGAGGACACAACAAATCTGCAAAGGGATATAGACAGGCTAAGTGAGTGGACAAAAATCTGGCAGATGGAGTATAATGTGGGAAAATGTGAGGTTATACACTTTGGCAGAAATAATAGAAAAGCAAATTATAATTTAAATAGAGAAAATTTCAAAGTGTTGCAGTACAGAGAGGCCTGGGGGTCCTTGTGCATGAAACACAAAAAGTTAATATGCAGATACAGCAAGTAATCAGGAAGGCAAATGGAATGTTGGCCTTTATTGCAAGGGGGATAGAGTATAAAAGCAGAGACGTCCTGCTACAACTGTTCAGGGTATTGGTGAGGCTACACCTGGAGTACTGCATGCAGTTTTGGTCTCCATATTTAAGGAAGTATATACTTGCATTGGAGGCTGTTCAGAGAAGCTTCACTAGGTTGATGCCAGAGATGAGGGGATTGAGTTATGAGGATAGGTTGAATAGGTTGGGCCTATACACATTGGTGTTTAGAAGAATGAGAGGTGATCTTATCGAAACATATAAGATAATGAGGGGGCTCGAGAAGGTGGATGCAGAAAGGATATTTCCACTCATAGAGGAAACTAAAACTAGGGGACATAGTCTCAGAATAATGGGGCGCACATTTAAAACTGAGCTGAGCAGGAATTTCTTCTCTCAATGGGTTGTAAATCTATGGAATTCTCTGCCCCAGAGAGCTGTGGAGGCTAGGTCATTGAATATATTTAAGGCGGAGATAGACAGATTTTTGGGTAATAAGGGAGTAAAGAGTTATGGGGAGCACGCAGGGAAGTGGAACTGAGTCCATGATCAGATCAGCCATGATATTACTGAATGGCGGAGCGGGCTCAAGGGGCCAAATGGCCTAATCATGTGCCTATTTCTTATGTTCTTATGACGAGCGACAAAGGGTATCACAGCAGATTATGACATTTGACCTAAGGTTACATATGATGTTATAATGTTTTAATTTTGGCAGAAATAATTTACATATTGGTATTTATATTCTGAATAGGAGTTATGCATTAGTATTTAAAGCACAATGGTTTTATAGAGTTTACTTTGATACCTAATAAAGTGATAGATACAGGTTTATTTAGAAGTTTAGATAAACAGCTTGCAGCCATGTGCTAAAAAGAAACGCAGAATATTAGTACTCCCTAAATTAAAATAAACAGATTAGAAGAGGGCATCATCTCTCTGTCAGTAATGCAGCAGTTTGTCAGATTCAGTTCCAAGATTTTATATTAATTTCAAATGAAAATTTCACTACCTTTTAAACACAGTTTAACTGAATAAGTGTAGGATAATGGATGACAACCAAGGCTGCAACTCTGTTATGTTATAAAATGTCGGAGTAATGTCGGAGTGGTTTCTGAATATCAGCAGAACCCTGGTTTGACTTTTATTTTACTAATTGCCTGTCTTTTTAAGAAAAATCTTTGATTTTTTTTGTTACTGTATTGCAGGTCAGGTAAATAAAATTGATGTAATGGAAGTTATATGAGGCCCAAATTTGGCCAGTACAGATTTCTGGCACACTCACCAGAGGTGTGCCGCTTTTGTAGAACTCCAAGGGCGGCAAAAATCTTCAGGCTGAGTTTGGCCGCTCCCCAGCCTCTCCTCGATGGTGGCGCAGCATGGCAACTGGATTCAGGGACGGATCCAGGTCCCGGTGCTGAAAACAGTGCCGAGACCTCTGCACATGTGTGCTAGAGTGTGCGTGCATGCACAGTAGCTTCTCTTCCACAGAATCTGTGAGTGTGCTCTGCAGGCTGTGTGGGAGGGGCCCAAAGCGAGCCGCCCCTATCCCTGGCCGAATGGGCTCCCTCATCGGTGGCCCGCTGCCTTCCCTTCACATAAAAGTAGGACTTCTATTTTTTACTTGTTACTGATTGATTGATTGCTTATTACTTTGGTTTTGGTGCTTTAGGTGCAGGGTTCCTTCTATTTTGTATTTGTTAATAAATTGTTTATTACTTTTTATGTTTTGTTTAGTTCTTTGTAAGTCTTGGTGCTAGGTGCAGGTCCTCTCAGCTTCCTTGTATTTTTTATTTGTTATTGAATGCTTATTTTTGTGCTTTGTTTAGTGCTTGGTGCTTTAAATGTACTTAACTGCGCTGATTACTTAACTCTGCGCAAGGGTTTTCTGTGCGGGCCACAAGTGGCCACATACGCTGGCCTAAGTTAGTTTGGAGCAACTATTAGCTGTCCAACCTGCCTTAAATGGCCAAAACAGGCGTAGATGGTTGGTAACACCCCCTTTTGAAAAAAAACTAAACTAAAAAAAATCCTAACTGACTCACTTACACTGGCACACATTAAATGTGCAAAACTGCAATTTTTAAGATACTCCAAAAAAATCAAGTTGCTCCAAAAAAAACAGTCACTCCTGGCCAAATTTAGGCCCATGGATCTAAGGCCTGAAGGTCTACAATATTATGAGAGTAATGTTTTTCTTGCAGCAGATTATTTTTTTTAATTAAATTCATGTTTGCTGTTATTTTATTAGTGGGAAATGTACTCTAAGTGAAATTTTAGAAAATTCCAGAGATCTAATATGCAAAACGTTATGCCAGTCACATTCAGACATGCTAATCGAGTTTTACAGAGTAACTGCAGGAACTAATGTAATTGAATCAACATATAAATCATTCCAATGGCAATATTCAAATGGAGACCATAAAATAGATCAATTCCTGTGATCCGAAATTCTTCAGGGTCCAAATGCAACAATAGTTGCAATATTTTTCTGTCATTTTGTAATAAATCAACAGCTCAGGCTGATAGCATAAGATGTGAAATGTAGAATCTTCTTCAGATGTGAAAGGAGCAGAAATATAGAACAAATACAGTACTGTATTATTTGAGTCTATTTCGAGAGATTTTTATTTCAAAATATAGTTTGGATATTTTTAACAAAGCTTCTAACTAGTACAGATGTCCTTTTGACTAATTTAATAAAAACAAAGATAATTTGTATACTTTTTGATTAAAAATTTACTTGTAATCTAGATTACTTGTTTATCTTTAAAAGATGTTGAAGAAATGATTGTACTGTCCCACTATTGGCCTAACAGCGTAAATCAAGATTGCAAATTTACAGTGTCAACCTGATCTTATGTGGGGCTTCAGGGAATATCACATTATCATGTAACATAAGAAAGGTCATGAAGACAATCACATTGGTTAGAAAAAAACATTATTATAGAGAGCAAATGTATTTTCTATTTAATTGAAGGGAAACTTGATCAGATAATTTTATTTTGCTGCAGTAGTTATTGGGGGAGTATTGTCGATTATTTTCAATAGAAATATATTTATGTTTTGCAAATGTTTTACAGATCAAATGTATTCTGATATCATTTAGCGTCTAACATTGTACGACCGTCTCAGTTTACTGTGTGAATAATGAGAGTCTGACAAATGGAATACAATAATGGAGAGCCTGTGAATAAATCGGAATTAACCTGTGGATGGTTGGGGTCTCTTTTTTT
The DNA here is from genome assembly GCF_044704955.1 of Pristiophorus japonicus. Lineage (NCBI taxonomy): Eukaryota > Metazoa > Chordata > Chondrichthyes > Pristiophoridae > Pristiophorus > Pristiophorus japonicus. Next base: position 86,300,120 of record NC_091979.1, on the reverse strand, counting down.
GCACTCTACAGTCACAAGCATTCAGGTGGAATATTATATAAGTAATAGATGGGCTTCCTCTAATTGCCAGTGCAACTTTATGGGCCTATGGCTAGAAGAAGCACTTCTCAAACATGGATAGGAATGATGTGGACTCGCAGAAATCTTACACTGATGTAGACGGGTCCAATAGTGAGCAGCTGAGAATTAACAAACTGCAGTACTGTATTGCAAGAACATTAGAATCTAATCTTCTAAAGGCAGCTAAATTTAAATCTTTCCTAAATGTCTGAATTTTTGACTGACTTTATCATTGCTTTGTGGAATCCAGTTCTAAGAGCATAAGAATTAGGAGCAGGAGTAGGCAATTCGGCCTCTCGAGGCTGCTCCATCATTCAATAAGATCATGGCTGATCTTCTACCTCAACTCCACTTTGCTGCACTATCCCCATATCCCTCGATTTCCTTAATATCCAAAAATCTATCGACGTCTGATCCTCCACAGCCCTCTGAGGTAGAGAATTCCAAAGATTCACAACCCTCTGAGTGAAGAGGTTTCTCCTCATCTCAGTCCTAAACAGCCAACCCCTTATTCTGAGACTGTGACCTCTGGTTCTAGACTCCTCAGTCAGGGGAAACATCCTCCCTGCATCTACTCTGTCAAGCCCTGTAAGAATCTTGTATGTATCAATGAGATCACCTCTCATTCTTCTAAACTCTAGAAAATATAGGCCTAGCTTAATCAATCTCTCCTCATAGGACAATCCCCCCATCCCAGGAATCAGTCTGGTGAACCTTTGTTGCACTCTCTCAATGGTAAGAATATCCTTCCTTAAGTAAGGAGACCAAAACTGTACACAATACTCCAGGTGCAGTCTCACCAAGGCCCTATATAATTGCACTAAGATGTCTTTACACTTATTCGCAAATCCACTTGCAATAAAAGCCATTTGCTTTCTTAACTGTTTGCTATACTCCAGCAACCTGACCCCGTCACACTGCACTGCCCCCCGGTCATCAAAATCCACGGCAAGGCCTTCGACAACGTGGACCACTTTCCTTACCTCGGGAACCTACTATCAGCAAGGGCAGACATTAACGATGAGGTCCAACACCGCCTCCAGTGTGCCAGCGCAACCTTCGGTCACCCAAGGAATGGAGTGTTCGAGGATCAGGCCCTCAAATCTGGCACCAAGCTTATGGTCTGCAGGGCTGTAGTGATACCCGCCCTCCTGTATGGCTCAGAAACATGGACCATATACAACGGACACCTCAAATCGCTGGAGAAATACCACCAACAATGTCTCTGCAAGATCTTGCAAATTATCTGGGAGAATAGACGCACCAACGTCAGTGTTCTCGATCAGGCCAACAACCCCAGTATTGAAGCACTGACCACAATTGACCAGCTCCGTTGGGCGGGCCACATTGTCCACTTGCCTGACACAAGACTCCAAAAGCAAGCGCTCTACTTGGAACTCCTTCATGGTAAGCGAGCCCCAGGTGGGCAGAGGAAATGTTTCAAGGACACCCTCAAAGCCTCCTTGGTAAAGTGCAACATCCCCACCGACACCTGGGAATAAGAATATAAGAAATAGGAACAGGAGTAGGCCATACTGCCCCTCGAGCCTGCTCCGCCATTCAATAACATCATGGCTGATCTGATCATGGATTCAGCTCCACTTCCCCGCCCGCTCCCCATAACCCCTTATCCCCTTATCATTTAAGAAACTGTATATTTCTGTCTTAAATTTATTCAATGTCCCAGCTTCCACAGCTCTCTGAGGCAGCGAATTCCACAGATTTACAATCCTCTGAGAGAAGAAATTTCTCCTCATCTCTGTTTTAAATGGACAGCCCCTTATTCAAAGATCATGCCCTCTAGTTCTAGTCTCCCCCATCAGTGGAAACATCCTCTCTGCATCCACAATGTCAAGCCCGCTCATAATCTTATATGTTTATTCTTCTGAATTCCAATGAGTAGAGGCCCAACCTACTCAACCTTTTCTCATAAGACAACCCCCTCATCCCTGGAATCAACCTAGTGAACTTTCGCTGAACTGCCTCCAAAGCAAGTCCTTTCGTAAATATGGAAACTAAAACTGCACGCAGTATTCCTGGTATGGCCTCACCAATACCTTATAGAGCTCAATCCCTGGTCAAAGACCGTCCTAATTGGAGGAAGAGCATCCGGGAGGGCACTGAGCACCTCGAGTCTCGTCGCCGAGAGCATGCAGAAAACAAGCGCAGGCAGCGGAAGGAGCATGCGGCAAACCAGACTCCCCACCCACCCTTTCCTTCAACAACTGTCTGTCCCACCTGTGACAGAGACTGTAATTCCAGTATTGGACTGTACAGTCATCTGAGAACTCACTTTTAGATTGGAAGCAAGTCTTCCTTGATTTCGAGGGACTGCTTATGATGATGTACCTGCATGTTAACTTTCAGTGGTTTGTGTACAAGGACTCCCGGGTCCCTCTGAACACCAACATTTCCCAATCTCTCACCATTTAAAAAATACTCTGCTTTTCTATTTTCCCTATCAAAATGGATAACTTCACATTTCTCCACATTATATTCCATTTGCCATGTTCTTGCCTACGAACTTATCCTGTCTATATCCCCTTGAAGTCTCTTTGCATCCTCCACACAACTTACATTCCCACCTAGCTTTGTATCATCAGTGAACTTAGTTATATTACATTTGATCCGCTCATCCAAATCATTGATATAGATTATGAATAGCTTGGGGCCAAACACCGATCCTTGCGGCACCCCACTTGTTACAGCCTGCCCACATGAAAATGACCCATTTATTCCTACTTTCTGTTTTCTGGGCATTAACCAATCCTCAATACATATTACCCCCAATCCCATGAGCCCTAATTTTATTCAATAACCTCTTGTGTGGCACCTTATTGAATGCCTTCTGAAAATCCAAATACATCACATCCACTGGTCCCCCCTTATCTTCTCTGCTAGTTATAACCTCAAAAAACTCTAACAGATTTGTCAAACTTGTTTTCCCTTTCATAAATCCGTGTTGACTCTGCCTAATCCTATTTTCTAAGTGTCTTGTTACCACGTCCTTAATAATAGATTCTCATCATCATCATAGACAGTCCCTCGGAATCGAGGAAGACTTGCTTCCACTCTTAAAATGAGTCTTCAGTTGGCTGAACAGTCCAATACAACAACCACAGTCCCTGTCACAGATGGGACAGATAGTCGTCGAGGGAAATGGTGGGACAGGTTTGCTGCACGCTCTTTCCGCTGCCTGCACTTGATTTCTGCATGCTCTCGGCGATGAGACTCGAGGTGCTCAGCTCCCTCCCGGATGCACTTTCTCCACTTAGGGCGGTCTTTGGCCAGGGACTCCCAGGTGTCTGTGGGGATGTTGCACTTTATCAGAGAGGCTTTGAGGGTGTCCTTGTAACGTTTCCTCTGCCCACCTTTGGCTCATTTGTTGTGAAGGAGTTCCGAGTAGAGCGCTTGCTTTGGGAGTCTCGTGTCAGGCATGCGAACAATGTGGTCAGCGCTTCAATGCTGGGGATTTTGGCCTGGTCGAGGACCCTAATGTTGGTGTGTCTGTCCTCCCAGGGGATTTGTAGGATCTTGCGGAAAAATCGTTGGTGGTATTTCTCCAGTGACTTGAGGTGTCTCTGAGCCAAACAGGAGGGCAGATATTACTACAGCCCTGAAGACCATGACCTTGGTGGCAGATTTCAGGGCCTGGTCTTCAACACTCTTCTCCTCAGGCGGCCGAAGGCTACACTGGCGCACTGGAGGCGGTGTTGAATCTCGTTGTCAATGTATGCTCTTGTTGATAAGAGGCTCCCGAGGTATGGGAAATGGTCCACGTTATCTAGAGCTTGGATCTTAATGACTGGGGGGCAGTGCTGTGCAGGGGGGACAGGTTGGTGGAGGACCTTTGTCTTACGGATGTTTAGCTTAAGGCCCATGCTTTTGTATGCCTCAGTAAATACATCGACTGTGTCCTGGAGTTCAGCCTCTGTATGCGCACAGACGCAGGTGTCGTCCACGTACTGTAGCTCGACAAGAGGTTGGGGTGGTCTTGGACCTGGTCAATAGAATAATAAATTCCAGCATTTTCCCTATGACTGATGTCAGACTAACTGGTCTGTAGTTCCCCATTTTCTCTCTCCCTCCTTTCTGAAATAGCGGGGTGACATTAGCTATCTTCCAATTTGCGGGAACCATTCTAGAATCTATGGAAGTTTGGAAGAGGACAACCAATGCATTCACTATCTCTATAGCCACCTCTTTCAAAACATTAGGATGTAGGCCACCAGGTCCAGGGTGATAGAGTATTCAAACAGGCTCATTTAGACAGACTGTGAAAATTCACAGACCCCCAAGTCAAGGCTGCTACATGCAGTTCGGCATGTTGCATTAACTCATCAATCAACTTGACATTTTCCGGAACTTGGGTAGTGAGCCAATAAGGTCAAAGAAGGCGAGTTCTTTTCTGTAAATTGATCCAGGTATAAAATACAGCCATTTTGGCCATGTGGTTTCAGTAAGACAAAGAAACTGGCAATCAGCCAGCAGTTTGTTGCTCTCTGCCAAGATTAAAAAGTTAAAACTACCATCGGAGTTCGTATTTCATTGGAAATTAAGAGATCTAACAATTTTGGCGCTGCGAGCAGGGTCGCTGAGGAAAGAAACTGAATTTTGGACATCGGACCTACATATTGAGGTAAGGATTCCTCCTTTTTTAAAAAGTCCTCGGTCAAAAGTCTAAATTCGCCTCTCCTTCTACGCGATTCCGAAAGCCTCTGGTTTGTGAAACCTCCGGTTGGTAGTCGGCTCGAGGTCCCATAGACGTCTAAACTTCGGCGGTGTGTTAGTTAATTAATCACCGACCTATTGATCGGCTAGCAAGCCGACAACTCGAGACCCCAGTAAAGAACCCGAGTAAAGAAATGGCAGCAGGAGACAAGAACAAAGAATTGCTTACAACTGTTAAAGATGGGCAGGCACCACCTGAAGTTTCAGTAGATTTAATTCTCGAACAGTTGAAAGAATATATAGAGCAACAATTCAACTTATCTAAAACCTGTATTAAGATCGAACAAAAGTACGGAACCTCCAAAGGACAATGGTCCTTGGACGAGATTAAAAGGGTCTGGGGAAAAATGACCCGTATGAAAAATAAAGAGCGAACTAGATGGTCCCTAGCAGTTATGGGCCAGATCCAAAACTGGAATGAAATTATAATGCGTTCCCAACATGATCGAGAACTGACCAGTACAAAGGATCAATTGCAAGCAGTTTGTGCACAGCTGCGACAGAAAAAACTTGAACTTGAAAAGCTGGAAGCGGAAGTTAAAGATCTTAAAGGTGAAATTAAAGAATGGAAAAAATCATTAGGTCAAGAGACAGTAATAGGAAAAGGAAAATGTATTGATCAATTCCCAGGGTACCCATGTTTGGATAAATTAAAAGCGCAAACCTGAAGACACGACCGAGGAATAGATACGGTTTCTGAATCCTCCGACAATACAGTGTCGGAGGAGGATGACGAATTAGGGGTGCGCTTTGCCCCGTTTAAAAAAAGACGAGTTGTAGTCAAATCAGAAGAGACTGCGGATGAGGGCGGAACCAAAAAAACAAAGAGAAGGGTGTATGCAGAATACTTTAAGCGACTGACAATACAACAACAGAAGGAGTTACTTGGGATAGCAAAAAACGATTAGAGCCCACCCTGGCCCCCCTCCTCGCACTAATACAACAGAGAGGAGATGGGATATATATATATAACTGTGAGGGTGGGCGATAAGGATGTGGACTGTCTTTTAGACACAGGGGCAGAATTAACATGCTTATCCCTACAATATGGAGACTTTTTGCCGTTGGATGGTAGGGCACGTACAGCCTATGGAGTTGGGGGCCATAAAATGGAAATTAAAAGGACAACACCAGTACTTATAGGGCTGGGTCCACATGAACTAACCACGCCATTCTGGATAGGCCCAGTAGATCAACCCCTTTTGGGAATGGACGTTCTAATCCAAATTACATTTCGAGGATGGTCGGGTGACATGGTCAATTAGAACTTTGAAGAAAGAAGAATTGAAGGAACACCCGATATGGGTTAAAGATAAGAACGATTGAGGCCTACTCCAGATGGAGCCTGCGTCATTTACAGGGACCAAGCCTCCATGCACTAAACAGTATCCCATCAGTCCAACTGCCATCGCGGGAATCTTACCGGTTATTCAGCAATTGGAGAAACAAGGGGTGCTTATTAAAACGCATAGCGCCTCTAATAGCCCCATGTGGCTGGTACAGAAATCTAATGAGACTTGGCGTTTGACTGTCGATTATAGGAAAGCTAACCAGTATATTGATCAAAAAGCTCCTTTGGTCACAGATCCCTCCACCATTTTTAATGCCCTCAAACCGGAACATAAATATTTCTCAGTTATAGATATGGCCAACGGATTTTTGTCGGTGCCTCTGGCACCGGAGGTTCAACAGTGGTTTGCTTTCACTGTCCAAGGACAACAGTATACTTGGACCCGGTTACCGCAGGGTTTCCACAACAGCCCTACGGTATTCCACATGGCTTTACAAAGCCATTTGCGAGAATTACCTCCCCTGTCATCCACAGTCATCCAATATGTAGACGATATCCTGCTAGCTTCAAACACGGAAGAACAGCATGAACAAGATTGGCGAGCTTTGCTGGATCACCTTCGGCTGAAAGGACATAAAGCCAGCATCGACAAAGCACAAATATCCCAAGAAGAGGTTGTATACCTGGGACAAAAGATTTCACAAGGAAAGAGAGAACTTACCCAGGATAGAACTGCAGCCATTCGGGCTGCTAAAAAAAACCACCACTACTCAGGAACTAAGGCCTTTTTTGGGATTGTGTAACTTTAACAGAAATTGGATTGACTCCTTCACACAGCTTGCTCAGCCACTGAATGATATTTTAAAGGGGAAACGTGCCTCTAAAGAAGCCATCACCCTCACTAAAAAACAGCAATAGGCCTTCCTGAGTTTGAAAAAGGTTTTGTGTTCAGCATCGGCTCTGGGAATCCCTGATAGTGGTAAGCCATTTACCCTGTTTGTTCATGAGAAAGAAGGATATATGACAGCTATACTGACACAAGAACATGGGGATCGGCAAAGACCTATTGGCTATTATTCGGCAAAACTGGATGCGGTAGCCCTCGGATGGGGAAGTTGCCTAAGGGCCATGGAAGCCAAATGTCGAGCGGTAATGACCACTGTGGGTCGAGTCCTCGACCAAAAGCTGATTGTCAAGTGTCCCCACACCGTACATGCTTTGCTGTCTACGAATAGAATGTCTCAGGTGACGGCAGCAAGATGGACCCGCGGGACAGCAGTTTTGGAAGCTCCTAATCTCCATATCGTCCAGGCCAGCCTAGTTAATCCCGCAACTATGCTCCCGATGTCAGAATCGAGGGAGCAAGAGGGGGGAGAATGTGAAGAGCATGACTGTGTGGAGATTTTAAAAGAAACAGAAGAAGCAGCCTTAGCAGCAGAGGAGCCTCTGCACAACCCAGACCTCATCCTGTTTACAGATGGTTCCTCCTTTGTTGACAATGGTACCAGAAAAGCAGGATGGGCAGTTACAACCTTATATGAGGTAGTGGCAAAAGGATGTTTACCCTCAGGAATGTCAGCACAACAGGCCGAGTTACGGGCCCTGTCAGAAGCATGTCGAATAGCAGAAGGACAGACAGCTAATGTCTACACATTATGCTTTTGGAGTCGCTCACGACTTTGGTATGTTATGGCGGAAAAGAGGATTCCTCACTGCTGCTGGTACACCTATCCGAAATGGAAAAGAAGTCCGAGACTTACTGGAGGCCATACAATTACCTCAGGAAGTGTCCATCCTGAAGTGTAAGGCCCATACCAAGGAAAATACCACAGAAGCACAGGGAAATGCCCTAGCCGACCAGGCAGCTAAAGATGCCGCCTCACAGGGCATTCCTCCAGAAGAACCAACACAGATGTGCAGATTGAAAGCACTCAGGACTCTGACACGAGACCTTCAAACAATGCAAGGCGAGTGCTCCCGAGAGGAAAAATGGACATGGATTGAGGCAGGAATTAAGCTATGCGAAGATGGTGTCTGGAGACAAAGAGTTACCGACAAGCCAGTCGCGCCACAAGCGCTTATGCCTTTTTTAGCCCAACAGATCCACTCGTGGGGACACTTGGCCTCACAACAGATGATGGCACGGTTCCAGAAAAGCTGGTGGGGTTGGGGATTGAAAAAACATGCCCAGCTGGTAGCAGACCGCTGTGTGGTCTGCCAGAAAAATAACTCTGGACCCATCACGGTAATGCCCCAACTGAGGCCCCCTGCCCCTGTCGGACCAATCCAGCATCTGCAGGTTGATTATATATCTCTTCCTTCATGCCAAGGATACACTAACATTTTTGTCATGGTCGACAGATTCTCTAGATGGGTAGAAGCTGTCCCAACTGAAAGAGCCACAGCCAATCACACTGCAAAGGTCTTGTGTAAGGATTACATTCCCCGATGGGGAGTTCCGAGTAGCATTGACTCAGATCAGGGAACACACTTCACAGGTGCTGTCTGCCAAGAAGTCTGTAGGTTACTGAACATTACGTGGGATTTACACTGTCCTGATCATGTACAATCATCAGGACAAGTAGAGCGAATGAATCGAACTCTGAAACAACGGCTTGCCAAATATCACCAAGAAGGAACACCATGGCCCCAGGCACTACCAATAGTGCTATGTAGCATTAGGGCAACCCCGAACAGAACTACACTTCTAAGCCCATTTGAAATTATAACAGGAAGACCCATGTCGCTGCCAGGAACTATCGATGTACGGAAAGCTGATGTTCACTTAATGAGTGACACTTTGTTATCATAATGACAGAACTTAACCAATGCTATTAGTTCTGTTTCCCGACAGGTATCGGCAGCTTGGGGTAATCCACGCGAAGGAGGACACGACATCATCCCGGGAGTCTGGGTGTATGTGAAATAGTTGCATAAAGAACCTTTGGGTGCCAAGTGGGAGGGACCTTATCAAGTGTTATTGACCACCCAGGCAGCTGTTAAAGTCCAAGGAAAGAAAGCCTGGATCCACGCTTCACACGTTAAACGAGCACCCGTAACTGAAGCTGAAATCTAATAAGGACAATTACTTTTTGCGAAAATGTATAAATTTACTGTATTATTGATTGTAGGTATTCTAGGCATAGGCCTACTTCTTACTAGATGACCCTCTGCACCAAAGGGAAATAGTAGAGTACCAAAGGAATTACATGTAAATTGTTTGTTTATGTTGAATAAATGTTGCGACCAGGCGGCTGTAGCTGCTGTCCCGCAGGTGAGACACCTTGCAGGTCCCAGCAGACCATCTGTATGTGGCACAGGGGTATGTTATGCTTAAGGAAAGGTGGTTTACTGGTTGAATTAAGATATTGTTTTGGATTAAATTGGAATAAGGTTAATTAACCTACTAAAACCAGACTTCCATTGTGGCCACGATGAAACTCGGGTTGGTGTAAATTTGTGTGGAAGCTACTAGTCCGGACATGTGGCGAAACACATCAACAAATTTTAGAAGGAAATTCTATTAACATGTATGAAATTATTTTGTAGAATGTTTAACCAGTGATACCTGAAGTTTTATGATTCAGTTTGTGAAAGAATCAAAGGGGGGATTGATAGAGTATTCAAACAGGCTCATTTAGACAGACTGTGAAAATTCACAGACCCCCAAGTCAAGGCTGCTACATGCAGTTCAGCATGTTGCATTAACTCATCAATCAACTTGACATTTTACGGACCTTGGGTAGTGAGCCAATAAGGTCAAAGAAGGCGAGTTCTTTTCTGTAAATTGATCCAGGTATAAAATACAGCCATTTTGGCCATGTGGTTTCAGTAAGACAAAGAAACTGGTAATCAGCCAGAAGTTTGTTGCTCTCTGCCAAGATTAAAAAGTTAAAACTACCATCGGAGTTTGTATTTCATTGGAAATTAAGAGATCTAACACAGGGGATTTATCAGCTTTAAATCCCATTAATTTCTCCAGTGTGATTTTTTTTTTACTGATCCTAGTTTTTTTCAGTTCCTCATTCTCGCCAGATCCTTGGTACTCCATTATTTCTGGGAGGTTTTTCGTGCCTTCTTCCGTGAAGACAGACACAAAGTATTTGTTTAATTTCTCTGCCATTTCCTTATTCCCCATTATAGATTCTCCTGTCTCAGCCTGTAGGGGACCCATATTTACTTTTGATAATCTTTTCCTTTTTACATACCGATAGAAGATTTTACACTCTGTTTTTATGTCTCTTGCTAGTTTACTCTCATATTCTATTTTCCTTTTCTTTATCAATTTCTTGGTCCTCCTTTGCTAAATTCTAAAATCCTCCCAATCCTCAGGCTTACTGCTTTTTTTCACAACAATATAAGCCTCTTCCTTTGATGTAATATTATCTTTAACTTCTCTTGTTAGCCACGATTTAACCACTTTTCCTGTGAGATTTTTATGCCTTAAAGATTGTTGTAAATTGTGTATTCATTCTTTAAATGCTAGCCATTGCTTGTCTACCATCATACCTTTTAATGTTGTTTCCCAATCTACCTTAGCCAACTCTCCCCTTATACCTACGTAGTTTCCTTTGTTTAGATTCAAGACCCTAGTTTCAGATTTAACTAAATCATTTTAAATTAAATGTAAAATTCTATCATATTATGGTCACTCTTTCCCAAGGGTCCCTTTATTACAAGGTTATTCTCATTCCAGAATACTAGATCGAAAATAGTCTGTTCTCTAGTTGGTTTCTCAACATACTGATCTAGAAAACCGTCTTGTATACATTCCATGAATTCGTCCTCCACACTATTACTGCAAATTTGATTTGCCCAGTCCATATTTCGATAAAGTCCCCATAATTATTGTATTACCTTTGTTACATGCACCTCTAATTTCCTAATTTATACTGTGCCCTACATTACATCTACTGTTTGGGGGCCTATAAACGACTCCCACCAATGTTTTCTGCCCCATGCTATTTCTTAGCTCCACCAAAGCTGATTCGACTTCTTGATTTTCTGAGCTAAGATCCTTTGGGGCCAAAATTGCACCTTCCCTTAAGGCCTGTTACTGCCGGAAATTGGTGGCCAGGCTGCGGAGTGCAAAGGCCGCCGATTTTTTGTGTAATGGCTGCCATTTTGGAAATTTCATTCCTGCGGTATCCCAGCGATAACCTGCTCCCCCCCCGCCCCCCGCTACCGCTCTGCTGCTGCCGATCCGTCATTGGTGCGTCATCAGAGCCGCACCGCCAATGTTCCTCCTCCCCAGATGGCAACATTCCACTGAAAAAATCTTGCTCCCAATGTCTGGTGCCAAAAGCTGCTTTATCTGCCGGTGCAGTGAGCTTGTAGTCCTTCTAAAATGGTGGTGTGTCTCCTATTAAAGGGGAGGACCTATTGCTGCTGCCGCCATATTTTTTTTTTCGGCCGACAGCCATGTCGGGCTGACAATTATGCCCCCAGGTTTGGCTGGGTCGCCAACAGGGTGCCAGGCCACTGACCCGGCTGAAACCCTGCTTGGTAGCCCAATGGACCGAACTTAAAGAATGGCACAGGTTCTCCCCTTTAAGTAAAGGGGAGAGTGAGGCGGCACCATGATGACATCATCAACGCTATGCTCATGACTGACTGCGGCGGCCACTACACCCGCCCCCAACTTCCACCCCTCTAGACTGCGAACTTCCGTTTACCGCCACACATCCGCCCCCATTATGACCGGCTTCTGTTCCACCGAAAAAAATGCCAAAGAGTGGAATTTCGCTCAAGAGGCCACCGCATCAACTTTGCCGGTAAAATCAACAGAAACAGGATAGGTGCACCCCGTTTCCAGTGGTGGGCATTTCCGGTCCCTTTGTCTCTACTGTATTTATTGCATCCTTTATTATTGATAAAATATTCACCGAGCACTTCATTTTTAAGCTCCAGATGTTCAGTAATCGTCAACCAGAATCTAAAAGTAAAGAAGCTTCTTTTTTGACTGAGTTCACACAGTTTAGAGAAATGTAATTTTCATTTGTTTTCATTAATTACTTTACTCTTTACCAGATAGGTTTACTGAGTCAGTAAAGTTGGATGTTTTCCATAGAAAATGTGGTGTTGTTGATTGCTCTCGGGCAGCATGCATCATCCACCTGCTTGACACATTTGTGCACTGCAGGTTGATTGACATTGCTGATGTCCCATAGTGAATCTTAGCATGTTTATCCACTGTTCCCAAGCAACCCATCTTTGCTTATATGTAAGGTTTCTTCCCATTCTTTCTCCTTTTCTTATTCTTCAAAATAAGAAAAATAAAGAGGAATACCCATAAGAACAATTAATAGATTGGTCGCAGAACCTATGCCACAAATCCATTTTGGGCACAGCGGTGGCCCTAGTAAAGAATCACTCAATAGTTGAACATAACACTTGAAAAACAGACATTATATTACAGGTTTTCCCTTTAAATACGCATGCTTTCCAAGACACAGTTTAGCAATCCTGGAAGCTGAATTTCGACAGGTGAAATTTAGGTTCAGTGTAATCCTGGCCAGAGAATAGCATTGATGTCAATGTCCAAGTGACATTTTTTCCATCACATTAACGTGAAGATTCCACCTACTTCTTGTGGGGGTTTCTTACATCAGTTATACACTCCATTGTAGGTGAAGATCCAATGTAAGTGATCTCCCCCTCTATTTCTGATTGTGTCCTGATTATGCCTATCAATTGAACATAAACAACCTTCGAAACCACTCTAGTATTTATTTTTTCAATTTATTACTGATATACCTCAGTATAATTTGAATATTATAACCCCCTAACTACGCCACTATGCTATTAACTTTAAACTTATAAATACCTATTGAGATTAAACAATACCTGTTGTTCGTAAAAAATATATTTATTCATTCATGTGATGTGGGTGTCGCTGGCAAGGCCAGCATTTATTGCCCACCCCGAGTTGTCCTTGAGAACGTGATGGTGAGTCACCTTCTTGAACCGTTGCAGTCCGTGTGGTGAAGGTACTCCCACAGTGCTGTTAGGGAGGGAGTTTCAGGATTTTGACCCAGTGATTATGAAGGAACATCAACCTATTTCCAAGTCTCGATGGTGTGTGACTTGGAGGCGAATTTGGAAGTGGTCGTGTTCCCATGCACCTGCTGCTGTTGTCCTTTTAGGTGGTAGAGATTGCGGATTTGGAAAGTGTTGTCAAAGTAGTCTTAAAACTAGAGTCAATAAAGTAGGATAAAATTATTAACCACATAGAGAAGCATGAACTTATCAGGGCCAGTCAGCACACATTTCTAAAAAGCTGGTGATGCTTGATCATTCTGACAGAATTCTTTGAAGAAATAACAGGGAGATAAATAAAAGAAATGTACTGGAGGGGTTTTACATGCATTTTCAAAAGCACTTCATAAGGTAAATAAATTTATGGCAAAGATAATGGCACATGAAATTGAGGGGAATGTGACCAAATGAATAGAGAGATGTTTGGAGGGCACAAAGCAAAGCATAGGAGTAAAAGGAAGTTTCTCAGAATGGAAGGATGTGATGAGTGATGTTCCCCAGGGGTCCATGTTGAGCCACTCTTATTTTTTATTTGCATAAACTATCTGGACTTGGGAATTGAGGAAATTATCAACATTTGATGTGGATACCAAATTGGGTGTGAGGTATTGCAAGTTGTGAAAGACTCTGAAAGACGGCAGAAGAACATAGCTAGGGTAGTAGGGTGCGCAGCTACGTAGTAGATGCAGTTCAAAAAAGAAACAAACAAAGAACTTACATACGAACATAAGAATTAGGAACAGGAGTAGGCCATCTAGCCCCTCGAGCCTGCTCCGCCATTCAACAAGATCATGGCTGATCTAGCCGTGGACTCAGTTCCACTTACCCTCCCGCTCCCCGTAACCCTTAATTCCCTTATTGGTTAAAAATCTATCTCTCTGTGATTTGAATACATTCAATGAGCTAGCCTCAACTGCTTCCTTGGGCAGAAAATTCCACAGATTCACAACCCTCTGGGAGAAGAAATTTCTTCTCAACTCGGTTTTAAATTGGCTCCCCTGTATTTTGAGGCTGTGTCCCCTAGTTCTAGTCTCCCCGATCAGTGGAAACAACCTCTCTGCCTCTATCTTTTCTATCCCTTTCATTATTTTAAATGTTTCTATAAGATCACCCCTCATCCTTCTGAACTCCAACAAGTAAAGACACAGTCTACTCAATCTATCATCATAAGGTAACACCTTCATCTCCAGAATCAGCCAAGTGAATCATCTCTGTACCCCCTCCAAAGCTAGTATATCCTTCCTTAAATAGTACTCCAGGTGCGGCCTCACCAATACCCTGTATAGTTGCAGCAGGACCTCCCTGCTTTTGTACTCCATCCCTCTCGCAATGAAGGCCAACATTCCATTCGCCTTCCTGATTACCTGCTTCACCTGCAAACTATCCTTCTGTCATTCATGCACAAGGAAAACAAAAAAAGGGGGGGGGGGGGGAAAAAATGGGCCTTGTAAATGTCTGGAGTGTCACCCAGGTCGGGTGGCACCGTTTAATGTTTTATGTTTTCGCAGGTAAACTCAAAAGAGTTTCATGCACAAGGACCAATTGTGGAGCAGTGGAGGCGTGTCCTGCTCAGTTGGAGCTGTGAGCAGTGAGAGGAGCAGCTACCAACGTTTGCTCCTGCCTGGAGAGCCCTGAGAACAGCCCAGGAAGAGAAGGAAGGAAGGGGCTTCACCACCAACTTTCACCCAGAGGGAGAGGAGGAGAACAGAAAACTTTAAACAACTTTTACCATTCTGCAAAGAGTTGGAGAGAGGGGGAAAAGACCAAAACAACATCCAGTGTGGAAGGAGGGAGACTCTACAATTCTACAGGTGGGTGTGGGTGCATTTCCCAAACAGACTTTGTTGTATCGGTGGGGGGAGGAAAGAAGACCACTGAGGGCCGGAACATCGCGGGGGGTGTGTGTGTGTGTGGTAGTGTGTGTGGGGGCCTTGCTTACAACTAGGCCCCCCCCACAATTGGAACCCCCCCCACCCCCCACATTTGCCTAGCCTGGGATAGCTGGAGCTACCAGGCTGAAGATTTTTTAATCAATTAACATCGTTAGGAGTGTGTGCCTGGTGGCGCTAGCTGCCCCAGGTGAAGACGTCTTCTCCCCCCACCTGAAGACCAATCCAAAGACTGTGTTTTTTGTGTTTTGCCATCTGGGGAGTGCACCCACCCACAGCTGCGAGGGGAGACCTGCCCTCGCAGTTCCCCCCCCCCCTTCCCACCGTTACTCTGTTTCTCCCCTCTCTCTCTGAGGCCCCTTTCTCCTAATTTAAAAAAAAAGGGAACAATTAAGACAACTGAGCAGAGGGAGCAAGGCCCCTCCCCAATTGCCAACTAGGGGAGAGGTGTGCCTCATTAAGGGCTCCTCTGCTCAGTTAATATACGAGGCCAATTAAGATCATTAAGGCCTGTGACTTTGGGGTGGGTGTGGCCCTTAAAGGGACCCCGTGATGGCGACCCCATCCACGCCGGTGGCGGGGCCAGCAAGGACATATGCGCAGGCGGCATCCACATCCACGGTGCCTCCTGCGCCACCTGCTGCCCTGCCACCATTCAAACTAAAAACCAAAAAACACGGGGTCAAGAGCTACACTCACCCCACAATGAGCATTGAGGAGTGCGTGCGGGCGATGGCTGGGGTAGTCGGCCCCTCGGCCATTGTTGCAGCCTCCAAGATGTCTGGGAAGGCTGTGTTCTTCCTGGGGTCGGAGCGGGCGGTGTCCCTGGCCCTCGAAAAGGGGCTCACGGTGGGCGGGACGTTCCTGCCGGTGGATCCTCTCGAGGCCACTGCGCAGAGGGTCATCATATCAAACGTCCCGCCCTTTGTTCCCGCTGAGATCCTCCTCCCTCACCTACACCAACTGGGGGAGGTAAGGTCAGGGATCAACCCCATACCGCTCGGCCTAAGGGAGAACAGCCTGCGCCACGTGTTCTCCTTCCGCCGCCAGCTCTTTGTCCGGCTGGCGCGGGAGGAGACGACAGAGGGGTATTTTAATGTGGTGCACGAGGGGACTGCCTACCGCGTCTTCTGGACGTCGGACGGCGTGCGGTGCCATGCCTGCAGGGAGGTGGGGCATGTTCGTAAGAACTGCCCCGCCTCCAAGGCCGCCAAACCACCGAAGGCGGCCAAGGCTGGCGCCGCCGCCACCCCTCCCCCTAGTTGCGTCCGCGTGCCGGGAGCCGTAGGTGCGCGGGCATCGTCGGAGGCCTTTGTTTTCAGGGCCTCCGGCGGGGGGGAGAGAGAGCGTCCGACCGGAAAGAAGGCGCGGAAGAAGGCAAAACATCAAGAGGCGGGTCCCCTCAGTGCGCCAGAAAATTTGACCACCGCGCTCAGCCCAACCCCGTCACCGGCGAGCGCGGGGTGCCCTGAGCCCGTGCCTGAGCCCTTGACCAATACCGCGGAGGGGCCCGGGCATGGGCAAGAAAAGGAAAAGGGGGGTGCGGAGCGGGAGGCCTCGGCAGACATGGAGGTCACCCTGCCTTCGCACACCCCCAGGAACAAAAAGAGGCACCGCCCCAATGAGGCGGAGGGGGAACAACATCCCTCCGTGGAGGAGGCGGTGCCGGCTGCGTGTCCCGCGTCCCCCACCAGCGCCCCCAAATTGCGCTGCAGGCGCGAGGAGTCTGTCCCCAGGGAGGGTGAGGCAGTCGAGGCTGCCCAGCCGCTGCCTCCTGGGGATGGCGTGGAAGATCTGCCTGTCGTGGGGGGCGTGGGGCCAGTGGAAGAATGCGTAGCCGCCGGGTCGAGCGTCCCGGGGACCGAGGCGGGCGGGGCCGAAAAGGCCGAACCTGAGCCCGCCCAGCCAATACCCTACTTCCCCCGGGATTTGCACGACTCGGTAGAAACTGAAAATATGAACAAGTTTAATGAATCCGTACACGCTGGGCTGGGGGGAGGCGGCGGGGAGGGGGAAGAACAACAACCCTCGCCCCCTACTTTGGAGCTGGGGGACTTGGTGGACCTGGAGAACTTCCTAAACCAGGTCTCTCCGTGTTCCCCGGTTCCTGGGCCGGAGGAGGAACCCCTTCCGCTGTCGCTTCCCGACCCAGCACCAATTTTAAAAGAGCCCAGTGGGGACTCCTCTGCCGACGATCCTGGGGGTGGGATCGGGGCAGAGCCAGGACCAGATGGAGCGGCCAGGCCGTTTGCCGTACCTCGTGCGGTCGACGGGCCGGCTGCTAGCGGCGACCACCCGGAGGGGGACGGGGACTCGGTGGAGGACGCGGGTGAAGATCTCGAGTCCATCGCCAGTGAGGCGGTGGATCTGCTCGCGGCCGCCACTGAGACCCTCCTCATTCCCGCAGAGGAACTCCGGGACTTTTTGGTCCAGTGCCGGGGTCGCCGCGACCAAGCCCGTCTGGCCCTGGAAAGATGGTCCGAGCCGGGGCTGCTCGTCGCGTCCGTCCGCGCCGCCGCTAAAATCATGGCCGCGGGCGGGCCCTTATCAAAGGCTCAAGGCCTTGAGCTGCGCCGGCTCAAAAAGTTCCTCGCTGGGCTGCTGAAGGAGTGGAGGTCAACAAATGACTCCACTCCCCCCCCACAATAGGTTAGGTAGAGGTTGCACTATGCTCTCGTCATGAAGATAACCATAGCCAGCCTCAACATCAACGGCGGCAGAGGGGCACGCCGTAGATTTGACAATTTTTCGCTCCTGCGGGAGGGGAAATATGCGGTGTGCTTCCTGCAAGAAACCCACACCGTTCCGGGAGACGAAGCCACGTGGCTCCTGGAATGGCAAGGAGAGGTCCGCATGAGCCACCTCACCGCCATTTCTAGTGGGGTGGCTATCTTGCTGGGCCCGCATTTTCAGCCGGAGATCTTGGGGGTCGAGGAGCCCGTGCCAGGCCGCTTGCTGCACGTAACGGTTCGCCTGGGGGACGTGCCGCTCCATCTCGTGAACGTGTACGCCCCTCAGCCCGGCCCGCAGCAAACGCGCTTCTTTGAAGAGGTGTCCGCTCTTCTTGGCTCCGTCGACGTCGGTGACTGCATTGTCCTCGGGGGGGATTTTAACTGCACCCTCGAGGCGAGGGACCGCTCCAGTGCCCTGCAGTGCATTACGGCGATGGAGAAGTTGAGGGACCTGGTCGGGTCCGCGTACTGGCACTTTAACAACCGGCTGCTGGAGGACGTGCGGTTCCAGGACTCGTTCCGTCGATTCTGGTCCGACTGGAGAAGGAAGCAGGGGGGCTTCCCCTCCTTGAGGCTATGGTGGGACGTGGGCAAGGCTCACGTCCGCGTCTTCTGTCAAGAGTACGCGAGGGGGTCGACCAAGAGGCGGGCGGCCAGAGTCGGGCGCCTAGAAAAAGAGGTGCTCGACCTGGAATCCCGTCTCGGTCAAGTCGTCCAGGACCCGGCCCTGCGGACGGTGTACGAAGCGAAGAAGGCCGCGCTGAAGGACCTGCAGCTCGTCGGGTCCCGAGGCGCGTTCGTGAGGTCGCGGATCCGGTTCCTGCGGGATCTGGACCGCGGCTCCCCCTTCTTCAACTCGCTGGAAAAAAGGCAGAGTGTCCGTAAGCAGCTCTTGACGCTGCTGGCCGACGACGGCTCTCTCGTCTCGGATCCGGAGGGCGTCAACAACAGGGCCCGTGAATATTACGGGGCTCTGTTCTCTCCGGATCCATCCAGCGAGGAAGCGCGTAGAGTTTTGTGGGAGGACCTGCTGAAGGTCAGCCCGGAGGGCGCCGAAAATCTGGAAGCTCCGCTAAGCCCGGCTCTCGAGGGGAAAATCCCCGGGGCTGGACGGGCTGACCGTGGAGTTCTACAGGGCGTTCTGGGACGTCCTGGGGAGCGACTACGCGCGGGTCCTGGGGGAAAGTCTGGCGACCGGGGAGATGCCCCTCTCTTGGCGCAGGGCAGTCATCGTCCTGCTGCCTAAGAAGGGCGATCTCCGCCTCCTTAAGAACTGGCGCCCGGTCTCCCTCCTCAGCACGGACTACAAAATCTTCGCCAGGGCGATGTCTGCTCGCCTTGGTGCCGTGCTGGACCACATGATCCACCCCGACCAGTCCTACACGGTCCCGGGCCGGACAATCCACGATAACATCCATCTGGTCCGGGACCTCATCCATTGTTCCCAGGAGGCTGGTCTGTCGGTCGCCTTCCTATCCCTCGACCAAGAGAAGGCGTTCGACAGGGTGGATCACGACTATCTGCTCGGAACTCTGCGCGCTTTCGGGTTCGGGACGCATTTCGTCGCCCGGATCCGACTTTTGTACGCCGCCGCGGAGTGTCTGATTAAGGTTAACGGGTCCTTGACGGCGCCCCTTCGCTTTAGGAGAGGGGTGCGCCAGGGATGCCCCATGTCCGGCCAGTTATACGCCGTTTGCGTGGAGCCTTTCCTGCGCCTCTTGCTGACGAGGTTGACGGGACTGGCTCTGCAAGGGCCGGGCGTGGAGGTCGTCCTCTCGGCTTACGCCGATGACGTGCTCCTCGCGGTAGAGGATCCCGCTGACCTGCGGAGGATGCGAGAGTGCCAGGAGATTTACTCGGCCGCGTCCTCCGCCAGGATCAACTGGGAGAAATGTTCCGGACTCCTGGTGGGTCAGTGGCGGGTGGACTCCCTGCCGGAGGAGCTCAGGCCTTTTACCTGGAGCACGACCCATCTCCTCTATCTGGGAGTCTATCTTAGCCCCGACGAGGGAGCCTGGCCGGCGAACTGGCAGGAGCTGGAGGCCAAGGTCGCCGCTCGCCTAGGGCGCTGGACAGGACTGCTCCGAGTGCTGTCCTACAGGGGTCGAGCGCTAGTCATAAACCAGCTGGTGGCCGCAATGCTGTGGTACCGGCTGGTCACTTTGACCCCTCCCCCTGCGTTTGTCGCCAAGATACAGAAGAAGCTGGTGGACTTCTTCTGGAACAACAGGAAGCACTGGGTCTCTGCTGCGGTCTTGAGTCTCCCGCTTGAGGAGGGCGGTCAGTCGTTGGTGTGCGTCAGCGCCCAGCTCGCGACTTTCCGTCTTCAGACCCTGCAGAGATACCTTTACGTCGAGCCCCCTCCTAGGTGGTGTGCTCTGGCGAGGTATTTCTTCCGCCAGCAGCGCGACCTCAATTATGACACGCAGCTCCTGTTTGTGAACTTGGGGGGTGCCAGGACCGCCCTCCGGGAGCTGCCTGTCTTTTACAGGGAACTCATCAGGGTCTGGAACAAAGTCTCCACCAAGCGCAGCTCTCCGCCGGCTGGAGTGGCGGCCGTCCTGCAGGAACCGCTGCTCGGGAATCCGTACCTCCACGGCCGAGGTTTTACGTGGCGGTCGGAAGAGAGGGCTGTGGCTGGTGAGGTGACCAGGGTCAGGGACCTGCTTGATGGCGGAGGAGCGGGCTGGATGGCGCCAGACACGCTGGCACG
Organism: Pristiophorus japonicus; assembly: GCF_044704955.1. NCBI lineage: Eukaryota > Metazoa > Chordata > Chondrichthyes > Pristiophoridae > Pristiophorus > Pristiophorus japonicus. Next base: position 86,279,666 of record NC_091979.1, on the reverse strand, counting down.
GCGCCTAAATTCTGCCAACGTCCGCCACGCGGCCAATGCCATCGAGTCGCTAAAAACAGCTCTGGGCCCTGACTCCGTTAGGTGCATCGAGGAGGCTCAAGCACGTGGGGAGATCCCGTCCGAACTGACCCCCGTCCGGACGGAATTCCTCATCGGCGCCAAACCCCGGAACCTCCCTCGGGGGCCGGCGCCTCACAACTTGAGCCGCCTCGGGGAAATCCCCTCCGTGCCTTTCAGTTCCGCGCGGAGGGGTTTCATGTACGGGCTGCTCCTGCACACTCTCAACTTTGCCATCCTCGCCTGCCGTCCGGACACGCCATGGCGTACCATCTTGCCGTCCGGAGGAGGCGGGGGTCCCCGATGGAGGGCACTTTACGCAGGGGTCCTCCCACTATTCGTCGGGAACTTGGCCTGGAGGGTGGTGCACGGAGCAGTGCCGTGCAACAAATTTTTAAGCCGGTTCACGGACTCCCAGGCCGCCTGCAATTTCTGCGGTCTGGAGGAGTCCGTGTTCCATGTTTTTATTGAGTGCACGAGGTTGCAGCCCCTGTTTTATTATTTGAAGGGGCTGCTCCTGAAATTCTGGCTGCACTTCAGTCCCACTCTCCTGATCTTTGGGCACCCTGTGCGGAGGGGAGCGGGTAGGTCCGAAGGCCTCCTCGTAGGACTGCTCCTGGGCACGGCCAAGGGTGCCATCAGCCGGTCCAGGCAGCGGGCGGTCGAGGGGGTCGTTCAACCTGACTGCCTGCCTCTCTTCCACTCTTACATCTGGTCCAGGGTGTCCTTGGAGATGGAGCACGCGGTGTCCACCGGTACGCTCGCGGCCTTCCGCGAGAGGTGGGCACCGGAGGGACTGGAGTGCATCATCACGCCCGGCAACCAAATTTTAATTTGATTTTACGTTTTAAAGTTTAATTTGTTTTAATTGCCGGTGTTTTTAGTGTCCCCTTCCCTTTTATAGGGGGCACTGGGGAAAAATTGTGATTTTAGTGCCCAAAAAAAAAACAAAAAAAAGAAGGAAAAAAAAAAACCCCCAAAAAAACCAAAAAAAAGAAAAAAAGGGCCTTGTAAATGTCTGGTGTGTCACCCAGGTCGGGTGGCACGGTTTAATGTGTTTTGTTTTGCAGATAAACTCCAAAAAGAGTTTCATGCACAAGGACCAATTGTGGAGCAGTGGAGGCGTGTCCTGCTCAGTTGGAGCTGTGAGCAGTGAGAGGAGCAGCTACCAACTTTTGCTCCTGCCTGGAGAGCCCTGAGAACAGCCCAGGAAGAGAAGGAAGGAAGGGGCTTCACCACCAACTTTCACCCAGAGGGAGAGGAGGAGAAAAGAAAACTTTCAAACATTTTACCACTTCTGCAAAGAGTTGGAGAGAGGGGGAAAAACCAACAACAAACATCCAGTGTGGAAGGAGGGAGACTCTACCATTTCTACAGGTGGGTGTGGGTGCATTTCCCAAAAGACTTTGTTATATCGGTGGGGGGAGGAAAGAAGACCACTGAGAGCCGGAACATCGCGGGGGGTGTGTGTGTGTGGAAAGTGTGTGTGGGGGCCTTGCTTACAACTAGGCCCCACACACAACTGAACCCCCCACCCCCCCCGCCCAATTGCCTAGCCTGGGATAGCTGGAGCTACCAGGCTGAAGATTTTCCTTAATCACCCTATTTAAACATCATTAGGAGTGTGTGCCTGGTGGCTCGAGCTGCCCCAGGTGAAGACATCTTCTCCCCTCACCTGAAGACCACCCCAAAGACTTTGTGTTTTGCCATCTGGGGATTGCACCCACCCACAGCTGCGAGGGGAGACCTGCCCTCGCAGTTCCCCCCCCCCCCCTTCCCACCCCCCTCTCTCTTTCTCTGTTACTCTGTTTCTCCCCTCTCTCTCTGAGGCCCCTTTCTCCTAATTTTTTAAAAAAAACAATTGAGACAACTGAGTAGAGGGAGCAAGGCCCCTCCCCAATTGCCAACTAGGGGAGAGGTGCCTCGTTAAGGGCTCCTCTGCTCAGTTAATATACGAGGCCAATAAAGACCATTAAGGCCTGTGACTTTGGGGTGGGTGTAGCACTTAAAGGGACCCCGTGATGGCGACCCCATCCACGCCGGTGGCAGGGCCAGCAAGGACATATGCGCAGGTGGCAACCGCTTCCACGGCACCTCCTGCGCCACCCGCTGCCCTGCCACCATTCAGATTAATCACCAAAAAACACGGGGTCAAGAGCTACACTCACCCCACAATGACCATCGAGGAGTGCGTGCGGGCGATGGCTGGGGTAGTCGGCCCCTCGGCCATTGTCGCAGCCTCCAAGATGTCTGGGAAGGCCGTGTTCTTCCAGGGGTCGGAGCGGGCGGTGTCCCTGGCCCTTGAAAAGGGGCTCACGGTGGGCGGGACGTTCCTGCCGGTGGACCCTCTCGAGGCCACCGCGCAGAGGGTCATCGTGTCAAACGTCCCGCCCTTTGTTTCCGCTGAGCTCCTCCTCCCTCACCTACACCAACTGGGGGAGGTAAGGTCGGGGATCAACCCCATACCACTCGGCCTCAGGGAGAACAGCCTGCGCCACGTGTTCTCCTTCCGCCGACAGCTTTGTCCGGCTGGCGCGGGAGGACATGACGGAAGGGCACTTTAATGTGGTGCACGAGGGGACTGCCTACCGCATCTTCTGGATGTCGGACGGCGTGCGGTGCCATGCCTGCAGAGAGGTGGGGCACATTCGCAAGAACTGCCCCGCCTCCAAGGCCGCCAAACCACCGAAGGCGGCCAAGGCTGGCGCTGCCGCCACCCCTCCCCCTAGATGCGTCCGCGTGCCGGGAGCCGTAGGTGCGCGAGCATCGCCGGGGGCCGATGCTTTCACGGCCTCTGGTGGGGGGGGAGGGATTGCGTCTGACCGGAAAGAAGGCGCGGAAGAAGGCAAAACATCCAGAGGCGGATCCCCTCAGTGCGCCAGAAAATATGACCACCGCGCTCAGCCCAACCCCGTCACCGGCGAGCGCGGGGTGCCCTGAGCCCGTGCCTGAGCCCTTGACCAATACCGCAGAGGGGCCCGGGCGCGGGCAAGAAAAGGAAAAGGAGGAGGCGGAGCGGGAGGCCTCGGCAGACATGGAGGTCTCCCTGCCTCGCGCACCCCCAGGAACAAAAAGAGGCACCGCCCCAATGAGGCGGAGGGGGAACAACATCCCTCCGCGGAGGAGGCGGTGCCCACCGCATGTCCCGCGTCCCCCACCAGCGCCCCCAAATTGCGCTGCAGGCGCGAGGAGTCTGTCCCCGGGGAGGGTGAGACAGTCAAGGCTGCCCAGCCGCTGCCTCCTGGGGAGGGCGTGGAAGATCTGGCTGTCGTGGGGGGCGTGGGGCCGGCGGAAGAATGCGTAGCCGCCGGGTCGAGCATCCCGGGGACTGAGGCGGGCGGGGCCGAAAAGGCTGAACCTGAGTCCGCGCAGCCAATACCCAACTTCCCTCGGGATTTGCTCGACTCGGCAGAAACTGAAAATTTTAACATACATCCACACGCTGGGCCGGGGGTTGGCGGCGGGGAGGGGGAAGAACAACAACCCTCGCCCCCTACTTTGGAGCTGGGGGACTTGGTGGACCTGGAGAATTTTCTAAACCAGGTCTCTCCGTGTTCCCCGGCTCCTGGGGCGGAGGAGGAACCCCTTCCGCTGTCGCTTCCCGACCCAGCACCAATTTTAAAAGAGCCCAGTGGGGACTCCTCTGCCGACGATCCTGGGGGTGGGATCGGGGCAGAGCCAGGGCCAGATGGAGCGGCCGGGCCGTTTGCCGTACCTCGTGCGGTCGACGGGCCGGCTGCTAGCGGCGACCTCCCGGAGGGGGACGGGGACTCGGTGGAGGACGCGGGTGAAGATCTCGAGTCCATCGCCAGTGAGGCGGTGGATCTGCTCGCGGCCGCCACTGAGACCCTCCTCATTCCCGCAGAGGAACTCCGGGACTTTTTGGTCCAGTGCCGGGGTCGCCGCGACCAAGCCCGTCTGGCCCTGGAAAGATGGTCCGAGCCGGGGCTGCTCGTCGCGTCCATCCGCACCGCCGCTAAAACCATGGCCGCGGGCGGGCCCTTATCAAAGGCTCAAGGCCTTGAGCTGCGCCGGCTCAAAAAGTTCCTCGCTGGGCTGCTGAAGGAGTGGAGGTCAACAAATGACTCCACTCCCCCCCCACAATAGGTTAGGTAGAGGTTGCACTATGCTCTAGTCATGAAGATAACCATAGCCAGCCTCAACATCAACGGCGGCAGAGGGGCACGCCGTAGATTTGACAATTTTTCGCTCCTGCGGGAGGGGAAATATGCGGTGTGCTTCCTGCAAGAAACCCACACCGTTCCGGGAGACGAAGCCACGTGGCTCCTGGAATGGCAAGGAGAGGTCCGCATGAACCACCTCACCGCCATTTCTAGTGGGGTGGCCATCTTGCTGGGCCCGCATTTTCAGCCGGAGATCTTGGGGGTCGAGGAGCCCGTGCCAGGCCGCTTGCTGCACATAACGGTTCGCCTGGGGGACGTGCCGCTCCATCTCGTGAACGTGTACGCCCCTCAGCCCGGCCCGCAGCAAACGCGCTTCTTTGAAGAGGTGTCCGCTCTTCTTGGCTCCGTCGACGTCGGCGACTGCATTGTCCTCGGGGGGGATTTTAACTGCACCCTCGAGGCGAGGGACCGCTCCAGTGCCCTGCAGTGCATTACGGCGATGGAGAAGTTGAGGGACCTGGTCGGGTCCTTCGACTTGGTGGACGTCTGGCGAAATCTCCACCCCGACTCCAGCGCCTTTACTTGGGTGAGGCCTGGAGTAGGATGGTCCAGAGTCGACCGCCTTTACGTGTCTCGGGCGTACGTTTCCTGCGTCCCGGCGGCCTCCATGCGGCCGGTGCCGTGTTCGGACCACCACCTGGTGTGGGCGGAGCTCGCTTCGCTCCGCGCGAGGACGGGATCCGCGTACTGGCACTTTAACAACCAGCTGCTGGAGGACGTGCGGTTCCAGGACTCGTTCCGTCGATTCTGGGCCGACTGGAGAAGGAAGCAGGGGGGCTTCCCCTCCTTGAGGCTATGGTGGAACGTGGGCAAGGCTCACGTCCGCGTCTTCTGTCAAGAGTACGCGAGGGGGTCGACCAAGAGGCGGGCGGCCAGGGTCGGGCGCCTAGAAAAAGAGGTGCTCGACCTGGAATCCCGTCTCGGTCAAGTCGTCCAGGACCCGGCCCTGCGGACGGTGTACGAAGCGAAGAAGGCCGCGCTGAAGGACCTGCAGCTCGTCGGGTCCCGAGGTGCGTTCGTGAGGTCACGGATCCGGTTCCTGCGGGATTTGGACCGCGGCTCCCCCTTCTTCTACTCGCTGGAAAAAAGGCAGAGTGTCCGTAAGCAGCTCTTGACGCTGCTGGCCGACGACGGCTCTCTCGTCTCGGATCCGGAGGGCGTCAACAACAGGGCCCGTGAATATTACGGGGCCCTGTTCTCTCCGGATCCGTCCAGCGAGGAAGTGCGTAGAGATTTGTGGGAGGACCTGCCGAAGGTCAGCCCAGAGGGCGCCGAAAATCTGGAAGCTCCGCTAAGCCTGGCGGAGCTAACCGGTGCCCTCGACCGGCTCTCGAGGGGAAAATCCCCGGGGCTGGACGGGCTGACCGTGGAGTTCCACAGGGCATTCTGGGACGTTCTGGGGGGCGACTACGCGCGGGTCCTGGGGGAAAGTCTGGCGACCGGGGAGATGCCCCTCTCTTGGCGCAGGGCAGTCATCGTCCTGCTGCCTAAGAAGGGCGATCTCCGCCTCCTTAAGAACTGGCGCCCGGTCTCCCTCCTCAGCACGGACTACAAAATTTTCGTCAGGGCGATGTCTGCTCGCCTTGGTGCCGTGCTGGACCACATGATCCACCCCGACCAGTCATACACGGTCCCGGGCCGGACAATCCACGATAACATCCATCTGGTCCGGGACCTCATCCATTGTTCCCAGGAGGCTGGTCTGTCGGTCGCCTTCCTATCCCTCGACCAAGAGAAGGCGTTCGACAGGGTGGATCACGACTATCTGCTCGGAACTCTGCGCGCTTTCGGGTTCGGGACGCATTTCGTCGCCCGGATCCGACTTTTGTACGCCGCCGCAGAGTGTCTGATTAAGGTCAACGGGTCCTTGATGGCGCCCCTTCGCTTTAGGAGAGGGGTGCGCCAGGGATGCCCCATGTCCGGCCAGTTATACGCCGTTTGCGTGGAGCCTTTCCTGCGCCTCTTGCGGACGAGGTTGACGGGACTGGCTCTGCAAGGGCCGGGCGTGGAGGTCGTCCTCTCGGCTTACGCCGATGACGTTCTCCTCGCGGTAGAGGATCCCGCTGACCTGCGGAGGATGCGTGAGTGCCAGGAGATTTACTCGGCCGCGTCCTCCGCCAGGATCAACTGGGAGAAATGTTCCGGACTCCTGGTGGGTCAGTGGCGGGTGGACTCCCTGCCGGAGGAGCTCAGGCCTTTTGCCTGGAGCACGACCCATCTCCTCTATCTGGGAGTCTACCTTAGCCCCGACGAGGGAGCCTGGCCGGCGAACTGGCAGGAGCTGGAGGCCAAGGTCGCCGCTCGCCTAGGGCGCTGGACAGGACTGCTCCGAGTGCTGTCCTACAGGGGTCGAGCGCTAGTCATAAACCAGCTGGTGGCCGCAATGTTGTGGTACCGACTGGTCACTTTGACCCCTCCCCCTGCGTTTGTCGCCAAGATACAGAAGAAGCTGGTGGACTTCTTCTGGAACAACAGGAAGCACTGGGTCTCTGCCGCGGTCTTGAGTCTCCCGCTTGAGGAGGGCGGTCAGTCGTTGGTGTGCGTCAGCGCCCAGCTCGCGACTTTCCGTCTTCAGACCCTGCAGAGATACCTTTACGTCGAACCCCCTCCTAGGTGGTGTGCTCTGGCGAGGTATTTCTTCCGCCAGCAGCGCGACCTCAATTATGACACGCAGCTCCTGTTTGTGAACTTGGGGGGTGCTAGGACCGCCCTCCGGGAGCTGCCTGTCTTTTACAGGGAACTCATCAGGGTCTGGAACAAAGTCTCCACCAAGCGCAGCTCTCCGCCGGCTGGAGTGGCGGCCGTCCTGCAGGAGCCGCTGCTCGGGAATCCGTACCTCCACGACCGAGGTTTTATGTGGCGGTCGGAAGAGAGGGCTGTGGCTGGTGAGGTGACCAGGGTCAGGGACCTGCTCGATGGCGGAGGAGCGGGCTGGATGGCGCCAGAAACGCTGGCGCGGCGCCTAAATTCTGCCAACGTCCGCCACGCGGCCGATGCCATCGAGTCGCTAAAAACAGCTCTGGGCCCTGACTCCGTTAGGTGCATCGAGGAGGCTCAAGCACGTGGGGAGATACCGTCCGAACTGACCCCCGTCCGGACGGAATTCCTCATCGGCGCCAAACCCCGGAACCTCCCTCGGGGGCCGGCGCCTCACAACTTGAGCCGCCTCGGGGAAATCCCCTCCGTGCCTTTCAGTTCCGCGCGGAGGGGTTTCCTGTACGGGCTGCTCCTGCACAGCCTCAACTTTGCCATCCTCGCCTGCCGTCCGGACACGCCATGGCGTACCATCTTGCCGTCCGGAGGAGGCGGGGGTCCCCGATGGAGGGCACTTTACGCAGGGGTCCTCCCACTATTCGTCGGGGACTTGGCCTGGAGGGTGGTGCACGGAGCAGTGCCGTGCAACAAATTTTTAAGCCGGTTCACGGACTCCCAGGCCGCCTGCAATTTCTGCGGTCTGGAAGAGTCCGTGTTCCATGTTTTTATGGAATGCACAAGGTTGCAGCCCCTGTTTTATTATTTGAAGGGGCTGCTCCTGAAATTCTGGCTGCACTTCAGTCCCACTCTCCTGATCTTTGGGCACCCTGTGCGGGGGGGAGCGGGTAGGTCCGAAGGCCTCCTCGTAGGACTGCTCCTGGGCACGGCCAAGGGTGCCATCAGCCGGTCCAGGCAGCGGGCGGTCGAGGGGGTCGTTCAACCTGACTGCCTGCCTCTCTTCCGCTCTTACATCCGGTCCAGGGTGTCCTTGGAGATGGAGCACGCGGTGGCCACCGGTAAGCTCGCGGCCTTCCGCGAGAGGTGGGCACCGGAAGGACTGGAGTGCATCATCACGCCCGGCAACCAAATTTTAATTTGATTTTACGTTTTAAAGTTTAATTTGTTTTAATTGCCGGTGCTTTTAGTGTCCCCCTCCCCTTTTATAGGGGGCACTGGAGGAAAAAATGTGATTTTAGTGCCTAAAAAAAACCCAAAAAAAAGAAAAACACAAAAAAAAACAAAAAAAAGAAAGAAAAAAAAGGGGCCTTGTAAATGTCTGGTGTGCCATCCAGGTCAGGTGGCACGGTTTAATGTTATGTTTTACAGGTAAACTCCAAAAGAGTTTCATGCACAAGGACCCCCAGGTCCCTCTGCACCACAGCATGTTGTAATTTCTCCCCATTCAAATAATATTCCCTTTTACTATTTTTTTTTTCCAAGGTGGATGACCTCACATTTTCCGACATTGTATTCCATCTGCCAAACCTTCGCCCATTCGCTTAACCTATCTAAATCCCTTTGCAGCCTCTCTGTGTCCTCTACACAACCCGCTTTACCACTAATCTTTGTGTCATCTGCAAATTTTGTTACACTACACTCTGTCCCCTCTTCCAGGTCATCTATGTATATTGTAAACAGTTGTGGTCCCAGCACCGATCCCTGTGGCGCACCACTAAACCACAGATTGCCAACCTGAAAAGGACCCATTTATCCCGACTCTCTGCTTTCTGTTAGCCAGCCAATTCTCGATCCATGCTAATAAATTTCCTCTGACTCCGCGTACCTTTATCTTCTGCAGTAACCTTTTGTGTGGCACCTTATCGGATGCCTTTTGGAAATCTAAATAAACCACATCCATCGGTACACCTCTATCCACCATGCTCGTTATATCCTCAAAGAATTCCAGTAAATTAGTTAAATATGATTTCCCCTTCATGAATCCATGTTGCATCTGCTTGATTGCACTATTCCTATCTCGATGTCCTGCTATTTCTTCCTTATTGATAGCTTCAAGCATTTTCCCCACTACAGATGTTAAACTAACCGGCCTATAGTTACCTGCCTTTTGTCTGTCCCCTTTTTAAAACAGAGGCGTTACATTAGCTGCTTTCTAATCCACTGGTACCTCCCCAGAGTCCAGAGAATTTTGGTAGATTATAACGCAAGCATCTGCTTTCACTTCCGCCATCTCTTTTAATACCCTGGGATGCATTTCATCAGGACCAGGGGACTTGTCTACCTTGAGTCCCATTAGCCTGTCCAGCACTACCCGCCGAGTGATAGTGATTATCTCAAGGTCCTCCCTTCCCAAATTCCTGTGACCAGCAATTTTTGGCATGGTTTTTGTGTCTTCCACTGTGAAGACCGAAGCAAAATAATTGTTGAAGGTCTCAGCCATTTCCACATTTCCCATTATTAAAAGCCCCTTCTCATCTTTTAAGGGACCAACATTTATTTTAGTCACTCTTTTCCGTTTTATATATCAGTAAAAGTTTTTACTATCTGTTTTTATGTTTTGCGCAAATTTACTTTCGTAATCTATCTTTCCTTTCTTTATTGCTTTCTTAGTCATTCTTTACTGTCGTTTAAAATTTTACCAATCTTCTAGCTTCCCACTAACCTTGACCACCTTCTACGCATCAGTTTTTAATTTGATACTCTCCTTTATTTCCTTGGTTATCCATGGCTGGTTATCCCTTCTCTTACCGCCCTTCTTTTTCACTGGAATATATTTTTGTTGAGCACTATGAAAGAGCTCCCTAAAAGTCCTCCACTGTTCCTCAATTGTGCCACCATTTCCAGTCTACTTTAGCCAACTCTGCCCTCATCCCACTGTAGTCCCCTTTGTTTAAGCTCGTTTGAGACACTACTTCCTCACCCTCAATCTGTATTACAAATTCAACCATACTGTGATCACTCATTCCGAGAGGATCTTTTACTAGGAGACAGGACCAGATCTAAGATAGCTTGCTCCCTTATAGGTTCTGTAACATACTGTTCTAAGAAATAATCCCGTAAACATTCTATGAATTCCTCCTCAAGGCTATCCCGTGCGATTTGATTTGACCAATCGATATGTAGGTTAAAATCCCCCATGATTACTGCTGTTCCTTTTTCACATGCCTCCATTATTCCCTTGATTATTGCCCGCCCCACCATGAAGTTATTATTTGGAGGCCTATAAACGACGCCCACCAGTGACTTTTTCCACTTACTATCTCTAACCTCCACCCACAATGATTCAACATTTTGTTCATTAGAGCCAATATCGTCTCTCACAACTGCCCTCATATCATCCTTTATTAACAGAGCTACCCCACCTCCTTTCCCTTCTTGTCTATCTTTCCGAATTGTCAGATACCCCTGTATGTTTAATTCCCAGTCTTGGCCAACCTGCAACCACGTTTCTGTAATGGCCACCAAATCATACCCATTTGTAATGATTTGTGCCGTCAACTCATTTACTTTATTTCGAATGCTGCGTGCGTTTAGGTCGTGTTTTAATACTAGTTTTTAAACCATGATTTTTAGTTTTGACCCCTCCTGCAGCCCCTTTATATTCATATATATTGTCCCTTCCGATCACCTTGTGGTTTACACTTACCCCAGTGCTACTCTGCTCTGTTGCCTCCTGCCTTTTGCATTCTTTCTTGGGGTCCTGTTCATCTGAGCTCTCACCCACTCTAACTAGCTCAGAGCCCTCTCCTGGGTTCCGAATACTCCTTGCATTGAGGCACCGAGCTTTCATGCTTGCCTTTTTATTACACTTTGACCCTTTAGAATTTTACTGTACAGTGGCCCTTTTTGTTTTTTGCCTTAGGTTTCTCTGCCCTCCACTTTTATTCATCTCCTTTCTGTCTTTTGCTTCTGTCTCCATTTTGTTTCCCTCTGTCTCCCTGCATTGGTTAGCATCCCCCTGCCATATTAGTTTAACTCCTCCCCAACAACACTAGCAAACACTCCCCCTAGGATATTGGTTTCGGTCCTGCCCAGGTGCAGACCGTCTGGTTTGTACTGGTCCCACCTCCCCCAGAACCGGTTCCAATGCCCCAAGAATTTGAATCCCTCCCTGCTGCACCACTGCTCAAGCCACGTATTCATCTGAGCTATCCTGCGATTCCTTCTCTGACTAGCACGTGGCACTGGTAGCAATCCCGAGATTACTACTTTTGAGGTCCTACGTTTTAATTTAGCTCCTAGCCCCTTAAATTCGCCTCGTAGGACCTCATCCCTTTTTTTACCTATATCGTTGGTACCAATGTGCACCACGGCAACTGGCTGTTCACCCTCCCTTTTCAGAATGTCCTGCACCCGCTCCGAGACATCCTTGACCCTTGCACCAGGGAGGCAACATACCATCCTGGAGTCTCGGTTGCGGCCACAAAAATGCCTATCTATTCCCCTTACAATTGAGTCCCCTATCACTATCGCTCTCCCACTCTTTTTCCTGCCCTCCTGTGCAGCAGAGCCAGCCACGGTGCCATGAACTTGGCTGCTGCTCCCCTCCCCTGTTGAGTCATCCCCCTCAACAGTACTCAAAGCGGTGTATCTGTTTTGCAGGGGGATGACCGCAGGGGACCCCTGCACTACCTTCCTTGCACTGCTCTTCCTGCTGGTCTTCCATTCCCTATCTGGCTGTGGACCCTTCACCTGCGGTAAGACCAGCTCGCTACACGTGCTACTCACGTCATTTTCAGCATCGTGGATACTCCAGAGTAAATCCACCCTCAGCTCCAATTCCACAACGCGGACCGTCAGGAGCTGGAGGCGGATACACTTTCCGCACACGTAGTCGTCAGGGACACTGGAAGTGTCCCTGAGTTCCCACATGGTACAGGGGGAGCATATCACGTGACCGAACTCTCCTGCCATGACTTAACCCTTTGATACACTTAAATTGGCAACAACAATGCTAAAGTTTACTCACTGTTATAGAAGAGAAAAAAGAAAAACTACTCACCAATCACCAGCCAATCACTTACCCCCTTAGCTGTGACGTCACCTTTCTGTTTCTTTCTACTTCTTTTTTGCCTTCTCCCTGTAGCTGCACAAGCTGAGTCTTTATAGGCCTCTCGCCGACCCCGGACTCACCCCTCTCCACGCACCTCTGACGCTGCTCCTGACTGTCGCCGCGTTGGGCCTTTTATAGGCCTCTCGCCGACCCCGGACTCACGCCTCTCCAATGAACCTCCTCGACGCTGCTCCCGACTGCCGCCGCATTGGGCCTTTTGTAGGCCTCTGGCCGAACCCGGACTCACACCTCTCCACGCACCTCCGACTTGCATTTCTATAACACCTTTCACGACCTCGGGACATTGCAAAGCACTTCACAACAAATGAAGTGTCTTTGGAAATGTAGTCACTGTTGTAATATAGGAAACGCGGCAGCCAGTTTGCAAACATCAAGCTGCCACAAACAGCAATGCAATAAATGACCAAACCGACTGCCCTTTTTTAAGTCATCTTGATTGAGGAATAAATATTGGGTCCAGGACACTGGGAGAACTCCTCTGCTTTTCCTCAAAACAATGGCCATGGGATCTTTTTACATTCATCTGAGATGACATAACTGTGAAGTAATATATATTCGTGGTAAGAACAAGGAAGGAAATGCATCATATATGATAAGATTTTTATTGAAATAGAGGAGCAGCGGGACCTTGGTTCTTGAGACTTTCCAGGGATCCTAGAGGAGCATAGTCATTCACGGTGGCAATGTAAGTATATTAGGCCATAAAAAAGACACAATAAATCCTCTGTTTTGAATCTAGGATACAGAAGTAATGAGGTAACCTGAACTTGTCGAAGATCTTAGTTAGGCTACAGTTACAGTATTGTAGGCATGTCAGCATAGAAAGGATATAAAATCAATGCAAAAAGTGCAGCAGAGATTCACCAGAATTTTACCAGGGAGAAGAGATTATGTTTATTAAAATAGTCTTAAGGAGATGGGACATTTTCACTCTAAAACAACACATTTCACTTTTTAAGTCTGCTTAAAACCCACCAATCGCCATTTGGGTTTACATTACACTCATGAAAATTGAAAAGCCCTGAAATTCTTGTCCATGGTGGTACAAAACTGCAATAATCGGGCTGGGCAGGAGAGGAAATTGATGTAGGATTCAGTTATTTTTGGGGTTGCACTTTCCTTATCCTGTTCAAAATTCCACCAGTTGCATCTGCCCCCTACCATGACAATATTACAGAATGAGGTCGGCACACTTGCATGGCAGAACCCGATCCATGTTGAAGTGGGCCTGATTTTCTTTTAAATGCCAGTTTCCCTGTGGCAATCTAGGACTGAACTGTTGGGAAAGTGTTAAATCTTCTTTGAAAATAAATATTTCTTCAAAGATCTTCAGCTGGAAGAATATTGGCACTTGTGCTGCCCCTCAGCTTAGGTCAGCAACTTAGTTGCATTTAAAATGGCATGGGTGCGAACAGTAACAGGTTTACTTTAGTTCAGGGGACGGGGGAATGATTTGGCCCACTTGGCAGGAAGAGGACAAAGCTGGGAACTGAGGAATACTGATTTAGCTTGTCTGAAGGGTAAGCCAGGAACCACAAAAACATTCAGGTCATACCTGGAGGCCAAAGTCGGGTGACAGAGGTTCTAAAAGATAAAGAAAGACTTGCATTTATATAGCGTCTTTCATGACCACCAGATATTCCAAAGTGCTTTACAGCCAATGAAGTACTTCTTGAAGTGTAGTCACTGTTGTAATGTAGGAAACACAGCAGCCAATTTGTGCTCCCACAAATAGCAATGTGATAATGACCAGATAATGTAGATTGAGAGTTAATATTAGCCAGGACACTGGGGATAACTCCCCTGCTCTTCTTTGAAATAGTGCCATAGGATCTTTTACATCCACCTGAGAAAGCAGACGTGGCCTCGGTTTAATGTCTCATCCAAAAGACGGCACCTCCGACAACGCTGCACTGGAGTGTCAGCCTAGATTTTTGTGCTTAAGTCTATGGAGAGTGTGACCAACTCAGCCACTGGCTGGCACTCTGGGAGTGAAATGTAGGTGATCCTCCATATCTATATCGGCCGACCTCAAAATAATTGGTGGGAGGGGCACAAACCCATGTTTCACCACTGCCCCCCCCCACCACCACCACCCCATCCCCCCACCACTCAACCCCCCCAATCCCCTACTGGCTCCGCTACAGACCAAAGTGCACAAATAACCTTGATCTCAAGATTTCAGACAGGAGTGGGGACATATCTATAGTGTAAGTGACATTTCTGCTCCACCCTGGTCCACCCACATGAGGCTGCTTAAGATATTAATACTTAAGATGTATATCCCTGATTTTAACTTGGTTCAAGATTCGGGTGGACCGATGCGACGCCAAAGCGTCAGCAGCGTGAGACCCAGGCGATTTTAATTCCCAGGTCTTAGCTGCATGGCAAAACAGACAAGAAACAGCAACTGGCCAGAGGGCGGATATGGAGGTTTGGACGGCAGGAAGCTCAACGACATTAAGTTAAATTGCAGGGAGAGGGTTTTAGGATGTCCTCACAGGAGGGACGAGTGGAAGCCTGAGGTAGGGAAGGCCTAAACTTTCATCCTGCTCCTTCAGGCCCCACAAGGAAAATGTTGTGGTAAAAACACCACTCGCAGTCACTTATAGTCCATGATATGAGAGTTCTTTAATACAAGCATGCAGGGGAGAGCGTTTGGTATCCCGAAGTCAAGTCCTGAAGTCTCTCAACTTAACAGTAATTGTGGCAATGTATTTATACATAATCAAGCGGGAGCGAAACTCGACAGTTGACAAGGATGCTGACAGTTGTTCAATTGTTAATTACTGATCACGTAAGCTTTTAGCAGATGTATTCTGTTATCTGAACTGTCCCAGTTTTCAAGGCCCTTATCTTTGCCCATTGCCTCTGTAAGAAGGTTTCATCTTTACCCATTGTCTCAGTAGCAGGGGGGCTGACTTTGGTGGCTGCCCATTTCTCAGTGACTACCGGGCGGGAGGTCTGTTTTTGGCACCCGCTGCCGCCGGGTCCCGTCAGAAGCCACTTTGGTCGCCGTTGTGGGGGGGGAGCCAGAGGGGCAGCGGATGTCAGTCGGTGGGCAGGAGCGGGTGGGAGTGGGACTCGGTGGCAAGCATCATCAGAATGCATCAGGTGGGGGCCTCTCCACTTGGGTTTTTTTCGGAGGGCCTCCACTGCGCATGCGTGGGATTTAGGCGTTTTTTTTCATTGCAGTGCTGTGTAGCCTGTTGAGTAAGTGCTCAGGGCCATAAAAGGACACCACTCAATTTCACCTACAAGGGAAGAGGAGAGAGGAGAGAGGAACGAGACACGAGACACGAGAGAAGAGAGCAGAGAATACAGAGAAGAGAAGAGAAGAGAGGAGAGGTGAGGAGAGGATAGAGAGAGAATATAGAGGAGAGAGAGAGAAGAGAGAGAGGAGGGAGAAACATAGAAACATGGAAAGTAGGTGCAGGAGTAGGCCATTCGGCCCTTCGAGCCTGCACCACCATTCAATATGATCATGGCTGATCATGCAACTTCAGTACCCCATTCCTGCTTTCTCTCCATACCCCTTGATCCCTTTAGTCGTAAGGGCCACATCTAACTCCCTTTTGAATATATCTAACGAACTGGCTTCAACAACTTTCTGTGGTAGAGAATTCCACAGGTTCACAATTCTCTGAGTGAAGAAGTTTCTCCTCATCTCAGTCCTAAATGGCTTACCCCTTATCCTTAGACTGTGACCCCTGGTTCTGGATTTCCCCAACATCGGGAACATTCTTCCTGCATTTACCCTGTCCAATCCTGTCAGAATTTTATATGTTTCTATAAAATCCCCTCTCATTCTTCTATATTGCAGTGAATATAAGCCTAGTCGATCCAGTCATTCTTCATATGTCAGTCCTGCCATCCCGGGAATCAGTCTGGTGAACCTTCGCTGCACTCCCTCAATAGCAAGAATGTCCTTCCTCAGATTAGGAGACCAAAACTGCACACAATACTCAAGGTGTGGTCTCACCAAGGCCCTGTACAACTGCAGTAAGACCTCCCTGCTCCTATACTCAAATCCGCTCGGTATGAAGGCCAGCATGCCATTTGCTTTCTTTACTGCCTGCAGTACCTACATGCCAACATTCAACGACTGATGTACCATGACACCCAGGTCTTGTTGCACCTCCCCTTTTACTAATCTGTCACCATTCAGATAATAATCTGCCTTCCTGTTTTTGCCACCAAAGTGGATAACCTCACACTTATCCACATTATACTGCTTCTGCCATGTATTTGCCCATTCACCTAACCTGTCCAAGTCACCCTGCAGCCTCCTAACATCCTCCTTGCAGCTCGCACTGCCACCCAGCTTAGTGTCATCTGCAAACTTGAAAATATTACATTCAATTCCTTCGTCTAAATCATTAATGTATGTTGTAAATAGCTGGGGTCCCAGCACTGAACCCTGTGGCACCCTACTAGTCACTGCTTGCCATTCTGAAAAGGATCCGTTTATTCCCACTCTTTGCTTCCTGTCTGCCAACCAGTTCTCTATCCACATCAATACATTACCTCCAATACCATGTGCCTTAATTTTGCACATTAATATCCTGTGTGGGACCTTGTCAAAAGCCTTTTGAAAGTCCAAATACACCACATCCACTGGTTCTCCCTTATCCACTCTACTAGTTAGATCCTCAAAAAACTCTCGAAGATTTGCCAAGCATGATTCTCCTTCATAAATCCATGTTGACTTGGACCAATCCTGTCACTGCTTTCCAAATGCGCTGTGATTACATCTTTAATAATTGATTCCAGCATTTTCCCCACCACCGATGTCAGGCTAACCGGTCTATAATTCCCTGTTTTCTCTCTCCCTTCTTTTTTAAAAAGTGGGGTTACATTAGCTACCCTCCAATCCATAGGAACTGAACCAGAGTCCACGTAATGTTGGAAAATGATCACCAATGCATCTACTATTTCTAGGGCCACTTCCTTACGTACTCTGAGATGCAGACTATCAGGCCCTGGGGATTTAGCGGCCTTCAGTCCCTTCAATTTCCCTAACACCATTTCCTGACTAATAAGGATTTCCCTCAGTTCCCCCTTCTCGCTAGACCCTCGTCCTCTAGTAATTTCGGGAGGTTATTCATTCTTCCTTAGAGAGAGAGAAGAGAGAGAGAATATAGAGGAGAGAGGAAGGAGAGAGGAGAGGAGAGAAGAGAGAGAGAGAGAGAGGAAGGCGAGGAGAGAGAGAGGAGAGAGTTGGAGGTTAGAGAGCAGAGGTGGCATTGGAGAGGGGCCAGTCTGAGTTGTAGAGGGGGCAGTGTGACAACTTTATAAACAAACTGTTCAGCAGCCATTCCTCTCACCATAGAGGATGAGTGGGCAGAAAGCATCAATGAAGATTGCTAGAACCAGGCCCAGAGCTCCGTGGTTCAATGAACAGGAGTTGAAGGAGCTGGTTACAAAGCCGGAGCGCAGGTACAGAGAACTCACCCGGGATGGGTGTGGCAAGCCTCCACCAGCCCAATACCGATGTCTTTGGATGGACATAGGTCAGATGGTCAGTGCAATGGGTAACGTGGAGCGGGATGGTGACCAATGCCACAAACGGTGAAACGATTTGGTAGCGGTAGCTAAAGTGAGTACAAATTTATTCGGCCGCTCCTGTCCAAGGCCAAAAAGGTTTTGTGCGCGATGTGTGTGTGTGTGTGTGTGTGGGAGTGTGTATGGAGGGCATGAGCAAAGGTGGTAAAGGCTGCAACGTTTCTTTGTGCAGAGAAAACAAGTAGCCAAACAGGCAAGCCTGAGTGCGACCAGAGGGGGCCCACAAGATGTGGTCGAATTGAGCAGGCTGGAGGAGTGTGCGTTGGCATTGGTGGAACATGGGCGCATTCAAACCATGAACGTTTCTGCAGATCTGGTGCTACCCTAGAGTAAGGCTAGACTCATTTCTGGTGTCAGTGATGGTCATGGCAAGAAAGTACTTGCAATGTTAATGCACTCACGGTTGAACGCAGATTTGTCGTCCATTATTGGTGTGGACATGTAGGGATGGGACTCCTTGCTGGCATAATGTGAGATGCAACGGCTCACAACTCACTTTCACCACTGCCCCCGGCCCCCCCCCCCCCCCCCCACCCCACTACAGACTGAAATGTTGTCCTTTACTTGCAAATGCTGACTCGGACACCACGGATCTAGAGAGACCATGAACCTCCGGCCTTCACAGATGCTGTCACACCCCAGCATCTCCCACCTCGAGGTTCTCCACACCCGAAGAATCCGGATCCTTCCTGCACCCCCAGCTCACATCACCCATGTCCACCGCTCCCACCTCTGCCATCCGGAGCCAGGAAGAAGAGGAGAGAGAGGAGGGAGAAGGGCCCATATTTGTACCCCTTCACATGGAGGACCCAGAAGCGCCTGACATCAGCCCCCTGCCAAGTCAGCCAAGTGTCCGCAGAACCTCGGCATCGGGCTCAGATTTCCTGGGGTTTCCAACAGACTCCACTCTAGCAAGCTCAAGCAAGCGCAGAGTCCATGGTGCAAAGGGAAGCAAGGCCCCAGTACGCAGCAGCATCGAGCAACCACCTGCGGATGCAGGACGGCTCACTCTATTGAGCCAGATGGTCCAACTCTCAACCACCGGTGTGGAGGTAGGTCGCGAGATGCAGCAGACCATGGCTGGGATAGCTGCCATCATCGCCTCAATTACTCAGCAGCACGATGAAAGGATGGAGCACCTCCTCACAGAATTGGAACACACATCAGAAAGCGTCGAGGCCATAAGGCAGGAGATGGCTTCTGTATGCATGGTGCAAGTCCCTGACTCCACACCCTCAAGGCACACAGATGCGGAGGAGCAGGAGATCCCGGCGCCTTCAGTCCCGTGCCCTACCTTGTCACTGAGACGCACATGTCTACACACATCGTGCTGCCCTCCTGCACAACCTCCTGAACCAGAGGCAATGAGGGGCAGGGGAGGGCCACTCTGTCGTGTAGGTGTGGGGAGGAAGTGGAAAGTGGACATGGCTGCAAGGGGGGGAAGAGAGGTGGTGGTGCCAGGTAGAGGGGTGGGTGTTGCATCCTCATCTAAATGAATGTTGATGTGATAATATTGGCTTGGAAATCCCAGCCTCCCCGGGTTTGTACAAGTTTCTACGGACCCGGGAAGACATCGGAAAAGCCAGTTTTCAGCGCACAGTGCGCATTCGCTGAAAAACGTTTTTTCTGACCCACTAAGGTAAGTTTATTTTTAACCCGAATTACAAAACTTTATAAAAAAAATTAGAAAAATATTTTTTTTTCTGAGGCATTTATTAACATTAACTTCAATTAATTTTAATTATGTGAGGTCTGTTTTTTATTTTTTATTCGCGTGTTTGTTTTTTTCCCCCATTAATAGCAATGAGAACTCGGAGATACGGAGTTCTCATTGCTATTAATGGGAAAGCTGTGGAATACAGTACCTGATTGGCTGAGTAGTCACATATGACTGCACCTTCTGCGTGGGAACCTGGAGGATGGGAGTGCGCTTTGCAGCGCGGGAAGAGAAGGCCTTCCCAACGGAATCATAGACTCCTCCCGGACCACCAGGTAATTTCGTAGAAATGTTTCAGGTCGGAGGCAATTGCCTGCGGGAAGCCTCCGACCGCAATTTCAGACCCATTATGTAACATTTGTCATTGTGCATTTTTAAATACACTCACATTGTTGACCCTCTGTTTCTGTTTGCGCCATTTTAACATCATATTTGTGGTGCATTGCGCCAATCACACATCTGTCCCTCAGGTCATCTGCTTCATCTGGAATATCTTCCCATCCACATCTGACTGCAGTGTATAAGCCATCGCAAGATGACAATGAATGTGTCATGTTTGTAACCTTCACATAACTGTAACCTTTATGTAACAACACTATACACTGTATACACCTGAGAAATGCACATCTTGACCACAGGGAGTGAACTTGTGGGAGACACTCCTCATCTGGTCATCCAGGTAGACAAAGTGAGGTCCCATGCAGGGTCAGCACTTCTTGGTCCTGGGAATAAAGGTTCAGGTCACGTAATGACCTTGTCTGCAGTACATGCCTCGTGTGATTCTATCGTAAGGTGTAAGGACACTACATTTGGTGATGAGAAAAGGGAATCAACGACCCACGAGGAATGGCTACCGGTAGCACAGAGGAACGGTACTGTGTTGGTGAGGACTGGGACGATTTCGTTGAGAGGCTCCAGCAGAGCTTTGTCATGAAGGACTGGCTGGGAGAGGAAGCGGCTGACAAGTGGAGGGCGCATCTACTGACCAGCTGTGGATCCAAGACGTATGCGCTGATGAAAGACCTGCTCGCACCCAAGAAGCCGCCGGACAAGTCCTTTGAAGAGCTCAGCACACTGATCGGTGAGCACCTCAAACCGGCGAGCAGTATACACATGACCCAGCACCGGTTCTATACACACCGGCGTCGGGAGGAACAAAGCATATCGGACTTCGTTGCGGACCTTCGGCGTTTGGCCAGCCTCTGTAAGTTCACAGATGCCTGCAGGGGGGAGATGTTAAGGGATTTCTTCATTGAGGGCATTGGTCATGCTGGGATTTTCAGGAAGTTTACTGAGACCAAGGACTTGACTTTAGAAAGGACAGCGTTGATAGCTCAGACCTTCATGGCAGGGGAAGAGGAGACCAAGATAATTTACGCATGCAGCCCTGGTTCCAACGTGGCGATGGAGCAGGGAGTTAACATTGTAAACGCGACTCAGAACCCTGCAGGCAGGCAAGGGCAATTCGACGACGCCCAGGCAGCAACAGGCTCGAGGGTGAGCCAGCAACAGAGACAATGGCAGGGGGATCGGTAATTCACGCCATCACAAGGGAGAATGCGTGCCGGGATGGGACCATTGACACTCACCAACAGAGTGCTCAGGAGTAATCAAAGAGACAATTAGAGAGGAATGCCTGGTAACAGTTCCTTTGTTCACAACAATTTCAGCTCATGCTGGAGGTGCGGTGGCAGACATGCTGCGAAAACCAGTCGGTTTCAACAATTTATCTGTACAAACTGTAACTTCAGTGGACATCTGGCCAGAATGTGCAGAAAGCCCGTAGCGAGGATAGTTTATGAGGCAGAGGAACCAGGCGAGGGGTCTGCAAGGCAGGTTGATGCTTGGGGCAAAGCTATGGACGCTGAAGTCCAGCGGGTTAATGTGGCAGACATCCACAGCTCGTATACCAAAATGCCACCTATGATGATGGAAGTCCTATTAAATGGCATCCCGGTACGCATGGAGCTGGACACAGGAGCCAGCCAGTCACTTATGAGTGCCCAACAATTTGAAAAACTATGGCCACTCAAAGCTAACAGGCCCAAACTGGAATGCATTGACACACAGTTACGGACGTACACCAGAGATCATCCCAGTGTTAGGCAGTGCAATGTTGGTGGTCACACACAATGGATCGGAGAACCGGCTGCCACTCTGGATTGTCCCAGGGAATGGTCCCGCGCTCTTGGGGAGGAGCTGGTTAGCCAAGATGAATTGGAAATGGGAGGATGTGCACGCTATTTCATCTGAGAAGTGAAGTTCATGCTCACAGGTCCTACAGAAATTCGAGTCACTTTTTCAACCTGGTGTCGGGACTTTTAAGGGCACCAAAGTAGTGATACGCATCACCCCGGACGCCAGACCAGTGCACCACAAAACCAGAGCCGTGCCGTATGTAATGCATGAGAGAATTGAGAGTGAGTTGGACAGGCTACTAAATTTAGTGACTGGGCAAGCCCCAAAGTTCCTGTCCTTAAAGCGGATGGCTCGGTCAGGATTTGTGGCGACTACAAGGCCACCATCAACCGAGTGTCACGACAGGACCAATACCCGTTTCCGAGAGCGGAGGATCTTTTTGCCACGCTGGCAGGTGGCAAGCTGTTCACCAAGTTGGACCTCACTTCAGCCTACATGACTCAGGAACTGGCTGAAGAATCCAAGCTTCTGATCACCATCACTACGCACAAGGGGCTATTCGTTTACAACAGGTGTCCATTTGGCATTCGTTCAGCGGCCGCTATCTTTCAGAGGAACATGGAAAGCTTGCTTAAATCCATTCCTGGAACAATCGTATTCCAAGATGACATCCTAATCACGGATCGAGACACCGAGGAACACCTCCACAACCTGGAGGAGGTGCTCCGCCGACTGGACCGGGTAGGCTTACGACGAAAGAAGTCCAAGTGTGTGTTTTTGGTCCCAGAGATTGAGTTTTTGGGCAGGAGGGTTGCCGCAGACGGGATCCGGCCTACCGAATCCAAAACAGAGGCGATCCGTCGTGCGCCCAGGCCCGGCAACACATCGGAGTTGCGGTCATTCCTGGGACTCTTAAACTATTTCGGGAACTTTCTGCCGAACTTAAGCACATTGTTGGAGCTGCTACATGTGCTCCTGCGTAAGGGTTGTGAATGGTTTGGGGGGGACTGTCAAGAACGGGCTTTCAATTGGGCGCGGAACCTGCTTTGTTCTAACAAGCTGTTGACCTTGTACAACCCCTGTAAGAAACTGGTTTTAATGTGTGATGCATCATCCTATAGGGTTGGGTGTGTGTTGCAGCAGAGTAATGATGAGGGCCAACTCCAACTTGTGGCTTATGCCTCCAGGTCGCTCTCCCAGGCAGAACGGGGATATGGGATGGTTGAAAAGGAAGCACTCGCATGTATCTACGGGGCGAAGAAGATGCACCAGTACCTTTTCGGCAGAAGGTTCAAGTTAGAAACGGACCACAAGCCGTTAACATCCCTGTTGTCTGACAGCAAGGCTGTCAATGCCAATGCGTCAGCTCGCTTACAGTGGGGGGCCCTCACGCTGGCTGCGTATGACTACACCATATGGCACGGGCCAGGCACCGAAATTGCGCTGATGCGCTCAGCAGGCTCCCACTGGCGACCACTGAGGGGGCGTCGGAGCAAAGTGCGGAGATGGTCATGGCTGTTGAGGCTTTCGACACCGCAGGCTCCCCCATCACAGCTCGCCAGATCAAAATCTTGACCAACAGAGATCCCTTCCTATCCTCGATAAAGAAATGCGTCCTGACTGGGGATTGGACGCCCGCACATGGAGCGTACCCAGAGGAGGTCAGACCGTTTTACAGACGGATGGACGAGCTCTCCATTCAAGCCGACTGCCTGCTATGGGGCAGCCGGGTAGTCAGGCCCCAGAAAGAAAGGGAAGCATTCATCAGGGAACTCCATAGCGAGCACCCAGGCATTGTGCTAATGAAAGCCATTCCCCGGTCACATGTATGCTGGCCGGGAATTGACTCAGACCTGGAACACTAGGTTCGCAGGTGCACAACGTGTGCTCAGCTGGGAAATGCCCCCAGGGGGGCCCCACTCAGCCCGTGGCCCTGGCCCACCAGGCCATGGTCATGTATTCACGTAGACTACGTGGGCCCGTTCATGGGAAAAATGTTCTTGATTGTTGTCGATGCATACTCGAAATGGATCGAGTGCATCATATTGAATTCGTGCACGACATCCACCACTGTGGAGAGTCTGCATACGATCTTTGCGACCCACGGCTTGCCGGATATCCTGGTTAGCGATAATGGCCCGTGTTTCACTAGCTATGAATTCCAGGAGTTTATATCGGGTAATGGTATCAAACACGTCAGGACAGCACCGTTCAAGCCGGCTTCCAATGGCCAGGCAGAACGTGTGGTTCAAATCATAAAACAGGGCATGCTCCGGATTCAAGGACCCTCCCTTCAGTACCGCCTATTGCGCCTCCTGCTGGCCTATAGGTCCCACCCGCATTCGCTCACGGGAGTCCCGCCCGCGGAACTACTCATGAAACGCACGCTTAAAATGCGGCTGACCCTCATTCATCCAGCCCTGTCAGACAGTGTTGAGGGCATCGAGTGCCATGATCGCAACTCAGTGGGGAGAGGCATAGAAATTGATGACCCTGTACTCATTCTCAATCATGCTTTGGGACCCAAGTGGCTTGAGGGTACTGTAATTGGCAAAGAGGGGAATAGGGTCATAGTGGTCAGACTTAACAATGGGCAGATATGCCGCAAACATCTGGACCAAGTAAAGAAAAGGTTCAGCATGGACACTGAGGAACTTGAGGAGGATCACGAGATGTTACCCACACCACTGCCAGTGAACGAACAACAAGGACGTTCACCAGCATACACAGTCCCTGCGGCCAGACCGGACAGGCCGGAATCACCTCAGGTGACAGAGACGCATGCCAAGGCTCAACCACCAGAGCCCCAACTGCGGCGCTCCACAAGGGAGCGTCGACCACCTGAAAGTTATGTAACCTTCACATAACTGGAACCTTTATGTAACAACACTGTACACTGTATACACCTGAGAAATGCACACCTTGACCACAGGGGTGAACTTGTGGGAGACACTCCTCACCTGGTCATCCAGGTATATAAAGGGAGGTCCCATGCAGGGTCAGCACTTCTTGGTCCTGGGAATAAAGGTTCAGGTCATAGAGTGACCTTGTCTGCAGTACATGCCTCGTGTGATTCTATAGTAAGGTGTAAGGACACTACAGAATGCAGGAAGGTTGCATTCATTTACTCTAGTTTACCAAGTTGCAGGGCCGACCTTAAGACTTGCACTTCAACCCTCTTTTTGCGAGTCCAAACATGGATGAGTGCCACCCCTGAGCTGACATGGTCATCAGTTACATTGCAGTATATTGTGCAGGATAATTAATGAATCAGCTTGGATGTACAACATGTGAGTTGCTGAACACTTGTCAGTCACTCATAATAATTTTCCCTTTGCCATTGGCCTTCTCAATGAAGGACTTTCAACAAGGTGCAACAAAAAAGCCTCCATTAGCTTACACACATTTCAATCGGTTTTATCACATCCAATTTAAACATCACCATCAGCAAGAAAGTCATGCAACATTGACCTAACTTCTTTCCAGCAGTCCCACTGATATGATGCAGAATCCGACTGGCTGCCATGTTGTGATGCCATAGCTGCCACAATGTCTCACCTCTCTCTCCCTTCCTCCCAGCCGATGTGTGATTGCTGCCCACTCACACTGCTGCCTCCCGATTGACGCCGCTCACACTGCTCCCTCCCTCCTTCCCGCCCTCCCGATTCAAGTCGCCAATAGTGCTGCCTCCCACCCGATGTGCGATTGCTGGCCCACTGCCGCCCAGCTCAGATCTGCTTTTCCAGAGCGGTCCTTCTGGTGAGTAGGTCAGCGGGAGTGCAGCAAAAGTGATCAAAATCGCGATTATCTGACTTCCGGCATGGGCAAGTGGGATACTGCGACGTGGGCAGAACCTCTTCCCCACCAATCTTCCGCCAGACGGATCCTCAATGGGAGATGGGCGGTTCCAGCGGAATGGCACAGAAAACGGCCATTTCCAGTGGAACCTCGGCGGCTGCGGGCGGGACATCGATGAAAGTCGGCCATCCGGCCCCAAGGTTTTATATTTGCCCATTGTCTCTGCAACAAGGTTTCATGAAACATCTTTATACCAACTATTACTTATTAACTGCTGACATTAGGATTGGGAAACTTTTAAAAGCCAGCAAAGAACAACTAAAAAAATTATAGAGGGAAGATAGATTATGAAAGTAAACTAGCACGAAATATAAAAACAGATCGTAAGAGTTACTACAGGTAAATAAAAAGGAAAAGAGTGGCCAAAGTAAATGTTAATCCCCTAGAGGATGAGACTGGGGAATTAATAATGGAGAACAGGGAAATGGCAGAGACTTAGAACAAATATTTTGTATCGGTCTTCACTGTAGAAGACGATAGAAATCTTCCAATAGTGAATAATCAAAAGGCTATAGGGAGGGAGGAACTTAATACAATCACTATCACTAATGAAGTAGTACTCAGTAAAATAATGGGACTAAAGGCGGACAAGTCCCCTGGACCTGATGGCTTACATCCTAGAGTCTTGAGAGAGGAGGCTGCAGAGATAATGGATGCATTGGTTGTAATCTACCAAAATTCCCTGGATTCTGGGGCGGTCCCATCGGATTGGAAATCCGCAAATGTAACGCCCCTATTTTAAAAATTAGGCAGACAAAAAGCAGGGAACTATAGACCAGTTAGGCTAACATCTGACGTTGGGAAAATGCTGGAGTCCATTATTAAGGAAGCAGTAGCGGCTCATTTGGAAAAGCATAATTCAATCAAGCAGAGTCAGCATGGGTTTATGAAAGGGAAATCATGTTTGACAAATTTGCTGGAGTTCTTTGAGGATGTAACGAGCAGGGTGGACAAGGGGGAACCAGTGGGTGTGGTGCATTTGGATTTCCAGAAGGCATTCGATAAAGTTCCGCATAAAAGGTTACTGCACAAGATAAAAGTTCATGGGGTTGGGGATAAATGGGTCATTTACTGGCTGGCAAACAGTGACTAGTGGGGTGCTGCAGGGATCGCTGCTGGGTCCTCAACTATTTATAATCTATATTAATGACTTGGATGAAGGGACCGAGTGTAATGTAGCCAAGTTTGCTGATGTTACAAAGATGGGTGGGAAAGCAAATTGTGAGGAGGGCACACAAAATCTGCAAAGGAATATAGACAGGCTAAGTGAGTGGGCAAAAATTTTGCAGCTGGAGTATAATGTGGGAAAATGTGAGGTTATCCACTTTGGCAGAAAAAAATAGAAAAGCGAATTATAATTTAAATGGAGAAAAATTGGAAAGTGCTGCAGTACAGAGGTCCTTGTGCATGAAACACAAAACATTAGTATGCAGGTACAGCAAGTAATCAGGAAGGCAAATGGAACGTTGGTCTTTATTGCAAGGGGGATAGAGTATAAAAGCAGAGAAGTCCTGCTGCAACTGTACAGGGTATTGGTAAGGCCATACCTGGAGTACAGCGTACAGTTTTGGTCTCCATATTTAAGGAAGAATTGGAGGCTGTTCAGAGAAGGTTCACTCAGTTGATTCTGGAGCTGAGGGGGTTGACTAATGAAGGTTGAGTAGGTTGGGCCTATACACATTGAAGTTCAGAAGAATGAGAGGTGATCTTATCGAAATATATAAGATAATGAGGGGGCTCAACAAGGTGGATGCAGAGAGGATATTTTGACATATAGGGGAAAATAAAACTAGGGGACATGGCGCTAGAACCTCCACTTTTTTTGCCTGCTTAATGTCTAATTAACGCCCATTTTATCGCTGAAATGACGTATAATCGCCCATTTTGGCAAAAAATGGAAAGTGGCGGGCATTTTTCGAAAACTTATCGGCGAACGTTACTTTCCCCATTTGCTTAACGCCAGAAAAAAATATTACCCCACGCCCACTTTTTTTGGGTGGAATACGCATGATGGGTGACTTCAACGCCCATAATATCGGCCAGCGTTACTTTCCGCACGGAATTAACGCCGAGATTTAATATTAACGCCCGACGACTGTTTTTTGTCGTAAAGAGCATATTTACCCAAACCTGCGGCCATGGAGATCGCCCATCGTCAATTTCACCACCTCGCACACATTTCGCCCACAATATCGCTCGCTCAAAAAACCGCCCACAAAAAGTGGAACTAACCGGGACAAATCACAGCGTTACATGTTGCGTCCTTTAAAAGGCTACTGTGCTTCAACCTCGTCGGAGTTCAGATGTACTCTGCAGGAGTTGATGTGAACATCTCTAAAAACATCTTGACCACTCTGTGACCAATTGGCATTGAAGAGGTGTGTTCGTTGGGACATTTCTTGTTTGTGTGCAATCAGTGGAAAACAGAAAACTACTGCAATGGGGCCTGTCCTTTCTCACCCTCTCTTGGTGACCAAATACATGCAGCAGCCTCGATATCGCCGAAGGAATGCTGCACTGCATTATGTGCCCAATGAACGAAATGACAGACAGATGAGGAGGACCAGACATTACATCCCCCACAAGTACAAGGAGAAGCATTGTTACCTCGACTTGCTTCAAGACTGCGCTTCCAAAAAGAGGTTATCACTGAGGTATGCCAGCTGATAAGGGCAGATCTGCAGCCTACCAGCTGCACTGTCAGAACTGCACTGTCCGTCGAGGTAAAAGTCACCGCGGCACTGTCGTTCTATGCCTCGGATTCTTTTCAAGCCACAGCTGGTGACATTTGTGGACTTTCTCAGCATGCCACACATCGCTGCATTAGACAGGTCCCTGTACGCATGCAGGAGGGACTTGATCAGCTTTCTTATGACCAGAGAGGCACAGAGTGAGATGGTTCTAGGTTTCTCCAGAATTGTAAACTTCCCCAAGGTGCAGGGAGCAATAGATTGTATGCACATCGTGATGCGGGCACCTTTTCAGGATGCTGAAGTTTTCAGGAACCACAAGGGATTCCACTCCCTGAATGTCCAGCTGGTTGTTGACCACCAGCAAATTATACTGGCAGTGAATGCTCAATCTCCGGGCAGCATCCACGATGCTCACATCCTGCGTGATAGCACTGTATCTGACTTGTTTAACAATGAGCCACAAGGTCAATGCTGGATGCTTGGTGACAAGGGATATGGCCTCGCCACCTGGCTGATGACCCCCCTGCGTGACACCCATACCGAGGCCGAGAGGCGATACAACAAGAGCCACACGCAACATCGTGGAGCAAACCATTGGAGTGCTGAAGCAGCGCTTCAGATGCCTGAACCACTCGGGAGGGAAGCTCCAGTGCCACTCTGAGCAGGTAGCTCAATTCGTGGTGGTCTGCTCCAAGCTACACAACTTGGCTATCAGGAGGGGACAAGAATTGCCTGATGAGCCTGATAGTCCACCTCACCAGAGAGAGGAAGAGGAAGGCGAGGAGGCGGACGCTGACATCAGGCCAGACAATCAGGCCCCCGCCCCGCTGTAGACCGCATGAAAGGGCCCATGGTGCATTATAGCTGCAAGAGCCTTATGTCAGGAGTTTACCAATGATCACTTTGCCTGAAAGAACATTGGTGTTATTTACAAGGCTGACACACTGCTGGGTGTGCAGGTAATAGATCAATGGTGGACATCACCTTGGTGACAGTTAAAATTTAAGTTGATTGAAGTTAAGTGTGATTATAGCCTTTGATGTTAAGAATCACCAGTGTGTAATGGTGCAACTATCTGAGCCAATGTGCTGCAAGGTTTTGTTAAATAAAAAACATTTAAACTGAACATTGGTCTGAAATCATCAGAATTTCTGTACAAACCAACCATTCCACACCGCGCTCCCACCGCCCTCCACTGCTTCTCCTCCCCACCTCTACCCATTCCCCTTACCCTTCTGACTCCAAGCTGCCTGGCCAAGGAGGTCCTCAGGCGATGCTTCATGGGGGCAGTGGGGGGGGTTGGTTGTGACGGCCGAAGCGCTGCTTGGATGGATACGGGAGAGGACGGTCCCGAGGTGGGAGTGTGCTCCAAGCCATAAGCAAGATGTTGCTGCTGGCTCTCATGTGTGGTTGGCAATAGGGGTGCGTCATCTTGGGGTGCAGTGCGGTGCTCCGGGACCACTGGGAGCCCTCTGCCAGCCGTGTTCTTGGCTACTAGCTCCAGGGCCTCCTCCATCTCTTCCATTTTATATGTTATTTGTTGGACAAAAATTCAGTGCCAACTATGTTCTTGGTGCTTAGTGGGCTTTTTGTTGCTGGTGAATCTCCGTCGTTCCTTCTACATCAGCCAAACAAGCATACACCACAGCCACACATGCTTTCAGTCCCTCTGAGCTCCCTCTCTCTCTGTCTCCTCTTCTGTGCAGGTCATGGTGACCCTTGACCTCCAGAATTGCGGGAATGGAGCATTGCCATGCCGTTGCTAAGGACGGCAACACTTTACGGTAGAAGGTCAAAAAAATGTAACGCTACCGCACATTTAATATCGCTCGCGGTAACGGCCATTTTCAAAAATGTAAACTAGGTGTTTTGAGAATGGGCGAGAAGCCAGCGATCTGAAAACCCGTTTTTAACGCCCATGCCAGAAATAACGCCCATTTTTGGGCACTAAGCTCAAAAGTGGAGGTTCTAGCCCATGGTCTCAGAATAAGGGGCCGCCCATTTAAAACTGAGACGAGGAGGAATTTCTTCTCTGAGGGTAAATCTATGGAATTCTCTGCACCAGGGAACTGTGGCGGCTGGGTCATTGAATATATTTAAGGCGGAGATAGACGGATTTTTGAGCGATAAGGGAATAAAGGATTGTTGGGAGCGAGCAGGGAAGTGGAGCTGAGTTCCTGATCAGATCAGCCATGATCTTATTAAATGGCGGAGCAGGCGTGAGGGGCCAGGTTGCTTACTCCTGCTCCTATTTCTTATGTTCTTATTATGCTTCTGTCTGTTTTGGTCAAGCTTCCCAGCATGCCTTGTGATTATGGTGGCAGTCTACTACATAGCTTCCAACATAGTTACAACATTTTACAACAACCTTCCTATTAACCCTGTGCTTACCACATCAATGAAAATTTAAAAAAAAGACAATGGGGGAGAAATTGCCCCATGCCCCGATTGGGGGCAGTAACCTTCCGGGGCCATCCCCGCCGCTGAATTGGGCTTATCGCACTTCAAAGGAAGCAGAGTGCAATCTCTGGTGCTCTATTTCCTTTGGGAGCAAGTCCCGGGGCGCTTCTGGGGTGAAATATTCAGCGCTATGTGGATGCTCTGCGTAGTGCTAACGCGCTTCAACTAAAGGGGAGGGCACTCTGTACAGCCTCTGATGGCCTCCACTGGGCTACTAGGGCAGTGTGTGACCGGGCCAGCAGCCCAGCACCCAAGACCGAGTGCCGGGATGCACAATGGCAGCTTGGACCACGTTAGGGCGTCATTGTCGAGCCGACCCGAGAGTTGGTCGAAAGTAAGTGACGGCCCGGGGCTTATTGCTTATTTGTCACACTGACACTCACCTTTAATCAGTGCCCCAAGAGCCAATGTCTGCCAGCTTCGCGACCCGCGATGAATGAAAACTTTTCCACCTTTGGCACTCTAGTACCAACATCAAGCACTCCCAGATAACTTATAGCATGGTGGAAAGCTCCTTTTCCTTTTCCCATCAATGTGATTCCAACCTTCAAAGAATATCCCCAATTGTCCCAAATTTTCCCACTATCTCACAACAACAAACCTTGCATCCTCTGTTTGAAATTTAGTTTCTTTTTGTCCTGATTTGTGAACATGTTTGCATTGTGCATCTATGTTCATTTGGAACTATGATGAAGAACGCTCAGATACATTTCATGTGTGGCGTTTACAGGGAGCAGATAGGACATTTTCATCCCATTGGTGCAGGTCGATAAGTGAAATAATGGTATCCTTTCCCACGGCATCAACTATTCATCCAAAACAGAAGATAATCCAGGAAAAACATTCTTGAAGTGAGTTCAAAATTTGAAATTAAACTTTGTGGTTTGTGTGGTAATTTGAACTACTCAATTAATGAGTTGTCAGTGCCTTGGGGTGAATTTCATAAGAACATAAGAACATAAGAACATAAGAACAGGAGTAGGCCATCTAGCCCCTCGAGCCTGCTCCGCCATTCAACAAGATCATGACTGATCTGGCCGTAGACTCAGCTCCACTTACCTGCCCGCTCCCCGTAACCCTTAATTCTCTTATTGGTTAAAAATCTATTTATCTGTGATTTGAATACATTCAATGAGCTCGCCTCAACT
Organism: Pristiophorus japonicus; assembly: GCF_044704955.1. Classification (NCBI taxonomy): domain Eukaryota; kingdom Metazoa; phylum Chordata; class Chondrichthyes; family Pristiophoridae; genus Pristiophorus; species Pristiophorus japonicus. Next base: position 86,248,059 of record NC_091979.1, on the reverse strand, counting down.
GCTTCCTTGGGCAGAGAATTCCACAGATTCACAACCCTCTGGGAGAAGAAATTCCTTCTCAACTCGGTTTTAAATTGGCTCCCCGTATTTTGAGGCTGTGCCCCCTAGTTCTAGTCTCCCCGACCAGTGGAAACAACCTCTCTGTCTCTATCTTGTCTATCCCTTTCATTATTTTAAATGTTTCTATAAGATTTGTATAGATATGTAAAGAGAAAAAGGTTAGTAAAGACAAACGTAGGTCCCCTGCAGTCAGAATCAGGGGAAGTCATAACGGGGAACAAAGAAATGGCAGACCAATGGCAGACCAACTGAACAAGTACTTTGGTTCGGTATTCACTAAGGAGGACACAAACAACCTTCCAGATATAAAAGAGGTCAGAGGGTCTACTAAGGAGGAGGAACTGAGGGAAATCTTTATTAGTCGGGAAATTGTGTTGGGGAAATTGATGGGATTGAAGGCCGATTAAATCCCCAGGGCCTGATGGACTGCATCCCAGAGTACTTAAGGAGGTGGCCTTGGAAATAGCGGATGCATTGACAGTCATTTTCTAACATTCCATTGACTCTGGATCAGTTCCTATCAAGTGGAGGGTAGCCAATGTAACCCCACTTTTTAAAAAAGGAGGGAGAGAGAAAAAACGGAATTATAGACCGGTCAGCCTGACCTCAGTAGTGGGTAAAATGATGGAATCAATTATTAAGGATGTCATAGCAGCGCATTTGGAAAATGGTGACATGATAGGTCCAAGTCAGCATGGATTTGTGAAAAGGAAATCATGCTTGACAAATCTTCTGGAATTTTTTGAGGATGTTTCCAGTAAAGTGGACAAAGGAGAACCAGTTGATGTGGTATATTTGGACTTTCAGAAGGCTTTCGACAAGGTCCCACACAAGAGATTAATGTGCAAAGTTAAAGCACATGGGATTGGGGGTAGTGTGCTGACATGGATTGAGAACTGGTTGTCAGACAGGAAGCAAAGAGTAGGAGTAAATGGGTACTTTACAGAATGGCAGGCAGTGACTAGTGGGGTACCGCAAGGTTCTGTGCTGGGGTTTACATTGTACATTAATGATTTAGACGAGGGGATTAAATGTAGTATCTCCAAATTTGTGGATGACACTAAGTTGGGTGGCAGTGTGAGCTGCGAGGAGGATGCTGTGAGGCTGCAGAGTGACTTGGATAGGTTAGGTGAGTGGGCAAATGAATGGCAGATGAAGTATAATGTGGATAAATTTGAGGTTATCCACTTTGGTGGTAAAAACAGAGAGACAGACTATTATCTGAATGGTGACAGATTAGGAAAAGGGAAGGTGCAACGAGACCTGGGTGTCATGGTACATCAGTCATTGAAGGTTGGCATGCAGGTACAGCAGGCGGTTAAGAAAGCAAATGGCATGTTGGCCTTCATAGCGAGGGGATTTGAGTACAGGGGCAGGGAGGTGTTGCTACAGTTGTACAGGGCCTTGGTGAGGCCACACCTGGAGTATTGTGTACAGTTTTGGTCTCCTAACTTGAGGAAGGCCATTCTTGATATTGAGGGAGTGCAGCGAAGATTCACCAGACTGATTCCCGGGATGGTGGGACTGACCTATCAAGAAAGACTGGATCAACTGGGCTTGTATTCACTGGAGTTCAGAAGAATGAGAGGGGACCTCATAGAAACGTTTAAAATTCTGACGGGTTTAGACAGGTTAGATGCAGGAAGAATGTTCCCAATGTTGGGGAAGTCCAGAACCAGGGGTCACAGTCTAAGGATAAGGGGTAAGCAATTTAGGACTGAGATGAGGAGAAACTTCTTCACCCAGAGCGTGGTGAACCTCTGGAATTCTCTACCACAGAAAGTAGTTGAGGCCAATTCACTAAATATATTCAAAAGGGAGTTCGATGAAGTCCTTACTACTCGGGGGATCAAGGGGTATGGCGAGAAAGCAGGAAGGGGGTACTGAAGTTTCATGTTCAGCCATGAACTCATTGAATGGCGGTGCAGGCTAGAAGGGCTGAATGGCTTGCTCCTGCACCTATTTTCTATGTTTCTATGTTTCTATCACCCCTCATCCTTCTGAACTCCAACGAGTAAAGACCCAGTCTACTCAATCTAGCATCATAAGGTTCTCCTGCACGTCTGCTGTAAACTTGGAAGAAGAGCTGCGGAAACCCTGGAAAAAATGACATAAATATCCAGGGTTTCCACAGTGAGTGAGCAGGAGAACCCTATGGAAATTTACCCTCTTGGTAGTAAACGTCAGTTGACATGTTTGCACCTATAACATACAAAACTGCTTTGGAAATAGAGGGTTTGCATCATACCATGTTGGAAGACATTAGACATATTGAGGGTAATATTCATCTTGTGCTGCTGCTCAAGATTAATTTCCACTCCTCTGCAGATTGGTGAATGTTAAGAATAGGCTCCCAGACAAAGCCGCTAAATACCCTTACTGATTAACTTGTTTAGAAAATAAACTGGATAAATATCCATTTAAGAATATATCGATTTCCTCAATACGTTAAGTGCAACCAACTTGTAAACCTCTTTATAAAGAATAGGTTTACGATTGCATTAAACACAACATACAAAGGAATTATTCACTAGCATTGAAGGGTATGAAGCTGATGGTAAACACAGAGGATGTTCTTGGAACCATTCCTTCATCATCGCTGGGTCAAAATCCTGGAACTCCTCCCTAACTGCACTGTGGGAGTACCTTCATCACACATGCAGCAGTTCAAGAAGACGGCTTACCACCACCTTCTCAAGAGCAATTAGGGATGGGCAATAAATGCTGGCCTTGCCAACAATGCCCACATCCCAGGAAAGAATAAAAGAACATAATATGCAACTATCATTAGTTGAATAGTATGGGATGTAAGATTGGGTTCATATACTGGAATCAGTTTTGATGGTTGGGAAGAGATTTGACATAACATTGTTCTTCCAACATCTACCTGTGATTAGTCACCTCCAACGGGTTGAGTAGAATCCATAATAGGATAAAGTGGAGACAATGGATTTGATGGGTCAAATGGCTATTCATTATTTTAACATTTTTCCTTATGAATATTCATTTACATATATTTATTGATTGGCAGTCATAACTTCTTGTGTCATGAGAAAATATTGAAAATGTATCCCAGGCGCATCAATACTGCTGATGTGAAAATTTACATCTATGTCAGTGTGACAAATAAGCAATGGTGAACTGAAATTATGATCTTGCATTACACAAACAAAAACCAGACACACTTGGGGGCCAAAATTACCCCCTTTTCTCAGGCCTTACTGACCGGGGACAGGCAGAGGGTGTGACCCTTCCTTTGAGGTGCGATAAGCCCAATTTAGCGGTGGGGGATGGCCCCGGAAGGTTACTGTCCCCAATCGGGGCATGGGGCAATTTCTCCCCTATTGTCTTTTTTCAAATTTTCATTGATGTGGGAAGCACAGAGTTAATATGAAGGTTGTTGTAAAATGCAGAAATAGGTTTCCGCCGCACCCCGACTTTGTGCCCTGCCTGGTACCTCGACCCCTTGTTGGCCACGCGGTGACCCCTTTCTGCCCCATGGCAGAAATTGACCCATGGGAGTGCAGCCGCCACCGGTCGGTGCACCCCTCTTGGGTGCCAGGCCAATAGCCCAGCCGAACCCTTCCCTGGTGACCTAGTGGGCACCGCCGAGGCCTCACTCGGCCTCGTAGCGTCTTAACTGAAGGAGAGGGATGTTGCTACGCATCAGCGCTGTGCTAAATAACACCGCCCGCCTTCTGCTCTGCTACCAACTCTCTTCCGTCCTTCCCCCGCCCCCAACACCGCCCCGTTCATTTTTTACAACAAAAGGGTTGAATTTCGATCCATTCTTCATCTCATCAATTCTGCCGCTAATTCGCCATTTAATTTGAATTATCTGCCCCAAACGGGGTGTAGGGTAATTTCCAGCCCTTGGTTTCTTCATTTAACAGAAAAGTTGCATCAATAGATTGGGTTTAGTCAATTAAGAGAAAAACTGTGTCCTTCTCTCTAAACAATTGGTTAAAATATGACACAGCAAGGATAAGACTGTAGCCTAGTTTTTTGGAATCCACCCAAATTCTAATTTGTGACAAACACCGGGTGCTGTACGATTGCATCATTGTGATGCTTGGTTGCCAGGGAGCTTCAGTTGCTATCTTTACTTATTACATTTCTTATTTAGCCAAGCACAATGTAGCTTGTTGCAAATTAACACAGTAAGTATAATTCTATCTTAGTATGGATGCTGTGATTGAGCTCACAACATTGCTTATAAAGTAGTTAATGATTCATTTCCAGTGATTGATTTTGTAAATATTTAATGAATCTAGATGCAGTCTACACAGAACTGAGATGCAGTAATTTTATATTAACAGTTATAAAAATATTTGAAGCCTTCTATATATTTCTATTCCAGAATAATAGTCTAGACCAAGATAGTCACATGCAAAGTAATGAAGGAACTATTATTATAGTAACTATGACAAGGATGTTGTGTATAATTATGGATACTTGAATACTGGAAAAATCTCATGGTGTAATAGGAAATTGAATCATAGACATTCACCTAACTAGATTGATAGCAAAGTGGAAGGTAAGGAATAGTGAGCTACTGCCAGCAATTCATCCTGAAACACAACAGGGGTTGCCAGAATGCCATGAAGAATTGAAGCAGTCTGTATTCTTCATGAATTATTTATAACCATAAACATAAATCCTTTCATGTTACCAGCCTTTGCTTAACTTAATGCTTTTCAACTAGGAAAATAGAATACATTTTTCTTCACAATTTACTAAGACATAATTATTTTAAAAATGTATCATAAGCTGATTGTTGATCATCAAAATATATGTGGATTGAGGCAACATGTGTAACCTTGATAAAAGATTTGATTTTTACTGTGCTACGCAGTACAAATTGGAATGCTTTATTGTGCATTATTGTCCGCGTACAAATCAATTATTTTTCATCTATTTACACTACGAATGAAAATTTAATATTTGACTTCTAATTTATTCACAGAAATGTGCATTTTTCTATCTTTACACGTGTGAAATTGACGCATAGCAGTGACCGATAAAAGAGACTAGTATATGTTTTGCCAGATACTATCATTTGGGAGAAATCATTTTTTTTAAAAAACAGAAACATCCCTTATATTTATTTGAATCTTGACTTACTGGGGTGTATTTTTGTGTGTCTTGTAGATCGGACGGGGCTGCAGTTGGTAGGGAGCCCGCGCCTGCTACTAGCAGGGCAGGCAAATTTACCCAGGTGCAGAGGATCCAGGAAGAATGACTAGTACCTCTGTGAATGGACGTTTATCACTTCAACATAGCGGAAGGATAACACCATTCTCCCAGAGGAAGGTGAGCTAACCAATTCATCCATGCCCGCTCAAAAGTTCTGGAAGCAATTGTTAACTACAAGCAAAAAGGAGGCAATTTTAACCCGGAGTGGTGAAATGCCCACTCTGTTCCCACTTAGCTGGAATTTTTATCTACCTGATTACTTCATTAGTGCCTCGTACATTCATGCACACCAGGATACCATTAAATTAGTATGGCATATTAACTGTTATGTATGTAAACTTTATAATAGTGTAAGACTTACCACCGGGGGCGCACCTTTTGGAGACCCAAGGGACACCTGCACACCCCGTGCAAGCAGGTATAAAAGGTTGTCTGCTATGCTGCTTCGGCACTCTGGAGTTTGATTAAAGAGACTAAAATCACATCTGTTTGAAATTACAGCATACAGTCTTGTGGAGTTATTCTGAACATAACAATTGGCGACGAGTAACAGATCACGAACTTTCACGCGGTTATGGCTGCCGTTGATATTCTTGAGAGATTTGTTGAGGATGATGATTGGGAAGCCTTCGTTGAGCGTCTTGACCAGTACTTCATGGCCAACGAGCTGGATACGGACAGTAACATGGTCAAGCGCAGGGCGATTTTCCTCACCGTTTGTGGGTCCACGATATATGGCCTCATCAAAAATCTGCTAGCACTGACGAAACCAATGGACAAGACATATGCAGAGTTGAGCACGCTGGTTCGGGAACACCTCAAGCCGAAGGACAGCATTTTAATGGCCAGGCATCAATTTTATACGCAACATCGCTACGAGGGCCAGGACGTGGCAAGCTATGTCACTGTCCTAAGACGCCTTGCAGAACCGTGCGAATTTGCTGGATTTTGGGGGGAAATGTTGTGGGACTTTTTTGTGCTTGGAATCGGCCACGAGGTCATTCTTCACAAACTGCTGTCTACCGAATCCCTAGATCTGAGCAAGGCCTTCACAATAGCCCAGGCTTTCATGTCCATGAACGATAACACTAAGCAGATATCTTCTCAGCATCGAAGCTCACCGGCAAGTACTGTGCATAATATAACGCCTTCAGCAGGCAGAACTGTACATGGCAGGGCCTACACGCCTGCAGGGGCCAGTCCTAGGATGATTCAGAGTCCGCCATGGGGTGTGAATGCGAATCCATTAACACCATGTTGGCACTGCGGGGGTAATCATAGAGCCCATCAATGTCGATTCAAGCACTGCGTGTGCAAAGGCTGCGGAACCAATGGGGCACCTCCAGTGAACGTGCAAACGTGCTGCGACTCACCACGTGGCAGAGTCGGCAGAAGATGACTGATCCGGTGCAGATCACGCTGAATGAGTAAGAGAGGCAACTCAACCCGAGGCTGAAGAGGAAATGAATGGGGTACACACCTTCACCACCAAAAGCCCTCCGATAATGTTGAAAGTCAAATTAAAAGGCATTCCAGTTTCCATGGAATTGGACACGGGGGCGAGTCAGTCAATTATGAGCCTGAAGGCTTTTAAGAAACTGGGGCAACAAGGCACAAAGGCCAAAACTAAGCCCGATTTATACAAAGCTGCGTATTTACACCAAAGAGCTCATACCAGTCATTGGCAGTGCAGCAGTGAAGTTATCGTACGATGGAGCTGTGCATGATTTATCACTATGGATTGTATCAGGCGATGGCCCAATGCTGTTCAGCAGAAGCTGGCTAGGAAAGATCCGACGGAACTGGGACGACATCAAAGCACTGTCTTTGGCGGATGATGCCTCGTGCGCTCAAGTGCTAAACAAATTTCCGTCACTATTTGAGCCAGGCATCGGCAACTTCACAGGCGCCAAAGTGCAGATCCATTTAGTCCCTGATGCATGGCCCGTTCATCACAAGGCCCGAGTGGTTCCATATATGATGCGGAAGAAAGTCGAGATCGAACTGGACAGACTTCAACGAGAGGGAATTATATCGCCAGTTGAGTTCAATGAGTGGGCCAGTCCAATTGTTCTGGTGTTGAAAAGTGATGGCACGGTCAGAATCTGCGGAGACTACAAGGTAACGATCAACTGAGTCTCGTTACAGGACCAATACCCACTATCCAAAGCGGAGGACCTGTTCGCAACGTTAGCAGGGGGGAAGTCGTTCACCAAGCTGGATCTAACCTCTGCTTACATGACACAGGAGCTGGCTGAATCTTCGAAAAGATTGACATGCATTAACACGCACAAAGGACTGTTCATATACCACAGATGCCCCTTTGGGATTCACTCGGCTGCTGCCACCTTCCAGAGGAACATGGAGAGTCTGCTGAAATCGGTTCCACACACCGTTGTGTTTCAAGACGACATCCTGATCATTGGCCGTGACACCACCGAACACTTGCACAACCAGGAAGAAGTTCGAATGCGACTGGACAGAGTGGGACTCAGGCTGAAATGCTCCAAGTGTATTTTCCTGGTGCCAGAGTTCGAATTTTTTGGGAGAAAGATTGCGGCAGACGGCATCAGATCCATGGACTCTAAGACGGAGGCCATCAAGAATGCACCCAGACCACAGAATGTGACGTAGCTGCGTTCGTTCCTGGGAATCCTCAACTATTTTAATAACTTTCTACCCGGGTTGAGCACTTTGCTGGAACCTTTGCATTTATTGCTACCTAAGGGTGATGACTGGGTTTGGGGTAAATCTCAAGAGACAGCCTTCGATAAGGTCAGAAACCTGCTATGTTCTAACAAGTTACTTGTGTTGTATGACCCGTGTAGACGTTTAATACTAGCTTGTGATGCATCTTTGTACGGGGTCGATTGTATGTTACAGCAAGCCAATGGGTCAAGCAAACTGCAACCGGTTGCATGTGCGTCCAGAAGTTTATCTAAGGCTGAAAGAGCCTACAGTATGGTTTGAGAAAGAAGCATTAGCATGGGTATACGGGGTTAAGAAAATGCACCAATACCTATTTGGACTCCGGTTCGAGCTCGAAACCGACCACAAACCGCTCATTTTGCTGTTTTCAGAAAGCAAAGGTATTAACACCAATGCTTTGTCCCGCATCTAAAGATGGCCACTAACATTATCTGTGTATGACTATGTAATCTGCCACAGACCAGGCACTGAGAACTGTGCTAATGCCCTCAGTCGGCTACCATTGCCCAACACCAAGGTGGAAACGGCGCAACCCGCAGACTTGCTTCTTGTAATGGATGTTTTTGAGAGCGAGGGGTCACCCGTTACGGCTCACCAGATCAGGACCTGGACTAGCCAGGACCCTATTCTCGCATTAGGAAAAAACTGCGTCCTTAATGGGAGCTGGTCGGCTGTTGCAGGGGAAATGCAAGAGGAAATTAAGCCGTTTTACCGACGCAAGGATGAAATGTCCATCCAATCGGATTGTCTCCGATGGGGGAATCACGTGGTTTTGCCAAAAAAAGGCAGGGAAACGTTTATATGGAACTGACACAATACCCACCCAGGCATAGTCATGATGAAAGCTATCGCCAGGTCGCACGTTTGGTGGCCCGGCATTGACTCGGAATTGGAGTCATGCGTATGTAACACTTGCTCACAGTTGAGCAATGCACCAAGGGAGGCCCCACTGAGTCTGTTACCATGGCCCTCCAATCCGTGGTCCAGGGTCCACGGAGATTTCGCAGGACCCTTTCTAGGAAAGATGTTCCTAGTAGCAGTGGACGCTTACTCGAAATGGATTGAATGTGTAATAATATCATGTATGTCCACCGCCACCATTGAAAGCCTCCGGGCCATGTTCATCACCCATGGTTTGCCCGACGTCCTTGTTAGTGACAATGGACCATGTTTCACCAGCTCGGAATTCAACGAGTTCATGACCCGCAATGGCATAGAAACATAGAAAATAGGTGCAGAAGTAGGCCATTCGGTCCTTCGAGCCAGCATTGCCATTCAATGAGTTCATGGCTGAACATGCAACTTCAGTACCCCATTCCTGCTTTCTCACCATACCCCTTGATCCCCCTAGTAGTAAGGACTACATCTAACTCCTTTTTGAACATATTTAGTGAATTGGCCTCAACAACGTTCTGTGGTAGAGAATTCCACAGGTTCACCACTCTCTGGGCGAAGAAGTTTCTCCTTATCTCGGTCCTAAATGACTTACTCCTTAGCCTTAGACTGTGACCCCTGGTTCTGGACTTCCCCAACATTGGGAACATTCTTCCTGCAGCTAACCTGTCTAAACCCGTCAGAATTTTAAACGTTTCTATGAGATGCCCTCTCATTCTTCTGAACTCCAGTGAATACAAGCCCAGTTGATCCAGTCTTTCTTGATATGTCAGTCCCGCCATCCCGGGAATCAATCTGGTGAACCTTCGCTGCACTCCCTCAATAGCAAGAATGTCCTTCCTCAAGTTAGGAGACCAAAACTGCACACAATACTCCAGGTGTGGCCTCACCAAGGCCCTGTACAACTGTAGTAACACCTCCCTGCCCCTGTACTCAAATCCCCTCGCTATGAAGGCCAACATGCCATTTGCTTTCTTAACCGCCTGCTGTATCTGCATGCCAACCTTCAATGACTGATGTATCATGACACCCAGGTCTCGTTGCACCTCCCCTTTCCCTAATCTGTCACCATTCAGATAATAATCTGTTTCTCTGTTTTTAACACCAAAGTGGATAACCTCACATTTATCCACATTATACTTCATCTGCCATGCATTTGCCCACTCACCTAACCTATCCAAGTCACTCTGCAGCCTCATAGCATCCTCCTCGCAGTTCACACTGCCACCCAACTTAGTGTCATCCGCAAATTTGGAGAAACTACATTTAATCCCTCCGTTTAAATCATTAATGTACAATGTAAACAGCTGGGGCCCCAGCACAGAACCTTGCAGTACCCCACTAGTCACTGACTGCCATTCTGAAAAGTACCCATTTACTCATACTCTTTGCTTCCTGTCTGCCAACCAGTTCTCTATCCACGTCAGCACACTACCCCCAATCCCATGTGCTTTAACTTTACACATTAATCTCTTGTGTGGGACCTTGTCGAAAGCCTTCTGAAGGTCCAAATACACCACATCAACTGGTTCTCCCTTGTCCACTCTACTGGAAACATCCTCAAAAAATTCCAGAAGATTTGTCAAGCATGATTTCCCTTTCACAAATCCATGCTGACTTGGACCTATCATGTCACCTCTTTCCAAATGTGCTGCTATGACATCCTTAATAATTGATTCCATCATTTTACCCACTACCGATGTCAGGCTGACCGGTCTATAATTCCCTGTTTTCTCTCTCCCTCCTTTTTTAAAAAAGTGGGGTTACATTGGCTACCCTCCACTCCATAGGAACTGATCCAGAGTCTATGGAATGTTGGAAAATGACTGTCAATGCATCCGCTATTTCCAAGGCCACCTCCTTAAGTACTCTGGGATGCAGTCCATCAGGCCCTGGGGATTTATCGGCCTTCAATCCCATCAATTTCCCCAACACAATTTCCCGATTAATAAGGATTTCCCTCAGTTCCTCCTTCTTACTAGACCCTCTGACCCCTTTTATATCCGGAAGGTTGTTTGTGTCCTCCTTAGTGAATACCGAACCAAAGTACTTGTTCAATTGGTCTGCCATTTCTTTGTTCCTTGTTATGACTTCCCCTGATTCTGACTGCAGGGGACCTACGTTTGTCTTTACTAACCTTTTTCTCTTTACATACCTATAGAAGCTTTTGCAGTCCGTCTTAATGTTCCCTGCAAGCTTCCTCTCGTACTTCATTTTCCCTGCCCTAATCAAACCCTTTGTCCTCCTCTGCTGAGTTCTAAATTTCTCCCAGTCCCCGGGTTCGCTGCTATTTCTGGAAATTTGTATGCCACTTCCTTGGCTTTAATACTATCCCTGATTTCCCTTGATAGCCACGGTTGAGCCACCTTCCTTTTTTTATTTTTATGCCAGCCAGGGATGTACAATTGTTGTAGTTCATCCATGCGGTCTCTAAATGTCTGCCATTGCCCATCCACTGTCAACCCTTAAGTATCATTCGCCAATCTATCCGAGCCAATTCACGCCTCATACCTTCAAAGTTACCCTTCTTTAAGTTCTGGACCATGGTCTCTGAATTAACTGTTTCTTTCTCCATCCTAATGTAAAATTCCACCACATTATGGTCACTCTTCTCCAAGGGGCCGCGCACAACGAGATTGCTAATTAATCCTCTCTCATTACACAACACCCAGTCTAAGATGGCCTCCCCCCTACTTGGTTCCTCGACATATTGGTCTAGAAAACCATCCCTTATGCACTCCAGCAAATCCTCCTCCACCGTATTGCTTCCAGTTTGGTTAGCCCAATCTATATGCATATTAAAGTCACCCATGATAACTGCTGCACCTTTATTGCATGCACCCCTAATTTCCTGTTTGATGCTCTCCCCAACATCACTACTACTGTTTGGAGGTCTGTACACAACTCCCACTAACGTTTTTTGCCCTTTGGTATTCTGCAGCTCTATCCATATAGATTCCACATCATCCAAGCTAATGTCCTTCCTAACTATTACATTAATCTCCTCTTTAACCAGCAATGCTATCCCACCTCCTTTTCCTTTTATTCTATCCTTCCTGAATGTTGAATGCCCTTGGTTGTTGAGTTCCCAGCCCTGATCATCCTGGAGCCACGTCTCTGTAATCCCAATCACATCATATCTGTTAACATCTATTTGCACAGTTAATTCATTCACCTTATTATGGATACTCCTTGCATTAAGACACAAAGCCTTCAGGCTTGTTTTTTTAACACCCTTTGTCCTTCTAGAATTATGATGTAGTGTGGCCCTTTTTGTTTCCTGCCTTTGTTTACTCGGCCTTCCACTATTGCTTTTTACCTTTCTAGCATCTGTTTCTGACTCCATATTACTTCGCCCTGTCTCGCTGCATATGTTCCCATCCCCCTGCCATATTAGTTTAAACACTCCCGAACTGCATCAAACATATCAGGTCTGCCCCGTTTAAGCCCGCACCCAACGGTCAAGCGGAACGGGCAGTCCAAACTATCAAGCAGAGCTTGAAATGCGTGATGGACGGTTTGCAGTCCCGGTTATCTTGAGTTCTGCTCAGCTACCGGACGTGACCCCACTCACTTACCAGGGTTCCCCCGGCAGAATTGTTAATGAAGTGAGCACTCAAAACCAGGCTCTCCTTAGTCCACCCGGATCTCAATGATCATGTAGAAACCCGGCGTCACTGGCATAACATGTATCATGATCGCGCGGCTGTATCACGTGACATTGAGGTTAATGACCCTGTATTTGTTGTTAATTACGGTCATGGTCCCAAATGGGTTACTGGCACTGTGTTAGCCAAGGAGGGGAATAGAGTGTTTGTTGTCATACCTTTGAATGGACAAACGTGCAGAATGCATTTGGATCAGACCAAACTGCGATTCACTGACAACCAAGAACAGTTTGAAGAGGACATTACCATCATTGATCCACCAACAAACCCCCAACCAGCAATCGACCTCGCTGTCAACCATGAGGATGAACCCACCATGCCCGACAGTCCGATCAGACCAGCCACACTGCAGTGCAGCAACTCACCCATGCCAGGACTTCAACTCAGGTGATCAACCTGGGAACGAAGAGCCCCGGATCGCCTCAACTTGTAAATAACTTGTATCGAAGACTTTGGGGGGAGTGATGTTATGTATGTAAACTTTATAATCGTGTAAGACTTGCCACCAGGGGGCGCACCTGTTGGAGACCCAAGGGTCACCTGCACACCCCGTGCAACCAAGTATAAAAGGTTGTCTGCCATGCTGCTTCAGTACTCTGGAGTTTGATTAAAGAGACTAAGGTCACATCAGTTTGAGCTTACAGCATACAGTTTTGTGGAGTTATTCTCAACATAACATTAACCCTGAAAGAATTGGGGCACCTGGTGTGGCTGCCCTCGCCAGAGCAACAAAGCCGTCTTGTAAACTTCCTTTTGTGAGGTTTTTGTGCTTCAACTGTGTTTTGAATTACCAGCTTATTTATCTGCTTAACAGGCAAAAATTAAGGCCTGTGGGTTGAATTGAGGCCAACATAGCATCTTATTTGGCTTACTTGACACAGTTTTTTAAAAATATAAAGTATGAATGGCTTATATGGATTAAGTTAGGGATGCAGTTAACAATTTTAGGGGTGAAATTGGATTAGGCCAGAAAATAGACGTGGGAATCACAATGCACGATCTGCAAGTGCCTGTTGAAATTAGTGCAAGCAGCGTGCAAAATTTGTGCAGCCTGCTCATTAGCATGATTGCAGCACTGAGCCCAGTGCGACATGCACTGATGTTTGGTTCAGCGCTCAACAGGGGGACCAATATTGGGTGCAGTCTGCTGTCCAATTAAAGTTTGCTTACAGAGTGAAAGGCTCTCTGCAATTTTTAAAGGCAGGTGCTTTGCTGCAGAAGTGCCTCATTGTCCCTATTGCCGCAGCAATGGCTGACCAACAGGCGAGAGAAAGGGCATCTTGCATCTCTGATGCAGTACTGGAGGTCTTAGTCCAGATGTTATATAGAAGACAGGTCCTCTACCCACAGAGGGGCAAGAGGCCTTCGAGTCACAACGTCAGAAGGAGGAAATTGTACAAACCATCCGTGCCACCACTGTTGCCGCCAGGTGCTGGTTCCAGTGCTGGAACAAAAACTTGTATTTATATAGCACCTCTAACATAATAAAACGTCCTAAGGCATTTCACAGGAGTATAAGGTGACAAAAAAATTTGACACCGAGCCACATAAGGAGAAATTCAGGCAGATGACCAAAGGTTTGGTCAAAGAGGGAGGTTTTAAGAAGCGCCTTAAAGGAGGAAAGTGAGATACAGAGGCGGAGAGGGTTAGGCAGGGAATTCCGGAGCTTAGGGCCCAGGCAACAGAAGGCACGGCCACCAATGGTTGAGCGATTATAATCAGGGATGTTCAAGAGGGCAAAATTTGTGGAGCGCAGATATCTCGGGGTTAAGGGGGATTGTTGTGGGGCTGAAGGAGATTAGAGTTAGGAAGGGGCAAGGCCATGAAGGGATTTGAAAACAGGGATGAGAATTTTGAAATCGAGGCGTTGCTTAATCGAGAGCCAATGGAGGCTAGTGAGCACAGTGGTGATGGATGATGTGTATGCAATAACTCAATAGACTGAATGCTGTAAACTCCAAACTGGTCCAAACCTGGCTCTACTTTATTAGGGCCCAAAGTGATTACATTGCAAGGTTGCTGGCCTTTTATACCTTGGCCGCACACACGTGCGCACAGCCCAATGACCTCCGACAGTGGCGCCACACGGTGGCTCGTTAACCCAAGCATACATACATGACAATATCCCCCTTTAAAATATTAGTAACGGTCTTTTTACAAATTGAGACGGTCCGGGGCTTTCCGCTCCCGAGTTGAATGTCTCAATTCAACTCCAGCCTTGGGTGAGCATTATGACTGGGGGCTGGGTAGCCGATCTGATGGGAGTGGCAATGACCATGTCTGAGATTGAAAGTACAGATTCATTGACCATGTCAGTGATTGAAAGTCCAGATGCATTGATGACAGCGGAGTCCTCTGATGACTGAGGGTAGATTGGTTGGTCACTGATTGTGTCTTCCTCAGACTGTTCCGGTTCATCTATGTGCCGCAGCTTTATCTGATTGACATGTTTCCTGCATGTCTGCCCATTCTTGAGCTTAACGATAAACACTCTGTTACTCTCCTTGGCCAAAACAGTACCGGCGATCCATTTGGGACCTTGACCATAATTCAGTACATACATCATCATCATCATCATCACAGGCAGTCCCTCGAAACGAGGATGACTTGCTTCCACGACAAAAAAGGATGAGTTCACAGGTGTTTCGAAAGAAGGACCCGAACTACATCCTGAAGAGTGGAAGATGCCTGTGTATGGATTTTTTTAATGTGGGGTAGCCGTTGCACATCAGCCACCACACGGGCTTAATAGAGTTAGGTCTTGGTCCAGTGGCAAGGATTACCCAAAACAACTGCAGACCAGCTCTGCTGCACGGAACTAGTGCACACACATATCGCAGTGTGGGCTGACCCATGCTGCCCCTGGGCCCTCGCCTCTTCTGGGCCCCGATCACATCCCTCCACAGTTTCTCACAGCTCCTTCGCCCCGATTTCACCGCTCCTGCTGTATCTGCCCACGCTCCAATCAGCGACCTGGGACACTGTCCCATCAAACACTCCCAGGGCAGGTACAGCACGGGGTTGGATGCAGAGTGGAGCTCCCTCTACACTGTCCCATTGAGCACTCCCAGGGCAGGTACAGCACGGGGTTGGATGCAGAGTGGAGCTCCCTCTACACTGTCCCATCAAACACTCCCAGGGTAGGCACAGCACGGGGTTAGATACAGAGTAAAGCACCCTCAGTACATACACAGGATCATTGATAGAAATGTCACGTGATACAGTAGCGCGATCATGATACCCTTGCTAACTTTGACGTCTGTATTCAACACGATTATTCAAGTCAGGGTGGACAAGGGACAGCCTGGTCTTGAGACCTCTCTTCATCAATAGTTCAGCAGGGGAGACTGCAGTAAGCATAGTCCTGTAACTAAGCAATATGTGTGACAAGCCTTGTCCTGTAACTAAGCAATATGCGTGACAAGCGAGTTTGCAGTGAACCTTGAATTACACGCTTCATATTCTGCTTGATGGTTTGGACCGCATGCTCTGCTTGTTCATTGGATGCGGGTTTGAATGATGCTGACTTCACATATTTAATACCATTGAGTTTCATGAACTCTTGAATGTCCTAGGGGGAGTGTTTGCTAGTGCTGTTGGTGAGGAGTTAAACTAATATGGCAGGGGAATGGGAACCAATACAGGGAGATAGAGGGAAACAAAAAGGAGACAAAAACATAAAACAGAAAAGAGATGAGTAAAAATGGAGGGCAGAGAAACCAAAGGCAAGAAACAAAAAGGGCCACTGAATATAAAAGGGCTGCAGGAGGGGTAAAAACTAAAAATCATGGTTTAAAAACGAGGATGAAAACACTCTATCTAAATGCACGCAGCATTCGAAATAAAGTAAATGAGTTGACGGCACAAATCATTACAAATGGGTATGATTTGGTGGCCATTACAGAAACATGGTTGCAAGGTGGCCAAGACTGGGAATTAAACATACAGGGGTATCTGACGATTCCGAAAGATAGGCAAGAAAGGAAAGGAGGTGGGGTAGCTCTGTTAATAAAAGATGATATCAGGGCAGTTGTGAGGGATGATATTGGCTCCAATGAACAAAATGTTGAATCATTGTGGGTGGAGATTAGAGATAGTAAGGGGAAAAAGTCACTGGTCGGCGTAGTTTATAGGCCCCCAAATAATAACTTCACGGTGGGGCGGGCAATAATCAAGGGAATAATGGAGGCATGTGAAAAGGGAACGACAGTAGTCATGGGGGATTTTAACCTACATATCGACTGGTCAAATCAAATCGCAGGGGGTAACCTGGAGGAGGAATTCATAGAATGCATACGGGCCTGTTTCTTAGAACAGTATGTAACAGAGCCTACAAGGGAGCAAGCCATCTTGGATCTGGTCCTGTGTAATGAGACAGGAAAAATAAACGATCTCCTCGTAAAAGATCCTCTCGGAATGAGTGATCACAATATGGTTGAATTTGTAATACAGATTGAGGATGAGGAAGTTGTATCAGAGACGAGGGTACTATGCTTAAACAAAGGGGACTACTGTGGGATGAGGGCAGAGTTGGCTAAAGTAGACTGGAAACAAAGACTAAACGGTGGCACAATTGAGGAACAGTGGAGGACTTTTAAGGAGCTCTTTCATAGTGCGCAAAAAAAATATATTCCAGTGAAAAAGAAGGGTGGCAAGAGAAGTGATAACCAGCCGTGGATAACCAAGGAAATAAAGGAGAGTATCAAATTAAAAACCAATGCGTATAAGGTGGCCAAGGTTAGTGGGAAACTAGAAGATTGGGAAAATTTTAAACGACAGCAAAGAATGACTAAGAAAGCAATAAAGAAAGGAAAGATAGATTACGAAAGTAAACTGGCGCAAAACATAAAAACAGATAGTAAAAGCTTTTACCGATATATAAAACGGAAGAGAGTGACTAAAGTAAATGTTGGTCCCTTAGAAGATGAGAAGGGAGATTTAATAATGGGAAATGTGGAAATGGCTGAGACCTTAAACAATTATTTTGCTTCCATCTTAACAGTGGAAGACACAAAAACAATGCCAAAATTTGCAGGCCACAGGAATGTGGGAAGGGAGGACCTTGAGACAATCACTATCACTAGGGGAGTAGTGCTGGACAGGCTAATGGGACTGAAGGTAGACAAGTCCCCTGGTCCTGATGAAATACATCCCAGGGTATTAAAAGAGATGGCTGAAGTTATAGCAGATGCACTCGTTATATTCTACCAAAATTCTCTGGACTCTGGGGAGGTACCAGCGGATTGGAGAGCAGCTAATGTAACGCCTCTGTTTAAAAAAGGGGGCAGGCAAAAGGCAGGTAACTATAGGCCGGTTAGTTTAACATCTGTAGTGGGGAAAATGCTTGAAACTATCATTAAGGAAGAAATAGCGGGACATCTGGATAGGAATAGTGCAATCAAGCAGACGCAGCATGGATTCATGAAAGGGAAATCATGTTTAACTAACTTACTGGAATTCTTTGAGGATATAACGAGCATGGTGGATAGAGGTGTACCGATGGATGTGGTGTATTTAGATTTCCAAAAGGCATTCGATAAGGTGCCACACAAAAGGTTACTACAGAAGATAAAGGTACACGGAGTCAGAGGAAATGTATTAGCATGGATAGAGAATTGGCTGGCGAACAGAAAGCAGAGAGTCGGGATAAATGGGTCCTTTTCCGGTTGGAAATCAGTGGTTAGTGGTGTGCCACAGGGATCAGTGCTGGAACCACAACTGTTTACAATATACATAGATGACCTAGAAGAGGGGACAGAGTGTAGTGCAACAAAATTTGCAGATGACACTAAGATTAGTGGGAAAGCGGGTTGTGTAGAGGACTCAGAGAGACTGCAAGGAGATTTTGATAGGTTAAGCGAATGGGCTAAGGTTTGGCAGATGGAATACAATGTCGGAAAGTGTGAGGTCATCCACCTTGGGAAAAAAAACAGTAAAAGGGAATATTATTTGAATGGGGAGAAATTACAACATGCTGTGGTGCAAAGGGACCTGGGGGTCCTTGTGCATGAATCCCAAAAGGTTAGTTTGCAGGTACAGCAGGTAATCAGGAAGGCAAATGGAATATTGGCCTTCATTGCGAAAGGGATGGAGTACAAAAGCAGGGAGGTCTTGCTGCAACTGTATAAGGTATTGGTAAGTCCGCACCTGGAGTACTGCGTGCAGTTTTGGTCACCTTACTTAAGGAAGGATATACTAGCTTTGGAAGGGGTACAGAGACGATTCACTAGGCTGATTCCAGAAATGAGGGGGTTACCTTATGATGATAGATTGAGTACACTGGGTCTTTACTCCTTGGAGTTCAGAAGGATGAGGGGTGATCTTATAGAAACATTTAAAATCATGAAAGGGATAGACAAGATAGAGGCAGAGAGGTTGTTTCCATTGGTGGAACTAGGGGGCACAGCCTCAAAATACGGAGGAGCCAATTTAAAACTGAGTTGAGAAAAAATTTCTTCTCCCAGAGGGTTGTGAATCTGTGGAATTCTCTGCCCAAGGAAGCAGTTGAGGCTAGCTCATTGAATGTTTTCAAGTCAAAGATAGATAGATTTTTAACCAATAAGGGAATTAAGGGTTACGGGGAGAGGGCGGGTAAGTGGAGCTGAGTCCACGACCAGATCAGCCATGATCTTATTGAATGGCGGGGCAGGCTCGAGGGGCTAGATGGCCTACTCCTGTTCCTAATTCTTATGTTCTTATGTTCTTGAAACTCCATACTGGTGAAGCAAAATCCGTTGTCGCTTTCAACGATGTCAGGCCGACCATGCGTAGCAAACATGACACGAAGGCTCTCAATGGTAGCTGTGGATGTGCTGGATGACATGATTGTACATTCTATCCACTTGGAATAAGCATCCACCACAACGAAGAACATCTTTTCCAGGAAGGGACCTGCAAAGTCGATGTGGATCTTGGACCATGGTTCAGATGGCCACGACCACAGTGGCAATTCCGCTGGTGTTTTACTAAGCTGCACGCAAGTGTTGCAATGATGCACACATGATTCCAGATCAGAGTCAATTCCAGGCCAGCATACACGAGACCTGGCAATGGCTTTCATCATGACAATACCAAGATGCGTGCTATGTAGATCATGCACAAATTTCTCTCTGCCTTTCTTGGGCATAACAACACGATTACCCCACAGTATACACACTGATTTAATGGATAGTTCATCTTTGCGACGGATGTAAGATTTGATCTCCTCACACATTTGCTTGGGTATGGCAGACCAATCACCACGAAGGATACAACGTTTCACAACCAATAATATCGGGTCCTGGCTGATCCAGGTCTTAACTTTTTGGGCCGTGACAGGGGTTCCTTCACTTTCAAAAAAATCCATGACTAACAGTAGGTCTGCCGGTTGTGGAGTTTCCACCTCAGGTGTGGGCAACGGCAGACGGCTCAATGCATTGGCACAATTCTCCGTGCCAGGTCTATGGCGAATGACATAATCATAGGCAGATAATGTCAGCGCCCACCTCTGGATGCGGGACGATGCATTGGTACTGATACCTTTGTTTTCCGAAAACAATGAAATGAGTGGCTTGGGATCTGTTTCCAGTTCAAACCGAAGACCAAACAGGTACTGATGCATCTTGTTAACCCCATACACACAGGCTAGTGCTTCTTTCTCTACCATGCTGTAGGCTCTTTCCACCTTTGACAAACTTTTTGAAGCATATGCAACAGGTTGTAATTTGCCCGGCTCATTAGCTTGTTGGAGCACGCAACCAACTCCATATGACGTAGCATCACAGGCTAATACTAGATGCTTACACGGATCATAATGTACCAGCATCTTTTTGGAGCAAAGCAGATTAGTTGCTTTCTCAAAAACTCTATCTTGAGACGCACCCCAAACCCAGTTGTCGCCTTTTCGTAGCAGCATGTGCAGTGGCTCTAATAAGGTGCTCAATCTAGGTAAGAAATTACCGAAGTAGTTGAGTAGACCAAGGAATGGACGCAGCTCTGTCACATTCTGAGGCTTGGGTGCATTTTTGATGGCCTTGGTTTTCGAGTCCACAGGCCTGATACCGTCAGCAGCAATTTTCCTCCACAGGAATTTGACTTTTGGTTCCGTGAAGTCACACTTCGAGCTTTTCATTTTAAGTCCCACTTTGTTCAGACGATGTAGAACCTCTTCCAGGTTGTTCAGATGTTCGGTGAAGTTACGACCTGTGACCAGCATGTCATCTTGGAATATGACGGTTCTGGGGATGGACTTCAGTAGACTCTCCATGTTCCTCTGAAATATGGCTGCAGCCGAGCGAATTCCAAAAGGGCACCTGTTGTAGATAAACAGTCCTTTATGAGTGTTGATGCAATAAGTTTCTTCGACGTATCGACCAGCTCCTGTGTCATGTAGGTAATGGGTATTGATCCTGTTTCGAAACTCGGTTGATCGTAATCTTGTAGTCGCCATGAATCCTGACAGTGCCATCACTTTTTAACACGGGAACAATGGGGCTGGCCCATTCGTTAAATTCGACCGGTGATATGATCCCTTCATGCTGGAGTCTGTCCAGTTCAATTTCAACCTTCTCCGTCATCATATACGGAACTGCCCGAGCTTTATGATGGATGGATCTTGCATCCGAGTCCACGTGGATCTGCACCTTGGCTCCTGTGTAATTGCCGATGCCTGGTTCAAATAGCGAGGGGAACTTGCTCAGCACTTGAGCACATGGAGTATCCTCTGACAATGACAATGCTTTGATCTCATTCCAGTTCCATTTGATTTTTTCTAACCAGTTCCTGCTGAACAGCATTGGACTATTGCCTGAAACAATACGTAACGGTAAATCATGAACTGCACCATCATACGACACCTTGATTACTGCACTGCCAATCACCATTATGAGTTCTTTAGTGTACGTACGGAAGTTGTTATTGACTGGACTCAGCTTAGGCCTCACAGCCTTAGTATCCCACAGCCTGTCGAATGTCCTCTGGCTCATTATTGATTGACTCGCACTCGTGTCCAATTCCATCGATACTGGCACACCATTAAAGTTTTACATTAATCATTATTGGTTGGCTCTTTGTTAAGAACGAATACAGTCCATACACTTCCCCCTCTGGTATCTCAGATTGCATATCCGGATCCGCGCTAGACTGGTCATCATCCTCCACATGATGTGGCGCAGCACGCTTGCTCAGTTGTGGACACATGCGCTGGAGATGCCCCACTCTCGAACAGCCTTTACAAATATACTGTTTAAACCGACACTGATGATGCCAATGATTTCCCCCACAATGCCAACACGGTGATATCGGATTCATTCCCATTGGCGGACTTTGAGCAGCCACAGGTTTCGCGTACGCAGTCAGGTAGGCCCTGCCATATGCAGCTCTGCCAAACGACGATACTATCTTGCTTAGAGTACGTGCCGAGTTCCAATTTTTTAACGATATCTGCTTTAAGCTTTAGTCCGTCGACATGCATGATTGGGCAATCATGATGGCCTTGCTCGAATCCAGCGTCCCCGCCGCCAGTAGCTTACGCAGGATCACCTCATGTGGTTGATGCTGATTACAAAGAAGTCCCACAACATGTCTGCCAACGCAGTTTCGAACTTACACCTTCCAGCTATATGTCTTAGTTCGGCAACGAAGTCTAATACATCCTGGCCCTCAGAATGAATGTGCGTATAGAATCGCTATCTTGAGATGATGATGCCTTCATCTGGTTTGAGATGGTCACATACCAGAGCACACAATGTTTCATAGTCCTTGTCTGTTGGACTTAAGGGCGAGAGGAGATTCTTTATGAGTCCATAGATTTTCGGACCACAAACCGTGAGGAGGACCACCCGGCACCGAACTGCGTCTGCCTCTTTCTCCATTTTGTTGGCCACGAAGTACTGGTTCAAGCGGGCTACAAAGTCTGCCCAATCTTCTCCCTCCACGAATCGCTCCAGAAGTCCAATTCTGTTCATTTTTGCATGCGAAGGTTCTTGTTACCTTGTCGCCAAATGTTGTGTATGCAATAACTCAACAGACTGAATACTGTAAACTCAGAACAGGTACAAACCTGGTTCTACTTTATTAGGGTCCAAAGTGATTACATTACAAGATGGCTGGCCTTTTGTACCTGGGCTGCACACACGTGCGCACAGCCCACTGACCTCCGACAGTGGCGCTACCTGGTGGCTAGTAAACCCAAGCATACATACATGACAGATGAGCAGAACTTTGTGCGAGTTAGGACATGGGCAACCGAATTTTGCATCACCTCATGTATACGTAGGGTAGAATGTGGGAGGCCAGCCAGGAGTGCTTTGCAATAGTCAAGTCTAGAGGTAACAAAGGCATGGATGAGGGTTTCAGCAGCGGATGAGCTGAGACAAGGGCGGAGATGGACAATGTTACGGTGGTGGAAATAGGCGGTCTGAGTTATGCTGCGGATATGTGGTTGGAAGCTCATTTCAGGGTCAAATATGACATCAAGGTTGCGAACAGTGTGGTTCAGCCTCAGATAGATATTGGGGAGAGGCATGAAGTCAGTGGCTAGGGAATGGAGTTTGTGGCGGGGACCGAAAACAATGGGGCAGAAATTCCTCTCGAGGACTTCCCGCGGACAAAGCACTAAATAATAGAAATAAAATGCGGACTTACCTGAAGCTGCTGCGCCCGCTCGAAATCCCGATCTGCAGGCCTCTTCTCCCTGCACGTCGCAGCACGTGCTCATAGGGACGTGCGCAGGAGTCACGTGTGCCTGGACACCCAATCACAGGTAAGTATTTTCTCATTCATTTTAATAGGAGTTTCGTAAGTTATGAAACTCCTATTACAATGAATGAGAAAAAACCCGAAAAGCACAAACACTACATATAACATT
Source organism: Pristiophorus japonicus (assembly GCF_044704955.1). Classification (NCBI taxonomy): domain Eukaryota; kingdom Metazoa; phylum Chordata; class Chondrichthyes; family Pristiophoridae; genus Pristiophorus; species Pristiophorus japonicus. Next base: position 86,224,686 of record NC_091979.1, on the reverse strand, counting down.
TAAAAAACACCTCACACATATACTAATAGAAATTAAAGTTGTTAGACATGTTTGTTTAAAGAAAAAAAAATTGACAATTTAAAAAAAAAGTTAGGGTTCGGGTTTAAAATAACATTACCTGAGTGGGCACGGTTTTAACATAAATGTTTTTAAAATTTTTATTTAAATCATGTTTTTTATAGGTTTTTAAACTCTTACGTCTGTAAAAGTAGGCTATGCGCCTGCTTTTTCAAGCACAAGATTTTTGAGGGCATTTGCCGGGCAAGATATGCATAAATCCTGCAATCTTGCCCGTACAAATGTCCTCACTCCTGAGATGTCTATGATCTATCAAGCTCCATCTTGACAGATCGGAGGTCGGTTTTCAGCGCATGCGCTTTGCGCGCTGAAAACAGGCTTTTCCGATGCCTTCACAGGTCCGTAGAAACTTCGTACGGGCCCGGGGACGTCGGAATTTGTACCCAAATGGCTTCGGTCTTTCCAATATTTAATTGGAGAAAATTTCTGCTGATCCAGAACTGGATGTCGGACAATTTAGAGACCGTGGAGGGGTCGAGAGAAGTAGTGGTGAGGTAGCGCTGAGTGTCATCAGCGTACATGTGGAAACTGATGCTGTGTTTTCGGATGATGTCGCCAAGGGGCAACAAGCAGATGAGAAATAGGAGGGGGCCAAGGATAATCCTTGGGGGACACCTGAGGTAACGATGCGGGAGTGGGAAGTGAAGCAGATGCAGGTGATTCTCTGGCTATGATTAGATCGATAAAAATGGATCCAGGAAGAATTTAATGGCCTTACACGAGTAGTCAAGATCAGTGAATATATTTTCAAATGCCATATCCCACCAACTGCACCACAAGCCTCACACACTGCTCAATGCACCACACCCCCATCACTCACCAAACCAACAATCTCTAGCATGGGTCATGCCTCATGATCATAGTTTCACTTCATCCTCACACACTTATCACTGCTGCGAGACTCACACCTACATATCATACCTTGCACACAATGTCAGTTATTCAACCATGACAGACACATCACCCAACCACATTACAACATACTCACTAACACACTTCGCCTTCTCTTGCAGGCTAAGGTGGCTCACAACTGGTGTGAGCAGCAACAGACAGGTGGAGGCAAGCAATCTGCACAACCTTACTGCACTGGAGGAAACTGTGCTGCAGATAATTGATGGAGCTGTCACTGAAGCCGTTGTGAGAGGCGAGGTTGAAAGCATTGATGATGACGGTATAAATTATGTTTGGAATGTTTGTTTTGTGGGGGCTTTCACTTCAGCTTTGTGCCCATGATGATGCTGTAATGTTCTGTGACAGAGGGATGGTAAGGTGGGGAAGTGTTGAGCAACAGGGATTCGGGGTTTCATTTATTGGAACCGGAGTCTGATGAGTCGCTCATGGATAGCCCATCTGGAACAGGGATTTGATGCCTGCCTCCTCCCTTCCTCCTCCTCCTGAGGTGGTTGAGGAACCAGTGTTGGGAAGGGCTGCGCCCTCATGATGACTAAATTAAGGAGGATGCAGCAGACCACAATGAATTGGGCAGCCGCTCCGGTGAGTACTGGAGGGCTCCTCCTGAGCAGTCAAGACAGCGGAACCATTCCTTGAGTACCTCAATGGTCTGCTTGAAGAGGTTCCTTTGACTGGCCATGAGTGGTGGGGTTGCAGAGGGGACTCATCAGCCAGGTGTAGAGTGGATAGTCCTTTGACTCTGCGCAGCCACCCTTCACTTTGACGTGGTGGCTGGAAGATTGCTGGTCAAGTGGACAGGCGCAGGAAGAAGACATCATGAATGCTGCCAGGATATCAGGCATTCACCATCATGATGTGCTGGTTGTGGTCGCACACCAACTGCAGTTACGGAACATCTCAGAATTGATGTGCGATGCCCACAAAGCCACGTGTGTGCAATCGATGGTGCCCTGCACCATGGGGAAGCCTGATATCCTGGAAAAGCCACATGCACACTCCGCCTTCTTTTCTCTGTTAAGAGAAGACAATGAAGTCTCTTCTCTTGGAGCTTAGAGCCTCTGTGACCTCCCAGATTCAGCAGTAGATGGCGAACTGCAAGGTGTTGCTACATCGCCTGCTCCAGCCGTGAAGGATCCGGTGGCGAAAAAATTCAGGGCCATGGTCACCTTGAGGGCTACTGGCAGTGCCGTCGTCTCCCTGCTCTGAGATGACAGGTCTGGTTCCAGGACGTGTCAGAGTCCTGTAAACACCTCCTTGGTGAAGCGGAGCCTTCGAATACACTGCTCCTGGCTTAACTTAAGTGCAGGTAGGAGAAGTGCTCCCTGAAGATCCTAGGTGGGTAAGGCCTTCTGCTGAGAGCCCTCCTGTCCCTGCCTCTGTGAGAAGCTTGTCTTTGGTGCCTCTGCTCCATGTCCCTGTCATGCTGCAGCGTAAGGTGGACTGCAATTGTTATATATGCAGACTACAGATATGCTCACTGTATAGTTGTACTGCTGGAGACCGGGATTTCCTGCCCCTGTGGCAGAGGCTGCCCACCAGAGGGCACTGCGGTGGGAGACCTGAGGGTCACCTGCATAGGTGTGCAGGGCCCAGTATAAAAGGCTGCCCACCATGCTTGTGCCTCACTCTGGAGTTACGAATAAAGGACCAAGATCACTACAGTTTGAGTACAACACATTGCCTCATGCAGTCATTCATAAGTGCATTACAGACATAACAACTGGCGACGAGAATACGGACTTTCACGCAATTATGGCTACCTTTGGCACACTAAATTCACAGTGGGTGACAATTGGGATGCCTTCACGGAAAGGCTCAAGCAATATTTCGTGGCAAACGACCTGGCAAGGGAGACAGACACATTGGCGGAGAAGCGCAAGGCTATACTGCTGACCAGTTGTGGGCCCGAGGTCTACTGCCTCATCAGGGACTTGCTGACACCCACGAAGGCCAAGGATAAGACATACGATGAGCTGACTGAACTAATTCACGACCAACTAAAACCAAAACAGAGCATCTCATGGCCAGGCACAGATTCTACACTCACCGCAGACCTGAGGGCCAGAAGATTGCAAAATATGCTGCCGACCTCAGAAGACTTGCGGCACTGTGTGATTTCGGCACGCACCTCAACGAAGCATTGTGAGACATCGTCATTATGGGAATTGGCCGTCCTTCACAAGCTATTATCTGCCGACACCACAGTCAACCTGCAGAAGGCCATCAGTATCAGTCAGGTGTTCATGACCTCGACCTGCAGCACCAAGCAAATTATTAATCCTGTGGACTCAAACCCAGCAAGTACAGAATGATGCCTTTCACAGACAAGACTGTAGAACGTGGCTCTGCCTAGGGCAGAGAGCACAGACTTCAGGGTTCCAGAGCTCAGAGTCCGCTGAGGGGTGCTAATCGAGTAGCACATGCTGGCGTTGTGGAGGAAACCATAGGGCTCAACAGTTTGCTGAGTATGTATGCAAAGCCTGTAATATGAAGGGCCACCTCCAGCATATGTGTAAAAGAAATACGACTCACCGTCTAGCAGAGGAGTTGGTAGATGACTTTGAATCCAGTGGGGAGTATGATGATTTAGAAACATAGAAACATAGAAGATTGTTGCAGGAGTAGGCCATTCGGCCCTTTGAGCCTGCACCACCATTCAATAAGATCATGGCTGATCATTCACCTCAGTACCCCTTTCCTGCTTTCTCTCCATACCCCTTGATCCCTTTAGCTGTAAGAGCAATATCTAACTCCCTCTTGAATATATCCAATGAACTGGCATCAACAACTTCTGCGTTAGGGAATTCCACAGGTTAACAACTCTCTGAGTGAAGAAGTTTCTCCTCATCTCAGTCCTAAATGGCTTACCACTTATCCTTAGACTGTGTCCCCTGGTTCTGGACTTCCCAAACATCGGGAACATTCTTCCAGCATCTAACCTGTCCAGTCCAGGCAGAATTTAATATGTTTCTATGAGATCCCCTCTCATCCTTCTAAACTCCAGTGAATACAGGCCCAGTCGATCCAGTCTCTCCTCACATGTCAATCCTGCCATCCCAGGAATCAGTCTGGTGAACCTTCACTGCACTCCCTCAATAGCAAGAACATCCTTCCTCAGATTAGGAGACAAAAACTGAACACAATATTCCAGGTGAGCCTCACTAATGCCCTGTACAATTGCAGTAAGACCTCCCTGCTCCTATACTCAAATCCCCTAGCTATGAAGGCCAACATACCATTTGCCTTCTTCACCGCCTGCTGTACCTGCATGCCAACTTTCAATGACTGATGTACCATGACACCCAGGTCTCGTTGCACTTCCCCTTTTCCTAATCTGCCGCCATTCAGATAATATTCTGCCTTCGTGTTTTTGCCCCCAAAGTGGATAACCTCACATTTATCCACATTATACTGCATCTACCATGCATTTACCCACTCACCTAATCTGTCCAAGTCAGCCTGCAGCCTCTTAGCGTCCTCCTCACAGCTCACACCACCACCCAGCTTAGTGTCATCCGCAAACTTGGAGATATTGCACTCAATTCCTTCATCTTGGGGCCAGAGAGGCAGCTCAGCCCCAAGAAGAAGTGTATGGAGTGTATACCTGCACCACCGATTGTCCTCCAGTGAAGATGGAAGTTGAGATAAACGGCATTCCAGTCTTCATGGAAATGAATCCGGGAGCGAGCCAGTCAGTGATGAGCCAGGATGCCTTTGAGAGGCTATGGAACGAAAAACGACCCGAGCTGGTTCCAGTACAGGAAAAGTTGCGCACCTACACTAAGGAGCTGATCCCAGTCCTTGGTAGTGCGGATGTAAGTGTAATCCATAATGGCGTGGTGCACAAGTTACCTCTGTGGATTGTTGCAGATGATGGTCCAATGCTACTTGGAAGAAGGTGAATGGGGAAGATCCAGTGGAAATGGGAAGACCTCGTCACTCCAGCAATCGATGTCCCCCGTGCTCAGAGGCAGAGCAAAACCTCACCTTCGCTTGGGCCAGGCACCAGAGAACAGGTGCAGCACCTGAGGCACGGACCGTCCATCTCCACTGCGTGGCAATGATCCGACCGGAACAACCTAAAAGTTCCTTCCCAGCTCCAGTGGCAGGACTCCTGGGGAGGAAGATCGAATTCACAGGCACTCTTCCAGCTTTTGTGCCAGAATTGCAGGAGAGACCGATCAAGGCAGTCGACCTCAAGGACAGAGGCAAGATGGCACCCCTGCTACAGCGAGGTGCAGCGTGGCTGAAAAAAAAGATGGCCGCGGCCATATCACGAGGTGCAACACTGAGGGACCAACACGTGGTATCTAACAAAGGATTTGATTGCGGTGAAGCCAGCAGGGTTCTCTTAAAGGAGACCTGCAACCAACTGAACTTAAAAAGACATTGTATGCATGGCAATCAATGTAACAAACTGATTAAGATTGTGAACAAAATGTTGTTGCGAGATGTCGGTACCAGTCCTAATGTAAAGAACAAAATGTTGTTGCCAGATGTCGGGAATAGTATGTCCCCAAAAGTAGCAAGTGAGCGAATTCGGGAGGGTAAAGGCATTGATCCTGATGCCCTGCCCCAGGTCTATCCCACGCTGCAGGCACCAAATGGCACTATTCGCCACGGACCTGGAAACAAAAACGGCGCCAATATGCACAGTCGGCCGCCGTTGCCCACCACTCGGATGGAGACGTTGCAGCCCCCAGACCCAGTCACTACCTCGGCCATGTCCGGGAGCGAAAGGTCAGAATCAACGAGTTCCTCAAACAGGACCTGGAACAGCCAGGTTCCCAACACTGTTAGAGAGCAGGCAGAAGACTCTGAAGCCCTCAAAGGAGGACAAGGAGGCCACACACATCTGTGGCTTTGCCCACCACTAGGCAACAGCAAAGGCCCTGAGTCCTGGCTTGGTGAGCGAACCAAGCCCACCCCGCTGGCAGGGGGCGCAGCGCCGCTATCAGGCGACTAGGACCCGGTCCAGTTGCTCTGGAACCTGCGTCCTCGCATACCTGTACTGTTACCTCAGTACTTACCATGACTGAACCATGAATGCAATCTACCCAATCGTGGCGCACGACCGCAAAATGTAACGAATGTAAGTCACTGAACCAAGGTGTCATGATACAAACTGTAACTTCCTTTCTTTGTACTTGCACTGTGTCTGATCCTGTATGTTAATGTAACGGATCTGCTGCACGATCTCACTGTGGGGGTTGGGGTGGAAATGGATGTACGTAGCCATGGACACACACATGGATCACACCCAGAACCCACTGGAACCTCCACTGCATCATTGAACCATCCAAACTGGTAACTACTACCCAACGTTGTGGCAAAAGGACTTGGGGTTTAACAGGGAGAGAGCCAAGCCAAAGCACAGCCAAGGTGCAAGGGCTATTGGTACTTAAGTCTGGGGAGAGCTAAGCCAGAGCACATAGTGCAAAAGTAATCGGCACAAATGACTTCGGGGAGAGTGATGTTCTATATGCAGACTATAGATATATTCACTGTATAGTTGCATAAGATGGAGACTTGTTACCGGATGTACTATCAATAAGGTTTACACTGTGTATATACAATGCTGGCACAACTAGAGGGTGCAACTGGTGCAGACCGGAGTTTCCTGCCCCTGTGGCAGAGGCTGTCCATCAGAGGGCACTGCGGTGGGAAACCTGAGGATCACCTGCATAGGTGTGCAGAGCCCAATATAAAAGGCTGCTCACCATGCTTGTGCCTCACTTTGGAGTTACAAATAAAGGAACAAGGTCACTACAGTTTGAGTACAACATATTGCCTCGTGGAGTCAATCATAAGTGCATTACAGACATAACAGCAAGTAGAACCCCATAATTTGCAGCAACTGCTCTGACCAGAACCCTTGAAGTCAGAATCAAGGCTTTCTCCACTTCAAGCACCACTCCCTGTCACCTCAACAACTTTACATAACTCTAAGAAGCTCCAAACTGTGGGTGTGGGATTGTGGGTTCAAATTCCAATCTAGGGACTTCAGCACATAAATCTAGACTGACACTCCAGTGTAGTTCTGAGGGAGTTGCTGCACTGTCAGAGGTATGTCCATCGGATGAGACGTTAAATGGCACTATGTCAAGGAAGAGCAGGGGAGCTATCCCCGGTGTTCTGGCCAATATTTATCCCTCAATCAACATAAAAAAACAGTTTATCTGATCATTATCACATTACTGTTTGTGGGAGCTTGCAAGTACGCAAATTGGCTGCCACGTTTCTCACATTACAACAGTGACTATGGCTCAGAGATATGGACCATGTACAGTAGACACCTCAAATCGCTGGAGAAATACCACCAACGATGTCTCTGCAAGATCCTGCAAATCCCCTGGGAGGACAGACGCACCAACGTTAGCGACCTCGACCAGGCCAACATCCCCAGCATTGAAGCACTGACCGCACTTGATCAGCTCTGCTGGGCAGGCCACATTGTTCGCATGCCTGACACGAGACTCCCAAAGCAAGCGCTCTAGTTGGAACTCCTTCACGGCAAACGAGCCAAAGGTGGACAGAGGAAACGTTTCAAGGACACCCTCAAAACCTCCTTGATAAAGTGCAACATCCCCACCGACACCTGAGAGTCCCTGGCCAAAGACCACCCGAAGTGGAGGAAGTGCAACCGGGAAGGTGCTCAGCATCTCGAGTCTCATCGCCGAGAGCGTGCAGAAACCAAGCACAGGCAGAAAGAGCGTGCGGCAAACCTGTCCCACCCACCCCTTCCCTCAAAGACTGGCTGTCCCACCTGTGACAGGGACTGTGGTTCTCGTATTGGACTGTTCAGTCACCTAAGAACTCATTTTTAGAGTGGAAGCAAGTCTTCCTCGATTCCGAGGGACTGCCTATAATGATGACACTCGAAAAGTACTTCATTGGCTGTAAAGCGCTTTGAGACATCTGGTGGTCATGAAAAGCGCTATATAAATGTAAGTCTTTCTTTCAAACAGTTCTACAAACTTACACAGAGTCAGTAGAAATCAAAAAGCAAGTTTCCTGAAAGCTGTTGATGACCCCTTTAAAATCGCAGGTGGGGTGGTGGCGGAGGGGGCGTGTGGACATCCCTCATGCTGCTGAATGCACCTTCGGCTGTTGGTGTCTAGGAGAGGGCATTGATTGGAACTGTAACGTCCAAAATGGCAATCGGTGTGTCAAATCAGCGCTGCATGCTGACTAACGTCATGATCTGCCTCATTTGAATTCTAGCGCCGCACGCAGGCAACAGCCACACTCCCGACATGCTCAAAATGGCCGTTTTTCTGCGCTGCAGTGGCCAGAACAAGGCGGCTGCCATTTTTTGCCCAAACCGGCATTTAATGCTGACGCTAAGGTGCCAAATTTTGAGGCCTTAAAATTTTGTTTGGGAGCAGCTTGTCATTTGGCTCCCCCTGGTGGATCTTGCATCACTTCATTCTGGATTGGCTGATATTATGGAAAATCATGGGACGTAAATTGCGGCCTTTCCGAGTGCATACGATTGCGCACGCACCCAAAGAGACCTCACAATTGTCGGTTCTCGGCGCACGATGCGCATTTGTGATCTGTCAGTTCCAACGTATCCTCGGGCAAAGGGCCTTTGCGTGTAGAGATTTGGGCTAATTTTCCAACGCCTGCCCAGCAAATGTCCTTCAAACACTTATGCCTGGTAAAACCAGGTGTTTAGCCTACTTTTACCAGCATAAGAGTTTTAAAATAAAGAAAAATTAAATGTTATCACTAATTTTTATGTTAAAAACCCTGTCCATTAAGGTAAGTTTATTTTTAACCCTATTAAAATATATTAAACATTTTTTTTTCTAAAACATTTAAGTACATTCAATTTCAATTAATTTTAAATATATGAGGTGTTTTTTTTATTTATTGTGTTGTGTTTCTGTGTTTTTGGGGGGATTCTCATTGATAGTAATGGGAGCTTGTACAAACGGAGCTCCCATTATTTTCAATGAGAATACTCCATGTTCATTGGTGGTTCAGGCCCACGTGATCCCAGGTCACGCTTACTTTCCTGGGATGGGTGAGCCCATATGCTGGACTTAGACACTGGTCCTCGGACCACAAGTCTACGTTCCTCCGGGATCACCAGGTGCTTTCGGGAAAAAAATTTTGGTTGGAGGCATCCGCCTGCAGGAAGCCTTCAACCGCAATTTTCGGATCAATAATTAGACAATATTTAATAACAGTAATCAATAAATGAGAAAATAACAATTAAATAATTACACGTATAATGTTAACATTTATTTTGAAACTTGTGAGCCATCTAATTGAATATTGATGTTTTTTAAACTATAAAATGAAGTTATGGATAAAACTATTAGGTAAATACTCTGCGTATGTGCTAGTGGCAAGGTACTTGATTTCAATGGCCAGAAAATCATGGGCAGTGCGTTTGCGGTAGATGAGGTGCCTTGTTGCAGAAAAAATAGGCTAATTAGATCTCAAGTTCAAAACTGTTAAAAAGATATATTAAGCACTACATCAGATCTTCTATGGCATTGTTCTTGGGTAGTTTGATATTTGAAACATGGCTTCTGATACTTACCACTGTCCCACATGACAGTGATTTGCTAATCACTGTAATACAACAAAGTTACTTAAGCATTATTGTGACCAGGTAAAAATCTAACAATTATTCTTACAGAAAAATACTAATCAGCAATCAGCAATAAAACTTGCTTGAGGAACAACTAACTTGCTTCTTCTCCAAAACCTCTTATTCTCCATTACTTTTCATGTTTTTGTTCAATATCCCACAGTGAATTTGCAGCATTTGCTTTAGATCCAAATACTTTATTTTTTAATCTATCCTCCAAGCTCGATGTAAAGAGAAAGATACTATTTTTCTCTTTTTTTTTTACACATAAACACTGTTTTAAAGAAGTCACTATTAATTTTTAACCTACTTTTGGCTTTGTAAATGGTATCTGCTTGAGGAGATCTGCTACAGTGCCTAATTTCTTAAGTACTGCATTTTATATTAGTTTTAAATACAATGAGAAAATGTCACTAGATAAATCATAGAATGATACAGCACAGAAGCAGGCCATTCGGCCCATCGTGTCTGTGTGGCCCTTTGAATGAGCTATCCAACTAGTCTCACACCCTTGCTTTTTCCCCAAGCCTCTGCAAATATCCCCCTTTCAAGTATGTATCTAATTCCATTTTGAAAGTTATTATTGAATGTGCTTCCACCACCCTTTCAGGCAGTGCATTTCAGATCATCATCACTTGGTGTGTAAATTTTATTCCACCGTCACCTCTGGTTCTTTTGCCAATTATCTTAAATCTGTGTCCTCTGGTTACTGTTCCTTCTGCCACTGGAAAGTTTCTCCTTATTTACTCTATGAAAACCCTTTATGATTTTGAACACCTCTGTCAAATCTCCCCTTAACCTTCTCTGAACGAAGGAGAACAATTCCAGCTTCTCTAGTCTCATCATGTAACTGAAGTCCCTCATCCCTCGTACCATTATATTAATATTAATCTTGTGGTATATTTGGACTTTAAGAAGGCATTCGACAAGGTCCCACACAAGAGATTGATGTGCAAAGTTAGAGCACATGGGATTGGGGGTAGTGTACTGACATGGATTGAGAACTGGTTGTCAGACAGGAAGCAAAGAGTAGGAGTAAATGGGTACTTTTCAGAATGGCAGGCAGTGACTAGTGGGGTACCGCAAGGTTCTGTGCTGGGGCCCCAGCTGTTTACACTGTACATTAATGATTTAGATGAGGGGATTAAATGTAGTATCTCCAAATTTGCGGATGACACTAAGTTGGGTGGCAGTGTGAGCTGCGAGGAGGATGCTGTGAGGCTGCAGAGCGACTTGGATAGGTTAGGTGAGTGGGCAAATGCATGGCAGATGAAGTATAATGTGGATAAATGTGAGGTTATCCACTTTGGTGGTAAAAACAGAGAGACAGACTATTATCTGAATGGTGACGGATTGGGAAAGGGGGAGGTGCGGGGAGACCTGGGTGTCATGGTACATCAGTCATTGAAGGTTGGCATGCAGGTGCAGCAGGCGGTTAAGAAAGCAAATGGCATGTTGGCCTTCATAGCGAGGGGATTTGAGTACAGGGGCAGGGAGGTGTTGCTACAGTTGCACAGGGCATTGGTGAGGCCACACCTGGAGTATTGTGTACAGTTTTGGTCTCCTAACCTGAGGAAGGACATTCTTGCTATTGAGGGAGTGCAGCGAAGGTTCACCAGACTGATTCTCGGGATGGCGGGACTGACCTATCAAGAAAGACTGGATCAACTGGGCTTGTATTCACTGGAGTTCAGAAGAATGAGAGGGGACCTCATAGAAACATTTAAAATTCTGATGGGGTTAGACAGGTTAGATGCAGGAAGAATGTTCCCAATGTTGGGGAAGTCCAGAACCAGAGGTCACAGTCTAAGGATAAGGTGTAAGCCATTTAGGACCGAGATGCGGAGGAACTTCTTCACCCAGAGAGTGGTGAACCTGTGGAATTCTCTACCACAGAAAGTTGTTGAGGCCAATTCACTAAATATATTCAAAAAGGAGTTAGATGAGGTCCTTACTGCTAGGGGGATCAAGGGGTATGGCGAGAAAGCAGGAATCGGGTACTGAAGTTGAATGTTCAGCCATGAACTCATTGAATGGCGGTGCAGGCTAGAAGGGCCGAATGGCCTACTCCTGCACCTATTTTCTATGTTTCTATGTTTTCTGCACCCTCTCTAAGGCCTTGACATTCTTCCTAAAGTGTGCTGCCCAGAATTGACCACAACACTCCAGCTGAAACCTAACAGTGGTTTATAAAGGTTTAGCATAACTTGCTTGCTTTTGTACTCTATACCTCTATTTATGTGGCTAAGGATCCCATATGCCTTTTTAACAACCTTCTTAACTTTCAAAGATTTGCGTATGCACACCACCAGGTCTCTCTGTTCCTGCACCACCTTTAAAATTGTATTATTTAGTTTATATTGCCTCTCCTCATTCTTCCTATCAGAACTAATTACTTAACACTTCTCGGCGTTAAATCTCACCAGTCCATCCATGTCCTCGTAAAGTCTGCGACTGCCCTCCTCACTGTTTACTACATTTCCGAGTTTAGCTTCATCCGCAAACTTTGAAATCATGTTCTGTATATCCAAATACAGCTCTTTAAAACATATTTTAAAAAGCGGTGGTCCCAACGTCCGCTCATCTATATTAATAAAGTATTTTAAAGTTCTAAAAAAAATGAAATTGTTTTAGATTTTTGTTGGAAAAACAATTAACTGCTATGAACTTGTATAAGTTATCATGAAATGTTCTTCTGATTAATGTCACATAGGCCTAGAAATTACAGTCGGAAAGCGGGATTAGGCTGGATAGATCTTGGTCGGCCGGCGCGGACACAATGGATCGAAATGGCCTCCGTGTTGTAAATTTCTATGATTCTAATCGTAAAATTTCAGTGTGCAATTGCCGGCCAGTTGCTGTGCGACAGCGATTGCTTTTTTGGAGCTCCTGCGGATGGCCTGTCAGCGCGTACGGAGACAGGCCGCAAGTTCCAGATTTCGCGCATGCGGAAATCCTGAACTTGTGGGGTATTTCATAGGGATTACATCACCGCAATTTCAGGGCCATTATACAATTAACAGAATTGCAATTTTATTCATGAGTTCCTTCATTACACCAACCTCAATTGAAAAACATTTTTTGATCATTTTAAACATCATTAAGACTGTAATCCGGGCCAATATTTGCATAAACACAGATTTACACTGGCTGCTGGGCATTGCCCAGTTTTTTGTCGGTCTGGAGAGCATCGATGGAGCAGCTGCAGGATGGCGGCGGCGCCCCCTGACGGCGGTCTGGGGCTTGCCCGGGTCGGTGCTCGATTGTTTGTCCCTGGGTGGACGGCGGCGCTTGTTTTGGTAACCAGGAGACGGGAGGGAGGGAGACAACCGGTGCCCGGGCCTCCGACCACCCACAGCCTGAGCCCAGCGGCCGGGGGATGGCGGAACAGGACTCGCCGACTTTGGTAAGGGAGTGAGCGGCTTGGGACCTCACGGGCTCCGGCCGGGCCCGTCAGACCATCAGAAAGAGCGGCACTCGGGGGGGCGGGGCGGCGGGAACCTGGGCCGAGCAGGGTCAGGGAGTCGGCGGGACGGGACAGGGAGTCTGCGAGGCGGAGGAGTGAGGAAGTGGGTCTGGGGGCGGGGCGCAGTGTAAGGGCAGATCCTGGGCCTGAGGGAGGGGTAACGTGACAGGGACCCGGGGAGGAGGGGGGAATGAGGGGCAAAGCAGGGATTCTGGGGCCGTGAAGGGCAAGGCAGGGACCCTCGGAATGAGTGTGGGGGGCGTTGACTGGGCACGGATCCTGGGGATGGGGGGAGGGAGGCAGGTCAGTGACATTAGGTCTGGAGGGGGAGCGGGGCAGGTACCCTGGGTCTGTTGGTGTTTGGGAGGGTGGGCCAGCAGGTGGTCCCTCACGGCCCGGCAATGCACAGCGGCGCCTGGTTGATTTGGTCTTACAGATTTGTTGGACCGATTTCCGAACCTTCGCTTCTGCCCACAAGTGCGACCCTGAGCTCCATCCATCCAGCTCTGACCGCCTGCCGTTGGCCTTCCACACTGCTTGAGTAAAGCTCAAGGCTACCTCTTCTTTCATTTGGCGCTTCGCAGCTGTCTGGCCTCAACATCGACTTTAATAAGAACATAAGAAATAGGAGCAGGAATCGGCCATTTGGCCCCTCGAGCCTGCTCTGCCATTTGATAAGATAATGGCTGATCTGATCATGGACTCAGCTCCACTTCCCTGAGTGCTCCCCATAATCCTTTATCGCTCAAAAATCTGTCTATCTCCACCTTAAATATATTCAATGACCGAGCCTCCTCAGTTCTCTGAGGCAGAGAATTCACAGAAACATAGAAAATAGGTGCAGGAGTAGGCCCTTCGAGCCTGCACCACCATTCCATAGATTTACAACCCTCTGAGAAGAAATTCCTCCTCAACTCAGTCTCAGAATAAGGGGCCGCCCATTTAAAACTATGTCCCCTAATTTGAGTTTCCCCTATGAGTGGAAATATCCTCTCTGCATCCACCTTGTCGAGCCCCCTCATATCTTGTATGTTATAATAAGATCACCTCTCATTCTTCTAAACTCCACTGTGTATAGGCCCAACCTACTCAACCTATCTTCATAAGTGTAGAGTGTTTGTTTTTCACTCTGATTCTTAGACCGTGGAACCTATAGTGGGAAAGGACAACATGTGGCACAAAATTTAGGCTTAACTAGTGTCAGTTTTATTATGCAACAAAAAATGACTAAAACTACAGGATGACACTGCTGAGAGAAATTGACTTTAGACTTACAATCACCAGCCCTGGCTGTAGCTATTGTAGGTTTGTGCCCATTGATTCTGTGACCTGCTGTTTGTTTTTCTGGCTGTTCTGTGCAGTTTCTGTTTCTTTCCTTCTGCGCCTGCTTGTGTGTGCCTGTGTTCATATATTTATATCCATAGTATGAATAAGTTTCCTGCTGGGCTGAGATCCGATTATCGATGTGCTGATTTGTTTAACTGGCTGTGGCGATGAGTTTGAATGGCTACTAATTTGCACATGGAGTCAACAGATAACTCCTTGCGCTCAGTGCTCTGTTATCCAGAAATGTGCATTTTGTAGGGTCCTTTGTATTCCTGGTTTTCTTGCAGACTTGTAGTCTCTGGGGTATCAATGTCTTTGTCTGTATGCATAACCTAGTCTCGTCCTTGATCAACATTGATTGCTTTTAATGGGTGATGAGTCATCACTTGCCTCAGGCTGGCCCCAGCACCGATCCCTGCGGCACCCCAACAGTTACTGTTTGCCAACCGGAAAATGACCCATTTATCCCGACTCTCTGTTTTCTGTTAGTTAGCCAATCCTCTATCTCTGCTAATATATTACCCCCAACCACGTGAAATATTATCTTGTGCAGTACCTTTTATGTGGCACCTTATTTGAATGCTTTCTGGAAATCCAAATACACCACATCCACTGGTTCCCCTTTATCCACCCTGCTCATTACATTCTCAAAGAACTCCATCAAATTTGTCAAACATGATTTCCCATTCATAAAACCATGCTGTGACTCTGCTTGATTGAATTATGCTCTTCCAAATGTCCTGCTACTGCTTCCTTAGTAATGGACTCCAGCATTTTCCCAGTGTCAGATGTTAGGCTAACTGGTCTATCATTTTCTGCCTTCTGTCTTCCCTCCTTTTTTAAATAGTGACATTACATTTGCAGTTTTCCAATCCGCTGGGACCTCTCCAGAATCCAGGGAATTTTGGTAGATTACAACCAATGCATCCACTATCTCTGCAGTCACTTCTTTTAAGACCCTAGGATGTAAGCCATCAGGTCCAGGGGACTTGTCTGCCTTTAGTCCCATTATTTTATTGGGTATTCCTACTTTAGTGATTGTATTAAGTTCCTCCCTCTCTATAGCCCCTTGATTATCCACTATTGGGATGTTTTTATTGTCTTCTACCATGAAGACCGATATAAAATATTTGTTCAACGTCACTGCCATTTCCCTGTTCTCCATTATTAATTCCCCAGTCTCATCCTCTAAGGGACCAACATTTACTTTAGCCACTCTTTTCCTTTTTATGTACCTGTAGAAACTCTTGCTATCTGTTTTTATATTTCGTGCTAGTTTACTTTCATAAACTATCTTCCCTCTTTGTTTTTTTAATCATTCTCTCTCGATCCTCTGGCCTCCTACTAGTCTTGGCCACATTGTATGCCCTTGTTTTCAATTTGATATCATCCCTTATTTCCTTAGTTAGCCACAACTTCAGACTTTCATTGGCAACATGTGCTGGGAGAGGGAATGGCTTGGTCCTGGAACTGGAACCTGACCCACCCCAATCCCTGCAACTCTCCAACACCCCACTACACCAAACGCACTCCCCACCAACACTCCCAAAGCCCTTCTCTGTCCTTCTTTCCCCATTCAACTCTACCACCCACATTCAGAGACACCCCTCAACCACACCTTCTCGCATGGCAACTCCACCTCCAGTGTGTTGATCACCAATTATGCTGCATCCCTCCAACCCCACTACGCTCACCGTGAAATACCCATGCCTCCAGCTCCTCTAGACTCAAACTGTAGTGTGGCAATGAGCGAGTTACTAGATCAGATATTAAGGATGACATATTCAACTGTGGTCCCGTCTGGCCTTTCTGGTGGATGTGAAAGATCCCATGGCACTATTTCAAATAGGAGCAGGGGAGTTATCCCTGGTGTTCTGGCCAATATTTATCTCTTAACCAACATAACAAAAACATTATCTCATCTATTACATTGCTGTTTGTGAGAGCTTGCTGAATGCAAATTGGCTGCTAAGTTTCCCACATTAAGTACTTAATTGGTTGTGAAGGGCTTTGGGACGCCTTAGGTTGTGAAAGGCGCTCTCTCTAGAGCAAGTTCTTTCTTTTCTAGCTTCTTCAAAAATTCACTCATAAACTCCCAGTTCCCTCTTTTCTTTCCCTACACCTGACATGACACCACTGCCACTCTTGATAGTAGGCTCCGACACCGCCTGCAGTGTGCTAATGTTGATTTCTGGATTCTTTTCCCTCAATCTGGTTCAGTGAAATCATTGAGTCGAATACCGATTGTGCTTTAAACAAAGCAAGCTTTTATTTAAAAAGCAAATCCCGATCGGGGACCTTATCAGACAGAAGGAATGCAACTCTGATAGATCGCACTCACTTCCTACGGAAAAAGTGACTGTTAGATCTCTTAATTTCCAATGAAATACGAACTCCGATGGTAGTTTTAACTTTTTAATCTTGGCAGACAGTAACAAGCTGCTGGCTGATTGCCAGTTCCTTTGTCTTACTGAGACACATGGTCAAAATGGCTGTATTTTATACCGGGTTTAATTTACAGAAAAGAACTCGCCTTCTTTGACCTTATTGGCTCACTACCCAAGGTCCGAAAATGTCAAGTTGATTGATGACTTAACGCAATGTGGCTGAAATGCATGTAGCATCTCTGACTTGTTGTCTGAATTTTCACAGCCTGTCTAAATGCAGCCTGTTTGAATTCTCTATCAATCCCCCCTTTGATTCACAAACTGAATCATAAAACATCAGGTATCACTGGTTAAACATTCTACAAAATAATTTCATACATGTTAATCGAGTTTCCTTCTAAAATTTGTTGATGTGTTTCGCCACATGTCCGGACTAATAGCTTCCACACAAATTTACACCAACCCGAGTTCCATCGTGGCCACAATGGAAGTATGGTTTAGTAGGTTAATTAACCTTATTCCAATTTAATCCAAATCAATATCTTAAACAACCTTTCCTTAAGCATAACATACCCCTGTGCCAAGTACAGACGGTCTGCTGGGACCTGCAAGATGTCTCACCTGCGGGACAGCCGCTACAGCCGCCTGGTCGCAACAACATTTAATCAACATAAACAAACAATATAAAAGTAAAAGGTATTTACATGTAATTCCCTTGCTACCCTACTATTTCCCTTTGGTGCAGAGGGTCGGCTAGTAAGAAGTAGGCCTATGCCTAGAATACCTACAATCAATAATACAGTAAATTTATACATTTTCGCAAAAAGTAATTGTCCTTATTAGATTTCAGCTTCAGTTACGGGTGCTCGTTTAATGTGTGAAGCGTGGATCCAGGCTTTCTTCCCTTGGACTTTAACCGCTGCCTGGGTGGTCAATAACACTTGCTAAGGTCCCTCCCACTTGGCACCCAAAGGTTCTTTGTGCAACTTTTTCACATAGACCCAGACTCCCGGGATGATGTCGTGTCCTCCTTCGCGTGGATTACCCCAAGCTGCCGATACCTGTCGGGAAACAGAACTGATGGCATTGGTTAGGTTCTGACAGTATGATAACAAAGTGTCACTCATTAAGTGAACATCAGCTTTCCGTAAATCGATAGTTCCTGGCAGCGACATGGGTCTTCCTGTTATAATTTCAAATGGGCTTAGACCTGTAGTTCTGTTCGGGGTTGCCCTAATGCTGCATAGCACTATTGGTAGTGCCTGGGGCCATGGTGTTCCTTCTTGGTGATATTTGGCAAGCCGTTGTTTCAGAGTTCGATTCATTCGCTCTACTTGTCCTGATGATTGTGGATAATAAGGACAGTGTAAATCCCACGTAATGTTCAGTAACCTACAGACTTCTTGGCAGACAGCACCTGTGAAGTGTGTTCCCTGATCTGAGTCAATGCTACTCGGAACTCCCCATCGGGGAATGTAATCCTTACACAAGACCTTTGCAGTGTGATTGGCTGTGGCTCTTTTCGTTGGGACAGCTTCTACCCATCTAGAGAATCTGTCGACCATGACAAGAATGTTAGTGTATCCTTGGCATGAAGGAAGAGATATATAATCAACCTGCAGATGCTGGAATGGTCCGACAGGGTCAGAGGGCCTCAGTTGGGGCATTACCGTGATGGGTCCAGAATTATTTTTCTGGCAGACCACACAGCGGTCTGTTACCAGCTGGGCATGTTTTTTAAATCCCCGACCCCACCAGCTTTTCTGGAACCGTGCCGTCATCTGTTGTGAGGCCAAGTGTCCCCACGAGTGGATCTGTTGGGCTAAAAAAGGCATAAGCCCTTGTGGCGCGACTGGCTTGTTGGTAACTCTTTGTCTCCAGACACCATCTTCGCATAGCTTAATTCCTGCCTCAATCCATGTCCATTTTTCCTCTCGGGAGCACTTGCCTTGCATTGTTTGAAGGTCTCGTGTCAGAGTCCTGAGTGTTTTCAATCTGCACATCTGTGTTGGTTCTTCTGGGGGAACGCCCTGTGAGGCAGCATCTTTAGCTACCTGGTCGGCTAGGGCATTTCCCTGTGCTTCTGTGATATTTTCCTTAATATGGGCCTTACACTTCAGAATGGACACTTCCTGAGGTAATTGTATGGCCTCCAGTAAGTCTCGGACTTCTTTTCCATTTCAGATAGGTGTACCAGCAGCAGTGAGGAATCCTCTTTTCTGCCATAACATACCAAAGTCGTGAGCGATTCCAAAAGCATAACGCGAATCTGTGTAGACATTAGCTGTCTGTCCTTCTGCTATTCGACATGCTTCTGACAGGGCCCGTAACTCGGCCTGTTGTGCTGACGTTCCTGAGGGTAAACGTCCTTTTGCCATTACCTCATATAAGGTTGTAACTGCCCATCCTGCTTTTCTGGTACCATTGTCAACAAAGGAGGAACCATCTGTAAACAGGATGAGGTCTGGGTTGTGCAGAGGCTCCTCTGCTGCTAAGGCTGCTTCTTCTGTTTCTTTTAAAATCTCCACACAGTCATGCTCTTCACATTCTCCCCCCCCTTGCTCCCTCGATTCTGACATCGGGAGCATAGTTGCGGGATTAACCGGGCTGGCCCGGACGATATGGAGATTAGGAGCTTCCAAAACTGCTGTCCAGCGGGTCCATCTTGCTGCTGTCACCTGAGACATTCTATTCATAGACAGCAAAGCGTGTACGGTGTGGGGACACTTGACAATCAGCTTTTGGTCGAGGACTAGAGCCGCAGTGATCATTGCCCTTAGGCAACTTCCCCATCCGAGGGCTACCGCATCCAGTTTTGCCGAATAATAGCCAATAGGTCTTTGCCGATCCCCATGTTCTTGTGTCAGTATAGCTGTTATATATCCTTCTTTCTCATGAACAAACAGGGTAAATGGCTTACCACTGTCGGGGATTCCCAGAGCCGGTGCCGAACACAAAGCCTTTTTCAAACTTGGGAAGGCCTCTTGGCTGTTCTTTAGTGAGGGTGATGGCTTCTTTAGAGGCACGTTTCCCCTTTAAAATATCATTCAGTGGCTGAGCAAGCTGTGTGAAGGACTCAATCCAATTTCTGTTAAAGTTACACAATCCCAAAAAAGACCTTAGTTCCTGAATAATGGTGGGTTTTTTAGCAGCCCGAATGGCTGCAGTTCTATCCTGGGTAAGTTCTCTCTTTCCTTGTGAAATCTTTTGTCCCAGGTATTCAACCTCTTCTTGGGATATTTGTGCTTTGTCGATGCTGGCTTTATGTCCTTTCAGCCGAAGGTGATCCAGCAAAGCTCGTAAATCTTGTTCATGCTGTTCTTCCGTGTTTGAAGCTAGCAGGATATCGTCTACATATTGGATGACAGGGGAGGTAATTCTCGCAAATGGCTTTGTAAAGAAAGCCATGTGGAATACCGTAGGGCTGTTGTGGAAACCCTGCGGTAACCGGGTCCAAGTATACTGTTGTCCTTGGACAGTGAAAGCAAACCACTGTCGAACCTCCGGTGCCAGAGGCACCGACCAAAATCCGTTGGCCATATCTATAACCGAGAAATATTTATGTTCCGGTTTGAGGGCATTAAAAATGGTGGAGGGATCTGCGACCAAAGGAGCTTTTTGATCAATACACTGGTTAGCTTTCCTATAATCGACAGTCAAACGGCAAGTCTCATTAGATTTCAGTACCGGCCACATGGGGCTATTGGACGAGCTATGCATTTTAATAAGCACCCCTTGTTTCTCCAATTGCTGAATAACCGTAAGATTCCCGCGATGGCAGTTGGACTGATGGGATACTGTTTAGTGCATGGAGGCTTGGTCTCGGTAAATGACGCAGGCGCCACCTGGAGTAGGCCACAATCGTTCTTATCTTTAGCCCATATCGGGTGTTCCTTCAATTCTTCTTTCTTCAAAGTTCTAATTGACCATGTCACCCGACCATCCTCGAAATGTAACGATGAATCTATTTGGATTAGAACGTCCATTCCCAAAAGGGGTTGATTTACTGGGCCTATCCAGACCGGCGTGGTTCGTTCATGTGGACCCAGCTCTATAAGTATCGGTGTTGTCCTTTTAATTTCCATTTTATGGCCCCCAACTCCATAGGCTGTACGTGCCCTACCATCCAACGGCAAAAAGTCTCCATATTCTAGGGGTAAGCATGTTAATTCCACCCCTGTGTCTAAAAGGTAGTCCACATCCTTATCGCCCACCCTCAGTTATATATAGCCCATCTCCCCTTTGTTGTATTAGTGCGAGGAGGGGGGCCAGGGTGGGCTCTAATCGTTTTTTGCTATCCCAAGTAACTCCTTTTGTTGTATTGTCAGTCGCTTAAACGCTTCTATGAGGTCGTTATCTTGTGACAAGCCTGGCTTGTTGGCTGAATTGTATCCCTGGCTGCGTCCTCTTCCCCAGCCACGACCTTGCTGTTTTGCCCTGCACGTCTTGGCCCAGTGACCTTTTTTCCCACAATAATGACATTTTCCGTGTAATTTTCCTAATGACTGTTTATCGGAATCCTGGGATTTCCATCCCATAGCCTGTATAGCTCGGACTTTAGCTCCCATATCCCGATCTAATTGGTTACATCGATCCACCAATGCTGCAAAGGTAGTTCCTCTACCTTCCCAGTCCGGTAACACTACCTTAAGCATTTTGGACAGTTCTGGCTTTGGACCTGCCACGAAAGCTGCTTTCAGGGGTCCAAACGCTTGTTCATCCATTTCCTCATCCGTATTATTCATACCCGAATGTTCGAGCCACGTGCATCTAAACCGCTCATCATACTCCAGGACCTCCTCTGTTCCTTTCTGTTGGCAAGCTGCAATTTTTCCCCAGTCTGTCTTAGCTGGACTGAAGGCTTGTAGCCAGTGTTTAATCGCTTCCCATCCTGCGTCTAATTCTTGCTCATTCTGCCCCAAAGCTTCATCTACCTTGTCGTGCAATTTTCTTCCCTGTGTTTTTGGCACCATTATGGTCAAAATTTGCACTCCGTCCCAGGGATGAAGTTGATATATATTTCTTAAGCGGTCCAATTGGTCCCACGTTTTTACTCCCCTTTTCTTTGGATTGGGCAATTCCTTGGACCATTTATCAATTTTCTCTGGGTCTGCCGGAGCATGAACTAAGTATTCTCCATACACCCTTCTCTTTGTTTTTTTGGTTCCGCCCTCATCCGCAGTCTCTTCTGATTTGACTACAACTCGTCTTTTTTTTTTTAAACGGGGCAAAGCGCACCCCTAATTCATCATCCTCCTCCGACACTGTATTGTCGGAGGATTCAGAAACCGTATCTATTCCTCGGTCGTGTCTTCGGGTTTGCGCTTTTAATTTATCCAAACATGGGTACCCTGGGAATTGATCAATACATTTTCCTTTTCCTATTACTGTCTCTTGACCTAATGATTTTTTCCATTCTTTAATTTCATCTTTAAGATCTTTAACTTCCGCTTCCAGCTTTTCAAGTTCAAGCATTTTCTGTCGCAGCTGTGCATAAACTGCTTGCAATTGATCCTTTGTACTGGTCAGTTCTCGATCATGTTGGGAACGCATTATAATTTCATTCTGGTTTCGAATCTGGCCCATAACCGCTAGGGACCATCTAGTTCGCTCTTTATTTTTCATACGGGTCGTTTTTTCCCAGACCCTTTTAATCTCGTCCAAGGACCATTGTCCTTTGGAGGTTCCGTACTTTTGTTCGATCTTAATACAGGTTTTAGATAAATTGAATTGTTGCTCTATGTATTCTTTCAACTGTTCGAGAATTAAATCTAGCGAAACTTCAGGTGGTGCCTGCCCACCTTTAACAGTTGTAGGCAATTCTTTGTTCTTATCTCCTGCTTCCATTTCTTTACTGAGTTCTTTACTGGGGTCTCGAGTCGTAGGCTTGCTAGCCAATCAATAGGTCGGTGATTAATTAACTAATACACCGCCGAAGTTTAGACGTCTATGGGACCTCGAGCCGACTACCAACCGGAGGGTTCGCAAACCGGAGGCTTTCGGAATTGCGTAGAAGGAGAGGCGAATTTGGACTTTTGACCGAGGACTTTTTTCAAAAAGAGGAGTCCTTACCTCAAGATATAGGTCCGATGTCCAAAATTCAGTTTCTTTCCTCAGCGATCCTGTTCGCAGCGCCAACATTGTTAGATCTCTTAATTTCCAATGAAATACGAACTCGGATGGTAGTTTTAACTTTTTAATCTTGGCAGAGAGCAACAAGCTGCTGGCTGATTGCCAGTTCCTTTGTCTTACTGAGACACATGGTTAAAATGGCTGTATTTTATACCGGGTTCAATTTACAGAAAAGAACTCGCCTTCTTTGACCTTATTGGCTCACTACCCAAGGTCCGAAAATGTCAAGTTGATTGATGACTTAACGCAATGTGGCTGAAGTGCATGTAGCATCTGTGACTTGTTGTCTGTGAATTTTCACAGCCTGTCTAAATGCAGCCTGTTTGAATTCTCTATCAGTGACGTTACATTGTAAAGAGACGACGGTTATACATTTTCGGTAAAAGATAACGAGATACAATTAGATTGACATCCTATTTCAGCCTATCCTCTTTGATCCCTCTTTACCATTGTCCACTCATAAGCCGATCTAAGAATGGTATGATTTTACACAAAGGCCTATTATGAGTTACTAAGACCTTGAGGTTTTTCTGCAAGCTGTGGGTTTTGTTTCAATATGTGTTAGTGTTGTAACATTTTGCAGTCTCGAGTCTTAGATGTCATGGCTATTCCTCCATGAATTCTTTGTTAGCTTACACTGTCCATATATAATTCCTACGTTCTCAACTTCAATGTCTCTATACATTTTCAAACATTCACATTCCCCCTTTTCATCATTCCATGATAACACTTAGGATATTTTGCTGATTAAAAGAGTTCAGTTTTCCCGTCTCTCTTCTCAGGTCACCGTCAGTGTAGCTGGCTGTCTATCACTACGGGTAAAAGTTCAAACTGGTCTCCTCGGGACCCATGTTCCAATTAGGATGCCAATGGTCTTGTTCAGCTATGGAGAAGAGGAAATCTGGAACAGAAACAGGAATTAGAATAACCAGAAAAATAGGTTCGTTAGAGGGTGGTGAGCTTGCAGTGGTGCAGATGAACCCAGGCACTTTTCCCCTCATCCTTGGCTGCAGTGGGGGTAGTGAGTAACACCTGAAAAGGCCCCTCCCATCGTGGCTCTAATCCCCTCCGAATCCATTTCTTAATCAGGACATACTTCCCAGGTACCACGAGGGATGATTTGGGTAAAACTGGGAGGTCAAGGTGAGCCTCTCGAACCTGGTTGTGAGCTCGTCGGAGAGCCTGAGTCAGAGAAAGAACATAGGTGGTCATCAGTCGAGCTGAGATACCATATCTAGGAACAATTTCCCTCATTAACACCTTAACAACAGTTTGAGCCTTATTGTCCAGGGTAGGGTAGGCTTCAATCCATCTGCTAAACACATCTACTATTACTAACACTGAACTTTTTGCAACTCAATGTAGTCCAACTGAAATGTCTCAAAGGGACCTTCGGGCAGGGGCGTTTTACCCCAATCACAGGGGATTCCCTTCCCTGGATTATGTTGCTGGCAAACCAGGCAACGACTACTGATGTTCTGGGCGAGCACCTGGAGTCTAGGGTGCCACCAAGTAGCCAAAAGTGTGTCACTCATGGTCCTTGCTCCACAATGAGTAGCAAAATGCATACATTCAATAACCGATAGAGCCAACTTGTCAGACATGCAAGTCTGTTCCGCGGGTCCAGAGTTTAGAAACATTGTCATAAGTACATCCATAATTTTTCCACAACAGTTTTTCTTTTTCAGGAGCGTCCTCCTGTGCTTTAATAACATCTTGGATGGTTGGCATTGGTTTTTCCAACGCTAACTTATCCTTTGCAGGATTTTTAGTCTGACTCATCATCAACCGGGGATTTTCTGGTGGTGTGGGCGGTACATTTAACAATGACAATGTGCTTGGGGAGCATGAGAGCTTGCAACAAATCAGATACTAGTTGCTTATGGGATATCTCATTCCGCTGTGAGGTTAGGAATCCCCGATCATGGGCCACCCCAAAGGCATACCTAGAGTCGGTATAGATATTGACTTTGAGGTCTTTGGCCAAGATACAGGCTCGGGTGAGGGCGAATAGTTCAGCTTGTTGGGCAGAATAGGCGGTTTCAAAGGCGACAGATTCCAAGACCTGATTCTCCTGGTTTACTATGGCGTATCGTGAGATTCGTGTACCTTCTGGATTAATAGAAGAACTTCCGTCAACATACATAATACAGTCTGGATCTTCCATTGGTACATCAACTAAATCTTCCCTGACTGATGTGGCCTCTTGAATTAAAGATAAACAATCATGACTGGGTTCTTCCTCATCTTGGGGTGGCTCAGTAAGAAAACAGGCCGGATTAATTGCAGCACAGTGCCGAAAGGTCAGCTTAGGATTGTTTAGTAAGTAGATCTCATATATCTGCTTTGCCTGGCCATGGTAAGGTGTTGAGTCTGCAGTTGGCCCAGGAGGGCAGCTACGGAGTGAGAGGTGTACACAACAATATCTTGCTGGAGGGTGATGTTGGCAGCGGATTGAAGGCTATTGTCGATGCTGGTTAATATTTGAGTGCATGCAGGGTGTCCCAAGGCAACGGGGTCTATTTTGGAAGAGTAGTAGGCAACAGGCCTATGCTTATCCCCTTGTTTCTGAGTAAAGACAGCAGTAACATAGTCTTTCAGGATTGTACAATACAGTTGAAAGGGCCGGTCGTTGAGGGGCCGGCCCAAAGCCGGAGCTTGCAGCAGGGCTGTCTTTAGTTCCTTAAAGGCTTGGACGTCTGCGGTTTCTATTTCAAAGCTGCCTTCCTTATTTGTATACGGGGTGAGGTGCTTAGTCATCAGTGCAACATTAGGGATCCAGGATCTGCAGTAATTGATCATCCCCAACCACTGTCGCATTTGTTTAGCCATGCTAGGGACTGGAAACTGGCAAATTGGTTCGACTCGGCTAGCCTCCAAAGCTCGGTGGATACTCGGTATTGCCTGTGATTTCAGCGGGTACTGTCGGATAGAGGGCCAGTCCACATTGCCCTGCACTGGGATCTCAATCGGATCAATGGGAGTATAACCCACTTGGGAGGGGTCCTCTGCCCACACATGAGGATCCACATAGTCAGGTATGTCAGAGCCAGTATGATGCTGCAGAGTCGTTAAGACTTTCTCGGGGTCCCCGTGGAATTGGGCCGTTCGGCCATGTTTTACAATTTGCACATCCCGGCTGGTAGGGTCAGCCTCGTCTATAGCCTGGCGCACCATAACTCCCAAATCTTTAGCGTAGTGGGGAGGTAATACTTCACGAGTAATATGTGGTGCCACCGTTGGGGGCTGTCCATCTGCCTTCCCTTCCAGTCCAGTCACTCTAGCCCTTAATAGAATTTCCTTCACTTCCCCTTCGTGATCCTGATAAAAGTTCTGCAGGTCCTGATTCTTTCCACTGGGATCGTATGCTAGGGTCACGGGATAGGGTGCCTGCAGCAGGTCCAGAGACCACCACTGAGGGGTTCTAGTGGTATAATACTGCCGCTTAAGGGTTCCTTGTTTTACAATAATCCCATCATCTCCACACTCCAAATGCAACTGGATTTGCAGAGGAGGTCTCTAGCAATCAAGTTACAGTCCAGATTGGTTGTGATGATAAATCGATGTTCCACCGATTCTTCCTGGTAACCCATTTTAACCGATTCTGACATCAGGAATGTAGAGACTTGTCCCAGGAATCCTGACAGTCCCTGTGTTTCAGTGAAGGCGGGGAGTTTAAGCTTTGATTGTACAGAAGACATGAAGGCTCCCGTATCTATCAAGAAGGGTTGCCACTCATTCCGAATTTATAACAATATCATCGGTTCGTCATCCGGGGAGGGTCCCTGCACAATCAAGCTACGTAGTCAATACGAATAGTCGGGGGACGGTTGGCCAAAGGGGTTGTTCTGGGAGAAGTTAGTGTAAGATCCCCGTCCTCTCCCCCCTTGCCCCCCCTCCTCTTCCTCCTCCGTGCCGACAGGAGGGACACTCTCTACTCCAATGTCCTTCTTGTCCACAATTAAAGCATCCATCTCGTCTTTCCCAGCCCTGACCTCTTCCCATACCAGGCCGGGGACAGTAGGGCGGTCCATAATTAGCAGGGCCCGGGCCATTTGGGTGTTTGGTATAACCGTATCCCTGTTTATCCACCCAACCCTGCACGCAACACTGCGGTTCCATCTGGTATCCCCTTGGGTCGGGTTTTGGTCCTTCCACCCGAGGCGGCTCTTCCTTTCTAGTCACGTATTCAGTCTTGACCCGGGTTGGGGGCGCACCTCCCCCCTCCTTTCTTTTCCTGCCAATAATTTAACCGCCCTTTCCATCTGGGCTTTACTGTTATCTGCCCAATTCATAATATTTGTCCGGATAGCGTGAGCAATCGAATAGGACAGGCACTGAAGTAGGATAGCGCAGAATTGAGGAGCATCCTCTCCTTCCCTGAAGACATTATCTCCTGATTGACTTCCGTATATTTCAATAAATCTTTCCATGAATTCATCGGTAGTTTCTTCTCGTTTGGGTTTAGTTTCTAATACTGCGGCCATACTGATGGGCTTCTGAAGGGTCGTGGTGAGAGCATTAAAGATAGCGTTTAGGCGATCATGGACATCGTTAGGGTGAGCAACCAACAATGCATCATGAGTAGCACGTCCTAGGTGAGTTAGAAATCGGGCATGCTCAGTTGGGCTCAGGGTTTGCTTGCCCACAGGTCCCTTGATTCTGCATTATATCCATGCATGTCGAGGTCACACCGTGAAATCGGAGGTCAGGATTAAGTTGGGTTTGTGGATCCCTTTCAGCTTATTTATCTTAGCCTTTTAACTCTTCAATTTCTTTATTGTATCAGGCAAGTATTATTACATAAGCTAGTTCTGTTTTTATTTTTATTCTGACTATCGCACCATTCCTCTGTTAGGTTAGTCTTTTTTCTATTAAGAAATCCAAATTAATAATGTTCAGTATGAAACGGCTGTCAATGGAAAGGGTTAACTCCTTTACAGGTTTGTAAGAAGACCTGATGTCATTACGTGACTTCACGTAACCATCTGAAAAAAAAAATCTTTTCATCAGGAAAGGCAGCATTTGATTAAACTCCAATATTTTTTAACTTCTTATTCAAGTACTTGCCAAAGATATTTTTTAATTGATTTAAAACGAGACCACACATTTTTAATAGCTATTTGTTTACTGAAATTCAATTTCGTCATCAGCCTCGGTCAATTCAAAGCCAACCATTTTAACTACGTAGTCTATCGATATCTTTCTCAGAGGTCCCAGTGGAACTCTTAGTACATTTCTCGTGCACGCACTCTTTCTTTAAGACGTCTACGGTTTTTAATATGTCCTCCTTCTGTCAATGAAAGCCCTAATTTAATGGAGTTTTTCTGCCAACTCGACAGGAGTGATGCATTTTTTTAGACTGCAGTGGAATTTTTCTCATCATTGAAAATCTCAGAAAACATTTTTGTTTTCAGCACCTATTTAGTACGTTACGTCTTTTTTTTGTCTTTTCCATAACTAGAGGGAAGTCTGGCAGGTAGGCTGTGGACTGCTTTTCGTTATCTCAATTGTTCCAGCCTCAAGGTCGTGTTATACTGTCTCTTCTAAATTGCAAATTTAATATAATAATTTTTTTTGAATCCATCTCAGTTGTTTTGCTGTGCCTTCTCTGAATATCTCAAAATCCCAATTCAAACTTTGTAATTCAATAAGATTCACACTCTTAAACTTTCCACATACAGGACAACACTACGAAGGGTTAAAAAAAACTTTCATTCTGTTTGAAAAAGTGGGTGGAGCTAAAACAAACCACAACTCCCCGGCTTTTTTTTCCACAGTAAAAATCACACAAGCATTTCTCATTTAAAACAGACGTTCACAAGAGTCTCTCTTCTTTCCTATTAATTGTTTTGCCCGGCTCTATTTTTGGATCCATGACCTTTCAGGGAATTCGTAGTTTTATCTAAATTACCCATCCTGTGTCGCAGCACGTTGGATCAGGGTCCTAATTAGTCCTGATTGTCTCCACGTTGCCCCGTGGTGGTTTCAGTTATCTTACCCAGAGCCTAGGCGGACCAAGTGATATACAAGATCGACGCCGTACCTGGCTTAAGTACAATTTAAAATTTACACAGTCCCGCGGCTTAATTTTACGTAATTCCCTAACCTCTGCGTTTCCCTACGCAGTTCGCGCGATTCTCTATCCCTCCGTGTCGCCGCACGGTTTTATTTGGGCCTCGAACCCACACAGACACTGGGCCTCGAACCCAGGCAGGCTCTGGGCCTCGAACCCAGGCAGACTTACCTATTCTAACCTATCTTTCCGAGTCGCCGCTTGGTTTGCGTCACCGCGTAATTTCCCTATCTCTATCCCTATTCTAAGTTTGAAAGGTATTCAATAGATTGTCCTGGATCTCGTTCAGACACTACCTGAGAACCAGCGAGTGGCTAAACTTTCCTCAGACTTTTGAAACCGGGGGAAACTGGAGCAGTATTGAAAGTATACTTACTCCAGTAGCCACTTTCCCCTCGTCTCGTCCAAGGCTAGTCTGGCTCTTAATTTGCAAGTTTTCGGCAGTCGTCCGTTGAGATCCCACTTCTGACACCAAATGTTGATTTCTGGATTCTTTTCCCTCAATCTGGTTCAGTGAAATCACTGAGTCGAATACCGATTGTGCTTTAAACAAAGCAAGCTTTTATTTAAAAAGCAAATCCCGATCGGGGACCTTATCAGACAGAAGGAATGCAACTCTGATAGATCGCACTCACTTCCTACGGACAAAGTGACGTTACATTGTAAAGGGACGACGGTTATACATTTTCGGTAAAAGATAACGCGATACAATTAGAGTGACATCCTATTTCAGCCTATCCTCTTTGATCCCTCTTTACCATTGTCCACTCATAAGCCGATCTAAGAATTGTATGATTTTACACAAAGGCCCATTATGAGTTGCTGAGACCTTGAGGTTTTTCTGCAAGCTGTGGGTTTTGTTTCAATATGTGTTAGTGTTGTAACATTTTGCAGTCTCGAGTCTGAG
The DNA here is from genome assembly GCF_044704955.1 of Pristiophorus japonicus. Taxonomy (NCBI): domain Eukaryota; kingdom Metazoa; phylum Chordata; class Chondrichthyes; family Pristiophoridae; genus Pristiophorus; species Pristiophorus japonicus. Next base: position 86,194,794 of record NC_091979.1, on the reverse strand, counting down.
ATGTCATGGCTATTCCTCCATGAATTCTTTGTTAGCTTACACTGTCCTTATATAATTCCCACGTTCTCAACTTCAATGTCTCTATACATTTTCAAACATTCACATTAGCGCAGCCTTCGGTCGCCTGAGGAAGAGAGTGTTTGAAGACCAGGACCTCAAATCTGGCACTAAGCTTGTGGTCTACAGGGCTCCAAGACATGGACTATATACAGCAGATATCTCAAAGCACTGGAGAAGTACCACCAGTGCTACTTCTACAAGATCCTGAAAATCCACTGAGAGGATAGATGCATGAACATTTGTGTTCTTGCTCAGGTCAACATCCCCAGCATTGAAGCACTGACCACGCTCGACCAGCTCCGTTGCGCAGGCCACATCGTCTGCATGCCCGACACGAAACTCCCTAAGCAAGCACTCTATTCGAAGCTCTGACACGGCATGCGAGCCCCAGGTGGGCAGAGGAAACATTTCAAGGATACCCTCAAACTCTCCTCGATTAAAGTGCAACATCCCCACTGGCACTTGGGAATCCCTGGCCCAAGACCGCCCAAAATGGAGGAAGAGCATCTGGGAAGGCGCTGAGCACCTTGAGTCTCGTCGCCAAGAGCATGCGGAAATCAAGCGCAGACAGCGGAAAGAGCGTGTGGCAAACCAGTCTCCCCACCCACCTTTCCTTCAACCAGTGTCTGCCCCACCTGTGACAGAGACTGTAATTCCTACATTGGACTGTACAGCCACCTGAGAACTCACTTTTAGAGTGGAAGCAAGTCTTCCTCAATTTCGAGGGTGTTATGTATGTAAGCACTACCAATGTGTAAGACTTGCCACTAGGGGGCGCACCTGTGGGAGACCCAAGGGTCACCTGCAGATATCATTGCAGCATCGGAACTCACCGGCAAGTACTGTGCATAAAATAACGCCTTCAACAGGCAGAACTGTACATGGCAGGGCCTACATGCCCGCAGAGGCCAGACCTAGGATGACTTGGAGCCCGCCTTGGGGCGTGAATGCGAATCCATATCCCCGCAGCACCAACATGGTGCTAATCATCGAGCCCATCAATGTCGATTCGAGCACTATGTGTGCAAGGGCTGTGGAACTATGGGGCACCTCCAGCGAATGTGCAAACGTGCTGCAACACACCACGTTGCAGAGTCAGCAGAAGATGACCGATCCGCACAGACCACGCTGAACGAGCAGGAGAGGCAACTCAACCTGAGGATGAAGTGGTGTCTGGGATACACGCCTTCGCCATCAAAAGCCCTCGATAAGTTTAACTTTTAACATTAACGGCACTCCAGTCTCCATGGAATGGGACACTGGGGGGGGCAAGTCACTCAGTTATGAGCCAGAAGGCATTCAAGAGGCTGTGGGGCGACAGAGCACAACGACCCAAGCTGATCCCGATTTAGGCACCTACACCAAGGAACTGATACCAGTTACTGACAGTGCGGACAGAAGAATATCCCATGAGGGAGCGGGGCACGATTTACCACTGGATTGTTTCAGGTGATGGTCAACGCTGCTTGGTAGAAGGTGGATGGGGATGATTCGATGGAATTGGGAAGACCTGGGTGTACCTTCTCCGGCGAATTATGTCTCCCTTGCTCAAAGACTGAGCAAGCCCCACCTTCAACTGAACCAGGCATCGAAGTGCAGATCCCTGAGGCACAGGCCGGTCATCATGACCACGAGGAGGTAAAGATCAACCAAGCAGCGGTGCAGGTACCGTACCCACCACCCAAAGCCGACTACCTCTTCACGACGATGGGACCACGGGATGTCACCGCAACGAAACAGAGGCATGTGTTGCCCAGCAAGGAAGACGACTGGGTTTGGGGCAAAGGTAAAGGGGTGGCTGCTTAGAAGGCCAGGAACCCACTGCGTTCCAATAAGTTGTTTGCACTGTGCAACCCATGTGAGCGCTCTTTCGTGGCAAATGATGTATTATCATATGGGATCGGGGTACCTTACAACAAGCCAAAGTAGCGGGCGAACACCAAACAGTCGTATATATATCTAACAAAGTACTTGTAGCAAGTGATGTCTTATCTCACGGGGTCGGGCGTGTTGTACAGCAAGACCAAGTAGCGGGCGAATCCCAACTGGTTGTACGTGTATCCAATAAGTTACCCAAGGCAGTAGCCTGCGTTCACGGGACAAAAGAGACAGACCAAAGTGTGTCCCAATATTTGCTCGAGTCAGACAAGCTGCCAATCTCACAGTTTTTGGAGAGCAGAGGCACCATTATCAATGCTTTGTCTCGAATAGGTCTAACACCGTCTGTGTACTGTAACGTGATTCGCCATGGGCCAGGCACGGAGAACGGCGCTGATGCCCTCGGTTGGCTACTGTTGCCCATCACCGGGATGGAAACGGCGCAGCCCGCAGACCTGCTCGTTGTTATGGAAGTGCTAGAAAGCGAGGGGTCAATCGTAACGGCTCCCCAGACTAGGACCTGGACGAGCCAGGATCCCACGTTATCGCCTGCTAACGGCGAACCGCTAGATGGGATGTTGCAGCTTATCCGTCGCAAAGATGTAATGCTCATCCTATCAGTTTGGTCCCTATGGGGCAACCCTGCAATGTTGCAAAGAAAGGCAGGGAGGCTACACACAGTTGGTGGTCCTGAGCCTCCATACCATGGCCCAGGATCTGCGGGGACCACATGGCCTCCCGCCACTACTGAAAGTCTCAAGGTCATATCTGCCATCCTTGGCTTGCCGGACCTTAGGGTCAGCGACAATAGTTCGGAGCAGGCAGCCCAAATCATAAAGCCAAGCACCACACGTGTCACGGTAGACTCCCCACAGACCCGGCTATCCCGGGTGCTACGCAGTCACCGGGCTGAATCACTCCGCATATGGAAGGCCCGGTTCCATCAGCAGAGAATGCACCATGATCGTACGGCTCCTCCACGCGACATCAGAATAAATGATTTAGACCATGACCTTGGCCCCAGATGGGCTGCTAGCTCTGTATTAGCCAAAGAGGGGAATGGTGTGTTAGTGATGAAAATGGAGTGTTTGTTGTGAAACCGTTCCAGACGGCCGGCGGGAGGGCGGGGACCGACCGACCGAACGCGGAGGGGGGGGGGTGGCGGTGGGTGGGTGTGAGGAAGCCGTTCCAGACGGCGGGAGGGAGGGAGGGAACCGACCGCCGACCGACCGAACGCAGCGGGGGGTGGGGGGGGGGGGGGTGGAGGAAGCCGTTCCAGACGGCGGGAGGGAAGGAGACAGAAGGCTGCAGAATGCTTCAGAAATTGAGGAGCCATTTCGCGACGACAAAAGGGGCAGGTCGGCGGGAAACGGCTGCCTCAACTTTCTGAGGCTTCCTGCAGCCTTCTTAGTGCTGATGTGCTGATGGCAATGTGCTTTTATTAAAAAATGTTCAAAAACTAAACAGCTACAAAGAACTACAAAAATGGCCGAGTGCCAATGTTTCCTTCACACTGCGCCAACGCGCACGCGCAGCGTTGACGGCAGGAAAAAAACTAATTTAAATAGTACCCGCCCCCTCCCACTTACAAAATCGGCGCGAGTGTAGGCTCCACCCTCCTAGGCGCCGCGCCAAACAGACAAGGAGCTGCAGGGCGCTCCAGAATCGTGCGTTTTTTTTTTCCGGCGCCAGCTCGGAGGGGCGCCCGTTTTTTATCGTGTGCAAACTTGGGCCCATAGAAACATAGAAAATAGGTGCAGGAGTAGGCCATTCAGCCCTTCGAGCCTGCACCACCATTCAATGAGTTCATGGCTGAACATGCAACTTCAGTACCCCATTCCTGCTTTCTCGCCATATCCCTTGATCCCCCTAGTAGTAAGGATTACATCTAATTCCTTTTTGAATATATTTAGTGAATTGGCCTCAACAACTTTCTGTGGTAGAGAATTCCACAGGTTCACCACTCTCTGGGTGAAGAAGTTTCTCCTCGTCTCGGTCCTAAATGGCTTACCCCTTATCCTTAGACCCCTGGTTCTGGACTTCCCCAACATTCATAAGAACATAAGAACATGGAACAGGAGTAGGCTGCTCCACCAACCAACATGATCACGGCTGATCTGGCCGTGGACTCAGCTCCACTTACCCGTACACAAATGTTTCCTGGACATGTCCAAATGTAATTTATGACATCTTAATGTTCTCTAAATTGGACAACATTATCAAAGTCTACCATCTCCTGCAGCATTAGTTGCTGAAAAGGGATCGATTTATTTCACAATGATTATAGGCTAAGAATCAGTAAGTAAAGGAACCACTGCCTGTGATCTTCGGTTCGCATACGCACAACGGCACATTCCTGGACTCTGGGAGTACGCTGCACAGAACTGCGCAGCGTTTTAAAGGAAGTTCTCGCAGAGGGCATCGCACGAAGTAGGTGCGAATTTACTTGCGATGTCAGCGGTGTACTCGTTAGCTTCACCGCCGACCGCAAATTCAGACCCAATATCTTGTTGCAGAATATTGTTAGTGGGATTTGGGATTGGGACAGTATCTGTCCTCTTGATGTGAAGTCAATCGGTTGTGTGAAGGGCAATCGAATGGAAGAAAAATGTCTCACCAAAAGGGCAAGTGGAGGAGGAACTAGTACTTTAGAACAGATTAAATGTATTTATTTTAATCATTTTATTTTGCAGGCTCTAATAAACTATTACTGCCAAAAAAAATACTTCAATCATATCCAGATTGCAGCAGATGAGGGTCTCAAAAAGTATGGGAATGATGCTGTGTTCCTATTTTTTCATGCTTATGGGATCCTTATGGAAGGTAAGTGCAATGAAAATGCTTAATGTACTTTCATAACTTTGAAAAAGCAGCCAGTAACCAGACTTGTTTCATAATTCCAAAATGTTGTCTTTATTTTGTGCATGTAGATCGTATTCAAGAAGCTATCCGTGAGCTTGAGGCTGTTAAGGAGAAGCAGGATGTGTCACTTTGCTCTATAATGGCTCTAACCTATGCTCATAAAAAAAGTTTAGCTCCAGGTGAGGGAATTGCACCACTTATTCTCGAGTAAAACTGCAGAAAAGATCAAATGGGACTTGAATATGTTTGATTAATTTAGTCTAGATGAAATTGATAATGTTAAAAAAACAGCAGTTTGTTTGAAGACAAAACGTACAGCTTATACATGTCTCCTGCGTGACTTCTATTTGTTTGGTTTCCTTATGTACTTTTGAAATCCTGGAGTCTGCTGTTCCTGTGTTTTCACCTTATGATAATATCACCTTATGTCAGTTTCATGACAAATATAGGACTACCACATCCAATTATTGGAGAGAAAGATTATGCTGATCCCCAATTTTTACCTCTTTCCATTGTATAATGCAAAATAAAGTCAGACAGGGAATTCTGCTGAGCCACTGAACAATCCTTGCCATAGTTCTGTCTTTCAGCTTCCAATGTTCATAGCTTGTATTTTTCTACAAATATCTACATTCATATTTTCTACCCCAGAACTTACTTTTTCTTCAGTCTGGAACTACAAGATTTTGGCATTCTTATTATTTGGTCTGAAGCTACCAGATCGTGGCATTTTGTTTTTTTGTATATTTGTGCAGAATGCGCTTCTCATGATTTACTTTCTGCCAATGATTTACTTTCTCCTCCTCTTCCTCCTCTCAAGCCATTCAGTATTTGCAGTGGCATGGTTCCAATTGCCCTAAAATGTCTAAGCCTTGAGTAAAATTCAAGCTGCTTATTGACATAACAGCTGAGCCCCATAATGATCAGACGTGGGATTCCTGGCTGGATTCTCCCCTCCCGAACACAGATGCTGTAGCCAATTGTAGGCTCATGACTGCTGCTGCAGCTGAGATCAGTAATCTCAACACAAACTTGGGATTAAACTTGCAACCTACCTGCTACATATGATTTGGCTACTCGCTGGGTAATTTACTCAACCGCTAAGGAAATAAAACTTGACATATAAATAAAATGTTGTTTTGAGTAAGTCGTCATTTTAATTGCAAGTTTTCTTTCAATGAAAAGTGACATAAAATAAAAATTAATTGCATCAGATAGATAAGTGCTCAATTTAGTTACAGACATACTGAAATAGAATTTTTTTTGCATTGATAAAAGATCGTGATGCCATTCAAGAACTTGATGGCAAACTAAAAGAGGATCGAAAGACTGCAGGACAGATGGCATTGTACTTTGCCGGCCTCTTCCTTTGGCATATTGGGCGTCATGACAAAGCTCGTGAATACGTTGATAGAATGATTAAGCTTTCTAATGGAGCAAGAAAGGTGAGTATACTTTCTATAAATAATTGTATGGGGAAATTGATAACATCTCCAAAGGCAGAGATTACACAAGTGGTTGTCCTATACTACTAACTAGCAATTTTGAAGCATCTATTAAATTCTAACAAAGATTGACTAAGACACACCAGTAAATGTGAAGGTATCTGCTTTTGAAACATTAAGGATTTATGGAATTTCAGTGGAATACAATTACACTTTCAGTTCATAATAGGTTTCACATGGTGTGAAATTGTCCTTGTAAAGTTAGCTTTTTAAAAATAAGAGTTAAGTACTTTCTAGTATATGGTGACATTGTTCTCGGTGCTGGGTCCTCAACTATTTACAATCTATATTAATGACTTGGATGAAGGGACCGAGTGTAATGTTGCTAAGTTTGCTGATGATACAAAGATGGGTGGGAAAGCAATTGCGAGGAGGGCACAAAAAATCTGCAAAGGGATATAGACAGGCTAAGTGAATGGAAACGAATTTGGCAGATGGAGTATAATGTGGGAAAATGTGAGGTTATCCACTTTGGCAGAAAAAATAGAAAAGCAAATAATAATTTAAAGGGAGAAAAATTGCAAAATGCTGCAGTACAGAGAGACTTGGGGGTCCTTGTGCATGAAACACAAAAAGTTAGTATGCAGGTACAGCAAGTAATCAAGAAGGCAAATGGAATGTTGGCCTTTACTGCAAGGGGGATAGAGTATAAAAGCAGAGAAGTCCTGCTACAACTGTACAGGATATTGGTGAGGTCACACCTAGAGTACTGCGTACAGATTTGGTCTCCGTATTTAAGGAAGGATATACTTGCAATAGAGACTGTTCAGAGAAGGTTCACTAGGTTGATTCCAGAGATGAGAGGGTTGACTTATGAAGATAGGTTGAGTAGGTTGGGCCTATACACATTGGAGTTCAGAAGAATGAGATCTTATCGAAACATAAGATAATGAGGGGGCTTGACAAGGTGGATGCAGAGGATATTTCCACTCCTGTGGGAAAAAACTAAAACGAGGAGACATAGTCTAAAACTGAGATGAGGAGGAATTTCTTCTCTCAGATGGTTGTAAATCTGTGGCATTCTCTGCCTCAGAGAACTGTGGAGGGGTCATTGAATATATTTAAGGCGGAGATGGACAGATATTTGGGGAATAAAGGGTTATGGGGTACAGGCAGGGAAGTGGAGCTGAGTCCATGATTAAATGGCGGAGCAGGCTCGAGGGGCCAGTTGGCCTACACCTCCTATTTCTTATGTTCTCCAGAGATCAATTCCATACACTGGCCACAATTTACTAGACACGATAATAACTTTATTTTAACAAGCAAGTATGTCATATATTTTAAAACTGCTTGTTGGAGGCAGTGGAAGACAATCACTTGTGAAAACTCTGCCTATTGTGACATTATGAATTTGCTCATAGCTTAATGCTTCTATTCATTACATTAAAATAAAGTAGAGTGAGAAAATGCTGGAAATACAATGCAGGTTAGTAAGTATTTTGTGTTTTTATTTCAGCTTTCAGCTGTTTTTTTTTCTTTATATTAAAATTCAATGTGATTTATTTTAGAGTTGTCTGTGCATATTGCAAAGGAAAATATAAGTTATCCTAATGTTTAAATGTCATTTTTATTATACTTTGTAATTGGATTGTAGAGAAGCTTAAGTGGCACCAGATGATTTGCAGTGTGTCATATTTGTAGTACAGTTTTCTTCATTCATGACAGAATTTTTATCTATTGGTAACAAGGTTTCAGTTTTTAAAAATTTCATAAGCATTTTGGATTCTTTTCTCAGTATTTGTTTAAATTAAATTCAGTGCTCTAGATAAACACATGTTTGACCCAAGCATAGAATTTCAGTGCCGGGTACACTAAACTACTTTCCTTCTAAAGTACAATACAATTATTTTATCCAAGCATAAAATGTTTCTGGTCTGTAATACTTACCAGAATGAATAGAATCAATCTGCTACCAAATTCGATCTACAGACAGTAATGCATTTTATAAATATAATCACTTTTGTGTGATTATTCAGTGCTTTCTGTTTCTATTTAGATTTAATTGCTGAATAAAGGATTAAATAAGCTGCAGTGCATAAATTTGCAAGTGGGTATTTGTCCCCACTTGATGATAACCAAGATCCCAGTGTAAATTATATTGCTAATGAGCTTAACAGGATTCATGGCCATTCTGCAGAAAAAATTGTCTTGATAATTTGCTTTGGAGTTTTTTCTATGGTATTAACCAGTTTTTCTTTTGAAGAAAGTAGTAGATATCATGGTGTGTTGCTCGCGGTGATTCAGAAGATATGCTGGAGGTCCCAGCTCATTATCTGTCTCCAACTGAAATAGCTGTTGTAATTAATACCAATTACTGCCACTTTTAGTTCTTTGAACATTGTGTCTAACAATAATTCAGCTTCGAACTGATTTGAATGCAGCCAAAATGTTTGCATACCAGTCAAAAGGAAGACTAAACTGATGCCTGAGAACTTTTATGTTGTTTTCCAAATGCAATTAAAATGTGTACTGACTTAATATACAGCATATACATCAGTGTGATAATTAGTGTATTATTATCATTACAGGGCCTGATTTTGAAAGGATGGATTGAACTAACCAGTGGGAGAGATGCATATGCTAAAAAGGCCATCAAATATTTTGATGAAGGAATCCAAGATGGAAATGATGTATTTGCTATGATGGGGAAAGTGAGTTTAAAATTGGAAAAAAAAAAGTACTGTAGAAATAAAATTGGTGATATTAGTCTTCAGTGGCAGCACAAAACAGGTGATGGAAAAGAAAGTTGGCAGGGTGTAAACATAGAAACATAGAAAATAGGTGCAGGAGCAGGCCATTCAGCCCTTCTAGCCTGCACCGCCATTCAACGAGTTCATGGCTGAACATGAAACTTCAGTACCCCCTTCCTGCTTTCACGCCATACCCCTTGATCCCCCGAGTAGTAAGGACTTCATCTAACTCCCTTTTGAATATATTTAGTGAATTGGCCTCAACTACTTTCTGTGGTAGAGAATTCCACAGGTTCACCACTCTGGGTGAAGAAGTTTCTCCTTATCTCGGTCCTAAATGGCTTACCCCTTATCCTTAGACTGTGACCCCTGGTTCTGGACTTCCCCAACATTGGGAACATTCTTCCTGCATCCAACCTGTCCAAACTCGTCAGAATTTTAAACGTTTCTATGAGGTCCCCTCTCACTCTTCTGAACTCCAGTGAATACAAGCCCAGTTGATCCAGTCTTTCCTGATAGGTCAGTCCCACCATCCCGGGAATCAGCCTGGTGAATCTTCACTGCACTCCCTCAATAGCAAGAATGTCCTTCCTCAAGTTAGGAGACCAAAACTGTACACAATACTCCAGGTGTGGCCTCACCAAGGCCCTGTACAACTGTAGCAACACCTCCCTGCCCCTGTACTCAAATCCCCTCGCTATGAAGGCCAACATGCCATTTGCTTTCTTAACCGCCTGCTGTACCTGCATGCCAACCTTCAATGACTGATGTACCATGACACCCAGGTCTCGTTGCACCTTCCCTTTTCCTAATCTGTCACCATTCAGATAATAGTCTGTGTCTCTGTTTTTACCACCAAAGTGGATAACCTCACATTTATCCACATTATACTTCATCTGCCACGCATTTGCCCACTCACCTAACCAATCCAAGTCACTCTGCAGCCTCATAGCATCCTCCTCGCAGCTCACACTGCCACCCAACTTAGTGTCATCCGCAAATTTGGAGATACTACATTTAATCCCCTCGTCTAAATCATTAATGTACAATGTAAACAGCTGGGGCCCCAGCACAGAACCCTGCGGTACCCCACTAGTCACTGCCTGCCATTCCGAAAAGTACCCATTTACTCCTATTCTTTGCTTCCTGTCTGCCAACCAGTTCTCAATCCACGTCAGCACACTACCCCCAATCCCATGTGCTTTAACTTTGCACATTAATCTCCTGTGTGGGACCTTGTCGAAAGCCTTCTGAAAGTCCAAATATACCACATCAACTGGTACTCCTTTGTCCACTTTATTGGAAACATCCTCAAAAAATTCCAGAAGATTTGTCAAGCATGATCTCCCTTTCACAAATCCATGCTGACTTGGACCTATCATGTCACCATTTTCCAAATGCGCTGCTATGACATCCTTAATAATTGATTCCATCATTTTACCCACTACTGAGGTCAGGCTGACCGGTCTATAATTCCCTGTTTTCTCTCTCCCTCCTTTTTTAAAAAGTGGGGTTACATTGGCTACCCTCCACTCGATAGGAACTGATCCAGAGTCAATGGAATGTTGGAAAATGACTGTCAATGCATCCGCTATTTCCAAGGCCACCTCCTTAAGTACTCTGGGATGCAGTCCATCAGGCCCTGGGGATTTATCGGCCTTCAATTCCATCAATTTCCCCAACACAATTTCCCGACTAATAAAGATTTCCCTCAGTTCCTCCTCCTTACTAGACCCTCTGACCCCTTTTATATCCGGAAGGTTGTTTGTGTCCTCCTCAGTGAATACCGAACCAAAGTACTTGTTCAATTGGTCTGCCATTTCTTTGTTCCCCGTTATGACTTCCCCTGATTCTGACTGCAGGGGACCTACGTTTGTCTTTACTAACCTTTTTCTCTTTACATACCTATAGAAACTTTTGCAATCCGCCTTAATGTTCCCTGCAAGCTTCTTCTCGTACTCCATTTTCCCTGCCCTAATCAAACCCTTTGTCCTCCTCTGCTGAGTTCTAAATTTCTCCCAGTCCCCAGGTTCGCTGCTATTTCTGGCCAATTTGTATTCCATTTCCTTGGCTTTAATACTATCCCTGATTTCCCTAGATAGCCACGGTTGAGCCACCTTCCCTTTTTAATTTTTACGCCAGACAGGAATGTACAATGGTCTGCTGATTTGATATTGCCTGTTTGGTGCTATTCTGAAGATCAGTTTGATATCCAAATTGTTTAAGAAGAACTGTGTAATGAATAATGTGTTGAGTAAACATTGCACATTGTTTCTGGTAGTAAACTGCTAACAATAGAAGATAGAATCATAGAAGTTTAAGGCACGGAAAGAACCCATTTCAGCCCATCGTGTCCTTGCCAGCCAACAAGAGACTATCCAGCCTTATCCCAATTTCCAGCACTAGGTTCATAACTCTGCAGGGTTACGGCACTTCAAGTGCACATCCAAGTACTTTTTAAATGTGGTGAGGGTTTCTGCCTCTAACACCCTTTCAGGCAGTGAGTTCCAGACCCCCACAACCCTCTGCGTGAAGAAATTTCCCCTCAAATTCCCTCCTAAACCTTCTACCAGTTACTTTAAATTTATGCCTCCTGGTTGTTGACCCCTCTGCTAAGAGAAATAGGCCCTTTCTATCCACAATATTTAAGCCCCTCATATAATTTTATTTCCCTCAATGAGGTCTCCCGTCAGCCTCCTCTGTTCCAAGGAAAACAAATCCAGCCTATCCAATCTGTCCTCATAACCAAAATTCTCTACTCCCGGCAACATCCTCGTAAATCTCCTCTCTAACCTCTCCATTGCAATCACGTCCTTCCTGTAATGCGGTGACCAGAACTGCACGCAGAACTCCAGCTGTGGTTTAACCAGTGTTTTATACAGTTCAAACATAACCTCCCTGCTCTTGCATTCTCTGCCTCTGCTAATAAAGGCGAGCATTCTATATGCCGCCTTAACCACCTTATCTATCTGGCCTGCTACTTTCAGGGATCTGTGGACATGCACTTCAAGGTCCCTTTGTTCATCTACACTTCTCAGTGTCCTACCATTTAATGTGTATATCCTTTCCTTGTTAGATAATGGAACAGTTGACTTGATTTCCTCGAGTTCTGAAAACAGTATCTGTTCTCTACCCTGATCCAGGCCCTCCACATCTCTCTCCTTCCAATCCCAACAAAGGGAAAAAGTAATATGAGATTACTTTAAAATCTTCTTTCTCTTTTATGTGCTCTCTCTCTCAATCACATTTTCTTTTTTGGTTACCGCAGCATATTCCCCTTGCACATACTTCTACATACTTCCTTTTGGTTGTAATACTCTTTCAAAGCATCTAGTTTTACTGACACATAGGGCCCAAGTTTCCACAAGAAAAAAAACGGGCGCCCCTCCGAGCTGGGCGCCCGTTTTTCGCGCCTAAAACGGCGCCTAAAAAAATCCTCGGTATTCTCCACCGACTTACAGGTCCTGTGGCACTCGGCGCAGCCGGCACGAGCTGTGGGGGGGGGCGGAGCCAGGTCCCTGCGCTGAAAACAGTGCCGGGACCTCTGCACATGCGCGCTACAGTCGGCACGCAAGTGTAGTAGCTCCAGGCACCGAACTGTGTGGGAGGGGCCCGAAGCACGCAGCCCCTAGCCCTGGCCCAATGGCCTCACTGGGGCTGCGTGAATGAGGCTCCTCCCACGGCCAGCTCCTGCTCCCCGCCCGACCAGACCCGACACTCGCTCCCCCCCCCCCCCCCCCAGCCGACCAGACCCGACTCGACACCCGCTCCCCCCCCCCCCCCCCACCCGAGACCCGCTCCCGACCGAGACCCGACACCCGAGACCCGCTCCCCACCGCCCCCCCCCCCCCGACCCGACACCCGCTCCCCCCCCACCCCCCGCCCCGACCGAGACCCACTCTCCACCCCCCCGCCTCGAGGCCCGCTCCCCCCCCCCCCCGACCCGCTCCCCGCCCCGAGGCCCGCTCCCCCCCCCCCCCCCGACCCGACACCCGCTCTTCCCCCCCCCCCCCCCCCCGACCCAACCCGACACCCGCTCCCCCCCGACCCGACCCGACACCCGCTCCCCCCCCCGCTCCTGTTCCCCGACCCCCCCCCCTCTCTTCCCTCCCTCTCTCCCTCTCCCTCCCCTCTCTCCTTCCCTCTCTTGCTCAGCAGCACGAATAGCTGCAGAATTCTCCCTGGCTGAAGCACTTTCACACAGGTAGGAAGATGGTTTATTTAATCTTTTCTTGGCTTATAAATGTTTATTCAGGTTGGATTTATTTGTATAATATTTGTAGAAGTATAAATAAGGATTTATTGTTGAATTTAATGAGTTCCCTTCCCCCCACCTCGTTCCGGGCGCCTAATTTGTAACCTGCGCCTGATTTTTTAATGTTTTTTCAGTTCTACAAAAATCTTCACTGGCGCCATTCTACTTTAGTTTGGAGTACATTTTCACTGTGGAAACTTTCAAATCAGGCGTCAGTGGCCGGACATGCCCCCTTTTGAAGAAAAAATTCTGTTCTAAACTAGAACTGTTCTACCAAACTAGAACTGTTCTACCTAACTAGAACTGCAGAAAAAAAAATGTGGAGAATTGCGATTTCTAAAATAGTCCGTTCTCCACCAGTTGCTCCTAAAAATCAGGCGCGAATCATGTGGAAACTTGGGCCCATTGAGGTAGATTATCCTTCCACTTAAATTAATGGAAGCACAGTTGACTGTGGTATCCTCCCTGCCTGATTTTCCTTTCTATTGAGCTCAGGCAATGCTATATGTACTAAAGATGATAATGACTTCATAGTGCCAACTGACAAGGTGGGAAGGTATTGGGTCATGTATCAACCAAAATGCATTTTCTATCCTGGAAATGAATTGACTCAGTTGCAGCAGTTTCTAGTCTTTTCTAAATAGCTATGTTTTGATGCTACCTTTAAGCAGTTTGGATTACAAGTTGAAAGATTTTCTCTGCGCTAGGTGTAATGAAATCAAAAACCTGTTCTTTATAAATGCATTTACAACCTCGCTACACCTATTGCACAGAGGAAATTTTCAGCCAATATTATACCATAGGATTAGATGAAGAAAGTTCTTCAGTCCAGCTGATTCTATCCTCTTAAAATTAGAATACAATTAAGGTATGTAGATATTGTATTTGCTCAAGTATTAGTTCCAGAATATTCTTTTTCTTCATAATAGGCACAGTATCTTGAGATGCGTCAGAACTACTCCGGAGCTTTGGAAATGGTAAACCAGATAATAGTTCATTTTCCTGGCTTCCTGCCTGCTTTTGTGAAGAAGATAGAGCTTCAACTAGCCCTGCAGGATTGGGAACAGACAATTGAGACAGTACACAGGTAATATAAACAAGCTTGATTATGAGTGGATGATTAGGACTGTTACAGTGGGCCAGAATGTAGTATTGGAGCTGCGTGTCACATAACTTGCTTACAAACAAAAAATAAATCTCAGACTGCACTTGTGTTGCAGCTGCTAGTCTCAGATCAGTATAAGAACATAAGAAATAGGAACAGGAGTAGGCCATACGGCCCCTCGAGCCTGCTCCGCCATTCAATAAGATCATGGCTGATCTGATCATGGACTCAGCTCCACTTCCTCTCCCGCTCCCCATAACCCCTTATCCCCTTATCGTATTGAGAAACTGTCTATTTCTGTCTTAAATTTATTCAATGTCCCTGCTTCCACAACTCTCTGAGGCAGTGAATTCCACAGATTTACAACCCTCTGAGAAGAAATTCCTCCTCATCTCTGTTTTAAATGGGCAGCCCCTTATTCTAAGATCATGCCCTCTAGTTCTAGTCTCCCCCATCAGTGGAAACATCCTCTCTGCATCCAACTTGTCAAGCCCCCTCATAATCTTATACGTTTTGATAAGATTACCCCTCATTCTTCTGAATTCCAATGAGTAGAGGCCCAACCTACTCAACCTTTCCTCATAAGTCCCCGGAATCAACCTAGTGAACCTTCTCTGAACTGCCTCCAAAGCAAGTATATCCTTTCGTAAATATGGAAACCAAAACTGCACACATTATTCCAGATGTTGGCCTCACCAATACCTTGTATAGCTGTCACAAGACTTCACTGCTTTTATACTCCATCCCCTTTGCAATAAAGGCCAAGATTCCATTGGCCTTCCTGATCACTTGCTGTACCTGCATACTATCCTTTTGTGTTTCATGCACAAGTACCCCCAGGTCCCGCTGTACTGTGGCACTTTGCAATCTTTCTCCATTTAAATAATAACTTGCTCCTTGATTTTTTTTCTGCCAAAGTGCATGACCTCACACTTTCCAACATTATACTCCATCTGCCAAATTTTTGCCCACTCACTTAGCCTGTCTATGTCCTTTTGCAGATTTTTTGTGTCCTCCTCACACGTTGCTTTTCCTCCCATGTTTGTATCGTCAACAAACTTGCTGCATTATACTCAGTCCCTTCTTCCAAGTCGTTAATGTAGATTGTAAATAGTTGGGGTCCGAGCACTGACCCCTGCGGCACCCCACTAGTTACTGGCTGCCAACCAGAGAATGAACCATTTATCCCGACTCTATTTTCTGTTGGTTAGCCAATCCTCTATCCATGCTAATATATTACCCCCGACCCTGCGAACTTTTATCTTGTGCAGTAACCTTTTATGTGGCACCTTGTCAAATGCCTTCTGGAAGTTCAAATACACCACATCCACTGGTTCCCCTTTATCCACCCTGTTCATTACATCCTCAAAGAACTCCAGCAAATTTGTCAAACATGACTTCCCCTTCATAAATCCATGCTGACTCTGCCTGACCGAATTTTGCTTATCCAAATGTCCTGCTACTGCTTCTTTAATAAAGCACTCCAACATTTTCCCAACCGCAGCAGTTAGGCAAACTGGTCTATAGTTTCCTGCTTTTTGTCTGCCCCCTTTTTTAATAGAGGCGTTACATTTGCAGTTTTCCAATCTGCTGGGACCTTCCCAGAATCCAGGGAATTTTGGTAAATTACAACCAATGCATCCACAATCCCTGCCGCTACTTCTCAAGACCCTAGGATGTAAGCCATCAGGTCCACGGGATTTATCTGCCTTTAGTCCCATTATCTTACTGAGTACCACCTCCTTGGTGATTGTGTTAAGTTCCTCCCCCCCCCCCCATAGCTCCTTGACTATCTGCTGTTGGAATATTGTTAGTGTCCTCTACCGTAAACATTGATACAAAATATTTGTTCAGAGTTTCTGCCATCTCCATGTTCCCCGTTACTAGTTCCCTGGCCCTGTCCTCTAAGGGACCAACATTTACTTTAGCCACTCTTTTCCTTTTTATATACCTATAGAAACTCTTGCTATCTGTTTTTATATTTTGTGCTAGTTTACTGTCATAGTCTATCTTCGCTTTCTTAATCATTTTTTTAGTCGTTCTTTGCTGGCTTTTAAAAGCTTCCCAGTCTTCTGTCCTCCTACTAGTTCTGGCCACTTTGTATGCCCTTGTTTTTAATTGGATACCATCCTTTATTTGTTTAGTTAGCCATATCTTTTCTCTTACACCCTTTCCTCCTCACTGGAATATATTTTTCTTGAGAGTTGTGAAATATCTCCTTAAATGTACACCACGACATTTTAATCTGTTTTCCCAATCCACGTTACCCAATTCTGCCCTCAAAGCTTCATAGTCTCCTGGTTAGGGATCCAACTTTCTCACCTTCCATCTGAATTTGAAATTTAATCATGCTATGATCACTCATTCCGAGGGGATCCTTTACTAGGAGATTGTTTATTAATCCTGTCTCAGATCTAAGATTGCCTGCCCCCTGGTTGGTTCCGTTACATACTGCTCAAGGAACCCGTCCCTTACGCACTCTATGATCTCCTCCTCAAAGCTACCCTGACAAATTTGATTTGTCCAATCAATATGGAGGTTAAAATCACCCATGATTGTTGCTGTTCCCTTTTTACAAGCCCCCACTATTTCCTGGTTTATGCTCCGACCAACAGAGTTGCTACTTTTAGGGGGCCTATAGACTATGCCCACCAGTGATTTTTTTTTTCCCCCCTTATTGTTCCTTATCTCCACCCAAACTGTTTCAACACCCTTATAGTTTGAGCCAATATCATTTCTTACTATTGAAGTGATTCCATCCTTTCTCCATAGAGCTACCCCACCTCCTTTTCCTTTCTGTCTGTCCTTCCGGATTGTCAAGCACCCCTGATTATTTAATTCCCAGTCCTGGTCACCTTGCAACCACATCTCTGTACTGGCTATCAGATCATACCCATTTGTCTCAATTTATGCTGTCAACTCATCTGTTTTGTTACAAATGCTATGTGCATTTAGACAAAGTGCCTTAGTTTTTTTTAACCTTTTTTCCTGCTTGTTTCCTCTCTCCTTCAAACTCACTTTTTCTTTAGTTTTGCTTTCTAATTCCAGCTTTGCTCCCCTCCCTACTGAATCTATTTTCAGGTTCCCATCACCCTGCCAAGCTAGTTTAAACCCTCCCCAACAGCACTAGCAAACCCCCCTGCGAGGATATTGGTTCCGGCTCTGTTAAGGTGCAACCCGTCCGGCTTGTACACCTCCCCAGAAGCGATCCCAATGTCTCGGGAAACTAAAGCCCTCCCGCCTGAACCATCTCTCCAGCCACGTATTCATCTGCTTATCCTCCTATTTCTGCACTCACTAGCTCGTGGCACTGGGAGTAATCCAGAGATTACTACCTTTTTGAGGTCCTGCTTTTTAATCTCTCTCCTAGCTCCCTAAACTCTGCTTGCAGGCCCTCATCTCTCTTCCTACCTATGTCATTGGTACCGATGTGGAGCACGATCTCTGTTTATTCACCCTCTCCCCCCAGAATGGCCTGCAGCCACTCAGTGACATCCTTATCCCTGGCACCAGGGAGGCAACATACCATCCTGGAGTCACGTCTGCAGCCGCAGAAATGCCTGTCTGCTCCCCTGACTAGCGAATCCCCTACCACTATAGCTCTTCCATTCTTTTTCCTCCCCTACTGTGCAGCTGAGCCATCCGCGGTGCTGTGGGCTTGGCTCTGGCTGCACTCCCCAGAGCCACCATTACCCCCACCGGTACTCAGAACAGAGTGCCGGTTGGAGAGTGAGATGGATTTGGGGGACTTTTGCACTACCTGCCCAGTCCTCCTCTTCTGTCTGGCGGTCACCCACTCCCTCTCTGCCTGCACACTCTTAAGCTGTGGGGTGACCGCCTCTAGAAACGTGCTATCCATGTTGCTCTCAGTCTCACGGATGCACCGCAGTGACTCCAGCTGCCGCTCAAGTTCCAAAACACGGAGCTCGAGTTGGTGCAGCTGGAGACACCTCGTGCACACGTGGTCGCCCGGCTGCACGAAGCGTCCGGGACTTCCCACGTGCCACAGGATGTGCAATCCACGGGAATGAGCTGCCCTGCCATCCCTCTAGCAACAAAAATAAACTCTTAAACCTTAGCACAACACACCAGCTGCTACTCAGCAAACAGACAATTTAATTAACTGGCTCTCTTTAGATAATAAAGATCAGATATATTTACCTCCAGATCCTACTTGCAACAATGCCAAAGGTTTCCTGCAGAAAAGAAAAATACTCACCAATCCACCAGCCAATCACTTACCCGCTTGGCTGTGACGTCACACTTCGATTTCCATTTTTTTTACTTTTGATCCTGCACCTGTTGGCTGCTCCCGATCTCCACGCCCTTTTTATGGGCCTCGACCTCCCGTTGCTGTGTTGCTCCTCCCGATCTCCACGCCCTTTTTATTGGCTCCGACCTCCCGTTGTTGTGTTGCTCCTCCTGATAGCCACGCCCTTTTTATGGGCCTCGACCTCCTGTTGCTGTGATATCTGTGGAATGTCATCACAGGAGTTTTGTGCATGCACCCAGTGCAGATTTTTAAAGTTAACAATATACAACTATTTTCTAACATTATAGACAGAGAAACATAGAAAATAGGTGCAGGAGTAGGCCATTCGGCCCTTTGAGCCTGCACCGCCATTCAATGAGTTCATGGCTGAACATGCAACTTCAGTACCCCATTCCTGCTTTCTCGCCATATCCCTTGATCCCCCTAGTAGTAAGGACTACATCTAATTTCTTTTTGAATATATTTAGTGAATTGGCCTCAACAACTTTCTGTGGTAGAGAATTATAAACATGAATATGTAGGTTTGCATAGTGCCCAAAAAGACCGAAGGATGTGGATTCACACAGAGATAAAGTTCTAATGCTCCTGATTGAAGCTCAGATGGGTGTGAAAATGCTTTCAGTAAAGCAACCATGAAGGGGGCAGTATAACACTGTCTAACTTTTAATATGCTCAGGATTTAGAATCAGATTTGGACCTGACTCCAGACATATGCTACCATTATCAAAGCACATCCAAAGCTGCTTTGCATGGGGGGAAAAAATTGGCAGTTTAACTGCATCCTTAATGAGTTTGTCCACTTTACTGCAGACTCTAATTTTTAAAGGTAAGCAGAACCATGATAGAATTATACACGAAATCTGCCAGGATAGCAGTATTTCAGTTTTAATTTCCAACTTTCAGTTCCAAGGAAACCTCCTGCTGATTACCCCTTCCCCTCATTAATTGATGGATCCGTACCCCTCTATGTTGAATAATACTTGGAGAAAGCACTGAGGGAAGGAAGCAAGGGCACCAATTGTATTCTTGGAGGGGAACATCAATTTCTATCAAGAGCAGCTCAGTAGCACCACCAGTATCTGAATTGGCCAAACCCTGAAGGACATAGCTGCCAGACTGGGCCTGCATCAGGTGGTGAAGAAGCAATCTATTTGACCTTGTCCTCACTAATCTACCCGTTGCCAGTATGTCTGTCCATGAAACAATTGGCAGCAGTGTGGGACAGACTAAGGACAGATCTAGCAGTCCAAAACTGGGCATCCATGAAGCATTATCGGCCATAAGCAGCAAAATTATATACCACCACAATCTGTAACCTCATGGTCAGTCCATCCTTCACTACAACACCAGGCTACCTGCATATTAAATATAAAAGGCAACAGAAAATAGATCGAGCTTAAGCCACAATCAACAGATTAAAACTCAGTAACCTTGTCACATCCAGTCGAGATCAGTGGTCGGCAACCAGCAGGAAGAAGAAACTCTATTTGCAGTTGTGGCAGAGCCCAACACACGAGCGCAAGAGACAAGTCTGAAATATTTTCAAAACATTTTGGGCTCAAAAATGTCGAGGGCAGTCTCACTCCGCCATCTCCCGAAGTCCCCACCATTATAAATATCGATGTTCAGCCAATTCTGCTTGCACCACATGACATTAAGAAATGGCTGAGTGCATTTTGTCACAGCTTGGCCCTGACAACATCCTGGCTGTAGTACTGAAAACTTGTGCATTGGAGTTAGCAGCTTCACTAGCCAAGCTATTCCAATGCAGCTATGACACTGGCATCTGTGTGACAACGTGGAAAATTGCTCAGAACCTGGCCAATTATTGCCCCATATTCCAATAATCGGGAGAGTGATGGGTAATGTCACCAACAGTGCCATCAAGCAACACTTGATTCTTAATAATCTGCTTGCGGACACCAGAACCGTTCAGTTGCAGACCTCGTCACAGCCTTGATTGAGACCGACACACGATCTGAATGCCAGAGGAAAGGTTAGAGTAGCTGCCTTCGGCGTTGAGGCAGCATTTGATCGTTGGCACCAAGGAGCCCTAGCAAAACTGAAATCGATGGGAGTCTAAGTTTAAAAACTCTCCAGTGGTTGTCATCATACCTGAAAGATGCTATGGTTATAGGAGGCCAATCATTACAATCTCAGGATATCTCTGCAGGAGATCCTTAAGAAAGTGTCCTCAACCCAACCATCTTTAGTTGCTTGATCAATGACCTTCTCTGTATAATAGGATCACGGGTGGGGTTGTTGACTGGTGATTCTACAGTGTTCAGCTCCATCGTACAACATACTCCATAACCCGAGAACAAATATTAAACAAAATTAATTGGAAAGCACAACATAGGAAATGTTATTGCCCTCCCATGTGCACTTTATTTTCAGTGATTAAAAACACGTGCATGTCGTGAATATGATTACCTTACCATTTAAGTTATTTCCAATGTATTAACATTTTCACTGCTACAAGAAAATAGAAATTGGCTTGTGGTAACATAACATTATACATTTTGTGATGTAGAGCATTAAACAATGTAATTCCTTAAATGCTAAAGCAAATTTCAAACACACATTCTCCACAAGCAAAGTTTAGTACATGTGAGTTTTTCAATAAATAGAATGCATTTAATCTATCTGGTACAATTTAGAGATTAAGATTCCATTCATTTGATTATAATTTAGTACTGTAGTTTTAAATTTATTCTAAAATCTATCACAGACTCTTGCAAAAAGACAGCCATAATTCTGAAGCACTGAGAATGCTGGCCCTCCATTCATTATGCAGAGAGGGAAATATTAAGGAGGTAAGAAAAAAGTTATAATGAAACACCAGTTAATAAGTGTTCCATTATTTATGTCATCACTGATCAGTTTCAGCCATGGTCAGTAGCGTAACCTGGTAAGTTTTTCTTAAATCTAATTCATGTGCATCACTTGTGACAACATTCAAAGATGATGATTTCAGATTTCAGCCTCCTTCAACAAATCTTTCATGAGATATTAAGATGTAAATAATACCTACTCTGTGCAATATAAAATCATGTACTAGTTAGTAGTATTCACTTACTGTATCAGAATCTAAATTTTCTGTGGCAATTTATGAATGAAATGAAGATCAATTTTGGAACTCTAAGTGGGAGATGTACTAGATGCTCTGTTATGAATAAGAATGATGGGGTTATCCAACATGCATCTTCAACGCAAAATGAAAATTTACAGCAGTTTCAAGACAACTGACAATAATATCATCTATATTAAGGGCCTATGATAGCGCATATCCTATTACCAATTTTTTTAGTGTGAGGAGAGCAAAGGTAATTGAAACAACATTTACATAAGAACATAACATAAGAATCTATTCAAGTTTCACAACTAATAGTACAGAAATAAAGATTTGTCAAGTAGGACCATTCTTGACCTGTGAATTGGAACTCAAATTAGTTATTGACATCTTTCCAGGCTGGCACTCGACTTGGTGATCTGATCAGTGTACTGGACCGTTTTGAACCCCACAATCCCGATCTTTTCTATAAAATGGCGTTGGCTTTCAGTCGGATGGTAAGTTTGTTGATATTTTCAAATAAACATGTTTTTCTCCGATGGCTTGGGCAATTTGATCCAGTGAATAACTGAGCTGTAAAAACCACGAAGGGTTCAAGTTTGATCCTAGTCTGTGCTGCGTAAGCTAAGCTCTGCCTCTGGAGCCTTGGGTTAGGGAGTGGGATGTTGGGGAAGGTTCTCACTCTTGACTGATACCCAGCAAGTTCTCATGGAAGTGTGTGTGAATATTGGATGTGGAAAAGATCAGGCTCTGCTATAATGCCCTTCATGGTTAGATAGCTCAGTGACACTGTTGACACCCAGATATGAATATTCCAACCTCGTGGGTTGGTACTGGAGGGCATCTGGCATTGGTGGCACCATATTCCAGCAAGTAATCAACACCTTGAGGAATTGGATAAAATTAGCAGGTGATGAGGGTAGGAGTAAAAAAACGTACGAGATTAGAATTTTCTTTTTCAAAACAATGGAGCTGACAATTTATGGATTTTCAGGTTCTTAAGTTTAGTACCAACTTATTCAGTCTAATCTTCACCCTTCAAATTAGGTATTTGCTAATTATGCATCCATTGCCTTTTCTGATGATTGAATTTTACTAAAAATGCTACACTTATAAGTAAATCTGCTTATGACACTTTATACAGTCTATGTGGCTCTGAAAGCTTGTGTTGCTGCTTTCTATTAGGTTACCAATAAAATATATGTTCAGCATGAATGCTTATTAATGTAACATCATATTCCAAGACTATTATTGTATCATCTTTAGAAAAATGTTACAGGTACGATAACAATAAGGTGAAGTTGTATGGTTAGATTTTTATCTATTGAACAGCTCTAATTTTAAAGCCAGCAGGATGTGAATCCTGAGGGTGGGGCCAAAGCAGCTGAAAGAAGGGAGTACAATTCAAGATTACAGGACTGATACCAGGCTGGAGGAGGTTATAGAGTCAGGGATGGACTCAGGCTATGGGAGGATTTGAAGATGAGGATGAATAATTTCAATTTAATAAGATAGGGCATAGGAAGCTGGTGTAAGTCAGCAAGGCCAGAGGTGATTAGCTCGGACTTAGTAAGACAGGATATGGGTAGTTTTGTTTTGGACAAGTTGGAGGTTATTGTGGTGCAAGATGGGAGACCAGGAAGGGGGGCATTGAAATAATCGCATCTAGAGATGACAAAAGTTTGGCGCTGGTTTTCAGTGGTAACATGACTGAAATGGGGCAAGCAATGTTATTTAATTGGGATGTGAAGATTAACGCTCAGCTTGGAGTCGAACAGGAACGATGTTTTGGCCAGGTCTGAGTGTTGGTCAGGGTAGGGGAAGGAATCAGCGGCATAGGAGCTAGAAACAACGCTTTCGGTCTTCCCAATGTTGAGTTGGAAGAGATGTGGTTTATCCATGGTTTGATGTCCGACACACAGTCTGACGGCATGGAAGTTCTTGTTTGGTCGATATGGCTGGTGCTGGCTGTCATCACCATATATGTGACAACTGATTGTTACCTATCCGATTAACATTGGGTCCATTCTTTGTTATCTACTTTAATGGTCAAAGCATTGGCCCAGAAATTCCTCCGAGCACAATCCTGTCAATTATATTGGGATTGCACCAGCTGGTGCCCTCTGCTGCTGACCCCGCCGAGTCAATGGGAAGTGGCCTCATTGAAATGCGTGTGCTAATGCTATAACTGCAGCATTGCCTGTAATCACATGCCCTGGGCGGCTGCAAAATTCTGCTTTGGTGTCCAGGCCAAGACCCTGGCCTCCAAAGATATGCTGACCTCCTGCTAGACCAAGATCTTGGGAACTCCCAGAGTAGGGAGTTTCTTTTTTTATTTCAAAATATACTTTATTCATATAAAAATTTGTACAGTACATTCAAAAGCAGTTCAGTACATTTAGCTGCAGTCAGCAAGAGTAGGGAGTTGCTCCCTCCTGTAAAGCCCCGTGGGAACTTTCAGTGCAAACTGGATTCTAGTGTTGATTGGTCCTGGCCCTTCTGTTGCAATCCCACCAGAGTTATGGTGGTGGCGGGCATGCACCAGAAGGGCCAAGGAAGTTTAGCCCCTTTGTGTTTAATTTTGTTTACATGGTTGCCAAAGTAATATAGAAGTTTACCATAGAAAGTATTTGAATTGTAATTTGCTTATTCATACAAATGATCACTCATGTATGTTAACATAGTGCGGAAGGAACCAGATTATCCTTCAGCAGACCTTCACCTTGGTTGAAAGAGCATTCGGCATGTCTTCACGTAATGCAGAGATTGCAAATGAACTTGGCTATCAGATGGTATTACAAGGGAAATTAAAAGAAGCTGTAAGATGGTACAAAACTGCAATGTCACTGGATGAAACTAGTGTCCCTGCATTAACTGGTATGACTCTACTTTTATTTGTATCCTTTGAGGAAATACCTTTTCTATTCCTGCGTGAGGTACAGTGATTGTTAGTAACCTTGGTTTGGGAAAAGAGAAGACCGATATTGTTGAATCCTCTGATGTCATGATGGCTATACAGCTTGTTTCTCTAAGGCCCTGAAAGGAGATTTCAAAATCCATGCCTTTCCAGCAACCAGTTTGCATTCTTCTCCCTTTCTGGTTAGAGACTATCCAGTTCTGGATGAGCAGAAATTTTCTCCAATTGAATATTGGGAAGACCGAAGCCATTGTTTTCGGTCCCCGCCACACATTCTGTTCCCTCTGCCCAACTCCTGTCTGAGGCTGAACCAGATCGTTCGCAACAATGGACCCTGAAATGAGCTTTTGACCACATATCCGCAGCATAACTAAGACCGCATATTTCAACCTCCGTAACATCGCCCGTCTCCGCCTTTGCCTTAGCTCATCCACTGCTGAAGCCCTCATCCATGCCTTTTTTACCTTTCGACTTGACTATTCCAACGCATTCCTGGCTGGCCTCCCACATTCTACCCTACGTAAACTAGAGCTGAGCCAAAACTCGGCTACCCGCGTCCTAACTTGCACCAAATCCCACTCACCCATCACCCCTGTGTTCGCTGACTAACTCCACTGCCGCTACCCAAACAACACCGCTACTGCCACTGCCTCCCTGATTGAATCATTGCTCACTTACGACTATAGCCCTTCATCTCAGTACAGTGGCCCATGTGCCATCTCGCAGATGGCTGTGCAATTGCCAAATTCAAAATTGATTCTCTAAAGAAACAACATAACTACTACCACAAACAACGCAGGAAGGCAGCAGACCTGAGAAGGTTAAAGGTCCAATTCTCAACATCAGCTCGGCAAACTCCCACCACCAGCCAGACATACAGATCCTGAACTCTAACTGCCTGCCTGCCAGCCAAGATCCAGACTTTCTTCAACTGTCACACAACGCCCTGATTTCTTAGGTCACCATGTTCTCCTCCCGCCCTCCCGCCCACCCCCCCCCCCCCCCCCCCCCCGAAAGACCAAGACTTTCTTCGGCCGTTCTTCGCCAGCTACTAGGACATGGACCACTTTCTTTCTTTGACTGTCGCCAGGCCTTAGACTTTTCTTCTATCTTCATCCACTGCTGGATCCCTGATTACTTCTAGCACTCTAGCCACTTCAATCACTTACAGGTTCTGTCCTCTTTTGATCTGGTAGCAAGCACTATATGTTGTTTATCACGCTGATGAACTATTTCATGCACTTAAGTCAGCCTTCTGGTTTCTGCCTCTAAGCCAACGCCACTTTCCATGTCCGTCTCATGCACATTTTGGCTGCTATCTCGATCCCAAGTTCCTTCACCATTTCCTGTCGATCTTCCAATCCTGCTCTGTCCTCTTCCTCTTTCTCATACCACCCCACCGCTGCCCCTCACTCCCCACCCTGCTTTTCTTGGCTCGTTTATCAACATTTGGATGCTGCTGCATCATGTTGCAGCCAGTACTAACCTTACTCTGACCTCACTCGTGTCCCAGAATTGTATTTATCCTAGATGGACATGTTGCATCCCTTTGCCCTAGCCCAAATATCAATGTTAAGTTCACCATGCCTCCTACTACTGGATGTCCCATAGCAGCAATATGCACTCCCTAGTCTCTTCAAAGAGCTTCAATGAATTACTTGAATTAGGATGAGACAGTCGAGTCATTTTTAAGTCTAGAAAGTAAGTCAACTTTTTTAAACTTTGGGAAGGATGCTGCTGCTGTTTATTTCAGAAAACCCTCCCCCCCCCCCAAATTTTACAGTCTGTGACATGAGTTTGAGGAAGCGTTTCATGCTAATCCGTGACATCATTGATTTATATAGCGAGTGATTACTCCGCAAACTTCGAATGGCTTGATCAACATCCTCACCCATCCAAAGTACTCTGGTCTGCTCCAGCACTGGTCTGCTCTTTGTTCCTCATCTTTCAGTCCTCCAAACTTTTCTGTTTTCACCTTTCCTTCCTTCCTCCTTGGTTTCTACTGTTTTTCATCTTCCCTATAAAGCGTTTTGGCACGTTCTGTACTTATGGCTTCCTGTAGAATACAAATTGTTATTTGAATTAATGCAAATATATTGAGAAGTTTGCAATTGATTACCCAAAATGATTTGGCCAATATATATAATTATATGGAAAGCACTTTTTTATGAATAGAAAATTGATTTTGAATGTCTTGTGTAACTCAAGGTATTATAAGATGCCAACTAATTGAGGGACAACTAGAAGATGCAGAGCAACAATTGGAATTTCTCAATGAGATTCAACAATCTATTGGAAAATCTGGGGTAATTACATTTTTGTTCTTGTTACTGTTCATTTGAATTGTAATTAATGTCTTAAATATAACCAACTTTTATTTTACATGCCTATATTCCTGCTATCTAGCATGTGACCTCCTTGATGCATAACTGAGCATCAAACTTTCTGTAATACCTCATGCCCAAGCAGCATGGTAACCTTCCAAGGCTACTTTCCATCTGAATCTCGAAGCCAACCAATTACTCATCTTTATTATAAACAATTTTTATGCAAATATTATGTCTTGTGATTTGGAACACGTTAAATGTTTAACCCTTTGAAGATTACAGTAACATTTCAATTGCATCAATAAAATGCAAATATTTTATTGTTAATACCAGATATAAATGTATGATTAACTGCTTATTTTTTTATTCCTTTTTAGAACAAGTAACTCCTATATTGCAAGGGGGTTAGAGTATAAGACTAAGGAAGTTATGCTGCAGTTATATAGAGCTTTGGTGAGACCACATCTGTGAAGTACTGTGTACAGTTTTGGTCTCCTTACCAAAGGAAGGATATACTTGCCTGAGATGGGGTACATTGAAGTTTCATTAGATTGATTCTGGGATGAGAGGATTGTCCTATGAGGAGAGATTGAGTAGAATGGGCCTATATTCTCTGGAGTTTAGAAGAATGAGAGGTGATCTGATTGAAATGTATATAAAATTCTTAGAGAGCCTGTCAGTGTAGATGCTGAGAGGCTGTTTTCCCCTGGCTGGAAAATCTAGAACTATGGGTCATACCATCAGGATAAGGAGTTGGCCATTTAAGACTGAGATGAGGTGAAATTTCTTCACTCAGAATGTTGTGAATCTTTAGAATACTCTACCTCAGAGGGCTGTAAATGTTCAGTCATTAAGTATGTTCAAGACTGAGATCGATACATTTTTGGACATTAAGGAAATCAAAGGATAAGGAAATAGGGCAGGAATGTGGAGTTGAGGTCAAAGATCAGCCATGATTTTATTGAATGATTGATCAGGCTCAATGGGGCCGTATGGCCTACTCCTAATATTTCTCATGTTCTTATAGATAATGGTTTTTGCAGCTATTGTGCAAGGATGTGCTCCAACAATTTTTCATGAATTAGCAAATTTGTGTTGCTGCTCAGAGGCAGGATTGTGAGATAGAACAGTAAAGGTCGATGCACAAGTGGACAGGGATGGAAAAGCAAGAGGTACAGATTAGTTTAGACTACAGTAGCTGATTATTCCAGGAGCAAAGGCAGTGTGAAAATGATAATTTTACGTTCTCATTCTAATTTTTTTTAAAGTGAAAAATAAAATCACTTGAATTTAGACAAGTATACTCATCTGGACATGGTTGGGTTGTATAGGGCACCAACAAGGAAACCTCCTGCTGATTACCATCTACCGCTCTCACTCAGCTGATGAATCACTACTCCTCCATGTTGAACACCACTTGGAAGAATCACTGAGGGTAGCAAGGGCACAGAATGTACTCTTCAATGTCCGATACCAAGTGTGGCTCGGTAGCACCACTAGTGACTGAGCTGGCAGAGTCCTGAAGGACATAGCTGCCAAACAGGTCTGCAGCAGGTGGTGAGAGAACCAACACAAGGGAAAAATCTACTTGACCTCGTCCTCACCAATCTACCTGTCACAGATGCATCTGTCCATGACAGCATTGGCAGCAGTGATCACCGCACGGTCATTGTGGAGACAAAGAATCGTCTTCACACTGAGGACACCCTCCATCATGTGCGGCACTACCACCATGCTAATTGGGATAGATGCAGAACAGATCTAGCAGCTCAAAACTGAGCATCCATGAGGTGTTGGCCATCAGCAGCAGCAGAATTGTACTTCACCACAATCGGTAACCTCCTGGTCCGGCATATCCCTCACTCTACCATTACCATCAAATCAGGGGACCAACCCTAGTTCAATGAGGAATGCAGGAAATCATGTCAGGAGCAGCACTAGGCGTACCTAAAAATGAGGTGCCAACTTGGGGAAGCTGCAGGTCTACATGCATGCTAAACAGCGAAAGCAGCTATAAAGCGAGCTAAGCGATCCCACAACCAACTGATCAAATCAAAGCTCTGCAGTCCTGCCACATCCAGTCATAAATGGTGGTGGACCATTAAACAACTAACTGGGGGGAAAAGGAGGCTCCGTGAATATTCCCATCCTCAAAGATGGCGGAGCGCAGCACGCGAGTGCAAAAGACGAGGCTGAAGCATTTGCAACCAACTTCAGTCAGAGGTGCCAAATGAAT
This sequence comes from Pristiophorus japonicus, assembly GCF_044704955.1. Taxonomy (NCBI): domain Eukaryota; kingdom Metazoa; phylum Chordata; class Chondrichthyes; family Pristiophoridae; genus Pristiophorus; species Pristiophorus japonicus. The sequence continues at coordinate 86,165,613 of NC_091979.1, read as the reverse complement.
AATCTTGTTCTCTGCCTGAGGTCCCCACCATCACACAAGCCAGTCTTCAGCCAATTTGATTCAATTCATGTGATATCAAGAAACGGCTGAACGCACAGAAAAGGCTATGAACCCCGACAACATTCCGGCTGTCGTGCTGAAGACGTGCTCCATCCAGAACTAGCCGCGCCGCTAGCCAAGCTGTTCCAGTACAGCTGCAACAGTGGCATCTACACAACAATATGGAAAACTGCCCAGGTTTGTCCTGTCCACAAAAAGCAAGTCAAATCCAATCCGGTCAATTACCGCCCCATCAGTCTACTTCCAATCATCAGCAAAATGATGCAAAGTGTTGTTGACAATGCTATCAAGCGCCACTTACTCACCAATAACCTACTCACCGATGCTCAGTTTGGGTTCTGCCAAGACCAGTTAGTTACAGACCTCATTGCAGCCTTGGTCTAAACATGGAGAAAAGAGCTGAATGACACAGCTGAGGTGAGAGTGACTGCCCTTGACATCGAGGCAGCATTTCATAGAGTGTGGCATTAAGGATTGAAATTGAAGTCAATGGGAATCGGGGAAAAACTTTCCACTGGCTGGAGTCATACGTAGCACAAAGGAAGATGATTGTGTTTGTTGGAGGTCAATCATCTCAGCCCCAGGACATTGCTCAGGCCCAACATGTTTGGGTGCAGGACATTCTGAAAAGGGAGGGTGAACAGCCAGTTGTCGTGGTGCACATTGGTACCAACGATATGGGTAAAAAACGGGATGAGGTCCGAATAGACGAATTTAAGGAGCTAGGAGCTAAATTAAAAAGTAGGACCTCAAAAGTAGTAATCTCGGGATTGCTACCAGTGCCACGTGCTAGTCAGAGTAGGAATCGCAGGATAGCTCAGATGAATATGTGGCTTGAGCAGTGGTGCAGCAGGGAGGGATTCAAATTCTTGGGGCATTGGAACTGGTTCTGGGGGAGGTGGGACCAGTACAAACCGGACGGTCTGCACCTAGGCTGGACCGGAACCAATGTCCTAGGATAAGTGTTTGCTAGTGCTGTTAGGGAGGAGTTAAACTAATATGGCAGGGGATGGGAACCAATGCAGGGAGACAGAGGGAAACAAATTGGAGACACAAGCAAAAGCAGAAAGGAAATGAGTAAAAGTGGAGGGCAGAGAAACCCAAGGCAAAAAACAAAAAGGGCCACTTTGCAGCAAAATTCTAAAGGGTCTAAGTGTGTTAAAAAGGCAAGCCTGAAGGCTCTGTGCCTCAATGCGAGGAGTATTCGGAATAAGGTGGACGAATTAACTGTGCAGACAGCAGTTAACGGATACGATGTGGTTGGCATCAGGGTGACCAAGGCTGAGAACTCAACATCCAAGGGTACTCAACATTTAGGAAGGATAGACAGAAAGGAAAAGGAGGCGGAATGGGGTTGCTGGTTAAAGAGGAAATTAAGGCAATTGTAAGGAAAGACATTAGCTTGGATGATGTGGAATTGGTATGGGTGGAGCTACAGAATTCCAAGGGGCAGAAAACGCTAGTGGGAGTTGTGTACAGACCTCCAAACAGTAGTAGTGATGTTGGGGAGGGCATCAAACAGGAAATTAGGGGTGAATGCAATAAAGGTGCAGCAGTTATCATGGGTGACTTTAATATGCATATAGATTGGGCTAACCAAATTGGAAACAATACGGTGGAGGAAGATTTCCTGGAGTGCATAAGGGATGGTTTTTTAGACCAATATGTCGCGGAACCAACTAGGGGGGAGGCCATCTTAGACTGGGTGTTGTGTAATGAGAGAGGATTAATTAGCAATCTCGTGTGTGAGGCCCCTTGGGGAAGAGTGACCATAATATGGTGGAATTCTACATTAGGATGGAGAATGAAACGGTTAATTCAGAGACCATGGTCCAGAACTTAAAGAAGGGTAACTTTGAAGGTATGAGGCGTGAATTGGCTAGGATAGATAGGCGAATGATGCTTAAGGGGTTGACCGTGGATGGGCAATGGCAGACATTTAGAGACAGCATGGATGAACTACAACAATTGTACATCCCTGTCTGGCGTAAAAATAAAAAAGGGAAGGTGGCTCAACCGTGGCTATCAAGGGAAATCAGGGATAGTATTAAAGCCAAGGAAGTGGCATACAAATTAGCCAGAAATAGCAGCGAACCCGGGGACTGGGAGAAATTTAGAACTCGGCAGAGGAGGACAAAGGTATTGATTAGGTCAGGGAAAATAGAGTGCGAGAGGAAGCTTGCAGGGAACATTAAAATGGACTGCAAAAGCTTCGATAGATATGTACAGAGAAAAAGGTTAGTAAAGACAAACGTAGGTCCCCTGCAGTCAGAATCAGGGGAAGTCATAATGGGAACAAAGAAATGGCAGACCAGTTGAACAAGTACTTTGGTTCGGTATTCACGAAGGAGGACACCAACAACCTTCCGGATATAAAAGGGATCAGAGGGTCTAGTAAGAAGGAGGAACTGAGGGAAATGCTTATTAGTCGGGAAATTGTGTTGGGGAAATTGATGGGACTGAAGGCCGATAAATCCCCAGGGCCTGATGGTCTGCATCCCAGAGTACTTAAGGAGGTGGCCTTGGAAATAGCGGATGCATTGACAGTCATTTTCCAACATTCCATAGACTCTGGATCCATTCCTATGGAGTGGAGGGTAGCCAATGTAACCCCACTTTTTAAAAAAGAAGGGAGAGAGAAAACAGGGAATTGTAGACCGGTCAGCCTGACATCGGTAGTGGGTAAAATGATGGAATCAATTATTAAGGATGTCATAGCAGCGCATTTGGAAAGAGGTGACATGATGGGTCCAAGTCAGCATGGATTTGTGAAAGGGAGATCATGCTTGACAAATCTTCTGGAATTTTTTGAGGATGTTTCCAGTAGAGTGGACAAGGGAGAACCAGTTGATGTGGTGCATTTGGACTTTCAGAAGGCTTTCGACAAGGTCCCACACAAGAGATTAATGTGCAAAGTTAAAGCACATGGGATTGGGGGTAGTGTGCTGACGTGGATTGAGAACTGGTTGACAGACAGGAAGCAAAGATTAGGAGTAAAAGGGTACTTTTCAGAATGGCAGGCAGTGACTAGTGGGGTACTGCAAGGTTCTGTGCTGGGCCCCAGCTGTTTACACTGTACATTAATGATTTAGACGAGGGGATTAAATGTAGTATCTCCAAATTTGCGGATGACACTAAGTTGGGTGGCAGTGTGAGCTGCGAGGAGGATGCTATGAGGCTGCCGAGTGACTTGGATAGGTTAGGTGAGTGGGCAAATGCATGGCAGATGAAGTATAATGTGGATAAATGTGAGCTTATCCACTTTGGTGGTTAAAAACAGAGAGACAGATTATTATCTGAATGTTGACAGATTAGGAAAAGGGGAGGTGCAACGAGACCTGGGTGTCATGGTACATCAGTCATTGAAGGTTGGCATGCAGGGTACAGCAGGAGGTTAAGAAAGCAAATGGCATGTTGGCCTTCATAGCGAGGGGATTTGAGTACAGGGGCAGGGAGGTGCTACTACAGTTGTACAGGGCCTTGGTGAGGCCACACCTGGAGTATTGTGTACAGTTTTGGTCTCCTAACTTGAAGAAGGATGTTCTTGCTATTGAGTGAGTGCAGCGAAGGTTCACCAGACTGATTCCCGGGATGGCGGGACTGACATATCAAGAAAGACTGGATCAACTGGGCTTGTATTCACTGGAGTTCAGGCGAATGAGAGGAGATCTCATAGAAACGTTTAAAATTCTGACCAGTTTAGACAGGGTAGATGCAGGAAGAATGTTCCCAATGTTGGGGAAGTCCAGAACCAGGGGTCACAGCCTAAGGATAAGGGATAAGCTATTTAGGACCGAGATGCGGAGAAACTTCTTCAGCCAGAGAGTGGTGAACCTGTGGAATTCTCTACCACAGAAAGTTGTTGAGGCCAATTCACTGAATATATTCAAAAAGGAGTTAGATGTCGTCCTTATGACCAGGGAGATCAAGGGGTATGGCGAGAAAGCAGGAATGGGGTACTGAAGTTGCATATTCAGCCAAGAACTCATTGAATGGCATTGCAGGCTCGAAGGGGCGAATGGCCTATTTCTGGATCTATTTTCTATGTTTCAGCTGCTTCATCAATTATCTTCTGTCCATCATAATGTCAGAAGTGGGGAAGTTTGCTGATGATTGCATAGTGTCCAGTTCCATTCGCAGCTCCACAGATAATCAAGCAGTCCATGCCCACTTGCAGCAAGATCTGGACAACATTCTGGCTTGGGCTGATAAGTGGCAAGTAACATTTGCACCACAAGTGCCAAGCAATAACCATCTCCAACAAGAGTGAGTCAAACCAGTGCCCTGTGACATTCAATTGCATTAGCATTGCCGGATCCCCTACCATCAACATCCTGGGGGATCACCATTGACCAAAAACTTAACTGGACCTGCCATATAAATACTGTGTCTATAAGAGCTGGTCAGAGGCTGGGTATTCTACTGCAAGTGTCTCACCTCCTGAGCCTGCAAAGCCTTTCCACCATCTACAAGGCACAAGTCAGGATTGTGATGGAATGCTCTCCACATGCCTGGATGAGTGCAGCTCCAACAACACTCAAGAAGCTCGACACCATCCAGGACAAAGCAGCCCCCCTGATTGGCACCCCATCTACCACCTCAAACATTCACTCCCTCCTCCACCTCCGGAACACCGTGGCTGCAGTGTTTACCATCTACAAGATGCACTGCAGCAACTTGCTAAGGCATCTTTGACAGCACCTCCCAAACCCTCGATCTCTACCACCTAGAAGGACAAGGGCAACAGACTCATGGGAACACTATCACCTGCAAATTCCCCTCCAAGTTGCACACCATCCTGACTTGGAAATATATCAGCGTTCCTTCATCGTCGCTAGCTCAAAATCCCAGATCTCTTTCCGCCGCCCCCGCCCCCTCCCAACTGCACTGTGGGAGTACCTTCACTAAACACATTGCAGTGGTTCAACAAGGTGGCTCGCCACCACCCTCTCGAGGGTAATTTGGGATGGGCAATAAATGCTGGCCTTGCCAGCGACGCCCACATCCCAGGAACGAACAAAATAAACCAGCAGCCCATTTACTAAATTTAAATGACATGACCAGATCAATTTTCAAGTCTATTGTTTTTGAACAGCTAAGAGTTCTTCAGCTTATCATGTTTTTGTAAGATGCTTCCACTTCCATAATAGAAAGGACACTAACCTTCACAAAACGTGGTGGAGTAGAACTGAAACGTGCAGTGCGCAGTCAGACCTGAGTCCCCCTGAGTTGGTGGTAGTATATGCACACATTAAAATCCATGGGCTAAACTTTGCACCTCACATCACTGGGCTAGTGCCCAATTCTTGCCCCAAACTGCATGCTATCGCCCATTTTGCTTCAAAAGTGCAAAGTTCGGCCGGTACATTGCCGGAAAAATGCCGGCCCAACTTTCGGCTCACATCACCAAGGTGATCGCCCGCACATCGCCAGGCGCAACTTTTGGCACATCTCCGGGCTGATCGCTCGCCGAGAACATCGCTGGAGAATAGTTGCTTTTCCCTGGCCTTCGTCACAGAACTCGCCCCTACCGACACCATTTTGAACATCGGAGGAAGAGAGGAGGCTGGTTAAACAAGGGGCTTATAATTTGTGAGTTATTTAACGGTCTTTTACTGTTAGATCCACTCACATTCATACTTATAATTATATATATTTAATTATATTTATATTTACTTTAGTAATAGGGCATTTATATCAACAGTGATAGTAATAGTGATAATGATGGGGCCTGTAGCTTCTCTATCATTACTTGTAACTGCTGAATTGCTGGCGTCTGAGGTTGAGTTAAGTGAAGGGTTTCGTGAAAGAGCCAATCGAAGAGGTCGCAGACTAACATGAGGGCGGAGGAGGAGACCGTACAACTGACAAATTTACAAGGAAAATCAATCTTGCCTCAACTTGTCTGATAACACGTGCCTTAGGAGGCTGCGCTTTCGAAAGGTGGTCATCGATAAGATATGCCAGCTCATCAAGGGGGATCTGCAACCTACCAGCACCATCAGAATCGCACTGCCCGTTGAGGTAAAGGTTACTGCGGCACTATCCTTCTACGCATCGGGCTCCTTTCAAGCTTCAGCTGGCGACATCTGTGGTATCTCTCGGCACGCCACACACTGCTCCACTTGACAGGTGACTGAAGCCCTTTATGCTCGCAGGATGGACTTTATAAGCTTCCCTTTGACCAGGGAGGCGCAGACCGGGAGTGCTTTGGGTTTCTCGAGAATAGCAAACTTCCCCAAGGTGAAGGGAGCAATAGACTGCACGCACGTCGCCCTGAAAGCATCTTTACAGAACGCAGAAGTGTTACATAACCGAAAGGGAGTCCACTCCCTGAATGTGCAGCTCGTTGACGACCCCAACCAAATTATCATGGCAGTTAAATGCTAAATTTCCAGGCAGCATCCATGATGCGCACATTCTGCATGAGAGCGCTGTCTCTGACATAAGAACATAAGAAATAGGAACAGGAGTAGGCCATACGGCCCCTCGAGCCTGCTCCGCCATTCAGTAAGATCATGGGTGATCTGATCATGTACTCAGCGCCACTTCCCCGCCCGCTCCCCATAACCCCTTATCGCCCAAGAAACTAACTAGTTCTGTCTTAAATGTATTCAATGTCCCAGCTTCCACAGCTCTCCCAGACAGCAAATTCCACAGATTTAAAACCCTCTAAGACAAGAAATTCCTCCTCATCTCTGTTTTAAGGGCGACCCCTTATTCTAAGATCATGCCCTCTAGTTCTAGCCTCCCCCATCAGTGGAAACATCCTCTCTGCATTCACCTTGTCAAGCCCCCTCATAATCTTATCCAAAAAAGCAGGAAACTATAGCCTAGCATCTGTGGTTGGGAAAATGTTGGAGTCCATTATTAAAGAAGCAGTAGCAGGACATTTGGAAAAGCATAATTTGGTCAGGCAGAGTCAGCATGGATTTATGAAGGGGGAAGTCATGTTTGACAAAGTTGCTGGAATTCTTTGAGGATGTAACAAGCAGGGTGGATAAACGGGAACCAGTGGATGTGGTGTATTTGAACTTCCAGAAGGCATTTAACAAAAAGTTACAGCACAAGATAAAAGTTCATGGAGTTGTGGGTAATATATTAGCATGGATAGAGGATTGGCTAACTAACAGAAAACAGAGAGTCGAGATAAATGGTTCATTCTCTGGTTGGTAACCAGTAACTAGTGGGGTGTCACAGGGATCAGTGCCGGGACGCCAACTATTTACAATCTATATTAACGACTTGGAAGAAGGGACTGAGTGTAACGTAATCAAGTTTGCTGACGATACAAATATGGGAGGAAAAGCAATGTGTGAGGAGGACACAACAATTCTGCAAAAGGACATAGACAGGCTAAGTGAGCGGACAAAAATTTGGCAGATGGAATATAAAGACTGATACAAAATACTTGTTTAGAGTTTCTGCCATCTCCATGTTCTCCATTACTAATTCCCCGGTTTCGTTCTCTAAGGGACCAACATTTACTTGAGCCACTCTTTTCATGGTTTGATGCTGGTGGATAAAGGATATGGCCTTGCCAGTTGGCTCATACCTCCCCTGCGTAATTCCCAGACAGAAGCAGAGAAGCGTTGCAACGAAAGCCACATAGCTACACGCAATATCGTCAAAGACAATTGGAGTGCTCAAGCAGCACTTCAGATGCCTGGACCACTCTGGAGGCAGCCTACCATACCATCCTGACCAGGTTGCTGAGTTTCTTGTGGTGTGCTGCATGGTGCATAATCTAGCTATAAGGAGAGGACAATAATTGCCAGATGGGGTTGCCGGTCCACCTCAGGAAGGAGTGGAGGCGTAAGAGACAGACGACGACGAGGAGGAGGAGGAGGAGGCTGGTGAGGACCTCGGGAAGGGCAATGAGCCTGGTAATGAATCCATGGCCCCACGCCCCCCTGCAAGACTGGAAAAACTCTGTGGGAGTTATGCGGCTGCAAAACTGTTGCGTCAGCAGCTCACAAATGAACGCTTTGCATGAACTTACATTGGTGACGGTCACAGTTACACTTATGGTAACCGCAAAACAACGGTTGCGTTTGCGTTGAGTTATGTTTCATACTTGCCTGGTCTGGCCTTGCCATTGTTTTACAACAGTTTTTGCTTAACTTAACGTTATTAGAAGACACTACACAACAATTGTAAATTGAAATTTTTAAAAATTAAATTAACAATATTAATTATTTCAACACCCAACCTCAACCCACACCCCAACAATAAAACAATAATAATAAAACAGTATCAGCACCTGCGGCCACGTTTCCCTCCAGATCCTCCCCGCCCCCCCCCCCCCCCCCCCCATCTTAGCCCCACCTGCCCGTTTTGGTCCCTGGGTGGCACTGAGACGACACTGGTGTGCAGTGGGCAACGTCAAGACTTTCTGCCGTGGTGGGGGTGATGGTGGCGCGATCGCCTGTTTGGGGAGGTGGGGTGGGTGCAATGGTGGTGTTGGAGGGGAAGACAAAGCTGGGGAATCCCCTTCCAAGTCAGAAGGAAGTGCTCGTGGTCTGCGGCATCATGGTACGTTCGGGTGCAGAGCCGTGTTCCGCCAACAATGCATGCCGCAAGGCGTTAGTGGCAGCGGTCTGCGCACGCATCTCCATGAGCGTCTGCTGTGACACCCGGGAGAAGTCCTCCGTGAAGGCCACAAACACCTGGAGATGGTCGCGACTTATGGCGACGGTCTCCTCGCACAGTCGAGTCAAACTCTATGCGATCGGCCAGGATAGGCATATGCTCAACTTACTGACTCGACTTCCGTGGGATCTGTGAGGGCACTAATGTGCGCCTTGGCATCGCTAGCTGCACGCTGCTTGGTCCTGCTGCCTCAGTCGAAGAAGGCGACGTCATGGCCACAGGTCCCACAGGTGACATTTCCACTGGTGGGATGCTAGGGGCATCCTCCTCCATATCTTTGTCAGGCTATGTGGATTTTGGCTGCTCGTCTTCCTCCTCCTCCCCACCTGTAAGGACCACCTGCATCCGTGCAGGTTGAGGTCTTCCCTCGCTGCGCATCGGTGTTGTTGGACATGCAAAACACTATTGAACTTATTAGAACAGAATGGTAAACATTCTTGCGCTGCGCTGGCATACGAAGCAGGAGCAGCACTACCACAATAAATGAGACCAAGCAACGTTACATAATAATGCATCATATGGTAGTACATCTATGTGGAATCTAGTGACCGAGAGCTGTGGAGGCTGGCTCAGTCGGAGATAGATAGAATGATTATGGGGAGCGGGCAGAGAGGGGACATAACGTGATCATTCGTATATTATAATGAAATGATGTTACATTATTTTAACACTGCTTGACACGTTACTCACATGACGCATCTGAGGGCTCTGCAACACCACGGGTGGTGGCTGAGCGACTGGCTCCCGACAGTTGCGGCTGCTCGCTCCTCTCGGTCGGTCAGCGGTTGGAGCTGAGCAAGGTACCCTCCAGTGCGCCTCTGCTGCGCCCTTTTGTAAGATGTCTTCCTCTGCAAAAGTGAAAAGAGCATGGCATAAGCTAATTGACTAGGTACTATCATGGAAAGACAACAATTTCCAACTTTATGTGCTAATAGGGTTTTTATCCGCAATTGATGTACGGTTATAACAAAGATTCTGTTTAGGAACTAATGCTTGACGCTTCATCTTTCTCGACTACAATCTCCATTGAACGCGGCAATTAGAATGACAGGAACAAATGTACAAAAGTATCCCAGGGCAGACAGTGAGCAAGGGCAGCTCTTCCGCGCCCCCCCCCCCCCCCCCCCCAAGTCCATGATGGGTCACTGTGTAAGTGACAGCAGCTAGAAAGGCTTAAAAAGGGCACAGATTCCATAGCCTTGTCCGGATCTTAGCAGGGAATATATGTAAGAATAACAAGCTTAAACTTAATCCAGGAGATTAATCATAAATACAATTTTCATCTTTACAACAAAAAAAATCCTACTTACTCTTGCTGAAGCAACCAGGCTTTCCGACACTGGTCGGCGCCCCTTGCCTCATGCCACACCGAGGAGACCATGTCTGCAATCTCTCCCCATATCCTGCAATACACCCGGGGTGGGGGTTTCCCTTTAGCACCCCGGGTTAATTGGGCCCACCGGGAGTGCACCTCCACTACAAGGGCCTCGTTGGCCTCATCAGAGAAAGGCTTGGCCCTGTTCCTTCCTGCCTCCCTCCACATCATGCATGCTGTGATCCGAGTCAGACATAGTAAAACTGCTTTTTCTCTTGTTTTCAGTAACACTGCTTTTTCTATCTCTCATTTTCAGTAAAACTGCTGTTTATATGTATTATTTAACGTGAACCTGCTCTGTCTCTCTCTCTGTGTCTCTCTCTCTGTCTCTCTCTCTGTCTCTCTCTCTCTGTCTGTCTCTCTTCCCCCCTTTGCCTTCTGCGCATGTGTGGATGACCCCTGATCTCCCGAGACGCAGGAAAACCTGGCCACCAAAAAAAAAACGCATGCGCAGAAGGCCGTTGCTAGGGAAGCTTTGTCTTCCACGTTGCTGGGCTATCGCTGAGCCCATTTCACATCGCTGGGCTATCGCTGAACCGAAAGTCGCAATCCTAAAAATGGGCGATGTTCCAGTGATCATGAAGGCTGGAACATCGCCCATTTTTGGGGCGATAGCCAGCAAAGTGGAAAGTCTAGCCCCATGATTCAAGTTTAGTGCACGTTTGGTCATCGATATAGCAGCTCTGTGGATCACAGGAAATCTGCACTGCTGATTTAACTGTAAATGTGGACATGCAGCCAATTGGCCAGCCAAGAACTATATCGGCATGATGAAATTGCCTTTGCTTGTTCAGGATGGATGAATTACCGCAACTTGCCAGCTGGCGGCCTCCTTCTATGGGTGTGCAGTTAAATCTGTGGATTCAAATTTCTCGTGTTCCAGAGAACCATGGTGATTGATGGCACAAATCCCTGAAATTTGAATCTGTTGATTTAACTGAAAACACGAGACAAAAATTAATTAGCTGCCAAGTTTCAGCCATGAGCCTGCCCCAGTTGCCTTTGCTTCAGTCAGAGTATCTCTCAATAAAGAAACTGTGCAATTTTATTGCACACAGGTTCGAAACAATAAAGTTTGCTATGCAGTTCTGTACGCAGCTGGTGGCTAAAGCAAGTAATTTAACATCCGAATATAAATCTACAAATTTCTATATTCGCTGATGACCACAATTTTGCTGGAAAATTGCATTTATATAGCAACTTTTTAATGTACAACATCCAAAGGCATTTCATAATGACAAGCAAGTGTTCGGAGAGGTAACTAAAGGCACAGCCCAAGAGATTAGTTTTATGGAGGCTTTTTTCCCCCTCCAATTTGCAAACCATCCTGACTTGGAAATATATTGCCGTTCATTCATCGTTTTGAAGGTGAGGAAAGAAGTTGCATATTGGAGGAATTGATGGAAACAGCTTCGATTGGGACCAAGGTCGCTGAAGGCCCTGCAGCAAAAGTGGACCAGAAAGAATGGGGGGTACATGAAAGAAGTCAGAGTCAGAGGAGCAGTGTCTTGCAGGCAGTAAAAATGCCCATTACTGAACAGACCTCAGCAGTAACAAATAAAGTGCATTACCTATAGTGTGGCTGGAATAATTTTTAAAACTTTAATCTTGTATTTCACCAGCACGTGTTGAAATAAAGAGCGCAACTAATTGTGGAAAGTCATTCACATTTAATTTTGAAGAGTTGATTGTAAAACAGGCAGCAGTGAAATAAATTACAAGCTCGGCCTCCAACAACAACAGAACCTATCCAATTGGCAATCATTTCAAGGTTGTTCAAAATTTACACTAAGGAAAGAAAGAACTTGCATTTGTATAGTGCTTTATCATACCTCTCAGAAAAGTCCCAAAGCATTTCACATGCAGTGAATTGTTTTGAAGTGAATCACTGTGTTATGTTAATGAAATTGTGCTAAATAAAAATTTAAAACGCAGTACTATTAATGGATAGCCAGCCATTTGGATTTTTAGAGAACCAATAAAATATACGATACTTTCAGCTTCCAAACAACTGTGCATCAGCCTTGCTACTCAACTAAATTGCATTGAACATGTAAAAATGCTGACTTGTTTAGGTTGGCTTCATGCTGAGTATCCCACAAATCTGACATAAAAGCTATTCTACAGAATCAATACGATACTACAATTTGTGAAAGTGGTTCCCTCTTAAATTCCTTATAAAGTCCATCTCCAATGATTTAATTAAGCTAATTTTAAATATCTTAATAGATTGTAAGTGTTATACGAATGTAAAATATAATTCAGTTGGTCAATTCAGTGTTTATTAATTCCACTGGGTACTGAAGGAAATACTCTTCTTGAGAAATAATGACTGAAAGCAAACTATTATTGAAGGTAACACACACAGCTACTGCAATGTCCTCTTGGTACTCAAATAAAAATGGCATATTCTAAACTTGGCTATTTTGACTGAGTTAATGAGATGATACTGCAGTCAAAGATGTTAATTTAGATATACAATATAAAAAATGAAAACACTTGCTAAAAAATGTTGACCAAGATGTACTTCAATATATATATTTTCCAATTATTTCTATTACAACTGAAATTGCATATCTTTGGTTGCGTTTACAATCTGGCTACTCAGTTCTCCGTGTTTGCAGTTAGGTCAACAGATTAAAATTTCCTGCAGTCCCAGGAGCTATGGAGACTGGTCCCTGGGGTATGGGGAATTTGAACCACAGAATCCACTGGTTTAACTGCAAACACTGATGGCAAGGTGCAGTACAACAATGAGCCCATCTTGATCGAGACAAAGCAATCACCTCAGATTTGAGAACCATTAAGATGAGGGGGGGGACACATGGTTCCTATGCACCTTCTAAATCAGTGCCAAATACATTGGGTAGTGTTACTCACAAACAAGTCCTGGTTTCTAAATCGGTGCCAGATACATTGGATAGAGTTACTCACAAACTAGTCCTGGTTTACAATTTTTAAAATTAAAACCATTGGTGTGAATCGGTTGATTTTTAAAATTAGGTAAATTAAAATCTTAGAAGTAGGAAAGAAAGAAAATTAGGAATAAAAGAAAATACAGGACAAGCAAAAGTAAAGTGCTTATTTTTTTAATTAAAAATTAGACTTTTTAATTTTATTGGGTTAATAGTACTAAAATGATACTCATGATATTTGTTTGTGTTAGCATGAGAGCTGAAAATTTAAGAATATATAAAGTCAAGAAGACTGGAATTTTCATGAAGTCATGAAGGTTGAAATTTTCTTTTATGAAGGTTATCAACAAAAAGGTTGGTCAAAAATTGGATGCTAGTTGTAGCATCAATATCTTGCAGCTTTGTCTTACATTTAAATACCTAAGCCATTCTTTAATTGTATTCATAATCGACCACTCCTGCGTTAGCAGCAGACCTGAGGGATGATTCTGCAGTCTGTTTCTCGGTGTTTGCTTGTGACAGTTCAATGTAGAGCTTGCAGCACGGCTGCCATATCAATGATGTCATCCTTTGTCATTTGCAGCCAGTGTGGGATTGTTCCTTTGACAAATGGAAGCATTTGTATCTCTGCCTGTAGATTCTGGTAATGGTGCAGCCTGGCCTCCCCTTGGTCCTCCTGTTCCTTGACTAAACTACAGGGGGATTCCCTTGGAGAAATCCATTGCGCTTTTTCCCCCCTCCACTTTACAAACCATCCTGAGTTCGAAATATATTGCCGTTCCTTCATCGTTGCTGGGTCAAAATCCTGGAACTTTTTGACAACGCTGTGTGATTACCTTCACCACACGGACTACAGTGGTTCAAGAAGGTGGCTTACCACCATCTTAAGGGCAATTAGGGATGGGTAATAACTGCTAGCCTTGCCAATGACACCCACATCCTATGAATGAATTAAAAGAAAACTATTGCAGCTGTTTTGGAGGGGTACCTGCACAACAATAATTGGCACAAAGGAATCCTTCAAATGAACTTTTAATTTACTGCTCCGTACCGGGCAACCTTGGATGCCAATTTTATATGGATGATTAGAGGACTCCATGTTAGGCATACACGAAGGTTGGGAAATTGTGTTCTGTCAAAATTAGGACACCATATTCAAATTAAGCTGGCTATTTTAGGCAGGTGCTTCCTTCACCCTTGAAATCCCTCACTGAAAATATGTGTGATGTGCAAAATGGGTACAAATCTTGCATGTTGGATCTCCATCCATTTTTCAATCAGTAATATCCACTTTGTATCTGAAGATGAGGTATATTGATCTGAATCTCAGGTATATTGATCAGAAAATCACCTGTCTGAAAGGAAAGGTTATTAAAGTAGAAAAAAAAAATTAAATCACCTTTAATATGTTTTTTCAGGAACTGTCTTTCCTGTGTGCAGTTTTGGCAGTGAAGAAGCACAAGGGACAGGATGAAGTAATTAATTTGTTAAATGATGCTGTTGACACTCATTTCTCCTCCTTGCAAGGCCTGCCTCTAGGAGTTCACTACTATGAAAAATTAAATCCTGACTTTTTGCTCGAAATTATTCGTGAATACCTTGCCTTCTGTCCCACACAGGTAACCGTTCAATATTAAATTAATATTTACAGAAATATATGTGGAAACATCATAAACATCTGTATTGTAGGTCTGCATAGTTGGATCTAAAACTGAAAAGGAGAAATATTACCTGTCTAGAGTTTTGTTTACTGGTCCAGCTTTGTAACTAAGAATGATTAAATACTTAATGCAATATGTTTTTATTAGTGAAAGTATAGTTCCTTCAGCTTGTTTTTCAAATTAGTTTTTTTAATTGTTTAAAGTTGCCAAGAAACAAACAAACAAAATTATTTACAAAGAAGTGTGGCTGTTGGAAACTCTTATAATGACTTTAAATTATAATCCAACAAATTGAGATGCTGTCTGTTGTGACAGGCAACTGTACTAATGTTTTATTCAGATTAGAAATGAAAGGACTTCAACAAATGGAGTCAGAAAAAGGTAAAAACCACCAAACCTTTGATTTAAAAAAAAAAGTTGCATGTATTTCCATGTGAAAGGTAATTGTAGAACACTGGAGCCAAGTGCATTTTCATCTGTCATATATCATTGTGTGCCCATGAAATTAAGAAGTATAAAAAAAACTTCTAGGGAGAACCTACTGGTCATTCAGGCAATATGTTTTTTTAAATGGAGTTATTACTTCTATGCTATGATATTAATATAGAAACATGAATGTAAAGTTCATATTATATGTATCCTAGAATAGAAGCATTCAAAGTTAGTCTTACTATTTTTTAGAGATTTCTGAGTGGCTTTTTCATCGACCCTAGAAGTTTGATATTTTATCTATTTTTCTTTTATTTAAGCCACAAATTAGAACAAATAATGGTAAAATACAAAATATAAACACACTAAGGTTGAAATCTTATTTTTATCAATACTAACAGCATAAAATATTAAGCACAGAAAAATTTATTGTAATGTAAACGTGCCCTGAAGTAAATTGACATGGGAAATTCAATGGAATTCATAAGTTTTAGTAAAACAAAAGAAAATAGTGCGATGTTGGAAATCTGAAATAAAACAAAAAATACCGATGGCGCTCAGCAGCTCGGGCAGCATCTGTAGAGAAAGAAACATAGTTAACGTTTTATGTTGATTATCTTTGATCAGAACTGCAATCTGCCTGATCTGCTGAGTGATTCTAGCATTTTCTGTTTTTAATGCTGAGCTTCGATGTTCATAATTAAACAGCTAAGAACTTTTATTTATCGTTTTACAGTAACTGGAACATTTTGGTTTTTAAAAAAAATACAAAAAGTCTATTTTAAGATCTGAAAAGGTAGAAACTGCATGTTTTGAAAGTTATTAAGGAAATTCAGTTATTCAGTGTTCCTGGTTTGTATTTGTTTTGTATATTTTATTGTGAAGCATTGGACTTCTAGCCATGACAGCCTCATTTGTTTCAGCCTGCAGCTCTTGGTCAGCCTCTCTCTCCATTGCTGAAACATTGTGCTTCAGTGTTGGAGACTGTAGTGAAGACAGTGCCAGGACTATTGGAAGCTTCCTTTCTGATGGCCAGAGTCAAGTACTTGGCAGGTATTTATATTGTAATGGTACTTAAAAAAAAAAAAATGTACGGGCTTTATTTCTATTACAACAATACTTTTCAGTTTGTTTGAGGAGACAAATACTGGATGTTTTATTGCTCTATATAACCTCTTCATTCAAAGATCACTAGCATTTCATGTTGTGCAAAAACATGAAGCTGCTTACCCCTATATTTTTAAATTTGTATATAACAAAGGATGTGCCATTAATCCTATATAATGGCTATTCAGATATAAAGATATAGGACCCAAATTTCCTCAGGAATTGCTCTCTTTTTTTGGAGCAACTTGATTTTTCTGGAGTATCTTTTTAGTTGCAATTCTGGCCATTTAATTTGCACCAGTGTAAGTGAGTTAGTTAGGTTTTTTTAAAGTTTAGTTTTTTTTCAA
Organism: Pristiophorus japonicus; assembly: GCF_044704955.1. NCBI lineage: Eukaryota > Metazoa > Chordata > Chondrichthyes > Pristiophoridae > Pristiophorus > Pristiophorus japonicus. The sequence goes on along the minus strand of NC_091979.1, from coordinate 86,149,067 downwards.
AAGGGGGCATTACCAGTCACTTATGCCTGTTTTGGCCATTTCAGCAAGCTTAGCCAGCTAAAAGTTACTCCAAACTAACTTAGGCCAGCGTAAGTGGGCACTCTCGTACCTTCAGAAAAACCTTGCGGTGACTTAAGAAATCAGCACAGGCAGCCAGAGATTGAGGTGGGGGGGAAGGGAAGGGGACCTTGAAAAGCATTAAACACCTTCACAACAGCATTAAAGAAGCATAAATACATTAAAAGCACCAAGCACTAAACAAAGCAGTACATTTGCACCAAGCACTAAAAGTAATAAGCAATTAATTAACAAATAAAAAAATAGAAGGAACCTTGCACCTAAAGCACCAAGACCAAAGTAATAAGCAATCAATCAGTAGATAACAAATAAAAAAAAATAGAAGTCCTACCTTAGCGGGCCGCCGATGAGGGAGCCCATTCGGCCAGGGCTAGGGACGCCGTGCTTCGGGCTCCTCCCACACAACCTGCAGCATGTACTCACAGATTCGGCCTGCCAGGAGTTACTACACGTGTACAGACTCTAGTGCGCATGTGCAGTGCCGGGACCTGGCTCCGCCCCCAATCCACTGGGCCACGCTACACCACTACCGAGGAGAGGCTGGGGAGCAGCCAGAATCGGGAGGAAGATTTTCGGCGCGCTTGGAGGCGGACAAAAGCAGCGCACCTTGGGTGGGGGCAACAGAAAAAGGGGTTTGGGAAATTTGAGCCCATAGACATCTTGCAGTTTGTTGCACATATCGGCACATCCATAGTGTATAATAGTTTTGCTGTTCCTTGTATCTGGAATTCAAAATGACAAAAAATGATCCCCACAAGTAAAAACATCTTTGTATTACATGGCATGCAAATGTGAAGTAGACTTGCAGAAATAGTTATGACAAAAGACACAATCTGGGACTGCTTACACAATAGTCTTAACTAGTTTAGAATTTACAACTGAAAATGTTACAGCACGATCTGGATTAGAATTTCTACATTTTATGCTTTTTCTTCTTTAACAGGTGATGTTGAGGCTGCCCAAAGCAATCTGCAGCATTGCTTCGAACAGAATCCTTCATATGCAGATGCCCACCTCCTGATGGCTCAGGTTTACCTGTCTCAAGAAAATTTTAAACTCTGCTCACATTCTCTGGAACTGTGTTTGAGTTATAATTTTGAGGTGAATTTAATAGAGCACAAACTATTGTTTATTAAAGTATCAGTACAGATTTTTAGTTTTTAATCCAACTTTCCTTTATTCTTATAACACACCCAAGAATATTAAAATAATTTAAACTCATAATCTTTTTTTCTGTGCATATTTACTAAATGTTATAACCTAAATCTTCCACTCATTCATTATGACAGTTGAACTACATAGTGGCAGGACTGTTGACCGCCACAAGGGTGTATCCCTGACCCCAAGATTATTTTCTGGCTTGAGAGTCGTTTGAATTTTCCATACAGGCAGTCCATCCTTCTTGGGTAATCTGCCTGAACGGAGCTGGAGATTTGCTGTGGCAGACCACAGAAGCGTGCTTGTAATGTTGTGTGGCCATACTGCTGATTAAAGTGGGGGGGGTGGTAAAATAATATGCATTTTGAAAAGCAGTAACTAAGTCTTATGTGATTGATTGCATTGGTGTCTTGGCCATTTAAATTTTAAAGAGTCATTCTGCTGCTAACCTAGTACCATTCTTTTAGTTCCACATAATATTGATCTTTTTCAAGCAACTATCTAAGGCCTTTTTAAAGGGCTTCATTGACTCTGCTTTAACCAAGGTATGTGGCAGAGAATTCTACTTTCTAACCACCCTCTGAAGCAATGCTTTCTAACCTCTGAATCTTTTTGTACTTGTCTTATATTTGTGCCCTATTGTTCATTCCTCTTGTAAGTGAGATGTTACATCATAAACTCTATTCGGTCACCCCTTAATCTTCCCAACTTGAGTGACAAAAGCCCTAATTTCTCAGCTCTGTCTAAATAAGTAAAACTGCATCTTTCCCATTGCTTTTATATTTTGTTTTATTTATTTGTTCTAAATGTAACAGTTTCAGACAGAAGACGACACATTTTGGTCCATCTAGCCCACCCATGTGGGTGATACTGGTAAAACTACATTTGTTGCCCATCCTTCGTAGTGGTGGGCCTTTCTCCATGAACCGCTGCAGTCCTTTTGATGGTGGTGCTCCCACTAGGATGTTCGGTTGGGAATTCCAAGGTTCTGAAGAAGTTGAAAGAACAGTGATTATATGTTGAAGTCAGGATGGTGTGTAATTTAGAGGGGAACTTGGAGCTGATGGTGTTCCCATAACATTATTATACTTATCTTTCTTGATGATGAAAGTCACAGGGCAGGGAGGTGCTGTCAAAGTAACCTTGGTGAGTTACTGCAGTGCACCTCGTAGTTTGTATATACAGCAGCCACAGTGTGCTGGTGCTGGAGGATGTGGCTGTTGAGGCACTGATCAAACAAACTGCTCTGTTCTCGACGGTGTCGAGCTTCTTGAGTTTTGTTGCAGCGAGTGATGAGTGTTCCATCACATTCCTAACTTGAGCCTTGTAGATGGCGGAGAGACTTTGAGGGGTCAGGACATGAGCCGCTCGTTGAAAATTATCCAGACTATTCCTTGCTTTTGTAGCCACAGTGTTGATATGACTGATCAAGATCAGTTTCTGGTCAGTGATGACACCCAGGATGTTGCTGATAGCAGACTCAGTGATGATGATGCAGATGACAGTCAAGGAGATACAATTTGTCTTTCTCTTGTTCAAGATGGTCATTGCCTGGCACTGTTGTGCAAATGTTACCTGGCTCTTGTCAGTCTAACTCTGGATATTATCTAGTTCTGCTGTAGCTGACATGATCTGCTTCATTATTACATAAATTTTGTATGGAGCTTAAGACTAGAATTGTCAGCAAAGAGCCCCACTCCCAACCTTATGCAGCTGTGAAAGTCATTAACGAAGCAGCTGAAAATGTTTGGGCCGAGGATGCTTCCCTAAGGAACTCTGGCAGTGATGTCCTGGGTTGGTGATGCCTCCAACAACCACAGCCATCATTCTTTATATGAGGTCTGACACCCGGCCACTGGAGTTGTTCCTTTGACCCCATTGGTTTTGGTTTTGCTAGGGCTCCTTGCTATCTTTTCTGGAATTCAGCTCTTGCACCTATGTCAAAATCAAACCTATTTTGCAGTCTGGAGTGAAGTAGCTCCAATGGAACCTAAACTGAGCGTTGGCGAGCAGATTATTGGTGAGTTAGTGTTGCAGTGTCAGCCATGGTTCAATTGGTAGCACTCTCGCCTCTGAGTCAGAAGGTTGTGGGTTCAAGTCCCATTTCTGAAACTTAAGCACAAAAATGTAGCCTGACACTCCCGTGCAATGCTGAGAAAGTGCTGCACTATTGGAGGTGCTATTTCTTGGATGAGGCGTTAAACCAGATAGTAGAGATTCCCTGGCATTATTCGAAGAAGAATAGGGGAGTTATCCCCGAAGTCATGGCCAATATTTATCCCACATTGGCTATAAAGCGCTTTGGGACGTTAAGAGGTTGTGAAAGTCTGTCTTTCTTTTATTAATGACGCCTTCCTTCATTATACTCTTGATTGGGAGAAAATTGATAATTCCGTAATTTGCCAGCTTCGATTTATCTCTCTTTTTTCCAAAAGGGCATATCTGGGCAATCCTCCACCTTGTGGGGCAGATGCCAGTGGTCATAGCTGTCTAAAACAGGGAACACTTTGCTCTTGTGTGCAAGTCTTCAATACTACAACCAGGATGTTGGCAGGGCCCATAGTCTTTGCTGTGTCCAATGCTCTCAGATAGTTGTTTGTGTCACGTGAGGTGAACTAAAGTGACTGGAAACTGACATCAATGATGGTGACCTTGGGAGGATGCTACATAGCATTATCCACTCAGCACTTTCAGCTGAAGCCACTTGCAAATTCTTCAACCTTGTCTTTTGTATTCACATGCTCGATTCCACCGTGGTTTAGGAAGGGAATTTTCCTGGAGGCTTGTTGTCCTATAGGTTGCCTGGTTGTCCACCATCTTTCTTTAACTATATGTGATAGGGCTACAGAGTTTTGCTCTGTTCTCTTGATTGTAGCACCGCTTTGTGATATCTAACCTTTGATATAATTTCTTTAATAGGGTGCCCAAAACTGTACACAATAATCCAGACAAGATCTTGTAAAATTTAGATATTACCTGTTTGCTTCTATATACAAAACCAAGTATTCAGTCTCCTTTTTATGGCCTTCTCTACTTTAATGATTTGAACAGTAAAATCCCTCTACTTTATTCTCATTTAATATCTTACAATTTAAAATGTATTTCTTTTCCCTATTCGTGCTTCTAATATGTATCACTTCAGATTGTTTGCATTGATCTGCATCTGCCACCTCCCACCTGCCCACTCTGCTACGCTATCCTCCTGTGGTCTTTCACAATCTTTGTCACAATTTGCCATGCCCTCCAATATGGGCAAAGTCTTTCTTTGCATTTTGTGCAATAAAATCGTAGGCTTGATCTTTAGTAATTCAATTTTAATTTTGTTAACATACAGCAGAAATTTTCTGCGCCCCCCCCCCCCCCCCCCACCACCCACCCCTCCCCTTGCAATGGGTCAGTATTATTTTTTACTTTTATTTATTTCTGCTCCTTTTGGGGTTTAAGCTATCATAATTGCTTGCTCCAGATAAGTTCCTGGATCTTTCTATTGACAGATCTGACTATTCTCCTGTGTTGGCCTAATCTTCTCTCTTTTCCTTCTGGTTTCAGGACATGCTTTTTGTGATAGGGGGAGAATAATGAAGGGCATACATGTCTCTCTTTCTATATTAATTACTATTGTGGAACAGATGTCCTTTTACTGTTTCTAAAAATTCTTGTATTCTAGATAGAAATTTAAACACACTAATATGAATCTAATAGATTATATAGATAATGGATGAAAATAAATTAAAACAGGAAAATTTCTTCATGGGAAGTAAGCCTTTTATTACTTTGAAATGTTAAGCTTCCTTTAAGTCCCTGGACATAGCTTTTTAAAATCATGAAGGAATTATAGAAATTGAAGTCCATTAAACACTCCTTTCAGTAGATACATATGTTGTATATTCTGAGTTATTGGCAGTAGGAGAAAGGCAAATAATAAGCTGAAAACAATTGGAAAAACCTTGATCTTGTTTCTCTTACCTCAAATGAATTTCCATTCCAGGTTCGTGAACATCCCCTGTATCATTTGATTAGAGCACAGACTCAGAAGAAAATGGGCGATGTTCAGGAAGCCATTAAGACCTTGCAGATAGCTGCAGGTTTACCTGCAATGAGGAAAACTGGAAGTGCAACCAAATCAAAAAGCAGAAAAATTGAATTTAGCATAACTGATCGTGTTTCTGTTTTTTTGGAGCTAGCAGATGCTCACCGTATGAATGGAGAGCAGGTAATGAAAAAAGTTATTTTTACTGTAGCAAGCATATTTCAACGTGAAAGGTGATCTATAAATGCAAGTATTCTAATGAAAGTATTATTTGGATTTAACTTGTTTCTGATATGGTAAAGTTAACTTCATGAGTACTAGAATATTAATAAAGCCAGCCTTTATTATTACATCAATAAACATAAATATCTATTAACAGCTTTATATTTACATAAAACTTAGATTAGATTATTATTTATAAACAATAAAGCCTCCTTGACATGGACTAGATTGTGATCCTACATTATCTTGTGCATGACATGTAATTTACATGCAGGTGTTTCACTAGTAAATGTTATATATAATTATGATGATTTTCTGATAGCAATAGAAAAGCCTTTCTTTGTGTTTCTGCAGCATGAAGCTGCCAAAGTGATGCAAGATGCCATCAATGAATTTTCAGGCACCTCTGAAGAGTTACGTGTTACAATTGCTAATGCGGACCTTGCTGTTATACGTGGTGATATAGAGCTGGCACTCAGTATGCTTCGAAATGTCACACCTGAACAGCCTTATTTTATTCAAGCAAAAGAGAAGATGGCCGCCATATACCTGAACCAGAGGAAAGATAAGCAGTTATATGCAAGCTGCTACAGGTGAAAAAAAAATGTCATACCGTGAAACATTTTCTGTATTTGTCTCTTAATATATAAAAATGGAAAGTAGCTTGACATAATGTTGGTATTTCGTTGGTAGGTAACACTGTGAGGGTGGCATTAAATGCGCGAGGGTCAACTAGTTATATGACAACCCCACTGTAGTTGGCCCTTCCCCTTATTGGCGGTGAAAGAAAGTTAGACGTAAAGGCTCTCCCCACTGAGCACGAAAATAACTCCAAGCCAACTCATTCCCCTCTCTTGACGACTAAAATCACCCAAGGCCCTCCCACCACTGCCCCTTCCACAGATACCAGGAAAATCTTCTGGCTAACCACTGCCCACTGCGCAGGAAAACCAACCATTGGATACCACGGTTCTCTTTCCCCCATTCAGAAAAACGTGTTGCCCTCTCCCCACACACTGGCCTGGATGACAATCCTGGCCTGTTCAAGGGTCAGGGACCTTCACCCAATCTCCGTTGAGAGAGTTTGCCGACCTCTCATTGCCCCCAAGTTTCTCTGTCTTTTCTTTCCCCGTTCTATTCTTGTCCTCTTCTCTTCATCCTCTTGCCCCATTATCGCTTTCCCCATTCCTATCTTCATGCTCTCCCCTACTGCCCTCCACCTCTTTCCTTCTTTCTCTGTTTACGCCTTGCCTCCTCTTACCTTTCTCCTTCTAACCCTACCATCTGCCTTTTCCCATCTGGATCCAGTTATGGCCCGCCCTCTAACCCTACTTGACCTGAATACTGCACTTCCTGTGTGCAATGTCGTGAGAGGTTGACTAATACTCTTAAAATGTTAATCTAAGGAAAACAATAACATTATCTTATTGTGGCATTTACATAGTATAAAGATGAAGGTAAATTAAGCTAGAATGAATCTGACAGGAATATAACTTGAGTATAATTTAACATTTTTGTTTAGAGACTTGGTTGACAAACTACCTGGACCTCACACTTACCTTGTGTTAGGTGATGCCTACATGAATATTCAAGAGGTGAAGCATTTCTTATTGTTACCTAGTAATTTTCTGTTGGAATTGTCCATGATCAGTCGATGAATGTGTTTTTTTTACCAGATGGCAGTGTTGTGTATGTGTGAGCATTTCCTGTCAACTGTTCCATTTAAAGTTCCTATGTCAACATTAATAATGGAAACTGCTTTGTAAACTTGTCAAGCAGTAATTAATGCCCACTGCCATTGGTGACATTACAGTGCCTCTTTTGTTTTATCTTTCAGCTTCTCGGCCTGTACAGTACAGTACATTTCACCCAACTTTACATTACTTTCCCAATTTCAGTATGTTTCCTGTTTAACTGTAAGAATAATATAAAATTGAAGTATTTTATCAAGTAGAAAAGTAGAACATGTGACGTGAAAATGGGGGCTGAGTTTTGTGTCTGCCTGCCCTGGTTCAATTATCCCCTGCCCCCTAATCCTATTTCACCCAAAGTCTACACCTGGTCTTGATGCACCAAGTCCAATGTTATGAGGGATCGACTAATATATATCTACATTTAATAAATTGAGGACTTTTCTGGTTAGTTGAGTTAGAACAGTATTAAGTATAAAATATTTAACATCTGTTACCAAATATTTAATAAAGGACAGAATAAAATATTTCTGTTGAGATGAGAGAAATTTAACTGTGACGAATATGAAATTCAAAAATAGACTCAAAGGGATGTAAATGTTGAATCAACTTTGAGTGGCCGTCACTGCAGTGTTTGTTTACTGCACTTCTATTAATGTGACAGTGCTTTAGTTCATTTTACAGCATTTACGTTTACTGGGATATATATGTAATATATATTAACAATCTTGAGTGTGCGAACTTCCTATGTATAAAACATTGCTTCCTGTTGTCACATTTTTATCACATTTATGTCACTGATAGTCCTCTGTAAATTCCTTCATCAGGATTTATAATAGCAACTGCTTATGTAAACTTGTTACACTGGAAATACCACTGCTAACCAATGGTGATGGCATAGCGATTCCATTTTGCGTCTGCCTGCTCTTCAGCCGAGATTGCAAAAAAACTGCTGTGCTCTCACCAACTCTTACCTTATTCCAAAATTGTTGCATGTTTTGCTATTTATCTGCTAATAAAATCAAATTGAAGTAATGACCCTGAATTAAAGGCCCCTATGGGCAGGTACGAGGTGCGCTCACACACGTGGGGGCCCCACAAGCTCCGGGTTTAGGCATGCAAAGCGCATGCACCTAAACACCTGAACTTTTGATCTGTCAAGAATCCTCTCGACTGATCACACGCACCTGGCAGTAAAGGACCTCCACGGGAAGAGAGAACATAAGAAATAGCAGGAGTAGGCCATACGGCCCCTCGAGCCTGCTCCGCCATTTAATACGATCATGGCTGATCCGATCAGGTCCATTTCCCTGCCCGCTCCCCATAGCACCTTATTCCCTTATCGGTTAAGAAACTGTCTATCTCTGTCTTAAATTTATTCAATGACCCAGCCTCCACAGCTCTCTGGGGCAGAGAATTCCACAGATTTACAACCCTTTGAGAGAAGAAATTTCTCCTCGCCTCAGTTTTAAATGGGCGGCTCCTTATTCTAAGATTATGCCCCCTAGTTCTAGTCTCCCCTATCAGTGGAAACATCCTCTCTGCATCCATCTTGTCAAGCCCCCTCATAATCTTATACATTTCGATAAGATCACCTCTCATTCTTCTGAATTGCAATGAGTAGAGGCCCAACCTACTCAACCCCCACATAAGAACATAAGAACTAGGAACAGGAGTAGGCTATATGGCCCCTCGAGCCTGCTCCGCCATTCAATAAGATAATCTCCAGAATCAACCTCCAAAGCAAGTATATCCTTTCTTAAATATGGAAACCAAAACTGTGTGCAGTATTCCAGGTGTGGCCTCACCAATACCCTGTATAACTGCAGCAAGACCTCCTTGCTTTTATACTCTATCCCCTTTGCAATAAAGGCCAAGCTTCCATTGGCCTTCCTGATCACTTGCTGTACCTGCATACTAACCTTTTGTGTTTCATGCACAAGTACCCCCAGGTTCTGCTGTACTGCAGCACTTTGCAATCTTTCTCCATTTAAATAATAACTTGCTGTTTGATTTTTTTCTGCCAAAGTGCATAACCTCACATTTTCCAACATTATACTCCATCGGCCAAATTTTTGCCCACTCACTTAGCCTGTCTATGTCCTTTTGCAGATTTTTTGTGTCATCCTCACACATAGCTTTTCCTCCCATCTTTGTATCGTCAGCAAACTTGGCTACGTTACACTCTGTCCCTTCTTCCAAGTCATTAATATAGATTGTAAATAGTTGGGGTCCCAGCACTGATCCCTGCGGCACCCCACGAGTTACTGATTGCCAACCCGAGAATGAACCATTTATCCCGACTCTCTGTTTTCTGTTAGTTAGCCAATCCTCTATCCATGCTAATATATTACCCCTGACCCCGTGAACTTTTATCTTGTGCAGTAACCTTTTACGTGGTACCTTGTCAAAGCCTTCTGGAAGTCCAAATACACCACATCCACTGGTTCCCCTTTATCCACCCTGTTCGTTACATCCTCAAAGAATTCTAGCAAATTTGTCAAACATGGCTTCCCCTTCATAAATCCATACTGACTCTGCCTGACCAAATTTTGTTTTTCCAAATGTCCTGCTGCAGCTTCTTTAACAATGGACTCCCAACATTTTCCCAACCACAGATGTTAGGCTAACTGGTTTATAGTTTCCTGCTTTTTGTCTGCCTCCTCTTTTAAATAGGGCGTTACATTTGCAGTTTTCCAATCTGCTGGGACTTCTCTTAAGACCCTAGGATGCAAGCCATCAAGTCCAGAGGATTTATCTGCCTTTAGTCCCATTATCTTACTAATACCACCTCCTTAGTGATTGTTATTGTGTTAAATTCCTCCCCCCCCCACCCCACCCCACCTCCCTAATAACCCCTTGACAATCCACTGTTGGAATATTGTTAGAGACCTCTACCGTAAAGACTGATAGAAACTCTGAACAAATATTTTGTGTCATCTCCATGTTCCCCATTACTAATTCCCTGGTCTTGTTCTCTAAGGGACCAACATTTTAGCCACTCTCTTTTTATATACAAAGAAACATGTCTGAACACCTAATTTCCACAAATTGCTCAAAATATTTTTTGAAAATAGTTTTCAATTCTCACTTTGTTCTCAGTAACAAATATTTTTAATGTCCAAAATAAGGGTTTAAACAAAATATAAACACACAAATTACATATTTCACAATGACATGATTACATTTGTCATTTGAGTTGTCTTTTGTATCTTTTATTGCCTTAATTAAAGCTTTTAATCAAGGGCTCGGTGTCTTCTAAAAGCCTGCACTTGGACTTAAATTTTATGCCAAGAGCGGCGACCCAAGAGTGCTGAGTTTGGCGTGTACAGTTTGAGCATGTACATTGTACCTAATTTCCAAGGATGCGTCAGAACCTTTAAGTCAGCTATACTGGTGGAAAATTTTCTCCAGCTCCTAGCTTTTCTTCCCATAATTTTGAAAAACATGGAGACATTGTGTGTTGGGGCAACTTTAGCCCTACCCTGCCCACTGAGCAACCCACCCACCATCCAATAATCCCATACCCCTACCACTGCCATCTCTGTGCTGCCACACTCCAAATACAACCTTCAACTACTGCCATGCCCAACGCCCCTTTCCCCTCCTTCCACACCCACTAATGCTGCCATATCTTGACCTCTCCATGGGCCTAATCCTGGCCATGACTTGCATCAATTTTTTTGGAGTAAGTTGTTTTTTCTGGCTTAAGTTTAAAAAAAAAAATGCCATTTTCCCCCCAAAATTTGCTCCAGAGTAAGTCAGTTAGGTATGATTTTTTTTTAGGTGAATTGTTTTTTTCAAAAGGGGTGTGGTGGGGGGGGGGCTGGCTGGGTGCGGGGCGGGAGGTAGCCAGAGGGACACTCTTTTCCCCCCACCCCCCCCCCCCCAATCAAAAGTCTCAAGCACAGCCACTAAATAAAAAATAAAAGCGAAGTCTTACCTGACCGGGAACTCAGCGGGCCGACCGGCCGGTGTGGGAATCCACTCAGCTGGGGATAGGGTGCGGCGAGATTGGGCATCCCTTCGGCCTGGGATAGGGGCTGTGAGCATCGGGTCCTGCTCACAGCCCACAGGACGCGCTGGGAGGGCAGGAGCATGCGCGCAGCCCTCACTGAGCATGCGCGCAGGTGCCGGCAGTGCTTTCTGCGCTGGCCTGTTGCTCCGCTCCCCCCTTCAGTTTCCATGCCACGCCACGACCAGGGACTCCGAAGAGCGGCCAGGACGGGGCCCCTTTTTCTGGCGCCCTTTCTAGCGCGCAAAGTCAGCGCGCTTCAGGTCAGTATGCCGAAAAGACGGCTTGGGCAATGTTGGGCCCCATGACTCTTGCCAGATCCTGATGCTTCTTTCCTACAGCTCCAAAACTGCCTCAGATTGTCTGTCCCAGTGCCTTTACATCCTGAAATCCTCTTCAGTTTTCATACCTTTGCTCCCAAACCCCAACACTACAATTTCACACAGCCCCTTTTACTCTCCATTACTGCTATATGCAGTTCCCACAACCCAAATTCTACTTGCCTACAATCTGGAGGATCTTCCCTACTATCTGTATCCTGGTTTTTAAGAAGGGAAGAAACTAAATTAACAATATAATTAAACAAACATTTAATAACAATCAAAGCACTGATTTACAGTTTCCATGCAAATATGCACCTAATCATGGAATTCAAGCTACAATAGTTTGTAATAAAAGGTAATTTGATTTATTCAATCACCATCAATTAATGGCCACCACAGGATATCTGTTGCTAATATATGAATAATTCATTTCCTGTCAACTTTTTCCACTATAAATTGCTATGTCTGCATTTATAATGGAAACTGCCTATGTGCACCTTCATGCTGTAATTCTAGCATAGATGGAAGGGTTTACATAGGTAGTTTCCATGGAAAGTTAGAATGGGAATAGATGTAAGAATAGATGAGATCAAATCCAACTATTATACCAAAAAATGGACAGAATGCATGAATTTAAAATAGACACTAAATTAACATAGAAACATAGAAAATAGGTGCAGGAGTAGGCCATTTGGCCCTTCGAGCCCGCACCACCATTCAATAAGATCATGGCTGATCATTCCCTCGGTACCCCTTTCCTGCTTTTTCTCCATACTCCTTGATCCCTTTAGCTGTAAGGACCATAGCTAACTCCCTCTTGAACATATCCAATGAACTGACATCAACAACTCTCTGTGGCAGGGAATTCCACAGGTTAATGACTCTCTTGAGTGAAGCTCATCTCAGTCCTAAATGGCCTACCCCTTATCCTAAGACTGTGTCCTCTGGTTCTGGACTTCCCCAACATCGGGAACATTCTTCCCGCATCTAACCTGTCCAGTCCCGTCAGAATCTTATACGTTTCTGAGATCTCCTCTCATCCTTCTAAACTCCAGTGTATAAAGGCCCAGTTGATCCAGTCTCTCCTCATATGTCAGTCCAGCCATCCCTGGAAACAGTCTGGTGAACCTTCGCTGCACTCCTTCATTAACAAGAATGTCCTTCCTCAGATAAGGAGACCAAAACTGAACACACTATTCCAAGTGAAGCCTCACCAAGGCCCTGTACAACTGCAGTCAGACCTCCCTGTTCCTGTACTCACATCCCCTAGCTATGAAGGCCAACATGCCATTTGCCTTCTTCACCGCCTGCTGTACCTGCATGCCAACTTTCAATGACTGATGAACCATGACACCCAGGTCTCGTTGCACCTCCCCTTTTCCTAATCTGCCGCCATTCCGATAATATTCTGCCTTCGTGCTTTTGCCCCCAAAGTGGATAACCTCACATTTATCCACAATATACTGCATCTGCCATGCATTTGTTCACTCACCTAACCTGTCCAAATCACCCTGCAGCATCTTAGCGTCCTCCTCACAGCTCACACCGCCACCCAGTTTAGTGTCATCTGCAAACTTGGAGATATTACACTCAATTCCTTCATCCAAATCATTAATGTATATTGTAAAGAGCTGGGGTCCCAGCACTGAGCCCTGCGGCACTCCACTAGTCACTGCCTCCCATTCCGAAAAGGACCCATTTATCCCGACTCTTTGCTTCCTGTCTGCCAACCAATTCACTATCTACGCCAGTACATTACCCCTAACACCATGTGCTTTGATTTTGCACACCAATCTCTTATGTGGGATCTTGTCAAAGGCCTTTTGAAAGTCCAAATAAACCACATCCACTGGTTCTCCCTTGTCCACTCTATTTGTTCAATTGGTCTGCCATTTCTTTGTTCCCCATTATAAATTCACCTGAGTCCGACTGCAAGGGACCTAAGTTTGTCTTTACTAATCTTTTTCTCTTCACATATCTTTCGAAGCTTTTGCAGTCAGTTTTTATGTTCCCGGCAAGCTTCCTCTCGTAGTCTTATTTCCCCCCTCTTAATTAAATCCTTTGTCCTCCTCTGCTGAATTCTAAATTTCTTCCAGTCCTCAGGTTTGCTGCTTTTTCTGGCCAATTTATGTGCCTCTTCCTTGGATCTAACACTATCCTTAATTTCCCTTGTTAGCCACGGTTGAGCCACCTTTCCCATTTTATTTTTTACTCCAGACAGTGAAGTACAATTGTTGAAGTTCATCTATGAGATCTATAAATGTTTGTCATTGCCTATCCGTCAACCCTTTAAGTATCATTTGCCAGTCTATTCTAGCCAATTCACGCCTCATACAGTCGAAGTTACCTTTCCTTAAGTTAAGGAACCTAGTTTCTAAATAAACTGTGTCACTCTCCATCTTAATAAATAATTTTACCATATTATGGTCACTCTTCCCCAAGGGGCCTCGCACAACAAGATTGCTAATTAGTCCCTTCTCATTACACATCACCCAGTCTAGCATTGCCAGCTCTCTAGTTGGTTGCTGGACATATTGGTCAAGAAAACCATCCCTAATACACTCCAGGAAATCCTCCTCCACCGCATTTCTACCAGTTTGGTTAGCCCAGTCTATATGTAAATTAAAGTCACCCATGATAACTGCTGTACCTTTATTGCACACATCCCTTATTTCTTGTTTGATGCTGCCCGCAACCTCATTACTACTGTTTGGTGGCTGTACACAACTCCCACCAGCGTTTTCTGCCCTTTGGTATTCTGTAGCTCCACCCATACTGATTCCACATCATCCAAGCCAATGTCCTTCCTTACTATTGCATTAATTTCCTCTTTAACCAGCACCGCCACCCTTTCTGTCTATCCTTCCTAAATGTTGAATACCCCTGGATGTAGAGTTCCCAGCCTTGGTCACCCTGGAGCCATGTCTCCGTGATGCCAATTACATCATATCCGTTAACTGCTATCTGCGCAGTTAATTCGTCCACCTTATTCTGAATACTCCACGCATTGAGGCACAGAGCCTTCAGGCTTGTCTTTTTAACACACTTTGCCCCTTTAGAATTTTGCTGTAATGTGGCCCTTTTTGTTTTTTGCCTTGGGTTTCTCTGCTCTCCACTTTTACTGTTCTCCTTTCTATCTTTTGCCTCTGTCTCCCTTTTATTTATATCTACATGATAGATTGAGTAGACTGGGTCTTTACTCGTTGGAGTTCAGAAGGATGAGGGGTGATCTTATCGAAACATTTAAAATAATGAAAGGGATAGACAAGATAGAGGCAGAGAGGTTGTTTCCACTGGTCGGGGAGACTAGAACTAGGGGGCACTGCCTCAAAATACAGGGGAGCCAATTTAAAACTGAGTTGAGAAGGAATTTCTTCTCCCAGAGGGTTGTGAATCTGTGGAATTTTCTGCCCAGGGAAGCAGTTGAGGCTAGCTCATTGAATGTATTCAAATCACAGATAGATAGATTTTTAACCAATAAGGGAATTAAGGGTTATGGGGAGCGGACGGGTAAGTGGAGCTGAGTCCACGGTCAGATCAGCCATGATCTTTTTGAATGGCGGAGCAGGCTCAAGGGGCTCGATGGCCTACTCCTGGTTCCTAATTCTTATGTTCTTATGTTTATGCCAATTATATTTCCTGCTGTTTAACGCCCACTTCTCCTGAAGACTGTACATGGTTTTGCACCCCATATAAATTGTCATGGGAGATAGACTAATATAAGAATAGAATGTATGACTAAAGTGGGGACTGAATTACATGTGTGTGCCCTGGTCCAATTAGTCTCCACCCTCCAACCTATATCTTGACTTCCCATGTGCAAATCACAAAAGATGAACTAATAATTCTAATTTTTACTGACCTTTTATGTCATCTTCTGAATTGCTATCGTACAAAGATATTTGCAATTCCACAAAGTATATGAGCAAGTAAGTACTTCTAGGAGAGTTTCATTGGAAATTAGTGAAATGATTAATGTGTGCAAATTTTGAGAGTAGATTAATGTATCTACCAATTCCATCCAAGTAGATAATCTAGCACGCATGGAATATAAAGTTTAATTTGATTGTTATAAATTTAACTGTCCTTTAATAGAAATTATAATTCTGTGAAACCGATATTTTCTATTCCATTGCAGCCTGAAAAGGCCATTGATGTATATGAACAAGCGCTAAAGAAAAACCCAAGAGATGGAACTTTAGCTCGCAAGATTGGAAAAGCTCTTATTAAAACACACAATTATTCTAAGGTCTGTTACAATACTTATTTTTTATGTATTGGACGAGAAGCTGCCTAACAGGATTCCTATTGCAAACTATACTATTCATCAGGCAATTAGTGTAAATTGTATGCAATAGTAAATTGCCTCCTGATTAAATATTCCCATTCAGTGAATGTCCATTCACTGACTGTTGTTTATAGTAAACTTAAGATGAGATTATAAATCAGTTTTTTAAAAAAGAATCGTTGGCTTCCCTCCCCACATGATTCATAGAAACATAGGGGTCGGCGCAGCCCTACAAGCCACGCCTGATTTATGCGCTCAAAACCGCGCCGAAAATCTACCTCGGTATTCTCCCCTCCCTCAGGTCGATCCAGGCCCTCGGCACAGCGCAGCACAAGCTGTGGGGGGCGGAGCCAGGTACCGGTGCTGAAAACAGTGCCGGGAAATCTGCACGCGCATATGTAGTAGCCCCAGGTGCCCGAGGCTGTGTGGGAGGGGCCTGAAGCACGCCGCCCCTAGCCCTGGCCGAATGGGCTCACTGGAGCGGCGAAGATCGACTGGACCTCCCTCCTTGAGCTCTGTTTCCACCCCCCACCGCCCCTGGTTCAGCTCCTGCTCCCTCTCCCTCCGGCTCGCTCCTGTTCCCGGTCCGGTTCTCTCCCTCCGCTGCCCTCCCCCCTTGCTCCCTCTCCCTCTCTTTCTCCCCCCCCCCCCCCCAACCCCCTCGCTCCCTCTCCTCCCCCCCCCAACCCCCTCGCTCCCTCTCCTCCCCACCTCGCCCCCTCTCCCCACCCCCCGCTGTCAGAATCACAGAGAAACTGACAGACAGAGAGAGAGATGCTGTTGGAGGGCTCCCGGTGCTGCAGTTGGTGAGTAGAAACTTAATTTTTTATTTATTGATTTTTTAATTATTTTTTTAATTAAAAAGAAAAAAATTTTGTTGGTTGATTTATTGATTTATTTATCATTTATTATTGAAGATGGCTCTTTATTTGTAAAAATTATGTGTTTCATGGTTGTAAACTTCCCCCCTCCCCCACCGCATCTAACTTACAAAAATCTACACTTACTCCATTCTAACTTAGTTTGGAGTAAGTTTTCGCTGCCTGAACTTGCAAAACAGAAGTAAGTGGCCGGACACGCCCCCTTTTGAAAAAAAAAATCTGTTCTAAAATGAAACTGTTCTAACTCATTAGAATTGGAGCAAACTAAATGCCAAGAATTGCAATTTCTAAGGTACTCCATTCTAAACTAGTTGCTCCAAAAAAATAGGAGCAATTCAGGCCGAAACTTGACCCCATAGAAACATAGAAAATAGGTGCAGGAGTAGGCCATTCTGCCCTTCGAGCCTGCAGCACCATTCAGTAAGATCATGGCTGATCATTCACCTCAGTGCCCCTTTCCTGCTTTCTCTCCATACCCCATGATCCCTTTAGCCGTAAGGGCCATATCGAACTCCCCCTTGAATATATCCAATGAACTGGCATCAACAACTCTCTGCGGTAGGGAATTCCACAGGTTAACAATTCTGAGTGAAGAAGTTTCTCCTCATCTCGGTCCTAAATGGCTTACCCCTTATCCTTAGATTGTGTCCCTTGGTTCTGGACTTCCCCAACATCGGAAACATGCTTCCTGCATCTAACCTGTCCAGTCCTGTCAGAATTTTATATGTTTCTATGAGATCCCCTCTCATCCTTCTAAACTCCAGTGAATACAGGCCCAGTCGATCCAGTCTCTCCTCATATGTCAGTCCTGCCATCCCGGGAATCAGTCTGGTGAACCTTCGCTGCACTCCCTCAATAGCAAGAACGTCCTTCCTCAAATTAGGAGACCAAAACTGAACACAATATTCCAGGTAAGGCCTCACTTAAGGCCCTGTGCAACTGCAATGAGACTTCCCTGCTCCTGTACTGAAATCCCCTAGCTATGAAGGCCAACATACCATTTGGCTTCTTCACCGCCTGCTGAACCTGCATGCCAACTTTCAATGACTAATGTACCATGACGCTCAGGTCTTGCTGCACCTCCCCTTTTCCTAATCTGCCGCCATTCATATAATATTCTGCCTTTATGTTTTTGCCACCAAAGTGGATAACCTCACATTTACCCACATTATACTGCATCTGCCACACGTTTGCCCACTTACCTAACCTGTCCAAGTCACCCTGCAGCATTTTAGCGTCCTCCTCACAGCTCACACTGCCACCCAGCTTCGTGTCATCTGCAAACTTGGAGATATTACACTCAATTCCCTCGTCCAAATCATTAATGTATATTGTAAATAGCTGGGGTCCCAGCACTGAGCCCTGCGGTACCCCACTAGTCACTGCCTGCCATTCTGAAAAGGACTCGTTTATCCCGACTCTCTGCTTCCTGTCTGCCAACCAGTTCTCTATCCAGGTCAGTACATTACCCACAATACCACGTGCTTTCATTTTGCAAACCAATCTCTTGTGTGAGACCTTGTCAAAAGCCTTTTGAAAGTCCAAGTACAGCACATCCACTGGTTCTCCCTTGTCCACTCTACCAGTTACATCCTCACAAAATTCCAGAAGATTTCTCGAGCAAGATTTCAATTTCATAAATCCATGCTGAACTGGGCTGATCCCGTCACTTCTTTCCAAATGTGCTACTATTACATCTTTAATAATTGATTCCAACATTTTCCCCACTACTGATGCCAGGCTAACCGGTCTATAATTATCCGTTTTCTCTCTCCCTTCTTTCTTAAAAAGTGGTCTTACATTAGCTACCCTCCAGTCCATAGCAACCGATCTAGAGTCGATAGACTGTTGGAAAATGATCACCAATGCATCCACTATTTCTAGGGCTACTTCCTTAAGTACTCTGGGATGCAGACTATCAGGCCCTCGGCCTTCAGTCCCATCAATTTCCCTAACACCTAATAAGGATTTCCTTCAGTTCCTCCTCCTCACTAGACCCTCGGTCCCCTAGTATTTCCGGAAGGTTATTTGTGTCTTCCTTCGTGAAGACAGAACCAAAGTACTTGTTTAACTGGTCCGCCATTTCTTTGTTCCCTATTATAAATTCACCTGTATCTGACTGCAAGGGACCTATGTTTGTTTTCACTAATCTTTTTCTTTTCACATATCTATAGAAGCTTTTGCAGTCAGTTTTTATGTTCCCAGCAAGCTTCCTCTCGTACTCTATTTTCCCCCTCCTAATTAAACCCTTTGACTCCTCTGCTGTATTACAAAATTCTCCCAGTCCTCCGGTTTGCTGCTTTTTCTGGCCAATTTATATGCCTCTTCCTTGGATTTAACATTATCCTTAATTTCCCTTGTTAGCCACGGTTGAGCCATCTTCCCCGTTTTATTTTTACTCCAGACAGGGATGTACAATTGCTGAAGTTCATCCATGTGATCTTTAAATGTTTGCCGTTGCCTATCCACCATCAATCTCTTGCCAGTCTATTCTAGCCAATTCACGTTTCATACCATCGGAGTTACCTTTTAAGTTCAGGACCCTAGTCTCTGAATTAACTGTCACTCTCCATTTTAATAAAGAATTCTACCATGTTATGGTCACTCTTCCCCAAGGGGCCTCGCACAACAAGATTGCTAATCAGTCCTTTCTCATTACACATCACCCAGTCTAGGATGGCCAGTCTTCTAGTTGGTTCCTCGACATATTGGTCTAGAAAAGCATCCCTAATACACTCCAGGAAATCCTCCACCGCATTGCTACCAGTTTGGTTAGCCCAATCAATATGTAGATTAAAGTTGCCAATAACTGCTGTACCTTTATTGCACGTATCCCTAATTTCTTGTTTGATGCTGTCCCCAACCCCTGTATTTCTGTTTGGTGGTCTGTACACAACTCCCACGAGCGTTTTCTGCCCTTTGGTATTTCGTAGCTCCACCCATACCGATTCCACATCATCCAAGCTAATGTCCGTCCTTTACTATTGCATTAATTTCCTCTTTAACCAGTAACACACCCCCCCACCTCCTTTTCCTTTCTGTCTATCCTTCCTAAATGTTGAATACCCCTGGATGTTGAGTTCCCAGCCTTTTGTTACCCTGGAGCCATGTCTCTGTGATGCCAATTACATCATATCCGTTAACTGCTATCTGTGCAGTTAATTCGTCCACCTTATTCCGAATACTCCTCGCATTGAGGCACAGAGCCTTCAGGCTTGTCTTTTAAACACATTTTGCCCTTTTAGAATTTTTCTGTAATTTGACCATTTTTGCTTTTTGCCTTGGGTTTCTCTGCCCTCCACTTTTACTCATCTCCTTTCTATCTTTTGCTTCTGTCCCCATTCTACTTCCCCCTGTCTCCCTGCATAGGTTCCCACCCTCCCTGCCGTATTCGTTTAACTCCTCCCCAACTGCACTAGCAAACACTCCCCCTCGGGCATTGGTTCCGATCGTACCCAGGTGCAGATTGTCTGGTTTGTACTGGTTCCCACCTCCCCCAGAACCGGTTCCAATGTCCCAGGAATTTGAATCCCCACCTTCTGCACCATTCCTCAAGCCACGTATTCATCTGAGCTATCCTGCGACTCCTACTCTGAGATTACTACTTTTGAGGTCCTACTTTTTAATTTAGCTCCTAGCTCCCTAAATTCGTCTTGTAGGACCTCATCCCGTTTTTTACCTATATTGTTGGTACCTATATGCACCACGACAACTGGCTATTCACCTTCCCTCTTCAAAGTATCCTGCACCCACTTCGCGACATCCTTGACTCTTGCACCAGGGGGGCAACATACCATCCTGGAGTCTCGGTTGCAGCCGCAGAAAAGTCAATCTATTCCCTTTACAATAGAATCCCCTACCACTATCGCTCTCCCACTCTTTTTCCTGCCCTCCAGTGCAGCAGAGCCACTCACAGTGCCATGAACTTGGCTGCTGCTGCTCTCCCCTGATGAGTCATCCCCCTCAACAGTACCCAAAGTGGTGTATCTGATTTGCAGGGGGATGACTGCAGTGGATTCAGCAGGTAAAAACCTAGTATGATAGTGAGATACAAGTCATGAAAGTCACAGAATATTTCAGGCTACGGAAGGGGGGGAAAATCAACTTGGAATCCAGATCCTGATTGATATCTGATGTCTCCACCTGTAATGAACACGTGTGGATATTGGAGGAAGAAAGGATAGAATTTGATCGTGGTGTCTCCACAATTGAATAGCCTATCACCACTCACTATCTAAGCTCACACAGAGCTGCTGTGTAAGATGCTTGAGGGCTGTGTTAGCTGTGGAACCTTACCCCGACATAAGTTATGCCTTCAAAACAGGAGAAAAGGGGAGGAAACTGGGGTGAAATAGTTGATAATCCATACAATTCATGGCAGCAATGTGGGTTTCAATTAAAACTGTCATTTTTTTTTTCTCATAGGCAATTAATTATTATGAAGCAGCAGTGAAGACTGGCCAGCAGAATTTCCTTCGTTATGACTTAGCTGAGCTCCTTCTTAAGCTTCGACAGTATGAGAAAGCAGAAAAGGTTCTACTGCAGTCATTAGAACATGATCATGGTATGATGTTTTTTCTGAGAGGGTGAATTGTCCATTTTCATTATTTGAATTCAGTAATGAAAGGAAATGATTTAAATATATTTAACGCCTTAAACATAAGAACATAAGAAATAGGAGCAGGCATCGGCCATTTGGCCCCTCGAGCCTGCTCCGCCATTTAGTAAGATCATGGCTGATCTGATCTTGGGCTCAGCTCCACTTCCTTGCCCGCTCCCCATAACCCTTCGCTCCCCATAACCCTTCACTCCCTCACCGCTCAAAAATCTGTCTATCTCCACCTTAAATATATTCAATGACGCAGCCTCCACAGTTCTCTCTGGCAAAGAATTCCACAGATTTACAACCCTCAGAGAAAAAATTCCTCCTCATCTCAGTTCTAAATAGACAATCCCTTATTCTGAAACTATGCCCCCTAGTTCTAGCTTTCCCCATGAGGGGAAACATCCTCTCTGCATCTACCTTGTCGAGCCCCCTCAGTATCTTGTATGTTTCAATAAGATCACCTCTCATTCATTTAAATGCCAATGCATATAGGCTCAACCTTTCTTCATAATTCAACACCTTCATCTCAGGAATCAACCGAGTAAACCTTCTCTGAACTGCCTCCAATGCAAGTATATCCCTCCTTCAATAAGGAGACCAAAACTGTACCCAGTACTCCAGGTGTGGCCTCACCACTACCCTGTACAGTTGTAGCAGGACTTCCCTGCTTTTATACTCCCATCTCCTTTGCAATAAAGGGCAACATTCCATTTGCCATCCTGATTACTTGCTGTACCTGCATTACTAACTTTTTGTGTTTCATGCACAAGTACCCCCGGGTCCCTCTGTACTGCAGCATTTTGTAATTTCTCTCCATTTGTTTTTTTATTTTTCCTGCCAAAGTGGATAACCTCACACATTATACTCCATCTGCAAAATGTTTGCCCACTCACTTAGCCTCTCTATATCCCTTTGCAGATTTTTTGTGTCTTCACAACTATCTTTCCCACCCATCTTTGTA
This sequence comes from Pristiophorus japonicus, assembly GCF_044704955.1. Taxonomy (NCBI): domain Eukaryota; kingdom Metazoa; phylum Chordata; class Chondrichthyes; family Pristiophoridae; genus Pristiophorus; species Pristiophorus japonicus. The sequence goes on along the minus strand of NC_091979.1, from coordinate 86,126,814 downwards.
TCATCAGCAAACTTGATTACATTACACCTGGTCCCTTCAGTATACATTCCTTTCTGGCATAAAAGCACAAAATTTAAAGTGGCCCAACCATGGCTAACAAAAGAAATTAAGGATAGTATTAGATCCAAAGAGGAGTTATACAAAGTTGCCAGAAAAAGTAGCAAGCCTGAGGATTGGGAGCAGTTTAGAATTCAGCAAAAAAGGACCAAGAGATTGATTTAAGAGGGGAAAAATAGAGTATGAGAGTAAACTTGCAAGGAACATAAAAAAACGACTGCAAAAGTTTCTCATCATCATCATAGGCAGTCCCTCGGAATCGATGAAGACTTGCTTCCACTCCTGAAGTAAGTTGTTTGGTGGCTGAACGGTCCAATACAAGAGCCACAGACTTTGTCACAGGTGGGACAGATAGTCGTTGAGGGAAGGGATGGGTGAGAGGGACTGGTTTGCCGCATGCTCTTTCCACTGCCTACGCTTGATTTCTGCATGCTCTCGGCGTTGAGACTCGAGACGCTCAGCGCCCTCCCGGATGCACTTCCTCCGCTTAGGGCGGTCTTTGGCCGGGGACTCCTCGGTGTCAGTGGGGATGTCGCACTTTATCAGGGAGGCTTTGAGGGTGTCCTTGTAACGTTTCCGCTGCCTACCTTTGGCTTGTTTGCTGTGAAGGAGCTCCGAGTAAAGCACTTGCTTTGAGAGTCTCGTGTCTGGCATGCGAACTATGTGGCCTGCCCAGCGGAGCTGATCAAGTGTGGTCAGTGCTTCAATGCTGGGGATGTTAGCCTGGACGAGGATGCTGATGTTGGTGCGTCTGTCCTCCCAGGGGATTTATAGGATCTTGCGGAGACATCGTTGCTGATATTCCAGCGACTTGAGGTGTCTACTGTACATGGTCCGTGTCTCTGAGCCATCAGCGGGGCGGGTATTACTACAGCCCTGTCGACCATGAGCTTGGTGGCAGTTTTGAGGGCCTGATCTTCAAATACTCTTTTCCTCAGGCGGCCGAAGGCTGCACTGCGCACTGGAGGCGATGTTGGATCTCATTTCTACAAGTAAGTAAAAAGAAAAAGATTAGTGAAGACAAATGTATTTCTTTTACAGACAGAAATGGGAGAAATTATAATGGGGAACAAGGAAATGGCAGACCAATTAAATAAATACTTTGGTTCTGTTTTCACGGAAGAGGACACAAATAACGTCCCAGAAATGCAAGGGAACCAAGGGTCTAGTGAACAAGAGGAATTAAAGGAAATGATTATTAATAAGAAAATAGTGCTGGAGAAACGAAAGGGACTGAAGGCCAATAAATCCCCAGGGCCTGATGATCTTCATCCCAGAGTACTAAAAGAGGTAGCCATGGAAATTGTAAATGCATTGGTTGTCATCTTCCAAAATTCTATAGATTATGGAACAGTTTCTGCAGATTGGAGGGTGGCAAATTTAACCCCACTTTTTAAAAAAGGAGGGAGAGAGAAAACACGGAACTTCAGACCGGTTAGTCTAACATCAGTAGTCGGGAAAATGCTAGCGTCTATTATAAAGGATGTGATAACGGCACACTTAGATAATATCAACGGATTAAACAAAGTCATCATGGATTTATGAAAGGAAAATCATGTTTGACAAACCTACTGGAGTTTTTTGAGGATGTAACTGATAGAATAGATGAAGGAGAACCAGTGGATGTAATGTACTTGGATTTTCAGAAGGCCTTTGATAAAGTCTCACATAAGAGATTATTGTGCAAAATTAAAGCACATAGGATTGGGGGTAATGTATTGGCATGGATTGAAAATTGGTTAACAGACAGGAAAGAGAGAGTAGGGATAAACGGATCTTTTTTGGGGTGGCTGGCAGTGACTAGTGGGGTACCACAGGGATCAGTGCTTTGACCCCAGCTATTCACAATATATATCAATGATTTGGATGAGGGAACCAAATGTAATATTTCCAAGTTTGCTGACAACACAAAACTAGGTGGGATTGTGAGTTGTGAGGAGGATGCAAAGACGCCGCAAGGCGATTTAGATAGGTTGAGTGAGTGGGCAAACACATGGCAGATGCAGTATAACGTGGATAAATGTGAAGTTATCCACTTTGGTAGGAAAAATATAAGGACAACATATTATTTAAATGGTGATGACTTGGGAAGTGTCAGTGTATAGAGGGACCTGGGTGTCCTTGTGCACCAGTCATTGAAAGCAAACATGCAGGTGCAGCAAGCAGTTAGGAAGGCAAATGGTATGTTGGTCTTCATTGCAAGAGGATTTGAGTACAGGAGCAAGAATGTCTTACTACAGTTATACAGGGCCTTGGTGAGACAGCACCTGGAGTATTGTGTGCAGTTTTGGTCTCCTTACCCAAGAGTGGATATACTTGCCATTGAGGGAGTGCAGCGAAGGTTCGCTGGACTGATTCCTGGGATGGCAGGAGTGTCGTATGAGGAGAGATTGGGTCGTCTAGGCCTGTATTCACTAGAGTTTAGAAGAATGAGAGGGGATCTTATTGAAACGTATACAATTCTGACTGGGTTGGATAGAATCAATGCGGGTAGGATGTTTCCCCTGGCTGAGAAGTCTAGAACAAGGGGTCACAGTCTCAGGATACAGGGTAGGAAATTTAGGACCAAGATGAGGAGAAAATTTTTTCACTCAGAGGGTGGTGAACCTGTGGAATTCTCTACCACAGAAGTCTGTGGCGGCCAAGTCACTGAATATATTTAAGAGGGAGATAGATAGATTTCTAGAAACAAAAGGCATCAAGGGGTATGGGGAAAAAGCAGGAATATGCTGTTGAGATAGAGGATCAGCCATGATCATATTGAATGGCGTTGCAGACTTAAGGGGCCAAATGGCCTACTACTGCTCCTATTTTCTATGTTTCATCCAAGTCATTAATATAGATTGTAAATGGTTGAGGACCTAGCACCGATCCCTGCTGCACTCCACTAGTCACGGTTTTCCAACTGGAAAATGACCCATTTATCCCGACTCTCTGTTTACTGTTTGTTAGCCAATCCTCTATCCATGCTAATATATTCTCTCTTCTTCGGCGGTCCTTTGAATCGAGGATGACTTGCTTCCATGCCAAAAAGAGATGAGTTCAATGAGTTCACAGGTGTTTCAATGAAGGACCTAACATTCCAGGTTCCGATCTACATGTTGAAGTGTAGAAGATGCCTGTGTGTAGATTTTTTTTTAACATGTGGTGGCCGTTGCTAATATATTACCCCCAACCCAATGAGCTTTTATGTTGTACCTTATCGAATGCCTTATGGAAATCCAAATACACCACATCCACTGGTTCCCTTTTATCCACCCTGCTTGTTACATCCTCAAAGAACTCCAGCAAATTTGTCAAACATGATTTCCCTTTCATAAAATCATGCTGACTCTGCTTGATTGAATCATGCTTTTCCAAATGTCCTACGACTGCTTCCTTAATAATGGACTCCAGCATTTTCCCAATGACAGATGTTAGGCTAACTGGTCTATAGTTTCCTGCTTTCTGTCTGCCTCGTTTTTTAAATAGGGGCGTTACATTAGCGTTTCAAATCCGTTGGGACCCCTCCAGGATCCAGGGAACTTTTTAGATTACAACCAATGCATCCACTATCTCTGCAACCACGTTTTTTATGACCCTAGGATGCAGGACATCAGGTCCAGGGGACCTGTCCACCTTTAATCCCATTTTACTGAGAACGTTTTCTTTAGTGATAATTGTTTTAAGTTCCCCCCTATAGTCCTTTGATTATCCATTATTGGGATGTTTTTAGTGTCTTCTACCGTGAAGACCGATACAAAATATTTGTTCAAAGTCCTTGCCACTTACCTGTTCCCCATTATTAATTCCCCCGTCTCATCCTCTAAGGGACCAACGTTTACTTTAGCTACACTCTTTTTATATACCTGTAGAAGCTCTTGCTATCCATTTTTATATTTCTTGCTAGTTGACTCTCATAATCTATCTTCCATCTCTTTTTATGATATTATTTTAGTCATCCTTTGCTGGTTTCTAAAAAAAATTCCCAATCCTCTGGCCTCTCACTAATCTTGGCTACTTTGTATTCCATTGTTTTCAATTTGATACCATCCTTTACTACTTTAGTTTGCCACTGAAAGGTCTCCCTTCTCTTGAAGTCTTTCCTTCTCACTGGAATATAATTTTGTCAAGAGTTATGAAATATCTCCTTAAATGTCTCCCACTGCTTTTCAACCATCTTACACTTTAATCTATTTTCTCAGTCCACTTGAGCCAAGTCTGCGTTTATACCTTTGTAATTGCTTTTATTTAAGATCAGGACACTAGTTTGAAATCCAACTTTGTCACCCTCCAACTGAATTTGAAATTCAACCATGCTATGATCACGCTTTGGTGGAAGATTCTTTACTATGAGATCATTTATTACTCCAGTCTCATTATACAGTACCGGATCCAGGATAGCCTGTTCCCTGGTTGGTTCCGCAACATACATCCCGGATACACTCTATGAACTCTTTGTCAAAGCTAATTTTGCCAATTTGATTTGTCCAATCAATCTGAAGATTAAAATCGCACATGATTATTACCATACCTCTTTTACAAGCCTCCATTATTTCTTGATTTATACTCCGTCTAACAGTGTAATTTCAATTAGGGGGCCTGCAGACTACTCCCACCTGTGACTTCTTCCCCCTTATTATTTCTTATCTCCATCCATACTGATTCTACATCTTGATCATCTGAGCCAATATCATTTCTCACTACTGCACTGATCTCATCCTTTATTAACAGAGCTACCCCACCTCCTTTTCCTTTCTGTCTATCCTTCCGAATTGTCAAATAACCCGGAATATTCAGGTCCCAGCCTTGGTCACCTTGCGACCATGTCTCTGTCAAGGCTATCAGATCATACCCATTTATATCTTTGTGCTGTCAACTCATCTATCTTTTTACGAATGTTGCGTACGTTCAGATAAAGAGCTTTTAATTTTGTCTCTTCCATTTTACCATTTTTTCCTGCTTTGACCCCACGTTCTGATACACTCTTATTTTTATACATTTTGTCTCTTCCTGTCACACTCTGGTTATCATTTCCCCCATCGCTACCCTGCTCTATTGCCTTCTCCTTCCTCTTTGACTTTTTAAATTTCCGCTCACCTGAAGTTTAAAGGCCTCTCTACAGCCCTAATTATTCGATTCGCCAGGACACTAGTCCCAGCATGGTTCAAGTGAAGCCTGTCCTAACAGAATAGTTCCCTCTTACCCCAGCACTGGTGCCAGCGCCCCATGAATTGAAGCCCATTTCTCCCACACCAGTCTTTGAGCCACGTGTTCATCTCTCTGATCTTATTTATCTTATTTGCCCTATGCAAATGTGTTTGTGGCTCGGGTAGTAATCCAGAGATTATTAACTTTGTGATTCTGCTGTGTAATTTAGCCCCTAGTTGCTCATACTCCCTCAGCAGAACCTCTTTCTTTGTCCTATCTATGTCATTGGTACCTACATGGACAACGACAACTGGATCTTCCCCCTCCCACTCCAAGTTCCTCTCCAGCCCAGAGGAGATGTTCTTTACCCTGGCACCGGGCAGGCAACACAGCCTTCGGGACTCTCACTCCCAGCTGCAGAGAACAGTATCTATTCCCCTAACTATACTGTCCCCTACCACTACATTTCGTTTTACTCCCCCCACTTGAATGGCCCCCTGTGCTACGGTGCTGTGGTCAGTTTGCTCCTCCTCCTTGCAGTCCCTGCTCTCGTCCACACAGGGAGCAGGAAGCAAGAATCTCGTACCTGTTGGACAAGAGCAAGGGCTGAGACTCCTCCATCACTACATCCTGGGTCCCCATTCGTAGTCACAGCCCCCCTGTCCCTGACCACGGACCAAATTTGAATTATTTAACCTAGGGGGTGTAACCGTCTCCTGGAACACAGCGTCCAGGTAACTCTTCCCCCTCCCTGATGTGTCGCAGTGTCTGAAGCTCGGACTCTAGATCATCAACACGGAGCTGAAGATCCTCGATCTGCCAACACTTGCTGCAGATTGCTGTGGACCTCAAATGGGGTCAACCAGCTCCCACATACAACAGCATAACACATCGCCTGCCCTGCCATCTCTAATGTATTTAATTAATTAAGTTTTGAAGTTTTGAACATTTTGTTTTTAATCCCAGCTCTTAATTTAAATCAATGCCCAAAAAAAGAGAAAAACTGACCAACCAATCACTTCCCTGCTTTCCTGTGACGTCACACTTTGATTCTTTTTACTTCTTATCTTCCCAGATCAGTTGGTGCTGGTTGGGCGGGCTCCTTTATCTCCTGATCAGCTGGTGTGCTCTCACGTTGTGTGGTGCAAAGATTTATTTTTAATGTTACAAAAACAACTTTTATTACATTTGAAGTGGATGGCAGGACTGCCATATTCTACTATATCTGCCTTTTTAAACATTTTAGTTGCTATAGATTGGGAGTTTTACCTGTTACAGAAACTGGCCCATCTTTTAATGGAAAAGAAAATCATGCAGTTTCTATAATAACTTTAATAACTAATAAGTGATGAGTAACCTGTGGTGGTCACCGCATTCTTTTCATGATTTATTACTGTGTGGCACAAAAATAGATACCTTCAAGACAAGCAGTTGTCTTGCAAACAGGTTAAACAGATGGTTCAAAGAAAAAGGGCAGAAAGGGATATGGGATAAACATAATGACCCGGAATTTGTGGTTGGCGGCATAATCCTTAATTATGTCATCCAAAATGAATTTGCACTTAAGTGTTGCAGGGCCACAAGCGAAAAGTTACTGTCAAATGCTGCAGAGTTGAGCGCAGCATAGTGGCCCACGGATCCCAGGGCCACACCATGTGCATAACCGTACCTGGGATCACGTGGATCGATGCTCCGATTCGTAAACAGAAGATCTTGCACAACTTGCATATTAACATCGCTAGTACAATGCTTTCTGCTGCTTGAAGTATTTAAGAGCTGCAAGAATGACTCTCATGCTGACATCTAAGAGTTAAATGCAGAAACATTTATATCTCTTAGATGTTGAGTTAATCCCCAACTAAATTAACCTTTAAATCATGTCAAGTAGTGGACACCATGGGTAAAATCCTGTGGGTCATGTGTAAGTGCTTCCATTTCCGGCCTCATTGAGCTTTTAAAATTACTTGGATTTGTCCGGAGATATCCCCATACACTGTGCAAACAGATCCTGCACCTGTTTGCACCAGCCTAATATTTTCATATGTAATTGTTGGGCAGTTGATAGGCAATTAACCCAACTCTGCGCCAGCAACTAGGATTTCCTTGTCAGTGTGGATCATCTGTCAAGGTATTTAGCACATGCGCTGAACTTGCTGTTAATTTCAAAGGCAGTATGGCGGTGTACTCTTGAGAGTAAAATATTTTATATTGTATTTTAGATCTTTTTCTCCAATCTTTTACAGTAAGTGATCTTCAAGCTTTGATGGAAGATGCACGATATTTAATGCTTCTAGCAAAAATATATAGTAAGAAGGAGAAGACTGATGATGCCATCCTTGCTTTGCAGAGGGTGAATGGGCTTTCTTTTGTATTTATTTATTGAGTATTGAAAGATATTTTAAGCTTTCAAAAGTTTCACATCTTCACGTAGTGTCTGCAAAAGTTATATTCAGTGAAATTAATTCCGTAATTATGTCTCTATCGCAGCATAATTTTACTTTGCTCAAATTGGAATGCATCTTGAGTGCATAAAGTACTCATGCTAAAAATAAATATACAGACAAAGAATACTTTTTTCATTGTTCATCTATAATACCTGGCTTTTTTACATTATAGTTGCTGTATATAATCATAGAATCATACAGCACAGCTGGAAGAAATTTGGCCCATCAAGCCTGTGCCAGCTCTTTGAAAGAGCTATCCATTAGTCCCACTCCCTTGTTCTTTCCCTATATCCCTGCAAATGTTTCCTTTTCAAATATATATCCAATCCCTTTTGAAGGTTACCATTGAATCTGCTTCCAGACAGTGCATTCCAGTTCATAACAACTCATTGTGTAACATAATTTCTCCTCATCGCCCCTCTGGTTCTTTTGTGAATTACCTTAAATCTGTGTCCACTGGTTACCAACCCTCATGTCAGTGGGAACAGTTTATCCTTATTTCTAACAAAACATTTCATAATTTTAAACACTACTATTAAATCTAGTATGCTTAATAAGCTTTTGAATGATTTGACTGGTATATAACATAATCAAGCTAAGAGTGACAAAAGATGATTCCGGCTATCAAGGCTATTCTGTTTACATCTATATATCATCATCATCATAGGCGGTCCCTCGAACAAGGATGACTTGCTTCCACAAGAGTTCACAGATGTTTCAATGAAGAACCCGATGTTCCAGTCCTGAACTCCAATTGAGGGGGTGTGCGTGGATTTTTTTTAACGTGGTGATCGTTGCACATCAGCCATCACATGGGCTTGACAGAGCTAGGCCTTTATCCAGTGGCAAGGGTTGAACCAGGACGACTGGAGACCTGCTCTGCTGCACGGACCTAGTGCGCGCACACATCACAGTGAGGGCACACCCGTGCTGCCCCTGGGCCCCGTACCCTCATTCGCCACACCTTCGCCCACGATGTTCCAGGGCCCGACACTCCAGATCCATTTATAGCCGCAACCTGCGGTGGTGTTCTCGCACATCTATATATAGGATCTACTCAGGCTAGTTTTAATTTCCTCTTGCTATGGTACTCAGCCAATGTTCCTTTACTCCCTGTTGAATCAAGAATCTGAATTTATGTCTCTTTCAAGCAAGTCTGAACTTATGGTGCTTGGTAGCATTTATATCCATAACATATCAGCATAACATATTGGATGACAAACAGAAAACAGAGAGTCGGGATAAATGGTTAATTCTCTGGTTGGCAATCAGTAATGAGTGGGGTGCCGCAGAGATCAGAGCTGGGACATCAACTATTTACAATCTATGTTAACGACTTGGAAGAGAAGACTGAGTGTAACGTAGCCAAGTTTGCTGGCGATACACAGATGGGAGGAAGGGTAATGTGTGAGGAGGACATAGAGGCCGCAGGAGGATATAGACAGGCTCAGTGAGTGGGCAAGAATTTAGCAGATGGAGTATAATGTTGGAAAATGTGAGGTCATGCACTTTGGCAGAAAAAAATCAAACAGCAAGTTATTATTTAAACGGAGAAAGATTGCAAAGTGCTACAGTTCAGCGGGACCTGGGGGGTACTTGTGCATGAAACACAAAAGGATAGTATGCAGGTACAGCAAATGATCAGGAAGGCCAATGATATCTTGGCCTTTATTGCAAAGGGAATGGAATATAAAAGCGGGGAAGTTTTGTTACAGCTGTACAGGGTATTGGTGAGGCCACACCTGGAATACTGCGTGCAGATTTGGTTTCCATATTTACGAAAGGATATACTTGCTGTGGAGGCAGTTCAGAGAAGGTTCACTAGGTTGATCCCGCGGATGAGTTGGTTGACTTTTGAGGAAAGGTTGAGTAGGTTGGAATTCAGAAGAATGAAAGGTGATCTTATAGAAAGGTATAAGATTACGAGGGGGCTTGCCAAGGTGGATGCAGAGAGGATGTTTCCACTGGTGGGGGAGACTTGAACTAGAGGGCATGTCTTAGAATAAGGGGCCACCCATTTAAAACCGAGATGTGGAGAAATTTCTTCTGAGGGTTGTGAATCTATGGAATCCGTTGCCTCAGAGAGCTGTGGAAACTGGGACATTAAATACATTTAAGACAGAAATAGACAGTTTCTTAAATGATGAGGGGTTATGGGGAGCGGGCAGGGAAGTGGAGCTGAGTCCATGACCAGATCGGCCATGATCTTATTGAATGGCAGAGCAGGCTCGAGGGACCTTATGGCCTAATCCTGCTCCTATTTCTTATGTTCTTATGTTCTTGACGCGTAAAATAACCTGAGGCTTTAATTATGTACCCTATTTGTCATTTCTGGTAGCAGAGAAAAGGTTTTCTACATTCACTCCTCTGATCACCTTCATAATTTTAAAAACATTGTCTACCTGTACCTATTTTTGTTTTGCCATCTTTCATCGTTCATTTCTCTCTTCAATGTGTTTTCATTGTTGACTTTAAAGTCTAGCACTATTGTTGAACTCTGTCCAGTGTGTCTCGCTCTGATTTTGAAGTAAAGCAATGAAAACTAAGAATTATACTCTCAATTTGCTTCCCTTCCCCTAATTCCAAACACTTTAATCTTTTCCAATCGTCTCCTGTGTGGTACCTTGTCAAAAGCTTTGTGAATGTACACCGCATCCACCCATTCATCATATCTGTCACCTTCTCAAAGAACTCGTTCAAGTTTGTCAAACAGTTTTCCTTCCTGAAATATGTATTGGCTGCTTCTAATTATTTTCTCTTCATCTAGACTTTTAGTAAATTTATCTTTAAAGATTCAAACATGTTCCCTGCCACTGTTAAATTGATTGGCCTGTAATTCCCCAGGTTAGCTTTGTCTCTCTCTCCGAAAATGGTTATTACATTGACCAATCTCCCGGTCCTCCAGCACACATTCATTGTACATAGAATCCTGAAATATAATTTCTGGGGCCTCCACTATTACTTTTCCAATTTCCCTCAAGATCCTTGAATGTATCCCATTAAATCCTGGCCGTTTGTCCTCTCTTAGCTTAACTAATTTCTCTCATACTTTGCTATTTATTCAATCACTCATCTACTTTTAACCAGTTCAGGATTTATCTCCTCCCTAGCATCCTTCTGTTTTGCAGATACTGATGTGAAGTACTTGTTAATCATCCCTGCCAATTTCTATATATCCTCCACTAACTCATTCTTGGGCCACATCTTGCATCAAAAAATTCTCCTTTTACTAATATATTTGTAGAATGCTACTTTTAATATTTTGAGATTCGCTCCTTATAAATTCCCCTTTGTTTTCCTTTTCACAGTTTTTACCTCTTCCCTTACTTTCTTGTAATCTACTTTATTTTAATAATTTTATATCTAGGCTCCATATGCCCTCTGCTTCAATTTTACTTTTTTTGTAACCGCTTTATTTATCCACGCATCCTGAACCTTGAAGTGGTCTACTTTTTTAAATGATACATAATTATTCTGCACCTTTGCAATGTTCTTTATTAAAATGACCTATTGTTGATCTGCAGTCCTGTAAATTTCTCTTTCCAGCTCAGCTCACTCCTTATCTTTCTAAAATCTACCCTATCTGGTGCTCTTGTTTTTGTACTAACTTTCACTTTCTATGTGGACCTTAGACCTTACTGTCTTGCTGCCGAGCCCACCGAGCCAAACTTCCTCTAAGGAACCCCTTGCCCTAGTCCTGAACTCACATCCTTCTCCAGTTTCTCTCCGATCTGCCCTCATGACCTTTCCGAGCTCATCCTGTCCATGAGACCCACTTCTTACTCCCTTGACCCTATTCCCACCAAACTGCTGACCACCCAACTTCCTTTTTTGGTTCCCATGGTAGCTGACATTGTTAACGGTTCTCTCCTCGGGTACTGTCCCCCTCTCCCTCAAATCTGCCGTCATCACCCCCTCCTCAAAAAAAATCAACCCTCGAACACTCCGTCCTTGCAAACTACTGCCTCATCTCCAACCTCCCTTTCCTCTCAAGTCCTTGAACGCGTTGTCGACTCCCGAATCCATACACATCTTTCCCACAATTCTATGTTTGAATCCCTCCAAACCGGTTTCCACGCTTGCCATAGTATTGAAACAGCTCTCATCAAAGTCACAAATAACATCCTTTGTGACTGTGACAAAGACAAATTATCGCTCCTTGTCTTTCTTGACTTATCTGCAGCCTTTTGACATGGCTGACCACTCTATTCTTCTCCAACACGCCTCCACCGTTGTCCAGCTAGGTGGGACTGCACTTGCCTGGTTCCATTCTTATCTCTAATCACAGTCACAGAATCACCTGCAATGGCTTCTCTTCCCGCCCCCGCATCGTTACCTCTGGTGTCCCCCAGGGATCTATCCTTGGCCCCCTCCTATTTCTCACCTACATGTTGCCCCTTGGTGATATCATCCAAAAACACAGCGTCAGTTTCCACATGTACGCTGATGACATCTCTCTATACCTCACGACCACTTCTCTCGACCCCTCCATGGTCTCTAAATTGTCAGACTGCTTATTGGACATCCAGCTCTGGATGAGCAGAAAATTTCTCCAATTGAATATTGGGAAGACCGAAGCCATTGTTTTTGGTACCCACCACAAACTCCATTCCCTAGCCACTGACTCCATCCCTCTCCCCAACTCCTGTCTGAAGCTGAACCTGACTTCGCAACCCTAGGCATCATATTTGACTCTAAAATGAGCTTCCGGTCACATATCCGCAGCATAACTAAAACCGCCTAGTTACACCTCCATAACATTGCCCGCCTCCACCCTTGCCTCAGCGCTTCTGCTGCTGAAGCCCTCATCCATGCCTTCTCCAAAACTCCAACACTCCAACAGGAGTTGACTACTCCAACACACTCCTGGCTGGCCTCCCAATATGTAAATTTGAGGTCATTCAAAATTCTGCAGACCGTGTCCTAACTCGCACCAAGTCCCGATCACCCATCACCCCTGTGTTCGCTGATCTACATTGGCTCCTGGTTAAGCAATGCCTCAATTTCAAAATTCTCATCCTTGTTTACAAATCCCTCCATGGTCGCTCCCGTCCCTATCTCTGTAATCTCTTTTAGCCTCACAACCCGACAAGATGTCTGCGCTCCTCAAGTTCTGCCCTCTTGAGCATCCCTGATTATAACTGCTCAACCATTGGTGGCCGTACCTTCAGCTGCTTGGGCCCTAAGCTCTGGAACTCTCTCTCTAACCCCTCTGCCTTGCTACTTCTTTTTCCTCCTTTAAAATGCTCCTTAAAACCTACCTCTTTGACCAAGCTTTTGGTCATCTGCTGTAATTTTTTCTTGTGTGGCTCAGTGTCAAATTTATCAAATTGTCTTATCATCATCATCATCATCATCATAGGCAGTCCCTCGTATCGAGGATGACTTGCTTCCACGTCAAAAAGTTCACAGGTGTTTCAATGAAGAACCAAAAATTCCAGGTGCCGAATTAAATCTTGAAGGGTGGAAGATGCCTGTGCGTGGATTTTTTTAACGTGTGGTGACTGTTGCACACCAGCCACCACACGGGCTTGACAGAGCTAGGTCTTGGTCCAATAGCAAGGATCCAACCAAGATGACTGGAGACCAGCTCTGCTGCACGGACCTAGTGCGCACACATCGCTGTGGATGGGCCTGTGCTGCCCCTGGGCCCTCGCCTCTTCTGGGCCCAGGGTCAGCACCTCTCCTGAGCCCCAATCACATCACTCTACAATCTCTCGCCACTCCTTCGCCCTGACCTCGTCGCTCCTGCTATATCTGCCCACGCCCCAATCACCGACCTGGATCTTGGTGACGTCCCTCTTAGCTGCTATTGCTCTCCTGCGCCAGCACGTGCTGCTGCTCCCTGCGGTGGTATGCCGCCACGCTGTTCCTTCCACTCCCCGGCCTGCTCTGATGGTGTTTGTAGGCCGGGGGTTTAGCAGTCAATACTCTGTCTTATATCACTGTTGTGAAGCGCCTTGGAACATTTTACTATGTTAAAGATGCTATATAAGCAAAAGTTGTTGTTGGTTACCTCTAGACTTGACTATTCCAACACATTCCTGGCTGGCCTCCCAGATTCTACACTACGTAAACTAGAAGTGATCCAAAACTCGGCTGCCCATGTCCTAACTCGCACCAAGTCCCACTCACCCATCACCCCTGTGCTCGCTGACCGACATTGGCTTCCATTTAAGCAACGCCTCGATTTCAAAATCCTCATCCTTATTTTCAAATCCCTCCATGGCCTCGCCCCTCCCTATCTCTTAAGTTCTTCCAGTCCCACAAACCCTACTGAGATGTCTGCGCTCCTGGAGGGTAGCTAATGTAACCCTACTTTTTTAAAAAAAAAGGAGGGAGAGAGAAAACAGTGAACTATAGACCGGTTAGCCTGACATCGGTAGTGGGGAAAATGTTGGAATCAATTATGAAAGAAGTATTTGGAAAGCAGTGACCGGATCGGTCCAAGTCAGAATGGATTTATGAAAGGGATGCTTGACAAATCTTCTAGAATTTTTTGAGGATGTAACTAGTAGAGTGGACAAGGGAGAACCAGTGGATGTGGTGTATTTGGACTTTCAAAAGGCTTTTGACAAGGTCCCACACAAGAGATTGGTGTGCAAGATTAAAGCACATGGTATTGGGGGTAATGTATTGACATGGATAGGAACTGGTTGGCAGACAGGAAGCAAAGAGTAGGAATAAACGGGTCCTTTTCAGAATGGCAGGCAGTGACTAGTGGGATACCGCAAGGTTTAGTGCTGGGACCCCAGCTATTTACAATATACATTAATGATTTACACGAAGGAATTGAATGTAATATCTCCAAGTTTTCAGATGACACTAAGCTGGATGGCAGTGTGAGCTGTGAGGAGGATGCTAAGAGGCTGTATGGTGACTTGGACAGGTTAGGTGAGTGGGCAAATGCATGGCAAATGCAGTGTAATGTAGATAAATGTGAGGTTATCCACTTTGGTGGCAAAAACAGGAAGGCAGAATATTCTCTAAATGGTGGCAGATTAGGAAAAGGGGAGGTGCAACGAGACCTGGGTGCCATGGTACATTAATCATTGAAAGTTGGCATACAGGTTCAGCAGGCGGTGAAGGCGGCAAATGGCATGTTGGCCTTCATAGCGAGAGGATTTGAGGAGAGGAGCAGGGAGGTCTTACTGAAGTTGTACAGGGCCTTGGTGAGGCCACACATTCAATATTGTGTACAGTTTTGGTCACCTAATCTGAGGAAGGACATTCTTGCTATTGAGGGAGTGCAGCGAAGGTTCACCAGACTGATTCCCGGGATAGCAGGACTGACATATGAAGAAAGACTGAATCGACTAGGCTTATTTTCACTGGAATTTAGAAGAATGAGAGGGGATCTCATAGAAACATATAAAATTCTGACGGAATTGGACAGGTTAGATGCAAGAAGAATGTTCCCGATGTTGGAGAAGTCCAGAACCAGGGGTCACAGTCTAAGGATAAGGGGTAAGCCATTTCGGACAGAGATGAGGAGAAACTTCTTCGCTCAGAGAATTGTGAACTTGTGGAATTCTCTACCACAGAAAGTTGTTGAGGCCAGTTCGTTAGATATATTCAAAAGGGAGTTAGATGTGGCCCTTATGGCTAAAGGGATCAAGGGGTATGGAAAGAAAGCAGGAATGGGGTACTGAAGTTGCAAAAATGATCAGCCATGATCATATTGAATGGTGGTGCAGGTTCGATGGGCCGAATGGCCTATTCCAGCACCTACTTTCTATGTTTCTAATTCTGCCCTCTTGAGCATCCCCGATTTAACCATTGGTGGCCGTGCCTTCTGTTGCCTAGGCACTAAGCCCTGGAATTCCCTGCCTAAACCTCTCTACCTCTGTTTCTGCCTTCAAGATGCTCCCTAAAACATACCTTTTTGACCAAGCTTTTGGTCACCTGCGCTAATTTCTACTTATGCGGATCCGTGTCAAATTATTATTTCTTAATATTCCTGTGAAGTGCCTTGGGGCGTATCACTACGTTAAAGGCGCTATATAAATACAGGTTGTTGTGATTACTACTTTCCAGGTGTTCATCCACAATCAACTCATCCACCTGATCTATTTTGTTATGCATATTTAGATCTAGCAACAACTCTTCCCATGTTGGCATTTAGACATATTGTTTTAGAAAGGAGTCCTGTACGCACTTTTAAAATTCCATTCACTTTTCTCTGTTTACTCCCTCCTAGCCCCAGCCATGATCTTGTTGAATGGCAGAGCAGGCTCGAGGGGCCGTATGGCCTACTCCTGTTCCTATTTCTTATGTTCTTATTAAAATGGGTAATTAAAATCTCGGAGAATAATAATTTTGTTGCACCTAGTCATCTCCCTCACCTTTCTACCGATTTTCCCCTTCCATTTCCATCCCACAATTAGGGGTTCTGTAGTACAGCCCCACCAATTTAACTTTTAAAATCTTTGATCTCTAACTATATTAACATTGGGCTGAAATTCCGGTCGGAGGCTTCCTTCGGATGAACGCCTCCGACCTGAACATTTTTTGCGACAGTACCTGGTGGTCCCGGAGGCGCCTTTGATTCCGGTCAGAGGCCTTCTTTCGATGTGCAGCATACAGGAAGAGGACTTACCCGTACGCACAAAAGACTGGAGTCACGTGGGCCTGGACCACCAATCACTCTGCAGTATTCTCATTGATAATAGTGGGAACATATTGTCCTTCCTGCGGGGATGCGGAGAATCTGTAATGAGAAATCTTGACAGATCGGAAAAGCTGGTTTTCACATTGCACATTGTGCCCTGAAAACCAGTTTTTGTGTGACCTCGTACGGACTCAGCCCCAGTATCTGAAGTTCTTTTTATGTACACCAATGCATCTATATCCTCTTTTGCCTATATTGCTACTTCTCCTTCTTTACTTATGTTGATCCTCCTACAAATATTATAGCCCAATATGTTAGTTTTCCAGTTCTGCTCTGTTTACAGCCAAATTACCGTTGATGCTATTAAATTTATATCTTCCTGAGACATAATTGCTTCTAATTCCCCCATTCTATTTCCTACACTTCAAGCTTTGCAATACATGTTCTTTTTTTTTGCTCCTTTTTAACACTGCTCCATTTCCATTGATTTTTTTTGGCCCAAAGTAACACCCTGTTCCTTTATCTTAGTTTTTCCCTCTTATAATTTGGCCAACTTGTCTTTCCTCTTTTACACCCTTTTTTCCTTTGTGCATGCTATTCCGTTTTCTAACTTTATTTGTATACTAGCCCTAGCTATTTCTGCTTCTGTACTTGCTCTTTCTGATTGCTTTCATTTTCCCTGCCCCCTTTCTAGTTTAAAAAAACTATGTAATCCCTATTTTTATCCATTTTAGCAATTAAAATGTGAATAATGAATATTTTTGTGTCTTTTATCTGTGTCAGAAGTACACGATCAATTTTATTTTCTAACATTTTTGAGTCTTGATAACTGGCACTCATCATTTTATTTGTTTGTGCCATTTTCTGAACAGGCACGCGAGGTCCAGGCTCAGGTATTAAAACGAGTTCAGTTAGAACAGACTGATGTAGTCCCTGCCCAGAAGCAACTTGCAGCAGAGATTTGTGCTGAGATAGCAAAGCATGCTACAGACCAGCGAGACTATGAAAAAGCAATTAAGTTCTACAAAGAGGCACTTGTCTATTATGAGAACGATCACAAGGTGAGTTATGCAGTTGCTAGTTTTATTATTTGTGGTGACGTCAAAAAATTCTGGACTACACTTTCATTTCATATGGGGAGAATGTGCATGTTTACATAGATATCCTGGAATATGAAGGTTGTGATATCGAACACTACTTTTCAGGTACAGTTAGAAAGCTTGACTAACGATTGTTAAATATTCTACCTGAAACTACTAAAATGAAGTCTTTTAAAATAGTTTTGAATATTTAAGATGAGAACTGCCTGTGAAAGCAATCCATTTTTGTGTACTCCAGAAGAATAGCACAAAACACAAAATAATGACAAGCCTCTGAAGCTGATTTATTTCCTCCTTTTTGTGAAGTTTTGTACTTTGCATTGGTGCTTCCCAAGGAAGAGGACTTTGCCAAAGCTATGGTAAACAAGGAGGTTGCCGGGATACTGGATGAGATAAAAATAGATGAAGAGGAGGTACTGAAAAAGCTGGCAGTACTTAAAGTGGATAAGTTACCTGATGGGACGCCTCCTGGGTTGCTAAGTCAAGTAAGGGTAGAAATTGTAGAGCTGCTGGCCACAATCTTCCAAAACAACCCTCCTTAGATACAAGGCTGGTGCCAAAGGACTGGAGGATTGCAAGTGGTACACCCTTGTTCAAGAAAGGGGAGAAGGATAAACCTGGCAGTTATCGACCAGTCAGTTTAACGTCGGTGGTGGGGAAAGATTTTTAGAAACAATAATCCGGGAGAAAATTAACTGCTGCTTTGACAAGCATGGCTGAATAAAGGAGAGCAAGCATGGATTTGTTAAGGGCAAATTATATTTGACTGACTTGATGAGGTAACAGAGTGGATGGATGAGGGCAGTGCAGTTGATGTATATATATGGACTTTGAAAAGGTTTTTGATAAAGTACCACATATTAGGCTTGTTAGCAAAATTGAATTGGATTAAAGGGGACAGTGGTAGCCTGGATACAAAATTGGCTGAGGGTTAGAAAACAGGTAAAAACAGAAAATGCTGGCAATCCTCAGAAGGTCTGGTAGCATCTGTGGCGAGAGAAACAGAGTTTATGTTTCAGGTTGATGACTTTTCATAAAAATAGAGTTGTATGAAAGCTTTTCGGACTGGAGGGAGGTATACAGTGGAGTTCTCCACGGTTCAATACCAGGGCCACTACTGTTTTTGATGTACATTAATAGCTTGGACAATAGGAGTACAGGGCACAATTTCAAAATTTGCAGATGACACAAAACTTGAAAGTGTAGTAAATAGTTAGGAAGATAGTAATAAACTTCAAGAGGATATAGACAGGTTGGTGGAATAGGTGGACAAATGGCAAAGTAAATTCAATGCAGAAATGTGCAAGGTGAATCAATTTAGTAGGAAGAATGAGGAGAGACAAAATGGTACAATTTTAAAGGGGGTGCAAGAAGAGTGGGTACTTGTGTACAAATCTTTGCAGGTGGCAGGACAGGTTAACAAAACAGTTGTTAAAGCATATGGGATCTTGGGCTTTATAAACAGGCATAGAGTACAGAAAGTTATGCTAAACCTGTATAAAACACTAGTTTGGCCTCAGCGGAAGCATTATGTCCAATTTAAGGCACCACACTTCAGGAAGGACTTGAAGGCTTTGGAGAGGGTACAAAAGAGATTTACTAGAATGGTTCCAGGGATGAAGGATTACAGTTACGTGGATAGACTGGAGAAGCTGAAATTGTTGTTCTTGGAGCAGAGAAGGTTAAGAGGAGATTTAATAGATGTGTTTAAAATCATGAAGGGTTCAGATAGATGAAATAAAGAGAAGCTGTTTCCTATGGCTGAAGGGTCGATAACCAGAGTGCATAGAATTTAAGGTGATTGGCAAAAGACCCAGAGGTGACATTAAGAAAACCTTTTTATGCAACGAGTTAAGCTGGGTGGCAGTGTGAGCTGTGAGGAAGATGCTAAGAGGCAGCAGGGTGAGTGGGACAGGTTAGGTGAATGGGCAAATGCATGACAGATGCAGTATAAAGTGAGGTTATCCACTTTGGTGGCAAAAACGTAAAGGCAGAATATTATCTGAATGGTGGCAGATTAGGAACAGGGGAGGTGCGACGAGACCTGGGTGTCATGGTGCATCAGTCATTGAAAGTTGGCATGCAGGTACAGCAGGCGGTGAAGAAGGCAAATGGTATGTTGGCCTTCATAGCTAGGGGATTTGAGTATCGGAGCAGGGAGATCTTACTGCAGTTTTACAGGGCCTTGGTGAGGCCTCACCTGGAATATTGTGTTCAGTTTTGGTCTCCTAATCTGAGGAAGGACTTTCTTGCTATTGAGGGAGTGCAGCGAAGGTTCACCAGACTGATTCCCAGGATGGCAGGAATGACATATGAGGCGAGACTGGATCGACTGGGCCTGTATTCACTGGAATTTAGAAGGATGAGAGGGGATCTCATAGAAACATATAAAATTCTGATGGGACTCGACAGGTTTGATGCAGGAAGAATGTTTCCGATGTTGGGGAAGTCCAGAACCAGGGGTCACAGTCTAAGGATAAGGGGTAAGCCATTTAGGACCGAGATGAGGAGAAACTTCTTCACCCAGAGAGTGGTGAACCTGTGGAATTCTCTACCACAGAAAGTTGTTGATGCCATTTCGTTAGATATATTCAAGAGGGAGTTAGATATGGCCCTTATGGCTAAAGGGATCAAGGGGTATGGAGAGAAAGTAGCAAAGTACTACTGAGGTGAATGATCAGCCATGATCTTATTGAATGGTGGTGCAGGCTCGAAGGGCCGAATGGCCTACTCCTGCACCTATTTTCTCTGTTTCTATGAGTGGTTAGGATTTGGAATGCACTGCCTGATAGGATGGTGGATACAGATTCAATTGTAGACTTCAAAAGGTAATTGGATAAACATATTTGAGAAAGACAAAATTGCAGGGATATAGGGAAAGCCGGGCGAGTGGGACAAACTGGATTGCTCTTTGAAAAAGCCAGTGCAGCCTTGATGGGCTGAATGACATCCTTCTGTACTATTCTATGAAAGACATAAATTTCTTGACCAAAGTAAATGTGTTGAAAACAATAATGAATGTCAAGCCTTTGGTGATTTTTATTTGGTACTAATTGAAGATACTATAAGAGAAGGGATAACCATCCGTTGCTAATTAAGGAAATAAGGGATGGTATCAAATTGAAAACAAGGGCATACAATGTGGCCAAGACTAGTAGGAGGCAAGAGGATTGGGAAACTTTTAAAAGCCAACAAAAAACAACAACAAAAAAGATCGAGAGGGAATGAAAGTAAACTAGCACGAAATATAAAAACAGATAGTAAGTATTGTGTTCCTAACACAGATGAGGCTGCACGCAGGGAGGTTAAAGTAACAGTGACCTCAGTCTTTAATAAGACACTCCAGAGTGAGGAACAGGCCTTGGGGGCTGGCTTATATACAGTGCTCCCAAGGGATGCTGGGATCCCTTGGGACTTTAGGGGATGAGCTCCCTGGTGGCAGAACATGGGAGTGCATGCTTTATAGATACACAATCGTAAGAGTTTCTACAGATACATAAAAAGGAAAAGAGTGGCTAAAGTAAATGTTGGTCCCTGAGAGGATGAGACTGGAGAATTAATAATGGAGAACAGGGAAATGGCAGAGACGTTGAACAAATATTTTGTATCGGTCTTCACGATAGAAGACACTAAAAACATCTCGATAGTGAATAATCAAGGAGCTTATAGGGAGGGAGGAACTTAATACAATCACTATCAATAATGAAGTAGTACTCTGTAAAATAATGGGACTAAAGGCGGACAAGTCCCCTGGACCTGATGGCTTGCATCCTCGGGTCTTAAAAGAAGTAGTTGCAGAGAGGAAGCATTAGTTGTCACAATTCCCTGGATTCTGGGGTGGTACCAGCGGATTGGAAAACCACAAATGTAACGCCACTATTTTAAAAAGCAGGAAACTATAGACCTGTTAGCCTAACATCTGTTGTTGGGAAAATGCTGGAGTCCATTATTAAGGGAGCAGTAGCATTTGGGCAAGCATAATTCAATCAAGCAGAGTCAGCATGGTTTTATGAAATGGAAATCATGTTTGACAAATTTGCTGGAGTTTGAGCAGGGTGGATAAGGGGGATCCAGTGAATGTGGTGTATTTGGATTTCCAGAAGGCATTTGCTAAGGTGCCACACAAAAGGTTACTGCACAAGATAAAAGTTCATGGGGTTGGGGGTAATATAATAGCATGGATAGAGGATTGGTTAACTTAACAGAAAACAGAGAGTCAGGATAAATGGGTCAATTTCCGGTTGGCAAACAGTGACTAGTGGGGTGTGGCAGGGATCGCTGCTGGGTCCTCAAATATTTATAATCTATATTAATGACTTGGATGAAGGGACCGAGTGTAATGTAGCCAAGTTTGCTAATGATACAAAGATGGATGGAAAAGCAAATTGTGAGGAGGACACAAACAAATCTGCAAAGGGATATAGACAGGCTAAGTGAGTGGGCAAAAATTTGGCAGATGGAGTACAATGTGGGAAAATGTAAGGTTATCCACTTTGGCAGAAAAAATTGAAAAGCAAATTATAATTTAAATGGAGAAAAATTGCAAGTGCTACAGTACAGAGTGACCTGGGGGTCCTTGTGCATGAAACACAAAACGTTTGTATGCAGGTACAGCAAGTAATCAGGAAGACAAATGGAATGTTGGCATTTATTGCAAGGGAGATAGAGTATAAAAGCAGAGAAGTCCTGCTACAACTGTACAGGGTATTGGTGAGGCCACACGTGGAGTACTGGGTACAGTTTTGGTCTCCGTATTTAAGGAAGGATATACTTGGATTGGAGGCTGTTCAAAGAAGGTTCACTAGGTTGATTCCGGAAATGAGGGGGTTGACTTATGAAGATAGGATGAAGATGGGCCTATACACATTGGAGTTCAGAAGAATGAGAGGTGATCTTATCGAAACATATAAGATAATGAGGGAGCTCGACAAGGTGGATGCAGAAAGGATATTTCCACTTATAGTGGGAAACTAAAACTAGGGGACCTAGGGCTAGAATTTCCTATCGGCCCGCCAGCACCTGATTGTCTCCCAAAAGATCGCTAAGACTGGGAAGATTATCGCCGGCGAAAACACCCCCACACCCCCCCCCCCCAAAATAAAAAAAATCCGCCGAGTGAAAAACATGGGCCTTGCACCCCCATTCTGGGTGGAAAAAAATTTAATTTAGGGTCCATTGGGCGGTTCCCAAGCAAAATGGGTGATTAAGTTTTTAAAAAATCAATAAAAATTTACCCCGAGGCTGCGGGTTGGACCTAACAGCAGAAAAATAATTTTAAAATAATTTTTAAAAAACATCACCTAAAAAATCAAAGAAACATTCCCAAGACACTTTTAAACTAAATAACCACAACAGATTTTTGAAATAATTAGTAAAAAAAACAATCACTAACCTTTTTCTTGGAGAATTCCACCCAATTCCACTGATCCTCGTGGGCATTTTTTAAAAAAACTCAGCTTTGGGTCACTGCTAACCAAAATATCGCGCCAGGGCGATCTCAGAACGATGCTCGCCGGCGGACTGCTTCCCAGCAGTACCCCGAAACCGCTGAAGTAACTCGGGTAAGGAATTTCTCACTTACCTGATTACTGTCCACAATGGCCAATACCGCTCAGAAACCAGGCATAAGCCATTGCCAATTCCAGCCCCTAGTCTCAGAATAAGGGGCCGCCCATTTAAAACTGAGATGAGGAGGAATTTCCTCTCTGATAGTTGTAAATCCATGGAATTCTCTGCCCCAGAGTGCTGTGGAAATTGGGTTATTGAATATATTTAAGGCGGAAATAGACAGATTTTTGAGCGATAAGGGAATAAGGGTTATGGGGAGCAGGAGGGAAGTGGAGCTGAGTCCATGATCAGTTCAGCTATGATATTAAATGGCGGAGCAGGCTTGAGGGGCCAGATGGCCGACTCCTGCTCCTATTTCTTATGTTCTTATACTAAATCTGAAATGTGGTATATCACTGACATTTTCCATTTCTAAATTATTTTTATGTAATGGGTCTTCACCAGCTCCTGCAGTAGTTGTGTTTGTGGTGATCATCAATAGAGTTTTAGTAGTTGTTTTTGTAGCATTTATAGGACTGGGGAGAAGAAAAATCAGTCAGGGTTCTTGCTTCTTATCACTATTTAGTGATCCTTAATGAAGAGCATGTGTGTCCTTATATCGGGTGAGGATGGGATTGGCTCAACTGTTATACCAGTTAAATCGTCTGATAGTGCTCATTTGCCTGAAGAGTGCCACTTGGGTGAGGTACAGGAGTCTTGGCAGCACTCATGGAACTTTGAATCATTGTCTTCCAGAAAAAAGGGAGGGAAATCAGAAAGAGGGAATCCAAAAATGGACAGGGGAAAGACAATGGGTGCATCCTCAGTGCACATTCTTTACTGTTCATATAACGGTGGAGGTTCTGGCCTCTGAGCTTTGCTTTACAGAGCCTTGTTTGGTGTACAGATTGTTTGCCCTTAATTTTCAAAGGTGTTTTGAAAAGGAGGCAATATATTGTGCAGCTGCTATGTGTAGACATTACACTCAGCACTCAACAGAGTGTAGAGTGATTGGAAAACTGCCATTCAAACCTTGCCTCTTGAACATATTAATAAATCTGGAGTTCAAGTGCTGCATTAGAGTGCCTTTTACCATCTCATAAGGGAAGACTGAGGCAAAGTGTTCTTCACTTATTTGTTTGCTTTCTGAGACCCAAAGATTTGTCTGTAATCAGAGCAGGGAGGTCGATATTCCTCATTTCTATATATATAAAAAAAAGTGTTGTCAAGTATCAAGAAATTAGAGAAGGATAAAAGACGGATAACTGGCTATGAATAACTGCTGTCTGTATCAGAGTTGGTGGGGACGGGGGAAGAGACCAGAGAGAAGGCTGACTGCTGGCGGTATCGCACAGGAAATTATGCACGACTCAACTCCTGTGCATGTTAGGATTTTAAACTAGAATCTCAGGGAATCTGCATGAAATCTCAGCATCACCAAAGTGAAGAAGTTGGTAGTTTGGGAACATAGGGTCTTTAAACTCACAGCCCTGGAAACCAGGCCACAATATCCTGTCCGATATTGTTTTTAAAAACAACTGTCAAAAAACAGGCGACCACTCTTGAAGTTAATTTTTTCTAAGTTCCATATTTTGGTACACTGCTGAATTCCCAAATGACACATCATTTTACAATTACCAAGGGAAAATGCAGCAATCTTGATCGTAAAATATAATTTTTTTTGTATGTGTACACTGATGTTTCACTGGCCTTATTGTTGATTATCATTTTCTGATAAATATATCTTTATATATATCATGGATATTTACATCAATCTATCTTTCTAATCTGATGGTGACAGAATACCCATTATCTTGAATTTCATTGAGGCCTTACTATGAACCACCTAAAAAGTAAAAAGTAGTTTCCATAATTAATTGGAATATTCCTGTGTATCCAAAAACCAATAAA
The DNA here is from genome assembly GCF_044704955.1 of Pristiophorus japonicus. NCBI lineage: Eukaryota > Metazoa > Chordata > Chondrichthyes > Pristiophoridae > Pristiophorus > Pristiophorus japonicus. Next base: position 86,102,014 of record NC_091979.1, on the reverse strand, counting down.
TTTAATCTGCTATAAAAGAATTGTAACACCGTTTCCCCATGCCCCTAAATGAGGCACTGGTCTTCCATAATTGTGGAATAACGTGTAGTTTTCCTCCAAATATTTTGCAGTGTTATGTCATGCTGATTCCTTATTGTCTTCTATGACAGGTGATGCTGGACCTTGCTCAGTTGTATCTTGCCCAGGATGATATTGATGCCTGTCAGCATCAATGTGCAGTTCTGCTGAAAAGTGACCAAGATAATGATGCAGCTACCATGGTTAGTAGAAATAAAAACATAACGGTATAGATAACTGTGACTTTAATGCCATTGTTGATTACTTACATTTTAAGTTCTGGAACGTTGTCTCTCAATTATGTAACTAAACCTCTAGTGTTGATTTAGTTTTGTTGTCACACATTTGTATGCCATTGGTTATCTTTCAGGACTTACCTCTTGTTTGATTTCATGGAAGAGAAATGAGAAAGGGATGCCATGGATGTGAGGTGGCACCAGATCTGGCTGCCCACACCTGTCCTATGGCACTGTAAGAACACTGGGATTGATACCCTGACAAGAATATTCATCAAGGGCACGAGATGAATCCTTAACCCCTTCACTGTAACTCGTAATTAAGAAACCATCTGGGGTTTACCACCTAGCTTATGCACAAGAGTTAATGATGCCTAAATTTAGTTTGCCAAACAGTCTTGCATCAATCAATTTGCATTTGCCATTACCAACTTCCCATCAGTGTCTGCACAAGTGACTGAATGAACTAACCTTTGCCAATTATCAAAGAATCAGACAACGGTCATGAACTAACAATTGTTTATTAATCATAGAATTCTAGGGAGCGCCACTAAAATATTTAAAATATTGAGTATGCAAATAATGAGTAGATGGGAGAAAATAAATAACAGGTTACAAAGGCAGTTTAGTTATGACACAGTAATTATGCACTAACTGCTTACTGATTAAAAATTTACAGTTGAGTTCAGTGTCTGAGATTGATATAAATTGGTGAGATTAATTTAGGATTTAGACCCCTTAGATAGCTGACATGTTTCCACCAGATAGCAGACTAGTGAGTAATATTTCCAGAACTTGTGACCCTGTCCTAATGAGCTGACGTGGTTGAACTGGTTACCTCGCCTTCCTGTCTTCCTGTGAGAGGATGGTGTTGGCATTCTGAGACGTCCGGTCCCAGGTCAATTCGTTTTTCACGCTGGTAGCTGAATCTGGGGTATTTAACTTAAATCTTCCCATGATCTCGGGGAAATACATCTAAGTGACACACTTGTATCTGACTGGTATAGCCTCATAATCCTAACATCTGTAATCTTTCTCTCTCGCTCTGTCAGATGCACTTTTTACTTTTACAGACACCCATCTGCACATACTCGCTACAGAACTCCTGCATTTTATACTACAAAGGCTATTAAAATAACTAGAATTAAGCATGAAACAAGGGCAGAAGACTGAGACTCGAGGACTGAGGACTTGAATGTCAAAAACACTGTCTGAATTGTGCTCTAGATCCTTATTTTGCGAAGTAACCTCAATTCTTTGACCAATTTTAGTGACACCTGTGTTAAAAAGAGTTCAACCCTTAGGAGAATCAATCACCTCAAATTGCACTGTAGATACACTTAATGACCTTCATTACCTAGATATGCCAGCTCTTCCATTTAGTCCCTGGCTCATCATTTCTTTGCTACCACACAGGACCAGTTAGGCAGAACATTTTTTTGTCTCCCTGAACAAGCTGTCTCTGGGCCTGTGCTCTTGATGGCCTGGTAAGGAAAATGTTTAATTTGTATAGCCTTCATAATTTAATTAGCATTAGCCCTTTCCTTTCTAACATTCAGTCTGATGACTAAATCCATTTTGAGGACACTTTTAAGGCAATTCTTGGGACATTTCTCCTACAGCACCTACTGTGTGTGTGTGTATGGTGTGCGATAGGAATAGCCCATTTGGCCGTTCGAGCCTGCTCCACCATTAAATAAGATCATGGCTGATCTCTGCCCGTTCCCCATAACCCTTTACTCCCTTATCGCTCAAAATTATGTCTATCTCTGCCTTAAATATATTCAATGACCCAGCTTCCACAGCTCTCTGGGGCAGAGAATTCCACAGATTTACAACCCTCAGAAGAAATTCTTCTTCTCAGTTTTAAATAGGCGACCCCTTATTCTAAAACAATGCCACCTAGTTCTAGATTCCCTCATGAGTGGAAACATCCTCTCTGCATCTACCTTGTCGAGCCCCCTCATTATCTTGTATGTCTGAATAAGATCACCTCTCATTCTTCTGAATTCCAACGAGTACAGACCCAACCTGCTCAACCTTTCTTCATAAGTCAACCCCTTCATCTCAGGAATCAATCTAGTGAACCTTCTCTGAACTGCCTCCAATGCAAGTATATCCCTCCTTAAATAAGGAGACCAAAACTGTATGCAATACTCTAGATTTGGCCTCACCAATACACTGTACAGTTGTAGCAGGACTTCTCTACTTTTATACTCTATCCCCCTTGCAATAAAGGCCAAAAATTCCATTTGTCTTCCTGATTACTTGCTGTGCCTGCATACTAATTTTTTGTGTTTCATGCACAAGGACCCTGTACTGCAGCAATTTGGGTATAGGATAGAGGATTGGCTAACTAACAGAAAACAGAGAGTTCGAATAAATGGTTCATTCTCAGGTTGGCAATCGGTAACTAGTGGGGTGCCGTAGGGATCAGTGCTGGGATCCCAACTATTTACAATCTATTAACAACTTGGAAGAAGGGACTGAGTGTAACGTAGCCAAGATGGGAGGAAAAGCAATGTGTGAGGAGGACACAAAAAATCTGCAAAAGGACATAGACATGCTAAGTGAGTGGGCAAAAACTTGGCAGATGGAGTATAATGTTGGAAAGTGTGAGGTCATGCACTTTGGCAGAAAAAATGAAAGAGCAAATTATTATTTAAATGGAGAAAGATTGCAAAGTGCCGCAGTGCAGCGGGACCTGGGGGTACTTATGCATGAAACACAAAAGGATAGTATGCAGGTACAGCAAGTGATCAGGAAGACCAATGGAATCTTGGTCTTTATTGCAAAGGGAATGGAGTATGGCTATACAGGATATTGGTGAGGCCACACCTGGAATACTGCGTGCCCAATTTTGGTTTCCAGATCTACGAAAGGATATACTTGCTTTGGAGGCAGTTCAGAGAAGGTTCACTAGGTTGATTCCAGAGATGAGGTGGTTGACTTATGAGGAAATGTTGAGTAGATTGGGCCTCTACTCATTGGAATTCAGCAGAATGAGAGGTGATCTTATAGAGACGTATAAGATTATGAGGGGACTTGACAAGGTGGATGCAGAGAGGATGTTTCCACTGATAGGGTAGACTGGAACTAGAGGGCATGATCTTAGAATAAGGGCCGCCCATTTAAAACTGAGATGAGAAGAAATTTCTTCTCAGAGGATTGTAAATCTGTGGAATTCGCTGCCTCAGAAAGCTGTGGAAGCTGGGACATTGAATAAATTTAAGACAGAAATAGACAGTTTCTTAAGAGGATAAGGGATTATGGAGAGCGGGCGGGGGAGTGGACCAGAATCCATGATCGGATCAGCCATTATCGTATTGTTCAGGAAGGAAACAGTTACAGAACGCTGTCATTTGTTTCAAGGGAACCGACAACCAACCTTCACTGAAGTGTTGGGTCTACCAGTGACAGTCCAGGTGACCACAACTCTCAATATTTTTGCTTCCCTCTCCGAAGCTAGCAATGCAATATTCATCAATTTTGAGTCGACAAATGAATCAGAGGTGATTGATAGTCTATCCAGCGGGACCATCATCTTCATCTCCTTTCTTATTAACCAGAAAAAACAGCATAACAGGACTGCCCAATTCTACCAAAATAGTGGGTATTTGTGTAGCCATCTGGGCCCCTAACCACAATGCATTGGCCTACTTGATCAGAAATGTATCAGCCTTGGCTTAGTGGCAGCACTATCATCTTTGAGTTAGAAGGTTGTGGGTTCAAGCCCCACTCCAGAGACTTGAACACATAATCTAGGCTAACAATTCTGTGCAGTACCAAGGGAATACTGCATTGTTGGAGGTGCTGTCATTCAGGTGTAATGTTAAACTAAGTCCCTGACTGCCCTCTCAGATGGACGTTCAAGATTGCACAGCACCATTCAAAGAAAAGGAGTTGAGTTCTCCCGGTCAACTGGCCAACATTTATCCTTCAACCAACACCTAAAATAGATGATCTGATAATTTATTTTAGGGACTAACTATTTGTACTGCACTTTTTTTTTGACAGAGAGGCATCTGTCCAGCCCCCCGCCCTTTCCCACTGCACTTTTTTGACCAAGAGGTGACAAGCCCGCCCCCTGTCAAGCTCCACCCCGTCCCCCCCCCCCCCGGCCAATTTATTCCATCCACGTGGTGCCAGAAGCAGGACCTGCGATCCCGAATCTTTCCCGCCTCCCCCCCCCCCCCCCCCCACAAGGCCAGACCTGTGCCCGAAGGCGAGAAATAGAGAAGTGTGGGGCTGTGCGATCGAGCCCCGAGCCTCCCGTGAGCTGTGAGTCCTGATCGGCGGCAGGTCGGGGGTCGGAAGAGAGAGAGAGAGCACTTTGGAGCGGGGAGTGGGGGGCGGAGAGAGGGAGATTGGGGGGAGGAAGAGAAAGAGAGGCTGGGGGGACGGGGGGAGGGAGGGAGAGAGATTGGGGGAGGGAAGAGAAAGAGAGAGAGGCGGGAGGGGGAGGAGAGAAAGAGAGAGGAGGGGTGTGGGGGGGAGAAGAGTGAGAGGCTGGGTGGGGGAGAGAGAGAGAGTGAGAGGCTGAGAATAGGGAGGAGGGGAGAGAGGGAACTCAGGGAAGACTGATCACGTTCTTCCAACCCCCTACAAGGGACATCGTTGGAGTGGATAATATCCAGAAGTCAAGACACTCTCATTATTCACTTCAAACATAATAAACCTATCAACAATCTGTACACAATGCCACATCTATGGTGGGGGAGGGATGCACTTGGACTAGGGTAAGGCACTTTGGCTGGGGGAGGGATGCACTTGGACTTGAATATGGGACTTTGGCTGGCCCTTGCTGTCTTCTAGGGAGCTTTGTCCTCTGTTGCTTCAGGAAGTCAGAATGAATCGAGTTACAATTTGCAAAGTCAGTGAGACTTTGGATGGGTGGTTCCAGTGACACATTCCTGTGAAACTTCAGGGTGTGGCTTATCCTTCAAGTGGACCAATGAGCAATAGGTGCAGTGAAATTGGAGAGTCAATCAGAGCCAAGGGCAGTACAAATAAACGCATCCTTTATTTTATGTTTGTGGGAGCTTGCTGTGTGCAGATTGGCTGCTGCGTTTCCTACATTACAACACTGACAAGTGCTTTAGGACATCATGAGAGTGTGAAAGGTGCTATATAAATGCAAATTCATTCATCAGAGACACTGATGCCTGCTTCCTGGGCAGCAGCCATGCTGCTTACACTGTACAATAATCATCTGTGTCAGGATTATTTGAAGTCAGCGGGAAACTGGAAGTTTGCCCTTCGAAGATGGGTATGTCCCTTTTAAGAAAACCCTGTTGTCCACATGGCACCGAGAAAGTGACTCTTAAGCATTATCAGCAACACCCTCCTCTGCATTTCCTCGACTATCATCAGTTATCATTGTTTGCTGAGCTGCTGCTTTCTTGCCAAATAACAGTGATTTCAATTCAGAAAAGATCCATTAACTCTAAAATGCTTTGATTTGTGCTGACAACGCAGTATATAAAATGCAAGTTCTTCCTTTCTTAATCTCCACAATGGGAGCGAAACTCTCCCGACTAAATTCAAATTACAAAGCAACCAATCTATTCAACTACTTTGTCTTATAGAAACGATATTATTTTTACCCAGCATGTTTCCTCTTAAGACTATGTATTGCAACTCCTAACTTGTGAATCATAAGGAATTCCTCAATGAAATTAGTAATGTGTGCTGCCTGGCTGTTTCAGGCAGAGCTGGGTGGGATTTGGATGCTCGGTATCTACTTGTGCAGGTTCCTGAAATAACCTTGTAAGCTAATGAGCCACATCTGTTGCTGCTGCTATAGCTGGTTGGTTCTGCCTTCTTTCGGGCACTTCAAATATCACTTGAGCAGGGTTGCTGGATGGGACAACGGTAGTGATACGCTGGGAGGCGGCTCCTCAAGTGACTTCTGTAGATGCTCAAGCAGTGATCTCCTTTAAAATGCAAGCCCTGTAAGGTCCAAATCTGTAAAAACAGTTGCCAAGGAAGGAAGCAAGACGGTCCTTTATGTAATGGTTTCTGCTTCTCTTCTGCCACCACAAGTTGCCCCTATTCACCTGGACACTCAGATGGAGCTCCATTCTCAAGATCACTATCTAAATTCTCTGGATTGTGTATAGCTGTGATGGTACTTACAAAAGTTATCGAGGGTGATGCAAGGTGCTGAGTTAGTTCAGACCATTGGCAATACTGCTAGGCTATTCCTGAGTCCTCCAAAAAGAGAAAAGGAACAAAGAATATTCCAACAGTGGATAGTCAAGGGGCTTTAGGGGGGATGAACACAATCACAATCACTAAGGAGGTGGTACTCAGTAAGATAATGGGATTAAAGGCAGATAAATCCCCTGGATCTGATGGTTTGCATCCTAGGGTCTTAAGAGAAGTAGCGGCAGAGATAGTGGATGCATTGGTTGTAATTTACCAAAATTCCCTGGATTCTGGGGAGGTCCCAGCAGATTGGAAAACTGCAAATGTAACGCACCTATTTAAAAAAAGGAGGCAGACAAAAAGCAGGAAACTATAGACCAGTTAGCCTAACATCTGTGGTTGGAAAGATGTTAAAGTTCATTATTAAAGAAGCAGTAGCAGGACATTTGGAAAAGCAAAATGTGGTCGGGTAGAGTCAGCATAGATTTATGAAGGGGCAGTCATGTTTGACAAATTTGCTGGAGTTCTTTGAGGATGTAACGAACAGGGTGGATAAAGGGGAACCAGTGGATGTGGTGTATTTGGACTTCCAGAAGGCATTTGACAAGGTGCCATATAAAAGGTTACTGCACAAGATAAAAGTTCACGAAGTTGGTGATACTATATTAGCCTGGATAGAGGATTGGCTAACTAACAGAAAACAGCGTCGGGATAAATGGTTCATTCTCTGCTTGACAACCCGTAACTAGTGGGGTGCCGCAGGAATCAGTGCTGGGACCCCAACCATTTACAATCTATATTAACGACTTAGAAGAAGGAACTAAGTGTAACGTAGCCAAGTTTGCTGACGATACAAAGATAGGAGGAAAAGCAATGTGTGAGGTGGACACAAAAAAATCTGCAAAAGGACATAGACAGGCTAAGTGAGTGGGCAAAAATTTGGCAGATGGAGTATAATGTTGAAACGTGTGAGGTCATGCACTTCGGAATAAAAAAAATCAAAGAGCAAGTTACTATTTAAATGGAGAAAGATTTAAAAGTGCCACAGTACAGTGGGACCTGGGGGTACTTGTGCATGAAACACAAAAGGATTGTATGCAGGTACAGCAAGTGATCAGGAAGGCCAATGATATCTTGGCCTTTATTGCAAAGGGGATGGAGTATAAAAGCAGGGAGTCTTGCTATAGCTATACAAGGTATTGGTGAGGCCACACCTGGAATACTGCGTGCAGTTTGATTTCCATATTTACAAAAGGATATATTTGCTTTGAAGGCAGTTCAGAGAAGGTTCACTAGGTTGATTCCGGGAATGAGGGGGTTGACTTATGAGGAAAGGTTGAGTAGGTTGGACCTCTACTCCTTAGAATTCAGAAGAATGAGAGGTGATCTTATCAAAACGTGTAAGATTATGAGGGGGCTTGACGAGGTGGATGCAGAGAGGATGTTTCCACTGATGAGGGAGACTAGAACTAGAAGGCATGATCTTAGAATAAGGGGCTGCCCATTTAAAACAGAGATGAGGAGAAATTTCTTCTGAGGGTTGTAAATCTGTGGAATTTGCTGCCTCGGAAAGTTGTGGAAGCTGGGACATTGAATAAATTTAAGACAGAAATAGACAGTTTCTTAAACAATAAAGGGTTATGGAGAGCAGGCAGGGAAGTGGAGCTGAGTCCATGATCAGATCAACCATGATCTTATTGAATGGCGGAGCAGGCTCGAGGGGCCAGATGGCCTACTCCTGTTCCTATTTCTTGTGTTAAAATGTTGGCTTCTATAGACACCTTCGCACATTGTTTACAATGCAATATACCTTTGGTAATTCATCCTTGGGGTGTGGGGGATGCTGCCAAAGCAGTTGTACAGCTGAGTGGAAGACCACCTAAATGGGCACTAAGGGCTAGAAATTCGACAGGTTTGCGCCCGTTTTTCCGCCAGGGCGAAGCGATATTTGCTTTTGGCGCTAGAATCGCACAACATTTTGCTCAAATTTCGTCAGTGGTGGTGCGCCGGCGCTAAAAGTTATCACGCATGATTTTTTAAGCATTTTTATGACTTCAATTGGCGTGCAGTGCTGCGCTATCGCCGCAGGTGGTAAATTCAACGATGTCACCCGCCCGAAAACCCGCCTGGAGAAAACAGTCGGACCCAGGGCGCACCCGGCTCTAATGGCTCCATCTTGAAAACTGAACACAAGTTCAGTGCATCAAAGGATTTGGAGAAGCAAGGCTGTCTTTTAAACAGTGACATTTTATGTGTTTATAGTTGGTTTTAAAGGATATTTAAGGACATTTTAAAAAATGAGGGCTATACTATGTCAGCCATTATTACTGGCTCCTTTTTGTACGCAGCGTCGAGCTGGAAGAAGGCTTATTGATCACTGTGACCATAATCAAAAAGGCCTTAACCCCCACGAGTTTACAGGGAACAGCGCTCATACCTGCAGCTCTCTGAGGGACAGTGCATTAGGAGGCTGCGCTTCTGAAAAGAGGTGGTCACAGATATACCAGCTCATAAAGGCAGACCGACAGCCTACCAGCAGCAACAGGACTGCATTGCCCATCGAGGTGAAGGTGACTGTAACACTTGCCTTCTATGCTTCCGGCTCCTTTCAGGCATCAGCAGGGGACATCTGCTCTATCTCGCATTTCGCTACATATCGCTGCATTCACCAGGTGACTACTGCACTGCACGCACGCAGGATGGACGATATAAACTTCCCAATGATCAAGGAGGCACAGAATGAAACCTATAGGTTTTGGACGAATTGCTGGCTTCTCCAAGGTTCAGGCTGTCATTAACTTTACGCACATCGCCCTGCGAGCATCTTTGGAGGATCCAGAGGTTTACTGAAACCGAAACGGATTCCACTCCCTTAACGTATACATCGTCAGTGACCATACTCAGCGCATCATGGCAGTAAATGCCCAATTTCCAGGGAACATCCATGATAGAAACAGAAAATAGGTGCAGGAGTAGGCCATTCAGCCCTTCGAGCCTGCACCATCATTCAATAAGATCATGGCTGATCATTCACCTCAGTATACCTTTCCTGCTTTCTCTCCATACCTCCCTTTAGCCATAAGGGCCACAGCTAACTCCCTCTTGAAAATAGCCAACAAACTGCCACCAACACCTCTCTGCGGGAGGGAATTCCACAGGTTAACAACTCTGAGCGAAGAAGTTTCTCCTCATCTCAGTCCTAAATGGCTTACCCCTTATCCTTAGACTGTGTGCCCTGGTTCTGGATTTCCCCAACATTGGGAACATTCTTCCTCTATCTAACCTGTCCAGTCCAGCCAGAATTTCATATGTTTCTATGAGATCCCCTCTCATCTTTCTAAACTCCAGTGAATAAAGGCCCAGTCGATCCAGTCTCTCCTCATATGTCAGTCCAGCCATCCCGGGAATCAGTCTGGTGAACCTTCACTGCACTCCCTCAATAGCAAGAACATTCTTCCTCAGATTAGGAGACCAAAACTGAACACAATATTTCAGGTGAGGCCTCACCAAGGCTATGGTACAACTGCAGTAAGACCTCCCTGCTCCTATACTCAAAACCCCTAACTATGAAGACCAACATACCATTTGCCGCCTTCACCGCCTGCTGCACCTGCATGACAACTTTCAATGACTGATGTACCATGACACCCAGGTCTCGTTGCACCTCCCCTTTTCCTAATCTGCCGCCATTCAGATAATATTCTGCCTTCGTGTTTTTTCCCCCAAAGTGGATAACCTCACATTTATCCACATTATACTGCATCTGTCATGCATTTGCCCACTCACCTAATCTGGCCAAGTCACCCTGCAGCGTCATAGCGTCCTCCTCACAGCTCACACCACCACCCAGCTTAGTGTCGTCTGCAAACTTGGAGATGTTATATTTAATTCCTTCATCTAAATCATTAATGTATATTGTAAATAGCTGGGGTCCCAGCACTGAGCCCTGCCAGTCACTGCCTGCCATTCTGAAAAGGACCCGTTTATCCCGACTCTCTGCTTCCTGTCTGCCAACCAGTTCTCTATCCACGTCAGTACATTACCCCCAATACCATGTGCTTTAATTTTGCACACCAATCTCTTGTGTGGGACCTTGTCAAAAGCCTTTTGAAAGTCCAAATACACCACATCCACTGGTTCTCTCATGTCCACTCTACCAGTTACATCCTCAAAAAATTCCAGAAGTTTTGTCAAGCATGATCTCTCTTTCATAAATCCATGCTGACTTGGACCGATCCTGTCACTGCTTTCCAAATGTGCTGTTATTTCATCTTTAATAAATGATTCCAACATTTTTCCCACAACTGGTGTCAGGCTAACCAGTCTATAATTACCCGTTTTCTCTCCCTCCTTTTTTAAAAAGTGGTGTTACATTAGCTACCCTCCAGTCCATAGGAACTAATCCAGAGTCGAGAGACTGTTGGAAAATGATCACCAATGCATCCATTATTTCTATGGCCACTTCCTTAAGTACTCTGGGATGCAATCAGGCCCCGGGCATTTATCGGCCTTCAAACCCATCATTTTCCCTAACACAATTTCCTGCCTAATAAGGATATCCTTCAGTTCCTCCTTCTCACTAGACTCTTGGTCCCCTAGTACTTCTGGAAAGTTATTTGTGTCTTCCTTCATGAAGATAGAATCAAATTATTTGTTCAACTGGTCTGCCATTTCTTTGTTCCCCATTATAAATTCACCTGAATCTGACTGCAAGGGACCTACGTTTGTCTTCACTAACCTTTTTCTCTTCACATATCTATAGAAGCTTTTGCAGTCAGTTTTTATGTTCCCGGCAGGCTTCTTCTCATACTCTATTTTCCCCCTCCTAATTAAACCCTTTGTCCTCCTCTGCTGTATTCTAAATTTCTCCTAGTCCTCAGGTTTGCTGCTTTTTCTGGCCAATTTATATGCCTCTTGGATTTAACACTATCCTTAATTTCCCTTGTTAGCCACAGTGGGGCACCATCCCCGTTTTATTTTTACTCCAGGGATGTACAATTATTGAAGTTCATCCATGTAATCTTTAAATGTTTGCCATTGCCTATCCACCGTCAACCCTCTAAGTATCATTTGCCAGTCTATTCTAGCCAATTCACGTCTCATACCATCGAAGTTACCTTACCTTAAGTTCTGGACCCTAGTCTCTGAATTAACTGTGTCACTCTCCATCTTAATGAGGAATTCTACCATATTATGGTCACTCTTCCCCAAGGGGCCTCGCACAACAAGATTGCTAATTAGTCCTTTATCATTGCACATCACTCAGTCGAGGATGGCAAACCCTCTCATTGGTTCCTCGACATATTGATCCAGGAAACCATCCCTAATACACTCCAGGAAATCCTCCTCCATCGTATTGCTACCAGTTTGGTTAGCCCAATTTATATGTAGATTAAAGTCGCCCATGATAACCTTTATTGCACGTATCCCTAATTTTTTGTTTGATGCTGTCCCCAACCTCACTACTACTGTTTGGTGGTCTGTATACAACTCCCACTAGCGTTTTCTGCCCTTTGTTATTCCGCAGCTCCACCTATACAGATTCCAAATTATCCAAGCTAATGTCCTTCCTTACTATTGCGTTAATTTCCTCTTTAACCAGCAACACTACCCCACCTCCTTTTCCTTTCTGTCTATCCTTCCTGAATGTTGAATACCCCGGGATGTTGAGTTCCCGGACTTGGTCACCCTGGAGCCATGTCTCCGTGATGCCAGTTGTATCATATTAATTGCTGCCTGTGCAGTTAATTCGTCCACCTTATTACGAATACTCCTCGCATTGAGGCGCAGAGCCTTCAGGCTTGTCTTTTTAACACACTTTGCCCTTTTAGAATTTTGCTGCAATGTGGCCCTTTTTGATTTTTGCCTTGGGTTTCTCTGCCCTTCACTTTTACTTTTCTTCTTTCTAGCTTTTGCTTCTGACCCTATATTACTTCCCTCTGTATCCTTGCATAGGTTACCATCCGCCTGCCATATTAGTTTAACCCCTCCCCAACAGCACTAGCAAACATTTTCCCTAGGACATTGGTTCCGGTCCTGCCCAGCTGGTTTGTACTGGTCCCAACTCCCCCAGAACTGGTTCCAATGTCCCAGAAATTTGAATCCCTCCCTTCTGCACCACTCCTCAAGCCACGTATTCATCTGAGCTATCCTGGGATTCCTACTCTGACTAGCATGTGGCACTAGTAGCATTCCTGAGATTACTACCTTTTGAGGTTCTACTTTTTAATTTTAACTCCCAGTTCCCTAAATTCAGCTTATAGGATCTCATCCTGTTGTTACCTATGTCGTTGGTACCTATATACACCACGACAACTGGCTGCTCACCCTCCCCTTTCAAAATGTCCTGCACTCGCTCCGAGACATCCTTGACCCTTGCACCAGGGAGGCAACATAATATCCTGGAGTCTCAATTACGGCCGCAGAAACGTCTATCTATTCCCCTTACAATAGAATCCCCTACCCCTATAGCTCTCCCACTCTTTTTCCTCTCCTCCTGTGCAGCAGAGACACCCACGGTGCCATGAACTTGGCTGGTGCTGTTGTCCCCTGATGAGTCACCCCCTCAACAGTACCCAAAGCGGTGTATCTGTTTTGCAGAGGAATGACTGCAGGGGATCCTTGCACTACCTTTCTTCCACTGCTCTTCCTGTTGGTCACCCATCCCCTATCTGGCTGTGTACCCCTTACCTGCAGTGTGGCCAACTCACTAAACGTGCTATTCACGACATCCTCAGCATTGCGGATGCTCTAGAGTAAATCCACCCACAGCTCCAGTGCCGCAATGCGTTCTGTCAGGTGCTGCAGGTAGATACACTTCCCGCACATGTAGTCGTCAGGGATGCTGGAAGCTTCCCTGAGTTCCCACATAACACAGGAGGAGCAGTACACGTGTCTGAGCTCTCCTGCCATGACTTAACCCCTTGATTAACTTATTTTGGCAACAACAATGCTAAAGGTTCCCTACTGATAGGGAAAAGAAAAAGAAAAACTACTCACCAATCACTTACCCGCTTGGCTGTGACGTCACCTTTTGATTTCTTTCTACTTCGTTGTTTACCTTCTGCCCCTGTACCAGCTTGCCTCCTTCATAGGCCTCACGAACTCCCGCTCCGCCTCAGCGACGCTGCCGCCAATCCCGGACTCCCGCTGGGCCTTTATAGGCCTCATGAACTCCTGCTTCACCTCTTCGACGCTGCCGCTGATCCCTTCATCTTTCATCTTGCATGAGAGCAGTGTCTCATGCCTGTTTGAGCATCAGTCATAAGGCCCGAGTACGATGCTGGGGAACAAAGGTTACGGCGTCACCACCTGGCTCATGACCACCCTCCGGAACCTTCAGATGAAAGCCAAGCATCGCTATTAATGATAGCCATATAGCCACACATAACATCATCGAAAAGAGAATTGGAGTACTCGAGCAGTGCTTCCAATGCCTGGACCACTCTGGAGGTTGCCTGCAATACCCACCTCAGCAGGTCTCTTCATTGTGGTGTGCTGCATGCTGCACAACTTAGCCATCATGAGGGAACAGGATTTGTCACTGGGGACTGCAGGGCTACCTCAGGAAAGAGGGGAGGATGAGGAGTCTGGCGATGAACCCATGCCACCACCACAGGGAAGGCCTCGTGGAGCTTTTGCCACTTCCAAAGCCTTACGTCAGCAGCTCATAATTCAACGCCTTGCTTGAAAAGTGAACGGCATGTTTGACCATTGCCTGGCCACTCTTTCCCACCATGTTGACCATTCCCCCTTTTGTTCTGCAAATGAGACACTACACAGGAATGGTTATGGTGAACAAAATAATTTATTAAACATATAGTAACTTGAGTAAGATTTAACTTGGAGAAAATTTAAATATCTCAAAAGTGTAACAATTTATTAAACATTATTGTGAATTGGGCAACTTTTAAAACTTTTATAAAATATCAACAAAACAACATCCCCTGCACCAACTGACTTTTACCTGCGGCCCCTCCTCCTGACTTTCCCCCCCCCAGCCTTCATCCTAACCCCCCTCCCCAAGTTGGCACCAAGAGTTCGTGCAGCACGGTGGCCAGAGTCCTGCTGTATTGGGTGGAGAGACAATGGAGACGCCATGTGTGGATTCACTGGAGAAGCTCGGGGTATGGAATGCCCGGTTTCTGAGTGGCGAGCCTCTTGCTCAGCCTCACAATTCTCAGGGAGCATTGACAACCTCAGTGGTTTTGTGGCTCGCACCAACAATCTGCAACATGCCCTCCCTCATGTTCGTGGATAGTGCCGCAATGCTTGCAGGAAGACTACCCAAGACCTCCAAGAGCTGTCAGCTGAGCTGGATGCTCTCCCTGGACAGTCCCACCATGTCCAAGTGTACATCTGCCTGTCTGTCAGCAGACTGGCTTTGCCGACTCGCCCTCTGGAGCGACGGCATATGGGACCCAACGCCAGAGGTGCGTTGCTGAACGCCACTTGTACCCGGGCCCTCGGATGGCTCAAAGCCCGAGAATGTTTCTTCCTTGGACGAGCTAGTGACCACAGCAAAAAGAGGTGTCGAGTGCATCGGCCCCCCCCCCCCACCCCCCCTCAGGGTAGGTTGCTCAGTTTGCTCCTCCCATGGAGGTTCCTCGGCGTTGCCCTTGTCCCCATCCTCCACCCCCACATGACGAACTGAGGTGGCAGCCTCCATTCGAGAATGTGGCGCATGCGACGACTCATTTGGAAATAGAAAACAACAGACGAGTGGTTAGCAGCAGGGGATTGGGCAGGGTGACATGAGTACAGTCACATAGTACAGGCTCATTTGAAGGACCACTGTTACTTCATTATATGAAGTCGAGAGCCATTGTAACATATTGCCCAAACCCTAGTCCACAGACACTAAATCACATTGCCCCAATCCAGCCCGGGGATTTTGCAGGACTTGCCCTCAGTTTCGAACGGGGGCTCAGCACCCCCATGGCTAGTTGCCCTGCCTGAGGCACCAAACAAACCAGCCACGCGCTCCTCCAGGTCTGTCAGCTGCATGGTTCTGGGTGGACCGCTGTCTGTCCGTCTCTGCTCGTGGCGGTTGTGGGAAATATTTCCCTGAAAAAATGACAATGGGAATGGTTACCAGAGGGCTCTTATGCTCTTGTGGCACACGCACATAGCCATCAGAACACTTGTACCACACTGTGTGCATTTAGCACAGTCCTCTGTTTAATGACCCTGAAAGTTGCACGTGGTTCATGAGGAAGACATCGAAGTGCAGAAATATCTTTTAAGATCTCAAAGCAGTTTTAATAATGTGTAATGATCATTCATGGCAAATAAGGTGCAACACTAAGTCTACCTATACCAACATGTATCAGATTTATAATTTAAGTAATGAAGGAGTGCATCAATAAAAATATTACTTACTCGGATGATCCTGCAATAGACTTCTTGCAGCACTGGGTGTAGGTCCTTCTGATGTCATCCACGAAAGGCACCTCCTCAGAAATGCTGGTCCAAAGACACCTAAGAACCGCTGGGAGGGGTTTACTTGCACCCTCCTATTTAATTCCCCCCATCTCCTCTCCAAAGCTGTGATAAAGGCCTCATTCACCTCATTACTGAACTTCCTCGCTCTCTGCCAGTTCCCCTCTCCTTCCATCGTGCCTGCTATCTGTAATTGGCTGATTCAGCCCTGGGATACTGCGCATACGTGAGCGCTCCCTGACAGCTGACCAGAAACGCGGGAAGAAGAAAAAAAATGGCAAAAAACAGCGGGGAAAAAAATAATTTGCGCATGCGAAGAATGTCCAGTTTTTTTTTCCGATCGCAATTTTCAGCTCCAGCGCGCACATTCAGTTGTGCAACACCGGATTTATCGCTAGCGATCACCATTTGCTCAATTTTGCTAGATCCGACAATCGCGGCACCCCAGCAGTAAAAAAAAATTCCACCGCGATTAACGCGCCAAAACGGGTGAAATCGCTAAAAAATAAATTTCTAGCTCTAAATGTCAAATGTACTGTAGATTTGAGTTATGTATAGGCTGGACCTGAGCAGGGTTTACCTGAAGGACATTAAAGAGCCAGGTGGCTGGGTTTTTAAATGGGTGCATCCAACAAGCTATCGAATTCACTTTCACGATTTTGCACTCGTTTTTGAACTCGTGATCTCTGGGTTACTAATACAAGTATCATCAATACTACACTGAGCTGTTTTTGTGGTTGTGTGCACGCACGTGCAAGAGAGAAAGGTGAACAAGGTATGATAAGGGTGTGATTGTGCTAACTCTGAGCTTGGGGCAGGTCTTCAGTTGCACCTTCTCCAACTCCTTCAATGCTGTTGTACCAATGATTTCCAACGTAGGTTCCTTAAAAGGCTTGTAGTTTCTGGGCCTGCTTCCAGCTTGGGCTTGTTGTTTATTGTGTACCATCTTGCCATGCATGTAGAGTAATCTTTCAAGTAACGGAGAGCGTATAGTGCCAAAGATGTGCCCAACCTGCAGTGTCCTGTGTGTTAGTGAATGCTGATGCGTCATACAGCTAGGTTGTGTTAGAAGGATTTGATGCATGAAGCTCTTTAATAAGATGGAAGCTGAAGCTTATACCCTGTATTATGTCAAGCTGAAGTATGGCTATGCATGGTAAGTACTGGAGCAATAAGGTTATGAATAATTTGGATGTGGAGTCTGTGAAAGGAAAACGAGGTATGAGGAAACACGTGTACTTAACAGAATAGCTGTTTGATATCCTCACCTTGCCAGTTTTTTCAGGTCTGCCATTTTCTTGTACATTCAGATCCAGGTCCCTTGGGTATTGTTCACGCTATTGGTTATCACCTGTCAGCCCAACTGCACCAGTTTTTTTTTTCTATGAAGCTGCCCTTCAGTGTGAAAGAGGACAGGCCTCTTTCCATCACTTCCGACAGCATGAACTCCAGTGCAACATGAGTATATCTGCTGGTGAATGGTCGAGAAAATTCTATTATCAGGAATTTGGCAACTTAAACACTTTCTTTTCAGTTGCAATTGAGAATGCTGCAATTTAAATGTTTGCTGGAACTATTTAAATCAGCATCAGCTGGTGACCTCCTGTGAGTGGTTCCTTAGGCAACCCAACCTAAGAATGGGAGCTCACATGGAATACAAATTGTGCAAATCCTAAATACCGTGAGTAGTTGCCATACAAGACAATATTGGAAACCATTCACTAAATCATTTATCCAAAATTAGTGTATGAACAGGACTTTCCAGTCATGTCTTGAATTAGCTATTCTTAGAGGTCAATTATGTGTTAAATGTTGCTCTTTTCCTGTGCTGCAGTCTACTCCTCCTGATTGCCTGTCAGTGGCTGTCACTTTATTGAGTTGTGTTACATATGACAAATGTGAATCTGAAATAGATTTTGCAGTACAGTCCTAGACGATGCTAAGCAATTTCTCCTGCACAGTATAAAAAAAAGAATGCCACATACAATGTGATTCCCCTGTTGTCAGATGTCAAAACCATCTTAAAGTAGTAATGTCCTTGTGATTCTCCTTGTGATAATCTGGGCTTACACCTGGTAGTAGGTAGACCTGCATTCAAAGAATAGATAATGCCCTGCATGTACGGTAGCATAGTGGTTATGTTACTGGACTAGTGAGTTCAAATCCCAGCACAGCGGTTGGGGAATTTAAATTGTTAATTAAATAAATCTGGAATAAAAAGCTCGCATCAGTTATGGTGACCATGAAACTACCAGATTGTAGTTAAAAACCCAACTGGGTTTTTTCTTTTTCTCTTCTATATCAGTGAGTAACTTTTAACACTGTTGTTGCCAATTTACATGTATCTAAGGGTTAAGTCATGGCAGGAGAGCTCGGACATGTGTTATGCTCCTCCTGTACCTTGTGGAAAATCAGGAACACCTCCAGTGTCCCTGACGACAACGTGTGCGGGAAGCGTATCCGCCTCCAGCTCCTGACGGACCGCGTTGCGGAATTGGAGCTGAAGGTGGATTCACTCTGGAGTACTTAAGGAGGTGGCCTTGGAAATAGTGGATGCATTGACAGTCATTTTCCAACATTCCATTGACTCTGGATCAGTTCCTATGGAGTGGAGGGTAGCCAATGTAACCCCACTTTTTAAAAAAGGAGGGAGAGAGAAAACAGGGAATTACAGACCGGTCAGCCTGACATCGGTAGTGGGTAAAATGATGGAATCAATTATTAAGGATGTCATAGCAGTGCATTTGGAAAGAGGTAATATGATAGGTCCAAGTCAGCATGGATTTGTGAAAGGGAAATCATGCTTGACAAATCTTCTGGAATTTTTTGAGGATGTTTCCAGTAGAGTGGACAAGGGAGAACCAGTTGATGTGGTATATTTGGACTTTCAGAAGGCTTTCGACAAGGTCCCACACAAGAGATTAATGTGCAAAGTTAAAGCACATGGGATTGGGGGTAGTGTGCTGACATGGATTGAGAACTGGTTGTCAGACAGGAAGCAAAGAGTAGGAGTAAATGGGGACTTTTCAGAATGGCAGGCAGTGACTAGTGGGGTACCGCAAGGTTCTGTGCTGGGGCCCCAGCTGTTTACACTGTACATTAATGATTTAGACGAGGGGATTAAATGTAGTATCTCCAAATTTGCGGATGACACTAAGTTGGGTGGCAGTGTGAGCTGCGAGGAGGATTCTATGAGGCTGCAGAGCGACTTGGCTAGGTTAGGTGAGTGGGCAAATGCATGGCAGATGAAGTATAATGTGGATAAATGTGAGGTTATCCACTTTGGTGGTAAAAACAGAGAGACAGACTATTATCTGAATGGTGACAGATTAGGAAAAGGGCAGGTGCAAAGAGACCTGGGTGTCATGGTACATCAGTCATTGAAGGTTGGCATGCAGGTACAGCAGGCGGTTAAGAAAGCAAATGGCATGTTGGCCGTCATAGCGAGGGGATTTGAGTACAAGGGCAGGGAGGTGTTGCTACAATTGTACAGGGCCTTGGTGAGGCCACACCTGGAGTATTGTGTACAGTTTTGGTCTCCTAACCTGAGGAAGGACATTCTTGCTATTGAGGGAGTGCAGTGAAGGTTCACCAGACTGATTCCCGGGATGGCGGGACTGACCTATCAAGAAAGACTGGATCAACTGGGCTTGTATTCACTGGAGTTCAGAAGAATGAGAGGGGACCTCATAGAAACGTTTAAAATTCTGACGGGGTTAGACAGGTTAGATGCAGGAAGAATGTTCCCAATGTTGGGGAAGTCCAGAACCAGGGGACACAGTCTAAGGATAAGAGGGAAGCCATTTAGGACCGAGATGAGGAGGAATTTCTTCACCCAGAGAGTGGTGAACCTGTGGAATTCTCTACCACAGAAAGTTGTTGAGGCCAATTCACTAAATATATTCAAAAAGGAGTTAGATGAAGTCCTTACTACTAGGGGAATCAAGGGGTATGGTGAGAAAGCAGGAATGGGGTACTGAAGTTGCATGTTCAGCCATGAACTCATTGAATGGCGTTGCGGGCTAGAAGGGCCGAATGGCCTACTCCTGCACCTATTTTCTATGTTTCTATGTTTCTATCCACGATGCTGAGAATGACATGAATAGCACGTTTAGTGAGTTGGTCTTACCGCAGGTAAAGGGTCCACAGCCAGATAGGGAATGGAAGACCAACAGGAAGAGCAGTGCAAGGATAGTAGTGCAGGGTTCCCCTGTGGTCATCCCCCTGCAAAACAGATACACCGCTTTGAGTACTGTTGAGGGGATGACTCATCAGGGGGGAGCAGCAGCAGCCAAATTCATGGCACAGTGGCTAGCTCTGCTGCACAGGAGGGCAGGAAAAAGAGTGGGAGAGCGATAGTGATAGGAGATTCAATTGTAAAGGGAATAGACAGGCATTTCTGCGGCCGCAACCGAGACTCCAGGATGGTATGTTGCCTCCCTGGTACAAGGGTCAAGGATGTCTCGGAGCGGGTGCAGTACATTCTGCAAAAGGGAGGGTGACCAGCCAGTTGTCGTGGTGCACATTGGTACCAACGATATACGTAAAAAACGGGATGAGGGCCTACGAGACGAATTTAGGGAGCTAGGAGCTAAATTAAAAAGTAGGACCTCAAAAGTAGTAATCTCAGGATTGCTACCAGTGCCACGTGCTAGTCAGAGTAGGAATCGCAGGATAGCTCAGATGAATACGTGGCTTGAGGAGTGGTGCAAGAGGGAGGGATTCAAATTCCTGGGACATTGGAACTGGTTCTGAGTGCGGTGGGACCAGTTCAAACCGGACGGTCTGCACCCTGGGCAAGACTGGAACCAATGTCCTGGGGGGAGTGTTTGCTCGTGCTGTTGGGGAGGAGTTAAACTAACATGACAGGGGGATGGGAACCTATGCAGGGAGACAGAGAGAAATAAAATGGAGACAGAAGTAAAAGACAGAAAGGAAATGAGTAAAAGTGGAAGACAGAGAAACCCAAGGCAAAAAACAAAAAGGGCCACATTGCAGCAACATTCTAAAGGGTCTAAATGTGTTAAAAAGGTAAGACTGAAGGCTCTGTGCCTCAATGCGAGGAGTATTCGGAATAAGGTGGACAAATTAACTGTGCAGATAGCAGTTAACGGATACGATGTGGTTGGCATCACGGAAACATGGCTCCAGGGTGACCAAGGCTGGGAACTCAACATCCAAGGGTATTCAACATTTCGGAAGGATAGACAGAAAGGAAAAGGAGGCAGGGTGGCGTTGCTGGTGAAAGAGGAAATTAATGCAATTGTAAGGAAAGACATTAGCTTGGATGATGTGGAATCGGTATGGGTAGAGCTACGGAATACCAAGGGGCAGAAAACGCTAGTGGGAGTTGTGTACAGACCTCCAAACAGTAGTAGTGATGTTGGGGAGGGCATCAAACAGGAAATTAGGGGTGCATGCAATAAAGGTGCAGCAATTATCATGGGTGACTTTAAAATGTATATAGATTGGGCTAACCAAACTGGAAGCAATACGGTGGAGGAGGATTTCCTGGAGTGCATAAGGGATGGTTTTCTAGACCAATATGTCGAGGAACCAACTAGGGGGAGGCCATCTTGGACTGGGTGTTGTGTAATGAGAGAGGATTAATTAGCAATCTCGTTGTGCGAGGCCCCTTGGGGGAAGGGTGACCGTAATATGGTGGAATTCTACATCAGGATGGAGAATGAAACTGTTAATTCAGAGACCATGGTCCAGAACGTAAAGAAGGGTAACTTTGAAGGTATGAGGCGTGAATTGGCTAGGATAGATTGGCGAATGATACTTAAGGGGTTGACAGTGGATGGGCAATGGCAGACATTTAGAGACCGCATGGATGAACTACAACAATTGTACATTCCGATCTGCCGTAAAAATGAAAAAGGGAAGGTGGCTCAACCGTGGCTATCAAGGGAAATCAGGGATAGTATTAAAGCCAAGGAAGTGGCATACAAATTGGCCAGAAATAGCAGCGAACCCGGGGACTGGGAGAAATTTAGAACTCAGCAAAGGAGGACAAAGGGTTTGATTCGGGCAGGGAAAATAGAGTACGAGAGAAAGCTTGCAGGGAACATTAAAATGGACTGCAAAAGCTTCTATAGATATGTAAAGAGAAAAAGGTTAGTAAAGAC
Organism: Pristiophorus japonicus; assembly: GCF_044704955.1. Classification (NCBI taxonomy): domain Eukaryota; kingdom Metazoa; phylum Chordata; class Chondrichthyes; family Pristiophoridae; genus Pristiophorus; species Pristiophorus japonicus. The sequence continues at coordinate 86,079,999 of NC_091979.1, read as the reverse complement.
AAGCATAGGTCCCCTGCAGTCAGAATCAGGGGAAGTCATAACTGGGAACAAAGAAATGGCAGACCAATTGAACAAGTACTTTGGTTCAGTATTCACGAAGGAGGACACAAACAACCTTCCGGATATAAAAGAGGTCAGAGGGTCTAGTAAGAAGGAGGAACTGAGGGAAATCCTTATTCGTCGGGAAATTGTGTTGGGGAAATTGATGGGATTGAAGGCCGATAAATCCCCAGGGCTTGATGGTCTGCATCCCAGAGTACTTAAGGAGGTGGCCTTGGAAATAGCGGATGCATTGACAGTCATTTTCCAACATTCCATAGACTCTGGATCAGTTCCTATCGAGTGGAGGGTAGCCAATGTAACCCCACTTTTTAAAAAAGGAGGGAGAGAGAAAACAGGGAATTATAGACCGGTCAGCCTGACATTGGGTAAAATGATGGAATCAATTATTAAGGATGTCATAGCAGCGCATTTGGAAAGAGGTGACATGATCGGTCCAAGTCAGCATGGATTTGTGAAAGGGAAATCATGCTTGACAAATCTTCTGGAATTTTTTGAGGATGTTTCCAGTCGAGTGGACAAGGGAGGACCAGTTGATGTAGTGTATTTGGACTTCCAGAAGGCTTTTGACAAGGTCCCACACAAGAGATTAATGTGCAAAGTTAAAGCACATGGGATTGGGGGTAGTGTGCTGACGTGGATTGAGAACTGGTTGGCAGACAGGAAGCAAAGAGTAGGAGTAAATGGGTACTTTTCAGTATCTCCAAATTTGCAGATGACACTAAGTTGGGTGGCAGTGTGAGCTGCGAGGAGGATGCTATGAGGCTGCAGAGTGACTTGGATAGGTTAGGTGAGTGGGCAAAAGCATGGCAGATGAAGTATAATGTGGATAAATGTGAGGTTATCCACTTTGGTGGTAAAAACAGAGAGACAGACTATTATCTGAATGGTGACAGATTAGGAAAAGGGGAGGTGCAACGAGACCTGGGTGTCATGGTACATCAGTCATTGAAGGTTGGCATGCAGGTACAGCAGTTGGTTAAGAAAGCAAATGGCATGTTGGCCTTCATAGCAAGGGGATTTGAGTACAGGGGCAGGGAGGTGTTACTACAGTTGTACAGGGCCTTGGTGAGGCCACACCTGGAGTATTGTGTACAGTTTTGGTCTCCTAACTTGAGGAAGGACGTTCTTGCTATTGAGGGAGTGCAGCGAAGGTTCACCAGACTGATTCCCGGGATGGCGGGACTGACATATCAAGAAAGACTGGATCAACTTGGCTTGTATTCACTGGAGTTCAGAAGAATGAGAAGGGACCTCATAGAAAGGTTTAAAATTCTGACAGGGTTAGGTAGGTTAGATGCAGGAAGAATGTTCCCAATATTGGGGAAGTCCAGAACCAGGAATCACAGTCTAAGGATAAGGGGTAAGCCATTTAGGACCGAGATGAGGAGAAACTTCTTCACCCAGAGAGTGGTGAACCTGTGGAATTCTCTACCACAGAAAGTTGTTGAGGCCAATTCACTAAATATATTCAGAAAGGAGCTAGATGTAGTCCTTACTACTAGGGGGAATCAAGGGGTATGGCGAGAAAGCAGGAATAGCGTACTGAAGTTGCATGTTCAGCCATGAACTCATTGAATGGCGGTGCAGGCTCGAAGGGCCGAATGGCCTACTCCTGCACCTATTTTCTATGTTTCTGAGTTTCACTAATGTCCTTTAGGGAAGGAAACCTGCCGTTCTTACCCAGTCTGGCCTATATGTGACATCAAACCCACAGCAATGTGGTTGACTCTTAACTGAAATGGCTACTGGCAAAACACACTGTCGTATCAAAAAAAACTGCTGCGATGGACTGCCGCGGTTCAAGAAGCCACCACTTTCTTGAGGGCAATTAGGGATGGGCACTAAATGCTGGTCATGCCAGCGACCCCCACATCCCATGAAATAATTTTTTTAATTGCTTTACCGCCTCACTATTCTCATGAAATATGTCTTATATTTGTTATATTGAAAGAGATTACTGGCAAATATCTTTTGTAATATTTTTTGAACAAATCTTATCCACTACTGTCTTGACACATTTCTGTGCAATATTTATTCTAATTTGAGTCATTTGGATGTTTTGTTATAGATGATGGCTGATCTGATGTTCAGAAAGCAGGATTATGACCAAGCTGTATTTCACTTTCAACAACTTTTAGAGCGCAAACCAGGTACTGCTTTACATTGGTAACGTCTTGTAAGCAGGCAATCTTACAATCATGCCAATGAATATTTGGATCAGCAACCTAAAACTTATTATTTTCTTATTCTGCAAACATCAGTATGAAAAATATCAAATATTTCTGACCAGCTAATATGTGAATTTTACCAAGGAGGTGGGGATAATTGGCACGTGATTTGAATAAATACAACATTCCATTTAATAATTGAGCAATGTATGTGCTATGTGAGTGTTACAAATTTGGGTCTACCCCTGCTGATGGTGTTCTTCTTGCCTGTATCTATGGACCAGATGACTGTGTCTTACACAAGTGCACTCATTCAGTCTTTCCCAAGGTGGACTAAGTTAACACTAGGCAAGATGGTTTGATACATAAGCTGCTTTATTCCACAGTCAATTGTACAGACAAATACTAAGTATGATTAAGAAACACTTGGTACAACCAGTATAACTTCTGTTCATGTCCTATTACAAAAATGAAGAGCATAGATATATTAGCCCACTTTGGTGGACCATTTACCTAATGTAAAAGCATGAATTTGCCCTGACTAGGGCAGAGGTTGTCCTCTTGCAGGCTGTTGCTACCTTGCTGACGTTCTGGTGTCTGTCCGAATTTTACAAGCTACTCTCCCTGATCAAACTGGTTTGTCAGCAGCAGGGTTCTTGGAGTTTTTCAGAATAACCCCTTCATTGCTAACAAATTGACCAATGTTTGTGATCTGTGCAAAACAATTTACCTTCCTGCATTTTAACTCCCTCTTGTCTGATGGGCTGTCACTTTGGGGCAATTTTTGCTCAGAATACATTTTAAAATCATATGTCCAAGTCTTTCGAATGGGAAAATGGCCAAAGAATCTCTAACTGTGACAGCTAGTATTTATACAGTTTTTTTCTTTGTTTAGATAATTTTATGACATTAGCACGTTTGATCGATTTATTGAGGAGAGCTGGAAAACTAGAAGAAGTTCCTAGATTCCTTGACATGGCTGAAAAACACACTCCAAGACCAAATTCTGAGCCTGGGTTTAATTACTGCAAAGGATTGTACCTCTGGTAAGTTGTCCTATAATTGTGACAATTATGAAGAAAAAAAAATAAGCATTGATTGCTCAGTGAACAAATATACCACATGATGTAACATGGTGTCACAAAGACCAGCAAGATTCCAAGTTTGATCTGACCTGTGCTGAGTTAATCAGTTACTGTCAGGGAAGCAGTAAGGATACAAAATTGGTCGTTATTTTTCTGAGTGAAGTGGAGGGTGAAATGAGCCAAGAAACCTGCTCTCATTTTCAAAAAAACGTGCACACGAGTGACAGTTAATACAGGATCGGATTAGTTGCGATGGCCTCCATGGTAGAACAGTTAAACAAAACATAGGAATGAAAGAGTATAAGGCTACTGTTGTGGAACTATCCCCAGGATAACTTCCACTTTTGAGAGTGATGGGGTAAGGAAGAAAAAATTTCCACTCCCCTTTGTGTGAAAAAGGACTTCCTGATTTTATACCAAATAGCCTAGCTCTAATTTCCTCCTTTTTCTGGATTCCCCCACCAGAGGAAATAGTTTCTCCATATCTACCCGATCAAATCTTTTTATAATTTTCAACACCTCAATTAGATTATCCCTTAACCTTTGAAACTCAAGCCAAGTTTATGCAATCTGTCCTGATAATTTAACTCTTATGGGCTGGATTTTCGGTTTTGCCGCTTTTGGGGCGAAAACACAGGCAGGACGGGAAAGTTACCGGCCGGGAATATATTGCGCTCTCGTAAGAAATTTTCGGCATCTGGGCCCTGCGCCAGCGCGATGGGAGCGTTGTACTACTTTTGCAGCGCAAAAATGGGAACCTCGCCAACTAAAGTGCCGGGCTGGGAGTGCTCAGAGAGGCCTTGCGGGGGGGTGGGATCTTAAAAAAAAAAAAGCCCATAAACATTCTCAAAACATTGCCGACGCCACCACAACATATCGCTTAAAACAATAAATAAATAAAAGAATAAACACTCGCACTAACCTTTTCTGCACTTTACCTACCTCCAGCCGGCATGGCTGGACCGCTCTGGTTTACCTGGCGGTCATCGCGGGGCGCGCTTCGGGACGTATGGGTTGGGTGCGAGTCAAAACTTGCACCGGTGTCGCAACAAGAGGCGTTGCACACCCGGCATGGCTTTTCCTGGCGGTGCTGCTAAGCGCTGCCGCAAAACCCGACCAGAAGCTGCCAATGGGGCGAGACCTGGAGCGCAAAGGTCCTGAAAATCTAGCCTTTATAAGTCTCCATATTATTCAGGTAAATCTGCACAGTTGCCCCTCCTAATTCAATGGCTCCAGAATTGCGGTCAGAGTACGCCGTAACCTCTGAAAAAAATATGAACTTGCATCGTGCAAGGCCCAGAATGTAGACTTGATCTTCTGCGCAGCATGTTACATCACGAAGGCCAGGAGCGCAGCATACAAGCGTACAGCCTATGTGTAAGGGAAGACACGCCCACAAAATCTGTCAAAACTAAGCCACGCCCACAGAAACTTCTCAATCTCTTCCATTGAAATTATATTTTAAAAACTTTAAATTAAACTGGTACTTGGACGTATTTCATGTATCAATATTTTGTTAAAATGATGTAACAAAACACCAACAATAATTTGGCATTTATTTTCCACTTTGAAGGTTAAAAAAGATAATTTGATGCAATGGACAGATTCTCATCCTTTGGTCGTTTACTTAAGTGAAATAAATCTTCTGTTGAGGTTAAAACAGTTTCCATCACTTGGGAAGTGTATAATAAGTTACATTATTTATATTTAATATGAAGGAACTTGTTCTTTTTCTTATTTGTACTAAGGAGCATTGTAGAGTGTTTTGCTAGCCCAAAGAATTACCTGTGCTGTACTTCAAACATCCCGGCTTTTAAATTAAGAATGTGTTTGGATTTATTTTATGTAAATCAGGTAAGATTTTTAATCTTTTAATATCCTGTCAAAGGTCCATTACGATGGGTTGCGATTCAACATTGGCAATGAGCCTTTTGATTTACTATACACCATGCACCATGTGGGGCAGCTTTACATGTATTATATAAAATCATAAAATAACAAAATGGTTTTATTTCATACATTTGGAGGAAGTATAAATGATCTGTGTCGAATGCTCAATACATGATCATATATTGGAGTGCAGAAAACATTGATAACTTCATATTTTATATTTTTAATATTTGTAAATGTTGTCACTAGGATCATGTATTTTATTTTGAAGTGATAAAACAGTTAACAATCCTCTCATATGCACTCAAATGGATTCCTTTCACAGTGAAACCGGCTCTTGCGCCTGCTTTTACTAGCCATAAGAAAAAGGTCCGTAATTGCTGGTCAGTTGGTGGGCAAATTACCAACTTTGCGCCAGCAATAATTATTTCTCTTTCGGTGTGGATCATCTGTCGAGGCATACCTTGACAGATCGCAAGTTCGGGATTTAGCGCATGTGGAAATGCCGAACTTGCGGTATATTTCAAACGCGGTATGACGACCGCAAATTCTGCCCCAATATCTTTCCTGAGGTGCAGTGCCCAAAACTGAATGCAGTACTCCAGATGGAGTCTGACCAAGACTCTGTACAACTGGAGCATCACTTCCTCCCCTTTGTAATCCAACCCCTCTTGAGATAAAGGCCAACATTCCATTAGCCTTCTTGATTGTCTTTTGAACTTGTCCTCTAGCTTTTAGTGATTTGTGTACATAAAAATCTAAATCCCTTTGGTCTCCACAGCTTCTAGTCTCTCCCCATTAAGAAAATATTAGATTTTTCTTTCGTGGATTCAAAATGGATGACCACATACTTTCCCACATTGAACTCGATCTGCCATAGTTTTGCCCATTCACTTTGTCAATGTACCTTTGTAACTTCCTGCTAGCTACCATCTACACAACTTGGTGTCATCTGAAAACTTGGATATACATTTTCTACTCCAAGTCATTGCTTATATAGATAATTTATGTATGATGAAAACCGGAGGGCCCAGTATAGATCACTGGAGACTTGCCACTGAAATGAATGCCAGGGCGAGAACTTGGTGTACTTGCTTGCTAGTTCCACACTAAAGATGACAGAAAAAGTTTATAAGTGTGAAGTCTCATTCCCTCAGAAGATAATTAGTATTGGAGATTTATTAAAACTTTTCCTCTCTTTTTTTTTTTTATCTCTCTCTGTTAATCCCATCTGTATTTCCCAATCTTTATTTGCATTCTGTACATGATTTAAAGCTAAATTTATATTTCCTACTTTATACTTCTTGGTTTAGGCTCTGCATGTCTCAGTGAAGATTCTTCAATCTGATTGGTTGAAGAGCCTCGCTGTTCCTTACTTTGCCCACAGATGCGCTGAATCAGACTCTTCGCTCAAGCAGAAACTCTGTGGGCAGCTATCAGCGAGGTGAGTGGCAAGCGCCGTTCCTTCGCTGCTCACCGCAAAATCCAGGCCAATATGTATGACACCTATACCACTCTTACTGAGGTAGCAGTAGACAAATCACATTCCTATTCTTGTCCTCCCTTTCCATAACCATTGTGACAAGCAAAATAGTCTTAAAAGTACCAGCTTTTCCTCGGCTCGCAACACTCATTTTAACATTTTGAAGAAAGCAATTTCACCACTGGTCTTTATGGGGAATTTTTGTGAAAAAATAAAGCTGTACAATTAGAAAGGTTTCAATAATAAATTCATTATTTTAAAAGATCTAGTATGTATTGGAATCAAATGTTATCAACTAAAAAAATGTGAGAATTACAAAATCCAGATCAATCTTTAAAATGCAAGTATTTCAAGATGTAATTTCCCAGTTAAAATACTACTTTTGGATCAGCGTGCAGTGAAAGTCACTTTGCATCAATAAAAAAAGTAGCAGTATTATTGTACCCTTCAAGCTTTGTACTGATGTCTTCAATAGCCATTCCCAATTTTGTAACCAAAAGCATTTTGTCATGAAGGGGTGTTTGTAGCGCTTTTCTTTTTCTAGGTACACTGGGGAACCAAATGATGCACTCCGACACTTCAATAAGGCTCGCAAGGACAGTGACTGGGGACAAAATGCAATTTATAACATGATTGAGATCTGCATGAATCCTGATAACGATACTATAGGAGGTGAAGTCTTTGAGAATCTGGATGGAGATGCGCGGTGAGAGCATATTGCTATTAAATATTTATCTTGTATGTTTACTTGAAAAACTAGGAATAAAACTAAATGTCAATTCCTTTTAAATTGCATGTTCAATTATGCTTCAGATTCGCTTTTAATTCTTTTATATACTCACAATTAGTATCAAACGTTTTGCTTTATCATGGTTATCCCAGTTCTAAAAGTAAAATCTTTAACAAAATGAAATGAACTTTTCCTGGTTCAGGTTAGACTAGTGGAGAAAAATATTTTGTAATTTTATTTTAGTTTTCCCATTGCACAGTCTAATTTTCGCTGTGTAAGGTTTAGAGTGCCAAGTCACGAGTAACTTATCTTTTCAGATTACTGGTTGACCAGTGTAATTTATTAGGATTCACTATGCTCAAATACCTTGTACATATTATTGCAATTGCATGTAAAGCTATCTTACATTTGAAAAAATATTCATGTGAGAAAGACTAGTACAGGTTGAACCTCCCTTACCCGGCGCCCTAGGGACCTGGCCTGTGCCGAATAAGAAATTTTGCCGGAAAAAGGGAGGTCAGCCCGAGAGGAGGTGGGGGGGGGGGGGGAATGGTCGGTGCCCCGGGTGGGTCCGAAGTGTCGGCGGGCCCTGGTGACCCCAGCGAGTGTCGGTGCGGCCCCAGCGAGTGTCGCTGCGGCCCCAGTGAGTGTCAGTGTGCCCCGGCGGGCCGAGGGTCGGAGCAGCCCCAAGGTTGGGATGGAGGTCGGCCGCGTTCTGCACATGCGTCCCCGGCCACCAGGATCGTGCCGGGCGAGGGGTAGTACTGGATAAGAGAGGTCCATCCTGTACTTGGTCAGCAGGAGTCCAAATCAAGAAAAAAATGTGTGTTTTTTTTCACATGTTCCTGTTACCAATAGAAACTCAACTGAAAAGCAGGAGTCTGAGCAGTTGGCTGTGATGACAGCAGAGAAACTCCTAAAAGAACTTAAACCTCAGACTATTCAAGGCCATGCTCAGTTACGCATAATAGAAAGCTGCTGCCTCATGGCAACAAAGCAAAAAGCAAATGTGGAACGAGCACTCAATGTCTTCACTGAAATAGCAACAGCTGAGGTTAGTCTTGTATAACTCACAAGATAATTATAGATGAAGGCTTTTCCGCATCTGAATTCATATGTTTCTGAAACGATTTCAGGGTTTTGGCCTCCATTAATGTACCTGGAAGTCTATTCTGCATGCTAATCACATTTTGTGTGAAGAACCTCATTAGTCCGAAACTTACTTTATACTAGTTTAAACCTCTCTCCCCTTGTCCTACTATGGTAATTCAAAATAATATTCCTGATTTATTTTTCCTGTTACCATAACTATCTTACATACTTCAATAAGATCATCTTTCAGGGGCTGTTTTTAGACTGGAAAGAAAGTGCAAATCTCTCCAATCTTCCTCATAATACTAGGAATCAGCCTTGTGGCTCTCCTTTGCACTGCCTCCAGTATTTTGAATGTCCCCTAATTATGGGCTCAAAATTGGCCATGACTTGCTCCAATTATTTTGGAGTAAGTTGGTTTTTCTGGCATAAGTTTAAAAAACACCACTTTCCCCAATCAACTTGCTCCAGAGTAACTCAGTGAAGTACGATTTTTTTTTAGTTGAGTTTTTTTTTCAAAAGGGGGCGTTCCCAGCCACTTACGCCAGTTTTGGCCATTTATGCCACTTTGGCCAGCTAAAACCACCTCCAAATCCACTTATGTCAGCGTATGTGGCCAGCTCTGAAAAACCTTGCGGGCAGTTAAGAAATCGGCGCACGTTAGTACATCGGCGGACATTTGGCCTGGGATAGGGGCGGGAAGGGAACCGGAGAGGACCTGAAACTGAACAACCAAGCACCAAACATTGTAAGGAAAAGCTGAAACAATTAAAATACAAATAGAAATCAAATAAATCCAACCTTAATCTTTAAAGTCGGCCTGGGAAGGCAGCGGGCCGGCCTGTACATGAGGCCATTCGGACTGGGATAGGGGCGGCAAGGCGCGCACCAGGATTCCAGCCGGCCAGGGCTAAGGGAGTCTGCAAATGAACAAGGGGTTGCGGAAGCAGAGCGACCGAACGCTCGGGGGGAGAGAGAGAGCGAGAGATGCTGGCCTCGATATCAACAGGGGCGGGCGGGCGAAGCAGAGCGACCGAATGTGGCATTGGTGGGGGGTGGGAGAGAGAGAGATGCTGCCCTTTAAATCAATGGGGGGGGGGGGGGGGGGGGCAAAGCAGAGCGACCGAACACGGCATCGGTGGCGGTGGGGGGCAAAGAGAGCGAGAGATTCTGCCCTTTACTTCTGGCACGAAAACAAAACCAGCTGCGATTACCTTTAAAAATGGCCGAGTGCCAAGTTTCGGCACGACTGAGCACGCGCGCACATCGGACCCGACACCAATGCGCATGCGGAGAGCTGCCATCAGAGTTTCTGGTGCAGGGCCTTAGCTCCGCCCCCCAATCAACTGGCCAGGCTGCGCCAGGATGGGGGCACATTTTCTCGGCGCGGTTTTCAGCGCACAAAGTCGGCACATCTCAGTGAGTGCGCCGAAAGAAGGGGTTGGGGAAAGTTGAGCCCTAGAACTGGACAGAATAATCTCAAAGCCACGGTTTGACCAGAGCATACAGTGCTTGTACTCTTCTGTTCTAGCTAAGGAGTTCAGCATTCTGTTGGCTTTTGTTGATTCCGCTCTGCATTGCTTGGACATTTTGTGTATAGAGTTGAGTCAACTAAGACTGGTTTCTTTCCATTGCATCCTTGTCCATTTAAACACTATTCATGAAGTCGCCCATTTCTCCTCCCTATGTGGAGTTCTTTTTACTTGCCTACATTACATTTCAACTTCCATTGTTCTGCCAACGTGCATATTTTATATAATTTACCTTGTAATTTTGAAGCCCAATTCCGCTGTCTCCTAGTTCATCCGCAAATCTGACCAATTTGCATTGAGTTTCAGAACCTAAGTCATTGATATAAATTAGGAATTGTATTAGTCCAAACACCAAGTCCTCGGACACCCCACTCACTGTTTGTAACGCTAATAACAAGTACCTGTTTTCTACCTTTCAGACAATTAGTTATTGTGCCGAAAATTACGGCCTCGCTGGGTCCATTCCGAAGTACGCATGGACCCGGCAAAGCCTCGCAAAAGCCAGTTTTCGGGACGAGATGCGCATACACCGAAAACAGGCTTTTCCGTTCTGTCAAGATCTCATTCCCGGGAGAAGGACATTCACGCAGGAGAGATTGGGCTATTTCGTAGAATCATAGAAATTTACAGCACGGAAGGAGGCTATTTCAGCCCATCTTGTCTGCGCCGGCCGACCAAGAGCTATCCAGCCTAATCCCACTTTCCAGCTCTTGGCCAGTAGCTCTGTAGATTACGGCACTTTAAGTGCACATCCGAGTATTTTTTAAATGCGATGAGGCTTTCTGTCTCTACCACCCTTTCAGGCAGTGATTTCCAGACCCCCACCACCCTCTGGGTGAAGAAATTTCCTCTTGTATCTCCTCTAAACCTCCTCCCATTTACTTCAAATCTAAGCCTTCTGGTTGTTGACCTCCTCCGGCAAGGGAAACCAGTCCTTCCGATCCACTCTATCCAGGCCCCTCATAATTTTATACTCAATCAGGTCTCCTCTCAGCCTCCTCTGTTCCAAAGAAAACAGACCCAGCCTCTCCAATCTTTCCTCATAGCCAAATTTCTCCAGTCCAGGCAGCATTCTTGTAAATCTCGTCTGCACCCTTTCCACTGCAATCACATCTTTCCTGTAATGTGGTGACCAGAACTGCACGCAGTGCTGCGGCCTAACCAGTGTTTTATACAGTTCAAGCATCACGTCCGTGCTCTTTTATTCCATGCCTTGACTAATAAAGGCAAGTATTCCATATGCCGCCTTAACCATCTTATCTATCTGGCATGCTACCTTCAGGGATCTGTGGATCTGCACTCCCTTTTCAGTGTCATACCATTTAATGTGTATTCCCTTGCCTTGTTAGACCTCCCCAAATGCATTACCTCACACTTATCCAGATTGAATTCCATTTGCCACTGTTCTGCCCACCTGACCAGTATGTTGATATCTTCCTGCAGTCCATATCTTTCTTCTTCATTATCAACCACACATCTGCAAACTTCTTAATCATACCCTCAACATTCAAATCCAAGTCATTGATATATACCACAAAAAGCAAGGGACCCAGCACTGAGCCCTGTGGAACCCCACTGGATACAGCCTTCCAGTCACAAAAACACCCATCAACCATGACACTTTGCTCCCTGCCTCTGAGTCAATTTTGGATCCAACTTGCCACTTTGCCCTGGATCCCATGGGCTTTTACTTTCGTGACCAGTCTGCCATATGGGACCTTATCAAAAGCTTTGCTAAAATCCATATACACTACATCATACACGCCTGGTTACCTCCTCTCAAAATTCAATCAAGTTAGTCAGACACAACCTTCCTTTGACAAATCCATACTGACGGACCTTGATTAATCTATGTCTTTCCAAACGAAGATTTCTCCTGTCCCTCAGGATTTTTTCCAAAAATGTTCCCACCACTGAGGTTAGGCTGACTGGCCTGTAATTACTCGGTCTATCCCTTTCTCCCTTTTTAGTGAAAATAAACGTAGGTCCCTTGCAGTCAGATTCAGGTGAATTTATAATGGGGAACAAAGAAATGGTGGCCCAGTTAAACAAATACTTTGGTTCTGTCTTCACGAAGGAAGACACAAATAACTTTCCGGAAATACTAGGGGACCGAGGGGCTAGTGAGAAGGAGAAACTGAAGGAAATCCTTATTAGGCGCGAAATTGTGTTTGGGAAATTGATGGGATTGAAGGCCGATAAATCCCTGGGGCCTGATGGTGTGCATCCCAGAGTACTTAAGGAAGTAGCCCTAGAAATAGTGGATGCATTGATGATCATTTTCCAACAGTCTATCGACCCTGGATCGGTTCTTATGGACTGGAGGGTAGCTATTGTAACACCACTTTTTAAGAAAGGAGGGAGAGAGAAAACGGGTAATTATAGACGGGTTAGCCTGACATCAGTAGTGGGGAAAATGTTGGAATCAATTATTAAAGACGAAATAGCAGCACATTTGGAAAGCAGTGACAGGATCGGTCCAAGTCAGCATGGATTTATGAAAGGGAAATCCTACTTGACAAATCTAGAATTTTTTGAGGATGTAACTGGTAGAGTGGACAAGGGAGAACCAGTGGATGTGGTATATTTGGACTTTCAAAAGGCTTTTGACAAGGTCCCACACAAGAGATTGGTGTGCAAAATTAAAGCACATGGTATTGGGGGTAATGTACTGACCTGGATAGAGAACTGGTTGGCAGACAGGAAGCAGAGAGTCGGGATAAATGAGTCCTTTTCAGAATGGCAGGCAGTGACTAGTGGGGTGCCGCAGGGCTCAGTGCTGGGACCCCAGCTCTTTACAATATGCATTAATGATTTGGATGACGGAATTGAGTGTAATATCTCCAAGTTTGTAGATGACACTAAGCTGTGTGAGCTGTGAGGAGGACGCTAAAAGGCTGCAGGGTGACTTGGACAGGTTAGGTGAGTGGGGAAATGTGTGGCAGATGCAGTATAATGTGGATAAATGTGAGGTTATCTACTTTGGTGGCAAAAACACAAAGGCAGAATATTATCTGAATGGCGACAGATTCGGAAAAGGGGAGGTGCAGTGAGACATGGGTGTCATTGTACATCAGTCATTGAAAGTTAGCATGCAAGTTCTGCAGGCGGTGAAGAAGGCAAATGGTATGTTGACCTTCATAGCTAGGGGATTTGAGTATAGGAGCAGCGAGGTCTTACTGTAGTTGTACAGGGCCTTCGTGAGGCCTCACCTGGAATATTATATTCACTTTTGGCCTCCTAATCTGAGGAAGGACGTTCTTGCTATTGAGGGAGTGCAACGAAGGTTCACCACACTGATTCCCGGGATGGCAGGACTGACATATGAGGAGAGACTGGATCGACTGGGCCTGTATTCACTGGAGTTTAGAAGGATGAGATGGGATCTCATAGAAACATATAAAACTCTGACAGGGCTGGACAGATTAGATGCAGGAAGAATGTTCCTGATGTTAGGGAAGTCCAGAACCAGAGGACATAGTCTAAGGATAAGGGGTAAGCCATTTAGAACTGAGATGAGGAGAAACTTCTTCACTCAGAGAATTGTTAACCTGTGGAATTCACTACCTGTTAGCGTTAGTGTTTTCTCAGAAGAATCACTCAACACTCAGAGTCGGTTCCAATGCTGATGCAGCTTTTATAACGCTCAGCGGGGAGGAAAAACTCAGGACCGTATCCAGGTTTCTCTCCACAGAACAAAGGGTTACATGCACTTTTATATGTTTCACAACAGTTACAAAACAGTTTACTACAGCTACACAGCCCATCACGGCTGGACACAAGCCAATCACAACGATTATAGATTACATATAGGTTCTTTTAACCCAATAGAATTCCCCTTATGTCTCAGGAACCATGTGTTCGTCTTTTGTCAGCTTGGGCTGATTGATATAGGTTCTCTCACTAGTTCTTTCTTCTTGGAGAAATAATTGGTTTCTAACCTTGTTTACAGGAGATGGGTTCTCTTATCTCTTTCTTCCTGGGGAATTAATTGGTTATGGCCTTGAATACGGGAGATGGGTTCTCTCCTCATTATTCTTATCCTGCATCCAAGGCATTCCTATAGTGGGCCTCACAGGGTTATTGCTCGGTCATTGAACATTCAACAGTTCACAGCTTGACTACCTGATTTCCCATCATGCCTGGGCAGCCATTTTATGTGTGGCCACTTTAAACTTATATGCGTTTAGATATATCTAGCAGGTGCCTAATGCCTAGTATTCTGGTATATTCTAAAGGTGCCTACCTCCTACAACACTACCGCAGAGAGTTGTTGATGCCAGTCCATTGGATATATTCAAGAGGGCGTTCGATACGGCCTTTACGGTTAAAGACATCAAGGGGTGTGGAGACAAAGCAGGAAAGGGGTACCGAGGTGAATGATCAGCCACGATCTTATTGAATGGTGGTGCAGGCTCGAAGGGCCTACTCCTGCACCGATTTTCTATGTTCCTTTGTAAACAAAGGTACATTAGCAATCCTCCAGTCCTCTGGCACCACACCTATAGCCAGAGAGGACTAGAAAATGATGAGCCTCTGCTATTTCCTCCTTTGCTTCTCAACAGCCTGGGATACATTTCAGTGGGATTTATCTACTTTCAAAACTGCTAAGCCCCTTAATATATCCCCTCTCACTTTGTTTATCTCGTCTAATATTTCACACTCCTCTCCCATTGCAAAGTCTGCATCGCCCCTCTCTTTTGTGAAAGTTGAAAGTATTTATTAAGAATCATACCCACGTATCCTGCCTTTACACACAGATTTCCATTATGGACTCTAATAGGCCCCACTCTTTCTCTCATTATCCTCTTGCTCTTAATGTATTTATAAAACATCTTTGGGTTTTCCCTGATTTTACTTGCCAACATTCTCTCATGCTCTCTCTTTGCTTTCCTGATATCTTTTTTAATTGCACCCCTGCACTTCTTATACTCCTCTAGAGTTTCTGCAGTATTGAGTTCTCGGTATCTGTTATAAGCTTCCCTTTTTTTCTTTATCTTGTTAATCAAGGTGTGTCCCTTGACATCCAAGTGGCTCTAGATTTGTTAGCCCCACCTTTTTTCTTTAAAGGAACATACTTGCTCTGTACCTTCAGGATTCCCTCCTTGAATGCCTCCCGCTGCTCTGACACTGATTTACCATCAAGTAGCCGTTTCCAGTCCACTTTGGCCAAATTGCATCTCAGCTCAGTAAAATTGGCTTTACCCCAATTGAGAACTTTTTTTTCTGGTCCACCTTTGTCCTTTTCCATAATTACCCTAAATCTTACTGAATTATTTGCCCATTTCTTGCCCAGCGAATGTCCTTCAAACTTTTACGCCTGGTAAAAGCAGGTGTATAGCTTACTTTTGCCAGCGTAAGAGTTTTAAAACATAAAAATTAAATGTAATCATTCATTTTTATGTTAAAAACCAAGTCCATTAAGGTAAGTTTATTTTTAACCCTATTAAAACACACACAAAAAATTTCCCCAATTTTTTTTTTTTTCTAAAACATTTAATTACATTTAATTTCAATTAATTTAATTTAAAAAAAATTCTTGAACTGTATTTCTTGTTTTAGGAGGGTTTTCTCATTGATAGCAATGGGATCTCGGACAAACGGAGATCCTATTTTTATCAATGATAATACTACCTAGTGATTGGTTCAGGCCCACGTGACTTCAGCATTTCCCTACATACGGGGAAGTAATCTCCCTGTACGCTGCACAGCAAATGGAGGCCTCTGATCGGAATCGAAGATGCCTCTGTGACAACAGGTATTTTCAAAAAAAAAATTCAGGTCGGAGGCGTTTGTCCAAAGGAAGCCTCTGACCACAATTTTCCCCACAAACATTACCACGATTTACCTTAAATCCCCAAAGCTTTGAGCTTAAATAATAGCCTTTTATGTAGAACTTTATCTTGTGCTTTTTGGAAGACTATATCATAAGCTATTCCATAGTCCACTTGGGTTGTCATTTTTTCACAATGTCAACGACTTTGGTCAGGCAGGATCTTCTTCTTCGGAATCTACGTTCACTATTATTTATTTGATAGATTGCTCCACAACTTATAAAGATTTTCGCAACTAGCATTTTAAGACCACAGGCCATTTGCCCTAGATTTTTAGGAGGTTATGAAAAATATTTTCAGATGTCTAGGGAAACAAATTCTGAAATGTAGTGCTGAGAGAATAAAGATGTTGCAAAATTAATTTGTTTGCAGATTCTTCATGCTCAAATGTAATTTAACTAAGCTTAGTTCAATCCTGTGCAAGCCCGCAAGAAATTATTTTAAAGGCATCTGTAGAACTACAATGCATTATTTGATTTAATAATTTGGTACAACTATTCTTGATACAGAAGGACCATGTTCCTGCACTATTTGGAATGGCCACAGCATACATGATTTTAAAGCAGACTCCTCGTGCAAGAAATCAGCTGAAACGCATTGCAAAATTAAACTGGAATGCAATTGATGCAGAAGAGTTGGAAAAGAGTTGGTTGCTTCTAGCTGATGTTTACATTCAGTCCGGAAAATTTGATATGGCAGTTGAACTTCTTAAACGCTGTCTTCGGCACAATAAGGTAAAAGCGGTTATTGATTCCAAAAGTGAGCCACTTAGAGATTAATAACGGACTAGACATGCATTACATTTTGTGTTTACAGTCCATTTGTTTCTTTTAACATAATGCAATGAGATGTAGTTTGTGCTAGATAATCATAATTGGGAGACCTCGAGGCGGACGAGTAAATTTTTGTCTTGACTGCATGAATGGCTATCTGGCAGAGTGGATTGGCCACCTGTTGTAGAGCCCGCCCTATTTTCATTCCACTTAAATCAATGGAACGAATGAAAACTGGGCAGGTTGCATAACTGCCAGGAAACCACCAGCTTTATCACCCATGTGGTGAAGATGCAAATTTACCCCACTGTCTCTTGAAGACTGTAGTCTCAGCCTATTCTTACTGTTAGATTCATAAAATCTGAAGAAAAACAGAGATACATGGAGACAATTTAGCCCATCAAAACTTCTCCCTTTTCTACCTTAATGTTCCCATTACAACATCCAATGATTTCTTGAACAACCCCAATGTTTTTGCCTGTACTATCTGGCAGACTATTGAATACAGAACAATTAACAAGTTCTCCCTAATGTGTGTATATGGCTTATATTTTCATTCAAGTAATTTCCATTTCTTCCAACAGCGCTCACCGTTATTATGGAGTAAATCGGACAGCAACATCCGGAGTACGCACATGTTGAATGCAGAAATCCGGAAGTTGCGGTCCATGTTCCCCTGTTTCTCCACAGGCTGTGCAATCTCAGGATTGCTGCCAGTGTCACGTGCTAGTCAGAGTAGGAATTGCAGGATAGCTAAGATGAATACGTGGCTTGAGGAGTGGTGCAGAAGGAAGGGATTCAAATTCCTGGGACATTGGAACAGGTTCTGGGGAAGGTGGAACCAGTACAAACCGGACGGTCTGCACCTGGGCAGAACTGGAACCAATGTCCTAGGGAGAGTGTTTGCTAGTGTTGTTGGGGAGGGGTTAAACTAATATGGCAGGGGGGTGGAAACCTATGCAGGGAGACAGAGGGAAGTAGAATGGGGGCAGAAGCAAAAGATAGAAAGAAGAAAAGTAAAAGTGGAAGGCAGAGAAACCCAAGGCAAAAATCAAAAAGGGTCACATTACAGCAAAATTCGAAAGTGGCAAAGTAGGTTTAAAAGGACAAGCCTAAAGGCTCTGTGCCTCAATGGGAGGAGTATTCGTAATAAGTTGGACGAATTAACTGCGCAGGCAGCAATTAACGAATATGATATAATTGGCATCACGGAGACATGGCTCCAGGGTGACCAAGGCTGGGAACTCAACATCCAGGAGTATTCAACATTCAGGAAGGATAGACAGAAAGGAAAAGGAGGTGGGGTAGCGTTGCTGGTTGAAGAGAAAACGAAGGCAATCGTAAGGAAGGACATTAGATTGGATGATGTGGAATCTGTAAGGGTGGAGCTGCGGAATACCAAAGGGCAGAAAACGTTCGTGGGAGTTGTGTACAGACCACCAAACAGTAGTAGTGAGGTTGGGGACAGCATCAAACAAGAAATTAGGTTATGCGTGCAATAAAGGTACAGCAGTTATCATGGGTGACTTTAATCTACATACAGATTGGGCTAACCAAATTGGTAGCAATACAGTGGAGGAGGATTTCCTGGAGTGTATTAGGAATGGTTTTCTAGACCAATATGTCGAGGAACCAACGAGAGAGCTGGCCATCCTATACTGAGTGATGTGTAATGAGAAAGGACTAATTAGCAATCTTTTTGTGCGATGCCCCTTGGGGAAGAGTGACCATTATATGGTAGAATTCTTTATTAAGATGGAGAGCGACACAGTTAATTCAGAGACTAGGGTCCTGAAGTTAAGGAAAGGTAACTTCGATGGTATGAGACGTGAATTGGCTAGAATAGATTGGCAAATGATACTTAAAGGGTTGACGGTGGATAGGCAATGGTAAACATTTAAAGATCACATGGATGAACTTCAACAATTATACATCCCTGTCTGGAGTGAAAATAAAACGGGGGAAGGTGGCTCAACCGAGGCTAACAAGGGAAATTAAGAATAGTGTTAAATCCAAGGAAGAGGCATATAAATTGGCCAGAAAAAGCAGCAAACCTGAGGAATGGGAGAAATTTAGAATTCAGCAGAGGAGGACAAAGGATTTAATTTGGAGGGGGAAAATAGAGTGTGAGAGAGAACTTGCTGGGAACATAAAAACTGACTGCAAAAGCTTCTCTAGGTATGTGAAGGGAAAAAGATTAGTGAAAACAAATGTAGGTCCCTTGCAGTCAGATTCAGGTGAATTTATAATGGGGAACAAAGAAATGGCAGACCAGTTGAACAAATACTTCGGTTCTGTCTTCACGAAGGAAGACACAAATAACCTTCCAGAAATATTAAGGAACCGGAGGGTCTAGTGAGAAGGAGGAACTGAAGGAAATCCTTATTAGGCGGGAAATTGTGTTAAGGAAATTGATGGGATTGAAGGCCGATAAATCCCCGGGGCCTGATAGTGTGCATCCCAGAGTACTTAAGGAAGTGGCCCTAGAAATAGTGGATGCATTGGTGATCAATTTCCAACAGGTTATCGACTCTGGATCAGTTCCTACGGTCTGGAGGGTCACTAATGTAACATCACTTTTTAAAAAAGGAGTGAGCGAGAAAACGGGTAATTATAGACGGGTTAGCCTGACATCAGTAGTGGGGAAAATGTTGGAATCAATTATTAAAGATGAAGTAGCAGCGCATTTGGAAAGCAATGACTGGATCGGCCCAAGTCGGCATGGATTTATGAAAGGGAAATCATGCTTGACAAATCTTCCAGAATTTTTTGAGGGTGTAACTAGCAGAGTGGACAAAAGAGAACCAGTGGATGTGGTGTATTTGGACTTTCAAAAGGCTTTTGACAAGGTCCCACACGAGATTGGTGTGCAAAATTAAAGCACATGATATTGGGGGTAATGTACTGACGTGGATAGAGAACTGGTTGGCAGATAGGAAGCAGAGAGTCAGGATAAACGGGTCCTTTTCAGAATGGCAGGCAGTGACTAGTGGAGTGCCGCAGGGCTCAGTGCTGGGACCACAGCTATTTACACTATACATCAATGATTTAGAATTGAGTGTAGTATCTCCAAGTGTGCAGATGACACTAAGCTGGGTGGCGGTGTGAGCTGTGAGGAGGATGCTAAGAGGCTGCAGGGTTACTTGGACAGGTTAGGTGAGTGGGCAAATGCATGGTAGATGCAGTATAATGTGGATAAATGTGAGGTTATCCACTTTAGTGGCAAAAACACAAAGGCAGAATATTATCTGAATGGCGGCAAATTAGGAAAGGGGGAGGTGCAACGAGACCTGGGTGGCGTGGTTCATCAGTCATTGAAAGTTGGCATACAGGTACAGCAGGCGGTGAAGAAGGCAAATGGTATGTTGGCCTTCATAGCTAGGGGATTTGAATATCGGAGCAGGGAGGTCTTACTGCAGTTGTACAGGGCCTTGGTGAGGCCTCATCTGGAATATTGTGTTTAGTTTTGGTCTCCTAATCTGAGGAAGGACGTTCTTGCTATTGAGGGAGTGCAGTGAATGTTCACGTAACTGATTCCTGGCATGGCAGGACTGACATCGAAGAGACTGGATCGACTGGGCCTGTATTCACTGGCGTTTAGAAGCATGAGAGGGGATCTCATGGAAACATCTAAAATTCTGACAGGACTGGGCAGGTACGATGCAGGAAGAATATTCCCGATGTTGGGGAAGTCCACAAGCTGGGGACGCAGTCTAAGGATAAGGGGTAAACCATTTAGGACTGAGATGAGGAGAAACTTCTTCACTCAGAGAGTTGTTAACCTGTGGAATTCCCTACTGCAGAGAGTTGTTGATATTCAAGAGGGAGTTAGATATGGCCCTTATGGCTAAAGGGATATAGAGAGAAAGCAGGAAAGAGGTACTGAGGTAAATGATCAGCCATTATTTTATTGAATGGTGGTGCAGGCTCGAAGGGCCGAATGGCCTACTCCTGCACCTATTTTCTACGTTTCTATGTTACAATAGCACCTTGCCAATAGACTCAGCATTGAAATCAATGTAAGGACGTGAAGTTACTTATCCACTAGTCACCTACTAACCATGCCAGAAAAGATTAGGGCTGGTGCATTCAGGTGTAAGTAAGTTTTTAACAGTGTCGTAATTGCTGCCAAACAACCTCTCTGACCCTGAAAATGGCATTTTACAAGGAGTCTCATTCCTTCAGAATTTAATTAATTTTTGAGCTCTTAGAAAAAATTAAATATATATTTTTTTTAATTTCCACCGGAGCTCACCAGCCCTAATTTTTTTTTTTGCCCTGTTGAGTGGGTAATTAGTAGGTAACTTCCACAACTTCACACCCTTGCGTTGATTTCAGTGCCGAGTCTGTGGAAGAGCAGGGTGACTCGGACCGCAACTTCTGGATTTCTGTGTTTAACTGTGCATATGTTTACTCCGGAAGTTGTTGTCCAATTTACTGTCTGTCTTTTTAATCTCTCTCTCTCTCATAATCCCATCTTTCTTTCCAAATCTTTATTTTGTTTTCTACACTTGATTTAAATCTAATTTATAATTCCTGGTTTATACTTCTTGGTTTAGGCTCTGAGTTTCAGCAAGGATTCTTCAATCTAATTGGTTGAAGAGCCTCACGCATGCCACAGATCCCCTATTGAGGGCATTGCGCCAGATCAGACACCCAATGGCAGCAAGTCTCTGCTCAGAAACCCATGAAATCTCTGAGCAGCTGTCAGCATAGTGAATTGCAAGCACTGTTCCTTCGCTGCAGACTGTAAAAGCTAGGCCTTTGGGCTAGACTTTCCACTTCTTTTGCATCGATACCGCCTACTTGATGTCCATTTTAATGCTGAGATGGGGTACAACGCCCAGATATCGCTCGTTTAGGCACAAAATGGAAACTAACGCCCATGTATCGATCACTTATCGTCCAGCGTAACTTTCGGCATGTATTTACTGCCGAGAAATAATAATACTGCCCACCCACTTTCTTTCGGCGTAAAGATCAGAATGGGCGAAACTAACGCCCAAAATATCGCTGAGCATTACTTTCAGCACCTCGCACACATATCGCTGAAAATAATTATCGCCGAAAAAACCGCTGTGAAAAAGTTGCTCTCTCCTGAACTAATCACAGCGGTATGGACACCATTTTGTAAATCGCAGGTCGCTTAATTTAAAAGGCTGCTTCAACTTCTGGGGAGTATTGAGGTACTGTGGAGTTCTTTTAAGGTGATTTGAACATCTGAAGAAACATCTTATCATACTGTGGATGATTGGAATTTAGTTTAGGTGTCTTAGTGGGAAAAATTATTGTTAGTGAACAATAGGTATAATACTGTTAGTTATTGGAATGGGGCCTGTCATTTCTCAGCCTGATATGATGACCACGCACATGTTGCAGACTAGAGATGGCAGAAGGTATATTCAACAGCATTATGTGCCCAGTCAAAGGCGTGCCAGACTGCTGAGGAGGACGAGACCTTACACCTCACGCACTTACAGGGAGAAGCGGTCTTACCTGAACTTGTCCGATAACTCCTGCCTTAGGAGGCTGCGCTTCCACAAGGTGGTTATCAATGAGGTATGCCAGCTCATCAGGGGAGATGTGCAGCCTGCTAGCACCATCAGGACCGCACTGTCCGTCAACGTCAAGGTCACCTCGGCACTTTCATTCCACCCATCGGGTTCCTTTCAGGCCTCAGCTGATGACATTTGCGGTATATCTCAGCATGCCACACATTGCTGCATTCGACAGGTCACTGAAGCCCTTTATGCACGCAGGATGGACTTTTATCAGCTTCCCTATGACCAGAGAGGCACAGACTGAGAGGGCTCTAGGATTCTACTGAATTGCTAACTTCGCCAAGTTGCAGGTGTACACACATCGCCATGCGGGCACCTTTTCAGGATACAGAGGTTTTTCTGAACTGAAAAGGATTCCACTCCCTGATGATGCAACTCATTGTCGACCACCAGCAAATTATTTTGCCAGTGAATGCAAAATTTACAGGCAGCATCCATGATACTCACATCCTGTGTGAGAGTGCTGTATCTGACATGTTTACCAGTAAACCACAAGGTCAATGTTGGATGCTTGGTGACAAAGGATATGGCCTCGCCACCTGGCTGATGAGCCCCCCGCTGCGTAACACTCAGACAGAAGCCAAGGAGCGATACGACGAGAGCCAAGGAGCCACACGCTATATCGTCGAGAAAACCATTGGCATGCTTAAGCAGCGATTTAGATGCCTGGACCACTCTGGAGGCAGGTAGCTCAATTGGTGGTAGTGTGCTCCATGCTGCACAGCACACTTGGCTATCAGGAGGGGACAAGAATTGCCAGAAGGGACTGCCGGTCCACCTCAGGAGAGAGAGGAAGAGGAGGACGAGGATGCTGACCTCGGGCCAGACTGATGCTGAAACCATGCTCCCGCCCCCCCTCTAGACCGCAGGAAAGGGCCTGTGGTGGCTATATAGCTGCAAGACTCTTACGTCAGCAGCTCATAAATGAACGCTTTGCTTGAAATAACGTTGCTAGTATTTACAAAGCTGCAACACTGCTGTGTCTGCAGCTCATACACCAATGGTGTGCATCACCTTGGTGACAGTTACAGTTTAAGTTGATTTATGTTAAGTTTAATTATCTCCTTTCATGTTAAGGAATCACCAGTGTGTAACGGTGCAGCTATCTGAGACAATGCGCAACAAGATTATGTTAAATAAAAAACATTTAATGAGAACATTTGTATGAAATCAGAATTATAACTAAAAAAACACCCCACCCCACAATAAATTTATAACATTTAGATCAATCAAATGGTCAACATTTCCAACAACACAGAACACAAATGCAAACCAACAAGGTAGCCCCCTCCCTCCCCCCCCCCCCACTTCCTCAAACCTCCCAACAAATTAGCACCAACAACAAAAATATGACCAAGACAACACCTGCGACCATGCACCTCACTTTACTTTCTCCCCCCCCCCCCCCCCACTTCTACCCTTCCCCTTCCCCTCTTGACTCCAAGCCACCTGGCCGAGGAGCTCCTCTGGCGCTGCTTGAACTGCTGGCTGGACGGATACAGGAGAGGACAGTCCCGAGGTGGGAACCTGCTCCGAGCCAGAAGCAAGATCTTTCTCCTGGCTGTCATGTATTGTTAGCAATGGGAGTGCGGCACCTTGAGGTGCAGTACCACACTCCGGGACCACTGGGAGGCCTCTCCCACCAGTGTTCCTGGCTATCACCTCCAGGGCCTCCACCATCCGTGGCATGTACTCCATCATGGAGGCGGACATGCTGGCCAGCTCTTGGGATATGCCCCCCATTGTCTGGAGGATCTGCTGACCTATGTCAGCACTCCTCCTGGACAAGTCTACCATGTCCCCGCTCCGATCTGCCACTCGTGGAGCAGGCCTGCCGTGTCGAACCAAGCTCCGCTTGGTTGGCGCCGTCCTGGAGACACCTCGCGTGCCCTGTGGCAAGGTGCTTGGGCCCAGTACCTCCGCGGTGGAGGTGGGAATGGTAGCAGGAACACTCGATGCCTTTGGTGTGGACTGCGATATGGAGCTTGGCGATGGTGTCATCTGTGGAGAAGAGACCCAGCAGATCCACGGGCGAGAATCGGGGCTCCTCAGCACCAGATGGAGGATCGTCCGTTGAGTCCGGCCCCTCGATTCCACCTTCTGGGCTCGGTGGTCTTGCATGGGGCCGTGCTCCTGGCTGAGCTGCAAAACATAAATGAGGTTATTAGAGGAGAAGGAGGTGCTAGGGTCACAAGATGATTCCAGCACTACACACAGCATATGCACGACAAAAGCACCACTGCTATCAAAATCATCACAGACATCACATTTCATGACCATCACCAAATTCTGCATTGGAATGATTCTCATGAGGCCATCATTATTTAGAGAACATTTTTATCAATCATCTATCATATATTATTGGTCAGATATGAGTGGGTGTGATATCTATTGACTTTACATCACGCAATGGTGTATACTTTACTCACGTGGCATCACATCAGGTTCTGCAGCTGCTTGCATGTCCGACCGGGGGTGGCTCCCCACTAGTGCCAGCACCCGCTCCTCAATATCGGTGAGGTCACTGATGACTGGTGACCTGCCACCCGTTCGCCTCTGCTCGGCCCTATTCCTCAAAAGCTTCTTCTGTAAAAGGTAACACCAACACGACATGGCATGAGATCATTGCGTGAGATTATTGCTAGGTACTGTCACAGAGACTGATACAACACATAACCAACAGATGTAATCATGATTATTATGAAACATAGGAACATAGAAAATAGGTGCAGGAGTAGGCCATTCGATCCTTCGAGCCTGCACCACCATTCAGTAAGATCATGGCTGATCATTCACCTCAGAGCCCCTTTCCTGCTTTCTCTCCATACCCCTTGATCCCTTTAGCAGTAAGGGCCATATCAAACTCCCTCTTGCATATATCCAATGAACTGGCATCAACGACTCTCTGCGGTAGGGAATTCCACAGGTTAACAATTCTCTGAGTGAAGAAGTTTCTCCTCATCTCAGTCCTAAATGGCTTACCCCTTATCCTTAGACTCTGTCCCCTGGTTCTGGACTTGACCAAGATCATGAACATTATCATTCTTTACCTAAAGACGTAACAATGAACACAGGCTTTGAGGAAAACATTCCCGGTATAAGTGCAAGACATCACAGCTGATTTTAATCACTCATTACACTTACAATTCAAATTATATAAATATATAAGTAAATGTAAATGATTGTAATACCTACTCTGGCAGATCTGACAAGGTCGTTCCAGCGCTTGCAGCATTGGTTGCCCTCACGCACCTCATTGGTAGCCGACGAGACCACCTCGGCTATGTCGGCCCATATCCTCTGGTAGACCAAGCCTACTGGGTCAATTGACCCCAGCGTGACTCGACCTCCTGTAGGAGGGAGGCATTTGCCTCGTCCGAGAATCTCCTTGCTCTTTTTCGACCTCCCAATTGTTCCTCTCCCACCTCACTGCTTTCACTAGGTCAGTCTCCACAGCATGCTGTGTCACCTCCTCCATCCCTTCCATTGTAAATAAAAAAAAATAAAAAAAATTCCCCCAAAAATTCGGTGGGAACAATGTTTTGTGCTCTGAATTCTTTTTGCTGCTGGAAAATCTCACATCTACCTCCCAAAACAGCCAAACATGCACACACCACACCCACATGCTTTCAGTTCCTCTCTGCTCCCTTTCTCTCTCTCTCCTCTTTTGCGCATGTAATGATGACCCCTGACTTCCTGAAACGCGGGAAGCGACCATTGCCATGCTGTTGCTATGGATGCCGACACTTTATGGCAGAAGGTCAAAAAATGTTAATGCTAACGCCCATTTCAGATCACTTGCGGTAACGCCCATTTAATAAAATGGAATGTTGGGATTTTGAAAATGGGCGATAATCCGGCGATCTCAAAACCCATATTTACTGCCAACACTGGAAATAACAACTATTTTTGGCCGATTTGCACAAAAGTGGAAAGTCTAGCCATATGTGTTTTTTTATGACACTTTGACTGTAAAAACATGGTTAATCATTTCAAAAGCATTTCAAAGCTTTATTATAACCTCTGAAGACTTGTACACTATTATTCTGGCTATATATTCGAATGAGTCGTGGAATTTTACAGCACAGAAAGAGGACTTCTGGCTCATTGGACAGCGCCAATTCTCAAGAATACGTTATCTACTCGGTCCCACTTCCCTACCCTTTACCATATTCTTTCACAATTTACTTTTCAACTGTTAATCCGCTTCCTTTTTTAAAAGTTAGAATTTCCACTCCAACCATTACTGCTGATGGGGCATTTATCCCTCAACCAACACTATCAAGACAGGTGATCTGGTTATTTGGTTGCCCAGGGAATTATAGACCAGTCAGCTTAACATCAGTAGTAGAACAAATAATGAAACCCCTACTAAAGGAGAAAATAGAAGAACATCTAGAAACAAAAAATATAATAATGGAGAGGGTGCAACAAAGATTTACAAGGATGATACCAGAAAAGAGAGAGTCGGGATAAAGGGGTCATTTTCCAGTTGGCAAACAGTAACTAGTGAGGTGCCGCAGGGATCAGTGCTGGGGCCTCAACTATTTCATCATCATAGGCGGTCCCTCGAGCGAGGATGACTTGCTTCCACAAGAGTTCACAGATGTTTCAATGAAGGACCCAATGTTCCAGTCCTGAACTCCATTTGAAGGGGTGGAAGATGCCTGTGTGTGGATTTTTTTAGCGTGTGATGGCCGTTGCACTTTGGCAGAAAAAATAGAAAAGCAAATTATAATTTAAATGGAAAAAAATTGCAAAGTGCTTCAGTACAGAGGAACCTGGGGGTCCTTGTGCATGAACCACAAAGTTAGTGTGCAGGTACAGCACTAATCAGGAAGGCAAATGGAATGTTGGCCTTTAATGCAAGGGGGATAGAATATAAAAGCAGAGAAGTCCTGCTACAACTGTACAGGGTATTGGTGAGGCCACACCTGGAGTACTGCATGCAGTTTTGGTCTCTGTATTGAAGAAAGGATATACTTGCATTGGATGCTGTTCAGAGAAGGTTCACTAGGTTGATTCTGGAGATGAGGGGGTTGACTTATGAAGATAGGTTGAGCCTATACTCATTGGAGTTCAGAAGAATGAGGTGATCTTATCGAAACATTTAAGATAATGAGGGGCCTCAACAAGGTGGATGCAGAGAGTAAATTTCCATTCATGGGGTGAAACTAAAACTAGGGGGCATAGTCTCAGAATAGGGGGCCGCCCATTTAAAGCTGAGATGAGGAGGAATTTCTTCTCGCAGAGGGTTGTAAATGTGTGGAATTCATTGCCTCAGAGAGCTGTGGAGCCTGGGTCTTTGAACATATTTAAGGCAGAGACAGATAGATTTTTGAGCGATAAGGGAATAAAGGGTTATGGGGAGCGGGCAGGGAAGTGGAACTGAGTCCATGATCAAATAAGCCATGACCTTATTAAATGGCGAAAGGCTCGAGGGGTCCAATGGCCTACTGCTCCTATTTCTTGTGTTCTTGTCTTGTGATCTTGAATAGTCAGCATGGATTTCAAAAGGGAAAGTCTGGCTTGACCAATCTCATTGAATTTTTTGAAGAGGTAACAGAGAGAATAGACAATGGTAATACAGTAGATGTAATTTATCTAGGTTTTCAAAAGGCCTTTGATAAAGTACCCCATAACAGACTGATGAACAAAGTCAGAGAATGCAGAGTCAGGGAGCAAGTAGTAAAATGGATCGCTAGCTGGCTTTAAGATATAAAGCAGAGAGTAGGGGTAAAAGGTAGCTATTCACAGTGGCAGAAGGTGGGTAGTGGTGTTCCACAAGGATCAGTGCTGGGATCACTGTTGTTCATAATTTATATTAACAATTTAGACTTTGGAATCAAAAACACAATTTCTAAATTTGCAGATGACACCAAATTGGGGGAACATAGTCAATACTAAGGAGGACTGCAACAAATGACAAGACGACATTAATAACCGCAGAATGGGCATATAATTGGTAAATGAAGTTCAACACAGATAAATGTGAGGAATTACATTTTGGTAAGAAGAATAGGGAGGTCACTTATTACTTGGAAGGTGCGAGTCTAGGTGAGGTAGAGGAACAAAGGGATCTCGAGAGTACAAATACACAAATCACTAAAAGTTGCAACATGGGTTAGCAAGCAAACCAAGCACTCGGGTTTATTTCTAAAGGTATAGAATTAAAAAGTAGGGAAGTTATGCTAAACCTGTATTGAATCTTGGTTAGACCACACTTCGAGTAATCAGTACAGTTCTGGTCGCCATATTATAAAAAGGACATAGTGGCACTGGAGAGGATGCAACGAAGATTTACAAGGAATATACCAGAAATGTGAGGGTATACATTTCAGGAAAGGATGAATCCACTCTTTTCTCTTGAAAAAAGAAGGCTATGAGGTGACCTAATAGAGGTCTTTAAAATTATGAAAAGTTTTGATAGAATGGATGAGAGAGAATGTTTCCACTTGTGGGGAAGAGCATAACTAGAGGCCAACAATATAAGATAGTCATCACCAAGAAATTCAATAGGGAATTCAGCAGAAACTTATTTAACCAAAGAATGGTGAGTGTGGAACTCGCTACTACAGGGAGTGGTTGAAGCGAATAGTATAGATACATTTAAGGGGAGGCTTGACAAGCATATGAGGGAGAAGGGAATAGAGGTTTATGCTGATGGATTTAGATGAGGAAAGACGGGAGGAGGCTTGAATGGAGCATAAACGCCGACATGGACTGGTTGGGCCAAATGGCCTGTTTCTGTGTCGTATATCATATGTAATCCTAAGCAGTTTATCTCTCTACGGTTAGTGGGACCTTGCTGTGTGAAGATTGGCTGCATCATTTAGCCACATTACAATAAGATTACACCAAAAAAAAAGTATTTCTTTCTCTCTCCCTGCCTCCCTGCCTCCCTCCCTCCCTCCCTCCCTCCTTGAACAGATACGTTACTTTCGCTACCTTCTGGCCCCCAGGAACAATTTACATATCTAATCAGGTCAGAGGCATTGGGCCCAAGTTTCCACAGGAAAAAAAAAGGGCGCCCCTCCGAGCTGGGCGCCCGTTTTTCGCGCCTAAAACGGCGCCTAAAAAAATCCTCGGTATTCTCCACCGACTTACAGGTCCTGTGGCCCTCGGCGCAGCCGGCACGAGCTGTGGGGGGGCGGAGCCAGGTCCCGGCGCTGAAAACAGTGCCGGGACCTCTGCACATGCGCGCTACAGTCGGCACGCAAGTGCAGTCGCTCCAGGCGCCGAACTGTGTGGGAGGGGCCCGAAGCACGCAGCCCCTAGCCCTGGTCCAATGGCCTCACTGGGGCTGCGTGAATGAGGCTCCTCCCACGGCCAGCTCCTGCTTCCCCCCCCCCCCCCCCGCCAACCCGACCCGACACCCGCTCCCCCGCCCCGACCCGACACCCGCTCCCCCGCCCCGACCCGACACCCGCTCCCGCCCCGCCCCGACACCCGTTTCCCCCCCCCCGCCCCGACCCGACACCCCCTCCCCTTCTCCTCTCCTCTCCTCTCCCCTCCCCCTCCCTCTCCCTCCCCTCTCCTCTCTCTCCCTCCCTCTCCCCTTCTCTCTCCCTCCCTCTCCCCTTCTCTCTCCCTCCCCCTCCCCTTCTCTCTCCCTCCCCCTCCCCTTCTCTCTCCCTCCCCCTCCCCTTCTCTCTCCCTCCCCCTCCCCTTCTCTCTCCCTCCCCCTCCCCTTCTCTCTCCCTCCCCCTCCCCTTCTCTCTCCCTCCCCCTCCCCTTCTCTCTCCCTCTCCCTCCCCCTCCCCTTCTCTCCCCCTCCCCCTCCCCTTCTCTCCCCCTCCCCTTCTCTCCCCCTCCCCTTCTCTCTCCCTCCCCCCCTCTCTCCCTCCCCCCCCTCTCTCACTCAGCGGCACGAACAGCTGCAGAATTCTCCCTGGCTGAAGCACTTTCACACAGGTAGGAAGATGGTTTATTTAATCTTTTCTTGGCTTATAAATGTTTATTCAGGTTGGATTTATTTGTATAATATTTGTAGAAGTATAAATAAGGATTTATTGTCGAATTTAATGAGTTCCCTTCTCCCCCCCCCCCCCCCCCCCCCTATCTCGTTCTGGACGTCTAATTTGTAACCTGCGCCTGATTTTTTAATGTGTAGAACAGGTTTTTTCAGTTCTACAAAAATCTTCACTGGCGCCATTCTACTTTAGTTTGGAGTACATTTTCACTGTGGAAACTTTCAAATCAGGTGTCAGTGGCCGGACACGCCCCCTTTTGAAGAAAAAATTCTGTTCTAAACTAGAACTGTTCTACCTGACTAGAACTGCAGAAAAAAAAATGTGGAGAATTGTGATTTCTAAAATAGTCCGTTCTCCACCAGTTGCTCCTAAAAAATCAGGCGCGAATCATGTGGAAACTTGAGCCCTTAATATCTCCTCTCCAACTTCATTCAGCAGTCTAGGATGCTTTTGAGTTCTAATTTTTCAGAGCCAAATCCTTTTCTACAACTGTCTGACAATTTTTCCAAATCCTCGAGTACACTTGGACTTTTACTTTTACCATCATTTGTAAACATTGATGCAAATTTTTTTTTCCACTGTCTTAATCCTTCACAATTGGATTCCCCCATTCATTTCTCAGCAGTGCTAATCTTAAATTATTCTCTTAAATTTAATATGCTTAAAAAGCCATTATTTCTTTTAATATTAACATCTAGCATTTTTCATATTTCCTTTTTAGTACCTCTTTTCACATCCCCCATTAAAATTTCCATATTCTTCCAGGTTTATTTCATATTATTAGCTCTAGTTCTTTCTTGTTTCTCCTTTCTCAGGTTGTTTAGTTTTAATTGTTGTTTATCCACAGAACTCAATCCTCTTAAGAGTTTTAAACATATAAAAATAAAATTTAAATATACATATTTATGTTTAAAAACCCTGCCCACTAAGGTAAGTTTATGTTGAACCCTATTAAAATATTTTTAAAATATTGTTTTTCTAAAACATTTAATTAACTTTAATTTCAATGAATTAACATTTTTTTATGTTGTGCTTAATGTGTTTTTTTTTTCTCATTGATAGCAATAAGAACTCGGAGATACGGAGTTCTCATTGCTATCAATGAGCATACTGTACCTGATTAGTTGTCCAGTCACACGTGACTCCACCTACTTCGTGAAAACCTCGGACGGGGGCGCACTCCGAAGCGCAGGAAGAGAAGGCCTCCCACTGCAATCGCAGGCGCCTCTGGGACTACCAAGTACTTTTCGGAAAAAGTTCTTGGGTCGGAGGCGTTCGTCCGAAGGAAGCCTCCGACCCAAATTTCAGGCCCATTAAGTTTATACTCTAGGCATGCAGATTTGAAGATTTTTTTATTCCTATTTTCTAACTTGTCTGCGCTGTTAATTTGGGGAGATTCCTTTTTATCTCATTAAACTACAACAACAACTTGCAATTTATACAGCGCCTTTTAACATAGCAAAACGTGCCGAGGCGCTTCACAGGAGCTTTATCAAACAAAATTGGACACCAAGTTACATAAGGAGTTAATAGGACAGATGACTAAAAGCTTGATCAAAGAGATAGGTTTACAGGAGCATCTTAAAGGAGGAGAGAGGCGGAGAGGTTTAGGAAGGGCATTCCAGAGTTTAGGGCCTCGGCAGCTGAAGGCACAGCCGACAATGGTGGAGTGATTAAAATCGGGGATGCGCAAGAGGCCAAAATTGGCGGAGCGCAAAGATCTCAGTGGAAGAGATAGGGAGGGCCAAAGTCTTGGACGGATTTCAAAACCAGGAGGAGAATTTTGAAATCGAGGTGTTGCCGGACTGGGAGCCAATGTAGGACATCAAGCACAGAGATGCCTTTTTCTAGTCCAGCCCACTTATCTTCGATACTTCATTCTCCTTTCCTTTTTTCACATTGAACTTAACTATGTTGTCATCATAATTTTCTCAATTGTTCCGCCACTTTTACTTCAGTTCTTATTTCCCAGAATTAAATCAAGCAGTGTTTTTCTTCCTTGTTGTACTGGAAACATACTGATCGAGAAAGAACTTTCGGATGCATTCTAAAAAGCGATCCGCATTTTGATCACATGCATTACCCTTATCCCACTCTTTACCCAGAGTGTGGCTAGAATGTGGAACTCGCTACCACAGGAAGTAGTTGAGGCGAATAGCATAAATGCATTCAAGGGGAAACTAGATAAGCACATGAGGGAGAAAGGAATAGAAGGAAATGTTGATGGGATTAGATGAAAAGGGGTGGGAGGAGATTCGTGTTGAGCATAAACGTTAACATGGACCTCTTGGGCTGAATGACCTGCTTCCATACTGTAAATACTTTGAAATACTTTATAATTTCTTGTGCTAATTAAAACCACATGAAACTGATAAGCTTGGAGAAAGTGTGGGAGATGTTAGAGAATATAAAATGACAGGATTCGGGGTGTGGTGAGTGTGGGACTACGAGTTGGTTAAAAGGAGGGGGAGGTGGCAGCCCGAGTAGCTGCACCAATGGCCTCAATCTTAGAGTACAAGTTGACATTGCAGGTGAGGATGGAGGGAGCAGGAGAAATGGGGGGGTGGGGGGGGCGGCAGGGGAAAGCAGTCATCCTGGTGAAAAGCAGTTGTGGTTTGTCCTTGAACTCTGGTGTAATCCTGTAATAATAGGATTTGGCTGAGAGTGAAGTGTGGTAGAGCTTAACGTACTGTCATATTATGGTGTCATCAGCAAATTTGAGAGGGCCAGGATGTGGTTTATCCAGGTCTAATCATTGCGATTCCAGGATGGCATTTCGGGGAAGGACCTCTGCCCACCCCAAACAAGGCCATCTGTATAAGAGGTGCAGGGATCAGGTCTTGTACTGTTGAGGGTTGTATATCTTCGACCCTCAAAAGGATCTTGGTAGGGTCAGTGGAGGTGCATCTTGAGACTAGGCCAAAATGACGATTCGAATCTCCGAAGAAAAGACCTGAAATATTTAAATGGTGCCTGCCCTGCCATTGTCATGCAAAACAGCGGCTGCTGCTGACCCCATGAGCTTTTGGTGAGAACTGCAATAGTAGGTCTCACTGGGCACATCTTGGTCCCAGTACATTTTTAGAAATTTGTGTCCTTAGTTCATTGGTTCTTTCTTTCTTATGTCTCTGAATCTATTAACAGATGTTTGTTTCCTCAGTCCTGCTGCAAGGCATATGAATATATGGGATACATCATGGAGAAAGAACAATCTTATAAAGATGCAGCCATTAATTATGAGATGGCTTGGAAGTATTGTAACCAGACAAATCCAACAATAGGTAAGTTCAAAATTATTGGTATATGCCAGGAACTGATATATGGATTCTCAAATGTATCCATGTGCAACACTGGCTCAGAAAATTGATACTACTTTTATTTTGACAGGGTACAAGCTGGCCTTTAACTACTTGAAGGCAAAACGATTTGTTGATGCTATTGACATTTGTCACAAGGTAATATTTTTTAATTCAACATTTGATGTTGGTTTCAGAATTTTAGACAGACCAATTACAACCAACCAGTCTGTGTTAGTATGTATCCTCCACACAAGCAGTAGTCCAAATCCCATATGCCCAGTCTGTTCCCAAATCCCTAACCTGTTCTTAAATGTTGACATAGTCTCTGCTTCAATCAACAATTCTAGTGGTGCATTCCACAGCATCACAACCCTAAATATATTTTTTTTTAAAAAGGTGATCCTGTTCTCTGTCCTAATCTCTTACATCACTCCATTCCAAATCACCAAACGTTCCCATCCAATGTATAATTATTACTTATACTTTTTTTCAACTAGAATGTGTCACCTCGCACATACTGACATGAATTCCACGTGCCACTTTTTTCCATCATTTTACTGTCCTTTAAGTATCTCTTTGCAGCTTCCTTTGCTCCTCAGAATTATTTACTATGCCTCCTATTGTAATATTGGCTGTCAATTTGGACACCACTCCTTCCAGTTCTATATCCAAATCATTGATGTAACAGTGAACAGAAAGTGCCCCAGAAAGGAACACTGGAACATCACGACTGACTTCCAATCACTGAGAAACTGTCCTTAACTCTTATTTTCTGTTTCCTCCCCTCTAACCAACTTTTAATCCAATTTTCCACCCTTCCTATAATTTCATACTCCTTTATTTTCTCTAATAGTCTCCTGTGTGCTACCTTGTCAAACATTTTCTGAAAGTCCATCTGCACCACATCTATTGCATTTTCCTTCATCCATCATATCAGTCACCTCCTCAGATTTGTTGAGCATGATCTGTCTTTCTGAAATCCATGCTGGCTGCCTCTAGTTATTTTCTCTTCGTCTAGATTTTTACTAATTTCATCTTTTGTTATGATAAACTCATCATCATCATCTAGATTTTTTAATGCTTTCATCTTTTGTTATGATAAACTAACTGGCCTGTGATTACCTGGATTAGCTGTGCTGCCTTTATGAAATTGGTTAGTACATTGGCCACTTATAGTCCTCTGGTGACTGATAGGCAGTACCTTTTTTTCCCTTCCCTGCAAGATGAGTTTCATGGATGGGATTGCCAATCTAGGAGTCGGAAGTTCAATATCCATCCCTTACTACAGTTTATGTTGTCTAAATACAATTCAGACTAAAAAATGTTCCTGTTCTTCATCATTACATTGTACAAAGTATCTGTTATTGTAAATAACCGATCAGACCTGTTAGAACATAAGAACAAGGAGCAGGAGTAGGCCATACGGCCCCTCGAGCCTGCTCCGCCATTCAATACGATCATGGCTGATCCGATCATGGACTCAGGTCCACTTCCCTGCCGGCTCTCCATAACCCCTTATTCCCTTATTGTTTAAGAAACTGTCTATTTCTGTCTTAAATTTATTCAATGTCTCAGCTTCCACAGCTCTCTGAGGCAGCAAATTCCACAGATCCACAACCCTCTGAGAGAAGAAATTTCTCCTCATCTCAGTTTTAAATGGGCGGCCCCTTATTCTAAGATTATGCCCTCAAGTTCTAGTCTCTCCGATCGGTGAAAACATCCTCTCTACATCCACCTTGTCAAGCCCCCTCATAATCTTATACGTTTCGATAAGATCACCTCTCATTCTTCTGAGAGGCCCAACCTACTCAACCTTTCCTCATAAGTCAACCCCCTCATCTCCAGAATCAACCTTGTGAACCTTCTCTGAACTGCCTCCAAAGCAAGTATATCCTTTCGTAAATATGGAAACCAAAACTGCACGCAGTATTCCAGGTGTGGCCTCACCAATACCCTGCACAACTGCAGCAAAACATCTCTGCTTTTATACTCCATCCCCTTTGCAATAAAGGCCAAGATTCCATTGGCCTTCCTGATCACTTGCTGTACCTGCATACTAACTGTTGTGTATGGAGAAAGAGTCAGACTGAACACTGAGCTCAAAGTAAAATGTGACCTCAGTCTTTTATCGCAGGTCTCCAGAGTGCCTCTCCAACCTGTAAAGCCTCCTTAATACCCTGTGCTCCCAAGGGATTATGGGATCCCTTGGGACTCTGGTGGCTGTACAGAGTAAATACAAGATTATATGTATAACAACCCCGCCCCCCCACCTGCAAAGTCTATAGTGTAACTATTTACAATGTGAGTCGATCTGGGGCCCTTCTTGCCCTGTTGATCGTCTAGGTGTGAAAGCTGGTGTTGTTGAATCATTTGTTGGGCCCTCGCTGGGCTGCTGTGCAGCTGGCCTTGCTGGGCTGCCTGGTGTGTTGGGCCCTGCTGGGCTGCTGTGGACGATGGGTTCTGCTTCATGGTCAACCGTGGTGCCGGTTGCCACTGGTGTGTATGTTGGGGGATCAAAAA
Source organism: Pristiophorus japonicus (assembly GCF_044704955.1). Classification (NCBI taxonomy): domain Eukaryota; kingdom Metazoa; phylum Chordata; class Chondrichthyes; family Pristiophoridae; genus Pristiophorus; species Pristiophorus japonicus. The sequence continues at coordinate 86,043,996 of NC_091979.1, read as the reverse complement.
AGGTAGGGTCCAAGGTGGGTTGCTCAGGATAGTCCGTGAATCGGAATTTAATTTGGCCCAAGTGTTTCCGGTGAATGAGTCCATTTGAAAGTTTGTCCCGAAACACCCTACTCCCCTTTTTGGCCACAACAGTGCCAGGAAGCCACTTGGGACCTTGTCCATAATTTAAATCAAATACAGGATCATTGATTTCAATCTCGCGTGACACACTTGCGCTATCATGGTATGCACTTTGTTGAAGCCGCCTGCTCTCTACCTGTTCATGTAGATCCGGGTGAACTAACGAGAGCCTTGTCTTAAGTGCTCTTTTCATGAGCAGTTCAGCAGGTGGGATCCCAGTGAGTGAGTGAGGTCTCGTGCAGTAGCTAAGCAGGACTCGGGATAGGCGAGTCTGCAGTGAGCCTTCAGTTACCCTCTTCAAGCCTTGCTTGATGGTTTGCACTGCTCTCTCTGCCTGACCATTGGACGCTGATTTAAATGGGGCAGATGTGACATGTTTGATCCTGTTACGGGTCATGAATTCTTTGAACTCAGCACTGGTAAAACATGGCCCATTGTCACTCACCAGGACATCGAGTAGGCCGTGTGTGGCAAACATGGCCCGCAGGCTTTCAGTAGTGGCAGCGGACATGCTAGCCGACATTATCTCACATTCAATCCACTTGGAGTACAGGTCTACAACCACAAGGAACATTTTACCCAAGAACGGGCCTGCATAGTCGACGTGTACCCGAAACCACAGTTTGGAGGGCCAAGACCATAAACTTAGCGGTGCCTCCCTGGGTACATTGCTTAACTGCGAGCATGTATTGCATCTGTGAACGCAGGACTCTTAAGTCCGCATCGATACCAGGCCACCACACATGGGATCTGGCTATCGCTTTCATCATTACGATGCCTGTGTGGGTACTGTGGAGTTCATTGATGAAGGTGTCTCTGCCCTTGGGGACCACTACTCGATTGCCCAACAGAAGGCAGTCTGCCTGTATAGACATTTCATCTTTGTGCCACTGGAACGGCTTTATCTCTTCCTGCATTTCCACTGGGACACTGGACCAGCTCCCGTGAAGCACACAGCTTTTGACGCGAGATAATAAGGGGTCCTGGCTTGTCCAGGTTTTGATCTGCCGGGCAGTGACGGGCGATTGCTCACTCTCAAATTCTTCCATAACCTTGGCTAGATCTGCGTGCTGCGCCATTTCCACCCCCGTGGTGGGCAATGGCAGCCTACTGAGAGCATCGGCGCAGTTTTCTGTGCCTGGTCTGTGGCGGATGGCTTAGTTGTATGCAGACGTGAGCGCCCATCTCTGGATGCGGGCCAATGGGGTTGGTATTTCTCCCTTTACTCTCGGACAACAGGGATATAAGTGGCGTATGGTCAGTTTCCAATTCGAATTTTAGCCCAAACAGGTATTAATGCATTTTCTTTACCCCATAGACACACGCTAACGCGTCTTTCTTAATCATGCTGTGGGCTCTCTCAGCCTTCGACAGACTCCTGGATGCATAAGCAACCGGTTGAAGTTTCCCGAAATCATTAGCTTGTTGCAATAACATCCAACACCATATAGAAACATAGAAAATAGGTGCAGGAGTAGGCCATTCGGCCCTTCGAGCCTGCACCACCATTCAATAAGATCATGGCTAATCATTCCCTCAGTACCCCTTTCCTGCTTTCTCTCCATACCCCTTGATCCCTTTAGCCGTAAGGGCCACATCTAACTCCCTCTTGAATATATCCAATGAACTGGCATCAACAACTGTCTGCGGTAGGGAATTCTGCAGGTTAACAACTCTCTGAGTGAAGAAGTTTCTCCTCAGTCTTAAATGACCTACACCTTATCCTAAGACTGTCTCCTGGTTCTGGATTTCCCCATTATCGGGAACATTCTTCCCACATCTAACCTGTCCAGTCCCGTCAAAATCTTATAAGTTTCTATGAGATCCCCTCTCATCCTTCTAAACTCTAGTGTATAAAGGCCCAGTTGATCCAGTCTTTTCTCATATGTCAGTCCTGCCATCCCGGGAATCAGTCTGGTGAACCTTCGCTGTACTGCCTCAATAGCAAGAATGTCCTTCCTCAGATTAGATCATCAAAACTGAACACAATATTCCAGGTGAGGTCTCACCAAGGCCCTGTACAACTGCAGTAAGACCTCGCTGCTCCTATACTCAAATCCCCTAGCTATGAAGGCCAACATACCATTTGCCTCCTTCACCGCCTGCTGTACCTGCATGCCATCTTTCAATGACTGATGAACCATGACACCCAGCTTTCGCTGCACCTCCCCTTTTCTAATCTGCCGCCATTCAGATAATATTCTGCATCCCTGTTTTTGCCCCCAAAGTGGATAACCTCACATTTATCCACATTATACTGCATCTGCCATGCATTTGCCCACTCACCTAACCTGTCCAAGTCACCCTGCAGCCTTTTAGCATCCTCCTCACAGCTCTCACCGCCACCCAGTTTAGTGTCATCTGCAAACTTGGAGATATTACACTTAATTCCTTCATCTAAATCATTAATGTATATTGTAAAGAGCTGGGGTCCCAGCACTGAGCCCTGCGGCACCCCATTAGTCACTGCTTGCCATTCTGAAAAGGACCCATTTATCCCGACTCTCTGCTTCCTGTCTGTCAACCAGTTCTCTATCCACGTCAGTACATTACCCCCAATACCATGTGCTTTGATTTTGCAAACCAATCTCTTGTATGGGACCTTGTCAAAAGCCTTTTGAAAGTCCAAATACACCACATCCACTGGTTCTCCCTTGTTCACTCTGCTAGTTACATCCTCAAGAAATTCCAGAAGATTTGTCAAGCATGATTTCCCTTTCATAAATTCATGCTGACTTGGACCGATCCTGTCATTGCTTTCCAAATGGCTGCTATTTCATCTTTAATAATTGATTCCAACATTTTCCCCACTACTGATGTCGGGCTATAATTACCCGTTTTCTCCCTTCCTCCTTTTTTAAACAGTGGTGTTACATTAGGTACCCTCTAGTCCATAGAAACTGATCCAGAATCGAAAGACTGTTGGAAAATGATCACCAATGCATCCACTATTTCTAGAGCCACTTCCTTAAGTACTCTGGGATGCAGACTATCGGGTCCCGCGGATTTATCCGCCTTCAATCCCATCAATTTCCCGAACACAATTTCCCGCTTTATAAGGATATCCTTCAGTTCCTCCTTCTCACTAGACCCTCAGTCCCCTAGTATTTCCGGAAGGTTATTTGTGTCTTCCTTCGTGAAGACAGAACCAAAGTATTTGTTTAACTGGTCCGCCATTTCTTTGTTCCCCATTATAAATTCACTTGAATCTGACTGCAAGGGACCTCCGTTTGTTTTCACTAATCTTTTTTTCTTCACATATCTATAGAAGCTTTTGCGGTCAGTTTTTATGTTCCCAGCAAGCTTCCTCTCGTACTCTATTTTCCCCCTCCTAATTAAGCCCTTTGTCCTCCTCTGCTGTATTACAAACTTCTCCCAGTCCTTAGGTTTGCTGCTTTTTCTGGCCAATTTATATGCCACATCCTTGGATTTAACACTATCCTTAATTTCCCTTGTTAGCCTCGGTTGAGCCACCTTCCCCGTTTTATTTTTACTCCAGACAGGGATGTACAATTGTTGAAGTTCATCCATGTGATCTTTAAATATTTACCATTGCCTATCTACCGTCAACCCTTTAAGTATCACTCGCCACTCTATTCTAGCCAATTCACGTCTCATACCATCGAAGTTACCTTTCACCAAGTTGAGACCCCTAGGCTCTGAATTAACTGTGTCACTCTCCATCTTAATAAAGAATTCTACCATATTATGCTCACTCTTCCCCAAGGGGCCTCGCACAACAAGATTGTTAATTAGTCCTTTCTTATTACACATCACCCAGTCAAGGATGGCCAGCCCTCTAGTTGGTTCCTTGACATATTGGTCGATAAAACCATCCCGAATACACTCCAGGAAATCCTCTCCACCGCATTGCTACCAATTTGGTTAGCCCAGTCATTATGTAGATTAAAGTCGCCTATGATAACTGCTGTACCTTTATTACACGCATCCCTAATTTCTTGTTTGATGCTGTCCCCATCCTCATTAGTACTGTTTGGTGGTCTGTACACAACTCCCACTAGCGTTTTCTGCCCTTTGGTATTCCGTAGCTCCACCCATACAGATTCCACATCATCCAAGCTAATGTCCTTCCTTACTATTGCATTAATTTCCTCTTTAACCAGCAACGCCACCCCATCTCCTTTTCCTTTCTGTCTATCCTTCCTAAATGTTGAATACCCCTGGATGTTGAGTTCCCAGCCTTGGTCACCCTGGAGCCATGTCTTTGTGATGCCAATTACATTATATCCGTTAACTGCTATCTGCGCAGTTAATTCGTCCACCTTATTCCGAATACTCCTCGCATTGAGGCACAGAGCCTTCGCACTTGTCTTTTTTAACACCCTTTGCCCCTTTAGGATTTTGCTGTAATATGGCCCTTTTTGATTTTTGCCTTGGATTTCTCTGTCCTCCACTTTTACTTTTCTTCTTTCTGTCTTTTGTTTCTACCCTCATTCTACTTCCCTCTGTCTCCCTGCATAGGTTCCCATCTCCCTGCCATATTAGTTTAACCCCTCCCCAACAGCATTAGCAAACACTCCCCCTCGGACATTGGTTCCGGCCCTGCCCAGGCGCATCACATGCTAGTCCCAAACACTTACATGGATCATACAACACAAGCAATTTGTTTGAGCATAACAATTTTCTTGGCTTTTACCCCAAACCTATTTGTCCCCTTTTCGTAGCAAGACATGCAGTGGTTCTAACAGTGTGCTGAGACCTGGTAAGAAGTTACCAAAGTAGTTCAGGAGTCCCAGAAATGACCACAGCTCCATCATGTTCTGTGGCCTCGGTGCATTCTCGATTGGCTCCATCTTTGCGTTGCTGGGCCTGATGCCGTCCGCCGCAATCCTCCTTCCCAAGAACTCCACTTCAGGTGCAGGAAAACGCATTTCGAGCATTTTAACCGGAGCCCCACGCGGTTGAGTCAACTAAGAACCTCCTCCAGGTTCTGCAGATGCTCGACTGTGTTCTGACCTGTGACCAAGATGTCGTCCTAGAAGACCACGATGTGCGGGACCGACTTCAGTGAGCTTTCCATGTTACTTTGGAATATCGCCACTACCAATCGGATTCCAAACGGGCATCTGTTATTAAAAAAAAGACCTTTGTGCGTGTTGATGCAGGTGAGGGCCTTCGATGATTCCTCCAGTTCCTGTGTCATTAGGCTGAAGTCAGCTCCAGCTTCATGAACGTCTTTCCTCCCACCAGCATTACAAAGAGGTCGTCGGTCTTTGGTAGTGGGTATTGGTCCTGCATGGAGAAACGATTGATAGTTACCTTGTCATCATCACAGATTCTGACGGTGCCGTCTCCCTTGAGGACTGGGACGATAGGAATGGCCCACTCGTTGAACTCGATTGGGGAAAGGATGCCCTCTCTGCAGCTGGTCTAACTCGATCTCTACCCTTTCTCTCATCATGTACGGAGTTGCTCTCACCTTGTGATGGATGGGTCGCGCCCCCGGAATTAGGTGGATCTGTACTTTTGCTCGTTGGCATTTCCCGATGCCTGGTTCGAACAGCGAAGGAAATTTGTTTAAGACCTGGGCATGTGAAGTGTCATCAGCAGGCGATAGCGCTCGGACGTCGTCCCAGTTCCAGCGTATCTTGCTGAGCAGCGTGAGACCATCGCCTGGTACAACCCAGAGTGGTAGCATGTGCACCATTCCATCGTAGGAGAACTTTACGGTAGCACTACAGGAATCAGTTCTCTCGTGTAAGTTCTTAGTTTCGTGCGAACTGGAGTTAAGACTAGCCTTGAGGCCTTGTTGCACCACAACCTTTCGAAAGTCTTTTTACCCATGATGGACTGGCTCGCATATGTGTCCAGCTCCATTGACACCGGGAGTCCATTTAATTCAACATTCAGCATTATCGGGGGATAAATAGTGGTGAATATGTGCACCCCATGTACTTCTGCCCCCTCGATCTGAGGCTCTGGTTCGTCGTGATCCTTCGTGGATCTGTCCTCCTCTGCAACATGGTAGTTTGCCGGTGCAACAGGCTTTGCAGCTCGTCTGCACACTCGTTGGAGGTGTCCCATTGTTCCACAGCCGTTGCAAACATACTCTTTGAATCGGCATGAATGGAAACATAGAAAACATAGAAAATAGGTGCAGGAGTAGGCCATTCGGGCCTTCACGCCTGCACCACCATTCAATAAGAAAGATCACCTCAGTACCCCTTTCCTGCTTTCTCTCCATACCCCTTGATCCCTTTAGCCCTGAAGGCCATATCTAACTCCCTCTTGAATATATCCAACAAACTGGCATCAACAACACTCTGCGGCAGAGAATTCCACAGGTTAACAACTCTCTGATGATCACCCCCGCACTGCCAACAAGGTGTTAATGGCCTTGCATTCTTCATCCTTGATGGTGGACTCAGACATTTGCGGACGTGTAGCTGCAGGTATGTATGACCTGCCCTGTACGTTACGATTCGAAAACAACATCACTTTGTTGACAGTACTTGTAGCAACACTTGTGTGCTGAGAGATTTGCTTCATAGTGTCACTGGGCTATCGCTATGGCCTTACTCAAGGTTGGGGTCTCTGCAGTCAAAAGTTTGCGAAGTATGGTTTCGAGGCCAATGCCAAATACGAAAAAGTCTCTGAGCATGTGCTTCAAATGTCCTTCAAATTCGCAATGTCCTGCAAGGCGTCTTAACTCGGCGACATAACTCGCCACTTCCTGGCCTTTAGACCTTTTGTCGGTGTAGAACCGGTACCTCGCCATCAAAACGCTTTACTTCGGATTCAAATGCTCTCGGACCAGTGTGCACAAATCGTCATAGGATTTCTCCGTGGGTTTCGCTGAAGTGAGCAGATTCTTCATGAGGCCATCCGTTGGTGCCCCACAGACGGTGAGGAGGATCGCCCTTCCTTTGGCAGTGTTCTCTTCCCCATCTAGCTCGTTGGCCACAAAGTATTGGTCAAGGTGCTTCACAAAAGTTCCTAATCATCTCCCTCCGAGAATTTCTCCAGGATGCCCACTATTCTCTGATCTTTGGGTTCGTTATCTCTGTCTCGTCGCCAGTTGTTGTGTATGGAGAAAGAGTCAGACTGAACACTGTTAGCTCAAAGTAAAGTCTATTATTTCAGGTCACCAGAGTGCCTCTCCAACCTGTGAAGCCTCCTTAAATACCTGTGCTCCCAAGGGATTATGGGATCCCTTGGGACTCCAGGGGATGAGCCCTCTGGTGGCTATACAGAGTAAATACAAGTTTACATATATAACACTAACCTTTTGTGTTTCATGCACAAGTACCCCAGGTCCTGCTGCACTGCAGCACTTTGCAATCTTTCTAGCAAATAAAAATGTTTTAATTCATTCACGGTATGTGGCATCGCTGGAAAGGCCAGCATTTATTGCCCATCTCTAATTGTCCTTGAGAAGGTGCTGATATACAGTGTGGCTTGCTAGGCCATTTCAGAGGGCAGTTAAGAACCAACCACATCGCTGTGGGTCTGGAGTCACATATAGGCCAGACTGGGTAAGGATGACAGATTTCCTTCCCTAAAGGACATTCGTAAATCAGATGGGTTTTTACAACAATTTGACAGTTTCATGGTCACCAATACTGATGCTAACTTTTTATTCCAGATTAATTTCATTAATTGAATTTAAATGCCCCAGCTACCATGGGAGGATTTGGTGTAACTCCAGATCATTAGTTCAGGTCTCTGGATTACTAGTCCATTTATATAACCACTATGCTACTGTACTCCTTATTATTCAGTTATTAGGTTCTTCATCTGAGACTCAAGTTATCAGACTTTTATTGAAGTAAACTACATTCATTACAATACCATGCTATTTAGTATGCCAATTTATTCTGCCTTATGGCAATGTAAAGCAAAACTAAATCATTTGCTTCCAAAGCATTGAAGGCAAAGCATTGATATTTATCTGAGATGCAACTTGATCCTGTACAACTGCAGATTTTTGTTTATTTTTGTTTTTAGCTGAACTGAAAGTGAAGTAGATTAAGGTTTGAATTTCTTATAGCTACACCCCTAATAAGACACAGAGTAAAGGTACCTTTATAGAATCAAATGGTAGAGTATGACAGCTGATATCTGAGACTGAGATTTTTAAATCTGTCAAAAGGCAGAGTAAATATCAGGAACAAAATTCAAAAAGTGAATGTTATTGTTATATTACAGCAGTGCAGATATAAATACATATCATTTCCAAACAGCGATCCCTTTAAGAATGATGCAGTTCCTGTTGTAAGTTTAAATGCAATGTAAAGTTATGTTCCAAACTGATAGACTTTTGCACTTGAAGGACTTGGACATCAGTGCATTCCAGTTGTTCTTTTTCACCATACATCTGTGATGCACCAAGGAATTCTGTAGAAATGTTTGAGACTTGGTGTCTGCTAGCATTCATTCTCTTACTAAGAGTTAGAAAAATGTGAAATGTAGGCACGCATTAGGATTCAATTATAGTGATTCTTTAGCTTCAGAGTACTATACATATTGTAGACTCATTCTCGCTCTCTCTATTTTATACTTTCAGATTAAAACAGTATAGACCGTCTCAAGAAGAAACACAACATAAAAATTAGTTTTCACTATTACCTGAGAATTAGCATCAGCAGACTTGAACCATAATTTATAACATTCAGTAGAGGTATCATCTTAGCTTAGAACATTTGTGCAGATTTACCATTCTTTTGAAATTTTACAAGAAAATTTAACGGATATTTACCACATTATCCATATGCTAAAACAATTTTTCTGCAAGTGATTTTAGACTTCATTTTTTAATTCATTGCAGCTCAGTGACTAGTTGGTGAAAGATTACACAAAGAAAAATCATTACATCGCAGATTTAAGTTTTTGTCTCGCTGAAATGCTGGTGATTTGAACATCTCATTTTAAATAAATATGCCTTGTACTCACACCTTTGAGCTGTAAAGTATGATACTAAAGCATAGAAGTATTATAAAATATTAATATGATATCTCTTTAATTATGTGTAAAATGTATGTAATATGTTCCATATCTATTGGACAGTATTCCCTAGTATTTTCAGTTCCATGAGACAGTTAACTTTGTATTAGCTAGACAAGTGTGTAATTATCATAACTTGTACTTTCCTTGGAGATAAGGATTACTATAAAGTTTTTGAGCAGTTTGTTTAAATGACAAGTTTGGGCCTGTATAGTCTTGAAACATTTTATGTTGCTGTTCCTAAATAATGTAATAATGATATACCCCGAAACAGTAGGTGATGCACAAGCTGCTCTTCAATAACATGGAAATTAAATAAATAAAGCAGTTTTCTGAGAATTTAAATTAGAATAAAATTGTTTTTGTGACTCCATACAATTAAGTATTACAACTTAGAATGCAAGGATACAGATGAGCATTGCAGGTAAGTAGGCACTACTGAATTAATAAAATAATGGGGCAGTAAGTACCACTTAATAAGTTCATAAAGTGTTGGGCATCAGACAATTGGTAAACTAAGACAAGCAGTGGGCAATCAATTTTGTTTTATTCGTATGTGGGATGTGGCAAGACCAAGCATTTATTGACCACCCCTAATTGCCCTTGAGAAGGTGGTGGTGAGTCTGTGTGGTGAAGGTACTCCCATAATATGCTTCTTTGTAGAGGTTTGGTAGAACTGAGTGGCTTGCTAGGCCATTTCATAGGGAAGTTAAGAGTCAACCAAATTGAACATAAGAAATAGGAGCAGGAGTAGGCCATAGCAGGCCATTGGAGTCACATATAGGCCAGACCAGGTAAGGATGGCAGATTTTCTTCCCTAAAGGGCATCCATGAACTAGATGGATTTTTACGATAATCCAGTAGTTTCATGGTTACCATTCCTGATGCTAGCTTTTTAAAATTTCAGATTTATTGAATTAACCGAATTTAAATTCCCCAGCTGCTGTGGTGGAATTTGAACTCCTGCCTCTGCATCATTAGTCCAGGCCTCTGGATTACTAGTCCCATAACTTAACTACTATGCTACCATACCCCGTAATTCAGCACAGGTCACCAGTGAAAAAAGAGGTGCGAGCAGCAGTGAATTAGTAAATTTATCAATCAGAGGTTACATCAACAAATGAATGAATAGAGCAGCAAGTGCAGCAACAAATAAATAATGAATGGAGCAGTAGGCATCAGTGAATTAATGAAGTCATAGATTAACAGGCATACTAACAAATTAAATATATGAAGTAGCAGGTACTGGTGCATTTATTTGTTAATGGGGTAGTGGTCATACAAGAAAATCAATAAGGGGTACACCCAAAAATATCAGTAAATTAATGGAGCCTTCAGCAACATTGAATCAATAAATTCATAGAGCAGTGGGCACACTGCATTAATAAATTGATAGAAAAACACAGTGAACCAATAAATTCATAGAACAGCAGAGACGCCAATGTATACCAAAGAATTAATATCTCAATGGAGCAATGGCTACACCAATAAATCAATAAATTAATGGAGCAGCAGTCACACTTGAATTCATAAATTCATAGAGCAGTGGGCACCAGTGAATTAATACTGTCTTCTTACCTTTCCTGGCTATAAATTTGCTTTACCATTACTGGCCTTTTATAAATATGTTGCCTGGATCTTAAAATAAATACATTAATGCCTAGAATTGTACTTCCATCTTGCCAGTTCTAGAAATGTAATTTATAAGCACTAAAATAGGGGCCATTGGTTTTCAAAGAGCAAAAGTGGGAGTAGGTTGTGCAGTAACGGAGTTTCAACTAAACTGAGCCCAGAGGATCAGGGTCATAAGAGCTGGACTGGGTGTTGAGCAGGACCAAATGATAGATTGGGAGGCAGCAGGAATTCCCCAATGTGGAGTAAAGCATTGAGGCCTGAAGAACAGGGCCGTGATGGTGATCAGCACCTGTCAATGATTGGGTAGAAGTAAGGATTCCTCAGTGCTGGGAATGAAAAATAAATAGAATAGATCACATTGCAGCAATATTTCTGCTGAGTGGGACTGCAGACTTTGGGGAAAATGCAGCTGCTTGTGGGAGCAGGGGAAGAGACAGAGAAATGAAAGAGGTAAACATCAGGAAGGAAAGAAATGTTATAAAAATTTAATATAAAATTAATTTAAAATATAACCTTTCTGACTTGGGAATAAGAAAAATTAAACGGCAGATTGACATGAGTGACTCGTTAGTGTCACGAGTAATGGGAAGAGTAAATAGCAGGAGGTTAGCATTGCTTATTAGAAATAATGGAAGCAAATGTTATAGTTACACTATTGCCTATTTAAAAATAGAAGCATGCATTACTGTTGCACATTAGGTGTAGCTGTAGGTGTTATATAATAGTGTTACCAAGCCATGACAACCAGAAATAGTCATGACTAAGGAAGATTCAATAATTTTAACATAGTGTAGATATTTAATATTCAAACTGATAAGTTGTTTTGTTTTCCATCAACAGGTATTAGGAGCCCATCCCAATTATCCAAAAATGAGGAAAGATATTCTTGACAAGGCTCGAGCAGCTCTACGTTCTTAATAGTGCCATTTGATGCCAGCTATTCTTTAGATTTCTAAAGATATATATGTTGTTTGACATATCAATCTTGCATTTCTGTACAAAGTTCTCATTTATAATTAGTTAGAAATAAAGCTTTATAGTTCAAATAGTAATTTCTATACAAAGTACTGTAACAGTATTTAATTGTTTTTACAACGTTGCCTGTTTTAAAATTGCTCGTACTGTGCATATAAAATTGTGTATGTATAATCCCCTCAAGGAGTTAATCTTTCAAGCCTCAGAATTTGCAGTCACCACTTGACTGTGCTCTCAAGTACATTTTAGATATTTTGACCACAAATTAATTCAAGGAGTCTATAGTGTTGGTGTTTCTATCTTGAGCTTTTCGGAGAGGGGTCAGTCTATTCTGAACGATTTAAGCTTAAAAAGTGAATCACTATCTGTAAAGATTTTTAAAAACAAGAAGGGAAATGAAAATAGATATTTTACATTCCTGTAGTTGTCACTTGTACTATACATGAACTGGCAAAACTTGCTGAGTTTTTTTCTGTGGCATGCAACTTGGTTAAATTAGTTGCTATGCACAGTCAAAAGATTGACACAAACATATTTTCCACTTCAAAAAAAAAAAGCAAAATGTTTCAAAGCTTTCATTTTTCAGTCTAATTTGTTTGCATTCTTGTTTTGTATTTGTTTTTTAATATTGCAAATTACTATAAATATTTAGTGGAGCAGAGAGGATGCTTTCTACTTATGGTGGTTGTATCCTGAAAAAACAAGAATTACTACAATCTCAATAACTACCTTATTTCAGAGCACATATCAATAAATAGTCAATGTTGATTTATTTTTACACTAAATTTCACAGATTTTTGTTGTATTAATGTAATGCATGTCATTTTGCTCATACTATATATCTTGTGTCTAGCATGTATCCATCACACTCCAGCCAATACAGTATCATACTTTGGTACACGTACAAAATGTAATTTTTTGAAAAAAAGAGAGAAAGGCATTCATTTCATAATATTTCTGCCCTGATGCCAGATCCTTACAAGCAGTCCTGTGCCTGACCACGAAAGTTTAGATGCAGTTACTAATTATATCATTTCCCTCAAAGAGCTCATAACGTAGTGGCTCGACAAAGACAGGCTAAGTAGTAGCCAGATATCCCAGCCATGGGCCAAACTATCCATGAGCAACCCCACTGAAGATTAGTTAGTACTGTATTAAAAGTTCTTGTGTGTAGGAAGTACCTATCACCTCAAACGTCATAGTTGAGATGTCAATTAGGGATGGACAATAATTGCTGCACTTGCCAGCGACGCCCACATTACATGAACAAATATTTTTAAAATGTCATACTTAATCTTTTTAAAAAGGTATGTTGTGCAAGGAGTACAGTTCTTGGATCCAGAATGATTGTTGGACAAGGGTTTGTCAATATTAGGTGATTCTGGCATCTTAAGAGGGAGAAGATTCAGGTGAATATGACCTGTCCTTGTCAGACTCCCTAACTCATAGTGTTACTGCCTCTCAGCCCCTTCCCCTTTTGGCCCATCATGTACCTCCCTCACTCCTTTCTCCATTGTGAACTGATGCGTGCTTTTAAATTCCTCCCTTAATCGAGCATATTGGTGTGCTCGGTGACTTAGAGTCTTGAAAGAAACATCTACTTCCAGAAACAGTCACAAGTTAATTATTTACAGTGCTTTCACCCAGAAAAGAATTTACCTTTAACCTTGCAAAATGATTGGCTGACCTTTTCAAAAGAAAGATTTTTAAACTAAATTTGGAACCAAAATGAAGGGGGGATGGGCTTTCCATGAGTAACAAAACAGCAACATGTAAGGAGAAGTGTAACAATTCAATCATTTCAATCTCTGGGGAGGGGGGAACAAACTGAAATCCTTTTCAACATTTAAGAAAAATCCATTCTTGATGCTTTTTACACATCAACAGAAGAGTGCACAGGTTTAGTTTGAGAAAGAAAATGTAAGCATTTTAGAATGAAAAAAGAGCAGTTAATATTTTAAATATTAAAGATGTCTGAATAAAAGCTTTGAGAATTCAATCTCCAGTTTAAATGTGTTTTGAAAAAAGCAAATAAACTCTCAGATCCCCCTCAGGGATTAACACAGAGAAACCTGTGCATCCTGGGAATTTCTGCAAACTACATGTACTCGAAATGCACAGATGTGGCTGGAAAAAATTGCACCATTTAAATAAAGTTTTGGCCACATTACAAGGATGATGTATATTCACATTAGAATATGTAATGGAGGCATGACTTGACCTCAATCAGTTATATGATGATTTCAATTGATACATTCAACAGAATCGTTCAACAGAACCAAATTCAACATTTTTAGAACTTTCATTTCAAGGCATAACAAACCACCTTCCATGCTTTATGATGAGCTGGACTCCTAGTATCTACATATGATTTCAACAAATTCTAATGTGTTATGGAAGATGATGATTTTTTTTTAAACATAAATTGTATATTCCAGGAACAATTTGAATGGAGTTGCTGGACAATTGGTTTGAATAACATTTTAATTAAAGCTAAACTTGCCCATCCTCACATAATTTTACAATTGCCAGACAATCCAGGATGATTTTAGATTAGAGCTATATTTTTAAGTTATTAACTTCTAATCATAATAGCAGTAAAATCTCTTAAAATCTAATGCCCATATTGTTTGTCTGATATGGTGAGTTCATGGAGATGGTGCACAACCTTTGTATCTAATTCAATTATAAGTTCAATGTCTTAAATTCATGAGCCATCTGCCCTGATTATAGTTCCTTGAATTGCACTCTATTGTAATTCCATTGCACACAAATGGAGCATCCATGATGCTGAGAATGACGTGAGTAGCACGTGTAGCGAGTTGGTCTTACCGCAGGTGAAGGGTCCACAGCCAGCTAGGGAATGGAAGACCAGCAGGAAGAGCAGTGCAAGGAAGGTAGTGCAGGGGTCCCCTGCGGTCATCCCCCTGCAAAACAGATACACTGCTTTGAGTACTGTTGAGGGGGATGACTCATCAGGGGAGGGCAGCAGCAGCCAAGTTCATGGCACCGTGGCTGGCTCTGTTGCACAGGAGGGCAGGAAAAAGAGTGGGAGAGCGATAGTGATAGGGGATTCAATTGTAAGGGGAATAGATGGGCGTTTCTGCGGCTGCAACCGATACTCCAGGATGGTATGTTGCCTCCCTGGTGCAAGGGTCAAGGATGTCTCGGAGCGAGTGCAGGACATTCTAAAAAGGGAGGGAGAACAGCCAGTTATCGTGGTGCACATTGGTACCAATGACAGAGGTAAAAAAAAGGGATGAGGTCCTACGAGACGAATTTAAGGAGCTAAATTAAAAGTAGGACCTCAAAAGTAGTAATCTCGGGATTGCTACCAGTGCCACATGCTAGTCAGAGTAGGAATCGCAGGATAGCGCAGTGAATACGTGGCTTGAGCAGTGGTGCAGCAGGGAGGGATTCAAATTCCTGGGGCATTGGAACAGGTTCTGGGGGAGGTGGGACCAGTACAAACCGGATGGTCTGCACCTGGGCAGGACCGGAACCAATGTCCAAGGGGGAGTGTTTGCTAGTGCTGTTGGGGAGGAGTTAAACTAATATGGCAGGGGGATGGGAACCAATGCAGGGAGACAGAGGGAAACAAAAAGGAGACAAAAGCAAAAGACAGAAAGGAGATGAGTAAAAGTGGAGGGCAGAGAAACCCAAGGCAAAAAACAAAAAGGGCCACTGAATATAAAGGGGCTGCAGGAGGGGTCAAAACTAAAAATCATGGTTTAAATCTAGGATTAAAACACTCGACCTAAATGCATGCAACATTCGAAATAAAGTAAATGAGTTGACGGCACAAATTATTACAAATGGGTATGATTTGGTGGCCATTACAGAAACATGGTTGCAGGGTGGCCAAGACTGGGAATTAAACATACAGGGGTATCTGATGATTCGGAAAGATAGACAAGAAGGGAAAGGAGGTGGAGTAGCTCTGTTAATAAAGGATGATATCAGGGCAGGTGTGAGAGACTATATTGGCTCCAATGAACAAAATGTTGAATCGTGGGTGGAGATTAGAGATAGTAAGGGGAAAAAGTCACTGGTGGGCGTAGTTTATAGGCCCCCAAATAATAACTTCACGGTGGGGCGGGCAATAATCAAAGCAATAATGGATACATGTGAAAAAGGAAAGGCAGTAATGCGGGATTTTAACCTACATATCGGTTGGTCAACTTAAATCGCACGGGGTAGCCTGGAGGAGGAATTCATAGAATGCATACGGGATTGTTTCTTAGAACAGTATGTAACAGAACCTACAAGGGAGCAAGCTATCTTAGATCTGGTTCTGTGTAATGAGACAGGAAAAATAAATGATCTCCTAGTAAAAGATCCTCTCGGAATGAGTGATCACAGTATGGTTGAATTTGTAATACAGATTGAGGGTGAGGAAGTTGTGTCAGAAACGAGCGTACTCTGCTTAAACAAAGGGGACTACAGTGGGATGAGGGCAGAGTTGGCTAAAGTAGACTAGAAACACAGACTAAATGGTGGCACAATTGAGGAACAGTGGAGGACTTTTAAGGAGCTCTTTCATAGTGCGCAACAAAAATATATTCCAGTGAAAAAGAAAGGCGGTAAGAGAAGGGCTAACTGGTCGTGGATAACCAAGGAAATAAAAGAGCGTATCAAATCAAAGACCAATGTGTATAAGGTGGCCAAGATTAGTGGGAAGCTAGAAGATTGGTAAAATTTTAAACAACAGCAAAGAATGACTAAAAAAGCAATAAAGAAAGGATATATAGATTTCAAAGGTAAACTTGTGCAAAACACAAAAACATAGTAAAAGCTTTTGCAGATATATAAAACGGAAAAGAGTGACTAAAGTAAATGTTGGTCCCTTAGAAAATGAGAAGGGGGATTTAAAATTGGGAAATGTGGAAATGGCGGAGACCTTAAACAATTATTTTGCTTCGGTCTTCACAGTGGAAGACACAAAAACCATGCCAAAAATTGCTGGTCACGGGAATGTGGGAAGGGAGGACCTTGAGACAATCACTATCACTAGAGGGGTAGTGCTGGACAGGCTAATGGGACTCAAGGTAGACAAGTCCCCTGGTCCTGATGAAATGCATCCCAGGGTATTAAAAGAGATGGCGGAAGTTATAGCAGATGCATTTGTTATAATCTACCAAAATTCTCTGGACTCTGGGGAGGTACCAGCGGATTGGAAAGCAGCTAATGTAACGCCTTTGTTTAAAAAAGGGGGCAGATAAAAGGCAGGTAACTGTAGGCCGGTTAGTTTAACATCTGTAGTGGGGAAAATGCTTGAAACTATCATTAAGGAAGAAATAGTGGGACATCTAGATAGGAATAGTGCAATCAGGCAGACACAGCATGGATTCATGAAGGGGAAATCATGTTTTACTAATTTACTAGAATTCTTTGAGGATATAACGAGCATGGTGGATAGAGGTGTACCAATGGATGTGGTGTATTTAGATTTCCAAAAGGCATTTGATAAGGTGCCACACAAAAGGTTACTGCAGAAGATAGAGGTACGCGGAGTCAGAGGAAATGTATTAGCATGAATAGAGAATTGGCTGGCTAACAGAAAGCAGAGAGTGGGGATAAATGGGTCCTTTTCGGGTTGGAAATCGGTGGTTAGTGGTGTGCCACAGGGATCGGTGCTGGGACCACAACTGTTTACAATATACATAGATGACCTGGAAGAGGGGACAGAGTCGTGTAACAAAATTTGCAGATGACACAAAGATTAGTGGGAAAGCGGGTTGTGTAGAGGACACAGAGAGGCTGCAAAGAGAATTGGTGAGGTTAAGCGAATGGGCTAAGGTTTGGCAGATGGAATACAATGTCGGAAAGTGTGAGGTCATCCACCTTGGGGGAAAAAAAACAGTAAAAGGGAATATTATTTGAATGGAGAGAAATTACAACATGCTGAGGAGGGATCTGGGGGTCCTTGTGCATGAATCCCAAAAAGTTAGTTTGCAGGTGCAGCAGGTAATCAGGAAAGCGAATGGAATGTTGGCCTTCATTGCGAGAGGGATGCAGTACAAAAGCAGGGAGGTCCTACTGCAACTGTATAGGGTATTGGTAAGGCCGCACCTGGAGTACTGCGTGCAGTTTTGGTCACCTTACTTAAGGAAGGATATACTGGCTTTGGAGGGGGTACAGAGACGATTCACTTGGCTGATTCCGGAGATGAGAGGGTTACCTTATGATGATAGATTGAGTAGACTGGGTCTTTACTCGTTGGAGTTGAGAAGGATGAGGGGTGATCTTATAGAAACATTTAAAATAATGAAAGGGATAGACAAGATAGAGGCAGGGAGGTTGTTTCCACTGGTAGGGGAGACTAGAACTAGGGGGCACAGCCTCAAAATACGGGGGAGCCAATTTAAAACTGAGTTGAGAAGGAATTTCTTCTCCCAGAGGGTGGTGAATCTGTGGAATTCTCTGCCCAAGGAAGCAGTTGAGGCTAGCTCATTGAATGTATTCAAGTCACAGATAGATAGATTTTTAACCAATAAGGGAATTAAGGGTTACGGGGAGAGGGCGGGTAAGTGGAGCCGAGTCCACGGCCAGATCAGCCATGATCTTATTTAATGGCAGAGCAGGCTCGAGGGGCTAGATGGCCTACTCCTGTTCCTAATTCTTATGTTCTTAAATAATGCATTTATATTGCACCTTATCTCAAAGCACGTAATTAATTGCTTTGCAAACAGTGACATCCTAGAAACAGCAGTGAAATGAATGCCAAGTTAATTTGTTTTATTTTTCAGTTTTGCTTGAGAAGAATATTTTATAGAAATACATAGAGAAATTAAAACACGGAAACAGGTCAGTCCCAGGAAATTGGTCCATGTCAGCATTTATCCTCGACACGAGCAAATAGTCCTAATCACATTTCTCACCGTGTTTTCATATCCCTTCATTCCTTTTTCTTTCATCCATTTATCCAATCTAATCTTGAACATGGAAGTAGTTTCTGTCTTAATCACTGACCGCGGAAGTGATTTCCACAGCAGTACAACTTTGTGTAAAGAAGTTTCTCCTGACCTTTGTTGTAGATTACTTGCATTTAATCTTGTATCTATGACCCCTCCTTCTTGACTCCTCTACTCGAAGTAGCCTACTTCTGTTGACCCTGTCCCATCCTATCATAATATTTTAACAGCAAAGAGTGCTGAAATTGACAGTGCATCAGGAAGCCGCCTCCAACCTACCGACTTCCGCATTTCACTCTAGCGCGTTTGGCGGCGAGCAAAAAAAAAACCCTCGAAAGAGGTAGGTTATCAAGTTCAAGCTATTAAGAGGTCATTTACAGTTTCTTTAACATGTGTTTTCAATTTTCACTAACCAGTGAAAGCAAGGCAAGATCAAGCGGCAATCGAGGGGGCTGAAGAACTGACAGGCAAAAAAATCACATAGGTACTGAAACCCTTGCTTAAGTGAAAAGCTTTTGCTCGCAGCACTTGTTCTGCGAGTTTACTTTCAGTACTTTGCAGGTGATTTCTACAATTATGGAGGTCACTCACAATTTGGAGATGACTTTCATTACATTAGAGATCACTCTTGCTACGTTGGAGGTTTGTGCGTCTGATCTCCACTTTACATCTGTCATCTATCAGACCAGCATGAGTACTGCTTATGCTGTTTCACCTTCGACCTCAGATCAGGAGCGGCAGCGGCCTTCTCGTCACAGACCTGTCACTCCACAGGAGTGAGAGGATGAGCATAGAAGTGCAGCTCGCAGGAGGCGATACCCGCAACACAAGGTATATAGGCAGAGGCTCAGCTTCCGTGACATATCCGAACACCAATGCCTCAGAAGGCTCAGGGTATTGCATCAGGTTTTGGCAGACATTTGTATCCTGCTAGAACAAGACTTGCTGCCAACTGAACCCGATGGCCATGCTGTCAAAGTGACCACCACCCTCAACAACTTCGTGTCAGTCTCCTTCCAGGGATCTACAGGTGACATTTGCAGTATTTTGCAATTACCTGCCACAAATGCATTAGACAGGTGACCGATGCCATGTTTACTAAGGCAGGTAATTATGTATGTTTTGCCACCGCTGAAGGCAGTGTTACTGAGTGGCCACTCAGTTTTGCGGCTCTGGTTGGCTTCCCACAGTGCAGGGTGCCATTGACTGCACACGTGGCAATTAAAACATCCCCAGATCACCCATCAGGGCGTCCACTCCATCAATGTGCAGCTTGTCTGCAACCATAAAAAGATAATTATGCAGGGGGGTGCAAGATTCCCAGCATCGCCAGTCCATCCGGCCTGAGCTCTTCGCGCCTCTGAACAGAGTTACCGACTGGTTGCTTGGAGTCAAGGGCTCCATTTAAGACATGTCTGCTGACACCCATGAGGAACCCAAGCAATGTGGCAACAAGAGCAGGTCAGAGGCTGGGCATTCTGCGGCGAGTGTCTCACTTCCTGAATCCCTAAAACCTTTCCACCAACTCCAGGGCACAAGTCAGGAATACTCTCCACTTGCCTGCTGGATGAATGCAGCTCCAACAATACTCAAGAAGCTCAAGACCATCCATGACAAAGCTGCCCAATTGATTGGCACCCCATCCAGCACCTTAAACATTCACTCCCTTCACCAGCGGCTCACCGTGGCTGTAGTGTGTACCATCTACAAGATGCACAGTTCAAGATAGCAGCTCACCACCAACTTCTCAAGGGTAATTAGAGGTGGGTAACAAATGCTGGCCTTGCTAGTGATGCCCACATCCCAGAAACAATTTTTTTTAAATGACGAGATCTGTCATTGTGCAAGCAATCGGGATGTGCAGGCAATCCCGTAGCTGCCTCCATAGATCTGGAGGTGCCCTTCAATATGCATAAGCCAGAGTCTCCAGAATGATCGTGGTTTGCTGCACTCTGCACAACATAGCACAGCAGCGAGGACTGGAGCTGCAGGAGGAGCAGGGCATAGAGCACATTGCCTCTTCAGAGGAGGAATGGAACATCATGTTGCCATGGCATGAGAAGCGGTTCACATTGCTGCCTGGGATGGACTCATCATGGCAACGTTTAGTTAAGTTGCACCACTGCACCCATCTGGCAGCCACATGCTGAACCCACTTGCCACCACCCCGCCACCCTCCATCCCCTCCAGCACAAAGCAGTTGTGCAATTAACAAAGCATCCCTTTCACAGAAATGTATTGCTTAGATTTAAGTCTTGTCTTACCATTCATCAGAACTGAGAAGGCCAGTTGGCAGGCTGCAGGCAAAAATGGTCAAGACGGGAAAGTGGTGCAAAGATTTTATATGTAGCTGAAAACTTAAACATAAACTTATTAGTGTAACATGTCTAACACACTCATGTGCATACCCTTGTGCAACTACTCATCTTTCATCTTCCTTTCCTCTCCTGTCAGGCAGTCCCTCGGAGTCGAGGATGACTTGCTTCCACACTAAAATGAGTTCTCAGGTGACTGATGAGCCCAATGCGGGACCTACAGTCACTGTCACAAGTGGAGCAGACGCTGGTTGGAGGGACGGGTGGGTGGGGTGCTTGGGTTGTCGTGCGCACCATCTGCTGTTTGCGCTTGGCTTCCGCTTGCTCCCACCAAAGAGACTCGAGGTGTTTGGCATCTTCCCGGATGCTTCTCCTTCATTTTGAGCGGTCGTGGGCCAAGGATTCCCAGGTGTCGGTGGGGATGTTACACTTTTTCAAGGAGGCTTTGAGGGTGTCTTTGACATGTTTCCTCTGCCCACCTGGAGCTTTCTTGCCATGTTGGAGCACTGAGTAGAGCGCTTGTTTTGGGAGTCTAGTATCGGGCATGCGGACAATGTTGTGGCCCATCCATTGGAGCTGATCGAGCCTGGTCAATGCTTTGATGCTGGGGATGTTGGCCTGAGCGAGAACACTGACATTGGTGTGCCTATCCGGCTAATGGATTTGCATTGGTGGTACTTCTCCAGTGCTTTGAGGTGGCTGCTGTACATAGTCCATGTCTCTGAAGCATATAGGAGGGTGGATATCACTACTGCTCTGTAGACCATGAGCTTGGTGCCAGGTTTGAGGTCCTGGTCTTCATCAGGCGACCAAAGGCTGCACTGGCACACTGAGGCAGTGTTGGACTTCATCATCGATGTCTGCCCTTGTTGACAGTAGGCTCCCGAGGTATGCAAAATGATCCACGTTTTCCAAGGCCTCATCATGGATCTTGATAGTCGAGGGGCAGTACTGTGTGGCGGGGGCAGGTTGGTAGAAGACTTTTGTCTTACGGATGTTTAGTGTAGGGCCCATACTCTCGTAAGCTTTGGTGAAGGTGTTGACGATGGTTTGGAGTTTGACCTCCGAGTGTGCACAAACGCAAGCCTCATCTGCATACTGTAATTCAATGACAGAGAATGGGGTGACTTTGGATCTGGACTGGAGGCGACGAAGGTTGAACAGTTTCCTGTTTGTTCTGCAGATTAGCTCCACTCCAGAGGGTGAGGTGGAGCATTGCAGCAAGGAAGATTGAGAAGCCCTGCTTGACCCCGGTCCGCACGTGTATTGGGTCTGTGGTGGATCCATTGGTCAGGATCACGGCTTGCATGTCATCGAGAAGCAGATGTAGGATCGTGATGAATTTTTGAGGGCAGTCGAATTTGAGGACACTCCATAATTCCTCTCGGTTGACAGTGTCAAAGGCCTATGTGAGGTCAAAGAAAGCCATGTACAAAGACTGTTGCTGCTCCCTGCATTTTTCTTGAATTTGACGCGCGGTGAAGATCATGTCCATTGTGTCCTTTAGTGGGCGGAATCCGCATTGCGATTCTGGGAGAAGCTCTTCAGCCACTGGGAGAAGGCGACTGAAGAGAATTCTTGCGATGACTTTCCCTGTGGCAGACAGCAGGGAAACTCTTCTGTAATTACCACATTCGCAATTATCGCCTTTCTTGAAGACGGTCATGATTACAGTGTCTCTGAGATCTCCTGGCATGCTCTCCTCCTTCCAAATAAGAGAAATGAGATCATGTATTCACGCCAATAGTGCTTCTCCACCATGTTTTAGAGCTTCGGCGGGGATTCCAACTGCTCCTGAGGCCTTGTTGTTCTTCAGTTGTTGGATGATCTTTTCAACCTCCTGCTGGGCTGGGGTTGTGCTGAGGTGGTGGTGGGTAGCATGCTGCGGGATGGAGTCGAGGACACTCACGTCAAAGACAGAATCTTGGTTAAGGAGATCTTCGAAGTGCTCCTTCCAACGGGCAATGACTGCTTCTCTGTCCTTGATGAGTACCTCTCCATTCTTGGCCCTCAGTTGGGTAGGACCTTGGGTGTTTGGGTCGTAGGTGGCCCTGACTGCGCTAAAGAATCCACGCATGTCGTGGTTGTCAGCTAGTTGCTGGATCTCCTGCGCTTTTTCCACCCATCACCTGTTCTTTAGGTCGCAAGTTTTATGTTGGACCTCGACCTTCAGACATCTGTAGAGCTGCTTTCTTGCTCTCGAGCTGTGTTGCTGTTTCCAATTCAAGAATGCCTTGCTCTTGTGGCTTATCAGCTCCTGGATCTCCTGGTCATTCTCATCGAACCAGTCTTGAAGTTTCTTGGTGGAGTGACCAAGCATCTTTTCACAGGTGCTAATTATGGAGGTCTTGAGGGCAGACCAGACACTGTGGACACTCTGTGTCTCCGATTCACTGGAAGTCATCAGGTTGATTATGACACAATGGCTGAATAGGGCTTTCTTAGCAGGGTCTTTGAGAGCTCCAGCGTTAAATTTCCTGCGGCATCGTTTCTGTTGACGCCGCTGTTTTGGGGTTACGTTGATGGGAATGACAGAGCAGATTAGGCGGTGGTCAGTCCAGCAGTCGTCAGCTCCTGTCATGGCACAGATGATGCGGTGTCCTTGCGGTCCCTCACTCAGATGATGGCGTAGTCAAGCAGTTGCCCGTGCTTGGAGTGAGGGTGTTGCCATGAGGCCTTGTACTTGTCTCTCTGACAGAACAAGGTATTGTTATGATAATACCATGTTCTGAGCACTTCATCAGGAGGAGGGTGTCATGTATTCAACTGCCGTTATAACTCATGTATAAACTGACCAAAGTTATACACCGTGAGAACACTGACCACCAGGTGGTGAACTTGTGGGAGACACTCCTAACCTGGACTTTCAGGTATAAAAGGGGAAGCTCCACCCACCTTCTTCACCTCATTCATGGCTAAAAAAGGTTACTGGTCACAGAGTGACCTTCTCTCAAGTATGGGCCTCGTGTGCATTTATACTGTATAGTAAGGACATATTATTGGCAACGAGAAACTGGGATTTAAACCACGCGAGCATGGCCACTAGCAGCACAGCCGAGAGGTACTGTGTTGGTGATGATTGGGACGATTTTATTGAGAGACTACAGCAAGGTTTCATCACTAAGGAATGGCTGGAACAGGATTCGGCCGACAAATGCAGGGCTTATATCCTGACGGTTTGTGGATCCAGGATGTACTCCCTGATGAAGGATCTTCTAGCACCAGAGAAGCCGGCGGACAAGACTTTTGAAGAGCTCAGTAAGTTGATCGGGGAACACTTAAAATCAGTGAGCAGCATGCACCTGGCAAGACACCGATTTTAAACGCACTGGCAGCGAGAAGCGCAAAACATTCCAGACTTCGTGGCAGATCTCCGGTGACTGGCGAGCCTATGTAAGTTCCCAGATGCATGTAGAGCAGAGATGCTGCGAGACTTTTTTATTCAGGGCATCGGGCATGCTGGAGTTTTCAGGAAACTGATTGAGACCAAAGACTTGACCTTGGAAATGGCGGCTCTGATAGCCCAGACATTCATCTCAGGGGAGGAAGAGACCAGAATGATGTTTGACAAAAATCTTGGTTTAAATGCAGCAAATGGACAGGGAGTCATCATTGTTAACGTGGCACACAGTTCTTCAGGCAGACAGGGGCAATTGGACATGCCCCAGCATGTAGTCGAAACCAAAGGGGGAATTCAACAGAGACAATGGCTAGCTGAACGGCGATTCATGCCATCGCAAGGGACAATGCGGCCAGTAATGGGGCCATCAACACCTGTCAATGGTGCGCTTAAGGATAGTTATAGAGACAGTCAGAGACGATCGACTGGTAATGGACCTTTTGTTTACAACAACGGCTCATGTTGGAGGTGTGGAGGCAAATACACAGCCAGAGCTTGCAGGTATCAGCAATATACCTGCAGAAAATGCAACGTCAGCGGTCACTTGGCGCGTATGTGCAGGAAGCCTGCAGCCAGGTTGATCTACGAGGAGGACGGGCCTGATGTAAGCCTTACGAGGCCAAATGGACACTGGGGGAAATCGCTGGAAGCTGAAGTTCAGCGAGTTGATGTGGAGCACATATACAATTCATACACCAGGACGCCACCGATAATGAAGAAAGTGCTCCTCAATGGCATCCCAGTATTAATGGAGCTAAACACGGGGGCCAGCCAGTCCCTGATGAGTATCAAACACTTCGACAAGTTGTGGGCGTCCAAGGCCAGGAGGCCAAAATTATTGCCAATTGATGCACAGCTACGGACATATACAAAGGAGATCATTCCGGTGCTAGGCAGCGCCACGGTAGTCATGACCCACAAAGATTCGGAGAACAGGTTGCCACTCTGGATTGTCCCGGGGAATGGTCCCGCACTACTGGGGAGGAGTTGGCTTGCTGTCATGAACTGGAAATGGGGCGATGTCAATGCAATTTCTTCTGTGGAGCGAATATCATGGTCACAGGTCCTGGACAAATTTGACTCACTATTTCAACCTGGCATTGGCACTTTCATGGGGACCAAGGTAGTGATTCACATAAACCCGGACGCCAGGCCAGTACACCACAAGGCCAGAGCGGTGCCGTACGTGATGCAGGAAAAGATAGAAGGCGAATTGGACCGCCTGCTGAGGGAAAGCATCATCTCGCCAGTCGAATTCAGTGACTGGGCAAGCCCGATTGTGCCGGTGCTCAAGGCAGATGGGTCGGTCAGGATATGTGGTGATTACAAGGCCACCATCAATCGGGTGTCACTCCAAGACCAGTACCCGCTACCAAAAGCGGAGGACCTCTTTGCGACACTATCCGGTGGCAAACTTTCATCAAAATTGGACCTGACCTCAGCTTACATGACCCAGGAGCTGGCGAGTGAGTCGAAGAAGCTGACCACCATCACGACACACAAGGGGTTGTTTGAGTACAACAGATGTCCGTTCGGGATTCGCTCTGCCACCGCGATCTTTCAACGAAATCTGGAAAGCCTCCTCAAGACGATCACAAGGACGGTGGTTTTTCAAGACAACATCCTCATCATGGGTTGCGATACTG
The DNA here is from genome assembly GCF_044704955.1 of Pristiophorus japonicus. Lineage (NCBI taxonomy): Eukaryota > Metazoa > Chordata > Chondrichthyes > Pristiophoridae > Pristiophorus > Pristiophorus japonicus. The sequence goes on along the minus strand of NC_091979.1, from coordinate 86,018,027 downwards.
AAGAACACCTCCACTACCTGGAGGAGATGCTACGCAGACTGGACCAGATAGGTCTGCGACTGAAAAAGGAGAAGTGCGTCTTCCTAGCTCCAGAGGTAGAATTCCTGAGGATGAAGGTAGCAGCAGACGGGATCAGACCTACTGCGTCCAAAACGGAAGCGATCCAGAGAGCACCCAGACCCCGTAACACGACGGAGCTGCGTTCGTTCCTGGGGCTCCTGAACTATTTTGGTAACTTTCTTCCCAAATTGAGCATGCTGTTAGAGCCGCTACACGTGCTCCTACGCAAAGGTCGCGAATGGGTCTGGGGGGACAGCCAAGAAAGGGCTTTTGATAGAGCATGCAATTTATTATGCTCCAACAATCTGTTAACGCTATATGACCCATGTAAGAAACTTGTTTTAACGTGCGATGCGTCGTCCTATGGAGTCGGGTGTGTGTTGCTGCATGTTAATGCCAAGGGTCAGTTACAGCCGGTAGCTTATGCCTCCAGAAGTCTGTCCCAGGCAGAAAGGGGCTACGGGATGATAGAGAAGGAAGCACTTGCATGTGTATATGCAGTAAAATAAAATGCACCAGTACCTGTTTGGCAGGAAATGTGAGCTGGAGACAGATCACAAACCCCTAACGTCCCTTTTGGCCGACAACAAGGCTATAAATCCAAATGCGTCAGCCCGCATACAGAGGTGGGCACTCACGTTAGCCGCCTATGACTATACAATTCGGCACAGACCGGGCACTGAAAACTGCGCCGATGCACTCAGCAGGCTCCCACTAGCCACCACCGAGGGGGCAACCGAGCATGGTGCTGAGATGGTCATGGCTGTTGAAGCTTTCGAAAGCAAAGGCTCAGCCGTGACAGCCTGTCAGATCAAAGTCTGGGCAAATAGAGACCCGCTACTGTCTTTAGTCAAGAAATGTGTCCTGACTGGGAGCTGGGCAGCCACATACGGGGCATGCCCTGAGGAATTTAAACCATTTCACAGGCGCAAGGATGAACTCTCGATTCAGGCCGATTGCCTACTATGGGGAAACCGAGTAGTCATGCCCCAGATGGGCAGAGAGGTGTTCATCAGAGAACTCCACAATGAGCACCCAGGCATTGTCATGATGAAGGCAATTGCCAGGTCACACGTTTGGTGGCCAGGGATAGATGCAGATCTGGAACTTTGTGTTCGCAGGTGCAACATGTGTGCCCAGCTGGGCAATGCACTAAGGGAAGCCCCCCTTAGCGCCTGGTCCTGGCCCGCCAAGCCATGGTCACGCATCCATGTGGACTACGCAGGTCCTTTCATGGGAAAAATGTGTTTGGTTGTAGTTGACGCCTACTCCAAATGGATCGAGTGTGACATTCTTAATTCAAGCACATCCTCTCCCATGGTAGAAAGTCTACGGGCAATGTTCGCCGCCCATGGTCTACCGGACATCTTGGTCAGCGACAATGGCCCGTGCTTTACGAGCATTGAATTCCAGGACTTCATGGCAGGAAATGGTATCAACCATGTCAGAACGGCACCGTTCAAGCCGGTCTCAAACGGCCAGGCGGAAGGAGCAGTGCAGATAATCAAACAGGGGATGCTCAGAATCCAAGGGGGTTCCCTACAAAGCCGCCTATTACACCTCCTGTTGGCCAATAGATCCCGACCACACTCACTCACAGGGGTTCCACCCGCAGAGCTGCTAATGAAAAGGATGCTCAAAACCAGGTTATCCCTTATACATCCCACCATGAAAGAAATTGTTGAGAGCAGGCGCCGGTCACAATGTGACTACCATGACGGGAATGCGAGGGCGCGATGTATTGATGTCAATGACCCTGTCTTTGTCCTCAACTACGCTGCAGGGCCCAAATGGCTCGCAGGCACTATGATTGCCAAAGAGGGGAATAGGATTCTGGTAGTTAAACTTACCAATGGACAAATCTGCCGCAAACACATGGATCAAACAAAAAGGAGGTTCAGCAACCCCATGGAAGAAGCAGATGAAGAACACGATGTAGAGTTCACTCCACCACAGGTGAACGAACACCAGAACCAAGTGGAGGAGAGCCCAGTCACTGTGGGCAGTCCGGACAGGCCTGAGGCACCGCAAACAGCAGACACTCAGGCCAGCACCCAACAACCGGAGCCCCAACTCAGGCGCTCTACAAGGGAGCGTAAACCACCAGAGAGAACCTGTGATCCCAATAAGACTTTGGGGGGGGAGGTGATGTCATGTATTCAACTGTCATTGTAACCCATGTATAAACTGACCTAAGTTGTACACCGTGAGAACACTGACCACTAGGTGGTGAACTTGTGGGAGACTCTCCAAACCTGGACTTTCAGGTATAAAAGGGGAAGCTGCACCCACCTTCTTCACTTCAGTGCTGGCTAATAAAGGTTACTGGTCACAGAGTGACCTTCTCTCAAGTATGGGCCTCGTGTGCATTTATACTGTATAGTAAGGACATATTAGAGGGTACCGTTAGAGTTGGTGTTCCCTACCCCCTCTCTGCCAATCACACCTTCGCAGAGTTCTGCGTCCTTCCTAACTCCACCGTTAAAGTCGCCGAAGGGGATCAGCTTGTCACCCGTTGAGGCTCGGGTCAGGGATTGCTTGAGGCTGGAGTAGAATTCCTCTTTAGTCTTGTCTGTAGCTTCCAGTGTTGGGCATACGCACTGATGACTGTAGTGTACTGGTTTCAGGCTAGGGTGAGCCAAAGCTTCATGAGGCATTCGTTTTACCCACAAGGGAAGTCTCTGAGATGCCCAACTTGCTCATTTTATTATGCCGAAGCCTATCCCATGGAAGCAGCGTTCTTCTTCTGGGTTGCCTTTCCAGAAGAAAGTGTAACCACCACCTTGTTCCTTTAGCTGGCCTTCTCCTGCCCATCGAGTCTTGCTTAGGGCGACGATGTCTATGTTGAATCCTCTGAGTTTCCGGGCAACGATAGCAGTATGACGTTCCGGTCTGTCGCTGTTGGGGTTGTCCATGAGGATCCTGACGTTCCAGGTCCTGAACGTCATTTTTAAAGTTTGGAAGATGCCTGTGCGTGACTTCTTTTAACGTGGGGTGGCCGTTGCACACCAGCTACCACACGGGCTTGGAGGAGCAAGGTCTTGGACAAATTGGGAGGGGATCCAAGACGATTGGAAACTAGGCTCCACTGCATGGGCCTAGTATACACACACACACACACACACACACACATACTCCTACTGTCCTCCTTCCTCCCTCCCACAGGTCCTCTCTTCCTGGGTTTCATAGGACGCAGAGTAGGCCTCCTGATCTTGCTGTGTAGGCCTGTGCTGTTTATTCCCTGGGCTACGATCCCGCTGCTAGACCATGCTGCGCTGCTCCTGGGCTCGACCTCTTTGCTGGGTCCTGACCTCGCTCCTCTCCGCTTCTGGGTCGTGACCTCGCTCCTGTCTGCTCTTGGGTCGCACCTCACTCCGCTTCCCTCCTGGGTCCCGACCTCGTTGCTGGGTCCTGACATCGCTCCTCTCCGCTCCTGGGTCCTGACCTCGTTATTGGGTCGCGACCTCGCTCCTCTCCGCTCCTGGGTCGTGACCTCGCTCCTCGCTGCTCCTGGGTCGCGACCTCGCTCCTGTCTGCTCCTGGGTCGTGACCTCACTCCTCTCCACTCCTGGGTCGCGACCTCGCTCTGCTCCGCTCTCGGATCGTGACAATGCTCTTCTCCGCTGCTGGGTCGCGACCTCGCTCCTCTCTGCTCCTGGGTCGCGACTTCGCTCCTCTCCGCTCCTGGGTCCCGACCTAACTCCTCTCCGCTCTTGGGTCCCAACTCCGCTCCGCTCTGCTCCTGGGTCCTGACCTCGCTGCACAATACACAGCCAATCAGCTACCTGATTTCCGGTGACATGACACTTCAATTTTGTCCCCCTCTTGGGTCAGCTCATGCTGCTTCCTGCGGTGGCGAGCTCCTTTTAAGCCCCGCTGCTGGTGGTGTCTCCTCTTAGGTTGGGTTGGAGCCACACCCTTCCTTTCCTACTACTTCGATGTCATGCAACCCTTTTGGCTTCAGCAGAGGTAGAGCCAGGCTGCTCACATTCCTGCTCTGACAGCTCAGATGCACTTAGACGGCATCCTGTGGGTTTTGGAGCCCATGAGGGGCCCGCCAAAGACTGCTCCCCTGCACCTGTACAGGGGCTGACCTGTGCATCGGGACACAAGGCAACATGGGGGGCATTAACTGAGGGGGGAGGCAACAGGTGAGAAGTTGGTGCACTTTGAGCAGAGTCCCCAGTTGTATGTTCCTTTTCCCCATTTTCCTTCTCACGGCCCACCCGCACGTCCCTGAGCCAGAGAGCACTTTGCTGCACATCAGTGGGGCGCTGAACAGCCATGACTAGGTTTTAATCTATCCTAATTAAAGTGGCATTCAGCTTGTGTAAGCTGCTGGTGAGAGCAAGCATACACTCATGTGAATGCCGGGTTTGATGCTCCATGCAGGACGCCACTCTTTCCATGGACGAACACATCATAGCTAACAATATCTGGCACTCATGCTTGAAACGGATTCCTCTATTCTCTCTGCAAACGTAGATGATGCAGCTTGAAATCCTACCAGAGCCTCACATATTTTTTTGCTGTTGCTCCAGAATCATCCTGTTTGTTGACCGCCCCGAAGTTCAGTATCTGCATCCAGCTGAGCAGAGCATGGTGCGTCCTGCAGCCTCCAATGAGGACTCTCCACTGCTGTCCCTGTTTCCACCATCTGGTCTTGTTCACATGTGATGTGTGAGAGATCAAGCAACAACACAACTATCTGTCTTGCTGCTCTCACTGGCGTGTATGTATCTGCACTGATGCATGGTGCGCTGAACCTTGTGATGGAGCACCCGCAGATTTAATCACTTCCTCTGAGGGTTTGCCGTCTCCCCGTCCGGCACCATCTCCTGTGGGACACTTGATGGGCCTCTGGGAGATTAAAGACATAAATTAGAAAGCAAAACTTGCATTTATATGGCGCCTTGCACAACCAACAGACATCCCAAAGCGTGTTACAGCCAAGGAAGATCTGTTTGAAGTGTAGTTAATGTTGTAATGTTGGAAATGTGGCAGCCAATTTGTGCACAGCAAGCTCCCACAAGCAGCAATGTGATAATGACCACTTAATCTGTTTTTTAGTAATATTGATTGAGGGATAAATATTGGCCCAGACACAGGAGAAAACTTCCCAGCTCTTCTTTGAAATAGAGCCATGGGATCTTTTACATCCAGCTGACAGTGCAGAGGGGACCTCGGTTTAATGTTTCATTCAAAAGACGGCATCTCGAACAGTGCAGCACTCCCTCTGTACTGTACTGCAGTACCCGTCTAGATTTTTGTGTTCAAGTCCCTGGAGTGGGACTTGAGCCCACAACCTTCTGACTCAAAGCCAAGGGTGCTACCAACTAAGTCACAGCTGACACTGTCAGAACTGTCATGGTAAGAATGTTTTCAGTTATCAGTATACATAAGAACATAAAAACATAAGAATTAGGAACAGGAGTAGGCCATCTAGCCCCTCGAGCCTGCTCCGCCATTCAACAAGATCATGGCTGATCTGGCCGTGGACTCAGCTACACTTACCCACCCGCTCCCCATAACCCTTAATTACCTTATTGGTTAAAAAATCTATCTATCTGTGTGTACATTTAATGAGCTAGCCTCAACTGCTTCCTTGGGCAGAGAATTCCACAGATTCACAACCCTCTGGGAGAAGAAATTCCTTCTCAACTCGGTTTAAAATTGACTTCCCTGTATTTTGGGGTTGTGCCCCCTAGTTCTAGTCTCCCCGACCAGTGGAAACAACCTCTCTGCCTCTATCTTGTCTATCCCTTTCATTATTTTAAATGTTTCTGTAAGATCACCCCTCATCCTTCTGAACTCCAACGAGTAAAGACCCAGTCTACTCAATCTATCATCATAAGGTAACCCCCTCATCTCTGGAATCAGCCGAATGAATCGTCTCTGTACCCCCTCCAAAGCTAGTATATCCTTCCTTAAGTAAGGTGACCAAAACTGCACACAGTACTCCAGGTGCGGCCTCACCAATACCCTGTACAGTTGCAGCAGGACCTCCCTGCTTTTGTACTCCATCCCTCTCGCAATGAAGGCCAACATTCCATTCGCCTTCCTGATTAACTGCTGCACCTGCAAACTAACTTTTTGGGATTCATGCACAAGGACCCCCAGGTCCCTCTGCACCACAACATGTTGTAATTTCTCCCCATTCAAATAATATTCCCTTTTACTGTTTTTTTTTTCCAAGGTGGATGACCTCACATTTTCCGACATTGTATTCCATCTGCCAAACCTTAGCCCATTCGCTTAACCTCACCAATTCTCTTTGCAGCCTCTCTGTGTCCTCTACACAACCCGCTTTCCCACTAATCTTTGTGTCATCTGCAAATTTTGTTACACTACACTCTGTCCCCTCTTCCAGGTCATCTCTGTATATTGTAAACAGTTGTGGACCCAGCACCGATCTGTGTGGCACACCACTAACCACCGATTGCCAACCTGAAAAGGACCCATTTATCCCAACTCTCTGCTTTCTGTTAGTTCGCCAATTCTCTCTCCATGCTAATACATTTCCTCTGACTCCACGTACCTTTATCTTCTGCAGTAACCTTTTGTGTGGCATCTTATCGAATGCCTTTTGGAAATCCAAATACACCACATCCATCGGTACACCTCTATCCACCATGCTTGTTATATCCTCAAAGAATTCCAGTAAATTAGTTAAACATGATTACCCTTCATGAATCCATGTTGCGTCTGCTTGATTGCACTATTCCTATCTAGATGTCCCGCTATTTCTTCCTTAATGATAGCTTCAAGCATTTTCCCCACTACAGATGTTAAACTAACCGGCCTATAGTTACCTGCCTTTTGTCTGCCCCCTTTTTTAAACAGAGACGTTACATTAGTTGCTTTCCAATCCGATGGTACCTCCCCAGAGTCTAGAGAATTTTGGTAGATTATAACGAATGCATCTGCTATAACTTCCGCCATCTCTTTTAATACCCTGGGATGCATTTCATCAGGACCAGGGGACTTGCCTATCTTGAGTCCCATTAGCCTGTCCAGCACTACCTCCCTAATGATAGTGATTGTCTCAAGGTCCTCTCTTCCCACATTCCCGTGACCAGCAATTTTTGGCATGGTTTTTGTGTCGTCCACTGTGAAGACCGAAGCAAAATAATTGTTTAAGGTCTCAGCCATTTCCACATTTCCCATTATTAAATCCCCCTTCTCATCTTCTAAGGGACCAACATTTACTTTAGTCACTCTTTTCCGTTTTATATATCGGCAAAAACTTTTACTATCTGTTTTTCTGTTTTGTACAAGTTTACTTTCATAATCTATCTTTCCTTTCTTTTTTGCTTTCTTAGTCATTCTTTGCTGTCATTTAAAATGTTCACAATCTTCTAGTTTCCCACTAACCTTGGCCACCTTATACGCATTAGTTTTTAATTTGATACTCTCCTTTATTTCCTTGGTTATCCACAGCTGGTTATCCCTTCTCTTACCACCCTTCTTTTTCACTGGAATATATTTTTGTTGAGCATTATGAAAGAGCTCCTTAAAAGTCCTCCACTGTTCCTCAATTGTGCTACCATTTAGTCTGTGTTCCCAGTCTACTTTAGCCAACTCTGCCCTCATCCCACTGTAGTCCCCTTTTGTTTAAGCATAGTACGCTCGTTTGAGACACTACTTCCTCACCCTCAATCTGTATTACAAATTCAACCATACTGTGATTACTCATTCCGAGAGGATCTTTTACTAGGAGATCATTTATTATTCCTGTCTCATTACACAGGACCAGATCTAAGATAGCTTGCTCCCTTGTAGGTTCTGTAACATACTGTTCTAAGAAACAATCCCGTATGCATTCTATGAATTCCTCCTCAAGGCTACCCCGTGCGATTTGATTTGACCAATCGATATGTAGGTTAAAATCCCCCATGATTACTGTCGTTCCTTTTTCACATCATCATATTTCACTGGCTGCTGACATCAAGTCAAAATGGACAACAGTTATATCCCATGCTGCTGTGTGATATTTAATTCTATTACTGGGTAGCTGGGAGGTCTCCATCTCCGACTGCCAGGCAAGCTGACACTCGGCTTATCTCCAGAGCATCCTCCTCTGCAGCTGTCAGCGTGATATGACTGGAGGGTCACCTCCTGGTTCTCTGCTTCGCCCCAGTGTTCTGTGCTCTCTTCTCCTGCAAGCAGGGAAACATGAGAACTTTGAGTTAGAGTCATGGAATGAGTGGAATGGATGGTTGGACTACATCTGTTGAGGGTAAGATGAAGGTGCGTGTTAGTGGTGCATGGTCAGATAGGGATGTGAGGAAGCACATAGTCAGAGAGGGATGGGTGCACCTACAAGGTACACTGATGTGAGGAGTGACGTGCAGAAGTAGGCTTTGGAAGGCAGAGTGAGGGGGTTGGGGTGATATGCACATCAGGATGTAGTTGAATGTGGCATTGTACCCACCTTTCCTGCCCTCATTAGGCCATTGAAGCGCTTCCTGCAGTGTATTCAGGAGTGTGACAACATACTCCTTCTGCTGACCTCTTCTGCGATTTCCAGTCACACGTGCTTGGTCATTGAGGATGGCTTCTTCTTCCCGTCAGCAGGGAATAATATCTCCCTGTGGGCCCTTACACCTCGTGGCATCAGGTCTAGGGACGCATCAGTGAAGTGAGGTGCAGCCTTCGTACGTCGAGACGCCATTCTATACTATTTGCTGTGTTTCTTGCACCTCCACAATCCTGCAACTATCATCTTTGCAATGTTCTTTTAAATGCCTCAGCTGAAATAGACCCATGCACGTCATCATCATCCCCGCTCGCGCTAATTGGTCGTGAAACCCGGAGGTCAGATGCAAATGCAGTGGCTGAGTTAAAAAACCACTGACCGATGTGCTGCAGCCAATTCCAGGTTTCCCGCGTGCTACTGGACCCGCTCCCAGTGCATCGGCAGGTAAATGTTCCGGCCAAAATCTCTCTGAATAATTTTTTTGTTATTCCTACTCATCTCTCTAATTTGACAGCAGATTTCCTCTTCCATTTCCCTCCCAGAATTTGACGATTGGTAATACATGTTTTTTATTGCAACAGGCCCTTTTTTGACTTTGACCTCCAACCATTTTGACTATCTGTACCCTTTTCTTGTCTGCATCAACCCTCTCTATGCATGCATTAATTCCCTCTTTTACAATATTGTCATTCTATCTCCTTTCTTATCTTTTCTATCCTTCCTAAATGTATTCTGATATTTTCCATTCTTATCCAGTTTGCAGCCAGGTTTCTATTAATGCTATCAAGTCTAGACCTCCTGCAAAATAACTACCTCCAGTTCCCCCAGTTTATTTCCCACACTCCACGCATTGCAATATATTTATTTTAACTTATTTTCTTTTTTTTAAACATGACTCTTTTTTCCCATAAGATTTTTATCTAAGCCATCTTTATGTCAGTCTTTCCTCTGTTTATAATTAGTCGTTTTCATTTTATTCTTCTACTTCATATGCCTTTTTCTGGTTGGTTTAATTTTTCAGTCCCCCCCTCACCCCTTCCTAGTTCAAATATCTTGTAACTTTAATATTTAACCATTTTGACTGATATAACCTATCCTTGTGGAATAGTTTCCTTCTGACCCAGAACTGGTGCCAATGCCCAACAAAGTGACCCCATACCTTTAGCCATGGATTGATTTCCCTAATCTTCCTGTCATTTCCTGACCAGGACAACAAGAGAACTGCTTACTCTACTTTGAATAGTGCGATGGGATACTTAACATGCAGCTGAATGAGCAGACAGGCCTCAATTTAACATCTCATTCAAAGGGCAGCACCTCCAACAATATTCCCTCAGTACTGCACAAGAGTGCTAGTTCAAATTATTGGCCCTGAAATCCTGGTTTCTTCTTCCCACGGGCGTTTGACTCAATTCTAGAGAAAAGATGCGCATTTACCTTTTCCTGCTGCGCCCACTAGAGATCCCGGTCCTGAGGCCTCCTCTCCCTGCGCATCGGAGCACGTGCACGTCTGGACGGATGTAAAGCTGGAGCTGCAGTCACATGACTCTGGACAGCCAATCCAGGTAAAGTATTTTCTCATTCATAATAATGGGAACTCTGTACATAGGAGTTCTCATTATTATGATTGAGTAACACCCCCCCAACACCAAAACACCAATAAAAATTGGAAAAAAACACATATTTAACATTAATTTAAATTAAAGTTAATAAATGTCTTAGAAAATATATATATTTTTCTGATTTTTTAAAACGTTTTTTAATTATGGTTTAAAATAAACTTACCTCAGTGGGCAGGGTTTTTAACCTTAACATATGTTTCTTAAATTTTATTTTTATATGTTTTTGTGTGTTTTAAAACTCTTACACTGGTAAAAGTAGGATATGCGCCTGCTTTTATCAGGCGCAAGAGTTTTAAGGACATTCGCAGGGCATGAGATGGGCAAATACCGCAATCTTTCCCATGCAAATGTCCTGGCTGCCGAGATGCATGCGATCTGTCAAGCCAGAACTTGACAGATTGGAAAAGCCGGGTTTTGGCACATGCGCATTGCATGTTGAAAACCGGCCTTTGCGATGCCTTCCTGGTTCCGTATACATTCCATACGGACCCGGGGAGGCTGAGAACTCTAATGCATGGTGTGGGATTTGAAACCACAACTTTCTGACCCAGAGGTTAGGTCATTGTCAACTGTGCTAGGCTAACACACAGCTTAAATAAGGTTTTCTTGCTTCATTAAATATATGGGAAAATTTCAAAAATTTATACTTCTGGCATTGAGGGTCTTGTGGCAAATATACATATTGCAAATTTGGATACAGAGCTCAACCTGTCCTGCAAAGTTTTCTGTGTATTACTTTGAATCTGCCCTTTAATTCCCCAATGATGCCATCTATAAATCTTTAATTGTAATTAGTTTTATCTTGGGACCATAAAGAAAATACACAAAACTAGGTGGGATTGTGAGTTGTGAGGAGGATGCAAAGACGCTGCAAGGTGATTTAGATAGGTTGAGTGAGTGGGCAAACACATGGCAGATGCAGTATAATGTGGATAAATGTGAAGTTATCCATTTTGGTAGGAAAAACATAAGGACAACATATTACTTAAATGGTGATGACTTGGGAAGTGTCGATGTATAGAGGGATCTGGGTGTCCTTGTACAGTCATTGAAAGCAAACATGCAGGTGCAGCAAGCAGTTAGGAAGGCAAATGGTATGTTGGCCTTCATTGCAAGAGGATTTGAGTACAGGAGAAAGGATGTCTTACTACAATTATACAGGGCCTTGGTGAGACCACACCTGGAGTATTGTGTGCAGTTTTGGTCTCCTTACTTAGGAAAGGATATAATTGCCATAGAGGGAGTGCAGCAAAGGTTCACCAGACTGATTCCGGGGATGTCAGGACTGACATATGAGGAGAGATTGGGTCAACTAGGCCTGTATTCACTAGAGTTTAGAAGAATGAGAGGGGATCTCATTGAAATATATAAAATTCTGACTGGGTTGGATAGACTGGATGTGGGGAGGATATTTCCCCTAGCTGGGAAGTCTATAACAAGGGGTCACAATCTCAGGATACGGGGTAGGAAATTTTGGACCAAGATGAGGAGAAATTTTTTTCACTCAGAGGGTGGTGAACCTGTGGAATTTTCTACCACAGAAGGCTGTGGAGGCCAAGTCACTGAATATATTTAAGAGAGAGATAGATAGATTTCTAGAAATAAAAGGTATCAAGAGGTATCGGGAAAAAGCGAGAATATAGTGTTGAGATAGAGGATCAGCCATGATCATATTGGATGGCGGTGCAGACTCGAAGGGCCAAATGGCCTACTACTGCTCCTATTTTCTATGTTTCTATATGGGCCCTGAAATTGGTGGCCTTACCGCCCACTGCCGTCGACTGTCGCCGAGTTTTGCCGCTGGTCTCCCCTCTGTGCCAGTTTCCACTCGGGCTGCAGCCGTTGAGAGGGAAGTACCACCGGGAATCGCCCGCTGACGGCTTCTGGCGGCCAAGTAGCGCAAGTATGTTCCCGCCCGCCAAGCTGCCAGTTTGGTGCGGGCAGGAGTCACCAGCAGCAGGGGGAAGGACCACTGCATGGAGACAGGTCTAACCCCAACGGTGAGTATGAAGACTTGCAAAAAAAAGTTAGTGAACATCTTTTAGTTATTTTTTTTACAGCGTCTTACCTTTATGGGCTCCCCTGAAGGTTTTCCGGTGGGTTTTTTTGGTGATGATTTTCATTTTCCGGTCTTCCACCCTCCCTGGGCCCAACTCCATCCTCGGCAGCACTTGGGCAGCAATTGCATTTGCTGCCGAGATTGAGAGCTCCTACCCGCTGCCGCCCAGATTGACGGCGTAAGCCGTTATTTGACCGCCGGCCGGTACTGCCACCTCTTTTAGAGGAATCTTCCTGGCAAAGTACAACCTGGTCTCTCAGCAGCCATCGGCGGCCCTTTGGGCAGCACTTGGGCGGGCCTTGGCCTTTATCAATTTCGGGCCCATGTAAACAGTACAAAGTTCTTCTGGATGGGATTACTTTATGTAAATACTCTGCAGGCAGATCTCTTTCTTGCCTTTTTCCTCCCCTCTCCAGTTATTTTCCAAGAAGAATCTTATACAACAATATTGATTATTTTGTCTGTACTCTTGCTTGTAGTTGCACATTATTATGAGAGCACCTTTCTCTTCTTGAGAAAATATCTTATTGGAAATAAAATGGATGGTGGAGTCTTTTTCTAGGAAAGATTGTCCATATTAACTTAACTGGAGGTACCTATAAAATTCTTCATTCGGGAGCTTGTGGTTTTCACATATAAGTATTCAAAGATTTTTGGTCTGATTATGAACAAAATCAGCAATTATCCTACCTCCTGCAAGTTCGAATACCAAATGTTGTGCTGGCCAAAGTAAAATTTGGCATCTTATGAAAGGCAGTTAAAAGTCAATCCCTTTAATTGAGTAAGTGTTTACACATTCCAAACGAGCGGGTTTTATAAGATGCCAAGAGGTTACTGTTCTGGCAAGGACTGTAAAAGCAGAGTATGTTTTCCCATGAATACGTGTGTGTTTTTGGAATGGTTAGTTCAAGCACAGGAGATTTATTGCTGTATTGTTAAGTAATATAATCTACATGGTTACTTCTTCAATTTCTTTGCTGAAGTATATTCCACTGTTGAGCTTTGAGCTGTGCTTTGGCATGTGCAGTTGGATAAACTATTTGTTCTGCTATAAAAGCATCTCGATAGAAACTTGTGGTGCAGCTTTCTAAACAGAAAATAAAAGACAGTGTGTTACATGGAAATAAACAACTAAGAATGATTATAATACAGCAAATGAATGTAAAATTTGATCAGGTTATAATTCTAATCTGAACCCCAAAATAAATAATAACCTTGAAATTATTCGAGGACATCAATCATTTGTATAATAAATTGATGCATGAGTTATTCGTAGTCCAGTTTTTGACTCACATTTTGATTGATATCAGCAATTCTGGTTAAAAAAATGGTGAGTATGCTCCTTATTGCTGATCCATGGTGGCACCACACTGATTGTGATGCAATAAATTCAAATGCTTTTGAGTGAAAATGGTTGATTGTTAGGAATACTATACATGAGATCTAATTTTCAGTTATAATACATTTGAGGAAAGCTCGCACAGTTCAGACAGTTGTCTGTACTTTAATAACAGCTGAATACATTTCCAATCAGGGTTTTTTTTAATATATTTTTCACTAATTAGATCTTTCTCATTGAAGCTTTAGATTAAAATCCATGTCCATTATTAGCATAATTTCATTTTACTATCACCATTATCACTAGATAGTTATGTATCACAGCTTCATGTTAGCCATAGTTACAATAGGTGTGGCTTGCAGGCAGTGCATGCCTAACTAAAAATCAATCCATTCTTGTTTCAACAAGGTATACCATTTCTGTATACATTACATATGTACAACAATATTTTCCTATCCCTTTTTTTCCTGATCATGGGTGGGAGATGAATACATCTTGTCAAATCTTCATGAATTGATTTCAGGAGTTTGAAGCACTTGACATTAAACAGGAACTATATAAGCACTCCTAATACTTCCATTGTATGCATGATTTATTTTTTACAATAGCAAGCTCTTGAATCAACAAAACAAACTGTCAATTATGTCAAAACATTAAAAGCCCCTTATTGCTAAATGATTATATGTTGTTATTTCAAAAGCTGTACTGTGGAGTATCATTTATAATTTAAAATTCTTGTGCGCCCTATATGCCTAATACTCCACACATTTCCAACAATTAAAAAAATATAGGCTTGATCATCATTATTTATTTAAAGACTAAAGTATAGTATAGTATTAGGCAGTCCCTCGAAACGAGGATGACTTGATTCCACACCAAAAAGGGATGCGTTCACAGGTGTTTCAATGATGGAACTGACATTCTAGGTCCAGAACTACATATTGAAGGATGGAAGATGCCTATGCGTGGATCCTTTTAACATGGGTTGGCTGTTGCACACCAGCCACCACACGGGCTTGATAGAGCTAGGTCTTGATCCAGTGGCAAGGGTTAACCAAGACGACTGGAGACCAAGCTCTGCTGCACAGACCTAGTGCGCTATCGCAGTGTGGGGGCCCGTGCTGCCCCTGTGCCCTCGCCTCTCCTGGGCCCCGATAACGATGCTCAGTAACAGGACATCAATTAATCTCCTCTTATGTTGGAGACATCAAATATCGACACACTGTTATTTGAAATATCAAAATATTAAACTCCAGCCTAGTTGAAGGGTTATTATCATCAGCAGAAACAAACGTCAACTAATAGAAGGAACACGATTCAGTAGGGATGTGAATAACAGCAGCAATAACAGCAGAATCCAACCCTTGCAGTCACTTGTGAACTCGCTGGTGTCTCAGCAGGTTGGGTGTGTCATGTATGTATGCTTGGATTTACTAGCCACCAGGCGGCGCCACTGTCAGAGGGCATTGGGCTGTGCGCACATGAGTGCGGCCCAGGTATAAAAGGCCAGCCATCTTGTAATGTAATCACGTTGGGCCCTAATAAAGTAGATCCAGGTTTGTGCCTGTTCGGAGTTTACAATATTCAGCCTATTGAGTTATTGCATACACAACAGGGTGACTGAATGCATCCCTTCCCACACTCTGAGCAGGTGAACAGTCTCTCCCCAGTGTGAACTCGCTGGTGCTTTAGAAGTGTGGATGACCAAGTGAATCCCTTCCCACACATGGAGCAGGTGAATGGTCTTTCCCCAGTGTGAAGTTGCTGGTGAGTCAACAGGTTGGGTGACTGAGTGAATCCCTTCCACACTGAGAGCAGGTAAACGGTCTCTCCCCCGTGTGAACTCGCTGGTGTGTCAGCAGGTGCGATGACTGAGTGAATCCCTTTCCACACTCAGAGCAGGTGAACAGCTTCTCCCCAGTGTGAACTCGCTGGTGTGTCAGCAGGTTGTATGACTTAGTGAATCCCTTTCCACACATGGAGCAAGCGAACGGCCTCTTCCTGGTGTGACTGCATCGATGAATTTCCGGGGAATTGAATCCCTTCCAACAGACCCCACATATCCACGGTTTCTCCATGGTGGGGGTGTCCTTGTGCCTCTCCAGGCTGGATGATCAGTTGAAGCTTTGACCACACAGAACATCTGTATGGTTTCTCCCCGAGGTGAATAATGCAATGTTTTTTCAGGCTGTATAACTGGTTAAAGCTCTTTCCGCAGGCAATCCACTGGAACATTCTCACTCGGGTGTGTGTGTCTTGGTGCTTTTCCAGTCACACTTATTTTTGAAATCTTTTCCCAGACAAAACAGACAAACATTTCTCCTTCCACATTCAAAGACCGATGATATTCAGATCCTGAGGAATCGAGTGACTCCGTCAGATCTTGACTGAAGAGAGCCAACTTCAACTCCCAGAAAGAGTCGTGCAGGAACCGAGATCAAGTCTGTCGACAGAATGTTTGGCCCACCACAGCTTGAGGCCCAGGAGATTTTAACTCCTGGGTTTTGTCTGCATAGATCCTGATGGTCTCTTGGCCGTACCCAACTGGAAACATCGTCATTGGGGACCCAAACAAACAGTTCCCCTGCACTCAGGTAGGTGGTTGTGAGGAGGGTCAGAAGGGCATTGTGGGCGGGAGAGGGAAGCCTAGAGCAGGGGAGGCCCAAGGATTCCTTGTGGGGCTCAGAGGAGCACTCCTGGGCTTCTGGCCCCAGCTCCTCTTGCAATCAGGTTGGCCTTTGGGGAAGACATGATGACTTTCCTACGCAAGCCTTTGACTAAAATTGGAGTCGGCCCTGATGATGTCATATTTAAAGAAGGAGCCCGCTGCCTTCTAGCGGGTGTCCCTCTCACCTGCTCAAAGGAACAGTTTATGATCATAACCCGTGGGGAGACAGTGGGGCAGGTAGAAACATAGGAACAGGAGTAGGCCATTGAGCCCCTCGAGCCTGTTCTGCCACTCAATGAAAACATTGCTGATCTGTGACCTAAGTCCATATACCCACCTTTGACCCATATCCCTTAATACCTTTGGTTGACAAAAATCTATTGATCTCAGATTTAAAATGAACAATTGATCTAGCATCATTTGCCATTTGCAGAAGAGAGTTCAAACTTCTACCACCCTTTGTGTGTAGAAATGTTTCCTAATTTCACTCCTGAAAGGGCTGGTTCTAATTTTTAGATTATGTGCCCTAGTCCTAGAATTCTGAACAATCGGAAATAGTTTCTCTCTATCTACCCTATCTGTTCCCTTTAATATCTTGAAAATTTTAATCAGGTCACCCCTTAACCTTCTAACTTCTAGGGAATACAAACCTATTTTATGTAATCTCTCCTCGTAATTTAACCCTTGGAGTCTGGATATCATTCTGGTAAACCTACGCTGCGCTCCCCCCAAGGCCAATTAATAGCCTTCCTAAGGTGGGATGCCCAGAACTGCTCACAGTATTCCAGGTGTGGTTTAACCAGGGCTGTGTATAGCTATAGAATAACCTATACCCCCTTATATTTTAGTCCTCTAACTATAAAGGCCAGCATTCCATTAGCCTTTTTGATTATTTTCTGTACCTGTTCATGACATTTTAATGATCTATGTACCTGGACCCACATGTCTCTTTGCACCTCCACTGTTTTTAGCTTTTCACCATTTAGAAAGGACCCTGTTCTATCCTTTTTACCTCACATTTACCTACATTGAAATTCATTTGCCACAGTTTTGCCCATTCACTTAATCTATCAATACCCCTTTGTAATTTTATGTTTTCATACACATTGCTTACAATGCTGCCTATCTTTGCGTCATCGGCAAATTTGGATATATGGCTTTCTATGCCATCATCTAAGTTGTTAGTAAATACTGTTGAATAGTTGAGGTCCCAACACAGATCCCTGTGGGACACCACTGGTCACATCATGCCAATTTGAGTACCTGCCCATTATCCCTACTGCCTGTTTCCTGCTACTCATCCAATTTCCTAACTATGTCAGTAATGTGCCTTCAATTCCATGGGCTTCTACCTTAGTTATCAATCTCTTTTATGGGACTTTATCAAATGCCTTCTGGAAGTCCATATAATTAACATCCATAGGGCTAGACTTTCGACATCCATCCGCCATTTACCGTCCACTTACCATCCATTTTACCGCCGAGAAGCTCTTTACCGCCCATGTGTGTGTTCAAATGGAAACTACCGTCCATTTACCGCCCATTTATCGGCGGCGGTAAATTCGGCATTCGATTACTGCTGGGGATGAGCGAAACCGTCCACCCATTTTTTTTCTCAAATCTGATGTCATCACTCATGTACCACCCAGAAGACTGTTTATAATGGAAACTACTGCCCAAATACCGCCGAAATTATCGCCAAGCGCTACTTTCGGCATTTTGCCCATATACCACCCAAATTACCGCCCGCCCCAAAAAAACGCTCAAAAAAAGTTGCACTCACCTGACCTTAACCCGGCGGTATGGATGCCATGTTGTAAATCAGATGAAGTTGAAGAAAAGGCTGCTTAAAGTTGATGGAAATGTTGTGTTCATACTCTTATTTATTTGTTACAGCTCACAGGATGGATATTAGGACCATGCAGGAGCTATTCACAGTTGTGGTAGTCATGCTGGTTCATGCTGGTTTGGGAACACCATTTTTTTGGGTTGTTGTATAAAGCACATGGTTTAAGTTACTTTTCCCCTGGCTCAGTTTGTCAGTTATTTACGTGTATACAACAGGAAGCATTGAAGTAATTCGTGAGTGATTTTAAGGGTGTTTTAAAATCTTGAAAATTATCTGAGCATATTGTGGTCAATTTTGAGTAAATTTGTGGTTGTTTAAGGAGGGGACAGAAATTGCCAGATGGGAATGCCGGTCCACCTCAGGAGAGAGGGGAGGCAGAAGAGGAGGAGGAGGAAGAAGAGGAGGATGAGGATCTCGGGGAGGACAATCAGCCTGGCCACCACCCCACCCCCCCCCACCGCTACACCACAGGAGAACCCTCATGGTAGTTACGCAACTGCAAGACTGTTGCGTCAACAGCTCATAAATCAACGCTTTGCTTGAAGTTACGTTGGTGACAGTTACGTTACGTTATGTTTCATCCTTGCCTGGCCATTGTTTGCAACCCATGCATTGATGGTTAACCTTCTGTTTGTAAAAGACACTGCATAAGAATTGTAAGTGTAATAAAAATCTTTTATAATTTAACAATTGAAAAAGCCTTTTTTAGAAATTTATACTTACATATAATTTTTAAATGGGGAAAAACAATTAACAGATACAAACATTGAAAACATTTAAACAGAATAGAAACAACACCCCCCCCCCCAACAGTCAACAATTTTTTAATATCAATTGAAATAACGATAACAACAACATCCCCCCACCCCATCACCCCTCCCCCCAAACCAGGCAAAATTTCTACCTGTGGCCACCATTCCCTCTGCCTCCACCCATCCCCCCTGACATTAACACCCCCTTTCTCCCTAACATTGCCCCTGCCCCATGTCCTACCCACATTAACTCCAAGCCGTCTTGCAGTAGGGCACCTCGAGTGCTGCTGCTGTGGGGAGGGCAGTTGACAGTGGCAGAGTCACTTCTTGCGATCCCGGAGAAGAATCGGTATCCGAAGACCCGTCTCCAGAGTCAGAAGCAACTGCTTCCTCCTGACTTTCAGCTGTCGTCATAGGGGTACGACACCTTGGGGTGCAGTGCCATATACCGAGTCCATCGTTTGCCGCATGGCATAGACGGAATCAGCGGTTCGCCGCATCACCGCAATCAGCTGCGCCATGTCCTCTGAATGACGAGCTGAAAGTGTGGCAATGTTGCCAGTTAACCCACCTATCGCCTGGAGGAGCTCTCGACCGATGTCAATGCTCACCCTAGACAGTGATACCATGTCCAGGTTAACATTTGTCTGTCTCTGAGCATACCTACCTCGCCGACTCAGCCTCGCAGATTCAGCATACGTACCGGACCACTCGGTGTGCCCTGCTGCAAGCCGCTTGGTCCCGCTACTTCCTCGATTGAGGAAGAGGTGGCCGCAGGTAGATTGGATCCTTGAGTCCCCGAGTCCCCCTCCTCCACATGTTGGGTTGAGCAGCATGGTTGAGGCTCATCCAAACAATCCTCCTCCTCCTCTGTGGTCTCGACTCTAGGTGAGCACTACTTGAAGTAGTACGGGCGATGCTCCAGGGGTCCCCAAAGGTCTCTGGTCCTCTTGGGCAACTAGAAAACATAATATGAGAGGTTAGTAGAAGAGGAGGGGAGGGCCAAGGTGACATGAGAATGCTTAAGCTGTGCAAGCATATGTAGGAAGAGCAACACTACTGCATTAGATATCACTGGCAGACGTTACATTTAATTAACGTGAATAGAAAGTACAGAAACTGCATGGCATTATAATAAGATTTCATGATCCCGGCCTTAATTACATATATTATACTCAAATAGCATTAAATTACATTAAATTACCCAAGGGTTATACATGGCTTACCTGCCGCCACAACCGGATCTGCAACACCACGAGTGGCCGAGCGATTATGGACCCCAACGAGGGCTGCGGCCGCTCCTCGAGATCGGTCAATTTAACCAACTCCGCGGCCCCTCATCCTGTGTGCCGACGCTCCGTACGATTGGCAGATATCTTCTTCTGCAAACATGACAAGAGCATGGTATAAGCTAATTGCCTAGGTACTATTACGGAACACACAGATAGACATCCACAATTAATCATCGCCAATGCTTTTCATCAATGTCCCATTAACATTATATGTTATATGTTATATGCTAATACAGTTAGGATGCAATTGATGCATGATTAACACATCTACATTCAGAGAAGCAATGTAATAAGATCGTGGATTGGAAGTAATGCGTGGCACCAAGCTTACCCTGTTTACCAAGCTTAATTACAATCTGGCAGATTTACATTTTAAGTAATGAGTCAGTGCATGATTAAAGTTGGTACATACTCTCACAGACGCAACCAGGTCGTTCCAGCGCTTGTGGCACTGGCTCAGCTCCCAATAATCGTGGGCGGCCGACGACATCACCTCCGTGATCTCCGCCCATATCTGTTGGTAAACATTTGGGAGGGATTTCCCATCCCCACCCCGGGTTAATTGGGTCCACCTACTTTCAACTTCGTGGACCAAGGCTTCATTGGCCTCATCTGAAAAACGCATGGCCCTTTTTTTCCCTCCCACCTCAGCCACCTCACCCACGTCGCTCACGACTACTTCCTCTATGTCCATATTTTTAGTTGAAATGTGTTAAAAGTTTTTTCTAACATTTAAAACCTCAAATATTTGATGCTTCTCTCTCCACTTGCTCTGCTCCCACCCTGTTTGTCTCACTCACTCTCCCTTCCCCCCCTTCCTCTTCTGCACATGTGCAGGTGAGCCCTAACCTGAATCGCGGGAAAAGTGAAGTGCCGAGAGAAAATAATTGCACATGCGCAGAAGGGCTATTGCTAGAGATGTCGGCCTTGCACAATGGAATAGACCACTACTGCCCACTTGCTACTGCTACTGCCACCGCCCCCCCAAAAAAGGCAAAACTAGCATTTTTTTAAATTGCTGCTATTCCAGAGGTTCTTAAAGGTGGGACAACCACGACGCAGGAAATATCGCCCATATATGCCGAAAGTCTAGCCCATAGACATTCCCCTGTCCACTAATTTAGTCACCTCAAAAAAATCGATCAGGTTTGTCAGGCATGACCTACCTTTCACAAATGCATGTTGGCTCTCTCTGATCAACTCAAAATTTTGGAGGTGTTCAGTCATCCTATCCTTAATTATAGACTCGAGGAGGTGGAAATTTTTCCTTTCAATAAGAGCCCTGGCCACCTGAACACGGCGGCCACGGGTTGTTGCCGACTAACCGCCCAGTCGGCACGGGTTATCTGACGCTCGCGACATCGCCCTCTCTGTGTACATCGTTGCCTGCTCCCCCATTTTCACCCCGCTCTTGCGTATGCGTCGGTAACAACATAATCAAAATGCGCATCGCCTCGGCCTCGCCCTCGCACCCGAAGTCAAATTGCCCTGAAATCGGCTTCTAGCCGCTTATCAGGGCCAATGACAGGTTTTCAGGTCGGTGCACATAGAAACATCGAAACATAGAAAATAGGTGCAGGAGTAGGCCATTCTGCCCTGCGAGCCTGCACCACCATTCAATAAGATCATGGCTGAACATTCCCTCAGTACCCCTTTCCTGCTTTCTCTCCATACCCCTTGATCCCCTGAGACGTAAGGGCCATATCTAACTCCCTCTTGAATATATCCAATGAACTGGCATCAACAACTCTCTGCAGCAGAGAATTCCACAGGTTAACAACTCTCTGAGTGAAGAAGTTTCTCCTCATCTCAGTCCTAAATAGCCCACCCTTAACTCAAGATTTTGTCCCCTGGTTCTGGACTTCCCCAACATCAGGAACATTCTTCCCGCATCGAACCTGTCTAGTCCCGTCGGAATCTTATACGTTTCTATGAGATCCCCTCTCATCCTTCTAAACTCCAGTGAATAAAGGTCCAGTTGATCCAGTCTCTCCTCATATGACAGTCCAGCCATCCCTGGAATCAGTCTGGTGAACCTTCACTGCACTCCCTCAATAGCAATAATGTCCTTCCTCAGATGAGGAGACCAAAACTGTACACAATATTCCAGGTGAGGCCTCACTAAGGCCCTGTACAACTGCAGTAAGACCTCCCTGCTCCAATACTCAAATCCCCTAGCTATGAAGGCCAACATACCATTTGCCTTCTTCACCGCCTGCTGTACATGCATGCCCACTTTCAATGACTGATGAACCATGACACCCAGGTCTCGTTGCACCTCCCCTTTTCTAATCTTTCTAATTATGCTGCATCTGCCATGCATTTGCCCACTCACCTAACCTGTCCAAGTCACCCTGCAGCCTTTAGCATCCTCCTCACAGCTCACACCGCCACCCAGTTTAGTGTCATCCACAAACTTGGAGATATTACACTCAATTCCTTCATCTAAATCGTTAATGTATATTGTAAAGAGCTGGGGTCCCAGCACTGAGCCCTGCGGCACTGCACTAGTCACTGCTTGCCATTCTGAAAAGGACCCGTTTATCCCGACTCTCTACTTCCTGTCTGCCAACCAGTTCTCGATCCACGCCAGTACATTACCACCAATATCATGCGCTTTGATTTTGCACATCAATCTCTTGTGTAGGACCTTGTCAAAAGCCTTTTGAAAGTCCAAATACACCACATCCACTGGCTCTCCCATGTTCACTCTGCTAGTTACATCCTCAAAAAATTCCAGAAGATTCGTCAAGCATGATTTTCCTTTTCATAAATCCATGCTGACTTGGTCCGATCCTGTCACTGCTTTCCAAATGCGCTGCTATTTCATCCTTAATGATTGATTCCAACATTTTCCCCACTACTGATGTCAGGCTAACCGGTCTATAATTACCCGTTTTCTCTCTCCCTCCTTTTTTAAAAAGTGATGCTACATTAGCTACCCTCCAGTCTATAGGAACTGATCCAGAATCGAAAGACTGTTGGAAAATGATTACCAATGCATCCACTATTTCTAGGGGCACCTCCTTAAGTACTCTGGGATGCAGACTATCAGGCCCCGGGGATTTATCGGCCTTCAATCCCATCAATTTCCCTAACACAATTTCTCGCCTAATAAGGATATCTTTCAGTTCCTCCTTCTCCCTAGACCTACTGTCCCCTAGTACAATCGGAAGGTTATTTGTGTCTTCCTTTGTGAAGACCAAACTGAAGTATTTGTTCAATTGGTCTGCCATTTCTTTATTCCCCATTATAAATTCACCTGAATCCGACTGCAAGGGACCTACCTTTGTCTTCACTAATCTTTTTCTTTTCACATATTTATAGAAGTTTTTGCAGTCAGTTTTTATGTTTTTAGCAAGCTTTCTCTATTTTCCCCCTCTTAATTAAACCCTTAGTCTTCCTCTGTTGAATTCTAAATTTCTCCCTGTCCTCAGGTTTGTTGCTTTTTCTGGCCAAATTATATGCCTCTTCCTTGGCTTTAACACTATCCTTAATTTCCCTTGTTAGCCATGGTTGAGCCACCTTCCCTGCTTTATTTTACTCCAGACAGGGATGTACAATTGCTGAAGTTCATCCATGCGATCTTTAAATGTTTGCCATTGCTTATCCACCGTCAACCCTTTAAGTATTCTTTGCCAGTCTATTCTAGCCAATTGACGCCTCATACCGTCAAAGTTACCTTTCCTTAAGTTCAGGACCCTAGTTTCCGAATTAACTGTGTCACTCTCCATCTTAATAAAGAATTCTACCATATTATGGTCACTCTTCCCCAAGGGGCCTCGCACAACAAGATTGCTAATTAGTCCCTTCTCATTACACATCACCCAATCTAGGGTGGCCAGCTCTCTAGTTGGTTCCTCGACATATTGGTCAAGAAGACCATCCCTAATACACTCCAGGAAATCCTCCTCCACCACATTGCTACCAGTTTGGTTAGCCCAATCAATATGTAGATTAAAGTTGCCCATGATAACTGCAGTACCTTTACTGCACACATCCCTTATTTCTTGTTTGATGCTGTCCCCAACCTCACTACTACTGTTTGGTGGTCTGTACACAACTCCCACTAGCGTTTTCTGCCCTTTGGAATTCCGCAGCTCCACCCATACCGATTCCACATCATCCAGGCTAATGTCCCTCCTTACTCTTGCATTAATTTCCCCTTTAACCAGCAGCACCACCGCCCCCCCCCCTCCTTTTCCTTTCTGTCTATGCTTCCTAAATGCTGAATACCCTTGGATGTTGAGTTCCCAGCCTTGGTCACCCTAGAGTCATGTCTCCGTGATGCCAATGACATCATACCCGTTAACTGCTATCTGCGAAATTAATTCGTCCACCTTATTCTGAATACTCCTCGCATTGAGACACAGAGCCTTCAGGCTTGTCTTTCTAACAAACTTTGCCCCTTTAGAATTTTGGTGTAATGTGGTCCTTTTTATTTTTTGCCTTGGGTTTCTCTGCCCTCCACTTTTATTATTCTCCTTTCTATCTTTTGCTTCTGACTCCATTTTATTTCTCTGTGTCTCCCTGCATAGGTCCCCATCCCCCTGCCATATTAGTTTAACTCCTCCCCAACAGCACTAGCAAACACTCCCCCTTGGACATTGGTTCCGGTCCTGCCCAGGTGCAGACTGTCCGGTTTGTACTGGCCCAACCTCCCCCAGAACCGGTTCCAATGTCCCAGGAATTTGAATCCCTCCCTTCTGCATCACTGCTCAAGCCACGTATTCATCTGAGCTATCCTGCGATTCCTACTCTGACTCGCACGTGGCACTGGTAGCAATCCTGAAATTACTACTTTTGAGGTCCTACTTTTTAATTTAACTCCTAGCTCCCTAAATTCATCTCGTAGGACCTCATCCCGTTTTTTATCTATATCGTTTGTACCTATGTTTACCACGACAGCTGGCTGTTCACCCTCCCTTTTCAGAATGTTCTGCACCCGCTCCGAGACATCCTTAACCTTTGCACCAGGGAGGCAACATACCATCCTGGGGTTGCAGCCGCAGAAACGCCTATCTATTCACCTTACAATTGAATCCCCTATCACTATCGCTCTCCCACTCTTTTTCCTGCTCTCCTGTGCAGCAGAGCCAGCCACAGTGCCGTGAACTTGGCTGCTGCTGCTCTCCCCTGATGTGTCATCCCCCTCAATAGCACCCAAATGGGTGTATCTGTTTTGCAGGGGGATGACCGCAGGGGCTCCCTGCACTTCCTTCCTTGCACCGCTCTTCCTGTTGGTCTTCCATTACCTATCTGGCTGTGGACCCTTTACCTGCGGTAAGACCAACTCACTAAACGTGCTATTCACGTAATTCTCAGCCTGGTGCATGCTCCAGAGTGAATCCACCCGCTGCTCCAGTTTCGCAATGCGGTCCGTCAGGAGCTGGAGTCGGATACATTTCCTGCACACTTAGTCGTCAGGAACACTGGAAGCAACCCTCACTTCCCACATGGAACAGGAGGAGCATAACACGTGTCAGAGCTCTCCTGCCATGACTTAACCCCTAGATAAACTTAAATTAGCAACAACAATGCTCAAGGTTACTTACTGATAAAGAAAAAAGAAAATAAATGCTGCTTATCAATCACCAGCCAATCACTTACCCCCTTGGCTGTGACATCAACTTTCGATTTTTTTCTACTTCTTTTTTGCCTTCTCTCACTGCTGCAGCTACACAGGCTGGGCCTTTATAGGCCTGTCGACACTCCCCGGACTGCCCAAGCTCCTCCGACTGCCGCCTCACTGACGTGCTGGGCCTTTATAGGCCTGTTGACACTCCCTGGACTGCCCAAACTCCTCCAACTGCTGCCTCACCAATGTGCTGGGCCTTTATAGGCCTATTGGCACTCCCCAGACTGCCTGAGCTCCTCCGACTGCCGCCTCACCGATGCGCTGGGCCTTTATAGGCCTCTCGACGCTCCCCGGACTGCCCGAGCTCCTCCGACTGCCGCCTTACCGATGCAATGTGGCATGAAGACTGCCAGCAGCCGTTAAAGGCACGGTGCGGCTCCCACCATTGTTGTCGGACAAATTTTTTTGGAGGCTTACAAACATTGAAAGTTGCGCTGGTGCGAAAGGATTTAGACATTAGTGTGCCAGCGACTTCATAGTCTCCTAACCTGAGGAAGGACATTCTTGCTATTGAGGGAGTGCAGCGAAGGTTCACCAGACTGATTCCCGGGATGGCGGGACTGACCTATCAAGAAAGACTGGATCAACTGGGCTTGTATTCACTGGAGTTCAGAAGAATGAGAGGGGACCTCATAGAAACGTTTAAAATTCTGACGGGGTTAGACAGGTTAGATGCAGGAAGAATGTTCCCAATGTTGGGGAAGTCCAGAACCAGGGGACACAGTCTAAGGATAAGGGGTAAGCCACTTAGGACCGAGATGAGGAGGA
The DNA here is from genome assembly GCF_044704955.1 of Pristiophorus japonicus. Taxonomy (NCBI): domain Eukaryota; kingdom Metazoa; phylum Chordata; class Chondrichthyes; family Pristiophoridae; genus Pristiophorus; species Pristiophorus japonicus. Next base: position 85,991,501 of record NC_091979.1, on the reverse strand, counting down.
ATTTCTTCACCCAGAGAGTGGTGAACCTGTGGAATTCTCTACCACAGAAAGTTGTTGAGGCCAATTCACTAAATATATTCAAAAAGGAGTTAGATGAAGTCCTTACTACTCGGGGGATCAAAGAGTATGGTGAGAAAGCAGGAATGGGGTACTGAAGTTGCATGTTCAGCCATGAACTCATTGAATGGCGGTGCAGGCTAGAAGGGCCGAATGGGCTACTCCTGCACCTATTTTCTATGTTTCTATGTTTCTATAGTCAGCCAGAGAATGCTGACTGAGGAGGTTATGCTTGAACAGGTTTAAAAAATGGGGTCAGTGTTGGCAGCAGGACGCCTCCTGCACATTGTGCGTGGCAAGGAGGCACACAGGAGAAGGTGGTGCCGGCTACAACGATTAGTGAGGCAGCAGCAAGGGACACAGCTGACATGGGTGAGCAAGAAGCAGAAGGCCATTGAGATGGCGTCAGAGCACAGAATAGAGACGTGCACCAGGAAGGACCTCAAGAAGGGCCTGCAGCCAGGAGGTGGATCAGGGACACGGATCCCCAGCACCATAGAGTAAGGCAGATGGAGAGGAGGCAGCATCAAAGGAGGCACATGTTTGCCAGCACCAGGTTGCAGAGGGTGAGGACCAACATCAGCAGGAGGGAGAAGGCAATGAGGCAGCTGTCAGAGGAAGACGCCGACACAGACGTGGTGGCAGAACGCCCTATCGTCAAAGGGTATACAGAGCAGTGTCTCTGGAGACTGCGATTACGCAAAGTCATCACGGAGCTGTGCAATCTCCTGCAGCCAGACCTGCAGCCTCAAACAAGATTGAGTACAACTCTGTCAGTGGCATCAAAGGTCACCACGCCCTGAATTTCTATGCGACTGGATCTTTTCAAATTGCAACAGCAGACATATCTAACATATCACAATTTGCAGCACATTGCTCCATCCGTCAAGTCACAGATGCTCTGTATAAGAGGAGGAGGGACTACATATCCTTTCCAATGAGCAGGGAAAAGCAGTTGGAGTGGCACACTGGATTTGTAAGGATAGCGGGCTTCCCCAGGGTTCAGGGCGCCATAGACTGCACCCACATCGCATTGAGGGTGCCACAGAACAATCCTGAGGTGTTCCGTAACCGCAAGGGATTCCACTCCCTCAATGTCCAGCTGGAGTGCGACCACAACCGCAAAATCATGGCAGTTGATGCCCAGTATCTTGGCAGCAGACACGATGCTTTCATCCTGTGTGCCAGGTGTGTTTGTGGCCCCAATCGTTATTGGCTCAAAGTCCCGAATTTCGCTCTAATATTCGCCCCATCCATTGGGGCGGTAATACAAACAAAAAATCGGTAGGTGCATCCTGTTTCGGGCGGAGTTTCTGCCCCTAGCAATTTCCCGACAACAGATGTTAGGCTAACTGGTCTATAATTCCCTGGTTTCCCTTTCTCGCCTTTCTTAAAAAGCGAAGTGACATGCGTAATTTTCCAATCTAAAGGATCAGTTCCTGAATCTAGAGAACTTTGGAAGATTATAGTTTTGGCATATGCAATGTGCTCACCTACTTCCTTTAAACCCTGGGATGGAAACCATCTGGTGCTGGGGATTTGTCACTCTTTAGTGCCATTATTTTTTTTATTACTGTTATTTTACTTACGTTAATTTTATTGAGTTCCTGTCCCTGATTCAATATTAATTTCCTTGGTATTTTTGGCATGTGATCCTCTTCCTCTATTGTAAATACTGACGCAAAGTAATTATTCAATATGTTCACCATTTCCTTATTGTCACTGACAATATCACTGATATCAGTATTTAAGGGGCCAACATAGCTCTTGCTTACCCTTTTTTTCTTAATATAATTGTATAAATTATTTGTGTTGATTTTGATATCCCTTGCAAATTTAATTTCATACTCCCTTTTTGTAGCTCTTCCTACTGTTTTGTGATCCTTTGCTGTTCGTTGTATCTTTCCCATTCAGCAGGATCTGTGCTATTTTTGCATTTTTGTATGCTTTTTCTTAGTTTTATGTTGTCTCTTAGCTCTTTAGTTGTCTGTGGCTGTTTTTTAGCAAGTAGAGTTCTTGCCCCTCAGGGGTATAAACTGGTTCTGTATCGCAATAAATTCTGGTTTTGAACACCTCCCACGGATGTTCAGCCTTTTTACCCATTAATAGATTTGTCCAGTTTACTGTGTCTCATCCTGTTGAAGTTGACCTTACCCAAATCTAGAATTTTAGGAGCTGTTTTGCGTTTCTTCCTTTCAAACGCTATGTTGAACTTAATCGTGTTATGCTTGCTATTGGATAAATGTTCACGCACCTTTAGGCTGTTAACTAAATCTGGCTCATTACACATTACTAAATCTAACATGGCATGCTCTCTTGTTGCTTCGAGGACATATTGTTGTAGGAAACTATCCAGGATACACTCAAGAAATTCGCTACGTTTCTGACAGTTGCGAGTCTGCTTATCCCAATCTATATGAAAGTTAAAATCCCCCATTAAAACCACTCTGCCTTTGCTACCAGCTTGTCTAATCTCACAGGCCATTTTAACTGCCAGCCTGCTGGGTTTTTGCTGGGTGAGCAGGGTTAAAATTGGCCATAAGAAATTTTAGTTGTTTTTTGAGGAACAAATGTGTATCAGCAGATTTTGTTTTTCAATTACTTTCTGGGGAAAATAAAACTATCATGCTAATTATTAAAAAACAAAACTTATTTTAAATTGGTATACCTAAGCCACACATCAAAGCTGTTAATAAGAAACTATTTTTAGGTCATTATTATTATATTTGGGAGAAGCGGATCATTGAAATCCTGAAAATAATGCAGCATTTATAATACATTACAAAATTTCTCTTAAACTACAGACATTAAAGTAAATATGTCATCAAAGCATATGATATGATCTGAAGCCCTCAGTGCCTTTTATTTTGGCTAGTCAGGAAAAGTAAACACAGTTCAGTCTGGAGAAATGTTTTCGAAGTTCCTTGCTGTTTACCTGGTCAGACAATTTTCTTTTGTGGGGACATTGCTGATGTATGCAACATATTGAGACCCATTTGATACCCATTCATTCCCACATAAGATACAGTACAAAGCAACTGCAAAATAAAGCTTTTTCTTTGCCAAATTATTGTCATGAGGCCGTCCCTGTGGCTAAACTTAGCAAATCATGCAAGTTTACTTTGGGGTTGTCATCCACTGCACAAGATCCATCATCGAAAGACAATAGTGCTGACATGGCAGTACAGCATATAAAAAGCAATTCATAGCTCTCTCCATTCTCGCTCAAAGAGTTAATTCGTCTACCTTAAAGGAGCAGCCCCTATGGCACCAGTTCGCCATTTCAATTTCCTGTACTTTCCATTCTTATGGCCTTCCTGAGTGAGTTTGACAAATTTTGTATTTGTTACTACAAAGTCTGGGTACTTTTGTGTTGTGGATCTGAAAGAAAGAAAGAAAGATAGGGGCCGAATTTGGTGGAAGTTGCACCTGCAGCCGCCGAGGTTCCACCGCAAATGTTGTTTTTTTGGCCGATTCCTCCGGAACCGCCCCTCTGCCATCCACGTTCCGCCCAGCGGGAAATTGGTCACAGAGGTTCCACTGGCATCACGTCCTGCCGCCCGCCTATGTCGGAGGATGGAAATCCAGCATTTTCCTCAGGGTTGATGAACTCAGATCGACCTGCCGCCCGTCAGAAGGACCGCTGGCAAAAAGCAGGTGTGAGCTGGCTGTGAGTCGGGTGGCAGGGAGAATGGCTCAGAGTGCTGCAGCGCTGCACATCCCGGGTATTGTGCAGATGCTGCAGCATTATCAGTGGCACTGTTAGAAAAAACTTTGCTGGATGCTGTTTTATTTTAATGATTATTTGTTTAAGTGATATCTGATAAAAGCAACTAAAAGGTGTGCAAGCTCATGGTAAACATTTTTTTTCACCTTGCTGAAACATCTTCATTTAAAACCACAATGGCCAAGGCCAAATAATGCTCAATAACAGAAAAGTATGCAGCATGTCACATTTTGTAATGCCAAGCTCATTAATTAATTCTGTGACACAGTCATTGTAAGAGTTTTCAGAGAAGAACTAGAGATAACATAGAAGGTCAGAGGCACAGATTTAGAATTATCTATTGTAAGCCTGAGATAGCTGCAGACTCTCACAGCATTTGTATGGGAGGGAAAGGGTATAAAGTTACAGCTATTCGACTTTGTGGACAGCGCTAATACAGATAAAACTGAGGAAGGACTACGGTCAACAGAACACAGCAAGAGATAAGCGCCGCAGTGACTCAGTGGCCTACTGTTGAGGTTTCAATGAAGAGACTGTCACTATTGCCTTGTTAAGTATTATTTCTTTGTACTGAAAGGAAATTACTTAATAAAATCTGTTCTGCTTAATCACAAAATACCTGTACCCAGTGTGCTTTGTTGTGGTCACGGACATAAGGCTATTCTGAGAGATGTAATAAATCTGACAGATCGAATAAACCTCACAGCACATAAAGAGTAATGTGATGGACCTTAACTGCACAGAAAGAGTTCAGATATGTTACTCCATATGACTCCGTTGAAGGGAAGGTGTGGTAGAGGAAGCGGCAATGAATAGCGAAAGATGGTAAAGGCTCAATGGAGATGCCCTTCAAGAGTTTTGAGAGCATTTAATGCGGGACATATTTAGGGACATATTGTGACTGCGCAGATGGTATGGGATTATGTCAGGGTGAATAAGCGAAAGTTAGAGGATGTAAAGATATGGCACATCGCTGCAACTGATAGTCAGAAGAGCATTACATGAGGTCTGGAAGATGGGAAAATACATTCAATGGAATGCAATGTTACTGATTAACATGTCATCTCAGGGGTGGCACCCCGCCATGTTTGGCTTCGGAAAAAGTAGTTCAAGTGAGTGTCATTGAATGGCAGCCTTCCTGCATTGGTGAACCTTGTCATGTCGCGATGGCCTGATGACAGGACCCATTATACAGTGCAGTCATATGTGGATGACAAGATATTCGTGATAAAGCTGATTACCTGAGGGACAGATGTGTGTTTCTCACAAGGCACCACACATGACGTCAAAACGAGGCACTGACCGAGAGAGGGTGAACAATGTGAATGTATTTACAAGTGCAGAATTACAAAGGTGACATATTATTATAACATTTAGGAACATTTCCACCACCACCACCATCTCTCTTCCCCCCCCTTGAAGCGAGGCCCAAGCTCCTTTTCTTCGCCCCACCATCACCACGGCATCCCGTTTCCCTGCCTCTCACTGCCTCTGCTTGACGAGGATGTGCAGGAGGTCAGCCGATCTCTGCAGTTGTGTGCGTATTGGCAAGAAGGGAGGGGGCATGACTGAAGGCGCCAGGGTCTCCTGCTCCTCCAGATCTGTCTGCCTTGAGGGTATGGGGTCAGGGGCTTGCATGATGGGCCCAGAAGCCATCGCTTGCCTCATCACCTCAACAGACTCGGTTGTGCGTTCCAACACACTAATGAGCCGGTCCATCCTGTCATTATAGTGCTGAGTGAAGGTTGCAAAGCTGTCAGCTATCCCAGCCATGGTCGGGAGCATATCGCAACCTATCTCCACACTCATCCTGGATAGCTGGACCATCTCCTGAATAGCAGAGAGCCGTCCTGCACCCTCAGCTGATTGCTCACTCCTGCTGGGTTCAGGCGCCTTGGTTGCCTTCACACCACGGCCTCTGCGCTTGGAAGTGCTTTCTCGTGTGGAGTCCATTTCAAACCCCATGAACTCGGAGCCCAACACTGAGGTTCTCCGGACAGTTGGCACACATGGCAGGATTGGTGTCATCCTCTTCCAGCTCCTCGAGCTCAAGGGGCTTCCTCCCTCCTCTCTCTCGTCTTCTTCATGGCTCTGGGTGGCGGAGTTGGGAACGGTCGATATGGGTGATCTAGTGGAGGGGGGATGGAGGAAGGAGCCGCTGTCTTGGGCTGGGGACAACATCGGGGTGGGAGACGTTGGAGTCTGACAGCTCCTTTGGATGCCAAAGGTGGATGGTGTGTATTGATCCGTGCTGTCCGACTCATCATCTGCAAGTAGAGGACAACATTTCAGTCCGGGGGTGGGGTGGGGGAGGTGGTGGCGGGGGCGGGGGGGGGTGGTAGTGCTGGTCAAGCTGACATGTGAGCTGTGCCATCTTACATTGTGCCAGCAAGGAGTTTCATCTCTACGTGGGCACACCAATAATGGCTGACAAAGTGTGCGTAAAACCGCGATTGCCTTACAATTGCATGACCTTTCATGCCATGAGCATTGCTCACACCGGAGACTAGTATAACCTTACCATGCTGTAGCATGGGATCTGCATCACCCTTTGTGGTTGCATGGCGGCAGTCACCCACCAATGCTCAATTCTATCACCTCTGCTGGGCCACCTCCCGTGGCACTCAGCTTGCTGCCTTAGATGTATTTTTCTGTTCACAAAAAAACGTTGCAGCCTTTAGCCACTTTGTTGATGCCCCCCACACACACTCCCACACACACACACACATCTGCCGCAGAACCTTTTTGGAGTTGGACAGGAGTGGTGCAGTAAATTTGTACTCACTCTTGTTAACGGCACCAAATCGTTCCGACATTTCCTGCATTGATCCCCATCCCGCACAATTTTGCCTGTTGAAGACACGGCCTCACCAATCTCCCTACAAATGCCTCAGTATTGGGATGATGGAGGCTTTCCATGACCATCTTGGGTGAGGTCTTTATATCCGCGCTCCACCACCGATAATAGCTCCTCCAATTCCTCTTCATTAAACCAGGGAGCTCTGGGCCTGGTTTTGACAGTCTTCATTGAAGCTTTTTTCCCCATTCATCCTCAATGATTAAAGGAATGGCTGCTGAAGACTTTGTGGCTCTCAATTTACAACACCCTCCCCTCTCCAACTCGCAAGTGCAGGAGAGTGCTGTGCCTTTAAGCGCATGCGGAGCCTCAAATGCAGCCAAACTGATGTCAGGTGAGCGAAAAGACTACAAAATCCTCCCCCAAATCTCACGCGTTGCAGGGCCTCCGAAGTTCTCCGATTCGAAAGGCCTGTACCTGCCTCCCACTGAAGCTGCTGCCCGCTGACGCCCACTCCCACCCGCCGACTCCCGCTGCCTGCCGCTGCTGCCCACACAACCTTGCCGAAAATGGCTCCCGAAAGGACCCGGTGGCAGCGGGTGCCGAAAAGGTAGGTGCCGCCCAGGGACTGCCGAAAAATGGGTGGGCCTTACCAGACATCAATTTCGGGGCCATAGTGCCTTTCACGACCACCGGACGTCCCAAAATGCTTTACAGCCAATGAAGTACTTTTGGAGTATAGTCACTGTAGTAATGTGTGCACATAGGGGAACTGGGTTGAACACGTGTAAGTATATTTCTCTTAAGACTTTTACAAACAACAGGGAGAAGGAATTGGGGGTTCCATCGGCTTAGATCACAATTCAGTGTCCATTCTCTAAACTAATCAAAATGAGCATTCTGTGTAAATGAATATTGTAAAAGGTTAGCGTAGATTTTTGAACCCTGATTTTGTGCTCCCAGAAAAATCTGTGGTGGTAAACTTATCTGATAATTGCTCCTGGCTACTAAACATACCTTATGCTTCCATAAGATCTCACTTCAGTTTTCAAAAGCACACATCAGACCTCATTTTAAAAATATTAAGCAAATTTATTAAACAATAGATGAACAATCACATAAGTTAAAATCATGTAATTTAATTATATGTTTACAGTAGACTTACTTTCACCTAACCCCTTAAGTGGATAAAATCAAAATGATTGCAATGCTAAGAAATAAGTTTACTCATTATAATTTTTTAAAAACTGGGCTAGAATTTCGGTATCGCCTATTTTGAGGCGTTAGTCCTGGCGGGGCTGTAAAAATAGCACTGGTTGAACGTTTATGCTGCCTACCGCGAAATTAGGTTTCTGCGCCCCAAGAAGGCGGTGGAACTGAAAATCTCAGCAGTAAATTTGCAGAAGGAATGCGCTTGGTGCGAAGGCCACTCTACATCCTGCAGGAGCAGGCCATTCGGACCCTCGAGCCTGCACCGCCATTCAATAAGATCATGGCTGATCATTCAACCTCAGTACATATGAGGAGAGACTGGATCAACTGCCTTCTCTCCATACCCCTTGCTTTCTCTCCATATTTCTTGATCCCTATGGCTGTAAGGGCCATATATAACTCCCTTTTGAATATATCTAACGAACTGGCCTCAACAACTTTCTGCGGGAGAGAATTCCACAGGTTACCCACTCTCTGAGTGAAGAAGTTTCTCCTCATCTCGGTCCTAAATGGCTTACCCCTTATTCTTAGACTGTGACCTCTGGTTCTGGAACTCTCCAGCAATGGGAACATTCTTCCTGCCTCTAACCTGTCCAATCCCGTCAGAATTTTATATGTTTCTATGAGATCCCCTCTCATTCTTCTAAACTCCAGTGGATACAAGCCCAGTTGATCCAGTCTCTCCTCATATGTCAGTCCTGCCATCCCGGGAATCAATCTGGTGAACCTTCGCTGTACTCCCTCAATAACAAGAACGTCCTTCCTCAGATTAGGAGACCAAAACTGAATACAATATTCCTGGTGTGGCCTCACCAAGGCTCTGTACAACTGCAGTAAGACCTCCCTGCTCCTATACTCAAATCCTCTAGCTATGAAGGCCAACATGCCATTTGCCTTCTTTACCGCCTGCTGTACCTACATGCCAAACTTCAATGACTGATGTACCATGACACCCAGGTCCCATTGCACCTCCCCTTTTCCTAATCTGTCACCATTCTGATAATATCCTGTCTTCTTGTTTTTGCCACCAAAGTGGATAACCTCACATTTATGTATCATGTATTCAACTATCATTGTAACCCATGTATAAGCTGACCTAAGTTGTACACCTTGAGAACATTGACCACAAGGGGGTGAACTTGTGGGAGAAACTCCTAACTTGGACCTTCAGGTATAAAAGGGGAAGCTCCACCCACCTTCTTCACTTCAGTGCTGGCTAATAAAGGTTACTGGTCACAGAGTGACCTTCTCTCAAGTATGGGCCTCATGTGCATTTATACTGTATCGTAAGGACATATCATTGGCGACGAGAAACTGGGATTTAAACCACGCGAGCATGGCCACTAGCAGCACAGAAGAGAGGTACTGTGTTGGTGATGATTGGGACGACTTTATTGAGAGACTGCAGCAAAGTTTTGTCACTAAGGAATGGTTGGGACAGGATTTGGCCAACAAACGCAGGGCTCATCTCCTGACAGTTTGTGGATCCAGAACGTATTCCCTAATGAAGGACCTTCTAGCACCAGAGAAGATGGCGGACAAGACGTTCGAAGAGCTCAGTAAGTTGATCGGGGAACACCTTAAACCGGCAAGCAGCATGCACATGGCGAGACACCGATTTTACACGCAACGGCAGTGAGAAGGGCAAAGCGTTCCTGACTTCGTGGCAGATCTCCAGCGACTGGCGAGCCCATGTAAGTTCCCAGATGCATGCAGACCGGAGATGCTGGGAGGACTTTTTTATTGAGGGCATCGGGCACGCTGGGGTTTTCAGGAAACTGATTGAGACCAAAGACTTGATCTTGGAAGCGGCGGCTCTGATAGCCCAGACCTTTATCTTAGGGGAGGAAGAGACCAGAATGAGGTATGACAAAAATCTTGGCTCAAATGCGGCAAACAACCAGGGAGTCAACATTGTTAACGTGGCACACAGTTCTCTAGGCAGACAAGGGCAATCGGACATGCCCCAGCATGTAGTCGAACCCAAAGGGGGAATTCAACAGAGACAATGGCTAGCTGAACAGCGATTCATGCCATCGCAATGGACAATGCGGCCAGTAATGGGGCCATCAACACCTGTTAATGGTGCACTTAAGGACAGTTACAGAGACAGTCAGAGATGATCGACTGGTAATGGACCTTTTGTTTACAACAACGGGGCCTCCAGCTCATGCTGGAGGAGTGGAGGCAAACACCAAGCCAGAGCTTGCAGGTATCAGCAATACACCTGCAGAAACTGCATCGTCAGTGGTCACTTGGCGCGTATGTGCAGGAAGCCTGCAGCCAGGTTGACCTACGAGGAAAATGGGCCCGATGTAAGCCCTACGAGGCCAAATGAATACTGGGGGAAATCGCTGGAAGCTGAAGTTCAGCGAGTTCATGTGGAGCACATATACAGTTCATATACCAGGATGCCACCGATAATGATGAAAGTGCTCCTCAATGGCATCCCAGTATTAATGGAGCTAGACACGGGGGCTAGCCAGTCCCTGATGAGTATCAAACAGTTCAAAAGGTGTGGGTGTCCAAGGCCAGGAGGCCAAAATTATTGCCGATTGACGCACAGCTACGGACATATACAAAGGGGATCATTCCGGTGCTAGGCAGCGCCACGGTAGTCGTGACCCACAGAGATTCGGAGAACAGGTTGCCACTCTGGATTGTCCCGGGTAATGGTCGCGCACTACTGGGGAGGAGTTGGCTTGCTGTCATGAACTGGAAATGGGGCGATGTCAATGCAATTTCTTCTGTAGAGCGAGTATCATGCTCACAGGTCCTGGACAAATTTGACTCATTAGTTCAACCTGGCATCGGCACTTTCATGGGGGCCAAGGCAGTGATTCATATAAACCCGGACGCCAGGCCAGTGCACCACAAGGCCAGAGCGGAGCCGTACGTGATGCGGGAAAAGATAGAATGCGAATTGGACCGCCTGCTGAGGGAAGGCATCATCTCGCCAGTCGAATTCAGTGACTGGGTGAGCCTGGTCATGCCGGTGCTCAAGGTGGATGGATCAGTCAGGATATGTGGCGATTACAAGGCCAGCATCAATTGGGTGACACTCCAAGACCAGTACCCGCTACCGAGAGCGGAGGACCTCTTTGCGACACTATCCGGTGGCAAACATTTTTCAAAATTGGACCTGACCTCAGCTTACATGACCCAGGAGCTGACGAGTGAGTCGAAGAAGCTGACCACCATCACGACACACAAAGGGTTGTTTGAGTATAACAGATACTCGTTCGGGATTCGTTCGGTCGCCGCGATCTTTCAGCGAAATATGTAAAGCTTCCTCAAGTCGATTCCAAGGACGGGGGTTTTTCAAAACAACATCCTCATCACAGGTCGCAGTACTGAAGAACAGCTCCACAACCTGGAGGAGGGGCTACGCAGACTGGACCGGGTAGGGCTGCGACTGAAAAAGGGAAAATGCGTCTTCTTAGCTCCAGATGTAGAATTCCAGGGGAGGAGGGTAGCAGCAGACGGGATCAGACCCACCGCGTCCAAAACGGAAGCGATCCAGAGAGCACCCAGACCCCGTAACAGGATGGAGCTGCGTTCGTTCCTGGGACTCCTGAACTATTTTGGTAACTTTCTTCCCAAATTGAGCACACTGTTAGAGCCGCTCCTACGCAAAGGTCGCGATTGGGTCTGGGGGGACAGTCAGGAAAGGGCTTTTGATAGAGCACGCAACTTGTTATGCTCCAACAAATTGTTAACGTTATATGACCCGTGTAAGAAACTTGTTCAAACATGTGATGCATCGTCTTATGGGGTCGGGTGTGTGTTGCAGCATGTTAATGCCAATGGTCAATTACAGTAGCGGCTGGAGCTAAGAATCCAAAGTATTAGTCCAATTGGTCTGCTATTTCTTTCTTCCCCATTAAAATTCACCTGATTCTGACTGCAAAGGACCTACATTGGTCTTCCCTAATCTTTTTCTCTTCATATATCTATAGAAGCTTTTGCAGTCAGTTTTTATGTTCCCTGCAAGCTTCCTCTCATACTCGATTTCCCCCTTCCTAATTAGACCCTTTGTCCTCCTCTGCTGAATTCTAAATTTCTCCCAGTCCTCATGTTTGCTGCTTTTTCTGACTAATATATATGCTTCTTCCTTGGATTTAACACTATCCCTAATTTCCCTATTTTCTCTTATTAGCCATCTCTGGAATCAAGCTTGTGAACCTTCTCTGAACTGAAGCAAGTATATCCTTTTGTAAATGTGGAAACCAAAACTGCATGCATTATTCCAGGTGTGACCTCACTAATACCCTGTATAACTGTAGCAAGACTTCCCTGCTTTTATACTCCATCCCCTTTGCAATAAAGGACAAGATTCCATTGGCCTTCCTGATCACTTGCTGTACCTGCATACTAACCTTTTGTGTTTCATTGCAAATAACATTGCAAATATCTCATTGCTGTTGAATGACGCCTACTATTGGTGTATGGATCTGGGCCTAATATGGCACATGGAATCTGGTGTGGAATTACATATGGTAGGGGCACAATATGTACACATATTTCTGAAATTGATTGTGTGTTCTGCTGTTTCAAACCATATCGGTTACATTTTTTATTTGTTGCTGGTGAGGGGTTGGTGTGATGTTTGAGGTGAGACTTGATGAAGTTGATAAAATGTTCAGAAGGAAAGACTTTAAGCGAAGGAAAGACTTTAAGCGAAGGAAATACCATCCGTGGCTAACTAAGGAAGTAATGGATGGTATCAAACTGAAAAAAATGGCATACAAAGTGGCCAAGATTAGTGGGAGGAAAGAGCATTGGACATTTTTAAAAACCAGCATAGAATGACTAAAAAAATAATAAAGAGAGGGAAGAAATATTATGAGTGTAAACTAGCAAGAAATATAAAAGCAGGTGGTAAGAACTTCTACAGGTGTATAAAAAGAAACAGAATAGCTAAAGTAAACGTTGGTTCTTAAGAGGATCAGATTGGGGAATTAATAATGGGGAACAGGGAAATGGCAGAGACTTTGAACAAATATTTTGTATCGGTATTCACGGTAGAAGACACTAAAAGCATCCCAATAATGAATAATCAAGGGGCTTTAGGGAGGGAGGAACATAAAACAATCACTATCACTAAAGAAAAAGTACTCGGTAAAATAATGGGACGAAAGGGTCTTAAAAGAAGTGGCTGCAGAGATACTGGTTGTTTTGGTTGTCATCTACCAAAGTTCCCTGGATTCTGGAGAAGACCCAGCAGATTGGAAAACCGCAAATGTAACACCCCTATTTAAAAAAGGAGGCAGACAGAAAGTAGGAAACTGCAGACCAGTTAAACTAACATCTGTCATTGGGAAAATGCTGGAGTGCATTATTAAAGAAGCAGTAGCAGGACATTTGGAAAAGCATTAAACAGTCAAGCAGAGTCAGCATGGTTTTATGAAAGGGAAATCATGTTTGACAAATTTGCTGGAGTTCTTTGAGGATGTAATGAGCAGAGTGGATAAAGGGGAACCAGTGGATGTGGTGCATTTGGATTTCCAGAAGGCATTCAATAAGGTACCACATAAAATGTTACTGCACAAGATAAAAGCTCACAGGGTTGGGGGTAATATATTAGCATGGCGAGAGGACTGGCTAATGAACAGAAAATAGAGAGTCAGGATAAATGGGTCATTTTCCAGTTGGCAAATGGTAACTAGTGGGGTGCCACAGGAATCGGTGCTGGGGCCTCAATGATTTACAATCTATATTAATAACTTGGATGAAGGGACCGAGTGTAATGTAGCCAAGTTTGCTGATGATACAAAGATGGGTGGGAAAGCAAGTTGAGAGGAGGACACAAACGGATATAGACAGGCTAAGTGAGTGGACATACATTTGGCAGATGGAGTACAATGTTGGAAAGTATGAGGTTATCGACTTTGGCAGAAAAAATAAAAAAGCTAATTATTATTTAAATGGAGAGAGATTACAAAATGCTGCACTACCAAGGGACCTGGGGGTCCTTGTGAATGAAACACAAAAGGTTAGTATGCAGATACAGCAAGTGATCAGGAAGGCAAATGGAATGTTGCCCGTTATTGCAAGGGGAATGGAGTATAAAAGCAGGGAAGTACTGTTGCAACTGTATAGGGTATTGGTGAGTATTGCGTATCCTTTTGGTCTCCTTATTTAAGGAGGGATATACTTGCATTGGAGGAAGTTCAGAGAAGGTTCACTAGGTTGATTCCTGAGATGAGGAGGTTGACTTATTAAGAAAGGTTGAGTAGGTTGGTACATTGGTTTAGAAGAATGAGAGGGGATCTTATTGAACATAAGAACATCTCATAAGAACATAAGAACATAAGAATTAGGAACAGGAGTAGGCCATCTAGCCCCTCGAGCCTGCTCCGCCATTCAACAAGATCATGGCTGATATCTGGCCGTGGACTGAGCTCCACTTACCCGCCCGCTCCCTATAACCCTTAATTCCCTTATTGGTTAAAAATCTATCTATCTGTGATTTGAATACATTCAATGAGCTAGCCTCAACTGCTTCCTTGGGCAGAGAATTCCACAGATTCACAACCCTCTGGGAGAAGAAATTCCTTCTCAACACGGTTTTAAATTAGCTCCCCTGTATTTTGAGGCTGTGCCCCCTAGTTCTAGTCTCCCCGACCAATGGAAACAACCTCCCTGCCTCTATCTTGTCTATCCCTTTCATTATTTTAAATGTTTCTATAAGATCACCCCTCATCCTTCTCAACTCCAACGAGTAAAGACCCAGTCTACTCAATCTATCATCATAAAGTAACCCCCTCATCTTCGGAATCAGCCTAGTGAATCGTCTCTGTACCCCCTCCAAGGCTAGTATATCCTTCCTTAAGTAAGTTGACCAAAACTGCACGCAGTACTCCAGGTGCGGTCTCACCAATACCCTGTACAGTTGCAGCAGGACCTCCCTGCTTTTGTACTCCATCCCTCTCGCAATGAAGGCCAACATTCCATTCACCTTCCTGATTACCTGCTGCACCTGCAAACTAACATTTTGGGATTCATGCACAAGGACCCCCAGGTCCCTCTGCACCGCAGCATGTTGTAATTTCTCCCCATTCAAATAATATTCCCTTTTACTGTTTTTTTTCCAAGGTTGAGGACCTCACTTTTTCCGACATTGTATTCCATCTTCCAAACCTTAGCCCATTCGCTTAACCTATCTAAATCTCTTTGGAGCCTCTCTGTGTCCTCTACACAACCCGCTTTCCCACTAATCTTTGTGGCAACTGCAAATTTTGTTACACTACACTCTGTCTCCTCTTCCAGGTCATCTATGTATATTGTAAACAGTTGTGGTCCCAGTACCGATCCCTGTGGCACACCACTAACCACCGATTTCCAACCCGAAAAGGACCCATTTATCCCGACTCTCTGCTTTCTGTTAGCCAGCCAATTCTCGATCCATGCTAATACATTTCCTCTGACTCCGCGTACCTTTATCTTCTGCAGTAACCTTTTGTGTGGCACCTTATCGAATGCCTTTTGGAAATCTAATTACACCACATCCATCGGTACACCTCTATCCACCATGCTCGTTATATCCTCAAAGAATTCCAGTAAATTAGTTATAAACATGATTTCCCCTTCATGAATCCATGTTGCGTCTGCTTGATTGCACTATTCCTATCTAGATGTCCCGCTATTTCTTCCTTGATGATAGCTTCAAGCATTTTCCCCACTACAGATGTTAAACTAACCGGCCTATAGTTACCTGACTTTTGTCTGTCCCCTTTTTTAAACAGAGGCGTTACATTAGCTGCTTTCCAATCCGCTGGTACCTCCCCAGAGTCCAGAGAATTTTGGTAGATTATAACGAATGCATCTGCTATAACTTCCGCCATCTCTTTTAATACCCTGGGATGCATTTCATCAGGACCAGGGGACTTGTCTACCTTGAGTCCCATTAGCCTGGGGGGGTCGGGTGGGTGTGGAGGGGGCGTGGGGGGGAGGTGCTGGGGTGGATGATCAGCCATGATCTTGTTGAATGGCGGTGCAGGCTCGAAGGGCCGAATTGCGTACTCCTGCACCTATTTTCTGTGTTTCTATGTTTTTTTTAGCCTGTCCAGCACTACCTCCCTAGTGATAGTGATTGTCTCAAGGTCCTCCCTTCCCACATTCCCATGACCAGCAATTTTTGGCATGGTTTTTGTGTCTTCCACTGTGAAGACCAAAGCAAAATAATTGTTTAAGGTCTCAGCCATTTCCACATTTCCCATTACTAAATCCCCCTTCTCATCTTCTAAAGACCAACATTTACATATAAGATACTGAGGGGGCTCGACAAGGTAGATGCAGAGAGGATGTTTCCACTCGTGAGGGAATCTAGAACTAGGGGGCATAGTTTAAGAATAAAGGGTTGCCCATTTAGAACTGAGATGAGGAGGAATTTCTTCTCTCAGAGGGTTGTAAATCTATGGAATTCTCTCCCCCAGAGAGCCGTGGAGGCTGGGTCATTGAATAGATTTAAGGTGGAGATAGACAGATTTTTGAAGATACGAGAGTGAAAGGTTATGCGGAACGGGCAGGGAAGTGGAGCTGAGTCCATGATCAGATCAGCCATGATCTTATAGAATGACGGAGCAGGCTCGAGGGGCCGAATGGCCTACTCGTGCTCCTATCTCCTATGTTCCTATATTCCTATGTTCATTTGACCGTTTGCATTCCCGTCTTGTGTATTAACGTGCAATTTCACTGAGATGTGCCATTATCGTAGCACATAGCCTGGCCCAGGCATCGGAAACACTGCTTCAGCACCACTATTGGCTGCTCAATGATGTTGCGGGTGGCCACATGCCTGCCATTGTAGTGTTGCTCCACTTGGGTGGTGGGGTTGTGGAGTGGAGTCATTAGCCAGGTCGCTAGCATTTCCCCCGGTAAACCCATGGAGGGGTAAGGCCTCCTGTCCCGACGTCTACGGGTTCTCCTCAGTCATGTGCCAACATGGCCAACAGCCCTTCTATCTTGACTCCGCTCAACAAGAGTATGTCGAAGGTGACGCTAGAAATGCACCCATTGAACTCACAAACACAAGTTGCTAGGAACCTGTCCATGAGCAGCCAGCCGCGCCCATCCTGTGGTGGCTCAAACATTTGTGGCACATTGCTTTCACACAGGATGAATGCATCTTGTGCACTGCCAGGATAGCGGGCATTCACTGTGAGGATGCGCTGCATGTGGTCGCACAGCAGCTTCACATTCAGGGAGTGTTATGCCTTTCTGTTTCAGAAGACCTCGGCATTCTGGAATGGTGCTCGCAAGGCCACGTGTGTACAGTTAATAGCTCCTTGAACCATCGGGAAGCCCGCTATCCTGGCAAAGCCACATGTCCACTCATCCTGTTTATCCCTGCTCATTGAGAACATTATGAAGTCCATTCTCCATCTGTACAGAGCCTGTTTCTCAACGTGGATGCAGAGATGTGCAGCGAATTGAGAAATGCTGCATATGTCCCCTGAGACAGCCTGGAAGGAGCCGGAGGCATAGATATAGAGAAACATAGAAAATAGGTGCAGGAGCAGGCCATTCGGCCCTTCGAACCTGCGCCGCCATTCAATATGATAATGGTTGATCTTTCAACCTCAGCACCCCACTCCAGTCTTCTCTCCATACCTCCTGATCCCTTTAGCTGTAAGGGCCACATCTACCTCCTTTTGAATATGTCCAACGAACTGGACTCAACAACTTTCTGTGGCAAAGAATTCCACAGGTTCACAACTCTCTGGATGAAAAAGTTTCTCCTCATCTCAGTCCTATATGGCTTACCCCTTATCTTTAGACTGTGTCCTCTGGTTCTGGACTTGCTCAGTACCACAGTGACCTTCACTGTCAAAACGCCGAGGCATAGAAGACAAGAGCAGGGGGGATTATGCTTGAACTGCATAAAACACTGGTTAGGTCACAGCTAGAGTGCTGTGTGCAGTTCTGGTCACCACATTACAGCAAGGATGTGCTTGCACTGGAGAGGGTACGGAGGAGATTTACGAGGATGTTGCCGGGAGTGGAGAATCTTAGCTATGAGGACAGATTAGATAGGCTGGGTTTGTTTTCCTTGGAACAGAGGAGGCTGAGGGGAGACCTCATTGAGTTGTATAAAATTATGAGGGGCCTAGATATAGTGGAGAGAAAGGGCCTATTTCCCTTAGCAGAGGGGTCAACAACCAGGGCCATGAATTTAAACTAATTGGTAGAAGTTTCAGAGGGGATTTGAGGGGAAATGTATTCATCCAGAGGGTTGTGGGGGTCAGGAACTCACTGCCTGAAAGGGTGGTAGAGGCAGAAACCCTCACCACATTTAAAAAATACTTGGATGTGCACTTGAAGTGCCGTAACCTGCAGGGCTACGGACCTAGAGCTGGAAAGTAGGATTGGCTAGATAGCTTCTTGTTGGTCAGCACAGACATGATGGGCCAAAATATCCTCCTTCCATGCTGTAAATTTCTATGATTCTATGATGAGGGTGGGGGGGGGGTAAGGCCTTCTGTCCCGATGTCTATGGGATCTCGCCAGTTATGGGCCGACATTGCCAACAGACCTTCTATCTTGACTCCGCCTAACAAGGGTATGTAGATGGTGACGTTAGTAATGCACCCATTGAACTCTCAAACTCAAGTTGCTAGGAACTTGTAAAGTCAGATAAATCTGCCACTGCCAAGTAAGAGGTTGACACACCATGCTCTGTCGAAACTCATTCTGACCTTTGATTATTCCAGTTGCTCTTCCCTTCAAATAGCCTCCAGGTATCGCCAAAAGAAGTTGGGACTGCCTGGTTTCTCCAGCGTGTTCAGCAGTGGATGCTAAATGAGGCGGAGACACCTAATTTTGCGAGCGTTCTGCTAGCAGGTCGTTGCACGCAATCTGATGTCATGATCTGACTGAAGTTAAATGACGAGGCAGTAGCGATTTGCGCCGCCAGTAAACCTGAACCAAATTTCCCGACGGTGGGCTACAACCTGCGGGCTGGGCGGTAAGCCATTCGAGGCGCATTAATACCCCTCTGGGGCACTAACTGAGGCGCTACACAACCTAATTTCTTGCCCAGTGTTTCTTCTTACTACAATAGGAGCCTAATTAATCTGTACTGACTCTTTGATTTGAACATAACTCGTATTTAACCTTTCAATGGCACCATATCCCAGCTCTATGTCTCAAATCATAGCTGTCTTACAGCTCTAGTCTACTATGTATCCCTTTCTCTCTTCCAATCATTGACCAGTCCATCATCCATCATTCCCATCTGCCAGAATCCTCTTCCTAAACCTTTCCATCTGGGAACATTTCTCCCAACCTTCAAAAGTCTCCTTGGGGGGGGTGAAATTGACCTGCGCCCCGATTGGGGGCAGTAACCAGCTGGGGTCGGGACTTTCTGCATCCGACTGCACGAAGGTCGGCCCAGACCACGCTAGGGCCACCATACTGTGCCGACCCGAGAGTCGGCAAACCAGTAAAGGTGGCGGCGCAGGCCGCTGGCACCTTCTCCTTTAAGTGCTTTCGCGAGAGCGGATGTTGACACCAGCTTTGTAATCTGTGAAACTGGCGTTAACATCCACTCGCGCCAACTTCGCGGCCTGGGGGACAATTTTTCCTGCGGAGTGGTAAGGAGTCGGCGCGCATGGCAGTGACGTCATCGGCAGTTGTGCAGCGGCGCAGGATGCAGGACGCAGCGCTGCCGTGGCAGAGCCTTCGCATATTTCTGGTAGATTTCCCGGGAGGCGGTGGCGCAGCATCTCCCCCACTCGGGCGAAAAGTCTCTTCCGCTCCGTTAGCGCCTCTAAAAAGGGGGCAATTTCACCTATTTCCCTTGACCAAATCTTTCGTCACCTCACCTAATTCTTGCTTGGTGCCATATCTTGTCTCTTTCCAACCCCCTCCCAACATTGTGAAGTACCTAGGGATGTTTTGCTATGTTAATGATGCATTATCAATGAAAGTTTTATTGTTCTCGGTACAATATTGGGATTATTATTTTCTGGTTCGATCTTTCTGATGCAAGAGCATCAACTGCATTTGAATGGACAATGTAATAACAACAGAAAACTGCAGTAATAGTCACTTTTTTTGTAAAATGGTTTATGCTAACCCCTCCATGTTCTGCTGTAAGAATGCAATTTATAAAGATACAATTCTCACAGGGCGCAGAAAACAAAGCACATTTCATGTTCTTGTATTTTATATGCTTCCTAGGCCCTAAGGTCTGGAATTCCCTGCCTAAACCTTTCCACCTCTCTACCTCTCTTTCCTCCTTTAAGACGCTTCTTAAAACCTACCAATTTGACCAAGCTTTTGGTCATTTGACCTAATTTCTCCTTATATGGCTTGGTATCAAATTTTGTTTTATAACACTCCTGTGAAGCGCCTTGGGACGTTTTACTGCATTAAAGGCACGATATAAATACAAGTTGTTGTATGTTTTCAAAATATTTCCGCTGGAAATTTCCTCTGGGTTCCTCTCGATCAGCTGTTGTAACTTCAGCAGAAGGTTAGCGCAAACCCCATTACATGCGTGAGCAGGATTTCTGCTAATCTTGTGATGGCTAATCGGGAGAGTCGCTGAGGAAATTTCCAGCATTTATTTTTATTTTTGAAATATATTTAATTAATTTGGCAGCTTTTAAATACATTAGCATTATTGAACTGGTAATTCTTAAGCAGATTGCCAATGTTACCTATTAACCAGTACTTAAAATTAATGATGTGACATTATTAACTTTGGAGACGCAACTTATTGTTTTGAACACTTGTACGCAACACACAAATCTGGACACAATCTGTTCATTGTCTTTAGTCTAAATTAGCAACATCTCCCTGGAGGATTACTGAAGTACATCTTAAAGATAAGATCAGTTGGCAGACAGGCTAATGTGAGAATATTTTCTATTGTTTCTATAATATTGTGCTTGGGATATAAACAGACATATTTTTATTTTCTTTGTCACATAATTTAACTCAATATTTAGTGTCTTACATAAATGCACAGCAGCAACATTTATTTGCAGTTCACTTAGCTGTTTCAGTATAATCCAGTCACTAAGAGGCCAAGAAGGTATGCGGTGGTCACTGCAATTGTTGATTTAACTCTGCATGGGCGAGGGGAGGGGCGGTGGGGTGTCGACAGAAACTCCCAATAAGCTGTGGCTTTTCAACCCACTGACCACTACTTTCCAGTCTTTTACTCTCAACTTTTTGTTTTCTTTGTTGGTGCAAGTTGGTATTTCTCTGACAATGTGCAAAAATTTGAGCTATGATTCAGTTACCGATGAAGTTTGGTAAGTCATTAAAAGATTAACAATGGCTGCTTTCCATAGAAGTCTGTAGAATACTGGAGAACTGAACAGAAGCTAATTCCACTTGTAATATATCAGACGTAAGAAGCCCATGGTATTTTAATTATCTAGCTTGAAGAATAATGTGGTGTTAAGCTGCATAAGTCAGTGCTGCAGCTTGTGCGTCTTAGTGTGAAAAATTTAAAGATGAGTTTCTTTCTTAGAATTTTGTATGTTTTAGTCAACACATTCAAAAACATACTGCAGGGGTATGTTTGGCATAAAACTGAGTTATATATGATTATGAGGGTTTTTTAAAACCAGATTTCTATTCATATACAAAGAGGCACATGGAACATTAGCTTAAAGCAAAGGCCAAGCAGTTCTGGTTCACAACCTTACCCTTAACAGCGCTGAATAAATATCGAAAAATGGTATGAAAAGTCAGCAATATGTAATAAGGTTTTTTTTATTACTTCGATGATATTAAGAGTTGACAATATTAGATATTTTCAGCAGTAGAAATTCTGTTTTAGAAATCTATTCATTTTAATTCAATTAGTAATAAAATTGTCAATAAATTAAAACAAATATTCTAAGGTTTTTTGTGATCATCTTAAATCATGAGTGAAGATTTAAGACCTGTTTAGAGTTAAAGAGGGAGATATTCGGTCGTGCCTCATTTGGGGTGGTAACCCAGGCGGAGCGGTAATTTTAGCACCTTGAAAAAGTTTGCGCCCTCTGCCCAGAAATTCATCAGAATCGGTCGAAGAGCTGACAGGAGCGCTAAATCAGTCGTTGCATACCGGAGCTGGGGGGACGCTAACGAAAATGTCGGCACTAAATTTAACCGAGTCTTGCGCATGCGTTGAACACCAATTCAGATCCCGGGAAAAGCCGAGTCTTAAAGACACGGCATAGTAATGCACCCATTAAAGTTTTCAAAATCACTTTTTCTCAAGCTGATCTCTTATTTCTGTCTGCTGCTGCAAACCCGGAGGCTCACCACTGTGTTGTGGGTAAACATTGCACTGACTAGGATCTCCGACGGAAGCGCTTCTTCATCCCTTTAAGTAGCCACCAGTTAACAAGTCTGTACCGATTGTTTTTCCAGGCGTTGTTCTTGGCGGCCGCTAAATGAAATGGATGCACCTAATTTTCGAACGGGGCACAAGCATGGGCGTTGCACCAGGAATATTTCATGATCGGAGTGATCGTCTAATGAATTTTCGGTCGGGACGCTAAACGCTGTGCTCCCGATCGGTAACCTCTTACGCTCCCAATAATGCCCCCACTAACTGAGGCGTTAGGCAACCAAAAATCCAGCCCAAGAAATTTAGGGTTCATTCCTGCTGCGTTGTCATAGTGAGGTCTGATTGTGGTCAGAACACATCAGTCATCTTTTCTTTTAGAAATTACAATTTTTAATCTCACCACACTAGAGATTGCATTATAGTGCTGTCTATCACTAAGCACTAGTTTGCCACATTACTAGTTTAATATCATTTGCAGTCAATACTAGATTTCCTTCAAAAATCAACATGCTTGGAAATATCTTTAGAGCCCACAAAAGTTGTGGAATGGACAGGAATCGAGCAGAGTGAGATTTGTATCCATGAGAATGGATGATCCCACCAAATCTCCTGAAAGCAGGCCCATTAAAAACATTTACATCAAGCTCCCAGCCTATATTGGGAGCTTGCCAAAGAATAAGTTGCCACAAAAATGGGGACGAATCTCTTTCAGCCATACAAAGGCTATCAGGACAAAAAAGTGGCTAACAAAACAAGTAAGAGCCAAAATAAATGTGGAAGCAGGAAAATATAGCCTAGAAATTGGATTATGCCCAGAAATGGGCATGGACAGCATGAAGCAAAATTCGTGTTGCCTGCTCATTATAATGATTGCAGTGCTAAATGCACTACTGATTGGCTTAGCGCTAAACAGGGTGGACAATATCAAGTGCAGTCTACGGGCCAATAAAGCTTGGTTTAGGCTCTCTGCACTATTTAAAGGGAAGATGCTTTGTTGCAGAAGCACCTCTTTGTCATTGTGGAGAATGCCATGGCCCAACAGCCAAGAGAGAGCGAGAGAGAGAGAGAGAGAGAGAGAGCGAGAGAGAGAGAGAGAGAGAGCAAGAGAGAGAGAGAGAGAAGAATTATGATGTGGCACTGGAGGATTTGGTTCTGGGGGTTCAATTATGCCGTCAGGTCCTCTACCCACAGGGGGGCAGGAGGCCTTCAAGGCAGAAAAGCACAAGGCTGTGGGAGGAGATCGTTGAAGCCATCAGTGCAACGAGTGTTGTCCCCAGGACCTGGATCCAGTACTGCAAAAGGTTTAATGATCTCACACGAGTGGTCAACATGAGTGAATATATCTTCAAATGCCATAGCCCACCATCTGCACCACTATCTGCACACATTGCTCAATACACCGCACCCTCATCACTCACTTACCAACAACCTCTAGCAATCATTGCTCATATCTCACAATCGTAGCTTCACCTCACCCTCACACACCTACCACTGCTGCAAGACTCACACCCACATCTCATACCTTGCACACACTGCCAGCTATTCAACCAAGGCAGGCACATCACCCAAACACATTCCACCACACTCACTGACAAACTTCCCTTTCTCTTGCAGGCAAATTTGGCTCATAACCGCCGGGAGCAGCAGCAGACGGGTGGAGGGAAAGCCTCACTGCAGAACCTGACTGAGCTGGAGGAAGCAGTGCTGGAGATCATTGGAGGGGCTGTTACAGAGTCCTTGGTGAGCAGGGAAGTTGAAAACATTGCTGATGATGACGGTATGTTCATATCTAATCCTCCTTCTCACATCCCACTTCCCCCTCATCCCACAATCTATTCTCACTTACAAGTTGCTGATGATGTAGGCATGGATATCTTGCTTTCGCCCACTCCCCTCACCACAACCCAACCCTTGTGCCTTTCTCCTTTCAGATACCCAAGAAGTCCCACCAGCAAAACCTGTCCCCGAAGTCATGGAGGAGACGAGTGAAGGAGAAGAAGAGGCACCTTCACTGCATCTGACACTTGCAGGCATCAGCTCAGAAAATGGCACTGATGAATTTTAGAGGGTAGTATAGAGGCGGGATCTGCACATGGTGAGTCACTGGGCATGAGTGGGCTGCAGCCAGGCCAGGAGGAAATGGTATGTCAGGTACCAGCTTCCCGGAGGGCAAGTTTGTGCATGAGTTCTTCTGCACAGGACTCAGATAATTACCTCGATGGGGGCGGCCTTCAGAAGAAGGGTGATGGGCATGCACCCAGAAATGCTTGGTGCAATGGCAAGCCTGCCAGAGAATCTCTTGTCAGTGTTAAGGAGCACGGAGGAGTCTGGCTGCAACATTGCACAGGGCTTTGTGCGGAGCTTGGAGCCCATGATTTCCAGATGGAGCTCTATAAGAGACCTTGTGGACACAGCCATGATGTTGCGTGTGAGAGGCGATGTTGCAGCTTCTATAGCACAGGCGGAAGCGACCCATTGTTTCAGTGCTGCAGTGGAAGCTCACACTGCTGCCACCATGGCTGGGTTTACAAGTGTCGAATGGGGCTTGCAGAATCTCGTAGCACTCCAGCAATCTATACCCCAACAGATGGCTAGGAATGCTGAGGTGCCACCCCAGAGGAGTGGCAGTGGCTCTGTGGAGCAAGAATCTGCTGTCTTCTCTCAGGATGACAGCATTCCTCCTCCCACCACTGCCACTCCACCAGTGCCTGTCATCCATGCCAAGGTGGTGCAGTCTACAGCTGGGCTTTCAAAGCCCAGAGGTTGTCCTGCAAGGCCATTTGCAGTCTCTGTCATGTATTCAACCAGCAATGTAACCCATGTATAATCTGATCTAAGTTGTACACTGTGAGAATAATGACCACTAGGTGGGAGACACTCCTAACCTGGGCCTTCAGGTACAAAAGGGGAAGCTCCACCCATCTTCATCACTTAGAGTGCTAAGGAATAAAGGACAGGTCACAGACTGACCTTCTCTCAAGCATGGGCCTCGTGTGCATTTATATTGTATAGTAAGGACGTATCAATGGCGACGAGAAACTGGGATTTAAACCACGCGAGCATGGCCACTAGCAGAACAGACGAGAGGTACTGTGTTAAGGAATGGTTGGGACAGAGATTCAACATTGTTAAAGCAGCACACAGTTCTCCAGGCAGACAGGGGCAATCGAGCATGCCCCAACATGTAGTCGAACCAAGAGGAGGAGTTCGACAGAGACAATGGCAAGCTGAACGACGATTCACGCCATTGCAAGGGACAATGCGGCCAGTAATGGGGCCATCAACACCTGTTAATGGCGCACTCAAGGACAATAACAGATGCAGTCAGGGACGATCGACTGGCAAGGGATCTTTTGATTCCAACAACAGCTCATGTTGGAGGCGTGGAGGCACACACTCAGCCGGAGGTTGCAGAGATGAGCAAAATACCTGCAGAAATTGCAGAAATGAACGCTGGGGGAAATCGCTGGAAGCTGAAGTTCAGCGAGTTCATGTGGAGCACGTATACAGTTCATACACCAGGACGCCACCGATAATGATGAAAGTGCTCCTCAATGGCATCCCAGTATCAATGGAGCTAGACACGGGGGCCAGCCAGTCCCTGATGGGTATCAAATAGTTCAAAAAGTTGTGGGCATCCAAGGCCAGGAGGCCAAAATTATCACCGATTGACTCACAGCTATGGACTTACACAAAGCAGATCATTCCGGTGCTAGGCAGCGCCACGGTAGTCGTGACCCACAAAGATTCGGAGAACAGGTTGCCACTCTGGATTGTCCCAGGGGACGGTCCCGCAATACTGGGGAGGAGTTGGCTTGCTGTCATGAACTGGAAATGGGGCGATGTCAATCCAATTTCCTCTGTGGAGCGAGTATCATGCTCACAGATCCTGGACAAATTTGACTCATTATTTCAACCCAGCATTGGCACTTTCATGGGGGCCAAGGTAGTGATTCACATAAACCCGGACGCCAGGCCAGTACACCACAAGGCCAGAGCGGTGCCGTACGTGATGCGGGAAAAGATAGAAGGTGAATTGGACCGCTTGCTGAGGGAAGGCATCATCTCGCCAGTCGAATTCAGTGACTGGGCGAGCCCGATTGTGCCGGTGCTCAAGGTAGATGGGTCGGTCAGGATATGTGGTGATTACAAGGCCACCATCAATCGGGTGTCACTCCAAGACCAGTACCCGCTACCGAGAGCGGAGGACCTCTTTGCGACGCTATCCGGTGGCAAACGTTTTTCAAAATTGGACCTGACCTCAGCTTACATGACCCAGGAGCTGGCGAGTGAGTCGAAGAAGCTGACCACCATCACGACACACAAGGGGTTGTTTGAGTACGACAGATATCTGTTCGGGATTCGCTCGGCCGCCGCGATCTTCCAACAAAATATGGAAAGCCTCCTCAAGTCGATTCCAGGGACGGTGGTTTTTCAGGACGACATCCTCATCATGGGTTACGATACTGAAGAACACCTCCACAACCTGGAGGAGGTGCTACGCAGACTGGACCGGGTAGAGCTGCGACTGAAAAAGGCGAAGTGCATCTTCCTAGCTCCAGAGGTAGAATTCCTGGGGATGAGGGTCGCAGCAGACGGGATCAGCCCTACTGCGTCCAAGACGGAAGCGATCCAGAGAGCACCCAGACCCCGTAACACGACGGAGCTGCGTTCATTCCTGGGGCTCCTGAACTATTTTGGTAACTTTCTTCCCAAATTGAGCACACTGCTAGAGCCGCTACATGTGCTCCTATGCAAAGGTCGCAAATGGGTCTGGGGGGACAGCCAGGAAAGGGCTTTTAATAGAGCACGCAATTTGTTATGTTCCAACACTCTGTTAACACTATGCGACCCATGTAAGAAACTTGTGTTAATGTGCGATGCGTCATCCTATGGTGTTGGGTGTGTGTTGCAGCATGTCAATGTCAAGGGTCAGTTACAGCCGGTAGCTTATGCCTCCAGGAGTCTGTCCCAGGCAGAAAGGGGTTAGGGGATGGTTGAAAAGGAGGCGATCGCATGTGTATATGCTGTAAAGAAAATGCACCAGTACCTGTTTGGCAGGAAATTTGAGCTGGAGACAGATCACAAACCCCTAACGTCCCTTTTAGCCGACAACAAGGCCATAAATGCAAACGCATCGGCCCGCATACAGAAGTGGGCACTCACGTTAGCCGCCTATGACTATACAATTCGGCACAGACCGGGCACTGAAAACTGCGCTGATGCACTCAGCAGGCTCCCACTAGCCACCACTGAAGGGGCTACCGAGCATGCTGCTGAGATGGTCATGGCTGTTGAAGCTTTCGGAAGCGAAGGCTCACCTGTGACAGCCCGTCAGATTAAAGTCTGGACAAATAGAGACCCGCTATTGTCTCTAGTCAAGAAATGTGTCCTGAATGGGGACTGGGCAGCCACGTACAGGGCATGCCCTGAGGAATTTAAACCATTTCACAGGCGCAGGGATGAACTCTCGATTCAGGCCGATTGCCTACTGTGGGGAAACCGCGTAGTCATGCCCCAGATGGGCAGAGAGGTGTTCATCAGAGAACTCCACAATGAGCATCCGGGCATTGTCATGATGGAGGCAATTGCCAGGTCACACGTTTGGTGGCCAGGGATAGACGCAGATCTGGAAATTTGTGTTCGCAGGTGCAACACTTGTGCCCAGCTGGGCCATGCGCCCAGGGAAGCCCCCCATAGCCCCTGGCCATGGCCCGCCAAGCCATGGTCACACATCCATGTGGAATACGCAGGTCCTTTCATGGGAAAAATGTTTTTGGTTGTAGTAGACGCCTACTCCAAATGGATCGAGTGTGACATTTTAAATTCAAGCACATCCTCTGCCACGGTAGAAAGTCTACGGGCAATGTTCGCCGCCCATGGTCTACCGGACGTCTTGGTCAGCGACAATGGCCTGTGCTTCACAAGCACTGAATTCCAGGACTTCATGGCAGGCAATGGAATTAACCATGTCAGAACGGCACCGTTCAAGCCAGCCTCAAACGGCCAGGCAGAACGAGCAGTGCAGATAATCAAACAGGGGATACTCAGAATCCAAGGGGGTTCCCTACAAAGACGCTTATCACGCCTCCTGTTGGCCTATAGATCCCGACCACACTCGCTCACAGGGGTTCCACCCGTAGAGCTGCTAATGAAAAGGACACTCAAAACCAGGTTATCCCTTATACACCCCACCATGAAAGAAATTGTCAAGAGCAGGCGCTAGCCACAATATGACTACCATGACAGGAATGCGAGGGCGCGATGTATTGATGTAAATGATCCTGTTTTTGTCCTCAACTACGCTGCAGGCCCCAAATGGCTCGCAGGCACTGTGATTGCCAAAGAGGGAAATAGGATTCTGGTAGTTAAACTTACCAATGAACAAATCTGCCGCAAACATGTGGATCAAACAAAAAGGAGGTTCAGCAACCCCATAGAAGCAGCAGAGGAAGAACACGATGTAGAGTTCACTCCACCACAGGTGACCGAACACCGGAACCAAAGGGAGGAGAGCCCAGTCACTGTGGGCAGTCCGGACAGGCCTGAGGCACCGCAAACAGCAGACACTCAGACCAGCGCCCAACAACCGGAGCCCCAACTCAGGCGCTCGACAAGAGAGCGTAAACCACCAGAGAGACTTAACCTGTGATTCCAATCAGACTTTGGAGGGGGAGGTGATGTCATGTATTCAACCAGCAATGTAACCCATGTATAATCTGATCTAAGTTGTACACTGTGAGAACAATGACCACTAGGTGGGAGACACTCCTAACCTGGGCCTTCAGGTACAAAAGGGGAAGCTCCACCCAACTTCATCACTTCGAGTGCTAAGGAATAAAGGACAGGTCACAGACTGACCTTCTCTCAAGCATGGGCCTCGTGTGCATTTATACTGTGTAGTAAGGATGTATCAGTCTCCCCCACTGAAAGTCAGCAGTCTTCCATCAGCCATGCTGCAGCCACTGGGGGAGCAATTCGTAGGGCCACTGGGGTAGGAAAAAGAACACAAAAGACAGATATTAAGGGAATACACAAGGATGATTAGTTGACATTGTTGTTTTGAATTGTAATTGATAAATTTATGAATTTTGTTTGGCATGTTTGTTTTGTGGTGGCTCTCATTTCAGCTTTGTGCCCAGGAGGATGCTGTGATGTTCCCTGACAGAGGATGGTAAGTTGAAGAAGTGGTGAACAATGGGGATCTAGGGTTTCATTCCTTGGAACTGGGGTCAAATGAAACGCTCACGAATAGCCCATCCAGAATGGGAAGCTCCTGACTGCCTCCTCCCTTACTCTTCCTCCTTCTGAGGTGGTCGAGGAATCCATGGTGTAAAGGGTTGCACCCTCATGATGGCCAAGTTGTGGAGCATGCAGCAAACTACCACAAAATGGGTACTGGAGGACTCCTCCAGAACAGTCAATCAGTGGCATTGTTACTTGAGCATGCCAATGGTCTGCTCAATGAGGTTCCTGGAGGCAGCATGGCTGTAGTTATATGATTGATAGCCACAAGTGGTGGGGTCGAAGAGGGGAATCATCAGCCAGGTGCAGGCCGGATAGCCCTTGTCTTTGAGCAGCTAGCCTCAGGCTCAACATGGTGGCTGGAAGATTGTTGGCACACTGGACTGGCAATGAATGAAAGCATCTACTGCTGCCAGGCTAACAGGCATTCACCATCATGATGCGCTGGATGTGGTCACACACCAACAGCACATTAAGTGAGTTGTAGCCTTTTTCAGTTACAGAACATCTCAGGATTGGTATGTGGCACCTGCAAAGCCACATGTGTGCAGTCAATAGCACACTGCATCATGGAAATGCCCGATATCCTGGCAAAGCCACATGCGTGCTCCTCCAGCTTCTCTCTGTTTAGAGGGAAGTCAATGAAGTCCCTTCTCCTACAGAGCCTTCGTGACCTCCCGGATGCAGCAATGGATAGCGAACTGGGAGATGTTAGTTATGTCTCCAGCTCCAGATTGGAAGGATCTGGTGGTGAAAAAATTGAGGGCCTGTTGACTTTGTTGGCCACTGGCAGGACCGTCATCGCCCTGCTGTGAGTCTGCAGGTCTGGTTACAGGAGGTGGCAGAGTTCAGTGACGAACTCCTTGATGAAGCAGAGCCTCCTAATACACTGCTCCTGGCTTAAGTGCAGGATGGAGAAGTGCTCTCAGAAGACCCTAGGTGGGCAAGGCCTCCTGCTGAGAGCCCTCCTGCCCTTCCTCCTCCTCCCTCTGCGAGCATCTTGTCCTTTTGTTCGCTGCCTCTGCTCCATCTCCTTGTCACACTCTAGTGCGAGGGGGACTGCAAGTAGAGCCCCCACGACTGGGCGAAAGAGGTCTGACTTAAACCCTTTAAATAAGAAGCAAGGTGTTTTCCACTAGCGGCAACACTCTCTATCACCTCAACAACTTTAACTAACTATAAAAAGCTCCAAATAGTTGCACAAACTTACACAGAGTCAGTAGAAATGAAAAAGCTGCAAGTTGTTGATGATCCCTTTAAATAGCACTGGTGGGTGGATCCTGTCAGCTGCTGAACGCATGATTTGGAGAGGGTGTTAAAAAGAGCAGTAACATCCAAAATGGCAGATTATGCATCAAATCAGCATTGCACACTCATTGACATCATGATCTGCCTTATTTCCATACCTGTAACAAGCACAGACAACAGCAGCACTGCCGAACTGCCCAAAATGACGGCTGCCGCAGGACCCACCGGAATCGAGGCGGCCACCATTTTTTCTTCCAAACAGGCCTTAACGGCCAGTGAAAATGGGTCCAATTTCCCATCCAGAGTCATGAGCATGTGAAGGACTGGTTCACATTCAAACACTCTGTTTGATGGCTGGTGAAGTAGAGGTGCTTCTGCATGTAATGAGTACAAGGAGGGTTACCCTGAATGCCACTCCATGGTACCTTCCCCACAGGGTAATATGCCTGGCAGGGGCTGGTGGCCAAGCTTAATGGAGTGTGCACTACCCACAAGAACTAGGAACAGATGCAGAAAATGATGTCACAACTGAAGGAGGCTGCCAAGGTAAGAATACCCAACAGTACTATTGAGCAGGTAGATGGCACATATGCATGCCATAAAGTGTTTCCTGCCAGCTTGTGAACCATGCCAAGTCCTCACACAGTCTCTTTCATTGCTGACCATGCATACTCCCACAGGGAACACATTCAAACAGTAACTTAACATTGAAAAACATGTCACATACACCATTAAAGATTTTCACACAAATCCTACCTAGCTGTAAATGAGGAATGGAATTTTGAACATTGGCACTGGTGAAAGGAAATCTCACTCGAGCCGTGCAGTTGTTTTCACATATTCTGTTTGAGATTCAAGAAGCAGATCCATATTTATTAACACAGAGAGAATAACCCGACTTTGGTGAAACATATTTAAAAGAGCATTAAAAATTATACAGCATGAACATAAACATCATAAAGATTTATTACAGAGACCAATTCTCTTGCGGCCTATATATTTAACTCATATTAAAAGTTTCAATATTTATGGGTAGATTAAAACCTGAGAATCAGAACCATTGTTTTACAGTGACTAAATGAATTAAATTGTGTACTTATTACATGGGATTCTGGACTTTTACTGCCATTTTGCAATTCAGTCCATTTTTCCATGAAAATGGAAATCAACGTCCTTGCCTATAACATACTAAGAGGCTGCTATTCCCTATAATCATGGTCACCAATGTATGATGGCTCAGTAAGGTAGACTTTCCCATTCCAGTGAAGTTCAGCCTAGAATGGATAGGAACTAGTGCAAAGCTTGCCAGATGTACACTGAGATTTTCCGTTGTCAGCTTGTTTGTACAATTATTTATTGCTCCTTGTGCAGGAAACTTGTCTAATAAAGGGAGTGGAAAGTACTACTTTTGATTAAGTTTAAAGTAAGTGGCTATATAGGCCCCCAAAAAATAGTTTTAGCCTTTGGAAAGGCTCAAAAAACTATGCTTCAAATAAATAATTCAATGGCCAGGAAACAGTTAAAGACATCTTGAGGATGTAGAAGATGCTACATAAATGCAAGTTCTTTCTTTTCTTTCAGATTGAGTAAATCAAACTTTGTTTTTAATACACAGGATTCTAGATTTTTACTGGCATTTTGGTGTTTGCATTCTGCAGTTATTTTTCCACTTCCTACAACAGCTATGCTGTGACCTCTGTAAAGTCCTGTCCCCTCAGTATAGATTCACACGAGGCATGTAGTGAAGTCAAGGTCACTCTGGACCTGCACCTTTATTTCACAGCTCTGGAATGCTGCACTTGCCTGAGACCTGTCCTTATATACCTGTCTTTTGTAAGTGCACCCCTGGTGGTAAGGTATGCTGGTGGTTACAGGTCATATCTTATTACAGTCATGTATAGCATGTTAGGATACAGTTATATATAATAATGTAAGATACATGACATCACCCTCCCCCAAGGTCTTACTGTCTTTATAGGTTCAGTCTCTCAGGTGGTCTACGCTCTCGCGTGGAGCGTCTGATTGTGGTTCAGTTGTTTGCCTTGGTGTCTGTTTTTCTTTGGGTGTGGTTGCTGGTATCTCGCCTGGGCTGTCTGTTTCAATTGGTGTGATTGTTGTTGACTCGCCTGGGCTGTCTGTTAGGATTGCCCTTTCCTCAGATTGTTCCCTCTGTCTGTCCACCAGGTGTGGTGTGAGTTCCACATTATAGTCTGCCTCTGGTTCCGCAGTGTTGTTGGTAAATCTGCTTTCGACTTGGTCTACATGCCTCCCGAAGGTTTTGCCATTGTCCATTTGTACTACCAGTAGCCTGTTTCCTTCCTTGCCCGTTACTGTCCCTGCAAGCCATTTGGGACCCCTGCCATAGTTTAGTACAAACACTTTGTCCCCTATCTCATTCCATCTCCCCCTCGAATTTCTGTCATGGTACTCAGTCAGCTTACGGCGTTTTGCCTCAACGATTTCGTGCATGTCTGGGAGGATTAATGAGAGCCTTGTTTTTAAAGTCCTTTTCATCAACAGTTGCGCGGGGGGGATCCCAGTCAATGAGTGCGGACGAGATCTGTATGCCAGCAGCAGTCGCGACAGGCAACCCTGCAGCGTGGGACCTTGGATTTTAAGCATGCCTTGTTTAATGATTTGAACTGCTCTCTCCATCTGGCCGTTGGAGGCCGGCTTGAACGGTGTCGTCTTGACGTGATTTATGCCGTGGTCAATTATAAAGTCTTGGAATTCTGCGCTGGTGAAGCACGGACCATTGTCACTGACCAATATGTCAGGGATTCCGTGCGTTGCAAACATGGTTGCAAGGCTCTCCACAGTGGTGGACGTTGTGCTCAAGTTTAAAATGGTGCATTCAATCCACTTTGAAAATGCATCTACAACTACGAGGAACATTTTGGCCATGAATGGGCCCGCATAGTCTACGTGCACCCGCGACCACGGTTTGGTAGGCCAGGGCCAAGGGCTCAGTGGAGCCTGCCTGGGGGCATTGCTGAGTTGGGCACAAATGGTGCACCTTCGGACGCAGAGTTCCAAGTCCGCGTCAATACCAGGCCACCAGACGTGGGATCTGGCTATGGCCTTCGTGAGAACGATCCCCGGGTGCTCGCGGTGGAACTCCCGGACAAATGCCTCTCTGCCTCGCAGAGGCATGACTACTCGGCTGCCCCACATCAGGCAGTCTGCTTGTAGTGGTAGCCCATGCATGCGCCTGTGAAAGGGTTTTAATTCCTCGGGGCAGGCATAGCGAGCCTCTGCCCAGTCACCGGTTAGGACACATCTTTTTACTAAGGATAACGTGGGGTCACTGGCCGTCCAGGCTCTGATTTGGCGAGCCGTCATGGGCGAACCTGTGGACTCAAAGGCATTGATTCCCATGACTATCTCACAGTCCTGTTCGTCAGACCCTTCCGTGGTCGCCAGGGGTAGCCTGCTGAGCGCGTCGGCACAGTTGTCTGTGCCTGGTCTGTGCCTTATGGTATAGTCGTAGGACGCCAGCATGAGTGCCCACCGTTGAATTCACGCCGAGGCGTTGGCGTTTATTGCCTTGCTCTCGGATAGGAGGGACGTGAGGGGCTTGTGGTCGATTTCTAATGTGAACTTGGCCCTGAAAAGGTATTGGTGCATCGTTTTGACACCGTACACGCACGCGAGCGTCTCCTTCTATACCATTCCGTACCCGCGCTCCGCCCGCGAAAGTGACCTGGAGGCATAAGCTATGGGTTGTAATTTGCCTGTACTATTGACATGTTGCAAAACGCACCCGACCCCATACGCTGACGCATCGCATGTGAGAACTAGCTTTTTACCTGGGTCAAAGAAAGTCAAAACACTGTTGGAACACAGAAGGTTGCGTGCCTTATTGAAGGCGCGTTCCTGGGCATCCCCCCAAAACCAATCGCACCCCTTCCTGAGTAGAACGTGGAGAAGCTCCAGCAGTGTGCTTAAGTTCTGCATAAAGTTCCCAAAGTAATTGAGTAGCCCGAGAAAGGTGCGCAGTTCTGAGCCATTCCTGGGCCTGGGTGCCAGGCGAATTACTTCTGTTTTGTCTCTGTTGGGCGGATCCCATCAGCGGCAATCCTTCTGCCCAAAAATTCAACCTCGGGTGCGAGAAACAGGCACTTGGATTTCTTGATTCGTAGGCCTACCCGATCCAACCGCTTTAGTACTTCCTCCAAATTACGGAGATGGGAGTCGATGTCCCTGCCCGTGATAAGTATGTCGTCTTGAAATACAACCGTCCCCGGGATGGACTTGAGCAGATTCTCCATGTTACGCTAGAATATGGCAGCTGCCGACCTGATGCCGAATGGGCATCGATTGTACATGAAAAGGCCTCGATGTGTGTTGATGGTGGTGAGTAGCTTGGATTCCTCGGTCAATTCTTGCGTCATATACGCAGATGTGAGGTCTAATTTTGAGAAAAGTTTACCTCCAGCCAATGTGACAAATAAGTCCTCCGCTCTGGGCAGCGGGTACTGGTCCTGTAGGGAGACTCTGTTTATGGTAGATTTGTAGTCCCCACAGATTCGTACAGATCCATCAGGCTTCATGACTGGGATGATGGGACTTGCCCAGTCGCTAAATTCCACAGGTGATATAATGCCTTCCCTCAGAAGCCTGTCTAGTTCATGTTCAATCTTTTCCCTCATCACATAGGGTACAGCTCTGGCCTTGTGATGGACCGGTCTAGCATCCTGTGTGATGTAGATTTTGACTTTGGCCCCTTTGAAAGTGCCCACACCTGGCTGAAAGAGATGTTCAAATCGCTTTATAACTGTTGAGCAGGATGTCCATTCCTCTAATGACATGGCATGGACATCATCCCATTTCCAGTTTAGTTTTGCCAGCCAGCTTCTCCCCAGCAGTGCTGGGGGGTCTCCGGGGACAATCCACAGGGGAAGTCGGTTCACTGTCCCTTTGTGTGTGTCAGAGAGCATGGCGCTGTCGAGGACTGTTACGATTTCTTTGGTATAGGTCCTTAGTTTGGTGTCGACCCTTGTGAGTTTTGGTCTGTCTCTTTTATGCGGCCACAGTTGTTCAAGTTGTTGAGCGCCCATGAGAGATTGACTCGCTCCCGTATCCAGCTCCATGTTGACAGATATCCCGTTGAGTAGGACCCTCATCATTATTTCTGCAAACAGCCTGCTGAAATTGACATTCCCTTGATGAGTGCCCACCCCCACACCTCCAGCACAGACCTGTTCCATTGTTCAAAGTGTTTCCAAAGAATGAGCTGCGTCTGGCTGATCTCTCTTGAGCTTCTCTCAGTTTATAGTTGATTGCTCACATTGTGGGTTGATGAGGTGTGAACGGCCGTTCCTGTGGCCCTTGATGGCTTCTGCCTGCTGTCAAGAGCCTGTTCTCCCGGTTTTGTCTGTGTGTGGGGGTAGCAGCTTGTTTAGTGCTGTGAACTTCTTATTCCAATATTTCGTTAGTTGTCGTACCTGCATTGTAAATCAACCTCATTTCTTCTTCCTCTACCAAGAATGTCCGTGCAACCAGTGCTGCTGCCTCTAAGGTCAGGTTCTTGGTCTCTATGAGCTTTTGGAATATGCCTGCGTGGTCTATTGCTTCAATGAAAAAGTCTCTCAGCACTTCTCTCCTCAGTTCATCGGAGAACTCACATAAACTAGCCAACTTCTGAAGTTCCGCCACGAAATCGGGTATGCTCTGGCCCACACAGCGTCTGTAGTTGTAGAACCTGTGTCTGGCCATGTGTAGGCTGCTCGCTGGCTTCTGGTGGTCTCTTACCAGTGTGCTCAATTCTTCAAACGACTTGCTTGCTGGTTTCTCGGATGCCAACAGATCCTTCATTGAAGCGTATGTTTTCGAGCCACAGCTGGTCAAGAGACGGGCTCTTCTCTTGTCTGCCTTATCGCCACCTAATCAGTCTTTGGTTACAAAGCTTTGCTGGAGCCTTTCTATAAAGTCCTCCCAATTGTCTCCCGCATTGTACTTTTCATCTGATCTGTTGTTCGTCATTCTGTGAATTCTGTAATCCCGTAACTCATCGCCACTGTAAAGCCCTGTCCCCTCAGTACAGATTCACACGAGGCATATAGTGAAGTCAAGGTCACTCTGGACCTGCACCTTTATTTCACAGCTCTGGAATGCTGCACTTGCCTGAGACCTGTCCTTATATACCTGTCTCTTGCCAGTGCACTCCTGGTGGTAAGGTATGCTGGTGGTTACAGGTCATACCTTATTACAGTCATGTATAGCATGTTAGGATACAGTTATATATAATAATGTAAGATACATGACAACCTCTATGTAAAATTTCCAAATTAGTGAGTTTTGTAATGTGGAGCCCATGTTCACACAGAACTGCCCAGTTATTTCACATAGGACCTTTATTGCAAGCAGAGATTATCATGCCATCAAACTGAGCTGGATTTGAATCCAGATTGCAGAGGTCAAAGGGTAGTGTCCAACCCACTACACTATGCAGTTCCTCCAAATTATATTTTAGCTATTTCAGTTATATTGCAAATTTGCATGCACTTTCTGTGTGTTTCTTCAAAATTAGAAAAAATTTATAAAAACTACCAATAAATCATCATTCATAGGCAGTCCCTCGGTATCGAGGAAGACTTGCTTCCACTCCCAAAGTCTTTGATGGCTGAACAGTCCAATACAAGAGGCACAGACCCTGTTACAGGTGGGACAGACATTCGTTGAGGGAAGGGGTGGGTGGGGCTGGTTTGCCGCGCGCTCCTTCCGTTGCCTGCGCTTGACCTCTTCACGCTCTTAGTCATTTTAAGTCAACTTCCATAAACAGAAAGGGCCCTGACAACTCTGGACATTCAATTTGTGTGGGTTGGTGTATGTGGGTGCTGGGTGGGGAGGGGGAGAACAAACAATTCAGAAATTGATTCTTGATGCATTTTATGTAGATTTTTAACCAATAAGGAAATTAAGGGTTACGGGGCGAGGGCGGGTAAGTGGAGCTGAGTCCACGGCCAGATCAGCCATGATCTTATTGAATGGGGGAGCAGGCTCGAGGGGCTAGATGGCCTACTCCTGTTCCTAATTCTTATGTTCTTATGTTCTTATATTGAATGTGTCTTTATATACACTTTTTACAGCATCATTTTGCTAACTAAAACCTTTATATCTTGGACATACTTTGAAGACTTCAATGGTAATTGTCTGATTGTTGTTCTTCACAATGAAGCATCAAAATATGGGTAATTTGGTTTGTTTTTGTCTGTTTTATCATGTTTCTCTATATACTGTACTATTCCAAACATGATATAGAAAGTACCAACACTAATTTGCAGTTTTCTATTACTATAATGATTACTAGTTAATTCAAACTTTTTCAAAAATTCTCAATCTTAATATACCATTTCGATCGTATCCAAATTTTACTGCAATCTTGAAGGTACATCAGAATCTATCTATAGAATTAAAAGTCTTGGGTATAACTGATCATACATTAAATCTGTAGTGCTGCATATTAACTGTAATAAATTAAGTGTCATTCTTCCTTCTCATTGGCTGAGATTATTACCTTAAATTATTGATTCATTGAAATATATATCACCAATTTGACAGAAAAGCAGACATTTAAAAGATTACAATTTCAACCAATTTATTGCTGCACAAATTCATTAAAATGTCCTTATAACCTTAAAAATCATGAAAACTGCCCATGTATTTTTCTGTATGTTATTCTACTTTCCCCCAACGTTTCTATTTGGAGGCTTGCCTGTGTCTTGGTGGAAGTGGGGGGGAGGGGTGGGCGGGGGGGGTGGGAGGGGGGAGGCCTGAGTCCACTTTTCTTCTTTGTACGCTGTTTGATTTCTTATCTTCACCTTTGTTCCCTGTTTTTTTTGCATTGCATTTTGGTTCAAATGCACATGCTAAATCACATTAGTTAAACAGAAGTTTCCCTTTATATTGTCTCTTTTTCTGTTGTTACATTGTGATCATTGATTTCCCACATTACTTTCCCATTTTTTTCTCTCACCATTGAAATTATGTGCAATCAAGCTCAACCTTTACGATCTATCATGCATATGCGTTGCCTACTCCTGTTCTTTCTACCCACGAGCAATGCCAAAGGAAATGGACTGAAAGTCAGTTTATTGTCTTACCAGCCAGCTGAATTTAGCAACTACACAGCTGAGAAAGAATAGCACAGTTATGATTCTAAAATTTTGGGACTACTTAAGATATCTCACAGAAATTGTATGTATTAAAGCAGCAATGTCTCTTTGCAGAGATTCCTCCTTTTAAGTTCACAAGTCTTAAACCAACTAACTGCTCTTTTCCTGTGGAGTGACATAGCAAGACTATCAATATTTTCAAGAACTTCCAGTGCCTGGAATTTCTGAGCTTGGCAGTAATGAACTGGTGACATCATCACCCTCAAACAAGATCTGACTCATAAGATGCCATTCCATTTCTGTATTTCAGTTATAGCCACAAAAGTGTACAAATGATTTGGCTATGGATTTTGTTATGCTGAATTTCTCAAACCCAATTTCTAAAAGCAGTTGGTGTGATCTATGTCTTACATGTAATAGATTGCACATTTACAGTTTGTATTCTCAGGAAAAGGAGCAGTCAAACAACATGGCTATTTATTTTGATCCTAGGTAAAATAGTTCCCAACTCTTGATAATGAATTTAAAACTGCTGACATTAGATAGTATCAGACTGAACTTTCTGTTTTTTAAATTTTGCAAGAACTGAGAATTCGTGTCTCCCAACAAAGTTTAAAAAATCTCATCACTATTGTAACTAGTGCTCCAAGTGCAGATAGACATTTTTTAATTGGAGTAACCTATAAAAATAAATGTAAAATCCATCCTAATAAGCATCAAAGTTTATCACTCTTGTAACTAAGTTTTAATCAGCAGCAGCCAAAAGGGAAAGTGAACATTGTCTGTGCAGACTATTTGAATTTTCTGTGATATTGTATCCAAGCAACGCTTCAGTGAAAGGGCTGAATGCACAGAACCCTGACATCAGCATACTATCCTGCTGCTATTCAAACAAACCATGGCAACTAAGCCAGCATTTCCCTTTCACTCACTCAATAAAGATATTATTTATATACTGGTCCACCTTTCGTGGCATTGCATATGGAGAGTCAAGACCAAGTACAGTATTCAGGTCAAGCGGACTTATAGATTGGGGACTAATTGGATCTGCATCGGCTGCCAGAGAAAGGAGATGGGGAGGAGATAGATGGGCGGGGGGTTGGGGGATGGTTTGACATGAGGGAGAGCAGAAGGGAAGTCAGAGAGGTGGAAAGCAGAGAGGAGGAGAGGAGTAGTGGTCATATAGGGGAGAGAAGTCGGATGGGCAAGAAAAGTGTACGGGGCAGAGGAAAGCGTGGAGAGAGGCGGAAATGGGGGAAACAAAGGTAGAAAAATTACTTTGATGGCTGGTGAAACCTTCCTAGGGGAGGGGACATGGGATAGTCCCATTCCCTCCATCAGACCTGCATTGTCATCTCAGTGGGGTGAACTCTAATTCCCTCCAACTTTTCAACTCTGATAGGCAGGTTTGAGATTGCTGTCCTTGCCTCCACTAGGCCCATGTTACTCTCTCAGCACTTCTGTCGATAGTTCAGATTTCTCTCAGGATGGTAGGGGGAGTTTACCATGAGCTGCCCTTCCTTCTGCAGATCCAGGTTTCTGGCGCAGTGGGGAAGGAAGCGGTTTTTCCAGGAGAGCTATCTTGCCTCCATAACAATCAGTTTAATTTCTCAGTGGAGGGCAGGGGAGTGGGGGGGACGGGGGGAGGGGAATATGGATGCTGCCCACTCTGCATCACACCGTGACTTTTTTTCTTGGGAAGGGGGTTTAAACTTTCCTCTTTGAGCAAGGATTGGAATTTTATTGCAGTGGAGGATTGACAAAAACAATGAATGTGGGAGAGTAAAAAGATTGTTGGCTGGACTGAGAAGTCAGCAATATAAGTGCCTTAGCAAGAGAGTAGGATGCAACAATGGAAAAACACTCACATATTATGTAGGAGACAGTTGCAGGGTAACATGAAGGGGCAGGTATCAGGTTCACCAATGGATGGGCTAGCAAAACTCGCTCATGGTGGGAGGGCGGTTTGAAACGTTACCGGGCGGGAGGAGGCAGGGTTGGCAGGCAAGTAGCTCTCGGGGGGTGGAGGTGATAGCGGGACGGCCAGAGTTGGGTTATTGGCTTGGCAAAGGGTTGTAATAGATTGAGCTACCGAGAAAGGACTCGTTGAAATTTGCTAAAGCTGCATTGATAGGTAAAAAAGGTGACTGTGATTTCAATAAACCTTTTTTTTTAAAGTTCTTACTATTGCTTCTGACATTGAGCCCCTGTGTTAAAGACAAACCCTTTCTAGCACTGACACCCAGTACTTTGTTGCCTCTGAGGGTCAAACTACATTACCAATAATGGATTATTGTCAACTAACATTACATGGCAGGACTTTTAACAGTCCATTACAGCACCACCTACAGACAGGTACTACATCAGAGGGGATTAATTTCAGTTAACCCACCCAGTGGGAAACTGGTATGATATGATTGGCCCCCCTTTTAACACTCCAACTAATTTTATTTTACATTAGCTTTGATGGAAGATAAAATCGGTGGGGTATAAAATGGTAAGCCAATCTCATCCCTTCAGTTTCCCATCAGGCAGGTAGAGTTAAAATTATCCCCAAATGTTGATGATTTTAAAATGCATTTTTCATGGACATCACTTTATGTAAAAGTTTTCAATGAATTTTGAAGTGGAATCTGATGTGCATTACAAAATCAGCAGGGTCTTAGCCAAGGTCAAATTTTTAATGAGGCAATCATGGTTGTCTGCAATATTTTACGTTTTACTATTGCACAGTAATAGTATATCTTCACTTTCACAAATTGCTTTTATAATTTTTATCTTTGGTGCATAGATAAGAACATAAGAACATAAGAAATAGGAACAGGAGTAAGCCATGCGGCCCCTCGAGCCTGCTCCGCCATTCAATAAGATCAAGATCTGATCATGGACTCAGCTCCACTTCTCCGCCCGCTCCCCATAACCCCTTATCCCTTTATCATTTAAGAAACTGTCTATTTCTGTCTTAAATTTTTCCAACGTCCCAGCTTCCACAGCTCTCTGAGGCAGCAAATGCCATCGATTTACAACCCTCTGAAAGAAGAAATTTTTCCTCATCTCTATTTTAAATGAGCGGCCCCTTATTCTAAGATCATGCCCTATAGTTCTAATCTCCCCCATCAGTGGAAACATCCTCTCTGCATCCACCTTGTCAAGCCCCCTCATAATCTTAAATCTTTTGATAAGATCACCTCTCATTCTTCTGAATTCCAATGAGTAGGGGCCCAACCTACTCAATCTTTCCTCAGAAGTCAACCCCCTCATCTCTGGAATCAACCTAGTGAACCTTCTCTGAACTGCCTCCAAAGCAAGTATATCCTTTCGTAAATATGGAAACTGTAATGAATGAAAAGACTCAAAAGACTTGTTACTGAAAACTGCCTCAGGTGTAAACCTGATCCAACTTTATTCGCGCCCAAAGTAACCCGCGTGACATGGAACCCGCGTTTATATACCAGTGACCGCGCATGCGCACGTACAGCCCGATGACCTCCAACAGTGGCGCCCCCTGGTGTCTGGTGACCCCAAGCATAAATACATAACAACATCCCCTTTCAAGATCTTAATATCAGTCTTTTTACAAATTAAGACGGTCTGGGACTTTCCGCTCACAAGTTTATCGTCTCAGTTCAACTTCAGTTCTAGACAAGCGTTCTGAGTCAGTTGTGACTGAAGGCTGAGTAAACTATCTGATGGGAGTGGTAATGACCACATCAGGAACTGGAGGTCCAGTTTCAATAATGACAGCAAAGTCCTCTGATGAATGAACATTGGTTGGTTGGTCACTGACTGCATCTTCCTCAAGCAGTTCCAATTCATCCGTGTGCCGCAGTTTTATGTGATCAACATGTTTCCTGCGTGTTTGCCCATTCTTGAGCACGACAATAAACACTCTGTTACCCTCCTTGGCTGTAACAGTACCGGCGATCTACTTTGGACCTTGACCATACTTCAGTACATAAACTGGATTGTTGACAGAGATGTCACGTGACACAGCAGCACGATCATGATACCCTTGCTGACTATGACATCTGTTTGCAACATGATCATTCAAATCGGGATGAACAAGAGAGAGCTTGGTCTTAAGATTTCTCTTTATCAGTAGTTCAGCAGGGGAGACCCCAGTGAGCATATGAGTTCTGGTCCTGTAACTGAGCAGTATACAGGACAAGCGAGTCTGCAGTGAACCCTGAGTTACACATTTCATACTTTGCTTGATTGTTTCAACAGCACGCTCTGCTTGACCATTAGAAGCAGGTTTGAATGGGGCTGACCTCACATGCTTAACACCATTGAGTTTCATGAACTCTTGAAACTCCAGACTTGTGAAGCAAGATCCGTTGTCGCTCACAACAATGTCAGGCAAACCATAAGTAGCAAACATGACACGAAGGCTTTCAATAGCAGCTGTAGACATACTGGATGACATAATAATACACTCTATACACTTTGAGTATGCATCCACCACAACAAAAAACATCTTTCCCAGGAAAGGGCCTGCAAAATCGATGTGGCTCCTCGACCGTGGTTTAGATGGCCATCACCAAAGACTCAGCGGAGATTCTGCTTGTACTTTAATTAGCTGCATGCAAGTATTGCACTGATGCACACATGATTCCAGATCAGAGTCAATTCCAGGCCACCATACATGAGCCCGAGCAATGGCTTTCATTATGACAATACCAGGATGAGTGCTATGTAGTTCACGTACAAATTTTTCTCTACTTTTCTTAGGCAAACAACACGATTGCCACACAGTAAACAATCTGACTGAATGGACAGTTCACCTTTGCGACGGTTGTAAGGGTTGATCTCATCACACATTTCCATAGGTATTGCAGACCAATCACCACTGAGGACACAACGTTTCACAACCGATAAAATAAGGTCATGGCTGTTCATATCCTAACTTGTTGAGCAGTAGCAGGAGTTCCTTCACTCTCAAAAGCATCCATTACTAACAGTAGATCTGCAGGTTGAGGCTTCTCCACTTCAGGTGTGGGCAATGGCAGGCAACTCAGTGCATTGGCATAATTCTCAGTGCCTGGTCTATGACGAATAACATAATCATAGGCAGACAATGTCAACGCCCACCTCTGGATACGGGATGATGCATTGGTATTAATACCTTTGTTTTCCAAAAACAATGAAATGATTGGCTTGTGATCCGTTTTGAGTTCAAAACGAAGACCAAACAGATACTGATGCATCTTTTTGACCCCATACACAGAGGCCAAAGCTTCTTTTTCTACCATGCTGTAAGCTCTTTCCGCCTTTGACAAACTTCTCAAAGCAAACGCAACAGGTTGTAGCTTACACGACTCATTTGCTTGTTGGAGTACACAGCCAACCCCATATGATGAAGCATCACAGGCCAATACAAGATGCTTACACGGATCATAATGAACAAGCAACTTGTTCGAACAGAGCAGATTCTTAGCTTTCTCAAAGGCTCTATCTTGAGATGCACACCAAACCCAGTTGTCGCCTTTTCTTAGTAACACATGCAGTGGCTCTAACTAAGTGCTCAATCTGGGTAAGAAATGACCAAAGTAGTTGAGTAGCCCAAGGAATGAATGCAGCTCCGTCACATTCTGAGGCCTGGGTGCATTTTTGATGGCCTTGGTTTTCGAATCAGTAGGCCTGCTGCCATCAGCAGCAATCTTCCTCCCCAGGAATTCACTTCAGGTGCCATGAAGACATACTTCGAACGTTTCAGCCCGT
The DNA here is from genome assembly GCF_044704955.1 of Pristiophorus japonicus. Lineage (NCBI taxonomy): Eukaryota > Metazoa > Chordata > Chondrichthyes > Pristiophoridae > Pristiophorus > Pristiophorus japonicus. The sequence continues at coordinate 85,947,078 of NC_091979.1, read as the reverse complement.
GTCCCACTTTGTCCAGTCGATGTAGGACTTCTTCAAGATTGTTCAGATGTTCAGTAGTGTCACAACCTGTGACCAGAATGTCATCTTGAAACACGACAGTTCTAGGAATGGACTTCAGTAGATTCTCCATATTCTTCTGAAATATGGCTGCCGCCGAACGAATTCCAAAAAGACACCTGTTGTCGATAAACAGTCCTTTATGGGTGTTGATGCAGGTGAGTTTCTTCGAAGTGTCGACAAGCTCCTGTGTCATATAGGCCGATGTCAGATCCAGCTTAGTGAATGACTTTCCACCAGCTAGCATGGCCAATAGGTCATCAGCCTTCGGTAACGGGTACTGATCCTAACCTTGTAGTCTCCACAAATCTTAACAATGCCATCACTCTTCAACACAGGAACAATAGGACTGGCCCACTCATTAAACTCGACCGATGATATGACCCCTTCAAGTTGGAATCTGTCAAGCTCAATTTCAACCTTCTCCCTCATCATGTAGGGAACAGACCGAGCTTTATGATAGACAGGCCTTGCATCAGAATCCAGGTGAATCTGCACCTTGGCTCCAGTAAAATTACCAATGCCCGGTTCAAACAAAGAAGGAAACTTCTTCAACACTTGAGCACACGAAGTGTCATCCATCGATGACAACGCTTTGATATCATTCCAATTCCACTTGATTTTCTCAAGCCAATTCCTGACGAACAGCATTAGACCATTACCTGGGACAATCCATAACAGTAGATCATGAACCACACCATCATATGACACCTTGACTACTGTACTGCCAATCGCTGGTATGAATTCCTTGGTGTAAGTACGCAAATTCGCATTGACTGCACTCAGCTTAGGCTTCACAGCCTCAGTGTGCCACAGCTTGTCGAATGTCCTTTGGCTCATTATCGACTGACTCGCACCCGTGTCCAGCTCCATTGATACAGGCACGCCATTCAGCTTCACATTAACGAATATCGGCTGGCTCCTTCCCAAGAATGAATACAGACCATACACTTCCTCCTCGGGTTGTGTATCCGGGCCAGCACTGGACTGGTCATCATCAGTAATGTGATGAGTGGCAGCACGCTTCCTCAGTTGTGGGCACATTCTCTGAGGATGCCCAATTTTCGAACAGCCATTTCAGGAGTACTGTTTAAACCAACACTGATGAGGCCAATGATTGCCCCCACTATGCCAACAGGGTGAAATCGGATTTGTACCAATTCCGGACTTTGAGCAGCTACAGGTTTCACGTAAGCAGTCGAGTAGGCCCTGCCATAAGCAGCTCTGCCAAACGACGACACAATCTTGTTTACAGTACTTGCCGTGGAGCTCTGACTCTTCGATGATATCTGCCTCAAATTATCATTAGTCGTCATGAATGTCTAGGCAATCGCGATGGCCTTGCTCAAATCCAGCTTCTCTTCGGCCAATAACTTCTGAAGAATCACATCATGGTCGATGCCTTTCAAGAAGAAATCTCGCAGCATGTCTTCCAACACATTCCCAAACTTACACGGCTCAGCAAGACGTCGCAGGTTGGCGACGAATCCCGGCACATCCTGGCCCTCAGCACGAACATGCGTGTAGAAGCAATACCATGAGATGATGATCCCCTCTTTTGGCTTAAGATGGTCACGCACCAAAGCACACAAATCCTCATATTCTTTGCCCATTGGACGTAAAGGCGAGAGAAGATTCTTCATGAGGTCATAAATTTTTGGACCACAAACGGTGAGGAAAACCGCCCTGCGTCGAACTACGTCAGCCTGTCCCTCAATTTTGTTGGCCACAAAATACTGATCCAGGTGGTCGATAAAATCCGCCCAATCCTCGTCATCCGTGAATCTCTCCAGAATTCCAATAGTGCCCATTATACATGCGAAGGTTCTTAAGTTACCTCGTTGCCAAATGTAATGAATGTAATCACTCAAAAGACTTGTTACTATAACCTGCCTCAGCTGTAAACCTGATCCAACTTTATTCGCGCCCAAAGTAACCTACGTGACATGGTACCCGCGCTTATATACCAGTGACCGCGCATGCGCGTGTACAGCCCGACGACCTCTGCCAGTGGCGCCCCCTGGTGTCTGGTGACCCCAAGCATAAATACATAACAGAAACCAAAACTGCATGCAGTATTCCAGGTGTGGCCTCACCAATACCTTACATAGCTGTAGCAAGACTTACCTACTTTTATACTCCATCCCTTTTGCAATAAAGGCCAAGATACCATTGGCCTTCCTGATCACTTGCTGTACCTGCATACTATCCTTTTGTGCTTCATGCACAAGTACCCCCAGGTCCCGCTGTACTGCACACTTTGCAATCTTTCTCCATTTAAATAATAACTTGCTCTTTGATCTTTTCTGCCATTATACTCCATCTGCCAAATTTTTGCCCACTCACTTCGCCTGTCTATGTCCTTTTGCATATTTTTTGTGTCCTCCTCACACATTGTTTTTCCTCCCATCTTTGTATCGTCAGAAAACTTGCCTATGTTACACTCAGTCCCTTCTTCCAAGTCGTTAATATAGATTGTAAATAGCACTGATCCTTGCGGCACCCCACTAGTTACTGGTTGCCAACCAGAGAATGAACCATTTATCCCGACTCTCTGTTCTCTGTTAGTTAGCCAATCCTCGATCCATGCTAATATATTACCCCCAACCCCGTGAACTTTTATCTTGTGTAGTAACCTTTTATGTAGCACCTTGTCAAATGCCTTATGGAAGTCCAAAAACACCACATCCACTGCTTCCCCTTTATCCACCTTGTTCATTACATCCTTAAAGAATTCCAGCACATTTGTCAAACATGACTTCCCCTTCATAAATCCATGCTGACTCTGCCTGACCGAATTTTGCTTTTCCAAATGTCCTGCTACTGCTTCTTTAATAATGGACTCCAACATTTTCCCAACCACAGATGTTAGGCTAACTGGTCTATAGTTTCCTGCTTTTTTCAGCCTCTTTTTTTAAATAGGGGCGTTCAATTTGCAGTTTTCCAATCTGCTGGGATCTCTCCAGAATCCAGGGAATTTTGGTAAACTACAACAAATGCATCCACAATCCCTGCCGCTACTTCTCTTAAGACTCTAGGATGCAAGCCATCAGGTCCAGGGGAGTTATCTGCCTTTAGCTCCATTATCTTACTGAGTACCACCTCCTTAGTGATTGTGATTGTATTAAGTTCCTCCCCCCCATAGCCACTTGACTATCCACTGTCGGATTATTGTTAGTGTCCTCTCCCATAAAGACTGATACAAAATATTTGTTCAGAGTTTCTGCCATTTCCATGTTCCCCATTACTAATTCCCTGGTCTCGTCCATGTCATAAGGTTTTGAATTCAACTCTTTTTTTGTGCACTTAATGACTTTCAGATCTACCTACGACCTGCTGTCTGTCTGTCTGTCTATCAATCTATTCACCCTACAGAAAAATGTTAGCAAGTTGGCTACCTGGGTTGACTGGGTGCTGGCTGTGGCTTGACGTTTAATAAGTATTGCACTGAAATAGACCAGAGCTATCAAATAGACACAACTTTTACAATTCTATAGAGTGGGATGTTTTTGTCCAAATTCTACCTCAAACTTTAAAAAAATTAATATTTTGTTGAACATATGCATCTTTTGAAACTGTAAAAAGATGCAGAATGTAAAAGCACATTGGTCTCAGGTGACCAAGGCTTGTAATGGCAACCATGTTATGTTTCGAATATGTATGGTGCAGGAAAGAATATAAGACAAATGACACACACACAGAAAAAGTCTTTTGGTCACTTTAAAGGGAAAAATTATTATTTGTTATGGATTCCAATGGTAAAATTATATTAGGAACAAAAGTAACCATCATAAAACATTTTAAAAAGTCAAAGAACTAGAAAATGCCATTCAGCCCATCAAATTTCATCTCTCAAGTAACCTAACTCTCCCACCACAGCATTATTGAACAATCCCAAAATGTTTACTTCTATTGTCCTTCCTGGAAAATTATTCCTAAGATTTGTCACTGTTTGAGATAAGAAGTTCTTAATGATATACATTTTAAAATTTACCTTTTACCAATTTCCATTTATGGTCTTAGCTCCAACTTTCCTGGTTTACTTTGAAGTAAAAATCTGGATGTATCTTATCCATAACAGTTAATATTTTATGAACCTTGATAAGGTTTCCCTCTTTCTGCCGTACTTTCAGAATGTTAAACTAAAGCTTGTGTAATATTTCCTCATGGTTAATCCCTTTTATGTTTGGGAACAGTCTTATTGCTGTACATTTTTCATTGCATGTTTAAATCCCTTCATGTTCCTGCCCCACCTTAACCCTCTAACCTCCTCCAGTCCTACAACCTTCACAGAACTGTGTTCCTCCAACTCTGGTCTCTTGTGCATAACCCCTCCCTTTGCCTCACCATTGGCAGCCATGTGTTTAGCCATCTAGGCACCTGGAATTCCTAACCCTAAATTATACTTTTGGTCACTCTTCCTCCTTCTTTGACTTTACATCCTTTTTTGTCATATTATGCCTCTGTAAAGCATCATGGAACATTTTTCTACATGAAAAGTGCTATACAAATGTATACTGTTGTTGTCATAGTGGTGTATATATGAGCTGTTTTGGTAGAGGAGAGTGAGGCCCGATAGCGCTTGATGTGGTCCAGGCAGATCTGCTGGACTCGTGGAAGAAGTTCTTCCAGTGGCAGATATTGACGACAAAGATGGGCAGCAGAAACGTTACAAGGACACCCTCAAAGCCTCCCTGATAAAGTGTGACATCCCCATTGACACCTGGGAGTCCCTGGCCAAAGACCGGCCTAAGTGGAGGAAGTGCATCCGAGAGGGCGCTGAGCTCCTTGAGTCTCGTCGCCGAGATCATGCAGAAATCAAGCACAGGCAGCGGAAAGAGTGTGCGGCAAACCAGTCCCACCCACACCTTTCCTCAATGAATATTTGTCCCACCTGTGATAGAGACTGTGGTTCTTGTATTGGACTGTACAGCCACCTAAGAACTCATGTTAAGAGTGGAAGCAAGTCTTCCTCGATCCCGAGGGAATGCCTATGATGATGATTGACGAACGTGAAGTCAGAAAAGGGTAGGGCGATCTGGATGGTGAGAAGTGGTCTGAGATGGCTTTGTCTGTTATCAAAACCATGCAAGTAGAGAGGCTATGTGGGATGACAATGATAAGGAATATGGGTAAGAAGATTTATATTGAAGGAGGAGGTTAAGAGATTTTAGGAGGCCAGAGAAGTAAGAGGCCAATGTGATTTATGAAGGGGAAGTCATGTTTGACCAATTTGCTGGATTTCTTTGAGGATATAACGAAAAGGGTGGATAAAGAGGAATCAGTGGATGTGGTGTATTTGGACTTCCAGAAGGCATTTGACAAAATGCCACATAAAAGGTTACTGCATAAGATAAAAGTTCACGGGGTTGGGGGTAATATATTAGCATGGATCGAGGACTGGCTGAGTAACAGAAAACAGAGAGTTGGGATAAATAGTTCATTCTCGGGTTGGCAATCAGTAACTAGCGCAGGGATCAGTGCTGGGACCCCAACTATTTACAATCTATATTAATGATTTGGCTGAAGGGACCGAGTGTAACGTGGCCAAGTTTGCTGATGATAAAAAAGATGGGAGGAAAAGCAATGTGTGAGGACACTAAAAACCTGCAAAAGGACATAGACAGTCTAAGTGAGTGGGCAAAAATTTGGCAGGTGGAGTATAATGTTGACAAGTGTGAGGTTATGCACTTGGCAGAAAAAAATCGAAGAGTAAGTTATTATTTAAATGGAGAAAAATTGCAAAGTGCTGCAGTATAGTGGGACCTGGGGGTCCTGGTGCATGAATCACAAAAGGTTAGTATGCAGGTACAGCAATTGATCAGGAAGGCCAATGGAATCTTGGTCTTTATTGCAAAGGGGATGGATTATAAAAGCAGTGAAGTCTTGCTACAGTTATACAGGGTATTGGTGAGGCCACACCTGGAATACTGCATACAGTTTTGGTTTCCATATTTATGAAAGGATATACTTGCTTTGGAGGCCGTTCAGGGAAGGGTTCACTTGGTTGATTCTGGAGATGAGGGGTTGAGTTATGAGGAAAGGTTGAGTAGGTTGGGTCTCTACTCATTGGAACTCAGAAGAATGAGAAGTGATCTTATCGAAAAGTATAAGATTATGAGGGCTCTTTCCAGGGATCTGCAGCAGCTTTTTTAAGTACCGTATATACTCGCGTATCATGCGACTTTTGAAGACCTAAATTGTAACCTAAATTTGGGGGGTCGCATGATACGCGAGATACAAAATTTGCGGGTGTGAAGTGCTGGCCAAGATTAGGCTGTTAGGCTGTTAAGCAGACCGTATCCACGCTGAATCTCGGCATGCTCCAACAATCCTCTATGTAAAGACATTTCTCTTGGTTTCTCCTCTCACTCTCCATGATGGTTGTAAATCGAATATCCCTGGTTGATATTAGTTCCTCGATACTCATGACCAAATCATTAGTTTATGTGGAAAGCAAGCCAAGTTCCTGCAGCACACCACTAACTACATCCTCCCAATGCAAAAAAAAATCCATTTGACTCCTGCTGAAATTCTTCTCTTCAGGGGGAGAGAGAGTCGCAGAGGTCGGGGGGGGGGAGAGAGAGTCGCGGAGGTCGGGGGGGGGGGAGAGAGAGTCGCGGAGGTCGGGGGGGGGAGAGAGAGTCGCGGAGGTCGGGGGGGGAGAGAGAGTCGCGGAGGTCGGGGGGGGAGAGAGAGTCGCGGAGGTCGGGGGGGGGAGAGTACGGAGAGAGAGCACGGAGAGAGAGTACGGGGAAAGAGTACGGAGAGAGAGCACTGAGAGAGAGTACGGAGAGAGAGTACGGAGAGAGAGTACGGAGAGAGAGCACGGAGAGAGAGTACGGAGAGAGAGCACGGAGAGAGAGTACGGGGAAAGAGTACGGAGAGAGAGCACGGAGAGAGAGTACGGAGAGAGAGCACGGAGAGAGAGCACGGAGAGAGAGCAGAATCCACTCGATGTTTCATGTTAAGGTCTATATTCGATCTCAAAAAAGTGACTCGCATGATACATGAGATATATGGTAAAATCATGTTTTGGGGACGAAAATTTAGGGGTCGCATGATACGCGAGATCACAGGATACGCGAGTATATACGGTATGTGATGAGAAAACGATTACAGATGTGGGTCCCTTGTAGTCAGAATCAGGTGAATTCATAATGGGGAGCAAAGAAATGGCAGGCCAAATACTTTGCTTCAGTCTTCATTGAGGAAGACACAAATAAACTTCCGGAAATACTAGGGGACTGAGGGTCTAGTGAGAAGGAGGAACTGAAGGAAATCCTTATTAGTCAGGAAATTGTGTTAGGGAAATTGATGGGATTGAAGGCCGATAAATCCCCAGGGCCTGATACTCTGCATCCCAGAGTACTTAAGGAAGTGGCCCTAGAAATAGTGGATGCATTGGTGGTTGTTTTCCAACTTTCTATAGACTCTGGATCAGTTCCTATGGATTGGAGGGTAGCTAATGTAACACCACTTTTTAAAAAAGGAGAGACAAAACAGGGAATTATAGATCGGTTAGCCTGACATCGGTAGTGGGGAAAACGTTGGAATCAATTATTAAAAACGTAATAGCAGCGCATTTGGAAAGCAGTGATAGGATCAGTATGGATTTATGAAAGGGAAATCATGCTTGACAAATCTTCTAGAATTTTTTGAGGATATAACTAATAGAGTGGACAAGGGAGAACCAGTGGATGTGGTGCCTTTGGACTTTCAAAAGGCTTTTGACAAGGTCCCACACAAAAGATTAGTTTGCAAAATTAAAGCACATGGTATTGGGGTAATCTATTGAAGTGGATAGAGAACTGGTTGGCAGACAGGAAGCAAAGAGTAGGAATAAATGGGTTCTTTTCAGAATGGCAGGCAATGACTAGTGGGGTACCGCAAGGTTCAGTGCTGGGACCCCAGCTATTTACAATATACATTAATGATTTGGACGAAGGAATTGAATGTAATATCTCCAAGTTTGCAAATGACACTAAGCTAGGTGGCAGTGTGAGCTGTGAGGAGGATGCTAAGAGGCTGCAGTGTGACTTGGACAGGTTAGGTGAGTGGGCAAATGCATGGCAGATGCAGCATAATGTAGATAAATGTGAGGTTATCCACTTTGGTGGCAAAAACAGGGAGGCAGAATATTATCTGAATGGTGACAGATTAGGAAAAGGGGAGGTGCAACAAGACCTGGGTGTCATGGTACATCAGTCATTGAAAGTTGGCATGCAGGTACAGCAGGCGGTGAAGAAGGCAAATGGCATGTTGGCCTTCATAGCGAGAGGATTTGAGTATAGGAGCAGGGATGTCTTACTGCTGTTGTACAGGGCCTTGGTGAGGCCAACCTTGAATATTGTATGCAGTTTTGGTCCCCTAATCTGAGGACGGACATTCTTGCTATTGAAGGAGTGCAGCGAAGGTTCACCAGACTGATTCCCAGGATGGCAGGACTGACATATGAAGAAAGATTGGATCGATTAGGCTTATATTCACTGGAATTTAGAAGAATGAGAGGGGATCTCATAGAATCATATAAAATTCTGACAGGATTGGACAGGTTAGATGCAGGAAGAATGTTCCCGTTGTTGGGGAAGTCCAGAACCAGGGGTCACAGTCTAAGGATAAGGGGTAAGCAATTTAGGACCGAGATGAGGAAAAACTTCTTCACTCAGAGAATTATGAACCTGTGGAATTCTCTACCACAGAAAGTTGTTGAGGTCAGTTCATTAGGTATATTCAAACGGGAGTTAGATGTGGCCCTTACGGCTAAAGGGATCAAAGGGTATGGAGAGAAAGCAGGAATGGGGTACTGAAGTTGCATGATCAGCTATGAACCCATATTGAATGGTGTTGCATGCTTGAATGGCCTACTCTTGCACCTATTTTCTATGTTTCTATGTTTCTATGTTTCTATGTTTCTCGCAGTCGGCCGCCCACAAATGCATCACACAGGTCACCGTGCCATGCTTCACAAGTCAGCCATTTATCTCAACTTTTCCACTGACGAGGGAAGTGTTACTGTGTTGGCTCTCTGTTTTGAAGTTCTCGCTGACTTCCCAAAGATACAGGGTGTTACATGAAGGTACATCATTGTCACCCAGGAGTGTTTGTGAACTGCAAGGGCTTCCACTCCCTCAATGTGTAGCTTGTCTGCAACCATAAAAAGATGATCATGCGTGTGTGTGCCAGATTCCCTGGCAGTTGTCATGAGTTTTCATTCTGGGCAAGTCCACCCTCCCTCAGCTCTTCGCACCTCAAAGCAGACTGACCGACTAGCTGCTTAGAGACAAAGGGTATCCACTGAAGACACGGCTCATGACACCCTTGAGGCCGACAAATAGTGAGGCCGAGAAGCACTTTATTGAGAATCACATCACTACTAGAGCATAGAGCAAACAATAGGCATGCTGAAGATGCCTTAACAGATCTGGAGGAGCTCTTCAGTATACACCAGCCAGGGTCTCCAGAATCATCGTCGTATGTTGCGCACTGCACAACATAGCGCAGCAGTGAGGACTGGAGCTGCAGGAGGAGCAAGGCGCACAGCCTCTTCGGAGGAGGAGCAGGTGGAAGATTAGGAGGAACCTGAGGTGGAGATGGCACCAGCAGTGGTACAAATTACTGCCCGTGAAGCCTGGTATGGGCTCATCATGACCAGATTTACTTAACTTGCTCCAATGTAGCCACATGTCTGCCACATGCTGTACTACTTCATTCCCGCCCCAACCCCACCAACACCATAAAGCTTCCCTACAATGACCAATCCATTCCTCTCACCCAAAGCCCCAACACTCGAGGTTAAGTAATGTCTCACCATTCACTCCACATCACAAAGCCACTTCCAAGGTTTGAGGCAAAAATGGACAAGACCCGAAAGTGGTGCAAAGCAAAACATTCATGTGTGTCATCAAAATAACTGAAACTTAACACTAACATTTTTTGCTACACCCATGTGCATCTACTTTTGTGTCATTTTTCTTTTCCGTGTGCTTCTACGAGGTGCAACGCCTCTGGCTTCAGCAGAGGTAGAGGTAGGCTGTTCACATCCCTGCTGCGACTCGTTAGACACTCTTGGCGGACGTCCACTGGGTTTTGGAGCCTGTGATGAACCCACCAATGCTTGCTCATCTTGAGACTGTGCAGGGGCAGACTCGACCATCACGATCCAAGGAAGCATGTGGGGCTCTGACTGAGGGGGATGCAATGGGTGAGAATTGGGAATGCTTTGAGAAGATCCCCCACTTCCATGTCCCCTCGCAATATCATCTTTCTCATGGGGCCACCTGTACTTCCCTGCTAGCTAGGAGCTGGCGAGCAGCATGCTGCATAGCACTGGGGTGATGAATGCCCAGGTCTACATTTACATCCCTCCTTGAGAGGTCTATGAGCACCTGCAATCTGTTGTCCACAGCTAACATGTGCTCATGTGACTGGCGCATTTGCTGCTCCATGCAGGTGACCATCCATTCCATGGACTCTTTTCCTGACCTCATGAGATCATTTCCTGCACTGGATCCAGGTCCTCCTCATCACATTCCAGCTGCTGACCTTCTCAGCTGTATTCAGTCAGGCTGTTTTGGTCTCTTGGGGAGGTCTCCTTTGCCTGTCAGCACGGAAGAGGGCATCCCTGCATGTTCTAACGTCCTCCACCAGAGATATGCAGGGTGAGTCTGAAAAGCATGGTTAGGTCCTCTGCCTTTGGCTATTCAGCCTTGCTACTTTATAAGAGCACTCAGGACTTTGTTTGCCAGGTTCCACCCTCATCTAGCGACCTTCAAATGAATTGAGTGCAAGGCTGCTTGAAATATCGGCACTGGAAACGAGTCATCGATGACATCATCAGCCCCGCACCATTTAATAGGGCCGGGAAACGCGCATGGGTGTTTCAATTTAGGCCATTGAGTTAAAGGCGCTTTGAGCAACGCACTGCTTAGAACATCGTGTTCCCGACTTGCTTCACAACCCACACGCAGCCGACCCGACTCCAAGGTAAAAATTACGGGCTCTGTGTTTCTTGTACTAGGACACCTAAATCTTTCTGAACATCAGCATTTAATAATCTTTCATCATGAAAAATTATTCTGCTTTCCTATTCTTTCTAACAAATTCTATTTTCCTATTCTTCCTATCAGTTGTTGTTCAGTGCAGAGAGTAAGGGATGAAAGGAGGAAGGATATCTCAGTCGAAACTCAGGGTGGACTTGGGAGGCAGTAGAGAATGACTATTTTAAACAACAACAAATTGTATTTATATAGCACCTTTTTACGTGGTGAAACGGCCCAAGGTGCTTCACAGGAGTATTATGAGATCAAAAATTTGACACTGAGCAGCATAAATAGAAATTAGCGTAGGTGACCAAAAGCTTGGTCAAAGAGGTATATTTTAAGGAGCATCTTGAAGGAGAAATGAGAGGCAGAGAGGCAGAGTGGTTTAGGCAGGGAGTTCCAGAGCTTGGAGCCTAGGCAACAGAAGGCACGGCCACCAATGGTTGAGCGATTATAATTAGGGATGCTCAAGAGGGCAGAATTAGAGGAGCGCAAACATCTCGGGAGGTTGTGGGGTTGGAGGAGATGACAGAGATAGGGAGGGGTGAGACCATGGAGAGATTTGAAAATAAGGAAGAGAATTTTGAAATCGAGGGGTTGCTTAACTGGAATATAGGTCAGCGAGCACAGGGGTGATGGGTGAGCGGGCCTTGGTGCAAGTTAGGGAGATGGGCAGCTGAGTTTTGGATCAGCTCTAGTTTACGTCGTGTAGAATAAGGGAGGCCAGCCATGAGTGCTTTGGAATAGTCACGTCTAGCGGTAACAAGCGCATGGATGAGGGCTTCAGCAGCGGATGAGCTGAGGCAAGGGCAGAGACAGGCGATGTTACAGAGGTGGAAATAGGCGGTCTTAGTTATGCTGTGGCTATGTGGTCGAAAGCTCATTTTAGGGTCAAATATGACACCAAGGTTGCAAATAGTCTGGTTCAGCCTCAGACAGAAGTTGGGGAGTGGGATGGAGTCAGTGGCTAGGTAATGGAAATTGTGGCGGGACTGAAAACAATATTCCCAATATTCAATTAGAGAAGATTTCTGCTCATTCAGAACTAGATGTCTGACAAGCAGTCTGACAATTTGGAGACAGTGGAAGGGTCGAAAAAAGTGGTAGTGAGGTAGAACTAAGTGTCATTAGCGTACATGTGGAAACTGATGCTGTCATGTATCTCACATTACTGTATATAACTGTATCTTACCATGCTATACATGATTGTAACTGGATATGACCTGTAACAATAAGCATACCTTACCACCAGGGGTGCACTTGCAGGAGACACTCCATACCTGTCCCACTGAGGTATATAAAGGGAGGTCTCAGGCAAGTGCAGCACTGGAGAGCTGGAATTAAAGGTGCAGGTCCTGAGTGACCTTGACTTCAGCATGTGTCTCGTGTAAGTCAGTACATTAGAGTCAGGACTTAACAGTGGCGACGAGTTACGGGATCACAGAATCCACAGAATGGCTACCAACAGCTCAGAAGAGAAATACAATGCTGGAGACAATTGGGATGATTTTATAGAAAGGCTCCAGCAAAGCTTTGTGGCCAAAGACTGGCTGGGCGACGATAAGGCAGACAAGAGAAGAGCCCATCTCTTGACCAGCTGTGGCTCGAAAACATATGCTTTAATGAAAGACCTGCTGGTACCCGAGAAACCAGCAAGCAAGTCATTTGAGGAGTTGAGCACACTGGTGAGAGACTACCTGAAGCCAGTGAGCAGCCTACACATGGCCAGACACAGGTTCTACAACTACAGACGCTGTGTGGGCCAAAGCATACCCGGCTTCGTGGCGGAACTTCGGAGGCTGGCTAGTTCATGTGAGTTCCCCAATGAACTAAGGAGAGAAGTACTGAGAGACTTTTTTATTGAAGGAATAGGCCATGCAGGCATACTCCGAAAGCTTATAGAGACTAAGAACTTGACTCTAGAGGCAGCAGCACTGGTCGCACAGACGTTCTTGGCAGGCGAAGAAGAAACGAGGTTGATCTATACTTCGGGTACGACAACCAATGAGGCATTGGAACAAGGGGTTCACATTGTGAAACAAACCGCTACCCCAACACACAGACAAAGGCAGGAGAACAGGCTTTCAATAGCAGACAGTGGCGCCAGAAGCCATCAAAATCAAGGGCCACATGAACGGCTGATCACACCTCATCAACCCACAATGCGAGCAATCAACAATCAACAAGAAAAGCTCAAGGGAGATCAGCCAGACGCAGCTAATCCTTCGGAAACAATGGAAACGGTCTGTATTGGAGATGTGGGGGAAGGCACTCAACCAGGGTGTGTCGATTTCAGCATGCCATTTGCAGAAACTGCAACTACATAGGGCATCTGGCTCGCATGTGCAGAAAAACAGCAGCTCGGCTGGTATACGAATCGGAAGGGTCGGAAAGCAGACCAGAAGACGGTTGGAACAGTGCACGGGACGCCAAGGTACAGCGGGTTAACGCGATCAATATCCACTGTTCTTACACCAAGACGCCTCCAATTATGATGAGGATTCTACTCAACGGGATACCCGTCAACATGGAACTGGACATGGGGGCCAGTCAATCCCTCATGAGCATTCAACAATTTGAACAGCTGTGGCCGCACAAAAGCAACAGACCAAAACTCACAAAGATCGACACCAAACTAAGGACCTATACTAAAGAAATCATCCCAGTCCTTGGCAGCGCCATGTTCTCAGTCACACACAAAGGGATGGTGCACCGACTTTCCCTGTGGATTGTCCCCGTGTATCTCCCAGCCCTGTTGGGGAGAAGCTGGCTAGCAGAACTTAATTGGAAATGGGATGATGTTCACGCCATGTCATCAGAGGAAAGGACCTCCTGCTCAACAGTTCTAAGCTGTTTTGAACATCTCTTTCAGCCAGGTGTGGGCACCTTCAAAGGGGCTAAAGTTAGAATCTACATCACACAGAATGCCAGACCGGTCCATCACAAGGCTAGAGCTGTGCCTTATGTGATGAGGGAAAAGATTGAAAACGAACTGGACCAGCTTCTGCGGGAAGGCATAATTTCTCCCATGGAATTCAGCGACTGGGCAAGCCCCATCGTCCCGTCATGAAGCCTGATGGATCCGTGCGAATCTGTGGGGATTACAAGTCTACCATAAACAGAGTTTCCCTACAGGACCAATACCCGCTGCCCAAAGCGGAGGACCTATTTGCCACTTTGGCTGGAGGAAAACTTTTCTCGAAACTTGACCTCACATCTGCGTATATGATGCAAGAACTGACCGAAGAGTCTAAGCTACTCACCACCATCAACACACATCGAGGCCTTTTTGTGTACAATCGATGCCCATTCGGCATCAGGTCGACAGCTGCTATATTCCAGCGCAACATGGAGAGTCTGCTCAGGTCCATCCTGGGGACGGTTGTGTTCAAGATGACATACTCATCACGGGCAGGGATACTGACTCTCATCGCCGCAATCTTGAGGAAGTTCTAAGTCGATTGGATCGGGTAGGCCTAAGAGTTAAGAAATCCAAGTGTCTGTTTCTCACGCCTGAGGTTGAATTTTTGGGCAGAAGGATTGTCGCTGATGGAATCCGCCCAACCGAATCCAAAACCGAAGCGATTCGCCTGGCACCCAGGCCCCGAAATGTCTCGGAACTGCGCGCCTTTCTCGGGCTACTCAATTACTTTGGGAACTTTATGCAGAACTTGAGCACGCTGCTGGAGCCTCTCCACATGCTACTCAGAAAGGGGTGCGATTGGTTTTGGGGGGGACGCCCAAGAACGCGCCTTCAATAAGGCACGCAACCTTCTATGTTCCAAGAGTGATTTAGCCTTTTTTGACCCAGGTAAAAAGTTAGTCCTTACGTGTGATGCATCAGTGTATGGGGTTGGGTGCGTTTTACAGCACATCAATGATGCGGGTAAATTGCAGCCCGTTGCTTATGCCTCCAGGTCACTTTCGCGGGCGGAGCGCGGGTACGGTATGGTTGAGAAGGAGGCGCTCGCGTGCGTGTACGGTGTCAAAAAGATGTACCAATACCTTTTCGGGGCCAAGTTTGCATTAGAAACCGACCACAAAACCCTCACGTCCCTACTATCCGAGTGCAAGGCAATCAACGTCTCGGCGCGCATTCAGCGGTGGGCACTCATGCTGGCGGCTTACGACTACACGATAAGGCACAGACCAGGCACAGATAACTGAGCCGACGCACCTAGCAGACTACCCCTGGCGACCACAGAAGGGTCCGATGAACAGGATTGTGAGATGGTCATGGCAATCAATGCCTTTGAATCCACAGGTTCGCCCATGACGGCTCGCCAAATCAGAGCCTGGACGACCAGCGACCCCACGTTATCTCCAGTTAAAAGATGCCTTTTAACCGGTGACTGGGCAGAGGCTCGCGATGCCTGCCCCGAGGAGGTCAAACGCTTCCATAGACGCATGCATGAACTCTCACTATAGACAGACTGCTTGATGTGGGGCAGCCGAGTAGTTATGCCCTTACGAGGCAGGGAGGCGTTTGTCCGAGAGCTCCATCGCGAGCACCCTGGGATCGTCTTTATGAAGGCCATAGCCAGATCTCATGTCTGGTGGCCTGGCATTGACGCAGACTTGGAGCTCTGCATCCGTCGGTGCACTATTTGTGCTCAACTCAGTAATGCCCCCAGGGAGGCCCCCCTAAGCCCCTTGCCCTGGCCCACCAAACCGTGGTCGTGGGTGCATGTAGGCTATGCGGGCCCATTCATGGGCAAAATGTTCCTCATAGTCGTTGGTGCATTTTCAAAATGGATCGAGTGCACCATTTTAAACTCGAGCACCACCTCCACCACTGTGGAGAGCCTTAGAACCATGTTTGCAACGCACGACATTCCTGACATATTGGTCAGTGATAATGGTCCGTGCTTCACCAGCGCAGAATTTCACGATTTTATCGTTGACCACGGTATAAATCACATTAAGACGGCACCTTTCAAGCTGGCCTCCAATGGCCAGGCGGAGCGAGCAGTGCAGATCATTAAACAAGGCATGCTCAGAATCCAAGGTCCCATGCTGCAGAGCTGCCTGTCGTGACTGCTGCTGGCATACAGATCTCGTCCACATTCGTTGACTGGGGTCAACTATTGATGAAACGAACCTTAAAGACCAGGCTCCCGTTAATCCTCTCAGACATGCATGAAATTGTTGAGGCTAAGCATCAAAAGCTAACTGAGTACCATGATCAAAATTCGATGGAGAGGTGGAATGAGATAGGGGACAAAGTGTTTGTGCTAAACTATGGCTGGGGTCCCAAATGGCTTGCAGGGACAGTAGCAGACAAAGAGGGAAACGGGCTACTGGTTGTACAAATGGACAATGGCCAAACCTGCCCGAGGCATGCAGACCAAGTAAAAAGTAGATTCACTGATAACACTGAAGAACCAGAGGCAGACTACAATGTGGAACTCACACCACACCTGGTGGACAGACAGGTGGAACAACCTGAGGAAAGGGCAGTCTCAACAGACAGCCCAGGCGTGGTACCAGCAATCACACCGAACGAAACAGACAGCCCAGGCGAGATACCAGCAATCACACTGAACGAAAAACAGGCAACAAGGCAAACAACTGAACCATAACTAAGACGCTCCATGCGAGAGTGCAGACCATCAGAGAGACTGAATCTATAAAGGCAATAAGACCTTGGGGGAGGGTGATGTCATGTATCTCACATTACTGTATATAACTGTATCTTACCATGCTATACATGACTGTAACTGGATATAACCTGTAACAATAAGCATACCTTACCACCAGGGGTGCACTTGCAGGAGACACTCCATACCAGTCCCACTGAGGTATATAAATGGAGGTCTCAGGCAAGTGCAGGACTGGAGAGCTGGAATTAAAGGTGCAGGTCCTGAGTGATCTTGACTTCAGCATGTGTCTCGTGTAAGTCAGTACATTAGAGTCAGGACTTAACAGATGCTGTGTTTTCAGATGATGTCGCAAGGGGCAACATGTAGATGAGAAAAAGGAAGGGCCAAGGATAGATTCCTGGGGGACACCAGAGGTAACGATGGGCGGGGGGGTGCAGTGGGGGGGGGTGCGTGGGGGCGGCAGGAAGAGAAGCCATTGCAGATGATTCTCTGGCTACAATTAGATAGATAAGAATGGAACCAGGCAAGTGCAGTCCCACCCAGCTAGACGACAGTGGAGAGGCGTTGGAGAAGGATAGAGTGGTCAACTGTATCAAAGGCTGTAGACAAGTCAAGAAAGATGAGGAGGGAGAGTTTGCCTTTGTTACAGTCACAAAGGATGTTGGTACACTCATAATAAAGGATGATACTGAGTACTGTGTACAATGAGCAAGTGTGACCTTAGCTCCTTTAATAAGACTTCAGAGTGCAGGTACCTCGTGGGTGACCTGCTTATATACCATGCTCCCAAGGGATGCTGGGATCCCTTGGGATTCCAACAGGTAGGCCCTCTGGTGGTAGTGTAATACAGGTTACAAGGGGTTAAATACATAACAGAAATCATTTGTGACCTTGATGAGAACCGTTTCGTTACTGTGGCAGGTGCAGAAACCAGATTGGAGGGATTCAAACATGGAATTGCCGGAAAGATGGGCATGGATTTGGGAGATGACAACGCGTCTTTGGAGAGGAAAGAGAGGTTGGAGATGGGGTAGTAGTTTGCAAGGACAGAGGCGTTGAGGATTGTTTTTTTGAGAGGGGTGATGACAGCAGATTTGAGGAAGCGGGGGACAGTACCTGAGGACAGAACCATTAAGAATGTCAGCTAACATGGGAGCCAGAAAAGGAAGTTGGATGGTCAGCGGTTTGGTGGGAATAGGTTCAAGGGAGCAGGAAGTGGGTCACATGGATAGGATGAGCTCGGAAAGGTCATGAGAGAAAAATCAGAGAGAAACTGGAGAAAGATGTGAGGTCAGGGGGCTTTCTTATAGAAAGTTTGGCCCAGTGGGCTAGGGGAAGGCAGGGAAGAGGCAGAGGCGGCTGAACGAATATTCTCATTCTTAGAGACAAAGAAGTTCATGAGCTCCTCATACTTATTGTCAGAGTTGAGGGTGGAGACTGGGGAGATTGGTTTAAAAAGATGGTTAGCAGTGGAGAATAGAAGCCGGGGTTTATCGTTACATTCCAGAATGATTCTGGAATAGTGAGCAATTTTGGTAGACGAGAGCAGGACCCGATAGTGCTTGATGTGATCCAGCCAGATCTGGTGGTGAATGGCTAAACCAGTTGTCTGCCATATCTTTTCAAGTGTGTCCCTTGGACTTAAGGGAGCGAAGATCAGGGCTATACGGCCAGGGTGAGAGAGAGTAATTGTTTTAACAAGGACTAGGGCATCAAAGGTGGTGGTGAAAGTGTGATTGAATAGACCAGTAGCTGCAGAAATATCATGGTGAATGGAAGACCAAAGGTGGACAGTTGGGAGTTCATATGTGCAGTTGCAAGAGAGTCAGGAGTTTTTTCCAGAGGCGGTCACAGAAAGAGGTAGGGTTGGATGCGGGGGGTGGGGGCTGCGGGGGCGGGTGGAAGGGGGATGTGTGTGGAGAGCGATACGAGGAACTGGTCAGACATGGCCTTATCTGCGATGGACATGATGGAACTAGCTAGGCCATGAGATGAAAAGTTCGAGGGGCTAGCCGTGAATATGGGTTGGGGAGTTTACCTGGAGGGTGAGATTAAGGGAGGATAGGAGGCTAGTGAACACAGAGGAGAGCATGATGAATTGAGATGGAGGTTGAAATCACCAAGGATGAGAAGTCGTTCGGTGCAGCGGCAGTGAGAAGAAAGTAGTGAAAAAACATCAGTAATAACATTTTTATGATACTTGGGTGGGCATTGAGAATGACAGGTGAGAGGAGTGGAACAAGGTGAGGTGCTCAAAGTTGTCAATATACAGATATTATCCAAATTGTAAGAAGCATGAGTAGATATGAGTTACCCCTAGTGGGATCAGTGATCTAGGTCAAAGAGCAAAACCAAAATCTAGTTCTGATTCTGTTGTTTTGCTTCCATTAAGGTTTTCCCAGTTTTGTTCGATTGATTAGACCATTAGTATCTTTACATGTCCTTCATATTTCATCATATAATATGTTATCATACTGTTCCTGTTAAGGAAGGCTGCGGTGGGTCTGCAATAGACCTCTATTATCAATAATGCCTTCTATCTTTGTTAACTCAGGTTCTTCATATTGTGCTTTTGTTTCCCATGGTTAACAAGTTACTTCCTTTAAATTTGAAATTCCCCTGAACAAATAAAGATACTGTTCTTCCACATCTTTTTTATCCTTCTAGAATGTTTTATATCCCTCTATATCGAACCAATACCCATTTTTTTTAACTAAACCATGTTTGTGTAATCTTTTTGGCACCATTTCCTGCTGATTATTAGATCTGTAACTCATCTTTTGTTTTAACAATTTCTAGTATTCAGGTATAGGCATTTAATTATAGTTTTTAATACAAATATAAAATGCTGGAAACACCAGCAGGTTAGGTAGCATTTGTGGAGAGAGAGACATTGGCATCTGCAGTATTTTGTTTTACTTTATTGTTTAATTCATTGCCACTACAAGAAGTTCTGCACTTGTCACATCAGAAATATTTTGCTTTTTGCTTAATTGTAGTTTATACTTTTTTGGATTGTTACTTCCATTGGATTTACTTTGTTTTATTATTCTCATTTAATTTTGCTTATCTACATTTAAAACCTTTCCCCTTTCATATTTAATTTAGATACATATCCTATATTAATAGCTAGCTTCGCTATATGTCGTCACAATTTGCTCTCTCACCCATCTTTGTATCATCAGCAAACTTGGCTACATTACACTCAGTCCCTTCATCCAAGTCATTAATATAGATTGGAAATAGTTGAGGCTCTAGCACCGAACCCTTCGGCACCCCACCAGTTACTGTTTGCCAACCGGAAAATTACTCATTTATCCCGACTCTCTGTTTTCTGTTAGCCAATCCTCTATCCATGCTGGTATATTACCCACAACCCCATGAACTTTTATCTTGTGCAATAACCTTTTATGTGGCATCTTATCGAATGTCTTCTGGAAATCCAAATACACTACATCCACTGGTTCCCCCTTATCCACCCTGCTCATTACATCCTCAAAGAGCTCCAGCAAATTTGTCAAACATGATTTCCCCTTCATAATACCATGTTGACTCTGCTTGACAAAATCATGCTTTTCCAAATGTTCCACTACTCCTTCCTTAATAATCGACTCCAGCAATTTCCCAACGATAGATGTCAGGCTAACTGGTCTATAGTTTCTTGTTTTCTGACTGCCTCTTTTTTAAAATAGGGGCATTACATTTGCGGTTTTCCAATCCGGTGGGACCTTCCCAGAATCCAGGAAATTTTGGTAGATTACAACCAATACATCCACTATCTCTGCAGCCACTTCTTTTAAGACACTAGGATGCAAGCCATCAGGTCCAGGGGACTTGTCTACCTTTAGTCTCATTATTTTACCAAGTACTACTTCTTTAGTGATACTGATTGTATTAACTTCCTCCCTCCCTATAGCCCCTTGATTATCCACTATTGGGATGTTTTTAGTGTCTTCTACCGTGAAGCCCGATACAAAATATTTGTTCAAAGTCTCTGCCATTTCCCTGTTCCCCATTATTAATTCCCCAGTTTCATCCTCTAAGGGACCAACATTTACTTTAGCCACTCTTTTCCTTTTTATGTACCTGTAGAAACTATCTGTTTTTATATTTCATGCTAGTTTGCTTTCATAATCTATCTTCCCTCTATTTATCTTTTTTTTTAGTCATTCTTTGCTGGCTTTTAAAAGTTTCCCAATCTTCTGGCCTCCCACTAGTCTTGGCCACTTTGTATGCTTTTGTTTTCAATTTGATACCATCCCTTATTTCCTTAGTTAGGCACAGATGATTATCCCTTCTCTTAGTTGTTCCTTCTCATTGGAATATATTTTTGTTGAGAATTATGAAATATCTCCTTAAATGTGAATTTTGCCTCTTCTTAAAATGGGTAATAACTTAGAATGCACAGATTTCCAACTCCTCTCTCTTAATTTCCAGACATTATGCTTGATCCTACCTTTGAGCATATCTGTGTTCGACAGCACCTCCCAAACCCACAACCTCTACCACTTAGAAGGACAAGGAAACACCACCACAGTTCCCCTCTAAGTCACGCAACATCTGACTTGGAAATATATCACCAACCTTCTTCGTCACTGGATCAAAATGCTGGAACTCCCTCTCTAACAGTACTGTGGGAGTACCTTCACCACACGGATTGCAACAGTTCAAGAAGGTGACTCACCACTACCTTCTCAAGGGAAGTGTAAAAAATGTGTTCATGTGAAAATTGCTGGCAAGACCAGCACTTCTTGCCTAATTGCCCTTGAGAAGGTAGTGGTTAGGGATGGGCAAGAAATGCTGGGCTTGCCAGTGACACTCACAAATTGTGAATGAATTTAAAATTCTGACTGACTCTCCCTGGTGTAATTATATCCCATCATATAGAGCTGACAAATGGTTAACAAGAATGTAATCAAAATTATATTTGCCATTCAGTTTAAAATGATGCCTTTCAACTCAATTATTATTTAAAGGTAATGCTCTTTAATCTCTTATCATAATTTTCTTACCTACATATTTACAAATGTTATGACACGTCTATCTCTTTGGAAACAACCAATGAAACAACTAAACGTTTCAATAGAACAGGATATAGTATTACTTTGCGTTAAATTTTTCTTCCGCATTTTTTTTACCGAGTCTTTTGGCCGAATATTGCTGTCATCTTTGCATAATGATTGTTCGTCAATTAGATTGATGCCATGCCTGAAAGGCACGCGAATTCTGACAAAATAAAATTTTAAGAGTCGTTTACAGTAAACTTTACATAAAATACATAAGTACAAGTAATAAGAATGATCCTCACAGGAGGCGTTTTCGAAACGTAGAATTTCGAAACATTTTAAGGCAGAATAAAATTTAAAACACCATTCCTGGCTTTGGTTTAGACAGATACGAACTATTGTCTCGAGGTAACACATGTTCTACAATGTAAACATGTGTAATTTCCCGTATCCTCAGATCCGACATAGAACAGCAGGGAATCGGAACTCATGTTGTCATTCAGGAGCTTAAGGATTTTGTAGTCCTGTTGGTCGCACGTGTTTGGAAATATCTCCGTATCCGGAATTCTGCCCAACAGGATGGCACTTTTTGCAGTAGCAAGGTGGTTTTTTGGCCATTTTTGAAATATTGCATTCAGCTAACTGGATTCGCAAACAAACTGTAGTCATTCAGCCGGAATGCAGCGTGTTGCGATTTAAAGTTAGGGACGGGAAGAAAAAACTTGATTTTGATCAAGAAAAACTTCCGTCAATACACTGACAATGTAAATAAATCGAGAGGCAACGTTCGTGCCAAAGGAAACTTTTACACAGGTTGGTACAACTCATCGAGGTGCATTCTTTCATGTTTCAGTGACCGTGTGGCTTGGATAACTTGCTCGAATTGTCTTTACTGGAGCTGGTTTAATATTGCACGGTCCTCTTTCTACAGCGGCTGCATCCGCTGGAGTGCGATTCGCTTCAATACTTCACAAAGCGTCGCAGCAGTTTTGGTCAGCGGGTGAATCCATCCAGAAATTAATATTCGTATCGTTCACTTTCTTAAATTTATTCGCCGATTTCAACACGCTGATAACCAGCTCGGAAAACACTTGAGCGAGTTTCCCGGTGTTACACACCTAAGTTTGGACGTGATCTGTGTGCACGGATCGATGATGTGTGCAACTTTTGGCCATGCAGTCGCGGTGGCGCGGCCCCTTTAAATTCCCCGCACCGAGCAAGCTCACCTGGAATTGAGCGGAGTTGGCGCATGCGCGCCCGGGTCCGCGCCCACCTGAGTGGGTACGCACACCTGTGTACACACCTGTGTCCAACGAGGCGGAAGTTGGTGCTGAGAGCGAGCGCGAGGGCAGTCCCCGTGGAACGTTTCGTCCGCCTGTGCCGCTCGAGCAGGGCAGCTCGGTCACACTGGGCTGAGCGCTGCACAAAGTTGCTCGGACGGTCTCTTTGTGGTCTCAGTAAGACAAGGCTGGAAGTGACAAGCCCGGAGGGATGGCTCACGCTGAGACTCCTGTTTACGTCACGGCATCGCACAGCCCTGGTGAAAGCTGATTTATTTGGGTCCCGTTCTCAGCCCATTTTTAAAACCGGCGAGTTAATCGCCACCTCCTGTTTCATTTTATGAGAGAAAAAAAAACACATCCAGGTATTCTATGCACGGTAATTCTTTGAAGATCGTCTCCGGATCACCTTTGAGCTGAAGGCTGATTCCCGAGAGCGTCAGGTTTTCGGTGGTGATTTGCAGTCATTTACCTACAAGTTATTGAGGCACTTCCAGAAGCCAGCACGCGGGGTAAGCCACCTTTCACTCTGTCAATTAAACATTTAAGAGAGCAAACTTTTTAAAGAAAAATACTACACTACTGATTTTTAAAGGTGTGTGTGTATAGTTTAACTTTAAACAGCTTCCAGTTTGCTGTCATACTAGAGTTGCAATATAATTGGAGTCAAATTTGGACTCGAAATTTTGTGAGAGTGGCCCACCTGACCCCTAAAAAGCCTATTTACTAACTACAAGGCTCAAGTAAGAAGTGTGATGGAATACTTGTCACTTTCTGCTGCAACAATGCTCAAGAAGCTTAGCACCATCCAAATCAGAGCAGTTTGCTTAATCAGTGTTCTGCCACTGGACTTAATATCTGTTATTGGTGCACACTGGCTGCAGTATATATGTCCACAGGATGCATTACACGTCACCATTGTTACTTTGATATCACCTCCCTCCCCTTTGACCTCTACCATCGAGGAGAAAAATAGCAAGTTGCGCGCCATTCTGATTTGGACATATATTGCCGTTCCGTCATTTGTGCTGAATCAATATTCTCGAATTGCCTACCATGTGCAATTGTGGGAGCACTAACAGCTCAAGTGTCATGTATGTAACCTTCATGTAACAACACTGCATACTATATACACCTAAGAAATGCACACCTTGACCACAGGGGGTGAACTTGTGGGAGACTGTCCTAGCCTGGTCTTTCAATTATAAAAGGGGAAGCTCCACCCACCTTCATCACATCTTGGTCCTGTGAATAAAGGTTAGGTCACAGAGTGACTTTGTCTGCAGAATGTGCCTCGTGTGAATTTATAGTAATGTGTAAGGACACAACATTTGGCGATGAGAAACGGGAATCAACGACCCACGAGAATGGCCACCGGTAGCACAGAGGAACGGTACTGTGTTGGTGAGGACTGAGACGATTTCGTTGAGAGGCTCCAGCAGAGCTTTGTCACGAAGGACTGGCTGGGAGAGGCAGTGGCTGACAAACGAAGGGCGCATCTACTGACCAGCTGTGGACCTAAGACGTATACGCTGATGAAAGACCTGCTCGCACATGAGAAGCCAGCGGACAAAACCTTTGAGGAGCTCACCAAACTGATCGGTGAGCACCTCAAACCAGCGAGCAGTATATACATGGTCCGACACCGATTCTATACACACCGACGTCGGGAACGACCGAGCATACCGGACTTTGTTGCGGACCTTCGGCGCTTGGCCAGCCTCAGTAAGTTTACAGACGCCTGCCTGGGGGGAGATGTTACAGGATTTCTTCATTGAGGGCATTGGGCATGCCAGGATTTTCAGAAAGCAAATTGAGACCAAGGACTTGACCTTGGAAGCAGCGGCATTGATGGCTCAGACCTTCATGGCGGGGCAGGAGGAAACCAAAATAATATACGCGCGCAACTCTGCTCCCAACGTGGCGATGGAGTAGGGAGTTAACATTGTAAATGCGACTCAGAACCCCGCAGGCAGGCAAGGGCAATTCGACACCACCCAGGCAGTAACAAACTCTAGAGTGGGTCATCAACAGAGACAATGGCAGGTTGAACGGACATTTACACCATCACAAGGGACAATACGTCCCGGGATGGGGCCATTGACACCTACTAACATAGTGCTCAAGAGTAATCAAAGAGACAATCAGAGAGGAATGCCTGGTAACAACCCCTTTGTTCACAACAATCTCAGCTCATGCTGGAGGTGCGGGGAGAGACATGCTGCAAAAACCTGCAGGTTCCAACAATTCATCTGTAGAAATTGTAACTTCAGTGGACATTCAGCCAGAATGTGCAGGAAGCCTGCAGCGAGGCTAATTTACAAGGCAGGTGAAACACAAGAGGGGTCTGCAAGAGATGCTTGGGACACACCAATAGACGCTGAAGTTCAGCGGGTTCAGGTGGCAAACATCCACAGCTCATACAAAAACGCCACCTATAATGATGAAAGTCCTATTAAACGGCATCCCAGTACACATGGAGCTGCACACGGGCCAGCCAGTCACTTATGAGTGTCCAACAATTTGAGAAACTATGGCCACTCACAGCTAGCAGACCCAAACTAGAACGCATTGACATGCAATTACGGACGTACACCAAAGAGATCATCCCAGTGCTAGGCAGTGCAATGTTGGTGGTCATACATAATGGATCAGAGAACCGGCTGCCACTCTGGATTGTCCCGGGAAATGGTGCCGTGCTTTTGGGGAGGAGCTGACTAGCCGAGATGAATGGGAAATGGGGGGATGTGCACGCCATTTCATCTGTGGAGCGAAGTTCATGCTCGCAGATCCTACAGAAATTTGAGTCACTATTTCACCCTGGTGTCGGGACTTTCAAAGGAACCAAAGTAGTGATACGCATCACCCCGGACGCCAGACCAGTGCACCATAAAGCCAGAGCTGTGCCGTATGTGATGCGGGAGAAAATTGAGTGAGTTGGACAGGCTAAGAGAGGGCATAATTTTGCCCGTTGTATTCAGCGACTGGGCAAGTCCCATCATCCCTGTCCTAAAAACTTATGGCTCGGTCAGGATGACTACAAGGCCACTATCAACCGAGTGTCACTACAAGACCAATACCCGCTTCCGAGAGCGGAGGATCTTTTTGCCATGCTGGCAGGCGGCAAGCTGCTCACCAAGTTGGACCTCACTTCAGCCTACATGACCCAGGAACTGGCCGAAGAATCCAAGCTACTGACCACCATCACCACGCACAAGGGGCTGTTTGTCTACAACTGGTGTCCGTTTGGCATTCGATCAGCAGCCGCTATCTTTCAAAGGAACATGGACAGCCTGCTCAAATCCATCCCTGGAACAATCGTATTTCAGGACGACATCCTTATCATGGGTCGAGACACCGAGGAACACCTCCACAACTTGGAGGAGGTGCTACGCCGACTGGACTGGGTAGGCCTGCGACTAAAGAAGTCCAAGTGTGTGTTTTTGGCCCCAGAGGTCGAGTTTTTGGACGGGAGGGTTGCCGCAGACGGGATCCGGCCTACCGAATCCAAAACGGAGGTGATTCGTCGTGAGCCCAGGCCCGGCAACACATCGGAGTAGCTTTCATTTCTGGGACTCTTGAACTATTTCGGGAACTTTCTGCCAAACTTAAACACATTGTTGGAGACGCTACACGTGCTCTTGCATAAGGGTTGTGATTGGTTTTGGGGGGACTGTCAGCAATGGGCGTTCAATCGGGCTCGGAACCTATTTTGTTCTAATAAGCTATTGAACCTGTACAACCCCTGTAAGAAATTGGTTTAGACATGTGATGCATCATCCTATGGGGTTGGGTGCGTGTTGCAGCACAGTAATGATGAGGGCCAAGTCCAACCTGTGGTTTATGCCTCCAGGTCGCTCTCCCAAGCAGAAAGGGGATATGGGATGGTTGAAAAGGGAGCACTCGCATGTGTCTACGGGGTGAAAAAGATGCACCAGTACCTTTTTGGCAGAAGGTTCGAGTTAGAAACGGACCACAAGCTGTTAACATCCCTGTTGTCAGACAGCAAAGCTGTCAATGCCAATGTGATGGGCTCTCATGTTGGCTGCGTTTGACGACACCATACGGCACCGGCCAGGCACCGAACTCGCTTAACAGGCTTCCACTGGCCACCACTGAGGGGGCAGCGAAGCAAAGCGCTGAGATGGTCATGGCTGTCGATGCTTTTGACAGTGCAGGCTCCCCCATCACAGCCCGCCAGATCAAAATCTGGACCAACAGAGATCCCCTCCTATCCTTGATTAAGAAATGTGTCCTGACTGGGGATTGGGCACATGGAGCATGCCCTGAGGAGGTCAGACCGTTTCACAGATGGATGGATGAGCTCTCCATCCAAGCCGACTGCCTACTATGGGGCAGCCGGGTAGTCCTGCCCCAGAAGGGAAGGGAAGCATTCATCAGGGAACTCCACAGCGAGCACCCAGGCATTGTGCTAATGAAGGCCATTGTCTGGTCACATGTAAGGTGGCCGGGAATTGACTCAGACCTGGAACACTGTGTTCGCAGGTGCACGACGTGTGCCCAGCTGGGCAATGCCCCCAGGGAGGCCCCACTCAGCCTGTGGCCCTGGCCCACCAGGCCATGGTCATGTATTCATGTAGACTACGCGGGCCCATTCATGGGAAAAATGTTCCTCATTGTTATTGATGTGTACTCAAAATGGATCGAGTGCATCATATTGAATTAGTGCACGACATCCACCACTGTGGAGAGTCTGCGTGCGGTCTTTGCGACCCACGCTTGCCGGACATCCTGGTTAGCGACAACGGCCTGTGTTTCACTAGCTATGAATTCCGGGAGTTCATGTTGAGTAATGGCATCAAACATATCAGGGCAGCACCGTTCAAGCCGGCCTCCAATGTGCGGTCCAAATCATAAAACAGGGCATGCTCCGGATTCAAGGACCCTCCCTTCAATGCCGCCTATCGCGCCTCCTGCTGGCCTATAGGTCCCGACCGCATTCACTCACGGGAGTCCCGCCCGCAGAACTACTCATGAAATGTACACTTAAAAACTCGGCTGTCCCTCATTCATCCAGTCCAGACATTGTTGAGGACCAGCACCAGTCCCAAAATGAGTGCCATGACCGTAACTCAAAGGGGAGATGTATAGAAATCGTTGTCCCTGTATTTGTTCTTAATCACGCTTTGGGGCTTGAGGGTACTGTAATTGGCAAAGAGGGGAATAGGGTCATAGTGGTCAGACTTAACAATGGACAGATATGCCGCAAGCATCTGGACCAAGTTTAAAAAAAAAAGGTTCAGCATGGACACTGAGGAACTTGAGGAAGATCACGAGATGCTGCCCATACCACTGCCAGTGAATGAGCAACAAGAACTTTCAGCAGCATGCACAGTCCCTGCAGCCAGCCCGGATGAGCCGTAATCACCACAGAGAACCGAGACGCATGCCAAGGCTCAACAACCAGAGCCCCAACTGCAGCGCACCACGAGAGAGCGTCGACCGCCCGAAAGATTGAATCTTTGACCCCACTAGACGTGGGGGGGGAGGTGATGTCATGTATGTAACCTTCATGTAACTGTACCCTTCATATAACAACACTGCATACTATATACACTTAAGAAATGCACACCTTGAACACGGGGTGAACTTGTGGGAGGCATTCCTAACCTGGTCTTTCAGGTATGAAAGGGGAAGCTCCACCCATCTTCATCACTTCTTGGTCCTGTGAATAAAGGTTAGGTCACAGAGTGACTTTGTCTGCAGAATGTGCCTCGTGTGAATTTATAGTAGTGTGTAAGGACACAACATTAAGGATTGTAGTGAATCATAGAAGAGTCATAGAAATTTACAGCACGGAAGGAGGCTATTTCGGCCCATCATGTCCGTGCCGGCCGATCAAGAGCTATTCAGCCTATTCCCACGTTCCAGCACTTGGTCTGTAGCCCTGTAGGTTACGGCACTTTAAGTGCACATCCAAGTATTTTTTTAAATGTGGTGAGGGTTTCTGCTTTTATCACCCTTTCAGGCAGTGAGTTCCAGACTCCCACCACCCTCTGGGTGAGAAAAATTCTCCCCCTGTCACCTCCCCCCAATTACTTTAAATCTGCTCCTGGTTGTTGACCCCTCTGCCAAGGGAAACAGGTCCTTCCTATGCACCTCATAATTTTATACACCTCAATCAGGTCTCCCCTTAGCAGCCTCCTGTTCCAAAGAAAACAGAACTAGCTTCTCCAATCTTTCTTCATAGTCAAAATTCTCCAGTCCAGGTAACATTCTTGTAAATTTTCTCTGCACCCTTTCCAGTGCAATCATATCTTTCCTGTAATGTGGTTCAAGAAAAATAGCCATTGCTATCTTGGAGCAACTAAACATGGGCAATATATAGTGACTTGCCAGCTTCATCCACATCTGGTTAAAAATTCAAAAAAACTCGAGTGTGGTGTCATATTTTGGTTTAAAAGTGCTCACAGGTCCCACTAAACTTTTAAATGGGCATTGTTTAATCATAAACAGAGTTGATTTAAATGCTACGAGTGTGCGCTAAAGGCATTTAAATATTAATGATCATATGAAGAGCTTAGCACATGTCTGGCTGGCACCATTACTGCTGCTATCAGTCTTGGATTATGGATTAGTAATGGATTGTAATATAGTACACTAAACTTTATTTCTGTGTTTAGCGTAATTGATTTATTTTTGTGTATTAGCTGAAACTTTCAGCATTCATATAATGTTTTACTATTGCCAGTGAATTGCACTGCATTAAGGGTAACAATTGTTTGAAAATCTAGTCACAGTCCGTTCCTTTTATTAGAGCAAAATGTGACTCGGTGTACATGATCTGTATTAAGGGAGCAATATATATTTCTGATTGTATTGTGAATTTTTTAAGATTGGTTGCTTGAGTTTTGATCATCTATAAATGTCCCTGTTAGATTCCTGTTTTTCTCACTATTAATGCAGTTTTAAAAAAAAAAAACAATTTATGGCAAGGAAGAGATATGCTGTGAGTTGTGAATAGCCACAAATTTCTAGACGATTTATGCTGCTCCATCTTTAACCTAGGAAAAACGGAAGCTTGCCGTAAACCTCCTCCTTAAGTGTCAAGAAATTGCTGTGTTTGGGCTAACTGCAGAAAGTTAGAGATGGTATTTCATTTCATAACACCCTGCTAATAGGGTGATTTTATGGTCCTGAAATGAAACTAAATCTTGGAGGGCCAAAAACATAGAAACATAGAAAATAGGTGCAGGAGTAAGCCATTCGTCCCTCCGAACCTGCACCACCACTTTTTAATAAAGAAGGGAGAGAGAAAACGGAATTATATATCGATTAGCCTGACATCGGTAGAGGGGGAAAATGTTGGAATCACTTATTAAAGATGTAATAACAGTGCATTTGGAAAGCAGTGACAGGGTCGGTCCAAGTCAGCATGGATTTATGAAAGGGAACTGATGCTTGACAAATCTTCTGGAATTTTTTGAGGATGTAACTAGTAGAGTGGACAAGGGAGAACCAGTGAATGTGGTGTATTTGGACAAGGTCCCACACAAGAGATTAGTGTGCAAAATTAAAGCACATGGTACTGGGGTAATGTATTGACGTGGATAGAGAATTGGCTGACAGATAGGAAGCAGAGTAGGAATAAACGGGTCCTTTTCAGAGTGGCAGGCAGTGACTAGTGGGGTACCGTAAGGTTCAGTGCTGGGACCCCAACTATGGAGAGAAAGCAGGAATGGGGTACTGAAGTTACAAAAATGATCAGCCATGATCATATTGAATGGTGGTGCAGGCTCGAAGGGCCGAATGGCCTACTCCTGCACCTATTTTCTATGTTTCTATGATCATGGCTGATCATGCAACTTCAGTACCCCATTCCTGCTTTTTCTCCATATCCCTTGATCCTTTTAGCCATAAGGGTCACATCTAACTCCCTTTTGAATATATCTCTTGAACTGGCCTCAACAACTGTCTGTGTTAGAGAATTCCACAGGTTCACAATTCTCTGAGTGAAGAAGTTTCTCCTCATCTCTGTCCTAAATGGCTTACCCCTTATCCTTAGACTGTGACCCCTGGTTCTGGACTTCCCCAACATTGGGAACATTCTTCTTGCATTTAGCCTGTCCCATCCCGTCAGAATTTTATATGTTTCTATGAGATCCCCTCTCATTCTTCTAAGTTCCAGTGAATATAAGCCTAGTCGATCCAGACTTTCTTCATATGTAAGTCCTGCCATCCTGGTAATCAGTCTGGTGAACCTTTGCTACACTCCCTCAATAGCAAGAATGTCCTTCCTCAAATTAGGAGACCAAAACTGTACACAATAATCAAGGTGCGGCCTCGCCAAGGCCCTGTACAACTGCAGTAAGACCTCCCTGCTCCTATACTCAAATCCTCTCGCTATGAAGGCCAACATGCCATTTTTCTTCTTCACCGCCTGCTGTACCTGCATGCTAACTTTCAATGACTGATGTACCATGATACCCGGGGGTCTCGTTGCACCCCCCCCCCTTTTCCTAATCTCTCGCCACTCTCATAATCTTCCGCCTTATTTTTGCCATCAAAGTGGATAACCTCACATTTATCTACATTATACCGCATCTGCCATGCAATTGCCCACTCATCTAACCTGTTCAAGTCACCCTGCAGCCTCTTAGCATCCTCCTCACAGCTCACTCTGCCACCCAACTTAGTGTCATCTGCAAACTTGGAGATATTACATTCAATTCCTTTGTGTAAATCATTAATGTATATTGTAAATATCTGAGGTCCCAGCACTGAACCTTGCAGTACCACACTAGTCACTGCTTGCCATTCTGAAAAGGACCTGTTTTTTCCTACTCTTTGCTTCTTGTCTGCCAACCAGTTCTCTATCCACGTCAATACATTACCCCCAATACCATGTGCTTTAATTTTGCACACCAATCTCTTGTGTGGTAAACAATTGAAACTTTGGAGTCTCACTCCTGCAGGTAGTAACTTGTTCCTTAAATTGTTTTAAATTTCTGCACCTTATTCGACTCTAGTTCACCCTATTTCCTTTTCTTTATTCTTAATCTTATTAGTCTACAACAGTAACTTGTATTTATATAGCGCCTTCAACACAGTAAGCTGCTTCACAGGAGCATTATCCAGAAAAATTTGACAGCCACATGAGATATTAGGACAGTTGAGCAAAAGCTTGGTCAAAGAGGTAGGTTTTAAGGTGCATCTTAAAGGAGGCGATGGAGGCAGAGAGGTTTAGAGATATAATTTGGCAGCCTCTGATGGTGGAGCTATTAAAATCACGGGTATGCAAGAGGCCAGGATCGCAGATATCTCGGAGGGCTGTAGGGCAGGAGCAGGTTAAAGAGATAGATGGCTTGGAGCTCGGCCTCTGAGTGTGCGCCGCCGCAAGCGTCATCCGCGTACTGTAGTTCAATGACAGAGGATGGGACAACCTTGGATCTAGCCTGGAGGTGGCGAAGGTTAACGGGTTCCCATTGGTTCTATAGTTTAGTTCCACTCCAGCGGGGAGCTAGTTGAGAGTGAGATGGAGCATTGCAGCAAGGAAGGTCGAGAAAAGCGTTGGTGCAATGACGCACCCTGCTTGACCTCGGTCCGGATGTGTATTGGGTCCGTGTTGGAGCCATTGGTCAGGATCATGGCTTGCATGTCATCGTGGAGCAGGCGGAGGATGATAAACTTTTTTGGGCAGCCAAAACTTTCGGGGGCGTACAAAAGCATGAGCCTGACGCTAAACATCCGTAAGACAAAGGTCCTCCATGAACCTGACCCTACAACGCAGCACTGTCCCCCGATCATCAAAATCCATGGTGCGGCCTTGGACAACGTGGGCCATTTTCCATTCCTCGGGAGCCTACTGTCAGCAAGGGCAGGCATCGATGACGAGGTCCAACAACCCTCCAGTGTGCCAGCGCAGCCTTCGGTCGCGTGACGAAGAGAGTGTTTGAAGACTAGGACATCAAATCTGGCACCAAGCTTATGGTCTACGGGGCAGTAGTGATACCCGCCCTCCTACATGGCTCAGGGATGTGGAACATATACAGCAGACATCTCAAAGCGTTGGAGAAGTACCAGCAACGCTGCCTCTGCAATATCCTGCAAATCCACTGGGAGGATAGATGCACCAGCGTCAGTGTTCTCGCTCAGGCCAACACCCCAGCATCGAAGCACTGACCACGCTCGACCAGCTCTGTTGGGCGGGCCACATCGTCTGCATGCCCGACACGAGACTCGCTAAGCAAGCATTCTAATTGGAATTCCTGCACGGCAACAAGCCCCAGGTGAGCAGAGGAAACGTTTCAAGGACACTCTCAAAGCCTCCTTGATAAAGTGCAACATCCCCACTGGCACCTGGGAAGTCCTGGCCCAAGACCGCCCAAAATGGAGTAAGAGCATCCATGAGGGCGATGAGTACCTCGAGTCTCATCGCCGAGAGCATGCAGGAATCTAGCACAGACAATGGAAGGAGCATGTGGCAAACCAGGCTCCCCACCCACCCTTTCCTTCAACTACTCTCTGCCCTGCCTGTGATAGAGATTGTAATTCCCACATTGGACTTTATAGCCACCTGAGAACTCACTTTTAGAATGGAAGCAAATCTTTCTCGATTCTGAGGAACTGCCTATGATGATTGAGATAGGGAGGGGCAAGGCCATAGAGGGATTAGAATTTTAAAATTGAGGCGTTGTCAGACCGAGAGCCAATGTAGGTCAGTGAGCACAGAGTGAATGGGACTTGGTGCAAGTTAGGATATGGGCAGTAGAGCTTTATGTAGGGTGGAAGATGGACAGGAGAGCATTGGAATAGTGAAGTCTAGAGGTAACAAAGGCATGGATGAGTGTTTCAGCAGCAGATGAGCTGAGGCAGGGTGGAATCAGGCAGTTACAGAGGTGCAAGTAGGCAGTCTTGGTGATGGAGCGGATATGTGTTCAGAAGCACATTTCGGGGTCAGATACGATGTCTGGTTTAGCCTTAGGAAGTTGCTAGGGAGAGGAGTAGAGTCGATGGCTAGAGAGTGGAGTTTGTGGCTAGAACTGAAGACAATGACTTCTGTCTTCCTTATATTTAATTGGAGGAAATTCTGCTCGTCTAGTACCGGATGTCGGACAAGCAGTGTGAGAAATCAGACACGGTAGAGGGGTCGAGAGAGGTGGCAGTGAAGTAGAGCTGAGGGTCATCAATGTACATCGAGAACCAGACGTGTTTTAGATGTTGCTGAATAGCAGCATGTAGACGAGAAATAGGAGGCCAAGAATAGATCCTTGGGAGACTCGAGAGGTCATGGAGAGGGAAGAGAAGCTATTGCAGGTATGACTGGAGAGATAAAATGGAACCAGGCGAGGCAGTCCTGTCCAGCTGGATGACTGAGAAGCATTGGAGGAGGATGGTGTGGTCAAGCATGTCGAGAGCTGCAGACGGGTCGATCAGGATGAGAAGGGATAGTGTACCACTAATCTCATAGGATGTCGTTTGTGACTTTGATAAGGTTCATCTCAGTATTGTGGCCGGGGCAGAAATCTGATTGGAGAGATTCAAACATGGAGTTGTGGGAATGATGGGCAAGGACTTGGAGCGGAAAGCGGGTTGGTAAGTTTGCAAGGACAGAGAGGTCAAGGGTGTGTTTTTTTTTTTAGGAGAGGAATGATGATGTCAGAATTGAAGGGGACAGTTCCTGAGGAGAGGGAACCATTAACAATATCAGCTAACATGGAGGCAAGGAAGGGAATTTGGGAGGGCAGCAGTTTGGTGGGAATAGGGTCGAAGAAGCAGGAGGTTGGTATCGTGGACAAGATAAGCTCAGAGGACATGAGCAGAGATAGGAGAGAAACTAGAGAAATGTTAGGGCAGGGGGGAAAACTTGGAGGAATTTTGGCCTGATGAGTTAGGGGAAGGTAAGCAAGAGGCAGAGGCGGCCAAATTAATGTTCTCAATCTAATAGAGACAGAGGCAGCTGAATGGGTGGTCTTAATCTTAGTGACATAGAACTCTATGCACTCCTCATACTTGTTGGAGGTGAAGGTGGAGGAGGCAGTAGAGAGGAGTTTAAGAAGGTGGTTTGTTGTGTAGAAGAAAAGCCAGGGGTTATCTTTGGATTCCAGGATGTTACAGCCAAGAGGGGAGGCTTCATTGAGTTGGAAGGTGTCGTCCTCCATCAGCCAGGTTGCCGCCAAGACCATGATGTTTTGCAATCATCCACATTAAGCTCATGGATGGCAAGGTCCTTGTTCACAACTGAATGGAGGGAGATGTGGAGAGGGGCGCCGATAGCTGATCGCTGGCAGAGTCCACCGGGTTAACATTGGGAGGGGTGAGGTGGGGCGGGAAGGAGGCTGAAAAGATTAGCCCCCATCGGGTGCGCTGGGCTGGAAGTTTGACGAGAGAGTAGGATGGGGCAGTTGAGGTTGTGAGGTTGCTGTTCGTAAGGAGACAGCGACGAGGGCATTGAAGGGCCTTTTGGATGATGCCAAGAGAGGTACAGAGGGAAGCTGTAGGCTTATCTAAGAGGGAGTCCAGCATTGAATGGCGACAGGAGAGTAGGAAGGTCAAGGAGTTCTCAAGGTTTGGGATAGGGATTTAGGTGGGCAGAGTACCCGAGAGGGGAAAAATGAAAGAAGGCGTGAGCGGCCTTGGAGGAGTAAAGAGAAAAGAAGAATAAAGGGGAAATAGAAGTGATGGGCTTGGGTCCAGAGCAGCAGTAAATGGACACACGGAAATTCCAGTTACATAGGCCTGGTTATGTAGCAAGATTAGGATAGATGTATCTTGGTATTGGGAATAGAGAGGATACAATAGAAAGAAGTCCAGAGTTAAAGTCAGAGGTCCCATAGTGGAATAGCGTTGATGTAGGTAGGGTGGAGTCAGCTTGGAGCATCGCTGAACTGATGTCCAGGTTTGGAGGCAGATTGTGCAGGACAAGTGAGCCAGGGCTATTTGAGTATCGGAGGACATGTTGCTGGAGGTATTTCCATGGGAATGAAGAGCTAGCAGGTGTACAGAATCAATTGGGGAGGGGGAGGGGGTTGGTGCCAGAAAAACAGTGACGAAGTTGGAGGTCATCATAAAATCTAGAGATGGCGGAGAGATAGACTACTGCCCAGGAGAGTGAATTTCTGGCCAAGAACCAGCTAATGGACCAGTAGGACAATCATAAGCTCAGCAGGTAACAGCAGCAGTAGGGTATGGGTTGTAAGCCAGAAACAGCAACTAAATAACAAATCAGAGGCACAACAGCTGAATCTTGCAGCGTAGTCCAGTGGCGAAGCGTAGTCTTGACGGCAGAGAAGTCCAGGAATTTGGAAGCCAAATTTAAGCAAAGATCTTGTACTCACGGTAGAAAACGGAAAGTAGAAGTTCAGTGTTATCAAAATGGTCGGTGGGTGGACAGCAATGTTTCTGCTTAGCTGCTTGGCCACGCAGCAGTCTGGAAGTCCCGTGCAGGCTGCTCACTGGCTTTTCAATGGGAGAAACTACACGTGCAAAATTTTGAATGGGCCAAGCAGCCCGTTAAAGGGACTACAGACCAAAAAGAAAAATTAAGGGGAACATTGGTGGGCAGTGGGCCCAGGTAACTTTAAACTAGCAGTTAACTTGTAGTTAGGGCTAAAATGCACCCATTATTAGAGCCAGGAGAACTTAATGGAAGTGAGGAGATTGGGGGAGAAAGAGAAACGGATGGCTAAGGATCATGTTGCTCGGCAAAGGAGCTGCTAGGGAGCTGCCAACTCAGGAGCCATCTTTGATGTGTACCATTGTTCACCAAGATCCCAGATGCCCTGTTGACCCCAATGAGTTGTTATCAATTCGCACTTCCATCAATTTGCGGCACAAAATTAATTGAGAGTGAGGGAAAAAATCCAACTCTCGGCGAGATGCCCCGCTCCAGCAAACTCTGGGACTTTCCTCCTTTGACTTCATTTTATAGGTTTTAAAAAAATATATATAAATCTTGAACTTGATCTGTTTGTAGTAAATACTGCATTTTCTTTTTTGGGGCAACTTAGTAAGTCGTCAAGCCCAGCTGATCTAAATGAATTCGTGTCAATACTCTAACATTGTTAAAATTTGATATGCTTTGCTACATTGGTCAGTGTTTTAGAATTTAATACTACACTTGTGTGGACTGTATAATATAAGTATAAACCAATTCATTTGGTGTCACATTCCCAGTCAGATAATAATTATTGAGTGATTTTCAGCAGTCAAAATTTACTGTAATATGGTGAGATCTTTAAGCTTATTTTTTGAAATATTAAAGACTTTTTCGCCTCCTCATTTTCCCCTTACCTTCCCTCAGCTGAGCCCACACCATGCAGTGCATTTACCAATTTAGCTGTTGGAGGGAGACTGTTCAAAGTTCTTGTACTGGG
The DNA here is from genome assembly GCF_044704955.1 of Pristiophorus japonicus. Taxonomy (NCBI): domain Eukaryota; kingdom Metazoa; phylum Chordata; class Chondrichthyes; family Pristiophoridae; genus Pristiophorus; species Pristiophorus japonicus. Next base: position 85,909,754 of record NC_091979.1, on the reverse strand, counting down.
TTTAAAATTTTCCTACTGAGCTACATCTGTTTCGCATATGTCTTATTTGCAATATATTCCACATGTTAATTTATGCACAGTAGTAAATGCCAGTATTAAGAGGTTTATATTCTTAAACATTTTGTTTAAAACTGTGAGTTCTACATTACATTGTTTGAAACGGCATGCAGATTTTGACATTCATAGTGTTTTTAATTTTTAAATTTAGCTGCTGGAAAACAATTAATATTGTGTCTCTTGAATCAGATTCAGGATGGGAAGAAATGTTGAGTAGGTGTGTGCATATATTTTTTTTGGAAAATACAATGTCAACTGGATTCGTGTAATAGTTGCAAACAGATCAAATTTAATCTTTTTATAGAACAAACTTTTATGCTTCTCAGAGCTCTAACGCTAACCTGCTATGTCATATAAAGAACATATGGACAGAACATGGAAACAGTAAGGTTCCATGAAGTGTTGAGGTGTAGTTTCAATTTCTCCACCCTCCAATATTAGCTGTTATTGTGAAGCATCAAGTTGGCACTATGCATCTTGAAACAGCATGAAATAAAGTTTTGTGCTCCAACTGGTCTTGCATACCTAGTTGTTAGTTCTGAATAACATTGGTTGAGATCGAGGGCACACAGGCTATATTTGCTATGTGGCTTGGAAATTAGGTGTACTTTCTATATCCATAAAATAAATCTAAATGACCAACTTCTAGCTGTAAATTAGAGAGCCATTGAAAATAGTGGCCCAGAATTTGCTGGAGCTTGCCCTGTTAGTTAGACTTTTTCCGTCGGACTTTTGTTCAAAACGTTTGGGCTGCAAATTTCTGAAAGTGCGAGGGATAGGGAGGTTGGACCTCCAGTTTACATTGGCCCTGAATTCGCAGTTGGCATGATGGTGTACTCTGAGCACACTGTCATTACCGCCTTTGAAATTGACCACATGTTCAAGCGTATGCACTAAATCCCGAACTTTCGATCTGTCAAGTTCTGACTCTGCATCGGTTTTGCTGCACATTTCACATTCCCATTCAAATCAACGTGCTGGCGAAAAGTTGGGCAAATTGCCACCTACTGCTCATTTAATTTATCCTGAATTTTTATGGCACGTGTAGGAGTCTGTTGCACAGTGTAAGAGGAGGGGAGAATGAGAACCTTTGAGCTAGGTTTATGTTGCAGCCCATAAAAAGCATCTTGATCGAGTTTTATGGTTCCTATCCAGAGGCCAGAAACATTAACTATCTGCTAAAGTGCACTAAAGTATTAATAATTATTTTAATATCAATGCATTTAGGTTAAACTGCAAATCAAAATAACTTCAGTTTATTGTGTTAAGTAAAACTTGAGGCTTGTTCATAAGAACATAAGAATTAGGAGCTAGAATAGGCCATTAAGCCCCTCGAGCCTGCTCTGCCATTCTATGAGATCATGGCTGCTCTACCTTAACTCCACTTTCCTGCACGATCCCCATATCCCTTGATTCCCTTAATATCCAAAAATCTATCAATCTCTGTCTTGAATATATTCAATGACTGAGCCTCCACTGCCCTCTGGGGTAGAGAATTCCAAAGATTCACCACCCTCTGAGTGAAAAAGATTCTCCTCATCTCAGTCCTAAATGGCCAACCCCTTATTCTGAGACTGTGACCTCTGGTTCTAGATTCCTCAGCTAGAGGAAACATTCTCCCTGCATCGACCTTGTCGAGCCCTGTAAGAATTTTGTATCTTTCAATGAGATCACCTCTCATTCTTCTAAACTCTAGCGAATATAGGCCTCGTCGACTCAATTTCTCCTCGTAGGACAATCCCCTCATCCCAAGAATCAGTCTGGTGAACCTTCATTGCACTCCCTCAATGGCAAGTATATCCTTCCTTGGGTAAGGAGACCAAAATTGTACACCATACTCCAGGTACCTTCTCACCAGGGCCCTATATAATTGCAGTAAGACATCTTTACTCTTGTACTCAAATCCTCTTGTAATAAAGGCTAACATAACATTTGCTTTATTAATTGCTTGCTGTACCTGCATGTTAACCTTCAGTGCTTCGTGTACATGGACACCCAGATCCCTCAACACCAATGTTTACCAATCTCACCATTTCAAAAAAAACTCTGCTTTCTATTTTTCCTACCACAATGAATAACTTCACATTTCGCCACATTATATTCCATTTGCCATGTTCTTTCCCACTCACTTAGCCTGTCTATATCCCCTTGAAGTCTCTTTACATCCTCCTCACAACTTACATTCCCACCTAGCTTTGTATAATCAGCAAACTTGATATATTACATTTGGTCCCCTCGTCCAAATCATTGATATAGATTGTGAATAGCTGGGGCCAAGCACCGATCCTTGCAGCACCCCACTAGTTACAGCCTGCCAACCTGAAAATGACCCGTTTATATTCCTACTTTCTGTTTTCTGTCCATTAACCAATCCTCAGTCCATTCTAGTATATTACCTCCAATCCCATGAGCCCTAATTTTGTTCAATAATCTCTTGTGTGGCAGCTTATCGAATGCCTTCTGAAAATCCAATTACACCACATCTACTTATTTATTCTGCAAGTTACAACCTCAAAAAAAAACTTGCTAACAGATTTGTCAAACATGATTTCCCTTTCATAAATCCATGTTGAATCTGCCCAGTCCTATTAATATTTTCTAAGTGCCCTGTTACCACGTCCTCAATAATAGATTCTAGCATTTTCTCTACAACTGATGTCAGGCTAACTGGTCTGTAGATCCCTATTTTCTCTCTCCCTCCTTTCTTACATAGTGGAGTTATATTAGCTACCTTCCAATCTGCGGGAGCCATTCTCGAATCTACGGAATTTTGGAAGATGACAACCAATGCATCCACTATCTCTATAGCCACCTCTTTCAAAACCCTAGGATATAGGCCACCAGGGGATTTATCAGATTTCAGTCCCATTAATGTCTCCAGTACTATTTTTTTACTAATACTAATTTATTTCAGTTCTTCATTCTCGCTAGACCCTTGGTACTTGACTACTTTCAGGAGGTTTTTCATGCCTTCTTCCGTGAAGACGGACACAATGTGTTTAATTTCTCTGCCATTTCCTTATTCCCCATCATACGTTCTCCTGTCTCAGCCCGTAGAGGACCCACATTTACTTTTGCTAATCTTTTCCTTTTTTCCATACCTATAGAAGCTTTTACTGTTTTTATGTCTCTCGCTAGTTTACCCTCATATTCTATTTCCCCTTTCTTCATCAATTTCTTGGTCCTCCTTTTGCTGAATTCTAAAATTCTCCCAATCCTCAGGCTTACTGCTCCTTTTGGCAACCTTTGATCTAATACTATCTTTAACTTCTGTTGTTAGCCACGGTTGGGCCACTTTTCTTGTGGAGTTGTTGATTCTTAAAGGAATGTGTGTTTGTTGTAAATAATGTATTTAAATGCAAGCCATTGCTTGTCTACTGTCATACCTTTTAATGTAGTTTCCCAATCTACCTTAGTCAACTCTCCCCTCATGCCTACGTAGTTTCCTTTGTTTAGATTTAAGACCGTAGTTTCGGATTTAACTGAATCATTTTCAAACTGAATGTAAAATTCTATCATATTATAGTCACTCTTCCCCAAGGACCCCTTGACTGCAAGGTTGTTAATTAACCCTTTCTCATTGCACAATATTAGATCGAAGATAGCCTGTTCTCTGGTTCCTCAATATACTGATCAAGAAAACCATCTTGTATATATTCCATGAATTCGTCCTCCATACTATTACTGCAAATTTGTTTTTGCCCAGTCTTTATGTAGATTAAAATCCCCCATGATTATTGTATTACCATTGTTACATGCGCCTCTAATTTTCCGATTGATACTCTGCCCTACATTACCACTACTGTTTGGGGGCCTATAAACAACTCCCAACAATGTTTTCCGTTCCATGCTGTTTCTTAGCTCCACCCAAACTGATTCTACTTCTTGATTTTCTGAGCTAAGATCCTTTCTCTCTACTGTCTTTATCCTATCCTTTTATTATTGGGGCTAACCCTCCTCCTTTTCCATTTTGCCTATCTCTTAAAATTTAAGTATCCTGGAATATTTAGTTCCCAACCGTGGTCACTTTGCAACTACGTCTCCATAATGGCTATTAGATCACATCTATTAATTTATCATATCAGTCCTTTTTATTTAAAAATATATATTTTTAATATTCAGCAATTTAAATGCCGAAGCCTGACATTAAATCGTTCATCAAAATGAATGCAAATCAAAGAAAAATGCTGAAGCAATTTTTTTGAAAATGCAATGGGAATTGTAAAAAAATAAATAAATAAAACCAGATCAACTGCTTAGATGGACTTTTTGCTGAGGTTAATGCTGTCCCGTCAGAAATTTCTATATTTCCTGATTGGCTAAGAGTCAGGAAGTGAAAGGAGCACTGCCCCACATGATCCCAGGTACGCTTGCAGTCAACGGTATGCTCCTGCGATCCATGAGCCACTACACTGCGCACAACTCGGCAGCGTTTCAAAGCAATTTTTCAAAAGGGGGCTTCGCCCATGGTAAGTGTGCATTTTGTTCAGGTGGTGGCGGTGTACTCTTTAGATAACCATTTTCTACCAAAGAGAGACACACTGGATAAACATCAACACAACCTGGTTGGGCTGAATGGCCTGCTTCCCCGCTGTAATGTCGATGTGTATGTAATTCTACATCGGTGTGAAGCATTTGTAGCTTCTGCCCTATGCTAAGCTGTATAGTGTAAATCAGGTGTCCTGACTTCAAAGCAGGATGGAACTTGCAGAAATTTCATTTCACTCTAGGAAGTTTTACCTTACTTGTGTTGGGCTGGACCCTAATTGTGGATTCAGGCTGTATTGACATTAAAGTGCACCACCCTTGCAATGCAAAACTGCTTCATTTTTATACTACAGTTGTTGTGTAAATACAACCTTGGAGTAAATAATTGTACAGGATACTCTGCATTCACTTGGGTGCATACAGGATATGTGATTCACTCGACTGTAGTGTTTAATGCAAAATGCCGTTGATGTAATTAGTGGGAGCGGTCGAAGTGTGTTACATTTAAGATTGTGTGCTATTCAGCGGCATTTATGCAGGGAAATTATGATTAAACCAAAAATTAAAATGTTGTTTTTTAATCAAAATTTATAGTTGTGAATTTTGTTAAATTTTATGAGACTGAAGTATCCAGAGTGCTGTTTATCTTGCAGCTAAGGCAATGATTTATGGTAAAGTTAATAACCTTTTAAAATAAGGTCTCTTTCTCTCTGTCTCACTTTGTGTCTCCACGCCCCTCTGTCTCCATGCCACTCTTTACAGATAGTGAAGGATTATTTGTATTTTTTTTTAAATATTGTTTTTCTTACAGATTTCTAGCATTTGTAGGTTTCACTTTTTTTTATCTGGAAAAATCATGAAAAATATTCAGCATTGGGTCTGAATGGTACCTGAGACTTGCATAATATTTATTGACTTTTTATTTTTCAGATTTAAGATTTTAATACTTCATGAAAGTTTGTGTGGATCTCTTTGCTCCAGCAAGCTGGATATTCTTCTAAACTTTAAAACAACATTTCTGGAGTGGACTTAATAAAAATAAGGATGCCTGCAATAAGAAGGCTCTTAAGAAGACGTTACTTGCCCTGGAAACTTGTGCTTGTAGCTTTTGTTTTTATCACATTTTTATTTCTGATGCATAGAGAAGTAGTTGGGACTGCGACACAAGAGCCATGGCTGAAAGAAATGGCAGTAAAGAAAGACAAGGTCTTGCACATGATGATGGGAGCAGTGAACAATCTAAGAGACGCAATTCCAAAAATGCAGATAAGAGCACCTATCAGAGAACAAGGCTCTATAGGCGTCAAAAAGCCCTGTTTGCCAGGATATTACACAGCAGTAGAATTGAAACCTTCCATGGAGCGGCTACCTGAGGATTCAAATGCCCCTGGAGCTTCAGGAAAGCCATTTCATACTGATAATCTGTCTCCAGAGGAACAGAAAGAAAAAGATCGAGGAAATGAGAAGCACTGCTTTAATGCTTTTGCAAGTGACCGAATTTCTTTACACAGAGACCTTGGACCTGACACACGACCACCTGAGTATGTTTTATATTTGCAACTAATTTCAAGCAATTCATTACTTTTGTGAATTATGGTTTACATGCCTACTTTTCATAAGACAGATCAATTTGAACTTGATGTTAGTATTCACATTTGATAAGCTTAAAAGCAAAGCAATTTAATATTTTAATAATCTGAAATTGGTTTGTAGGATAAGAGTGACCATGTGTTCATCAAACTTGTTGGGGAATGTATTTACATCCCAAGTTTAGCATCATTGGCAATTTTGCATTGATTAGCAATGTAAATCAGGAGTCAGAGCCCAACCTAACTCTGCAGTGATGTGGACCAAAATTCTCTGGAAACAGTAGTCTCCCATCACTTTGGTTTCACACTGCATAGAGTGTAAATCCAGTGCGGAGTGATGCCGATTTGCAAAGTGTTCAGGTGGCCAAACCTATCTTAATTTCAATGCTTAGAATGCAGAGTTTCTTCCCTCCCTGTTCTCCAAATGTTTACATTTCTATCTTTTGGGAGACATCTCTATCCATGCATATATGAAGAGCTCTCCCCTAAACAGGATAGTTAAAGTTCCAGATAGGCAGGAGCCAAAACTGTTCTGCCTAAGTGGAACCTGAACTGCAGTGGCTGGTCTCGGACTGGTGACTGCAGTTAAATGCACTCTTGTGTACCCCTTGAATATAATCTGATTGTCTTTTAAAGTTCAAAAAACTTTCAGAATTAATGCAAGTCCTTTGATGAAGTAATTCATTTAAGACTATTAATATAAAGATTTCTAACTAATTTAATTCAAAGTAACAATATTATTGAGTTGAATATCTATTCTGAACTGCTAAATATTCAGTTTAAGTAATTGATTTTATACATTGTAATAAAGCTTTCCAGTTTATATCAAAACTTAAAGGAGGATTTTATTTGTTTTATATGCAATTTTTATTACAAAACGTTGCATATTTAAGCAAAGTTATATTCCATTCTATGAATGAAGACTAATTCTGAATTGTAAAGACCTTGTTTAGAGTTCAAAGTTATCGTACAATACACTACATTTAGTTTCTATTTAAGACCGGAAAGCACGTATATATTGATCCATAAGATATCATGTATTTCCTTTCTTTTAAAACATACAACAGTAACGCACTACTGACTACTAAATATTTTTAGAAGTATAAAAGATGCAATGTAGTCTTTAACATAAAGAATCATAGACATTTACAGCACGGAAGGAAGCCATTTCGGCCTATCGAGTTGGTGCCGGTCAACAAAGCTATCCAGCCTAATCCCACTTTCCAGCTCTTGGTCTGTAGCCTTGTAGGTTACAGCACTTCAAGTGCTCATCCATGTACTTTTTAAATGTGGTGAGGGTTTCTTCCTCTACCACCCTGTTGGGCAGTGAGTTCCAGACTCCCACCACCCTCTGGATGAAAAAAATTCCCCTCAAATTCCCTCTGAACCTCATACCAATTACTTTAAATCTATGCCCGCTGGTTGTTGACCCCTCTGCGAAAGGAAATAGTCCTTCACATATAAAATCATTCACTGCTGAGCTGTAGCTATTTCATAGTATTTTTGCATTTAGAAAGGGAGGGATGTTTGGATGTAGAACAATTTTGCGCGAGTTGCAAAAAGTAGGTAGTGCATGATTTGATATTTTGAGCTTTATAAAAAGCAGTAAACTTGAGTTTATTTCTAACAGTTGTATAGAATATCATGGCAAAATTCCATTTAGTTGGAATCTGTCCAGAATTATATATGTTATTATAAAGGTCTCCAATGAGAAATTAACAAGTAACTGAACCACGAATCATTGTTGCTCAGCAGCAGCTATTAGTGGAGATTGCTTCAGAATAGATCTACTAAACATAGGATGAAGTGTTTGATCTTCTCTTACCGTTGTACTAGATACATAAGTAAAAGGACAAACAAGGTGAAGGTCCTGTCGCTGTAATAAATATGTAGCCAAGAATAACATTTTTGTCCGTGAATTTCAACAAATCTTCAAAAATCCTTATAAAATGTTTTTTTTTCCAGATGTATTGAGCAGAAATTTAGGAGATGTCCTCCCCTGCCTACTACTAGTGTGATTATAGTGTTTCACAACGAAGCTTGGTCTACTTTGCTCAGGACTGTTTTCAGTGTAATGCATACTTCGCCCGCTATATTTTTAAAAGAGATAATTATGGTGGATGATGCGAGTACAGATGGCAAGTACAAGCTACCATCAATACATTTATTTCATACGAGTGATTTAAAATGAAGCATTTTTGTGCTATCTGTTCGACGGCTTCATAATTTACATCGTATATAAGACCAAAATAGCCAAGTTTCTACTTCAATTTTTAAAATACTATTTAAGTATAATTTTGAAAAGATTTAAACCTACTGTGTGCATCCTGAAACTGTGAGCAGATACTACTAATTTGAGATTAAACATAGCTAAGTATTCACATAAATTTACTTAAAATATTTTAGTGACATAAAATGGTCATTAAAATATTAATATTCAAACACTGATATTGGAAGTTTTTATATTTATTTTGTAAGAGGATTGCAAAATTAGACCAGTTTGTATTGCATACCTCAATTTAGGGTAAATGTCCTGACTTTCTAATTTCATTATGATCATGTTACATCTATTCAGATAGTGAGCAATAGATTCATGAAGAAATAACTCATGAAGAAATAGCTTTGGATATAGAATGAATGTCGTTGTTCAATGCTTGCAGTTACATTCTGATTCCTTAACTTTTTTCAACTAATGATGCTCATTTGAAATGGCTGCAGTGACAATGTGAAGTAACCAAATATTTCTATCCACAGATTACTTAAAAGATCAATTAGATAATTATGTGAAGCCATTTCAAATAGTTAAAGTTGTTCGGCAGCAGGAAAGGAAGGGGCTAATTACTGCAAGGTTGCTGGGAGCTGCAATAGCCACAGGAGAAGTCCTGACCTTCTTGGATGCCCACTGTAAGTTGACCAATTTTGACTATTAGATAGCTGATTATAACAATTTTTTGAATAATAATCATAAACAATACCGTTCTGAGAAAGTAAGTTAGCATTTGCAGTATGTTTGTTTTATGTTGGAAATAGCCAAGTTTAAGGCTATCTCTGGATACTTTAATAATCAGGAGTGACTGTAAACCAATCTGGTAGGTATTTTGTGTTTAATCAGAGTTTAAGACTGATTATAACACATTAGTTATACAGCAAAAACATACAACCATGACAAGTAGCTGATACTGATCCAATCAGACAAACAGCTGGCACACATGAGCAGTTCTCTGGCTTGCAGCCTCTCTTTCTTCTAGAGCTTCCTTCGGTAAAGCATGGGATTGCGCAAACAGCGTTCGACCAGTCCAACTTCTGTTTTGCTTTCCCCTCACAGTTTGTTAGGACTGCCTTGAGGAGGCTTACTTTTATTCTCTTTTTAGGGGCGGGCCTGACATAGGATATTAACAAGACCTTTTTTTCCTAAAACCTTAATACCCAATGACGTATCGATTCTTGTGCCAAAGCCCGCCCTAAAGATTTCTTATGATTTTGACCATGCGTCTTTCTCTGTTTATATTTTCCCAGGGTTTCCATCCTTTGAAATTTGTATCTTCTCTCTTTCGTCTGTATTCTGCCTTGGGTCCCATGAGGCCAAACCAGAAAACTGCTCACTTCAGAGTGTTGCCTCCTTTATAACGCAGCAAATGTTTAAAACATTGGGCTAGATTTTCAACAAGTTTTCCGCCTGGAAAACTACTTTTTTGGCGCTAAACGAGTCACACAACATTTTGCGCTTGGGTGGAAATTTTGGCAGTGGATTTGCGGCAGCATTTGGATGACATCAATTGGCGTGCAACACTGTGCTATCACCCCGGGTGGAAAATTCGTCGATATCGCCCGTTTTACCGTCCGCCCGAAACCCGCCAGCAAAAACCAGAGCGCACCTGGCGCTAACAGCTCCATCTTGAAAACCGAGCAGAAGTTCAGTGCATAAAAGGATTTGGAGACGAAGGCTGCGTTTTACCACAGTGAAGTTTTATGTGAGTTTATAGTTCGTATTAAAGGATATTTAAGGACATTTTTTTTTAAATGGCTATGCTATGTCAGCCATTGTTACTGGCTGCTTTTTGTATGCAGCCCAAGCTGGAATAAGGCTTATCTATAAACATTTTGAGTGTAATCTAAGAGGTCGCAGATGTATGGGGAGGAGCCCTTACCCTCCACGAGTTTACAGGGAATAGAGCTCATACCTGCAGCTCTCTGAGGCACAGTGCATTAGAAGGCTGTGATTCCAAAAAGAGATGATCACCGAGATATGCCAGTTCAATAAGAGAGACCTACAGCCAACCTCTTTCTTAGATGGTCCCTCGATTCAAGGATGACTTGCTTCTACGCCAAAAGAGGATGCGTTCAATGAGTTCACAGGTGTTTGAATGAAGGACCTAATATTTCAGTTCCCAAACTGCATATTGAAGGGTGAAAGATGCCTGTGCGTGGATTTTTTTACTGTGTGGTGGCCGTTGCACACCAGCTACCACACAGGCTTGACAGAGCTAGGTCTTGGTCCAGTGGCAAGGGTTCACCAAGGCGACTTGAGACCAGCTCTGCTGCACGGACATATTGCAGTGTGGGCTGGCCCGTGCTGCCCCATGGCCCACACCTCTTCTATTTCACGAACTCGCACCTCTCCTGGGCCTTGATTATGTCGCTCTGCAATCTCTCGCCACTCCGTCACCCTGACCTCGCTTCTCCTGCTGTACCTGCCCACGGTCCAATCAGTGACCTGGATTATGGTGATATCCAATCCAGTCGCCCTCTTCATTGCCATCTCTCTCCTGCGCCAGCTCTCGCTGCTCCCCGGAGTGGTATGCCGCCACACTGATCCTTTTAAGGCCTCGATCCTTGCAGAATTTCCTTGCAGGTCGGGACCACACTGGATGCCGGGCCGCCATGCTGCTCCTCCTTTTAAGGCCCCGACCTGCTGCAGATGTTCCTCACAGCCTACCAGCGGCAACAGGACTGCACTGCCCGTCGAGATGAAGGTGACTGCAGCACTTGCCTTCTATGCCTCCGGCTCCTTTCAGGCTTCAGCAGGGGACATATGTGCCATCTCGCAGTACGCTACACATTGCTACATTCGCCACGTGACTACTGCACTGTACGCATGCAGGATGGTCTTCATAAACTTCCCACTGACCAAGGAGGCACAGAATGAGAGGGCTGTAAGTTTTGGACAAATTGCTGACTTCCCCAAGGTCCAGGGCGCCACTGGCTATAAGCACATTGCCCTGCGAGCACCTTTACTCAATCCAGAGGTTTACCGAAACCAAAAGGCATTCCACTCCATGAATGAACGGATCTTTTGTGACCATATTCAGCGGATCATGGAAGTAAATGCCCAATATCCAGGGAGCATCCATGATGCTTTCATCTTGTGCAAGAGCAGTGTCTCATGCTTGTTCGAGCATCAACCACAAGGCCAGAGCTGGATGCTGGGGGACAAAGGTTACGGCCTCGCCACCTGGCTCATGACCCCCCTTCTGGAACCCTCAGACAGAAGCTGAGCATCGCTATAATGCGAGCCATACAGCCACACCCAACATTGTCGAACAGACAATTTGAGTGCTCAAGCAGCGCTTCCGATGCCTGGACCACTCTGAAGGCTGTAATACTCCACTCAGCAGGTCTCTAAGTTCATTGTGGTTTGCGACATGCTTCACAACTTAGCCATCATGAGGGAACAGAATTTGCCACTGGGGACTGCAGGCCCACCTCAGGAGAGAGGGTACGAGGAGCCTGGTGAGAAATCCATGCCACCACCACAGGGGAGGCCTCATGGAGTTTTTGCCACTGCAAAAGCCTTATGTCAGCAGCTTTGCTTGAAGAGTGAACGGCACGTTTGACTGTTGCCTGCCCACTCTATCCCACCATGTTGACCATTCCCAATCTTATTCTGCAAATGAGACACTACACAGAAATAGTTAAGGTGAACAAAATAATTTATTAAACATTGTAAACGTAATTGAGAAACTGGAATAACATTTATTAAACATTATTGTGAACTTTTATAACTTAACAGAATTAGGAAACTTTTTAAAAACTTTTATAAAATAGCAGCAACGACGAAACAATGACCCTTGCACCGAACATCTTTTACCTCCGGCTCCTCCACCCTAACCCCCCCTCCTTCGCATCATGACCCTACTCAAGTTGGCACCAAGTCATCATCTAGCAAGGCGGCCAGCGTCCTGTTGTATTAGCGGGAGTGGAGGTGCCATGTGTGGATCCACTGGAGAAGCTCGGGGTATGGAAGGCCCAGCTTGTGAGTGATGAGCCTCTTGCTTGGCGTCGTCACTCACAGGTGATGTAGGTCTGGGTGTGACACTGGGGACTGCAGTGTTAAAGATGGAGGCCATCAATTGTGCGCAGGCATTGACAGTCTCGCAGGTTTCGTGGCTCGCACGGACAACCTTGTGACCTGACCGCCGTCACATTCACAGATAGTGCTGCGATGCTTGTGGGAATCCTACCCAATATCTCTAGGAGCTGTCAGGTAAGCTGGACCTCTCCCTGGATTGTTGCACCATGTCCAGGTGTGTGTCTGCCTGTCTGTCGTCAAACTGGCTTTGCCCACTCACCCTCCGGAGATGTAGCATATAGGATTTAGCTTCGGGAGAGCATTGCTGCACGCCACTTATACTTGGGGCCTTGGATGGCTAAAAACCCGCAAATGTTTCTTCGGAGGAAAAAGAGGTGGAGAGTGCCCCCTCCACCCCCCCCCCCCCCTGGAATAGGCTGCTCCTCTCCTTGAAGTTCCTCGATCTCGATCTCACCCTTGTCTCCTCACCCCCCCCCCACATGATGACCTGAGGTGGAGGCTTCCCTTGGAGGATGTGGCGCATGTGACTCCTCATCTGGAAATGGAAAACAACAGATAAGTGGTTAGCAGCAGGGGAGGGGGCAGGGTGACATGAGTAAGGTCATATAGCACACGCTCATTTGCAGGACCGCCACTACTCCATTATATGTTGTTCACAGACACTGCATCACATTGCCCCAACCCAGCATGGGGATTTTGCAGGACTTAACCTCACTTTTGAACGGGGGCTCAGCACCCTCACTGGCAGTTGCCCTCCCTGAGGTACCAAACAAACCAGCCACTCTTTCATCGAGATCTGTCAGAGGCATGGTTCGGGTGGACTGCCGCCTGTCCGCCACTACTCCAAACAGTTGTGGAACATCTTTCTCTGCAAAGCTGACGATGGGAATAGTTCCCATAGGGCCTGTAAGCTCTTGTGGCACACACAGATAGCTATCATACTGTGTGCATTTAGTACAGGCCTCTGTTTAATGGTCATGGAAGTCTCATGTGGTTCATGAAGACATCGAAGTGCAGAAACATCTTTTAAGATCTCAGAAAGCAATCTTAATATTGTGTAAAAATCATTCATGGCAAATAAGGTGCAACATTCAGCCTACCTATAACAACATGTGTCAGATTTATAATTTAAGTAATGGAGTGCCATCAATAAAAATATTACTTGCTCTAATGACCATGCAGTGGTCATTGAACCTCTTGCGGCACTGGGTGTGGGTCCTTCAGATGTCGTCGATATAAGACACCTCAGTGATGCTAGTCCAAATGCGGAAAAACCTCCACCGCTCCATTCCACCATCACCTTTCCACAGCAGTGATAAGGGCCTCGTTGGCCTCATTGCTAAACTTTCTTGCTCACTGCCTGCTTACATCTCCTTCCATCACTCTAAAAATGGCTGATTCAGCCCTGGGTGTACTGCACATGCGTGGGCGCTTCCTGACAACTGACCAGAAGAGCGGGAGGAAGAAAAAAGTGGCAAAAAAAATTGTGCATGTGCAGAAGATCCATTTTTTTGTCGGCCACAAATTTTGGCTCTGGCGCAGTTGTGCAATGCCGGATTTATCGCTATTGCTCTTCACTGTTTGGAGAATTTTGCTCTGGTAGTAACAGTACCCAGCGATTTATAAAAAAAAAAAACATTCTGCTGCAATTATTGCCTAAAAACAGGCGAAATTGCAAAAGCCCAGTGTCTTAAAGATACATAAACAAAGTTGAAGTTTTAACTTGAAAACAACAGATAATGGTTCATAGTGCAGAATGCTTTAACATCTCAACAGGGTACCAAAACATTAGCATTTCTAAGCATCTAATATCAGTCTAAGGAGACATTTCATCTCCAGTTCAAAACAAGGATTTAAACACTGTATTCTTTGTGTCAGTTTTATACATTTTGAGCCCCTGATTTCTAACACTTATACTAATCCTTATTAAAGAGTGCACAACTGTAGACTGGTTTACATTTTACAAATATTATGATACGTGAATTGCTTCCAGGAGGTTAGCCACACTGGGCTAATGCAGTTACATTTTATAATGCAAGTTATTATTGTAATCCATGAATTATATTTACTGGTAATTATGATCATTTCAAGTTACTCTCTCTCTTTGGTGGTTATACAAAAGCTCCTAGTCCAACAATATTCCCAGGAGAGAAGTGAACTCGCGTATTAAAATTAAGTGAAGAGAGGGTCAAAAGACAAGTCAAATAAGTTACCTGAAAATAAACTGAATTTATGATTGGTGTAATTGATCACATTTAATTTTCTAGTCTATATGATCACTGCCACTTAAAGATTGGCTATAATGCCTAAGGAAACAGTGATCAAGCTGCCTATTAAAGAGGAAAAATGTTAGAAAAAGCCTGATCCTCAAAATCAAATGTAAAATTGCATCTAATGGGAGATCTCTTCTTTTAACTTGTCTTTGTTAATCCAATTCAAAATTGAATGGGATAGGAAAGGAAGAGTACATTATGTTGAAAGTTTCCTCTTCCTCTCCCCAAACAATTTACACCTTTCATATGCTAAGATGTGTTCTTTTATTGATTCCAATTTCCCACTTGTTTATATTCACTGTGGAATATATGTTGCATATCATGTAAGATATTGTGAATATCTGTATACTAATCATCATTAAGAAACCTGCACAGAGCAATGAATCATCTTGGAGCTAAAAATTGCTTTGTTTGATTTAGTAGTCTGGGATCACTTAAAAATGTACATTATGGTAAGTCAATTGGAGTTATTTGGACTCCGCTGGCTATTTACTTTGAATGTGATCAATTAATATTATCAAAAACTTTTTTTCTGTTAGGTGAATGCTTCAGTGGTTGGCTGGAGCCTTTGTTGAGCAGAATAGCTGAGAATTACACAGCTGTGGTGAGCCCTGATATATCCAGCATTGATCTCAATACATTTGAAGTGATTAAACCAAATCCATATGGACAAAATCATAATAGGGGTAACTTTGACTGGAGTCTGTCATTTGGATGGGAATCCCTTCCTGACCATGAGAAAAAAAGAAGGAAAGATGAAACTTATCCCATCAAGTAAGTTTAAATGTTTAAATTTTCAAAATGCTCGGGTGATAGTTCTTGCATTAGTGTGTTAGTATAATTAATATCAGTTAAATATTCTGATAGATACTAGTTAATCCCCCATGGCATTGCACAAAAGGAGTCAAGACGTTAAAGTCTGGAAAGTTCTTGATCTCGAACAAAATGACGACAGTGCACCATAAAACAGTAGATAACAGAAATTTACAGTATGAGAAACAAACTGAGTAAATTGGAGAACATGAATCGCAAAAAAAAGTGTATTATTGCTTTTGTTAGACTGTACAAAATTAAAGCAGGAAAATTGAAACCAGAAATGTATAGAACCATATGGATGACTACTTGTTTAAAAGAAAAGGTGAACCCGGTGTAGGAATAAATTAATGAATACTGGCCATCATTGAATGAATAAATTGATTGAAGTGTTTGAAAACTAACAGCAATAGGTACAGCACAAAATTAATAGATTAATGCAACAGCAAGTAGCAGGAAATTAATAAGTTAACACAACATGGGCACAATTGAATTAATGAATAGATAGAACGGTGGTCCACAACTTGTATTTATATAGCTCCTTTAATGTAGTAAGACATTCCAATGTGAGTTATCAAACAAAATCTGACACCGAGCCCATAAGGAAAAATTAAGGCCGATGACCAAAAGTTGCTCATAGAGGTAGCTTTGAAGGAGTGTCTTAAAGGAGGAAAGAGAGGTGGAGAGATTTGGGAAGGGAATTCCAGAGCTTGGGGATTAGGCAGCTGAAGGCATGGCCACCAATAGTTGAGCAATAAAAGCAAGGATGCTCGAGGCCAGAATTAGAGGAGCGCAGATATCTCTGATGGGTTGGCGGGTGGGGCTGGTTGAAATTAGAGATGGGGAGGGACGAAGCAATGAAGGGATTTGAAAATGAGGATGAGAATTTTTAAAATTGAGGTTTTGCTTAACTGGGAGCCAATGTAGGTCAGCAAGCACAGAGGTACACAAGACTGATTCTCTACAGAGAGAAACTGCAGGCACTCAACCTCACAATTAGTAAAAACCTTCAGAACTAGTGGAAGGGAGAGAGAAAATCAATGGACCAAGGAGAAATAAGTAAATCATTAGTACCATCTTTTAGCTGCTGGCTCCTGAGGAAGCTTTCCTCTGGATACCTGATGATTCTTACTATTTTATCTCTTTCTCTTATTTATGTAATACCACAGTTCAGAAGGTTTACCACCTACTCATGGCACAAAAATGCAGCTTTGCCAGTCACTCATATCCTGCTACATAATGATAGCACTAACAAGAAAACAATCAAGCCAATTATCTCTAATTTACAACAGATAAGGCATAAACGTGTTGCCCATTTTATTGGACTTGTTTTTTGGGAGAGAAGGCTGTCTGAATCTTGGCAAAATAAACTTCATGGCTCACGAGATATTTAATATTGTGTCTCACTCTTATTTTGCAGGTCACCAACATTTGCTGGTGGGCTATTTGCTATCTCCAAACAATATTTTCAACTCATAGGTAGTTATGATGACCAGATGGAAATCTGGGGTGGTGAAAATATAGAAATGTCTTTCAGGGTAAGTTTTGGTGTTTTTTGTTGCAAATTCTCAAATTAGATTATTCAAGTGGCTTGTTAATGCTGTTCGTTTTCAAGCTGCTGTGTCCTGTAATTTTAATCTATCAACATATTGCGCCTTAAAATTGGTGACCTTGTTTGTCAGTTCACCAAAATTATGTGCATTGAGCATATATTTTTCCACTTCTACCTCTTCTAAGTAGGTTTTTGCATAACGCTCATCACTGGGACTGTGTTCAGTCAGCAAAAAGTGACATTTGAACTAGATGAGATGACCACTTTGAGCATCTCACTATCAAGTGGGTGGTTGACATGGGTACTGAATTAAATTCAGAACTATAAGTAATCTGGTTTAGGATGTTTCTGCTTACCGTGCAAATATACAGGTTTTGTTCATTATGGACTCCATTTCTTTTGCTTTGGACTGTTTGCCTTTTTAATGTATAAGGAAGGAAAAACATTAATGCATGAACACTATCAAAGCTTAATTATAGTATACATCCCAGAGTCCTTAAGGAAGTGGCCCTAGAAATAGTGGATGCATTGGTGATCATTTTCCAACAGTCTATCGACTCTGGATCAGTTCCTATGGACTGGAGGGTTGCTAATGTAACATCACTTTTTTTTTAAAAAAGGAGGGAGAGAGAAAACAGGTAATTATAGACCGGTTAGCCTGACATCGGTGGTGGGGAAAATGTTGGAATCAGTCATTAAGGATGAAATAGCAGCGCATTTGAAGAGCAGTGATAGGATTGGTCCAAGTCAGCATGGAATTATGAAAGGAAAATCATGCTTGACAAATCTTCTGGAATTTTTTGAGGATGTAACTAGTAGAGTGGACAAGGGAGAACCAGTGGATGTGGTGTATTTGGACTTTCAGAAGGCTTTTGACAGGAAGAATGTTCCCAATGTTGGGGAAGTCCAGAACCAGAGGTCACAGTCTAAGGATAAGGGGTAAGCCATTTAGGACCGAGATGCGGAGGAACTTCTTCACCCAGAGAGTGGTGAACCTGTGGAATTCTCTACCACAGAAAGTTGTTGAGGCCAATTCACTAAATATATTCAAAAAGGAGTTAGATGAGGTCCTTACTACTAGGGGGATCAAGGGGTATGGCGAGAAAGCAGGAATGGGGTACTGAAGTTGAATGTTCAGCCATGAACTCATTGAATGGCGGTGCAGGCTAGAAGGGCCGAATGGCCTACTCCTGCACTTATTTTCTATGTTTCTATGTTTCTATGTCCCACACAGGTGGTGTGCAAAATCAAAGAACGTGATATTGGGGGTAATGTACTGATATGGATAGAGAACTGGTTGGCAGACAGGAAGCAGAGAGTCGGGATTAACGGGTCCTTTTCAGAATGGCAGGCATTGACTGATGGAGTGCCGCAGGGCTCAGTGCTGGGACCCCAGCTCTTTACAATATATATGTTAATGATTTAGGTGATGGAATTGAGTGTAATATCTGCAAGTTTGCAGATGACACTAAACTTGGTGGCGGTGTGAGCTGTGAGGAGGACGCTAAGAGGCTGCAGAGTGACTTGGACAGGTTAGGCAAGTGGGCAAATACATGGCAGATGCAGTATAATGTGGATAAATGTGAGGTTATCCACTTTGGGGGCAAAAACACGAAGACAGAATATTATCTGAATGGTGGCAGATTAGGAAAAGGGGAGGTGCAGTGAGACCTGGGTGTCATGGTTTATCAGTCATTGAAAGTTGGCATGCAGGTACAGCAGGCGGTGAAGAAGGCAAATGGTATGTTGGCCTTCATAGCAAGGGGATTTGAGTTTAGGAGCAGGGAAGTCTTGCTGCAGTTGTACAGGGCCTTGGTGAAGCCCCACCTGGAATATTGTGTTCAGTTTTGGTCTCCTAATCTGAGGAAGGACGTTCTTGCTATTGAGGGAGTGCAGCGGAGGTTCACCAGACTGATTCCAGGGATGGCTGGACTGACATATGAGGAGAGACTGGATCAACTGGGCTTTTATACACTGGAGCTTAGAAGGATGAGAGATCTCATAGGAACATATAAGATTCTGACTGGACTGGACAGGCTAGATGTGGGAAGAATGTTTCCGATGTTGGGGAAGTCCAGAACCAGGAGACCCAGTCTTAGGATAAGGGGCAGGCTGTTTAGGATTGAGATGAGGAGAAACTTCTTCACTCAGAGTTGTTAACCTGTGGAATTCCCTGCCGCAGAGAGTTGTTGATGCCAGTTCATTGGGTATATTCAAGAGGGAGTTAGATATGGCCCTTATGGCTAAAGGGATCAAGGGGTATGGAGAGAAAGCAGGAAAAGAATGATCAGCCATGATCTTATTGAATGGTGGTGCAGGCTCGAAGGGCCGAATGGCCTACTCCTGCACCTATTTTCTATGTTTCTATATTTGATGAAGATTTCAGCCTAATGTATTGTACACATCACTCAGGATAACTGGTGCAGACCAAATTTGATTTGCAACCTGATAACTATACAATGGAAATTTGATTCCTGGGCAGCTGAATAACCACAGTGGAATGGCTGTTTTACAGTATTGTGTTACATGTAATGCACTACATTAACCAGTCAGGCATGTGCACAGGGGATATTTTATAATGCATTGGTTTCCCAGTGCCATACTGTAGCCTATAATATTCACCACAATAACTTGCGTAGCACTTTTAACATAGAAAAATGTCCCACAATGCTGCACAAAGGAAGTGGATAAATATTTGAAAAATAACATTTTTAAAGGGCAGGGTACTGGATTAAGTAGATAGCTCTTTTAGAGAGCTGGCATAGGTGTGATGGGTCAAATAGCTCCTACTGTGCTTTAAAATATCTATGGAAGCAGACAACAAGCAGGAGTTGGGGAAGGTGATCAAATGTATACTTGAAGGAGGTTTTGAGGAGGCTTTTGAAGGCGCAGAAAAGTTTGTAACAAGGTATATGAGGTTAGAAAGACCATTCTAGAGTGCAAAGACTGACCGCTAAAGTCTTGCTACCACTAGTAGAGTGAAGAGAGGGCAGGATACACAGTAAGCCAGAACTGGAAGAGCCGAGGATCCAAGTTTGGAATTGAGAATGGGGAAGTTTCCAGATGTAGGATAGGGTGAGACCATTAAGGGAATTTTAAAAGGATAAAGCTTTTTAAAATGAATATGTTGGGAGGTGGGTAACCAGTACAGGTGGGCAAGGACAGCAATGATAGGTGAGTGGAATAGGTCAGCTAAGGTAGATGTGGGTGGCAGAGTTTTGAACAAGTTAAAGTTTGCATAGGATAGAGCTTGGAACGCTGAGGGAAAGTGTTAGAAAAGTTGAGCTTGGATGGGAAGGAGATATGGATAACAGTTTTAGTAGTAGCCGGGGCAAGAATAGGGATGAAGCTGAAGATGTTGGAGATTGAAATAGCCAGTCTTAGTTATGGTTCGGGTGCGGAGTTTGAAGCTCTGCACAGGGTCAAACCATATACTGAGGTTATGCACTGTGGTTCAGCTTGAGTGAGCAGCTGGAGTGTGAATGGAATCCTGGCTATTGTGTATAGATTCGAATGGAAATTGAACAAAGCTTTTGGTGCTGTTGATAAGTTGGCGTGTTCTGGCTTGTACGAGATTTGATGTCAAACAAACAGATCAAATGCATCAACACCAATTTTTGAAAATTTTATTTTGTAAACCTTTTGTGAATGATATCTTTTCAAATACCTATTAAAATGGGCTGGATTTTCGAGAAGTTGCGAAATTCGCAAAGCCTGGGCGGGATCCTCGGGTACCTGTTTGTGGTGGCGCTTCCAAGTACCGCCGGGGAGAGGTGCAGCGTCGCGGATTGCATTTGCGTCGGACTTTTGGCTCTCTTCCGACCCGTACGCCACGCCCAGAATACTGACAATTCAAACCTGTCTGTGCAGCCCAGCAGCAGTGGTAAGTACAAAAACCTGCAAAAAAGATAAGTTAAAGTTTTTATTTTCAATTTTTTTGCAGCGATTCGATAGCAAATGTTTTTTGGATTTTTTTTTCTTTTCCCCCTCCCAAGGCGCCTCTCGCAGCGCTCCTGTACCCGGTCTTAATTTGGTGAAACTCTCGTTTTTGTGCCGCGAATCTTCGTGCAACTCCCTCTCTTACCGATGCGCTCCTGGCGCAGACGTAAAGCCCGAAAGTTCAGGCTTAAAATGGTAGTGTAGCGCAAATGGTAAGTTTTATGTATTGCTACCATTTTCGCCGAAAAACCCCAAAAGCTGAAAATCTGGAAGTTTTCATCAGATGTAGTGTAAGAACTAGTCAACTGCTGTTTTGTAGAATGTTAAAATATCAAAGAATTATTTTTCACATCAGGGTAGAAATGCTAATTCTGGATTTGGCCATTAACATTTGACATTTCAAACAACAACTTGCATTATATAGCGCCTTTAACAGGAAAACATCCCAAGGTGTTTCACAGAAGTGTAATCGGACAACATTTGACAACAAGCATTGGAAGGAGATATTGGGAAGGGTGAAATGGCTGTTAATCTGGACCAGACCAGACAACAATTTATCAGTTCAGTGCCCTGTGGTTCCTTGTTGTATGTGCATCATAGCCTGTATTATATGTTCACATTTAAAGGGGGTTTTCATCAAAGTGTTTAGTAATGTTTTTTTTCATTTGAAGAGGAACTACATGTCAGTTGTTGCACTAAAATTATACTGAAGTGTTGCCATTTATATCATGCTTGTAAACAAATGTTTGTAGAACATTTTTTTGTGTGAGAACATCACTTTAATTTTCTGCAGATTCTTGTGCCTGGGCAGGATAATCTTTTTGAAACAGATTTTTTTCATACAAGAATTTTCCTATCAAATTTATTCTGACTTTAGTAACTACTGAACAGATAATTTACATTGCTTAATTAGCTGTTTCCAGCTATCTATCAAGTATTAGAGGTAGGTGCACATAACTGTTAGCTGCTTAGTTTTAAGTTCATTGATATGTCTCTGCCTTTCCTTTTAACTAACAGGTTTGGCTATGTGGTGGACAATTGGAAATTCTGCCATGTTCTGTAGTAGGTCATGTCTTTCGCACCAAAAGCCCCCATACTTTCCCCAAAGGTACTCAAGTGATAGCCCGCAACTTGGTCCGCCTGGCAGAAGTATGGATGGATGACTACAAACACTTATTTTACAGAAGAAATCAACAAGCAATGCAGATGTCTAAAGAGGTAGGTGACATTACAAAAATGAGTGCTTACAGAACACCGTTAAATTATAGCAGTTTATAAAGATTTGCCTACCAACTGTTTTTAAGCTTTATTCGTTATTTGGGTTTGGAATTGTTCTCAAATAAAACAGGTAAAACAAATACTTTGAAAAATGTTTAATTCGTCTATTATCAAAAGTACATGTTCTTAATAAAATTACTCTGTTTGATCTTTTGCTCTGGAAATTAAATTCAAAACATGCTGTTTGAAGAGAATATAATTGTTGATAGCAACAGTAATAATGTAGGTCTAGCTTGTTTTTGGGATCTGTGCATGTTTTTGTTGGCAAATATTTTAACTTTTTAAAGTTTCAAATAAGTGCATAACTGCAGCTAACTACATTTTTGCAGAATACTATAATTTCTGTAGCATCACAGCCTTGATTCATACTTTAATTCTTGTATTTTAGTAGCAATCCATTTTGGTTAGAAAATTCAATAAAATGTTTAAAATGTTATTTATTCATTCACTGGATATGGGCGTCGCTGGCAAGGCCAGAATTTATTGCCCATCCCTTTATTCATTCACTGGATGTGGGCACCACTGACACGGCAGAATTTATTGCCCATCCCTAATTGCCTTTGAGAAGGTGGTGGTGAGCTGTTGCCTTGAACTGCTGAAGTCTGTGGTGAAAATACTCCTACATTGCTGTTTAAGTAGGAAACTCCATGATTTTGACCCAGCGACAATGAAGGAATGGCAATATGGGCTCAAGTTTCGGCTCGAGTTGCTCCTATTTTTTTTGAGCAACTAGTTTAGAATGGAGCATCTTAGAAATTGCAATTCTCAGCATTTAGTTTGCTCCAATTCTAGTGATTTAGAATAGTTTTGTTTTAGAGCAGTTTTTTTTTTCAAAAGTGGGCGTGTCCAGCCACTTGCGCCTGTTTTGCAAGTTTAGGCAGCGAAAACTTACTCCAAACTAACTTAGAATGGAGTGAGTGTAGATTTTTGTATGCTCAGAAAAACCTTGCCTACACTTTATAAATTAGGCGCAGGGAGCGAGAGATATGGGGGGGTGGTGGGGGGAAGGGAAGTTAGAATTAAGTTAGGGAATTTTACAAGCATTTAACACTTCTCTTCTAAAATAAAGAGCTATCATGAATAATAAATAAATCAAATAAAAAAATAAATTACATTTTCCTACCTCTCTGAAGCAGCAGCAGCAGGCACCGAGCTATGAGATGCTGGCCGTTCGGCCAGGGCATGGGAGCGGCGTGAGATGAGGGAGAGCGACTTCCAAAGAGCCTGACAGCAGCAGGCACTGAGCTGCGGAAAGAAGTTCGGCCAGGGATTAAGGGCAGCATGAGATGAGAGCGACGTTAGTAGAGCCCAGCAGCAGCAGGCTCCGAGCTGCGAAGATGAGTTCGGCCAGGGGATAGGGGAGGCGTGCAAAGCTCCGGGAGGGATGGAGAGCCAGCCAGCCAGCAAGTTTAAAAGTTTAATTTGTACTTCAAGTATGGGTGCTGCATTATCAACACCACGGATTATGCAATGGTTCTCCATCAATGGTGCAAGAGGGAGGGATTCAAATTCCTGGGACATTGGAACCGGTTTTGGGGGAGGTGGGACCAGTACAAACTGGACGGTCTGCAACTGGGCAGGACTGGAACCAATGTCCTAGGGGGAGTATTTGCTAGTGCTGTTGGGGAGGGGTTAAACTAATATGGCAGGGGGATGGGAACCTATGCAGGGAGACAGAGGGAAGTAGAATGGGGGCAGAAGCAAAAGATAGAAAGAAGAAAAGTAAAAGTGGAGGGCAGAGAAACCCAAGGCAAAAATAAAAAAGGGCCACATTACAGCAAAATTCTAAAGGGGCAAAGTGTGTTTTAAAAAAAAAAAAAAGCCTGAAGGCTCTGCGCCTCAATGCAAGGAGTATACGTAATAAAGGGTATCCAGGGGTATTCAACATTTAGGAAGGATAGACAGAAATGAAAAGGAGGTGGGGTGGCATTGCTGGTTAAAGAGGAAATTAATACAATAGTAAGAAAGGACATTAGCTTGAATGATGTGGAATCGGTATGGGTGGAGCTATGGAATACCAAGGGGCAGAAAACGCGAGTGGGAGTTGTGTACAGACCACCAAACAGTAGTAGTGAGGTTGGGGGACAGCATCAAACAAGAAATTAGGGATGCATGCAATAAAGGTACAGCAGTTATCATGGGTGACTTTAATCTACATATTGATTGGGCTAACCAAACTGGTAGCAATGCAGTGGAGAGGAATTCCTGGAGTGTATAAGGGATGCTTTTCTGGAGCAATATGTCGAGGAACCAGCTAGGGAACTGGCCATCCTAGACTGGGTGATGTGTAATGAGAAAGGACTAATTAGCAATCTTGTTGTGCGAGGCCCCTTGGGGAAGAGTGAACATAACATTGTAGAATTCTTTATTAAGATGAAGAGTGACAGTTAATTCAGAAATTAGGGTCCTGAACTTGAGGAAAGGTAACTTCGATGGTTTGAGGCGTGAATTGGCTAGAATAGATTGGCAAATGATACTTAAAGGGTTGACGGTGGATAGGCAATGGCAAGAATTTAAGGATCACATGGATGAACTTCAGCAATTGTACATCCCTGTCGAGAGTAAAAATAAAACGGGGAAGGTGGCTCAACCGTGGCTAACAAGGGAAATTAAGGATAGTGTTAAATCCAAGGAAGAGGCATATAAATTGGCCAGAAAAAGCAACAAACCTGAGGACTGGGAGAAATTTAGAATTCAGCAGAGGAGGGCAAAGGGTTTAATTAAGAGGGGGAAAATAGAGTACGAGAAGAAGCTTGCCGGGAACATAAAAACTGACTGCAAAAGCTTCTATAGATAAGTGAAAAGAAAAAGATTACTGAAGACAAACGTAGGTCCCTTGCAGTCGGATTCAGGTGAATTTCTAATGGAGAACAAAGAAATGGCAGACCAATTGAACAAATACTTTGATTCTGTCTTCACGAAGGAAGACACAAATAACCTTCCGGAAGTACTAGGGGACCGAGGGTCTAGTGAGAAGGAAGAACTGAAGGATATCCTTATTAGGTGGGAAATTGTGTTAGGGAAATTGATGGGATTGAAGGCCGATAAATCCCCGGGCCTGATAGTCTGCATCCCAGAATACTTAAGGAAGTGGTCCTAGAAATAATGGATGCATTGGTGATCATTTTCCAACAGTCTATCGACTCTGGATCAGTTCCTATGGACTGGAGGGTAGCTAATGTTGCCCTCCCTTTTTAAAAAGTGGCATGAGAGAAAGCAGGTAATTATAGACCGGTCAGCCTGACATCAGTAGTGGGGAAAATGTTGGAATCAATTATTAAGGATGAAATAGCAGCGCATTTGGAAAGCAGTGACAGGATCGGTCCAAGTCAGCATGGATTTATGAAAGGGAAATCATGCTTGAAAAATCTTCTGGAATTTTTTGAGGATGTAATGGTAGAGTGGACAAGGGAGAACCAGTGGATGTGATGTATTTGGACTATCAAAAGGCTTTTGACAAGGTCCCACACAAGAGATTAGTGTGCAAAATCAAAGCACATGGTATTGGGGGTAATATACTGACGTGGATAGAGAACTGTTTGGCAGATGGGAAGAGAGTCGGGAAAAACGGGTCCTTTTCAGAATGGCAGGCAGTGACTAGTGGAGTGCCGCACGACTCACTATTGGTACCCCAGCTCTTTACAATATACATCAATGATTTGGATGAAGGAATTGACTGTAATATCTCCAAGTTTGCAGGTGACATTAAACTGGGTGACGGTGTGAGCTGTGAGGGGGACGCTAAGAGGCTGCAGGATGACTTGGACAGGTTAGGTGAGTGGGCCAATGCATGGCAGATGCAGTATAATGTGGATAAATGTGAAGTTATCCACTTTGGGGGCAAAAATGCGAAGACAGAATATTATCTGAATGGCGGCAGATTAGGAAAAGGGGAGGTGCAACGAGACCTGGGTGTCATGGTTCATCAGTCATTGAAGGTTGGCATGCAGGTACAGCAGGCGGTGAAGAAGACAAATGGTATGTTGGCCTTCATAGCAAGGGGATTTGAGTGTAGGAGCAGGGAGGTCTTACTGCAGTTGTACAGGGCATTAGTGAGGCCTCACCTGGAATATTGTGTTCAGTTTTGGTCTGCTAATCTGAGGAAGGACGTTCTTGTTAATGGAGTGCAGCGAAGGTTCACCAGACTGATTCCAGGGATGGCTGGACTGTCATATGAGGAGAGACTGGATCAACTGGGCCTTTATTCACTGGAGTTTAGAAGGATGAGAGGGGATCTCATAGAAACGTATAAGATTCTGACGGGACGGGACAGGAGAGGTTAGATGCGGGAAGAATGTTCCCGATGTTGAAGTCCAGAACCAGGGGACATAGCCTTAGGATAAGTGGTATGCCATTTAGGACTGAGATGAGGAGAAACTTCTTCACTCAGAGTTGTTAATCTGTGGAATTCCCTGCCGCAGAGAGTTGTTGATGCCAGTTCATTGGATATATTCAAGAGGGAGTTCGATTATAGCCTTACAGCTAAAGGGATCAAGGGGTTTGGAGAGAAAGCAGGAAAGGGGTACTGAGGGGATGATCAGCCATGATCTTATTGAATGGCGGTGCAGGCTCGAAGGGCCAAATGGCCTACTCCTGCACCTATTTTCTATGTTTCCATTACCTTGGTGATAGTTACAGTTAAAGTTGATTTATGTTACGTTTAATGTTCCCTTTCATGGTATGGGCTCGCCAGTGTTTAACATTACATCTATCTGAAGACAATGCACAAAAATGTTACGTTAAATAATTTTTAATGTTAATGAGGATTTTTTTCTTAATTCAAAAACATAACCCAACACAACAGTACCCTCGACCCCCACCCCAAATTTTGAACATTTTAACATCACAGTAAATAACAATAAATACAACAAAAATTTTAATATGCTCCCCCCTCCCCCAAACCATCCCAACATTGGAAAACTTGAAAACAACAACAACAGCAAACAATTTAAACAACTACCCTAATAAACCACCCACCCAACAGGCAACATTTTTTTAAAGTAAACATGCAACAACTCCCTCCCTCCTCCATCCCTCTCTCCATCCCTACCTGTGGCCACACCCCTCCTTTCCTTTCCCCTCCGGGTCTTTACCCCACTTCTTCCCCTTCCCCTACCAACTCCAAGCCGCTTTGCTGCAGTGCACATTGAGTGCTGCTTCGGTGGGGGGGATGACAGCAGATCTGTTCTTTGGGCCAATGATGGAGAGGAAACGTCCTCCGAGCCAGAAGCAACAGCTTCCTCCTGGCTCGCATGTGTTTCTGGCAAGGTTGTTGCGGCACCTTGGGGTGCAGTGCCGGATTCCGGGGACACTCCTAACCCTCTGGCACCTGTGTTCCTGGCTATTATCTCCAGGGCCACCGGTATCCGTGTCATCCTCTTGTGCATGGATAAGGTGGCCATCTGTTGAGATATACCGCCCATTGCCTCGAGGAGCTCTTGACCTATTTTAATGCTCCTCCTGGACAAATTAACCATGTCCACGCTCAGATCTACCAATTGTGGAGCAGTCCTACTGCGCCGAACCAACCTCCGCAGAGTTGGCGCCGGCATGGAGTCACTCTGGGTGCCCTGCGGCAAAAAGTGCTTGGCCCTGCTACCCCCATGGTTGAGGAGGACATGGCTGCTGGAATACTGGATGCTACTGATGTAGCCTCCTCCTCCACCTCTTCACCATCCTCAGTGGGCAGGATGGGCGAGATACATGCCTCTTCGCCCGCAGAAACGATGGCAACTGCACGATCCTGAGGTAGCTGCGGTTCCTGAAAGGCCTGCTACACTCTCGGCTGAGCTAGAAAACATAAATGAGTTAATTACATGGGAATGCAAACGCTACAAGGCATATGCATGAGAGCAACACTAGTGGTATAAAAATAATGACAGACATCACATTTAATGAGCATCATGATACTACAAAATCTGCATTACAATGATTTTCATGATCCCATCATTAATTACATAACATTGATGATACGATGTATTTTATTGATGCAATCATATATTATACGGATATGAGTGAATGTGGCATTAATTTACTTTACACCACCCAATGGGTTATACTCTACTCACGTGGCGTAAGGACAGGTTCCAATACAGCAAGAGTGGCCAACTGGTTGTGGATACCCACAAATGCCAGCGCCCGCACCTCAATGTTAGTCAGCTCGCTAAGGACCGCTGGGCCGCCACCCGTGCGCTGCTGCTTGGCCCTATTCGAAAGTTTCATCTGCAAAAGGTGACAACAGCATGGCATGGTATAAGATCATTGCTAGGTATGTTACAGATACTGATACAACAGATAGCACATTACTGACAGATATCATGTTATAATTATAATAATAATAATTATTATGCAACACAACACACATGGTAGTCCACCGCAAACATAGGTTTGGATTAAATGATTACCGGTCTAACTGTACTACATCAGATCTGAATTTAAATTCATCATTGCATCATTACAATTACAATTATATAAATAAATGTAATACTCTTCCGGAACCAACAAGGTTGTTCCAGCATTTGCGGCACTGGTTCGGTTCATGGACCTCGTGTCACCGGCGACACCACTTCGGCGATCTCCGTCCATATTCGCTGATATTCCTTTGGGGGTTGGTTTCCCATAACCACCCCGGGTCAATTGGGCCCAACAAGTTTCTACCTCGTGGACGAGGGCAGCATTGGCCTCATCAGAAAACCGCTTTGCATGCCTTCTGCAACCCATCTCCTCTCCCACCTCACCCAGATCGCTGCCTTCACCCACCTCCTCCACCTCTATCACATCACCTAGCACTTTCTCCATGTGCTCCATTGTTTAGTTTTAATTATCAATTATTTTCTGTCAAATATCAATCACTCAATACCAGCATTCAAAACAAAACCTCTCTCTCTCTCTCTCTCTCTCTCTCTCTCTCTCTCTCCTGCACATGTGCAGATGACCCCTGACCTCCTGAAACGTGGGAAAATACCTTTGCTATAGACGCCGGCCTTTTACGATAGAAAAAAACTGAAAAAACCGCTAACGCCCATTTCATATCTCTCCCGCAAACGCCCAAATTATAAAGTGGAAAATAGTGGGTTTGAAAATAGGCGATATTCCGACGATAACAAAAACCAATATAAACGTTAACGCTAAAATATCGCCCACTTTTGGACACTACCCTTGTTCCGCCTACTACAGCCTCCATCTTCACACTTGAGTCCAAGAGGCGCATACTAGAACGTATATTGTGCACAACTGGTTCAGCCATTCATTGCCAGATCTGACTGAAAAACATCAACCACATATAGGCACTGTTCTTCTCTGATAATATTGCTCTTTACTCCAGGATCATCCTGAAATGAAGGCAAAGATAACCCCCAGGGTTCTTTTCCCCACTAACTGTTTCCTTAATCCTCTTTCCCCTGCCCCCTCCACCTTTGCCTCCAAAAATAAGTTCAAGGAGCTCATGGATTACTTCGGCTCCTGCCACAAATTCCATTACCTCACCACCGATTCCATCTCCCTCCCTGGCCACTGTCTTGGCCTGAACCAGACGAGAATCATCGAATGGTTACAGCGCAGAGGGAGACCATTCGGCCCATCGAGCCCATGCCAGCTCTCTGCGACAACACTTCTTCGGCTAGTCCTAGTCCCCTGCCCTTTCCCCGTAGCCTCGCAAATTTTTTTTCTTCAGTTGCTTATCCAATTCCCTTTTGAAAGCAACGATTGAGTTTGCCCTCACCACCCTTCAAGGCAGTGCATTCCAAATCCGAACCACTCGCTGCGTGAAAAGGTTTTCCCTCATGTCACCTTTGGTTCTTTTACCAATCACCTTAAATCTGTGACCTCTCGTTCTTGACCCTTCCACCAACGGAAACAGTTTCTCCATCATTACAACAGTGACTGCACTCCAAAAGTACTTAATTGGCTGTAAAGCGCTTTGAGACGTTTGGTGGTCGTGAAAGGCGCTATATAAATGCAATCTTTTTCTTTCCTCTCCTTCCCTCCACCAAATCTCCTCTCAACCTTCTCTGCTCCAAGGGAAACCACTATTTGCTATCTCGTCATCCTTTTTGACCCTGAACGGAGCTTCTGCCCCCATGTCTTCTTTGTCACAAAGATTGCCTATTTCCACCTCCATACATTGCTTGTGCCCATCTGCTGTTGAAACCCTTATTCATGCTTTTGTAACCTCCAGACTAGACTGTTCCATGGCTTCCCTGGTAGGCCTCCCAGCTTCCACCCTCCAAGCTCATCTAAAATTCTGCTGCCCGTATCCTAACTTGCACTAAGTCCAGTTCACCCATCACCTTTGTGCTTGCTGACCTACATTGACTCCCAGTCTACCTATACCTCAATTTTAAATTTTTCAAGTTTAAATCACTCCATGGCCTCACCCTTTCCCTATCACTGTAACCTATTCCAGCCCTACAACCCTCTGTGATTTCTGTGTTCCTCCAACTCTGGCCTCTTGCGCATACCCCACTCAATTTGTCCCATCATTAGCAGCTGTACCTTCAGCCAACCAGGCCCTAAGCTCTGGAATTTCCTCCCTATAGCTCACCACCCCTCTTTCCTCCTTTAGGACTCTCCTTAAAACTTACCTCTTTGACTAAACTTCAGCCACCTCTCCTGATCAATGTTCTCTCTAAGCTGCACGACCGGACAGTCATGGGGAAAGGTCCTGCGCAGGTTGCTCACTGGCTTTTACATTGTAAATAGCGCGCGTGTGCAGAAATTTAAAGGGACTATGTATTAAAAAAACACAGGCCCTGCAGAACAAAGTGTAGCTTACAGGGAACAATGCTCCTAATATCTCCTTTTTTGGCTCGGGGTCTGATTATGCTTTTGTGTAGCACCTTGGGACATTTTCCTAAATTGAAGATGCTATATAAATGCAAGTTGGTGCTGTTGCATACAATGGTAAACTCAAAATACACAATAAATTCTACAGGCAGTTAGCCCAGCAAGTAAAACCATATAGTGCTGCTGAACCATAATGTAACACATTCTTAAAAAATATAGGAGATCTCTCTAATACTGCCAAAAACCAAAACACAGAAGTTATCTAAATTCAAACATAGTAAAGTCTAACAAAGAAAAAGGGCCATGCTTTGCTACAGCAATTTAATTTGGAATATCTTAGTAATCATAAATGCATTCTGGGGATTAAATTGGATAACCCCCAAAAACCATCATCAACATCATCATAGGCAGTCCCTCTGAGTCGAGGAGGACTTGCTTCCACTTTAAAAGTGAGTTCTCGGGTGACTAAGACTAAGGAATCCAATACAGGATCTACAATCTCTGTCACAGATAGGGCAGATAGTGGTTAAAGGAAAGGGTGGTCGGGGAGCCTGGGTTGATGCACGTTCCTTCCACTGTCCACGCTTAGTTTCTGCTTGTTCTTGGCGATGGGACTCGAGGTACTCGGCGCTCTCCTGATCGCTGCTCTTCCACTTTGGGCAGTCGTGGACCAGGGATTACCAGGGGTCGGTGGGGATGTTGCACTTTATCAGAGGCTTTGAGGATGTCCTTAAAGCATTTCCTCTGCCCACCTGGGGCTTGCCTGCCGTGTCGAAGCTCCACGTAGAGCGCTTGCTTTGGGAATCTCGTGTCGGGCTGCGGACGATGTGGCCCGCCCAACGGAGCTGATCGAGCGTGGTCAATGCTTCGATGCTGGGGATGTTGGCCTGAGCGATGTTGGTGCATCTGTCCTGCCAATGGATTTGCAGGATCTTGCGGAGGCAGCACTGGTGGTACTTCTCCAGCATTTTGATGTCTCTGCTGTATATAGTCCACGTCTCTGAGCAATATAGGAGGGCGGGTATCACTATTGCCCTGTAGACATGTGAACAGCGAGTGAAATATGATCATGTGCATAATGATAACGTGAACCATTCTTACCTTGACAGTACTCAGTCACATCTTTTAGCTTCCATATGGTGCTCACGCATCTAACAGGAGGGGTTCCAACTGGAATCTTTGGATTCGAGTTGAAGTAAATGTTGGTCCCTTAGATGAGAAGGGGGATTTAATAATGGGAAATGTGGAAATGGCTGAGACCTTAAACAATTATTTTGCTTCGGTCTTCACAGTGGAAGAAACAAAAACCATGCCAAAAATTGCTGGTCACGGGAACGTGGGAAGGGAGGACCTTGAGATAATCACTATCACTAGGGGTGTAGTGCTGGACAGGCTAATGGGACTCAAGGTCGACAAGTTCCCTGGTCCTGATGAAATGCATCCCAGGGTATTAAAAGAGATGGCGGAAGTTATAGCAGATGCATTTGTTATAATCGACCAAAATTCTCTGGACTCTGGGGAGGTACCATCGGATTGGAAAGCAGCTAATGTAACGCCTCTGTTTAAAAAAGGGGGCAGACAAAAGGCAGGTAACTATAGGCCGGTTAGTTTAACATCTGTAGTGGGGAAAATGCTTGAAACTATCATTAAGGAAAAAATAGCGGGACATCTAGATAAGAATAGTGCAATCAAGCAGATGCAACATGGATTCATGAAGGGGAAATAATGTTTAACTAATTTACTGGAATTCTTTGAGGCTATAACGAGCATGGTGGATAGAGGTGTACCGATGGATGTGGTGTATTTAGATTTCCAAAAGGCATTCGATAAGGTTCCACACAAAAGGTTACTTTAGAAGATAAAGGTACGCAGAGTCAGAGGAAATGTATTAGCATGTATCGAGAATTGGCTGGCTAACAGAAAGCAGAGAGTCGGGATAAATGGGTCCTTTTCGGGTTGGAAATCGGTTGTTAGTGGTGTGCCACAGGGATCGGTGCTGGGACCACAACTGTTTACAATATACATAGATGACCTGGAAGAGGGGACAGAGTGTAGTGTAACAAAATTTGCAGATGACACAAAGATTAGTGGGAAAGCGGGTTGTGTAGAGGACACAGAGAGGCTGCAAAGAGATTTAGATAGGTTAAGCGAATGTGCTAAGGTTTGGCGATGGAATACAATGTCAGAAAATGTGAGTTCATCCACCATGGGGAAAAAAACAGTAAAAGGGAATATTATTTGAATGGGGAGAAATTACAACATGCTGCGGTGCAGAGGGACCTGGGGGTCCTTGTGCATGAATCCCAAAAAGTTAGTTTGCAGGTGCAGCAGGTAATCAGGAAGGCGAATGGAATGTTGGCCTTCATTGCGGGAGGGATGGAGTACATAAGCAGGGAGGTCCTGCTGCAACTGTACAGGGTATTGGTGAGGCCGCCCCTTGAGTACTGCGTGCAGTTTTGGTCACCTTACTTAAGGAAGGATATACTAGCTTTGGAGAGGGTACAGAGACGATTCACTAGGCTGATTCTGGAGGTGAGGGGGGGTTACCTTATGATGATAGATTGAGTAGACTGGGTCTTTACTCGTTGGAGTTCAGAAGGATGATGGGTGATCTTCTAGAAACATTTAAAATAATGAAAGGGATAGACAAGATAGAGGCAGAGAGGTTATTTCCACTGGTTGGCGAGACTAGAACTAGGGGGCACAGCCTCAAAATACGGGGGAGCCAATTTAAAACCAAGTTGAGAAGGAATTTCTTCTCCCAGAGGGTTGTGAATCTGTGGAATTCTCTGCCCAAGGAAGCAGTAGAAGCTAGCTCATTGAATGTATTCAAATCACAGATAGATAGATTTTTAACCAATAAGGGAATTGAGGGTTATGGGGAGCGGGCGGGTAAGTGGAGCTGAGTCCACGGCCAGATCAGCCATGATCTTCTTGAATGGTGGAGCAGGCTCAAGGGGCTAGATGGCCTCCTCATGTTCCTAATTCTTATGTTCTTATGTTCTAAGATGATGACACTCAATTCCTCAGAGGAAGATGCACTGTCATAGGACTCATACTCACTTCAGTGGGACTAGTAAGGGAGATAGTTGGGTTTACACCTGGTGATTCATTTATCAAAAGTGAGCTGAGTAGATGGTGGAGACAGGGACAGCAGTGGAGAGCCCACATCAAAGGCCGCAGGATACTCCAAGCTCTGCTCAGCTGGATGCTGTTCCTTGGGGTCCGTCGACTAACTGGATACTTCTGGAGCAGTAGCAGAAAGTGTGCAATGTACTGACAGGCATTCCAGCCGCACCATGCAAGCTTGCAGAGAGATTGAAAGATCTGTCTTGAACATAAATGGCATGATGTACATAAGAAATAGGAGCAGGAGTCTGCCACCTGGCCCCTTGAGCCTGCTGCGTCATTTACTAAGATTACAGCTGATCTGATCATGGACACAGCTCCACTTCCCTGCCCGCTCCCCATAACCCTTTATTCCCTTATCGCTCAAATATCTGTCTAGCTCCGTCTTAAATATATTCAATGACCCAGCCTCCACAGCTCTCTGGGGCAGAGAATTCCATAAATTTACAACCATCTGAGAAGAAATTCCTCCTTATCTCAGTTTTAAATGGGCGGCCCCTTATTTTGAGACTATGTCCCTAGTTTTAATTTCCCCTGAGTGGAAATATCCTCTCTGCATCCACCTTGTCGAGTCCCCTCATTACCTTATTTGTTTCAATAAGATCACCACTCATTCTTCTGAGCTCCAATGAATATAAGCCCAACCTATCTTCATAAGTCAACCCCCTCATCTCCGGAATCAACCTAGTGAACCTTCTCTGAACTGCTACTGCTTCCTTAATAATGGACTCCAGCATATTCCCAACGACAGATGTTAGGCTAACTGGTCTATAGTTTCCTGCTTTTTGTCTGCCTCCTTTTTTTAAATGTAGCTCTTTGCGATGGTGTCTGTGTCCACGGAAAGAGTGGCCGTGTGCATGGAGCATTAAACGCTGCAATCACGAATGCATGCAGACCTTCACCAATGGCTTGCACACTATGAATGGCATCTTAAGTAGGATGAATGATACCCTAGCCTTGGCTGTCCAGTGTGCCACTGATTTTCAGAAAAGTGCTCTCCAGCTGTTGCTCCCAGGGAAGTGCTGAATGATGGTGAAAGGGGACATGGAAGTGGGGACTCTGCTCAAAGTGCTTCCACTTCTCACCCGTTGCCATCCCTCGTCAGTACCCCGCATGCTGCCTCATATCCTGATAGCTGAGTCTAGCCTGCAGGTGCAGGTGAAGCAGTCTTTGGCGGTGCCCTCAGGGGACATCGACCAAGAGCATCTCAGCGATCTGAGCAGTCTGCCTCTACCTCGGCTGAAGCCACACAAGGAAGAGTAAAGATTTGTAGTTACATTGCCCGCATCACCTTCTGTCTCTTCTTGCTCCTCCTCCTCCTCCTCTTCCTCATGATTCTGAAGAGGCTCTGTGCTCTGCACCTTGTTGCTCCTGCAGGTCCAAACCTCGCTGATGCGCAATGTTGTGCAGACCGCAGCTCCCCACGACCATTCTGGAGACCCTGGCTGGTGCATGCTGGAAGATACCTCCAGATCCGTCCAGGCACCTGAAGCACATCTTCAGCATGCCGATGGCTTATTCGATGTTTCTGGTGCTTATATGGCATTCATTGTATTGCTCCTGCGCCTCATTTCTTGGTTTTCTGAGAGGTGTCATCAGCCATGTTTTAAGTGGGTATCCCTTGTCTCGAGCAGCCAGTTGGTAATTCTGCTTCCAAGTGCGAGGACATTTGGGAGGGTGGACTGCCGCAGGACGAAAGCATCATGGCAGCTGCCGGGAATCTTGAGCACACCTGCATAATGATATTTTTGTAGTTGCACACCAGCTACACATTGATGTATTGGAAGCCCACGTCATTGACGAACAATCCTGGGTGATTTGTAAATGCCTTAATTAGCATATGTAGTCGATAACTCCCTACACCTGTGGGATGGCAGCAGAGCAGCAACTCGAGTGCCCACTCATTCTGACTGGTGTCATCGCAGGTGAAGTTAACCTAATTGACAGTCAATGTTTCCTGTCAGCTGCGCAGCACGCGAGACCCCAAGCAGCCGACTTGCTGGCTTTTCAGTGCAAAATGTGTGCATGCGCAGTAATGGTGCTGCGCAGTGCCAAACAAAATTACAGGGGACATTGTTCCTTTGCCAGGACCGGCAACAATCAGTCAACCGTCTTATGCATTTGTACTCTGCCGACTGCAAGATCCTGCAAATGTCTCCGGATGAACCTTGGAAGGATCCAGAACAAAAAAATTGAGGGCAGTGGCGACTTGATAGCCACTGGTGAAGTGTGGCCACCAGGTCCAGTTGGTAGCAGGTCTTATTCCAGCAGGCTTCAAATGTCTGCTACCACTTGACGTGACACCCTGAGCCTCCTGAGACACTGATGTTCCGACATGTCAAGGAAGCTTATCCTCTGGCTATAGACCCTGTCTGCCAAGTATGGCCTCCTGCAAGCTGCACCTCTCTGCTGATCCCCATCTCTTATATGGAGCTGCAGGTCTGTGAGCAGCAGGTGGTTGCTGATGCAGGTGCTGGTGGTGGTCAGCTTGGTCCTCATTTGAGGTCCAAAGGCACAGTGTAAGTGACACCCATGTTGATATGATATATCAGAGCTCCAAAATGCAGATCAGACCTCCTTAACCTCAAGTGTGCAAAGTTAACTTTTCAGCATAAGTACTGTGAATCAACCCTTTCACACAAGTAGGTAAGACAGCAGTTGTGAGTACTAACTACTTATTGGCATATTTTCCTGTCCCCCTCAGTTACCGTTTTCTTCTTTCCTTGCTTTCACTGGCGAATTCCAGGAAGCCCGTGGAGCCAAAGTTGAACTCCAAAACCCATGTTAATAACACTGTAATTGAGCGATTAACTTTGAAATTCACAACCTGCTTCTCCTGAGAGGCTGCATGCGAACAATTCAAACTCTGCAGTTAAATGCGGAAGGCGGTGGGTTGGAGCTGGATTCCCGACGCGCTCGATGGTTTTGAATGGGAACCTTTATTACTGGCTGGAAAATAGTTGTGTCATTGATAGACATTTTAAAATCAACAGATCTCATATTTTCAAAAAAATATTGTTCGTAAGATTGGCTGCTATAAGATGAATTTTTGAATTATTCGAATACCTGCCAAAAAGTTAAATATTGAACGACTGAAATTAAGAGATTTTCACAGGGTAATGAAGGCGTTAAATTAGAACTTATTTCCTTATTGCAAAGTTTAGAAACTTTCATATTGAGCTTAATCTTTTGAATACTGGAAACTCATTGGATATGATTCATTATCCTTTGGATTGCTGCAAAAGGGATTTTTTTAGTTGGCACATGTACAGAGGAACATGGGGAGAGGAATGGGGGGGAAATTGCGGTCAGCCTGAAATTTTTTAATGAAAATACCTGGTGGTCACTGAGGAACCTACGATTGTGGTTGGAGGCCTTCATTCGCTGTGCAGCGTACGGGGAGATGACTTCTCTATGTGCGGAAATGCTGGAGTCACGTGGGCCTGCACCACCAATCACTAGGTAGTATTCTCATTGATAATAATGGGAACTCCGTTTGTGTGAGTTCCCATTACTATCGATGAGAAAACCTTCCTAAAACAAGAAACACAGCATAATAAATTTAAAAACACCTCACATGTTTAAAATTAATTGTAATTAATGTTTTAGAAAAGAAAATATGTTTTGGAAGTTTTTTTTGTGTTTTAATTGGGTTAAAAATAAACTTGCCTTAATGGACAGGGTTTTTAACATAAAAATGAATGATTAAATATAATTTTTATATGTTTTAAAACGCTTACACTGGTAAAAGTAAGCTATGCTCCTGTTTTTACCAGGAGTAAAAGTTTGAAGGGCATTCGCTGGGCCTGAGTTGGGCAAATAGCCCAATCTCTCCAGCGTGAATGTCCTTCTCCCGGGGATGCGGAGGATCTGTCGAGAGAAATCTTGACAGATCGGAGAAGCCGGTTTTCGACGTATGCTCACTTCGTCCGAAAACAGGCTTTTGTGAAGCCTCGCCGGGTCCGTGCGCAGTTCGTATGGCGAGGCCGGAAATTTCGGCCCATTGTGGTTCAAATCTTCTGTTAGTTAACAGCAGTTTCTTCTGGGTCTTGAGAAGATGACCTGTCAGTCGAAATTGTGGTGGGTGAATTGACCCACTTTTTAAATTTTATCTATTTCTAGTTAGTCAATTTTGAGATGAAACTCATACTGGTGTGAAAAGGTTTTTTAAAATCTAGTTTGAAATAGTTTTAAACAAAGTAATACCATGTATGGTGATAAAAATTGGATCATCTAGCTGTCTTTACGATGTCTTTATGAAATTTCCTTTGTTCTTTGGCAAAACTTTAGTCTGGAAATGGGATTGTGGCTGGCTGCAATGTAATAATCTTAAACACTGTTCACTTAATGAAGAACATTCTGTTAAATGTTCACCTGAGTTATGTGCCCTTTGAATTCATTAAATCTCATCAGCTTATTCATTATTGGATGTTTGACCCAAATTGGTGCTTCATTGATTTATGTCAAGGTCTAGCTGCCGATAACATAGACCATTGCTTATTTCCATGGAACCTTGCAAGAAGCTGTTTTGCGTGAATTGATCCTGATTATAGTAATCTAAAAATGCCTAATTTTCTACTATTGCTGTAGGTTTTTTTTCAAAAAAGATCAATTGAAATGCAGGATTGGCATTGGGTGAACGGAATGGATTCTCAGGTCATTATCCAATTGATTTCTGTGATGGTTTGTTCTGATTCTGAAAAAGCTGCTCTTCCACAAGGTTGCTTCTACATCAAAGGTTCTAATGTATAAATATCAGGCTTAATGACCATTCTTTTAAGTTTCTATTCATTATTGCTTTTAAACATGTGAAAGATGGCTACAGCTCCATAAGTTGCATAAATTCACTACAGACTGTGCTCGACAAAATTTGCTGAGAAAATCTGAAAGAACAAGAGATTCTCGGTCAACCCAGTTATTTTGTTGCATAAATTGCTGATTATGTTGTTTAGTAGCTTGCCTATCGTTTTGCCATATTTGCATTGTTTCATTAAGACAGTATTTTTGCCTGTATAAAGTGGTTTAATGATATTGTCCACTGTTTTGAGATGGTGGGCATCCTGCATATTCTCCAGTATGCAATTTAGTCTGAGTGAGGTTAGTTGTTAGACCATGGTTACACTAACTCAATGTGGCAGAGAATAAAGGTGTCGCTTTCAGCTTATAGGAAACTTGGTCTATCTACAGAATTTGGCAGAAATATTTTTGGTTCCTGCTTCACCCTTGCTGTTAAGAGGCGGGTTGGGTAGGGAGAAGGAGCCATAATTGGAAAGTATAATTCTTCTTCCTAAACAATGGCACAGTTTTTTTTTAAAGTATCTGACTGGACCAACCAGGTTACTGTAATTGACCCTGTAATATAAACGCGCTGTTTCATATGCAGGCAGTAAAGTGAGTGGATTTTCATTTGATCTTTTTGAGCTGCATCTGAACCTGGAGTGAACATTCGGTGTTCTCGCCGACTAATGACAAAATAGAATTATTAGTGCAGTACAACTTGCACTCCATAAATGCTGGTTATGCAGGCACATGTGTTTTTTTTCTGTTTTTTAAAATATATCTGTTATAAACTAGATTGTTCTGGAAAATTGAAAAAAGCTGAGCTTTCATCTGCATTGAATGAAGTATTTTATTAACTTCAGGTAGGTTAGATGTGATTTTAAAAATTATTTTCAGCTAGTTTTCTGTCTGTACAGAAGACAGAACCAGAGTTGAGGTGGTATGAACTTTCATATGCTACTTTTTAGGATGGAGATTGGGAGCTACTTTGACCAACTGTTAGAAATAGCCAAGTTAAGGCTATCTCTGGTCTCTTTAATAATCAGGATCGACTAAATCAATCTAATGGGTATGTTCTGTTTAATCAGAGTTGAAGACGGAATATAACACATTAGTTATACAGCAAAAACATACGACTATGATAAATAGTTGATACCGATCTGATCGGACAAATGACTGGTGTACGTGAGCAGTTCCCTGGCTTGCAGCCCCTTTCTCTTCATCTAGAGCTACCTTCGGTAAAGTATGGGATCGTTTTAAGGAGCATTCGACCAGTCCTACTTCTGTTTCGCTCTCCCGTCACACCGTTTGTGGGAACAGCCTTGAGGAGACTTACTTTTATTCTCTTTTTAGGGGTGGGCCTGACATGGGATATTGACGAGACCTTTTGACCGATAGAGGTTTCCCTAAAAACTTAATACCCAATAAGGCATTTGGAATAATTTTCCTGTTTCTATCTTGCATCTTAAGTTTCATGAGCTCTGGAGTACCTTTACTATCCAATACAATATTAAAGGTAGAAAACATAGATCAGACGTTCCCACTTTGTCCAAGTTATTAACACATTCTTTATAAGTGCCCGAGTCCATTTTATCATTTCAAGCTTGTCATAGAAACATAGAAACATAGAAAGTAGGTGCAGGAGTAGGCCATTCGGCCCTTTGAGCCTGCACCGCCATTCAATGAGTTCATGGCTGAACATGCAACTTCAGTACCCCATTCCTGCTTTCTCGCCATACCCCTTGATCCCCCTAGTCCTAAGGACTACATCTAACTCCTTTTTGAATATATTTAGTGAATTGGCCTCAACAACTTTCTGTGGTAGAGAACTCCACAGGTTCACCACTCTCTGGGTGAAGAGGTTTCTCATCATCTCAGTCCTAAATGGCTTACCACTTATCCTTCGGTTGTGACCCCTGGTTCTGGACTTCCCCAACATTGGGAACATTCTTCCTGCATCGACCCTGTCTAAACCCGTAAGAATTTTAAACGTTTCTATGAAATCCCCTATCATTCTTCTGAAATCCAGTGAATACAAGCCCAGTTGATCCAGTCTTTCTTGATAGGTCAGTCCCGCCATCCTGGGAATCAGTCTGGTGAACCTTCGCTGCACTCCCTCAATAGCAAGAACATCCTTCCTCAAGTTAGGAGACCAAAACTGTACACAATACTCCAGGTGTGGCCTCACCAAGGCCCTGTACAACTGTAGTAACACCTCCCTGCCCTGGTACTCAAATCCCCTCGCTATGAAAGCCAACATGCCATTTGCTTTCTTAACTGCCTGCTGTAACTGCATGCCAACCTTCAATGACTGATGTACCATGACACCCAGGTGTCGTTGCACCTCCCCTTTTCCTAGTCTGTCACCATTCAGATAATAGTCTATCTCTCTGTTTTTACTACCAAAGTGGATAGATAACCTCACATTTATCCACATTATACTTCATCTACCATGCATTTGCCCACTCACCTAACCTATCCAAGTCACTCTGCAGCCTCATAGCATCCTCCTCGCAGCTCACACTGCCACCCAACTTAGTGTCATCCGCAAATTTGGAGATACTACATTTAATCCCCTCGTCTAAATCATTAATGTACAATGTAAACAGCTGGGGCCCCAGCACAGAACCTTGCGGTACCCCACTAATCACTGCCTGCCATTCTGAAAAGTACCCATTTACTCCTACTCTTTGCTTCCTGTCTGCCAACCAGTTCTCAATCCACGTCAGCACACTACCCCCAATCCCATGTGCTTTAACTTTGCACATTAATCTCTTGTGTGGGACCTTGTCGAAAGCCTTCTGAAAGTCCAAATACACCACATCAATTGGTTCTCCCTTGTCCACCCTACTGGAAACATCCTCAAAAAATTCCAGAAAATTTGTCAAGCATGATCTATCTAAACAGCAGTATTGTTGCACTGACAGGTTTTGTCAATGTTCAATTTTATTTCTCCACAAACTTTTTCTCTTGATATACAGCA
This sequence comes from Pristiophorus japonicus, assembly GCF_044704955.1. Lineage (NCBI taxonomy): Eukaryota > Metazoa > Chordata > Chondrichthyes > Pristiophoridae > Pristiophorus > Pristiophorus japonicus. Next base: position 85,867,780 of record NC_091979.1, on the reverse strand, counting down.
ATTAGTTGGCCCACCTAGACTGTTCACCACCAGTTTAAATAAAATAATTATCCCATTAAACTTCAGTTAGATTTTTCCCTTAAGTGCTTGAAACAGCAATTAATGTCAATTTATCTATAATATTTTATCAATTCCAATTTCAGAAACAAGTGATTGCTAAGCTTGGTAGTTTACATGGTGTCTTAACATTAGAGACATAAGTGCTCAATTCATTTAAAAGGTAACTTCCATATCTTATCTCGACTCCCAACTGCGAACACTTCAAGTTGCACGTCTTTTTTCCCTGATCGGTCGCAAGAAAACTATCTTGGAACCGTGTCGAGATTCAAGAAGATAAGATATGGAAGTTACCATATTCATTTTTAAAGAAACTGGTGGAGAACAGTCTCCGGACCCAAGCCATTAAATACTTTTCCACTTTTCCTCCTCTTTTCTTTTCTCTTTCTCCCTCCCGCACCATTCTCCCCTGTCATCATGCCTCCTTTCATCTCTCCTTTCTCAGATACTCTGCCCTCCCAAATCCCTACCCCAATCTTTTATTACTCTTAGACCTTCCTGCTCTTTTGCCGCTATCCTAGGCTTGACTCCCTCTAGACAAGCCTACAACTTCCAATGGCTTGGGTCCAGAGTGGCAGCCGAAGTATGCACGCAAATGGACAGTGGAAAAACTCAGCTTACATTGGCTCGTTTACACTTCCTACATAATCCCTGCTTGCTTGCAGCCATGTAGTCTCCTTGGAAAGGCACAAAACCAAAAAAAACACAAGTTCATAATGGATCAAAAAGCAGAGTCCTGCTGCAACTATACAGAATATTGGCGAGGCCATACCTAGAGTACTGCATGCTGTTTTGGTTTCCGTATTTAAGGAAGGATATACTTGCATTGGAGGCTATTCAGAGAAGGTTCAATAGGTTGATTCTGGAGATGAGGGGGTTGACTTATGAAGATAGGTTGAACCTATACACATTGGAGTTCAGAAGAATGAAAGGTGATTTTATCGAAACATGTAAGGTAATGAGGGGACTCGACAAGGTGGATGCAGAGAGGATGTTTCCACTCGGGAGACTAAAACTAGGGGACATAGTCTCACAATAAGGGGCCGCTTATTTAAAACTGAGATGAAGAGCTATTTCTTCTGAGGGTTGTAAATCTATGGAATTCTCTGCCCCAGAGAGCTGTGGAGGCTGGGTCATTGAATATATTTAAGGCGGAGATAGACAGGTTTTTGAGCGATAAGGGAATAAAGGGTTATGGAGAGCGGGCAGGGAAGTAGAGCTGAGTTCATGATCAGATATTAAATGGTGGAACAGGCTCGGGGCCAAATGGCCTACCGCTGCTCCTATTTCTTATGTTTTTTGGGTTTCCCTCTGTGCCTCTCTTGGCATCCTACAAAGGGCTCATCGAGGCACTCGTTGCTGCCTTTTACAAGCAGCAACCCCAACTGTCCCTTCCTACTCTCTCGCCAACCATCCCACCCTGTGCGCCCACTAGGGGCTAATCTTGCCCTGTGGATGCAGGCAGTGGGGCAGCCATCACTGACTCTCCGCATCTCCCTCCAGAATGTCTGTTCGCTTGCGAACAAGGCTCTTCCCATCCATGAGCTTATTGTGGATGATGGCAACGACATCATGGCTCTAACGAAAAACCAGGTCGAAGGGTGATGGCACCTTACCCTTAAATGAAGCCTCCCCACCTGGCTGTACCTTCCAGCACTTGCCCTGCTCAGACCACCATGGTGGCAGTGTGGCTCTCATCATCAAATCACACATTGGTCTGTCCCCCTACTCATCCGGCACTTTCTCCTCCTTTGAGCATCTCACCCTATTCCACCCCTCTCGCCTCTCATTTAAAATTCTCATTCTCTATCGCCCACCCAAATGTATTACCGATATTTCTTCAATACTTTCCTCCCTCTGCCTCTGCACAAGAACGACTTCTCATCTTCAATGATTTCAACCTCCATCTAAATTCATCATGATCTCTTTCCTTGGAGTTCAGTAGCCTCCTATCTTCCCTTAATCTCTCCCACAATATAAACTCACCAACCCATATTCATGGCCACCCCCTTGACCTTGCCATCACTCGTGGCCTCGCTACTCCCACTGTATCAATCGCAGATAAGGCCATCTCTGACCACTTCCTCGTATCACTCTCCACCCACATCCCACTTTCCACTACCCTCCTCTCCTCCGCCCTCCCCAATCCTACCTCCCATGTCCGCCCCTGGAAAAAACTCTCGACTCTCCGACATCTGCACTTATGAACTCCCAACTGTCCAGCCTTTGGCCCTTCATTCACCATGACATTTCTGCAGCTACCGATCTGCTCAATCACATTCTCACCACCACCTTTGATGCCCTCGTCCCTGTTAAAATAATTACTCTCTCCTACCCTGGCCATTCCCCCTGGTACAGCCCTGATCGTCACTCCCTTACATCCAAGGGACGCAGACTTGAACGGATATGGCAGACAACTGGTTCAGCCATTCACCGCCAGATCTGGCTGGACCACATAAAGCACTATTCGGTGCAGCTCTCATCTGCCAAAATAGCTTATTATTCCAGAATCATTCCGAAATATAAAGATAAACCTTGGCTTCCATTTTCCACTGCAAACCGCCTTTTTAAACCCCTCTCCCCAGTCTCCACCCTTGCCTCCGACAATAAGTGTGATGAGCTCGTGGACTTCTTTGTCTCTAAGATTGAGACCATCCATAAAGCCGCCTCTGTCTCTTTCCTTCCTTCACCTAGCTCACCAGGCCAAACTTCCTCTAACGAAGCCCCCTGCCGTAGCCCTGACCTCACATCCTTCTCCAGCTTCTCTCCCTTATGACCTTTCTGAGCTCATCCTGTTTGAGACCCACTTCCTGCTCCCTTGACCACCCAACTTCCTTTTCTGGCTCCCATGTTAGCTGATGTTAATGGTGTTCTCTCCTCTGGTACTGTGCCCTTTTCCCTTAAATCTGCTGTCATCATCCCTCAAAAAAAACAATCCTCGATCCCTTAGTCCTTGCAAATTAATGCCCCATCCTCAACCTCCCTTTCCTCTCAAGTCCTTTTACGTGTTGTCGCCTCCCAAATCCGTGCCTGCCACAGTACCGAAATGGCTCTCATCAAAGTCACAAATGACATCCTTTGGGACTGTGACAAAGGCAAACTATCTCTCCTCATCCTCCTTGACTTTTCTGCAACCTTTGACATGGTTGACCACTCTATCCTTCTCCAGTGCCTCGCGACTGTCGGCCAGCTGGGTGGGACTGCACTTGCCTAGTTCCAGTCTTCCAATCTAACTGCCTGCAGTGGCTTCTCTTCCCACCCTTGCATCATTACCTCTGGTGTCCCCCAAGGATCTATCATTGGTCCCCTCCTATTTCTCATCTACATGTTGCCCCTTGGCGATATCATCCGAAAACACAGCGTCGGTTTCCATATGTACACTGATGACACCCAGCTCCACTTCAATACCACTTCTCTCGACCCCTCCATGGTCTCTAAATTGTCAGACTGCTTCTCCGACATCTAGTTCTGGATGAGCAGAAATGCTTTCCAATTGAATATTGGGAGGACCGAAGCCATTGATTCCGGTCCCTGCCATAAACTCAGTTCCCTAGCCACTGACTCCATCCCTCTTCCCAACTTCTGTGTCAGGCTGAACCAGGTTGTTCGCAACCTTGGTGTCACATTTGACCCTGAAATGAGCTTTTGGCCCCATATCCGCAGCACAACTAAGACCGCCTATTTCCACCTCCGTAACATTAGAATCAGGTGAATTTATAATGGGGAATAAAGAAATGGCAGACTAGTTGAACAAATACTTTGGTTCTGTCTTCATGAAGGAAGACACAAATAACCTTCCGGAAATACTAGGGGAACAAGGGTCTAGCGAGAAGGAGGAACTGAAGGAAATCCTTATCGTCAGGAAATTGTGTTGGGGAAATTGATGGAATTGAATAAATCCCCAGGACCTGATAGTATGCATCCCAGAGCAATTAAGAAAATTCTCCTGGTTGGGAAGAGATGCACCCTAGGTTATTGAGGGAACTAAGGGTGGAAATTGCAGATACTCTTCCAATCCTCCTTAGGTGGCCCTAGAAATAGTGGATGCATTGGTGATCATTTTCCAACAGTCTATCGACTCTGGATCAGTTCCTATGGACTGGAGGGTAGCTAATGCAACACCACTTTTTAAAAAAGGAGGGAGAGAAAAAACAGGCAATTATAGACTGGTTAACCTGACATCAGTAGTGGGGAAAATGTTGGAATCAATTATTAAAGATGAAATAGCAGCGCATTTGGAAAGCAGTGATAGGATCGGTCCAAGTCAGCATGGATTTGTGAAAGGGAAATCATGCTTGACAAATCTTCTGGAATTTTTTGAGGATGTAACTAGTAGAGTGGACAAGGGAGAACCAGTGGATGTGGTGTATTTGGACTGTCAAAAGGCTTTTGACAAGGTCCCACACAAGAGATTGGCGTGCACAATTAAAGCACATAGTATTGGGGGTAATGCATTGACGTGGATAGAGAACTAGTTGGCAGACGGGAAGCAGAGAGTGGTCCTTTTCGGAATGGCAGGCAGTGACTAGTGGGGTGCCGCAGGGCTCAGTGCTGGGACCCCAGCTATTTACAATATACATCAATGATTTAGATGAAGGAATTGTATGTAATATCTCCAAGTTTGCAGATGACACTAAGCTGGGTAGTGGTATGAGCTGAGGAGGATGCTAAGAGGCTGCAGGGTGACTTGGACAGATTAGGTGAGTGGGCAAATGCATGGCAGATGCAGTATAATGTGGATAAATGTGAGGTTACCCACTTTGGTGGCAAAAACATGAAGGCAGAATATTATCTGAATGGCGGCAGATTAAGAAAAGGGGAGGTGCAACGAGACCTGAGTGTCGTGGTACATCAGTCATTGAAGGTTGGCATGCAGGTGCAGTAGGCGGTGAAGAAGGCAAATGGTATGTTGGCCTTCATAGTTAGGGAATTTGAGTATAGGAGCAGGGACGTCTTACTGCAGTTGTACAGGGCCTTAGTGAGGCCTCACCTGGAATATTGTGTTTAGTTTTGGTCTCCTAATCTGAGGAAGGATGTTCTTGCTATTGAGGGAGTGCAGCGAAGGTTCACCATACTGATTCCCAGGATGGCAGGACTGACATATGAGGAGGGATTGGATCGGCTGGGCCTGTATTCACTGGAGTTTAGAAGAATAAGAGGGGATCTCATAGAAACATATAAAATTCTGACTGGATTGGACAGTTTAGATGCGGGAAGAATGTTTCTGATGTTGGGAAGTCCAGAACCAGGGGTCACAGTCTAAGGATAAGGGGTAAGCCATTTAGGACCGAGATGAGGAGAAACTTCTTCACTCAGAGAATTCTCTACAGGAGAGAGTTATTGATGCCAGTTCGTTAGATATATTCAAGAGGTAGTTCGATATGGCCCTTATGGCTAAAGGGATCAAGGGGTATGGAGAAAAAGCAGGAAAGGGGTATTGAAGTGAATGATCAGCCATGATCTTATTGAATGGTGGTGCAGGCTCGAAGTGCCGAATGGTCCACTCCTGCATCTATTTTCTAGTTTCTACGTTTCTATCGTTCGTCTCCGCCCTTGCCTCGGCTCATCCACTGCTGAAACCTTCACCCATGCATTTGTTACCTCTATACTTGACTATTCCAATACACTCATGGCTGGCCTCCCACATTCTACCCTACATAAACTAGAGGTGATCCAAAACTTAATTCATACCAAGTCCTGCTCACCTACCACCCCTGTGCTCACTGACCTACTTTGGCTTCCAGTTAAGCAACGGCTCAATTTCAAAATTCTCATCCTTATTTTCAAATCCGTCCATGGCCCCTCCCCTCCCTATCTCTGTAATCTCCTCCAGCCCCACAACGCCAGGAGGTGACTGTGTTCATGTAATTCTGCCCTTTGAGTATCCCGATTATAATCGCTCAACCATTGGTAGCTGTGCCGTCAGTTCCCTCGGCCCCAAGCTCTGGAACTTACTACTTAAACATCCACCTCTCCACCTCTCTTTCCTCCTTCAAGACGCTCCTTAAAACCTACCTCTTTGACTAAGCTTTTGGTCATCTGTGCTAATCTCTACTTATGTGGCTCGGTGCCAAATTGTTTTATCTCATCATACTCCTGTGAAGCGCTTTGGGATGTTTCACTACGTTAAAGGTGCTACTTAAATACAAGTTGTTGTAGTTGTCACTCATCAGAAAAATCAGTATTTTAGATTGTTTCGAAACTTTTTAGTATAATTTCTTTTAAAAAGGTTTCCAAACAAGATTTTCCAGTACAACTAAAATACTTAACAAGGAGAATCACCTCAAATATCTTCAAATTCCAATTCAAATACTTCCAATCTGTTTAAAATGTGAGTATCGAGAGACTCTCATAATTTAAAATAACCAGAATTCACTGTGGTCAGGTTTTTTCACAATTTATAATTTTAAGAAAACTTTCAGTAACCAAATGAAGTAAGTGATGCTTTGTTACAATTCGAATTGATTTAAAACAAAACCACACAATTTAATTAACAAACTTAACAGCAAAGCACACAGAGTTTAAACAGCTTTTCCACAGAAAAGTGGGTGGAGCTAAATCAAATTTGACACCTTTTTTTAAAATCAGACTTTCACACACACTGAAATTCCAGCATCTCATATTCAAGAGGGAGTTCGATATGGCCCTTGCGGCTAAAGGGATCAAGGGGTATGGAGAGAAAGCAGGAAATGGGTACTGAGGTGAATGATCAGCCATGATATTGAATGGTGGTGCAGGCTCGAAGGGCCGGATGGCCTACACCTGCACCTATTTTCTATGTTTCTAGGGGCCCAAGTTTCCACAAGAAAAAAAACGGGCGCCCCTCCGAGCTGGCGCCTAAAAAAATCCTCGGTATTCCCCACCTACTAACAGGTCCTCTGGCCCGCGGCGCAGCCAGCACGAGCTGTGGGGGGGCGGAGCCAGGTCCCGGCGCTGAAAACAGTGCCGGGACCTCTGCACATGTGCGCTACAGTCGGCACGCAAGTGCAGTAGCTCCAGGTGCCGAACTGTGTGGGAGGGGCCCGAAGCACGCAGCGCCTAGCCTTGGCTCAATGGCCTGGGGCTGCGTGAATAAGGCTCCTCCCACGGCCAGCTCCTGCTCCCCGCCCCCGACAAGACCCGACACCCGCTCTCTTTCTCCCCCCCCCCCAGCCGACCAGACCCGACCCGACACCCGCTCCCCCCCCGCCGACCAGACACGACCCGACACCCGCTTCCCCACCCCCCGCCCCGACCCGACACCCGAGACCCGCTCCCCCCCCACCCCCCCAGACTGACCCGACCCGCGCTCCTGTTCCCCGACCCGACCTGCCCCCCCCCCCCACTGGACCCGACTCCCGGACTGGATCCAATCCGACCTGACCTCTCCCTTCCCCACACCCCCCTCCCTCCCTCCCTCCCTCCCTCCCTCCCTCCCTCTCTCTCTCTCTCTCTCTCTCTCTCTCTCTCTCTCTCTCTCTCTCTCTCTCTCTCTCTCTCTCTCTCTCTCTCTCTTTTCCCCCCCCCCCCTCCCTCCCCCTCTCTCCCTCCCTCCCTCCCTCCCCCTCTTCCCCTCTCCCCCTCCCTCTCTCTCTCTCTCTCTCACACTCTCTCTCTCTCTCTCTCTCTCTCTCTCTCTCTCTCTCTCTCTCTCTCTCTCTTTCCCCCCCCCCCCCCCCCGCTCAGCGACACGAATGGCTTTCTCCCCTTCCCCCCCCCCCCCCCCCTCCCGCTCAGTGGCACGAACGGCTGCAGAATTCTCCTTGGCTGAAGCACTTTCACACAGGTAGGAAGATGGTTTATTTAATCTTTTCTTGGCTTATAAATGTTTATTCAGGTTGGATTTATTTGTAGAAGTATAAATAAGGATTTATTGTCGAATTTAATGAGTTCCCTTCCCCCCCCCCTCCCCCCCCCACCTCGTTCTGGACGCCTAATTTGTAACCTGCGCCTGATTTTTTAATGTGTAGAACAGGTTTTTTCGTTCTACAAAAATCTTCACTGGCGCCATTCTACTTTAGTTTAGAGTACATTTTGGAAACTTTCAAATCAGGCGTCAGTGGCCGGACACACCCCCTTTTGAAGAAAAAATTCTGTTCTAAACTAGAACTGTTCTACCTGACTAGAACTGCAGAAAAAAAAATGTGGAGAATTGCGATTTCGAAGATAGTCCGTTCTCCACCAGTTGCTCCTAAAAATCAGGCGCGAATCATGTGGAAACTTGGGCCCAAGGTTTCTATCTCGATTAAGGTTCCTTTAACTCAACAAATCTTGATGCCGAAATTCAGGCATGCCAGAAAGCTGGTGCACCTACGATTTATTGCCTGTTTTTACCGCCGGATAGGAAGAGGTCACCTCCTGACCAATACTCAGGTGTTTGTCGTTTTATTTTCGACAAGACCAGAAGTCGGTCATAATGGGAGCGGAATGCGGCAGTAAGCCCTGGTGAGGGGCGGAAGTTGCGACGGAATGGCGTCTCCGCCGCTGCCACTCAGCAGCAGAGCGATGGTGACATCAGTGCGCATGTGCGTCACCACATTTTTCACTTCATTTAAAGGGGAGAGAATTTGTGATTCTGTAGGTTCAGCCACTGGGGTACCAGGGAGAGTTTAGTCTGGGCCAGAGGAGGGGGTGCATGGCTGTCTGTTGGCGGCCCGGCTGAACCCAGGGCAATAATTGGCCGGCCGATCAGGAAGTCGGCCGGCAAAAATTAAAACATTGAGGCCACGGCAGCGCGTCCTCTTCTTGAAGCACTGCCGCGCTGCCATGCCGCGCACAAACAGAACAAGGTACACTGACAGACGAAGCGATTGGGGGCACCGCGTAGCGGAGCTAAAATTTTTTCAGGTAGATTTGGGGCGGTGTGTGCTGGAGGTGCGGGAGATCGGTGGTGCGCGCTTTGATGACACGCTTGCGCCAGTCGTTAGCAGCAAGGCAGAAGTGGGGACAGGCCGAAAAATCCCCGATGTGAATTTGGGTCATGGTGGCCAATCGACTGCAACACGACAGCCACTGGCCTTATCCGAACGCAGAATTTCATCCCCCTTGTTTTATTTTTCTCAGCACAAAAGCTGAAACTTCCGTGTCCATTTCATTTTTTTTTAATTCTCATCATCTAATTCCCTGTTTCTTTCCTTTGCTGAGTTCTCGGATGGGTTAGCATGCAGCTTTAGATCTTTGCTTCTGTTTATCCCCCACTCTCTCGCTCTTTATTTCTTAAGTCTCCACGCTTCACACAGAAGTGGGTTGTGTAAGCAAGTTTCTATCCATCATCTTCATCTTCACATTCACATATCTCATCCATTCGCCTCGAGTAACTACATCCATCTTCTTGGATGACTCCAATAATCTCCCTCTTTTATTCACTTGCGATACTATCTCATTCAAGAGCTTGGAGTAACTACATCCGTCCTCTTGGATGACTCCGATAATCTCAGAGACTGCTCACGACTTTATCTCTACAATGAGTACCTGTCATTCTGTTTTTGGTTTCAGTGATGAAACACACCCCCTTATGAGGTTTCCTACCCAGTCATCCCGCCTGTTATGACGTTATAGACCAAGTCTGTCTCCAACACGTTTCTTCACATAACCCTTTTTACAGTCCTGCCATGGAAGCCAATTTGTTAGAAATAGCCAAATTAAGGCTATCTCTGGTCACTTTAATAATCAGGATCGACTGTAAACCAATCTGGTGGATATATTGTGTTTAATCAGAGTTGAAGACTGAATATAACAAATTAGTTATACAGCAAAAATATATGACCATAACAAGTAGTTGATACCGATCTGATTGAACAATGGCTGGTACACCTGAGCAGTTCACTGGCTTGCAGCCCTTTTTACTACTTCTGCATTAGGATGGAGAATGAAACAGTTAATTCAGAGACCATGGTCCAGAACTTAAAGAAGGGTAACTTTGAAGGTATGAGGCATGAATTGGCTAAGATAGATTGGCTAATGATACTTAAGGGGTTGACTGTGGATGGGCAATGGCAGACATTTAGAGACCGCATGGATGAATTACAACAATTGTACATTCCTGTCTGGCGTAAAAATAAAAAAGGGAAGGTGGCTCAACCGTGGCTATCTAGGGAAATCAGGGATAGTATTAAAGCCAAGGAAATGGCATACAAATTGGCCAGAAATAGCAGCGAACCTGGGGACTGGGAGAAATTTAGAACTCAGCAGAGGAGGACAAAGGGTTTGATTAGGGCAGGGAAAATGGAGTACGAGAAGAAGCTTGCAGGGAACATTAAGGCGGATTGCAAAAGTTTCTATAGGTATGTAAAGAGAAAAAGGTTAGTAAAGACAAACGTAGGTCCCCTGCAGTCAGAATCAGGGGAAGTCATAACGGGGAACAAAGAAATGGCAGACCAATTGAACAAGTACTTTGGTTCAGTATTCACTAAGGAGGACACAAACAACCTTCCGGATATAAAAGTGGTCAGAGGGTCTATTAAGGAGGAGGAACTGAGGGAAATCTTTATTAGTCGGGAAATTGTGTTGGGGAAATTGATGGGATTGAAGGCCGATAAATCCCCAGGGCCTGATGGACTGCATCTCAGAGTACTTAAGGAGGTGGCCTTGGAACAGTCATTTTCCAACATTCCATTGACTCTGGATCAGTTCCTATCGAGTGGAGGGTAGCCAATGTAACCCCACTTTTTAAAAAAGGAGGGAGAGAGAAAGCAGGGAATTATAGACCGGTCAGCCTGACCTCAGTAGTGGGTAAAATGATGGAATCAATTATTAAGGATGTCATAGCAGCACATTTGGAAAATGGTGACATGATAGGTCCAAGTCAGCATGGATTTGTGAAAGGGAGATCATGCTTGACAAATCTTCTGGAATTTTTTGAGGATGTTTCCAATAAAGTGGACAAAGGAGTACCAGTTGATGTGGTATATCTGGACTTTCAGAAGGCTTTCGACAAGGTCCCACACAGGAGATTAATGTGCAAAGTTAAAGCACATGGGATTGGGGGTAGTGTGCTGACGTGGATTGAGAACTGGTTGTCAGACAGGAAGCAAAGAGTAGGAGTAAATGGGTACTTTTCGGAATGGCAGGCAGTGACTAGTGGGGTACCGCAGGGTTCTGTGCTGGGGCCCCAGCTGTTTACATTGTACATTAATGATTTAGACGAGGGGATTAAATGTAGTATCTCCAAATTTGCGGATGACACTAAGTTGGGTGGCAGTGTGAGCTACGAGGAGGATGCTATGAGGCTACAGAGTGACTTGGATAGGTTAGGTGAGTGGGCAAATGCATGGCAGATGAAGTATAATGTGGATAAATGTGAGGTTATCCACTTTGGTGGTAAAAACAGAGAGACAGACTATTATCTGAATGGTGACAGATTAGGAAAAGGGAAGGTGCAACGAGACCTGGGTGTCATGGTACATCAGTCATTGAAGGTTGGCATCCAGGTACAGCAGGCGGTTAAGAAAGCAAATGGCATGTTGGCCTTCATAGCGAGGGGATTTGAGTACAGGGGCAGGGAGGTGTTGCTACAGTTGTACAGGGCCTTGGTGAGGCCACACCTGGAGTATTGTGTACAGTTTTGGTCTCCTAACTTGAGGAAGGACATTCTTGCTATTGAGGGAGTGCAGGGAAGGTTCACCAGACTGATTCCCGGGATGGTGGGACTGACCTATCAAGAAAGACTGGATCAACTGGGCTTGTATTCACTGGAGTTCAGAAGAGTGAGAGGGGACCTCATAGAAACGTTTAAAATTCTGACGGGTTTGGACAGGTTGGATGCAGGAAGAATGTTCCCAATGTTGGGGAAGTCCAGAACCAGGGGTCACAGTCTAAGGATAAGGGGTAAGCCATTTAGGACTGAGATAAGGAGAAACTTCTTCACCCAGAGAGTGGTGAACCTGTGGAATTCTCTACCACAGAAAGTAGTTGAGGCCAATTCACTAAATATATTCAAAAGGGAGTTAGATGAAGTCCTTACTACTCGGGGGATCAAGGGGTATGGCGTGAAAGCAGGAAGTGGGTACTGAAGTTTCATGTTCAGCCATGAACTCATTGAAAGGCGGTGCAGGCTAGAAGGGCTGAATGGCCTACTCCTGCACCTATTTTCTATGTTACAGCTTCCTTCGGTAAAGCATGGGATCACTTTAAAGGGAGTTTAACCAGTCCAACATCAGTTTCGCTCTCCCCCACACCGTTTATGAGGACAGCCTTGAGGAGGCTTACTTTTTTTCTCTTTTTAGGGGCGGACCTGACATGGGATATCGACCAGACCTTTTGACAGATACATATTTCCCTAAAAACGTAATACCTAATAAGGCTTCTAGTTCTTTGTCTCGATTCTTGTGTCAAAGCCTGCCGTAAAGATTTTGGTTTTGTTGTTTGTCCTTCCCAGGGTTTCTTCCTGTGGAAATGATTTCAACTCTCTTGTCCCTATTATATGGGGTACAATCCTGAGGCCCAAACCAGAAAACCTTCAGAGTCATTATCTCCTTTACGACATAGCAACTTGTTTACGTTTACTCTTACAACTTCCATCCATTCCAAGTCTTTCTCTAATAAATTGCCTTGAAGATACATAAACAAAGTTGAAGTCTGAATTTTAAAACAACAGATAATGGTTGTCATAGTGCAGGATGCTATAACATCTCAGCGGGGTACCAAAACATTAGCATTTCTAAGCATCTAATACCAGTCTGAGGAGATATTTCGACTCCAGTTCAAAACAATGATTTAAACACAGCATTCTTCATTCTTACTTTCAGTTTTATACACTTTGAATCCCTGATTTCAAACCTATTCCTCAAACCAAGTTCTGTATATGTATATCAGTTAGGATGAAGAAGCTTTGGCATGGAGGCTCATTAAATTCTACATGGTGAAAGCATTATTGGACATGGACGATCTGGATGAGATGTGGACATCTGCACAGGATGCTCCATTCTGTCTTTGAACTAAATTGTTTGAAAGCTTTTTATTTGGATACCAGTAGACTGGGATAAGATTTTCCTTATCTTTAGTTCAATTAGCTTGCAAAGTTGAATTACAAGAGATTGATCCAGGCAGTCTCCAGTAATATAGTCGTGGACTGTGATTTTTGGCACAAAATGTGCACTCTATACATATATATTATATATATATGGCTTCTTACTTATAAACAGCATAAATAAAACACTTCTTTCCCACATACACTTCAAAGTGGGCCATACTGCCTACCAGAGAGATTAAAGGGAGAGGCAATTTTGAATATTTATTATTGTATGGCAGACATTTAAATGGAATAGACTTTAAACAAGTTGTACATCACATTTACCAACCTATAAAAGTGTTACATTAAATCATTTTTGAATACTCTTACCAATACAAATGTCTGCAGTTCCCTGATGATTTGCATGGATAAATAGGTGATTACAGTATATACACCAACTGGACCAGTTACATGTATGCTGCAAAGTTGCAAATGCTCAACCCTGTGTTTTGACTGAGGATGAACTGTAGTATCTAAAACCATGGTCTTGAATGCAGTGTGTCTTTAGGAAATATAATTAAATGGTATTGCCTATACTTGGGCTAATTTAAAGGTTTTGAGGGAAAGCTGTTAAGGAATTAGATTTGATATTAAACTCTAGTAACTTTCATAAGAAAACACTGTATACAAAGCATATATTATCATTAGTCTTTGTCCCTTGGGCAATTTATATTTTAAATCCTTTGCTTGCTTGTGACAGTATGTTGATTCAGTTAGTCAGCGTTCACTTAATAACTTAATGCTTCTTTTTAACAGAAAACATATGGAGACATTACTGAAAGGCTAGCGTTGAAACAACAACTACATTGTAATAACTTCACTTGGTATTTGAAGAATGTTTATCCTGAAGTGTTTATGCCCGATATGTTTCCTGCATATTATGGAGCAGTAAGTACTTTTTTTCTATATTACACTTTTGTCACAAATTAATTCTCTATTCTAAAATAATTATTGTTCGGTTTTATGAATACAGAAATTCAGTTTGGGCATTTAACATTTGGGAATATTTTTTGATTGTAACCTTGCTTTATTTAATAGTCTCTTAACATTTCCATCTTTCCTAATCTTATGCATAAACTATTTGTTGTTTGTAAATCTGAAATGTTTACACATTACCAGATTATAGTTGAGTATTTTATGGCTGCAATCTTTTCAATTTTTTTTGTCTTTAGAGTATTGCTGTGAAGCGCCTTGGGACATTTTACTGCGTTAAAGGCCCTATATATTTACAAGTTGTTAAGTGTATTTAACTAAAACCTCAATTACACTAAGATGGCTAGTATTGGCCCTTCAGAACTAAAAGATAATTTCTCCATCAAAAAAGTTAACAGTAATTTCCCCAAAATCCTTTTTAGTTGATAAAGAAGTAGGATTGTTTCTAGAAAATGCTGGAAATCTCAACGGGTCAGGCAGCATCTATGGAGGGAAAAGCAGAGTTAACGTTTTGGGTCGACGACCCTTTGTTAGAATTGGCTAGTATTTTGAAAGAACACATTATAAAGAAACACTGAAAGGGGGAGGGGAAGAAAGAACAAAATGGATGGTTTGTGATAGGGTGGAAGGACTCAACATAGAGTTCAACAATTTCAGAACATAACTGCTGCCCATCTTTTGCTTCCTTCCCCCCCCCCCCCACCCCCCCCACCACCCCCCCAAGCCTATGTTTTTTTTTCTCCTCATCTCCAATGGCAGCTGGTCATAATTCCACTGTTCACACCCTATCTTGACTAATCCTTTCTAACTCTGGCCATTACAATTTCAATTCGGCCCATCATCCCTTTTGTCTTTAAATCTCGCCTCCTTCCACCCTATCACAAACATTCCCTTTTGTTCTTTCTTCCCCTCCCCCTTTCAGTGCTTCTTTAGAATGTGTTCTCTCCAAACACTAGCTAGTTCTGACGAAGGGTCGTCGACCCGAAACGTTAACTCTGCTTTTCCCTCCACAGATGCTGCCTTACCCATTGAGATTTCCAGCATTTCCTGTTATTTCAGATTCCAGCATCTGCAGTATTTTGTTTTAGGATTGGTTCTATATTGAATGATTTTTTTTTTTTCCCCCTTTAATTTCAGATTAAAAATCTAGGTTTAGAAACTTGCCTTGATGCTGGAGAAAATAACCAGGGTGCAAAACACTTAATAATGTATTCTTGCCATGGTCTTGGAGGAAACCAGGTAATAAAATCAAGTGTATTGAATTTAATAATTCAATGTGGATCACTTTTGGACAAACCAGGACATTGCTTCTTGTTACATATTTTGAGTAAAGCTATTCTACAACATTTCATTTATGTCTTTGCCTAGAAAATGATGAACTTCAACAAAATATTTTTATCTGTTAAATACATCATTTGGATGTATTGGCTACAAAAGTCTAACTGATTCTGTTCTCTGTATGCTTCTCTCGGTGCTTTGTACACCATTTAAATCTCTAATGATTATCATTTTCTTGCACATTTCTTTGTCATTTTTTATTCTCTCACTTACCTTTTCGTGTGTTAGAATGCCAGTAGAATTAGCTACTCTGCTTTTCTTAACACTCTCTAATATTTCAAGAAAACATTAAAATCTCCTCGGAGCTCGTACCGCCATTTGAGTGTGAACGGAGTTTCTGCCACCCTTCCGGGGAAGATACGGTAGAAAAGTGAGATCAGCTCCAAGGAAATTCCCAACTTAGTCTCTTTGTAATGTGGGCAAAAAGATGACCCAAGAGAGTATATATCAATTGGCAATGCTATTCTAAGGCACAATCAACTTGAATTTACTTGAGCATTAGAAGTGTGAAAGTTAAGGGATGATTGATACAATGGCTCGGATTTTGCAGTAAAAATAACAATGAGGCTATTGCCGGTTAGTTATTCAAGAATAAATTGGGCAGAAATTCCCAACGACCACACATGCGCAGTTAAATGTGGAAATCAGGAAGTTGATGTCTGAGTTGCCCTGCTCCTCCAGAAGCCGCGCTGAGGGACTCACCATTCAAATACATGGAAGAACATGAACTTGCAATACTTGCATGATGGATGCCCACTAAAGACTTCAAAATAATTTGGGGCTTATCCATTCCAGTGTACACACATTTTTTAATAGTGTAACCAGTCTTAATTAGTCAAACATCCTCTCTGGCACTCAGTGTGGAATCCGATTCCTTCAGATTTTAATTATTGTTGGAGATTTTTTTTTAAGTAAATAACTTTTTTTTGCTTTTTCTCTGTCTTTTATCTTTCTCTCAATCCCATATTTCATCCCCTCTCTATTTTACTTTCTTTACATGACTTGGCATTGAATTAAATATTCAAACTTGCACCTCCTGGTTTACCTCATGAAGAATTCTTAAATCTGATTGATTAGAGAGGTACACAGTTGCTTGACCTGTTCACACAGGCCCCAGATCCCCTAAAGTGTGTGCTGTATTGAAATGGGTTTCTAATCCAGTGTTCAAGCCCATAAGAAGAAAGACTTGCATTTATAGAGCACCTTTCAAGACCTCAGAACATCCCAAAGTGCTTTGTAGCCAATGAAATAATTTTTGAAGGGTAGTTACTGTTGTAATATGGGAAACGCTTCAGCCAATTTGTGCACAGTAAGCTCCCACAAACAGCAATGTGATAATGACCAGATAACTTGTTTGAGGGGTAAATATTGGCTAGTACACGGGGGAGAACTCTTCTGCTCTTAATAGTGCCATGAGATCTTTCACGCCCACCTGAAGGGGCAGACAGGGCCCTGGTTTAATGTCTCATCCGAAAGATGGAAAGTCTGTGGACAAGCCCAAGTGTAATAAATACTCCTGGTTTGCCTCAAGAAGACTTCTTAAATCATTCGCTGCTGACCACAAAATCCAGGCCAATATTTCACAATATGCAGATATTCCTTTGCCTACTGCAAGTGTTTATCCAATAACTTTTTTTTTTCCTGTTACCTTTATTGAAGCACAGTAAAATAAACACACTTATCTTCAAAATTGTGAAGAACAGTATAGAATTTCTACAATGGAAGTTGAAGATTAGGAGATGCATCAATGTTCATGATGAAAACAAAGATTAGTAAAAAAGTGGTCATTAAAGAACCAGATGGCATGCTTATTTGGAAAAACTATTTAAAAATAAGGGCACAAACCTACTTCCCTTGGGGCACAGGTAATAATTGAAGAGAGGAAAATACTAATGTTTCAATTTTTAAGAAGGACAAATTATAATGTTGGCATTGGAAAAATACTGGAGACTATCAAAGCAAGCAATTCAAGTGTGAAGGCAATCAGTTCAATCTATTGTGAATTTAGTGAAAAGCAGGCACGCTTGGTTAGATAATGGGATAGAGAGCCACATATCCAAGTTTGCCGATGACGCATAGATTGGCGGCATTGTAACAGTGTAGATGGAAGCTTAAAAATTAGAGATCTTAATAGATTAAGTGAATGAACAAAACTGTGGCAAATGGATTTCAATATAGGCAAGAGAGAAACTATCCCCACTGGTTAGGGAACCTAGGACTAGGAGACATAGTCTAAAAATTAGAACGAGGCCTTTCAGGGGTGAAGATAGGTAGCATTTCTAATGAAAATTGTGGTAGAAGTTTGGAACTCTCTTCCGCAAACGGCAATTGATGCTTGGTCAATTAATTTTAAATCTGAGCTTGATCGATCTCTGTTAATCAAAGGTGTGAGGGATACGGGGCAGAAGCAGTTATATGGGGCCCAAGTTTCGAGCCGCGCCTAGAACGGCGCAGTCCCGACCTGGACGCCCGTTTTTCGCGCCACAATGTGTGCCTAAAAAAAAAACTCTCTATTCTCCACCTCCCTGCAGGTCCTCTGGACCTTGGCGCAGCACAGCAGGAGCTGTAGGGGGCGGAGCCAGGTCCGTGCGCTGAAAACAGTGCCGGGACCTCTGCACATGCGCGCTACAGTCGGCGCGCGAGTGCAGCAGCTCCAGGCGCCCGAAACTGTGTGGGAGGGGCCCGAAGTACGCAGCCCCTAGCCCTGGTCGAATGACCTCACTGGGGCTGCGTGAATAAGGCTCCTCCCACGGCCAGCTCCTACTTCCTCTCGACCCGACTCGACTCCCGCTTCCTGCCTCCGGTCCGGACTCGACACCCGCTCCCCCCCACCCCATCCCCTGCCCCTGGACTGGACCTGACGCCCGCTCCCCCCCGTCTCCCCCCCCCGCCCCCAGACCCGACACCCGCTCCCCCCACCCGCCTCAAGACCGGACCCAACACCTGCTCGCCCCCCCGCCGCCCCCGAACTGTATCCGACCTGACCTCCCTCCCCCCGACCCGACCTCCCTCCCCCCGACCCGAACCGAACCGACCTCCCTCCCACCACACCCCCGACCCAACCCAACGCCACCTACCTGTAAATCTGGTGCTGGGGATGGGTCCTGCCCGAAGTCTCGGGCCCGGCCCATTCAGCCTCCCTCCCCCTTCTCCTTCCCTCCCACATCCCCCAATATCCTCTCCTCCCCCCCCCCAATCTCCTCTCCCCCCCCCCCAATCTCCTCTCCCCCCCCCCCCAATCTCCTCTCCCCCCCCCCCCCCCAATCTCCTTCTCCTCCCCCCCCTCCCCCCAATCTCCTCCCCCCCCCCAATCTCTTTCCCCACCCCCATCTCCTTCTTTCCCCACCCCCCCAATCTCCTTCTCCCAACCCCCCCCCAATCGCCTTCTCCCCACCCCCCCCAATCGCCTTCTCCCCACCCCCCCCCAATCTCCTCCTCCCCAGCCCCCCCAATCTCCTCCCCATCCCTCCCCCTTCTCCTTCTGCCCCATCCCTCCCCCTTCTCCTTCTGCCCCATCCCTTGCCCTTCTCCTTCTGCCCCATCCCTCCCCCTTCTCCTTCTGCCCCATCCCTCCCCCTTCTCCTTCTGCCCCATCCCTCCCCCTTCTCCTTCTGCCCCATCCCTCCCCCTTCTCCTTCTTCCCCATCCCTCCCCCTTCTCCTTCTTCCCCATCCCTCCCCCTTCTCCTTCTTCCCCATCCCTCCCCCTTCTCCTTCTTCCCCATCCCTCCCCCTTCTACTTCTCCTTCTTCCCCATCCCTCCCCCTTCTACTTCTCC